>NC_087443.1:97236-2539262 GCF_036321535.1 Camelus dromedarius | reverse complement strand
AAATGGAAGACTTTCAAGGAGAAACAGCTTTTCACAGTGATGGCAGGTAGTATTACTGACAGCAGAAGTCGTGCTGTGGAAATTAACATCTTTACTGTCCAACCTGATGCTTTGCCCAGGGGGATGTTTGGTTGGGTTTGGGGTTGGGGGTGGTTTCCCCATAAACAAGCAAATGAGAGACGTTGACTTCATGGCTTTGCTCTTGGAAGAACGAGCAAAAGCAGAAACCCGTATCTCCTCTTTGAATGAGAGGAGCAACCCAAGTAAGATTGCTCTTAACTGTTTTACGTATAAACACAAAGTTAGCATTTACCACGTACCAGGCCCTCTTCTAAGTGCTTTACAAACGCACCTAGAGAAAAAGTGTCCATGACAAGCCTGCAGGTTCAGTTACCGTCCCCACCAGGTGGCTGCAGTGAGGGCAGTGCTGGGTCACGTGGCGGGCTCTCCATCACATGCAGGTGTCCTAAGTGGGACTCAAGCCCCAGCCCCCCTACCCCAACTGCCTCACCAGGCTGCCTCTCTCTGGGTCAGACACTTCGCCTGTGCAGCGCCCACGTTGAATGCTTGAGTGTCCTACGTGGGGGTGAAGGTCCGGGTTCCAGCCCTCAGAGCCCTAAGCCAGAACAAGGCCACATCCCACTCCCACTCCCCCGGAGTCGGTCTCTGAGCTGCTGAAACTCTTTTCCCAGAAGCTTGCTACTTTCCCTGCATCAGGCCCCCCAGTGAGCCTGAGCTCAGAGCCTGGCTTTTATTTAATTCTTGCAATTTGAAAACCTTAGTTATCTGCGACCCAGTTTATAGCTGGTTAAAAACTAAGCAATATGTGTAAGATGGAGGGCTCAGGGGTAGAAGGAGGGATTAGACCCGAGAGAAATGACAGCTGACAGTCTACAATCAAGGACAGAGTAAGGATACAACTCAGAATCAGCTACTAGAAAAGGGGGGGGGGGGCGGGGGGACCAGCTCAGTGGTGGGGTGCGTGCTCAGCATGCACGACCAATCCCCAGGACCTCCATTAAATATGTAAATAAACCTAATTACACCCCCAAAAACAAACAATAAAAACAAATTAAAAAAAAAAAAAGCCCCCTTCGTGGAACCACTGACCACAGAAGCAAACCCCCTGGGGGACGGGGAAAGGAGCTCCAGAAAGAAGATGTTCATAACCCGGCCCCGAATGCAAACAATAGCAACGCTGTTTGATTTTCCTGGTTAAAAGGGACATTGACGTTCTACAAGGTTTTCATGCAATTTCTCAAAATGAGAACATTTGATCATTAAAGGAATAAGGAAGGCTCAGTTAAGAAAAGGAAAAAAGTCTCCCAAATTGGAAAATTAGAAAGCTCCTCTGGAACTCCCTCCCGCTCCGGCACTCCCTCCCCGGCACTCCCTCCCCCTCTGGCCCTCCCTACCGCTCCTGCACTTCCTCCGCTCCTGCACTCCCTCCCCCCCTGCACTCCCTCCCCCTCCGGCACTCCCTACCCCCCGCACTCCCTCCGCTCCTGCACTCCCTCCCCCCCTGCACTCCCTCCGCTCCGGCACTCCCTCCCCCCCTGCACTCCCTCCGCTCCTGCACTCCCTCCCCCTCCTGCACTCCCTCCCCCTCCGGCACTCCCCTCCCCCCCCTGCACTCCCTCCCCCTCCTGCACTCCCTCCGCTCCGGCACTCCCTCCCCCTCCGGCACTCCCTCCTCTCTGGCACTCCCTCCCGGTGGCAAGCGGTGTTATCACTTGGACCATGACACCTCCCCACCTGTTCTCCACTGTGGCCTGTTTTTCAAGAACGACTTTCTAATGGCATAATTCAGCTCTTGCCTGTTCTACTAATTTCCCCGTAGAAGTCAATGTAAAACAGGATTTTCATTTTTTTTTTCAAATTAGGTCCATGAAGTGACACTTAGTAAATATGTTTGTGTCACAATTTCAGAAGTAAAATTCACGTTAAATTATATGCTGAATCTCTACCTGGGTCCTTTCTTACATGTGTTTCTTTCTTTCTTTCTTTTTAATGTGCATTCTGTACTCCAGTTTCATTGGAAGACAGAATTGAGGCCCAGCATGATTTACTAGCCGAGATCCATCCGGTTTGTCAGTTACACTCCCCCGTGCTGCCCACTTGATGTCTTCTTAAAAGGGTGTGTCAGAGAAAATGAAACCGTATTGTTTTTCCCTTTGGTTAAGAGATCAAAACACCCACCAAAAGCCCTTGGGTTAGTTTCTTACTAGATAAAAATAGTTCTTCATCACTTCCCAGCTCGCAGCAAATAACCGCCTCTAATGAGTAACGTGGTGTGTGTGCCCCAGTGATTTATTAAAGCCGTAAACTGGCGTTTTAAGTATATTTATTTCCAACCACATTGGAAACCACACACAGAAAAAAAGCATGAATTTGCACCCTTAATAAACGTAACTGCAGAAGTATGTGCCTCTGCTTTGACACTTGTTGGTACTTTGCAGGCTCCAAATCTGATAATTTATGGACACCTGGGAGAAAGTTACTCTATTTCAGAACCACAATATTTTGCTGTTTGCCAAGCTGCCAGTATAAAATGTTTCCTATTTCATTGTTTGAGCTCACTCAAGGCCGAGTTACCGTGGGGAACATTATTATAAACCATCTGAGAGCCAGCGGTGGTACTGTGTTGGAGGGAGGACCCCCCCCCCCCCCCGGGCGGTAATAGCTCTTGAGAAGCCGAGGTGTACAAGATAAAAGGGCACCTCCCCTGCAGGGAGACACATTAAGTCAATGTGTGATCCACTGCCAGCATCCTGACTGCAGCCGTTTTCTGGGCTCAACCAATCATGAGTTTCATGAATTCTGAATCTCCTTCCAATTCACAATTAACTGTTAATTGAGCAGCATTTTATAACCTGCCAGCCGCAAACTTGAGAGTTAGACGCCGCATCGCCGGACATGAACTGTTTATTACATTGTTTTAAATGACATAGACTTACCTTGTCGAAGATTTCTGAACTCTTCTTTAAGGTCTAATTGTGTGTGAGAAGATGGAGCGGGTGGGGAGGGGGCAGAGCCAGCCCCAGGGGAGAATCCATCCTGCTGCTTGTGAATGTGGGGAAATAGTATCTCTCCACAGGCTCTTAATCACCAGACAGGCTTGGGTTCTTTCAAAGAGAAGTGGCTGTCATTCCAGAATCTATTTTTGGCAGGTCCTTCTGACTAAGAACTTACTCTGTAGATGTCTTTAAGGCAACGGTTTTCAACCCTGGCTGCACGTTAGAATCTTCAGGGGTGCTTTTTAAAATCCCCTTGTCCTGCCTGCATTCCGGACCAATTCAGTGAGGCTCTGGGGTTGGGACCAGACATCGGGATTTTGTAAATCTCTGCAGGGTGAGGGGGCGCAGTGGGCAAGTTCTAGTTCTTGGCCAAGGTTGAGAACTGCTGCTTTAAAAGAAAAGGCTGCTGGTCATGCTTCCTTACCCGCAGCACTGGTTCTTTGTTGCACGCTTACCACGTGCTAGGAGGAGGCTCTCACGGGTGGTCTCACTGAATCCTCTCAGCAAGCTCATGAGACAGGTGTTACTGTCCCCGTTCAGAGCGCGAGGCCGCGGCCGTAGCAGGCTGGGCGACCTGTCCAGGTCGCACACTTGCTCGGTGTTGGCTTGATTGGCAGCTGGTGGCTAATCTCTGTGGCACTCTTTCTCCATAGCAGCCAGTAACCTTTCTTCTGCCTCGTATGTACACAGCCCTGAAAAATGTTTCAGTTCGTCTGAAAATTTCTAGATTGCTCTTCATAGGCTCCACAGAGGGTTCTAATTTGACTCTTTCTCTGTGTCTCATTCTTCGTTCCTCTGATTTACTCAGCAGACGTCACTGAGTGCCTGCTGTGTGCCTGGAATGCAGTGGTGACCCCAGACATCAAAGTCCCTGTCCTCTTGGAGCTTACATACTTGTGGGAGCAACAGACAATAAACACAAACAAATAAGTGATTACATATGGTGGCAGGAGCCTTGAGGAAAATGAATGGTACAGTGAATTTTGCCTGCAGGGAGAGGGTGCTACTTTAGCTGAGAAGGTGCACCAGGCTGTAAATAATGCAAAGGAGCCAGCCACGTGGAGATCTGAGGAAGGAGGACTCCAGGGAGAAGCAGTGGCTGGTGCAAAGGTCCTGAGGCCGGGCTGAGCTTAGTGTTCTAGGGACGAGTATGGGTAGTGAAGGCAGAAGGGCAGGGAGTAGTGAAGACAGCAGTTGGGAGGTGTCAGCAGAGGCCAGACGACCCGGGGACTCTTTTCTTCCCAGTCTACTTAAAAAAGTAATAAATGTGAAATCTGACGTCGTTAAATAACACTTACATGACTTGACAAAAATGCTTTCACATCATTTGTCTCAGTTAATTCATGAGATACAGGCATTATTATCTTCTTCATATTATAGCTGAGGAATGGGAAGTTCAAAGATGTTAGATGCCATGAGAAGTCAAGCTCCGGGAAGCTGGAGCCCAGGATTTGATGAGCCCAGTGTGATACAGACCCAGAACTGGGATGATTCAGGATGACGCATGTGAAGGACTCAGTGCAGGGCTGGTTGTGCATTAGGTGCTTGGCAAATGACAGTCCCCGGGATGACTAAAACCACTGAGAAATCAGACCCTCTCTCCTCCGATGAGTTCTTCCTCAGGTTGAGCCAGCACTCAAACTAAACTTACGGAGGGCAGATCCTTCCGGGATTTCCTCCAAAATAAGCAGTCATCCTACATCAGCGGTGTGATCCATTCTTGCTTTACGTCAGTGGAAAGTACACAAGTCAGGTGTCAGACATGGCAAGTAAGGGACCTACTTGTTAAAGACTCTCAGTGAATATTTGTACATAATTAACTTCTCAAGAACACTCTCTTCCTCTCCCAAATCTAGAATCCACCTTTTTGTATTTTAAGACCACTTCTGTTCTACTGCCCACCACTGTCTGTTAACTGCCTGCAGACAGCAGCATCATTCTCTGTCCTTTACTATTAATTCTCTTCAGATCCTAAAATTCATCAAATGGTAATAACAGACCTACCTTGTCTCCTGAGGAGAAAGCGCAGTTCTCATTCATTCATTCATTGAGCAGACAGCTTTCAAGTTTCTACTGTTCAGCAACTCTGCTTGCCCCTTGACAGGCATCAAATGATAAGCCCTTTTTCCCCATTTCTGATGAAAACGTCTCTGGTCCTAAGTCTCTCTCCCTCCCCAGTATTGTTTCTTCCCCCAGGCATCACCCAGTCTGTCCTTTCATGTGCACTGTTACATGACAGGTGTTTAAAGCAGGGCGGGACAAAATGCATTTGATAGGAAAAGAAGCATGTTTCTCTGCTTAAGTCCTCAGAGAGCTAATTATAGTTTATGATTCTAAAAGGCAGCTTTAAACTCACGACTGTTGGCAGTTTGCATAGATTCCAGCTCGGTAAGAGGCTTATCATTTGTGTCGTGGCAAAAACAAAAGGAAAGCACCAATAGATTTGTGGCACCTCGTGTGTTTTAGAACTAGCTGATAGATGGTCACCGTAGTCGTTCAGAGAAACAAGCTTCTCATGCACTGGGAGGCTCAGAGGGGCTTCTTGGCTGCCTGCCCGATGCTCATTCCTCTTCTTGGTGCTGAAGGAGAAGACACTGCCGACTCTGAGTCTCACAGAGGTTCATTACAGGTGGACCTTCAGACACCAATGCACTTAATTCTGGACTTGGAGGTGGAGACCCCACTTTATTTTTCTGTAACTTAAAAAATACTTTTAAAGTATCCAAACAAACACAATAACTATAGAAAATTAGGAAATACTCCCTTGTTAACATTTTTGTTGTACCTACTTCCAGATTTTTTCCTGTTCCCCTGAGTGTGTGTATAACATGGATGTGAATGACTGTATTATTTGTTTTTACAAAAACTGAATTATACATACCCTTTGCTGAACTTTCTTCCCCACTTGACTGAATATTATTTTCATAATAAATAAGGGCAGAGAAAATTGCACAGTTTCTTTCCCTTATTCCCCCGTTTACTGCAAAACTACCTACACCATTAGAAAGTCCTTTTTTTAAGTAAAATGTCCCACCATGTGGCCAAAGTCTTAGTTCTTTATACACCATTACTAATGGAGCTGAAGGATGACCTTCACTGTATTACATAGGAGTGTAATTCGACATTTTAAAACTCTAAGACACAGAGCACATTACAGAAGGCTGTGGGCCTGTTCTCAGGGTGTTTAAGGTGTAGTGAGGAACAGCCCCTGTAAGAAGACTGTACAGGACGTCTCACTGCAGGGCAGGGTCAGGAGGGGCAAATGAAGCCGTGGGACTTGAGCGAGACAGCGTCCCAGGCAGGAGCTGGGAGTGTTGTCTCTGAGGTGGGCGTTACGGGGTGGATGAAGTTCAGTAGCTGAAGGGAAGTTCAGCGAAAGGGAGAGAGAAGACTGACCGGGGAAAACACGGGAAAAGGCATGGACGAGATCTGCATCAATTTCCACCTGTGAAGCTGACAAAGTTTTCTGAAACCAATACTTGGTGCTGATGAGGGCCATCACGAGCTCAGCTGGAGTGTATATCGGTCCAGCGTTTATTCCCGGGAGCAGTCTGGGGCTTGGGCACTGACAGCCTTAAAATGCTCATACCTTTTGGCCTAATAATCCTATGATTGGTGAAGTGATTAAAGATGTGGCCAAAAATGTACATGTAAGGGTCTGCATTGAATTGTTAATCCTGGTCATAGAAAGGTGGGAAGACCCTCAATGTTCATGTTTATACAAAGTTTATAATCATATATAATTTTTAAATTTTCTCTGCTGAGCATATATTAGATTTTAAAAAATGTATTTAATTAGGCTTTAAAAGAAATGCAGGTTGTCTGCTTAGGGACCTGAGTCATCCAGCTTGTCTGGAGCACAGATGACGTTCAAGGAAGTGATGGGCAGCCGGACAGGAGGAGTGGCAGGGCCAGCTCCAGGGGAGGCTCCGACGTGGTGGCTGCTTGGATAGAAGTCCGTAAGGACGCTGGGGGATTGCGAGTGTAAATAGGGGAACTGAGGTGCTTTGGGTGCACAGGGGGAGACATAAGTACTGGTTCGGGTTCTTGGAGTTGGCGGTGTCCTCTGGACAGCAAGAGGAGCTGTCCAGCTGTCGGTTCTGGAGCCAGGTTAGCGGGCAGCATCCACTGCATGCCCAGGGCTGTGCTGGGTCCTGCAGATGTGAAAAGAAAGGGTCTTCCGTTCTAGTGGGAGCGCTTTGTGGAGGTTGCTGGGTGTGGAGGAGATGACCAGACGGACAGGATGTGGAAGGGGAGAGCCTCGGACTAAGAACAGGACTGGAGTCCCCCTGGTCCCTCCCAAGGACTCGGCAATGAGACAGGAGGGGATCTCAGCGTGTCAGGCAGACCAGGGAAGGGACGTGGCCGGACATGGTAGGATGTGCCTGGGGATGTGGGGCTTGGCTGCCAGAAGGAACCTGCAGGGAAAACTCAGCCTGCAGTGCAGTAGACCGTGTCCAAAGGGGCAAGAGTCCCAGGCCCAGTTCCAGAGGCAGCCAGGTCCTAGGGGAGCTGCTGTGATGGGGTGTTCGCAGCAGCAGGAGGTCCAGGTGACCCTCAGAGTCGGGTAGGGGGTCTGCCTCTCCGGATTTCCCCACTCCATCAGAACTAGACCTTAGCCCACAGCTGGGGTGCAGGGAGCTAGGTCCTGCCGTGCCGAGGTTTGGCGGGAATGAGGCTGGGCCAGACGCCACTCAAAGCCAAAGGAGACGAAGACCATGAGGAGGCACCGGAGGTGCAGGTCTTGAGTTCGCCTCCTCACTAACTGCGAATAAGGGAGAGTAAGAGATAGTGGCCTCAGCCAGTTATGAAGCCAGAGGAGGGCAGTTTGAAGTTCTTATCTTTTTATGACAGAGGAGCCCCGTATGTATTTGTAGATAAAGGAAAGAGACTCAGTAGGGACGGGTGGCTGGAGGTGAGGGCAAGAGAGGAGATACTTGATGAAACACATCATGGAGGAGGTAGGAAGGAGGCGGCTCAAAGGCGTGTGTGAAGCCCGGCAGAGAGGAGGGAGGCCGGTTGATAAGTCTTCTCTGTACTAAATGGTATGTTTGTAAATATAATTCCGTATTAGTTATCATAGAAATGTAACACCGCGAGAGAAAGTTGGGGAAACAAACGCAACCCCACCACATCAGCACCATGGCCGTGGCTGTCTTGTACACCTCTCTCCACAGCTAAAGAAGCATAGAATTTCCCCCGGGTTTTACTCAGTTCCTAAATGCCTCACATCTTGCATTTTCCACTTAACATGACAGCACAGACGTTGCCCAGGTGGCTACAGAGGCGTCATAATTACTGAAATGATATTGCGTCAAGTAGTACAACAGTTTATTTCCCTATTCCCCTCACTTTGATTTTTAAGTTGTTTTTAAAAATGGGTATGGATGAGACTGTGATTAAAATGCTCATATATGCGTAGTTTATATACATATTTTAAATGAGCTTCTTAGGCTGGATGCTCAGAAGCTACAGTAATAGATCAAAGAATATAAATATAATTTTCACGGGTTTTGTTATCTTTTAATTTGTACTTGCCTCCAGATTGCTGGTTCTCAACCTTACAATCACCAAAGTGACTCCTTTTTCCCAGTTCTTAGACACACGATTTTTTTTTCTTTTTTTTAGACTTTAAAAAATTTTCCTTGGGGAGGGAGATAACTAGGTGCTATTTATTTATTTATTTAGCAGAGGGACTGGGGATTGAACCCAGGACCTCATGCATGCTAAGCATGCGCTCTACCATGGAGCTATATACCCTCTCCTGCCTTTTCCCCAATTCTTTACTTTCCTAAATTGGGAAGCCTGTGGCTCAGTGTAGTAAAGGTCACATAACCTCCTAGAATTTTCCAAGCTGGTGATCTCCAGGCGTCGCCTTTGGCTGCTAATATCCCTCGCCAGAGGTCAGGAGATACAGTGCCTAGATTCTTAAATTTGCAGAATTTAAGTCACTTGGGTGGCCATGCTGCGCAGACCCTGTTTACAACTTTATTATAACTGACTTGCCTCTTACCTCCTGGCCTCTCACGTCTAACCTGCTTACCGCGTACCTCCTGGCGGGGCCAGAAGTGACTGACGGGAGAGGGTGGCCCTTCCTTCTGGCGGGGCTGCTTTCCCCGGGAGGCTGAGCTCGAAGCCACTTGCTTGCCCAGCCCCCTGCACGCACCTCAAGGCGCTGGCTCCACTTCAGAGGCATCCCCATGGGTGAAGAAAACACAGATAAAGGCAAAGGGATGATAAGGTGACCATAAATTTAAAAAGTAAGTTTTCTGGCATTATCCCTTATCACTTATTTTCAAATATGCACAGGAAGTGGATAGTTCAATTTCCATGTTTTTTGAAAAGACATTTGAGAGACTCGTGCAATCCTTGACACCCTAACATGCTGTGTTTGGCATTCAAAACCTGTCAGGGCCAACTTGTAAGTTAGAAGGGGCCAGGGTTGAGGTGCGGGCGAGGACGGGCTGGGATGGCGGAGTCTGGCCCCCGCGGGACGGGCGCCCTGCCCGTGGAGGGATCTCTGCCCCGTGGAGCCCTGGTTCTGGCCAGCAGTCTCACAGACGCACGTCACAGGCCACAGAGGCGCTCAGGGAGAGGGGAGAACTGGCTTTGTGAAATCTTCCCACTGCTTCCAGCCAGGTAGCTGTTAAGAACACCAGGTCGTTGGTGCGTATCTAGAAATGGGTGGCCTGCAGGATTCCTCTGTTACAGTCGTGCTGACGCTGTCCACCAGGCAGCGGAAGAACAGAGGACGGAGGAGACGGATGCTGTCTCGGGCCCCTCGCTGACCTGTGGGCCATGTTCTTTGTTCTGCAGAGAGAAGCCAGGCCGCGTCCTGCGCGGAGAATGGCACCTGTTCCTCCTGCTCCCTCCGGGCCCCCACCATCAGCGACTTGCTCAACGACCAGGACTTACTGGACGTGATCAGGATAAAGCTGGACCCATGTCACCCAACGGTCAAAAACTGGAGGAACTTTGCGAGCAAGTGGGGCATGCCCTACGACGAGCTCTGCTTCCTGGAGCAGAGGCCGCAGAGCCCCACCCTGGAGTTCTTGCTGCGGAACAGCCAGCGGACGGTGGGCCAGCTGGTGGAGCTGTGCAGGCTCTACCGCAGGGCCGACGTGGAGAAGGTGCTGCGCAGGTGGGTGGACGAGGAGTGGCCCAGGCGGGGGCGCGCGGACCCCCGCAGGAACCTCTGACACCTGCGCCTCCTCCCCAGCCCCTCAGGGCCGAGGCAGCCCGCGTTAGGGAGCAGTGGGGGGAGGGCACGGCTCAGCCGCAGAGCACACGCTCAGCGTGATTAGGTCCCGGGTTCAACCCCAGGGCCTCCTGTAAATAGGTAAACCTGATTACCTGCCCCACCCCCCGCCGGAAAAAAGGAGCGATGAGAATCCATCCTTGTTTAAGTTGAGGATAAGGACGAACAGCAGACACTGGTTTTCCCCAAAGCTGGTGGTTTTGTGCAGGGGTGGGGTATGTTTCTGGTGGCGGATTTTCCTTTAGTTTTGCACATCTGTTTTAATTTAACATTTGAATCTGGAAAAACTGGGAAAAATATGTCATAGGCTCCTACAGGGACCAGGGCCAAAGCCTGCAATCAGAGTGGACTCATGTGTGATGCGATGGAAATAAAGGTGCCCTCTCCCTTAAATACTGCTGACCATTGAAATCAGAACCAAAATTCCTGGTGGCCCCCAACAGTCATCCTGCACAAGGGCCGTTGTGACGGGGGGCACTCCCACGGCTCAGAAGGAAGCGGCAGAGAGGGGTCACCCAACAGCCTGTCACTTTCCTTGCTGTAAAGGACTTAGGCGAACTGACAGCCTGTTACATTGTGTGGCGATGCCCCTCAGACCCCACGTGCCATCTTTCTTACTCAGATACTCGTGTAGTCTCTGCAGGATCAAAGATGGCCTTCACTCGAGTGTTTCTAAAAGAAGCACAAAGCCCAGTGGTTGCTGGGAGGGCGGAGTCAGGAATTGGCAGGGTGAGCAGGGCCCCGGGAAAGGGGCGTGACCGAGAGTCCACGAAGGCCCTCTTGGCACCCATGGCCTTTTAAAAACTAGTTCAATATTTACTTTCACATCTTTTCTATCAGGCTGTTTCACCCCTGAGAGGAAGCTCAGTTAAGAAGTAAATAAAAATCACCTGGCCCGTGGGTGGAACGGAATTCCCTCAGCACCCACTTACCCCAGCTGAAAACAGGGCCCAGCGACACCACACGGCACGCTAGCCGAGGAGGAGGGCTCCTTCACGGTGATGCTTGGTGGGAAACCGTGCGTTAAAATCCAGATTTTAAAGGATCTTAAACCAAATGGAAAATTGGGTCCCGAGAATCTCCAGTGTTCTTCTCCGAGGGTTTCCTGTAGAAGGTGTGGGGGACGGGAGAGTTTGTTACTGGGCAGATCAGATTTTCTAGGTTTGGGGGAAGAAAAGAGAGAAGCTGTGGTCTCCCCCACACTTTCCTGGAAGTGCCATTTGGTTTTGCCGGGGCTTTAGAAAATTAAGGCACTTCGTCCAAATTAGGAGGATTCTGTGATGAAAATAAGCAAAAATGATGAAAAACATCGATCAGAGTACAAGAAAGAGTAGGATTAATGCCAAAGAAAGTTGTATTCTAAACCACTGACTTCCTTTTCCACTGATGGCTACAGAGGGTTTTAGGAGGTTGCCAGGAAGCAGCCTCACCATCGAATGTGGACTCTAAACTCGCAGAATTACCACTGACCCGTCACTTCTGGTTCAGTCAGCGACAGTCACACCAAGCTTGTCCCCTCTTGTCAGAGTTATCAGATAAGTGTCAGGCTTATCAAAAGATGGGCTAAAAGTAACAGCCACTAATAAAATGTAGAGATTGTTAAAAACAGATTCTTTTTCTATTTGATGCCTGCGGAAGTGGCTGTTCAGTGTTCATTGTCAGCCGTGTTCCGGGCGCCCTGCAGAACTTGGAAGGGGGCCCTCATCTTGCGGGAATTTGATTCTGTGCCCCGTGTTCTTGTCAAGCTGCACGTGACCAGTTCTCCGTTGGCCCAGAGAGTGCTGTGGGGAAGTATAGGTGAGCTCTTGGCGTTTATTATCGACAGTTTAGGGACGTGGGACTGAAAGGGTGTGGTTATGCAGTGTCTCGTGTCTGAGGCTCATGGCTCCTGGTATCCTGACACCACCTTGGGGTAGAAGGAGCAGGTTCCAGCCTGACCGATATTTTGCTAATGCTGCCCGGCCGGGTGCCACCAGAAAGCCCCTTCCCGCCACCCCCATCCCCCACCGTCATCCCGTGGAGGGAGGGCGGGAAGGTGTCCCCGGTATCCGAAGACTTCTGCCTCTGCCAGAGGGCAGGCTGGGAGGAGGGGGTGGAAGCCACCGCCGCCCCCACCACCCTGCCGTCCCTCCCCTGCGCCCCGGCACTCCCCTGCCTCCCAAGTCCCCCACGCAGGGCGGCCCTGCTCTGCGGGAGCCACGGCGGGCCCCAGGGCCCCTCTTGGTGGTGGGAGGAGCCACGGAGGGAGGTGGGCTGCTGACTCCCTCCAGTGGGGCCCCAGCTGCAGGGGCAAAAATAAAACCCAGTTCCTAACATCCCAGAGTTAACGTCCGGAAAACGTGATGCAGATTTTCTCGTGGAAACACTGTTATACGTGGTGATGAGGTTCTGTGCTTACAAAATTCGTGAATTCTCAGCTTTTTCTCAGTGGGCTGACTTGGGAAGACCGGTCCCTCTTGGCACTGCCTCTAAGGGATATGTTTTCAAAATTCCGAACTTAAGATTTGAATCTCAAAACTGATGTTAAACAGAACTTATCACAGATACCTTGAGCATGGCTATTGCTCACACGGGTCAGCGGAACCTACCTTTGAGTTGGACCGGAAGTGTTAAGTCGCACAGAATCCAGGTGGGTCAGACGGGGGCAGAGCTGAAGATGCTCCTTACATTCAGGAAACTCAGGAAAACCGTGAGGCCGCAGAGCACCACCCGCTGGTGTCTCCGCGTGGCAGTGTTAGTTCCCAAGTCCTGGTGGCTAATAGTCTCCACTTCTGGCTATGAAGGCTTGGAGTCCCATTGCGATCGCGTGGCGGGGCGCAGGGTGGCAGGGACTGTTCTAGGGCTCACCTAGTTTGGCAGGACCGCCCGTCGATACTCAGGGTGACTTGTAAGGACGAGCCCTCCACTTCGGCGCCATTAAACACTTACTCAGTGATAGGAGACTGTCCTAGACACGAGACGCCTTGAGGTGGCACTGCCCTCTGCTGGAGGCCAGCATCCCCACACGTCCTTTCCGACTCGCCCAGAAGCCACCATCTTCCTGTTAGTCACCGGCTGTATGACAGACCCCTCGGAAGCGGCCCCCCGAAAGGTGGGAGAGGCAGTTATTTCACACGTCGAGGCATGTACGTGGACCGAGGCCGGCACAGCTGAGGGGAGGGTTCCAGCCCCCGAAGGTGCGCGTCACCCAGGTGAAACGTGTGCGGGTCAGCTCCGGTCGTGGTTCCTCGCCTGGGAATCCTGCCTCAGCAGCAGCAGGGCTTCTCCTCCGTGGAGGTCCCGCCTTCGCCGTCTGTGGCTGTTCGGTCTCTTCCACTTTCAGTGTGCTGATGCTCCGCCGTTAGCACCATGAGAACGGGGGCTTCCATGTAATAAAGCGGCAGAGGGCCGGGTCTCCCCTAGTCACTGCGGACGCCGGCCCGGAGCGCCGGCCTTTCCTCCTCCCCTGAGATGCATGAGAGGAAAACACGCTGTTTTATATAAGTTATTAATAACTAAGATCCAGCAGCTTTTCTTTCCCCTTTTCAGGTGAGGAGACGTGTCTCATGTCGTTTTGAGCCAGGACTCCCCTCCCTGTGACACTTGTCCACCCCCGCCGTTCCTGCCCTGTGCTCTCCTCTCCTTTGGCCCAGCTTCTGCTCTGCGTGCTGCTTGTTTCAGGCTGTGGGCTCAGTCCTTGGTCGCATCTCTTCTCTGTGCCCGCGGCCCCCTCTCTCCCGGCCGCGGGCTGCTCCACTTCCTTTTTCCACTTCCCCCTGCGGAGGCCAGTTGTTGGGTTGTCTCACAGTTTGTGACCCTCTTGGCCTGATCATGGTGAAACTGTTTTCTGCCCTTGTAACTGAGACAGACTTAGCTGCGTGTCCCCAAGGCTGTGACTGAGAGACAATCTCCCTCTTTGTTCTGCAACTTCCTGCTTGGGAATTCAGACTCCACCTTCTGGACCCTGTGCACTTGGTGATGAATGGACGAGGGCAAGTCTCGCTTCCTTTGTGTTTGGAGGGTCAGGCCTGTGATGCTGGGTCTGCTGGGGCCTCCGGGTGAGTGGGGGCCTCCCCTGGCCATCTGCATCCCTTAGAGGAAGACCTGCCACCCAGGAGGAGGCGGCCGCGTTTAACTGAGGAGGCCTCCTGGAAACCAACTCCTCCACTGGGAATTGAAAAGATCAAAGCAGTGAACGGTGCCACTGGAAATGAAATGATTGAGTTCATCGGCCTTTTTTGGAAATGCGAAGAGGGCGGCTTCTCCTGACTTCCTGAGCCGCTCCATGCTCTTGTGTTTCACGTGACAGCCGGTGACCGTTTCCCAGAGGCCTGGCCGCAGCAGCTTCGCGGCGGACACGCCAGCCACTGGGAGCGGTGCTTTGGGAACTGCCGACGTGTGGTGATGCTCCGTGTTTCCATGTCCTCGTGCTGCGCTTCTCAAGCTGCCTTCTTGTTGATCTCCTGTATGATTTTATATGTTTCTTTATGAACAGAGGTTATTTTTCACTGTGATAATGGGTGCTACAAAATTAAATGGATGTCCACCGCTCTCTCTAGTCAGTGCCTTTACGTAGCTTCCAGCGCAGTCATGGATTCGTGTGTTCTCTTGGTCAGTCATCAGTCAGAAACCTAGTGACTTTCTAACCTGTGTCCCGGGGGTGCAGAGATAAGCAACACCTTCCTACCCTCAAGGAGCCTTAGACGAGAGGGTCGCCGTCCATAGCGGGACACGTTCCTGGGGAGAGAGCCGCCCCCATCCAGGAATGGGCAGAGCTGAGCCAGCATCACTGAGGGAGGAGGAAAGACAGGTCAACAAGCATGTGGTGAAGTACGTCGGTGCTGTCACGTCTGTGTGTGAGGGGCCGGGCGTGTCCGCTGAGCCGCCAGACTCCCAACTACCAGCTCGAGATCTCCATGTGGATGCTTCCCGGGAGCCTCCAGCCTGGCCCATCCTAATCGGAACTGTGACTTCCTTCCAAACGTGTTCCTCCCCAGAGCGCCCGATCTGACCGTCAGCCTTGTTGTTAAGTCATCCTCAAGACCTGCCTCCTTCTCTCTCTCTTCCGCCTCCCAAACATCGCCTGTCTCTTCCCTCCCCGACCTCACGCCCAGCCTAACCCAGGCAGCCGCCCTTCCTCCCACGTGGCTTCCGCACAGCGGATGGACCCTGTCATCCCCACATGAACGCCTTCCACGGGGGTCACTGAAGATAACGTCCCAGATCATCAGCACGGCCTTGTGTGCCTTGTCACCCTGCTGCACTCTCCTGCAGGTCCCCGGCTTCAGGGTCCCCATGGCCATCATTCTCGCCCTGTCACGGCTTCACTGCGCACTGCCTCCTCCGCCCCGTCCACACCCCAGCAACACCCTTTCCTGAACCACCGTCCTTCCAGGTCTCACCTTTAACACCACTTTCTCGGAGGAATCGCACCTGCCTCCCAGACTCCGTTGTCTTCCTAGTACCTGCCCCACGGCGCTCATCACGGTAGTAATAACCCGGTTGCTGGTGTCATCCCTGCGAGGCTGCAGACCCCAGAGGACAGGGCTTGCTCGCTGTTCACCCTGTATCGTCAGCACTAAGCAGCCTAGAAGCGATTCAAAATACGATGAAAGAATGAATTGGAGCTCAGGAATTAGTAAAGACTCAGATAAAACAGAACCCCCCCTTTTTTAAAACAATATCATGGCCCTTGAGGAGGCAAAATGTTATAAATAGAAAACACAAAATGAGGGGTTTTATATACCAAACCGCGAATACCTATGGTGCATGGGGAGCTTTGATGGTAATGAAGTTCATCCCCTTCTATTCATTTTCTGGGCTTAAAAGGTCAAAGCAAAAATGTTCTGGAATTAGATGGTATTGAATCTTGTACGACGCTGTGAATAGACTGACGGCCGCTGAATTGTACACTTTAAATGCTTGCCGTAGTGAATTTTATGTTACGTGAATTGTAACCCAGTCGGGAAAAAAAAAAATCCCAGCTGTCCCCACAGGGGAAAGTGGGACAAAAGAGCAGCCCCTGAAGTGGGGGTGGCCTGCGGCTGGGGCGGGGGGGCCACGAGGGGTGAGAGAGGAAGAAGCTGGTTTTGACCGCCAGTGTAGATGGCTCTGTGAGTCCCACGAAGCAGCGTGCCTTCCACCTTTTGCTTTTTAATTATTTTAACGGAGGCACTGGGGATTGAGCCCGGGACCTCCTGTATGCTGAGCCCCTGCTCCACCACTGAGCTGTCCCCTCCCCCTCCCATCCCCTCCGAAGCCGCCTCTTCCTCTGGGGCCCTCAGCGTTGCACTCTCCTTCCCTAACCTTCTCACGTTACACTCAGCCTTCCCGGCTTCAATCGCCACCTCTGTGCTGGGAACCCATTATTTTATTTCTTAGCCCAGTTCGCCTCCTACGCCCCCTATACCTGCCTGCCCTGTCCAGTGGAAGTCCCAGGTGCTTCAGACACATCTAAAACGCAGACATCTTCCCCTGCCTCCCCATCTGCTACTCCCTGTAAGTTACCTGTCTCCGTGCAGAGTGCTCATTTAGTCCAGCGAGAACCCGGGGACTCGAGCTGGGCGTTGCCCTCCTTCGTGACCGCGTGCTGTCCATCACCAGGCCCGTCGGCCCCGCTCAGGCTCCACCACCTGGACCAGCCGTGGCTCAGCTCCTCTTGCCTGGCCTATTGCCAGAACCATAACCCGTCTCCCAGCCCCCCCGATTTCCCTGTGCACCCCACCACCTGCTTCTCAGATCATCATACCTCTGCTAGGGTGACCCGAAGTTACAATCAAGTCAAATTACTGCCCTGCTTGAACTCCTCGGTTGGCTTCCCCTGTGCCTCCCCCACCTTCCCACCCACCCCACCCCCGCCAGATAAATTCACTGACCCGTATACACGAACGAAACTGTTACCACTCTTTCTAGGGATGTGATATATGCTTGTCCTGAACACATAGATCATGACTATCCCAGCAGTCGTGATGAAGCCTCATTGCCAACTGTAGCCTAAGTATACAATTTAAAAACTCATATTAAAACTCAGTTTAAAAACTCAGTCCAAGGGAGGGTGGGACAGCTCCATGGTAGAGCGCGTGCTTATCAGGCACGAGGTCCTGGATTCAGTTCCCAGCACCTGTATTAGAAATAAATAAGTAAATAAATAAACCTAATTACCTCGCCTCCCCCTCCCAAAAAAGAAAAATAAATAAAAATAAAAACTCAGTCCAAGTCAGACACACTCTTGGTAGCTAGAAGCAGTGTTCAGGTCACTGGTGGATCTGTTTTTACTTCCATTCATGAAAACACAACGTCCTTTTACACACCACTCAGAATAGTACCTAATGAACATTGTCTTTCCTGTTTTTGGCAAAGTCAGCTTAGCTGTCAGCAAGCAGGGTAACCATGCAAGTGATGTTTTGCTCCAAGGTAACACTTAAATGTTTAATTAGAAAGCTTTCACATGGGGGGAGGTATTCACCTAACAAAGAGGCAGTTTCCAAAATGCATGTGTATTAGGTATTTCTTCAGAGAAACAGAATCATTCGGAGGTAATACACACATGCAAAAAGAGATTTAGTAGAAGGAACCGATTCATGCAATTATGGAGGCTGACCTGTCCCAAGACCTTCAAGCTGTAGACCCAGGAGAGCCCATGGTGTTCAGCTACAGTCCAGTGTTCCCGTGTAAGTCTGAAGGCAGGGAAAGATCAAGGTCCCAGCTCAAGGCCACCAGGCGGCATGAGTTCTGTTCTCTCAGGCCTTCATCTGATTAGATGACACCCACCCACATCAGGGAGCGTGCTCGGCTTACTTGGTCTACATTATTCTTGTCCCAAAACAATTTTACAGACACACCCAGAATCGTGTTTGACCAAATGTCTGAGCCCCCCATGGCCCTAGCAAGTTGACACATAAATCAGCAAAGCATGTTTGACTGAACCCAGAATACTTTTAGGAAATATCAACCCTTTAGTACATTTAAAAAAAAATTATCCAGGCCTCAGGGCAGAGAATCACTCGGGGAATCATCAAAGCTCCACCCGCAGGTGTCTATAATAAAGATCAGAAAAAAGAGGACTTTGCAATGTGGAATGAAAGCAGGAATATTGTTGGCTCGGCCCAAGTCCAGGAACATCCCTGAAGCTGTTTCAATAATGCTTTTGAGAGTGCGCTACTGATCAAATTGTCAGTTAGATTTATAAACTAATTCTAAGGCCAACTCATGGAAATTTTTCCTCATTCTCCATAGCATAAACTAGAATGACTGGCACAAGGATGAAGAAATACCTATTCAGAATATCAAGAGAGGTTAAATGCCCAGAGTATTCAAAGTGTTAAGACCCCCTTTTTCCTGGGGGATCTAGTGTGCATTCCCAGAGCTGTCCTAACCACCCCGCTAAATCCCCGTACCTGGCCGGTTCACAGCTCCCAACATTGTATGATCTGAGTCAGAAAACTTGTCAGAAGCAACTTAAATGTCCATCGACAGATGAGTGGATAAAGAAGGTGTGGTACATATAGACGATGGAATATTACTCAGCCATAAAAAAGAATAAAGTAATGCCATTTGTAGCAACATGGATGGACCTGGAGATCGTCATTCCAAGTCAAGTAAGCCAGAAAGAGAAAGAAAAATACCATATGATATCACTCATATGTGGAATCTAAAAAAAGAAAAAAGAAGACACAAATGAATTTATTTACAAAACAGAAACAGACTCACAGACATAGTAAACAACCGTATGGTTACTGCGGGAAGAGAGGGTGGGGAGGGATAAATTGGGAGTTTGAGATTTGCAAATATTAGCTACTATATATAAAATAGATAAACAGCAAGTTTCTTCTGTAGAGCACTGGGAACTACATTCAGTATCTTATAGTAGCCTATAATGGAAAAGAATATGAAAAGGAATATGTGTATACATATGGATGACTCAAACATTATGCTGTACACCAGAAATTGACACATTGTAAACTGACTATGTTTCAATTAAAGAAAAAAAGTGTCCACTTCTGGCTACCCCAATTCTTGTTCTCTTAGGTGATTTTGCAAGGAAAGACCTGGATAAAATACGATAAATGTTACGTCAAGGTGTAACCTATTCTTATTTTCTGTTGCAGTTGGAGATATTCTGGAGTATCTCTGAGGCAGTGGTACTGTGGCACTTAAATAATTCCTGTCTCTTGTTCCACCTGATTCCGCAGGAGCAAAAGGCATATCCAAACCAGAAAGGATGTGGGATTTCTAGAATTTTAAAAGCAATAATAGCTAATGAACTTACATGGCATTTGCTACATGTTTATTTTTGTTACACGTGACAAATCATTTAGTCCTGACAGCCCAATGAAGTAAGTACTCTTCTTATCCCCATTTTATAGATGAGAAAACTGAGGCACAGAATGATGCAGTCACTTGCTAATAAGGTCATGCAGTGCGTAGGTGGTGGACTCAGGCTTCCAACCCATGACTCTGGTCCCAGGGGCTCCGTGCTGAGCCCTCAGCTGTGGTTTCACAACAACTAAGGTTAGGAAGGGGAGAAGCACATGCTTGGAAATGACCACCATGAGGAAGTCCTGTGATTCTTGGAATGTCTGTCGTTTCACTCTTGTTATCTTCCAAAAGCCATGTGGGTTTCCCTGGAGTGAGTTTGGGAAAATCCAGGAGGGGAGGAGGGAAGGGTAAGGAAGGGAAGGGGAGGGGAGGGGAGGGAAGGGAAGGAGAGAGGGAGGAAGAGACAGGAGGTGGTGGGAGTGTGGGTGGGCCGGAGACAAGGAGGGGAGCGCCTGGCTGTTCCACTCCCCCAGGGGCTTGTGTGCAGCCATGTAGGGGCAGCAGGTTCAGGAAGGCATAGGAAATAGGACCAGCCTTTGGGACTTGGAGGAAGAAGAAGGAGGTGAACAGTGGACCCTGGTTTACCAGAGAGGAGGCACCGGGGTTCCCAGACATGCACCGTCAGCGCACGTTCATTCCTCACCTCCCGACCTCTCTTCACCGCGCTGCTCTCCGGCATAATCTTCACGTTAAAGGGGTGGTTCTCTCTGACTGGGGCAGCGTGTAGGGAAGGAAGACTTTTGGAGGGAAGGGGGCCTTCAACAGTTAGAGTCGCCCATGGCCGGTAACACTGGAAGTTTTAAAACAGCTGCTTGAGCTCATACAGTTGTTTTGAAGAGAGGAGTTGCTTCTAAAAAGGAAAAAAATTATATAAACTGCATTATTGATGCATTACAAAATAGCAGCTGAAACTGAAATTTCGAAGAACAAGCCACATGTTTTTCACACACGCCTCCACCAACTAGGGATAGTAGTTTTGCAGCTGGGTGATTGCGTGAGTTTTCTAAAACCAGACTAGTCCTACATTACGTGTATTTAAAAGTTCAGATTACATATTTATAAGACCTAGATTTTTAGGAGAGATAATGGCTTAAAAAAACCTGCAAAATTGGATTCGCAGAATTCTGCACGTGAAAAGTTACGTTGCAGGAAAAGCGGTTTCTTTCTTGGCATATGAAGGTGTGGTGGCCCGGGTGGGTGGGACTGTAGGTACCTTTACAGTGTTCTTTTATTTAGACATTGTGTCTATAATGAGAATGCACAGACTTTGTACTAAAAATGCATGGTAAAAATAATTTCATTCAAAACAAACCAAGGACCACAAAAACTCCCTTACAATGAAAAGTAGCCTTTAGACTTTCAGCTTGAATAAAACAAGAAACTTAGCCAAGGTTAACAACATCTAAAGGCTCACTCAGGCCTCATGGGCAGAATAGGAACTGTACATCCAATTAAATGTACAATTTCCATTGAGTGTCCTTGCATGCGTGGTACCCAGCCACATCCCCTAAGCAGGTGTGCACGTTGATGGGCAGAGAGGCCACAGGCTCCCCTTGTTCAATTAAGGAAGGAGCAGGCAGCTACCATACAAAAATCAAGATGCAAATTGATGCAAAAAAAAAAAAAAAATCAGGACCCTCAGGCCAGGCACTGAATTTTCCTTTATGAAATAAAAACATTACATTTCAGGGTTGGCAGAGATGCATGGAGGTGGAAGAGGAATCTCCTGCCTTTTCGAGGCTCGCCCTGAGCCCCACGGTCACATGCAGGGTGTGGATGGGGCTGGTTGTTTCCGCTAGGCTTGCTGTATTTCTTGGCAGGGTGCTCGGCGGGCAAAGCCAACAATTCCAAACTAAACTGCCAGGAATGATCTTAAATATTTGGACATGACAACCCCCAACTGATTGGTTAGAATACACGTCTGCTATGGTAGAGAATTAAATTAATACCACCCAGTGCTGCAGTGCTCTGTTTTAGGACTGGGGAGACGATCGTTTGACTCTGCATTCACGGTTACTGCACAATGTTGCCAGCTTGTTCAGAATGCCCAACAAGAAGCGATGGCGGTGTAGGGATTAGGTCCCCGCACTGCACTGGCTTGGGAGGAAAATTAGTTGACCTGCCAAGAAAGCATTTCCTGATTATTTTATGAGCTGTGCAGCTTTGTATCCCAGCAGAGATGGACGACTAGGGAACTTTTTTCTTTTCTTTCTCTTTAATTCTTATTTTTATTGAAGTGTAGTTTCAGATGTACAGCACAGCGATTCAGTTATACATATACATACACACATTTTTTTTCTTTTCAGAGTCTTTTCCATTATATGTTATTAGAAGAAATTGAATATAGTTCCTTGTGCTATAGAGTAGGTCCTTGTTGTTTATCTATTTTATATACAGGAGTGTGTGTCTGGTAATACCAAACTCCTAATTTATCCCTTCTCCCTTTTTTTTTCTCTGGTTTCCACAGTTTGTTTTCTATGTCTGTGAGTCTATTTCTGGTTTGTACATAAAATTTGTGTATATATATATATATATATTTAAGATGTCATGTATATAGGAATCTTTTTTAAAAAAATCCAATTTTACAATTTTTACCTAAACACCTTCAAATATAAATCATCCCCCAAGGGCTACGATCTCAAACAAATGTGTTTTAACTTTAAAGGCACGCATTCCCAAAGGCAGCTGGGATGCTCACAGGTTTGAAGTATCACCTGGGATTAATCGTCTGTCTTTTAAAGCACCGTATTGCTTCATCACAGGGTGACATTCTAGAAGGAAGAGTGTGAGTGGATGGGTGGGGCCTGGGAAGGTGGCTGGGGAGCTCAGGTTCTACGTGGCGCGCAGTTGACTGAGGAAAAGCCCTGAACACCTCACTGCGCTGAAAGCACACCGAAGGACACTGCTTCCTGGACCCAGGCCCAGAACGCCGCGTAAGTGCCTTCTTTAAACGTACCAGCTAGGTGCCCTGATTTGCCCAGTTTCTCAATTTCACCTGCCCCGCCCTGCTGGCAGGGGTCAAATCTTGGCAAGCAGGCCGTCTGCCCCACCGCCAGAGGGTTGCCTGATAAAAATCACTGCATTTCCCTTCTTCCTGCAGCTTGTCACGAGGGGTGGTGTCATGAGGGACGGTGTCATGAGGGAGGGTGGAAATTTACAGCAAGAAGGCATCTGGGTGTTTGGGAGTGTGTTAGATCCTAAAGTTCGTTGACTTCAGCTTTTCCAAAATAGTTACTAAATGAATCCAGCTTTACATGCCTGATCTAGTGCTTGGTTGTTCATTTCCCAGCTCTTCGGGGTTCATCCTTGAAGAATTCCCAAGGAGAACTGGGCTGACTCTCTTAACAGTTTCTCATTCGTATACATAATCTTTTTCTTCTGGGTTAAGAAAATCTTTTTTATTTTTTTACTGAAGTACAGTCGGTTGACACTGTTGTGTCAGCGTCTGGTGCACAGCATCCTGTTTCAGTCCTACGTGTGCACACGTGTATTCTTATACGTACTCTTTCTCATTGTAGGTTATTTCAAGATACTGAATATAGCTCCCTGTGCTGTGCAGTAGGACCTTGTTGTTTCTCTGTTTTGTATGTAATAGTACCTGCAAATCCTGAACTCCCAGTTTACCCCTCCCCGCCCCCTTTCCCTCCTGGTGACCATAAGTTTGTTCTCTATGTCTGTGGGTCTCTTCTCCATAGTCTGGAATGTCCTGACTGCTAAGAGTAACTGCGGTGGTTGAACTGACACGCCGACCCCCGAAGTGCTAGTCACTTTGCTCTTACAAATCCACATGGCGTCCTATGCAAACAGGCTCTGTTCTTAGAAACAGGCCCGCTCTCGGTCGCCTGTGGCCAGGGCCTCTGCTCCCTGGAGGTGCTGTTAGGGTGTTAGGGTCTAGTCTCTCGACCTTAGGGAGCAACTCTCAGGACCAAACCCGTGGCAGGCAGAGTTTTGACAGTATGCACAACTCGCATGGCTCCGATTCTGAGTGACGATTAGAGCTCTCCTTTATGTCTGTGTCCCCGGTGCCTACAAAATGGCTGTGTTAACAATGTTGGCCGGCTGGCAAATCATAGATAAGAAGGAATAAGAAGCAAGGAGAGCTGGAGGTCTCAAATTCCAGTCTCTGTATTGAAATACCTGGGTAATTTTTTTCATGACTAATTCTCCTAAAACTCTCACTCTCAAAGGTCCCAAAGAAATTTTCCCAATAGCTAGGCCACAGTCTCACCTGGGCCTCCAGCAGCTTTCTGTGACCATATTAATAGTTTTTCGATGAATTTGTCCTACCAGTTAAAGGAAGGATATTATGCAGATACCGTGAGGGGCACAGGGTTCCTGAGTGTGTGTGGTTGTCAAACCAGGATGACTTCCTGCCTGATCATGCAGATTTGCAAGTCTCCTTTCTGCTCCTGGGAAGCCCTTGTACAACTCAGAAGTCAGTGTCTTTTTGAGATTTTCACTGTCACACACACATTCTTCATAATCTGTCTAATTTGGTAAAGTTCCAGTGAACTGGAGGCTAGAGAAACTTCTTCTCTTGTGTAAATTTTGTGTTTACAACTAGGAAAAAAAACTAGACACACACAGAACAGGCAATCTACAGAAATTAGGCTGAGCCTAAGAGAAACAAACTTGTGATAAAGTAAAAATTTCAATCAATTGAAAACATTTATCTGTTTTTGATGTATTTCTATACATGACATCATCATGAAAATAATCTTTGAGTGATAAAGAGCTGGTGAAAATCCGGCAGTCTAGTAGAAACTGGCCACCATGGTGTGCATACGGTATGCATAAAATTATGCAAAAATAGAAATTTAGAGCTAGAAGGGACTCGAGTTCATCAGGAGTGAGATTTTACAGACGCAGAAACTGTAACAGTTTTACCTTCAATTCAGTGGTTGTGTCCTTTATGCCTGGAATTTTTAAGTTCAATGTTGTCCTCTTTGTCTATTTTTAAGTTTATTACCTGTACTTCTGGTGTCATATTTAAGAAATCATTGCCAAAACCCAATGTCATGAAGTTTTCCACATACATTTTCTTCTAGGAGCTTTACAGTTTTAGGTTTTATGTTAAGTTCTACAATCTATATTGAGTTAGTTTTTGAATATGGTGGGAGGTGAGGGCCCAACTTCATTCTTTTGCATTTGGATCTCCAGTTTTCCTATAGCAGGGTTAATTTCAAGGTTCTCTATTCTGTTACTTGGTCTGTATGTCTGCCTTTATGCCAGTAGTACATTATTTTTCTTCAACACCTTTATTGTGGTATGATTCCTGTGCAGAAAACTACACATATTTGAGATGAACAATTTGAGGAGTTTTGATAGATGTATATACACCCATGAAACCACCACCACAATCAAGATAGCTAACATTTCCATCACTCCCCAAGAGGTGCGAATTTTGAATTCCTGATTTATCCATACCCACCCGCTTTACCCTCTGGCAACCATAAGTTTGTTCTCTATGTCTGTGAGTCTGTTTCTGTTTTGTAGGTGAGTTCATTTGTGTCTCTTTTTTTTTCAGATTACACATATAAGTGATATATGATATTTTTATTTCTCTTTCTGACTTACTTAGAACGACAATCTCCAGGTCCATCCATGTTGCTGCAAATGGCATTATTTTATTCTTTTTTATGGCTGAGTAGTATTCTCTCTCTCTCTCTCTCTCTATATATATATATACACACACACACACACACACATATATATAGTATATATATATAGTATTCCATATATATATCACAACTTCTCTATCCAGTCATCTGTTGATGGACATTTAGGTTGTTTCCATGTCTCGGCTATTGTAAATAGTGCTACTGTAAACATTGGAGTGTACGTGTCTTTTTGAATTATAATTTTCTCCAGATATATGCCCAGGAATGGGATTGCTGGATCACATGGTAAGTCTACTTTTAGTTTTTTAAGGAACCTCCATTGTGTCCTCTATAGTGGCTGCACCAATTTACATTCCCACAGTGTAGGAGGGTTCTTTTTTCTCCACACCGTCTCCAGCATTTATCATTTGTGGACTTTTTAATGATGGCTATTCTGATTGGTGTGAGATTATATATCATTGTGGTTTTGATTTGCATTTCTCTAACCATTAGTGATGTTGAGCATCTTTTCATGTACCTTTTGGCCATCTGGATGTCTTCTTTGGAGAAATGTCTGTTTAGGTCTTCTACCCATTTTTTGATTGGTTTGCTTTTTTTTTTTTGTATTAAGCTGTATGAGGTATTTGTATATTTTGGAAATTAGTCCCTTGTTGGTCACATTATTTGCAAATATTTTCTCTCATTCTTTAGGTTGTCTTTTCATTTTGTTGATGGTATCCTTAGATGTGCAAAAGCTTTTTTGGGGGGGGTTGGGGGAGGTAATTAGGTTTACTTTTTTACTTATTCTTCAAGGAGGTACTGAGGATTGAACCCAGCACCTCATGCATGCTAAGCGTGCACTCTACCACTTGAGCTATACCTTCCCTAACAAAGCTTCTAAGTTTAATTAGATCCCATTTGTTTAGTTTTGCTTTTATTTCCATTACTCCAGGAGCTTGTTCAAAAAATATACTGCTGTGATTTATATCCTAGGGTGTTCTGCCTGTATTTTCCTCTAGGAGTTTTATAGCATCTGGTCTTACATTTAGCTCTTTAATCCATTTTGAGTTTATTTTTGTATATGGTGTTGGAGAATGTTCTAATCTCAGTCTTTTACATGTAGCTGTCCTGTTTCCCAGCACCACTTATTGAAGAGGCTGTCTTTTCTCCATTGTATATTCTTGCCTCCTTTGTCATAGATTAATTGACCATAAACGTGTGGGTTTATTTCTGGACTTTCTACCCTGTTCCATTGATCTATGTGTCTGTTTTGTGCCAGTACCATGCTGTTTTGATTACTGTAGCTTTGTAGTATAGTCTTCCAGTTGTACACTATTTTGCTTACTAACTTTGTAATATGTTTTTGAAATCAGGAATCATGAGACCTCCAACTCTTTTGTTCTTCTTCAAGATTGTTTGATTAATCAGGATCCCTTGAGATTCCATGTGAATTTTTGGATTTGTTTTCTCTTTCTGCTAAAAGTGCTGTGGGATTTTGCTAGTGATTGCACTGAATCTGTAGATCACTTTGGGTAGTACTGTGAAAATACTTTAAAACACAGAAATTTGATTATATGAATCTTATGACATAAAGCCTAAGGACAGAAAAAGATTGCAAGTAAACCTTGGTTTGGTTTTGTAATCATATTGTTATGATAATATTTATTTCTTTATCCTGAAACTATTATATATAATAGGATAAAGCAAATAGGTGATTATGTTAATTTTGTTAGAAACTAAGATTTTCATGAGAAAAGTGAGGTATAAATATAAAATTTAAAAGCTAAATTTAAAATTTAAAAGCTAAAGTAACCCTAAATTGAATGAAATCAGTATAAACTCAGACAGTAAACGAATTCTTTTTCCCTGGCTCTCCCCACTGAGGAAGTCTGGAAACCAACCCAGTTGCCATGAGCACCCCTTGTCAAAACTGTAGCCTTTAGAAAGGAAGGGTATAGCTCAGAGGTAGAGTGTGTGCTTAGCATGCATGAGATCATGGGTTCAATCCCCAGTACCTCCATTAGATAAATAAATTAATCAATAAACCTAATTACCTCCTTCCTCCAAACACTTTTTTTTTTAAAAATTGTAGTCTTTCTATACCATTTCCCACTAAAAGTTTCTATGGAGAAACTGCTCAGTCTAAGGTTGGCAGGAAATGAAAATGATAGTTTGGTGTCATACCAGAAAGCAAGGAAACTAGCTAAGATTACTATGTTGTGTCAAAAGAAGACAGAAGCCAATTCAAAGGGGTGCCCTTTGGTTAAAGATGGGATAACTTAAGTATCAGGGAAAAAAAGAAACACATCAAATATACACACTTCTAAAAACCAACTCACTGGGTACCTTCTGTGGAGGCCAGGAAACCAACTTATTATTAAGAAAACTCCTGAGTGAAGGGGAAGAATCAAGCAGTTACCCTGCCTTTCTGGCATAAACTCCACCTTGGGGTCGCCACACAGGAAACAGTATTTCCTGATAGAAGAATTCCAGCTCATAAAGGCAGGAGGAGTGATGGAACCAATACAGCAACACTCTCCAACTTCTAATGAAACAGTGGATCCAGGCAGTGAACATCAGCAGCTTGCTGCGAAAGCCACTCGCTCAAAAACTGAGGGGAACTTTGTAGTGGATGGGCGGATCGGGCTAACCACATTTGTAACCACTGACCAATCTTTATATCAAACAAAGGAAAACACAGTGTTACCCAGCTGCAGTAACCTAGACAGCGAGGTTTATTGGAGGTGTCATTATTGCTAACAGAAAAACAACCGACCTAGAGGAAAACATAGGCAGAACACTCTGTACATTGCAGCAGTGTATGTTTTGAGCCAGCTCCTAGACTAATGGAAATAAAAGCAAAAATAAACAAATAGAACCTAATTAAACTTAAAAGCTTTTGTACAGCTAAGGGTACCATCAACAGAATGAAAAGACAGCCTACAGGATGGGAGAAAATATTTGCAAATGATGCAGCTAACAAGGGATTTCCAAAATATACAAACAGCTCATACAACTTAATATTGAAAAAAAAAAAACAAAAACCCCAAAACCAAGCAACCCAATCAAAAAATGGGCAGAAGACCTAAATAGACATCTCTCTAAAGAAGACACCCAGATGGCCAACAGGCACATGGAAAGATGCTCAGCATTGCTAATCATTAAAGAAATGCCAATCAAAACTACAACGAAGAATCACCTCACGCCAGTCAGAATGGCCATCATTCAAAAGTCCACAAATGGCAAGTACTGGAGAGGGTGTGGAGAAAAGCAACCTATGCTGAAAAAGAATATGAAAAGGAATATATGTATGTACATGGGTGACTGAAACATGATGCTGTGCACCAGACCTTGGCACATTATAAGCTGACTAGACTTCAGTTAAAAAAAGAACGCAAAAAAAGGAAAAGAAAGAAAAGAAAAGCTACCCGGCCCGAGCGAAGTTCCTCCCGTTGAACTGCAATTGGAAACACATACCACCAGTGAAGTCTTCTGGCCAAAGAAGTGAACCTGCATCTTACGAACCTTCAAGTCTAACAAACGAAGCCTGAGATTTGCTTCAAGATGAGCCAGTGGTGGGGAGAGAGCGGGTGAGGAGTGGACTGTGTTGATGTGTCCCTGTTGGACCTGGACAACAGGTGAATGGGAATTCATCACACTGTCTCCTTACTTCTGGGTATGTTTTGACATTTTCTAAATAAGTTTTTTCTTTTAAAGCATTTGGACTTGATAACATTTTCTATTTGGAAAAAACACCTGAATTTCCTACTTGTTCCAACCTGTCATAGAAATTCTTCCCTTGAAGTTTTGCTTTTGTCCCTTTATTTTATAATGAGCTGTGTTAAGTACAAGTTGGGAGAAGATTAGTGATGGGCAGGAAAGGTTGGTAAAGTATTAAGAGAAGGAGGCCTTTAACGGTTTTGTGAATTTCAGCAGCTTTGCAGGAACAAAGATGACAATGAACATTAACAGTTACTAGTATTACTCTTGTACTTAAAAAAAAATCCATATATGTAATTCCTTACTGTCTGACTCTCACTAGGTTCAAGCTCCAGGAAAGCTGTATTTTTTTACCCACCATATCTCTAATGCCTAACATGTTGTCCGATTATATATATATGTATTTAAAGTATTCTTTTTTGTTTCTACTTTCAAATCATTTCAGATATATATTCTCATGTTAAATAACACTACAGCATTCTCTAGTTAACATATGATAGTCTGCCAAGCCATTTCAAGAAAAATATTTTAAAAATGGGACAGCATCTCATACTTCGAGCCTCTGGGATAAATTAATTTAATTTACAGTCCTCTGAAGATCTCGCCCATCTCCAAGATTCTTTTATTTTATGACAAAGCCTTGGTTCTAGAAGCTTGTTTCTCACACCTGAGAAGACTAGCTCTGGGACATGATCCTGTAGGACATAAGAGGTAAGCCCCATCAGTCTGAACCTGGGGGTCTGGAGGGTGAAAAAAGAGGTTGAGTCCTCATGGGTGGTACCGGAACTGGGGTGTGGGGGAGATTAGTTCAAAGCAAGAGGATTCAAGAAGAAATGAGTCCATGTAGAGCGAGGGGTAGTTGGCACCAACCATGAGCATTTCCCTGGGAAGCGGACGTGCCTATAAGAAATACGATTGCTGTCATTTTGTAAAGAATTCGAACCAGGGAGGCGGGCACAGCTCAGTGGTAGAGCGTGTGCTTAGCATGTATGAGGCCCTGGGCTCAATCCCCAGCACCTCCTTTAAAAAAAAATTAAAATAAGTAAGTAAATAAACCCAATTACCTCCCCTGTGAGGGGGAGGCGCAAAGAATGCACTCCTAAATACTGTGTAATGTGAAAACTGCGTAATTCAAGACATTTTCGCCTGGGAATAGATGGAAGGCAGGGTATGTGTTCTCAGAGTTCATGAATCTGTAACTGTTGTGGCAAGTTTTAACTTTAATGTTGCTTTTATTTGTCATCACTAGTGCCAGAGTTTCTAGAGTTCTGGCTCCTAAATTCATAGTTAAAAAAAAAAAGATCAAAGTAAATATTTAAAGTTCTTAACAGTGTGTTGTCACATCTAACTTGTATTCCAAAATTATTGATTTCGGGGCATGTTTCCCCAGCACTAGCACCACCATTGAATGAATGCTTGGGGGATCAACATTAAAAAAAATTAATTTGGGGGGGATGGGTATAGCTCAGTGCTGGGGTGGCAGGTAGAGCACGTGCTTAGCATGTACGAGGCCCCAGGTTCAATCCCCAGTGCCTCTATTAAAAATAAATACGTAAGTTAAAAATTATTATTATAACAAAAGTGACACAGCCACACAATAATAAGCAAAATCACTATGAGAAGTGTTTCCTAGCTTTAAACAGCATAGTTCACTTTAGTGACAAAGAGTGTTAGGTATTTCTGTTCGGTCAGTTCGTCCTGAGAGGTAGCAAGAACATATATAGTTTCAAGTCATAAGTCTGAAATCATGTGTTTTTTTTTTTTTACTAGTTTTTAAAAAATTGAGGCAATACATGTATATGTGTATATATATATATATATAGCATATTTTAATACTTCTACATACATGATTTCTAAATTTGTACTTTATAAATTTGGCTTCTTGGGTATGGAAAGGGGACCATAAAGACAGATGAAAAAGAAATTGACCCAACCAGAAATGATCCCTTCATCCTTGGAAGTCTAAGGCAATTAATTGTCTGCAAACAATTTGAAACGTCTAGTCTTGTGAACATTTTAGTGAGTTATAAGCAGCGTTCTTCAAAATGAAAAAATGACAACACATAACAAGACAATGAGACAAAATGCGTACCGTTTTGTCAAATTTTTGTCTCCATGATTTTAAGTATGTATGCTACAAGTCACAATCTAAATGTATTTGTTGTGGCTTACTTGGTAAAAGTCTAAAAGGCACCACTGGCGTATCTTTCCTTTGAAGAAACAAACAAAAATTAAAAACAAGAAAATCAAAATCTCCCCTTTGCCCCACTGCTTCCTCAGCCTCAGCGCTGCTTCTCTGTCCCTCTTCACGGCAGGACTTCGTGAAACTGTTACAGTCATCGTTTCTACCACTTCTTGACCTCCCATTTCTCCGCCCTCTGCAGAGTTATTTACCGGTTAACCCGGTGTTGCTAAATCCGCTGGGTACTTCTGGGTCCTTGACCTCTCCACAGCGTTTGGCACGACTGGTGGTTCTTCCCTCTTAAGACCCTTCCCTTCTGTGGTTGCTCCGACACCATTTTCGGCAGGTGTCCGCGGCTGCCCCTTCCCGGCCTCCTTTATGGCTTTCTCTCTTCGTGCCTCCCTGGGGCTGTGTCCTAGGTCAGCGTCTGCGTCTGCCTGCCTTCTCAGGTGACCTCATTGACCCCTGTGACTCAGTCTCACGTCCTTCCCCCTCATTTACTGTGCTTAGTCGTGCCGGGGGCCTCTCTGTTCCTGAATTGTTGTTTTGGTTTATTTTAACTTATTTTTTAAATTGCAGATAGTTAACAATGTTGTGTTAGTTTCAGGTTACATATATACATATATATGTATGTATATATTCCTTTTCATATTCTTTTTCGTTATAGGCTACTATGAATATAGTTCCCTGCGCTGTACAGTAGGTCCTTGTTATTTATCTATTTTATATACAGTAGTGTGCATCTGTAAATCCCAAACTCCCACTTTATCCCTTCCCACCCCCCATCTCCCCCCACCCTGCCCCCACCCCCGGCCTCTGTAACCTGTAGCTGTAAGCTTCTGAACACACTAAATATGTTCTCAGGAGCCTTAGGGGCTTTGCGTTAGCTGTTCCTTCAGCTGAGAATGCTCTCCCCCAAGAGCTTCATGTGGCTGCCTCCTTTCTTTCATTCACCCGCAGCTTAAACATCACCCTTCTGGAGAGCCTTTCCTGGGCAGCAACTTGAGTAGCCACCCAAGTGATCCCAATGACCTCATCCTACCTTAATCCTACCTAAATGCATCAGTGTGTCCCTCCCTGGAATGTAAGGGCCATTGAAGAAAGAACCGTCAAAACTCCCTGTCCTCAGGGAGCTTGTAGTCTGGTGGGCAAGTAAAATAAAATAAAAAGGTAGGTTACATCGTGTATTAGAACCTGGTAGGTGTGAGAGGAAAATGAAGCCAGAAGGAGCAACAGGGATTTTGTGTGTGTGTTTTGGGAGAGTGTCAGCGATTTTAAACACAGTGATCAGGAAGGGCCTCGCTGAGAACTGATACCCAGCTGGTGCAGAATGAGGGAGGAGGACTGTGGTGGGAAATGAAGTCAGGGATCGCGGGGCGTGGGGAGCGGGGGGGGGGGCAGATCGTGAAGTGTGAGGACTTGGCTCTTTCCTCAGAGAATGAGCAAAGCTATTGGAAGGAGCAGAGGAGGAGCACTGTTTGGATGACATTTTGTCAGATTCTCTCTGGCTGTCGTGTTGAGAATAGATTGCAGGGGGGCAAGGGCCAAAGCAGGGAGATGCCTCAAGAGGTTGTTGCAGTAATCCAAGGACGAGATGTCAGACTCCTGTATGTTGAAGTCTCTTGTCTGCAGCTAGAAGGGTCCCGTGAGGCAAATACTACAAAGCCCTTTGTATGTTTGTGTCTCGTGTCCCTGTGCCTTGTTGTGGTGGGCAGTGAGCACATATTTGTTGATTTTAAATGATATAAAAAACACACCGAGCTCATGAAACAAAACAGGGACTAATGAAGGGGGTTTTCTAAGAATACATCCTCTGGATTTGTGGATCTTTTAATCCAGATTTACTGCACCAACGCAGGACTTCTGGCCCTTTTATGCAGTCCCATTTATGCCTAAATTCCTCTTTCCAAAGGCTTTGTAAGGGAGAGGTAACAGACCCAGGCAAGGTTGGGAAGACATTCAGTTGCTCCTCACTTTATCAATAACCTATCATTTCTACCTAATAGTCAGACAGTCTGCTTTATGAAAAGCATTACACTAGGCATTGGGGAATATGTAACTTCCTCTTCTCAGTTTAAAACTGAGTTGGGTAGATAAAACACAAGGCACAGAAAGATCAGGACAACCCCAGGTAATGAATGTTAAGATTAAATGCAGCTATTGGAGCCTGGAGGGTGAGGCAGACTTGGCAAGTGAATAGGAGGAGAGAGAACAGTGAATTCGAATGTGAGTTTGGTCTGGGATGGGTAATGAAGTCCTCAATTTAAATAAAAAACAATAAAAACCAAAGCTACAGAGGAGGAGGAACACCAAAACATGGCTTTTAAAGGAAACACGAGTAAAAATCAAGTAGAGACACGTAGGAAAGGCGAGAACTTTGTGGTCCCTAACAGAAAACACTGAACACTGAACACAGCTTTATTTACATTTCTCACCGGTGTTTTCACAGCCAGTAGGTCAAACGGGCAGTCAGAGTTGTTGCGGAAAAACCGGCCTCTGTGCCCACAGCCAAGACAGAAACGGAGACAGAGTTTGGGGAGGATAGAAAACAACAGCTTTACTGCTTTGCCAGGCAAAGGGAGTCACAGCAGACGACTGCCTCAGAGACCGTGAGCCCATCTTGGGGAAAGGGTCCCGAGGTTTTTTACAAAAACTTGATAGGAACAGGAGAATGATCCTCAGGGTGTGTGCAGGGCGCTGTATTTCTCAATCGCGATGAAATCCACTTGGTATCATGGAGAAACTCCGGAGGGTCTGTTCAATTTTCTGAAGTTCTCAGTCCCCGTCTGTGATCTCCTTCCTTGAACAAGTCTTCTGGGTTAAAGAGAAACTATTCTAAGAAAAGAATGTTTAAGGAGAAAAGAATGTGCAGCCCGGGGGCTTGTTAGTTAGGAAGGGTGATTAGCCAGAAGCAGGGGCCAGAACAGCCCTCTACTGGAAGCTTTCTCCTTGTTCAAAGGGGAGGCTAGGGAAGACATCTGATGGTCAGATCTGGTTATCTGTAAAACCGCTCAGGAATGTGCCTCAGACGATCAGTCTGGACTCCAGTGGCACAATCATTACTTGCTGAGGCCTGCCCTTTTACGTCTCAGGGAGGCCTGGAAGACCGGCTGTCCTACAGAGGAGAGGCAGGAGCTGGGGGTGGGGGGAGCGCGTGGGCCCCGGACTGAGACGCATCCGGTATCTCTGAACATCTGAAGTGGTCGGACCTGCGCTCTAAACTGCTTACACGTTTCCCCAGGGAAGTAGGTAACTCTGAAACCAGCCGCGCACCAAACTGGCCCATGAGCCCCGGTGGGCCCGAGAGAGAGGACGGGGCTCTGGGTCGGACCCACTTCCCCACCCTCCAAGTCAGGTCCTCTTGGATGGTCCTGTTTGGACTCTGACCCAGGCAGGCAAGGAAGCAGACTTGGGGAACACCTGACGCCGGCCCCGCCCCGTCCCCCCGCCGGCGACCCGGGGAAGGCGGAGACGGCGCGTGGGGCCCCTCGGCCGTCGCCGGGTCCAGCCCGGCCCTGAGCCCCGCCCCCGAGACCCGGCGGCGGGCGCGCGCGGGCCCAGGGAGGACGGCTTCTCCTCCCCGCTTCCCCGCCCCTCCCCGCCCCGCCCTCACCCCCGACGGCGGGGCGGAGGCAGCCGGACCCGCCCCGGAATCTGGCAGACGCCCCCTGCCCGCCGCCCCGTCTGCTCGTCCCGCAGCAAGCCGGTCGCGGTCCGAGTGCCCAGAGGTCCGCGAGCCCCCAGCCCAGCAGAGCCCCGAGCGCGCCCCCGACACAGACGCTGGGCTGGCGGCGGGGACGCGGGGGCGCGCGAGCCGGAAAATGGCGGCGGATTGACGCCTCCCACGGCCCGTAGCCGCCGCGCACGCGCACGCGCACCCCGACGACGCGCAGAGCGCCGCGACGCCAGCCGGGGTGAGTCGGGGGAGGCGGCGGCTGCGGGGGGAACGCGGGCCGCGGAGGGGCGCGGGCGGTGCCGCCCCGTCTCCGGGGAGAGCGGGGAGCCCGGGGCGCGGGGTGGGCGCGGCCGCCCTGCGAGTGGCGCCCGGGGCCGAGCCGCCGTCGCCGTCGCGGTCCTCCCGGCTGCAGACCCCGGCCGCCTTCGCGCCGCCTCCCCGCCCGGCGTGTTCAGGGGCGGCTCTGGGGGTTCAGCGCTGCCCCGACGCTGACCGCGCTCCTGGGAGACGCCGCAGTGTTGCACCCGAACCGCTCTGGTCCGCGCCCCGGAGGCTCCTGGTGGAGCGAGCCGGCGCCCGTCCCGTCCCCGTGTGCTTTCGGGACGATTGGCGTCACGCAAGCCTCGGGCTTAAATCGGGTGGCTCTCTGGTCGTGGTGTAAATTATGATTGTGGCTGCGGCATGTGTGTGTTTTTGCTCTTGCTGATGCTGCCTGAGTCTGACGGAGCAGAACCAACAGTTAGAGGTTTTGACCTACGAGCAAGGGAAGAGATCGGGGCCGCAGTTGTGTCCCTAGAGATGCAGGTGCCCCTCCCCCGCTGTACTGAGGCGTATGTGACACATCGAAACTGTGTATATTTAGGGCAAACCGAAACTTGCTGTTTCGGTTACACCGACTTATTTTCATACAGCGCTTAGATCAGAAATCTGGGGACCAGGCAGAGTACTCTCATTAGGCGTCGCTGAAAGTCAGGAGTTACCCGGTTTGGGCTCTTCTAGAGACCCCGGGGAAGAATGCCTTCCAGGGTATTTTAGCTTTTGCCTGCAGGGTTCCTTTCCTCCTTAGAGTTTCCTTGTGTGCCCACCTGCACGCCATGTCAGATGCCAGCAGTGATGCGTTAAATCCTGCTCGGGCTCCAAACCCCTGCTTTCCCCTGCTACCGCCTCTCCGGCTCTGGGAATTACATCGGGCCCCGCAGGGGATCCAGGACAGTCTCCCTGTCTTGACGTCAGCTGGCTCACATTAATCACACCTGCAGAATTCCTCTGCAGTGGAACGTGGATGTAACGTAACCATCCAGGGTTGGAGACTGCTGTTTGCGCACTGCCCTGTGGTGTGATGACGGAATTTGCGGAAGTCAAGTGTAGGAAGCATCAGTTTCGTTTTTCTTTTATTTCTGCTTAGTCTTCGTGTCTTCCCTGGAGCTGCTAAATGTAGTACTTATGGGCACTTTTGTCTTTAAAACCGGCTCATGCTCCCCACCCCACTTTTTTTTTTAGCCACAGGGAAAACTATCTTTTTAATACTTGAGGCATTGGTGTTTTTTTTTTTTAAACTTGTTTAATTCAGAGGTGGAAGCACAGTCCCTCTACTGATAACAGTAGGTGAACCTTATGAAGAACGTACTCTTCCATTGCTTTGTTAATTCATTTAGTCCTCAGAACCTGTGAGGTGAAAACTTACCCTCACTGTACAGATGAGAAAAGTTAAATGACTGTCTCTGATAGTTGTATAGAAAGAAGTATTTGCTATTTTGCTTTAGTATTTTTGGTAATAAGTATTGAAATAGTATTTCCAAGTTAGAAATTTCCTACTAATCTATTTTTTTTAAATCAGTATTTCCTGCAGGCATAATCCAAAATTATTTAGTTAAGTACGTTTATGTTACATAAGAATTGGGGTCAGATCTTTGATCATAATACCATGCTGTATTTGTTAAATATCAGTAAAATAACTTACGTATTTAAAAATAGTTGTGAAGAAAAATGGTGCATGCTTATTTTTCTTTCCCTCCATTTGGATTTTACACAGGGCAGGTGCCTCAGTTTCAGTCTGGGAATTCTTTAAATGAAACTGGTTTAAAATCTTTGATCAGACACAGAAGAAAGACTCCAGTCGACAATAAGGTGGAAAAGAATGACGTCCTTAAACAGCCTGCAGAATGTCATCTATGAGCCGGTAACTGATTTCTGTAAAATCACTTTTGCTTGTGGCAGGTTTGAGAGCAAATCCAACTGGATAGTAATTGTCCACCGCTGAGGCAGGGTCGTGGGAGCAAGAGTGGAATTCACCGCACAGCAGGGAAGCAGGCAGTGTGATCGGGACTGTGGTGGGGCCAGCTCGCGCAGACACAGCCCTGGAGCCGCGCAGATGCTCGGCGCAAGCTGGCCCTCTCCGTGCTCGCCGTTCCAGCCACTGTCGGGTAGCACGCCCTTACTGAAAAAAATCCAGGTGTAAGTGGACCGCCCAGTTCAGAGCTGTGTTGTTCAAGGGTCAGCTGTGTAAGGTCATGTGGGGTGTCATGAACGGAGGAAACGCCACCTCCACTGCTGGTGGGAAGGCTCAGATCATAAGACACCGTTTTCAAAGGAACGGATTTCTGACTCTACAGGTTTTACTTTTCTGTTTTAATTAGACCGGTTGATAAGTTCATGTCTCAGCTTTTCCCTCTGCCCTTCAAATACTGCTTGGTACTTGAGCAGGGAGACGTCAACAGCTAGTGCTGAGGGGGAGGAGGAGGAAAGGTAACCGCTGTGGCCTGGCCTCAGGCTGGTCCCGGAACCCCTGTGTGCAGTTGCTGGAAATGCCAGTGTACGTCCTGGGAAGTGCCAACTTGTTTTAGTTTCACGTGGTGTGAGAATCTTGGAAGTGTCTAGTTTCCATGTATCTGAAGCTGAATCCTGAATTTTGGTCTGAGAGAGAGCTGCTGCATTTTTTGGAAACCCCGGAGGAGACTCTGGGACAGTGGGGCAGTCCTTGAAGTAAGGCCCTAAACCAGTCTTTCTGGTGTAAGTGGGTTCAGGTGTTCTGTTACTGACTTTGTGTCCAGAGCTCTTTTTCCCCCTCAGTTTTAATGTCTTTGTGCAAGAGTGAGGTACAACCACCTGATAAAGCGAATTCAGTTTTAGAAGAAACAGCCTTCGATGGCAGTAGGTGTGTAAAGGAAGACGTGGTGGCTTTCAGGTCGGCAGGACATTTAAAATGATTTGTGCATCTTAGAGTTAAAAACATCTCAAAGTTGCAGACTGACGTCCTGTAAAGATGGGTGGCTGAAGGGTAGGCCAGGGTCCTTGAAGCAGGAGGAACGGCTGGTCGGCTTGTGCTGTTCAGTCCTGGCTGTCATCACAGAAATGCCATATTTGAATGTTATTTGGAAAATAAACTTATGGATTAAAATCCCTGCGTACCTTGACTCTAGCATAATGATGGCTCCTGTAATTCTGGACTTCGCACCCTCACCTGTGGAGCTGAAACAGCGAGACACCGACCTTTCAGCCCCTGAGGAAGGGACCCTGCTTCGGAGCAGCAGCTGCCTTCAGGGCTCCCAGCGGCCTCGTCCGAGGCAGTTCACGATGACGGGTGCCCTAAGTAAACACTGGCTTTGCCTGGCGCTTATCTTGTTAGTGATTAGTTCAAACAGTGGGGACGTGTTTATTCAGCTTCTGCGGTGTTCTTTATCAAGCCCTCTGCAGACACAGCACTGTCACCATTTAGTTTTTATTTCTTAGTGTTTCTGACGTTCTGGTCCACATTGGTGGTAGACAAGTTTTGTTCATATTAATTAACTCTTGGAAAAGACAGAGTAACTTGTGTGACTGGCCTCTGTCAATTTCCCATATTTAGTCTGTTTCCATGACTAGTTCAACTGATAGATCCCAGGACTTAAAAAGTCAGGCTCGCTTTTCTTCCCACTCACGTTAAATGAATAATACCAGAAGTGGCCTCCGTGAAATCTGCTGTTTGGCAACTCAGTATCAACCTGAATAACTTACTGTGGCTGTTTATACGTAGCGTTCTTAAGGAGGGATGGAGTGCTGGCTGGCTGAGAAGTTATTTAGAGACTAAACAGACTGGTGGTCGCTCCAAGTTAACGAACCACGTGTGAACATTAATCCGACTGCTCCCTTAAAGCTCTTGCTTCCACTCTCGTTAGAAGCCTTACCTCCACATCTGTCCTTTCTCCTTAGCTTTCTGAGTTACCTCCCTTTCTACCTTGCGAGTTAATCTGAAAACGCAGAACAGTAAAATCTTTTTAAGCTCCGAGGGCCCTTCCAGCCTTTGTGCTCTTGTTCTTCCTTTGCTGACGGCCTTCCTGAGAGAGTCCATTTATGCTGCCTGCATTTCCTCCCCATGGCTTTGCCCTCTGATTTTCTTCCTCCCTTAACTTCTTTCTTTTCTTTACCAGTCTTGTCTTCAGCGTCTCTGCTTCTGTCAGCATCTCTGCCCATCACCTCTTGACCATGTGTAACCCGCGGTGAATCTCTCGCTTTCTCAGACGACCGGCCATCCCCTCAGAGGGCTGTGAGTTCAAAACTAAACTCCCATCTTCCTTCCCGAACCAGCTTCTCTTTTACAGTTTTCCGTTTCTCTCTGTCTGTCCATACTACCAAGCCCCAGTAGTTTGAAGACAATCTGTGTTCAGAATTTAAAATTCATTTATGTCAAACCCAGTGGCTTTTCCTTTTTTGAAAAATTATTTTTAAAATATAAAGAAAATATGTGTAAATCATTTTTTAAAATTCAAGCAGTATTTCAGGGTTTCATAAAACATAAATTTCCCTGCTCCCTTAGTGCCTGGTTTCCCCCGGAAAGGCCGTCACTTCCTACCAGCTTTGTGTGTACCCTTCCTGAGAACATGTGTGAGCAGGCTCAGGTACTCTGCACGCGTGTCGTGCAGCTGTGTTGAGAGTGCTTGGGCCATTGCACTGCCTCTTACATGTCCTGTTTCCTTACGTGCATGTGTCAGGCCACGTGAACTATCCTGCACCCTGCTTTTTTCCACTAAACACGGTTTAGAGATACTGGTGTCTTTACAGCTTCCTCACTGTTCTCATGGCTGCATAATTACTGTTACATGGACGTACTGTGGCTTACTTAACCAGCCCCCTGTAAAGGGCTGTTCGCTCTGATGGTCATGTCCAGTGCCTGTGTATGCGTATCTGTGCACATGTGCTAGTGGCTGTTTTATTTGACTTCTTTTGGAGTCACTTGTGCATGGACACACAGCCTTTCAGCACCTGACCCAGGTTTTGTAAGATAAACCCATGAAAGCGGTGTCACTGGCCCAGAGGGTGTGATATCCATTCATTGTCTTTTTCTTTTTTTTTTGGACCTTTCTTATTTTGCACGTTAAAGACATTGACAGTCCTCCCCGTGTTGGAACTGACTTCCTTGACACAGCGACCCTGCACCGCTGCCGGCCCTCCTCCCCCTTCCCTGGCGAGGCCTCCAGCACGGCCTCACTTCTCATGACTCAGCAGGCGGGCACCCCGCCAGCTGCGTCTTTGCAGAGTGAAATCAAAGGGAAAGGCACAGAGGGCGAAGCCCAGGGGAACCAGTGCCCAGCGGAGTCCCACAGGTGCACCTCAGTCTCCCAGCAGCTAGCTGGACAGCACGTATGAAGCGTTACCCCCCAGGGAAGCGCCTCAGACTCACTGCCCAGGGTTTTTATTGAGGGCTGGCCGCACATGGACAGCCCCTGCCCGGCACGGACCAAAATTCCAGACTCCTGGCAGGAGGGCAGGGGTTTAGCGTAAACCATACTGTTCGCACAAGCCGTTTTGGTAAGTAACCCACCCTTCTCAGGTAGCGGGTGGGCGCCATCTCCAAATCCAGTTCCAGACACCAGCCGAGGGCTGACCTTGGAAGGAGGCCTCTCAGAGACCACGGCCAGGTCTGCTTGGTGAACCCCTGTGCACCCCCTAATTTGACAGGCCGCTGAGGCTTTGCACCTGACCGTGCTCTCAGTGTATCTCCCGTGATGTCGTGAGTGACTGTCTCTCCTCTGACTGTGAAGTATGAGTTCTGGTCACTTACTCAGTGTTAGCCCCGAGTCTCCCCCTCAGGGTGGTAGGCTGTCCTGCCAGCCCTTCATGCCGACAGCGTTCAGCGTGAACTCGCCATCTTCCTTCTGAGATCGCTTTCCTCCCCAGTTGTACTGCTGTAGGTAGTGGCCCCATGTGGACAGTTTCCTTTGAAGTATTTCTTGTATCTGCGTCCTCCCACCCCCTCAGTGTCTCCTGCTATCAGCCCAGATTATGTCCTCATCCCCAGGCTTGCTGGAAGTTGTCCCCAAAAACCCCCTGCCCTCCAGCTAATTATACCCCCACTGGATTGCTGTTCCCAAACCCACTGTCAGAATTTCACTCTAAAACCTGGCCCTGGCTCCGTGTTTAACTGCTTCCTTCCTAGTTGCTGTCTCCCAGGTGCGTTTTGTCTTCTCCTGCCTCTGCTTTTGCAAGGTGACATCTCTGCCTGAACTGGCTTCCTCTCTGCCTAACTTCTTCCCCGCTCACGCCGTGCCTCCTTCCTAAACTGTCTTCGGCTGCCTCAGAATTCTTTATACAGTTTTCTGAAGCGTTTATTTGACACCTACTGCCCCGCTTTTTTGTGGTGAAACAGTCAGGGTTTGTAGTTGCAAGCACAGAGACCAGTCTCCAACTGAAGTAGAAAAGGGATGTGCCGGGTGGCACTGAGGAGTCTCGGGTCTTCAGTAGGCAGGACTGAAGAGCCAGGCTCGGCAGCCAGACAGCCACAGACGGCAGCCCCACCCGCGCTCCTGTCACACCGGCTGCCGCCACTGGTCGCGTCACAGGGGCCTGACCGGCTCGGGCACGGGGCTCTGGGTGGCCGCAGGTGAGGTGAGAGGCTTAGGGCCCGGGAAGGGCGGTGGGGTCTGTGACTGACACGGGGGTGCTGAACGCAGCCCGCCTGAGCTGTCGTGAGGTTGGGTGTGACCCGGCTGTTGGGTTGTTAGGGCAGACGCGCCAGTGAAGAGTGTCCATCTGCTGAGGGCTGGCAGGCGGGCATCGGGGAGCCCATGCGTGGGGGCCACTGGGCCTGGCAGGCCGCCCGCTGGCCGCCCGCCCCCTCCCTTGCCATAGGAGCAGTGGTTGTGAGCGGGCGAGCGGGCCGCGGGGCGTCTGCCTGCTTCCGTGGTCCGGAAGTGCCGAGTACTGCTGCCGGGACTCGAGGTGCTTCCCGAGGCAGAGAGCGGTCACCCGGACAACTGAAACGGCAAATGGCCGAACTCTGCAACACGGCTGCTGCTCAGGAACAACGTATTAACAGTTGCAGCAGTCTGTCAGCAGTGACGGAGTCGATGACGGCCTCAAAAAGCTCTTCCCAACCTTGAAACTAAATATATAATAAAATGTCTGTGGTTATAAACATCGTAAGTGCTTATTACAGAAATCGGGAAAAGCCAGTCCAGAGAGGGGTGTGGTTACCTCCAGCGCTCATCGCTGTTACTTCGGCCTGGGCTTCGTGACACTCACAGAAATGGATTCCTGAATAAAATAGTAAGATACTTAAAGAAAAGACATCTGGAAAATAAGTGAAGAAAATTAGAATCTCATCCTTCAGGAAAACCACTGCAGCACTTGTGGCTGACTTCCTTACAGTGTTCGCTCTTTCCTGCTCAGCGCTTACTGTTACTGGAGACCAGCCGTCTAGTTTTGCAGGCCACTTTCTCACGAATGCTTGTATCACCAGTGTTTTTGTGTTACTAAATAGTCTGCATAAGTATGAGTTGAACGTATACAAACATTCAAAGTTACAAAAACTGTTCTCATTTTATTGAGAGATTTAGAGCGTGGAAGGTCCTGCTCTTCTTGTCCTCGGGCCGAGGCCCCGAAGATCGGGGTGGAGGAGTAGTGCCTCCCACGTTCCCTGCACACAGAACCGTCCGCTCTGGTGTGCAGCTGGAGCCTTGCTCTGCTCGCCCACCCAGCCTGCCCTCGGCAGCCGCTCGTCTCGTTACTCACCTGCAGGTGCCTGGCCTCCCACAGCCCAGTTTGTGGGCTGGTGAGAGCGCCTTCATCCCTAGTGATTACTGGCCATCTCTCGACCTGTGTCCTGGATGTAAAGGTGACGGCCATGTCCTGCCCTGCACAGCTGACAGTCCAGGTGTGTGTGTGCGAGTGAGCGGAGTCTGGAGAGCCGGGCAGCCCCTCGGAGGAGGCTGGCTCAGTTGGCCCCGAGTCTGAAAGAGGCTCCAGTGGAGAATGTGCCTGAGCTGAGGGTTTCAGCTCATGAGCCTCCAATGATTACCACTGTTTTATGTCCTCTGTCGTTAACGTCTCAGTTGCCGACAGTCTGAGCTACCTGGGATGGACAGCGTCGCTGTCGTAAGCTGGCTGAGCCTGCAGGCGGCTTATGGTGTGTGGCCTGGTCACCCGCTCCAGTGCTCGGTGGCCGAGGAGGTGGTGGCGACACAGGGGAGGCAGGTCTAGCCGGCGGGCTGACCGGGGGAGGGGTGATGGCGGAGCCTCTTCTCGGGGAGGGGAGTGACAAGATCTGATAGTGTGTCGGCCCCAGACAGAAAGGCTGGGTTCCATGTGAGGAGGGGGTCAGTGGAGACCCGAACAAGCCTGTGCCCTGCACTGGGCGGGTAGGTGGATGCCGTGTCGTGAGAGGTCCACGGGCGCCCAGAGCTCATCCTTCAGGTGGTGCAGTCCTCTGGTGCCCTGTGGGGTGCAGGCAATTCCCCCAAGTCCCAGGTGTGGCCAAGTGCCTTCACCTGGAGCGCCCTCTGCAGGCCACGAGTGTTTGTCATTGTCTCTGTCCACACTGGCCTTTGGCCGCGGGCCAGAATCCTGCTGGCGGGACCCTCAGTGGAACTTCAGGAAGGAGGGAGGGGCGGGGGGCCTGGCAGCACAAGTTTCGTCTGTTATCTGAGTTACCCTGTTGAAGTTTTACTTCACAAACCCTCCAGCCAAATAAACAGTACTGTGAATGACACTTATGTACCTTTTCATAAAGAACACGGAGCGGTCTGCAGATGCGGTGAGTTTCCTAGCCCTGCTGTTTTGTGTAGCCGTTTAAATAGTGGAGATGACTTGGAAAATGCTAGGGTCTGAGCACCTTTATACACAACCTTTAAAAATGCTGTCTTTTGATTTTCTTCATGTAAGTGAACATTTGTTACGTTTTTCCTAGGGAATCCCCTACGTCGGGACCATTTCTGAGCCGCTGGAGCCTGGAACTTCGATTGTACTACGTGGGCACGTCCCTGGTGACTCAGACAGGTAAGTCCTCGTGTGAGAAGGGAAGGGACGGGGTAGACTGTCTCCTTGTGACTGCGGGACGGCAGCAACGAGCAGTGCGGCCGAGGCCTGACTGTGCTTTCAGCGGCGGCCCCGGCCAAGGTGCTGGGGAGACAGGGGTGAATGACTGAAATCTGGGTCACCTGGGGTTTTTATTTATACTGTGATTTTTAGTACAAAGAATCAGATACGTGATGAAGGGAACCGCAGCCAGATGACAGGGACAGAGTCCAGCTGCAGGACAGCCACCCCACAGCGTTTGCTAAGATCTGTGCTGGGCGGTTTTACCTCAGGTATGCTTGCTCTGGGGGCAAACCCTGGACTAGGCTGGATCAGTCTGAATTGGACTTGCCTTTCCGTGGCCGATGCCCAGGTGGTGACGATTAGGTGAGATGTGAGCACTAGTTGGAGGAGCCGCCCGGGCGTCTCCAGGCTGCTCGGGCCCTCGCCCTGTAGCCCTGGGGCCGGGTCCTCCTTCTCTGGATTCTTGGAAGCCAAGACTAGTCCTCACACCGTGTTTTGGGCAGCCGGCGGGGAAGGGGCCGGGGTGGACAGAGGCAGCTGCCAGCTGGTTTTTGAGGCTGATTCTAGTGGTTTTCCCTGAACACTCCCCCACACCCCCAAACTTGAAGCGAAGGCTGGAAACATGGGCACTTACCCAGATGGGTCAGCCCAGCTACAGCTCAGGGTCTGTTAAGAAGGAAGAGGGGAGGGGGTGAGGCAGCCAGGTAGTCAGGCCACGCGGGTGAGGGACCAGGGGACCCGTCACGTGTCCCAGCCTCCTCTCTGAGCCTGTGTGGCCTGTGTTCCTCTCCTCACGCAGATTCCAGGTGGACCTGCAGTGTGGCAGCAGCGTGAAGCCCCGGGCGGACGTGGCCTTTCACTTCAACCCACGGTTCAAAAGGGCCAACTGCATTGTTTGCAACACTCTGAGAAATGAAAAGTGGGGGTGGGAAGAGATCACCTACGACATGCCTTTCAAAAAGGAAGAGTCTTTTGAAATCGTGATCATGGTCCTGAAAGAGAAATTCCAGGTGGGTCGTGGAGGGTGGAGGGCCCTGGGTGACGAGGAGCGTGCAGGGGGTCCCCTGTGGGGGGGCTCCCCCTGCGCTGCTGACGCCCGGAGAGCTTGCTCTTCCTCCCGTCTCGGGGGGGCGGGGGCGGGCCCCCAGCGTCCCCTGTGGGCGCTGCCGGGCGGTGGGAGCAGGCCCAGGGCGGCCAGGCTTCTACCAGGCTGTGTCCTCCCCGTGTGGCACAGCGCTGTGCTCGGGAAGGGACAGTAAGCTGTCACCCCATGCCCCAGGGTGGGGGGTCCAGGTTACAGACACAGGATCCCGGAGTGGAAGTCGGAAGATTTTGTAGAGTTAAGTCCTGCTGTGGGATGGTTCTGCAGGAGCGTGAGATTTTAGACCCAGAGATCTGAGAAGTCCTCTGTGTAGCAAGTACTGTCCCCTGGCGCCATCCGGCATAGCTTGTGAAAGTGGAATCTGGTCCTAGAGGCCCGACCCCCCCCAGCCCCCAAAGCCTGTCCAGCCTCCCGGCACAGAGATCTGAGGCTCAGAGGAAGCCCCCACACCCCTGGTGAAGGCCCTCCCCCTTCCGCTCCCCCCAGCACGCCTCCCCCTCCTCTGGCCTGGGGAGCGTCTGCATCACACAGTGTAACTCTCGTTCCTGTGCTGTTGTGCTTTGGTGTTTCCCGGCGTTTACTCTCCTGCCTGCTGGTGGGGTTCTCAGCTCCTCGAGGTCGGAGCTGGGGCTGTGTTCTGCATGTCTCCCTGAACACGGTGCGAGGCGTCTGCGGAGGGCGCGGGTGTCTGCTGTGCCTCAGGCCCTGGCTGGGGCCTCCTCGAGTGACCAGGGGCCCTTGGCAGGAGAGCCATCTCCTGCTCAGACAGGAGCCTGGGGAAGCCGAGTGGTCCGCCCTGGGTGCTTGTTCAGCAGGTGCAGCAAGGGTTCAGAGAGCACCTGCCACATGCGGGCTGGTCCCCTAAGAGCGTGGGCCCCTGGGACAGCAGGGGGCTCACTGCACCCCGCGGTCTGACCAGCGTGCCTCGTGCATGCGGACACGTGTCGTGAGTGCAGCGTTCGTCTCACCAGGTGGACTCAGGCTGGAGACACCCTCATCACAGCCTGTCAGACAGGCATGTGGAGGCCTGTGGGGAGAGCTGTGAGGTTAAATCCGTGTCAGCAGGTTTAATTTGGGGAAGTTAATAAAATGAACTCATGCGCGGTCCCCTGGGGGGCTGCCTTCTGTCTGTGCAGGTGGCCGTCAATGGCAGACACATCCTGCTGTACGCACACCGCATCCCCCTGGACAAGGTAGACACGCTGGGCATCCGCGGCCAGGTGACCATTCGCTCCGTCGGCTTTTGTTTCAGCCCGGTGAGTGCCACGCCCGTCGTCTGACAAAGCGGCAGGAAGCGTCTTTGATGTCTTCTGTTGAGATGAGAAAACGTGAACAGCTCCCTCATTTCTGTATAAAGTTTCAGAAGTCAGTCTTCCAGACTAGTAAGAGAACCCAGATCGACCAGGGCCTTCCTGGCTGTGGATGGCAGATCTGGCCCGGTTCTAACAGAAACCCAAACCAGTAACAGCGGGGCGGGCAGACAGGCGGGCAGACAGCGCTCTGGCTGGACAGGGGCGTGTCCTCGACGCAGGAGCTCCAGGGAGGCTCCCGGGAGCGGACGGGCCGCGTTCCGTCATGGCTGAGACCGCGAACCTGCCCTCCAGGGAGAGAGAAGTGGGCGACAGCCTCGCCGCCTGCGCCGTTTCCTCCCGTTCTTGACGCTCATTCCTGCTTGTTCCGGGAGCGGGAGGACCCTAGCGTTACCTGCATTTAGGGGGTCATAATTTCCTAGCATTTTCTTGTTTAGTACCATTTGTGTTATTGTCTTTGATGTATTAAGTAGATTACATTTAGAATTCTGATGGATGTTAAATCCTAAAAAATAATTAAGTTTCCTTCAGGGCGTGAGAAGTGCCCAGGCAGCCGCTCTGGACGGAGGTGAGTCAAGACCACGTAGACATTAAGTCTCTCCACGAACTACTGGTTTAAAAATGTTTTAGTTGCCATGTAAGTCAGGTGGCGGGCTGAGGTTTCTGAAATTACGTTCTTTATGTGAAAAATTATGTCTTTAATAACTACTAGGCTGGAAGCAGTCACTTGAAACCTGAGGCTCAGTCTTGCGGGCGCCAGGTGCCGTAGGTTCTGCCAATGCTCAGATGGTCAGGGGTCCGACCACAACCCAGGCTTGTGTACGGAGACCTCGCTGACTCTTAACCGCTGGGCAGCACTGTCGGCGGGTGTTTTGTCTTCTCCCCCCGTCGAAACGAGTGCAGTTTAAACAGCTCTTTGCTGCTGTCGGTGGGGACAAAGGGGTCTCACAGACCTTGGCGCAGAGTAGAGCCTCGCGTGTTGGGAGCGCCCTGCGCAGGGCAGCAAGCCCACGTGCGGGGAAATCCGGGGAAGCGGTTAGCTTACGGTGGAGGATGCGGGCCTCAGACAGCTGGGACTGCAGACTGCCCCAGCCCGCGTGGCGCTTCACCGCTGCGTGGCCGTGTCGGAAAGCTCCGGCCGCCCGCCCGGCACCCCCGGGTCAGTGCGAGCGTGTGGTCTGACTGCTTTTGTTATAAAATGTTCTCTCTCCCCTGTCAAATGTCATTTTGTCTTTGTTTTCCAATAGGTACCAAAGTCTGACATGCCGCAGTTTGTAAGTATTTTCGCGCTAACCCATGGAATGTGTTATCGAATTGCCCAGGAAAGGAATAGTTTAAACCTTAGAAGACAGCTTCGTTGGTCCCATCCCTTACTGCAGGCCTGTCTCCCTGCAGCCTAGTAATAGAGGAGGAGGCATTTCTAAAGTCGTGCCCAGAACTGTCTACACCAAGAGCAAAGGTTCAACAGCCAGTCACACTTTGACTTGCGCCAAAATTCTGCCTACCAACTGTCTGTCAAAGGTTTGAAGAGCCACACGTTTCTTAATTCTGTGTGATGAGTTAAGTTTTAGTTAGCTGTATGTGTAACCTGCCCTCGCAGACGCCCACGGCAGCCTCCCTGCGTTTGTCTGGGCATCCAGGATGATGTCAGCCAGCCTGGCATCACGTCCTGAGCCGTCAGTGCGTGTCCCCTTGGCCACCTGAGCCCGGCTGAGCCCTGACGCTGAGGGCCTCCTCCGAGGGAGCTTCCCTGCTCCAAAGGATGTCCGGTCCCCCCACGTCCATCCACGCTTGTCTGAACACACCCTGGCGTCTGCTGAGAGCCAGACACGGGCTGGCTGCGGGGGACCTGCCCTGGGGTTTAGGGGGTCTTGGCCTTTAAGCGTTGCCTGGTGTGTCTGGACAGACTCCCCGCGAGACCCCGTTCCGCAGGCTTCCTGGTGCTGACGGTGGTTTCTTCGCAGACCCTGCCCTATGTGGCGAAGTTGAACTCCTCCATGGGCCCTGGACGGACGGTCGTCATTAAAGGAGAAGTGAACACATGCGCCAAAGGGTATGAGCGTGACCGCCGCAGCGGGAAGGCTCTCCCCGGGTGGCACTCGGGGCTGCACTCCCTTAAGTCTCGGGGTGGGGGGAGGGGGGTGGCAAGGTGAGAACATTAAAGCCAGAGGGAGCTGCAGCCCGGGCTTGTGGCCAGAACCTCAGGGCGGCCCCGCGGGAGCAGGTCCCTTCTGTTAGTCCTCTTGTCGTGGGACCTGCGAAGTTTCTGCTTTAAGAACCTGTTTAGAGCCGTTCAGACTCCCGAAAGCTTCAAACTGAAGAGCAGGCCGGGTGTGCTTGGAAGGCCCTCTTCCTGCGGCCGACGGAATCCTTCGGTTTCTCCCAACCAGTTCTGTAGCCTTAATGTTGATTTTAAAGTTTTCCATCCTTTTATTTTGTAAAAAACGTATCAATGAAACGCCAACTCAGAATTTTAAATTTCTCTTTGAGCAGCATTCCAGGGTCCTCATGCGTACTTCCATGTAGTCAGAATCCGAGTTCCTCACTGTTAAAACTAGGAAATCGCACTGCTGTCTTCTGCTTGGTTAATTAGGGTTTTTTTAAAATTCTCTCAAAAGCTTTAATGTTAATCTACGCTCAGCAAAATCCAGGGCGATTGCTCTCCACCTGAACCCACGCCTCAACAGTAAAGCGTTCGTGAGGAATTCGTTTCTTCAGGAGTCCTGGGGAGAAGAAGAGAGAAATATTACCTGCTTTCCATTTAGTCCTGGGATGTACTTTGAGGTGAGAGCATCTTTGTTGGAAATGAGGCAGGAAAGAGAAGCCTGGGGGTGGCAGTGGTCTGTTAAGTCAGGTCCAGCTTTGCGGGTGGAGACTGCGGTCTGTTTACTCAGAGACGTATTCTGGAAGCTCTCTCGCCCTGGGGACCATCAGTTTCAGTGGCCGCGGCAGGTGGCGTCTGCGCAGGCATCAGTGGCATTTGTTCTAGTAGGAATTTTGACAGGGACCTGGTCTCGGGGCTGGAGGAACGTGTCTAACCCAAGTGAACACGAGGACAAAGGAGCCTGGCTGCATGGGCCGGCGTGGCCCTGGGGGCAGGACTCTGTTCCAAGTAGTCCTATTTGTGTGTTGTCAGCAAGGGATGCGTTTAGACCGTTGGGACTTGAAGGCACCTGGTCCTGTGTCCCCAGTGGGTGACTGTTATAACCCCAGTAGGTGCCTGGGCTGCCGAGCGCGATCAGCCTAGCATGTGGGTGCTGGGTGCTCAGCGGGGCTCGCTCACTGGCTTTGGTGACTCTTTGCCTCACAGGGTCACCGTGGGTCATTTACTCAGGTCCTGCTTCGACAGCGTTTTAAATTGTCAAGAGCAGGAATACCAAGGCTGAATAGAAGATGGCGGTTTGACGCCAATGTTTATTCACATTTGAACACAGCACCCTGGATGTGGTGTCAGACATGAGCTAACCCCAGGCTCCCTGGAAGTCGTGGGTGTTGGTTTGGAATTGAGAGGATGTGGGGGTGACTTGAGCAGGGCCCAGGTGAGGGTCTGCTGACCCGGCAGGGGTTGGGCGTGAAGGGTGACTCGGGGTCCCTGGAGGAGAGGAGGGGCTGCTCCAGAAGGAAGTGGATCTTGTGGTTGGTGACAGGAAACTAGCAGCTTGTCTTCTGACCTGAGCCCGAGTTTGGAACTGCTGTATTAAAATTTAAAAGGACAGTAATGGATAATCATCTTTCCCTGTTAGCTTCCCACTCCAGGAACAGTGGTTGCTCTCCTGTTGGGTCACGTGTCAGTGTTTTGTCGTGACAGACCTTTTCCAGTAGCCTCGACCTCCCGCCTCAGGAGGGGATTCTCGGGGCCTCCCCTCCGGCATTGCTTCAATTCTACGTGGTGTCTCTGCTCCCTGATGTCCAGCTCCTCATTTAGTCCTCTCTCAGCTGTGATCTCATCTGTGAGCTTTTTATCAGATTCGCGTTCTTCTGTTCAGATGGTTCGGCTCTTCAGGTGGTGTGAGGGATTCTGTGGTTTCCCTTGGGTCTGGGGTCCTCTTCCTTTTCCGCTGGTAACGCGCTGGCCCCGCCTGGTCCGAGGCCGTGAAGGGGACTGACTCCTGTTCCGCTGCGTCCACCTGCTGCTCATCTTCCCTTCTGGGGGGCGGCTGTGTTGTGTCCTGTGAGATGCGGTGAAGGGTGCGGCCTCTGCGGCCCCTTCCACCTGGTGGTCGCCGGCTGCCCGCCATTGCTGCAGGCAGGTAATCCGGGCCTGGGTGTCCCCTGGTTCTCCATGTGGCCCTGACCTGTCAGTTCCTCCACTGTCTCTGGGACACCCCTCCCTCCTAAGCTCCCCGCAGCTGTTTCCGTGAGTTCCCCAGCAAAAGAGAAAAGACTCAGCTTGCTGCTTTGCAGATTCAGACTCTGCCTCAGTCTGGTGCCAGGGCTGGAGCTGGGGAGCCTGCGGTGGGGACATCCGCCCCGCCGGCCTCCATGTGGGCCGGAAACAGGCAGAGGATCCGTGGTATCAGAAGCACAAGGCTTAGATGTAAAAGTGATTAAACGGGTAGCGGTTTCTTTTGTTTTTATCACTACTATGAGTTTAGGCAAAGACCTCTGAGGGGCCGACGCCAGTGATGCATCAGAACCGAATCTGCCAGCACGCTCATCACCCTCTAGCGTCACGGGCTGCCGAGCTCCCAGGAGCTTTGGAGAGACAGACGAGATGTTCTGAGCTGGGAGGGGACGCAGGGCTGCCAGGCAGCTGTGCAGCCAGTCCCTAGCCAGTGCCCGAAACTTGCAGAAGCTCACACTGAGCGGTCCAAGACCCTAGGACTTGAAGCGAAAAGTCAGGACCCATGTGCTGTGGTTCCTGTCCCTGAACGGTTCCTCTTGGCGGTTTTTAGCGTGGCCAGCCATCGGTGAAGAGGGTGACAGCCACCTCCAGGGACAAGGGGTGGAGGGGCGTGTGCTGAGGATGGAGGCCAGCAGGCCCTGGGCTTCCCAGAGCGTATCCCTGAGCAGGACGAGGCAGGAGGTGCCCCCGGCAGACACGCTTCAGCCCGATCTGGGTCTTGGGGATAAAGGCAGGGAAGGTCCCAGAAGCAGGCTGGGAGAATGTCTCCAAGCGGTTTACTTGCTGACACTCTGTTCCCAGAGGAACCACTAACGCTGTGTGCTTCCCTTCCAGATGATAATTTATTGTGACGTGAGAGACTTCAAGGTGGCAGTGAACGGCGCACACAGCCTGGAGTACAAGCACAGGTTCAAGGAGCTCGGTGACGTCGACACGCTGGAGGTTGACGGCGACATCCGCTTGCTGGAAGTGAGGAGCTGGTAGCCGCCCGCCTGCCCGCCCGCTGCAGAAGCTGAAATACAGAGTGGCTTCCGTAACACTGGCCTGGCTGGCGTGCGTCTCCCCGGCACGGCACGGTTCATGTACACTGTTAACTAGCGAGCTTGCAGAGTTCGGTCCCCGCACCCGGCCGTGCCGGGCAGGGCGGCGTCGTGTAGCAGAGTCTGAGTAGCACCTTCTCGCCGTTACCGAGGCCTCTCCCCTCCCCTGGCCTCCCCTGCTTAGACCCACTTCACTGAGCGCTCCCCTGCCAGCTGTGTGCTGGGAGCCCCCGGGCTCCCTGCTCTGCTGAGCTCAGACCCTCCTTTGCCATCGCACCATTGTTTCCTTTTCAGGCACTACATAAACTCACCAGGGACTTGAGAGGATCACTCTTAAATCACCTAAAGACACTAGTTACAGGGCGACCGCTCACACCCAGGCTCAGCCACGTCCCGTAACCGAAAGACTTGCACCTGGCGGTTTTCTTTAGCACCGTTCTTAGCTCTACTAGCCGCAAGCGTTACTGAGTCATTAACACGATGAACTCAACACAGCACGAGAAGGCAAAAAAAAGCTGTTTGGCAAACAAACCAAATGGCGTTGAGATTTACTTGCTGTCAATCTCAAGGCCTCTGCTTTCCGCACCAGTAACTGCTCATTTTAGATGCTGGCACTGACGCAAGCCAGACGCCTGCACGCACTCTACACAAAGTTCAAGGTGGGAGCAAGACGAATTCAACGTGTACAGTTTTACGGGAAACAGGGCAGTGTCAGGATTAGACTGATCGACGAGGCAGGCCCCACCAGGTGACCTTGCCTGGCGAGAGGCAGCACAAGCCCGCCCCGTGCAAACCAGCTCAGCCCTGCGCTTCCGAGCGCGGCCCCGTCACCGTTAGCACCTGAGATCAGAACAGCGCCCCGCTTTGATTAAATCAGACCTGTGCCAGCAAGTCGGTGCTGCGCTGCTGGGATGTTTTGTTGCTCTTTGAAGAGAGCTGGCAGGTCTTTGTAGAATTCTTACAGGTCAGGTCTCGTTGCAGGAAACTTCAAAGGCTTGGGACGGGGAGGTAAACAGCTCAGTCAGATCATCTTATGGTAAATTGCTGGGCTGAACTGGCCAGGATTTGGGGGAACACCGTTGTAACAGTTTTTGGTTAGGCGTGATTTGTAATAATAACGTCTATTACCAATCTTTCAGCACTAATGCTTTCCCACCTTTTCCTGTTATTTTATTGTGCTGAGTTATGCAAGCTTAAAAAAAAAATGGAGGGGGAACGTTGGGAAAGTTGTGAAAGGCAAGAAGGGGGTAAAATCCCCCAGGGCTATTTTTCCCTTCACAAAAGAACATCTGACGACACAGGTTTTGGTCTTTGGTCTTTCAGACTAAGCCTCTTTAAACTTCCTTAGCAACACATCTGATAAAAGCTGAGCTCTTTGCAAAAAAAAAAAAAACCACCAGAGGGCATGGCAGGAACTGAAGGCCAGTTAGGAGAAAAGGGAAGCCCGCTTGCATTGTTTTCTCCAAGTCTGAACAGTGCATCTTCATTGTACACGGCTGCATCACTAAGACCTCAGACTGATTCTCTGATACAGTAAATACAAAATCTTAAGATGTTTTTTGAAAAACATTTCTTAAAGAGAAAAATGCACTCACCCACAGCAAGCTCTAACTCCAAACCGCAAACCAGCCTCTGCTGCTCGGTCCTAATTCTGCACTAAACCCCCAGATTAGATCAGGGGCTTTCAAACTCAGTTTGAACACCTATGGGAGAGTTCTAAGATGCCGTAAATTTTAAAAAGGCATGAATTAAAAAATAAAATGCCTTAAACAAAATAAAGGCAGACTGGTTTCATTTTGAGCCCTCACTTTCCAGCCTCACCGTGACACAGCACAGAGATCAGAGAACTTCAAAGCTCTGAAAAAACCTTCCTTCTCATACAAGGCACTCCCGGTTAAGCTGCAGTGGAAGTGCGGTCATGTCCGGTCCCGGGAGGCCCGCTTCGCGTCCCCCAGCGTTTCTGGGCCCTCCCCGGTTGCGGGTCAGGCGGCGGGGGTGGGGTGGGGGGCGTTTGTGAACAAGCCCCACCTCCCCCGCCCCCTAGAGACTGAAAGGGAAAGGAGGCCTCCGCCATCTGGGGCAACGCGCACACAGGAAGGTGTCACCCACCCAAAACGCAAGTAAAATCTGAACGGCTTTCTAGCCGAGAGCACTTCTGCTGAGTAACCGTCACCTCAAGGTAAGGAGTGAAGTCGGACGTGGATACTGCGTACAGAAGACCTTCCTCCACCAGAGGAATCAGGGCTTCCAGCCCGCACGACCCCACTGCCAGCTCCGGGTCTGAAAGGAGACGCAGGAAACGTTAGCGATCGCGAGGGACGACCACAGCCAGCGCTCAGACCACACGGCAGCCTGCACGGGGACAGCACTGTCCTTTACTCGGTGACATCTCCACAACCAGCGGGAGGGGCCTGCGCGGGGCACAAACCAGGGGGGAGTTTTGTAAGGAAGTCTGAGGAGGTGTTAAGGCACCAAAAGTAACATGGTCCTCAACACTCCAGAGTAAACTGGACGATCTCAACGCGGAACAGTCTGAGATACCAAGAGCCGCGTCCTAGAAGTAGCTCTGGAGGGGCTCTCCCAACACAGCTTCCAGCCGCTGGACGGTCCTCTGGCACTGGCGCTCCACCTCCTCGCACTCGTCTGCAAGATCGAGACACCGTGTCAGCCCGGCCGCCCCGCCGCCCCTCCCCGCCCCCTCCTCTCAACCGGAACCTGACCCCGAACAGCGGTGCCTCCTCCAGGAGGGAGGGGATAGAGGTGCCCGCGCTGGGCTCCGGGCTGGCAGTGACTTGCTGACTGAGTCCCTGCACCCCCCCCCCCCCAGTCTCAACAGGCTGCACTCACTCCCGGGCTGCGCGGTGGCACTGTGCTCACAGGGCCACGTCAGGACCTGCATAAATCTGGGCTGAGATCCCAGGCCCACACTCAGTTCATCAGGTCACCTAACCCTTTCAAGCCCCTACTTTCTCTGTGAGGCAGGGGCACGTGCCTCGTCATGAGGCCTGACGGGGTCACTGGCGGAGAGCGCCGGGGAGACGCTGCTCAGTGACGGGGAGGCTCCCTGCTGCATCCTTGGCAGCGCTGGACGTTTCCCTGTGGTCAGCCCCACGCCCGGGGACCTGGGCAGTCAGCCACAGAGGTGGACGAGGTCACGGGAGAGCAGCACCGCACGGGCACTGTTGGCGCAGCCTGGGAGCGAGGGCGAGTGACGGCGTCCCACCGGGAACCGTCCGTCCCCGAGGGCTGAGGCGTGGCGCTCACCCAGCACCCCCCCCCCACCCCGGGAACGGGCCTCAGCCCTGCAGCGGGGCAGGGGGCTGGCCCGAGACCCGGCCACATCACACCCCAGTCTGCATCCTCAGCGGGCACATTTCCACAGGACTGTACGGTCATCACTTCTGAATAGTTTGAGAATTACCTTCCATCAGCTCAGCTAAGAAAGGAATGGATTCTGGCAGCAAGACGATATAGTTCTCTTTCAGTTTTTCAGCCACTGCTAACACAGTAATCAGAGCAGCAAATCGAACCTGAAAGGGATAACAAGGTGAAGAACATTTAAAAAGCTAGTATTTCTGCATTTATTACTTTATGACCTAACCTGAGACAAAGTGAATTTTAAACTCAGTGTTATTTCACATGTGTTTCACTGTGTCCATTCAGCCAGCATCTCAGGTCCCCATGTGACAGGTGGGACCCGTGGATGCCGTGGGCAACCTTACAGATCAGTGTTTTCCAACTGTATCCTTGTGCTGCAGGCCTTCCATGTGAATGTCTTTTTGTAACATTTTCCTTAAAAAAAAAAAAGCTGGTTGCCCTCTTTCTGGTTTGGGGTAGTTTAAAGGATATTTGGATACAGTAAAGTGAGCTGTTTAAAAACATATTTGTAACTGCGTGTGGTCAACCAGGATTTTCTTGCTGTTGTACTATAAAAAAAAATTTTATTCAATACTGCAACTTTCCAAGAACCTACAATTTAAAATTCGGGGGTCCATCGAAATGGTCTCATTCTTCTCCTTATTTCCTAATAAATGTTATGAATTTCAAGTAATAAATCCATTAATAAAATGCTGCTTTGGTCGTCTCACCCACTGAGCTTTGAGTGTGGTCACCGTTAGTTTGGAACGGCGGACGCTTGGGCTGTTTGGAGTCTGAGCTCCGGTTCGCCCTCCCCGCCCCCCCAGACGCAACGGGACAGGACGCCGCCAGTCCAAGGAGCGCTCTGGACAGACTGGGAGCATTTGTCTCTGGAAGCATTACATTTAAATGGTGCTTAAAAAACACGAGGAATTGAAGTCCTTTGGGCACTTTCGGACCCGTGTCTAACACCGTGGGGGTGACAAGGCCACTGCTACTTGTAAACGGCCTGTGAGTGACAAGCAGATGCTCCCGGCCGGGCGACCAGCACCGGACCACGGCCGGCCTCGGTGCCACCCGCCGCCACGCACCTTGGGCGAGGAGTCTCTGGTCTTGAGCAGAATCTGGTAGTTGAGTGGTTTCCAGAGGGAGTCGTCGGCCACGGCCACGGAGAACTGTGCGATGCACGGGACCAGGTGCCGTGTCACCCGCTCCTGGAACCTCTCCTCTCCCCCGAGCCTGTTTTCCAGCTGTGAATGGAGAGACAGGCTCTGAGCAGAGGGCCTCGCCGCTGTCTGAGAAAACGCCCAACGTACGAACAGTGTTCCGCCATCCTTCCTGAGGTCAGCAGGCTCGGGGCCAGGGCCACTTATTCTAACTTACCACCTACTCTGACCTCAAACGGAATCTCAGCCCCTGGCACCACCCCTCCCTCTGCGGGACGTCCGAGAGGAGTTCTTCCAGAGGCAGCCACACCCCGACAGTCCCAATGGACCCGGGTTTTAAGAATTAAACATTTAATTCATAGACCTTATCTCATGCCTCTTACCTGAAAAATTCAAAAGTAAAACCTAGTAGATGCCATCATGAAGATAGGTTTTATTCACGAGAAATGAGAAACCAATTTTGAAATAAGCTCATAAAAAGGAAGAAAAACAGCCCAGCGAGCCGTCGCCATGGCAGACGGAACACCCACAGACGCGTTCCAGCCGCGGCTTCCGCACCTTTAACAAGACGGCAGCAGCTGCTCACCTGATCCACCAGCGGCGTCATCAAGGCCTCTGCTCTCTCTTTACTTATGAAATGCTGGGTGTCAAAAAGGAAGATTTTATACAAGCAGTTCAAAATAAACTGCAGTAGCAGGCAGCACTTTTCAGGGTCATTTTCAGAGTCAAAAAACGCTTCGTCTGTAGTAGATAAGAGAGTAAAAATGGAAACAAAAAACTGAATTTCACAATTTAATCTCTGGTGTGTAATTTCAAATCACAATGAAAAGAGCTGTGATCAGAAGGTGTTTCTAAGATGGTCTGGAAATCCATCAGATGAGGCACAACACAACGAACAGCAGCCTCTCAGGGAGGGGCCCTCCTCCAGACCTGGTGGGAGTGTGTGAAGACAGCTGAGTCTGGCCGGCCACATCACAGCTGTCAAGTGCGCTGCGCATCAGCATGAAAGGACAAACCAGCCTGAGCTTTAATGTTTCACAGTTAACTCCCAGTAACATTCGAACGTCTGTTCATCCTTTCTCCTAAGTGAGTCAGTCAGTTCACAGCGCGCTGAGACACCTCTGCGTCTGACACCTGACTCAGAAGAACCCAGCCCAGTATTCACTGTATGCTGTGTGGGGTGCACAGGGCAAGGGCGCCAACTGACCTGGAGTCAGCTACCAACCTGTTTTGGAGATGTTCACCTGGTTCAAGGTGTCAGCAAAGGGCTTCACTAGGTGGCCGGCAAACAGGGTGAAGAGCCCTCTGAGCGTGCCAGCGATGCGGTCCGCCAGGTTGCAGAACGTCAGCAGCCTGTCCTTTGGGGCGTCCTCCGCTCTGGCCCAGTCAGACAGCTGCGAGGACACAGTGGCGTCAGCTCCCCTCAGACCGGGCGGCCGCCACACAAGCACCGAGGCGGCGCGGGGGAGAAGGCTCACCTTGAAGAACAGGGGTCTGAACGTGACCTCGGAGAGTTTCACCACCATGGCGACCAGACAGTCAATGATATGGTTCTCTGTCTTCCCAACTTCCTCCAGGTCACCCTAAAAACAGGAGTGTTGATTCAGTAGAGTCCTGACATCTGCAAGCCGTGCAGACAGCCAGGCTGCTCTCTGGCCCCCAGCTCTGGGGCCCGGGGCAGCAGCAGCCAGCCTACCTCGGCGTGCTGGGCTCGGAAGTCCAGGGCCTCCAGGAAGAAGGCGGTGAGCTGCGGCTGGTGGGAGGCCAGCTCCTCCTTCTTCATGACTCCGAGGTGCTCACGCAGGATGCTCATGCACGGGCCCATGTGACTCTAACACACAGTCGAGAGAGGAGCCCCCTTTTAGTTCATTAATGCATTTCTAATGGGATTAAATAACCGCATTCTTCTTTAAGTGACAACTGAAAAATGTCGGTGCTGTAACCACCTCCCCCAAAGCCAGACGCCCGGATAATCTAACCTTCCAGGTCTTCTCAATCTGCCTGTATGTTTTGCTGGCGGCTGGCAGGAAGACTCGTGGTGACAGAGTGCCAGCCAGTGTCTTTTTAAGGGACGCAAGACGGACATTAGCCTGGGAGGCAGCGCCCAGCTCGCTGGTGATTTTCTCCACGTGAATCACCTGCAGGAACAGGAAAACGACGGTCAGGGCCGCTGCGGGAACCCACCGCAGGAACCCGCCGCAGATGGCCGTCCACGCGCTCACAGGCCGCGGTGACCCGGTGAGGCCGATCCGAATGGCACGACTGGGCAAGCCCAGCACAGCGGGGCCTCACACAGCACTCCTGCAGCCGAGCCTGAACATCTGCAGATAAAAGCGGACAGGCGCCTGGTCCCACGGGTGTCGGGGCCGTGGCACATGGTGGCCAGAAGGACACAGAGCACTCAAGACAATGGTCTCGGAGAACGGGGCACAGGGGCTGCGAGGAGAGTCGGGTTCTTCTTGGCTGAAACCCAGAAGGCTCCCCGGGGGAGCGGTCTCCTTCTCTGACAAGCCCACTTCCGAGGCCTGACCCCACTCACTCGCGTCATGACAGTTAAGGCTCCTGACCTCAAATGGCCAATGGTCAACAGGACAGGGGTCAACAGGAGGCCATTCTTGGAAACTTTCCTTCTGCGACAAATGCCACTGGCCTGCTGGCTATCTGCAGGCATCCTGCTCGGCAGACACCGCAGGGCTGAGATGCTCCATGCTGGACACAAGCAGGGCACCGGCTTGCAGAGGAAGCAAAGTGCAGAGCTCACAGGGGGACAAATGCAGGGAGACACATTCTGCAGCATGGAGAGGGAGGAGCCTCACACAGCGACACCCGCGTGGACGGCCTGGCCGAGCGGGAGGGACGAGGAACGTGAGAGAAAAGGCCCACGCTTGGGAGAAACAAGCACACCTTTACAAAAGTAAACCCTCCTGCCGTGCTCGGCCCCTGCCCCCCGCCCCGGCCCGGCCCGGCTCACCTGCAGCAGGATGCCTTCCAGGTAGGGGCTGAGGAAGTGCGGCAGGGTCTCCGCCACCTTCTGCAGGGCCGCCAGGGCGCTGAGCAGGTAGGGCTCGCCCGCCGCCAGCTCGCAGGCGTTCTTCATGGCTGTCAGCAGCGACGGCATCAGGCTGGAAGGAAGGACCGGGCTTCAGGGGACTTCGAACAGACACGGTAAACAGAGGAGGGGCAGAGGCCATCACGACCAAGGCCACACAGCTGTGCCCGGGACACCTCTGGTGCCACAGCCTCACATGTCCACACCTTGGACACGACCACAAGCCAGAGTCTCCCAGGGCCGACAGCACTGGCCCAGCCGTCACCTTGAAAAGTGACAGCGTCCTACAGCACAGCTAGCTGCGTTCAGTGTCTTGTGATCACCTAGAAGACTCTGACCAATTACAGACTTACGTATATAAAAAGCGAATCACTTCACTGAACCCCTAGAACTAACACAACACTGTAAACCAACTACACTTCAATAAAAAAAAGTAAAAGAAAAAGAAAAAGAACAGTGTCTTCCAACCGTGTGGACGGCCAAGGTGTGAGAGGCCCAGGAGCCCGCCCGCACCCGCACGGCGGCCAGCGCTGCGGCCGGAGGGCCCGGCTCGCTGTGCTCCCGGGGGGAAGGTCGCCCCTTCAGCAATCAGCTCCTAAGCTCCTGCCGAGAGGCGGGGACGCCCGCGCTGCCCGGCCCGGCCTACCTGGGCAGCTGGGGGACGGCCAGCGCCCGCAGCGCGGACACGGCCTCCGCCGCGCACAGCAGCGCGCCGCCCAGGACGTGCCGCTCCTCCCTGGCTTCGGGAGCCGTCAGCCTCGCGGCAGCGCTCAGCACAGCAACAAAAGGCTGCGGGTCCTCGGCACCGAAGTTCCTGCACAGGAGCTTCAGGGAGAACAGGGCTGTCTGTCTGTTTACTGGCGGCTCCTCCAGCGTCTTTCTTCTGCGCTTCACGAAGGCCAGGAGGATGGGGACCAGCTCGAGGAAGCGGCAAACCTGGGGAGGGGCCACGACCCCGAGTGAGTGCAGCTGCCAGCGGAGCGCGAGCCCCCCACCCCCACCCCACCTCTGCTGCTCGGTCTTGACGGAATTCGGATCGAGACGCTCTAAGCCTCGCAATCATGCAGAAGCCGCTGCTCCTCCATCTGCTCTGTGGCCGGTGAGCGGCTGCGCGCGCTTGCGGCCGAGCCTGTGTTTACAGAACGCGCCCTGCCTCGTCCAGAGTGGGAGGGGGTTCGAATTGTGCTCAAGTTCAGGCAACATGTGGCCCACACCAAGCAAGACCCCCACCGGGCTGGACTTGTAGCCTAAGGGCTCTCCTGTCGGAATTCACACCCCACGCTGAACACACGCGGGGCCCAGCACCGCACTCGGAGGGCCGGGCGCTCATCTGGCCTGTAGCCCTGGGGAAACCCGAGGGAGTCCCGGGCGGCTCTGGGCCGCCGCCGCCACGTGGGCAGCACTCACCGTCTGCCGCTTCCAGGAGGCGCCGTGCTGCAGCTTGCTGTTCAGGAGGTCCAGAGCCTTCCGGCGGACGGACGGCAGCGGGTTCTCCAGCAGACCCCGGATCATGGGGACGAAGGCTTCCGTGGGCAGCAGGGCATTGACCTACATGGCAGTGTTACATTTAACAAACGGGGAAAGTCACAGCAGGGGGACGCTCGCTCACGGCTGACAGCCCTTCGCCCACTGCACCTTCCAGGCACCTTCCCTCATCTGGTTCTTGCACTGGCCTTTCAGGTAGGCAGTGCTGACCACAGCTGCTACAAAGGCAGTAATAAAGCGTGCTGACAGCAAGTGAGTCGCTCAACGCCACGTGGCGCCTTCAGCCAGACCTGAGCCAGCGACCCCAATGTCACAGGCCCCACGGGGATTTCTCTCTTGTCCCACCTGAAGGCAGCGGGACGCTGTCTAGCCAGACACGGCTTAACACGCGAAGCGTCTTATTCACTGAGGCACATGTTCTCAGTTGATGTGGAATCAAATGTTTTTCAGAGAAAATGATTTCTAGTCATCAAGAGATTCTCTTCCAAGAAAAATCTTGAGCTGCATTATATTAAGAAAAGCTACTGCTAAGTTTACTCTTAAGCTAAAACTTCTGCTAGATGATGTTACAACGGCAGAGAGCAGCAAAGGCACTGAGCAGGCAGGAAGGGGAGGCGCACCTTGTCCAGCAGGTCGTAGGCCTTGCTGAGGAGGGCTCGCCAGAACTTGCCCGTCAGCTTGTCCGTGTTCCTCTCCAGGGACTGCGCCACCGCGTCGATGTAGCCCAGGACGGCCTCCAGCAACCTAGGACACGGGGCACTCAGAGGCCTGTGCCGGGCCCCGGCTCTGACAGTGTGAAACCACCTCCAAGTGAACATTAGAGAAGGGAAAGCAACGTACCTCTGTTCGAGGCCGGCCAGCGCCTGGGGGCCACCACTCTCCACCACCTGGGTTTAGAGACGGAATCGTCAGAACAGCCCGGAAGCCAGTAATAAGGACTCACTGGAAGGAAGCGCAGGGACACATCCCAGACCACTCGGCTCACACCTCCCAGTGCCTCCCGACGGCGCAGCGTAACCAGGCTCAGACCAGCCCACCACACATGCCCACGCCACTTCCCTCATTCGCACGCTTCCCACCGACTCTGATCACATCCTAAGATACTCAGACTACCTGGAAGGTACTACAAAGTCTGAGAAAAATACAGCAAACGAATGACCTTCCTCTACCCACCAGCTTTACGGAGCGCCCATCTTTCCTTAGCAGTGTCTGACTCTAGCTGCTCCCCCCAGGCCCCGACCTCTGACCCCAGGCCCCACACCGGACCCTGCCATTCAAGGCTGTCAGAGACCACACGCCAGCCAACAACACGCCTTCCTGATCACACTGGGTTTGAGACCTGTCTCTGGACTTGAGTTGTTCTGGGCCACTGGTTTACCCGCACACAGCGCCCTCTGTACACAACACAACTTACATCTTTGTTCACTTCTGTTCGTAGACATTTAGTTTATGGCCACTTTTGTTCTTCTAGTAACAGCGCTAAGAAAGCACGTTTCTCCTTGAGCATCTGGCAAGTTTTGTAGAAAAAGGGGAACCGCGAGACCACAGCAAGTGGGCGTCTTCAACACGCCTGGACGCTGCCCAGTGCCCGGAGCTGTCTGAAGACGCTGTCCCGACTCCCGCTGCCCAACGTCGCCCACAAACAACTGTCCCCCTGGTCCTGCCACCCCTGAGCACTTAGGATTCCTGCCAGTTTGATGAACACCACAGTGGCACCTCATTTCACCTGCATTTCCCTTCCTACTATGGCGGCTGATTCGTCACACTGGCCATCTGTGACTCCTCGAGTGAATTCATTTCTTTGCCATTTGTTCTCACAGAAACTGAGGCTTTCTGATTTACCCAGGGCAGCAGCTTTTCAGCCTGCAGTTTTTTCATGTTTACGGAAACTTTGTTGTTGTTTTGAAGAAATTCTCCTCCATCCCCCGGGTATGTTTCCCTAGAGTTTCTTCTCAGAGAAGCACTGCTTCTCACACAGGCAGTTTCATCCACCTCAGCTCTCGTTTACATGTGAACAAAGCCGTCCAAGCTCCACCCTGCACAGCTGCCTCCACGCTGCTCAGTGGTGCCCGCCCGCAGCACCGCGTCCCCTGGACCGCGTAGGCGCCCGCTGCCGTGCAGCCTGCGCCACCACCCCCCGCCCCCGGCCCCGGAGCGCCTGCCCGACGCGGCGCGGGAGCCGCGCTGACCGCCTGTGAGCTCGTGGGGCCGGCATCAGGGCTGGGCGTTTGTTAGTTCTTCCCTCTTCATTTCTTTGGCCAAATGGGACAGTGACAGAGGGCGCTTGGCTCCCGGCTGTAATGGGCTCATCCTGAGGCTGCCGTAAAACAAAGGCTTCCGAGGAGCCACCTTCCCAGGCCGAGTTCTGCCCCCACGTGCTGAGCGCTGCTGCCCTTCCACCGAGAGTCCTGAGCTCACAGAGTCACTTCTCTGTCAGCATTTCCCTCCCGGCAGCTCACGCACCGAGCGAGGTGCGGTACAGGTGAACGTCACGGCCTTCCTGGAATCCTGGTCGCCGTCCAGACCCCTCTTTCTGCCACTTCAGTGCTGCATAGACAGCAGGTGCACAGTGCGTCTGCGCAGAGCCCACCGCACTCGGGTCAAGAAACAGCAAAGCTCTCAGCACCGCAGACTCCCTCCTCCACTCGACACTCGGCCCTCCCCCTCCTGCCCAAAGACGGACACCACCGTTACCCCCAAAACTGCAGGCCTGCCTGCCTGTTTCTGAACTTTGCAGGACTGGAGTCACAGGATGCATTCTTTTGGGTCTGGCTTCTTTCCTTTGATGTCACGTTGACGGGAGTCTGCAGATGGCTGAGTGTCCTCATGTCCATTTATGATGACGGACACTGCCCGCGCCACGGCTGAGGGACACCGGGTGCTGCCAGCCCCAGGCCACCGTGAGTACCGCTGTCGAGAACAGCCGTGCACTCCCGTGGGCAGCCGCCGCTCGGGGACAGAATTACTGAGCCACGGGGTTTGGGGGCACGGCACGACAGGAGGCCATGCCAAGCCGTCTCTCCTATCAGTTCTCTATTACTCTCAAAGGCACGCCTCAGGTTTCCACGAGATACCTGCCAAGCTACTTTTACCAGCTTAAAGCACAGTTCCCTTAGAAAAAGCAAAACTGTACCACCAACACACGTGAAGAACACCTCACCTTTCTGAGGAAGCTGCTGGAGGCCAGGAGCTGAGCCATGAAGGACACGGACAGGAAGGTGACGTGTCGCAGCTGCTTGGCGGTGTGTGCGCCCACGGCCAGAACACGCAGCGGCTCCTCCTGGGACTCACTCCTGCCGGGGCCCGGTGTGGGCGCGGTTTCTGAAAAGGGCAGCAGAGCAGGAGGCCTCACTCAGCCACGTCCCCGGCTCCACAGAGACAACGAGCACAGTGAACGGGTTGTTCCGGGGAGGCCTGTTCACCTGTCACACGCAGTTTCTCCCCTTTGACGTTAGTGACGGGGGAGGACCCGTACCAGGGAAGTGCCCAACAGTCTGGGGAACAGAGCGCGCAAGACAAACCAAACCAAAGGCGGGGTGACCGAGACACGCAAGGGAAAGGGGGCCTCCAGGTGCCGGCTCCACAGCCAGCTTCTGAGGCCGCCAGGCACCCCCTTTCGTGGCCCCACTGACTGGAGGGCCTCCCTCGGCGTCAACGTTTAATTCTCAAAGCTGGGGACGTGCGTCCTCCCACAGCTGAGGGGACCTAACATAAAAGGGGGTGCGGTGCCCCGGCGGGGGGCATCTGTGGTGGGCACGTGGACTCCACTTCCTAGGGAGCGACACTAGCACCCCCCGCAGGCACCTCCCGGGTCCCCCCCTACACCCGGGCGTCGGGAGGACGGGGCGAGGGGCCACGGGGCAAGGGGCCGCTGCCTGGAGCACCGACATGGCGTCTTTAGAGCCTTCTCTCTGACGCACCTCACCGCTCTGCGCCAGACGGCACAGAACAAAGAAAACTCGTAACAGGTCCACCTGCTCTTAAGCGGTTCACTGGTGGGGTGAGCCGCGGTGTTTTCTTCAAGACCCCCACTTGATAAAATTGTAGTAACTAGTTGCCACTGCTGTGGTACTTGTTTTTTCCCTTCTTGTAATTATCTTTACACATTTTTTGCGGGGGGTGGGAGGTAATTAGGTTTGTGTATTTTTAAATTAATTTTTTATTTTATTTTTTAGTGGAGGTACTGGGGACTGAACCTCAGCTCTGCCCCTGAGCCACAGCCTCCCCTGTCTTTGCACAAGTTTAACAGGAAGCTGCGACACAGCCAGCAGGTCGTGCTAACCTGCTGTCATTTCCCTAATTCACTCCGACACCTGCTCCCCAACAGCGACACACCAGCATGAGGCACTGAGGTGTGAAAGCCGGAGAGAGGAACGGCCAGAAGCCCTACTAATTTCCATGAGGACTCGAGAAGGTTTGCACCAGACTCAAGTTACAGACCAGACACTCAGTCTACACAGTCCTTCGGAAGACGCACTGCGGGTCCGGAGCACAAGCCCACTGCCCTCTGCACCCGTCGCGGGAGCCCCAGGCTACACGGTACCCACCGCCTGATCGTTGCCCACCTTCCTGGTCCTCTGGCAGCTGCACCAAGTACTGGAGGACATTCATCACGCTCTGTATCTGATGCTGGACACTAAATTCACAACAGACTGAAATCCAAAACTCAGTGTCGGCCTCCAGAACCGCGTCCTGCGTAGAGAAGAGGGCAGGTAAGAAGCTGCACCACTCAGGCTCATGTTACTCATGTTACTCAATAAGGACAGAGAAGGGAGACGCTTTGACAGTTCTTGGCACACAGAGCTGCTCTATGCTGTCCCTGCGGTTGTGTGTGTGGCCTTAGGAATCAGTGAACGAGCTCCTGACATAAAAAACCAACTGGGGAGAACCATGGGGCCCGCTTCCAGGATAAAGCACTTGATGATCCGGAGAACGGAGCGCCGCTTCACTGGCAGTGGGTTCTAGGTCTCTTTGCAGACCCAAGCCCAAGGATTCACTTAAAAACAGCCCTGGACCGAGCAGCTCTACCCCCCTCAGCAGTGCTCTTCAGTCACCTGTGTCTCACTGAGCTGAGTGACACCCACCCTCCTCCCCTTCCCTCTGAAATGCCTTCAAAACCACGTTCAAGGGACACAGTTTAATCACTGCACAGCCTGAGCCAGAATGCCCAGCACGGCACTGGCCCTGTTTCTAGAAACGTCAGGTCAGCTCAGGAGAAGTCCTGTGGCCCAAGGGTGCTCAGAGGGCCTTGGGCTCTGACAGCAACATCAAGGGAGGCCACAAACTTGTCTGAAAGCAGTTCTGATCAAGCACCCCCCCCCCCACCGTTTACAGCGGAGAGTGACCCGAAACCTGGAACAGCAACACTTCCCTCCCACCAGCCCGCCCTGTTCTGACCTTCTCTCCGCCGGCCACCACCAGGGCTGTTTTGGTGACATACTGCTCAAAGAGCAGGATGAGAAGAACCCAGAGGAATCGCTCTGCCCCCAGGGTGTCAGTCAGCTGTGCGAGGACCGGCAGCCGCCTGTGCTCCGGGACGTGGGGCAGTGCGTCCACAAACACGCCGACGATCTTCACCACGATCTCCTCCACGCTCCTCGTGGCCTCTGCGGAGCCTCCAGTGTCAGACTGTGGGACGGCAAGCAGGACGCTGAGCAGAAGCAAACCACCCCCCGCGAGACGGGCTCTCTGCAGACAGGAGAGGCGTTCGGATGTGCCCCAGAGCGGTGGAGGGAATTTTAATAAACCCAGTCAGCAAGTATCCCAGGAGTGCAGACTGCCCCTGGGCTGAGCTGGGACACGTAGAGGTGACGTTGGGGGCCCAGCCAGCAGAGACCCCTGCAGGGCCCGCCAGGCCTGCACTGCCTGGGGAGGGCGGTGCCCCCTGGGGAGCCCAGCGCCAGAGGGGCGATGGCTGCCCCACCTGCTGCCTTCAGAACGAACTCCACCTGGTCTCACTTCTGTTTCCGTGCTCGAGAAACAGTTCCTGGACAAACCGCAGAAGGAAGACACAGACATTCGCCATAGACGCTCGCCTGAGTGGTTACCCCGATGCCTGAGCCCCGCCTGGGCTCTTGGCCCCTTGCACCCTGCACACCCCACCAGGTTCCAGGGCTGCTTCCCGAAGCCCGGCAGTCCCCACCCCGCGGACGCCCCCCTCCTGAGCCCCTCTGCATCTCTCTCCTCTGCCGGCGTACGTTCCTGTCCTTACACATGGGAGCTGCCCGGGCTAACCTGCTGCACACAGAACACCAGCCTCACACCAAGACGCAGAGGACAAGGTGCTGCCGACGGGCGCTCCTGGAGTGGTCACGGCCAATGACACGAGCAGCGACAGCACCAGAGCGGGGCAGGGAGAAGCCCCCCGGGCAGAAGCACGCTCACTCAGCCTTGCGGCCGCTTCGCACCTTCAAGTCCTTCACTCCCTCTGGAGACCCGCCTGGTGGAGACCAGGCCTCCCTCAGCTCCGGGAGCCGGGCTCCGAGCGTGCGGTGCATGTCTGCTGAGCCGTGTGCATCAGCAAGTCTGCTTCAAAACCTCCTGTCCCCCTGCCCCCGCCCTGCGTAAGGGCCCCCTCAAACTCAGCCCACGCCCCGCAACGCACAGGAAGTGCGAGTTCACTGTCACAGGAAGAGCCAGCCCGCACGTTCAGAGACTTCTGGAAAAGATGTTACCTCCTAGAGTGTGTCTTGGCTTCGCTGCTCTGAGAGGCACAAAGCCCTGAGCGTTTCAGAAAGGCTTTTAGTGTCATTCACCACCACCTCAATGTCACTATGTAAAAACCGTAAAAGTTAAACCACACTAACGACAGCAGGGAGCCCGCGTACCTGAATGAGCGCCGGGATGACCATCTTCACCGTCTTGCTAATGACCTGGAAGCTATAGGTGTCGTCCAGGCGCATGACGTTGGCTCCCATGAACGTAAAAATAGACATGATGTTGTGCAGAACCTTATCCTGAAAGGAAACACGTTTCTCAGCATTTTCTATTTTAAGCACATCAAATATCAATAAGTCATTAGAGGTCAGCAATAAAAAGAAAAGACCCAATTTAAAAATGGGCAAAGGATTTGCAGAGACATTTCTCCAAAAACAAACAAATGGTCATTAAGCACATGAATAGCTGATCCACATCAGTATCAGGGAAACTCAAAATCCCAATCTTAAGACATTGCTTCACACCCATGAGGGTGACTGTAATATAAAAAAAAAGACAGTAACAGCTGTGAGGAGAGGAGAAACCACCACCCGCAGACACTGCGTGGTGGGCACGAGATGCACGGACACTCTGGAAAACAGTCTGACAGTTCCTTAGAAAGTCAGAGCCAGCATGTGGCCCTGCAGCCCCACTCCTGCTGGAAACACACTCACACAAAACCTCCCATACGAGTGTTCGCAGCAGCGTAACTGAGAATCGCCAAAAAGTGCAAACAACTGAAATGTCATCAACTAATGAACAGGTAAGTCGCGGTGCACGCGCACAACGCTGTTATCACACAGCCGTAAGAGGAACACGGGTTCAAGCTTCAAAACAGATGACTCTTGAAAACACTGTGCAAAGTGCACTAAGTCAGACACAAGGAAGGCCACACACTGTATGGTTCCATCTACAGGGACCGTCCAGAGCAGAGAAGGCGGGCAGGGCAGGGGTGGAGCTGGGGACAAATGGCTGCTCCCGGAGTGATGGCCGTGTGACCTGGTGCAGGTACCAAGACGGCTGAACCTTGCACTCTGAAGGGGTGGGGTTTACGGCATATGAACTACGTACAGTTGGCTAAACAAAAGAAAAATATCAGCCATTCTTAACTGTTACTGGATTACCAACCCTGTGAGAGCCACTGACTGTATCCCAAGGGAAAAGCCCCCCCCAGATGAGACCTCCCACACATGGCCGCAGCGGATCAGAAGACAAGCCCTTTGTGCTCATGGGGGTGGCTGATTCCCCAGCGTGGAAGTAATCCCAACCTCTTCAAAACATCTTCAGATGACACACTTCTGTAAGGGACACGGCTTTTCTTTAACAGCGGTAGTGTGTCACCACATTAATTTTCTTAAATCACTGGTTGAAAGCCGTGTGAGGATTACCTGAGGAGTCACGGGAGTCTTTCCAGACAGCACAGCACAGCCCCACGTGTGGGAGTGACCCTGCCCCAGGCACTGTGCTAGGAGCTAGCCAGGAACCCTCACTGCAGCCCTATGAAGGTCGCTGTTATTCTGCACTTTACAAAAAGGGGCACCAAAGCTTAGCAAGACCAACCAGCTCACAGTCTCGGCCACTGAAGAGGCAGGGCTGACAGGTCCCAGCGCTGGAAGATCCCAACCACCACTGAATTCAAAGCAGTGCACGCCGGTGGGTCCCCACAGAAGAGACGCCGGAACCCCGGCCCGAGTACTCAGAGCGACCGGCACTCACAGGAAATATCCCAGCGACAGCGCCCAGAAGTAAGAGGGCCTGGTGGTGGGTCTGAGGCATCTCGGAGAGGCGGATGCACTGAACTATCAACTCCACGTTGAACTTCTCCTCGTCAAGAACATCTGCAGGGTGAAAAAGAAAAACCCCAAGTGGGTGGCACGACCCCCCTCAAGCAGACCACCCTCCCTGCCCTCCTTCCCACACAGCACACACCTGTGGGTATCCTGCCGCCATCTGGAGAGAGCTTCTGGCAGATGCTGAGCAAGCAACTCAGAATTAGCTGTCTGGTGTACTCCATGCTGCCCTGCTCCAGCGGCAGAGGCTCCAAGCTCCTTCAGGACGCCCGGGGAGGAGGGGTGGGGGGTGAGAGAGACGCAGAAGGTCAGCGCTGCACTGATGCCCAACTGTCCAGAGCACACATTCAGAAAGGGAAACTACACTACGAACATTAACCACCGAGTCTACAAGCACGGTGTGAGTCTAGTTTCCTCCTGCAGGCGGACGCTTACGACAACCACCCCCCGCCTGCACGCTCATCGCCTTGTTCTGAACCTCCTAGGACAGCCGGGACAACCTCTTTCCTTCTGGTCGACAGCTCACACCCACAATTCAGTGCAGACACTACAGCGATCTAACCACACGCACCCAAAAAATGCAGCCGGTGTCCCCTGTTTAACAAATACAAGCAATGCCGTCCCAGGGACGTGGGACTGGAAGCCAAGAAGGCAAGCAGGGGCGCGGGGCCGCGGGCCGCGGGGCCGCGGGGTGAAGGTCAGGCTCAGGCACTGGCAGTGCGTCCCCATAGCCTTCTGTACATCCTTCAGCCGCAGCCTTCACGCGCTTTGCCTTGCAGAGCGCTGAATAAGCAAGACGGGCAAGAGTCAGAGCCTCACTCCCTGCCAGGCTGGAGGCCGGGCGTTACCTCGACAGCAGGCTGAAGAGAGCCGGGACCAGCAGCTGAGGGCTCCTGAGCTTCTTCTTGTGCTGCAGTAATTCCAGGATGAGGGTTACTCTTTGCCAGTAAGAACCTCCAACGTCCTGACCAGATTCCAGATCCTGTGATTTTCTGGGGAACACACACGACAAACAGTTAGAAAAGCAAACGCTATCGATGCTAAGGAAAAATCATCGCACCCGATTACGCCAAGCTGACGGGCATCGGAAAGTCACAGCAGTTCCATGATGCTCGGGGAGGGGGGGAGCCGCAGGCTCTCCCTGCGCTCGGGGCTCTTACTTCTGCTGCATCTTCTGCCTCCTTGCTTGCTGGATCGTGCCCAAGGGCTTCGTTTTATCTGGTGGCTCCAGTTCTATTCTGACTTGTTCAGCATTAACGGAAATCTGAAACAGGAAGAAGGCTGATGACAGAATTCCACGGGGTACAACCAGAGCAGTCACCTTGGAGAGATGCAGTGAAAACATATTCTGCCTCCCTGCGATGCGAGGGCCAGACTGATCCCCAAAGGCAAACACCACCGACAACTGCTCACATATTCTTCTGGAAATTTCCCACATACCAACAGCTCTATCGGGATGAAACGTGTAACAGAATTCAGACACCCCTGGATGGTCTGAACACTCCCGAGGGTGAAGCCGCCAGAGCGAGCCCACAGCGGAGCTACAGAAGCAGCGCCAGCGAGGCATCCGCTGACAGCGTGTGAGATCTTCTGGTGCCACGAGAGGGACACGGAAGCTAACTGCCTAAATACACATATTTCCGTCAGGAGAAATATTAAAGGTATTTATTGATTCTTATCTTGAGAAATAAATGAATCCAAATATAAGTAAAATTTAAAATTTATGTGAAGGATTTAAGAAAAAGACTGAAATGAATGTATTATCATCTTCCTGAAAAAGAAAGACTCTTGATAATGTATGATTTTACTTCCCAAATTAAACTGTTTCCATTCAAAATTTTATTGGTAATCTTTCTACCCTGACAGTGTTTTTCCAAAGTTTATCAGGGAGAAAAAGTCAAAAGCATGAAGTTAAAAATCTGGAAAGTCAGAGAGAAAGGGGTAAGAAAAACTACGATAACTGAAACCAAATACAGCTAAGACCGTAACGGATCTGGGGTGCACTTCAGGTGCATGCCGGGGGGCACGAGAAACAAGAGGATGGTCTTAAACCTGAGTGTAGAGAGCTTAAGAATGGAAGGGCCAGTAACCTAGACTCCCGCTTACTACGTGACAGCAAGGTAAGTTTCAGAGGAATTAAAGGCTACCTGCGATAATTCAAATTAAAGGAAAGTTAGAACAAAGTGGAACTGAGCCCCTGCCAGACTCGCAGAGTGGATGTCTCATCTTTGGGATAAAAGGAGACAGAAGGGAGGAGAGCAGTCTGCAGACATGAATATTCCAAATTTCAACGTTTACATATATAAAAATAGTAAAAACAGAAATAAGGATCGGGAAACACTGCAAGTATTATATAATTTTAGTATCTTTATTCTGTAAAAGGCTCTTCTTGGTAACAAAAACAATAAAAAATGTGCTTCACAAGAAAACTCAGTAAATAAGCATGAGGGAAGGTGTTCAAAACAGCAGTAGCAGACCAGGTGCTGTGTGTCCAACAGGGGGTGAAGCTGGCACGTGCAGGTCAGGTGGGGGCAGGCTAAGAAAAGATGAAGCTCACACACGTGCAGGCAGAAGCGTGTCACACACCCTGCTGCTCTGCACCCTGCTTTGTGTCACTTATCTCAGACACCTAAGTACAGACGCTAAAATTCTGAGACCTGCGGAACCTGAATACCAGAACTTCACCACACAATTACCTGTTTTTGTGGAAGCGTTTTCCTAGAAACGTAACAGAACAAAGCAGAGTAACGAGGCGGTCACCCTCTACAGCCAGGTTCAATACGCACGCAGACCAACGAGCGGCACCTCCATTCCGCCCGGTTAAGTCATTCCACGACTGCTCAGATTAAGCAGCAGAGTCTGTTGCCCAGCTGGACGGCAGGCACCACGCATTCCTACTCCCTACATGAGAGGCAGACCCTCCCACACACCCTGCCTGTTCTAAACGACAGATGTTTCCTACGATAAAGATAATGGTGAAGACTTGTAACTTCAATTCTGCACTTCTCTGCGACCTGCGTTTCTACGATTCTGGCTACTGGGGACATCTGACTTCCTAAAAGCACTATTAAATGGAGGATGCTTGCACACAGTGTTACCTGGAAGAGAACGAACATGAGTAAACAAATGACAGAAAGCTCACAACTTACCCCTTTAAAAACACTGCTAACAGTCTGAGCACAGCGTGCGTCTTTGCAGTTCACCAGTAAATCGAACAACACGCACAGAAGCTTCTGTTGAACCCTTTCATCTGATACAGCTGCAAAAAACGGCTTCGTAATCTAGAGGCAGAAAGAGGGCAACTGAGCTCAGTGAATACACGTGAATTCCAGAACAGTCTTCCTGTCTGTCCCTCTTACAGCGTGAAACTGTTCGTCAGTTTGTCAGTTTCAGTGACTCATGTACATCATTCAGTTCTGCGAAATGGGTCAGATATACCATATTATTCCTTTAAAACATACCCAGTCCATGATCTTCTCCAAGTAAATCAGTACAAGTTTTTAAAAGCTTGAACACGCGTTAGTTTCTGAAAGAAGTCACTGACCTTTCCAAGAGCTGTAATCCGAACGGCTGGCATTCCTGCGTAAAGCTCCTTTGTTGTGTGCACAGCTTTTATGAATATATCGAGACTCTTCGGGTCCTTGTGTAAAAGGGAAGCTGAGTATTCGTTGTATTTTCCCAGAGAGAGGTGCAGAGCAATGGCCTCGTCTTTCAGGACGGCTGTGGGCTCCTTCTGGATCTTGTCTAGTAGTTGTTCGATCATAGGCAACAGCTGAGAAAGCACTGTCTAAAGTTTGGAAAACTCATTAGTAAACAGTTATCTATACTGATGAAAGCTTCTCGTGCTGTATAAAGACACCCAAAGATACCACGCTGCAAGACTGAGAGCCCAGCCTGAGGAAAAAGCCCAAAATGACGACCTCCCAGACACCAAGACGGCTATTCATCCAAGCCGGACACCCAGGTCCCCTTTGACAGCTCAGTCTGCAACGGGCAAAAGCTCTAAACTCTTCCAAAATGACAGGAGAAACGATCTGCGAGCATCCTGACTTTGTGAAAACAGGAAATACAAACTTCAAGTTTCACACAAAAGAAATAAATTTTAGCTTTTCTAAAATGCTGCACACTTCCTCAAACAATGTTTCCAACTTGGCGTAATTAATACTAGTTCAAATTATGTCTGTGAAGTCTTTTAACAACGAAACCAGGAGCAGCAAATTATGGCTTGCAGACCAAATCCCGAGGGCCGCCTGGGTTTGGCAGTTTTGCTTCCTCAAACACAGGCACGCTCACTGTCTACGTACTGTCGGGGGCTGCTTTCCCAATACGATGGCAGACCTGAGTGCCCTGCAGACTGCAGCCCACAGAACCTAAAACAGTCACCGTCTGGTCCTTTGCAGAACAAGATGGTCAACTCCCAGTTTCAACCCTAGCGGGGACAACCGGAGCTGACAAAGGCTATCTGTTCGAGCGCACCACGGCAGTGGAGGCAAATGGCTTTTACTCCGTTTTACCCCCCTTTGTTCCCCAAGTTGCAGTCCATCCAAGGATGGTAAAGTACACAGGCATTTTTGGAACACGAGGACCAAGAGCATTTTTTCTCTGCTTATGAGCACACACTGTCACACCACCAAGTCTCCTCTGTGTCACAGGCTTCCTCGACAACTTAATGAAAGCTACAGACGCTCCCCCAAGAAAAACGTCTGACATACGTTTTAAAATAAAGTGAGTGATCCTGGGATGTACACAAGCCTTTATGTCCAAATCTATCACCTCGAGGAGGGTTTTCACCCGGAGAACAAACACACCCTGATGGGTTTTCAGCAGCACGTCATCCGTGTTCTTCCCCATGTGACTTTTAAATTCATTTAAAATCAAGTCCACGATTAGATGGGATGACACACGATTTCAAAATGGAAAGAAACTCACTGATTCTTGCCTCTTGTATCCTGTGTATTTTTCTCCCCCGCCCCCAATCAGTAAGAAAATGCTCCTGTGTGGACACGTAGCTCCCACTGCGTCCTGCTTATGTGAGTGGCAGCAAGCCTTCAGTGACACCGCGCGGAACGGGCATACCTCACTGTTGACTTCCCGAAGCACCTTCATCAATTCTTTTCCAACGTACGATGGGCAACTATATATGCAATTAAGTAAGGTTTTCAAAGTTTCAGACAACTTCTGATGAGATTTCACTTTCTTTTCTCTCTGTAGCTCCTCAAATAAAGTAGCCAAATCCTAGGATACAGAAAAGGAAACTGGATTTAAAAAAAACAAACAAAAAAGCCAAGGAGCCACCGAGGCCACGGGTACTACTGACTGAGGGTTCTCTCCCACGCGATGCGACGCCACTCGTGATTTTTCACCTCCCCTGAAGCCTTAGCAGAAAGCGGAGAACCACCCACCGGCTAGCTTACTATCAAAAGCTCCACGCTGCCCTCTCAGCCGGTGGACAAGGAGCAGAAATGAAACGTGGTACTGTCTTTCTAACACGGGCTGGGGGGAGGGCACAGCTCAGTGGTGGGGCGTGTGCTTAGCACGCAGGGCCCAGGGTCAATCCCCAGTCCCTCCGTTAAACAAGCAAACTTAATCCCCCAATAAGTAAATACATAAAAGGTAACTGCCGCTTAAAAATTCTTTTTAATTTAAAAAAATTAAAAAGGAAAGAAAATAGGGGGAGAAAGACGTGCAGACGCTGACACAGCAGTTTCTAAACTTGATGACGTAGTCACCGGAATCCCTACAAAGCAGAAGGCCAGGAAAGGAGAAGAGGCTAGCGAGCCTCCATCTCCTCTGCGAACGAGTCTACCTGAACAACGTAGGTGGCGTCTGAGGTGGTCTCCTCCGCTTTCGCAACCAAGTGCTGTACCAGCAGGTGGAAGTGGGAGGCCGCTCCGCCAAGGGCCTGCAGGCAGAGCGCGGCAGCCCTCCGGACCTCTTTCACGGGGCTCCCCAGACTAACGAGGAGAGACGGCACCACTAAACCAAAGGGAAAAACGTGTATGTAACAACTTAAAAACTGAACGACTACAAAATTTAAATAGTACCAAAGGGGGGCACGACGGACAGCCTTCCTCCCAACCCAAACTCCCTCTCTAAAGACCAGTCGCTGTTTAATTTTGTCTGCTGTTCTAGAGAAATGTCAGGCATCCGCTGGCACGTCCTCCTGAAAATACACAGATGAGGTACAGTATTCACACCCTGTTCTGCGCTGCCCGGCGCCACAGCTCAACGTCTGCTGCAAGTGTTTTCCGTGAAAGTACACACATACCTACAGAATCCTTTTAAAATTGTACACAGATTTCCATGTGTATTTTCCAAGCTTTTTTAGACCAGTTGCTGACTGGTAAAAGTTGAGATTGTTCCTACTCTTTACACATTACAAATGCTGCCACAAACACCACTGTACATACATCCTCGCACAAGTGTGCAAAGGAATTGACCCATTTGTGCATTTTGTTTTGCAAATATTTTGTCCTGAACTGATGTATATTTTCACTTTACCTTTTGCTGTGCAAACTTTATAGCTTTATAGAAAAATTTTTCTTCTAGTTCCGTATTTGCTTAGAAAGGCCCTCCCCACTCTAAGTGAACGTTTCAAGCACCTGCCTCTGTAGTTAGAGAGAGACCGTATGTACTCCATGTTTTCTTCTAACACTAGAGCTAACCTTCTTAATGTGAAGTCTTTACTTCAGGTGGAATTTCTAAGAAATAATGTTGGAGTCAAACTTTTAAAATGTTTCCAAAAGGCTAGCCAGGTGTGTCCTGTTTAACAATCCACCCAAGAACCCCACAGGTCTGGGACGTCAGCTTTATCATTTCACACGTCCCATCAGTATCTGAAACTTAGCTATTTCTGTCAACTAGTGCTTCCAGAACCAAGTTCAGTAACGGTGATGACTTTAACAGGAATGCTTGTTCACGCAAACGCACAGAAAATACTACCTTTTGACTTGAGAAGTATGGCCACCGCGTTACTCCAGTTTTGCTGTCACTTAATTACGATTTATTACTGATCTTTAGCTAACGCCCTTTCAGACCTCTGGACACGATGGTAAAGTTTCCTCCTTTAACAGTGATAGGATCAATTACATTAACAGAGTTCCTTATTCTGAAATAATTTTGTATTGTTGGAATGAACTCTATCTGGGAAAATGTTTGTTCTCTAAAATAATGCTAATGGACCCAGCAAATATTCTATTTAGAATTTTTGCATTATTATTCAAAGCAGTCATGGCTTTCTGTCTGTAAGCAGTGTCAGTTTTCAGAGTTACGCTGGTCCTATGAGTTACGTTCCTCCGCTCTATGCCCTGCCTGTTCAACAGCACTGAGATTACCTGCGTCAGGGATCTGGTAGAATGCATCTGTGTAATCACTGATTCAGAGGTTTTTTAAAAGAAATCTCTGGGATAAAGAGGCGCCCAACTCCTTTTATGGCAATTAGTTACTTACGCTCTATCCCATACCACTTACTGGGGCACATTCTGGTGACTTTCCCCTTACTATAAAAGATCTGCTCCACACATACTACTTCTGGAATGCTAAGACAGAGTGTGACAAGCTTTCATACACATACACGGTCATGGGAAAGCTGGGAAGTCCTTCCTGGTCTCCATCACATTAATTTATAAAATAAAGCCACAAGTAAACAGCCGGAAAGTTGAATTCAGACAAAGGGGAGTTTCAGATCAAGATATCTATTTGCTAAAATTCCCAGTAAGGTGGGGCAGGGCTTCCAGAAAAATACAAATTCAGAAACAAATTCAAAGTACTAACTACAATGGTTACCATGTTCACATACGGTACTAGAACTCAAGATAAGTCAAAGCTACATTATAAAAGTAATCAGCTTTTAGGAAGGTCTTTCCATTTAAAAATCTGTGTGACTTCATTCTACCAACAAATTTACTTTGATTTAAAATAGCGTATTTTATATAAAAGCTGGAAACCATACTTGAGTTCTGCTCTTGAACACGTAAGTAAGCTCACTACACCGATAAGGCACAGCAAACCAACGGGAGCCCCAGCTTGTGTCAGACGCTTACTCATTTAGCGAGGATGCGCCGTATGCCAGCCCGAGCTGGGGGACGTATTTGCACAGAAACGTGAAATGATGGTTGGAGTCCCAAGCCACTGACAGAACTTAACTCGCGTAATTGTAATATTGCAACGCCCCCCCCCCTTCTGACTAGCACACTGTCTTTGGTAAATCTATGAACACACACAGCAGCCAGCACTCCCGCGGCGCGGAGGCTCTGGGACAGGCGTGACGAGCGAGGCCCTGGGGGACCTGAGCTTCGAGGAGAGCACGGTGCCTCCCCTGCACTCAGCGGAGGACTGTGCCAGGGCTGCGCAGCATAAATGCCGGAGCGCTTCGGGAAGGGGCAGGTGACGGAAGGCAGGCAGCGGGGGCGGGGGGGGGGGGCCCAGGCTGCGGCAACCCCAGGGGAGTCAGGTCCCCGGCCCTGCTGTTCACAGACCGCGGGACACAGCCTCCTCAGGAGCCACCACCTTTGACGCCAAAGCACAGCAGACATTACACACCCAGTTAGAAATCGAAACAGTTATGATCTTTCTGAAAACTCACAAGTTTACCAGCAGATAACTATTAATAAATTATGCTATCTCCATAGGATGGAATACTCTTCAGACATATAAAAGAAAGATAAAAGTCTACGCTTGTTAATACAGACAGACGTTTATAGTGTATTAACTGAAAAAGTTTAAAAATGCCCAGGAAGTTCTCATCCAAAACACTTGAAAAAAACCGTAAAAGTAAATCCACCTCAAGTAGAGGCTGCAATTTTATAGTAAGTAGTGGGGGAAGAACTACACTCATGGGATTTTATTTTGTAAGTAAAACTTGAAACTGTGTGTCTGTTTTACCTCATATATAACAAAATTTTGGTTACATCTGTGATAACATGTTCTTTCAAGGAGCTAATAAATGATAAACATTGAGAAATTATTCTGGGAAAAATGTATAACCATTCATAGACCATTTAGAAAGAGTGATTTTGGAATTAAAAAAATCAAGCAAGAACGCCTCCAGGTTTCCCATGGGCCGCTTACTCCACCGGAACCTAGGTGACCCGTCATCCTCAGCAAGGCTGTCACCTTCGACCCCCACAGGTGTAATTCTGCCAGGCCCTCTCATCTGTCACCCGCTTTCTAGGTCAAGCCACTCTGCAGTGTCACAGTCATCAACTTCATGAAATTCTGCATCTCTTGCAAAAGGCAAAATTTCACTTTATAGAAAACAGAAATTTTATTTTGGGGAATTTCATTAGTGAGTGCCTAGCCTGAAAATGTCTTACACGTGGTGAGAGACAAACCCAGGAGGGCGGTCTGAACAGAGGCCCGCTTTACAAGCAGCAGCTGGACACTGAGTTGTATTATGTGGTCTGGCTTCCCTAGATGGTCCCGCTCCTGCTGGAGCTGAGAACACGGACAGCTGGATACTGAAAGCCTGTGATCAGTCACCTGCCTTTTTTATTGTCTGTCTCGGTGAGTTTCTACAACTGACATTTAAAACCTAAAAACAAGCTTAGAAGTAACCAGAAACCACCTACACATACACACATACATGCATACACACACTCGTACAGAGACGGCACACTCAGTATTAATAAAAAAAAAAGAAATTCTCTAAACTACAACCGTCACACGCTACACGGCGGTGACAGAAGGTGACGGCGCCACACGCAGTACCTGGCGACGACGCGGACGCCAGCTGGTGGCGGCACGGCGCCTCCTGAGAGGACAGCAGCACGCGGCCGACGTACAGGGCTTGGGTCTGCAGTGCAGCCGTCACTTTGCAGCTCAGCGGGTCTGCAAGGCTGGAGCCGTAGGTCCATAAAACAGAAAGGAACCTGAAGAACTGGGAAATGTCTTCCAGATGCACCTACGTTAAAACAAAAAAGAGACAGTGAAGTTTAATTCTTACTCAAATTAAGTTGGTTCCAAATCCTCTTTCACTACTGTGTTAGCCACAGGAAACACGCCATTCATTGCAACGCTTTCCTTTGCTGAATCACTCAGTTCCTCCATACTTGGCGTGTGAACTGGGAAGGACACAACACAAGGCAGAGACTGGCGTCCAGTGGACTCACTAGGACTCTGCACCCAAACACACCGGACGACAGCAGGAAAAGCGAGGTCACTACGCAGAAAAAGCGAGACAGGAGTGGCGTGGGGGAAGCCCCACTAAGAAAGTCCTCGAGGGACAGCACGAGCGATGTCAGGGTAAATGCCGCAGAGGGCAGGTAGGACCAGGACAGAGAACCGACCCCAGTCCTGGCCGACGGAGGGCGCGGCGCTGCGACCAAAGCTCTTAGCCGAGTGACTCCACGTGTCCTAAACTGCTTCTCTGAGCATCAGTTTCCTGCCGGTGAGGGCAGGAGTCAACCCAATGGACGGGCCCGCTGTGACTAGCAAACGGCTGACCAGGCCCGACCGGCGTCAGGACTCAGCGCCGCTTCACAGGGCCTGCGTTTATCTTCACGCTCTCCACTGCTGAGAGTACTTTCACTGTCATTAAGAACTTCCCAGCTAAACTGATCCATGACACCTTCTTAAAGGGAAGAGCATGCCTGAAGAAGACGCGCCAGTACCTTTACAAAAAGCTTCATCAGGACGCGGAAGTGCGCGGCGTCGGCAGCACCGAGCACCACCTCGAAGAGCCCGAGCAGCAGGCGCAGGTAGCCTCGGCCGTCCTCCTGCAGCCGCTCGGGGTTCCACCAGGCGCCGCCTACGGGACGGGGAGGAAAGGAGACGCGGTGTGTGAGCCGCGGGGACACACAGCCGGGAGCCTTGCACTCAAGACAAGACAGCCGTGAAGTCAGCAGTCGGTTCTCAGAACACCACCATCGAGGACCCCCAGCTCGCCTACCTTCAGGAAATGACTTAGGACGCTTGAGCGCGTGAATAAAATTTTTCAGTGAAAACACGAGTAAAACTGCGTCCTCCACGGCCATGCTCTGGGCAGCTCTAAGCTGTTCCACGTAATGTGCCCACAGCTCCAGGGGTATCCCTCTGTCCCTCATCAGCTCCGGATGCCACTCCGAGGGGATCTCCTGAAATGTTAAAAGGAGCAAAACCAGTGCACGTTTAACGGGGCCCTGAACATGGTTACACAGACAGACCAGCGGATGTACCACTGGGTCACGGGCAAAATTGTGTCCACACGTGCACTGAGGTGGGGAGAGGATTAACAGTTTTAATCAGATTCTTAACGAGGTCTAATCATCACTATTCTCGAGAAAAGACACAAACAAGTTAACTGTGGCTTGATTTTACCTATGTTTTCTTAAAACACCACCCCTGAAGACAAACCTTATTCATATAAATTATGCTGATCAAGTAAAAGGTGGAAATAAATAGGCATGTTTCTAAACAGAAAGAAAGGGTGGGGTTTCCAGGAGATCGTTAACAGGACTGTTCTCACTGTACACTCGCATTGCTAATCTGAAGAGGGCCCAGGGTGAGAGCCCCAACCCTGCAGATGATTCCAAACAAGAAGCAAGACGTTCAGGTGTTTAGAAATCGTACTACAAACGCCAGGAGGTAGCATGGGAAACGGGGCAGGAAAATGACAGGCCAACTCCGTACAGGTGAGTGCAGAGCAGTGACCTGGAAGTAAAACGATCCAAAGCCAGACCCCTAAGACAGTCTCTGGTGAGGGGTTTCCTGGCTCGTGTGCTGCAACAGCCGGGAAGATGCTCGAGCCTCTCAGGAAGCCTGTCGTACGTAAAGCGACCTGCTGTCCGCGCACACAAACAACCCCCAACATGTCCGCACTGCAATGCCGAGACCAAAGACAGCCCGGCTCACACTGTCACAGAGATACAGAGAAGTTCAGAGGGGCCCATCTGGGCTACTTTTTAAATATGAAGAGTCACATCAATTTAGCTGACAACGGCTATGACCAGAACTTACAAAATCCTGAGGGCACATATGAATGTGAACAAGATGTGATCAGTTTAGCAGCCCCCATACCAAGGACCCCTCTGAATTCTGGAGGGCGTACAAAAACAAAACACTACTATATGGCAGATACTAGAAGAAACCATCTACAACCTCAAGGTGTGGTATCAGATAAAAGTATCAACACACGACACACGTGCCTTGGCAGTACTGTCAGAGACAACAGCAGGCTGGCGAAGCCCAAGTCTGTGTGATACTAAAGTAACACAAAAGATCTATCCTCGTAAACAAAAGAATGGAACAGTACTTTGTTCAGTACAAACACATCCAGCGAGCGCCTCACCCCAGAGGCAGCTGAGTACAGCTCGGATCATCACCCAGTGAGGATGGTTCGGGGAGAGTCAGCCATCAGACACAGAACACCGCAACCCTGAAAGTCCGCGGTTCAGCGACACTTTCTGCAAAAGGGAGAGAGCACTAACTCCCTGTCTGCTGCCGCCCAAGCTGCCTCACCCCTCACCCCTAGGATCCTAAGACGCAGCACCTCGGCCTCCGATTTTCAGTTCTGCTGCGACCCACAGGCCAGGCTGTCACTCTGCTCCACGCTCAGCCTCCCAGACTCTGCAGCTCCTTACCACTGTAGTAATGACACCTTCCAGCTGCTTTATTTTTTTCTGTAACAAACTGAAGACTCTTGTCGCAAATGGAAAGTGAGTTTCTTTTAAGGATGAACAGCAAGAAACAAGCACAGCCAGGACCACGTGGAAGGTCACTTTCTGCTTCGGGCTACAGGGCTCCTTTTCTCCAATGCTTATTAAATCCTCCACCTCGGGAAATAAACATACTCCGTTATTGGTAGCTCTCGGTTTGCACATAAACAATTTTCTCTACTTCTGCTTATCTAGGTATCCTGTATCTCATGTTTAGAGTGAGATGATAAATATAAAGTCTTAAAAAAGTAGTAAGCCTTGATTTCTGAGTAATTATAAAAATAAATAATTTCAGAAATTAACAGTGAACATCACTGTACTTGCCAACTAGATGTTTTTACATCTAATACCTCTGAAAGGTTTATTTAGTAAAGGGAAAGAAAATTTCACCTCTTTTAGATTGTTATTTTAACAAAAAAATGTGACTTTACCATTTTAAACGAGGAAAAAACGGTTAAAAAGTACATGATATTGGAGTCCTTCTCCAATATACAACCACAATGAAATAAATGATACAAAATGTTACGAATTTTAGATGATCTGCAAAATATACTAAATAACATTATATATTTTTAAAACAAAACAACGTACTCAAGAATGGAAAAGTTATTTAAAAAAAGGCTTTAGTAAAGCAGACACTGAGAATCCAGGGAGACGGGGAGAAGGAAGTCCAGGGGGTGGCGTGGACTTGGCTGCACACCCACCATCTTTAACATGGAAGAGGGGTCCCCTGACTTTATGTTGTCAGCCAGCAACTCAATCATCTTCTGATTTGCTGCACCAATTAGTTCTCCTGGCTTTGTGCTTTTAATCACATTTTCAAGAGCTGTTTAAAAAAAAAAAAAGACTTGAACACCAGAGGGCACTTACGTCACCAACACTCACCTAAAGATCACACAGAGCAAGGAATTCAGGCAAAAGGTTTACAATTTTCCTACGAAGGTCTGCTGTCTGTTTTTCCTTTCATCCAGTTCAGTGGGCCAGCTTCCTTTTCACTATGTCCTTTCCATCTTAGCAAAAATTTTAAACAGTCTTGCTAGCATGTAACAGCTACAGCCAAGTTTTACCTGCACTTATCTTTTTTTTTTTGGTCACCTGTTCACCTTTTCTAAAAAACAACTGCATTTCTTACCTTCTCTCCAGCCCCTTAATACAGGGTGCAAAGAGCAAATTCCTGACTTTGACAAATAGACCGCCATTTTCACCTCAGGGGACTCCGCATCGTCACTGGCGATGACCATAAACGGCAGCAGATGCACCACCACCTGATCTGACAGCTGACCATTCCCTCTCAGGACCTCTTCTCTAGTCAGTATGCCTGCTGCTATCTCGAGTACCTTGTACCTAAAAGATACGGAAGCACAATTCAGTTGAGAGACACATTAGAGACTTGAGTTCAGCAAAGAATCATCCTGGTCTCTTTACCAAACCCATTACTCACAAATATCAAGACATCACTTAAAATCCATGCTAAGGGGAAAGGATATAGCTCAGTGATAGAGCGTGTGCTTGGCATGCATGAGGTCCTGGGTTCAGTCCCCAGTATCTCCATTAAACCAACCAACCTAATCCACCCCCTCCTCCGCCCAAATCCATGCATAAAGGAATTATTTGGGACAATAATCTTTTTTTTTTAATTGGAGTACAGTCAGTTACGACGTGTCAATTTCTGGTGTACAGCACAATGTTCTAGTCATACATAGCATATATTTGTTTTCACATTATTTTCCATTAAAGGTTATCACAAGATATTGAACATAGTTCCCTGTGCTATACAGAACTTTTTTTAAAAATCTATTTTTATATATAGTGGCTAACATTTGCAAATCTCAAACTCCAAAATTTAATCCCTTCCCACCCCCTTTCCCCAGTAACCATAAGACTGTTTACTACATCTGCAAGTCTGGGACAGTAATCTTAAATGAACTCTGTCAAATCTTTTTTTTAAAGAAATCATTAGGTTAACTACAACGTTAAACATACTATTACACTATATGTCTCAAGTCCACTAGAAATCAGAGATTCACTTACAAGTCAAAAAATACTATCCGAGCACACACTGTGCGCTAAGAACTAAACAGGCTACAAAAACCTACGACACGCCCTCAGCTTCCGAGGAGCTCAGTCGTTTTTCCATGCAAAAGCCCTGGTGTCAAAATGAAATGACAGAAGCTCAGCAAATACTACAGGGGGAACCATGTACCTCTAAGCTCATTTTGTATTTGTTTAATATATTCCTATTTGTTGTTAATTATAAAGTAACATACTACACTCATAAAAAATCAAACACACAGAACTATGCAAAGTACAAAACTAAAGCTCCTTACCACCCTACTTCCCAGATCTCAGCAACACATCACACATTATACTTCTCTTTCCGCTGCATTAAGGAAAGTCTCAAACACAGAGAACAGTGCGTGAACCCAAGCAAACCCAAATACAAGTGAGCTTGATACAAGAATCTCACCCATGTATCGTGTAAGTGAATACGTACCATCCCCTATTTTTTGAAAGTTCTGCCCTTCGAAAAAGATTCAGAAGATTTGAAACTGTCACTTCTGAACTGAAGTGTTGTTTGAAAACCTAGAGGAAAAAAAAAACCATAATTAATTTTTACTTGCTTCAAATACATACGGTGCTTGTTAAACAAAACTTAAGAAGTTATGAATTATGAAGAATGTATCTCCCAAGAACCCTAGTATCATCTAAGTTTGAGAGTGACTTCTCAAAAGTGGCGTTCATGGGCCAATTTTCCACGACCCCCAGGAATTCACTCTTAATAAAAATTCAGTGTACTTTTCCTTCTTGAAAGAATTTCCAAATGCATAAAACTGTGCAGTCCAATTACTCCCATGAGCTCTCCCCAACCAGGCTTAAGTCTGTGCTCTCAGGAGAACAAACTTCCCACGGGAGAATAATTTCCCCATACGTTCCTGCCAAGAGCAGAGCATCATGTGAGAAAGAGTAAGAAAACACAGACAAAACGTGCATTTCAAAACGAGGTCACTCACCTCAAAAGCGTTCACAGCTGACAAGACAACGTCTATACTCTCATCGCCTAATCGGGTTAAAACAGCTTCTTTTATGAAAGACTCGTCAATACTCTCCTGAGCAACAGAAAAAAAAATGTTTAGTTGTCCCTGAAACCTCTCGAGACGTGACCCTAGAGAGGAAGCGGGAACACCCCAGAACACCCATCAAGGGGCACAGGCTCGCGGCCCCGGGTGCAAAGGCAGAGCTAAGCACACCTGAGTGAACCAGGCAATCTCAGAAGGTCCCTGTAGATGAGAAGTTGGTACAAACTCTCCCCAGTTTCCACTGAAGATATAGTAAGATATAATGGAAATGCCAAATGTAGCTTCCGCACTGAAGAGTTCATCGTGCTGAAACAAGAGCCTAGGTACTGGGAGTGCACTGACTAAAGAACCAGACTGCCCAGGTCTCAACCCCGGCTCCACCACCGCCTGGCCGTGTGACCTTGAGCAAGCTGCTTACCCTTTCCAGGCCTCCCCGTTCTCATCTACGAAACAAGGCTACTGAGAGCGCCTACGTCAAAGGGCCGTTACAGGATTAAATAATACAAGTCCGTGCCTTAAATAGAGTAAGCACTGCTAAAAGCTAGCTACGAACTTTCAAGATTTTTACAAGGACAGGGACATGCACTGAGAAGCCAGTCTGCCAAAAAAAAAAAAAAATCCTATTTTTAAGTAACAAAAGACAATAAAGCATACGATCGTGCACCATAACAGGAAAATAAGACTAACCAAACCGAATCTCTCTCTATCCACAGATGGGGAGAGAGAAAAAAAAGTAACCCTACAAAAAAAAATGTGCATCAGAAGGTTGGGAGACAAGAAGTAAAACCCCTAGAATTCGCAAAACTGAAGTCAAAGCTTCATGTATCAAATGCCAGAATTCCCCCAAAAGCCAACAAAAACAGCCCAGTCTGGGTTCTAGAAGAGAAGAGAGCCTACGTCCTGCCACTGACGCAGAAGGGGAAGGAAGTCGAAGCACGCAAAGACAGACGCCGACTGCAGCCACAGCACGTAGCCTGTGAAGCTGAATGTCTGCATTGCGCTTCGTTGAAAAACTAACACATCCGAGGTCAGGGGAGGCCAGGATCAAAAAAAGGAAGGCTGAGAAGGGCTTCCAGACTCAGAGATTCCAGGACAACCTTTTAATTCTAGACACTAAAATCTCCCTATTACAACAAAGAGCAGTATTCACTGAGTTTAATTATCAAACAAATCAATAAGACAAACTTATCAACCACTTTTAAAATTAAGTATAACCTAAAAATACAAAAGAACAAAAAAAATCTTTTTTACATTACAAGTCAAATATTAAAGACAGTAAAATTCAAACTGAGATGAATTTAACGTGGTAATTATAAGTAGCTGAAATTAAATCCTACACATAACATGCATGTGGTTTTAACTGCCAGGACACAAGTCTGGGGTTCGGTGCGTGCACACCTCTGTGTGCTGTGAGGAAACTAAGCTCTGCTACCGTGTTTCTCTGGCCCAGAAATTTGCCAAATATGCAAAAGGCAGTACATGAGGTGATCTTAGAAACTACACAGATGAACAGTCCTATTTTAATTTTATTAAGAACAGTAAAATGTATATACAACTAGAACTTCAAACTCATGATACGAAGGGCTATGTAAAGTAGATGAATTAGATGAGCTACGAGGATACAATGTGCAGCACAGGAAATACAGTCAGTGTTTTAGAACCACCTTGCATGGAGTATAATCTACAAAAATGCCGAATTACTAAGCTGTACACTTGAAACTAACAAGTCGACCATCACTGAATTTTAAAAAGCCTATGTAAAAAACGAGTCCATGTGAAGGACGCTGAAGAAAAGCTTCAAGGAAGCAGCGTCAGCGGTGAGCGAACGCGGCAAAAAGTCTGCTTGAATGGCTGACGTTCGGAAAACACCGCTCTATGTGAATCACTGCGGAGCCTCTGTAAAACACCATGTTGGTACAAAGGCTTTGTCTACAAATTAAGCTATAGCTTCTGTACTTACTACTTGGAGCCACCAAAATTTTAAACTGTGACCAGCAGGGACTGAAATCATAAACAGGGCTCCAAAAGCGATCACTCTGATGTCCCCAAACAGGCTCACGTTAAATTTAAGACCATCAAATTCAAGTGTCAAAACTAGAAAATTCCGGTAACACATGAACCTCTGTGAATTAATCTATGAATTCTAGCCTGAAAAACTCACCTACAGCTAAACTAACCACCCGTGACGGGGAAACACAGGAGAACAGCTGCCACCCAGGCACACACAGGTCACAGCCCTGACTCTCCATCCCGTGCACTCTCAGCCACTTTATTAGGCTTATCTCTGTCATTAACACTGACTCTCGGTGGTAACTTCAGCTTCTTATTCTAGAATTACACTGTTCATCGTAAGGATAAGGACGTCAGAAAAGAACGCGGACACCAACCTGTGACGTTTCCATGATGTTTCTCAGATGATTAACGGCCAGAAGTCTCACAGGAGCAAGCGGATGATTCAGACTGAGCATCAAGGAGGTATCAGAATCTGCTAAAAACTAGAGGATTCATCACAATTACCAAATGATTTCGCCATTAAATCTGAGCAACGTGCTATCAAAAAGGAAAACCAGAGGAGAGGAAACCACCCCAAGCTGCCCAACGTGTTCAGTAACAACTGTCTGATTTCAGAGACCAAAAAGCAAAGCAAACCAAAGGTAAAAAGTTAAGCAAAATCTCAGCCTCCAGAACACAGTGTGAATTACAATGTTGTGATTTCGTGTATATTTGTGCCTTTAGGTTGAAAGCAGTGAAGTAATTCTGTATTCTTTATGGACATCTGATTCCAAGGTGAAAAACACCAAAGACAAATCTCTATATTAGCACCTAAATGAAAATATAAATTAAAAAAATGGATCGCTGACTGCAGTCTACAAGAGGCAGGCAGGTCGGGCGTGAGTTAAGGCCGGGCCAACAGCCCTGGGCCAGATCAAGCAGCAGCTGAGCTGAGCGCCACGCCACTAAGCCAAGGAAACCACCCCACCGAGTGGCCTCCTGGCCCCGAGCAGGTGCTGGCCTCAGCAGACAGGCGTTGGGGGGAGTGGAGGTGGAGGTCCCGCTGCCCCGAGGAATCACAGCTGATTATGGAAGGCTCTCACAAGAGTAACGCTTCAGAAACAGCACCTCAATCTGACTCAACAGTTCAGGGACCCCCTATTCCTCATATTGCTCAACAACTTCATCAGCAAGTGACGAGTCTCAGGACTCATCCAACACACGGGCTCCGCACAGAAAGCCCACGGGATCCTAGCACGGCGCCCATCTGCAGAGATCTTTTCAAAGATCTAGCTTCTAAAGATATCTGGGGCAGGAAAGGAGAAGGAGAAAACCCTGGAGTTTCTGTAGTCACTTCCAGTCTGATCAGACTAGCACTGGACGGCACACTGCCACTGCCCCTAGTGGAGCCTTATAGCTGGCCAGCCCAGGCAGACGGTCCAGGGGCTTCACATGCCTACCACGACAAACTCAGAGGGTCCCCAGCAAGGCACAACGCTCCAGCAGACACAAGCCTCTGCTGGGCGGTAATACTTGTGCGCAGCAACCAGGCAGCTGCACAAACCACGCTGGGAGCTACGCAGACACACCTTCAGCCACTTGCTACCACAAACTGCGGTGATGACATCTCCTGCGCCCTTACATCTCAGACAACTCCGACCGAGGGCCCCCAAGGAAAGGAGAAATAAGACTGATGAAAAACACAGAAGCTGCTCAAGAACGCCACAGAGAGAAGAAAGAGTGTGTGAAATGCCTGGAAAACCGAGCTGCAGTCCTGGAAAATCAAAGTAAAACTCTAACAGAAAAGTTAAAAACTCTGAAGGATCTTTATTCTAATAAAAGTGCTTGATTCTTAAAGAAAATACTTCTGCAGACTTGCCTAAAAAGTAGATGGGTTTCTTTTCTTTTTGATGGAGCTTTATAAATTAAAAGGTCAAAAATGAAGCTTTTTATTTAGGCTTTTGCAACTCAAAAATATCTTAGGCAAGAGATCTGGTGACAGAGGATAAAGCAGAAAATGACCTCAAGGAAGTTACTGGCACAACTGGAAGCTCTGTAAAAATTATACCTACTCAAGAAGAAATGAACATTCACCAGCTCCCACCAATAGATTCTAAACTACAAGCAGAAAAGCTGACACATAACTAAATATATAAATTATGTGCTCTGATTATGTACACTTGTTCTACTGTCGGATCTTAAATGGGTGTTTAAAAGCTTGTTTTTTGGACTTGAGAGGGTTGAGATGGGGTTAATCATGTTTGAGGCCTTGTCCTAAAAGGCATCTAAGGTGCATGAATGGAGTGTGGTGACTGTAACAGTTTTTATCAGAATGCAGAGAATTGTTTAAAAGTCTGATGCTTTTAGTTTGTTTTTTTGGTTACTCTGGGAATGGTGATTTTCTACAAATATTTAATAAATTGTTTTTTGATTCTCTACTCCAACTGCAGTTGAATATACACTACTTATTTTGTTGTGCTTTACCAGAATGGAATGCTTACAGGCCCTTAAGATGATATTAGAGGATTTAAAAATCTTTCTGAAGATGCAGACCAAGGTTTTTCAAGAAGATTTTATAATCAATTTAATGCAAGGTTTATCAGATTCTAAAACAGTAGCATTATTAAGGCAATTTTATGTTAGAGACTGTTTTGTAATGTACCAAATGGTACATATGTAAGAAAAGTGACTGTCAATATATTTTTATAGCTAATCTTTATAAATTCTGAAGTTGTTTTTAATTATTATTTTAAATGTTTATATAGGTTGTTAGTTTAAAAAAAGTATTTCGCACCTCAAAGCATCATTTTTGTATTATGAGAAGTTTACAGATTGGCTGGTATTTCAACTGTAAGTTTTGTATGCAGTTTACCCAGAGTTCAAAACCGCTGGTCAGCACACCCGGGTTTAAACCTCTGAGTCCCAGTTTGTACATACTCTGAGACCGTCCCGCCAACTCCTGTGCGCTTCTTAGACAATACGTGCTGCACTGTTGGCTATGACATCGAGGACATTTGATAAAGTTTTTAAAAACTGATCACTGAAGAGAGAATGCAATTCATCTGAATGATACAACAGTGACACTCAGATTAGTGACAACTTAGGTTATTTACGTATTTCGACTAAGAAGGAAGTCCATCAACCTACAATTTGGGAATGAAATACCAATAAAGATCAAAGTCTAATTACAGATGAGAAAAGCCAAAATAATTATACTTTTCTTCATAATATTTATTTTCCAGGCTAATTATAAGAACTACTTAAACGTCTAACTTTTAGTATAAAGACTTAGGGTGAATTATCAGAAAATCCCTGAAGTTCTAACATAACACTTTTCCTAAGTATGACATGCACAGTTATTTAAAAAATTAATTGTACCCTTCTCCAGTTATCTAATTCCTGCCTCAGAGTCTTACTTCAGGTAACTAGGCAAACCTGTATAAAACCTTCTCTCTCCATGAAACTTTCCAAAGAGAGGACTGAGGTTGCAAACTTCCTTCCTGGGCTCTTCACGCGACCACATCCGTGTGGCACCCGTAAGTGTCATAAACCCCCAAGACAAAGCTACCTGGTACTTTCCTCCGCTTGTAGAAAGGGAGATAAACTGGTGGAAAAGCTCCTGCTTCTTCACGTCTGTGACCTCCTTTAGGTGTTCCTCTAACACAGCATCTAATGTTCTGGGGTACCTGGGATGAAATCAAAGGGTTAGTTTGTTATTCCTAATAAAGGTATTAACCACACACGCTGTATGTGCATAAAGGAGAAATAAAACTTTTCAAACTACTGAGACTGAAGCAAATTTGGACAAATGGAGTATGCAAACTGATCCTGATCAATTATCACCACTGCTTCAACACCAGAAGGTCTCTCTGTAAAAAATCATACGCTCATAGTCCCCACACCACCCCTATTTCCTCTCGCATTTCCGGCACGGTGAGACCCTGAAACTGTCCCTCCTGAAAGGAAGCAAAGAGCAGGCTTCGTGCAGTCCAGTCCCTGTATTAAGCTGCGACCTGAGGACCACCTCTTCACAAACAAGAAGCCACACACGCAACCCACCTGCTTTCTAGAAGTCTGATAAGTGGAAGAAACTGTTCGTTAAGCAGAGAGACTTTATCAGGATGGATTTCTTCCTGTGAGCTGTACGAAATATACTCTTCAAAAAGGAGGCTGCAAAACAAAGCAAATGCCAGCAGACACGAGAGTTACTACTTACTGAACACTTACTATGTTCTAAGGACTCTGGAAAACATCACCTCTGTCAGACCTCCACGCGGCAGAGAGCAGACCTAGTTCACAGATACACAAAGCCGGGGCTAAGAAGCCTGACGGAGCCCGAGGTCGAAGGGAACGGCACCAAGAGCCAACGCCGGGCGTGCCCGGCTCCGCCCCAGGAAGTACAGCTGGGTCTGCAGCCCCAGGCGGACCCGAGCCCAAGCTCTCCACAGTCCTTCACCTACTTGGCTCGTGTAACCCACACGCCACCCGTGGGAGCCAGGGCACGAATGACACACACCAGCAGACAGGTGCCTGCCCCACGACACACCCCAGCAAAGCCAGACCCACGCAGCCTGACCTTCAGAACCACCCCCTCGTAGCCTGGGGGTGACAGAGGGCAGGCAGACCGACGTGAGACTGCACTGCCTACCTTCCTGCCCCCGTGTCAAGCAAGCAAGAAAACGGAGACGGTGCTGGCTTTACTTCATGCCAACACTCAATTACTACTACCCGCTGTGATGTGCTGTCTCAGGTATTTTGGTCCATTTATCAACAGGAAATTTTAAACAATCACAAATTACATGTAGAATAACCCAAATGTAGCTTCACTACTAACTTTCCATGATCACGTACAGGCACAAAAGACAGACGAGAGACATTACTTCTTTTTCTTCTGCCACAATTATTGGGCTAAGCACTTAGGATTAAACGAAATGACACGGACAAATTACATTACAAAGGGATACTGGAAATCTGTTAGCCAACCCTGAAAACTACACTTAGCCCCAGAAATACAAATCATAAACGTCAAAGCAGCAGCGTACCTGGCCAACAAGTGGTCCAAGCCGCTCTTCAGCGGTACACTGGAGAGCACGGCTTCCAAGAGTCGCCTGCAGGTTTGCCCATCCAGCTCTTCAGCTTCTTCTCCTTAGCACATAACAAGTTAAAATCAACTGGGTGAATTTTTGCATGCCTATGTTATTAGGTGTTATTACGTCATTAACCGCAGAAATAGCTTTAAAAACATACATACTGACCTCCAGCTTTTTACCTGTTTTCAAAAATGCACTTCACCCACTTAGTCATTTACATTTTTCACACCAATTCTGTATACAGTTCTCTCATTTATCCTTTATCTGAAACTCTCTATATTCTAAAAAAACAAATACTATCACGCCTCTCTCATTAATGAAACAGAAATCCAAAATATACAGTCTTCCCCAGGTCTCACTGCAAGTGGTGAAGCTGGGACCTGATTCTACGTCTCAGCAAACCCCCTGTGAAAACAGGCCACACCTCCACCTCATTACCTCCTCGCTGAGCCCAGAGCTGTCACCTCCTGGCCCAGATTTACGACTGAATGAATGTAAGCCCTGGCTGCACCACTCATCACCAACAGAACAAGAGAGATACACTTTCATTTGCATCAGCCATGTTTCTGAAACTCACATTTAAACTGAGGTGTGGTTACGCACACCTCATTTCCCAACAGACTAACGTAACTGTAGAGATGATGTGTGTCTTTCTTAGCCCAGCAGTAACAGGACCAAGAACTTCTTATCTTTCTGTATTTATTGAAGGATAAAAAACATAATGCAAATAATCACTCTAATTAACTTTTTGGCTTTTTATGCATGAGATTTTCTTGGTCTTAAATTCTCAATGACTCAAGAGATAAAAACTTTTTGGTAACTGGATATTCACTGTAATATAGCTCATTAAGTATCTGTATGAGAAGGTAAAATTTTACTCAGAAACATATTTTAATTGTTTTAAAAAGAATTCCAGTCTTATTCGAGACTGAAAACACACATTTAAAAAAAATACTAAGCATATCACTGACTTAACAAGGATCTCCCTTTGACCAACCTGCTCTCCACCCCAAAAGTTTCTTACACGAGAAAAATAGTTAAATCACACAAAAACAACTGGAAAGCAGAAGCTCTAAGTATCTTAAAGATACTAACAAAGATGTGGTTCCTATTTTAAGAGAATCACATGAGAGCAAGTCTCTGGACAAGAAAAGTACACCCACACACCTGTGACGTGACGAATGATGGAAGTGACCAGGTGGGGAAGCATGTAGCGCAGGAGAGGGCCGACGTCGTGCGTCTCCGAGATCCTCTGGAGCAGCGTGACGAGGTCAGGAACGCTGCACAAGTGCGGAAATGGCCTGTGAAGCGGCAGCAACATAAGGTGTTGGCTTTACACGTGAGACAACAAATGGCAATTTTTAAAAATAGCATAAAACGTCCTATGAAAAAATCACTAAAAATAACTTCATCTTCCTCTAATTACTATCACTTCTCAATTCAGCTGTACGTACTTTTTCCCAAGGCTCTCTGGCTTCTGTCTCTGCAGGACCACTATCAAGCAACCCAGTCCATCCCTGACCAAAGAGGGAATTTTGGTCAAAGTTCTGATGATCTGTGAAGCCAGTGAGTTGACGAAGGTGTCTTCCATGGTCACTTTCACAGAAATCTGACATATTATCATGTACGTCGCAGCTCTGTAATCTGGTAAAGATGATTTCAATCCCTAAATATTTTTTAAAATGCAAGGAAAAATGATAAACTATGTTATTTTATTCTACTTTAAATGTTATTTTATTTTAACAAACTGGAAGTGTCATAAATTAGAGATTAACACAGCCTAACAGACACTGAGAGTCAACACCCCTCGGAAATGAAAAATCAAGGTGCTGCCCCCTTCTGAGCAGACACGGAAACCAGACAAGAGTCCTGGGTAACAGAAGGGTGACAGAAGGTCTCCCGAGTCCAACACCCACCACACACCCTAGCGGGAGCCAGGGAGTCCTCCTCTCCATGCGAACACCGCCTGCGTACGGCAGACTCGAACCAGAAACGAACCAGCGTCTGACTAGAGACAGTAATTCGGGGACACTGGTGGGAAGTTAAAGCAGTGCCTCCGAGGGGAACCTGGGAAGCTGAGCGGGGATGAGGCACTTGGGGAGAACCACGGAGCAGCAGGAGTCAACGCAAAAAGAACGATGAGAGAGCCTCTGCCCTGAAGAGATTCTCTCCTCCTCCTCTCTCCGGTGATGTAAAATGACTGCTAAGAAAATGAGTCTGGGAGGAGCTGGCAGGGCCAAACGCTTATTAAGGGGCCCTAATTAAGATCCCACTCTTAAGTTTTTAAGACAAAAGAAGTTATATTTTTACCTAAAAATTAAATCTCATCAGCCACCTGAAATAAACTGTCAAGGTAAAAACATTTATGTCGAAGTGAAATTTTCAAAAGCAGGAAAATCCCTTCAGGTACAAAATAATCTACTTTACACATAAGCCGGGCCAACCTTTTGAATGTATGGAAACAGCTTGGCAACTATGTTGTCTGATATGTCCTCGGCGGCCACCAGAGCTGACACCAGGGTAGAAGCATAGAAAGTCAAGAGCACCCTCAGCTGAGCTGAGCCCCCAGGGTGCGTGGCAAAAACCTGGAACACAAAGCACAAAACGCACTGAAGAGGGAAAGGCCGACCAGATGAAAGCACACACTCGTTTACAGCTCTCCTCACCTACTGCAGGCTGACAGCTGCGTTCTGACCACACGCAACATTAAATACACAAATTTAATGGTTCAATTAGATATGACAAGAATGAACCACCTTCCTGATGTTCTTAGGCTGTCTCCTTGTTTAAACAGTCAGTGGAAACACAATTTGGCAAGGAGAATAATTTTTGTAGAAAAACAGCTTTGGTCATGGAAGACTGATTAAACTGTTCATGATCCAAGACAGCAGATCACTCAACAAAAAGGACGTGTTCAAGGTACCACCGATATTAGAAAAGACCTTTGTATGTTTTTTCATTCAGACAAAGCAACCTTCTAATGGAATTATACATTCGTGAAAGAATACACTACTCACCTTCACAGATTTTGTCACCAGACTACAAATGAAATCCATGAACCCAAGATCCCTGTAGCAGTGGGTGGCCAAAGTTCCCTTAGCTAAGGGCACTCCAGATTGCTATGAGACAAAAAGAACCGACGATTACTCAGCACATTCATCAAGTCAGCATTACTTTTCAAGTACTGGCCAAAGTAGCAGCTTCACACTGCAGGTCATAAATACAAAAGAGTCCCCCCTTATAACTGGTGGCAGAGATGAGATTAACACATAAAACTGTGCAAACTTTAGAAATTCAGACAAGAAGGACCCACAGCGAGTGTGGAGGTTCCCAGGGGAAAGTGCTTGTGTGCTGCATTAGCTGTGTATTTAGATGTATCTGGGTTCTCTAGACTCTTAGTAACTCCACTGGTTAGACGTGCCAACGTTTGAGCCAACGTGCCATGGCTCTGTCACTGCTTTACAGCATTACTAACAGAACCAGACGAGGAACCTGGCCAATTTATACCACTATTCCCACTGCCCAGCAGTGTGCATGGCAGGTGTCAGTACACGATACATTCTGAATCGGCCAGGGAAAGGCTAATCTAAGGTGAACTTTAACAGGTAGGTGGGGTTTGGAAACCTGAAACTACTGTGACTAGAACGGCAGGGTCTGTGTGTAGACTTGGGAAAAAATTAATTTGCGTGTTGTGAGCAAAGGGAATGCTGAGTAGTTTGATAAGAAGCTTTATCATGGGCTGGCTTCTCTTCCTCAACCTTCTTCGGTTCAAGTGCTTTACATCCAAACTCTTAAACTCTTCATCTAAATAAACTTCCATTCCTCTCTTTCTTCTCATTCCGATCATGGAACTCACTGCCATCACCCATAAAGGTAACTCCTTCACAGTCCCAGTCCGCTAGCCTGAACTCCATGCTCAACGTTCAGTACAATTCCTGCCCGCAAGGTACACCTGCTTTCCTCTACCACGTCTGCAAACAAAGTGATACTGGCGAGTCTGTTGTCTTACAGAAAATCACGCTATCCCATCCCAGCCAGGCCCTTCCTATAAGGCAACCATCCTGTTCCTCACCTGTAAATTAATTCCTAGCATTTTCTTTACAACTTTATTAATTTCCTGAAGTCCTTCAAGTTGTCCTCATCCTTTTAATTTCTGTAAGTATTTTATGCTTTTCTTCACCTCCAACTTTTTTTTAAGCTTTTCAGTTCCAAAATGTAAAATGCCAGACAGCATGGTAAAGACAAGCTTTAGAATCAGATCTGGATTTTCACTCTAGAGTTACATGAACTTTGGCAAGTAACTTATTAATTCTGAGCCTGTCTTCATTTGTAAAAATGGTTTTGTGAGAATCCAAGATAATACAATATAAACTGCCTAGCCTGGTATCAGGTACTAAATAAAAGCCAGCTATCATTCTAAACAGTTTCACCTGGAAGTCAGGAAATAAAAGTGATGGAGGTAACACTTGACCACTCTCAGGAGTATGAACGATTTTACTTTCTCCAAATTATACTCATAATTAAGATTTGTAATGACTACAGATACATGTCATTCAACAACCATACCTTAACTGGCAACAACCAGAACCATTTGTGCTTTGAGTTAGTGATCTTTAGAAGCTGTATAACCCGCACAAATATTCTTGTCTCGTGGTATGGCAGGACGCAACCAATGAGGCTGTCTTGATTGTAAAGGTGGATATGGAACCTGGGGGAAAAAGAAAAAATTCGAACTGACACAAAAGTCCCAGCCATTTATTTCCTTACACACCGAAAACAACCACATAACTTAAACAACAGACATCCCAGCACTCTTCAACAGGCTTCTGCCAATTCTTATGCAGCAGTGTGTTTAAATATTCAGTATCAAAACTGACACCCATTCACTTCCTCTCAACTTCTTAAAAAACCTCTTATTACATCAACATAACTGTGGGATCACAGCAGTCAAATGGACAGAGAAGTAACGGGTCAGCGGGGCAGCAACGTCGGCTTCTCCCCCTGCCCTAGAGTCCACCTGCCACGGCGGAACTTCCTCAGTTTATCTAACTGCTACAACCCAAAACCTTAAGACTGAGTGAAACAGAAAATCATATTACTTTCTTTGAATACAGCCACATGTAATTTGTGAACTTCACAAAACTTTGTAAGGGTCCCTCCTCTCTAATAACACAGATTTGTTGATTCTGTCAGATCCATCAAATTCCTTCTAGCTTTTAGGATCTAGTGCAAATGCCTCCTTTCTCAAGATGCTTTTAATTCTCCCAGCTGAGCGATCTCTCATGTCTGCCTGAACTCTCCTATCCTCTCACCTGTGCCTTTAGTGTGGTTCTACATACAGCTTTGGTGCCAGCCCAGATGTCACTTTCTCCATCAAGCTCTCTCCCCTCAACTACTTCAGGCAGCGCTAGGTGCCCAAAACTTTGTATACACCTTTACCGTGGCATTTATTTCAAAACAGTGAGAAAGGGCAGCCTATTCATCCTCGTATTGAACTTAAAATGTCTGCTAAATAAGCTTCATGAGTGAATAAACACAAAACCCAATGTAAAAAGTACTCCTTACACATTCATGATCTATTTGGGGGAGACCAGATGCTAGAAGATGGGGGGCGATATTAGATGTTTTTCGTCTGATGAGTCTAATACTCGGATGATCAGACGACCCAAGTTAAATGTCTGTTTTCTCAATGACTCGCTTGCTTCCCATACCCCCAGGCCTCCAATTAATGAAGTGAAACCTTCCTACTTTTAAAATATACGTAAGGGAGAAAAGACAAAAACGTGTAAACTGCGATATACCGATGTGATTCAAATAAACGAGAAAATAAACTGAGTAAACTTCACTGAGACAGTTTCCAAGGTGGATGAAAGATCACATCCTTGGAAACAATCTTGTATCTCAGCTTACCAGTCGTGTGACTCAGGCAACTTAACCCCTTCACACCTCTGTTTTCTCAACTGTAAAACGGGGATGGGAGAAGCATCTCCCCACAAGCATGCTGTGAGCACTGAAATAATACACACAAAGGCCTGGTGTATAGACGTTCAACACGCGTTAGCTGTTGCTGTTTTTAAGTAAAGGTATTTTAGAGAACACCATCAGCCTCTTCCCAAATCACTGCTGTCGTTCTTTCGTCAAGGAAGACGTTTAATACTACCCTCTGCCCCAAATACGCAGCAGCCATTTGTAACGGCAAAGTGACGTGAGCTCCTGAGGACTGAGGTTAGACTATTTACTCAGAGCCTTCAGCAGCCCTGTTTTCACCATCAAAATAAATGAGTTCGGTATGAAAAGAGCTAATCTCACTCAACAGAAATGACATTAGCCTCTTACTATACCTAATTCTTCAACTTTAAATCAATAAATGTTCTCATTACTTAAAAAAAAAAAGATGAATGTTGTGACCCCATAATTATTTCCATAATTCCATTTGCTACCTGTGAATCAACCACTCCAGACACTTCTGTGCTGGCTTCAGCAGGAAGTAAGGCGACAAGTGAATAAGAAATAATTTAATGTTTTCGTCCAGCTGTTTGTTCACTGCTTTGGTCTGAACGCTGCGCTCCAAGGTTTTTGCTAGCTGACTGAACAGTGGTGCCTCAAACTGCTCAAAGGAAGGATCAATTCCAAGCAGCTCTTCCAGGCCAGTGCATCCTAGGAAAAGGCCAGCAGATTACTCACAATTCTTTGCAAGCAAACTCATCTATCTCACCCCTCTCTTACAGCTTTACTTACCCCTAAAAATCCCTGAATTTTTTTAGCATATATAATTGGTAACACAGCCCCAAACACAGTTTTCTAGTTTCCAGCATAGAAAATAAATCTCATCTCACCAACTAGGAGAATGGAAAGTACTTCCTAGCAGAAGGCCTTCCCCCTACCCTCCCCCCAATACAACACAATTTCAATACATAACTAGGCCAGCCCTGGGAAGACTCCTCCCCTACCCGTCCAGCCCTACCTCCCCAGCCCTCTTCGGCTGCTTTTCCTCTCCGTTTAGGTGACTTCCCTAACCTTGTTTCTTCGTCTGTGAAATTCAGACACTGCTATCTACATACATTTCAAGCTTGTAGCACGTCCTTGATTATCATTCTTTGTCTTAACAAGGTAAGTCAAATCAGAGAATTAGAAACCCCTGAGGAGGGCAGTCAGAGAAGAAAAAGAACATACGGCAACATCCAGGAAACGCACGCTTCGCAGTTTTCCTAGGTTCAAGGGTAGCTCACCAATGGCAAAGGCGGTGTCCCTGTCGATGGTGGCCGCTTCCTTGGGGTCGAACAACAAAGAGGCAACTTCATCCCGAGACAAGAGGCTGGGATCACTCTGGGGGAGGGCGAGCCGTTGCAGCTGCTGGGCTAAGGACGTCATCCTCCAGGCCGGCGGATTTCTAAAAACACGGGCGAAGAAACGCAGCCACCGTGAGAAGCCGCTACAGGACGAGAAGCCGGTCTGACCGCAAGCGGCAAAGGCCTCCGGTCGGAGCAAGTGCCCCAGCGCTCAGCGCGGCCGCGCACACGCCGCCGGCGGCCCCGCAGGAGCCTACGCGCCAGCGCCGACTCCGCGGAGACTCGAGAGCCCGCGGACACCCTACCCTCCCGCGTATGCCGCCCGACCCACGGCTCCTGCTCACCCGGAGCTCGACTTCGGGCAGGACTCAGACGCCAGCGACTCTCCACAGCGGCTCCCACATGCTACCAACTAGCTCAACTCTCGCCCGGAAGTCTAGTGCACGCCTTAGGCGAGCTTCCGGTTTGAGGCACTACGGCAAGGGAAGAGGTACAAGCTTGCCGGAAACGCGAAACGACGACTCCGCCTCCCGGAGGCGAAGCCCCGCCCCCGCGCAGAGCCGGGCCTCAGGTCCGGGGTCGGGGTTCCTTCTCCGCTGGTACTGACCGTCTGTTCCCGGCTCGTGGCTGGAATTTGCTTCTTTTTCTTCTTCTTCTTCTTCTTTTTTTTTGCTGTTGGGTTGTTTTTGCTTTCGGGGTTTTCCGGTGGGGTTTTTTTGCCTTTGTTATTTTTCTTTTTCCTTTTTTTTTTTTTAAATTTCTCCTTCCTCTTCCTCTTTTTTTTTTTTTTTTTTTTTGGAGGTTTTAAGGATCTGTAGCCAAAGTCACTCATTCAACATGCACTTAGCCAGCTTTTATTGGGTACGGACGGCATCGCGGTGGTTCAAACCGGGAGCCGTGAAGTCTCATCACAGCCCGGGCTCGTGCACCTGCGCCAGCGCCTTTGGGCTGTGTGAGCTCCAGCGAGTTCTCGGCTCTCTGAGTTTGTTACCCCCACCTCCACCCCCCTTAAAAAAATGGAGCAGGTTGAGAATTTGCTGGAATGAGCTGCTGGTTGCAGTGCCAGCCGCGCTGGAAATGCTGGGTACCACCATCCTGGGGCTTGGGACCACCCTGTCGCTCCACTTTTAATTCCTGGAGGCTACGCACTGCATTAAAAAAAACAAAAACAAAAACAAAAACAAAAACCCTAATCCCGGTGAGACACAATCTTCAGAATGAATCATACACTTCAGTTTAGCGATTCGATGAGTTTTAACCAAAGAGAAAGTAGGTATCATGTCCCCATCCAAGACAGAGTTTCCATTGTCCCCAAAAGTTCCCTGTCGCCCCTTGGCTGCGCTGCCCACCCCACTCCCGGCCCCAGGTAACCATCGGTCTTCCTGGCTTCACAACAGGCTGCTGTTACCGAACAGGGTCCCGTGTGGTTACACCACCAGCTGTTCCCAAAGCAGTGAGATGTGTGCTACAAACGCAGTGACCCTCCCTCTCCAAGAAGCTTCACGGGACAGGAGAGGGAGACGGTACCTTACTTACCTTTTGCGGACGCACTCATTTCTCTTAGGAGGCGGAGCTCTTCCAGGTCGGGGTGTCAGTCTTTTTCCTCCGAGGTTGTTGGAAACACAGTTACAATTGGGGGGGGGGGCTCCCTTCTGTACTCCATGCAGGTCTTTTCCTTTTATTTGTAACACAATCCTTTGTTGTTCTTGTTTTGCTTTAACAGCATTTGAAACACCAAAAAAATCTTTTCAGTTATTCCCACAGGTAGTTAATGATCTCCTTCTGTGTGTGCTGTTGACTGCCTTGCAGAGAATAACGTTTTTAAAGTTCAGTTGGTATCTATTTCATACTTACAAACAGATCTCACAAAAGAATTTTTTTTTTGTTCTTTACAAAAACAATCAACTTTGGAAGAAATGAAAGTAGTGAGAAATTAAAATCAGGCCTATTTTATCCACAAGACTTTTTTTGCTTTAAAAAATCCTCAGGCTGGGGAGGGGATAGCCCAGTGGTAGACTGTGTGTGCCTAGCGTGCACAACGTCCTCGGTTCAATCCCTAGTCCCTCCATTAAATAAATAAAAACGTAATTACCTCTCCACAACCCCTCCCTCCCCATCCTCATATTTTTGAAAGCTTCATCAAAGTGAAAATAAACAGAAAAATGCTACAGGTATTTGGTTCAACCCTTTTTACGTCAGTTCCAAAAATACATGGTGCCATGCTGAATTTTACTCTGCAAGTAAACTAGGAAAGCAAGAAGAACAAGCCTGCAATTCATAAATATAACATTTGTTTTTTAAAACCTTTGGTTTAAAAAATAGGCCGCGATCTTGAATTGTATCTTTTTCTCCATTTTAAAAGAATTCTTTGGGTATATTCCCAATTGTTTCTGATTATCACCTCGTCAGCTTTTGTGATTATAGGCCTGTCTCCCAACATACAGATGTGGGCATGTGTACATACCAGGCACATGAAGAGATGCTCAATATCACTAATTACCAGAGAAATGCAAATCAAAACTATAATGAGATATCGCCTCACACCAGTCAGAATGGCCATCATTAAGAAGTCTACAAATAATAGATGCTGGAGAGAATGCAGAGAAAAAGGAACCCTCCTACACTGTCGGTGGGAATGTAGTTTGGTGCAGCCACTATAAAAAAACAGTATGGAGATTCCTTCAAAAACTAAAAATAGAGTTACCATATGATCCAGCAATCCTACTCCTGGACATATATCCAGAGGAAACTCTAATTTGAAAAAATACATGCATCCCAATGTTCATAGCAGCACTAATTACAATAGCCAAGACATGAAAACAACCTAAATGCCCATTGACAAATGACTGGATAAAGAAGTTATGGTATATTTATACAATGGAATACTACTTAGCCATAAAAAAGAATAAAATAATGCCATATGCAGCAACATGGGTGGACCTGGAGATTGTCATGCTAAGTGAAGTAAGTCAGAAAGAGAAAGACAAATATCACATGATGTCACTTATATGTGGAATCCAAAAAAATGACACAAATGAACTTACTTACAACAAAGAAACAGACTCAGACATAGAAAACAAACTTATGGTTATCAAAGGGGAAAGGGGGGATAAATTAGGCATTTGGGATTAACATATACACAATACTATATGTAAAATAGACTGGGGAGGGTACAGCCCAGTGGTGAAGCACATGCTTCGCATGCAGGAGGTTCTAGGTTCAATGTCCAGTACCTCCTCTAAAAATAAATAAATGAATAAACCTAATACCTCCTCCCTCAAAAACAAATTTAAACAGATTAAACAACAAGGTCCTACTGTATAGCATAGGGAACTATAGTCATTATCTCATAATAACTTTTAATGGAAAAGAATCTAAAAAAGAATAGATTTATACATGTGTGTGTGTATAACTGAATCACTTTGCTGTACACCTGAAACATTGTAAATCCATTATACTCCAATTAAAAAGTGAAAAAATATGAGACAAATGAACTTATTTACAAAACAGAAACAGACTCACAGAGATAGAAAACAAACTCATGGTTACCAAAGGGGAAGGGGAGACGGGATAAATTAGGAGATTGGAATTAGCAGACACAAATTACTATATATAAAGCAGATAAACCACAAGGTCCTACTGTACAGCACAGGGAGCTATATTCAATACCTCGTAATAATCTACAATGAAAAAGAATATGTAGATATATATGTGTAAGACTGAGTCACTATGCTGTACACCAGAAACTGACACAACATTGTACATCAACTACACTTCAATTGACAAAAAAAAAAAAAAAAAAAAAGCCTGTCTCCTAGTTTGGTTATTCAGCAGAGGACCAGAGCAAGCTTACTTTTGCAGTTGTTATTGAATTTAAAATATCAGTTATGGACCATGCAGCTCTACAATTTTCCTGTCTAGTAATCCTCTTAATGCCTTTTGCTATTCTACATTCATTAAATCCAAAGCTTTAGCAATAATGATACATACCTCTCGATGCAACAGTGAACACTGTTTTCAGAGACGGTGTTATAACCATACATTCTTTCATCTGATGGGAGGTGTCGTAGGACAGAGTGATGAATTCTCATTTCAATCACTGTTCATGGCAAGGACTCTACCCCTCAAAAAGCAAATCTGTATGAGTGAACTGAATGAATGAATGCTTCTTTTCAAAGGATGTCCTCCCTCCCTCCCTCACCCCACCCCTTTGTAATCCAGAGTCCAGATACTTTGACTCACTCCATGGGTACATTACACCAGGCGAGGCAGATGCTGCTGGAAGAGACAGGTGAGTTCTCTACCTGCGCGAAACTTACATTCCAGCAGGAAGAGACAGGGAAAAGGCAAACAGATAAATCAGAAAGCCAGCAGGTAACGTGAGACGTGACCTGAGGACAATAGAACAAAGCCGTATGATGGGGTAATGGAGGCAGGGCATTTGAGTGGCTGGAGATGGACTCTCTAAGGAGGGAACGCTGAAGACAAGACCAGAATGACAGGTCTCCATAAAGTGGAGATTATCCCAGACGGGACTGACCTTGACACTGACACTTGTGTGGTCACAGCAGGGCTCCTTGCTGCCCATCAAATACACCACGCTTGCATTTCCCTCATGGCACTTACAACCACCCAAATGATCTCATTGGTCTGCGTACGCACTCATTTTTTGTACCCTTTCCACCAGACTACTGTCTTCATAAAGGCTTCATGTAGGATATCAGAGCCTGGGCAAAGGTACAGATGATCACCTGTCAGTCTGAATACGCGAAAGTTATAAATCAACCTAACACGTTGTTACCTAGCATATGTTATAACCTCCAACTTTGGCAAGTAAACAATTGTGATGACAAAACAGAAATGTTTTCATGTGGCTGAAGGACAGCAAAATACAAAAGATGACAGCATTTAACCATTATTGCACCTGTCCTGGGTACAATGTTGATTGGCTGATGATTTTGGATGTGTAATAAAGAGACAGAGAACTAACACATTCCTGTATATTTAGCCCATAAAATTTTGCCTTCATTTCAGCAAAAGTACCAATTATGTTGTTTAAGCCAGATGTCCACAAATTGTGTTCTATTGACAAAAGATTAAAAAAATTAAATTGAATGACATTCAAAGTATACACAATTTGAATATATTTTCATAAAGTGTAAATTAGGTAAAAATCAATATAGTATATTTATCTTTCACTGGTTTTTGATGTTTTCAAAAGAATTATCTAAAAGAAGGCAAAATGCAGAGGACAATGACAAGATTTTAATCAAACTGAAATCAAGCTAACGGTTTTTATTTGTTGGTAAATATTACTACCTTATTTTAATAAGATGTTTTCATAAAAATTGTTCACAAGTTTAGTGTTCAATATCGATCTAGTTGCCAGTGTGAAGAATCAGTATTACCCATCATTCATGTTATATCTACCTATTTTCAAATTTAAGAGCTGTATGAATTTTTTAACATTTTTTATTGATTTATAATCTTACAAGGTTGTGCCAAATTCCAGTGTAGAGCACAATTTTTCAGTTATACATGAACATATGTATATTCACTGTCACATTTTTTTCTCTGTGAGCTGCCACAAGATCTTGTGTCTATTTCCCTGTGCTATGAATTGTTTAATGTTGCTAAAGGGGCCTCCATTACCCTATCCAGTTGCTGAGAATATGCAGGACAGTATTTCATCCAGAGCCGTAAATCGGAAAACAAAATGAAATGGAACATTACGTGTTTGGAACTACTTAGAAATACTACTTTACGACGCGAAAACCTAATATGTACAAGCAGTCGGAAAGGAAGGATGTGTCTTTTCACCAATTTGTCTTTTCTCTTGCCTGAGCACTTCCAAACTCAAATCTTCCCTGCGCTGAGAAGCAGCGTCCAGGAGCCGTGCAATCCACAGACCTTCAGAATGTTCCAACAGGGCTGCCTTTGCTTTGAGGATACAGAGCACGAGAGCTGCTTCCCTGAAGCTTAAATACATAAATCAGAGACTGGAGTTTCAGAGTTATAGGATATGCTACAGCAGTGCTAAATAGCAGTTTTTTCAGGGACAGGATTTTATTTTATTTTAAAAATGTTTCTACTAAAGTATAGTTGATTTACAATGTTGCATTAATTTCAGGTGTACAGCACAGTGTTTCATATATACATATATATTCTTTTTCATATTGCTTTCCATTGTAGTTTATTACAAGATATTGAATATTATTTCCTGTGCTGTACAGTAAGACCTTGTTGTTTATTTTACACATAGTAGATTGTATCTGCTAATCTTAAACTCTTAATTTATCCCTCCCCTACCCCTTTTCCCCTTTGATAAACATAAGTTTATTTTCTATGTCTGAGTCTGTTTCTTTTTTGTAAATAAGTTCATTTGTATCATATTTTAGATTCCACGTATAAGTGATATCGTATGATACTTGACTTTCTCTCTCTGACTTACTTCACTTAGTATAAAAATCTCTAGGTCCATCATTGTTGCTGCAGATGGCATTATTTCATTCCTTTTTATGGCTGAGTAGTGTTCCATTGCATAAATATACCATGACTTCTTTACCCAGTCATCTGTCAGTGGACATTTAGGTTGTTTTCATGTCTTGGCTATTGTAAATAGTGCTGCTATGAACACTGGGGTGCATGTATCTTTTCAAAGTCGAGTTTACTACAGGCATATGCCCCCGAGTGGGATTGCTGGATCATATGGTAAGTCTATTTTTAGTTTTTTAAGGAACCTCTGTAGTTCCTTAGTGGCTGAGCCAATTTACATTCCCACCAACAGCGTAGGAAGGTTCCCTCTTCTCCACAGCCTCTCCAGCATTTATTTGTAAACTTTTGAATGATGGCCATTCTGACTGGCATGAGGTGATGTCTCATTGTGGTTTTGATTGGCCTTTCTTTAATAATTTCCCACGTTGAGCATCTTTTCATGTGCCTATCGGCCATCTGGATGTCCTCTTTGGAGAAATGTTTGTTTAGGTTTTCTGCCCATTTTTTGATTGGGTTGTCAGTTTTTTTGTTATTGAGTTATATGAGTTGTTTGTTTATTTTGGAAATTAAGCCCTTGTTGGTCACATCATTTGCAAATATTTTTTTCCCATTCTGCATGTTGTCTTTTTTTTTTTTTTGTCTTTTTGTTTTGTTCATAGTTTCCTTTGCTGTGCAAAGGCATCTAAGTTTGATTAGGTCCCATTTGTTTATTATTACTTTTATTTCTATTGCCATGGGAGAGGCTGACCTAGGAGAACATTGCTACGATTTATGTCAGAGAATGATTTACCCGTGTTCTCTTCTAGGAGTTTGACAGTGTCATGTCTTATATTTACGCCTTTAAGGCTTCCGCACTTTAAGACACATGTATTTCTTATGCATTTGTGTTATGCAAGGTGCTGACCTTACCCTGGCCCCAGGGATTCCTAATGTTTATTGCTGAATCCCTGCTACCAAGTAAAGTGCCTGGGACATGACTGACAATATTTGTTAGCTGAAGACACGAATGAGTGAATGTAAATGTCTGTAAGCACTATCTGTATCTCCTTCCTTTTAAGAAATGTGTATCAGAATGGAAGTGAGTAAGAGCAGCACCGTTACAAGAATAACTTAGAATTATTCTAACTATAATAAAGGTAAATTATTCAGAAAATTCAAAATTTCACTATTAGCAGATTATTTGCATCATATGTTACAACTAATGGCATACTGTCTCTTCGAAAATATATCTCCTGATGAGAAAGGGAATCAGATGTACATAATTAGCAATGCAAATACTGCATGTGAAATCTACATGATAGTCAAGGGCCAACAAACACCAGGCTAGTTAAATGGCTGAGAATTTCATTTGTCCCTTCCTGGTGTGTCCTAAACAAAGTCATTTACATTATTATGAGGTTGAGCACTTGTGGCCTTGTCACCAAAAATTACAATGATTTTTCTGGTTATTTTGCGACGCACCGGCAGGGAGCTGGGAGTTGAAAGCCCTGTTTTGGAAGTCAACCAGAGCCAGCGCCGGCTATGTCCCTGGGATCCAGCAGATGGCACCAGAGCCTTTTCATGATCGCAGAGAGCGGTCCGAGGTAGCTCAGTGGTAGAGTGTGTGACTAGCATGCACGAGGTCATGGGTTCAATTCCCAGCACCGCCATCAAAAATAAACAAATAAGCCTCATTATCTACCCCTGAGAAATAAAAAATAATCATAAGAAAGAACATTTCATCTGCAATTGTAGGAAAACAAACTGACAAAAATAAAGGTCAGGTTCCAATAGCAAAATACACACACACACAAACAAACACGCACACAGAGGAGTACCCGAGAGAAAATGAAAATTCATAAGATCTTTGGTAAGAAACAGTAAAAACCTTTAGAAAACTAAAACAAGAGATTTGAATGCATGGAGAAGATGAACAGGTATATTACGCTTCTGGATAGAAAGACAAATATTAATATAAAATGCCTACATACCAGCCCCAAGTTACTTTACATATTAATTCAGTCTTGAGAAAAATCCCAGAATATTTTTTTTAATTTGGAAAAACGTTTTTTAAATGGACTATGAAAGAATAAGTATAACAGAATACATTTAAAAAATTCTCAGAGGAACATTTAATAGAAAAATATAATGGGGAAGATCAGCATTATCAGATATTAAAGACACATGGCAAACATGGACACAGAAAACCAACTGGTTACCAAAGGGGAAAGGGTGGGGGAGGGATAAATCAGGAGCTTGGTGTTAGCAGATACATATTACTATACATCAAATAGACAAACAAGGACCTACTGTACAGCACAGGGAACTGTATTCAATTTCTTATAATAACATGTAGTGGAAAAGAATCTGAAAAGAAAAAATATATATGTACGTATCTGAATAACTGAATCACTTTGCTGTACCCCTGAAACTAACATTGTAAATCAACTACATTTCAATAAAAGTAAAATTTAAAAAAATACATGATAAAGCAGCTTCAAGTAAGAGTAAGGCTCTGGGGCAAAATAAGGCAAACAGATCCTTAGCACCACAGAGCTAATCCGGAAACAGAGCTCCATACATGTGAGAAATTTTCCCTAACTGGTATTGGGGTAAGTTATCCTGGTGGAGTAAAAAAAAAAAAAAAAATCAAACTAGATATTCACTTTGATCCATATGCAAGAAGGGCTCCCAGATACCTAAAGAAATTATGGTTCTCAACAGAACGGAGTAACAGGGGCCATTTTATTCTTCCACTGGACAAAATACATGAAACAATGGTTTTCTGTAAGTTCCTATATGGCTGAAGTATTGTGCTGTGCACCAGAAATTGACACAGTATTGTAAACTGGCTATACTTCAATAAAAATATATTTTAAAAAATACAATAAAATAAATGAAACAATGGTTTTCAAGACAATGTACATCAGGCAACTAAGTTACCAGTGATTCTAGAAAGACACGAAATTAATGAGGGGCGCCCCACGGGTTGCCCCAGTTTACTGCCTTGGGAGAGTCTCCCGGCCGGAGTCCAAGCAGAGCATTCCCAGGCAGAGCACTGGAGTCTCTGAGCTGAGGAAACAGGGTCAAGAGTCCAGAGAGCACGAGGCAGCTGGAGTCTACGGGACAGAGTGCGGGAATGCGCAGGGCTCTGGAGAATGCAGAGGGCCCCCTGGGCACTGGCCCGCGCTTGCTTGCAAGGGGACTGTCTCAAGTCTAGGAAAGAGCCAGTCTGAGCAGGTTGGAGGGAACAGTATCATAGCCACACAGGGCGGGGAACAGAGCCCGCTGTCCCAGTGAGAAGCAGCCTCACAGCTGCACAGAACTCACCTCCGACGTGGGGACCCACCGGCCCTCCACCGGGCCCTGCGCCAGTCCCACCTGACATCTAACACGGAGGGTAAACTTGCCTCCAGGTAACCTGACCGCAGCCCAGAGCGAAACTCTGGGATGTCTGAAGGAATACTGAAGTATCTAGCCCCCAACAAGGTAGATTTCACAATGTCTGACGGGCAATTAAAAAAAAAAGTTAGGAGGCGTGCCCAAAGGGAAGAAAGTACAACGTAATAGAAGGAGAAACACCAGTGGAAACAGGCCCATAACACAGGTGCTAGAATTTCAGACAAGGACAGCAAACAGTTGTCATACCTACATTCCACATGTGCAGTAAGTTAAACAAGACATGGGATGTTAGAGAGAAAACAAAGACCTGCGTGAGCTGCTAGAGAAGAGAGCTGCGTGTGGGATGAGAGACACACCGCACGGGGACAAGGGCAGAGCAGGTGTCACAGAAGAGAAGCTCAGTGAGCTTGAAAGCTTGGCGATAAAAACTATTCAAAACGGAACACTCAGAGAAAAGAGAATGTTTAAAAAATGAACAAAGCACCAGTAAACTACGGGACAACTTCAGGTGGACTAATGTATGTGTACCTACAAAGGAAGGGGGCAGCAGAAAAAAGTATTTGACAAGATAATGGCTGGGCATTTTCCAACCTCGTCGAAACACGATGAATCCATAGATCCAGGAAGCTCAAGAAACACCCACACGGGAAACCAGAAGGAAGTGACGCCACGACCCATCACAGTCAAACACTGAAAAATAATATAACTACTTAAGTAGTAGGAAACCCAGAAAGCGATGGGATCACATATGTGTCAGTTTGGGAGACGGTGTGAGAGAGAGAAAGGACTTCCTAGAAGTTTCAGAAAACAATCGTTGAGGAAAAGGTCAAGCCGTAACACATATAAACTACAGACTTAAGTATCTCCTGCTCAGTGAAACAACGCGTAGACAAACCAAGCCACCTTAAATAGAAACAGAGTGAAAAAACAAACGTAGAAGACAAAAGGGTGTTGTATATGTGTACAGATATAACACAAATCTCATAACGGTAATGAGAAAAAACATTAAGGTCTCAACAGATAAACCACCGAAAACCATGACCAAACGATTCACACATGCAAAATCCAACTATTCAATTTACAGGAAAAGGTTGAACTCAGTTAGAAGGCGAACAATGTAGATTAGAATAATGCACTTTATACACACTAAACTAGCATTATTTTTAAAAAAAGCAAGACTGTTTATTCTTAGAAAAAGCAGATTTTAATTTATATTTTCATGTATTACCAATGACACTGAAACGTAGTGTCGCCCTTTCGGAAGCAATTCAGAAATATGCATCCGAACAAGCAATTCTCCAGTGAAGACGCACAAATGACCAACAGGCACGTGAAAAAATGCTCAGTATCACTAATTACCAGACAAATGCAAATCAAAACTACAGTGAGGTATCACCTCACACCTGTCAGAATCGCCATCATTCAAAAGTCCACAAATGATAAATGCTGGAAAGAGTGTGGAGAAAAAAAGAACCCTCCTACACTGCTGGTGGGAATGTAGTTTGGGGCAGCCATTATGGAAAACAGTATTGAGATTCCTCAAAAGACTACAACTAGACTTACATATTATATGGTCAACAATCCCACTCCTGGGGCATATATCCAGAGGGAACCTTAATTCAAAAAGGCACATGCACCCCAGTGTTCACAGCAACACTATTTACAACAGCCAAGACATGGAAACAACCTAAATGTCCATCCACAGATGGCTGGATAAAGAGTTGTGGTATATTTATATAATGGAATACTACTCAGCTGTAAAAAATAATAAAATAATGCCATTTGCAGCAACATGGATGGACCTGGAGATTGTCATTCTAAGTGAAGGAAGCCAGAAAGAGAAAGAAAAATACCATATGATATCATTTATGTGTGGTATCTGAAAAAAAAAAAAACCAAAAAAATCTTATTTACAAAATAGAAACAGACTCACAGACATAGAAAACAAACTTATGGCTACCGGCGGGGAGGAGGTGGGAAGGGATAAATTAGGAATTCGAGGTTTGCAGATACTAGCTAATATATATAAAATAGATAAACACCAAGGACTTAATGTATAGCACTGTATTCAATATCTTGCAGTAACTTACGGTGAAAACCAATATGAAAACGAATATAAGTATGTTCCTGTATGACCGAAGCATTGTGCTGTGCACCAGAAATTGACACAACATTGTAAACTGACTATACTACAATTTAAAAAAATTAAAACCTATCCAACATCTTAAACAAATACAGATAAAACTGCTACTGTAATGGCCTTAAATAGAAAAAAAAGAACTATGCATCAGGAACTCAAAATGTGTTCGTACTCATTAACTTCCTAATTCCATTGCTGGAATTCTGTAACAATGCAACATTCCACAGTCACAGACTGTTGTCACTTTATTGTATGGGATGGTGGATTTCTAAAAATATAGTTAGATATGTTTAAATATACAGTTAATCTAAGAATACATTTTGAAATATAAACTTACAAAAAAAACCAGTAATTTGATAATTTTAAGATCTTTTTCTCATTTATCTATGCATACCAACCACATTTATATGATGTAATTTTCCACTTTAAATCAGCCTCTAATACTTGGATCCCAATGCATATAGTTAACCTTTTTCTTCATAAATAGTTCCATATAGCTTATTAGAGACAATATGTTAACAAGTATTTAAATTAAAATGCACTTTTTGGGTTATGCTGTTTTTTCCAGTTTTATTGAGAAATAACTGACCTACATCACTGTATACGTTTAAGGTGTACAGCATGGTGGTTTGATTTGTGGATGTCGTGAAATGATTACCACCAGAAGGTTCAGCTAACATCTGTCTTCTCTTACAGATACAATAAAAAAGAAAAGAAAGAAGAAAGCAAAACAATTTTCTCCTTATGATGAGAACTCTCAGGATTTGCTCTCACAACAACTTTCCACACATCATGCAGCAATGTCAGCGATAGTCAGCACCTTGTACATCACATCCCCGGCATTTATGTATCTTGTAACCGGAAGTTTGTACCTTTTGAGTTGGGTTATGCTATTTTAAAGGCCTTTCTTTAACCTGGGAACAAACAGCATTCTTTGAAGAAGATATTCAGCTCTTGGAATCAGTCTTCTGTAACAGAAGAAGTAATGAAATAAAGTCCCTGCGTTCAACATACTTCTAAAGACACTGGGAAATCTTCAGAGAACCTTTCTGTGAAAGTCATTATTACAAAAATTTTAAGCTACAAGTGTAATTGCAGACATTGAAGAATGTAAGGCCCTCAATTAAAGGGTGACATATTTCCACATGGGCAGTTATTATTTTGGACTGTCAGACAGAGAAAGAGGCAATCCATTCCATTAAAAGCTCTAAAATTGGTCAGGTCAAAATTTTTTGAAAGTTTTACAGATTGGAAGGATGGTGGTACGCCTTTAACAAATTGTTTGGATGAACGCTAGCAAAGTGAGTTCTGCTTTACTTCACACGTGTTGTGAGTCTCGTGTTTTTGTTGAATGTCCTTTCAAACGTTTCAAAGGATTGCAGAATGGCTGCTGTACAAGAAGTACATCAAGGCTAGAAAAGTAACAGAATGAACTGTCTCTCACGCCCCCTTCTTCCAGTAATAAGGAGTCTGGGGATCACTGTGCCAGGACCTGATTCGTTGCTAGTTGGCAAAATCTGTAAGTGTCGTTTAAAAAGCAATGCCTTGTTCTAACTCATGCCACGATCAGCAGTAAAATGAGTCTTCAAGTCACGTCAGATTTGCCCCCGTATCTTTCAATTCAAGCCAATTCAATGAATACTAGCTGTGTCTCAACAGTATGTCTGGCACTTTGATAAGTAACGGAAAGGTGGCCAATCCACAGGGCCCATGTTTACCCAGAAAGAGGTTAGCAGAGTCCAGCGCAGAAGCAGCCAATTAAAGTAACCTCCGTCATCTAACAGGCCCCAGACTGGAGAGTGAGGACACCACGGGGTCAGCTTTCCCCGGGGAGTTCACCTTCTCTGGGATGCCAGAGAAGGTGGCGTTTGAGCTGCGTCTTGAAAGGCTGAATAGAAACAAACCAGGGGGTGACATCCTGGGGACAGTCATTCCGGGCAGCGGGTCCACCTGTGAAAAGGCACGGAGATCCCGGAGACACGGAGCAGAGATCCCGGAGACACAGCCAGCCTGCCGGGACTGGAGCGCGGGGTGCGCTGGAAGGACGAGGGCAAAGAAGGAGCTGGGAGTGGGTAACGGAGGTCAGGCATGGAGGGTGTTCTCAGCCAGATCTTCTCCCGGAAGGCAGGGACGTTGTGGGTCAGGGCACAGGAGCAGAAACTGGTGGCGGAGAGACCCGGAGGAGGTGATTGCGAGAGCTCAGCACTGGGGTTCTGTTCACAAGCGAATCAGTTTCCCTGCAGATGCCATTTGGAAATGATTTCCTCCCTTCTCCCTGTGTGATTGACTGCGAATCCGAAAGCTAAAGGTTTTACAACTGCACCAGGATTTTATGAAATAAAAAGAGCCACCAGAAAGGAAGGCATCAAACAAACACCAGGGGTAGTTGAGAGAGAAGCCTTTACCCACATTCAGAACTGGGGGAGAAGTCGCTAGTGCCTTACATTTACCAGGCAGCCTCCAAACTGCTACTTCAAAGACATCGTAATTCTTAATGGAACAACCGAATGCCAGAGCCAGAAGGGCACATCAATCAAAGTAACTCTCCCCCACGGAGATTTTCCATTGCTCCGTCATAATCTTTTTTTTCCCCTGGGGCCAACTGAAAGTTTTATTTGCATTAGCATAATATCTGCATACCCCAGATTTAGCCAGAAAGAAGACACTGAGATGATTTCATCAGCAGAATTATTATCAGCAGCTATGGAGTCCCTGTCAAATGCTGGATCCTAGATACTGAGCTTTTGTCCATGGTTTGTAAGATGAAGTATTGAAGAAAGGCTCATACATTTTTTTCTTTCTTCTTCTTGTTTTTTTTTTTTTTTTTTTTGGTACTGTTTTCTCCCTTTTAGTTAAAATTGCTGAAGATGGCAATGTTCGTCTTCCTTTGCTGGGGAAGAGCGTGTCAGGTCCCCTGTCTCTAACTGGGCGTCCCACCCTTTCTGGAACTCTCGGCAGAAACTCTCAGGACCGTGCACTACAGTTTTCCAGATGGGTCAGGAAGGGTCCAGAAAAGCCCATGATGACGCCAGACATGTATGCCTTTAGGGAAGGCAATTAGGTTTTCTGCATAATTCCACACATAGCGTTTTAGAACCTGGATGTCCTTAGGATCACACAATCCGACTTTTCATCGTATAGATTAAGAAAGTTTTGGGGGGAAGGTATGGCTCAGTGGTAGAGCGCATGCTTAGCGTGCACAAGGTCCTGGGTTCCATCCCCAGTGCCTCCATTTAAAAAAAAAGAAAGAAAGAAAGAAAAGGAAAAATGTTTTTTAAAAAGTTTCAATATGATTCCATGTTCACTGATCAGCTTGAACAGAAGCAGATCTTGGTCAAGAAGTGCAGGAGGAGTGGGTCATGCTCGATTAGGGGAAACACCACATGGTACGTTTTGGAGGGCAGTTTGGCGCAACCTACACAAATTTAAAATACACAAACCTTTTGGCTCATTTTGAAAAAGCTGTCTCCTAAAGAAACCTAATACATACCTAGGAGAATATATGTATCAATATGCTTGTTTCACGATTTTTAGATGGCAAAAAATTGGGGTCAACGGACATGTCCATCAGTAATGGAAACTGCTTCATGAATTAGGGTATCTTTGTGCCATGAAACTTAAGACTGCAGCCAGAAAGAACGTGCACGACCTAGTGTTAAGTGGAAAAGGCAAATTACGGGATTCTACGTAGTTTGATCTCATTTTTATTTTAAAAATATATTTAACTACCTATTAAGATGTATATACAGCGATACACACCAAATGTTTTTAACATAAACATAACTTTTAAAAAAATGTTATTGAAGTGTAGTTGATTTATAATGTTACTTTCAGGTGTACAGCAAGGTGATTCAGTTATACGTAGACGTACGTATTTTTTTTTTCTTTTCAGATTCTTTTCCATTATGAACTGTTACAAGAAATTGAATGTGGTTCCCTGTGCAGTACAGTAGGTCCTTGTTGTTTATCTGTTTTTTATGTAGTAATGGGTATACACCAAATTTCTCATAGTGCTTAAACCACGCAGTAGACTCAGAAAGTGAGGCCAAGTCCATTTTCACTTTATGCACCTAAATACTGCTGAAGAGTTTTACAATGAGGATGTCCAGCTTCTGTCCTTACTTTTCTCTTTTCTCTTCTTTTCTTGGGGAAGAAAAACCTGAGCCTCAGACAAGTGAAGTCACTTGTTCAAATCACTTAAATGCGTAGTAAAAATGACAGGCCCAGAACCCACGTTTTCCGAACCAGGTGGGGTGCTTTCCTCCTCGAGCAGGGCCTTGAGGGATCTTTGCCTGAACGTCTAATTTGCCTGAACGTAGATGTAGTCAGGTCTCATATTTCTTAAGAAAGTCAGTAAAACGGATGATTTCCTGCCTTTATCAAGGCAGATCCATTTCTGAGCCTCCTGGTCAGCAATATATTCTCCTCATTTTCTTCCCTCTATGTCCTGTTGTAATCATCAGGGAGATACTCGTTTAGAGTTACTGTCTTTTACGTACACGACCAGTTCTGACCGCTTCCCTAACCGCTGGCCCACACAGACAGGACTGAAATTAGCCTGGATGTGATTCCGTGGTTGAACAGAAGATGGACATTCCGACAGAGCACAAGGCTATTCGCAGACTACAGAGGCACCTGCTGTCCCGCTTCCTCATCTGTTCTGAGAGCATCTCCTGCGGTCTTACTTGGGATGGTTGCTATTTTTAGCTGCATTTTGGTATTCACATGGAGAGCACCACTGCTCTCCATTAAACAGAATAAAATACATGAGAAATTTGTTTATCTTAAAATTTACAGCAATATTAGCTTTTCCTACATGAACATTTAACTTTAGGGATTAAAATTTTTTTGAGAAGAATATATTCTTGACCAGGAGGCCAACTTGCCTTGATTTGCCTTGATGAAAGCAGGAAATCAGACAATTTAATTACTTTCCAAAGCAATTTTTAATCCCTAAAATTAAACTTAAAAAATACAGGAAATTAAAATCATACCTTTTACTTACTTTCTTTCTAAAGTAATTTAACTCTAAAATTTTAGAGTTAGAATTTTTGAATTTTCGAAATGGTTGTAATTATTCAGTTGGTCTTTTCCCCAATTAATAAATGAAATGAGACATCTCAAAGTCATTCATGGGTACACTTTAAGAAAGTCACATGTTTAAAAGGATATTTAATTATGTTGGAAAATGTCACAACACTATGCTAAATAGAAAGAGATACCCCAAAATTTGTATTTCAAAGTGTCCCTATTCAGTAAACTTGCATGTTTTGTATGTAATCACCCAGGCATAGAGTAAGAGCTTGAAAGAAATGGATGCAAACATTAATGTTAAGTCTGGGTGACAGACTCCGATTTCAGGTTTCTTTTCTCAGCTTCCTTGTGTTTTCTCATTTTGTTAAAGGAGTATTTACTTTTGACACCAGAAAAGAACATTTTTCAAGAAGATCTGGAAGCCAATATAATCTAAAACGATCATTCCTGACTGTCTTTTTCTGGGAACAATAGTCAACTTCAGGATCTCCTAGTTTGGGACTTGCAGACACACACTCCTGCGTATAAAATAGGTAAACAACAAGGTCCTACTGCACAGCACAGGGAACTGTATTCAGTGCCTTCTAATAGCCTATAATGAAAAAGAATGTGAAAAGGAATATATATATATGTGTGTGTGTGTGTGTGTGTGTGTAACTGAATCACTATGCTGTACACCAGAAATTAACACAACATTGTAAACTGACTCTACTTCAATTTAAAAAATTAAGAAAAAAAGAAATTACACTTATCATACATAGACAAAACCCTTCAGGCACTCCCAGAAGAGAGAGTGACATATCCTCCTATTAATTTGTGTGTCTCCTTGCTGGTGGAGAGGTCTGATTGAAGCCTGATCTTTTTAAAGAAAAAATGGACTTCAGTAAAAGGAGAAAAGGAGGCCAGAAGGCAAGAAAAGAGAGAAAGGAGGTGAGCGGGCTGACTGCTGGCTTACTTAGGGGGAGCTCAGATCCCAGATGGGGGATGCCCAGAGCCAGGGACTTCCAAGAGGGGACGTGATGGAAGGAGGCAGAGAAAGAAGGCGTGTTACAGGGTGAGAGGGAAACGAGAACATTCTTCTGGGCACAGGAAAGCAGCAGCCACACCTGGGCTGCCCCTGCTGGGGCTTCCTTCCTTATCCCACCCTCCATCCTCCAGCCAAGCCTCAGCACCGTGTCTAGCACGTGGCAGAGTCTTTGTTTGTTTGTTTGCTAGGATGATAAATGAGGAAAATGCAGCAGCTATTGGAACCTAGATGGAATTGGGGCGGAAACCACCATTCCAGGGGAAAAACCCAGCAAGACGCCACACACCAGCCGCCTCTTGCCGGGACTCCGCCGTTGGCAGACAGCTCTGCTTCGCACATGAGGCTGGAAGAGCCGGTAACCCAGCGCTGCCTCGGGTCCTGACACATGTTTAGGCAGAGTGGACTGAAGAGGGGAACCTGAGTTAATCGTCATAAAACAGTAGAAGGGCAGAAGGAAGAAGGGAAGACAAAGGACCTAATTAGCTATTTGCTGTTTTATTTTCTTAGGAATTAAGAAAATGTTGATTAGGAGCTTAAAAGGTCTGAGTCACACTTACACGGACAGATGAAGCCATGATGTTAAAATCTGTCATGTGATGGGCCACTGACTCTCAGAGTAAAAATATTAATAGTTATTATTTGATAGGCGGCTGACTTTTCCATCTTGTGAAATTTCTCTAGCCTCTTTCCATGCCTTAATATTCCCCTCTGTAACACAGGATTCCAGTTATACTTGCCCATATTCCTTAAAAATAATGCGAGCGCTAAAATGCAGAGCTGAAAGAACAACTTGTAAGCAAGTCGTGACGTGTTACCATGCAGTATTCTTGGCTAAAAACACCTCAAATCCGCTCACTCTTGGTGAGTAAGAGTTTGCTTTGGGTGAAGTGAAAAACAGCAAGGCATTATTTATAGTACGTTCCCAATAGTACAAATGTTATTTACTTGGTTTCTTAGTTTTCCTCCTCACCCACCCTAAAGTCCAAAACAACTGGATACTTATTACCAACTCCTACAGTGATGGTTCAGAATAGGACACATAGTGACAACCCCTTGATTTCTTCTTATCAATACTCATTTCAAAAGCAGTATCAAGGAAGACAATTGAAACTATAGATTAAAACAAGAAACACGAGGCTGTCTGTGAATTTCACCCATCTAAACCATCTTTCACAGAAGCCATGTCACCTGTCACCTTTACCCTCTACTAGTGGATGGCACTGGGAAAGGTGGAGCCTCGATGATTCCCCAGAAGAAGTAGAGACTGCAGTTTGGGGAGATTTTGTTTTTGTTTGGTTCATAAATACATGAAACTTGTATTTGAAGGGATACACAAATAAATGTATAAGTAAGTTCATTTGTACCATATTTTAGATTCTACGTATAAGTGATATCATATCATATTTGTCTTTCTCTGTCTGACTCACTTCATTTGGTGTGATAATCTCCAGGCCCATCCTTGTTGCTGCAAATGGCATTATTTCATTCTTTCTATGGCTGAATAGTACCCCATTGTACAAATATACCACATCTTCTTTATCCAGTCACCTGTGGATGGATATTCAGGTTGCTTCCATGTCTTGGCTGTTGTACATAGTGCTGCTGTGAACATTGGGGTGCAGGTATCTTTTTGAATTATAGTTTTCTCCAGGTACATGCCCAGGAGTGGGATTGCTGGATCATATGGTAAGTCTATTTTTAGTTTTTTAAGGAATCTCCATACTGTTTTGCATAGTGGCTGTAGCATACTACATTCTCACCAACAGTGCAGGAAGGTTCCTTTTTCTCCACAGCCTCTCCAGCATTTGTTATTTGTAGACATTTAATGATGGCCATTCTGACTGGTGTGAGGTGATGCCTCATTTTAGTTCTGATTTGCATTTCTCTGATAATAAGCCATGTTGAGCATCTTTTCACGTGCCTCTTGGTCATCTCTGTCTTCTCTGGAGAAGATATTCAACTGTTTAGGTATTGAACATATGGGTCAATGGAACTATTAGAATAGAGAGCCCCAAATAAACCTACCCATCTACAGTCAATTAATCTTCAACAAAGGAGGCATGAATATTCAATGGAGAAGACAGTCTCCCTGGCAAGTGGTGTTGGGGAAGCTGGGCAGGCACGTACAAATCTACGAAGTTAGGACACTCCCTCACACCATACGTCACAATAAACTCAAAATGGCTTAAAGACTTAAATACAAGATGTGACATCACAAAACTCCTAAAGGAGAAAACAGGCAGAACATTCTCTGACATTAATTGTAGCAGTTCTCCTAGGGCAACAGAAATAAAAGCAAAAATAAACAAATGGGACCTAGTCAAACTTACAAGCTTTTGCACAGCAAAGGAAACCATTAACAGAACAGACAGACAGCCTACAGACTGGAAGAAAATATTTGCAAATGATGCAATCGATCAGGGCTTAACATCCAAAATACACAAACAGCTCATATAACTCAACAACAAAAAACCACAATTATGGTTTTCATGTTTCAGTTCTCTTTGGCTAGAAGAGGTACTTGAGCCTAGTGACTAAGACAGAGGTGAACAGAACATCGAGGACTTCCCCAGTGGACAGAGTCATGGGTTCTAAGGTCATTTATAAGTTGATTGTTTGGACATCCTGAACTTATTTTCAGAACAGATTGGGCACAGCTAGTTAACTGCAGGGAGTCTGAGAAGACTGGAAAATGCCAGAACTTGGAACCAGATCTGCCCACTGGGTTGGAGCAGGCCCCAAAAGGACAGGAACAGGTGCACTGAACTCTGAGGGTGTCTGATGCAGCCAGCAGGACACGTAGTCCTGAAGGCAAGGGCACGGACAGCCACCAACACTAGAGAGGGTGCGGAGGAGCGGGATGACCCCGGTGGGAAGCAGAGTTTAGCAGCTGGTCATCTCAGAGCAGCGGTACTTAAAAGACTTTATTGAAAAACGCCACTAAGACAGTGCAAGCCAAAGCATAGAGAGAAAGTATTTGCAATAAGTCTATCTGGCAAATGGCTTGTATCCAGAATATTTAAGGAACTGCTTCAAGTCAAAAAGATAGGCCACCCCAAAGAAAAGTGGGCAAAAGTCTTTAACAGTCATTTCCAAAAAGACAATATCTAAACATCTTATCAACACATGGAGACATTCTCGGCATCAATTGCAGGCAGTCAAACTGAGGTCACAAGGAGATTTTACTACACAGCCACCAGAATGGCGAACGCTGGAAAGACGCAGGATGGTATCGGCAGAAGAGCAGACGCAGATCAGCGGAACAGAGCGGATGGCCCAGCAATGAGTCTACACGTATATGGTCAGTAATTTATTAAAAGAGCCAAGAATATACAATAATTTCTTCAATAAACGGTGTCGGGAAAACTGGACAGCCACTTGCAAAAGAATGAAACTGGATCCCTCTCTTACACCACGCACAAAAAGTAGCTCAAAATGGATTAAAGACTTGCATATAAGACCTGAGGCTCTAAAATGCTTGGAAGAAAACACAGGCCATAAGCTCCTTGACATCGGTCTTGGTGATGAGTTTTGTTTTTTTGGATTTGACATGAAAAGCAAAGGCAAGGAAAGCATGAATAAGTAAGTGTAACTGTATCAAACCAAAAGGCTCCTGCACGGCAAAGGAAACCACCAACACAATGCAGAGGCAGCCTACTGAATGGGAGAGCATATTTGCAAATTATATGTCTGATAAGGGGTTAACATCCAAAACATACAAAGAACTCACAAAAATCAATAGCAAAAAAAAAAAAAAAAATCTGATTTAAAAATGGCCATAGGATCTGAACAGACATTTTTCCAAAGAAGACATACAGATGGCCAACACGTCTATGACAAGGTACTCGGAGTCACTAACCATCAGGAAATGCAAATCGAAACCACAATGCGATATCGCCTCAAGGCTGTTAGACTCGGCTTTTGTCCCAAAGACAGGAGATAACAAGTGTCCGTGAGGATGTGGAGAGAAGGGAACCCTAGTGCACTACTGTCAATGGGAATGTAATTTAGTGCAGCCACTATGGAAATCAGTATGGCGGTTCCTCAAAAAATTAAAAATAGAATTACCACATGATCCACAAACCCACTTGTGGGTATCTAACCAGGGGAAACAAAGACATTAACTCCAAAAGACCCGTGCACCCCCATGTTCACCGAAGCATTGTTGGTAATAGCCAAGATATGGAAACACCCTAAATGTCCAATAATGGATGAATGGATAAAGAAAATGTGGTACATTTTATGGCATAATATATATTTTATCTATTTTGTTATTCATAATAATACTATGGAGTATTATTCAGGCATAAAAGAGAAGGAAGTCTTACCATTTGCAGCAACATGGATGAACCTTGAGGGTGTCGTGCTAAGTGAAATGAGTCAAACAAAGAAAAGCAAGTACTGTATGACCTCACTTATACGTGGAATGTAAAATAACAAAGCAAAACAACTCACGGATACAGAGGACAGATTAGTGATGACCAGAAGTGGTGGAGGGGGAATGGGTGATCTGCGTCAAAAGGTACAAACTTCCAGTTATAAGATAAGTAAGTCCTGGGGACGTGATGTGCAGCATGGTGACTACAGTTAGTAATACTGTGTTGCATATTTGAAAGTCGCCAAAAGAATGTGTCTTAAAAGTTCTCATCACAAGAAAAAAAAATGTATTAACTATGTATGGTGATGTCTTCAACTAAATTTACTGTGGTGATCACTTTATAATATATATAAATATCGAATCATTAGGTTGTGCTCCTGAAACTAACATAATGTTTTATGTCAATTATACCCAAATCAAAAATACAATTAAAATAGATAAATAAATAAAAAGCCTGGCAAACCCCAGGTGTTGGTAAGAATGTGGAACATTTAAAATTCTCTTATACTGATGGTGGAGGCGACAAGTGGCACAAACGCTTTGTAAAACTGCTGTTTCATAATCACTATGCCTTCCAGGTATAAACTCAATAGAAATGCATGCATCTGTGCACCAAAAGGCACGTCCAAGAAGGTCCATAGCAGCATTATTTCTAACGGCTTAACATGGAAATACTCTAGGGGTTTATCTGCAGAAGAACGGTACTGACTGTGGAAACATCACGCGATGGAACAGCATCCAGCAACGAGAAGAAAGCAGCCGGCGCTCACGGGCACCCCAGACAGACGCTCACAATGTGCAGCAACATGGAGCCAGAAACAAGAGAACGCCTAGAACATGATCCTATGTCCATGAACAAAATGTTCAAAACTAACCTGTCACAAAGGAAAGGATTTGCAGTGGTTCTCTTGGCCAAGCGGGGACAGCTGCTAACTGGGAGGCGGCAGCAGGATTTCTGGGGTAATGTTCTATTTCTTGATTTGGGCAGTAAGTACAGTTTGTTAAAAAAAAAAAAAAGTCACCAAGCTATACGCTGTACTCTCTTCTGTTTGGATGGTATATACTTCAATAGAATACATATTTAATTTTTTTAAAAGAAAGAAGACATAGGGCCAACAATAGGAAGCAGCTCAGCACAGAGCAGGGGGTGAGGGATCAGAACCTAATTCAGGGAAGGAGAGCTGGCAAGAGTCGGGCAAACGCAACCCGGAAGGAGTGAGCAGAGCTTAGGAGTGGTGCGACAGCTGTTACCCCACACAACCTGGGCTCTGACTCTTCTTTTTGTGAAGGGAGCAGTAATTGGGGTTGTTTGTTTGTTTATTTAATGGAGGCACTGGGGACTGAACCCAGGACCTCGTGCATGCTAAGCACACGCTCCACCACTGAGCTGTACCCTCCCCCACCAGGGCTCCGATTCTTGTCTGCCATCTACTCCCTTGGACCACCTAACGTGGGCTGGATCATGGCTTCCTCGTTTACAAAACAGAGATAATGCAAGGCCCTCAAGGTTTTTGCTTGACACAGAAAATGGGCTTAATAGACATTAGTGATTAATAACAATAGTCATTTTACCTCAACAAGAGCAAGAAAGAGGGTTGCTTACCACACTTGCTATAGAATTCAAGCTTTGGGTTTTCTGAAGAGTGGATAAACCCACTGACGTGAAGCAGGGGCCGAAGTCAGGGCTGAACATGCATCCAAAGGGACTCAGGTGAGCTCCCGAGTCCTGACGAGGTGAGCATCTCTGCAAGGTCCCAGCAGGGAGGTCAGTGGGGATGGAGAAGGAAGCTGGACCTGATGGGGTCATTTGTCCTATCCATACGACCACTGATAGTATCTCCCGTCGGTGCCTGCTCCGCCCATCAGGAGGTGGGGCCTGTTTTTCCTCTCCTTGAATCAGGGTTGGCCTTGGGACCAGCTCTGACCTGCAGATTGAAAAAGCAGTGATGTTGCGCCTGGTAGTTTTCACTCTGCCTTCTTACAACCCAGAGGGCGTGCTGTGAGGCAGTCCAGGCCGTTCTGGGATAGAGAGGAGAGGCCCTGGTGGATGAAATGCCACCTGGAGAGAGAGGCCACGTGGAGGGGAAGCCAGGTGTCCCACTGATGGTCAGGCCAGGGGCCCAGCCTTTCTTCCAGCAAGGCGCAGCTGAACGAGGACACACGAGTGAGCCTTGGCCAACAATTTGTAGAGCATGAGAATTGCCCATCCAACCCATAGAACTGTGAGAAATAATACATAATCATTGTTTGAACCATTAGGCCTGGCTACAGAGTCAAAAGGTACAAACTTCCAGTTAGAAAAGAAGTAAGTCCACAGAAGGGCTGAGGGGACCAAGCTTCAACACGTACCTCATGGCCTTGGCTGTGTCCTTGTGGGGCCTGCCAAGGAGATTTTCCAGCAGAAGGAGGAAAGTGCCCCTTGACTTATTTTAAGTGGGAGGAGAAGAAGAAAGAGATTAGCTGAAGAAGGAATGGTTGCCAGAAGGAGGGGAGACACTCCTGGAAACTGATGATCTCCAAGACACCTGCTCCAGCTGCTGTTGCTGGAAACAAACCCCTGCCAAGCTTAGTGGCGGAAAACACTCTTTTTGGATTCTGTGGGTCAGGGCTTGAAACGGACATTGGGGCCTCAGCTGGGGAGCCTGGAAGGTGGGGGTGCGTTGCTGGTGTCTTACCCACAGCCCAGTGGTGGGTGCTGGCTGGCGGCTGGGAGCTCAGCAGGTCTGGACCCACACCTGGAGCATCTCCACGGGGCCTCCTCACCAAGCCTGGTCTGGGCTTCCTCACAACATGGCTATAAGTTTCCAAGAGAAACAGGCAGAAGATGTATCATTTTTTTATGGTGGTAAAAAGATAAATAAATAACATTGATTATTTTAACCATTAAAAAAAAAAGGATCTATCCTGTCTTCAAGCAAAAGTTAGAAGATACATTTCTCAACCTCTTGGGTTGGAAAATAAAATCGTGTCTTATTTTCAGCATCTCTAGTGCCTTTGAACTGTTGATGAAAATAATCAATAAACAACCAGTAAGCAGAGAAAAGAGCTTTATGTGAGCCAAACCGAGGACGAGCCCGGAAGCCTGCTTCCCAGGCTACTCTGTGAAATTGCTCAGGAGAAGCAGGACTTCCAGTGGTTTTATGTCTTGTCAGAACAAAGGATATTAAACAAGTCAGGGGTACATTTCTTCAAACAAAACAAAACAAAACAAAAAACAGACCAGCACGTACCCGGTTGAGTCATTGTGGCTTTGGCACCTGGGAAGGTGGTCTTGTCATCAAAGGAGGACCAGCACTGGCATCCAGGAAGAGGGGCATTTAATCTCTAACATGGACATCCTTTACTTCTGGTCTATGTGCCCTTTTCTTAAATAATTGAGGCAGATGTACAACGTCTGTTTGACAGGCCGCAAACAGGCTATTTTAGTTAGCATCAAATTCAAGGTGACTCATGGATAAGCCAGAATGACTTCCCCAGACTGCAAGATATGAAAATCTCTTTTATCAGAATACAGGCAGATGTGGCGCATGTGACATTCTAGGACTTCCTGTCTCAGGACGTTAAAGGATTGTAGCTTCTGCTTTCACCCTCTGGGGATCCAGGTGTCTGAAAAAGGAATTTGGGATAGCCCACTAAATTCTAAGAGGCCACACGGAGAGCAAAGGTCCAGCAGCCCCCTGTAGGGCTCCCTGCACCCTGTTCAGGAAGCCATCTTCCTCGTCCCAGCCCTGGGGAAGTCGCAGCTGAACACAGCTGCACGTGTGACCTCAGCCAGTACCTCACGGAGTGAAGCCAAGTCTCCCCCCACCAGGCCCTGCCCAGATTTGCAACATCACGAACAAACAAATGGTGGTGCTTCTTTCAAGACACGAAGGGTTCAGGGGGATTTTATGCAGGAGACAAGGACAATACCTGATGCTCGCCAGCACGCAGGCTGTGACGCACTTTTCAGGCTCATTTCCCCAGTGCACAAGGTCCTAAAAGATCTATTCCTCCCGGAGAATGATGTGGAAAAATCTCCATTTAGCTACAGAGCCCCCCAAGTGGCTGGACAGTGAGCTGCAGCCTCCTCCCCCTGGGTCCCTGCAGAAATTGCTGCGGAGTCAGAGGGGCCTGTGCGCTTACAAAGTCATCTGATAAAGACCTCGTTCATTCAGTTCTGTAAGGAGTATACATTAGCTATTTGTATAGGGTTTGTTTATTTTTTTGAGCATTATATCTTACCGTCAGTTTTGTGCTACCAGCAACTAATGGCTGTTTAAAAGAAGGTTCTGAAATCTCACTCTGGCTTCTAGAATTCTAGGGGAGAAAATTTTCCAGGAGCATATTTCTGTGCATCACCCATAAAAATAGCCTTGCTTTCCTGTCTCCGATTCATTTATTTATGTAGAATGTACTTAAGGAAAGGTACTGGACCACCGTAAGATGTGGGAAGACATATTTATATGTGGGCACATGGGACAACTCTACGTATATTCCTCTCCTGCTGGCTTGTAATCCTTTTCAGGGCAGGTTCCAAGTCTGTCTTCTCTTTGTTCATTTGTCTGATTTTAGCACAGTGCCTTGACCATGGAAGGACTGAATAGGTATTTGTTGTCTGCTGAACAAAAGTGTTAAAGATGACCACAGAAGAGTTGGATTGGGGTAAATTTTGCTAAAACATACCCTTTAAGTGCATAAACTCTATCCTCTTCTGGGGCACATTTCCAACCTCAAATACTGATGACGTCTACAAGCTCTGTTTTCTAGTCCACAAGCAGGCTGGTGGGCCACTCCAAGCAGGGAAGAACACGCGACGTCATCACATTCCCGGTCCACGATGTGGTCACAGGCACTCCGCTCCCATCCATTCAGCTCATATAGTCTTGGCCGACAACGTCATCTGAGGTTACCGCACTGTTCAGGTGTCCTGCGTCATCATTTTCCATTCCCTCCACGTCTGCAGTCTCATTTTAGCTGTGAGGATCATGCGGCATGTCTGTAATGTCACTTGTGGGGACACCGGGGATGTTTGTTGCTTCTGCAGTCCAGGGCGCTCACTCCCACTCCCACTCCGAGTGTCATGTCCGTGCGTGTGATTTAGAAGAAGAGGGTCTAAACATTTGCCCGCAGCAAATGTCTCAAAAAGAATGTGAGAGCAAGGCAGTTTCTCCGTGTTCAGGGACAAATTCAGCCCCAGTATGTAGGTAGCTGTAACCCGCGTCACCTTCTCCCTAGAGTAAGTGACAGTGGAAAAAAAAATCCTCCCCCACAAGGGCACCCAGGGCTTCAGCGCCCCCGCGACTCCTGCTGCAGCTTCAGGCTGCCGTCCTACCGCGTCCCCACCCAGGAATCTCTCTCTAGGACAATCACTTTCATTTTATCGCGGTTCTGTTCCAGGTCCATAAACGTAAGTGGGGAGGGGGGGAACCACCCAGAAATAGCATCAGAAAGACGAATAAAGCAGTGGGACGAAATCCTTTCTGAGAGCTACATGGGCTTTATGGAATTTCCTTTCTTAATAATCCTCAGGACCGTCAAAAATAGGCCCCGGCTGCCCTTTCGGGCTCCTGAGGAGTCCTCGGTGGCGGACCCCTCCTAACCTGGACACCGAGCGGGGCAGCTGGGAGCGCGCCGGGCGGGGGTCCCCTCCGGAGCAGCTGCGCAGGAGCTCCGTGCGCTCAGCTTGGCCATCCTCCCTTCCCCGGTTGCCCGGTTTCTGGAATGTTAGAATAGTAAACAGTTGTTTCTCAGAGACAGAGATCGGGTTATTCACAGCCTCGCATGCTAAATTTAAATTTAATAAAGCTCTTTCCCAACAACCCAGATCAGTGATTCGCAACCCGGGATGGGGGCGTGGAATGGTCCGCCGTTAGGAGGCTGGGGGAAGGAACCAGCAGGGAGAGTTTGAAAAGGCACCGGGGAGACTCTGCCCCTCACCTGCAAACCCCGGCGCTTCTTCCGAAAACCACTGGCACAGATCTTGGACTTTTGCGGGGGGGGTGGGGGTGGTATCAGGTTTATGTTTTGTGTATTTATTGTTTTTTCAGTGGGGGTACTGGGGACGGAACCCAGGATCCCCCGCGTGCTCGGCCTGCGCTCTGCCGCTGAGCTGTACCCTGCTTGCATCTTGGATTTTGATGGAGGCCTTGTCTGGTTTTTCCTGCAGTTTGCCCACAATACTCCTGACACATCAGAACGAACCCCGGAGGCACTTAGGGACGGTGACACAGACCTCCCTCCCCGAGGCTGCCTGTGAACTTTCTCACACTTACGTGGGGCTGACTGTTGACAACAGTTGACTGAGTGTCTTGGGTTTGATCCTGGGAGCTGCGGAAGATTGCAGGGGTAAATTGGGACGTCATCCACCACGTCTTCCGTCATGCCTGCAGAACAGGTATGCTGCGCAGCCTGGAGCAAAAGCCAGACGTGGAGGTCACGCATCTTCCCCGCTCCGCATCCTACTCTTGTGCTGTGAGCTCGGGAGGGAAGCGCCCTCCGTGCAGAGAAGCCTGGGAGAGGGAAGCACAGACATCACTTATCTGAGCCATAACCGAAACGACCCTGTGACTTTTTGTTGCTGCTGTTGGTTTTCCCTTTAACCGAGGCCCTGGGGATCGAACCCAGGACCGTGAGCACGCCGAGCATGCGCTCTGCCGCCGAGTTATACCCCACCCCCAACCCCCGCTGACTCCTCCATGTTAGGGAGACCAAAATGAGCCCGTGTATCCAAAACCGCTGGTCGCTTCCTGTTTGGTAAGCCCTGAAGAACTGCCCGTGAGCGTGGGGAAGACGGATTCTTGGCCCTCTGGCTAACACCTGAATTGGCCATTTAGTTATGCAAGTAGAAGGCAAAACCCAAAACTGGAAAATGAGACCACGGCAGACGCTCACTTGCTGGTGGCTAACACAGGGACTTCCAAGCTAATGACCACATCTACGCGCGGCGGTTCCCAGAGCGGCCCGAGGCCTGCGCGGGTCGGAGCTGTTTTCCCAGCACTAAGACTGTGCTGGTCGCTGCCGCTCCCGTCCTCTCGTGAGCGGACAGGCAAGTTTCCCCACGCTGTACGGCGTGGATAATCAGCCTGCAGGAGCAGACAGGAGACTTCAGCTGCCTTCTGTTAAGATACACGATAAAGAAACGTGCGCCAAGGCAAAACAATGCTACTGTACTCATTTTTTTTGAAAAATAGTTATGTTTCATAAAAATACATTCTTTGTGTGAAATGTATGTCACCACATAATGGGTTCGCTATGGTTTTTCTAAAATGAATTAATAAACATTCATCAAATTTCTCAGGTTTCATATGGTAAATATTGAGAGGTACAACCTTGATAAATAAGAAGTCTTTGTGGGGGGAGGGGATAGCTCAGGGGTAGAGCGCGTGCTTAGCGTGCACGGGGTCCTGGGTTCAATCCCCAGTACCTTTATTAAAATAAATAAATACGTAAACCTCATTACCTTTCCCCCAAAACAAATAAAAAAACTTCATTAAAAAAAAAAAAAGAAGTCTTTGTGGTTCTGCTATAGAAACTGTGGAAAACGAACAAAGGATCAGGAAACAGGAAAATAAACACTATTTGTTTAAGCCCCTGTGAGTCTGGCTTTCTGGCCTCAGCCTCCCAAGCACGGCTAATGCATTCGGTGACTTAAGAAGCTCTAAACGTTACACCCGTGACAGGCAGGACTGTGGATTTTGGTTGCCTTGAGAAAAATGTCTTACTCCATTCTTTCCCTTACACAGACTTAGAGACGACTCTGTGCCTAAAACCAAAAACAACACACACAAAGAAACTGTGTGGGATGGCAGGGCGGGTGTGCTTTCTGAGAGCTGCTGACAGATCAGTGGCTGGGCGGACGACGGTTTCCTGCCCACCCAGTGCTGCCCAGGGACCCACGCGCTGAGATCAGCCTCTCCCTGGGGGCGCCTCACCGCTCCGCTGGGACACAGGACTCTGCTTCCACACACTCGGCCCTTTATCTCTGATTCTGGCTTCTCCAGCTTGGTGTTCCTCTGGGTTCTCAAGGCTGCTCAGCGTACAGGTTCAGGTGCACTCTCTCCATCTGTTGCATCCCCCATCAATCTAGGTGAAAACTGTTGCTGTTGGCTCTGGCCCCTGGGAACCTAACAACCACCTGCACCCCCAGGAGCTCCTCGGTGGTCGTCTGGCCAAGCCAGCCCAGCACCCCCATGCAGGGGAGGAGCAGGGGATCCGGCCACTTTCAACGATCAGACACCCTCATCCGGGAAAACGACGTGTGAGAAAATAATGTCTGGAAACAGAAGCACCTGATCGTTTGTCACTGCTCCTCTTGTCCTGAGCTGCGGTCTCTGGCCGGGGTCCCAGCAGACGGGACGGCAGGTGGGCCCGCCTGCCTCGGCCCCTTTCACACTTCTCTCATATTCTTCACAGGGCACACCTCCTTTGGGCCTTATTTTTTCCCCTTAAGATTGCCTACGTTTGCTTTGACACTGTTTCACAGGTGGAAAGTGTGTGTGTGAAGGAGAAGGCGGGGGGTGGGTGGATGGATGGCGGGGGTGGGAGACGGGATGCCCCGTTGGACTCCCCCAGACCCTGGTCGTCAAGGCTGGAGAGTCCCTCTGTTGTCAGAGACGAGCTTCCGGACCCGGGACGGAAGGACTGCACAGGGAGTGACGTGGGGTGTGTCCTGCTCGGGGACAGAATGGACTGAGTTCACACCCATTCTTCTGTTTCTTTGCACCAGTTTCTCAGGCCCTGGTTCTCTCTGTCAGGTTTCACCTCTGTAGGATGCATGCGCTGTCTTCCATTTGTTTGCTACAAAACTTAATTTCTGCCTTTCACTCCTAGACGGAGCCTCACAGAGGGCAGCCAGTCTGGCCGGCACAACTCTGGCCCTGGGGGTTCCCTTCCCAGACGACAGGGGGCTTAGACAGTGCTGTTGGGACATCTGTGATTAAGCGCTGTCTCTTCTCCTCCCCCTCCTCCCCTTCCCACTCCTCTTTCTCTTCCTCCTTTCTTTCTTTCTCTCTCTCTCCTTTACACTCCTTCTGAGGAAGGGCAAACGGTGAACTGCTATGTGCTGCAGGAGCACAACCAGGGAGGGGCAGACGGCACACCTGGCCTGTGCGCGCAGACTTTCTCACTGACCACACCTGAGCAGTTCCAGGGAGCCACGTGCGGGAGGAGAGCCGCCCCCGGGCCCTTGTGTCCTCCCTTCTTCCCGCTGGCTGGTCCCTCAGGTGCACTTTCTTCCTGTCCGAGGTCTGTGTTCGGGAGAGAAGGTGTGTCTGGATTAAAAGCACAGAAGTTCAGGACTCTGACCGGCTCACGAGGGAGTCTAACATAGGATGCTGACCTCATGACCTCCACGGCCCAACCACATAAAGAAACTGTTGGTGAAAGAGGGACGGCGAGGGCCTGCTGAACTTCAGACCCCGCGCGTTCCGGCTCTCCTGCGCTCCAGTGCTGCACAGATTCACAGCCGAGGCCGATCCGGGCACTAGGGAGAGCTGACCCTTACGTGTAATTTCGTACTGGAAAAAGGAAATATTAGAGAAAGAAAAGAAAAAAATCACTGGACAAATAAAGAAGATGAAGGGGTTTCTTTTAGGTTAACAATGAAAGAGGCAGACTAAAAGCCGATTCCCCAAATCTCATGGAATATTCTTTTATCTCTAAGGATTATAGTAGGTCCCTGGAAAAATGGGACTGGAAGACTTTTTGTATTGCGGTTAAAAAAGCAATGATATAACTCAGTTAAAAATAAAATAAAATTTAAAAATACACCTCAAAAATAAAATTCAGTGAAAAATATCACTCAAAAATAAAGTTAAATTAAAAAAATATAACTCGCTTAAAAATTAAATTAAGAAAACGCAAGGAAGGAGAAGGAAGGTGAGGAGGAGGAGGACAAAAGAGAAAGAAGAGCACGAAGGAAAAGGAAAAGGTAAGAGGAAGAAACAGGCGGAAGCAGAAATGATGTATCTAATGAGCAGTAAATTGGTATTTTAAATATAAGTAGTAATAAATGGTAACATGCTACATACATACATTCACACTCAGCATGTAGTTATTAATATACCTTGCAAGATCACTTGGTATCCATGTTTAATTAGAAAATATTTAATTGCAATATCTATTTTATATATACCTATATATAATTACATGTGGGTTTTTTTGCCTGTGTATCTCCTCTGTTTGATTCTAAATTCCTTAAGTCAAGACCAAAGCACCATGACCTGTGACCTGCATGTAGGAACTACTCAGTGTTTTCTGAACAGAAAAATTTGGTTCACCAAGTCAGACTTTACGGATGCCTTTTGATACACGTTTTTCATGCCAAATGCACGGCATCCTCAAAGCACACAGTTACCAAGCCACACATTTTCTTCTGACGTTTGTAAGGTGCGGATGCACAAGGAGAGGACTTTAGAGCTGAAAGTGTAAAGCTTGACAAAAGGTGAGAGAGATCAAGATTGAATCAAGTTGAAAAACAAAACAAAACAAAACAAAAAACAGACTCGGTACAGCTGGGCCGCGGAGTATGACACAGCGATGGAAACACAAGGCAGGCCAGTTGGACGCCCTGGTGCGAAAGCCCGGTAAGACGTGCGGGTAAGGGCCGCCCTTCTAAGCACCCCTATTTGTGTCACTAGTGGTCCACTCTGCTAGTGACACAGGATCAGCCCCCTCGTCTTCTCACATCTAGTGAGTCGCACAGTCCTTTACTTCGAGAACTGCCAATTTAATTCCAATCCACAGCACGGCACTGGCGTCCAAGGCCTGTTTCTAGTTTCTCGCTGCTCTGAGTCCTTTATGTGTATCACATCCTTGGCTCACCTGCATTTCTCAGGACAGTTTCAGCCAGCAGTGAAGCCTTCACATAATTTCACTACCTAAACTGGGGTTTTACTATTTTTTTTAATGGAGGGACTGGGGATTGAACCCAGGAGCTCATGCCTGCTAAGCATGTGCTGTATCCCTGAGCTATTACCCACTCACCCCACTGAACTGCATTTAAGCCTCCTATGGAAGAAGCTGCATTTTTGGCATCTTTGTAGTCCCAACAGGTAAGAAGCGTGTAATCAACAGGGTGGTCGTTCCTGACCCTGCCCCTTCAGATGCATGCTGGCTTGGAGACACATATCCTGGTCACCCTGCGAGGGACTGTGGACGATGATCATGGCGAGAAGCATCCTGCCCACTGCCTCTCATCTGGCTTCTTTCCCACTCTTTCCTCTCCCCACGAGACCTCCAGATTTTCGATGTTTGTTTCTGAAAACCCGAACCAAACCATTCATCAGCGCTTCCTTCACAGGGAAATACAGAATTGTCGTTTTCATTTCAAGCCCAGTAGAATGTTAGCGTGCGACCGTCGTGTCCTGAGAAGCTGTGTGCCAAGTCCTGCTCTCCTCCTTTGGGCTCAGCTGACAGAGACGAGGGCAGAAGCGGTTTGGCACGGAGGTGACGTGGAACACACACCATACTCTTCGTGTAGCCTGAGCTACCCCTGTGGGTCTGAATGTAAGCGCAGGACAAAACCAGCAGGTGACACGATGGGACAGCAATTTAGTTCCCTGATATTTTAAAGCATCATTATCGTGAGTAGCCCGAAGGAAGACATGGTTTCGGATGTCAGTTGTCACTGGTATCAAAGGGATTAAGAAATCCAAATTTTATTTAGTCCCTAAGCAGTCAATTAAGATGGGATCCACCAAAGCAATGGGACTCGAGGATTTAGATTCTGGTTTCAGTCCTTCTGAAAATAGCAGATATTGCCTTGATCTGAACTTAGCACAGCCCTCTCGGCAATGGGCACGACTTGTGAGAATTCCGCCTGGCAGGGGTGGAGGCTGTTTGATCCTCTGTGTGCAGAGCGCTGCCTTCGGCACCTGGTTCAGTGTAAGAACCCTTCATATGAGCAACGCGCTCAGTTCAGACTGGGGGAGACAAACCTGTTACGGGACAGGAGGGTTCTGCATAGTGTTGTGGCCAGATTTCCCCTCCTAGAGCACGTCTGGTTTTGGTCCAGGTGGTGTTACGGTAGTGCTCAGTATGCTTAGACACCTTTTGAAAAGAAAGTTTCAGAGGAGATAGGATGTTCAGTTAATCCTGTGCTGCAGAAGCAAAGCCAGCCCTTTGCCGGAACCTAGGTAGGATCTTGCTGGCCAAGGGCTTGCCGTCTTACACACACCGGCTTCTGCCAGGTAGACCAGCAGACTGGCAGAATGCCTGAAACAGAGAACAATTTCTAAATAAGCCTATTTCTCGGGTGTAGAAGCAGCTGAGAGGCTCTTAGTGGTTTTTCAGATTCCTTTCCGAAATGACATTTGTTCATGAGCCAGAGCTTACTTGTAGAACCAAAACTAGGGACAGGACTGGCTACATCATTTACGGGGCTCAGTGCAAAAAGAAAATACAAGACCTCTGGTTCAAAAATGAACAATTTCCAGTGGGTGGTGACAGCAGAGCGTTAACCCCAGCATGGGAGCCTTCCAAGGGGCGGTGGGGAGCCTGGGGTCCAGACCAGGTTGCCTGCTTTATTCACCAGTTCTCTCTGACCAGTTTTCTCAACTGCCACAAGCCAGGGTTTGTTCTCAGGGCTGAGGTCCCCAGAAAGCCAGTTCAGCAACACCTGGGAACTGGCTGGAGATGTCAATCGTGAGCGCCTACTGAGACAGGAGGGAGGGGGCAGGGCGCAGCCGTTACAGGACTGGCACAGCCATCAGCACCAAGGTGGTGGAAGGGTCACCTCCCAGTAGACTGTGTGCGTCAGCGCACGCTCACTGGACACAGTGGCCGCCAAGTGACACTCCCACAGGTGCCAGCGCAGTTTCCAGGCTGCCCACGGAAGGTCAAAGGGTGAGTGACGGCCCATCTGGGGACCCCCAGCCCTGCCCCAAAGCAGTGGGAACAGTACTCCCACTTGTCAGCATATGACGTTACCCAGCCCAGAAAACCTAACCACCCCCACGCTCGTGGTGGAGCTCATTTTTCCTAGCAGACCCCACGGTCTGAGGCTGTGAAGCCAAGAACCCTTACCTGGTGGGGCGCATCCCAAGGACTCTCCTGAGACCTGGGACATGGCCCTCCTCTCGCCCCACATGTTTCCTGTATCACTCTCTGGGGTTAAACAAGCTCTCCAGGTGATTCTGTCTCCTGCTCAAGTTTGAGAACCGCTCCCTGTGGCGGATTTCAATGGCTAGAGTGATAGATTTCAAAAGGGGAGTTTAGGGGTCACGCGGCCTATCCCATACTGGTAGGAAGTTCGGGGCCAGGAGAAGCAGGCGAGGCCCAGTGCTCACGGTTCACTCTTTACTCTTCAGCTGAAGAATTTTCAAAGCACCAAGCCACCTCCCCAGTAGAGCCAGCTCATATCCCAATTTTAAAGATGAGGAAATCGAAATGCCAGAAGTGTTCAATGAGTCGTCAAGGGGAGTTGGGATTAAATCCCCAATGCTCCCAAATCCCCTGCCCGTGGCCCCGTGCTCGGTCTTCAGGTAATACGATACAGTGGACAGGTGAGCTGGGTGGCTGTCCACTTCCTGCTAGCATCAAAACCCAACACGGGGGGAGGGTGTGGCTCAGGGCTAGACTGCAGTGCTTAGCATACACGAGGTCCTGGGTTCAACCCCCAGTACTGCCATTAAAATAATAATAAATAATAATAATAATGCCATTTGCAGCAACATGGATGGACCTGGAGATCATCATTCTAAGCGAAGTAAGTCAGACAGAAAAAGACAAATGCTATATGATATTACTTATATGTGGAATTTAAAAAAATGACACAAATGAATTTATTTACAAAACAGACACAGACTCACAGACACAGAGAAAAGGACTTAGGGTTACCAGGGGTTAAAGGGGGTGGGAAGGGATAAACTGGGAGCTCCAGATTTGCACCTCTTGGGGAGTGATGGAAATGTCAGCTCTCCTGATGGCAGTGGTGGCTTCATGGGTGTAGACATCTATCAAAACTCATCAAATTGTGCATCTAAAATATGTGTAGTTTACCGTACAGAAATTATACCACAAAGTTGTTTTTTTAAAAAATACAATAATAAATAAATCTAATTACCACCCCCTACAATTAAAAAAATTTTTTTAATTAAAAAAAAACCCAGTGAGAACCAACACAGCTGATCACCCCAGGAAGTGTGCAGCTCAGACCGGCTCAGTTTGGTGTGAGGACAAGGACTGCCGGAGGGCGTGGCCGTGCTCAAGAAGCTGGAATTTGTGACTCACGCTGTGTGGACCCAAGGACCTCGGCCCAGCCCACGACGGAGGCTTGCCGGCTCCTCTCCTGGTCTGAGCAGCCCCGAGGCCTCTTCTGCATCCGCAGGCCTGCCCCTTGCATTCCTGCCGCTAAGTCCCTTTGAAAGCCTTGGCCCAGCTTTGCATTCTTTCCATTCTTAGGCCGAGGCTATTTGCAGTCTCTCCACCTGTCACCGTATGTGTTAGGCTGCCAAGGGCGAGTGCAGCTCCAGGCTTATTTAGAACACCGTGCTTTCTTTGAATGTGCCATTTTAGGGGCCACTTGACGAATCTTCACAGCCTTTCAGCTGTGCCGTTGCACTTGGGTTGCTGACTTATATTGAGTTAGGTATGTATTAAGCTAGTTTCTTTTAGGGCCTGAATTATTTCCCCACTTGCAAATGAGAAATCTTGACAACTGACTAATTGGATAACATGCGGTTGAGGAAAGAAGATACTGTATGAGTCCAAACAATACAGATGTTACAGAAGGATTATTATAGAAGAAATGCCAGTGGAAAGGAAGCAAATAAACATAGTGGGATAGAAAGTAAGAGGAAAACTTAACGTTCAGAGTGCAATTTACATTTGTAAATGGAAAACAGTTGCCAGTACAATGACTTACATGGGAAATCGTGGACGGTATTGATCCACAAAGAAAGCAGATTGTATTGTAGACCTAAATGTGAAACTCCTTGCGGGTAACGTGGGGAGAATCTAGGAGACCTCGGGTCTAGTGATGAGGTTTTAAATACAAGACCCAAAGTACAATCTACGGAAGAAATGATAAGTTGAACTTCATTAAAATTAAAAAAAAAAAAAAACTTCTGTGAAAGTTACTATTAAAAGAATGAAAAGACAAGTCACACACTGGGAGGAAATATTTGCAAAAGACATCTCTGATGAAGGACTGTTACCCAAAATATACAAAGAACGCTTAAACTCAACAATGAGATACCAGCAGATGCGTCAGAAAACAAGACATTCAGACGGCAGACAAGCACATGGGAAGATGTTTTCCATCATATGTCATTAGGGAATTGCAGATTAAACCAATAATGAGATACCACCACATACCTGTTAGCATGGCTGACATCCAAAGCTCTGACAGCACCAAACGCTGGCGAGGGTTAGAGCAGCAAGAACTCTCGCATTCAGTGCTGGTGGGAGTGCACAGCAGAGCAGCTGCTTTAGAGGACACCTGGAGTTTCTTATAAAACTGAACATACTCATATCATATGATCCGAAAATAGTGTTTACTGCTTACCCAAATACTTAAAAAACTTAGGTCCATATGAGAACCCACATGTGAATGTTTATGGCAGTTTTATTCATAATTGCCAAAACGTGGAAGCAAGCAAGATGTCCTTCAGGAGGTGGATGGCTGAACAAATTGTGGTCCACCCAGACAAGGGAGTACTATTCAATGAAAAAAAGAAATGAGCTATCAAGCCATAAAAAGACATGGAGAAACCTTAAAAGCATGTTACCAAGTGAAAGAAGCTAATTAAACGTACAAGCTTCTACACAGCGAAGGAAACCTAAGTAAAACAAAACGACAACCTAAGGAATGGGAGAAAATATTTGCAAATGATGTGACTGACAAAGGTTTAATTTCCAGAACATATAAACAGCTCATACAACTTAATAAAAAAAAAAAAAAAGGAAAGAACCCAATCCAAAAATGGGCAGAAGACCTAAACAAGCAATTCTGCAATGAAGACTTACAAATAGCCAATAGGTACGAGAAAAAATGCTCAATATCACTAATTATCAGAGAAATGCAAATCAAAACTACACTGGGTTATCACCTCACACCAGTCAGAATGGCCATCATGAAAATGTCCACAAACAATAAATGCTGGAGAGGCTGTGGAGAAAAGGGAATCCTCCTACACTGCTTGTGGGAATGCAGTTTGGTGCAGCCATTATGGAAAACAGTATGGAGATTCCTTTAAAAATGGAAAATAGACTTACCATATAATCCAGCAATCCCACTCCTGGGCATGTATCTGGAGAGAACTCTAATTTGAAAAGACACATGCATCCCAGTGTTTATAGCAGCACTATTGACAATAGCCAAGACATGGAAGCAACCTAAATGTCCATCAACAGATGACTGCATAAAGAAGATGTGGTATATTTATACAGTGGAATACTACTCAGCCATAAAGAAGAATAAAATAATGCCATTTGCAGCAACATGGATGGATCCAGAGATCATCGTTCTAAGTGAAGTAAGCCAGAAAGAGAAAGAAAATATCATATGATATCACTCATACATGGAGTCTTGAAAAAAAAAAGACACAAATGAACTTATCTACAAAACATACTAAATAATCTTGTAGTTACTGAGGGAAAGGGGATGGGAAGGGATAAATTTGGCAGTTTGAGGTTTGCAAATGTTAGCCACTATATATAAAAACAGATTAAAAAAAAAACAAATTTCTTCTGTATAGCACAGGGAACTATATCCAATATTTTGCAATAACCTTTAATGAAAAAATATGAAAATGAATATATGTATGTATATGCATGACTGGGACATTGTGCACCAGAAATTGACACACTATAACTGACTATACTTCAATAAAAAAAAGAAAAAAAATTAAATATAAAAAAAGAAGCCACTCTGGAAAGGCCATGTACTGTGTGATTCTGTATGACATTCTGGAAAAGGCAAAACTATTGAGACAGTAAAATGATCAGTGGCTGACAGGGGTCTGGGGAGAGGGTGCAATGACCAGGTGGAGCACAGGACATTTTTAAGGAGGGAAGCTATTCAGTGGGATGTTATAATGATGGACACAGGTCATCATACACATTTGTCAAAGTCCCTAGAACGTGCAGTACCAAGAACGAATCCGAATGTAACGATGGACGTTATAGTTACCAATAACGTGTTAATGTTGGTGCATCAGTTGTGAGAAATGTTTCACACCAATTGCAAGATGTTAATAGTAGGGGAAACTATTACTAATAGGGGAAATAGGTGAGGAAGTAGATGAGAACCCTCTATATTTTCAGCTCAATTTTTCTGCAAACTTAAAATGGCTCAAAAAGTAAGCCTATTAATTGAAGATTATATAAACTTACAGTAAAATAAAGGATTAACCAGGCTTGAATCTCCTACCTTTGGATTTCCGGTTATGTGGGGCTATACATTTTCCTTACTATTTAAGTGACTGCTAGTCAAACTTCCTATTACTTTAGCTGAAGGGGTCCTAACATAATAAAGTTTTTCTATTTGTTCTTGGTAGTGGTGTTTTTTTTTTTTAATTACACCTTTTACATCGCTCTGTACTGCTTTAACACAAGCATTCTCAATGAAAGGGAGAAAAAAATCCTACTCTTTTTATGTATAAAACACAGATACACATACAGTACCTTAATTAATATACAAATTATCTCTCGTATCTCAGTTACATGGGGGAGGGGCAGGTTTCTGGGGGGAAAAGGCTAAAAAAGACTCCTGGGGGAGTAATAATGAAAAGGGGGTTGAGAAATACTGCTTTCACAAAAAAAGATCTGACGTGTAGACACAGCATGATGCCTTGAACATTAACTTTGGTGTCGGAAGACCAGCTATATGACCTTGGTAAAGTCACCTACTTCCTCTGGCTACTTTTTTTTTTTTTTTGTCTATAAAATATGGAGATTGCACTGATGGTCTCTAAACACATATTCAAGTGTTAACAGTCTATAATTTTAAAAATTTTAAAATACGACATTTTCTAGCAGTAGCATACAGTGTTATTGGAAGCAATCACAGTGCCAACAGCCCCAGGTAACTGGACAGTGAGGAAAACAACAGAAAAATAAATCATCTTGTCCACATTGGAACTGATAACTACTTGTCTTTAACTTTCTGTGTACAGGAAGCTCTTCATCTGCTAGAAAACCTAACTCTATTCATCTTGCTGATGGAGATAGGGAGATGCTGAGAGCCAAATGCAGCTGGTCCAAGGGCGGCTGATGGGTGACAGGGCTGCCGCCAAGGTACGTGACAGCTCACCTCTCTCCCCCCTCACCCTCCCTCTTCCCCGAAACACACACGCATTTAGACACAGTCAGGTGCACATCTGTTTGCCTCAACCAATATGCAATTAGAAACTGTGCTTTGTCCCGGAGGTAGAAAGAAGAGCTTGTGGTTGGAGAGAGAACAAGAGTCAAAAAGAGGAGGGAAAGGCTGGACCAGCTTCTGTTTAGAGACTCTGGTATGTGAAGGGGTCTTGAGAATGAAGCCAGGGAGGTGAAAGGACTTTTCAAGGACGGAGACTCTCGGTTCAAGCACAGCTCTGTGGTGTTCCAGATGAGGAAGATGGCACGCAAGCCCGCCCCCTGGCCTCTGCACAGAATCAGAATCCTACGGCACTCTGACATCCCGAGTCCTAGGAGCACCGGGGCTCAGAGGTTGCTGTCCTACCGATGGGCAGTCACTGAACGAGGCTCCAGGGCTGCTCTGCCAGATAGGCGGCAGCGCAAAGGCAGGTCTGGCACCGTGAGGACGTGATGCTAACAGATCGCTCTATGAACATTTGACAATCCCTTCTTAAATTCTCCAAAAACCACTGGGGGTTGCTTTGAAGGGGGCTGAGACACCATTGTTGTCCAGATGAAGCTGTCAAACCAGTCACCATGTGGGTTCAGATTGATACCCTATTTCATCCTGTCCACAGGGGACAGAGCTTCAACTTAGGAAAATAAAAGTCTTCTGGAGATGGAAGGTGGTGATGGGTACACAGCAAGATGAATGTACTTTGTGCCACTGAAATCCACATTTAAAAATGGCTCAAATAGTAAAATTTAAGTTTCAAACACACACACACAAAATCCCACAGAAATACTAACTGCTAGTCATCTTGTATGACCAGAGTTGTCTTTTTTTTTTTAAGTAATTTTATGCAAGTTTTTTTTTTTAAATGGAGGTACTGGGGATTGAACCCAGCACCTCGTGCATGCTAAGCACGCGCTCTGCCGCTGAGATACACCCTCCACCCATCCAGTCTTTTTTTTTTTTTTTTTTTTTTTTAATAAAATTAATGAAAACAGAGGTCTGAGAAAGGAAAACTGGATGAATATTTCTGGGACTTTCTCATCGGTAAAAATGACCTCCAATGTCCTCCAGGCTCTGAGACACCGAGCTTCCGTAACTCCGTGGTGTCATCTGACAGGGATATTTGCAAAGTAGGAAGGTTTGGGGATGGATAATGAAGCAAAGATAAAATGGGGGGTTTCGTTTTCCATTTTATCATTTCAAATTGGGCTCAGCTGTAGTTCTAAATGCCTCTGACATCCATCTAGAAGCAGTCTTCTGGGGAACGAGGCACAACGTGAAGGGGTGAGTTTTTCTTCCCCTCCGTTTGCATTCATTCTGCCTTTTCTGGGCAGAACATCTCATCTCTCTGGTGCCCCCCAGCCCCCTTCCTCTGACTCTCAGCTGACGCCCTTGCCTCCTCCACTTCGCTGTAAAAGCCACCGGACGGGAGCGCCTCCTCTTCCTGGGACCAGGTCCACGGCCACTCACATCTGTGCACGTCTGCTCCTTAGTGGAGCCCCTGTCCCTTCCTCAAAAGCTCCGGTCCCAGTTCCTTCCTCTTTCACAGAGACCTGACTCCAAATTTCCCACTTCTGCCCCGAGTCATCGCTCTCCTGCTTCCTTCTGCATTCTCGCCCTCGACAAGAAAATTTGCTCTAATATGTCCTACTTTGCAGTTTTCCTTTCTTGTTTCTTGCGTTTTTACAAATAAAGCTGTTTCTTTTTTCTCCATCCAGTTTCCCCCTTCACCACTTTGAGAGCTCGCCACTGTATTTCTATTCTGTTAGTCGTTAGCTGGGAGTAACAGTGTGATATGTACGTTCACATCTGAAGTTACACACGCCTTCATATTCCTCCCCGATGACGCAAGGACCTTAGACCCCTGTGATGCTGAGCACCTGTTCCCAGTGTGTATGCTATCGCTGTTATGCCTTTAAGTTAATCTTGATTTTGTTTATTGTGGCAAAATATACATGACATAAAATTTTCCATTTTCACCAGTTTTTTTAGTGTACAGTTCAGTGGCATTAAGCACATTCACATTGTTGTGCAAACATCGTCACTTTCCATCTCCAGAAACTTTCCATCTTGTAAACTGAAACTCTACACCCATTTTTTTTAAAATTTTTTTTGGGGGGAGGAAATTAGGTTTATTTATATTTACTTTTATTGTAGTTTTTTAATGGCAGTACTGGGGATTGAACCCAGGACTTTGTGTGTGCTAAGCACACATGCTGCCACTGGGCTGCCCCCTCCCCGCTTCTATAGTCATTAAACAGTCACTCTCCACTGCCTCCTCCCCCAGCCCCTGGCCACCCCCACTCTCCTGTCTGTCTGCATGAATCTGACTCCTCTAGGGACCTCCTATACATGGAAGTATGTGGTATCTGTTCTTTTGTGTCTGGCTTATTTCACTCTAAATAATGTCCTCAAAGTCACCTCTGTTGGAGCATGTGTCTGAATTTCCTTCCTTTTTAAGGATGAAATATATATTTCACACTTTGCTTGAATATTCATGTGCCAATAGACACTCGAGTTGCTTCCACCTCTTGCCTACTGTGAATAATGCTGCTGTAAACATCAGTGTACAAGTATCTCTTTGAATCCCTGCTTTCAGTTTTGTGGGGCATACACTGAACCATGAGATAGTTCTACAGTTAATTTTCTGAGGACTCTCCATGCCGGTTTCCCCAGTGGCTGCACCGTCTTATGTGCCCGTGCACAGTGCGCAGGGCTCCAGTTTCTCCGCGTCCTCACTGACACTTGTGATTTTCTGTGTGGGGGGGGTGGCTGGTTAGATTTCCTTTTAAGCAACAAGATGCTTCCATATTCAAATTTTATGAAATGCTAATGATGGGAAAGCACTGGAGACGATGAAGTCTTCCTTTCTACGTGGAATTTTCCCAGAACATTCTTCTGTGCTCTGCAAGCAGTCCTGAGTGCCCAGACACCGATTTCCCTCCTAATCCGGGGCATTTGTAAGATCAAGTGACTTTGGGGTTATAGAGGGAAAATGAAATGGTGTTCCAGTTACCTTTGTGATCTTCAGGGCAGGACTTGGCTAGCTTTCACCGTGAAGGGCTGGATAGTAGATATTTTAGACTTTGTTGGCTACATAAGGTCTCTGTTCCAACTACTCAACTTACTGTACTTATAATAAGAAAATTATAAAAAAAAGAGAAAATAATCATACTTAGAACAATATTCTACCGTACGTCTATTCTCTCTGATTTTTCAACCATCAAGACATTTATTACTATTACTGTTTCCTGCAGATATGTAGCTGATCTTTAAAAAGATGTTTTTGCCACTTTTTTGTGTGTGCTTTCTTGCATTCCTACTCCAAACTACATTCCTTTCAGTGAGGGTTTATCAGTGCGATTTCTCTCAGATTTTCTTTTTCCTGAAAATGTCTTTAATTTACTCTCTTTAAAGTGCCATAGCTTTAAGGCTTTAACGCACTTTACCGCCGTCTCCTGGCTTATGTGGTCGATGTTGAGGAATTGAGAATCTAACTCTTGTTTCTTTGCTGCAAACTGTCTGGGTTTTCTGACCGAGAGCCCTTTCTCTTTGCTGCGCTGTGGTTTCACCATAATGTGTGTGGGTATGGATTTCTTTCTTTTTTTTTTTTCTTTTTCTTTATTTTAAACACCTTTATTGTGGTATGATTCCTGTACATAAACTACACATATTTCAGATGTACAATCTGATGAATTTCGATTCTATCGAAGCCACCACCCATGAAGCCACCGCCACAACCAAGAACGCTAACATTTCTATCACTCCTCAAGAGCTGCAAGTTTCAAGTTCCCAATTTATCCCCTCCCACCCGCTTTACCCCATGGTAACCATAAGTTTGTTCTCTATGTCTGTGACTCCATTTCTGTTTCATAGATAAGTTCTTTCGTGTCCTTTAAGATTCCACATATGAGTGATATCATATGGTATTTGTCTTTCTCTGTCTGGCTTACTTCATTTAGTATGAAAATCTCTAGTCCATCCATGTTGCTGCAAATGGCATTATTTTATTCTTTTTTATGGTATTCCATTGTATAACTATACCACGACATCTTTATCCAGTCACCTATGAATGCACACTTGGGTTGTTTCCATGTCTTGGCTACTGTAAACAGTGCTGCTGTGAACACTGGGGTGCATGGATCTTTTCAAATTACAGTTTCCTCCGGATATACGCCCAGGAGTGGGATTGCTGGATCATATGGTAAGTCTATTTTTAGTTTTTTGAGGAATCTCCATTGGATTTTTTTTTTTTAGTTATCCTGCTTGAAATTCAGTACATTCCCAGAATCTGAGGACTAGGACCTCCCATCTGTTGGGACAATCTAATGTAATTACTTCCTTGACTTCTGCCCCCGCCCATCTCCGTGTGGTCCTCCTACAACTCCAACTGGTCATACGTTAGACTGCTGCACACCCTCCGTATTTTTAAAACTTTCTTTCATATTTTCTCTCTGTTTCTCTCTATGCTGCATGGTGGTTTTGTTTGTTTGTTTGCACATCAGTCTCTTGGCTATTTCTTTTCTCTTCAGGATATCTGGATTAGTGTTCTGTTGCTGCCAGAACAAACTGCCACAAATGTTGTGGCTCCAGGCAACACAATTTTATTATCTAGCCAACCAGTTGGTCAGAAATCCATTGAGTTGGGCTGGTTTTCTCAGCTTGGCTCTCACAAGGCTGGAGTCAGGGGCTTCGGCAGGACTGCCTTGCTTTCTGGGGGCTCCGTTCAGGCTGTTGGTGGTCCTGAGTCCCCTGTGGCTGTGGGACTGAGGGCCCCAGTCTCTGGCTGGAGGGTGATTAGAGATTGTCCTCGACTTCTAGACGCTGCTGCCGGCAGCACCCCCCACTCCTCGCCGGCTCATGGCCCCTCTGGCTTCCAGGCCAGCAGCAGGGTGCTGGGGCTTTCTGACCCTTCTCGTCCCTCTCTGACCTCAGCTGGGGAATGTTCTCCACCCTGAGGCTTGTTACCATAAAAAAGAATGAAATAATGCCATTTGCAGCAACATGGATGGACCTAGAGATGATATTACTAAGTGAAGTAGGTCAGACAAAGACAAATATATGATATCACTTATATGTGGAATCTAAAAAAATAATACGAATGAATTTATATACAAAACAGAGACTCATAGACAGAAAACAAACTTACGGTTACCGAAGGAGAAGCCGGGAGGGAGGGATAAATTAGGAGTTTGGCATTAACAGATACAAACTACTCTACGCAAAACAGATCAGCAACAAGGACTTACTGTGTAGCTCAGGGAGCTATATTCAGTATCTCGTAGTAACCTATAATGGGAAATAATCTGAAAAAATGTGTATGTAACTGAATCACTTTGCTGTACACCTGAAAGCAACCCAGCACTGTAAATCAACTACACTGCAATAAAATAAAATAGAATAAAAGGCTTCTTACCAGACCAGTTTCACTTATCTGATGCACAACAAGTCGAATGCTGAGATGCCATGGTTTGCAGCAGAGAAAAAGTCTTGTCATGAGGCAGCCAAGCGAGAAAATGGAAGAACAAATCTCAAATCCACCTCCTCTGCGGCGAGGGCTCAGAATATTATGGGATAAGGAGCAGGATGATCTGTGGTACAGGGAGCATGGAGAAAGGTGATTGTCAATAAGACACAGGTGAGGTCGCCATGGTGTTGCGCAGGTGCAGCTAAGCTACAGGAGTCTTCATGGGACATGCGTGCAGAAACGTCAGCGTCAGCGTGATCTGACTGTGGGGTTTTCAGCCTCTGATGTGGAAAGGTCACTGGCCGGACACACACGCGTGCCCAGTTGAGGGGTCAATGGTCCTAACCAGTCTTGACCTGCTCAGGCTCAAACTGGACACAGCTGCCTCTGAGTTCCTGAAAATCAACAATTAAAGTGAGTTTGACCCATGGAGGCAGGTGACAGGTGTCATGGATCTAGCTGACAATGGCCCCCAGTTTTGTAACCGAGCAGGAGGACCCTGGGGGGCCTTCCAGGGTCAGACCCTCCCCCATGCCCTCTGTGGGAGCCCCTCTCTGAAGGACCCAGGTAATAGTATCTCATGTGTATTTCCTGAGTTTTTCAGATGCTTAAAACCACCTCCAAAGTGAAGAAATAACCACCTGATGATGGAGAGCACGTGGCCCCAGACCTTCTGGCGCCCAGGGGGTGACAGTGTTGCCCGCCCTGTGACCTCCACGTCAGCCACCAGAGGACTGTGCACGAGCTGATCACACACCCTGTGACCACCCCCACCCCACCTGGCCTTAAATATGCTTTGCTGAGACCCTTCAGGGAGTTCAGGGTTTTCTTGGGCACAATCCACCCCGTCCTCCTTGCTCGGCCCTGCAGTAAACCTTTCTCTGCTCCAAACTCTGATGTTTCAGTTTGTTTGGCCTCACGGTGCGGTGGGCACACCAACTTGCCTTCAGTAACAGATTGATGAGCCAGCGCAGGTGTCTGTGCCGTGGCAGGGCGACCCTGGCCGGGGCAGCCCCTTGCCTGGGTCCCAGCAACTGCCAGAGCTCAGCTGACTCCAGGGAACCGAGAAGGACTATCCCCAACAGGCGCTGGCTGCCCTACGGCATGAGGCTGTGTGGAGCCGAGAAACTGCTGGAGCTACTGTCACCGGCATTGTGAGTTGCCTGGGGGTGAGTGGCTCGGGCTCGCGCAGGCCGGGAACCCTCTCCATCCATCTGGGCTCATTCCCACCGGGAAGGGAGCCGCTCTGGGGGGTTCCCTCTCAGGAGCTGGGCCCACCTGTTTGGAGGCCTCCGTCTGGGAGTGGGAGTGGGATTTGGGGGCTACACCTTGCCTGATCTTTTGTTTGTGGGAAAATATTTATTGCGTGTATGTGTGTGTCAGACTTGCACTGACCAGCTGAGACGTCTTTGAGTAACAGGGCTCGGTGTGACGGCACCAGAGTGTCCTTCCCTTCTGCACTGGCCTCGCCTGGGCGGAGCGTAGCCTCGGTCCTCCATTCAGCTTCATCCCTGCTGGGGCACTGGGGGGGTTTGCCCCTTGTGGGCTGACAGGGCTCTAGTCAGGAGTCTCCCTTTTGGGGCCCGGGAACTGTGACCCAGAGGGACCGTTTTGAATTATTGTTTACTGGATATTTGATACCATCGGCTGTCAGTAATTAAGTGTGGATGATCAGAGCTCTGTTCCATCTTATATATAGTCCTCCTAGAGTATATTTTGCAAAACTGGGAGATATTCAGCTATGCTCCCATAAATTTAAAAAAAAATGATATGTTTATTGTAATGCTGTGTGACCTCAGTGCTCCCTGCGATCTGGAGGGCAGTGGCCCTGACGGCTCTGCCGTTGTATCAAAGTGGACCTTTTGCAATTTGGCTTTTGTCTTTTGTGTGTGTGTGTGTGTGTGTGTGTGTGTGTGTGTGTGTGTGTGTGTGTGTGTATCCTGGTACCTGAGTCCAAATCCTGTTCTCTCTTCCTACTCTTGCTGAAAGTGAGGCATCTGAATGGGAGTGAATGATTATATATATATATTTCTCTATGATTGTTATTTCTTTAAGCTGGAGTGGATATTTGGGAACCAGAAAAAAAATCCCTGAAAATAGCCAAGATGATTGAGTTTGTAGAAACCATTAGAGGAGGAATTTGCTTTTCTCTTCCTGTGCCTTTGAGATGTAAGTGATCCACCTGGCTCTCTAGCAAAAAGGTTTTTTTTTTCTTTTTTTTTTTTTTAACATTTTTTATTGATTTATAATCATTTTACAATGTTGTATCAAAAAGCTTTTTTTTCAAACTCAGGCAGAAAACCTGTGAGATCTCTGGTTCTGTCTTTACATAAAAATTAACATGTAAAAGAGCTCTACTTAATTGACTTAGAAGTATTTAATTTATAAGTGCTTACTTTTAAGTATAAAAGAAGCTAGACAACAAATTTCAGGCTCATGTGATTTAGGAAGTGGCCAATATTAAATGAATATCTGATGTTAGACCTGGCTTGAGCTTGTTGGTGTCATCGACACAAACATGTCTCTCATTGTGCCCAGGTTCAATGAAGGTCAATAGGTTCATGTTGTTTGTGTTGCAGAGTTTGTCAGAAAGAAAAAAAAAATTTAATTAACTTGGTGTGACAAAATTCTTTATAAGTAAATTAAATGCAAATAACATAAGAGGTTTTGGGTAAATTCATTGGAAATAATTCTGTTTTAGGAATATCTACTTAAAAATGATCTCTCCAGAATAGACTTACCATACGACCCAGGAATCCTGCTCATGGGCATATATCCAGAAGGAACCCTACTTCAAAATGATACCTGCACCCCAGTGTTCATAGCAGCACTATTCACAATAGCCAAGATATGGAAACAGCCTAAACGTCCATCAACAGATGAGTGGATAAAAAAGAAGTGGTATATTTATACAGAGGAATACTATTTAGTCATAAAAATGACAACATAACACCATTTGCAGCAACATGGATGTTCCTGGAGAATGTCATTCTAAGTGAAGTAAGCCAGAAAGAGAAAGAAAAATACCATATGAGATCGCTCATATGTGGAATCTAAAAAACAAAAACAAAAACATAAATACAAAACAGAAACAGACTCATAGACATAGAATACAAACTTGTGGTTGCCAAGGGGACAGGGGGGTGGAAAGGGACTGGGATTTCAAAATGTAGAATAGATAAACAAGATTGTACTGTGTAGCACAGGGAAATATAGACAGGATCTTGCGGTGGCTCACAGCGAAAGAGAACGTGACAATGAATGAATGTATGTTCATGTATCACTGAAAAATTGTTCTCTACACTGGAATTTGACACAACATTGTAAAATGAGTATAATTCAATAAAAAAAAGTTTTAAAAAAATAAAAATAAAGACACCAGTTATACTGTTAAAAAAAAAAAAAGATCTCTCCAGATATTTGGTAACTTAAAATTTTAGAGCTGTCCTAGAGGTAGATGATGGAAGTTTGCTGAACAGCTAGCTCATTCCCAAACAAAGGAAGATACTGGAACATTGTCTGCTGAGCACTGGCCTCCCTTTACAGAGAAACTAAAGGTGCTTAGGACTGTTATTAAATATGTTTGGTGCCACGCTGAGGTATGTTCTGTAAAAAGCACATGTTATTAGGAACTGCTGGTAGTTATGCTTGCCGATCTACAGAATGTGAACGTAAAAGACAGCTTATAAATGCTGACTTCTTGGTTTTCACTAGAAATTATGGTTTTTAAGAGTTGGGGATTCTAATTTAAATATGTCACTAAAGCTACTAAAAATAATAAAGGAAACATTTCAGTATACAGTGAGGAGGTAGGATATATGATTTGAGTGAAAAGTATGAGGCATGGAATTGTATTTTGTTAGGGGAAAAGTTTGTAGAAAGGGACCCCTAAAAAGAGGAGTCTTGTGCATGGTCAGGCTGAGATTAAACTTAAGTAAACGGTAAATGGATTTTGTTAGTAAAATCCTGGCACCGGGCTAAGAAAGAAGTTTACTTGCTTGTCATAACAGATGCTTCTGACAACAGATTGTATGAGATTTTTTGATGTTGTTGACAAACTTCCTGTCAAATTCTAATCAAAGTTCTTTTGACTTCAGCAGACTTTGGGAGGCTTCAGAGGACCCCTGAGACAGCTCAGAGAAAAATATTAAACCAACTAGGATTGGCTAGTACATTAAATTACACAGCGTTGTCAAATGAGTGATAAGCCTCCTCAGAGTATACGATGCTGAAAAATGTTATTAACATGGACATTCTGGAAATTATATAAGGTTCCTGAAATTTAGATACGTGCTGGTATAATGCTGCCAGTCATAATTCCAGTCCTAGCCTAGCTATCTTAAAAAGTTGTATGTCCAGAGACTTGATTAAGCTGCTTTGTCGAAAACCTTGTAGCCAGATCTTTAACCTTGCTTTTTAAAAGTCTTTTTGTCATTCATAGGCAGTAAGGCTGATGCTTTGCAAAACTGCTTCATCTCAAGTAAGAGTCAAAAAAAGGACCTTTTGACAAATAGTTTTCTCTTGAATCCTACTGCTAAGCTGAGTAAGAGATTTAAAATGTCTAATGAAAACTCTGATTTCATAAAACTTATTAAAAAGGATTAATTACATAGGATTGAGTAAGCTGGTGAATATGGTTGTAATTTTTTGTTTTTTTTTCTGAAATATTACTGGCTTTTAATCTACATTTTCCAACTGAGTTGTTTATCAGATGTTTGTCTCCCTATCAATATTAAAGTTATTGATTCACTTCCAACCACACTGTTGCCCCCAGTGTTTAGGATGGGAAGAGAATTCTCTCGTGGGGTTGTCACAGAGGATAAGCACTCACGATGGACAGCGCTGCTCGCTCTGTGTCTGCTGCTGAAAGCACACGTGCAATGCTCCTGCCACACCTGGGTGTAAGAGATGAAATGTATGGCCTGTGAACGTTTCCCCATGAACATACACCTGAGCCTGTTCACGGCATCTGGTTCGTTTTCCCCCCACGTGGATAACGAGGCAAATATAAGGGAGGCCTGGCACCGAGGGACGTGGTCTGAACCCGGGGCAGGAGCTTTGATCAGCAGTGCTTGCTATTGAAAGATTTGCAATCAAAAAGAGAAATGATGGGAAAATCTGCACGTATTGAGGTATGGGGAAGTCCTTCTGGCTTGTGTATAGTTTAATTTAAACTTTACTGATCAAAGCAGCCTGTTTTATGGACATGCATTGTACATCTGCTTTGGCCTTGAGGAGGGGAATGCATTTGAAAGTCAGAATGGAGGAGCTGTGGTTCAGACATTCTAGGTCAAACTAGGTGGCCACTGGGGGCGTGGCTTCAGACACATTCTCGTATTGTCGAGAACTCGAACTTTCTGAGCTGCGTCACACTCGGGAGACACCAGCCATTCTTGAAGCAGTGCCTGTTGGAAGCTGCAACCTTGTGACTTCAAGGTCTCTTGTCACTATTAAATTTTTAGACAATTAAATTGTTTTAGATCAGTTGTTAGCGGAAAAAAGGAGACGTGTAATGGCCAGTAGCTCTAGTTTTGTATGTGTGAAAACCACATCAGAAGTTAAAACCTACTCAGATGAGAGTAGACAGCTGCTACCTGGCTACAGGTCTCCCCTGAAGTGCCAGGTCCCGACTGATTTTCAGGCTCACTTTCGTGAATTCCTCTGGGAAGGGGGAATGAGGTCTACTCTGTGTATTAAAGTCCTGGTCGTCGCTCCTCTAACTACTCCTAATCAGGTCTGGCGGCCTCAAAAGGGTGGAACAAAGGACTGGGATCTTAATCATACAAGACTTGGATCCAGGACTTGAAACATAGGAACATTTTCAGTTTGGGGACCATCCCATCGAGGCAGGACTGCACATCATTTCAGCAGGAAGCGGCCAGAGCAGTCGTCGCCCCCGTTCCCTGAGAGGTTTGGGGAAGGCTGAAACAGGATTGGAGGCTGAGACCAAGTCCCCCTGAAACCAGGCTCCTCTGCTGAGTTGATGGCTAACTTGCTGTCCACAACATCATTCCTGTTCTTGTCCAACACCTCCTCTCCTCAAGATTGAGGAGAATCAAAGGAAAGGGGGAAATCGTACCTGAGGAGGACGCTGGGGGGCCTTCCAGGGTCAGACGCCTCCCCCACGTTCTCTGCTGCAGCTCCTCTCTGAAGCACCCAGGTGATAGTGTCTCTTTTCCTGAGGTTTTCCGATGCTAAAACCACCACCAAAGGGAAGAACACTACTTGATGGTCAAGGGCACGTGGCCCCCAGACCTTCCGCCTGGGGGTTGATGGTGTTGACGCCCTGTTCCCACCACATCAGCCAGTCAGAGGACTGTGCACGAGCTGATCACGCACCCCGAGACCCCCTCCCTCACCTGCCTTTAAATATCCTTTGCTGACTCCTTTTGGGGAGTTCAGGGGTTTTTTGGGCACGAGCCACCCCGTCCTCCTTGCTCGGCCCTGCAGCAAACCTTTCTCTGCTCCAAACTCCGATGTTTCAGTTTGTCTGGCCTCACGGTGCGGCGGGCACACGAACTCGCCTTGGGTAACAGCTTCAGGCTCCCATGTGTACCTTGGGCCCACCTGATAATCCAGAATAATCTTCTGCTCTCCAGACCCATGACCTTCATTACATCTGCAAAGCCCCTTTTGCCATGTAACAGAATATGCACAGGTCCTCAGTACTGGGACATAGACATGGGGGGCTATTTGGCTTGCCACAATTTATTTCTAGCTGTGTCTAACCTGCTATTAAATTACTTTGAGTTTTAGTTTTCAATTATTGTAGGTTTTTTTTTTAAGTTTTAGCTTATTTCATTATTTAAAAATATTTTAAATTACCTTACAGTTCTTTATATCTTCTTTATATCATGTTTTTAATTCTCTTCTATTTCTTTAAATATATTAAGTGTATTTTATTTTCTGGTCTTGATAATCCCAGTATCAGAAATGTTAGTCTGATGTTGATGCCAAATTTTTCCCTGCAAGCTCATTTTTCTGCCTTCCTTCCTGAAGTGTTTTGTGAGTTTTGAACCTGAGCACACACTCTTTTGAATTTGATTGATGGGAATTTTTCAACGCCAGTGTTTAAGGTGTCTGGTCCTTCAGGTAGCATTTGGGTTTACTTCTGCCAGGTGACTGTGGGCACCAGCAGTTGATCATCCTTTTGGTTTGCTTTGGCTAAAACTATATTAAGGCGGGTGTGGGGGACAGCTCAGTGGTAGAGCGCATGCTTAGCATGCACAAGGTCCTGGGTTCAATCCCCAGTACTTCCATTATAAAATAAATACACAAAACAGAAACAGACTCTCAGACATAGAAAACAAACATGGTTACCGGGGGGCAGCAGGGGAAGAGTGGGTGGGAAGGGATAAACTGGGAGTTTGAGATTTGCAGATACTAACTACTATATATAAAATAGATAAACAACAAGTTTATTCTGTACAGCACAAGAAAGCCTATTCAATATCTTGCCATAATTTATAAGGAAAAAGAATTTGAAAACATATGCATGTCTGTATGTGTATGGCTGAAACATGAAGCTGTACACCAGAAATTGACACAACATTGTAAACTATACTTCTATTCAATAAATAAATAAATAAACCTAATTATCTCCCCCCACCAAATAAACTATATTAAGGCATAATTAGCGTATAATAATGTACACACTTAAAATGTGTAATTCGATAAAGCTGACATAGGTGTGTATCTGTGAAACCATCGCCACAATCAAGACACTGACCATGTCTGTCTCCCCTCCAGGTTCCCTTGTGCCCTTTGTAATGTCCCATTTCTGCCCTTCCCCATCCTCAGGCAGGCGCTGATCTGCCTTCCGTCTCGATGGCTCACATTTTGTAGAATCTTCTATAAGTGGGATCATGCAGTAGGTTCTCTTTTTCGGTCTGGCTTCTTTCACTTGGCATGATGATTTTGAGATTTACTCACATTATTGTGTGGAGGAAGCATTCACTTCTCTTTGGGGGGGCGGGTGATCAGTTTTATTTACCTATTTAACAGGGGGACTGGGGATTGAACGCAGGACCTCATGCGAGCTAGGCATGTGCGCTCCCACTGAGCTACCCGCTCCTCCCCCATTTTTTTTTATTACTGAATAATATGAATAATAACCTCTTGTATGTGTGTTGGTTCCCTGGGGCTTCTGCAACAAATTCCCACAAATGGAATGGCTTACAACCACAGAAATGTATTCTCTCCATGGTTCCAGAGGCTAAAAGTCTGAAGTCCAGGAAGACCACTCTTTTTCCGGGGGCTGGAGGGGAGAAACTGTCCCATCTCCTGGAGAGAGTCTGCATTCCTCTTCGTGTGGCCCCTCGCGGCCTCTGCGGTCACACTGCCCTCTCCTCTGTCTCCCCTGCACGTCTCTCTTATCAGGTCACTTATGATGGTATTTGAGGCTCATCTGGCTAATCCAGGATTGTCTTTTATCACAAGATCCTCCACTGAATCATATAGACAAAAACTCTTTTACCAAATAAGGTAACATTTTGGAGATTTCAGGCATTTGACTTGGATGTCTTTGGGAGGGGGCAAATTTTCAGTCCACCGCAGAATGGCCATCCAGAATTCTTTTTTTTTTACCCTTTCAAATATTTTCTTGTTTTTATTATACAATTTTATTAACACAAAGAAATCATACTATAGCTACATTTAATAACTAGGTTTTTTTATTTTAGATAATTATTTGATATGTATTTTTATATCATTATGTGTAACACTTTTTAATTCTTTTTAATTAGATGCAAATTTTTACCTTTGTCTAGATGTTCATAATTTTTAGTGTCAGTTTCTATCCCTGGACGTGTAGGTTGTTTCCATTTGTTTTTGGCTTTTACAAAAACGGCACCATGGTCAAATTTATGCATAGATATTTACACCTGTCTAAATATATTTTAAGGGTAAGTTCATAAAAATGAAATGGCTGAGTCAACATGTACACATTAAAAATCTGGCTATAGCTTTATATATATGTATAAACATACACATATATACCCCTCTTCTAAGGAAGTCCTATCAATTCAATTCTCATTTTAAAGTGTGAGTACACATAGTGGTGTGCTGGTAAATGTTTAACAACTGGCTCTTGGCTTTAAAAAAAAAAATACCCTTATTGATAGTGATTGACAAATTCCATGGTAAATATCTTCCAGCCAACACCAATTTCAAGCTACGAACATGCTGTCACTGAAGTCAGAGTTCGGCAAAAATGAGCAAAATTAGCTCTGATGTCTCTAACACACCGTGGATTATGCCTTCTGACAACCCCTTCACTGCAGTTGCTGTCCAACTTTTAAATATTTTCCATTTGATAGATTAACAGACGTATTTGTTTTTATTTTAATTTGCATTTATTTAATACTAAATTGATAATTTTTCATAGGTTAATTCGTTATTTAATTAGTTTATTATTAGCTGTGTGCTCCTGTCCTATGCTTCATTTATATAGGACTATCCATCTCTCTATTGTTTTTTTTTAACATTTTTTTATTGAGTTGTAGTCATTTTACAATGTTGTGTCAAATTCCAGTGTAGAGCACAATTTTTCAGTTACACATGAACATACATATATTCATTGTCACATTCTGTTTCGCTGTGAGCTACCACAAGATGTTGTATATATTTCCCTGTGCTATACAGTGTAATCTTGTTTATCTATTCTACATTTTGAAATCCCAGTCTGTCCCTTCCTACCCCCCATCTCCCTGGCAACCAGAAGTTTGTATTCTATGAGTCTGTTTCTGTTTTGTATTTGTTTCTTTTTTAGATTGTGCATATCAACGATCTCATATGGTATTTTTCTTCCTCTTTCTGACTTACTTCACTTAGAATGACAGTCTCCAGGAGCATTCATGTTGCTGCAAATGGCATTATGTTGTCGTTTTTTGTGGCTGAATAGTATTCCATTGTATAAATATACCACCTCTTCTTTATCCAGTCATCTGTTGATGGACATTTAGGCTGTTTCCATGTCTTGGCTATTGTAAATAGTGCTGCTATGAACATTGGGGTGCAGGTGTCACCCTGAAGTAGGGTTCCTTCTGGATAGATGCCCAGGAGTGGGATTCCTGGGTCATATGGTTAAGTCTATTCCTAGTCTTTTGAGGAATCTCCATACTGCTTTCCACAGTGGCTGCACCAAACTGCATTCCCACCAGCAGTGTAGGAGGGTTCCCTTTTCTCCACAGCCTCTCCAGCATTTGTCATTTGTGGACTTTTGAGTGATGGCCATTCTGACTGGTGTGAGGTGATACCTCATTGTAGTTTTGATTTGCATTTCTCTGATAATTAGTGATATTGAGCATTTTTTCATGTGCCTATTGATCATTTGTATTTCTTCCTTGGAGAATTGCTTGTTTAGAACTTCTGGCCATCTTTGGATTGGGTGGTTCATTTTTTTCTTATTAAGTTGTATGAGCTGCTTATATATTCTGGAGATCAAGACTTCATCAGTTTCATCTTTTGCAAAAATTTTCTCTCATTCTGTAGGTTGTCATTTTGCTTTGTTTATGGTTTCCTTTGCTGTGTGGAGGCTTATAAGTTTCATTTGGTCCCATTTGTTTATTCTTGCTTTTATTTCTATTGCTTGGGTAGACTGCCCTAGGAGAACATTTTTGAGATGTGTGTCAGATAATGTTTTGCCTATGTTTTCTTGTAGGAGAGTTATTTTGTCTTGTCTTATGTTTAAGTCTTTGATCCATTTTGAGTTGATTTTTGTGTATGGTGTAAGGGAGTGTTCTAGCTTCATTGATTTACATGCTGCTGTCCAGTTTTCCCAACACCGTTTGCTGAAGAGACTGCCTTTATTCCATTGTATGTTCTTGCCTTCTTTGTCGAAGATTAGTTGACCAAAAGTTTGTGGGTTCATTTATGTGTTCTCTATTCTGTTCCATCGGTCCATATGTCTGTTTTTGTACCAATACCATGCTGTGTTGATGACTGTAGCTCTATAGTATTGTCTGAAGGCTGGGAGGGTTATTCCTCCAGGCTCTTTCTTTTTCTTCAGTAATGTTTTGGCAATTCTAAGTCTTTTGTGGTTCCATATAAATTTTATTATGATTTGTTCTAGTTCTGTGAAATATGGACATCCAGAATTCTTTTAAGCACTCACCTGTTCCTGGACATTCAGTGTCTTTTCAGTTTTTGGCTTTTACAAATATGGACATTCATGGGTAAGGTTTTATACACAGGCTCTCATATGTCTGGGGTGGATACTAGGAGTGGATTGGCTGGAACAGATGGTGGGCATATACTTAACTGTTAAAGACACCGTCAAGCCATTCTTCATCAGCGGTGTATGAGAGCCCTAGTCCTGCCACGTCCTGGCCAACACTTGGTATAGGAAGTCTTTTAAATTTTAGCCACCCTAACACGCATGCGATGTTATCTCATTCTGCTTATAATCTGCGTCTCCCTCATAACAACTACTATTGTGCATGTCTGTGCTTATCTACCACCCCCATATTTTTATTGAAGTGTCTGTTTTTTATTAGATTGGTGGTTTTCTTATTCTTGAGTTTTATAACATCTTTGCATATTCTAACTATAAGTATTTTGCCAGATATGGTTTGGAAATATTCTCTCTGATCTTAAAAAAGCCGCTTGACTGCACTCTACGAGCCCCCTACCCTCCCCCAGCGTGTCCTGCCCCAGGGCAGAGGCCTTGGTGGCCAAGGGATGGAGGCAGTGGGTCCCACCCAGTCCAGATGATGGTTCTGCACTGCGCGTCCAAGCACAATTAAAACAAACCAGCGTTACAACAATAACTCCAGTCACACAACCAACAAACAAAAACACCTGCAGGATGCTATCACTTGAAGCGACAGCAGAGATTTTATAACCCAGGTCTTTCCTGTCTACGTGCGTGGGAATCTAGCACAGAGAGCTCACTAGAGCTGCCCGAGGTCTCACAGCAGGACCAGCAGCGGTTCCGCCCAGGCCCGGCCCCTCAGCCTCAGGGCGCACCCTCACCTGGGAAGCGAGAGGCTTGGCCGTGCTCTCCAGGATCCGCGCGCTCTAATGCTCTCTGACCTGGCGCCTCCTCTGCTTCTCACGCTGCAAAAGGGGAGACGGACAAGGGCCCCTGTCCTGTGGCAGAACGTTAGACCTAAGGCCGTGCACCCAAGCACAAGGTTGTTTGAAACAAAACTCCAAGCGGGAGTGGACTTTTCCCGCAGTTAGCCGAACGTGCCTGGGTTCTCAGTCTCTGTCCAGTGCGGCAACTGTGTTGCCTTTTGCCCTCACGGCGCTTGTCTTGTTTTCAGCTGAGTTGCTTTAAGGACTGAATTACAGGGGGGACTTGGCACTTGGCTTACTCTCGTGAGTGAGAGACAACGACGCAGACTCATCATCCCATTCCTTCCTCACTGCCAGCCTCCCAGGAGCGGAGGCCCCTCAGCTGCGGCCCTCCTCCCCTCCCTCCGCTGCTCGCCTGTTCATCTTGTGGAGGCCGTCGGGGCCCACTGCTAGGGGCTGGGAAAGAGGGACTCGCAGTGCGACTGGTCTTCAGGAGATGTATCTGAGGCTTTCTCTTCGATAAAGGTGATAAAAATTTCTAACGATTTTATAACTTTCTAGAAAACAAGCATATTTGTATAAACATTCAGAAAAAGGAAACCGTATTGCTCAATACCACATACAAAATAAAGACAAGACTAAAATAGAATAGAACATTTTCTGGCTTTCTGCCCAAGAAACTAGCCTTATGATATATTCAGTAGATCCATTCATTCTGATTAAATTGAAATGTTTTTAAATTTTAAATTTTATTTTTTGGTGGGGAGGGAGTTAGGTTTTTTATTTATTTGTTTTTAATGGAGGTACTGAGGATTGAACCCAGGACCTCGTGCACGCTGAGCACACGCTCTACCACTGAGCTCTATCCTCCCTCCATCCTGATAAATTCAAACAAACAATAGCGATTGTGAATCTCTGTTACTGAAAGTTGATTGTATACAGACAGCCAACATGAAAAGATGCTCAACATCACTAATTATTTGAGAAATGCAAATCAAAACTACATTGAGGTATCACCTCACACCAGTCAGAATGACCATCATTAAAAAGTCCACAAATGATAAATGCTGGAGAGAGTGTGGAGAAAAAAGAACCCTCCTGCACTGCTGGTGGGAACGTAAATTGGTGCAGCCACTATGGAGGACAGTACGGAGGTTCCTTAAAAAACTGAAAATAGACTTACCATGTGATCCAGCATTCCCACTCCTAGGCATGTAACTGAAGAAAATTCCAATTCAAAGATACATGCACCCCAATGTTCATAGCAGCACCATTTGCAAGAGCCAAGACATGGAAACAACCTAAATGTCCATGAACAGATGACTGGATAAAGAAGTTGTGTGTATATTTATACAATGGAATACTACTCAGCTGTGAAAAAGAATGAAATAATGCCATTTGCAGCAACATGGATGGACCTAGGGATGATCATACTGAGTGAAGTCAGAAAGACAAATACGATATGATACCACTCATATGTAGAATCAAATAATTAGACCAATGAACTTATTTACAAAACAAAAACAGACTCAGACATAGAAAACAAACTCATGGTTACAGTTGGGGGGCTGGGGGTGGGGGCAGACATGGAAGATAAATTGGGAGTTTTGGATTAACAGATACAAACTACTATGTACAGAATAGATAAACAACAAGGTCCTACTGTAGAGCACAGGGAACTATATTCAATGGCTTGTAGTTACATGTAATGAAAAGGAATATGAAATAGAATATATATGTACACATATAACTGAATGACGATGTTGTACACCAGAAACTAATACAACATTGTGAATCAACTACACTTCAATTTAAAAAATATTTTAAAAGTTTATCCTTCCAATAGGCTTTGCCTTGAGCATAGGACCTTATCTACATGAACATCCTTCAATAGGGCATTTCCGGGAGCGGTCTCATCTGGAGCCGCTTCCCAGACCCTTCCTCGGCGGCGCTCTCTCCCGCGCTCCAGGTCTCGAGCTGGCCTGACCACTGCACATGTCCCCAGGCTGAGTTCACTACGTGCCCCACCCCTTCTCCAAATCCCTACACGTGCTGTTTTTCCTCTGTTGGCTCAAGGAGTGTCACATCTACCCCCTGACCAAGACAGGAGCTGCAGGGAGACCCAGGTCGCTTTCTCAATCTTCCTCTGCGGGCATCTAATCAATCAAAACACCTTCTACTTGCCAATGTCTCTCCGAGCTGCTCCCTCCGCTCCCGCCCCACTGTCACTCTCCTGGGTCCCACTTATCCTTTGCTGCTGGAATGATCTTCCTAACGTGATCATCCGATTATGAGTGCTCAGTGCGTCCTCCAGCAGCTCCGCGGTGGCGCACGAGGACCCCCGGGGTCAGCCCAGCCCGCGCGCACCGCACGGCGTCCGCTCCTGCCTCCGGCTCCGCCCCGGCCCGCCCCTCGCCTCGGAGCCTCGCGCTCAGGGCTCCGACGGGCGCCCGAGCCTGCGCCTGTGTTGTTCCTTCTTCCTAAACGCCTGCTCGCCTGCAAGCCCACCTCCTCCGTGCAGCCGGCCTTGCCTCACGCCCTCAGCCCTGAGCGCTGTCTGCCTGTGCACCACGCGCCCGGACGCACCTCCGTGACAGCTACTGAATGACTGTACTGTGTCACGCTTCATTTGTGACTTTCTCCCCTTTCTTCTGCGAGCAGCTTGAAGGTGAGAGCAATTTGCTGTTCTAATTTTTTAAAAACTTGTTTTAAATTTTTTTGGAGGGGAGGGAATTAGGTTCATCTATTTATTACCTTTGATGGAGGCACCAGGGATTGAACCTCACGCCTGCGAGGCACGAGCTCTACCACTGAGCTGTTCCCTCCCCAAAAATTTGCTTTCTGCTTGGTGTCACCAGCACCTACCATGGTGCTTAGTATTTAGAACTTGCTCAAAAAATATTGGCTGAATAAAGAAGTGGCCTTTTTACCCTGCCTCATCCAAACTGTTTGGCTAAGCCAGAGGTGATTGAGAGAGAATTCTGGAAGTTTCCTCTCATTCTATGGGAGCATTCCTAAATTGGAATGGCCCAGGGATGTGGGTCATTCAAGAACAAGAGTTGAACCTACTTTTCTCCCACAAGGACACGTTTTCCAGATTCTTTTGCCTTTGGTTTCCTGATGTTCTCTTGGCGGGGAATCACGACGAAATTCAAGAAATGCATCAGGGGATATCTGACTACCTCGGATCAGAATCAGCCAGCTGAGATGAGACCGATAGAGATGACTGCCTTTGAGAAGAGCAGTACAACCCAGTAGCCAAGTAGTTTGCAATCAGACAGATCTATGTCTGAATTCTGACTGCAGCGTTTACTAGTCATGGGTAGATTTGCTCACTGACCTGACAATCATTTAACAAAATTTTTTTGAGCTGTCTTACTGATTTTGCATATTAAAAAAAAATTAATTTTGGGGGGAGGTAATTAGGTTATTTATTTATTTATCTTTAATGGAGGTTCTGGGGATTAAACCTAGGACCTTGCGCATGCTAAGCACATGCTCTACCACTGAGCTATATACCCTCCCCCTGACAATCATTTTTTCCAATGTCCTGCTATGTGCCAGGCACTGTACTAGATTCTGGGAATGAGATCTAATATTAGTGATGCATTTAGCACATGCCTGGCAAATGTCATGCCCTCAGCATCTTCAGTTGTTATTATTAGGAATTCCATACCAGTCTGACATCCAAAATTCAGGCATTGACACCCTATGGAACTATTAAATATGCCAATGGCATTAAAGAGTTTTTAAGGAGTTACTCCAGCCGCTACCCAAGTTCCATCAAAATTACAAAGTCTGTAAAACTCTTCGCCCACCATTCTCACTTCCTCCTCCATCTCTTCTAGGCCTGTGTTCTGTCTTTTACCATCTATCATCCTACAACCCACCCACCCAAACGTTCTCGTTTATCCAAAAGTCCAAATTAAACCTCACTACCTAGAAGCGAAACTCAAATTCACCAGACCATCTCAGACACTGCCTGAAGAAAGTAATTGGCACAAATGGACGTTTATGATTGGGTGAACTTAATGCTATGTTCTGACCCCCATAGGTAGGTGAGAATGCTGTCCTGGGGTGGACCTGGCTTCAGAGACTCAGAAGGGCAGTCCTGGCAGGGAGAGGGGCTCTTCCCTGGAGATTCAGGTTTGCAAAAATGGACAGCAGGGTAAGTGGAGTCGAATGGAAGGCACTGAATCCAAAGGCTTTCCCTGAACAAGAGCAAAGGACTGAGGCAGATCCTAAGAGATGGAGTGAAAAGCCAAGGCTTGGAGGAGCCAAAGACATGAGACTAGAGCCCAGGTGGCCCGAGTGAAGGGGAGGGGCCCCCAGGAATGCCCGAGACAGGGCTGCTGCGGCCCAGCTGCTCACGGGGCTGTGATCAGTCGGGAACCTGCAGAAACAGTAGCTACCTCCTAAACGCATCTGTCAGTGAAAAGGCTCTCCAGTTAGCGGGATACTGAGACACAATTTCTGAGCAGATGGATGTCTGATATTCCTTGCCTTCTGAAATTTCAGAAATTCATAAAATCTCTGTCCTTCCTTTGGCCTCTTCTCTCCAGTGCCACCTGCCTACATGTAAAGATTGATGGTCAACAAGGGTGAAGGGGACAGCTCAGTGGTGGAGCAGTGCTCAGCATGCATGAGGTCCTGGGTTCAATCCCCAGTCCCTCCATCAAATAAATAAATAAATACTTAATTACCTTATTGCCCCTCCACCCCCAGAAAGAAAAAGATTGATGGTCAGCAACAGATGACTGGATAAAGATGTGGTATATATATATATACACACACACACAACAGAATATTACTCAGTCATAAAAAAGAAATGAAATAGTGTCATTTGCAGCAACATGGATGGATCTAGAGATTATCATACTAAGTGAAGTAAGTCAGACAGAGAAAGATACCACTTAGATGTGGAATCTAAAAAAATGACATAGATGAAAACTTATTTACAAAACAGAAACAGGCTCAGACACAGAAAACAAACTTATGGTTACCAAAGGGAAAAGAGGGGGTGGAGGGATAAGTTAGGAGCTTGAGGTTACCAGATACACACTACTGTATATAAAACAGACAACACGGACCTACAGCACAGCACAGGGAACTACATTCAGTATCTTACAATAACCTACAATGGGAAAGAATCTGAAAAAGAATATGTGTATGTATATGTATAACTGAATCACTTTGCTACACACCAGAAACTAAGACAACCTTGTAAACTAACTATACTTGAATTAAAAACAAAAAAAGATCAACGGTCTAGAAGTTAAGTCAACAACATTAAGACAAGGCTGGCTTTAGGAAGACTGACCCACATGTAGTGATACGGAAGCTATCCAAGATGCAGTGTTACATTCAAAAACAGGAAGTTGCACAGGAGTTCATATAGCTTAATCTTATTTCAATTAAAAAATACTTATGGAAAAGCATTACATTTATAAGTTTACATTGATTAAAAACAAACAGGCAAACTGGAATACCCCCAAGTGCTGCTGAATAGGCTGCATCCGCACGCCCGCCCACCGGTCCCTTTTCACTGTTGAGGGTCTCTGAACCTGGTGGCAACTCAAGAAAACTGTAAACACCACCAACAGGAAAGAGAATGTGGGTTGATGCATGAATAAATGTTGCAAATGCCAAGGATTTCACGTTGTTTTAAGTCTGTGTTTAACAATAAGTAACAATAGTTGAGCTGAATTTTCTCTCTCGTGACTTTACCCACGCTGCTTTCTGGTTCTGTGAAAAAGACTTAGGTGTCTTAACTGACAGCAAGTTCAACCGTAGGCGGCCCAAAATATCAAATGCAAAGTTAAACTGGATGAATAGATGTGATGTTCAGCCTGAGATGAGGTATTGTTCTCTGAGCTGGCGAGGACACAGCTGGAGTAATAAGGAGGATCATTTATGATAAATGTGACATGTGCTCCCTGTGAAAAAACAAGTAGTACCAAACTGTATGAAAGAAATAGATGAAGTTCCTGCATCTTTCCACCCCCTACCCATTCTCCATGGTTGGCTGATATGAACAGTTTGGAGTGTATTCTTCTAAATACAAACTTTTTAAAGACACATATAATTTTCTTCTACAGAAGATATCTCTTTTGCAACTTGCTTTTCATTTCTAAATCACAGACATCACAATTTCGAGATGTTCCGTAATTCCCTGAATCAACTCCCCATGCGTGGACATTTGTCCCTGTCTATGGGGTAGGTTCATAAAAATGGAATTTCTGGGTCAAAGGTTACATTTATAATTTTTGATAGGTAGTAAAAAAACATTCTTTCCAAAAAGGTTGCCCGGAAGTCACATTTTAGAAACATTATATATATATATACATACATACAGGAGTGTGTCTAGGGAAAAAAATTAAGTGGTAATATGAAAGACCTGTTGGGTGGATGGGTTTTGTAATAAGTCACTTCGTATTTGAGCTGTGTGACCTTGGACAAGTTATGTAACCTCTTCAAGTCCCAGTTTCCTCATTTGTAAAATGGAGATTCTAGCTTCTCTCTCCTCTGTGGCTGTGCAGATTTTAATGAGACAATTTATGTAACATGATTACCACAGTGTTTGTCACATACAGAACTCTTAAGAGATGCTGTTACGGTGAAAAATCTGGACAACAAGTGTCATGGGGGGGAGAATTGGGGGGAGGGTGTAGCTCAGCAGTAGAGCACGTGCTTAGCATGCATGAAGTCCTGGGTTCAATCCCCAGTCCCTCCATTTAGAAATACAATAACAATAAAAAATAAATTGGTACAAAATCTTGAAAGGACCATGCAAGTGAGAATCTCTGAAACAAGATTCATTAAATTTACCTCCAGATGGGTCCATTTGGAGGTAGCGAGACTTCTGGGACTGGAAAATTATTTTCAGGGTCATACCAGCCATGCCGTAGGTCTAGAAATAGTACAAATGAGCAAGGTTTTAAATTTTTAAAATTTTTTATGGTGTCCTTCAGTGGATTCCTATACCAGATGGGAGTCTGACTAGATAACATCTAACATCTCTGGAATTCTTCAGTCTATGAATCTGAACGTTATTAAAATAGATGGAAGTGGCCTAACTATCTCTTCAGAGAAAGATAGAACAAGCAATTCACAGTGTTTGTTCTTCTTCCTTAACCAATCCATAGTTCCTAAAAGTTCAGGTTCTTTGGGGGACAAGAATTGTGTGGTTACACTGCAGGGGAAAACTGGAAAGCGTGAGAAGGCCCAAGAACAGACGGTAGGCGGGGGTTGGATATTGATACAGTGGAAGGAGGGAGCCAGCAGCGGGACTCTGACAACCACGGCTTCAATACCTCTGGCAGGTAATTTGGATCCTTCTGCATCTCAAGGATATTTTGGAGGCGTGGAAAGAGATTGCAGTTCTTGAGTCGTGGGATTTTTCATTAGCTTGAGGTGAGAAAATGGCTGGTTGAGATTTAGGCAGTTGACCGGAAGGAAGACAGAGAGAGGAGCCAGTGGGAATGGAGCCGTGACCTTGAATTCACTCCATCGCTAATGAGTGGATCCCAGCCAGGCCCCCAGCCCCCCTGGCAGTGGCAAACAGCAGCCCTGGGCTCAAGTATTCAGGAACCCATGTTGTCCACAGATGTGCTGTCATCCAGGCTTTAACGCTGCATTTAGAGAGCACAGGCAGGGTGGATTTAGCATCATTCTTACAGGCCCCAGGATTTTTGGAATGGTAGCTGAGCACTGGCTCCAACCGAAAGTCACCAGCTGCATCAGACCCTACCAAGAGATTCAGCCTGTCCTTTGTGGCTTTCAAGTGAGGCATTGACTTCTCCTCTCCAGCTATGAAAGCCCGAAGCGGCATCTTCTTCCAATGGAAGGCTGTTAGACCTGCATTGAAAATCTGTCGTTCAGTGCAGCCACCTTCGTGAGCTAGATCTTCCGGAGGACTGGCTGCAGCTTCCAGATCAGCTTCTGCTGGTTCATCTTGTACTTTGATGTTATGGGGGACGGCTTCTCTCCTTAAACATCACGAACCCACCCCTGTTGGCTTCAGACTTTTCTTCTGCAGCTTCCTCACCCCCTCAGCCTTCGCAGAACTGAAGACAGAGTTAGGGCCTGGCTCTGGATTAGACTTTGGTTTAAGGGAATGTTGTGGCTGGTTGGATCTTCCATCCAGAACACTCAAGCTTTCTTTCTATCAGCAATAAAGTTTTTCACAGAAACAGACTCCCAGACATGGAGAACAAACTTACAGTTTCCAGGGCAAAAGGGGTAGAAAGGGATAAATTGGGAGTTGGAGATTTGCAGGTACTACAATATATAAAATACATGAACAATAAGTTTCTACTGTACAGCACAGAGAACTGTATTCAATATCTTGTAGTAACCTATAATGGAATAGAATATGAAAACGAATGTATGTATGTATGCATATGCATGACTGGAACATGCTGCATCTCAAAATTAATGAATAAATTTAAAAAATAAGTGTGTTTTACTATCTCATCATTCATGTATTTACTGGAATATCATTTTAAATTTCCTCCAAGAACTTGAGGACCCATGGTGGGTTACCCCTCCAACAAAATCACTGAAGTTCTTTTCATTCTTTTGGCTTTTTTTTTTCTTTCTTTCTTTCTCTATTTCATTTTGGAGAGTTTCCATTTTTATGCTTTCAAATTCACTAATCTTTCCTTCTGCAACCTCCAATCTGCCCTTAATCCCACCCAGTGTATCTCTCCTCTCAGATATTGTATTTTTATTTCTAGAAGTTTCATTTGGATCTTTTTAGAAATTTTCTTCCGTGTTTCTGTTGAACTTTTTGAACACACGGGATACAGTTGTAGAACCTGTTCTGCTGTCTTGTCTGCTCACTCTGAGGTCTGTGTCAGCCCTCCGTCAGTTTTGAATGATTGCTGTTTTCAGTATGGGCTGTATTTTCCTGCTTCGTCGGACATGAGGGAACCCCTGGTTGGGTGCCAGATACTGTGACTTTTACCTTGTCGAGTGCTAGATATTTCTGTACTCCTATAAATCCTGTGCTTTGTTCTGTGATGTAGTTCAGTCACTTGGAAACAGTTGAGTTACGTGGAAACAAGTCACTTGGAAAGAGTTTTATCCTCTGGGGTCTTGCTTGTATGACTAGATGATTGTTGTATGACTTTTTTTTAGGCCAGCTGAGAGCAGTGCTTGCTCTAGGACTAGCCTGGGAAACATTAATTCCATACTACAAGTCGTCTAGGAATAACCACTCCCACCCTGCGACTAGTCCAAGAGGAATTCTATTGAAGCAAGACCTTCCTTGGTACTCTGCTCAGTGCTCCGGCCGACAAGCTGTCTCGAGGCTGTAAACGGAGGCAGCCGTAGGACCCCCCACATTGCCTTCCCACTTCTCAGGACTCCTTTCCTTCACTGCATGATGTCTGGCGTATTGAAAGACTGTTGTTGCAAGATGCTTTGTTCCCCCACCCCCACCCAGTTGTTTCAAGAGAAAAGGTGCTTCCAGTCCTAACACTCCGTCTTGGCCAGAAGGATAAGTCTCTTTACTAATTGCTTGACTTTAGCTGTTATTTCTTTAAGTTTTTTTTTTTTCCCTATCCTCCCATTTCAGGGACTCCAATTACACAAATATTAGGCTGCTTGGAGTTTTACCACAGCTCACAGATCCTCTGCTTGCTTTTTTAAGTCTCTCTTTTTTTCTCTCCACGTTTCACACTGGATTGTTTCCGTTGCTAAGTCTTTTGTTAGGCAATGTCTATCCTGGTGTTGAACCCATTTGGAGTATTTTTAATCTCCCGATGTACTCTTCGTCTCTAGATGTCCAGTCTGCGTCTTTTTAAAATCTCTTCCATGTCTCTACCTAGCATGTTTGATCTGCTCTCCAGCCTATTGAATATATGGAACACAGCAGTAATGATTTTTTAAAAAACTGAAGTATAGTTGACTTAGCAGTCATTACTTCTAATCTGCTTTCCTACTGACTATCGTGTGTCAGTTTTGGATCTGTTTTGATTGTTCTCATTATGGATCACGCTTTCCTGTTTTGTCGGGGGGTGGGGTGTTGGGGAAGGTAATTAGGTTTTATTTATTTATTTTTAATGGAGGTACCGGGGTTGAACCCAGGACCTCATGTATGCTAAGCACACATTCTACCACTGAGCTACACCCTCCCCGCTACTCCCCTGTTTCCTTGTACCCCTGGTAGTATTTGATAGTTGCCAGTGCAAATGTTACCTTGCTAAGTGTTGAATGTTTGTGTACTCCTCTGGGTATTTTTGAGCTTTGTTTTGGAACTCAGTTGCATGACTTGAAAACAGTTTGATCCTTTCAGGTCTTGCTTTTGGGCTTTTTCAGGTAGGAACCGCACATCATCAGTTTAGGGCTAGTGTTCGCCCCCTCCCTCCCCTGCCCCCTTACTTCTGGAACTCTGTCTGATGCCCTGTGAATTGTGAGGTTTTCCACTCTGGTTAACAGAAATGGGAACTATTCCTAGCCCTCTGTGAGCTCCAAGAGTCATTCCTTCTAATCCTTTCAGGTGCTTCTTTCCTCCGCCTCAGGTGTTTTTAATCCCATGCATTCACTGATGAGACTCGAGGGAGACCCTCTGCAGCCTCCGGGGTTCTCTCTTTGCACAGCTTTCTCTTCTTCTGCAATCAGCTTTAGGCAGTAAGCTGGGGGAGTCAGACTTCTCGTGTCATTTACTTCCTGCCTCTCAGGGACCATCATCCTTCCTTGCCTGATGGTCAAGATCTTAAAAAGCTTTGCTTAATGTATTCCCCCCATCCCTACCCCCAGATTTTAGTTGTTTCAGGCAGGATTGTAAATCTGCTGTCTTTTAATACATCTCATCTGGAAGCCGAGGTCCTCACAATTTTTGAAGCCTAATGTTAACAGTTTTTGTAATTGTTGGTCCAGTTTCTAATAGTTTAAATTTACTCATACACTTCTTTGGAGATTATGATTTTAACACAGAATTTAAACTTTAAACTTTGACTTTGAACCCAAGCGATTAGCTCAGTCACTCTTTCTAAGGAACTTTGTCCCATCAACAAGTATTTGAGCACCTACTGTGTAGCAGGCACATTTCTAGTTGCTGGGGGTTACAGCTGTGAACAAGATCCCTGGCCTCATGAGGTTCATCTTCTAGTGGGTATGTCTTAAAAAATGTTCGCGTGATGTATTTGCTAATTTGTCAAGCCTTTCTGCAGGAAGCTCAAAACAATAAAACTAAGTGATGTAAAAATTCGAAGGAACAATGATAAATCCAGACATACTTTCAGCTTGAAACCCGTCAACAAATTGTTAGCCCTGAACCACAGTTGCATCTGTGGGCAACTGGCATGCAATTTGGACATGAGGTGCGGGATGCAAGTGCCCTCCTGCCTGTCAGCTAGCCTCTGGATTCCCAGCACCTGACACAGCGTCTGGGTAAAAGAAGGTGCTTAAAGCGATGACAAAAATTCAACCTCCTCTTCAAGGGACCTCATCTTGGCTCCTGCAGGGGCATGCCTGACGGGACACAGCTAGCCAGCACCAAGGGATGAAAGGGTTAAATGCGAAGCATCAGGGGGAGATGGAAATGTAACCTGAAGCAGGCTGCGGTCCTCCATTGTCAGTTCTTTTAAATTTACGACCGGCAGGTGAGAGCCGACACTTCTGCCTTTGCTTTGGTTCCTGACTTTTTTCTTTAACAGGGTTGGTCCAAGTCCCTTGCCTTGATTTCCCCAGGCGGGGGCAGGGAGGAGAGGACGAAGAAAGAGGGGCTTCTGTGGCTGCTAAACTTCACTTGTTTACGGTCGTAGTATGTGTGTGGTGTCTCTGAATACGTGGAAATCTACGGAAAACGTGAACATGCCGGACAACTGGGACGTACCGGGGGCGCGGTGGGGGGTGGGTCAGGGCCCCGGGCCCCGGGCCCCGTGCGTGTCTCCTCTGGTCCGCGCGCGTCCTCGGCTCCGCTCATCCGCCCGGGCGCCCGCGAGCCGGAGGGTGGGCGGGCGGCGTGGGCCGGTGCCGGCGGCCGCCGTGCGCGGCGCGGCGCGGCGCGGGGGGCGCGGGGCCGCGGCGCTAACGGGCCCCGGCTCGGCACGTGCGGGGAGCGGCGGGGCGGGGACGGGGGCGGGGACGGGCGGGGGCGCGGCCCGGGCGCCACGTGACGGGCGGCGCGGGTATTAAGCGGCGCGGCGGCGGCTCGCAGCCCGAGCTGGTGCTTCGCCCGCGACCCAGCGCCCCGGCCCGCCGCCCCGAGAGGACCGCGCGAAGGTGACCCGCGCCCGCCCGCCCGCCCGCGTCTCCGCCCGCCCGTCCGCCGAGCCCCGAGCACCATGAACCAGGTCGAGCCCGGCGTGCAGTACAACTACGTGTACGAGGATGACGAGTACATGATCCAGGAGGAGGAGTGGGACCGCGACCTGCTCCTGGACCCCGCCTGGGAGAAGCAGCAGAGGAAGGTCAGCCGGGCCGCGCGCCGGGCCCTCCCCGCGGGGCGCGGGGGACCGTGCGGACTGGTGTGGGTGGGGGGAGGCCGGGGGGTTCGGGGGTCCTCGTAGCCCCGCGCCCCGGTGGAAAGGAGCACACGTCCAGGGACGGGCAGGAGACGGCGCGTCGTGGGCGCGCATGTGCGTGGGCGCGCGGGTGGACGGGAGACTTCTCAACCAGGAATGTCGAAGGGAGAATGGTGCGTTTCTCTTTGAACCTGCTTTAGGCCAGCATCTGAAAGAGGCTCTGCCCCTCTACCCCTTGAGTCTGTGACCTTGGCCACAGTTGCGTCTCCTTACCTCCGTACCCCCACCTCAGTATCTCCCCAAATGAAAGAGGTCGAAGGAACAGCAGCCTCGTTCCCGTTCGCATAGGGCTGCCCCCAAGAGGAATTGAAAATCGTTTGTGGAATGTTTGGGGCTCCCTGGAGAGGGATGCTGTGTGAACAGTCACCCACCCATCAAACAGCAGTTATTTCACACTCTATTTATGGTTCATTGAGGTAAGCACCCAGGGACGAGGGAGTCAGCCAGCTCTAAAAGTTCCCTGCCCATCTTGCTTGGCGCTCTCCGGGGGCCCAATGGAACATTCCACTATTGCAAGGTTTCCTCCTGATCCCCTTGGCTGGAACAAGTGGGGAGTGCTCACGGCCCGGAGCCTGGCGGGGTCAGGCATGTCAGCACAGACCTGCTCACCCCGCCGTGTGATGACAGCGTTGTGGCAAAGGCCAAGTGCCCTGTGCTTTCCCCCCTGTTTTTCTGGGGGTGGGGCAGAGTGGGTTTCCCTTCTAAGGGCCTGCGCCTCAGTGGATGACCTCCGTTGACCATATGTGTGCATGGGAACGCTCTGGGGCTGCCGCCGTGGGCCGTTGTCTGGTGCTACCTGGGGAATCCGTGTTTTGACTCCACAGTCAAACGCATGCATCCCATACTCCCCGAAACAGCGTTAGCTGAGGGAGGGCACTCTGGGCAGTTATCAATAATCGTTTGGTTTCTTTTTTTCTTTTTCTTTTTTCTTTTTTTTTGGTTATTTGTAAAATAACCATGATATCTTCAAATGAAGATTTTTCTTTTGTTGGCTAGTCTCTCTCCTAAAAAAATTACTGTAATTATTTTAAATACCTAATTTCAGTCCATTTCATCCTCCACCCTAGTTTCCTAAGACTTCCATCATCCCTACAGTCTTGGAAACAACAGAGTGACATGTGGAAGCTGAGTCTACAAAGGAAAATAAAATGCCAAACCTTCTGCAGTTTAAGTGATTTCCTGTGAGGGAAACGCATGGCCTGAGGATCATTAATGTGTTATCTGGGCTAGTGAAGGATCATCAATCAGAAAAAAAGTAAAAAAAAAAGAAAAAGAAGAAAGCTTTAATTTTTAGCACTGAGCATTTCTTTTTAAAAAAATTTTCCCACAATTTTAATTACTATACTTTTTCATGGATTTTTTTTAAAAAAATCCTGTCTTTGTTTCAAAGATTTTTGTTTTCTTACGAGAAACAGTAAAATAGCTAAGGAATTAGACAGGCAGTCTGCTCATCATCTTTGAAAGTAACAGTCTAGTCACTGGTTTCTGTTGATTTTTTTAAATTATGGTACATAGCAGGATTGAGTTAATCTGTGTTTCCAAAGGCCACATTGACATATGCCTTTTGTCAAATACAAATTTTGTTATATTCACAATGTTTTTGGATATGATTTCATTGTAACTTTTTAAGTTTGGGGTTCCAATATTGTGAATGTATTGTTAAAGTTGCATAGCACTTGAAGTATATTATTACGAAGCAGACGTACATTCTGATCCCAGTACAGTGCTAAAAAGTTTAAAGTGAGAATTCCATTCTTTTCTTAGATAGATAGATAGAGTGTTGGAGACGTTGGGGGAAAAACAAAACAGAGCCAAACGTTCCATTAGGACACAGGCCTGAAGAGACCAGAAGACACTTGTGCTTTTGGTCCAAACCCACTCAAGTCAGTAAAATAATATTGAACTGTGAGCTCAGCACAGCCGGAGCAGTGGCCTCTATTTATGTCCCATGAGGCAGGCTGCTGGAACAGGACGAGGATGAAATGCCATTGTTTCTATTGTGGGCCACCTTCTCCACACTTGCCATTTCAGTGATATGCTGGGTATGAGGTCTGTCAACAGATGCTGGTAACACATGATGACGTCTGTGGTGTTATAATGGATGCGGTGCCTAATTATATCCACAGTTCAGAGAGTCTCAGGGGCTGTGGTAATCCTTGCTCTCTGGTGTGGAATTCCTCCCTACAGAAGGACTTGGTACAAGTCTAATGCTGTGTGTGTGAGTGTGAGTGTGAGTTGAGAGAGTTTTCTTTTACATAAAATTAACCATTACATTTTTTGGTGGGGGAGGTAAATAGATTTATTAATTGTTTTTTAATGGAGGTACTGGGGATTGAACCCAGGACCTCGTGCATGCCAAGCATGTGCTCTACCACTGAGCTGTCCCCTCCCCTACCGTTACACTTGGAAGTGTACAGTACAGCCATGTTACGTACAGTCACACTGTTGTGCAGCCCAGATCCACAGCTCTTTTCATCTTGCGCAAGTAGGCTCTGTATGCCCAGCAAACAAGCACTTTCTTTTCCTCCCTCCCCCCCGCCCCTGTCAACCACCATTCTACTTCCTGTCTCTACGAATTACTCCCCCAGGTACCTCCTGTAACTGGAGTCATACACTGTTCATCCTTTTGTGTCTGGCTCATTTAGCTGAGCATAATGTCTTCCAGGTTCATCTGTGTTGTGTCGTGTGACAGAATGTCCTTCCTTTTCAAGGCTGAATAATATTTCTCTGAATGTGTGCACCACATTTTGTTTGTCCATTCATCCATCGACACACACATGGGTTGCCTCTCCCTTTTGGTTACTGTGAATAATGCTGCTGTGATCGTGGGGGTCCAGACAGCTCCTCACGATCCTGCTCTCAGTGTTTTTTGGTTGCATACCTGGCAGTGGAATTTTGGAATCTTGTGGCAGTCACTGGTTTTCAATTTTTTGAGGACATGTAGTGCATTTTCCAAAAGGAGGCCATTAGAAGATGTTGAATTTACCTTTTCAAAGTGCTCCCCTTCCTTGTTTTGGGGGTGTTCAAGAATATGTACCGTCACATGAAGTAGGCCTCTCTAGTGGACTTTCGGTGTTGGGGAGCGAGTGTCTCCTGGAGGCAAGGAGCGCTTTGGGCCGTGAGGTCAGCTGCGGCCTAATCGGGAGCTGGCCGGCCGGCGCAGCGATGCTGGCTATGTGAGCTATCTCCGCACTGTCCTTCACTGCCCTGCCAGGCTAGAACAGACCTTTTAAGGAAATGGCTGTGTTTCGCTATGTGAAGTGTCCTTGCATCCTTAATCTGTGTCAGGCTGGATGGTGGATAAACGTTTCTACCTGTTGTTGCCTTCAGAATTCTGATTCGTTGTCGTTGTTCTGAAGAAACCCAGGTTCTTCTGCACACTCCCAGTTCAGGTGGACGACTCACCGTCCACCTCTGAGCACCTGCTGCCTGACCTGTCATCCGGGCTGAAATGTGGCCGCGTGGGGCCAGGCAGCGTGGAAGGAGGCTTGTGCGGGCGGGTCCGGATTAAAGGAGAGCCCGGATCCTGCCAGCTGCCCCTCCGTGTCCCGAGCAGCAGCTGCTGGTTACTAAGGCACAAGGTGGAGGCTCCTCTCCCTGGCCCGGGGAGGCCGCTCTTGCAGGACATTTTCCCGGGGTGAAAAGGCACTAATTGTTCCATCAAGGTGAACGGTTAACGAAAAGCTCGTGAAACATCTCAGATTCGTAAGCCCCAGAGGAGTCTCAGCTGTCCGGTGCTCTCTGGTCGTAATCGTCACTAAACCCATCGAGTTTCTGTTTCTTCAGCCAGAAGGTATAGCTAAGTGATCCCTGTCTTTCCTGCCTCCCAGGGTTTTTCGGAATCAAATGGTCCAACTAGTTTATGTCCAAGCAGCTTTGTCCACCGACAGTGATACTACGATTATGGTTATCCTTGTGCAGCAGACGCCTGTTCATGTCATCAGCGGTGTCGTGGTGATCAGCACCCTGCTTGGACTTGTCAGGGATGATGTTCATGATCTGTTCCTTAGTGACTTGGATGTACTTTGTGTGTGTGTGGTGAAATGCACATGACATAAACTGTACCATTTTAACCGTTTTTAGGTGTGCAGTTCAGCGACAGCAATCCATTCACGTGATGGTGCAGCTGTCCCCACCGTCCATCTCCTGGACTTTTCCACCCTCCCCAAATGAAAGTCTGTGTCTGTTCAGCAGTAACCTCCCAATGCCCCCCGCCCCCAGATGGGCTTTACACGCTTGAACACTTAGGACGTAAGGAATTGTTTTTTGTTTTGTTTTGGGAGGGAGGTAATTAGGTTTGTATTTGTTCATTTAATTTCTAATGGAGGGACTGGGGATTGAACCCAGGACCTCATGCATGTTAGGCAAACGCTGTACCGCTGAGCTGTACCCTCCCTCTGAGAATTGTCTGCTACTAAGTGCCAGGTGCTTGCTGTGTAAACTTATAGGCAGTCGAGCAAGGGGAACCATTGTGGGTGAGACTCATGGGGAGAGGGCTTCATAAGAGGCTGGAGCTTGGGGTGGGCCTTAATTTGAGTAATAACTAAATATTAGCGGAGTGGAGAGGGGAGAGAAACAGAGCATTCCTGGCTCGAGAAATAAAGTCAACAGCTTATTATGGGTTTATTTTAGGGGGCGGGGAGGGAGTGGTAAGTGGGACGTTGTAACAATAATGTGTTTATGTGACCCTTTAGCGCTGTCCAAGCACCCTCACATCTGTGTTTCATGGGACCCCCTTCTCCACCCTCTGAGACAGAGCTGAGGGGACAGGCTTAGAGAGGTAAGAGAGTAGGTGGAGGAGGCAGCCAAGGGGGCTCCCAACACCCAGCTCTGCAGTCCTGGGTGTATCTGCTGTTCACCATGTATCTGAGGAAGTAGACGGAAGACGTGGGCTTTCCTGAAGCTAAAGATGCAGATTCAGATGGAGAGAAAACTGCATAGGTGAACTAGGGCCAGTTGATGGGGGACCCTGGCTGCCGGGGTAGGTGTGGACTTCATTCTCCAAGCACTGCTGAGCTCTGGGGGGTTTTGAGCTAGGAGGAGCCATGCTTAAAGCAGAGTATTCTTGGCAGAATAAATTGGAGTGGGCACAGGCCTGAGGTGCGGGACCCAGGCAGAAGCCCCTTAAGGGACCATACCTTGGAAGTGGTGGCTTAGAGAAGCAGTGGTGAGGAAGGCATCAATGTGACAGTGATCAGGAGGGATTGTAAAAAGTATTACATGACCCCGTGTTGTTCCGTAGCACGCTGTTGTATAAATCCAGCTGAGAAGACACCACCTCACCATGAGCAATCCTGGACTTAAAACTCTAGAGAGTGGTATTGACAAGTAACAGGCAAACTAATGTGGAGAGTCTGCTCGTCCACCAGGAGGCTGTGTCTGGACGGGAAGCCAGACGTTTACCGATGTGTCGGTCAGTGCAGTGCATGTGTCTAGCCTGTGCTGTCCAGAGAGAGTTGTGGATGGGCAGGCTTGTAAAGGCGGAATCTTGTATGAGCCCTAAGACGCCTGCCCCAGAGGGACGTTGTTCTCTAGACGCCCTTGGCGGCGAGGGAGAACCTCAGGGGCAGGAGTGTAAGATGGAGCAGTCTCTCTTTGCATCCTCTTTTAGACACCGTGATGTGTCCTGGGGTCTGCCCTACCCCTTCAGCCACGTTCCCCCAGGAAGAAACCTGACCCCCAGATAAGGTTTTCCGAGAGCGTGGGAGAAGGAGGAGAACTCTTAGCTGGGAGGTGTAATTAACGCGGCTTCAGAGACCTGTCAGGAAGCCCTGCAGTCGGTCGGTTGCCGCAGCTGGGAGACACCTACGGAGGCGGCGCAGCCCGGGCGGGTGGGGGAGCCCCCGCGGAGCAGAGGCTTTGACGCGGAGGAGCACGTTGGAGGACAGTCAGAGCCGCACCGCTGTTGCCCTGGGAACCGTGGTGCTGATCTCCGGAGAGAACAGAAAGCGAAGGTGGGGGAAGCTTGCTAACTACTGTGCTAGACGAATTGCAAGGGAGGGGAGATCGTGAGGCCAAGAAGTGGGTCTTTCTAAAGAAGTCTGAAGGATGCTTTTGACACCAGCACCCACCTGCCTGAGCACGTGCGTGCACAACGCCCCGCCCCCCAGTTTTCTAGATCAGAAACTAGAGGCACCGAAGAGCGGGACAGACATGGGGCGCAGGCACGGCAGCTCTTGCTTCCATCCAGTCCGCTGGGGCGGGGCTGGAGAATGGAGTTGACACCCCCTTGGGCTTTCAGGAGCTGCTAGCTTCGTCCCAGGGACAGGAAGGTCCGTGAGAAGCGCAGAGGAGGCACCCCAGTTCACCGCGGCTGGCGGAAGGAAGAGGAGGCATTTCCAAGGCCCCTCCTGCACGTTCCCCGCCGCGGCGCGTGGGAGCATCTTCCTCCCTGGTACCCAAGTGGGGTCCTGGAAGTCACCTTGACGCCTCCCCCTCTCCCCGCAGTCCTCGGGGCCGTCCCCTCCTCCCGTGACTGACGTGCCCTGAGGCCCTCCTGCCCGGGCGGGGCGGCCGCCCTGCTCCATCCCCTTCCACACCTCGTGCTCCTCTCCCGGCTCTTCTCCCCGATGCTGCAGGGATGTTCTAAGACGCAAGCCTGGTCACGGCACCCCGCTTCAGGTTCCTCTGTGGTTCTGTGCCGCCTTCAGGAGGGAGCTCAGCCCCTCTGGCGGGGGTGCGGGAGGCCCGCTGGGCCGGCCTGTGTCTGCTCCTCCTCCCGCCGCGAGTTCTCACGGAGTCGAGGTGCTGGGCTGCCCCTGTGCCTGACCCCCGAGTCCCGCCTCGCCCTCCCGCCCTGGGAGCGCTTCCTCCTCGAGGACGCGGGTCACTCGGTCTCGCCACCCGCCGGCCAGGGACCGTGAGCAGTGCCCCTCTCTGTCCCCGCCCCCACACCTGCGCAGAGGCTGCACTCGCACTTGTGAAATAAGGACTTATGAGTCATATTTCTGAAAAGACCTTAGTGCAGTGAATTTCTTTTTTGCAAGCTTTTTAACTCCTTGAGCTACAGATGTATTAACTGCAACTCGTACTTGTAGCCTAATGCCTTTGAAAAATGTTTTCTCAAAGCGTTCTCTCAAGTTCCCCAAATGATGGACGCCTCTGACTTAGTTCTTATGCTAAGACTGAGCCTACAAAGATGAGCTGTTTAATTAAAAAAAAAAAAAAGACTCACAATTTAGACATTCAGGGAATTTTAAAAAAATCCAACATGTAGATTGATTTAAATGATACAAATGTGCCATCATTTTAATGAACAAAGTTCTGGTAACCTAAATTTGATTTGAACTGATGTTTTTGTCCAGATTGACAGCCTTTGCCCACATAATAAAGAAAATTCCAAAATTCACTTATGATGCAGACAAGTATAAATTTAAACTTGTGTTTCTGCATGTGAGACACAGTAAGACGACAGTTTTTGGAAGACGTGGAAGGCTTCCCAGTCGTGGAGTTGGAAAGGAGGGAGGCGATACAGGTGGTTCTGCAGAGTGTGTGTGCCTCGGGGCAAGAGTCAGCCTGAGCCAAATCCCAGACGACAGGGTTAGCGTGGCTTTGAGTCGTCCTGTTTTGTGTGTGTGTTTTTGCTGAGGGATAAATGTGTTAGTCATCGTCTCTAGAAATGACTATACAATGAAAATAGATTCTTGTTAGCATCCGTTACAGCCTTTTCATTAAAAGGCATGCTATCCTGGAAAAAAAAAAAAAAACAACAAACCAACTCTCATGTATTAGTGGTTGTGAGGACCAAATGGACAAGTAGGTGAATATGAGATTGGGGGAAAATGCGAACAGTGTTCAGTATGGAAGGTATGACTGAGTCTTATACAGATAATTAAAATTGAGCCTGGCAAATCAAGAAATCCTATTAGAGTCATGAGGAGTCTTTAAGTTACTTCATTATTATCAAACAAGATGTGAAGATAATAATTACTTCAAAGATAGATAATCTATCTCATTGCTTTTTAGTAGGATTTTAAGATATTTTATATGTACTGGGTTGAATCCTATGACATTTTTACTACTGACCAGTTTGACCTTCAAAAATTGCAGTTTCTCATTGTGGTTCAACCCGGTGAAACCACTGTACTGCCCTCGTCCCACTGTATTTGAGGTCCACACAATAGCCAAGCCCTAAAAGTGAATTCAAATCATTTCTAGGTTTATCTCTAGTGGCTTTGTTATTCGTCTGGGTTAATAAGGGGATGGTTACGTTTTGCAGAAGCTAAATATGTGAGATTTGGATTGAGGGCTTGAGAGCTGATGGAAATACCAGGGAGAGGGGTCAAGCCCACAGATCGAGGCTTTGGAGCTACCTGCTTGGAGCCCGTGGCTGCCGCCCGTGGGGCGATACAGCGGGAGGCCTACCTGGGAGGCGCGGCGGTCAGCTGAAGTCCGGGCGGGGATTACCTGAACGTGGGTGAAGATGTGAATTTTTTGGATGTCTTGGAACCACTGGAACTGTTGAAATGTCTTCAGTTTTCTTCCTGGAGAAATCTCACCTTGGTATCCCATTGGAACCCCACCAGTCTGTCAGAATCTGGCATTTGAATTGGTTTGGTCGCTGGAACAGAAACCCAAGGATTTGGCATCTTGGAGTGGGAGCTCTTGTAGCTCCTGAGATCAGTTATGCTTTCACAGGAAGTGAAAGGCTGTGAGAAATTACCGTGGTGGGGTGCTCACGTCTGTGACCTAAGATCCTGCATTTGGAGTGGCCAGGGAGGGGCTTGACTGAGGAAGACTTTATTGAAAATTCGTAAGGATTGCTGAAGCAAGCAGTTTTGTGACTGAAAAATACTCATTCCATGTTAACATACCAAATGTAGAATTTAACCACAAAGTTGGTTTCTCTTTTCTGTTTTATCATGTATAAAACTAAGGAAGTGAAATGAATTATTGTCCTCATTTAGGTGTTTTGTTTTAAGGTTTTTTTAAAAAATATGATTGGTATTTTGGATGTTGGAGGGTATCGGTCATGAAGACCTTTAGAAGACACGTACAGAGTTGTAATCAGTTTGGAGATTAGCCATAGAGGGTAATATTTTTGTATCTTAAAACATGCCTTTTGGAGGGGAGGCGGGGGTGAGGATCAGTTCAGGCTGGAATGTGGGGAGGAGATGTTAGTTGGAAAAATGCAAGCCGTGTGTTTTACATTTTGTGCACAGTGTAATTTCTCTTCTGTAGTTGCAATTTATGAAATAGGAAGTGGCCGATGATTTCATTGCATACCTTTCCTGTTAAATTTTGGGACAAAAGTTTTTTGTTTTTTTTTTTCAGTATAACAACAAAAAGTATTCCAGTAAGATAGTGAAAGTGATATTTTAATATATGGAGTTTTGCCAGCTGATTAAAAAAAAAAAGAGGGGAGGAGTGATTTGGCACATGGTCCCTAGCATCCTAAGCCATTCCCTCTAGACACAGCAGCTATTTCTTGAGAATTTCAGGGCACCATTTTCACCGTAGGTATTATTTTATTCGATCATCACAACAGTCTTAAGAGATGAGTATTGGGATCCTCATTTTTCAATTAGGGAAGTAAAGTGACTTGCCTGAGGGTGGTCGAGGGTGGGGAAGTGGTGGCTGCAAAATGCAGACAGAATTTGGTCTAAATTACAAAGACATTCTCTCTTACAACTGCAGTTTTATAAAATATGGAGGGTGCTAATTATTCTATTGCATATTTTGGTCCCCAAGTGGCAGAGCTAAATTTTGGAACCAGGCTGCTTCGCTCCAAAGGTGGTGCTTTTTAACCACTAAACTTTTTCCCTTTTTGTTGCTTTCTGCTCAGAGTTTTAACCAGCCACCCAGACCAAAAGCCTGGAATTGAGTCTTTCTCGTTTTTCACTTGTCCAAAACCTACTGCCCATGTGAAAGAGTGTGTCTGAATTTTGAATTTCTAAACGGCAACTGGGGGAACACCTGATAAGAATGAGAAGGCTAAATTTTGAGATGTGGAAAATACTGTCACCCCAAAGTTTTCTCCCAGTCAGGCTCTGGCTGGTGCTGTGTCCCGCGGAAGTGCCCGAGGAAAGGCCCAAGAAACCTCTCGAACGGAGGCTTGTAGGACGGGCCGTTGCAGGCACGTCTCTGGGATGAGCCGCTGGGCAGTCTGACGCAGTTCCAGAAGAAGCTGGTGCTCAGATGCCTGAGTATTTGAATCAGCCCCCTTTTGGAAGCAGAAAATGAGACTTCAAGGGGCGAGCGCGGAGATCAGTCCCCCTCCTGCACCGTGGTGCCCTGGGGACGGGCGCGCTCTCCCAGGTTTGGCAAATGGCTGTGCCCAGGACTCCCTTTGCTTTCTATGTGAAAAATCCTGCTTTTCTTAGATTTCTTTAACTTTTCAGTATGGAGCAGGTCAAACATACCCAAAAGCTGGAGGATGTAGGATGCAATGAGTCCTTCTAAGTCCCGCTGGCCAAGGAAAACCCAGGTGTCACTAATAGGGGATGTCTGGTTATTTTTTTCTCCCCAGCTTTATTGAGGCGTCATTGACAAATAAAAAATTGTACCTATTTAAAGTGTGTCCAGTGTTTTGATAAACGGGTACATTGTGAAATAACGATCAAGGGATCTCCAGTTCTAAAAGGGAAAAAAAGTGTTGACGTTCAAGGAGAAATTTGGAAGCAGCACCGCCGGTAGGCTGACAGTTGCCTTCCCTGTTTTGAAATGCCTCTCTCCTCCCTGCAGACCCCACGCTGTCCGGGGACCCCTTTGGGCTGCGCCGGCCCCTCCCTGCTCTACTTGGGCGCCTCTCCTACCCTCCTGCTCCTAATAATTTCTCATGCCGTTAATGTTATGATTGTCTGTTCCTAAAAGCCAAAGAGCGCCAAGATGTGCCCTTCCAGAGATCACCGATATTTTAAGGATGACCTTTTTAAGACAGCAACGCTGTTGTCTGATTCTGGAAAGGACCCTCATGGTGAGTTTCAGGCTTGAAAGGAGAAGAGGATGGACTTGAGCTAAGAGAGCACGTGGGGCAGAGGGGGAGCCTCTGGACGTCTGGGACCCTGGTTGTGGCCCCGTGTAGGGGCAGGACCGATGGGATCCACGCAGTGTGTTAGGGGCTTCTCTCCTCCTCCTGCAGGCGCACCCTGTGAACCCACCCTGTAACCTCCGAGTTCATCCGTCTAGGCCTCTTTTTGCTCCTGCGACACCGCTTTTACTGCTTGGAGTGGCGAGCTTGAATTTGAGACAGGAGGTGGAAACGGTGTCTTAAGACGCTGAATTTGATCCTTCTGCATCTTTATTTCCGCCTCCACCCCCGGAGTGCAGCCGGAGGCAGGAGCACAACAGACACTTGAAGGGTTCTTGGGGAGAGATTATTTTTAGGGGCAGTCTTGCCAAGACGGCTTCCGGAGATTTTATTTAGACACAGATCAGGCCTCCACCTGCTCAGGTATGTGGATTTCTAGGGGAGCTCTGGAAGGGATGGGGGGCTCCCTGCACGCAACAGTTCTAGGCCACCTCATTCTTCACAAAGATTCATTTCATTTTATTTTTTCCCCTCAGCTTTATTGAGATATACTTAGGGGGAAGGTATACCTCAGGGGTAGAGCACATGCTTAGCAGGCATGAGGTCCTGGGTTCAATCCCCAGTCCCTCCATTAAATAAATAAACAAATAAATAAACAAATATATAAACCTAATTGCCTCCCCCCAAAAGAAGTTAACACAACATTGTAAGCCATTGTAAACTAACCATACTTCAATTGAAAAAAAAGGAGATCTAGTTGACACATAACACTGTGTAAGTTTAAGGTGTCCAGTGTGTCACCCATCTCTCAGATTCTCTGCTGTTTATCACAGCACATGAGGAAGGAGGGTGGAGTGGCTCCAGAGGTAAGTGATCCTCCCTCCAGGTTTTCCCAGGACACTCCCAGCTGTGGCTTTTGTCCCAGAGGAACTAAAAATAGCATCCCCTTTTACTCTCACACGTGGTCCAGTTTAGACTCCAGACTCTGTGGTCAGTCAGTTTGGAGGAGATAGACAAGGTTAACAGAAGGTTGACACCCAACTAATTTATGTATCGGACACTAATGCCTTTTCTTAAGAACTGGCCTAGAGGGGGCCGGGTATAGCTCACATGGCAGAGCGTGTGCTTAGCATGCGCAAGGTCCTGGGTTCAATCCCCAGTACTTCCAACAAAATAAATAAATAAACCTAATTACCTCCCTGCTACATAAAAAATAAAATGAAATAAAAAATGGCCTATTTCTGAATTTGACAAAAGTGCAAATATTGGTGAAATGAGAGTTCTAAAACTTCGATAGATTTAAATACCAGAGTCTAGTCATTTCTGAATCTTCTAATTCGTGAATCCTCTAGAAGACCATGTCCTGCAGCCAGCGGTGGGAGTGAGCCCTGTGTCTCCGGGGGAGTCGAACCACCGAGCCCGCTGGAGGCCTCCCGAGGGCCGGGTTCCCCTCTGAAACACGTGTCATCGCCACACTTTGGGTACTTTGTGTGCTACCTCTGTCGTTTTACAAACACTCTGACTACGCAGACTTCAGTGTAAATTTTCCCTTATTTCCGTGAGACACAGGTGGGGTGGAAACCGCTGGAGTCCTCTGGGGAGCTGGTGGGGAGGCCGGAAGAAGGCCGTCAGACGTCCCCGGTGGGTGACAGTGGGTTCTGTTCCAGGAACTGGTATCTGGGTGACCGGGTACTGAGGACTCCCAGAGGTTCCCGTTCTGAGGCCCTAGGACTCAGACAGCGTGTACCTTCTCCAGGAGCCTTTTAAATGTGATGTTACAGTAGGGATTTCAGTATGAAACTTAAAAAATCTCGTGGTAGCACTTCGTCGAGTGATGCCCTGCAGAGAGGTGGAGTCGCTGGAGGACACCCGATTTAAGTAGTCTTTCTTTTTCGGGTAGAAACACGCAGGGTGGGTGACTTCAGGCTAGCCAGCATCATCACAGATGACCAGGGAGGTGCGGAGAGGGTGGCCTCGCAAGCCGTTTATACTTGCCCCGACTATCCTTTCAAGATACGGTTTAAATAATCGCCTAAGTTGTACGTGGTCGCTGCGGAAAATATGCATAAGAAAGTTTAAAAAGTCGCAGCATAGAGAAAACTAGGGTTACTGTTCTGCCATGTTGCCTGCCGCATGGCTTAATGCTGTAGTGTAGAAGCATATGTTTACGTATTTTATCCTGCGTAACTGTCTAAACCGCTCAGGGTCTTTATTACCTGTTTTGATGAACACTTTCCACTCAACATGAGCCCTAGGGAAGAACTTTAAAAAATCTTTTTTTTTTTGAGGGACTGGGGAGTGAACCCAGGACCTCGCACATGCTAAGCACTCGCTTTACCACTGAGCTGTTCCCACCCCCTGGGAAGAACGTCTTGTTGGAGGAAATTGCAGCCCGGTCCCCTCCAGCTCCCCTGTTTTTGGCCCTTCTGTTATCCAGAGCTTTTCCCTCATGGAAAGCAAACCTGTTGATGTACCTAATGGGTGGCTGGTCCTCACCCAGAACTGTGCTCTGGTCCAGAACGCCAATACAGAGAGTACGGTGTGTTACAGAGCGCTGGTCTGTGCAAAATGAACACTTCGGTCCCCCTGTGTGGGCAGCCGTGTATTTGGGTCCCTGAAAACAGGAACAGAATGGTGAACTCGAGCGAAAGAGTATTGACTTTGCTGTGTGTGAAGTACAAGCTGCTTCCCCAGTTGCCGGGATGGGCTGGGGGGCGGAGAAACATCGGTGTGCTTTTCTTGAAACTTGAGTTCGTCCTCAGAAGGAGATTGGTACAAGCACGGTGCCTGTTACTGTTGCCTAAAGCCGAGCAGCAGTTGAGTCTGCCCGGTCACAGAGCCAGGACGCCCCGTAATTACCCAGGCTCCAAGGGGACAGGTTATTTTGGGAAGCGTAGCTCAGGAGCAATTGTATGTAAGGCTGTTTTGGGGAGCCTTAGATGCTCGCTTACCAGAAAGTCCTCAGAGGAATTCTCCACGGAGGTTGTGCCAGCCTGGGGGAGGCAGGTGTGACCCCACAGAACTCCCAGCCGCTGGCTAAGTCAGGCTCTTGGCCTTGGGACATCTTTCAGCTCGGATGACCCGGGTACCAGTAGCTTTCATGTGGTTCTTTGAGCTTACCGTTAAGAAATTAATACTTCAGAGCAAAAACGACTTAAACTTCGATTCTGTAGATATTTGGTTTGGTTAGTTTAACATAGGCTTTTGGTCCTAAAATAGTTTGGGAGGCATCTTTTTCTAATCTTCACCTTTTTTTTTCGTGTAACAGTTAAAACGAGGAATTTCATCAAGATCACTTGTAAGCTGTCCTTTAAAAGACAGAATGCTGTAACATTATTTTATTTTTTATTTATTTTTTACTTTTTTATTTTTAGTTTTTTGGTTCCTTTATAATACTTTTTTTTTTTTTAAATAATTGAAGTACAGTCAGTTACAAAGTGTCAGTTCCTGGTGTACAGCACGATGTCCCAGTCATGCATATACATACGTATATTCATTTTCAGTTTCTTTTTCATTAAAGGTTATTATAAGATATTGAATATAGTTTCCTGTGTATTTTTTTATGATGAAGATGTTGTTTCAAGAATTTTAAACCATCCCTTGGAATTAAAGTGGAGGTGGCGTGGATGGTGGACTGGGTTCGGGAGACAGTGGCTCAGAGAAGTGTTCGATGTCCTTGCTGTGTTGCTCACCTCCACCTGGGAGATTACAGAGATGAAAAGGAGGGGTCAGGGGAATGAGTAACAAGGACTCCTGGAAGTGGTAATAAAATGTTTGTAGGGAACTTCCATGAGCTGGGAGGAAATTAACAGGCGGAAATGCTTTAGCTTCAAGATGAACGTAAGACTTTTTTTATGAAACAGAGAAAAGTGCTAAATAATTCAACCCAAATCCAATATTATTTATGGCAACCTGTATAAGAGGGAACACGGGGACACACGTTGGGTTTTAAATGGAGAGTTTGACATGAAAAAGGAATGCCGTAAGCTGAGCCTCTGGACAGCTGTCGTTTCACAGGACAAGGGAGGAACGGCAGGTTTCAGTTAGTGTGGTGTGTCGTTCTTGCGTGTAGTCACCATCTGCCTCCGTCAAAATCAGTAATGTTTAGACCAGAATAGTGAATATTTTAGCCTATTTGAATGTTGACTTCTTTTTAGAAGAAAAACTATTACAAGGCAGTTTGTACATAAGGGAAAAATCAAGACTGTGAGACAAATGTAAAAATAAATGCATGTTAGAGATGTGAATTAACGGACCGAGAACACCGGGGACGAGTTACAACCTGTTCAGAGGAGAAGCAGATGGGCCACGTTTATAGTTCGGAGTAGAGAAGTTCACATCTGGATGGTGCAGACCTCCCTGTGGGAGGAAGGAGGGTGGTCCTGACTGAACACAGCGCGTCTCTCATCTGTACACAAGACGAGACAAGTTTGGGATGGATGGAGTTGCAGAGTAGCAGAGAAAGGGCCGCCACAGACCTCCCCGTCGAAGCTCAGAGTCTCCCGAGCATGAAGTACCTTGTTTAGCTGTTTCCTCGTTCCAGAGGCCACAACGTTAATCTCTGCCATCCTTTCTGGGAGTTCGGGAGCAAACTCCACATATCACACAGGTCATCCCTTAAACCAAAACAAGTCTGGGCTACACTTGGCTTTAAAACAAAAAGGGAAAACTGAAGAGCATCTTTGCCCCGGTTACACAGCCTCAGCACAGAGTTTTGAGTGAGTTTCTGAACCTCCAGGGACTAAATGGAAGTCAGCCGTGTGAGCCCGGTGATTGAAGCCTCAAATTCGTGATTAAAACCAGACCTGGCTAGGACTGTCTTTCAAGTGCTGGGAGAGCCATCTCTAACCTGCCACTGAAAGTGTCGTCCATGAGTCTGAGTCTATTTTGAGAGACCCTTAGCAGAGAGGCTGCCTTTTATTTTTTACAAGGTATTTTTTGGGAGGCAAGATTACTGAGTCTGGTTTTTTTTTTTTACATTTAAGGTTTCTCTAGTTAGGTTTGACATGATAATAATAATTTTTTAAAAACCTGGAACTTGGATAGAGACAGAGTTTTAGCTTTATGGTGTTTATTTTTTCAGTTAAAAATTTTGATTGCTGTCTTTTTTTAAATGTCTTCTGATTTTTAATAGGTTTTTTTTTTTTAAATTATAGTCGGTTTACAATGTTGTGCCAGTTTCTGGTGTGCAGCATCATGTTTCAGTCATACATGTACCTACATATATTCCTTTTCATTATAGTCTATTGCAAGGTAGTGAATATAGTTTCCTGTGCTGTACAGTAGGACCTTATTGTTTATCTATTTTATATATGGTAGTTAATATCTGCAAATACCAAAATCCCAATTCATCCTTTCTCACCCCCTTTTCCCCCTGGTAACCATAAGTTTGTTTTCTATGTCTGTGAGTCTCTCTGTTTTGTAAATAAGTTCATTTGTGTCATTTTTTTAGATTCCACATGTAGGTGATATCATATGGTATTTTTCTTTCATATGGTATTTAGAGCGATGAGTACCATATGATTGCTGTCTTCTTTGATCTGTCCCGGAAAGTCTGTCAAATAAGATGTTATTTAACGAACAGTTACCGAGTGCCACTGTGTTCCCGGCACCGTCTAGAACACAAAACCAAGATCCCCGCTTCTCTGTGTGTCACGGCCATGGGTGTTTTTAGACTGTTCCAGGTGGTGGTGTCACACACCGGGTATTTCTGACAGGCTTTTCCCTGCTTCCCTTCCAAGTCCTTAAAGATTCCGGTGGTGACAGCCCCATTTGAGCTGCCAGTCGGCTTTGATGCCCTTAACGAGAGGTCGAGGTTGTTAGGTGTTCTCACACTGGCTCGAAAGGGGTCCTGCCTCCTGCTTGCGGGCGGTGTTTGTGGGGATGAATCAGTGGGAGAAGGCTGCCCCTCTTTTTTCCTTCTTACTTTGTCTTTCAGTAATTAAGTTTCTGTTTGTGAGCTTCCCTGGTGCTCAAGTTACCAGCAGCTTTTGGTACTGATGAGGTTCCAACTTATTTATGACTGAAGTCATAAATATTAAGCTTGAAGTATTAAAAAAAAATCAAATGGGCACCAGCTGTGCACGTGTGAGCCCGGGCGTTGTGCCTGCTGGGCGCTGGGCCCACTCGGTGCCACAGGTGACGGAGGCAGGACCGGAGGCCGCTCTGCTCATTTTTGGTTCTTTGATTTAAAATATGTGTGCTTCTCATATGTGGAATCTTAAAAAAAAAAAAAAAAAGACACAAATGAACTTATTTACAAAATGGAAACAGACTCACAGACACAGAAAACAAACTTCTGGTTACTGGAGGGCAAGCGGGTGAGGGGATAAATTGGGAGCTTGAGATTTGCAGACACTGACTACTACATATAAAATAGATAAACACTGAATTCCTCAGTTTCTCCTGCACAGCACAGGGAACTGTATTCACTGTCTTGTAGTGACCTACAATGAAAAGAATATGAAAAGGAATATATGTATGTGTATGTACGACTGAAACATGATGCTGCACACCAGAAATTGATGCAATGTTTTAAAGTGACTATACTTCAATTAAAATAAAATAAATGCATGTGCTTGCAGGCAGGTAGAAGGCTGGGAACCCGTTGTGGACATCCAATGGAATGTCATGGAATTTACCTTTTTACACGGGTTAATTTTATGGCTCATTTTATCTGGTGTGTCATGAACCCAGTCCTGATTCGAAGGTAGCCCTTTATATGAACGTATGTGAATATATTTTTTTTTTTTAAATGCATGGGTAAAGTATTTTTACCCCCTTCAACAAAAACTAGTGTTCTGAGCACCTTGTGCCATGAGGAAGTTAAGATGTGCCGGGGATGTCCTTGGTTCTTTGAACGGCGGGGTGGGTGCGTCCTTGTGTCAAACCAGGAGGGGTGGAGACCTGGCATGGTTCTGGGCTCCTGCATCACAGCCATTCTTGCACCCCGTTTCTGTCCGCGCAGCAGCCGACTATGAGTCTATGAAAGATGCTAAGCAACAGGTTATGCTTGGTTCTGGGAGCTGGAGTGTCTCCTGTGCTCAAGTAGACGTACGCCGTGACCGTGGCTGGCTCCGTGCAGTGACTCCCTTCCCTTTCTCTTAAACCCCAGAGCGCCTCGAGTTTCTTTGAATTGCCATCACTGACCACTGTTCTTTTGTGTTTCTATAGAATTTATATTTGCAAAACGTTTCCCCATCCTTTACCATTCATCATACTTCCCAGCCAACCAGGAGAATGAAGTTAATAGTGCATTGTTGAGGGGAAGAAATAGGCCACAGGAGAGATGGGCCGTCTTGCCCGCACCAGACCCCGCGCTGGTCACAGACCAGGCTTCGGCTTTTAGGGCCGTGTTTCTCAGGGACTGCTAAACCAAGCTGTCGCGTGCTATGTCATCTGGCAGCATCTTGGGGACTAAGCAGAGATTTGTGGGCGGGGAGTAAAAGGGCTGCCCACTGTGTCATTAGACGCCTGGTTATGCAAGTTATGAGAACACGCGGGCCCCAAACGGACTTCCATCTGGGAATTGATTGGAGCACGTGCCGCACCCTCGCAATTCACACTCAGACTTGCATACTTCTTGCTCTGGTTCCATTTGTTAAATGTTGTGTGTCGTTGCAGAGTGTACTGGGTGCTTAACCTGGAAGGTCTGCGATTTTTTCAAGAGCACATGATTATTCAGTGTTCCGTGCTGGACACACAGGCACCGTTGTGAGTGACTTCTGGGTCCGGAGAACACCCGATGTTAGTGTTATGGAAACGACAGGCCAGTCAAGAAACAAGCACCACTCGGAGGGTTGGAGTACTCAGATGTATTATACCGGCAGGCTCAGAGGGGCTTCTGCTCCAAAGCTCTGAGCACCTTCAAGACGTGCACATGAGGTTTTATAGGGTAAAGTACAAGCTTGGGGTATTCGGCCAATAGGCATGGAACAACTTTAGCAACATTATCATCACGAAAGTGGAGGCAGGGAGGCAGCAAACCAACATTCCAAAGCCAGATATGTATCTTTGAAAATCCAGTTGGCTAGCAAAAAAACATAAACAGCAATCCAACACTAATTAACTTAGATTTACAAGTTAGTCCAGCAGAACTCAGATCAGTATTCCAATACTTAGACTTGTTAGCCCAGCCCAGCCTCTCCTTCACATTCCTAGACTTGTGAGTTATCTTGTTAGACCAGCCCAGCTTTTCCTTCACATTAGCACAGGCTCCAGCAGAGACACTTTGTTAATGCTTTCAAAGATGGCTGAGTGTCTGAATCGTTACACTTAAGGTCACTCTGCCGGTGTCTGGTGTGCTCCCGGAGTGGCCCATTTCTCCGGGCACTGGAGCGTTTGCAGGGCTCACCCGGGGCAGTTCCTCCTGTGATGCGCGGGTCGGGGTCTTTCTGGCTGAGGGGGTGGGGAAGCTTCATGGTGGACCAGCACATCCACCTCCGCCAGCCACATGGGTGGCAGGGACTTCCACCCTCTCCCTGCCCTTCCTGAGGACAGCGCCCCTTCCGTAAATGCTAGCGCTGCCCCTCCTCTCTTCCCCAACCAGAGGGTTTACAAATGTGCGCATCTTTCTAGATGCCCACCCCCCCACCCCGCCACTTTTCAGTTATTTTAAAAGAACTAGGAAAAGTGATTACAAGGAATCTTGGCAAATTGGGAATTTGTGAAGTGGAAAAGAAAACACTATCAAAGTGATTGTTGTAAACAGGAAAATAAATGGAGCATTTTCGGAAAACCAGCAGAGTCATGGTCATCAGTAGTTTTTTGTGAGGGGCTGTTCGGTGCCCTTGGGGTAGGTCGTGGCAGCTGGCCTTCGTATTCCTTCTCCTGATAACCTTTTGTGTGTGTGTGTGTGTGTGTGTGTGTGTGTGTGTGTATACGCACACATATATATTTTATTGAAGTATAGTCAGTTTACAATGTTGTGTCATAACCTTTTGAACTGTTTCATAAACTTGATCATGACAGTTTTATTATTATTATTATTATTGTTATTATTATTATTATTATTATTTTATTAAATTTGTAGCTGGGAAAGTGTCAGGACATGAAGCACAGATAATTGCATGGTGTTGGAGTCAGAAAAAGAATCCGAGGCCTGGGCCATGGCTGTGGGCGGGACCAGGCTCTGCCTGACCTCCCGGCTCCCTCTCGGGGGTGCTGCCCCTCCTTACCTGGGTGAGTTCTGTTTCATCCAGAAACGCCCTGGGCTGTAATGAGTCCCCACATCAGGAAATGGGGTCTGAACTTGGTATTTTATGTAGTTACTATGAAAGTAAAAGCTCATTAACAGACTGTAAAGGAGATTGACAGCTGTTGTGTTGTCAGATTTTTGTTTGGAGAAAATGGAACCATAAATTGAACAGGGTGGTCCTACAGGGGCCAGCCCAGCCCGGGAGCCTTCTTGCTGGAAAATGGCATGAAATGGACTTGTACTCAGAGAACCGTGTCCAGTTCCGGGCTGGCTCTTTTGTCCTCGTTTGTGTCTCCAGGTGACAGTCTCTTCCAGGCAGAGATGCAAACCTGTGTTACTGAAACAAACGTTGTAAATACTCACAGCTGGCGCTCATTTTGATGGAAAGACCTTGTCTTCCCGTCTCCCTTTGGAACCATCTGCAGAGCAGGTTACGTCTCTAGGCTGAGTTAACTTATTACTTAACTTACGAAGACACCAGATACAAACGCCTAGTGTTCAGTGATACAGGCTTATCTCAACGTTTCAGTAAGCACGGAGGTGCTTTTTTGGCATTAAGCACGTTGGGCTGTTTGTCCTGTTGTACAGTTTGACTTCGAGAAGCGCAGTGGTCTCACGGTTCCTGTGCACTTGGGACTCGGCTAGTAAGTTCTTCAAGGAAGAAGGTGCGTCTCTGAAAGAGGTGGGTGATTCTCGCCCACAGATACTCTTGGGAAACTGCTCCGACTGGCATTTTTCTCAGCTGCCGTGTCTCGGGAGTTGAGGAGCCTTGGCTGGGCCTCTGGATCGTGTTCAGGAACATGACGGGGCAGCGACTGCTGGTGGGTGAGTGTCCTTCAGACTTTCCACGTGGAAACATAGTACTGTGAGTCACGGGCACATGGCCTTGCCCCCCGGGCCCTCTGCCTGTGCTCTCTATGGACAGTTTCGGTGCCATGGCCAGAGAGGGGCCCGTATGGGCAGGGAGGCCAGTCTGCACCCACAGGACTGTCCATCCTGGCCAGTGGCTTATGGTCTATGATTCTGGATGTTTCCAGAAGAAATGCTAGTATTTGCTCCCGTGACCTCAAGAGTATACGTCGTGAGACAGTGACTTCCACACCTTTGCATCTTTCTCTCTGTGTCTTGAACACTTGTTCTCTTCACTTTGTCGTGAGCCTCTTTGGAGGGCGAAGAGGACTGGAAGCATCAGCCTTTCCTGTCTGGAGGAGAGTTCCCATCTTAGTTCCCTCTTTGTGGCTCAGAAAGTTTTTTTATGTGCTTATTTTCAAGATGCAAAAAGTATATGCATTTGCCACTGGGTGCCCAGGAGCCGGGAGGGAGCCGTCCTCTAGAAGAGAGGCAGAGGAAGGTTTGAGTTGGAGGCAGGAGAGGAGGTTGGGGGACCTCAGAAGTGACGAGGCTGCTTCCGAGGTGAGCTGTGGGCTGGGGAGACAGAGGCCTCTTTCCTCGATGGTCTGAGTCTGGTCCACAGAACACTGTTTCTATTAAGAAAGGACCCTGCCTAGGCAATCTGGGTTTGAACCAAGGAGCCTACCTCCAAAACCATGTGGACCTATTTTGGTTCCAATTCTGCTCTCCAAGATTTAGTTCCCAGGGACCTGAAAGATGCCAGTCGCTATCACACAGAGGAAAAAAAAAAAATAACCCACAGAGACACCTTTAGGTAAAATGTGTGGGGTTTTGTACTGCTGTTATCGCGGTTGTTTTTATCTCCTCCATGATTGGCAGGCTTTTCCCAGAAGCCGAGGACAGTGGAAAATGCATAGGAACAGGCTCAGTCAGTAATTAAAACTGTAAATAGAATGAACATTAAACATTCTAATAGAGCTGAAAATTCCTTTCCAGCATGCACTGGCTTCTTTGCAAGCGATTATCACAGAGCTGTCGGGGCCCTTTTCTGCATGTACACTGCCTAGTCACCCCCTTTACTGGCTCTTTGGAATAGTTATTAAAGAGAGGGAAACTTCGTTAGACTTAACTGAATCAATTACCCTTTCAGATTAAATTCATTCTCTGGATGTGCACTGTTGAGTCATTACCTGTGGTCCATTGCCTTCGCTGTATGTGCGCCTATAAAAAGGTGGTATCACGGAGACTTTCCCGGTGCCCTGTTGTGGGGGCAGGAAGCTTGCGCTGATTTCATGAACAGCTTTGGGGTTCCTTCCGGAAGTGCTTCTGACCTGCTTTCATTATGAAAGGGCTTAAATAACATGGTAACGAGGTAAGGTGATTGACACCAGCAACATTTGCCTGTTTTTTAAGTAGAAGCTAGAGAAAGGCAGCTCTGTAAATATTTTATACCATATTTTTCCCTCTGTCAATTCCGTTTTTAAAAATCATAACCTGCTATTCTCTTGTGCGTTTCCCGAAAGCTTACATATATGATTATTCTTAAAACAACCAACCAACCAACCAAAAAAAAAAAGCTTTAAAGCAGTCTGGCTGGCTGAAAGTTGGGCCTGAGGTATTTTTCACTGTATGAGCTTAGTTATCTGGAAACAACCTAAATGTCCATCCATAGGGAGCTGGTTACATACATAATGGTAGATTCACGATGGTGGAATACTATGCAGCCATAAAAAAGGGGTGGTCTTTGCTGATACTGAATGATCCCTAGGTTATATTTTTCTTAAAAAAATATAAAAAAGCCAGGTGCAGAACAATGTGTATGGTATGATTGTGTGTGTGTGTGTGTTGTGTGTATGTGTGTGTTGTGTGTGTGTGTGTTGTGTGTATGTGTGTGTTGTGTGTGTGTGTGGGGGGGGAACGTCATTGAAGAGACACATAAGAAATGGAATCCATTTGTTGTTCTCTCTGGGGAAGGGAGCTGGCTGGCTGGGAACAGGAGAGAGAGGGAGGCTTTTCATTTTACACCTTCTCATGCCACTTGAATTCTGAACCAAGGTAGGAACAGACTCTTGTTAACACTCTTAACTTCAAAAACCAGGATTTGATTACCTAGATAGTGCTGTCCGATAGGACTTTCTGTGATGCTGGAAATGGTCTGTGCATGTCTGCATCCTCCAATACAGTAGCCACCTTGTGGCCTTTGAGCACAGGGAAGGTAGACTGCACAGCTGAGGAACTGAAATTTTAATTCCCTTTAATTTTAATTAATTTACATTTCAATAGCCATGTATGGCTAATGGCTACCATATTGACTGGGTGCAGATCCAGAGTGTATGACTTCGAGCATCTCTTTTGTTTAGACCTGACTGAAGTTTAGATGTGTTTTAGGAGAAATAATGATTAGTTTAGGCTCTCATGATAAAATTTATTATTGTCAATCCAAGAAAATGCCTACATTTTCCTTTGGCCCTAGAATTGAATACCATCACATAGTTCTTGAAATAAGTGACTATTCAATTTGAAAATCCTTTTTATTACCCAGGAAAATCGTTTTTATGGAAACAGTGTCTTTTTGTGGTCTTCCTTGGAAGAAGTCTATTTTTAAGGGGTTCGTTCCCCCCCGCCCAGAACACAGGCCCTGTTTGTGTGTCTCCCCCCAGCACAATGTGCCGGGCACTTTGTTCCTGGGCCCAGCAGCTGCTGTGTGACAAGGGACACTTTGCATTCCCAGCCAGCAGCTGCCAGAAGCCTTTTCTAATCTGGTTTTGGCAGGAAATAGTGCACAAGTGGAAGCCAAGTTAAAAGAAGCTTGAAAAATAAACAGAGAATGACTTTGGGTGCCGCGTTAGGATATAGTTCATCTTGCCGCTTAATATGGCCCTAAAATCTGGTACCATGACTGGACTGTGAGCCCTTCCGGGGCAGGGCTGTATCTGATTGTCTTTGGAATGTGGGGTCCAGCCCAGGGCCTGGAATATGCCAGTAGGAGGGTATTGTTATTATTATTATTTCTAATGACTGACTATACTGCAAATTTATTTAATTGAGTTGGTTAACTAGCTTAGAGCTGTTGTTCAACCAGGATAAACTGGTTGTACGTAATTAGTGGTTATGGGTCCCTCCCCCTCCCCGTTTTTTGAACGCCACCCGCCCTCTGCTCTAAAGGAAGACATTTTGAACATTCTTTACTCATTATTTATTCACCCGTTCTGCAGGGGAGCTTATTTCTGCCATGTGCCAGGGATCAGCACATCCTCGTTTAGTTTGTCTCTCCTGCAAAGTGAGAGGTTTTCAGAAGGCGGGGGCGTGGGTAGGTGTCAACGTGGTACCTTTTAAAACTGAAGGCAAAAATTCCTCAGGTTGTTTTACCAAATAAGTGACTTTTTTTTTTTGTCTCCAAAGAGGAAATTTTTACTAAACTCTTACCTCTGGGCGTCAAATCACTCTTTCCCTCAGACTCTGCTTTCTCTAAAGGTCCAGGATGCTGCAGCCTCCCAGCCTCCCCAGCGTGAGCACGGTGCCAGGCGTGGTCCACATGGAGGGGCGGGGCCTGCGTGCTGGCGGGGCGGGTGCAGCAGCGTGTGTTTCTTGTTGCAGACCTTCACTGCCTGGTGCAATTCCCACCTCAGGAAAGCCGGCACTCAGATCGAGAACATCGAGGAAGACTTCCGGAATGGCCTTAAGCTCATGCTGCTTTTGGAAGTCATCTCAGGTGTGTCTGAAACGTTTTCCGTAGGTGTTGCACCCCGTCTTATCCATCTACTTCTACGTGTGAGCAGATGCATCTGTTAGTAAAAAGAAGCTCCCTTTGAACCTGGCTGGGCAAGAACGTGGTGTTATTGGCAAAGAAAACTCTTCCAAAGAACAATCCGCCTGGACTTATTTTTCTGTTCTAAAAAAAGAATGAATTCTTTTGAAAACTGACTTATCAAAATGATGTGTCTGAAGGGGGAGGGTATAGCTCTGTGGCAGAGTGCGTGCTTAGCATGCATGAGGTCCTGGGTTCCATCCCCAGTACCTCCATTAAATACATACATACACACATACACACATGGATAAACAAACAAACCTAACTACCTCCTCCATGCAGAAAATTTTTTTTAATAAAGTAAAATGTTTCTGCCACCCACCTCGAAACCGAATAGGAGAAGAAAAAATTACATTAACATGATGACCCACCACGCTGCATCTCCATGCCTAGGGAGTATTCCAGAAAGCGTCTTCCAGGCCAAAAGCCAATGTACATGTTGGCCTAGCTCTGGACACGGGGGCTGAGGTCCCTGAGGAGTTCTGCGTTGCCCTGAATCTCAGCGGGCGACTGAGACTGTGGGTCCGATCGGCCTTGAAGAGGTGCGGTCGGGAGGGATGACGGCAGGCTGAGATCAGCCCGGCAGCCACCTCCGTGATTTGGGCCAGGCTCCCTGACTCCCCCTCACAGTGGTCAGCAGCCCCAAAGGCTGCAGGGGCCCCAGCCAGCTTCTCTCTTACTCATTTATAAGTTGGCTCATAGACCAAACTGGACCCTCCCAGCAGATCTGAAAAGCGTGTGGCCTTCACAGGACGGCTCCCCTCGGGTCCATTAGGTCTCGAAAATGCTGTGGTTTGCAGGAACCGGGGACGGGAAGGGACTGCGCCCAATTTCCGTTTAAGGAGAGCACGGACTCTGAACTTCGGCATCCTGATTCCGCATCTAGGGGCTACTTTCTGTGTTTACATGAGTCCTTCTTCATCCGACAGGGGAAAGGCTGCCCAAACCCGACCGAGGGAAAATGCGGTTCCACAAAATTGCCAACGTCAACAAGGCCTTGGATTACATCGCCAGCAAAGGGGTGAAACTGGTGTCCATCGGGGCTGAAGGTGAGTCGGGTGTGATGGGAGTGGCCTGGCCGTGCTCCGGCCTCCCCGTGGGGCAGCGGGCCTGCAGCAGGACCCCTTCTTCCCACCCTCCTCGTCCCCCTGCCCCCCCACCTCCCGTATCTGCAGCCTTGCCAGGCCCTGGGCACCATGAACTGGAGGCCAGGCTCTAGGATCGTTTGTAAAGAGTGGAGTCAAGTAAAGGGGGAGGGTGTAGTTCAGTGGTAGAGCGTGTGCCTAGCATGCACGAGGTCCTGGGTTCAATCCCTGGTACCTCCACTAAAAAGTAAATAAATAAACCGAATTACCTCACACCCCAAATTTTAAAAATAAAATAAAATTTAAAAAAATAGAGTCAAATGTGATGCTGTCTCCTTCAGACTGATCATCAGAATGAGAAGGAACTTGCACGCCCAGTGAGTCTGGCAGGACTGACACTACTCGGCGTCGGCCCGAGGACCTGCCAGCAGGGGAAGGGGATAGAGTGAGGCGGAGCCCGTGTGCTCTGTGGTTGGGTATTTGAACCTTAGCTCACCTAGGCTAAGGAAGACCCCTGGGTTGTGTTCGGTGACTTTGCATAGGTAAGATCGGCCCTCAGTATTAACTTGGAATTCACTGAAACTGGAGATGTGGTCATGAACACCAGACACACAGCGACACTCACGAAAACAGAAAGTGGTCTTTCCATATGTATATTTTGCGATAGCTCTGCAGTCCAGACTTCCCGGAAACCCCTAACTTAGCGGAGACCCTTGTCCATGGATCACGTGATCGTCTCCCTCTTTGTGTTTTCTCACCTGCAGAAATCGTGGACGGCAACGTGAAGATGACGCTGGGCATGATCTGGACCATCATCCTGCGCTTTGCCATTCAGGACATCTCAGTTGAAGGTAAGAGACACAGTTAAAAACCAGATTGTCTTAAGATGCTGAGAGTAACTTGTAAATCGAGCTCATAAAGTCAGATCTGAATAGGGTTTTGTAAAACTGAGCTGTCAGTCCCATGACTGAATGAAAGACAGGCAAGTTGGGTTTTCACAAGTTTTATATGTGCATGAAAAAAGCCCCCAGCAACTGCGTTTCATTCAGGGCGGTGGAAGCATTTGGGGAGAGATGAGCACATGTTCAGAACAGACGTCGCGTTTTGAAGTGAGTGTCCTGTGAGCTGCTTCTTTACTGCGTTTATACTAGTAGGTTCACGACTGTGAGAGTTCTTCAGACTTCACAGCTGAGACGCTTCTTTTTTCAAGTGCAAAAAAATAATTAAAACTTGAATGTTTTCATTCGTTAGTTCTTTATTTCTTCCTCTCTTTCCTCCTCCCTGTCCCCCCATCTCTCCCTCTTTTTTTTTTTTTTTAAACAAAATCTCTATTGTCATTGTATCTGTTGGCCCACCGTCATTGTAATATAACCCTACTCCTTGGCACGGCCACTGCAGACGAACGTCTTTAGTCTTTGACGCCCACCGCACTCCAAAATATTTTGATGAGTTCAGCACTGTGGAAAAGTGTCAGATTGACATTCTTAAAATTAGCGCTTTGCCTGTTGAGCACTCGAATCACAAAATGTAAAAGTGCAGAACGTGTTTAAGGGCAGTCTGACTCGTCCAACCAGTCAGCCTCCTCTAACTTTGTCACCTGACAGGTAACCAGGTGCCTGAATGGTGAGGGCTGGGGGCGTTGCTTATAATTCTGTCTTGGAGGGACTACCCTCTGGCAGTGATTTTAGTCACTAAGCAACCAGCAACTCTGAAAACCATCCGTCTGCCTGCTGGTGTAGGGGTGACATGGAGCCTACTTCTTAAGGAGCCTCTGATCCCCTTGGGTTATTCCTTTAGCACTGAAGCCCCATTTATGTCGTCTAAAAATCAAACTCAGATATAATGATAATTGCTGTGCACCAGGAATTGACCCAACATTGTAAACTGGCTATAACTCAATAAAAATATATTTTAAAAAAAGATATAATGATATTAAAACCTCAGAGATTCCGGGGACGGGGGCAATTATAGCTCAAAGTTTCAGTGCATGCTTAGCATGCACGAGGTCCTGGATTCAGTCCCTGGTACCTCTATAGAAAAAAAAAAAAGTTAAAAAAAAAAACCCTCAATAATCCAGACTCAGGAATAACAGCCAGCTCGAATTTACAAAGAGTCTGTAAGTTTGAGAACTTTCATACACCATACTCTCATCAAAGTATGTTCTTTTCATGCTAATGAAAATAATAAGATGCTTTTTTAAAGTTCCTGCTGTATTAAAAAATAATTTGTACTCATTTGATCAGTTTTATATCCTCCTAAATTTAAATAGTTAAACAGCTGAGCCCACTTCAAAGAACAAATACTGTTTTAAAAAATCTTATTCACAGCATTGAATTTGCTACACCAGCAAGTCCTTTTCTAGCAAACAGTACAGAGGGGAGCTTGACCTCAGTTTTTTTATGGTTGGTTACAAATTTCAAATTAGTGGTAATATTAATTGAAAATTTAATTCTACTTCGAATGTAAGTATGAATGGTATTATCCATTAGAGATTTCCCCCCAGATTATTATTAATGCATCCCAAAAGATAATCAAATCATAGCCTTTTGTAGAACATCGCAACAGATACACAAATCCGCTTCGCGAAGGACTTGACATTAAACATTCAGAAGTGGCACTTTCATTGGCAAAGTGCTCGCATCTCTTCAGGCAGAAGTCCTTCCGTGTCCTACATAGTAGATAAAAGTAGTTTGCTAACTTCTATTTTTATTCCTTTTACCTTTATGGAGTCATTTCTTAACACCCTCACTTAATTCCTGTAAATCTATAGCAAAATTGCCTGAATTTTTTTAGCAATGTGTATTATGAGGAAAAACGCATTGTTACAAAACTGGCCTCTGAGGAGTCAGTCTCCTTCGAGGATGACGGGCCTCTTCCAGGAGGGAGAATGAGGGGCTGATGTGTCTGCTGGTGAGAGCAGTCCAGGGGTCCCGAGTAGGTGGGGCGCCTTGGGGCGTCACATGGCTTCTCTGGCGGAATAACGAGGGCCACTCCCTGTTTACACCCACCCTCGGGGCTTCACGTGTGGACCTTTCAGGTTTATCCTGCACCTGCAGGGCTGGGGTGCACTGCGGCTGTGTAGCTGATTGTCCCAGGCTTTTGCTCAGTGCCTCCAGATGGACTCGGGGTGGGAGGGAGTCAGCTTTGTGAGCGTGGCCAGTTCAATGAGGAAAAAACTGTTCGACATTCATAGTCTGAGTGTTCACACATTTTCAGACAGAAATGAGATGAAACTTGGGTAGCAGTTACAAGATTATATTGATCAACTTTGCCTCTGTTTGCTTTTCTAAGCTGAGGTTCATTTAAACATAATGAAATAGTGTTTGGATTATTTCCTCCTGTTGTACTTTATCTTGTTAATTGCGTTGGCCAGGACCCCAAAGGTTACGTGGACAGCAGAACAATTTGATACGGCGTTCTGTGTTTCAATATCTGTACCAACTAGTATTTTAATAAAGTCTTAGAACTGCTCGTCCTTTTCCTCAACAGGAATTTGCTAGATGAGAGACACGATCAGGAGTCATTCAGATTATTCTTACAGCACAGGAAACGGGGCGTGATGTTTATATTATCTGGGTTATGGGTCAAAGACAAGTCTGACTGAGAAATGGACAATTTAGATAAGCAATCCCAGGATACTTATTTTGGTTAAAAAAAAAAATGACTTTAAGCTCTAACTGAAATGGAAGGCCAGGGCCCAGTTTTGGCTAAGAGTCCACATGTTTGTAGGGGCTTTCTAAACTAAAATGTAAATACAGACAGAATCCTGAGTGGCTCTGAGGAGCTGTTGGCACGTATGAAACTTCGGGTCCGCTCGGAGCAGGTGCCAGGGTGGTGCTGGAGGCTGCCTCAGTCCTCTCAGGCTGGTGTACAGAACGCCGCAGACCGGGGGCTTAAACAACAGAAATTCATGTTCTCGCCATTCTGGAGGCCGGAAGTCCGAGATCAGTGAGCCTGCGTGGCTGGGCCCTGGTGAGGGCTCTCTTGGCTTGTAGACGGCTGCCTTCTCTCTGTGTCATCACGTGGCAGAGAAGGAGGGCGTGGGGGGGAGGTACTGAGCAAGGCCCTTGGAGCCTCTTCCTGTAAGAGCACTGATCCATCATGGGGACCCCACCCTCATGACCTCATCTAACCCCGACTGCCTCCCAAAGCCCCACCTCTAGATGCCATCACACTGAGGGTTCAGGCTTCAACCTGTGAATTTGAGGGGGACACAGACACTCAGGCCACAGCGGAAAGGCAGGAGATTTGCTGGGGAAATGCTTGTGGAGGAGAAGGTGGGGGAGCTGGAGATGGCCGAGACCTCAGGCCCTTGGCCTGGCTGAGACCTGCGCTGGAGCCGGGCAGGGGCGGGCTTGGGAAAGCGGGATCTTGTTGTGCAGTGCGGCCTCGGGCAGGGTCAGCCAGGCGGCGCGGGGTCCTCCAGCCCCGGTTGCTCCCAGAGGAGGCCCTCGTGCAGCAGGAATGGCCCTGCTCCGGGGACCCTCCCTTGCTCAGTCTTTGGCTGGAGCAGCCCCGAAGAAGTCTGGCCCCTGGGGACCGAGGGGTGGACTTAGATTGTGGCAGCTGGGACATGCGTTCTGCCCTGTGCCCCCAGCAGTGGGACATCTGAGCAGCACGTCTTCACAGGTGCCACGGTGGGATGGTTGGTTTTTATTAACTTGGTCAGAACCTGAGTGGCCAAACTTGGAATTTGCCCATAAAAGCCTTTAAGTATTTTAAAATCACGGGGTAAGGGAACACATTTCAGACATAGTGGCCTCTGTGAATTCCATTTACCTAAGAATATCAATTGTGAGGGAGATAAACGGCAGGCTAGTTAAGTCATGAATCACACACTTAAAACATTTTGTCAGGATGTTAAGTCACCAGTGCTCCTGCAGTCTGGTTTTGCTTTTATTGTACCATCCAGTGTGGCTGCTCCTGTTTGTCCTGTTTAAGTCCCTCCAAGTGTCATCGGAGTCGGGCTGGGAGCGGCTTCCAGCGCTCATCCTCTTGCAGAGACTTGACAAGAGGTGGTGCCTTTGGTGTTTGGCCCCCTGCTGGGGGCATCTCTTTAGAAAGAGACTAGAATTTGGGTGCATGCAGTGGTTTCACTGTGGACACTTCTGTTCTTGGCTGTCACTGCAGAAACCTCCGCCAAAGAAGGTCTGCTGCTTTGGTGCCAAAGGAAGACGGCTCCTTACAGAAATGTGAATATCCAGAACTTCCACACGAGGTGAGCGTCCAGGGCCCGGCCCCTGGGCTCTGTCTGCAGGCTGGGGTGGCGTTCCCCCAGCGTTTCCTCTCCCGTGTGCGGGGCATCTGCTGTATGGAGGAGAACTCAGGCTCCAGAATGGTGGGCGCTCAGGGACTCTCCCGGGAGGCCTTGGTTAAGGTCTGGGAGGTGGGCGCTGCTGTGAGCCAGCATCGTGCAGGGGCGCGGCCGGCTGGCTTGTCAGCGACCAGCAGAGCCCGGAGCACAGTCTGCGTGTCCCCGTGGCGTAGCCCCAGCCGGATCCCTCTGCTCTGCCGTGCACACAGGATTCTTCACCCGTCAGCTTCGTCTGCTGGCATGGGGGAGAAGCAGGAAGATCGTGTATGAAAAACCACAGGGAACTGGATCAGGGAAATCCGAGGCTAATCTGAGAGCGTGGTTTGGTCACCGGCTTCAGTCTTCCTTTTCATGTAGATCTTTCATCAGTTGTTTCTGTTGTCTCCCTTTGTGTGATGTGTAACCCGTGACTGTAAATGGGTCCCCAGGCCCCAAAGGTGATTAGAGACACGAAAGGTGCCCCCAGGACAGGTGGGGGAGGTTCGTCTGGGGAGACAAGTACTGAGCCAGGCCATGAGCATCCAGAGGTGACGGGCGCCTCCCCTGTCCCTGCCACACGCCGTCCAGGAGGGCAGGAGCCGGAAGGGCTGGGCTGGCAGGTCATCACAGAGGTCCCAGACGCCTCCCACCCACATTTTCCTCCCCTGGCCCAGGATTAGCCTGAGCACTTCAGCCACGTGGCTCCAGGGGTTTTCTTCCTCCCCGACCCCCTGAGGCCCAGAACGCCCGCTCCTAGTTTTCAGTGAACCCGTGGCTCAGCACAGGCGAGCTTGGAGTCTGGTACAGAGGGGGTCCAGGAACGGTTAGTGCTGGTGTCTCTGGGGAAACAGACTGAAATTCAGAGCCTCCCTGCTGAGTCCCTCAGCTGCTTACTCCTCTTTGCCTTAAAAAAGTACAAATACGAAAAAACAAAAAACCTGGGACGGAGGTGGAGGTGGTATAGCTGAGTGGTAAAGTGCATGCCCAGCAAGCACGAGGTCCTGGGTTCAATCCCCAGCGCCTCCACTGAGAAAAAAGCTAACCCCCCCCCCCCAAACATACAGTGCCGTATGTCAATTATTGTATCTCAGTAAAACTGGAAGAAAAAAGTGATTTAAAAAAACCGAAGAATCTTATGAAGAGAATTGGAGGAGTACTTGGGGGGCCGAGTGCACTACGGAGTGTATCGTGGGGAAAGGTGGGCATTTCGGAGTCCACGCCCTCGTGTCTGTACAGGCAGACTCAGGGCAGGTCTGCGATGGAGACTCGGAGGAGACAGAGGAAGAAGCCAGGCCAGGAGGGGAGGAGGGCAGGAGAGGGGCGTCTCCCCTGCGGGCACTGCCAGCTCTCCCAGCACAGGGCCGCCGGGCGCTGGGGAGGAGGCCCGGCAACCTGGGCCTGAGCTGTAGGTGAAAAGGAGACATCAGGTGGCAGAGGTGCTCAGCAGACTCCAGGGGAAGACGAGTGCTCAGGGCAGGGGCCTCCGTGTCACCGGGTGGGGGTGGGGTGGGAAGGGAGGTCCCCAGGGCCTTCTGTGCATTAAGTCAGACAGAAGGGAGGTAGGGGCCGCGCGTCCCCAGTTCCAGCCGGCATCTGACTGGGAGCAGCCCCTCCCTGCTGCGTCCTCTGCATTGACACGTGTTCCTGTTCTCCCCGACCTCGTGCAGCTGGAAGGACGGCCTCGGACTCTGTGCGCTCATCCACAGGCACCGGCCCGACCTCATTGACTACTCAAAGCTGAACAAGGTCATTCCGGGGGCTGGCGGGCTGTGTCTGCATGTGGTCCTGAGAGTGAACGCATGAGCACCGAGCTCACCCCAGCACGCCAGCACCCCCACTAGCCCTGCACGTGGTGTGGATAGGAGGGTGGCCGGGAGAGTACTCACTTGCTGTAATGAGGGCTGGACAGGCCCCAAGCCAAGTCACCTGTGTGCCCAAATTAAGACATGTTTGTTCGGGGGGAGGGTATAGCTCAGTGGTAGAGTGTGTGCTTAGCTTGCACGAGGTCCTGGGTTCAATCCCCAGCACCTCCATTAGAAGATTAAAAAAAGCTAAATAAAAACCTAATTACCCCTCCCCCCATAAAGTAGTTTACCAATGCAATCTGTGATGGAAAAAAGAAATTCTTGCCCCTTCTGAGTCTTGCGGTGGACGCTCCGCCTGCCTTAGAAGCAACGCTGTGGGAAGCAGTGTCCCCCGGGACCGCTCCTGCGCGGCAGTCAGGCTGCTGGTGTGCCTCGCTGGCCGTGTGCCTCGTGTTGGATCCGGGGTCTGGTGTGGATCCGGGGTCTGGCGTGGGTCCGGGGCTGCTGCACGCCGCCCTCACCGCGTGGCACGGGGGTGCTTGAAAGAGTGTCCTGGCTTTTGCCCCCTTTGCAGTTGGCGCGTGCCCACCGCCCCGCGCCCGGCCTGTCTCCACTGCCTGTGGGCTAGCGCGTGCAGAGCGTGCTTGTGTCCTGAAGACGAGTTCTGGCGGAGGGCACCTAAGAGGACGCGGCTCCCGGGGTACCTCAGCTTCCCAAAGCCTATGTTCTTACCCCTAGGTTTTCTGGAAGTGTTTCAGACAGGGAGAGAATGTCTGGTTTGTTTTCCCATTAATCTTTATCTCATTTGTAAAAGGAGGGGCTTCTCCTGGACAGACCTAGTTTCGTGAGCAGTTTATAATGGTCAGTTTTATTACAAAGGTCAGCAGACCTGTGGTAATTGGCCACCTAAGACGGGTGAAAAAAAAATAGCCGTTAATACTTCTATTAGATTAGACACTGGCAGTAAGTAAGTACATGTGTCTATTTCACATGTACATATGTATTAACATGTGTTACATATACATGATATTACATACATTAACATTTTATATATGTACATTAATATTAACATATATTAATGTGTTATGTGCACACATATGTATATTGTACACACAGTCATTCAGTCTTCATGATGCCCAGTAAAATATATGATACAGTTACCTAGAAAGTACGCAGCATTACTGTTCCAGTTTTTACAGAGGAAGAAAATAAGGAATTCAGTAATCTGCCCAGGGTCACGTGCCCGTAGTGGAGCCAAGAAAACACTATTGCCACATTTTATGTCCTTAAGTTACAGTGTCTGAGGGAGATAGCTTTCACAACGTCCCAGAATCATTGCTCTGCTTTTAATGCTGAAGCTTTTTTTTTTTTAATACGTTCAGAACAAAAGGCAAGCAACTTTTGCCCAGTTCTTTGGCTTTGTAAACATTTGTGTAAAATTCGCAGGTGAGACTGCCTTTCTGATATGGCTGCTTGTAATGAAGTGATTATGGAGTTTGTTAAAACAACATGTAGTTGGAAAAGTGTTTTGCCTGAAATGATTGTGTCCTCTGTGAGGCCAGGGAGCTGGCTTTGGTTTCTTCACGGAGCACTGAATGTTTCTGAGGCCTGCGTGTTTTAAATGTTTCACCGTATTTCAAGTAATTGCGCTCGTTGCAAAGCACTGCCGTTTCTAAAATGTTTAAATGGCTTTGATGTTAAAATTCATTACAGTCATCCCCGGACTAATGCTACTTTTCATTTTTATTTTTCTATCTTACATGTACCCCCATCCCATTTCAGATTCACAAGACAATCTCTTTAGTAGACCCAAATGAGAAACGCTAAATATACACCTCTAGTTAAATTTACTTTTTAATGTTATGTATATATTTAACCAGTTTTGACAGTGGAAGATAAAAGTAATCGTAAGAACAAAGATTTCGTCACCATTTTTATTTACAGTTTCAAGGTTTTGTAATTTCTTCTAGTCTTTGACATCCTAGAAACGTTAACTTTTTCTCTTTTTAACCATCTTGTAACATGCTCTAGTGATCTGAAAGTTTCACCGAAGCAAGCTGAGAGCTGCTTGCCTCTCTTCCCCCCTCGCCTTTCTTATATGTAAAAGGAGGCTGTTGGACTGAGTATTCCCTGTGGTCCCCTCCCTGAGCTGGAAAACACGGTTTCACGCTTCCTTCTGGAATCACGTAAATTTTGTTCTCAAGAGTTGAAGATAAGCCCTGGGGCTTCCAGGGTGTGCTTTCGCATCTGCAAGGAGGCCTCTGACAACTTCCCTCCTCGCCGCAGTGTCTGTCCCCTAACCCTTTCACGCACACTCTGTGAAGTGCTGTCTGCATGGCTTGTGGGTTTCCTGTCATTTCTGATGCTTCTCTAAACGTTTGAAGTGTTGGGGAAAAGACGAGACGGAGAATCTTTTATACTATGATGGGAAGGCCTCCTCCCCGAAATGAGGTACATAAAAAACGCTCCTAAGTCTTGTCCAAGAAAAAATCTTAAAACCCCGGTTATGCTGTCTTTCCTGCAGGATGACCCAATAGGAAATATCAACCTGGCCATGGAGATTGCCGAGAAGCACCTGGATATCCCCAAAATGCTGGATGCTGAAGGTAAGATGGAAGCTGTGTCTGCTGACTTACAGAAGGTCCACAGGCTATCTGTGTGACAGCCACGCACGGGGATTTGTAAAATTTATAGCCACTTAGGATCCCTGAAAAGTTTCTGTCATCGGCCTCATGAATATTAGAGAATTTCATGTGTAGCTTGTTGAGAATTATTTTTCAGGATCCTGCTCCCAGTCACACCAGCAAAACTAGTGAAAGGATTTGGTTAAAAGGTTTGTGGCAAAGAAATGGGGTGCTCTGGTTTGTGGTTTTCAATGAAAAGCTTCCTATTTTACTTTAAACAACATAAGTCTTTTTTTTAACCACATAGAAATTTACCAAATAAATCTTTCTATGAAGGGCTTCTTAAGATTCCACAAGGAGTAAAATCTTTCTTTTTTTTTTAGATGAAGTAAAGTTGATTTACAATGTTGTTAATTTCTGGTGTGCAGCATAGTGATTCATTTACACACACACATATATATAGATTCCTTTTCACATTCTTTTTTTTTTTTTTTTTGCTTTTTTTGTGGGGGGGGGTAATTGGGTTTATTTACTTATTTTTTAATGGAGGTGCTGGGGATTGAACCCAGGACCTTGTGTGTGCTAAACACATGCTCTACTACTGAGCTACACCCTCCCCTACTTTTCATATTCTTTTTCATTACTTTCCTTCTAACTAGAAGTTACAGAATTTGGAACATTCGGCCATCAGTCACATTTATTTTTAATTAGTTGAAATTAACTGTAGTTTAGTTAGACCTGAAAGAACCTGGAAATATTTTGCGGTTTCATATACTTGTGCCAGGGCGGTTTCAGTACCTTTCCTGCCCTTTGTCTGGGATGAGCTGGTGTGAGTTTGCCCCGGCACACAGTTGGCAGCTCGGATACCTGCGGACGGTCCCCTCACTTCACTGCTGCCTGAGTCACTTCTCCCTCTGCATACTCACTGAGGACCTGCTGGGAGCCAGCCCAGGCTGGGGCCTTCGGGGAGGTGGGGGGGTGATGAGAGGTAGAAGGTAGGCCCTGCCCTCGGGGAGCTCATAGCCCTGAGTCTCTTGTTAATATTATCATCCTCCAGTGCTTTATTGCTTCTGCTAATCAGCATTGTTGGGGAGAAGCGAAGAACTTGATGGTACTCAGCTGTCAGCCTTCTGTTCCTCCTCCTTTTTGGTGACTACATTACGGCTGCCCTAACAAATTACCACCAAGTGGGCGGCTTGAAACAACAGAGGCTTGTCCTCTGACAGTCCGTGCACTGTGACTCTGACATCAAGGTGTTGGCAGGGCTGTGCTCCCCCTGATGTCTGCAGAGGAGGGACTTGCCTTGTTTCTTTGGCTTCTAGAAGCCCCGGGTGTTCTTTGGCTTGTGGTAGCTTCACTCCAATCTCTGCTGTGTCGTCGCATGGCCTTCCCCTCTGTGTCTGTCTCTGCGTCCTTTTCCCTCTCCTTGCAAGGACGCACGTCCTAGTGGATCAAAGGCACAGCTTAATCCAGCAGGACCTCCCATCAACGCGAGCACGTCTGCAGGGCCCTGCTTCCAAGTCAGGTCGCGTTCGCAGGGACTGGGAGGTAGGACTCCACCTGTCGTTCTGGGGGACAGGATGCCGCCCAGTCAGGGACCCTTCAGTCAGGACTCCCATTCTGCCCATTTGTGCACCCAGCCATCTTACCAGATGGGCGTTGCTGGGTGCTAACACTTGAATACGCTTTTCAGGATCTACTTATGGTTCTTCAAAAACTCTTAAGCAGGGAGAAAGGCAATAACGCGAAGAACAGAGAAAAAGTTGCTTTTCCTCCTTGTCCATCTGTCCTCTCTAAGGCAAGGGTACATGTGTACACTCTGCCCTTTGACCTTTGCACACAACAGAGAACTAGGCAGAGTTCACCATCTGAGTTAACAGCTGGGACACTGAAGAGAGGAGAAAACGGGCGACGTTTAGTAAATTCATTTCCACTTTGTCCAGGCCTCCCTGATTTACTGCAGTTGAGGATGAGCGCTCCGGCAGGTTAACGGGTCTCCCCTGCGTCTGTGCGTCCTGGTCCGGCTGGCCGTCCTTCCTGTGCATCCCCCGAGGCTGGCCGGCTGTGTCTGCTCTCCATTCCTCTCCTCCTGCCTTGTGGCACATCCTGGTCCACCCTTACTTTTCTTTCTCTTTCCTTTTTAATGGTTCACAAAAAGTTTTGCTTGCTGTGTTCTTCTCTTTGTAATTCCTGTGAGCGTCTCCTGGAGAAGACGTACGACCTTGCCAGACGTGGGTGTGGGGCGCGCTGCGCTGCCACTCACGCCCCAGCGGGTCCGCCCCCTGTTAATTACCCGCTGTGTCCGCACGCCCCACCCCCTCAGCCTCACACCAACGCGTGTTGCCTCTGCGGCTTTCACTGGGGTGTCCTGCCCCGTCTCCTCCCCTCAGACCACTGATGCCCTCGACCAGCCCCCCACCCCCCGCTGCTGTCGCCCTTACTTCCTGTCACTTGTGATGGTCTCTGGACCCCAAATGGGGATTTTCAAGCGGCTCATTGGGCTACTCTGACCTGTTCCCTGTAGTAGCAGCTGGTGGAAGTCTTATCCACCTTCCTCATCTTACCCGCCTTCCATACTTTCAAAAGGTTATGGGAGTTTTTGTCTGCTCTCCTCCACATACCTTTCTTGTGGTGAGCACCAGGGGTAGGTCTGTGTGGACTCGCAGACGGGACCTTTGTTGAGCCCTGGGCCCTCCGGGTGTCCCTCCCAGGATAGGGGGTCTCTGGGCACGTGCTGTCGTGGGCACCTTGCAGAATCCTGGGTGTGGACGCAGCTCACTCGCTGGCTCACGAGCGTGTCCGTCCTGTGCAGCGTCCCTGAGGTTCAGGGTCGGGGCCCAGGGACACGCAGAGGCCAGGAGGGTGGCTCGGGTGGCTGTCCCTGTGCTCACGCTGGTTTCTGCTCTTCCTGTGCGTGCGTCTGTCTTCCTGTTCTTGCCTCCCTCAGACATCGTGAACACCCCGAAGCCCGACGAAAGAGCCATCATGACCTACGTGTCCTGCTTCTACCACGCCTTCGCGGGCGCGGAGCAGGTACCCGCCCGCCCGCCCGCGGGCCGCACCGCCCTGGTGCATGGGTTCCAGCTGTGCGTGTGTGAGTGTGTGCTTCACGTCTTACCTTGGGCTCTTCTCAGTGTGTCATGATGACCTAATACAGCAAGTTCTAAACCGAGGATACTTTTTTCTTAACAGCTTTAACTTAGTCCCTGAAGTGTTGTTCCCTCTCTGTCCTTCTAAGATCTTGCTCTCATTTCATTAGTCAATTGTGGGAAACATTTGTGCTTTAGGGAAAAGCAAGGGTCATGAAAACTGAGCCACACTGGCTGCACGGTAAAGGGGGGCTTCAACAGGGAGGAATGAACCACTTTCTGCTTCCCCTCTGCCTGGAGAGTGTCTTCCCCGTTCAGTGGTTTGTCAAACATCTTGCAGGACTAATTTTACTTTACCTGAAATAGTGAAAGGATAGCAGTGCTAAAACCTCAGGAAAACCATTCACATTCCTGGAGGCAGCCTGAGGGACGCTGTGGGTGGGTGTCCCCTGCTCTCCCCGTGGCCACCTGCTTCTGCCTCCTGCCCCTTCCCGGATCCAGAGCCCGGCTAGACTGGGGTGGACAGGGGTGTGTATGACTTCTGTGATCTCTCTTTTGTTTTAATTTTTCTTTTGGTGGGGGAACGTAATTAGGTTTTATTTATTTATTTAATGGAGGGACTGCGGATTGAACCCAGGACCCCATGCATGCTAAGCACGTGCTCTACCACTGAGCTGTGCCCCCCCCCCCCACCGATTTCCGTGGTCTCTTTAAGGCCATCACCAGAAGGTGGTGATAACCGGAAATCAGCTGGTCTTAGGGCTTCCGAGGCGAGGCTCTGGGCCAGGCTGCAGGCTGGACGGGCAAGTTGCCCCTCTCTTGGTTGGCCTTGTGGTCGTGGTTTAAGGCACTGGCTGCGCTGCGCTGCTCCCGGCCCAAAGCCCCCTCCACAACATGATGATAGATGATTATTGATACCACAGCAATGACTCGCATGGGTTAAAAAAGTTTTAAGTGAGTTCTACTCCGTGGAAGGACCCCACCGAGCACGCCCTGCGTCTCCATTTCAGGAGAGGGTCCTTCCGTGAGCTCAGTGCGGTTATGGATACCTTCGGGACCCAGCCCTTTTGGCTTTGATGTCCCAAGGCTAAAGCTGTTCAGAGCTCTCTCCCCGATGTCCTGGGGTCAGGAGAGCTCAGGTTGGTTGTTCAGGGACCGGAGATTTTGCTTCCTCGACCCCCAGATTCCTGCTACTAACCTGCTCGATGTTTCATGACGTGTGCGTTGTTGACTAACGCTGTCTCCCGTTATCCCTGCAGTAGACTCAGCCTGCCGTGTGAGTCTGTGTGAAAACTGTGCCCGAGGTGTGAGCTGACCCATCGTGTGCCCCCGCCATGCGCTCGTCTTGTCCGCCCGAACCTGGAATCCGCACCCCGTCCAGCCCGCCGTCCCCGCATCGCCCCGCCGCGCCCGCCGTGTGTCTGCCCGTCCCCGCGACAGAGCCGTCCTGTTTACCTATTGTGTTTTACAGGCCGAGACAGCAGCTAACAGGATATGTAAGGTTCTTGCTGTCAATCAAGAGAATGAGAGGCTGATGGAAGAATATGAGAGGCTAGCAAGTGAGGTAAAGGAAATGGGTCCCCCAGTCCTGTCCATCCCCACCCCGGGGGCGAGGCCCAGAGCGTGCCCACGGATGTCAGTGTGTTTTTTTACCTTTACATTCGTCATCTCAGATGGAACAAAAGTAGGAAAGTGCACTTAGAACTCAGGGGACCATGACTGTTGGCACAAAGGTAGTCCCCGTGGTCTCTCCGCCCACGGCGAGGCACAGAGGTAGTCTGCGTGTTTTAAGAAGTGGGACGTGATTCCATTCTCAGCTCTGCACCTCCAGGGTCGGGCTCCCCTAGAGGACATCGCATTCCTTGTTTGTTTTTTCCTGCTTCACTGGCTACTGACATCACACAGGGTTCACCCCACATTCAGAATCCCGGCTCCACGCCGTGACCCAGCGTCAAAGGAGCTTGTCTGGACTGTACTGAGACGTGGCTCCGCCCTGCGTGTGTCTGTAAATATCTAGGGGGACCTACAGGGAAGACAGAGCCCTCCGTCCCAGATAGCTGAGTGTCAGTCTCCAGGATGCCTTTCTGCAGCGTTTCAGCCAGATTCTTGGGCCGACGAGCACTTCCACGTGGCTCTTCCTTTTGTTCTCCCACGAACACAAATAGAAGCCGTCTCGTCCCTGCCACTGCACCGCCCGTGCTCCCCATGCTGGGTGTGGGCTGAGTGGCGTCCAGGCCACCTCCTCTCTGGGCTGAGATTCGTCACAGTGACAAAGCCAGAGACCAAGGCATCCTCTGACTTAATTTAGCTGACCTTTGGCCTGTGCTGGGCACAGCATCAGGGCACTTGGCATAAATTTCCCAAGACATGGTGGATATTAGTCCAATCTAAAGATAATGTTTATATTTGCTGCTGCTGTGGGGAGATTTTGTTTGGCAGCATTGTTTGTTTAATGCCAGTGACCGACTTCAGGGTTGAAGGATGCCCAGGACCGAGGACAGTCGGTCCTCAGTAATTGCAGCCTTCCTTTTCTTACTTGGTCCTCATTTATCCTCCTCACACCCTAAGACTGTGCAGGGCACTTGTCAGACCTTGGCAGTAATTCAGAAGGCGGTTACTGCGTCCTCAGACGTCACTCCCATTTTCACTTTTTTTTTAATGGCGGTCCTGGGGACTGAACCCAGGACCTCGTGCACGCTAAGCACGCGCTCTACCACTGAGCTACACCCTCCCCCCTGCCGTTGTCCCTTTCATCATGCGGCTTTCATCATGCTAGCTATTCAGTTAAAATACACTTTGGCCTTGAGTCTGTCCCAGATTTAACAATACTCTGGTCTAGTAAGTAGAGGCACTCACTAGATTTGAGCTTATTTAAAATAGAAACGCCCTTTAAATTAAACCCAATTTTTTCCCAATTTTTTTTAACACCACATTTCCACCATGTCAGGTTTGGGTTTTTGTTTTTTCATTTGAAAGCTCCATCCAGCATGTGTCTGCTAATGTCTGGTCCCTGAGTTCCCTGTAAATGTCCCATTTTTTGTAAAACATGACTCGTGCTGACTCTGAGTCCTCGGCCAGTGCATGGTGTCCTGGGGTGATGGCGAGGGGCCCTGGGTGGACGCTGGGATTTCTGTTGGAGCCGCAGTGCCTGGAGGGGCCTCTCTGCTCCTTTCTGTCGGGGCTGTTTCAGTCACACGTCTGTGATTTTAGGAACATTCGGTCCCCCTGTTACAAACTGTTAGTTGCCTCTGTTTTCTAATGGTGGGGAGGTTGCTGGTGTTTTCAGCCCTTTGCGTGTGTATGTGTCTTGTGAGCAGCTCCTGGAATGGATTCGGCGCACGATCCCCTGGCTGGAGAACCGGACCCCTGAGAAGACCATGCAGGCCATGCAGAAGAAGCTGGAGGACTTCCGGGATTACCGTCGGAAGCACAAGCCGCCCAAGGTGCAGGAGAAGTGCCAGCTGGAGATCAACTTCAACACCCTGCAGACCAAGCTGCGGATCAGCAACCGGCCGGCCTTCATGCCCTCCGAGGGCAAGATGGTGTCGGTGAGTCAAGGCCCTCCCCGACGGGCCGCTGAGACGGGGGCATTGGCCGCTCTCTTCAGTTCCTGGATGTAGTTTTGGCCCTGCGGCCGCTCCATGCTGGACGTTCTCCTCCCTGCCCTCCTGCAGTTCTTGACTCCTCCCTGCTGCTGCTGGGGTCCCCCGCCCAGGGCAGACCTCTCGCAGACGCTGGCGACAAGTGGTCCCTGGGCTCCTCCCCGCCTCCCACCTCCCTGCCTGGCCGTGCCCTCCCCTGCCAGCTAGACCAGCCTCTAGATGGGCACCAGATGACGTGCCCTCTGTCCCCGTCTCACCTTCTCCAGGCTTAGTCCTGCCTCCATCTCCCTCTTGGCACCATCAGTTTCTCCTGCTCTGCTGAATCCTTCACAGCCACTCAGGAAGCGCTCTGGAATCTGCCAGACGAAAATTAAACCCTTCTGTGGCTCCGCGTCTCCCTGGAGCAGCAGCTGCCCTCTCTCCCACTTCCCTCTGCAGGAGAGTGTCTAGGGAGACTTCTTCATGGTGCTGGTGCTCAGTTCCTTCTCGTTCCTTGACCCCTTTCAGCCCTCAGCCTGCCGTACTCCGGCTGCCGCCCCCGCCCGCGCTGACTGGTGTGGTCAGAGTCAACGGCGTCCGAGCGGACGGCCCAGTGGCCACTTCGATCTTCATGTCCTCTGCAGCTGTAACCATTGCCTCCTTTCTGAAACCCCTTCCACTTTTGGACTCAGCTGTGTTCCTCCCGCCTGACTCACGAGTCCTTCCAGTCGCTGCTCAGAGCTTTGCCGCCCCTGCCCCGGCTGCGGTGGCTGGTTCCTGGGCTGGTGCTGACCCGCCTCTCTGGCTCCACATCTGCAGGTGATCCCGCCCAGCCTGTGGCTTTAATCACCAGCTGTACCACCAGCATCTCCCACATTTTACATCTCAAGCTCTGATTTCTCCTCCGTGCTGGGTTCACACACCCGCGTGAATGTCTCCAAAGCACATCAGACCTCACAAATCCAAGTGTCTTCCCGCACTGGCCTCGGGCTTAGTAAACAGCATCGCCACCCCCTAATTACCAAAGCCCCAAGCCCAGGTGTCACTGCCGATCCTCCCTTCCTGTCCAGGTCCTCAGCCAGTCCCACTGGCTCCACATCCAGATTACATTTTAAGTGTGAACCCTTCCCTCCACCTCTGCCCTCGCCTGTGCTCAGCCACTGTTCTCTCCTCCAGCCCTGCAGCAGTCCTCGTCCTCACTCTTCTGGTTCTTTCTCCCCCAAATTCATTCTCTTACACCAGCTGCCATCATCTTTTGAAAACAAATCAGTGTGTCCCCCTTCTCCTTAAAACCCTCCAGCGACTTCCCAGAAGACTTAGAAGAAGATCCAGGTTTGCTATCCAGGATCAGATACGCTCTGACCCCACCCCCACCCTGGGGACCACACCCCGGCCGCTCTGCCCCTCACCCACGGTGCAGCGGCACTGCCCCCTGCGGTCCTGCCCCTCCACAGGCCTGTCCCCCTGCTTCATCACATCCCTGGCTGCTTCTGTCCCCGAGGTCTCGGCTCAGATGCCACCTCCTCAGAGGGTCTCCTGGTCACCTGCCTGAAGGAACCGTTCCCCCTGGGCTGTCAGCATCACTGAACCCTGGTTTGTGTCTCCTCCGCAGGCATCGCTGTCGGAAGCAGTACTCACACTGGTGGTTCAGTTCCTTGTTTGTCATCTTTCTCCCCCAGCAGTCGTGGAAGCCACATGGGCGGGGAACTTGCCAGGCGTGGTCCACTCGTGTATAAAACCTCTCGCTGTGCCTGGCACCTGCGTGATGCCCAGGAGGCAGCTGACCGCTGGCCGGCTGGGTGATTGAGCCCGGTCACCGAGCAGGAGTCACTTTGAGCTGAGTCACTTTGGGGCTTCGTCTCGCATAGCCAGGACACCAGAGCCCTGTTAGCCTGTGTCCACATCTAGGGGAGCATCCGGTGTCTGTTAGCTGATGAGAATGACTATTTGTTTTCAAAGGGCCTGGTGAACATGAAGACGTTTAGGAACCAAACAGTTGGCTGGTCATTTGGGGCAGGTGAGGGGCTCAGGGGGCAAGGGAAGGACCAGAAAGCACAAAGGGCAGTGCTGTCAGACGTCCTGGAGGAGATCTGTAGAGCAGGCCCGGAGGCCAGAGCGTGACAGTGCCCTTCCCCTGCCCTCCCCCGTCTCAGGACATCGCGGGCGCCTGGCAGAGGCTGGAACAGGCAGAGAAGGGTTACGAGGAGTGGCTGCTGAATGAGATTCGGAGGCTGGAGCGTGTGGAGCACCTGGCAGAGAAGTTCAGGCAGAAGGCGTCCACGCACGAGACCTGGGCTTACGGTGAGTTGGCGAGATGCGGAGGGGCTCTCAGAAGATCCGAGCTGTGCTGCGGACAGAGCCGCGGTGTGTGGTGAGCACCCTCCCAGGCACCTGTGACCCACCCACTACCCCATCTGCTGACACTAGCTTCTGCCAATAGAATATTTATTAAACACCACAAAGCAACATAATTTCCCACTTAAGAGAATCTGCTTGTTGGGGGAGGGCACAGCTCATTGGCAGGGTGTGTGCTTAGCCTGCACGAGGTCCTGGGTTCGATCCCCAGCACCTCCATTAACAAATCCATAAGGAAATCTTAATTACCCTCCCCAAAGGAACAAAAAGAAGATCTGCTTGGGAAGGACGGATGTGAGATACTGTTTTCCGTAGTCTTAACGCCTTTATTTCATGAGCTCCATCTCCTTTCAGGCCTTGCAGACAAGCCTGTTACCATGGTCGTAATACGTTTTTGGCTGTCTGCTGTCTGCTGAGCTTAGAAGCACAGAACCTTCTCCTCATCACGTGGAAATCTATTTTGAGGAAGGCCAGGGAGGTTCCCCCGTCCTGTGGGTTCCTCTTGCTGCTTGATAGTTGCTGTCCCACAGCAAGAGGGTCACAGGCACAGACGTGCAGCTGGACAGGCCGGCGTCCAGCTCTGGCACGTCCCAGCTGTGTGCCGTGGACACATTCTAACCCCTCGGGGCCTCAGGGTCCCCTTCAAAGTGGAGCGACAGCCACACCTATCTCACAGCGTTTTGATGAAGGTTTAATGGGTTCACGTTTATAAAGCATTTGTATTGGTACCTGGCACAAAGGAAGAGCTGTGTTGTCATCATTACATACGTGAGCACTTGCTTTGCACTTCTAGCTTTATAGAATTAAATTCTTAAGGGTCATCACCAGGGAATAAACATGGGCCCAGTGAGAACCACAGCAGTTGCTTGATTTAAGAAACATTTATGGGGAAATAGGTGGAGGTTCAGAGGGGAAAATTTCTTATATTATTAGGGGGGAAAAGCTCCCACAGGCTGCACTTAACCGCAGGGAAAAAAAGCTTTCAAACAAAGAGAATTGGGAGAAAGGGTGACTCCTCGGGCAAACAGAGTACACGTGTTTTATCTAATAATCGCAGGTGATTCCTGTGAGCTAGTAATTACTAACAGCATCACACAGGAAGGTGAGACACATGTTTCTCAGGCTTATTTAGAATGTGCTCATCAGCCTGCTTTCGCCCTGTATGTGTAGACATGCGCTTTCAGAACCCAGAGGGATCGGGGTCACATCAGCAGGGGGGCAGCCGGCACCCCAGGCGAAGTGCAGCCCCTGCCACCCATCCTCCTCTCCCCTCCTCTTGGTCCTTAGGCGTCTTCGAGGTCCCCAGGGACTTGGCGGGCGCGGAGAGGCTGATGGGGGAGCGGGCACTCACACTCTCCCGCCACCACTTTTGCAGGCAAAGAGCAGATCTTGCTGCAGAAGGATTACGAGTCGGCGTCCCTGACCGAGGTCCGGGCTCTGCTGCGGAAACACGAGGCGTTCGAGAGCGACCTGGCGGCGCACCAGGACCGTGTGGAGCAGATCGCGGCCATCGCGCAGGAGCTCAAGTACGTGCGGCCGGCCGAGGTGCAGCCCTGGGGCTGAGCCAGGGCTCCGGGAGGGGTGGCAAGAGGGGCTCCCTGTCCTCCCCAGTCCTAAATTTAGAGCCCAGCCAGAGGGCCCTGGGGTGGAATGTGGCCTGCTTCCACGTTGGGCCTTGGGTTGTGGCTGGACCCTTGTCCAGAGCATCCCAGCCCCAGCACGGCAGCTCCGTTTCCGGGACGATGAGAAATCGGCCAGAGGGCAGGAGAGGCGGCCGCACCCAGGCCTGGGGTGGGAGATGGGACCAGGCTGCCGGCCAGAAGCCGAAACCAAGACCCCTCTCTTGAAGACACATTTCAACCCCACTTCCGTTATCATCAAAAGTGCTGTTTCACTTTCCTGCTCTTTATTTTATGGGAGGCGCTGGCATGAGCTTGACCCCAGGCTGGTTTAAGCCCAAGAGGACGTTGCCGGTCCCGGCAGGTCCAGGTGCTGCCGCTGGCTGTGGCCGCCCCTGGGGAGAGGGGCCTCCCTGCAGAGTTCCTGTGCCTTTTTATCCTTATTTTTTTTTTTTTAAGACCGTCGCTTCCTTTTGGTAAATGCCAATTGTCATGCCCTCCTCCTTTATGCCCTCATCATAAGCACTGGCACATCTGCACAGGCGTAGAGCCTGTCACACAACGACTCGAAGAAAACCAGCCATAATGTTTATTTTGAGATGTTACCTTTTAAAACTCCTGTGTTCCTCATTTTTGACGAGAGGAAACTTGTTAAGAGGCTCTTACTTAGCCTTGCCCAGTTTATAAATTCCTAGTTCTCTGTGGTCTCTGTACCCGGTTCCTTCCCTGTCCGCGTGGCCTTCTCACTTCTGCTTCTTGAGTGTCAGGTGTTTGCCTGCTCGTGACGAATTACTCACAAGCAAAATAAGGGGATGAAAAGGAACTCAAGCGATTTAGTGCTCCATCGTAGCTCCCGTGGTAACTTGGAGTGGTTTTAAGTGTTGTCCATAAAATTTAAGTAATAATTTTATATAATTATTACTCCTGGGAAACCCCAATGCTTATTTCTTCTCATAGTCAAAAGAGGAACCATATACAGAATTTAAACCTGTATGCATCTTACTTTTATTATTAATCCCTTTTTCCCTTTTCTGAAATAACAAATCAGTGTTTGTGCAGAAGTACAAAAAAAATTATATGCACAGTTAGGCAAACCCGATCTCCTTGAAAGCGGGTGTGTGTAGAGCTGTGACGTGTCTGAGTTAGGGGGACGAGGGAGAGATGTGCGCCCTCGAGAAACCATGGAGAGATGCCCTGAGGTCTCCGTTGTGGGTCAGCGGGAGGGTCCCTGGGTCTGTGTCTGAAGTCTTTCCGCTCTTTAATGACAGTTGCATTTTGAAGAGCCACAGCCTTTTCACTTTGCATTCAAGGCTGTGCAAACTGCTGGTGTGTTTTGGTTGGTTTGGTGTTTTGGTCATAATAATAATCACAGAATCTTATAGTGAGGGGTGTGTGTGTGTAGAAAACTGTTCTGAAAGGCTGGACGGGACCTGGTTAGTGACGGAGAGCCTCTTACCCCCTGAAAAGACCCTCGGATCACGGCCCTGTGCCTCTCCTGGATTCAGTAACAGACACAGGAACGTTCAATAAGGACAAGTTAACATTATTCAAGAGAAAAAGAAGGCCCGAGTAATAGACAGCTGTTGCCTTGGAGTCGAAAGAGAAATAAACTCAGGCTTTAGGGACATGGACTGGGTAGGATGGAAAGGAACTTCTTGAAAGTTGCCTCACCTTGGACTGTTTTGGAAGGAGAAGTCTCCTGAAGATGTCTTTATACCTCCCTGAGTCTTGCTTTCATCTTAACTAAAAGGGCGGTTAAACTTTGCCCATGAGTCAGACTTTTTACCCCCTGGGTTAACCTTCTAGTTGAGGATCTGCTGGAACAGTAAGCATAGAGGACTTCACTCCCAAAGGCCCCATCGGGATGTGCAGACAGGCCTGGTGCAGAGGGACTGCCAAGTGAGAAGTCATTCTGTCCCCTGTCAGCCGGGTGCACAAGACAAGTCACAGCCTCTTTGTCTGGAGGGGAAGGGCTCCGGTCTGCCAGGCTTCAGAAGCCCCTCGGGTGCTAGCGGGAGACCCAGCGCCCCTCCTGGCCGCGGCGCCCCGTCCAGCAACCCAGTGCCCTCTGAGAGGAGCCAAGGACACAATGGGGTGCAAGCTGATACCGGCCTCCCCCGTGACTCACTTGATGTTCTGGTCACTGTGGCTTCAGCACGGCCCCCAGGACTGTCCTCCAGGTCAGACGCCTGGTTTCACTTACAGGTACATCACCACTTAAAAATAATGCTCCCAGGGGCCTGGCCAAGAAAACGAAGGGAGAATAAAGTTCATCTGAGGCGTTGGGGAGACAGCGTTCCTCTGTGTTTAGAAGTCTCTTGGCCTGACAGACTTTTACTAACCCTTCTCATGATCGATCAGAGGACAGTGATCACCGTTGCGATGGTGACGATGAACAGAATCCCGAAATGCCCTGCTCGTTCCCAGTCAGATCTTTCAAAACGATTGTCTGTTTAATCTGAGCGCAGGTCCACTTTTCTTCCCGTCATCTGGGAAAGTGACTCTTTCTTTCCCCTCTGACAGTGAGTTGGACTATCACGATGCCGTGAACATCAACGATCGCTGCCAGAAAATCTGCGACCAGTGGGACCGGCTGGGGACCCTCACCCAGAAGAGGAGAGAGGCCCTGGAGGTGCGTCTCCAAGACGGTGGGCGGGAAACCTTCTGATGGAGGCTCTTTAAGTCAATGTTACTAACTTTGTTTTTCTGTGGCCTTATGTGTGTAACACAAAATGGACTGTCTAGTGAAGGGGTCTCCCACAGATAGCGTGAAAAGCAGGAGGAGGAGGGGAAGCTGGTGGTTTTACACTGTGATTTATCCACACGGAAGTTGTTTTCTTTTCTTTTGAGGGGGGAGCGGTAATTAGCTTTATTCTTTATTTATTTCATGGAGGTGCTGGGGATTGAACCCAGGACCTCGTGCATGCTAAGCACGCACTCTACCACTGAGCTGTACCCACTCCCCCATTCATATGGCACTGACGTGTACTTTTTAATTTAAAAAAAAACCCCGAAATCCAGGAGTAATGAGATTATGGTATAAACCCACTTTGTATTAAGTAGTCCTCACAGTGAATTTCCAGAAGGCCTTATATGAGAGGGGATAGAGCCACAGCTGGGTCAGGAAATCGGGAGGAACTGAGGCTGAGATGTGCAAAGGGAAAACGGTGACTCGCGTCGAGGTCAGGAGAAATGGACGTGGAACAGAATCAGGTTGGGTTTGGCCTCATTCAGGTGTAAGACTTGGATAAACAGCAGGATGTGGCTGGTTTTTAGCTGAACCTAGTTGTCTCTCACCGTGGAAGACTCAGGCGATGCGAAGGGAGGAAGCAGGTAGCGATGTTCTGAGTCTTTTCACTCTGCTGCCTCCTGGATGCCAACCAGCTGTTAGCATATTCGCCTAAAGAAAAACGTCGTCGAGAGAAAGGAAGGGCCAGGCACAGACCAGAGAGCTCAGATACTTAGAGCCGGAGGAAAAACCAAATCTAATTCTGAAGACCCCTAGATCCCGATGCTTTCCCGCCTGCCTCCCGCCACCTGCCGTAGGAGAAAAGCATGGTGTCCCTCTCGGTGGTTCGGGGCCTCGAGCTTTCACGTGCCCAGAATGACACAGAGGATCTCTGTGTTAGATCGTGAGTGAGGATTTGAGAACATTACACGGTAGTTCCTCTGTCTTCTCTAGGTAGGTGACTTTTGGGAAAGGCACGCCGTGGATTATAAAATGAGGCTGATACCTTGGGTTTTGCGTTGTGATATGATTAGGGAATCAGGTCCTCCAGCTTATAAAGTACTGCTTTAGCCGAAGGAAGTTACTATGTGGGTTCTCAGTGTTCAAAAAAGTAGCCTGTAGTAGAGTATTCTGAGTGTGACTCTGGACGTTACTAAATCCAGCTCTGATTCAGAGGCACTCTGGAGACCTGCAGGGCTCACCCAGTCACTGGAACATCGGCTAGTCTCTTGCAGTCACAGGCTGATGATGAGCAAATGCCGGCTGCTCGTTTCCTGCTCTGGAATGCAGCCTTACACTTCCAGAGAATGGTCAGTTAATCTGCGGTAACGCTTGCTTCTATTTTAATTCATCTTCAGAGAACTGAGAAGTTGCTGGAAACCATCGATCAGCTTCACCTGGAGTTTGCCAAGAGAGCTGCTCCTTTCAACAACTGGATGGAAGGGGCCATGGAGGACCTGCAGGACATGTTCATCGTGCACAGCATCGAGGAGATCCAGGTACCTGGACCCCACTCCGTGCTCCCACTTTACTGGGAATGAATTGTAACTTTCTGTTATTTTTTTTTTGGAGGGAAGTAATTAGGTTGATTGATTGTTTGATTGATTGATTTAAATGGAGGTACTGGAGATTGAACCCAGGACCTCATGCATACTTAGCACATGCTCTGCCTCTGAGCTGTGCCCTCCCGCCTTCAATCGTAATTTTAAAAACTTAGAGTTCTCTTTTTGTTTTGTTGTTTTCCTTTTTCTTTATTTTTTTCCCACTAAGAAAAATACGGCTTGAAAGCGCAAGTTACCCTTTGACTTTTAGCTTAAAAGCACGTAGAGGACTCTTTGCTGCAGCTAAATTAGCATCAGTCAGATAACAGAGAGGCTGTGTAAAAGCTCCTGGTGAAACAGTGTGGACTCATGGACAGAGTGCACACGCAGGCTCACGGAGTTACTCCCAAGGAGAGAGGAGCTTCCTGGCTTCTGAGCTGACTGCTTCGCAAGTGTTTGCATATTCCTATTCATTAAGAGCTATAGAGTTTTGCCAGGTCATAAGAAATCACGAATCAGTACCTTCTGCCTACCACAGCCCCAGATGTTCTGCTTTTGATTTCTTCTGGAGCCTCAAAGCTGTAAATAAGACTTCCAAGGGATCATGATAGGGAGGAGGCAGTTTATTTAGAGACCACTTTACGGTGAATTTGATGTGTAGCAGAACATGAAGAGAAAACACTTCTAGCTTCTTTTTTCTGTGAAATAGAGAGGTCGTCAAAAAGAACCCAGGTAGAAAGGAAATCCTGACGGTTGGGACTGGACCCACATCTTCCTGCCAAGGAGCAGTCTGGGAGGGCTTGCCCCTGGGGGTGAGGGGAAAGGCAGCGCCTTGCTAAGCGCTGGCTTCGCCTTCTGAGAGAGGCTGTGGGGGTGTTCCTTGCATGCACTCTTCAGCACAGGTTAGCAACCTAAAATCGCTTGTTTTTGGAATAAGGGAGACCTCTACTGGAAGCCATACCTGAGGCACAAACTAGTTCGTTCAGGGAAAGGTGTGCTGGCAGCATTAGCCTCACACTGGAAGGTGGTCAGCACTTATGAGCTGAGCTTAAGGGCTGCTGGCTTACAGGTTAAGGCCAACGGGTAGGGTTGGGTTTTTTTTTAATTAAAAAAAAGTTTTTTGGGGGGGAGGTAATTAGCTTTTTTTTTATTTAAAAAGTTGGGGGGGTAGGTAATTAGGTTTTATTTATTTATCTTTGATGGAGGTACTGGGGATCGAACCCAGGACCTTATTATGCATGTTATGCACACACGTTGCCACTGAACTCTACCCTCCCCACCCCGTAAGGTTGTTAAGTGGAGGTTTTATAAAGCCTTAGGGGAGGGGGCTGGTTTCCTGGACTTTTCTTTTGGAGGAGGAAGGGTGTACGCCTGAGTGGTCTTTAGGTCCCAAGGCAGCAAATGTTAGGTTCTTTTGTTGGACTACAAAGGTAGACCTGGTTGTCAGAAAGGGCAGCTAAGTTGTTTTCTATGTCAGTTGAGCAAAACAATGAAAGCAAATGTGATTTTTTTTTTTTAAAAGAAGACAGTTACTTGTTGAGGAGTTGGGATTCATAGCCACCAACTGGTCATCATCATCTTAAATTTTTTTTTGTAAACATTTTTTTCTCTCCCCTCCCCCAGAGGGGGTAGGTAATTAGGTTGGTTGGTTTGTTTATTCATCCATTCATTCATTCATTTATTTAATGGAGGCACTGGCGATTGAACCCAGGACCTCATGCACGCCAAGCACACCCTCTACCCCTGAGCTGCACCCTCCCCCTCTTTTCTCCGTTTTTCGGGACCTGGACTTTTGTGTACCGAGTAGCTTTTCTGAGCCATCCAGGATGTTTCCCACCAGAGACACCCGCAGTGGTAAAGTCACTTACACAGATGTGGGAGGGAGCGGCAAGCCTGCAAAATTCACACCGAGCTGAGCCGGGTTTTCTCCACTCTGTCCCGGTTAGAGCTTGATTACTGCGCATGAGCAGTTCAAGGCCACGCTGCCGGAGGCGGACGGGGAGCGGCAGTCCATCATGGCCATCCAGAACGAGGTGGAGAAGGTGATCCAGAGCTACAGCATCAGGATCAGCTCCAGCAACCCCTACAGCACTGTCACCATGGACGAGCTCCGGGCCAAGTGGGACAAGGTGGGCGGCGGAGGGTGGGGCGGGCGCTCCTGAAGCCGGGGTGCGCCCCAAGAGGGCTGCAGACCACCTGATGCTGTGTCGTGACCAGGGTTCCCACTCACCCCGAATTTGACAGGAGTGTTTAGAAGCTAAACCGAAGCACATTAAAAATTTTAACTGTTTACTTGAACAAAAAGCAACTCGAATCAGGCTGCCTCCAATCTAGCAGATAGAAAGGGGCTCTGAGGAGCAGGACACAATGAAAGACTTTTATAGGCAGAAGTTATAGGAAGGGGAAAAAGGAAGTTACAGTGGGGAAAAAACATTGGGCTGGTTATGGCAAAGTTACTTTGCTTCCGGGGACGGTAGGGGCCTCTTGGGCAGACGTCCTCAGTAGTGCTCACCAGGCAGGTCCTGGCCCACTGGTTTAAGATTCCATTTCTGGGAGAGTGGAAATTAATTAAGTCAAGTCTCAGCCTGGCGGTGCGGGGCTTAGCATAAGTGACTCTGTTTGGGGGCCTATTGTCTTGTTTTTATCAGATGAAGTAGGTTGTTCTCTTAAATACCGTTCAGCAGCTTCTGTGTTTCGTTAGGAAAGAAAGCAGAAAGGATTCTCCTTCAGGAAACCCTTGCCAGTGTTGGCAAACTCAGCGCAGGTTATGATACTAATCCCATAAGGCAAACTATTTTTAAAACCCCAACTGGAAATGTGGAATCAGTCTGCTGCTAGGACGTCATTAAAGAATGTTTAGAAAGTGGGCTAGACGTGTCCCAAGTGTGTGAGTTTTAAGTGTGGAAAAATCACTTAGACAACGCTCAGCTGGGAAACTAAAGCACCTCCTGCTAACTTGCTGCCTCTTACATTTTGGGAAACTGTCTACAGACTTAATTATAGTGAAAATGGGATCGTTTGAGCCTTCTTGTCTCAGTCTTCAGTTTATTTTCATGGTTTCAGTTGCAGCGTGCCATCTCAGTAGGTGGCTATGAGTCTTTAAGGAGTAAGTCCACCATGTGGATCTGAGGTGACCTGCTATAAAAACACACACGCAACGGTTGTTACGTTATAAACGATGCAAAAGAGGTGGAAAAAAACAAGTATGGGAAAGAGAGTGTTCATCTCGAGAGAGACAGTAGTTAATTATTGTATTTGAGCTTAAAATTAGCTCCGGTCTTCTGACAGCCAGAGGGAAACATGTTGAGCCGAGCAGTTTCCTTGAAAAAAAAAAGGGAAATAATGTCGTTCCTTAAGTGGGATAAACTTTTCTACCATCACTAAGTTACAAAGCAACTTTGCCAGAGGGATTTTTGTAAAAGGGACAGTGAATAACAGTGTCTTTAGCAGCAGTTTTGCAGAAGACACACACAAGACTTCTGAAATAGCTCTTTTGTCTGTGGATTCAAAGAGAACTGAGGCATGGCATGAAAATGTAAGTCACATTCACACGTGTACGTACGGATGAAATGGAGAAGATACATATAGGGTGGTCCAGCGTCACACAGGAGTGAGTTCATGCATGGACCTAGCAGTTAAGCTCTCAACTCTGTGTGTCGTGGATCCCTTTGGCAGTCTCGGGAAGCCTGTGGATCCCTTCTGATAATGATGTGTAAATTCATAAAAAATACTTAAGGTTACAAATCAAAATTATATTAAAAATAGTTATAAAATATATTTTTTCAAAGGTGGGATACAGTAATGTATGTGCTTCTTTACTGACACATTTTATTATTATTTTTTTAAATGGAGGGACTGGGGATTGAACCCAGGACCTTGCGCACGCTAAGCACGCACTCTACCGCTGAGCTATACCCTCCCCAACCAAGATCCAACAGCATGTCTAGTAGTTCTGAGCGGTGATGAGCATACACGGTATTTTGGGAGGCAGGTGATAACTGATGTTATATGAGACTGTCTGTGACGTCTACTGTGATAAAGTCACAGGTGGATTTGCTGCCCAGGCTCATAATTGAAGGAAATGCTAACTTTCCGTTAGAGGTGGTGAAAACAGAGATGGACGCAGCCCCCGTGGGCTCAGTGCTGCAGGCCCAGAGCCCCTGGCCGGGGAGTGGTCAGTGTGCCTCGTGCAGACACACCCAGACTTTCAGCAGGCGCGAGTGGCACCGGGCGACAGTCAGGGCTGGACCGTGCTCTCCCTTTAGGCCCTACAGTAGGGGCTCCCACTCCCCTCCCCTCTCCGCCCCTGGGACTATCACCGCAGGTCAGGGCACCCCTCTGGGACCAGCCGGCTCTGACGTGTGGCCCTTGCACCCTGTCAGGTGAAGCAGCTCGTGCCCATCCGGGATCAGTCGCTGCAGGAGGAGCTGGCCCGCCAGCACACCAACGAGCGTCTGCGGCGCCAGTTCGCCGCCCAGGCCAATGCCATCGGGCCCTGGATCCAGAACAAGATGGAGGTGAGTCGGTGCCCTTCGGAGGGTGTGTGGCAGCCACCTGGCCTCCCGCAGCCCGTGAGCCCAGGAACGTTAGTGCCGAGCGCGGGCGCACGTGCGCTAAGGACAGACAAGGCTGTTCTTGCTTCCGTCCGTCATTCTGTCATTAAAAAGGGGGAGGGGGCTCCTTCTCAGTGCTTAGCCTCTCTCTGCACGACCTGGATTTTTAACCATCCGCCCATCTCTCCAGAAAACGTGTGAAGAGTCACAAATACTTCGCGTTCTCAGAACCGTTAAGGAAGAGTAATCTTCGGATGTCACTGATTTCTGGGTTCAGTTTATCGCCAAGCACAGCCAAGAGGCATTTATTGGCCTACTTACATTTTCCCCCCAACCTCCTTTTTGGTGATAAAATGTTACCTTTTGTTTGTTTGTTTGTTTTTGGCGGGTAGGTAATTAAGTCTATTTTATTATTATTTAATGGAGGTTATTTATTTAATTGAACCCAGGGCCTCCTGCACACTAAGCACCTACTCTAACCCTGAGCTGCGCCTTCCCTCTGTGAGCGTCTTTCTTAAAGAGGGGAGCGTCTAAGAATACGGGGATTTCTTTGGACCGGCGATGCAGCACAGAGCAGCCTGGGATCTGTCCCGCCGCTGCGTGCATGCGGGGCCTCCCCTGTCCTCCAGGAGAGGCAGCTCCCCCACCCCCAACCCAGCGCCCAGGGAGGCTCCCACCCTGAGGAAGGCCAGTGCCTCCCTTCTCACCTCTCTGGCTTTACTTTCGTGGAGCTTGGTTCTCTGGGAGGAGTAGAACCACAGCTTGTTTCACGCTGTGGTCCCGCCCCGATTCCTGCATCCTCTGGGAAGTCCAGCGGCTCTGGCTGCTGCCCGACGGGGGCAGGCGTGGGGCTGGAGGTGGGGGGCCGGGGAGGAGCTCCCTGTGGCCGGCTCACGCCCCGTCCTTGCCTCGCAGGAGATCGCCCGCAGCTCCATCCAGATCACGGGCGCCCTGGAGGACCAGATGAACCAGCTGAAGCAGTACGAGCACAACATCATTAACTACAAGAGCAACATCGACAAGCTGGAGGGCGACCACCAGCTCATCCAGGAGGCCCTGGTCTTCGACAACAAGCACACCAACTACACCATGGAGGTACGGCTGCGGGCGGGCCGGGGCCGCCCTCGCTTCTGGTGGCGCCCTCCTCCCAGCGTCTGTCTGTTGCGGCTTCATTCTCCCAGCATCAGCGTGAGGGGCCACTAGGCCTCTCCTGTCCCTGTGTGTGAAAAGGCTCTGTGACCTGTCTCGAGCCCCTGTAAGTCATCCCCATCCTCCTCAATGTCGTCGTCACAGTCACAACAGTGAGCTTTCTGCTGCGCGGAGAGGCTACCAGGAGTTGGGCTGTGGCATTTCTGTCAGTTCGGCCTTTCTGGGAGCCCGTGGGTATAATCCAGGGCCCAGCCTGCCACGTGGTCGATGGAAAGGTGTCCCTAGTGACAGACTACACGCTGTACACTTGACCTGCAAAGTGCCAGTTGCCGCTCTTAGATCCCTGGTTTCACTTCTGAGAACTTCCCATCACAGAATCTCACAAAACGAGGAAACGCAGAGGAAGGGCAGCACAGGGAAGGCCTGCGCGTCTCCCCTTGGGCCGACTCCCCCGTGGCGGAAGCGAGGGGGCGAGACTGATGTGCTGGGAGAGCCGGGAGCTGACCACTTCCTGTCTCCCCGGCAGCACATCCGCGTGGGGTGGGAGCTGCTGCTGACCACCATCGCCAGGACCATCAACGAGGTGGAGACCCAGATCCTGACGCGAGACGCCAAGGGCATCACCCAGGAGCAGATGAACGAGTTCCGGGCCTCCTTCAACCACTTCGACAGGGTGGGTGCCTCGCTCCCGCCGCTGTGTGAGGGGCCACGCTGGGGACGCCAGACGTGCATTTGAGATAATACTCGGGCTGTTATTGGAGTCTTCATGTCTGTAAAGGTTACAGGGAAACAGGCTGATTTATGCCACAGGACAACAGCCACCGGGGTGAGGTGTGCTGGGCTCTGATGTCCTCGGGGTGACACCGAGTCCAGATCACATCGTGACCGCCTACAGTTCACAGCTGGCAGCAAAGCGAGGCTGGCTCCACGTGAAGGCGTGTTCTTAAGAAGACGCGGTTTAGGTCATTTTTCCAAATACTTGAACACAAAGCTCTAGTGTACCTCTCCTGATTAACTATTTAGTGAAGTACCTGATGAAAATTAACCTACTCTTTTGAGATATAAAAGTAACTTTTCTTTTTTAATGAACAAAATTGACTCATGAAATGTTTTAAGGAAGATGCTCCAGCAAAACGGTGATCATTTTCACGGTAAAGGCACATGAAAAGTTAAGTGCTTCTCTTAGAATATTAGCTAGTACTTTGGTTTCAATACTGTTGAGTAAAAGCAGTTCCTCACAAGAAGACCCCTAGTTCCTTACTATCCAGTTAAAAGTGACTCTTTAGGCCACAGTCCACTGGTTAACGATCACTAAAAAAGTATATTCCATTACTTTGTTCGCGACCCTATTTTCGATTTACAAACATTTGTTAAATGGTTCTTAAGATGCCTCTGGGCGAGGCCAGCCATGTTCAGGCCTATAAAAGACTTCAGAAAGCAGACTTTGGACCGGGAGCTGAGGCATGAGTACAGAGTTCCACACAGAGCTGGATATGAAAGTTAGCCTGGTTTCAGCACCATTTACTGCACAGAAACACGCTGCAACACTGAGCTGCCTTCATTCACTGACATTCAAGTCATTTTCCTCCTGCCGATCAGAGCTCCTACACACGTCCGTCTGGGCTCATGTGGGGGCAGCTCCCACTCTTTTGGGCCACCTCAGAGGGAGAAACCACATTTACTTGAATCTAGGATAATGAGACGGTCTTTTGCAACAAAAGTCCAAAGGGGGAGGACAGCCCAGAACCTGCCAAGTTTGAAAGTCTCCGTTGAATAACTGGCTTGGCCAATAGTAAAAGCGTTTTCTTACCTTTGAGTTTATGCTGATGCTTGGTCCTTAGCTGTCCTCCCAAAACCTGCAGGAAAACCTTGAGCACCGCCACACACTTGCCGTCACACCGAGGGCTCTGCGTGGGCATGTGTTTCAGTGGAATGTGGGTCAGTTGGTCCTGACCTGGCCTTTTCTGGCCGTGACAGCTGTGGTCCCCTGGGGCCCTCCTGCATGCTGCTCCAGGTAGACCCTCACTGGATTTGTGTGGGAGGCTGGGTTTGCGTGGGAGGCTGGGTTTGCTGCATGGAGCGGCCTCTCCACCAGGTCCACTGGCCTGGGAGTGGCTGTGGGGTAACTTTCCAGCTTGGGTTGTAGCAACGTGGTCATCTTTGGGGGTGTCTTACCAGTGAGGACTGCATGGGGCCACGCTAGAGCGTCAGGATTTCTCAGAGCACCTGCAGTGCGTTCCAGCGGCGGCGGGGGCAGCACGCAGCCCCGGACGAGGCTGTTCTCTGTGGCCCTGGGTAGTTCCTCCTGCTTTCTTGAACATGTGGTCTCCTTTCATTTTTGACCACTGTTCGCCCTCCTTTCCCCCTTTCTCCTTTTTGAGAAATTATTTTGGAACGTCCCCATGTTGGGGCTGTCCTTCCTGTAAGTCAGCAGTGACCTTTACGGACTCTTTGGCCAAGCTCCGAGTGTCCCTTCTCTTCCTGGCTTCTGTTCACTGTGCCTCTAATTCTCCATTTCTCTGCTCTGTACCTGTCGCAGAGGAAGAATGGCCTGATGGACCATGAGGATTTCAGAGCCTGCCTGATCTCCATGGGCTATGACCTGGTAAGACAGAGGCCCAAGTTCTACTGACACGTGACACGTGACACGTGAGCTTAGCTTTACGTCGTAGGCAATGCCGGCCATACAGAACGCAGGCAGCACACCTGGGACGGGGTCACCTCTGTTGTCCAGGGTAACACTTTGGAAGGTGTGCCTGCTACTACAGAACAACAGTTTCACTCAGCCAGAACATTCATTTTCATTCAATTATTGGTCAGATTTTTTTTTTCCTTGAAGTTTAGTTGATTTATAATGTTGTGTTAATTTCTGGTGTATAGCATAGTGATTCAGTTATACATATATATATCTTCTTTTTCATTAAACTCTATTATAAGAATGTAATTCCCTGTGCTATATAGTAGCACCTTGCTGTTATTCTATTTTATATATAGTAGCTAGTGTCTGCTAATCCGAAATTCCTAATTTATCCCCACCCCCACCCCCTTTCCCTTTGGTAACCATAAGTTTGTTTTCTATGAGTGTTTCTGTTTTTATGTTGTTTTGGCTTTTTTTGGCAGGGAGGGGAGGTAATTAGGTTTATTTATTTATTTTTAATGTGGGTACTGGAGATCGAACCCAGGACCTCGTGCATACTAAGCACGTGCTCTACCACTGAGCTATACCCTCCCCCTTGTTTCTGTTTTGTAAATAAGTTCATTTGTATTTATTTTTTAGATTCCACATATATATTATATAATATTTGCTTTCTTTGTCTAACTTACTTCACTTAGTATGATCATCTCCAGGTCCATACACGTTGCTGCAAATGGCATTATTTCATTCTTTTTTATGGCTGAGTAGTATTCCATTGTATAAATATACCACAGCTTCTTTATCCAGACATCTATTGAGGGACATTTAGGTTGTTTCCATGTCAGCTTTTCTTCATAGTGAAGGAAGAGAACATAAACTTTCCTGAAGATTTTTAAAACAGTTTAATTGAGATATAATTCACATAGCGTACAGTTTGCCCATTTAAAGTGTACACTGCAATGTCTTTTAGTATCCTGCTGATTTTTAAAGTGATTTTTCCTCGAGTATTTTAGAAGGTAAAAAGTTTTTAGTAATAAATGAGCTAAGGATACCTTCAATCTCCCCACGGGCTGTGAGGGTGTGGGCGGGCCCCCACCCCTATTACCTGTTGATGTACTGCTGGGCACGGGCTGCTCCAGTTCCACTCAGGACTTTCACAGAAGCATCACGAGAGCCTCTTTGGACCTGCCTTCTCTTTAGCAGTGCCCCCTAATCGGTTGTACTCTGAGAACAGGCTTGACTCCTTTTGAATTCCTCCTCCATCATTACCTTTAAGTCCTGAAGGCAACTCGGGTCAGAGAGAGGACGGAATTCTGACAAAATTTGGGAGCTTCTATGTTGATGCTACAGCAGTGTTTAAAGTCACTTGGTGGCGATAAGCTTAAGTCACCCGCCAAGAGGAATCTGTTCCAGAAGTGGGAGGGAAATGCAGGGGATGTTAAGTTTTAAGTAGAAAGGAACTTGCCCTCCAGCAGGTAGAAACGGGGGAATGGCTCTGCTGGGAGGGGTGTCCACTGATGTAAACGATGCTCCTTTCCAACCTGGTGCCAGGGTGAAGCTGAGTTCGCCCGCATCATGACCCTGGTGGACCCCAACGGGCAGGGCACCGTCACCTTCCAGTCCTTCATCGACTTCATGACCAGGGAGACGGCCGACACCGACACCGCTGAGCAGGTCATCGCCTCCTTCCGCATCCTGGCTTCCGACAAGGTCCGTGTGGACGCATGCTCTTCTGCTTGTGCAGGGCGCTGTGCTAATAAAAAAGACACAGCCACGCAAATGATGGGCATTCTGATCCTGGTGCCTGTGGTACTGCAGCAGCGCTGAATTCAGAAAGCATGGAAGTCTAGCTGTGGTGGGCCTAGGACAGACGGAACACACACGTGCCATCCCTGCATCTGTGCCTGGTCCTCATGGGGCCGTTTACAGAGGGAACCCAGAGTGTGTATTTTGCAGAGGTTTTTGTGTGTGTTTTACTGGTTCAGCACAACTTTACATTCTGGGTTGGTAGTTACAACTCTGAAAGAAGGAACCACACCGATTCAGATGTTACAAAACTGAGAACCCTCTCTTAAGGATCAGTGACCCCGACTTTGTGCCCAGCCCTTGGAGCAAAGTTAGCAAAGTTAAATACAGCTGTTCAGTCATTTTAAAAACTGACAAGATTTTCATCACCTGTAGCCTAGAAATTAAGAAGGAGTTTCCCCGCAAGTTTAGAATGTTCACATCTGGTTAGAAAAACAACAGAAACGTCTCGGTATGCACAAATTCCGTTTGGGATATGATTCTTTTATCTGGTGTTCTAGCTGAGAGGGAAAGGAAGTTGGGATGTTAAAACATCAGCACCGCCATGTTTATTACCTTAAAAAATCTTACCCGACAAGATAAAGTGTCTTTAAAATAATTACATTTGTTTTACAATGAATCCTTTATCATAGAGAAGAGATGGAGGGGAGAAAGTCCAACTGATGTAGGAGGTAATAAACCACAGGTCATCTAACCCCTTACAAAACTCTACTATAAATTACAACGTGATATTTGTTCTTTATTTGACTCTTACCAGCCAGTCTATTTTACCAGAAATATCCTACTTCCTGGTGGACAACTGACGTTAAAAAGAAAGAAAGATTCAATGTTAGTTGTAGTTTCCTTTAGAAAGAAGCTGTCTCCAGTGGCAACACGCTTCTAGCTTTTTAATAAACTGCATAGGAAAATGACTGCATTTGCTAAAAGCACGTATCATACACACACACATACACAGATAATGTTAAATACCCCTGTTTTCATCAGCGTATGACGTCAACCGGCCATCCCTGTATCTTTCTGGTACAAAGTTTAGATCAGAGCATTTTCACTTGCATCATGCCTCAGTTAGGGAAATACTGGTGGTCATGCCCGCTGTGCATTTCTTTCTGAAGTGTGTGAAATTCCTGCTGGCCCGAAGACCAACCACCTTGCACAGAAGCTCTCACGAGTGAAACTCAGCCTTTTGTTGGTTGTCTGGCACTATCCCCATTCAACTCCCCGCCTTTAGCCCCTTTTAAAAATTAAACAAATGTGAGCAAGGTGTAAGTGTTTAGACCACGTAGTATAACGTCCCAGCGTTTTCTGCAACTTTGTGAATGCCTGTGTGTCTCTTCCAGCCGTACATCCTGGCGGAGGAGCTGCGCCGCGAGCTGCCCCCGGACCAGGCCCAGTACTGCATCAAGAGGATGCCCGCCTACTCGGGCCCCGGCAGCGTGCCCGGAGCCCTGGATTACACCGCCTTCTCCTCCGCCCTCTACGGGGAGAGCGACCTGTGATGCTGAGTTCTGTAACCATGGGTCCCATCAGAACGCAATAAAAGCTGAAGTCACGGTTTGTTTCTTGGAAACTTTGACAAGCTTCATTAAGTTAAGAGAGAATTTTTTGCCGTTCAGTTTTTGCTAGCAGTGTTAATCTGGCTGGGGTTAAGTTTTTACAGTGTATGACACGGTGTGCTTCACAAATAGGTTTATTTCTGAGTTTTTAGCTAAATGCAATGAAATGTCAGGGGTTTTGTTGGGTTCTTTGATAAAACAAAGCAGATTACTTGAGTAGTATGGAATTAGGAGGGCCTAGGGACAGAACAAAAGCACAAAACAGGAAAATTCCCAAACAGTCCAGATTTAAGACTAGGGAAAAAAAGCAAATGTTTGATATTTTTAGAATATTCTTTGCATCTAATTTGCTTATATGATCACCCCTAGGGGAGGATGTCGGGGATCTCGGTGTTTCACTTTCTTGCTTATCCAAAGATTAGCTCTATTGAAGGTAAATGGTACTGTTGCCTCGTTAGCTGAATTTAATATTGTGAGATGGAACTTCCAGGGAATAGAAACAGACTACCCGAAAGGCGTCTAGTACTTACAAAGTGTTCGGTGGGGATTACCGCCGGCTCTTCATTATTAGGACTATGTCGCCTAGTGAGTGGATTTCAATGCCTTACTTACCCTCCAAAGTAGGGACCTCAGGGAACGTGGAAGACAGTTTAACTGCCAGAGAGAAAGATGGAATCGCTAGGCAAGATGAGTGTTTTAGGATTATTTCTTGATTCCAGGTTTCTGTGCTTTTTCCTGAGGTTGTCAGTATGCTAGGTTCTCCAGAGATGACCGAAGATGTCTGTAGCAATAGTTCACACAAGGGGACACACCAGAAACTGGTCCCCGTCCAGCTCCCCAGGCAGGTCTCCTTTATGCCTTTAGTTTCAGGGTCTGGTAAGGAGGAGTTAGGTTACAGCAGTAGAGGTAAGTTTTTTCACTGCAGAACCTTCACATACTTGGAGGTGGATTCAGTTTGTGCAGCAGGAGTTCCTAGATGCGTCTGTCGCACTGGGGGTGCACTCCCATGTGACTGGATGGTGGGTCCTAGCACGTCCCAGCTCTGGCTCTGTCCGCATGGAAGCCCCACGGCAGAGGACGCCAAGCGCACCTGCCTGCATGCTGAGCTGTCAGCGTTCACCCATTTTTCTGCTCGGGCAGCCATATGCTGTACCCCGCAACCCCTGCCCAGTTTTTCCATCTTGTTGGCAGCTTGTAGAGAAGAAAGTGGAATTCTTTTTATAGCTGAGTCCTGAATGATCAGGAAATGAATTGCAAACAGCAATTAAAGTTTTACTAGAAAAGCAGTAACGTGCCTATTACCTACAGCCTGTCTCCTCAGATTTTTATAGCTTTCCACCGATAGCTGGAAATGTGGTATTTTCCATTCATAACTGTCTGGTAACTGAATACTTTTAACTACATTAGCCCATTTAGAACTTTCAGTCTTTATAAATTTCATTTAATTTTGCTTCGTTTAGTTAAGCAGTTGGTAGTTTGCAAGTTCCTGAAATATCCGAGTCCTTGAGTTCGGTGTCGGACACTTTCGGGGTGGTGTTCAGGTGAACTCGGACTCCTTATTTGACTTCAAGCAGGTGCTATATTCCAGCCATAAACATTAAGGGGAAAAACGGGAAGCTGTTCTGCCTTTGAGGCCACCAGGGGGATTTGTGGGGTTTCAGGATGGGCATAGGTAGTCCATCTACCTAAAATTTTAGTTTCTTTACAACATTCGGGCAAGAGAATGGATCAATACTATTTGCTAATAAATGAAAAAAGGAAATAAGCTCTGAAAAAAACACTTAATAAACATGTTTATACTCTCATTTTAGAAGTTTTTATTTCTGAAGCTGAATTACTGATTAAACTTAATTTGTAAAAGAAAAGGAATGCCTGTTTTTATTATTTCAAAGAATAACCAGTTTCTTTAATCATAAACTTTCCTCACTTGAAATTTCTGTCACGTTTGGGGGAGTGTATTGGAGAAGGTAATGAGGTTTATGTTTATGTTTTTGTTTTTTTAAAAACGGAGGTATGAGGGATTGAACCCAGGACCTCAAGCACACAAGGCACACACTTTACCACCAAGCTACACTTGGCTGTTGTTTCCCACGCTGTTCCTACTGGCTCTTGTGTGTTCGTGAAATAAGAAGCTGGAGATGAGTGCTCTACAGCCCTGAAGTGAAAAGAAAACTCTAAATGATACAAAGTTAGAAACTTGTATTTTAAGAAGTAGGAACTTGTTACCAAGCTGACCAAGGTTGACACACAGTTTCTTGCGTTATTTACCAAGAAGGCATTGGGGCGTCCAACTATGTCCACGAACTTTCTCAAATACCCAGGAGCCTATGCAGTGACTATATTGCATTGTAACACTTAATATACTGCGTGCCTGAGGCGTTTTCAAATTTCAGATGGAATCAGCAGAGAAAGAGACAGGATTTCTTTTCCCTTTTGGATTAATAATTCAGTACTTAAGCAACAGACAGACCATCCTTCCTCTTAAGCTGGGAGTTGGAGGTGGTGGTGATTTGTCAGTGAGAATCCCTAGCCTTGAAGTCTTTCTGGAATTATCTCCGTGGCATTGCTGACTTCCCCGTCGGTACACAGATGGGCAGAAGAAAGGCTGGGAGTCCAAGTTATGTGGCTGGGAACTTCCAGGAAGCCATGGTGGCAGATTTACAGATAACCAGTCACAGGGTGTCTTTGTAAGACCAGCTCCCAGAGATGGAGAAAGATTAGCTATGTCAAGAACAGTCAAAGAAAAAAAGACCTTTGAATACCCACGATGAACAATGACATGTATTTATGGTGGACTTTTAATTGTGTAATTGCAGAATTACCTAGGTGACAGTGCCCAAAACCGAGGCTGGCAGCCCTGCTCACAATGACCCTCCCCTTCTGCTGCCTCTGTCTCCCCCACCCCCGCCCCTACTGTGTGGCAGAGCCCTGGTGCTGCCCTAGAAGTCCAAGGGCCTCTCCGAGAAGCACTGCCGGGAGCACTCCCTTCCCCTGACCTGGTTCCCCACCTGCTCTGTTTCCGTGACTCACCTCCAGATGCACAGCACATTAACCCAGGATGCTGTTTAAAATTGCTGGTGCCTGGACCCCCCACCCCCCCCAGACCACACAAACCAGAATATTCAGTTGTGGTGGGAGTGGGAGCCAGCACTCAGCTTGATTAGCTCCCTGACCAGTCACTGCAGGGTGGGAGCTGAGACCACTGCTCTAGGCTGTCGGAACATGACCTTTCTGTGCTTCAGGACCCTGCACTCTGCTTCGCTGCTAACTGCACAAGCAGACAAGTGCAGGGAGGTGATGTGCCAACGGCAGTCATGCCAGGCGGGGAGACCAGCCCTCTCTCTCCGCCGCCACTCCCACACGCACCTCATACCCATCCTTCCCTGAGTAGGCTTGTTTCTAAAAGGTCATCCTTTTGTCGAATTGTTTCCAATGTTTCAGATGCTGGAGAGGGCTCTGAAGCCCTTCTCCAGTGGGGGCAAATCCTGCCATGCCCCAGGTCTGTGTCCTCCTTTGTGATGCTTTCCCAGCCAAGCCAACCTTCACAGGTCATCTCTCCCCTACTTCCAGGGTTTGCTCTTGCTCCTGCTTTAAGCACCTCGCACACGGCCCTGTGTTTGTGCTGGGCTGAGATCACTGAGGGCAGGGACTTGTCTAACCTTCAGCACAGGACCAGGCACATGGCAGGCAGTGAGCACCAAATGAACAGTTTTGCACGCTGGCGTGAGTTTGAGTATGACTGAGTAGGACCCGCTGGAGTGAGAAGAGGTGGAAATAATCCGGCCAGTGGCTGGCTGGAGAGGGGAGGGGAAGAACGCAAACAATGCATGACTTAGAGGCACGGTCCTCCTGCAGGTGTGCACGTCCACTGAAGATGTCCCAGTGCTTCGTGGAAATGGATGCTTCTAGTGCATTTCTAGATCTTTAACTTCCTCCTTAATGTCACGGGGTCTCCTCTGTTACTTTTTTTTTTTTCCTCCTCTGTTACTTTGGCTCGCGTAAGCACCCTTCTCCTACTTTTCAAAAGAAGAGCACACCCCTCGTCCATTCTAAATCTTACCAAGGTCCACTGACCTGTAAAAATCTCCAGGGCTCAAAACAAGGGGTTATTTTTAAGTATTATTTTGGGGAATCCCTAAAGAGGCGCTTGATCGAGGCACCATACACCCACCCTGAAACTTTCCATCTCTTCCTGTCTCATTCATTGGTCTGCTAAAGGCGAAGGTGGCATTAGGAATGGGACTTGCTGGCCTTTTGGGGGCATTCTGAAGTCAGGAGTGTGTACCACACAGCGTGGGGTGGCAGTGACACCCGTTTTCACTTGCTGACCTCACTTTCTCCACCCCTGGTACCACCAGGATGAACTGCTCATGAGGGAGATTAGTGATGGAAGATCGGAGCATCAGTAAGAAACAAACAGCTTTCTAGGGGTCGTGTATTTAACCACTAAGCAATTCTGTAAAGCTACTTTCAAGAATAATCCTTAGAATGAGTTAGCCAGTTAGAGGGCACCACTGAATAACCAGGGCAGCCCAGGCCGGTGACGGGAGTGCTTTCTGAGACAAACACCACTTTCAGACTTCACTAGACAGAACCTGTGGTCATTGTTTACGTAATTTCTTTTAGATTTGATGTATATTGTACAAGAAGGCATTAAGAGCATATTTATCCAAGCGTATAAACTATTCCTGTTACAATCTGGAACTAACTTCATCAAAAAATATTTAGCAGGCACTATTTCATGTTGGCTAGAAAATAAAATTTATACTAGATATCAGGCCAACTGATTGCTGGCAGTTCACACTAAATTTACTTTGTTAAGTACTCTGGAAACATTCGATCAGAATGTCTAAGAAAATTCATGGAATTATTTCTTAATTTTATGCATGGTTTTTACTTAACGATTCCCAAACACAAAGTTCAGTACACACAAGCCCACTGTTACCAAAGAAGTGCCACTCCTCCTAGGACCTCGCCTTGCTTCATGGATAACTTAAAACTGTAGCTACATATTATACTGCATAAATGAGAACAATTTTACATAATGAAAAATTTAATTACATTAGCACAACAGCATTTTACTCTTGGCTTAACTGCCTTTACAAGATCAGTTGCAATATTTATTTCTCAGTAGTCTTTATACTCTTCCTCAAAATGTGTTAAGAGTTTATTTGAATTGAAAATGAAGTCGGATTTTTTTTTAACCACAGAAAGTAAGGCTGATTTAGTTAATTATTTAGCCTGACTTGGGTAATTAGGCTACATGGGGGGAAATTTAGCATTTCTTCAGTTATCTAAATCTGAGTCTCCAATGTTTGAAGAAAATATAATTAAAGCACACAATCATATAAAAGCATTTTATTAAAAAAGGAACTGAGGCAAGGAGATGCCAAGGTGTCAGACTGGAGAGACTCACAGCTCACCTTCTCCCACAAATACACCAAGAATTACATCTACAGATCCACTGAATCGTACAGAACACCTACTGAACTCTGGCCAAGTGTCTCTCACTTCGAAATACAGGAGGATTCCTTAGAAAATCCGATAGGAGGAAATAAAGAAAAGAAAAGAGAAAAAGACAGTCGGTGCAGGACCGGTCCTGCAGGGAGGGAGCGGCATAGGAAGAAAGGCACCCTCACAGTGGGCCGCGCCCTCTCCAGCCGGGAGGTCAATGGGGACAGAAGTGGAGCTTCTGAGGTTCGAGGTTGGGAGTAGAAAGTAGCAGCCTTTGGCAAACAGAACAAAGAGAATCTGACACGGAGGGTCCCTGCGATCTGCGGCCCTAGATGTGAGCTGGGAGGGAAAAGCTGGGGCTGGCTGCTGGAGATGGGTGAGGAGCCTGGGGCCCACTGTAGAGGGGCAGCCTCAGTGAACTGGAGGACGATGTGAGCTCTGGCTGGGGGTGTGTGCGGAACAGAACAACCTAGGACCCACATAAAAAAGCACCACTGCTGGTGTGCATGGTGGGGAGGGCCACAACACAGCTGTGCCATAGCCTGTCTCCACTTGGCTCCACTGCTGGTGTGTTCTCACGAGAAGAGAGGTGGGGCTCGATCATAGCCATCCCTGCTGCGCGGATGCGGGGCTGAAAGCTGAATCCTACCCAGCGGCCCTGCAACTAACTTCACAGGTGGGACTGAGATCTGATTACAGCCCCAGGCAGAGAGGGCAGACATGCTGTCTCTGGACCCTTTGTGGACCCGAGCCTCTGGGATGAACGGGCAGTAAGTGGAGTTCTGAGTGACAGCAGGGGCGGTACAGGTATTTACAACAGGCCAGCATACCATACTGTATGCGGAGGCTGGGCAGGGTCTGCACTGACCCTGTTGTGCAACAAGGGTTCAGGTGCATACTCGCTACAGTGGGTCTCAGCACCTGACACCGGCAGATCTGCACTGTTGGTTCTGTGGGCCCAGAACCTGGGGAGACACCAGAGTGGGTGGCTGACATTTCCACAGCTAAGGCAGGGACAAAGACAGTGTCAACAAAGAGTATTTCATAAGCCCACATAACAAGTGACAGACAACACCACAGAGGGCACAGCCCAGTGGACATCTCCTGCCTACTTTTCTTCCCAGCTGAAGTGCTCCAAACCTCCCTACTACATACCACAGCTCAGAAACGGGTCTAGAAGCCTCTATCCCAGGAACAGGGGAGCAGACCAGGCCTCTGGCAAGGCTGTGACAACAAAGGAGGCCCTGCTCAACAACAACAATCAAGGCAGACTCTGATCACCACAGCACCAACTACACCCCCAATCAAGGGGTAACAGCCAACACACACAGAAGAAAGATGTGGCAACCAACCATACTAAGAGCCATTGCAACAAAACTATTAGATGTACACAGTCTACACAAGAATGCTCCCACTTTAAACAAATAAAAACCCCCAAAACAGCCCTTCAAGACCACAGTAGGTAACTAATATTCCATAATCCACAGTGCCAGAGAGATGTAAGTAAAAGAAGCAGAACCACTCCCAATTAAAAGAACAAGAGAAGTCCCCTGAAAGAACAATCAATGAAATAGACCTCAACAGTCTACTAGATCATGACTTCAAAAAGGGGGTGATAAAAGCACTGAAGGAAATAAGAGAGACTATGAATAGAGACAGAGAATACTGTAAAAAAGAAATAGAAACAAAGGAGCCAATTAAAAACAGAAAACTCAATGGCTGAGATAAGAGCTGAGCTAAAGGCAGTCAAAAGCAGACTAATAATGCTGAGGAACGAATAAGTGACTTAGAAGACAGGATGACAGAAATCACCCAATCAGAACAACAGATAGAAAAGCAAGTAAAAACTAATGAAAGCAATATAAGGGACCTATGAGATAATATAAAGCATGCTAACCTATGCATAATAGGGGTCCCAAAAGAAGAAAGAGCAAAGGGGGTTGAAAAGGTATTTGAAGAAATTGTGACTGAAAACTTCCCAGACCAAAGGAAGGAACCAGATATCCAAGTACAGGAAGCAAAGAGGGTCCCAAACAAGAGGAACTCAAACAGACGTACACCAAGACTTAATATAATTAAGTTGGTCAAGGTTAAAGAAAAAGAAATGATTCTAAAGGCAGCAAGAGAAAAACAAAGAGTTAGTTACAAGGGAACCTCCATAAGGCTTTCAGCTGATTTCTCAACAAAAACATTGCAGGCTGGAAGGGTATGGCAAGATATATTCAAAGTCCTGAATGAGAAGGAGCTGCAACCTAGGATACTCTATCCAGCAAGGCTATCCTTTAGAATAGAAGAGGAGATAAAGAATTTCACAGACAAGCAAAAACTAAAAGAATTCAGCAATGCTAAACATATGCTAAAAGAAATATTAAAAGGTCTAAATAGAAAAGAAGCAGGTTGCTATAGAAAGGAGAAAACCATAATTGGAAATGCAATAACTACAATGAGTTGCAAGAGACTAAACATGAAGATGTAAAAGAGGACATAAATATCATTAAAGGTGAAAAAAGAGAGCAAGAAAATATAGATTTTTTTCTTTTTTTGTTGTTTTTAGGATGTGTTTGAGCTTACATGAATATCAGTTTAAAGCAGAGATTCAGTAATGCATTAATATACTTGAAAAACAGAGTAACCACAAATCAAAAGCATACAACAGAGTTACAAAAAAAAAAAAAAAAGAAAGAAACCAAAATAATACAAAAGAAAATTATCAGACCACAGAAAGAAAAAGAAAAGAACAAAGAAGAAATACCAAATCAACTGGAAAACTAAGTTCAAAATGGCAATAAACACATATCTATCAATAATTACCATAAATGTCAATGGCCTAAATGTTCAAATTAAATGACACAGAGTGGCAGATTGGGTAATATAACAAGAACCTTCAACATGCTAGATACCAGAGACCCACCTTATGGTGAAGGACACACATAGACTGAAAGTGAGAGGATGGAAAAAGACACTTCATGCAAATGGAAACGACAAGAAAGCAGGAGTAGCAATACTGATTTCAGACAAAATGGAGTTTAAAAGAAAGGCCATAAAGAAAGGTAAATAAGGACACTATACAACAATTAAAGATGAGGATATTACACTTGTTAACATGTATGCACCCAACATAGGAACACCTAAATAGAGCAAATACTAACAGATATAAAGGGAGAAATTGATGTGAACACAATCATAGTAGGAGAATTTAACACCCTATTAGCATCATTGGACAGGTCTTCCAGACAGGAAAATCAATAAGGCAACAGAGATACTAAATGACACAACAAAACAGTTGGACTTGGTTGATATTTTTAGGACATTACATCCCCCCAAGATAGAATATACATTATTTTCAAGTGCGCGTGGAACATCCTCTAGGATAGATCATATGCTCGGGCACAAAAGAAGCCTCAACAAATTTAAGAAGATAGAAATTATTTCAAGTATCTTTTCTGACGACAATACCATGAAACTAGAAATCAGCCACAGAAAAACAAAGGAGAAAAAACCGACATCATGGAGACTAAACAACATGCTACTAAAAAACCCAATGGGTCAATGATGGACTCAAATAAGAAAATAAAAAATACTTTGAGACAAACAACAATGAATATACAACCACACAAAATCAATGGGATGCAGCAAAAGCAGTCCTAAGAGGGAAGTTCATAGAGATACAGGCCTTCCTCAAAAAATATGAACAATCTCAAGTAAATAACCCAAACTATCACCTAAAAGAATTACCTATCACCTAAAAGAATTAGAAAAAGAAGAGGAAAAAAAACTAAATTCAGCAGAAGGAAGGAAATAATAAAGATCAGAGAGGAAATAAGTAAAATAGAGATGAAAAAATATCAATCAACCCAATAACTGTTTTTTTGAAAGAATAAACAACATTGACAAACCTCTGGCCAGGCTCACCAAGAAGAAAAGAGAGAACACAAACAAACAAAATAAGAAAGTGAAATGGAGAAATTATAAACAATACCATAGAAATACAAAAAATCATAAGAGAATACTATGAACAACTATATGGAAACAAATTGGACAACCTAGAAGAAACGGACAAGTTTCTGGAAATGTAAAGTCCACAAGACCGAATCAAGAAGAAGCAGACCACTTGAACAGACCAATCACCAGAAATGAAATAGAATTAGCAATAAAAAACCTCCCTACAGACAAAAGTCCAGGACCAGCTGGCTTTACTGGGGAATATTACCAAGCATATAAAGAACTCATACAGATCCTTCTCAGCCTCTTCCAAAAGACTGAAAAGGAGGGAATACTCTCAGACTTATTCTATGAAGCCACCATCACCCTGATACCAAAGGAAAACCAGACAAAGACACTACCAAAAAAGATAATTACATGGAATAAAGACAGTCTCTTCAGCAAACGGTGTTGGGAAAACTGGACAGCAGCATGTAAATCAATGAAGCTAGAACACTCCCTTACACCACACACAAAAATAAACTCAAAATGGATCAAAGACTTAAACATAAGACAAGACACAATAAACCTCCTAGAAGAAAACAGGCAAAACATTACTTCATATACATCTCAGCAATGTTCTCCTAGGGCAGTCTACCCAGGCAATAGAAATAAAAACAAAAATCAACAAATGGGACCTAAGTAAACTTAGACGCTTTTGCACAGCAAAGGAAACCATACGCAAAACAAAACGACAAACTACCAGAATGAAAGAAAATATTTGCAAAAGATGAAACTGACAAGGGCTTGATTTCCAAAATATATAAACAGCTCATACGACTTAATATGGAAAAAAAGAAAAACCACAATCCAAAAATGGGCAGAAGACCTAAACAAACAATTCTCCAACAAGGACATACGAATGACCAACAGGCACATGAAATATTGCTCAGTATCACTAATTATCAGAGAAATGCAAATCAAAACTACCATGAGGTATCACCTCACACCAGACAGAATGGCCATCATTCAAAAGTCCACAAATGATAAATGCTGGAGAGGGTGTGGAGAAAAGGGAACCCTCCTATATTGCTGGGGGGAATGTAGTTTGGTGCAGCTGCTATGGAAAATAGTATGGAGATACCTCAGAAAACTAAAAATAGACTTACCCAATGATCCAGCAATCCCACTCCTCAGCATATATCCAGAGGGAACTCTAATTCGAAGAGATACATGCACCCCAGTGTTCATAGCAGCACTATTTACAATAGGTAAGACATGGAAACAGCCTAAATGTCCATCAACAGATGACTGGATAAAGATGTGGTATATTTATACGATGGAATACTACTCAGCCATAAAAAGAATAAAATAATGCCATTTGCAGCAATATGGATAGACGTGGAGATTTCTAAGTGAAGTAAGCCAGAAAGAAAAAGAAACATATCATATGATATCACTTACACGTGGACTCTTAAAAAAAATAGACAAATGAACTTATTTACAAAACAGAAACAGAATCACAGACATAAAAAACAAACTTCTGGTTACCGGGGGTGGGGGGGGGAGGGGTGGGAATGGACAAATCGGGAGTTTGAGATTTGCAGATACACACTACTATATACAAAATAGATAAACACCAAGTTCATACTGTACAGCACAGGGAACTATATTGAATGTCTCGTGGTAACCTATGGTGAAAAAGAATATGAAAATGAACATATGTATGTTCATGTATGACTGAAGCATTGTGCTGTACACCAGAAATTGATACAACACTGTAAACTGGCTATACTTCAATTAAAAACGTATATACAAAAAAAAAAAAAAGGAATTGGCAAAGATGTGTTGAAATGAAGAATTTCCCCTAACTCCTCCTGAGTGCACTGGACTAAATAAGGAGTCTTTAAGAGGAAAATAGCAGATATCGTTCACAGTCAGTCGGCAAGCCCGAGGGCTGGGACAGCTTCAGCTTAGGAGAAATCTGGGTTCCTGTCTGACAGACTGCTCCAGAGACATAGACACTCACCTCAAAACGGCCACACGGAAGGAGAAACTTGTATAAGCTTTAAGCCATTGTGTTTAGAATCTCTGTTACAACAGTTTAGCTTTACCCTAAATAATACAGTATTAGCCTTGACCACTGCTTGACCTGGCTGTACAGCTACATTTATGACATTTTAGATTGCAGTAAACATTTTCACAGTCGTTTTTCTTATCAACTTGTCTTTATGTGCATTCCAATAATGAGATAATGACATCTTGTACCAAATTCCGCACATTCACTCATTCATTTCACAACGCTGCATGCCACATCATTCTGAACACAATTTGTAGACACTCCTTGTTTTCTCTTCTCATGCTTTTCCCCTCTTTTCTGGGTGGTTTTACTTCTCAGCGCCCACCTGATTCCTCCCCAGGAGAGTGTACGCGAGCAGAATGCCGTCTCAGAGTCCTGCTCTCCCTAGGGTTCTTTGCCATCCCCTCTCCGCACTCATCCACTGTCCTCTTAAATAATAGTTTCTGTTCTTTTTTGAGAACATTGTGAACATGTTTTTCGTTTTCCCTTCAGACAAAAGGGACTATGTGCTGTGGATCTTGAATGATGGGTGTGCTAAACGCCGCATCTTCTACTTGGGCTTTCCATTACTATGTCACTGCCTTGCGAGAAGATGTGCAGGTGGTGTCCGTGCAGAGGGCACCTGGCCAGCCTTGCCTCCCTCCTTGTCACCTAACTTGTTTGATCCCTGATCACCCAGTGTGTTTGGGACGCTGGCTGGGCTGGCACATCACACCACGAATACTTCAGCCTGCTACCCGGGCAGCACCCTGGCTTCCTCGACGCCTCCTCCCTCTTCCACTGCAGTGGGCTTTGGGGGGCCTGGGGCGCATGTGGCCGGCCCAGGCCCGGCTCTCCCCGCACTGAGAGGCCTACTTTAGAATTCCTCTGGGAGCTCACGTGCTGAGTGGGTCTTCACGCCTGAATCTCCGGGCAGGAGGGGTGCGCAGTGTGGACACCGAGTTGTTGCTAGGGGATTAAACATGTGTTGCCTCACCTGGCAGCCCCCACACGGTTGTCATAACTACCTGTTCACGGCCCCACTTATACTGATAAGAACAGAAGGCGGTGGGCAGGGTCCTGACAGGCCTCTGGGGTTTGTGAGGCCAAGCAAATCCGACCGCAGACCTCAGGCTGACCTGAGCACTGCTGGCCCTCTTCCCTACTCTGCGCTGTCCGCTGTCACTAGCAAAACTAGGAATGTTCTTTCACATACCGAAAGTTCTCTTGTGAGCTATGTTTTGGGAGATATCAATTTAAAGACAGAAATGAGACTTCAGGAAATTACGGCCCAGAGATGATCTCATCCCAGGCCCTTCATTTGGTAGAAATGAGGCTCAGAGACCATGAGTGACACATTATCACAGTCCCCCTGAGTTACGTATTCTCCTCCTCACACTACAGAAAAGTGACACCACGATGGTTAAGTGGGGGCAATCACCCAACTAGCAGAGCTGAGGCCAGAAGTCCTGCCCTCCCAGACTGCTACCATCCTGGCATGTGTCCACAGTCAATATTATCATGAGGTTAACAGTGAAACAGGTTACTCACAGCCTGGAGCTCAGAGACAAAGCAAGTCGCAGATGATGCAACCCAGGAGTCTTTCCCTAAAGTTCTGTGTCCAGCGAGATGGCTGGCGTGGAAGTTCTGTGTCCCCAGGACAGACCACACGCTCTTTAAAGACAGGAATCGAGCCTTGTTTATCGCTGGGTCCCCACTGCTTATCACAATGCATGCAGACAGCAGGAGCTCCATAAATCTTTTCAAGTGAATGATAATGTCAACTTCTAAGTTTTTTCTTGGCAAGGGCCTTGGTCAATGCTTGTACCTGCCTCATGTCAAGACCCACCACCTGCTGAAGCTTGTCTGTCTCTTTCTGACCCAGGGCTTAGGTCCCCAGTGATCGCCCTGAGACTGTGGCTCCCGGGAGAGGGCTATCCTCAGGCAGCTCATTGGTGGGACAGACAAGACGGATGCTCCTGAGCTCACAGCCAGCTTCTGCAAGGTTAGAGCGGGTGTGTGATGAGAATGGTTGTTAGGAGGAGAGGGCAGGCAGTGAGCGGTGTGCAGATGGAGTGGCCGGGAGAGTCAGAGAAAGACCAGGCACACCCACCTTCCACCCTCACAGAGAGCTAAGGCGGTTTTAAGAAAGAACATTCCTTTATGCATCATAACAATCATTCCAAGAGCCATGGAATTAAAAGGAAGATGTACTTCTGAGGAGGCTGTTACAATAGTCCAAACTAGAGGTAAGGGCCTGACTTCACTAGAGGCGGAAGAATGGAGACAGCTCAGATGAGCCTTCCGGTCCTAATTTGCAACCACTCAGTTTAGTGTCTCTGCCTACCTTTATCTTTGCCTAAACGTGAACTGGACTGACACACATTTGTCCTGAAAGCTGGTATCCGTGAACACTGGATGTCCCTCTTATCGACTGAAAGACTCTTCTCATCACACACCTCTGAGACCCTGGAAGGCTATTTCTGCTTTCGCCCTTGAAGTTGATTAGAATTTTCATGCTCCATACCTATCTGCTCGCCAGTAAACCCATCTGAAACCTGCACCTGTTAGGTGTACAATACCCTTCATTCAGGACACCTTTTCCTCACGCACCTGGATTAGTTACACGCAAGAGAAACCGGGACAAGCAGAAACGAGACACCCTGAACTCCGATATTAAGCTTGAGCTGGACAATTCCTGTGTGCACCTCTAATATTTTTAGTGGTGCCAACTGTTATTTGCTAGGGAACAAGTAGCAGGGGACCACTGTTTTCAGGTAACAGGCGGAGTGAAGGCTGGGCTCTCTCCCCTCCAGCTGGACTCTTGCTACTAAGTGAGAGCATGGCCCACTGGATTCTCAGTCTCCCGTGTCTGTCTCTGAATCATTTTGCACGCACATGATAGGATGGTTAATAAGGTTGGTTAATAAGATAGGTTGGTTAATAAGAACTCATGGCCACCCTCTCTTGAAGGGTACTTAGGGACCCAGAGGGAAAACTGGAGCATGCAGAAGACTCCTGATACTACAGAAAGGTAGAATTATTAAGTTACTCATTTCTTTAACCTGTAGGCTTAATCCAAAATACATCACAGGTTTACATCTAGCATTTATCAGCTAATTCCCAGCACATCAAGCTACCCAAGATATATCTTACTTTTATTCAAACATACACTTAATTTTGCTGTTCTATATTTATAGTTCTATCATATCTAAGAGTATTTGAGATAGTTTTTCTACATGGATGGCAAGATGGTATTAAGGCCCTCAATGCAAAGTTCTTATGATGTTGAGGATGGCAGACTTGCCCTGCCAGCACTGGACTGCTCACCTCTGGACTGTTATGTGTGAGGGGAAGTAATTTCTGACTTACCTAGGCCACAGTGGTTTGCTGTCTCTCTGCTGCAACAGCCTAGCCTACACCTGAACTAATACAGTCACACAATAAGAAGCAGGGCTCTGATCTGAACTCACGTGAGCCTGTTTCCTATGTACAAGGTCTTTTGATGCCATGGTGTCTCCCACGAACATATTTTAAAAGAACAAACAAAACAGAGCTTGTGAAAGAACGTGGCAGTAAAAGAGAAAAAGAATATAACCCTGATGATTTGGAGGAAGATCATTAGTCTGAAAATTATGTATCCTGTTTCTAGTCCATGGCCTGATTTTATTTTGACATTTTAATACCTCCATAATCTGAATGCATCTTATAATTGATGATCGATCTTACAACAGCTGTGAGCCAGCTGCCAGTTATGACAGAGCTATGTGAAATATTCTCTTGAAAGCTTTCAGTAAGATTTTTTAAAATTAGCACATATCAAAATGTCTTAAATTCAATGAATACAATAACATAGGAACCACAAAATTAATTCTAGGCTATATACAGACTTGAAAGAGGAGCATAAAGTGATGTGGAGAAATCAGAACAAGCTGAAAAGAATTAATATGACAATTTTTAAAAAAGAAAGGAGGATAGGTGAGAAAAGAATGAGAGGAAACTAACACAGTAATAGAATTAAAATCTGCATCAGAAATGGGTTTTTAAAAGATAGAAATTATTTTGCAAAATCATAAGTGGAGAATGGAGATCTAATTTAATTTAAAAAAAAAAACCCTAAAAACTACAATTATTCTAGAAGAACTAACAGTTGGAACAGAAGTAGTAATTGAAGATGTCATTAACTAAGATTTTCTTGAATTGAAGAAAAAATTTAAGTATGCAAGGCAAAAGGGCACACAGTATAGCAGGCAAAATCAATTAAAAAGAAAAACCAACCCCTAAACATATTCTGCCTTTTAAAAAAAAGAATTATAAATATAAACAAGAAATAACCTACAAGTGTCCACTCAGAAAAGGAGAAAAAGAGAAAGAAAAAAGATAATCAATAAAACAGTAAAAATCATCTGGGCTCAGACTTCTCCTCTCTAACATGAAATGCAAGAAGGCAACACAGAAAAGATGGTGAAAGTCCAGATAGCTGTCACTCCAACAAAAGAACAACAGAATAGTCAGCAGCTGTTGGAAGCAACTATCTTGTAAAGCTGGGTCTAGCAGAACACCAGCAGCACTGGGAGGGAGAGTTTTTTGAAGCTGCCAGTAAATTTCATCCATCTCGGCAGCTGCAGCCACCACCTCCCACCCCTCAACCCTGTGGCAGGCAGCTGTGGACAGAGAAGCATTCCTGGTGCAGGTGCTAGAGCCAGGGTGGGTAATAAGGACCTTATCCTCCAATAATGGGGTTATGTGTTTTGAAGGCTGATTGCTACTTTTGATCACTGGGGAGCCAACACAGAAGATAACCAGGGTTTCAACTCACCTGGGCGACATGACTTCCAATCAAGGATGGGATTTAAAGAGACAGGATCTATGTTTCCCCTGTGGGGGCCAGGCATTTATGGAAATTTTTGTTAAGGTCAAAGGCTGACTACAGAGACAATGGAAGAGAAACTTTAGTGATCTTACTTAACAAGAAGTACAAACTCTGCAAAATTAGTTTGGAAAACTTACACGGCTCTAGCCCTCAAAAAGCAAACATGAGCAATCCCTGAGAGAATTCAATTTCCAGAATTACCAGAACATTATACTCAAAACATCCAGTTCTCAAGGAAAAAACTTACAAAACATACTAGGAAACAGGAAAGTATGATACATTCATCAGAAATAAAGAATTTGATATAAGTCATCCCTGAGTAATTCCAGATATTAGATTACTAATCAAAGATATTTAATCAACTGTCTTCAAGATAAAGGAAACCATGGACAAAGAACTAAAGGAAATCAGGAAACTAGTGTATGAATAAAAGGCAAGCATCAATAAAGATACAGAAATGATTGAAAGGAACCGAACAGTAATTCTGATGTTGAAAAGCATAACTAAAATGAAAAACTCACTAGAGGGATTTAACAGAAGATTTGAGCCAACAGAGGAATGGATTAGCGAACTTGAAGATAAGACATTTGAAATTAACCAACAAGGAGTAGCAAGAAAAAAGTATGAAGGAAAATGAAGAAATCCTAAGAGACCTGTGGGGCACCATCAAACATACTAAAAGACGTAATAGGAATTCCGGATGCAGAAGAGAGAGAGAAAGGGGTGCAAGCAACTATTTGAAGAAATACTGGTAAAAAACTTCCCCAATCTAATGAAATACATGAATATACACATCCAAGAAGGTCAATGAACTTAGAGCAGGACAAACTCAAAGAGTCCCACACTGAGACACATTATAGTCAAATTCTTGAAACCCAAAGACAAACATAACATTTTGTAAGAGGCAAGACAGAAATGAAGAGTCATCAACAAGGGATTCTCAATCAGACTAATAGCTAATCCGTGAAGGCCAGAGGCAGTGGCATGACATATTTAGTCTTAAAACCTGTCAACTAGAATTCTGTATCTGGAAAAATGATCCTTCAAGAATGAAGATGAAATTAACATATTTCCAGATAAACAAAAGTCAAGGTAATTCATTACCAGTGGACTCATCCTATAAGAAATGTTCAAGGGAGCCCTTCAGGCTAAAATGAAAGGACAGTAGATAATAAAAAATGAAAGAATACTAGTAACGGTTCATAGGGAAATATAAAAGCTTGTACTATTATACTTCTGGTTTGTCTGTAACTTCTCTCTTTTTCCTATATGGTTTAAATGGTAAATGCATAAAACAGTAAGTATAAATCTATATTAATGGGTACACAATGTAAGCAGATATAATCTGTGAAAATAACAATATTAAGTAGGATGGACAAAAATGTATAGGAGCAGATTATACTATTGGTATGATTCAAATTAGATTGTTCTAAGTTTAAGATTTTAATTGCCAAAATAACCACTAAGAAAATAGCCCAAAAATACCATACATAGAAAGAAAGAAGATCATACAAATGACGTACTACAGAAAGCAACTAAATATTTAAAAAGTCAGTAATGGAGGAATTGAGGAACAAAAAACATGAGAACGCAGAAAACAAGTAGGTAAATGGTAAAAATAAACCCTTTCTTCAGGTTTATTTAGATATAACTGACATACAACACCACAGAAGTTTGTGTGCAGCATATACATATACTGATATACATGTATTGCAAAATGATTACCACAGTAAGTTTAGTTAATATCCATCACCTCATAGAGTTGCAAAAAATTGTTCTTTTCCCTCATGATGGGAACTTATAGAATTTCGTCTCTTAGCAACTTTCGAATATACATAGCAATGTTAGCTATGGCCATCATGTTGTACATTACATCCCCTGTACTTACTTATCTTGTAATTGGGAGTTTGTACCTTTTGACTACTTTCACCCAATTCCCCAACCCCTACCTCTGGTAATGACAAACCTGATCCTTTTTTCCACATAAATCCTTCTTTATCAGTAATCACTTTAAATGTAAATGGACTCAACTCTCCTATGGAGGGACAGAGATCATCAGACAGGATTTAAAAAAAGAAAGGATCCTATGTGCTTTCTAGAAGAGATTCATTTTTCTCATTTTTGACATAAGGACACAAAGAAGTTGCGAGCAAAAAGATGGAAAAGAATATTTTATGCAAACAGTAACTGAAAGAGAGATAGGTGGATATATTATTGTCAGAATAAAATATATTTTAAATCAAAAAATGTTACAACAGACAAAGAAGGACACTATATACTGATAAAAGGCCAATACAATAAGAAGATATAACAAATATAAACAAATAAAACCTAATAAAGGAGCCCCCAAATATATGAAGCAACGGTGGACAAATTTAAAGGATAAACAGTTCTACACCAACAGTTGGAGGCCTCAATATTTCACTTTCAATAACTGACAGAACAACGAGACAGAAGGTATGGAAATGGAGGACTTGAACAACTCAATAAGCCAACTGGACCTAATGGACATATACAGAACACTCTGCCCACAAAACAGAATACACCTTCTCTCAAGGGCACAGGGAACATTCTCAAATTAATAATCTAACTGTATACTTTAAGGAATGAGAAAAATAACAGTAAACTAACCAAAAAGCTAGCAGACGGAAGGAAATATAAAGGTTAGAGTGGAAATAAATAAAATAGAGACTAGAAAACCAATAGAAGAAATCAATGAAACCAAAAGTTAGTTCTCTGAAAAAAAAAAAAAATCAACAAAATTGACAGACCTTAGCTGCATTAAGAAAAAAAAGACTCAAATTACCAAAATCAGAAGCAAAAGTGGAGATATTACTACTAATTTCAAAGAAAGAAAAAGGTTTAAAAGAGAATACTATGAATAGTGATACACCAACAAATTAGATAATCTAGATAAAATGGACAAATTCATGGAAACAGACAATCAAAGCTGACTCAAGAATAAATAGAAATCTGAATAGTCCTATTGCTGCTGAGTAGAATGCATCAGTAATCAACATTCTCCTAACAAGGAAAAGCCCAGGGCCAAATGGCTTCACTGGTGGATTCTACCAAACATTTCAAGAATGAACACCAGGAGGAAAGACTTCCTAATTCATTCTATGAGGAGAGTATTACTTGGATACCGAAACCAGATAAAGACACTAAAAGAAAACTACAGACTAATATCCCTTACAAATATAGATATAAATATTGACAAAATACTATCAATCTGAGTTCGGCAGTATATTAACAGGATTTTAGATCATAACTAAGTGGAATTTGTTCCTGAAATGCAAGGTTCAACATACAAAAATCAAAGTAATATACTACATTAATAAAATGATGACCTGAATTGATGCAGAAAAAAGAATATAATAATATGCAACATCTTAGTGTGATAAAAACATTCAGTAAACTAGGAATAGAAGGAAAGTTCCCCCACTGGAAATTGACACAACACTGTAAACTGACTATAACTCAATAAAATAAAATTAAAAAAAAAAGGAAGGAAACTTCCTCAATATGATAAAGGCCATTCAGAATGGAAACCTCATAGCTAATATCATACTCAATAGTGAGAGACTGAAAGATTTTTCTCTAAGATCAAGAACAAGACAAGGATGCCTGCGTTCACCACTTCTATAAAACATAGAATTGGAAGTTCTAGTCAGAGCAAGCAGGAAAGAAAAAGAAATCAAAGACATCCAAATTGGAAAGAAAGTAAATTGTCTCTGTTCTACACATGATGTGATCTCATATGCAGAAATTTCTAACATCCACAAAACAATTGCTAGAGCCAATAAATGAATTCAGCAAGGTTACAGATACAGCATGAACCCCTCAAAGTCAGTTGTATTTCTATACACTTGCAACTAACAATCTGAAAAGGAACTTATGAAATAATTCCATTTCTAATAGCACTAAAAGAACACAAAGCTTAGGAATAGATTTAACCAAGGAGATGAAAGACTTGCACAAGGAAAATTGCAAAACATTGCTGAAAGAAATTAGAGAAGACCTAAATAAATGGAAAGACATCTCGTGTTCATGAACTGGAATACTGTGAGATGTCAATACTGCCCGCGACAATCTACAGATTCAATGCAATCCCTATCAAAATTCTAATGGCATTTTTTACAAAAACAGAAAAATTCACCCTAAAATTCATATGAGCCAAAGCTATCTTAGAAAAAAAGCACACAAACTTGAAGGACACACAGTTCCTGATTTCAAAACTTACTACAAGGCCAAAAAGTGTGGTACTGGCACAAGGACATATAGGACAATGGAACAGAGAACTGAGGAATAAACCCTCACATATATGGTCAGTTGATTTTTGACAAAGGTGTCAAGATCTTTCAACGGAGAAAGAACAATCCTTTCAACAAACAATGCTGGGAAAATTTGGATTCCACACGCAAAAGAATAAATTTGGACTCTTATGTTGTACCCTATGCAAAAATGAAGAACTCAAAATGGATCAAAGACCTAAACTTATTAGTTAAAACCTTAGAAGAAAACACAAAGGAAAATGTCCATGACACTTGATGTAGCAACGATTTCTTGGATATGACACCAAAAGCACAGCTATTTAATAAAAAAAAAAATAGATAAATTGGATTCTGACAAAACCGAAAACTTTTTTGTTTTAAAGGACACTATCAAGAGAGAGAAGAAACCCACAGAATGGGAGAAAATATTCACAAATCATGTATACGAAGAGGGGTTAATATCCAGAGTAAATAACTCCCACAATACAACAACAAAAATAAACAACCCAACTCAAAAACAGGCAAAGGATTTAAGTCGACATTTCTCCAAAGATTTACAAATGGCCAATAAGCACGTGAAAAATTGTTCAACATCATTAATCATTAGGGAAATGCCAATCAAATCCACAATGAGATACCTATTTACTCCTATTTAGGATGAAATAACAAATGTTGGCAAGGATGCAGAGAAACTGGAACACTTGTACACTTCTGATAGAAGTGTGAAACGCTGCAGCCACTATGGAAAACAGTTTGACACTCAAAAAGCGATATATAGCGCTACCATGTGAGCCTGCAATTCCAACTGCTAAGTATATACCCAAAGGAACGAAAGCAGTGACTTAAGGAGATACCTGTACATCAATCGCTCATTGTAACATTACTTACAATAGGTAAAAGGTGCCAGCAACCCAAGTGTCCACGAACAAATGAACGGATCAACAGTATGTGGTATGTTCACACAGTGGACTCTTATTCAGCCTTAAAAAGGAATGCAGCTCTGATACATGCTACGACATGCATGAACCTTGAAAACATTACGCTAAGTGAAGTAACTCAGATATGCAAGGACAAATATATAATTCTGCTGGTATGAGGTACCTAGAATAGTCACGTTCACAGAGACAGAAAGTAGATTACAGGTCACCAGGGGCTGCTGTCAGGAAAAATGGGGCGTTATCACTTAATTGTTCCAAAGTTTATGTTTGGGGTGGCAGAAAAGTTTTGGAAATGGATAGCGATGATGGTTGCATGATATTAATGCCACTAAACTGTACACTTAACAATGGCTAAAATGGCAAATTTATGCTACATATTAATTTAACACTTTAAAAAATTAATAATGTAATCACCCAAATCCATTGAATAGCATGCCTTAGATAAGTGAACTGAGTGCTATGTGAATTATCTCTCAATAAAGCTGTTTAAAAAAAGGACAATGCAGTAATCAGCTTTTGAGGGGAAAAGGCTGTGATTCAGGAATTTCATAAGCAGCCAGTTGTTCACATATATGGGCAATAGAAAGACATTTTACATTTGGTGGAGCTTAGAACATCTACTATCTATGTGCCCTTCTTCAAAAAATTACTTGCAACTAAGGAATGCCCTTTTCCTTCCACCCATGTGTCTTGGTCCATTCAGGTGGCCAGGTAGCTTATAAACCACAGATACTTCTCACAGTTCTCGGGGCTGGGAAGTCCAAGATCATGGTGTCACCATGGTCACGTGAGAGCCCTCTTCCAGGATGCAGCCTTCCTGTCATGGCCTCACGTGGTAGAAGGGACAAGGGAGCTCTCTTGGGCCTTTCTTATAAGGGTCCTAATCCCATTCATGAGGGCTCCACCCTCATGCCCGAGGCACCTCCCGGAGGTCCCATCTCCTAATACCACCACAATGGGCATCAAGGATTTTAACATCTGGATTTGGAGGGGAACACAAACATTCAGCCCATAGCCCTTTTTTTTTTTTTTTTTTTTTTACATTATGGTTCAAACCCATCTCCTTCCATGAATCCTTCTTAGTTCTTCATATATATTTTTTAAGCCTTTATTTGCCTGTCACACAAATAAAGCTGGATGAGTTGGAGTTCTTCATACTTTGAATAAACTTCTTCCTTTTCTCTCATCAGTAGTTTCCCATTTATATTTCTGTTATTCCATTTATTATGATCTGCTTTGTCTTATTCATTCATAATTCACCTTGCAAGATCTTTGGGGAAGGAATCCTATTTTGAACATCTTTATATTCCCCAAAGCACCTGACACGGTGCTTATCCATGTCAGGTACTTAACTGGCACTTGTTTAACTGAATTTTCTAAATCTCTTCTATCAATATTAGTTATACATTTTCATAATCTGAACAATGCGCTGTTTCAGTTTCTTTGAAATTAAATTAGTTCCTAACCAAAAAAGTCCAAGATTTAATGCACTACAGAACTAATCCTGCAATGAACTTAATGGTGTTTGGCAAACAGTTGGTGATTAAATATTTACTTGAAAAAATACAGTATTCAATTTTAATGTTTTCCGGTAATATTTCATTTTTGTGAGACATCCAAAGTAATGGTTTTAATAAGAACTTCTATATTAAGGTTCTTAAAGCCAGTTGGCTGTCCAAGTGTAAAAGCTGCCTCAACACTATGAGATGTCCAGGATCCTTAGACTCGGGTGCTCTGAGTCATAGACCAGGTCTAGTACTTTTCCACTTTAAATGTGAAGCGCAACAGCAACACGGCTGTCTGTCACCAGAGGGACTAGCTGGCCACCCAGGAATGGTTGAATGACTTTGAAGGGCGGTGTTGTCCAACCAGCCTGAGGTATGGAATCCCCATGATAGATACAGGAGGCGCCTTTATCTCAGGAACAAGATAAAGATCCCAGGAGGCAGGTGAACACTCCTGAGTTCCCTTGTCTCTGCCTCCATTCCCAAGCAAACTCAGCCCCATCCCCCGAATTCGCTGACGGGCACAGGGTATCTTTACTGGGATTAAAACCTTTAATCAAATTACAGCCAGCTTGACCTGGGGATTGTTTTGCTTTATTTAATGTTACCCTCGTGAGATTTATTTAATCATTGGCAAATTAGGGAATCATATTTCCAATTTTGGAGAATGATTACAGCTTTCAAATTGCATCCTGGTTAAAACAAAAAACTCTTTCTGCCATTAAAGAGTCTGCTATGACAGCTAGCAGTATTCATTTGACAATGTCTGAAAGATGGTGAATGCAATGTCTCCAGTAATTATTCTTGCAAACATTAATTATTCGCTTGCCATCATGTATTAAATGTTACTGTAGATATAGCTAAGACCAAGCCAGAGAAAGTCTGTATTAAAATAACACTTTCTTAAACTGAACAGAAGATCTAAGTAAGCAAGGCAAACGAGTACAGTGTAGCAGGCAAGGTATCTGAACTACCAGAGCTCCGGAAGGTCCTGAACCAACTCTCTGGGGATGATGTTTGGTGACCTTCCTTTAAACACTGAAGTTTTATCTGTCCCCCAAAGCCCAGAAGGAATGTCTCCCACTGAAAATGTAGCATACTTAAAATTCCAGGGTTTCGAGAATGCAGATGGCATTTGTTTAGCTCAAAGGATGTGTCAACATTTTATAAACTCATTCTGTAAATTAGGGCCAGGGAAGCTGAGTGTCAACTGAAAGTATAAGCAATCTGGTGGGTCCATTTTTCTGGGGAGAGGGCTCTTTCGTCAGCTGCTCCAAGGGATATAAACAAGACAGTGAGAAACAGGAGGAATGCTGAAACCAGTTTTTCCAGGTTGGGACCTGCTGCACCACCTATTAGAAGTGTAACCTTGGGCAATTTGTTTACTTTCTCTCCCCCCACCCTCCTTTTCCTGTAGGTTAGTTAAGCGAAGCAGCGGGGGTGGAGAAGGAACAGAGGGATCTGTAACTGGCCGTGATCAGTTAATTGTAAACCCCACTGCACTCTTGCCCTCTGACCAGTCAACCTCCCTTTACTTTGGTTTTCCTATCAGTAAACAAGGATGATAACAGAAACGAGCTTATAGAGAGCCTTCTCCACGGCACTCATCTTGCTTTACAATGGATTTGATTACCATTTGCTGTACCCTCTAGGCTGCAGGACCTGGGTCTGTTTTGTCTCAATGTTTTAGCTTCAATGCCTGGCCCATAACGGTGTCAATAAATAATTGTTAAATAAATAAACACCCCCAACAATTCATAGGATTTCAACAACTGAACTTTAAAAGCCAGTATACCAAGAACTCTTGTCTTTTAATGATTTTGGTTATGTCCCCCAAACTACAGAAATTCTAGGTTTTAACTTGATTATCTTAATTGCACTACACCTTCCAGGCGGAGTCAGAAAATACTGGCTAGTTCACGTAATTCTTTCAAATCACCTCTATATTGAAATTTTAAAGGAAAACAAAAGCAAAATACTAAGTTGGTTTAGGCTGATGAACTTCAGGTTAGTTTAGATTGCACTGAACTTTCACCAGTTTCCTTCTGCGGTTATGAGAAAAGAATTTGCTCTTAATGAATTCTTTTTAATTTAAAAATAATTTCTGATTTCCCTCCATGTTTAGGATATAAAGCTCCAGGATTCAAAGATAGAACTTTAAAAACTGTCAGGGCCCTTTTCCCTCCTTATATTTCATTTATAAAAGTAAGACAGGTTAGCAGTCAGCAAGTTTAGCTCTCAGTTTGAAAGAGCCCTTTTGCCCCTTTCCTGTTTGCCCACTTCTGTCCCCCTCTAACCTTAAAAGAACCTAACTGTAGGAATGAGATCTCTAAGCAGTTGAAACGAACTCCTGACTTATGCTCTCCTGAACGCACACCAGGCTTCGCCTAACGATACTTTTTCTAGATAAAAAGAAGAATGAAAAATTGAGCAGTTAAAGACTGATTAACTCTCCACAGCCCCCTTAGCAATCTTGCAGGCAGGTCACCTGGGCTAGATAACCTCTGAAGAGAGAGTCAGCCAGTCTGCATGCAGTGGAGATGGTGCAGAACCCAACCTCCTGCCTTAATGATTCACTGACATCCTTCCTCCCATCTCTTCCTTAAAAAACTATCATGGCTGAGCAGACTCTTCAGAGATGGTCTCAGGACATGAGCCACTGTTTCCCCAGATGGCTGGCTTTTCTGATTAAAGCACCTTTCCTTTCTACTGACATTTGATTATTGGCTTTTGAGTGGCAAGCAGCTGAACCTGAGTTTGGTAACAAGTTCACCCACCCTCTTAAGCTGATTAAGTACCACATTCCTGTCTATTAAACAAAACATCAAGTTGCTCTTAGGCAAGATGAAAAAAAAGAAAGAAAGAAAGAAAGAAAGAAACCCAAATCCAAAACAAAACCAGAAAACCCCCCACAACAAAACCAAAAAACCACAAAACAATAACAGCAACAACGAAAACTCCAGAAACCACAAAGGCCAAACCAAAGCAGAAAAACAACAACAAAAAAGAAAAACCCCCACAACCCAATAAAACAACACCCTCTGCACACTGGATTTTCTGAGTAAGTTTTCAAATAATCCTTACAATTACCCACAAGGAGAATCCGTCCTGTCTCTCCTAGCTCCTGGTGTTTGCCAGCAGGCCGTGGCATTCCTTGGTTTGCAGATGCAGCACACTGATCACCGTTGCTGGCACACAGCTTGTGTGCCTCTCCTTTGTCTTAAAAGGTCTCATACTGAACCAAGGGTCCACTCTACTTCTATATGACTTCACCTTAACTAATTACACCAGCAACAACCCTATTTCCAAGTAAGTGCACACTCTGAAGTACTGGAGTTTAGGATTGACTTCACCACACCTTTTTCGGGGGGACACAATACAACCCACGACAGTATTCTTAGAACTTTGAGTTGTGTGAGTTTTTGTACTAGAATTCACTGCCCCTTAGGTAGGATGTATTCCTTTAACCTTGTTACCCTTTACTGACTAAGAAAAAAACTGGATTTGTTCACTTTCAGCTGAGAAAGTAAACATCTGATGACTTGCTAAAAACAGAGACTGATAAACAACACCTGGGTTTTCTACTTGGCTAGAGGATAGTAAACGACTAGTGCCTGAAAGATTATTTTTCAAGAGATGCATCAACAAACTCTGAGACACAGATGAAAATTTAAAAACTAGCCCTTACAATCCTAACAAGATCTTCTGCTATTCAGGGGTCTCTCCTCTCCCTCACTCTTGTTTCATTCTCTCCCCACTCACTCCATTTTTCCCCCTCCAGGTATGGCCATCTTTGGTAAGGATGCTATGTACATTATTATCATTTTGCAGATTTTAAAAACTGATGTATAATCACTAAGTACAGTCAAATGAGAACAGCAAGCAAATTTGTATTTTTTTAAGTTAGTAGGTGTCATAATTTTGTCTCTATTTTATATTTTCCAGATTCATTTGCTTTCCTCCTATTATGCTCAGCCTTACATCACTGTCCTTTATTCTCAAATTCTCTCGGGTGCTGCTTCTCCCGACTGGAATGGCCTTACCTGGCACACACTTCTTCAGAATCCAGCTTTTTCTTTGAAACTTTCCCCCAAACCCTTGGAGTTCTGAGTTCTTTTAGCACATTGTATGTGATTTTTATTCTCTGTTCTATTATTAGTCTTAACCAGACTGTGAGTTCTCCTGTTAATAAGACAGAGGTGAGGGTGTGATGCAGCTTGCCTCTGCATTCCAGGTGTGCAGCCCAAAGCCTGGCACCTAGTTCCCGCTCCATAGATGCTTACTGTTCAGAAGTGACAATTAACATGCACAGATGTACTTCAGTTTTCACAGCGCGTTCGCACGACCTCATTTAATCCCTACAACCTCATATAATAGTAATGGTCGCCACCCTATCGTTTCTCGTTTGCAAAGTGTGGAGCGGAGACTGAGAGGTTAAGTACCTTGCCCAGCGCCAGTCAACAATAAAACGTGACTAGTACCTGGTCTTCCACTCCGAGGACCAGGCTCTCGACACCACCTAAGAAGCTGAGGCCAGCGCCAGCTTCGCACCACGACTTCCCCGGGAGAGACCCTGCGGACGCCCTCACGGACGCCGGCCGGAGATGCGCAGACCCCCGCGGGCCACCTGCGCTCCTGGACCACGTCTCCCAGCGCACCCTGGGGCCAGGCCTCCGGTGATTGGTGATTGGTTGCGACGGCTCAGCCAATACGGCCGCGACGAGCCCCTGCAGACCAATCCCAGGCCGGGGGGGCGGGCCCTCCGGCTCAGAGGCTGGATTGAGCGCCGAGACGCCCGGATTCGCGAGCCGCCTCGAGCCTGAGGGGACGGTGAAGCCTGGCCGCGCGCCTCGGCCGCCACGTCGTCCTCCTCCTCAGGCCCGGCCCGCGCCCCGCGAGAAGGAAGCGGGCGCCGGAGCACTGTCGCGGCCGGGGGCCCGCGTGTCCTCGCCGCGCCCGGGCCGTGAGGGCGGCGGCCTTCGGGGAAAGGCTCCGGGCCGTCAAGTGTGGACAGCGCGTTTTCCCCGCCGCGGCCCCGTCCGGCCCGGTCCGGCCCAGCCCGAGGAGGAGGCTCCGCAGCATGTCCCCCGCGCTCCAGGAGCGGGCGCCGTCCGGTAACGCCGCGCGTGGTCCCCACCTCGGGGGTGGTTCTAGGGGCGGGCGGCTCCTCGCGGCTGGCGGAGGAGCCCCGAGGGCCCGCGTTCTCGCCGCGTCCTTGCTCCCCCGCCCGCGCCCCTTCCTCCCCCGGCGGCCCCCGCCCCCCCGCGGCCCCGCGACGCCTTGTGGACCTCGGAGTAGCTTCGCTTAGCGTTTGACACCGCACGTTCCAGAAGGGCCCTGTGGAAGCTCCGCGTGATTGAACGTTCCTGTTCAATATATACTTACTGAGCACCTAAGCCCGAGGAAGTTCAGGTGCCGAGTGACAGGGAAACGCAGAGTGGCGGGTGCCCCGTAGGCGGGGATGAGGAGTAACGGGGAGACAGACGCTGGCTATCAGGGAGAATAAGGAGTTGTAATACTGAGGTTTTCAGGTCAGGCAACGGGGACGGGTGATGCCATTCACAGAAATAGGGCTATCAGGTAGAAAATGTGGCAAGTTTGGTTTTGGATATTAGAGAGAGGGGCGGGTGGGTTTCTAGGGGGTGATAGCAGGTGGGCAGTTTGAAATCTGGGTCTAAGAGTAGAGCCGAGGGTTTCTGATAATTAGAAGGTCATTGGTGACTTTAGGAAATAATTTCAGTAGAGGCAGAGGCAGGAGCCCCATGGAGAAGACTGGCTGCAGTGTAACTGCTGAAGGTGGGAAGGGGTAGATGGGAGGAGCAGTGGGAGGGGTTGGGTGGAGGTGATCCTGTGCTCTTCCTTAGGTCTGAGGGGTGGGGAAGCAGTGTGCTGAGCTGCAAGAGGATTTTGAGGTGGAGGGGGATTAATTTAAGGAGCTCCCCAAAGACTTTTTTGTACAGGATTAGGTGAAATCACCTGTGAGTGAAAAGGATGAGGCGGATTTGGTGCTAAAAGAAAGCAGAAGTTTGAGACAGCAGATATGGAAAGGAGCCAAGGAAAAGGTGAACCAAAGAGGCTCAGATCAATCTTAGGAATTTTTGGTGACTCCAGTCAGCACAGTTTTGTGGCTTTACAGTAGTTCTTGGACACCAGAAAATAGGATTGGAATGAGTAGTCAGGGCTGGGAATTAGAAGTCAAGAACGTGGGGAGAATTGAGACACTCCAGAGTGTTAGCTGGTCATTGTTTCAGAGATGGTGCAGAGGCGAGTAAGACCCTGTGGGCAGGCTGTTAACTAGTTGTGGCAGTAGGTGGGAGAGACTGTTAGAGCTAACAGTTTAAGTGGCAGTTTGGCACGACTGATTGTTTTCAATTATCTGTCACTTACTCCTATTGAGGGAGCTCGGGCACACAACCACCAGAGGGACACCTGAAGACTTTCTCCCACAGCTGGCCTGGCCTTGTGGCATTTGGCTCTTTGCTGCCTGTTTTGCTCATCTCTGAAACAGGAGTTAGTACAGCCTGCTTTAACCTTGGTTTGGTGCTTTACCAGTAATTTTGTGCTATGTGTAATCTTCTATTTCATTAAGCATTGTTATAACTTAATGGAAACATTTTGGGACAGCATTTTGGAAATGCTGCAGTTATGGGTACATATTTTATGAGCCGCATTTACTCCCTGTCGTGAATTATTATAATTTAGTTTAAGCTCCTTCTCCACACGTGTTTTTCTCCTTTCACTTTTTAAAGTCAGATTTTCGCTTTCTTTATTAAAGCAGGTATGGAGAAAACTCTGCAGGACGAGATTGAAGGCATTCTGCGGGAGAGGATTATGGTGCTTGATGGAGGGATGGGGACCATGATCCAGCAGCACAAGCTGAGTGAGGAAGACTTCCGGGGACACGAATTTAAAGATCATTCCAGGCCCCTGAAAGGCAACAATGACATTTTAAGTATAACTCAACCCGATGTCATTTACCAAATCCATAAGGTAAAGCATCCCCAGGTTCTTATATTTTCATTCTATGATTCTGCAGTCCCTTTCATGTCCTGAGGACTGACCACTGTATCAAGTGCTCTGGAGGATACAGAAGAAAGAGGTGATTTGTTCAGAAAGTAGGTGTTGGGCACCAAGTAAAAGTCATGCACTGTATTGAGTATTCAGGATAAGGAGATGAGGAAGGTAGGTTTCTGCCTTTGAGGCATTTAAACTGCAGTGAAAAACCATAAAATCCTGGCTAGATTAAGGTTTTCATATACACTGTCTTATTCAAGTCACCACAACGGCCCTGATGAAATGAAACTCAAAGATAGTTGTTATTCTCATTTTGTAGATTTGGAAACGGAGCACTACAGAGGTTAAATAACTTGCCTGATGTTTACAGAGGTTTACAGACTTGAAATCACATGTTCTTTCGTGCCATTTTTCTGTCTTTAATAAAAATGCCTAGTGAACATAAAGAGATCAGAGGCAAGTAACTGGGTCTTGCTAGACTTTTAAAATTTAAAAAGAAATATAGAACTGAATTACTTTGTAGGTTATCATATGAACTTCATAGAATTAATGACTAGAAGAGATAATAAGGTGATTTAATCTGTTTTCCTGGTCTAGATTCAATTTGGAGGGCAAAGCATATTTACCAGTTAAGTGAGAAAGTTTTTATCTTCTGGAGAAGGGCATTGTTTCAGACTTTCTTTTTTTTTAATTGACATATAATTGATGAGTAGCATTATATTCAGATGTACAACATGATTCGATATTTTTATATATTGTGAAATAGTCAACCGAGTAAGTCTAGCTAACGTCCATTACTATACATAGCTGCAATTTTTTTTTTTCCTTGTGATGGGGACTTTTAAGATCTACTCCCTTAGCAACTTTCAAATATACAATACAGAGGATTAACTTCATTCACCATGCTGTCCGTTACATCCCCATGACTTATTTATTTTATAACTGTAAGTTTATACTTTCTGACTCCCTTCAGCCATTTCCCCCACCCTCCCACCTCTGGCAACCTCCAGTCTATCTGTGAGCTCCGTTTATTTGTTTGTTCAGAGTCCACATATTAGTGAGATCATGCATTATTTGTCTTTCTCTGATTTCTTTCACTTAACATAATGTCCTCAAGGGCTATCCATGAATGGCAAGATTTCCTTCTTTTTAAAGTTTTATTATACTCCATTGCATGTACATACAACATTTCCTTTATTCATTCATCCATCAGTGGACACTTAGATTGTCTCCATATGTTGGCAGTTGTAAATAATGCTGAAGTGAATATGGGGGTGCTTTTATGTTTTTGAGTTAGCGTTTTTGTTTTCTTTGGATAATATCCAGAAATGGAATTGCTGGGTCATGTGATGGTGCTATTTTTAATTTTTTGAGGACCCTCCACACTGTTTCCTATAGTTGCTATACCAATTTACATTCCCACCCACAGTGCTCGGAGTTCCCTTTTCTCCATCCTCACCACCACTTGTTATTTCTTGTCTTTTGATAATAGCCATTCTGACAGGTGTGAGGTGATACTTCATTGTGGTTTTGGTTTGCATTTCCCTGATAAGAAGTAGTGTTGAGCGTCTTTTCATTTACCTGTTGGCCCTCCATATGTCTTCTTTGGAAAAATATCTATTCAGATTTTCTGCCTATTTTTTAATTGGGTGGGTTTTTTAGCTCTTGAGTTGTACGAGTTCTTTATTTTGGATATCCTTAGATACATGATTGGCAAATATCTTCTCCCGCTCAATGTGTTGCCTTTTCATGTTGATGACTTCCTTTGCTGTGCAGGTGCTTTTAGTTTGGTGTTTATTTTTGCTTTAGTTGCCTTTCAGACTCTTCCTAAGGGGGAAAAATCACTTAGGTCATTTAGTGATTAAATGATTCATTGAGTGGGAAGGGATCAGTCTGTTGGGTGGTCAAGACTTTGTTCTAGATAAGATGCAGAGTGGTTTTCATCTGAGAACCATTCCCTTCCTTTGGTCATAGTGGGAATTGTAGGTTCTGGAGGATTTAAAATCGGTCCTTAAAGAGGTTTGCTTCTGCAGGTTTTTCTGCTAGGCCTGAGAGTATATAGTCAAGTCACATTATAAAATGCCAGTGTATTGTAGATCGGGAGTGCCATTGTGGGTGTGAATTGCTTGGTGTGGTTACAAACATCAGTTTTTAGGATGCAGTTGATGAGATCATATGATGTACCATGCCATGTGGCTTTGTCATTATTCACATGGATTATCACTAAAGTGTTGGCTTCCTGAGGGCAGGAGTTTATGCCCATTTTTTTTCCTCTCTCTCTCTTTTTTAACTTTTTTTTATTGAGTTATAGTCATTTTACAATGTTGTGTCAAATTCCAGTATTGAGCACAATTTTTCAGTTATACATGAACATACATATATTCATTGTCACATTCTTTTTCGCTGTGAACTACCACAAGATCTTGTATATATTTCCCTGTGCTATACAGTGTAATCTTGTTTATCTATTCTGCATTTTGAAATCCCAGTCTGTCCCTTCCCACTGCCCGCCCCCTTAGTTTATGCCCATTTTTCACTACTGAATCCCTACCGCCTAGAACAGTATCTCTCACGTAGTAGTCAGTAAATACATTTTGAGAGAATGAATATTTGTGCTGTATATTAGGTAGGCATCTAGGTAGAACAACAAGTTTCCCAGGAGACGTAATAAAGCAAAAATGGCCATAAATACAATAAAGTACACCTGGCTATCCTGTTCACAGGGGAAGTGTTGACTAGCTGGAGTTCTCTGAATGCAGAGACCATGTCGTGTTACAAAGAAGAGAAGGAGACTGGGTTGTTGTCACACTTAGTTATTTCTAGTGGAGTTACTGACCATAGAGCTAATTCCCTGGTGTTTAATTTTAATGGAATGCCCAAGTTCTACTGGTAGTGTAAGTACCTGACCCGAGCATTTTTGATTGTTATGTGAGTGCCAGACAGTAAGTTTTTGATTGTGGAGACATCCATTTCAAAGGCATCATCTCAGTAAACACAGTGCCAACTGTGTGACACAGCTGCTGTGTAAGCCGCCAGACAAGGAACCAGGCCTCCCCAGCCCGTGAGTTGCCCCTTGGTTTGCATTTCCCAGCTCTTCTGCCGACAGTCTCCATCCAGTTATGTGGAGTTGGGTTTACTCACTATTGGAAAACCAAGAGTCTAGAGCATTCACCAGATTGAAGTTGAGACGGTGTCCAAAGAGTGAAACAAGGAAGAAAGGTTTCAAACAAAGAGAACAGGAGGGCACCAAGGTCCTCCAGGTTTAGTAGGGGTGCAGATCTGGTTTGGAGGGACCAGGGTATGTGTCTGAAAAATGTGGTCAGCATCGAGATCTCAGAGAGAGTGCCGTTCTCAGTGTGATTCTGTTTGTGCTGAAACCGGGAGACGGCAGAAAGAACAAAGTGATGTTTGTATAGGGCCGTCGTGTGCCAGACACCTGATGTGTTACCTGTGTCATCATATGGCCACCCTGTGAGGTCGGGCTATGATACTTTCAAATGAGGAAACTGAAGCTGAGAGAGTTTAAGGAACTTAGCTCAGTTCACACTGTGTGAACTTTGTCTGAGTTCAAGTTCCGTGTTTATTTATACCACATGCCTTTCCGTGATATCCCTCTATCTGTTCGCATTTCTAGCCTCTTGTCTAGTGCAGCACCTTAGACTTAGTAAGTGGTCAAAAGGTGTTTGGTGGTGGTAGTGCTGAAAAGCCAAGTTTATTGTTAGGGGACAGGGATTCTAAAACTCATAGCATTGACATTACTGTCTCTTCTTGCAGGATTACTTGCTGGCGGGGGCAGATATCATTGAAACAAATACTTTTAGCAGCACTAACATTGCCCAAGCTGACTATGGCCTCGAACACTTGGTAAGAACTTCATTTTTCCTCATGTCTAAAGTATTCATAAGCATCTGCTGCACTGGCCATTGCTAGTGAGAAAACCAGCCAAAGCTGCAGAGTCAAGCTCATGCCTAGTTATCTGTTGTCTGTGACCAGACAGCTCATTCATTTTCCACCTGGCTTCTTTCATGGGCAAGTAATAATCACATGCAACTGATGTTTATTGTAAAAGCATGATTGGCCATGTGCACAGTTTTGTGAAGCCTTCTTAAGTTGGGTGACAGATTTGGTTTCCTTTTTTTAAATTGTGGCAAAATATATGTAACATAAAATTTACCATTTTAATCATTTTTAACTATGATTCATTGGCCTTAAGTACGTTCCCATTGTGTGCTACCATTCCCACCATCTATCCTTGGAGCTCTTTTCATCTTATAAAACTCTACCCATTAAACAATAATTCCTAGTCCTTCCCTCCCCCACCCCCTGGGAACCGTGATTCTACTTTTTGTCTTTATGAATTTAACTCCATAGATGCCTCATATAAGTGGACCCATACAGTATTTGTCCTTTTGTGCCAGGCTTGCATCACTTGGGTTGTGGCTTGTGTCAGAATATCCTTCCTTTTTAAGGTTGTATAATATTCCATTGTGTGTATTACCACATTTTGTTTATCCATTCATCCATTGATGGACGTCCTGCCTTTTGGCTATTGTGGACAGTGCCACCATGAGCATGGTGTACAGGTAATCTGTACTGCATCCCTGCTGTCATTTCCTGAGTATATACCCAGAATTGGAGTTGCTGAACCATATGGTAATGCTGTTTAATTTTTTTGAGAAACCACCATATTATTTTCCATAGTGGCTGCATCATTTTATATCTGCACCAGTGGTGTACAAGGGTTCCAGTTTTCCCACTCTTCCCCAGCATTTGTTCTGTTGTTTTTGTGTTTTTTTTCCCTGTGATAGTAGGCATCCCAGTGTGGGGTGAGGGATTTGGTTTCTTTCTCATCAGCATGATGCTCCCAGAATCAAATTTTGTAAAATGTTGATGATGGACATATATGGTAGATGTTACAGTCCCCATTTCTGGGTGGGGTTTTTCCAGACACATGCCTGTGTGTTCATGCACGTAGTCCTGAATACTCTGACACTGATTCCTTTCATGATGTTGGAACTTTGTGAAATCACTTGCTTTTTGGGTTATTGAGGGAAAATGAAATTGAATTGCAGGTACTTTTGTGTTGTTTTAGGGCAGGAGTTGGCAATCTCTTTCTGTAAAGGGCTGGACAGTAAATACATCAAGCTCTGTTGGCTACATAGAGTCTCTGTTGCAACTGCGCAGCGCTGTCGTCATAGCATGGGAGCAGCCACGGGCAGTGTGCAGATGACTGGGCTTGGGTGTATCTCAGTAAAACTTGTAGGCAATACTTTGTATGTTTGTGCATACTTGCTTTTTATTTTCTAGTGAGAGGGTTCGTGGCACTTTTCCAAATTCTCAAGAGGTTACATAATCTAGAAAAGTTCAGACCCTGATTCCAGCCATTGTGCAGTGTGGGAAGCCAGGGCTGGAGAAGTTCCTGAGGGAATTGCCTGGGCAGGTGGTGACTGAGCTCGGTTTGAGAACCCAGGTCTCCTGTGACTGAAGCCCATGCTTTTTCCCTTACTGTGCTTTTTTCTAATTCTCTGAATATGTAGCTACCTCAGCTTATTCTGTCATGCCACACATTCAGAGATTGCCCTTGCTGCCTGCTAGCTCATGATTTTGGGGAAGAACCTAAAAGCAGTTCCCAGAGACTCTTGCTTTTCCTGTTGCCTTCAAGGCTGGGGCAGCTGATAGGCCTTTTCAGCTAAGCTTTCATTCAGACCTCAGATAATTCACTACATTTCCTTACTAAATAAAACTAGGTTTTAGAAGGTCATGAATTCCTTATTTGTCTTACGGAGGAAAGAAAGGACGAACTAACGTCTGCATTGATGTGTTAGGCCTACCGGATGAACAAGTGCTCTGCAGGAGTGGCCAGGAAAGCAGCCGAGGAGATAACACTCCAGACAGGTAAGGAGCGTTTTTCTTCTTCTTTTTTTTTTTTTTTCGAACAAAGATGCTTCCTTTGCCCTTCTCCTCTGTAATGCACTGTCCTCACTGCCCTTTTCCTTTGGTGGAGGTTGGCCTTCGGCCCTCTGCAGACACCGCTGGGGGCTTGTTTTAGGTTGCTTCTCTGCAGTGCCGTGATCGGGCATTCAGTGTCTCTCTGAGCTGACTGTCTCTGTGGGCCTTGGGCTTAGGGTTCACTCTCTGTTTACTCTGCTGTTAGGGTGCTATGTTCTTTGTGACCGGGACCGTGGCTTCCTTGTATGTTTATAGCTCAAATGATTTTTCTCCTTTTGGAAGTGCATCATCAGGTTATGGAGGTACAGCTGACTGTTTCGGTTATTTTGGTTATCATAAAGATACTAGATCTTATTCCCTTCAAGCTACCCAGATCCTGTGATAGTGGCTTTTTAGGTAAAGAGAGATCGTCTTTTGAGCGTTTTCTACTTCATGGCACTAATGTCTTTGAAGGCACTGTGTAGCACGCAAAAGAGAGTGCCATTAGATTCAGTCCTCTTGGTATTTGAAAAGTGGCTCCCTGAAATAACTAGCCTCCTGGCTGGCTGCCATAAGAACACTTGAGCACCAGCTGGAGGGAGGCTTTGATGGAGGGAAAGGAATGGGAGAAATATATGGCGCCCCTTAAGATTTGGAAATATGAAATTATTGCGAACAGGAAAGATGTAAAGCAAAATTGTTAGGAAGTTAGACACAGCATACTAATGAAGACTGAGGCAATTTATAGGAACTCTGTTTCTGGGAGATAATGTTTAAATCTGGAAAGGCATAGACTGTTACCCCAACAGGATATTAAAACAGCTACAGCATGGAAGGATAAGGACATTTTTCTTATGGTCAGACTTGTAACCTTTTCAAAGGCTGGATTATCAACTAGCTGTTAGTCTTCTCCAGTTAAATGGTAAAGCATAACCCAGATTATTGCATGGTTAAAATCACCAAAAGCAGTGAGCAGTATGACCCTGGCTTCTGATACAATATGTAAATGAACACAACTTCTCAGGCTCTTCTAGAAGCACCTAGACTCTATCCTAGAGGAAAGGTTATTAAAGAATTACCAAAAGAGTTGATCTGTTTCATACTTTAATTTCAGGCTTTATAATTATTAATTGTGATTTAGTATTTTCTCCCAGTGAAGGCCCTGCCCTACAGTGTTGGAGAGCATTTCAAGGTCAGTGCTGCTGTGAGGAGCTTTTGCAGCACCTGTTTTAAGTTCATGACCTTCAAGTTTTCTTAAGAGTAAGGAGAGGGAATTTGTCCAAACAAAGCTATGGTGGTAGAAAAGGATTACCACCTGAAATGCTTTGAAGCCAGATATGTGAGAATTCAGTTTTGAGGTAGGCTTGGTGATAACGTGCACATATGTTATATTTCATAATTTCCCCAGTGGGATCCATGACAGCCCTTGTAATCAGACATACATTTGCAGTAAAATCTGTGAATCATCCACTAAGTGGGAAAAAGACTACATATAGCCCCTTGTAGTTTAGGAGAGGTCAAGTTCTTTTGTCAAATGAAGTAAGGAAAAAACTTGGGGCTTTGCGCCTTTTGGATTTCAGAGTTGTACACAAAGGATTGTATGCCTGTGTTTTAGGGGAAATCTTACAGCCTACTGACTCACAACAAAAACGTTGAGCTATTCAGAAATTTCACACCTGTTTTTCTTTTCCCAAAGGAATTAAGAGGTTTGTGGCAGGAGCGCTGGGTCCAACTAATAAGACGCTCTCTGTGTCCCCATCTGTGGAAAGACCAGATTACAGGAACATCAGTGAGTATCAGGTGTGATCATTGACCTTGGGCAAGTACCTCTGTGTTTCAGTAATCTGTAGATCTATAAAATGGGCCCAGTACCAGTATCTACCTCAGGGCTATTGTGACTTAAGGGCTTATTTACAGCAGTCCCTGGAGTGCAGTAGACGTCTAAATGAAAAGAGAGCTGAGGGTAGTAGTAGGGTGTATTTTGAGCTTTCTTTCAAGGGTGCATGTTGTGGTGTTCTTTATCAGCTGTGGACCTGAAATCAATCAAGATAAAACTTTAAACTGAGTTGAGCAAATACAAACTTGAGGCCTTGGTCTGTTATAGAATAACCCACTAGACCCCCATTGTATTGATCAGAAAGCAGTCTAAACTATATGAACATACCAGCATTATAAACCAGATTCTGTAAGCTTACTTGCATTGAGATTTTATGAACAGTCTGGAAATCAAGGTTAACTTCTTAAGCATCAGACTACAAAAGACAAAAATTAAATGATCAGAGCTGAGTGGTAGTGATACTGTGTATGGTAATGAGTTTTGTGTGGATGACAAATTCTGTCAAGTGTGGTTTGTGGGTCTGGGTTACAGACACATTTTCCACTAGGGGTTGCTTCTTCTGGGCTTATGTGTGGTCCGTGTTTCCTTTGGTCTGGGCCTGACAATGAAGAGCTAACTTTTCTTTTCTCTTGTGCTGTGTAAGAGGCAGTGTACTTAGTATAGCAAGCATAAGCGTGCTTCTAGGCTTGTCTGTTGAATATATGGGCATCTCTCTGGGGTGAGAGGTAGAATGGGGAGAGGGATGACCTCTCAGATGGAAATAGAGACAACTCAAGACATTTCTGACAGAAATTTTACCTAGGAGTGATTGAGCACTTTTTGATTTTAGGCTGAAATTGCCCATCAGGCAGGTTTCTTCTGAAAGTCTCGGTGTCAGAGGGCAGGAGCAAAACCTACAGGACCACTGGCTTTTACCACAAGGGGTGTGGGAGAATACCGCTGACGCATCCGGGTCAGTGTGACACGTTTCGCAGTTACTCCTCACTCATCCCTGGATTGATTGATTAAGACCATCCCTGGAAAGAATGCTGTTTCTAAGATCTTGAGAGTAATGGACAGGGCTCAAGAAGTCAGACACTTTCTCACCACCCCCCCCCCCCCAACCAGTCCTTGGCTCATGCATGGGAAGAGAAGGCTATGTGCTAAGTGTTTAGGAGCAGTTGTGTTCAGTTTGCTGGTTTAACTTTCCGTCACTGCCGTCTTTCCTTGTTTGGTTTCTTACAGAAGGTGGTGTGCCTCTTAAATTATGCATTATAAACCAGCAATAGTCAGTTCACCGGTTGCCAGGCCTGAACTCAGCATGTCCTGACCATTCAGAGGATGCTGATATCCTGGTTGTGGTTGATTTTTTGCAGCATTTGATGAGCTTGTTGAAGCATACAAAGAGCAGGCCGAAGGGCTTCTGGATGGTGGGGTTGATATCTTACTCGTTGAAACTATTTTTGACACCGCCAATGCCAAGGTGAGTTAAAGGAGAAAAAAAGGGGCGTGGGGGCTGGGTGCGGGGGGTGGTGTGAGAAGACCACAAATAGCTGTTACTAAACTTAAGTAAAATTCCTCGATTCCATTTTATTTTTGAATATTTTTTTAACTGAACCCAGGAGAATGAAGGAAATTTCAAAAGGATATTTTTGTAACTTTAAAAAAATGTTTTTTTAAAAATTATGAAAGTAAATATTCTTGTATTATATAGCTACTGTGTGTACATAGACGCACAAGTAGTAAACACTATGCATGGCTCTTAAATTCTAAGGGTACGTAAATGTGTGGAGTGAAAAATAAGTATCCTTCCATCTCCTCTTCCCTGAAGACAACCACAGTTCCTGGTGTGGGGGTTCTAATGGAGATTCTTTGCAGATAAAAGTGTGCGTGCGCGTATGTGTATGTGTTTATGTTCCTTGTGTATGTACTAAGGTGCGTAAGTGTATAGAATGAGAAGTAGATACCCTCATACATACATCTTTGCGCAGTGTGTCTGAGGATAAATTTCTGCCAGTGAAATTTCCATGTCACAGGGTGTGGACACTTAATTTTGATCTTTAGTGTCAAATTACCCTCCAGGGTTGTGCTGTTATACTCAGTCAGCAGGCAGTGCACGGTAGTGCCAGTCTCACCACACCCTCTCTGTTGAGCTTTTTGATGTTGTCCAATCTGATAGGTTACAAATACTACCTCACTAGTTTTAATTTGTACAGTTGGCCCTCCGCATGCCTGGGTTCTGATGTGGAAGGGCCTTGAGCATTAGAGGAGCTGGAATTTAATAAAACATGGACAGCATAGATTAACATGGAACTTGCAATGTCATAAGCTGTTGGTTCATGTACCACCATGTATATATGAGGCTGTGCAAAGTGGAGACTTCTGGTTTCTCTGTTTTTAATTTCGATTGAGAGAAAGAAGAAAGAGTAGCTCTTCAGCTCTTCCTCATCAGGGACACTTGTTCCAGGTGAACTTTCAGTCAGTGTTTGGTTGGAACATGTACAGTGTTACACTTGAGAAAGGGGTGCTGGGGTTGTGCATTGTGGGGAGAACATGGTTCTCCTTCCCAGAGAACGCGAGGCGTCTCTTACCTAAAGAGGTCTTGGAAAAGGGGGTGTTCTGATCGGCTGGTTAGACTGACCTTTGACACAGACTCTTGGAAATAAAGCTGCCCTCTTTTTCCCTGACAGGCAGCCTTGTTTGCAGTCCAAAAACTTTTTGAAGAGAAGTATGCTCCCCGGCCTGTCTTTGTAAGTTCTCAAATATTTGCATGTTGTGTTTTGATTTTTTTTATTAATAATGTCATTTTGAGGGTGAGGTTTTTGTTTTCCTCGCATGGAACTATTGATAGTGTCTTTAGGAAGCACATACTTAACTTCTTTAACTTCTTCTGTTCACCTCCCTCCTACCACCAGCCCTAGACCAACAGCAGTCTTATCTCTGGAAATGTGAAGAAAATAAATCTAGAAGTGGTTTGTTCCATAGAAGCCTGGCTGAAGTGGTCTCCTGAAGCCAAAGGCTCCCGCTCTTTGGGGCCCTTGCTGACTGTGAAGTATCCAGGGCCATAGTCAGCAGACTGCCAGTGTGTTAATTCAATAGGCAGACCCACAGGAGGGTCTTAGGGTTACTTGCTGAGAACAGAGTCGAACAGGGGTGTTAGACAAGTCAGATGTTTGACAGCAGGAGGCCAGGATAACCTGAGGCTTCTGCGGGAGGGTCCCCTCCAGTGGGACTGGAGGTGTGAATTCTGAAGCTTTTTTGGGCATTGCTTTTGCCTCCCTGACTTCCCCTTTTCTCTGATTCTGTGGCTTACCAACCACTTGCCTGGGCACTTCGTATCCACCTGCTCTGACCATATCACACAGTGCTGCCTTTGAGTTTGAGCTCCACGGTCCTCTTCCCCATGAAAGAACAAAGGAAGCCAGCTTGCTCTTTCTATTTGTTTCTGTGACTGTGTTCTTAGTTTAAGTCTGTGTTGTTGACTGAGTTTACTTTGTCAGTTCAGATTTCAGGGACACTTGTTGATAAAAGTGGGCGGACTCTCTCGGGCCAGACTGGAGAGGCGTTTGTCATCAGTGTGTCTCACGCAGACCCACTCTGGTAAGTGATCAGTCTTTCCTCACTCCGTTCCCTCTAGGGGACTCTCTTCTGATGGCTGCAGACTGTGACCTGAGAGGGAATTGCTTGTCCCTGTGTCCACCGCACCACTTGCATGAGATGTTGGCTTTCCTTGAAGTACATTCCGACTGCCCCAAGGGCTCCAGAAGCCCACTGCCTAAACGCGTCAGCTTGAGGGGCTGGGAGCGTTCTGATACCCCCAGCGCCAGGTAGTTGCCTGTTTGTCTGCCAGTGTCCCCCTCACAGTTTGAGTGGCTGTGCCCAGTAATAATACTTTACATCTGTTATCTGCACTTAGATTTTTAGGGCTGTGCCTTGCAAAGGTTTTTCACTCCCTGCTGGTGGAGCAACCAGAAGCAGTCTAGCTTGGAATAAGGTGGGAATTCTAAAGCTCAGATTTTTATCTTTAAAATTAACATGACTTTTACATTCTATTTTAAACTATCTCTCTATTTTTCTTATCAAAATGGTTTACATTATGTACCAGGAGTGAAGTGGAAGCTCCAGGAATATCCGCGGTGTGCCTTTTGCAGGCACGGACTGCTCCTTCTGCCTGGAGGCTGTGCCTGCCTCTCTCCCTCAGCCGCCCTCACACACGAGCCTCTCAGGCTCACCTATGGAGTCCTCTCCTCCAGGGAGAGGGAGGATACCTTCCCCAGGGTGCCTTTCTCTCAGAGCGCTCTGTTCACTTTTATTACAGCCTTTGCCACAAGAGTGAGAGTAGTAGACATTTATGGAGTTTGCTATATGCCAGGCTCGGTGCTGAGCGCTTTATGAGAGTTGTCTCTTTTAATTCTGGCAAAAACACTTTGAGGTAGCTGTTGCTGTTCAGATCTTTGGCATATTTTTTTAGCCGGGTTGTTTTCTTACTGTTAAGTTTTAAGAATTAAAACAAAATTTGGGTTCCCAGATGTGTGTTTTGCTAATATGTTCTTCCAGTCTGTGGCTTGTCTTCTCGTGCTCTTAACAGTATCTTTCACTGAGCAGAAGTTTTCAGTTTTAGTGAAGTCCAGCTTACTAATTTTTTTGTCTTTCATGGGTCCTACTTTTAGTACTCTATCTAAAAACTCATTGCCAAACCCATGGTCACCTAGATTTTTCTCCTGTGTTATCTTTATATATATATATCTTTGTATCTTTAATAGTTTTGCAGTTACTCTTAGATCTATGATCCATTTTGAGGTTTTATAATAGGTGTAAGATTTGTGTCTGGATTAATTTTTTCACATGGAAATGTCTGATTGTTCCAGTACCATTTGTTGAAAACACAGTCCTTTCTCCATTGGATTACCTTTGCTCCTTGGTCAAAGATCAGTTGACTGTATTTGTGTGATTCTGTTTCTGGACCCTGTTCTGCTATGTTGATCTATTTGCGCACTCAGCAATGCCAGAGATTCCTTTAGCTTTTCAGTGAGTCATTTTTTTTTTTAATTGAAGTATAGTAAGTTACAATGTGTCGATTTCTATGTATAGCACAGTGTCCCAGTCATGCATATATATACATATGTTCGTTTTCATATTCTTTTTCATTAAATGTTATTAACAAGATACTGTCAGTGAGTCTTGAAGTCGGATAGTATCAGTCCTTCGACTTTGTTCTTCTTCAATAATTGTATTATTTGTTCTGAGTTGTTTGCTTCTCCATGTAAACTTTAGAATCAGTTTGTCCAGATCCACAAAATAACTTGCTGGAATTTGGATTGGTGTTGTTTGAATATATATAAAATTGGGAAGAATTAATGTCTTAACAATTTTGAGTCTTCCTGTTCATGAACATGGAATATCTCTCCGTTTATTTAGACCTGCCTTGATTTTTTTCATCAGAAGTTTGTAGTTTTCCTGCTGTAGATCTTGGACATATTTTCTTAGAGTTATACACAAGTATTTCATTTGTTTTCATGCCAATGTAAATAGCGTTGTGTTTTTCATTTCAAGTTTCAATGCTTACTGCTGGAATATAGGTAAACAATTGACTTTTATATGTTAACCTTGTATTTTGCAACCTCATAATTGTTTTGGTTCCAAGAAAATTTTTAGTTGATTCTTTGGAATTTTCTACATAGACAGTCTTAGCATCTGTGAACAAAAACAGTTTTATTTCTTCCTTTCCAATCTGTATACCTTTTGTTTTCCATCTCCTCTTAATGCCTCATGTAGGACTCCCAGCAGAATCTTTAAGGGGAGATGAAAGCAGACCTCCTTGCCTTGTTCCCAGGCTTAGGGGGAAAGCATCTAGTTTTACATCATTAAGCATGCTATTAGCTGTAGGGTCTTTATAGATGGGTTTTATCAAGTTGAGGAAGTTCCCTTCTATTCCTAGTTGACACAGATATTTTATCATAAATAGGTGTTGGGTATTTGTTAAATAAACTTTTTATTTTGGAATAATTTCACATTTACAGAAAAGTTGCAAAGATAGTACAGAGAATTCCCATATGCTTTTTATCTAGTTTTTTCTAATGTTGACATTTTATATTAAGTATGGTACTTTTGTCAAAACTATAAGTGTATTACTATTAACTAGACTCCAGACTTCACTCAGGTTTCAAGTTTTTCCATAAATGTCCTTTTTCTGTTCCAGGGTCTGATCTAGTATGTCATATTGCACTTAGAAATCAGCGTAAAGGGAAAAAAGTAAAATGTGAAAAAATAAAAGATGACACCATGCAGTCCCTTCATAGTTAATTATTGAATTCCTTAAAGGCCCCAGTGGCTCCCACTGAGAGTGGTTTTGGAGGGTTTAGCAGCTCTGCTTTGATCTGTTTTATTTGAGTCCGCAGTAAGTTTCTCTGCAAAACAGAGAGCCCCTTGATTTACAACCAAACAAGCCCACATAATTTATGAGAGGACAATTCCAAGTCCAAGGTCACCTTGCAAGTCAGTTGGAGCAAAGACTAAGTCTCGGTCTTCTGGACTCCCTAAGTGGCTTCTGTATACCATCAGCGTTCCTTCTAGACTCCAAGATTTCCCTTCTGCTTTCCTTTGAGTATTGCTTTCCAGTCAGATGTTTGTTAGCAGTGGTCAGTTTGCAGACATTTCTGTTTCATGGTGCACCATTAACTAAACTGTGAACTTACTTAAGGAGTCACGTCCATAAGCAGGGTCCTTGAGCTGTAAGATCATCTGATGTAGGAGACACAGGCAGAATTATTCAGTGCTGCAGTGGACTTCAGTGAGATGCCTCTGACTGTAGCTGAATAAACGTGCTTTGAATCAGGAGATTTATTATCTGCTTGTTTTTAAATATATGCCTTTTTTTATCATAACTTTTTATATGTGTAAATATTTAGAATAAAAGAGGATGCTTCTAATTTCTTCTTTTTGTTTTTCCAGCATTGGATTAAATTGTGCTCTGGGTGCAGCTGAAATGAGACCTTTTATTGAAACAGTTGGAAAATGTACAACAGCTTATGTCCTCTGTTATCCCAATGCAGGTATGTTACACGTGGGAAAATTCAAATACACAAGATTTGAGTAGATAGGGTAATAGATCTTGATTAAAAGAGTTTGTTTTGCAGGTCTTAGTATGCTGTTTACTTTCAATAGGAATTTTCTAACTAAAGAGCATTTGGGACAAGACCACTGTTTCCCTCTAGATTTGAAGGAACAGTTTGGCTCAGCCTGAAAGCATCAGAAGTGGACAAAACTTGGGGGAATGGAGCCTAGTCACTTAGCTGACCAGAGCCTTGTCTTTGACAGTGCTCACCACGTGGACGTGGCCAGAGAGATGAGTGCAGAGACCATGAGAGAGAGTCCATTCTGAGTTAGCCAGACTTCCTGGTGAATGTTTTTGAGCACTGTTAGCTACTTGGGGCTAAAAAGCATTTTCCAGTCTTCTTTCTCCAATTATGTACATTTTAATGGGCCGTAAATTTTATTTGCCACCAGCAGTAAGATGACTGGAAGGGGATAATAAATAAAATAGAAAATTGGACAATTAGATTCAAACATCTTACTTGGGAAAACTTACTTGAAAGCAGACTGGTTGTGTTTTGCTTGTTTTTAATTTCATGTCAGGGGCTCATTAGTTCAAAGGAAGTGTGGTACTCCCCTAGTCCCCACCCCAAGCAGTTAGGTAACTAGAATGAATTTTTTTAATGGGAAGGGGAGGGATGGGGGTGGGGGAATGTGGCCTCAATATAGTAGTGATGCTTTTCTTTCAAATGGGAGAGAAATAATGGACGTTTATTGTCCTCTGATTTTTCATTTGTTTGTTTTTTGGTGTGGCATCTCTATACTTAATATGTTTAATATTTAGTATTCTAATCTGTTTTTGTAAGTAATCACCATTTAATTACAGATTAAAAATTTGCTAACCTTTTACCCTAAAGCCTTTACAAATACTATGATAATTTGTTAAAGTAGTTTCTGATAATGATTAAAATATCCTTTCATAGGTCTTCCCAATACCTTCGGTGACTATGATGAAACTCCGCACATGATGGCCATGCACTTAAAGGTCAAGAATCCTCTTTCACTTGGTTTTTAAGAGACAGAGGAATGGAATTTTTGATTTAGAATATTTAGAAGCAGACTTTCCCCCTAAAGAAATCCCAGTGTATATATAACAAAAGCTTAAGATGAATTAAGATGGTGGAGGCAGAGTGGTGGGGCTCACTGTCAGCATCCTCCACAGCTGTTACTGGTGGCTGCTGGAGAATTCCCAGTGAGGTCCAACCTGCACTAACGGGGATTTGGCTCTTCTGCAGCCCTCCCACTGCTGGGTGGAGTAGATGTCTCCCTGCTCCCCATTGCCACCTCCCCGATCTCCCTCCTCTCCCATGCCCCTCCCATCTTTGAATCCCCGGTCATGAAACCATGCTGCCCACTACCCCTACTTATTACTAACCCTGTGTCTCTTTTCCTTATTCCTTGAGTTTTTAGCTTCTGGCTTACTACCCTTCTCTCCTAAACTGTTTCTGCCTTAATTCTTAGGATTTCCGTACCTTGTGTGGATGCTCTTTGCAGCACTCTGACATCTCAGTTCCTTGACTTCCTCTCTGTTATCTTGTCCTTCAAACCAGCTGTGGGTAAATTCCAGCCCCAACTGTCCAATACGTAGCTTCTGTGGCATGTAGTTATCGGAGCACTTGAAATGTGACTGCTGTGCCTGGGGAACTGAATTTTTAATTCTTTAAGCTTAGGTTTTAGTCGACTTGAATTTAAAAACTGACACTTTGTGTTATTTGAAAATGCATTATTCAGCTCACATTCATTCTGCTCAACATATGGGTAGAAAAATCTTTCTTTTGATCAAATAGGCAAATAAATATCTCATTACATTTCATAGTATTTGAAATGTTTCAAGTCTTATATCTAAGGCTTATGAATGCTTTGTATCTGGAGTTAAGTATGTTTAGCTCTCTCTTAAATGTAAAATTAGTTATTCAGGAAATGTAGCTCTCTTCTGCAGAATTGGTAGTGGTGAACTTAGAATTCAGATGAACTCTCTGAAGCTTTTTCTTTCCCTAAGTGCAGGATTTTGCTATGGATGGCTTGGTGAATATAGTTGGCGGATGCTGTGGCACAACACCAGAGCACATCAGGTGATAGTCACTTCTGCATGTTTTACCTTCTGTGCCCTCAGAGTTCATGTGTTGAAGTCCTAATCCTCAATTCCTCTGAATGTGACTGTATTTAGAAATAGGTCCTTTAAAGAGGTAATTGAGGTTAAATGAGGTCATGTGAATAGATCCTCATCCATTGTGACTGGAGGGAACACAGACACACACAGGAGGGATCATGTGAACACCAGGGAGAAGGGAGAAGGCAGCCAACTACGAGCCAGAGAGAGAGGCCTCAGAGGGGACCATTCCTGCTGACACCTCGATCTGAGACTTCTAGCCTCCAGAGTTTTGAGAAATAGACATTAGTATTTAAACTGCTCAGCCTGTGGTATTTCATTGTGACAGCCCTAGCAAACTAGGGTACTTCACATTATGAAAAATTCCAAAATTTAAAGTACAGAAGTAATAAAATGAACCCCCATGTGTCTATCACAGTCTCCTTAATTTTCTACATTTTGCTATTCTAATTTTCTCTTATTCTCCAGCTTTTTTTCCCTTAGACTATTGCAGAACATAACCTAGATAGCTTAGCATTCTGCCCTTAAATACCTGACTAATATTTGAATTCTCAAGGAGGGGACGGCTCTTATTTCTTGGGCAAATGCATGCCTCCGAGGGGAGGGTATAGCTCAAGCGCTAGAGCACATGCTCAGCATGCACGAGGTCCTGGATTCAATCCCCAGTCCCTCCTCTAAAAATAAACAAACAAACAAACATACAAACAAACCTAATTACCTCCCTCCAAATAAACAAATTTTTTTAAAAATGCATGCCTCCATTAGAATCTCTTGTGAAAGGAAAAGATGGTAAGCAGCAAGCGCCTTGAGGTCTAGAGAAGTGTCTTCACCTGGACTGGCCCAGTCACTGCTTAACCTGCGTTGCTGAGTGAGCACGCGAAGGAAGTGCATGAGACAAGGGCATGGTGAAGGGCATGTTCAGGTCCCTGTATAATTTTATAAACATCTTTTAAGTAATATCTGAAGGCTGTCAGTTGTTGAAGATAGCTTACCTTTGGATCTCTTTTTGTTTTTAAGATTATCTCCCTTATAAAAAGAGTTGTTTTAAAAATATCTGTGTGTGTGTGTGTGTGTGTGTGTGTGTATGTGTGTGTATCTACCTGTCTCTCTCTATATATGTTTGGTGCTTTTACTTTGACACTGACATTCGCATACTAATTTGGGAGGTGTTCGTACTGGTCCTGATAAATTTAATGGAGTATCCAGATTTTTCCAGGTAGATCAAAGACATAATTCATTAAAGCTGATAAGGTTAAGAAACTATAAATAATTAAAACAAATTTTTAGGAGTAATTATTTTGGAGTTTTAGTGACGTATTACTCTGTACGCTCCCTTCTATGTGTGTGCACTTGAGAAAAACAGACCTAAAGGGTTTAATTTCCTTCACCCTTGACCCTCCTTTCCTGTTTGCTTTTCCTTCCCAATGATTAGGCCTTTTTTTTATTTTAAGCTCCTGAGTGAGGAGGGAGAACGTAGTTCACGTGTGGATTTGGTGCAGTAAAGGACACCGCAGGTTTGGAAGGGAGGGGGAGAGTCGCTGTTTGCACTGTGCAGGCCGTCGCGTCTGGGCTCACGTCTGAGCTCAGATGCCGGTGCAGTCAGTGCGCAGCAGACTGGGCAGATACAGAGGCACTGAAGATTATAGATTCGTTTTCTGCATTACTGAGAAAACTAAAGAGCATAATTGCTGCTTCACATTTGGAACTTGGTATATAATTATGTTAAATAGACTTAATTTCATAGCTGGAAATTAGTTTATTTTATTCTGAATTAATGGATATAGTGTTTTCTCTTTTGACTCAGAGAAATTGCTGAAGCTGTGAAAAACTGTAAGCCTAGAGTTCCACCTGCCACTGTTTTCGAAGGGCATATGCTACTGTCTGGTAAGTTGTAAAGATATGAGGTTTATGATTTCAGAAACCATTGGAGATTAAGTTAGTATATTTAAGTTGTAGTGATGTTTGTGCCAAGGAACTTTTTTATTAGGCCAGAGGATAGTACTTGTATTTTTTGTCACTTGAATAAATTCTAGTAAAGAACCCTTTGTTTTTTTAAGGGTGGGAGCGGGAAGACATTGACTTCAGGGAAATGGAAATGAAGGCACAGATAGTGCCAATTAGAATGATTGTGCACTGCTTTGAAAATACACCTAGGTCACCACAGCCTAACAATTTAAATTGTCAGATTGGCTGCTGGTCCCTGAAAAGTCCACACTGCCCAGTTTCAGGGTTTTGTAATGATGGCAGCTTCTTCCTGGAAAATTTTGTTTCCTTCTGAAACACCATAGTCACACTTTTACATTGACCATGTGTTCAGGACTTGACAAAGAATTGTGGCGTTTGTCATTCTGTCTTGTTCTCAACAGCCCTTTGGGGTAGGCATCACTCCTTTTTCAGAATGAGTTTTTGTGTTCAAATAAAGAACATTGGTAAAATAGTTCATCATGCCAACTATTACAAAAATAACTTTAAATTTTATATTTTTCCCACAATACTTTAATGACGTAGTTTTAACTAGTATCACTAAGCAAAAAAAATGTATAAACAGATTCTTAGGAAACCTGCAAATAGCACGCGAGGAATTATGCACTCTAACAACTGAGAATTTAACACTTCTCTGAATGGATACCTTTGTTCCGCGTGTTCTCCTAAGAAAAGTGAAACGAAGTACGAGTGACGGTGAAAGTGATACTCACTGTTCTCGCTCAGAACATGTTGCATAGAGTTAATCCCAGTGAGTGAAAACGAAGTTGGGTTAGAAATACGCCTCTTCAGGCTGCCCTTTCTTTGCTTTTATACTCCAGAAGACAGGACAAACTAGAGGAGAAGGGATTTATGATTTATGACACACCCCCTGCCTCGAAAAAGTGGCTTGTCAGAGAGGATAGTTTATTTCATCCTTAGATCTTACAGCTATTAATTGAGTTCAGTCAAGGACTAAGTTAAAATTGTCAACATTTGCCAAAATTGAAACAGGAAAGAACCATTTAGTTATAATTTTTAAAAAGAATTGTAGGAATGAAAGAATATTTCTGATTTGAATTTCATGTGCTATTTCTAAATTGTTTTTAAAATCACCTGCAATTAGATTTTAGGAATGATCACTCTTTTTAATTGTTCTTTTATAAATTGCAGACTTGAGAAAAATTTGGTTTTTATAACAGATACTTCACATTCATAATTGATCAGAAGTGCTTTGTGTGAAATGCTTCTAGGGCAATGACACAGGGTCCCTCAGCATTTAAATGTTGGTTTCCCTGCCTGTCTGACTCGGGATCAGGGGTGCCCTGAGGCCAGCGTGGAGGGTGAGGCTGTGAGGATGTTACCAGTGGGAAAGGAGATCAGGAGCCAAAACTGGGAGCTGACAGTCTCCCCGGTCAGGGAACAGAAGACCTGTAATACTGTGTTATTACCTATCTTATGTTTACTATTTTTCCCTTCCTCAGAGCTGTTTCCTCCCCAGCCAGTTCTTTGGCAAAGGACTCGAAAGCCTCTTTTATTAACAAGAGCAGCTGTGATTTGTGATTGCTGGCACTAATTTTATGCTCATCAGTGTAGTCTCATTTTACAGTAACATTGTGAGGCAACTACTTTACGGACTGTCCTCTGTAAGTTCAGAGGCTCTGAGGGAAGTCTCCTGGGTTGTTTGCTGAGATGGCTGTGCAGGGCTTGGAACCCTGGGCTGCTGTCCCCAGAGCCTGCCTGTAACCATCGAGCAGGACTCCTGCAGCATAACACTGGAAATACAATGAGTAAAACAAAAACAGTAAAAGGCCTTTTCCTGCAGGGCTACTTTATACTGCAGGTTGCTTTTTACCTCCACTGATGTGGGTAGTGGACCCACGTTAATTCATTTGATATTTGCCCTGAATTGGCCTGTAATGGGGAGACGTTGTGGCCCTTTGGCCAACAAGGGGAGAGAAGCAGAGAGCTTGGGGCCGACTGTCTGCCAGGGCTCCGCCCACACCCCTCTCCCTTTGGCCTTGCTGGGTACCGGTTGTTGGCCTCTAGATCCACACACACTGCTGGTGGGATTAAGGATGCTTGCTCCCTCTGGCTTCAAGCCCACGTCTGCACGGACAGCTGCGAAACAGTCCTTTCTCACTTCATGGCTTTTGTCTCAGACTCTGGGTTAAATAAGATATGATGATAGTTTTTGCTTGTTTCTCAGAGCTGTGTGATTCAGCTTTTTAGAGAAAATCACAGTTTAAAGCCCTGAAATATTTCTTCTTTTGAGAGTTCTGGTTATAAACATACAGTCTTTGTTGTGTTTAAGTATCCCTGGGGGGAAGGCCACGGTCCTATTTCCACATTGAATCTCCTGTCTAGTCAGACATGCAGTGGCACAGAAATTTCTTCTGTTTCTCATGAAAACATTTGTTTTTTGTCTCATATTGTCATATGCATTTTCAGAAAGTTTTCAGAATGCTTCTCCTTTTAAGGTCTGGAGCCCTTCAGGATTGGACCGTACACCAACTTTGTTAACATTGGAGAGCGCTGTAACGTTGCAGGATCCAAGAAGTTTGCTAAACTCATCATGGCAGGAGATTATGAAGTGAGCATCTTAATGAAACCCTTGAGGCATCTGCCATGTTTTTGGCTAAGACAGCATGCAAACAAAACAGCTCTGCCTTTGATGGTTATTAGCAGAGCTGCTGGGAAGTGGGAGAGGAACGGGGAAGTGTGTCTGCGGCAGGCTGGGCTGGTGGGAGGATGAGGCTTCAGAAAATCCGAGCTGCTGCTGTCAATATTTGTCAGAAAGTACTGCCCTCGGGGTTTGAAGTGGGATGAGATTGGAGGGATACCGGTTCTAGCTGTTCCTACTAATTGTGAAGTAAATTGAAAAATTTGAAGGTTCTCTTCATTTTTGCTTCTCACAAATCTTTCTAGGGAAAGGGAAAGCCAAGAAAATTCCCACTCATTTCCTCATGACCACTTCAAACACGGACAATGTTGTACTGTTGATTCTGTTAACTGTGAACTAAAATAAAAAAGCAAACACAAGAGAGTGGGCCTGGCCGTGGAAAGTTTGCAGGATGGCTTAGCCATAGTGCTCTTCAGCTCAGTCACTCTGGATGAGCAACATTTACTCCAGGTAGAGCCTACCCTGAACACCTGGGCAGCATTTTTTTCTCTTATGCAAATACGAAGTTAAAAATGGAGGAATTTGGTTTGAGCTTTAGTGATTTTTATTTTTCCATCCAACTTCTCTCGTTTTAAGGTTTTGCAGCCTTTAGGAAGTAGACCTTCCTACAACCAGTCTCAAAGTAGACTTAGTTTGAATCATAAGGAAAAGGCACATGCATCATCCTTTGTGGACTTGTTAATGACTACTCCACGGCACCCCGCCAAGGTGTCCCTCTGTGGACACCTCAGTAGGGCCTGGCTACCTGGTTACCTGGCCGACAGTCCACTTCCCTTCGTTCCTGCTAGTGCTCAGCCACCATGTGCTTCTGCCGTGGCCTCCCCAGTTCAGAATTTTTTACGGGGTGGCTTTTTTTGCATATAGGATAAAACCCAAACTCCTTAGGACATCATCCAGTCCTCTCCACTTAGGCACCAGACCTCCTTCCATCCTGATTTGTCATCTGAACGTTCCAGGAGGCTTGCTTCTGCCTCAGGGCCTTTGTCCATGTTTGTTCCCTTCTGAAATCCTTATGATCCTTTATGGTGTAGTGTTCTTCAGCTCTCAGTGATTCTGTTTACACTTTGATTCTTAGGACCGTTCTGTGCTCTCAGCTCTCAGATTTGATAGATTTGATGCTGAGAACAGGTGGCGTTTTAGGAAGAAGACAAGTGGGAGTGATAGCTCTCATTTAACAAGGTCTGATTACATACATGCCGGTCACTGTGCTAAGCACTCGTGGGATTCCTCATGTAGTCTTCACAGGCCTTTGAGGTAGGCCCTGTTGTTCTCTCCATTTTACACATGTGTTATTGGAGGTTTGGGGAGGTTAAACACCTCTCCTTTTGTTTCACAGCAAGTGAATGATAGACCCCAAGTCCACCAAAGCCACGCCCTTCCCACTCTGCTGTCTCTGCCTGGAGGACAGCGGGGGAGGAGGCACTGAAGCGGGAAGGGGTTCGGTAGGAATGCCTCCTCACTGGACTCTAGTTTCCCCTGCGTTAGTGACCCCTTACGGCTCCGTGGTTAATAAGATGAGCACTGACCCGAAAGAAATTCCGCTGCTGTCTTTTTGCTTAACTTGTACATCTTTAAACAGATCACTTCGTTTCTTTGAGCCTGTTTGGGAATGTTGGCCCACCAAGCGATTAATCTTTGGCTCTTACAATTTAGAAAAGTCAGGTATTAGCATCTCTGTAAACCCTTTAAGAACAAGAATTGTGACTTACACTTGTTTTTATTCTTATACACGTTGCTGATACCAAAAACATATTTTTGATTTGTTGAATTTTATTTTGATCCTTTTTCTCTGTGTACCTTGGGTCACTACGAATGGTCTTTCCTTGTGACTTGTGCCAGAAGGTTTCATGCCTGTTCTATCACAATGATGGCTAAACATTTCTGTGGTTTCCTTGGCTAAGAAAAAATTAGGACAACATCAGAATCTACTGTTGATTTTATCTTTGCTTATTTTTTTTCCACTATGAAGTGTACAATGAAGACTTAAACAAAATAAAGTCTCAGTTGTCCCAGTCAGCTAGAAAGTGTTACCGAACACGTTTGTCTTGCCCAGCACTATTCAGAGGAGAGCGGGAGACACATGAGACCTTTCTAGATTTCTAAATGCTTGAAATCTGTTTCAGAGAACAAGCTAGTAGTCATGAAATCATGAGGAAATAAGGTAGTACAACATGTGGGAACGTTTATAATTGTTATGGAAGTTTAGAGATAGTAGGTCATTGTGGAGTAGACAGTGTTTCTCAAAGTATGCTCTCTGGAACACTGATCTTACTAGATATTCTTTAAATGATCGAAGGTGGGAAATGTATCTTGCACTTGGAGATTTACAGCACATGATAGTGTTAAAGGATTTGAAAATCCTTTTAGCATAAAAAAGTTTAACTCATATTTCGTGTAACTTCTGTCAGTAGTGTGCAGTGAATACTTTGCACATTTCAGTAGATGCTGAAGAGTGATACACGTTTTGGATGGTTTCTGTAAGGACTTTTCTTGGAGGAGATGGGTCTTGAGCTGGGTCTTAAAACAGTATAGGAGGGAAGGAGGTTGAATTCTGAGCAGAGGGAACAGCATGCTCGATGCCACAAGTAGAATTGGATTTGACTGGGAGACAGTGCCAGTGAGGAAGGAGTACCTACAGCTCAGTTACGTAGGAAGGCAGGGTGGGTCCCAGGGGGCCTGGAACTCCAGGCGAGGCATTGAGGTTCTTCTCTTGAGGAATCAGAGCCTCGGTGGATTCTGACACCCTGTGATGGAAGAGATGTTAACGAAAGCTTAACCTGTGACTATTGAGAGTGGGCTCATGGTCGGGGAGGCTGCCTAGTTAGTCCAGCGGTAAAGGACTATTGTTAGCCTTCCCTGAGTCACCCTCTCCTAATGCTGGTTTCTGTTGAATTCTTTCCTCAGGAAGCACTGAGTGTTGCCAGAATGCAGGTGGAAATGGGAGCGCAGGTGCTGGACATCAACATGGATGATGGTATGCTCGACGGTCCAAGCGCAATGACCAGATTCTGCAACTTCCTTGCTTCTGAGCCTGACATTGCCAAGGTCGTACCGACTTTTACTCGTCAGGGGAATTAGCGTGTGTTGCTCTGTCACTCTTTTAACTTTGTCAGTTTCCCCTTCCTGTGTCATCTCAGACACTGGTTTTCTGATTTTCTGTCTTGAAAGCCCAGTGGTTTCTGATCATCAGTTTTCTCACTTCATGATAGCCTTCCTATATCAACCAGACTTCAGAGAGAGATGTGACTTCAGCCTGGCTGTTTCCAAGGTTTCTGGAATTGGTCACAAGAATTGATTTGAGTTTCCTCAGATGTCTGGATAGGCTAAGAACCAACTTTTCATGCCTTTGAAGGATATACTTACCTGTTCCTATCAGAATGTTGTGTTGCTAACAGAGACGAAGGAACTCAGTTCTTCCTTTTTGCAGGAAGAAGAGACCTTTTTAGGCTAATCAGAGTAAGACAAAATTATAAAATGAGATTAAATTAAAGTATTATGCCATCTTTTACATTTGTTCTTTAAAAGATGAAAGTTAATTTTTGTGTCAGTCTTTTCAAAAATTTTAGGTGGATTCTGAAAACTTTAAAAATCTAACTTCATTCCTCTTATCACTGAGTTTGTGGTAAGTGATTTTTGAAGTTTTTGGGCATTTTTTAAAAGAAACTTCCTAGTGCTTTGAGAGATAGGGCTGTCATTTTATTCATTATAATTTATTCTAACTTACACATTATTCAACAAATGTGTTAAGTTAGAAGTCTTGTGGTAAGCAGTGAATTACATTAACCCATCCTTCATTTGTGTCTTAACTCCCTACTAAAAAGCCTCATTACTCCTCTGGGAGTAAATATTTTGAGAATTTGAGGTGCAGAGAAGGTAAATGACTTGTCGAAAGTCAGTCAGAATCAGGGGGAGCCAGGGAAATGACTTCAGTGGTTTCATTTTGCTGCTATGACCTTTTGAGTTATCAGTTTCTGGCCCATGTGTGTGGTCTCTTGTAAGCCAGGAATTATGCCAAGTTTTTTGGGCTTTAAGAATAAGATTAAAATCCTGCCTTTGTCACACTACTGTTATTTGTTAATTATTTCCCTACAGAAGAAGGAAGGAATATCTGGGAGCCGTTGGAAGGGAATCTGTGCTGACGTGTTGTCCTTCTGTGATTTCCTTGCCCTTCTGACTTCAGGTGCCCTTGTGCATCGACTCTTCCAACTTTGCTGTGATTGAAGCCGGGTTAAAGTGCTGCCAGGGCAAGTGTATTGTTAACAGCATTAGTCTGAAGGAGGGAGAAGAAGACTTCCTGGAGAAGGCCAGAAGGATTAAGAAGTTCGGGGCTGCTGTGGTGGTCATGGCTTTTGATGAAGAAGGACAGGTGAGCGATTTCTTTTGATCCGGCCCCGTTGTGTTACACAGGCTTAAAGCAGTGCAAGAGAACTGAGTCCTGAACAGATCTGTACATCATGTGTATGCGTATACACGCACACACACACGTGCATGCCTCAGAGAGATTGTGGGTTGGGTTCCAGGCCACCATAATAAAGCAAATACTGCAATAAAGTGATTGTTTATGCTATACTGTGGTCTGTTAAGTGTGTAATAGCACTGTCCAGGAAGACGACATATCTTAATTAAAAATACTTTATTGCTAAAAAATGTTAACCATCATCTGAGTCTTCAGTGAGTAGTAATAGCAGCAACTTCAAAGATCACTGATCACAGATCCCCATGAGAAGTAGAAAAATAGTGGACAATTCTGCATTATTGAAAGAATTACCAAACTGAGACACAGAGACATGAAGTGAGCAAATGCTGTTGGAAAAATGATGTCAATAGAGTTGCTCAACGCAGGGTTGCCCCAGACCTTAGATTTGTAAAAAATCCAGTGTCTGTGAAGTGCAGTGAAGTGAGGGGTTTCTGTAGATCTGTGTGTGTGTCCACACAAGTGCATACATACATGAGCACACATACTTACATCTATATACATGAGAATTTGATTATATAATAAAGTCTTTGTATCAGTTGAGAAAGGAGTTGTTCAATAAATGCTATTTGAATTACTGTCTATGCAGCTGGAAGAAAATAAAATTAGAGCCCCATTTCCAACCATATACTAAAATGAAATACACATCAATTAAAGATCTAAATGTAAAAGAAAAATAAAGAATATATGGGAAAATATTCATGTAAACTTGGAAAGCCAGAAAGAAAACTGATAGACCTGTTTACATAAAAATGTAAAGCTTTGCATGGCGAAAGATAGGGTCCTGTTTGCAGCATGAGCAGTAGCGGTGAGTTAGTATCCCTGGTCTGCGAAGAGTTTCTATAAATCAGAAAGTAAAGCGCCCCAGACAGTTAGTTCAGTAGAAAAAGGAATAAAGGAAATGAATAAACAATTTATACAAAAAGAAATACATGGGCAATAAACCTATGAGAAGATACTGCACTTAGTAATGATTAAAGAAATAGAAAAATGAAGCAATAACAAGATAATAGTTTCTTTTGTGAAATAGAGGAAAAAAGGAAAAGATTGATAAATGGCAATTCTCATATTGTCTTGGAATCAGAGGGGCAGTGGGAAGCTTCAGATGTAATGATCGTTTAACCTGGGTGATGGGTGTGCAGTGATTATTGTTTTATACCTCACATGACTTTCATAAATACTTTTATGTCAATTCAGGATTTAATTTAAAACAGTGTTAAAAAAGAATCCATGCCCTATAATTCGGCCTCTTCCTGGGAGTCTTATGCTAGGTTGAGTGCGTAAGGGCATGTGTTCACATGCATTGTAGTGCTGCAGTAGCGAAACACTGAGAAGGCTCTCAGTGTCCATTAGCAGGGGAATGCTTAACTCTGGCTACATGCTGGGTAGACTACTGTGTAGCAGAAAGAATGAGGTGATGGAACCATGTCTAAAATACATTGAAAAGTTAAAAAATGTGGCAGGATCCTGGTTTTATTTAATATAAAAGGATTTAAATGGATACACGTGTGTTTATATAAACAGGAAAAAATCTGGTAGTTGTTAACTGAAGGGTAGAGTTGAATTGACTTCTTTTTTTTAATATATTTGACAAGTGGTAGTGTTATATGTTCTTTTTCTTTCTTTTCTCTGTTTTTTGTATTTTTAAAGTAAAACCTTTTTTTAACTAAAGTATTATTGTTTTGTACAAAAGACTTATTTTCATCATGAGGAAAACTCACATAATCCAGAAGAGTGCAAAAGAGAGATAATATTGATAATGAACATGTACTGAACTTTCGGTTGTCCCAAGCAAGCACACTCACAGGTTAAATCAGCTTTTCCTCCCAGCATGTAAGTGTTAGTTGTATATTATTATTTTTGTCCTTTTTTACGTGAGGAAACCAGAACGCAAGGAGTTTACCTGACTGTTGTCACAAGGGTAGCGAGCAGTTGTGTGAGGATTTGGACCTAGGAGATGTGGGTCTGTGCTAAATGGCGGCATGCAAGAGTCCAGGGTAAGGCTGTCAGGGAAGAGTTGGCTATTTCAGAAAAGGTGGTCTTGAGAAACCCCTCTTAGGAGGAAATTTGAAAACCTGAATAAAATGAGAAAGCCATGTGGACATTTAGGGAAGGAGAAGAGGTTCTAGAAAGTAGAACACTTTGTATGCACTACTCTTCTGTGACTCCCCTGACTCGACAAAGGCTTGGCATCTTCTCATCTTAGTAAATACGGATTGCGATTCCATCTTCCATGGTTGCATTGTTCTCCAGTGTGTATCTTTTACTTAGCTATTGCATAAGTCGCAGTTGTTTCTAAGGTTTTAGCAGCATGGACAATGGTGATGGGCATCCTAATCCCGCAGCCACTCCCCCGTAGAGTGATTGTCCCAGGTCGTAGAAGGGGGTCAGTAGGACAAAGGGTGTGCGCGTTTAACATTTTGGTACGCGTTGTTAAATTGTCCTCCTGAAAAGTTGTCTGGTCATCTTCTACTACTGGCTTAGTGTGGTGAGACCTTTTGACATTATTTTTACTGAAGGTATATATGCAGTTAAAGAGACAAATAATTCTTTTTATGAAAAACAGAAGCCATAAACCCTCCAGATCCTCAGAGGTAACCACTTACAGTTTAGCTAAATCTTGTATCATTTTACTTCCTTATCTTCAAATTCTGGTTTTAGTTATTATTTACTGCCTTTCCGTGGTGGTTAAGGATTTGACTTTTTCACCATTCTCTACCCCAACTCCACACATCTTTGCTTTTACCCCCCATCCTTCCAATATGGTTAATTTTAGTTGTAACTATTTTGGCACTTATATTTATAATAAGCAGTGTAAAATCTGAGCCATGTGTAGTATGCCATGATTCCTTTTCCTTTTCTGCACCCTGTTTGTTCTCCATGAAGTTAATACGTACCTTTTTGTTTGCTTTGTTTCTTAAGTATTTTCAAACTGTCCCTTGCTTGTGTAAATTTCCAGTATCCAGTGTATCCAAACACATTAAGTAGACCGTCTTTTTAATTTCTTGGAGACTTCTCTCCAGGTCTTCTCATACAATCTGGAAAGGTGCTCCTCAGGCCACCTGCACAGCTGTCACTGAGATGTCCCTCCCCATCATCTGGGCAGTTCTTCTCACCCCCTCTCAAGTGTTCAGATCTCTTGGTTTAACCTCTCATTTGGGAAAGTGTGTTCTCTGGTAGCTTCTTGTGAAAGAAAACATGGCAGTAAATATTTGAAACCTTACGTGTCTGAAAATAGCTTTATTCTCTTATACTTAATTGACAGTTGTACGGGTGTTGGAGTACAGGCTTGAAATTGTTTTCTCTGTGTTCTGAATGCACCGATCCATGATCTTCTAGTTCCCGTTGGTATCGGTGAGAAGTCCAGTGCTGTTCTAACCCTTGATTCTTTTTCGGAAACCTATTTATTGTTCCATTTTCTGGGTGCTTCTTGGATCTTCTATATCCACGGTGGTTTGAAATCTCATGGTGGTGAACCATGTGTTTACGTTGGGTGCTCAGCAGGCCCTATTTGTCAGGAAGCTTATGGCCACAGTTGCAGGAAGCTTCCTTGAATTTTTTATCCTCTCTCGGCATGTGTATTATTCAGACACTAGGTGTTTTGGAAAGATGGCCGAATTTTCTTATCTTTTCCCTCCTGTTTTTCAGCTCTGACATTTTGCTCTGTTCTATGTGAGATTTCTACGTCGATACTTATCTTCCATTGAGTTTTATGTCTTCCTTTATCAGGAGCTCTTTTTTGTTATCTAAATGTTCTTTTTCAAATTTTTATAGCAACCTGTTATTGTTAAAATGGAGGCAGATATCTTCTCTAATTCCTTCAAATACATCTTGAGCGCCTAGTGTGTGCCAGGCCCCGAGGAGCCAGCAGGAAACAAAACCTGATCCCTGCCTTTGCGCAATTTATGTCCTTAGGGAGCAAAGGAAATAAGAAATGAAGACACACACACACAGACACACACACTCAGACGGTGTTGAGTACAGAGAAGGGTTGTGGGGAGGGGGAGGGTTATGTGAGTACCAGGGTGAGGGCGAGTGCTGTGTTATGGAGGATGGTTTGGGACGGCCTTGTGGATCATGTGACATTTTAGCAGAAACCTGACTGGGGTGAGGGAGTGAACTGTGTGAAAATGTAGGGAAGAGTATTTTGGGCGGGGGGGCCTTGAGATGGACACATGCTTGTCATGTTTGGAAACCAGCAGGGAGGCCAGTGCAGTACAGCTGGGGCAGAGGGGAGAGGAGGAGATTGGGAGGTTATGAGGTTAGAAAGGTAGCAGGTCATGTCACGTTGGGCCTGGGAGACTGCTTTGTTAACACTTCGGCCTTTCCTGTGAGTGAGCTAGGAAGCCACTGAAGGCTTTCGAGCAGAGAAGTGAACATGGTCCAATTTATGTTTTAAAACTACTCTGGTTCTTTGTGGAGAATGGTCTGTGGGGAACAGGCAGAACCATTGGAGGTTGTTGCTGTGGTCTGGATGACAGATGACGGTGGCTAGGACGAAGGCAGGAGCAGTAGATGTGAGAAGTCGTCTGTTTCTAGATACGTGTTTAAGGTAGAGCCAGTGGGACTTGCCTTCACACTGATCATGAAAGAGAGGAGTCAGGGATGGTTTTCGGGTTTTGGGGCCTGGGCATTTGAGCTAGGGAGGACTGTAGCAGCCAGCTTGGATGGGGTGAGGAGAAGTTTGGGTCTACGTTTACAGTGGCATGTTGAGTGTACGGTGGTGTAGGTGAGCCTGGCTTTCGTGGACAAAGTCTGGCTTGAAGATGAGATGCCCTTACTTGGGGATTATTTGTTCATAGATGGTATTTAAAGCCGTGAGACTGAGTTCACCAAAGGAATAACTGTAGAGAAGAAGTCTTGGAGGTCTTGGAGCCATAGCGCTTAATGGTTGGGAAGAAGAGGAGACACCGTGAGAAGGACTGGGGAAGCGGCCGCCTGTTTGGTGGGAAAGGAACCAGAAGGAAGGGTTCACCTGGAAGCCAAGGGGAGAACAAGCTTCATGAGGGCATGACAGGCTCTTCTAGATCAGGTAGAGGAAACCAGGAATTTACCGTTGGGTTTAGAAATGGGGTAGTTTGCGATCTCGCTGTGCTGTCTCCAGGGAGACGAAGGCTTAACTGAAGTGGGTTCAAGAGGGAATAGGAGAATTGTAGGTAGCAGGTATTTACTATTTCGGGGGAGTTTTATCATAAAGGGGAACAGAAATAGAGCAGAAACCATAGATAGATATGAGGTAATTAAAGGGTGTTTGTGTGTGCGTGTGTGTGTGTGTGTGTGTGTAGATGGTGTGACAACCAGTTTTTAAAAGCTGATGAGAATGATCGATCTGGCAGAGGGGAGGAACTGATGCATGCACAAGAGAAAGGGGTCACTTGCTCAGTCTGTGACCTTGTGAGTTGACAGGGCTGGTGATCAGTGTGCAAGTGGAGGGGAGGCTGTGCGCTCACAGGCTGCGGAGAAGGCCGAGCGTGAGTGCAGACCTGCGGGCGCTCCTAGAGGTCAGTGTGCAGGGCGTCTGTGACCACCGCCATTCTCTCAGGGAAGTAGGAGGCGGGGTCAGCTCTGAGAGCGAGAACCGAATGTTGTGTGTCCACAGGGAAGGGCAGTCACTGCCAGTGCTTTTAACAAACGTGCACCCCTGGGCTCCACCCCTTGTTTCTGACTCATCTGGTCTGGTTGAGTCCTCATAGCATCCACATGGGGGTAGCTGCCATCCCACTTGACAGAAAGCCAGGCCAAATGGCCAGGACGTGACGGAGCCAAGTTTTGACCCCTGGCCTGCCTCCTTTGAAGACTGATGCATGTGTCTAAATCCGTTGTTGTCTCCACTGCACAGTGCTTGATCTCGTCTGAGAGCAAACGTTTCCAATTTAGATTTGAACGTGACCACAAATAAAAAGCAAATGTAGGGGAAATTTTTTTAACTTGCTAGTTATGAAAGAATGCATGTTAGAGCAATTTTAAGGTACTGTTTTGTCCTTACTAAGTTGGTAAAAGTAAGCTTAAAAATGATCATGATCTGTGCTGGTACAGCAGTGGTGACCAGAAAGCTGCATTCACTGTGAGTTTAGTGTCAACTGGGACAGGCCTTTCGAAAGACACCATAATACATGTCAAGAGAGGCGTAAAAGTGTTCATACCATTTGAGCTAATGATCTCACTCCTGGGAAATTATCCCAAGAAAAACATTCAGCAGCATAAGAATACTTACTATATATACAAAGACTTTTTGCCAGCTTTTTATTGAAGATACAATAACCTAAAGGCCTGGACAGAAATTGATAACTTAAGTTACATCATTCTACTGAAATATCCAGAGTTTTTTGGCATTAGCTTTGAAGATTCTGGAGCAGCATGACAGTGCTTACAAGATATGAATAAAAAAAAATAACCAACAGTTACATAGACACTGTATGTGTATGTGTATGTGTATAGCTGTGTAAAACTACATTTGATAAAAATTGGAGGGAAATGCTGTGAGGAGAATAATTGTTAGAGTAAGGTGGTGAATTAAAGATGCCTTTTCAAAAACTGCTTTTCCTAGTTAAAACTACTTTTACTGTATGATTATGCACTTATATATGCTCATTGAAGAATTGTGGTTAAGTGTTGAAAATTATAAAGAGCAAAGCGAAAAGTCGAACACTCGAAAAGTTCAGAAACCAGCAATACAGATATTTTGATGCAAAGGCACTTCTGTCAGTTGAGTTCTTAACACTGTTGGGTGTAACAATCAGTTAAGAACCAAGATTCACTGTGCTTGGATGACACCATTGGTTATAAGGAGAAAGCAGCTCTCTTTAGTGGAAAACCATTATTGCAGCCAAACAAAGCAGAGGAACTCAGACGTGCTTTCGTTCCAGTACACGGTGGCTGTCTTAGCTGTTTGTGATCTGCATTGCAATGAAAACCAGAGTCAAGGCAGCATCAAGCCCAGCTGTGACGGAGAGGACTGGCTCGGAGATTTCTGGGTTAGAAGGCAAATAAGGAAGCATTTCTGTGTTGCTGTTGTTAGTAGTTTTGATCAACTGATATTTTTAACCCTAAAATAACAAAATATACATGTTTTTGTAATATGTGTAAGATTATATAAAATACGATAAAGAACATTTTATTATTGAAATTTCTATGTGAAAAATAACTTACCACTACTCATTTTCTAGATTTACTTCTCCTTTCTAGTTGACGTCATCATTTTTATATGACAGGTTTTGGTAAGTAAGGTTTCTCAGAAGCACGGCATCACATAATAGCACAGACTGTATTATTTCTGTTTGCACATCTGTAAACTCTATAAAAGAAGAATCAACATCATCCTGTAAAAGATTCATTATATTCAGCACAGTTTCCTATGTTAAAAAGACTTGAAAATAATTTTCTAATTTATGGAGAAATAATGTCCCATTAGGATATTGTTTAAAACTTAATCCTAACCTAGAAAATAATGAGGAATTGGTATCTTGGAGTCATTTAAGAACATGATACGCCTTTCAGTCAAGTTTTGTAGTTTTCCTTAAGTAGGGAATCTCAAGAGCATTCCTGGGTATTTTGTGTTGTTTTATTGTGATTTTGGCTTATTTTTCTTTTCGTAAGCATTTTTCCTTTGGTAGTGACTTTGTAGATTTTTATGTCATAACTGAACTCTGTTAAATTTAGTTAAATTGATACTGTTTTTCAGTTGAGTATTTTATGCCTTGCAGTTGGGTATGCACCACAGTATTATAAATACGTAGTTCTAGGAAACCAATGGCAGTGTTGGTTAGTTTTCCCTTTGTTTTCACCCTGCTGAAGACAGGTGACCGAAGCCTAGGAGTTGACTCTCAGGTTATCTGCTTTGGCCCTCTCTGGGCTTTGTTAAAACCTGACATATACTCCTGCATTTTCAGGGGCCTTAGAGGTCACCCTCTCTGGCTAAGGTGACGTGATTGAGTGTTTCTCTCCTTGGGCCTTTCCTTGTAGGATGGATTGTGTTCTAAATTCTCTGTTTGTGAGGCAGTTTCTCCAGATTACCTTCAGAGGTGGGAGTTCGTGGAAGGGGTGAGGAGCGCAAGGCCTCCCAGCCACACTTGGTCTCAAGACCACGCCTGGATGTTCGGTCGTCTTGCAGGATTAACGGCACAGCATGCAGTTGGCACACCTCTCACACTGAGTCCCAGCTCCCCGACACGTGCCTGGCACCCCTCTGTGTGAGGGAGAAGGTTTGAGTGGGTTCATTTGCTGCAGTCAGGACACAGTGTTGCTTCATCCAAACCTGTTGGCTTTGTGGAGTAGGATTTTCCCACAAACAGCCTCTCTCTCTGGTTCCTAGAGAAAAGCCAGGAGCAGGTGACATTGAAAACAACTTGACTTCTTTAAAAGTTCAGAAGTTTTCAGTGGTGATGCCTGCAGTTCCTAGATTGCGACCTGAGACCCCTTTTTCCACACCAGGTTGCCTCTCCATGTCTTAAATCCTGTCCATTTCCTGCTTAATCCCGGGCTCTTGGCATCTGCTTTCTGCGTGGAGGATGAATTTTGCCAGGGCACGGGGGCTGAGTGAGCGGGGAGGCATCCCTGGTTGTCTGCATCTCCCGCAGCCCTGGCCCAGTGCTCTGCCCTCTTCTTCCACCACGGGCAGGCTCTCCTTCCCACTTCGCTTCTGCCCACGTGGCTGCTGCTTCTGCCGAGGCTCTGAGTGTCCTGACCCTTGCCTTCAGCTGTGCTTGTCCACGTACTTAACCACAGTAGAGAATTCGCTCAAATGATGTCTGAACCAAGCCCACGCCCTCAGTGATTCTGAAAACCAGGGTGTCTCTTGTCATGTGTTTTTCCCTTGGAAACTTCCCTTCAGCTTTTTCTTTCTGACCTGTCAGTGCCCTCTTACGGCAGCACAGACGTCCGTTTGCGTCACTTGCGTTTTGCACTCTGTGGCAGCAGGGACGGCCTCCTCGTGTGCTCTGTGGTCCATGCTAAGCTGTTGCAGTCAGGTTTGAAACCTTTAACCTGCCTGTGGAGTTGGTCCCGTTTCTCCTCTGCTCCTTGTCAGGCTGCATTTCCAGAGAACCCAGGTGTCTCCCCTTCCTTTTTTCTCTTCCTTTTTCTTTCTCACAGTATGTGCCTTGATGACTAAATCAAAAATTGTTTTAAGTTTATCTCATTTCTCCCTAAGTGTCTGATAATTCAGCAGAGCCCAAGCAGTGGATCTCTCAGCTGAAGCCTTCTACCTCCTGATGGCTGTCTAGCTTTTCTACAGCAAAGAGTAAACCTGGTAAATCAAAATCATACAGGATGGTTATTCCTTCTTTCTCGACCCTTAGATTTGTGGCGCTGTCACTGAGGTTTCTTCTGACTCAGCCTGAGAAGGCGCCATCTCCTGGCCGGTGCTCCTCGCCCGGCTGTGAGCTGCAGTCACTGGGGGGCTCTTTGAAAGTACTGATGCTTAGGCCTCGTCCCAGGGTTCTGATTTAACAGGCCTCAGGTGGGGTTCAGGTATTGGAAACAAAAATCCCTCCAGGTTAGAGTGGAGAGCCTTCTGGATCTGTGAAGTCTTCAGGCACTGAGGCCAACAGCATGTTTATCTTACAATCCTGGCTGAGGAACAGGATAGGCGAGCCTTGGGGAATCTGACACGATGTGCTCCTGGCAAAGACCTGCACATTGAGACTCCGTGTGTTCTGAGATTCACTTGCTTATTCAACGTGCAGAAGTAGAGTGTCTGTTAATGAGGCAGGCACTGGACCCGGTGCTGGGAGGACAGTTTGACAAGGCTTCATCCTTACAGAGCTGCTGGTTGATGAGTCTGTTCTAGCTTGGAAATGAACTCCTGTCCTGTGAGGGCGCTCTTGCTGGTTCTGCGTGCAGCTCTGTCCTCTGGTACACAGCTGCCCCCCACCCCCCACTTCCCGTGCCTAACACGCTTAGCCTGCCAGACTCAGCTGTGTGTCATTCATGGCTCAGAGAGAGAAATGACCAGGGCCGAGCAACCCAGCTCAGTTAACTAAGGAATGCTGACGGCATGGGGACCCCAAACCTTTATTCCTTGTCTCCTAGCCTCGCTGGGCCATGAACCTAGAACCTACAACTCCCTTTGGCCCTCTGGTGAAGGGGGGCCCAAAGTCCAAGACGGAAGGCAGCTCCGGGCGACCTGCTCCTGACGACGTACTCCTGGGCCCACCGCTCGGTCTTCACCTTACCGCTCTAACTGAAGGAGGAGTAAGAAGTTGCCGAGGACAGTCAGCCGAGGCGGGGGAGGGCCTGCCGTCTTCCCTTCAGCCTGGAGCCATGAGGCTGCAGAGCCCACTCTGTGGTGTCCTTTCTCTTGGCCCCTTGATTTGCCAAGTCACGGGGGATGCCCCCAGCAGGAGGTGAAATCTGACCCCACAAACTGCAGGGAGAGATTAGTGACCAAGGAGAGCAGTAGAAATTAATGCCAAAGCAGGTAAGCAATTAAAAGCCCAGCTCTGAGAGGGAGTTCTTTTTCTGATTCCCCGAGCACGCCTTTCTCTGGAGGATGGGGCCTCACTGAGTGTCCTCACCCCTCTTCTCCTGGTGGCCTGGAGCGCTCTCCCTGGAGGTCAGGATGCGTGTGATCAGGAGCTGACTCTTTACCACACTTTGCGCTCGCATCCAGTCAGGGGTCTCCTCCCTCAGAGTAGTCAGCTTGGAACACTCAACACTTCATTCAGTGCTGTTGGCCGTTTTTCAAGAACATTTTGCACGCTTATTCAGAACTGTGTGTGACTTATTTTTTTAGAACCACCATACTGATAGCAAGTATTCATTTTTCCTTCAGAGCAAATTTGTTTTTTTAATACAACCAGAAATCATTCAGAATGTCGTTTGTTGAATAAGCCTTGTGTTGAGGTGGTATATTTGATCTGAAAACAGTTTCCATGACAGAGTTCAGAAACACTTGGAGTTAGAGCCTCGTTCTTTCCTTCATTCAGTGGTAGTATTGAGCACACCCTCTGTGGACTCTGCTCTAGGCACTGGGATACAGCAAGACTGGTTCTAGCTCAGGTTAGCTAATAGCAGATAATAAGCAAATAATCAAAGAATAGACAAGTTGACAAATTTAATTTCTAGAAGGAGAGATGCGGTGAAGAAGAGCAGAGGAGACAGGAAGCGTGGCGGTGGGGCTGGTTTAGAGACGGTGACTGAGGAGGGCGTCTCTGGGCAGATACCAGAGTGACGGGAGCACAGAGCCATGTCCAGTGCGCTCTGGGCAATGGCAGCAGCACGTAGAAGGGCTCTGAGGGAAGATAGGCTTGATGGGTTTCAGGAAGCTCCAAAGAGCAGTGTGGGGAAAGTGGAGTGGACTAGGGGCCAACGACAGGAAGCAAAGCTGGAGATGGAGGCCCTGACTCGAGGGTGAAGGGAAGTGACGGGGGTAGAGCTCTGCTGGGGTCAGTGCTTGGCTTTCTGGGGGTCACTGTTTTGACAAGTAATAGTAAGTTGTATTTATGACCTTAGGCACACGTTAGTGAGCTAACGTTATGGTGGGTGAGGGTGGGGAATGAATACATGTCCTTGAATCTGTGTAGGGTTGAATCTGCAGGAGGATCCAGGAGAGCAGTGGCAGCAGTGCTGGTGATGGGCCAGGACACTGCTGGTGGGTCCAGGGACAAGGGGCACTTGCTGTTTAATTTATTCTTTAGTAATAGTTGAATTTTTATCATCTATGTGTTTAAGAAGCCTACTTAACTGACATACCATATGTGTGTGTAAGATTTGACTTTTACAGGAGTGTAACTGTTGTGCTGATGAAAACACAAAGGGACTTCAAACCAATTCCTCCTCTGAGATAATTCGACAGATATTTAGAGCCTGCTTGACATTTGGATTTCTGTGAAATCCAAGCATTGATACTTAAGTGCTTTCGACAAGTGCAGTGTCCTTCTGTTTGCATAGATAACATTTCATTCTTCTATTTCGAATTACATCTTTTGCTTCTTTCCCCAGGCAACAGAAACAGACACTAAAATCAGGGTGTGCACGCGGGCCTACCATCTACTTGTGCAGAAACTGGGCTTCAATCCAAATGATATCATTTTCGACCCTAACATCCTCACCATCGGTACTGGAATGGAAGAACACAACTTGTACGCCGTTAATTTTATCTATGCAACGAAAGCCATTAAAGTAAGTATGAGTGTTTTCTCTTTCTACCCAGGACGTTGCTCAGGTGTATCACGTGGCTCCCGTTGGTAGCTTGAGCTAGCAGAGGTATTTATTGGCAGGGAATGTTGACATTCTTATTCTTAGGTAGTAAATCGGTTTTCTGAAATCTAGGGGCCTTTATTATTTTTCTTGCATGTGTTATTTTATATTGTGAAGTACAGCAGACACACTGGGGAATGTATAAAAAACACACAGAGAGCATACTAGTCATGAGGTCTATAATGACTCTTACTTAGGTCCTAAAATACGGGACGCAGGTCGTGCCCCCCGTCTCCCCCTTTCTGATGGTGCCCGCACGCTGAGTTTTATGAAGAACCGTCATCCTGAGTTTTACTATAGTACTTTGTTGCCTTTCTTGACAGGTTTATCACTTCTGTACACACAACCTGAATTATCCATGGATTTCGTTTTTGCAAATCCACCTACTCGCTGCAATTTATTTGTGACCCCAACAGCAGTACTCAGGGTGCTTTTGTGGTCATGTGGGGCACACGTGTGCAGGGTGTGAAGGGTCTGAGGGCCTGACCCACGTGCTCCAGGTGGTCAGCAAGGGCGAGCCCTGCCCTCTTGTTTCAGCTCTTAGTCTGTAAACGGGTGCCCTTTTCATGGTCTGTGTAGTGCCATTTATTTAGTGTTTTTCACACTCTTGGGTTTTTCTTGGTGATTGATTTCTCTATGTAAGCAGCCCCCCAGCACTGTACAGAAGTGCTGTCTAGTGTTCTAAGCGCAAGAGGGCTGGATGCATCGTGCCTTCTGGAGGAAACACGTGGGTTAGATGACCTTTGCTTAGTCGTGGGTTGTGGTGCTGTTGGCTGCGAGCTCAGTGTTAGTGAAACCACAGTCTGTATCAAACAGGATGTCTTTACATGGGAACACTTACAAAACAGGGTTATATATTGATCAGTGATGATAATCTTGTGACCAGAGGTTCAGGAACCTAACCCTGAAGTTCCTGTGGGAGCTGCAGTTTTCAGTTTCCCCAACTCAGTGTTCACAGTGGCTTTATAGCACAGATACCACAAATAACGAGAATTAACTGCACAAACAGTGTAGTTTAGTTTTGCCTATTTTTGAGCTTAATATAAGTATAACCTTAAGATTCTTATGTGTGTTTTCCTTATCCAGTCTCATTTTAAAGATTCACGTGTGTAGTTGTGCTTTGTTTTTATTAATGTATAATGTTCCGTCACATAACTGTTCCATAATTAGCTGCTCTGCTGTTGATAGTCATTTGGTTTGTTTCCAGTTTTGATATGAACATTCTCACGTGTGTCTCTTGAGTGCACACGCATGAGCTTCCTTACAGCACACACCCGGAAGTGGAATGGCTGGGTCCCAGCAGCAGGTAGTGGCCGCCGTCCCCCTAAATGCTTGAGCTAGTCTGTACTTTAACCAGCAGTGAGTGAAAGGCCCTGTTGTTCCACATGCGTACACAGGCTTGGGGTGTCACAGGTGTGCTGGGAACCTCAGTTTCCGTCTGTCCCTTTACAGTTAGTCAAGTTGATAGTCAACTAGGGAGTCTGGTCATTTAGGCTATGGAAGCCTTTTAGTAGCTTGTGCTTTCAGTGAGTGACAGACTACTCTCTGTCTTTTACTTGTCTGTCTCTTTTTCTTTCTTTCTCTGTTACTTATCCAGCAAGCATGTTACGGCACACTGACCACATACCATGGCCCTGTCACGGTCACTATAGAAACATATGGAGATAAAGCAGAATTTTTTATTTTCCCTGGGGAGATTAGAGCCTAGGAGGAAAGACTGACGCAGTGCCTTTGTGATGCCCTAAAACACAAGTTTCAGTCTTTTGTCTAGCTACAAGAAGCTCTGAATTATTTTGAACTTTATTTATTTATTTATTTTTTTACTTTCCACTCTTATATATAAAGCTTGAGGGATTTGATTGCTGCTTTCGACAGACTAGGGAAATCTTTTCACATTTAAAAATTTTTTTTCAGGGAACATTACCTGGAGCCAGAGTGAGTGGAGGTCTTTCCAACTTGTCCTTCTCCTTCCGAGGAATGGACGCCATTCGAGAAGCAATGCATGGGGTTTTCCTTTACCATGCCATCAAGGTATAGTGGGACACCTGTTTGCCCTTTGGCACCAGCGTTTACCTAGGGCAAGGGTTTGCAAACTTTGGCCCACACACTAACTCTGGCCTGCTGCCAGTTTCTGTGAATAAAGTTTTATTAGAACAAAGCCACACCCTCTCACTCATGCTGTCTATGGCTGCTTTTATGCTACAGCAGGTGACTGAGTAGTTATAACAGGGACTGTGGCTGCAGTTCTTCCTGTCTGGTCCTTTACAGAAAGGGTTGCTGACCCCTGATTTAGAGTATCCTTGGAAACCCTCATTTTTCTTTCTATTGCCCTTAGTCTGGTATGGACATGGGGATAGTGAATGCTGGGAACCTTCCTGTGTATGACGATATCCACAAGGAACTCCTCCAGCTCTGTGAAGATCTCATCTGGAACAAAGACCCCGAGGCCACCGAGAAGCTCTTGCGCTACGCCCAGGTAGAGAGAGGTGTTCTAACCAATGGCTTTTCCTGTCTTTGAGCCTGTGGTTCATGTAGAGTTATTACACCTTCACTGTGGAATAGAAGCAAGTATCCAAGCATGTCTTTGGATCACTGAAGATCTCTGCAGAGAGCTCCAGAGAAGATGTTTTAATTAGGACGAGGAAGGAGAAACAGACCAAACCTGGTCTGCTGCAGGATTCTGAATTTGTATTTCCTTAAATTTATTTTAAAATGTAAAATTAATTTTTCTCGTACCCAAGTAACATTAATTCTAGAAAGTGTACAAAGTACAGATAAGCAGATGAAGAGAATAAAAATCACTCATAATCCTACTGCCCACTGTTAACCACTGCTGGGATTCTGTTATAGCCTTCTAGTCACAATTTTGTTTGTTTGTTTGTTTTTTTTTCAAAGTGAAAGTGTACTCATAGTGTATACACACATACACGTGCACACACACATTTTATAAAAGTAGAGCTGTAGTCTAGATGCTTTTCTGGTAACCTGTTTGTTTAGCAGTATTCTGGAACATCTTTCCATTTTATGGGATATTTTTCTGCCTCATAATTTGGTAATATAAATCAGCTCTTAGATTTTCTTGTGTTGCTGTGTTCCCATTGTAACATGTTTACATTTGTTTGTATTACGTTTACACTGGTTTTTATATTAGGGTCTGGTCCAGTCGTGACAAAGTTCTGCATTCAGGACTTGAGATCTGTACGCATTTGATCTATAAACAGGAGAATACTTAACAGTTAATCTGAAGCCAGTTCCTTGTTTCCGTTTATTATGTGTTGGTCCTGTATATCATGGGTGCTGCTTCCTAGAATTCAGTTTAAGGAAAGGTGAGATCCTTACCTCAAAAAAAGTTTTTAGTTTATTTCAGAAAGCAATGGCAGAGGAAGACACTTCCCCACAAACCGTGTTGGAACGTGGTCGAATGCGTTGGTGTGTGTTGCTGCCTGTGTTAATGTCTTCCTCCCCTGCAAGAGTGCTGCAGGGTCCTGGGAAAAGGGTGGGACAGTTAAGGACCTACACATCCTTGATTTATCACCGCACAGGTGGCAGGATTGGGATTTCTGAGACTGCATGTGTTGGCCTTAGTTCATTCGGCAACGCTGGTTGGAGTTCAGACTCTGCCATGAGCACATGACCCTCCTCTCTGCTCCCTGTAAACATTCCTGATTTCTTGTGTGGACCCAGGACCGAGCTTCTCCGGTCTTGACTATTGCAAACAGAATCAAGTTCTGCTTCCCACTCATTACGTGAGAAACAGTGCCTAGATTTCTTTCCCTATTTCCATGATTGTTTCTGCTCATGTAGGCAGAATGCTTAGCCCTTTAATATTCTTTGAACATGAAGACATGGTGTGAAATACTATTCTTCAGTTTGTGTCTTAGCCTGTCTTCCACTGAGTTGGGGACCCTTCATTAATTACTAACTAAGACAGTGTTCTGCTGTGGCCAAGAGGGCATCATAGCTTCTATGGTCAGGAAGTTACATAGAGCATTCTTAATTAACCCATAAGGTCATGTGCTTATTTCCTCTTCTCCACTGTCCAGATGAGACAGCTCTCGCTTAGGAAAAATAGGGCTCCTCATTTGTAAGACTGTTCTCATTTAAGGTTTTGTTGGCTTTGTATTTCCTGTCATTCTTTTTGGTCTGTGTTCACTTTTATTTTTGGTTTACAGGTTTTTGCTTCTTTATACCAAAACGAAGGTTGTGCCCCTGGGGCACAGCTGAAGCTTGAGGGAAATCTTAATAGCAATTGCGAGGGTTTAACAGCCCATCATACAAAAAATTGCTCCCCTCTCAATGTAACCACAAGGGCTTATTAGAAGCTGTTGACCCTTCTGTCAAGGAGGCTGTCTACATTCAAGGTGACTTCTGTTACCATTAAGGAACTAGTAACCCAAACAGGTGTACTTTAGTAACTCCCAGGAGCTGCCAGCTCTGTGGCAGTTCCTCAGGATACGCCAAGGGTATGTGGAGCATGAAAGCAGGAATGTTAGGAAGCAAATAAGGATTGAGGATTTTTTTTATCTTTATAAGAAAATGATCTCTTTTTGTTACTAAATAATGAAGTCTGCACCCAAGTTTCATCTGATACATTGTTGAAAATGGTAGGAAGAGTCCTGTCTCTGAGCTTCTTCAACTCTCTGATGGGCTTTACTGAAAAGTAAGCCCCCCGATTGGGCAGAGACTGACCTGTGGTGAGCAGACTGTTCCGGCTGAGGGAAGCGCCAGGCGTCAACATGGCGCCATATAATCCACATGGAGTTTGTTTATCGGGTGGTGCCCTCACAGAGGTCGTGACCCTTTGAGCACGAACGAGGAGGATCTCTGCCCTAGGGAGGGTGGCTCTTGAATGGCCACGGGTTATGAGAATCCAGACGTCCCCAACTTATGGTGGTGCAGAAGCAGTGAGCAATCACTAGAAACCTGCTTTGAATTTCGGATTTTGATCTTTTCCCGGGCGAGTGACGCGCAGTGCGGTCCTCTCTCGTGGTGCCAGGTAGTGGCAGCGACAGTAGCTCCCAGTCCATCCCACCTTCACAAGGGAAGCCAAGCAATATGCTACTACCATTCTGTACCCACACAGGCATTGTTTCTCATTTTCAGTACCGTGTTTAGTACGTTACACGAGATGTTCAGCACTTTATTACAAAATAAGCTTTGTATTAGATGTCTTCGCCCAGCTGTAGGCTGATGTGAGTGTTCTGAGCACGTTTAAGGCAAGCAAGGCGAAGGTATGACGTTCAGAAGGTTAGGTGTGTAAATGCATTTTCAGCTTGTGCTTTGCTGCAGATGACGGTGGGTTTATTGGACATAAGTATTCTTGATACTTTTCTGGAACAAAGGTCGTCCGTTCCCTGATGCAGCGTGATGCTTCTCACTGCCAGTGGGTGTGCACGCTGCTCTTTGGCTTTCTGCCTTGATGCTGGTCTAGTTTGGTGACAGAAACAAGACACAGGTCCCTGTGGGGACCCTGTGAAGCAGGAGCTAGTCTGGAGCAGTAGGTGCAGATGGAAGGAGTAGCCAGGTGGGCATGACAGTTGAATGGCCGGTGTGCTTGGAAGCTTTTGTTTCCACGCGCTTCCTCAGTGTGTCAGGTGACTGGCCTGACCTGGTGCGTGGAACTGCACAACTTGTAAATCTAGATCGCGGAGAACGTCCTGCTGAGCCGCCAGTTGGAAAGCAAGGTGGGCACAGCGTGCCATGTTGTCTTCTGAAGTAGCTGCTCTGAAATGGTTCGGTTTCATTTAAAATACTGATTTTCTGAAGCGTGTTCAGTAGGTGGGGAGTTTTCGTTCACTGAGCCTCCAGCACTGTACTGAGAGCTTCTCTGGCCGTCACTGCATCCTCATTTGCCCCAGTTCATAACCGCACTTATATTGATTTCCCCCCTCCTTGTGGCGCACTGGTATTTTCTGCGAACACACCAGGTCTTTTTTCCAAGCGTGTTTGGAATACTCTGCCCTGTTTTTACATATCAAACTCCATCTGGCAGCAGGAATTGCCTGCTTGTGTGACTAACGGAACAAACGGTGCTTATGTGTATCTAGTGATGTGAATGTGAGCTTTAGAAGGATTCTGGTGTGTGTGTGTGTGTGTGGTGTCACACAGCTCTGGTTTTGCGTTTTCCCTTAAATAAAAGTCAGAGTATATCATCTATGAGTTTTGTAACTTTTAGTTTCTTAAATTGGGGTATAGTTAACATATAATATTAGTTTCAGTTGTACAGCATGATTTGATATCAGTGTCGATTGCAAAATGATCATCACAATTAGTCTAGTTAACATCTGTCATCACACATAGTTACAATTTTTTTTTCTTGTGGTTTTTAAGATCTGTTCTCCCAGCAACTTTCAAATACACAGTACAGTGTTATTAACAACTGTACTCACCATGCTGCACACGACACCCCCGGACTTAACTTTATTTTGACCACTTTCACTCATTTCCCCTCCCCTAAGCCCCACCTCTGACAACCACCAGTCTGTTCTCTGTATCTATGAATTCAGTTTTGTTTTTTTTTTTTTTTGATTCCAAATATAAGTGAGATCATGTGATATTTGGCAGGGTCTCCTTTTTTATGTGGCCAAATAATATTCCATTGTGTGTATACAGCACACTTTCTTTATCTGTTGTTTCATTGATGAACACTCAGGTAGTTTCCATGTCTTGGCTACTATAAACAATGCTGAAAATTATTTTTTTCTGTATATACTTTTAAAAAATATTTTTTAAATTGAGGTGTAGTTGGTTTACAGTGTGTTAATTTATGTTGTACAGCATAGTGATTCATTTACACGTGTATATATTCCTTTTCATATTCTTTTACGTCATAGACTATTATAAGATACTGAATATAGTTCCCTGTGCTATACAGTAGGAACTTGTTGTTTATCTGTTTTGTGTATAGTAGTTAGTATCTGCGAATCCAGAACTGCCAGTTTATCCCTCTACCCCTCCCCTTCCCCCCATGATAACCATGAGTTTGTTTTCTATGTCTGTGATTTTGTTTCAAACAAGTTCATGGAAATATTTTTTTTTTCAAATTGCTGTCTTCTGTAAGGTTTTTCAGCATGTGAGCGAGGCATTGGTCTTTCCGTAGGTGAGAGAGCCCTGTCGTTCTTTATTATTCAGTTACCACTCCAACCCTAAGTCTTGGAGCTCTCCCCAGGCCCTTTCTTCTTTTCTTTCACACTGTCCATGTTGATACCTTTGTGTTTGTCCTTTCCTTCCCTCCCTGCCCCTCCCACTGTAGTTCAGGCCTTCATCAAAGACTATTAAAACATTCTCCCACTTCTAGGGTTCTCTTAAAAATACTGCTTTGAATGTAGCTTCAGAACTTTGTGTTGTGTCGCTCTCCCAGCCCCACTTCCACCACAGTTGCCCAGAAGGTTAAGTTCCAACTCCATGGCATGGATTTCTGGCATTCTGTGACTTGGCTTCTACCATTCTGCACACACATTGCTCCAGAAAATCCACTTTTGTTCAGCATTAAATCATCCAGCTAGTACTTACTGAACTCTTGATTTGTGCTTTGCACTTCCTGAACTTGGAGGGTCTGACTATTAAGACACGTGTGCCCACGCAGAGCCCACAGCTTAGTGGGACGTGCAGAACACAGGGGCAGTTGTAAGCCGGTGTGGGGTGGGTGCTGTGATAGGGCAAGTATGGGGTGCTCCGAGGCTGCTGAGGAAGGACACTGAACCCAGCGGTAGAGGTGGTCAGGGAAGGCCTCCAGCAGTGATGGGTCAGACCTGAGAACCAGAGAGGAGGTGGCACGCTGAGGTTTGGGGCTGGAGTGCAGTACTGGCCTTCCCTTCCGGAGGAGGAGTCACTGCATGTGGCTGGGGCCTGGCTGTCTGGTAGGTGCTGAGTAAGTGTCCGTCAGGTGAACGAACGTGGAGAGTTGGAGGTCAGAGAGATGGTGGACAGGGCAAGGAGCTGAAGTGTTCAAGATGGCAGAGCTCGTTGGGAATGGCAGAGGATGAAGCTGGAGAAAGCCAGAGCAGGGCGCTGTATGGCCTGGAAAGGAGCCAGTACTGTATCCAGGCAGCAGTAGGGAATGATAATGAATTTCTTCACCGGGGGCGTGTGATCGGGCTTGCATTTTGGAAAGGCCCCTCTGGCTTAGTGCAGAAGGTGCGTGGGAGACCAGGGTGCTCTTGGGCTGCGGGGACCAGTTAGCTGCTTGAACTGTGAAAGTAGGAGCAGAGTGGAGAGGAATATTGAGGCAGTAATCATGAGGGCTGGCTGGCTGGCTGGCTGAATGTGAGGGCAGATGGAGATTCAGGAATGACACTTAGATTTCCGGTTTGGGCTACGAGCGCCCCCAGCTGGGATGGAGGTCAGTCTGTGTGTGCACTTCTGTCTCTTTGCTGAATCTGTCAGCTGCTTCAAAGTATCTCTTCACCACTCCTCTGTGACAGTTACTCCTTCCTCAGAGTTCTAGCCTCGTCTGTATCATCTCCTCATCCAGCCCTTGGCAGGTGCTTTCTCACGTAGCTTACCTTTCTTTGTGTATTTCCACCTCCCTGTGGTGCAGCAAAGTCCTGGTGAGCACAGTCTGTGTCTTGCACCTCTTAGTGTGCCCACCTCCAGGATGATTTCTGACTTAGCTTCGTTACGGCCTCCCTTCGTGTATCTGTGAGTGGTGATGATCCCTGTTGAAAACTTTAAAAGCTCTTCAGATACAGGGTTTGGCTCCTCTTACTATCATGGAAATCTTTTGTTCCAAGAGGCTATCCTTTAGGAAAGAAGGAAAGGAAAAAACGGAGCCTTTCTCTGTGCCTCTGTTAAATGTTCAAATCCTAGTGGTGATCATTTTGTTACGTATAGAAATATTGAGTCACTGTGCTGTGTACCAGGAACTAACAGTGTTATAGGTCGATTATGCCTCAAAAGCAAACAGACTTATAGAAAAAGAGATCATATTTGTGGTTACCAGAGGCAGGGGGTGGTGGGAGGGGAAATTGGATAAAGGCAGTCGAAAGGTACAAACTTCTAGTATAATAAATAACTGCTCTGGATGTGGTGTACAGCATGGTAGATACACTCACCACTGCTGTGTGTTATATATGGATGTTATTGAGAGAATAAATTTTGACAGTTCTTATAAGAAAAAATATTTTTTCCTTTTTCTTTTTTGTATCTGTGTTAGATGATGGATGTTCACTAAACTTACTGTGGTCATCCTTTCATAACATATGTAAGTCATATCATACTGGACACCTTAAACTTATACAGTGCTGTTTGTCAATTATATTTTAATAAAACTGGAAGGGAAAAAAAATTTTCTAAGTAGAAGTTCAGGTCCTAAGAGATTTCTGTCTTTCTGTTTCTCCTTACCTCAGACACTTACTGAGGCCTAAATTCATGCTGGATATTGTGCTAGGGCCTTGAAACATAAAAAAAGAGGAAGGCATAGTTTTTGCTGCCCGTTAGTTGAGTAAGTGACCTGTTGTACCCGTCTCTCTGTCCTGATTCCAACCCAGGCCCAGGACAAAGGAGGGAAGAAGGTCATCCAGACGGATGAGTGGAGGGGCGGCCACATCGAGGAGCGCCTTGAGTACGCCCTCGTGAAGGTGAGCATGGACCGCAGGGCTGCAGGTGCCTCTGCTTGTCTGGTGTCGTCGCTGGACAGGAGGTGCTGACAGGACCTAGGAGTGTCCGAGACCACCCCTGTGAGATTTTGCCCTCCACCCTACCCCTATGTCCAGCACATTTGGCGGTGTCCGGAGAGATTTTGGGTTGTCCCAACTGGGGGTGGGAGGGTTTGCAGCGTCCAGTGGCCAGGGACTCTGCCAAACATCCTGCAGTGCACAGGGCGTAGAGAGTTACTCAGTCCAGAATCTTAGCAGTGCCGAGCTTGAGAAACACTGTCCTAGACCAGGTTGCTGTCATTTGGTCAGCAAGTGGGTCTTGGCTCTTCTGCTGTAATTGGAATTTTAGGTGAGATAATCTCTTGGCTTCAGTTTCCACATTTGTAAGTCTGGAAGATTTTAGAGTTCTTTTTTGCCTCTAGACTTAACTTTTTATTTCTTTAACTCTTTAGATTCACATATTTCCGGTTGTGGAACTAGTCAGCCACCTCCAAGCATCCTTGAACTAGAGACACTGGAGGGTGGGGGCTGTTCTGTGAAGGCTGGACAAGTCAGTGGAGGCTGCATGGGTCTGAACTTCGCCTCCGGGTCCTGCCCGTTGTCTTTCCCCCCCTGCCCTGTGACATTGCAGTGAGAAAGCACACCGATGTCACAGGAGATGTCTGTCAGAGTGTCATCTGTTAAACCACTAGGATAAAAAGTATATTTGATTATGAATTTGAACTTATTAGTGCTCTTTTTGTCAACTAATTTTTCGCTTTTACTAGGCGGTTACTTCATATCAATAAAGCCAGCTAAGCACTTTACATGGTTTATCTCGTTTAATCCTTAACATAACCATATGAAGTTGGTACTATGTGATACGTTAATCGAGGAAACTGAGGCTTAATAAATTGTCTAAATTAGTGAAAGGAGCCTGGGTTTAAACATGTGCAGTCTGATTCCAAAACCCACACTCTTTCATATTTCCATGATTTATTCTTTGTTAGCCATTAGAACTTAAGCCATTTTTTTCTGTGATCTTTTTCCTAATTTTTTTTTTTGTAGGGCATTGAAAAATATATTATTGAGGATACTGAAGAAGCCAGATTAAACCAGGAAAAATATCCCCGACCTCTGAATATAATCGAAGGGCCGCTGATGAATGGCATGAAAGTTGTTGGTGATCTTTTTGGAGCTGGAAAAATGTTTCTACCCCAGGTTGGCAAATAGTGGGGGGGGGGGGGTAGTTTCACAATTGAAAGAAAAAATTTTGTCTTTTAATTAATAGGCTTGGGTATATTTCTCAGGGTTTAATTTTGACAAGAGATTGGGGCACTGAGATCTGATTCTGGTCCTTCCTCTGTGAATGTATTTTTAGGAGTAGTCTGGAAAAATCCGTCTAGGGTGATGTTCAGGTTAGAGGCCGTCTGGACGTTCCTAGTACCCCCGTCTTCATGCTCTGCTTTGCTTGCTTGCTTGCTTCCCTTCTTTCTTTCTTCCCTCCTTTCCTTCTCTCTCTCTTCTTCCTTCCTTCCTTCCTTCCTTCCTTCCTTCCTTCCTTCCTTCCTTCCTTCCTTCCTTCCTTTCATGTTCTGGTCTTCTGTACCACCTCTTACCTCCAACAGCTGTCTCTCCACCACCCCAGAATTAAAATAAAACTCAAGATTAATGTAAAGTTAATCATACTAAGATTTGATTTGACCAGTCAGTGTTCATCCATAAGGATGAATATTTTGAAAAGTGATACACATTAAGTGATACATTTCAAGTAAAACCAGTACTTTTACTTTGATTTGCAGCAACTACCTGCCCCATCAGTTAACAAATACTTGTTGAACCTTCTGGGTTCAGTTCTGTCAGGCACACAAAAAACTAAAAGCTCTTGTTCCTTTTTTTTTTTTTTTAACTCATTCTGTATTTAATTATTAATTGCTCATTTCCTCCGTCTTCCTTCATGGTGTTTCTTACAGCTGTATCGTTTTATAGTTAATATACAATAAACTGCACATATATAGTGGATACAGTTTAATAAGCTTTAACATGTATGCACCTGTGAAACCATCACCGCAGTCAAGATAAGAAATACTCACTTGTTCTGTCCTAGCCTTCTTCAGTCTGTGACAGTTCTCAGTCTTTGTTTTTCAGGATGTTGACGTATTATTTCACTTTTTGTTTTTCAGTTAGCTTTAGACTTACAGACAAGTTGCAGCTGTAGTTTCAGAGTGTCCATATATCCCTCACTCAACTTCTTCCCCTAATGTTAACATTTTTGCTTGATCTTAGTCTGGTTATCAGAAAATTAACATTGGTATAACACTGACAACTGGAAACCTTACTCAGATTTCACCAGTATTTCCACCACTGTTCTCTTTTTGTCCCACAATCCCACATTGCTTTTATCCTGCCTTCTCTAACATTTCCTGAGTCCTTCCTGATGACCTTGACTTTTGAAGAGTGCGGTACAGTCTGATAACGGTAGACTGTCTCTCAGCTAGATGTTGTCTGATGTTTTCTCATTTCTGGAGGGAATTACACAGAGTTGCTGTGCCCTTCTCAGTGGGTCGTGTCAGGAGGCCCATCAGTGTTGCTGTGTCTCCTTCCTGGTGATACCACGTCCGGTCATTTGGCTAACGGTGGCAACTACGTTCCTCCACTAGAAACTAACTTGTAGGGAGGAACTGTGAGGTGGTGCGAATATCCTGTTTCTCACCCTACTTCTACTCATGAGTTTTAGCATACATTGATGAATTTTATGAAAGTCCCTGTTCATTTTTTCTACTTATTTAACAAATTTGACATGTTACATTTTGCAAATGTGATGTACAGTGATACATTTATATATATTGTAGTATGATTGCCATAAAAGCAGTATTTATCGCACTACATCACTATAATGTATTATTGTCTGTATTCATTATAATGTGCATTAGATCTCTTTGGCTTATTTACTTGTTCCAAGTTTGTACCCTTAAATACCATCAGTCTTATCTTTTTTTCCCCCATCCCTTGGTAACCACTGTTTTATTCTATTTTGTTTTGTTTTGTTTTGTTTTACAGGTTTGGCTTTTTTAGATTCCACATATACGTGATATCATACAGCACTTGTCTTTCTCTGTCTGATTTATTTTGCTTAGTGTGCTCAAGGCCCATCCATGTTTTTTGCACATGGCAGGATATCCTCCTTTATCCTGGCTGCACAATATTCCATTGTGTATATATCTATACACCACATCTTTTTTTATCCATTCATCTGTTGATGGGCATTGGGGTTGTTTCTAAATCTTGGCTATTGTAAATAATGCTGTGATAAACATGGCTGTGCATATATCTTAACAAAATTCTGTTTTCGCTTCCTTTGAGTTTATACCCAGAAGTGGAATTGCTGGACCATGTGGTAGACCTGCTTATAATTTTCTGAATAACTTCCATATTGTTTTCTATGCAGGTGGATTAATTTACATTCCCATGAACTTGTGTGATTTCCCTTTTCAGCACGTTCTCACCAGCACCTGTTGTTTCTTGTCTTCTTAGCAATGGCCGTTCTAACAGGTGTGAGGTGATACCTCATTATGGGTTTTACTTGTATTCCCTTGATGGTTAGTGATGTTGAGCACCTTTTCTTGTGCCTGTTGGCCATTTTGATGTCCTCTTTGGAAAAAATGTCTTTTTGGTTCTTCTGCCCACTTTTCAGTAAGAATGTTTGGATTTTTGTTATTAAATTGTGTTAGTTCTTTATATATTTTTGATATCAATCCCATAGCTAGTATATAATTTGCAAAATTTTCCCCATTATGTAGGCTTTAAAAAGCCCCCCCCCTTTTTTTTTTTTGCATAAGCCTTAATTAAGAGTGAATGTAATGCTGGGGACTGAGAAGGGCTCACAGAGGAGAAGCTTGATACTAGAGGAACATGTAGAACCTGGAGAAATGATGGAGGGCCTTTGATGGAGAAAAAATACCTTGCAGAAGTTCAGAAGGCAGAAACTGCAGCATGGATCTCCAGCCCTGTTTCCTCCTGCTCTGCCCCGCTCACTGGCTTTCCCCACAGGGGACTCACTCCTTACCTGCCTGCATCAAAAGCGGGCTCCAGGGAGGCTGCCCTGAGGGCAAAGCATGCGATAGTCTGTGCGAACCTTCCACAAGCGGCCGTTAGTGACCATCCGGGTGTTTGGGTAAAGATGCCTGACTCTGTGTTTCCCAGGTTATAAAGTCAGCTCGGGTCATGAAGAAGGCTGTTGGTCACCTTATCCCCTTCATGGAAAAAGAGAGAGAAGAAACCAGAGGGCTTACTGGCACAGCAGAAGACGAGGCAAGTCATTTCGTTTGGGCCCGCCGGTTCCCTGAGGAACTGGCCCCAGGGCTGCCTGGTGCGGGTGGGGACCTAATACTTCGGGCTTGGCTGTGTTTGTCATTAAATGAAACAAGGAAGAGATCCAGCTCTTCTACCAAATATCAGACAGAATACATTGGGATTTTCCCTTGAATGTGGCTTCATGAACTTTTTAATAGGAACATAATTTTTCAAACAAAATCAGTTTGTTCAGCCACCTGCTTACTATTTACAAAGCTCCTACTACGTGCCGGGTACCACGCTTCACACTGTAGCTAGACAAGGTTGATCCTCACACTGGAAATGGTGTTCGGCTTTGGAAAATCTCTTGACTGAATATTCTCCACGTGCTGGTAACTCCTGGATTCAGATTCATTCTTGCTGGCTGCACGACCACAGTAAATCAGCTTTGGCCCTTGTGACTCTGAGTTCTGAGGCTGATCTGTGTGTGAATGGCTCTGATACAGTGTTTATAAAAATCCCCCTTGCGTTGCACGCCTTGTTCTTTACCTAGAACGGCAGTGCTGTAGAGGGTAACCAGGCGTCCCTCTGCGCTGGCGCTGTGGTTGTTCCTGCTGTGATGGGACATGGGCAGCTCTCCAGCTCCTCCCTCCCCCTTTACTGCCAGCAGTACACAGTTATCAGATAGGTTTTGGGCTTAAGGATATGATCTTTCACTATGGACTATTTGTACTGAACTGACACTGTTCTTTGAGGTGATGGAGTCCAGGATCTTGGTTGAAGCCCCCTGAGCTACCAACTAGGTGGGCCTCCTTTCTACTGACAGAGCATGTGATTTGGGTTCCAGGTCTATCTTGGAGGCCGTCTTGGTTGTATTAAAGTGCCTTCTGTGCCGACGCCTGTCTGGCTCTAGAGAACTGGGTGGTCCGCTCTGAAATGACCGCAGCAGTGCTGAGCTGCTTGACTTTCTCTCCAGGACCCTTACCAAGGCACCATCGTGCTGGCCACCGTCAAGGGGGACGTGCATGACATAGGCAAGAACATCGTTGGAGTGGTCCTCGGGTGCAACAATTTCAGGTGAGTCAAGACCCACCCCTTTCAAATCCTTTCTTCTTTTAAATAAAAGCATTAACAGGCTGATTCTTTATTGGGCGAGAGGGGTGGGGTATGGCAATAGGTGATAGAGGTTATATTTAATTTCTTCACTGTGATTTCGAATTTTCTACATTGAACATACCTTCTCAAGTGAAATAAGTTAGTTATTATTTAATCTGTTGTATGTTCAATAAGGACATAAAGTAGAGTAAAAACTATTCAAGCAGAGTCAAAACAACCAAGAGCTTTCTTGGGAGTTGACTTCAGGCCAGAGGCTAGAACACTGGGCTCCACCCCACGGTCAGCGGCCTGGAGCATATTCCCTTTTACTCTCGGTGAGCTGCCAGGTTTTAGAGCCAAGATCTTACAAGAGCTTGGCCAGATGGAGCTTTAGAAGAAGCCTTGACTGTGCAGCTCTTGCTCTTTGCCTTAGAACAGAGCCGTGCACGCCTCCTGGTATTGATGAATCTGGTTGTCGAGTGCTGTGCTCAAGCGAAATCCCTTATGTGTCTCATTATGCTTGAGTAGTTATTCAGCACACATTTGTGTCCGTTTGAGAGCTCATGTAAGTGCATGTTCTGCTCACATTTCAACATACTCTCTACAAGGAAAAGCCTAATATAACTGTGTCTTCTCTGGTCCACGTCCAGCCAGCAGTCCTTTTGAGTCATGGACTTCTTTGCAATGTGCTGTTTTCACTGTAGAGAAGACCTGACTGCAGCTACAGCTGTGCCCCCACAGAGTTCCGTCTTCCCGCTGTCACACACCAGTTAGCCTTTCAGCCCCCTCCCTGCTTCAGCACGTTTATCCGCCTCTGCATTCAGGGCTAAGTAAATGCAACTCTGAACCATTCAGAAAGATGGAGATGGAGGAGAGGTATCAGGACTTCCCCCTCTCCCCTGACTGTCTGCCCAGGCACTGGCACGCCTGCCTGCCCGCCCGCCCCACTGTCAGAAGGCTCAGGTTCTCTCCCGCCCTGGAAGTGAGGAATATTGTTCTTGGAATGTTTTTTTTTAATACATTAGAGCTACAGTGGAGGTTTTTCTAATGAGATTTTACCTATAGAGTAAGTATTTGGATGAGGTGTTTGCTTCCTGGAGTCTATGACATTTCTACTGTTGTCTCACCTCAAACCCTGTGTTGTTGGTTTCTATTTGCATTCATCACAATTAGTTAAAATTCAGTTCAGCTATAAATGTTTATAGATCACCTGTTACATACTGTGCATTTGTATCTGAGACACCAAAATGATTTAGTTAACTTTTCTCCATTTAAGAAATTTCCTGTTTATCAGGCTAAAAAGCCGATGATAATGGGACAGGAACTGTCGAAAAGGCAAACTTACTAAACCAGTCCTTGAGATATCATTGTCATGTGTTTATCATTGTTTATTGGGAAGAATGGGTAAGTAGCTGAGAGAATCATATTAGGAATGTTTTTTTCCCTCCAGTAAAGACATTTTAAGAGGCCAGGGAGAGCTGTGGCATTTCTCCAGGGTGCTGCTGAAGACGAATGTCAGCAGTGAAAGCAGCTTATCAGACCAGAGGCTTTCCCCCAGTACATCCAGTTCCTTTAGCTTGTGCACTGAAGGTCTGCTTGTCTTTGCTAGTAAGATAACTTTTGCTTAACTCTGCTAGTAAGTGACTGGAGAAACGTCTGATGAAACTTTATTCTTTTACAAAAAATAAGTGAGTGTGCAGACTTTTTCTATCAGGTCAAACACCCGTTTGGGTCTTGTGTCTCATTACACGTGGACCCTTGGTATTGGTGTGTTTAATGTTATGACGTCAGCTAGCAGACGGGTGGCCCCAAGATCTGCCTGATGTGCTTGGATGTGTGTTTTTGCTGGGCATCGCTAGGCTGATGCTTGGCTGAATCACCCAGCTAGTGAGTGAGTCTAGCAAACCATCCAGTACCAAATCCTAATGCAGTTTCTCATTCCTCTTTGCCTTGATGAGTAAACCTCATGAAGTGATAAGAATCAACTCTCAGCACGCTGGAGTGGATCATACAGTGCTTCTAACTGTATTCACAGCGCTGTGTATTAGCTCTCTAGAACTCTCAAGCTTCTCTTGACCGACTTTTCCCCACCCCACAGCCCCTGGTAACCACAATTCTACTGTTTCTGTATGTTCGGCTTCCTTAGATTCCCTACAGAAGCATCGCACACGCAGGGTATTTGTCTTTCTCTGTCTGACTCATCTCACTTGGCATAATGCCCCCAAGGCTCATCCATGTTTTCACAGTGGCAGGATTTCCTTCTTTCCTGTGGCTTCTCATGGTTCCATCCTGTACATAGATCACATCTTTATCATTCGTCTATTGACAGACACCTTAGCCACAGGCTGGAAACCTTCGCTGGGGCTGCAAACTGGTGGGGTACTCCCATCCAGTGGTGGCACGTGTGAATTGCAGGATCAGAAACAAGCTGCCACCTTTAACTTCACTTCACCTGACAGCAAATGTGAGGCACCTGAAGTGGGTGCAGATGCAAAGCCAGCCTTATTTTCCATTTTCATTCCTTCTGGAGAGCAAAAGGGACTTTACCTATTACAATATTTTATTTTCTAAACTGTATGTATTCTCAAATAGGATTGGATGCCTTTGCTAAAGCATTTAATGCATCTTACATTTTTTTCTGAATTAAATGCTTGTGTTAACAGCTCTGTTATAAGCACTTGAGAAAGATGATTGTAAAGTTTTTAAAATTCCATAATATTCATTTTTATTTTATTTAATGACTCATGTGGTAGAATATAAGAATCTGTCTAAGAAGAGGCCTATAGACATGGGGTGTGGCTCAGAGTGCAGGATGGAAACCAAGGCAAAGCCAAGAGAGGCAGAGAGTTGTGTGGGGGAGGCAGAACGAAGTAAAGGGAGAGAAGGTGGGAAGGGTGGTGGGAAGAATGGCGGCGGCCACAGAAGACAGGGATGGGTGTCACCCAGCCTTCAGATCCCTCCTTCAGCCAGGGTTCCCATGGCCAGTTGTTCATGATTCTGGGCCTTCATCTAGCTAACACCTACTTAGTTTTTCAAAATTCAGCTGCTGTCACTCCCTGGGATGCTTCTGATTGTTACCCAGTTTGCCTCCCATGACACACTGTAAATGCCCTGTTGGAGCACTTGTCATACTTTGTTTTCATGTAGAACTTGCCAGCAGTTTTTCAGCTCAGATGTGCTGAGAAACCAAACCCCTTCTTCTAGGGTGGGCAGGGGCAGCCTCAGCCCTCAACTGGTTGTCGTGGCGGTGAGCAGCCTCCTTCGTGTATCCCGCTGCCATGAATATTATTTTCTGTGCAGGAAAGCAGTGGGAAAGGTCCCTCTAAACAGTGGTATAGTTGGCTGTTTCCCAGCAAGACTTCCTAAGGCAACCTAGTAAGTTGGAAACTGAACTTGTACCCAGTCCCCTAGCTCACTGTGAGCAGACCTCTCTTACCTCAGTGACCGCTGAGCCTCCCTCTCTGCAACCCCTGAATGGGCGAGTGTCCGGGCTCAGCCCTTGGACCTCTTCTCTGTCTGTCCTCACTGCCTAGTGCTTTTCAGACTGTAATGGTCCTTCTGATCACCTGCGGATCTTGATGAAGGTCAGATCTGGTTACAGGAGGTCTGGACCTGAGGTTCTGCATTTCTGACGAGCTCCCAGGTGGCGCTGGTGCTGCAGGTACAGGGAGCACCCCTGGGGGACGAGGGCCTGGACGGCCTTAGGCCATCTCATCCTGTCTCGTGAAGGCGTTTCTCTTGCATCTCTCCGCTCTCCCCTCCTCCCCGCTTTCTCCCTCTCCGCTTGCTCCCCCGCTTTTGGCAGCTTATTTTTCTTAATCTTTTACACATAGTCTTGGGACTTTTTAATACCATCTAATATGCGACAAGTCCCAAGTTATATCTCTCACCTGGACTTCAGACTTACATATCCAGTCGACTGTTTGAGATTTCCGTCTGGATAGCTAAAGAAATGTCAAACTTCATGTTCTGAACATTGAACTGATTGCTGCCATTGACATGCCCTCTTCTCCCTCTCGGACCTCCCTCCCCACAACTTTCTCCTTCCTCCATTTCTGTCCAGCCGTGAGGTCTTGCTTTTCCTCAGAGCAAGCATGCACGCAGTATTCCTGAGAGATGCACTGCAGAAAGAAGGAAAAAGAACTGAGAGCAAGACAATTCTTGCCATCGCACTGATGATTTTAATTGAATATTTTAAAGGTATACAATGTTGAAAAGTCAGTTTTGAAATGCACGCCATTTTGTCTTAAGCAGTATGCTACTACGCTGAGTTTTATATGCAGTGGTCTGTGCTTAGTTGTAGTTTAGCAAATCCAGCTATCAGACTTTTCTTCAATGTGCTAAAAAAAAAAAAAAAGGTGCCGCCTGGCTCCTGTTACAGCCTGCAGTGCCCCGCCATCAAAACCTACAGCGTTTGTCTTCTGCTGGGTGGGCGCTGGCAAACCTGAATATAGCTGTCGCTGACTGACACTGTCTGCGTGCTGAGGGGTCCGTATGTGCTAGGTTATTTTTTTTAGAAATTTTAAGTAATATGGCAACAAGCTAAAAACTCCAACACTATGAAAGGGTATATATTGAGAAGCAGGGCTCCTCCCTGCCCCCGGTGTCCAACACCTACTACTGGTAGCTGCCGATACTATGTCTGGTAGTAGTTCTTAAGCACTGATTTTTTTATTTAAAATTATTTTGCCTACTTGAGAATTGTTGACATTGTGAAATAAGTGATAATGCATGCTGTAGTTTTTAAAAGCATATTTAAAAGAAATACTCATGATAAAATTAAATCGTAAAAATGTCTGGCATTATGGGTGCTCAATAAATCTAGGATAGAGGAGCAGTATATAGAATATTTTCCAGGGCAGAAATCCTGTTTGTTCTGAGTTTCAGAAAGCTATCTCTTCTACGAGTTAAAATTCCTTGGTATCAGTCTGTTCTCTCAGCGTGCTCCAGGCTTTTTCTGCCCAGTTTCACCCTCCTCCTCATGTGTGCCCCTCCAGGGTCAGCCCTTCCTTTGAGTCTCACTCCATTTCTCTTGGTGAACTGCTCCCTGGTTCAGTCTCTCTCTCCCTTGACTTGGGTAACCAGAGTTCCTTATTGTCAGCTTTCTGTGTGCAGGAACTGACCTCTTCTTGATTATCCTTCTTGATGGCTTCCAAAGTAGTACATGCGATGGATATTTACTGAATGGGCTTCCCAAGCATCTTCTTATTGGCCTAAGTGCTAAGAGGATGGGTTTTGTGTCAGATCCAGGTTCAGATTCCAACCCTGCTACTTATTAGTTGTTTGACTGGACAGGATGCTTAACTTCTGGGCCGACACTTCTCAGGGTCCTTCCTCATTAAAATCGTTTTCAAGAATTTTAAAAAAAAAGTATTAATTGGTAGACCTACGTCAAAATCAAATTTAAAATATAAATTAAACATCATAAAAATATTTTTATTCTTTGATGCAATAATCCCATTTATAGTAATCCATCCTATATATAAATATTTGGATAAATGCTTGAAGTAAATATATGAAAACCCAAAAAATGGGCCATGGTAGTGTTTCCATCATCGAATTCCTGTGAGGATGAAGCGAGATTGCTTATGTAGAGAGCTTGGTGTAGTGGAAACAACCCAGGTGCCTGCTGTAGACGGATGAGTGTATAAACAAACATCGCATGGCACATGCGTGCATGGAGTAGTACTCAGCCTGTAAGAGGAAGGAAGTGCTGACACAGGCTGCAGCGTGGATGTGCCTGGGAGACATTATGCTCGGCGACTAAGCAGACACAAAAGGACAAACAATGCATGAGTCCACTTGTATAAATATACGGAGGAGGCAAATGCCAGGGCGGGGGCGCGGGGGATGGGAACCACTGCTGAGTGATGACAGGTCTCCTGTTTGGGGTGATGAAAGAGTTGAAAACAAGTGGTGATGGTTGCACAATATTGTGATCGACTGCAATTAGTGCCACCGAATTGTACACTTAAGAATAGTTAAAATCGCAAGTTATATATTACATATATTTTACCAGAGCTTAGAAAATAATGTCCTGTACCAAAAACTACTGAATTGTATGCTTTAAACGGTGAATTATATGCTCAGTGAATTCTATCAGCGAAGCTGTTTGAACAAGCTCGGCACAGTCCCTGGCGCACAGTCCGTCCCTAATAAGTGACAGGCGTGGTGGTGGTGGTAGACGAGCTTTTCAGTGTGATTCCAGTTTAGTTTAGAGCAGTATTTAGTGGCTAAATAAAAATGTTCATTTAGCTTTGTCGCTAATGTGTTCTCATTAATTTTCTCACCTCTCATTTTTGTGTCCCAGAGTTATTGATTTAGGGGTCATGACTCCCTGTGATAAGATACTGAAAGCTGCTCTTGACCACAAAGCAGGTACTGTGCATTGCAGTAAATGTCGCTTCCCCCAGTGTCTGTCTGTCAGTGAACAGGAATGGCCCAGCTCACGTGGGATGGGTGGGACATTCAGACAAGCAGGTGCCAGCCCTGCCTGGGGCTCCTGCATTGTCATTAGTAATGGCGGTTGGAGGGTTGACCAGGCAACTGTGAGACTCCGTTATAGCTCTGAGGAAGGGGAATGGGACAGGACAGGCTTCTCATAAGAGAACACTTTGTATTGGATTTTTTCCTCTGAGTGTGTTTGCGTTTTTGTTTCTTCAGACACTGACATGCTGAGTCTAGGAAATCATGAGCTGACCATATGCTTTATTGCATGGCTTCCCCAAACTGTGGCAGGCATATTATTGCAACTTTTAAGTTGCACATCACATTTACTACCAAAAACAAACAGCAAATTGAAAACCCTCAGTCAAAAAAGAAGTCTCAGAATTAGAAATTGGGAATTTATGTTCTGTCTTGTGGCCTTTATTGGAGTCTTAAAAATGAGTTTTCCTCTTTTTGTCTCATCTTCCTTCTTACTGTCCTTTTTTTTTTTTTTTGTTAAATCATAGATATAATCGGCCTGTCAGGACTCATTACTCCTTCCCTGGATGAAATGATTTTTGTTGCTAAGGAGATGGAGAGGTTAGCTATAAAGATCCCGTTGCTGATTGGAGGAGCCACCACTTCGAGGTAGGTCATGCCGATGAGCTTTCTGCTTCACAATAAGTTCTCTTAGATGCCAGCGTTTAGAAACAGTGATAAAACCTGAGTTTTTCCTTATGCACAGTGTGTTGGCTTCTTATTATATAAACATATGAACTTTCTGGTCTTCACGTGGACAAGAGCCAGCATAATTTGGGTGCATGCTGCAAGAAACTCCTGTCATCTCCCCACCCTCTGCCTGTGTGTGGATTCCTCTGACTTGCAATCATCTTTTCCTTAATCCTTTCACCTCCCGTCCAGTTCCTGAGACTTCTAACAAACGCTTATTCCTCTTGAAGTAAACCTGAGTGGAGAAGCTGTGCCTCTTGGCACAGAGCCATTGTTTGAACTTTGGCCCACTCCCTGTCTTAAAGCAGGTGTCTGAGTGAATAATTCCAGGTTCTCTTGAAGAAGTTCTGACCTTGTAATAGTTGAGATAGGAGGCTGACCTAGAGACAAAGAATCAAAGGATCCTTTGGGAAGTTGTTTTTGAAAGGGAAACCTTTTGGGAACGTTTGGGTCAAATAATTTAAAGAAGAGCAAGTTCCAGTTGGTCACATGATCGTTACTCAGTTTGCCAGATTTTTCCTGGGGCCATGATCATAATGATTGCTTGGTGAGAGGTATGTTAATTACAGGTATTAGACTTTTTATGACACACTCCTTATGCCCTATGTAGCTCACTTTGGCAGAGAGCAGTGCCCAGATGGAGCTTTGTCCTTGATGGTCCCACTGGCTTGCAGTTTGCTTTTCTGCTACAAAGTGTGATGGATGCCGGGTCAGGGCTATTCTGGGGTTCCTGCCGTGCTGGAGGCAACTGTACATCAAGCCATTCGTGTTAGTCAGGGCTCTCCAGGGAAAGAGGATCAGTTGGATGTGTGTGTATCTCCTTAAACAGCAGGTACAGAGGGGGGCGGGATTTGATTTATTTTAAGGAACTGGCTCATGTGATTATGGGGGCGGGTAGGTCTGAAGTCTGCAGGGAAGGGCGGCAGACTGGAGACCAGGTAGGAGTTGCTGTTGCAGTCTTGAGTCTGGAGGCAGAAGACCTTCTTCCTCTGGGGACCTCGGTCTCTTCTCTTAAGGTCTTTAATTGGTTAGATGCGGCTCACCCACAGTATGGAGGGTAATCTGCTTCACTCCTAGTCCGCTGACTTAAATGTTAATCACATCTAAAAAACACCTTGCCAGAAACATCTAGATTGTTGTTTGACCAAAAACTGGGTACCGTGGCCTAGGCAAATTGGCACATAGAATTAGCCATCCTTCTACTCATGATCTGCATGGGTCCTTTCCATGCGTGGTCAGTGTTCTACATGGTTTAGTTGCTTTCATACCTGAGGGGCTCGGTAGTGTGGCTGTTGTTGCTCACATTAGAAAACTGGGCGTGTTTTTTCAGAGGGCTTATCTGCCAGGATATGTTCTCCAGGGACGTGACCAGCCGTTGATAACTAGGGTTTCAGTGAGCATGGTCTTGGGTAGCTGATGATCATAGTGTGAATATTCATTAGCTCAGTAAAGAGAATGGTGGGAGAATCTACAGATGACTGTCAGAATGAAAGACTTTGTAGAATCACAGTTGTAAAATAGGATAAATAAATATTTAAATGAGCAGATACCATGAAAAGCTTTATGAGTTACGGAAATGTGATGCTGGTTTCAAAATAAGAACCATTTTGTATGGTGGGACACTACACTCAGAAGTTCAGTATCAGGAAGCCACATAGTGCTACTTGTGCAAGTTGGAGCATGATCAGTAAATGATTCTAGTATATCTCTTAACCAACTAAGAGCTGCCAGACTAAAGAGGTTTCTCAAAAAAGAAGAAGAAACATGACTAGCCTCTCAAGATACATCGCTGAAAAAATTAGGCATAAATGACTCTTAACAGTTAGAGCCTGGTATATGAAGGTAAAATTAATCAGATCAAAAATCACCCACTATCTTCATGCTGTTGCCGAATATCTCTTATCATCGGGGGAACTGTGATGTATTCCTCTGTGAAGACAGAAATCTGGGTCCTCTGACCTCCCAGGCTTTCTTCAGCTCTCCAGTGTTTATTTCTCAGTGAGCTTTCCTGGTTCTGTTCTCGTTCATGCCTGTGCAATTTTTGAGAAATTATTTAGAAAATAAAAGCCAGTAGCTTCCAGGTGACCATCCCCTTCTCCACTGTGGTGCTAGAGCAGCCTTTGAAAAACAGATTCTCATGCAACCTCCAAGAACTTCAGTGTGAAATTCCCCGCTCTGACTCCATTCTGAAGCGGTGACAGTGGGCGAAGGTCTCACACCTGCAGTCGGGCTTCCTTGAGCCCTGTGTGACTGAGGTCTAGCGGCCATGCAGAAGCGAGTGTACAAATCATAGAGCCCCCGCTTGATGGACGTTTGCAAAGATGAAACCGCTTACATAACAACCTCCAGACTGAGAAAAACAACATTAATGACACCCTAGGGACTTCGCTGGATACACCCACCCAAGTCATCCTTTCCAGTAGCTGCTCTTGTCTCTTCTGTTGCCAGAGTTCGGCTTTGCCTGCATTTCAGCTTTGTATAAGTGGAATCCTGTTACGGGTCTTCTTCTGTGACTGGCTCAACGCTGTGTCTTTGAGGCCCAAACTCGTTGTTACAGTAGTTGTTTCTTTTTTTTCCATTGTGATATAACATTGCCTCGCATAATACACTGGGGCATGTTTACCCGCGCTACGGGCGGTGGTGCTACGAGCGGTGGACTTTGGGTTTCCCAGTTTGGGGCTGTTACACAGAACGCTGCTTTGTGTGTGTTTCTGCCCCGAAGCAGGCTTGCTGGGTCACAGGGTACGCATGTGATCATCTGCATTAGATACTGCAGAGTAGTTTCCAAAGCGACTGTATTAATTTATACTCCCACCAGCAGTTGTGAGTGCCACATCCTTTCCAGTTTTATCCATTTTAGTGTGTATGTAGTAACAGGCTGATAAGGTTTTCGTTTGTATTTCTCTGCTAACTAATGATGTTGAGTGCCTTTTCCTGTGCATATTGACATATGGATATGCTTTTTAAGTTTTTTTTTAATTAGGTATTCTGCCCTTTTTCTTATTAATCTGTATGCATTCTTTATTTATATTGGGTATAGGCTCTATCAGAAATATGTATTTTAAATAGATTCATCTCTTACGTTTTGCTGTCTTAGTGATATTTTGGGTAATGAAAGTTTTTCTTTTTCATGAAGTCTGATATGTCAGTTTCTTCCTTTATGGTTAGTGTTTTTTGTATCTGTGTAAGAAGCCATCTGCCCTAGGAGTGTCAGCTTTGCTAGAAAATACTGAGGAGTTTGACTGTCTCCGAAGCCCTTGCTATTACCTCCTACAGACCTCTCCGGGGCTCGGCAGTGGCCCAGTTCTTTCCTTTGCTAACTGTTTTTGAGCAGATGGAGGCTCAGGACTTCCAAGTTCTCATGGAAGCAGATCTCTGAGGGAATGTAACAGCATGGCTTTTCCAGACCTCAGGGGCCTGTGGCGGGGAGCCTGATAGAATTAGAACGGCACCCCCGAGACACTCGAAATGAGGCGTTAAGGATGGATCCTTGGAGAGGCTGAAAGGGTTATGCAGACGTGGGGTCACATATGGGTAGAAATGTGCTTGGAGGGTCCCTCTTTACCTGCAGCTGTGGGAGAGTAGGAGACTGAGTGTTGTCCTGTCTGTAATACAGATGGCTTTATAGCACAAGCTAGGAACCACGTTAGCTGCAGAACTTCTCAAGGGCACAAGTCTGGCAGTTAGCTCTTAATTTTTAACTGGTTTAAAGCCAATAACTGCAAAGTGTCTTTTTCAATTATCTGTTGTGTAATTTAAGTTGGAGAATTCAATAGGAAGTCACATTGCTCAAAGCTGGAGATAATTTTCCGAGTTGTTCTTTTTTTATTGTGAAGTAAGGTGCTGAATCACATAACTGATGTTATTTTCCCCTTTGAATAGACTGCAGGGAAGCTTAGAGCTCAGGCCTGTGTGTAGCATTTCATGGAATGAATTTTACATGCTAATTTCCTGATTCCATTTCAATTTTACCATCTTTACTTCTGTTTCTCGTTTTTCTCATCAAACTTTAAGTTTTGGTCATGTGCATTTATGTAGAACACTTTAATCCTGGGATAGGACGTGATATGAAGTAAATGCTTGGAGTACTTACTCTTTTCAGAGTGTTAAAGAAAGGTCTTCCAAGGTTAACGCTACCACGTCCATTTAGCAAGTATGGGAGGTGATTGATTAAATCGTAAATTTTGATGAGTGACTTAGCAGAGATGGATTTGGGGTTCAGCCTCAGTGTCTAGCCCTCTGTTCTTGGTACGTAGGAACAGGAAGAGAGATGCCAGTGGTTTGCAGACTTCAGAAAGACATCTTCCAGCTGGAGAAGTGCACGTAAATGGAAGCTTAGAAAAAGCAGAATCAGTGTCAGATTATTTCACAAGGAAACCGGAAGCGCTCTTGACGGCAGGCAAGCTCGGATTTCATGCCTGTGCTCATCCAGCTTGGGCCGTTTTTATGTTGGAAAGCAGCACTTTGCTTTTATTTGTTTTGTTTTATTTTTTTAAATTGTGGAATCCATCCATTTCTTCTCACTGCCCCTTCCCAGAAGATCCTCAAAGAGACAGTGGCGAGAATTATACTGAAAACCCTTGATTGGATGCTTAATAAATATGTTGATTTAGAAATTTAACATTTTACTGGCTTTCTTTGAAAGAGACGTCACTGGGGTCACATCAGGCGTAAGATACTGTTTCCTGGGGGAACGTCATACAGAAAAACACGGAGGTGTATTTGTGTGCTCGGGCTGCTGACCACTGAAGCAGCAGTACACGTAGTCTGACTTGTGTTCTGTTTTGAAACTGGAAGCAACTTCTTCTTTGTAACTTTTCCTGTTGTTTGAAAATCTTCCCTCCTTGTAGAATACCCGAAGTGCCTTCAGATCTCTGGTCCCCAAGCGCACAGCAGGCGCAGAGGCAGTCCTGAGGAGGCGGTGGGGCCAGTCGGGCTGCTCCAGGGCCACGGCCCGCTCCCGCGGCACTGCGCCCGGCCTCGCCGTCCAGGAGGTGTGCCTCGCACTGCCTGGCTCAGGCCTGACTTCCGTCCCGCAGCCCTACAGCTGGCTCTGGTGGCCGTGCCCTTAGTCCCTGGCTTCCGGTTGACGTGCGGAAACGCGCTTAGACAGCGGCGGGGGCGCTGTTAGTGCTCCTGTCTGTCTCGTCGTGAATGAGTTTTCAGAGCTTTCCCTTAGATAAGGCCTGCTGAAAACACACACAGGTACTGCACCTTCAGTGTTCTCCTGGTTTTAAAAATGGCCTCAGTGATCCACACTTACTAGGACACGTCTGACAATTCAGAGAGATGTACAGCAAAATTCAGTCTCTCCCCTCCCACCTTCGGTCCCACCTCTGACCTCCAGGCAACCAGTGCGGGCACCTCGGGGTCTGTTTCTGTGTTTTCTAAATATACAGACACTTATATAAGGTTGGCTGGTTGCAGCAGGTTGAGGGTGGTGGTGTTTGGTTTTTCAAATAAAACTATATCAACATACTGTTTTGCCACTTTGATTTTTCCTCATAAAATAGCATATTCTGAACATCTTTCCAAGGAAATACATTTTAGTTGAGGGCTAAGAATATGAAAGCATCTGACTTGGGGAAAGCTGCTGCTTCCTGAAGGGGGAGAAAAGCTGGAAATATGGCCTGTCCTGGGTGAGGGCCTGGTGCCGCCCTCCCCCTGGAATTGTGGTGACGTCCCACTTCTGCCCAGCTTCAGGGCCCTGGCTCAGCCAAGCAGGGGAGAGAGTGTGCATTCTCGGGCCTCAGCTTGATGTGTTGTGTTCTAGAAGGAGAAGGCAGGTAAGGAGTCTATGCTATTGGTATGAACGTTCAGCAGGGGGCAAGTTTTTGGTAAAATTAGATCATTTTTAGGATTGAAGAGTGCTGCTTCCTCAGTACTGACGTTTTCAGTTTTGGCAAAAGGAATTTGGGGCGAAGCCATTGTTAAGATAAGATACTGTTGTTGCTTTTGCTTCTCTGTGTTACTTTGTGTTGAATTTATTTAGGGTCCGAGGTTCCTTCCTCCAAGGACAAGAAGGGCTTGGGGTCGAGGAGTGTTGGTGTCTCCCAGGAATAGGGAACAGCAGCTGGAGAGTGGTGCCCTGTGTCCCCTGCCAATGTCTGGTTCTCCTGGGCCCCTGGTTGGTGGCCCAGCTCATCACAGGAAGAAACTGCCCTTGACCTTAATGACAGCAAAGTGCAGTCATCCGGGCTGGTTGGCTCCCTTAGTTCAGACAGGCTGCTCACAAGTGCAAGGTTGCAGGCCACCCCGTTGGTGGAGAGCTGAGGACATAGTCTTTCTTGTTTTTTTGTAGGCGTCTTTGTAGCTTGGGTCAAAATCCATGTCTTTTCCCCTCGGCGTCCCCATCTTAGGGTGTCAGAAAGTCATTCTTGTTTTACTGGGGAAATCTGAAGTTCAGTATTTATAAGTACCATGAAATCTTTCTCTGGAAAGCACTGTAGAAACACATTCTCTCTAATGGTTCTGAACAAGAGCTGTGTAGGCACTGTCAGCACTGATGGATATGTTTTTCTTCCTGACCCCTCTTTTCAGAACCCACACAGCAGTTAAAATAGCTCCAAGATACAGTGCGCCTGTAATCCACGTCCTGGACGCATCCAAGAGCGTGGTGGTGGTAAGTGTGGAGCCTTGCCTTACTTCACATGTGTTGTGAATCAAAACCAGAGCATTCGGAGTTAAGGGTATCGCCCTAGGCCTTCTGTTTACTTCTGTTCAGCTTTGCTGAACACTGAAAGAGTGCCCTGGGGCTCGTGATGGTGTCCCTGCAGGTGTCAGCATTGCTGCACAGAAGTCCAGGCGAGTGTGTCCTGAGCTTCCAGAGACCCCCTCCTGAGCTGGCACTGGAAGTGACGGTCTGAGTAACCGAGGAACGGTCCAAGGTCCTGAGACACCAGCCCAGAGGGAGATTTCAGCCATTTACAAATATTTACGATATAATGTGCACTTTCTTAATTCCCTGCCAGGGCTAAAAGGAATGTAAAAAAGTTTTTAAATGACCTATTTCCAGGTAGAAAGACGTTTAACCTGGAATAGGCCAGTTCATCCTACTGAAGGACGGAAAGGCATCTGCCCAGAATTATAGATTCTTTCTCTCAGTGAATGTAATTTAAAAAAAAAAAAACTTAAGTGTTTTTTCCTGCTTTTCTCCGTCAGTGAATCCTAGTGTCCTCTCTTGTTAGGTCTTTTCATTATTTTCATTGAATAATAGGATATAATAGCCGGTGGCACTCTGAGTGACCACGCGGTCCAGTGGTTGCCAAGTTTGTTTTAGTCACAGAAGTCTTGTCTTTACATGGTGCCTCACCTGGAAGCTCAGTGTGGTGTAGATAAGAGCAGCCCTCCCTCTTCATCCCCTCCTGGTTCTCATCGAAAGAGCATGGTTGAAGCACCTCTGACCTAGTCCAACCTTCACATTCGCAGGCAGGAAAGTACTGGTGATTTGTGGAGCTACCAGGTGGTATCAGGCAGCCTGGACTGGGGCAGCCACGTTTCCTGAACCATTTTCCAGAGGAGTTCTTTGAGATCTGTGAATTTACTCACGTAGAAGTTATACAACAATAGCAAACGGTGTTAAACATCTGCAGCGTGCCAGCACTGCGATAAGTCTTGTACATGGATTTTTTACTTAATCCTCATGAGGCAGATACTTTCATTATCCCCATTCTAGGGGCGAGGAAACAGGAAGGAAGAGGTTAGTAACTCCCTTGAGGCTGCACACCCCTCCAGCAGCCCATGTGGATTTGAACGCAAGTGGTCTTACTCTGTGCTGCATCACTGAAACTTGCCTCTGTTAACTTTTAATGAATCTCCTTTATTAGGAAGGATAAAGTTAAATTAGGCTGGAATCACAAAATGGCAGTTTTTTATCTGCCATTGACATAGACTAATGTGTAAGTAAACTACATTTCTATAACTCAATTTAAAAACCATTTTTTAATTCTTATACTTGGATTGTGTTTCACAAGGAGCTTGTATCAGGCCCATGGTTGAGTAACCAGCAAGCCTCTTTTAAGACGTGTTGCTATTTTCAAATGCTAATGAATGACTGTGAACTTTTCCCATTTGGAGCCCAGGCTGCCGGAGCTATTTAAGTGCACAGCGGTAGCATTGCCCTTGTAGGTAGGGGAGAACTTTAGCTGGGCAGGAAATCGGCCCCTGGACTCCACTGTGAGGACCTGCATCCCCTTCTCAGTGAGCCAGCGTGCCGCGGGCCTGGCTGGGAGCTGGGCAGAGGCGGGGTGTGGGCGTCTGTGCTCTTGGCGATTTGGTCCAGTCAGCCAGCCAGTGGTGTTGGCTGTTTTCACATACAAAGAAACAGCTGCCTTTTAAAATTACTCATACATAAGTCTCATGATAAATCCTTTGGGTAAGTGCTGGTGACACGTTTCAGGAGTCACGGCACGGTTATTTTAGGTTGATTTGTTTAGGTTGACTGTCAGTTCAGAGTCTTGGTCTAACTGCAGTGAACACGGCACAGGCTCGTGCTCTGGGTGCCATCTCACGGCTTTGAGAGATTCCAGAATGTGGCAGTTACATAACAGTTGGAGATTAAGACTGGAGGATGCCTCCTTGCTTCCTTTCCCTTTCTTTTAAAAAGCAAGGTACTAATATTTAGTTCTCTATAAATTATAGAATGTATTTTCAACTTATTCCCTCTCATTGTGCTGCCTGCAATTTGCCATGAAAAAGAAAAAAGGGAAAAGAAAAGCTGTACTGTGTCTGGTGGCATGAAAACACAGGATGGTTTCTGATTTCTCTGGCGGAAGGATCACATCGATTAGCCCATGAACGTGTTTCCAGCAGGCAGGTCAGCCTGGGCAGGGGCTTGTCCCTGTGGCTCTGGGAGCAGGAGGGGTGTGTCCCTGTGGCAGCATGTTCTGGCCACCCGACTATTCCTATGTTGGTGCAGTCAAGTCCTAGGAATCGGGGTCTTACCTTCTCAGAGTTTGAAATCCACATGGGTCGCATGCACTTTGAGGGGCTCAGGAGTAGGCACCCCCTTCTTGTTTTCATTAGCTCTGCTGAGTTTCCTAAATAAGTACTCCACTGAAGTGAGGTTCATATGAGACTGGGAAATACTCTGTGGCGTGAATACTATTTGGGAGCCTTTTTATAGACTTCACACAGTGGCCTTTACTGAGTATGTTCTTTAATAAAGCTGTTTGGTTTTACGCCTACTCAGGCGTAAATTGGATTGGATTCTTTTTGTTTGTTTGGTTTTACATTTTTTATTAAGTTATAGCCATTTTACAATGTTGTGTCAAATTCCAGTGTAGAGCACAATTTTTCAGTATACATGAACATACATTCATTCATTGTCACATTCTCTTTTGCTGTGAGCCACCACAAGATCTTATATATATTTCCCTGTTCTATACAGTATAATCTTGTTTATCTGTTCTACAATTTTGAAATCCCAGTCCCTTGCCACCCCGTCCCCCTGGCAACCACAAGTTTGTATTCTATGTCTATGAATCTGTTTCTGTTTTGTATTTTTTTGGTTTTTGTTTTGTTTTGTTTTGTTTTTAGATTCCGTATATGAGCGATCTCGTATGGTATTTTTCTTTCTCTTTCTGGCTTACTTCACTTAGAATAACATTCCCCAGGAACATCCATGTTGCTGCAAATGGCGTTATGTTGTCGGTTTTATGGCTGAATAGTATCCCATTGTATAAATATACCACATCTTCTTTACCCAGTCATCTATTGATGGACATTTAGGCTGTTTCCATGTGTTGGCTATTGTAAATAGTGGTGCTGTGAACATTGGGGCGCAGGTGTCCTTTTGAAGTAGGGTTCCTTCTGGATATACGCCCAGGAGTGGGATTCCTGGGTCATATGGTAAGTCTATTCCTAGTCTTTTGAGGAATCTCCATACTGTTTTCCATAGTGGCTGCACCAAACTGCATTCCCAGCAGCAGTGCAGGAGGGTTCCCTTTTCTCCACAGCCTCTCCAGCATTTGTCATTTGTGGATTTTTGAATGACGGCCATTCTGACTGGTGTGAGGTGATAACCTCATCGTAGTTTTGATTTGCATTTTTCTGATAATTAGTGATATTGAGCATTTTTTCATGTGCTTTTTGATCATTTGTATGTCTTCCTTGGAGAATCGCTTGTTTAGGTCTTCTGCCCATTTTTGGATTGGGTTGTTTTGTTTTTTTCTTATTAAATTGTGTGAGCTGCCTATATATTCTGGAGATCAACCCTTTGTCGGTTTCATTTGCAAAAATTTTCTCCCATTCCGTAGGTTGTCGTTTTATTTTACTTATGGTTTCCTTTGCTGTGCAGAAGCTTATAAGTTTCATTAGGTCCCATTTGTTTATTCTTGCTTTTATTTCTATTGTTTGGGTAGACTGTTTTAGGAGAACATTTTTGAGATGTAGGTCAGATAATGTTTTGCCTGTGTTTTCTTCTAGGAGGTTTATTGTATCTCGTCTAATGTTTAAGTCTTTGATCCATTTTGAGTTTATTTTTGTGTATGGTGTAAGGGAGTGTTCTAGCTTTGGATTGTTATTTAGAGATACTTAGAAGAGTCACGTAGAATTATACAAATGTAAAGCTGGTTGGCCCTTTAGCCGTCGTCCAGCCCAACTTGCTCAATTTCAGGTGATGGCATTGAACTTCCCTGCCTTGTTCTGTGTTAGGAAGTCCTGCTGGAGGAGGGGCAGTGCTATGACTGTTGAACTGGTGTGACCAGTAGCAGCCAGTTCTCTTTGTGATTTTGAGCTTTGATGGTGGCTGTTCTTCTACCAGCTTTTTTTAGTCGTAAGTAATATTTAGCTGATTCTAGTTTTACAGTTTACTGAGTGGTCTCACATTTCTCAGATGATCAGCTTCCTTTCTTATCTTAGCAGAAGCTCATAGCTGACTGTGACGATCAGCCTTGTTCCATCAGCAGACACTTAGTGAGGATGCACCTTCCACGTGCCAGGCACTGAGTTAGGAACCAGGGGCACAGAGGCGGTTGAGGTGCGATCCTGCCGTCAGAGGGCCTGTCCTCTAGTAAGGGAAGTAGCTGCCCAGGCAGACAGGAGAACCCGAGTGTGTGCAGTGATGGAGAGGCAAGCAGGGAGGAGGGGCGGCTGACCAACATGCTGTGGGTCCCCGAGATGTGCCACTCACAGAACTCAGACACTGTTAGATTCCCAGTCCTGGTTGATTTCCATGAAAGGTTGCAGATTGAAATCGGGTGGGATCTAGAAAAGACTGGGCACCAGCTCCCAGGTGTCTCTCCCCATCGAGTCACATGCCTAGTGCTCAGCTCTTCCACTAGTTAGTGACGTGTGACCACATGTGCGGAGCACTGCCACCCGGGGAAGCTCATCTGAGCCTCAGTGTCTTGGACTTTTAGTGGAAGTCAGTCATGTAGGCAGGGGATACTCACCTGTCTGACCTTAGTTACTCAGTCTTCAGCCCCTCCAGAGGCCAGATAGCACATAAGCCAAGTCCCCCCATAAATCAATGTTAACATAAACTGTTTGCAGTGGCCCAGGTAGACAGACACTGTATCAGGCAGGATATTCGGGGGGCTTAGAGCTTATCTCCCAGGAGTTGTCAGGGACCAGTCCTTTCTTTAGGATGTGCAAGACTGGAATGCCCCAGGCCTGCTGAGTTCGCCCTTCGCTGCACACCCAGGCAGGAATCAGCAGAGGCGGTGCAGGGAGAGGACATGGTGTTAGCACGGGAAAGCTTCCTGAAGGCGGTGACCCCAGGATGAGCGGTATTCTGCACATGTTACTCTGCTGCTGCTCTGCGGTCACTGAACGTTGATCTTGCATTTTCAGTGTTCTCAGCTGTTAGATGAGAATCTAAAAGATGAGTACTTTGAAGAGATCATGGAAGAATATGAAGCTATTAGACAGGACCATTATGAGTCTCTCAAGGTAAGTGACAAAAACAGGTCCCTGCTTGTTTGGGTAATAACCCAATCCCACAGTTGTTAATGTGACTTTACTGTTTAAAAGAGGGTAAAGTTTGGGATCATTTTAAAGAAGTACAGTTTTTTTTAGTTCAAATCAATGTTCTTCAGTGTCTAAGTTCCCAATAATTTTTGGTTATATTAAAATTAATTTTATTTATTCCACCAAACATCTTCTGGGTGAGCAGTAGGTGTTGGGTGCTGTGTTGGGTAGCAGAGTTATGAGAATGAATAAAACATGAGCTCACAGCCAGCAGGGGAACAGGAACTGAGACAGTGTGCTGAAACGACTCCCACAGATCCTTATTCTTGAGGAAAAAATGGGAGAAAATGAAGACATTAGTCAGGACCATTGTAAGCCTCTCTCCCTGATTGCCCAGCACTCACTGTGCAGAATAATGTGTTGAGAACTGTCCCTCCCTAGTCAGCTTTAGGGAATCCAGGGAGACTGGGCATAATGACTCTTTGGGGGCCACTGGGATATTTCTTCCTGGTTATCTGCTCACTGGGCTTTGTGTGGGGGGAGTGAGGGGTGCATTTCGGGGCGGCCAGGAAAGGGAAATGTGGTAACAAGCAAGAAGGAAAGCTTGCGTTTACAGGTCAACATGTAATGGATGTTTATTGAGCCTTTGCGCTCTGCTATTGTGCTGATCGAAGCCATGCTGGGTGTAAAAGGGACAGCTCTTTAGGATATAAGTTTTCATTAATAAAAGAACTTGGGCTTTTTTCAAAACTTACTTACTGGCTTCCTTGGACATACTTCCATAGCAACAGCTGGAAAAAAGCCTAGAGTCTCTGAGTAACTTTTCTTTTTCCCACAGGAGAGAAGATACTTAACCTTAAGTCAAGCTAGAGAGAACAGCTTCCGTATTGACTGGCTGTCAGAGCCTCGCCCAGGTCTGTTTGGCTGTTGGTTAGAGGAAGGCTGTATGTGGCAACTGTGAGCCAAAGAGACATGTGCATTTACTTGGCTACACAGCCAAACAGGCAGCTTGACGCTCTAGTGTCCAATGATGAGGATGAATGATGGTGATTAAAAGCGAAAGTCAGTGGTTACCATTTATGAAGAGAACCAAACACTGTCCTGAGATTGACCCGCAGCAGCTCTGAGTCCTTGACACAATTCTGTAATGAATGTGCTGTTATCCTCGCTTTAATTTGAAGAAACTGAGTTTCGGGTAATACGTTAAAGGTTACTAGCATTCTGTCACTGACCTATCTTCTAAACCCAGGCTCTCTCCTCTGTGCTGTGCTTAGATGGGCCTCCTTCATCTGGAAGCCAGTTCTAGAGGACTTCTAGGGTCACTGTGTCAGTCCAGGTCCCAGGCGGGTGCGAGTGCAGAAATCTGAAGTTTGCAGATGGCTTCACGTTGAACAGACCTTAAGACCTTGCAGTAGAGCAGGGTCTCTGGCTTCTGCTCACTCTCTCCTCTCTCGGGTGCTTCCCTCCTTTGATTTCTTTCATTTGGTTCCTCCCCTTTCTCATTTCTGGCGTCCTTTCTTGCCTCACATAGGGGTTCCATGAAGGAATAAAACAGGTGAGATATTTTGACAGGCTCAGAGAGGCATGTGATACAAATGCAAAACCAAGACAGGGTGAGCAGGGCTTATGTTAATTTGAATCCATACTTCCAGGGCAGTATCCCAAACCCGCTTCCATTGCTCATGACATCTCCGCGTGCTGAGCGGAGTGGAGAGAACTGAGTTGGAACTGTAGGTGAGCTGGGTTCTGGACTCAGTTCAGGGTGGTCTAGTGGGAAAGTGCAAGCTGGGTTCTGGACTCTGTCCTGCTGAGCTCAGGGTGGTCTAGTGGGAAAGTGCAGGTGGGGAGTTGGGAAGCCTGGGTTCTAATCCCAACTTGGCTCCTGGCTCTGAATCCCAGGGTGACCTTGAGCATCTTGCTTCCATGTTTGACAGTTTCTATATGTAAAGAAGGAGTTACTTTATGGAAATGTTGTAAGGATAAAATAAGATAATATGTGTAAACCTTTGAAAAAGACAAATCACTGTACCAGTCCAAACTATTATTTTCTCCTTCACCTTTCGCTCTGAAACTGGAAAAATACCACAAGGAAAAGTCCACTTTAACCAAGTCAAACACCCAAAATACATCTCAGTGGAAACAGTCCTCTGAAGGCTCGCCGCACCAGGCAGCGGTGGTGATGCTTTTCCTGTGCAGCTGACCCATGCCGGGCCCTCAGGGCTCTGGCCCTTGAGGTGCAGCCCACAGCCTTGTTTTTGAGGACAGCCCAGTCTTAGCATAGTTGTAGGAAGTCAATAAAGGGAGAAGGAAAGCTGCTTCTCTCTAGGTCTTTGGTGGTGAGACCTCAAACAGACCTCAATCTCCGGAAAGCAAGCTTGTTCGAGAGTAGCACCCGTCAGCGAGCCCGCGAAGAGCGCTTCTCCCTGCCTTCAGACGAGGGGACGCTTCAGTCAGAGGGAGAGCCGTAGTTTCTTTTTAATTACCAGACCAGTCAGCATAAGAATGTTTACACAGAAAGGATTGTCCTCTGCAGTAAGAAGATGACAGGAGCAAATGAGAAAGGGTCTGAACTGTAGGAAAAGGTAGACGTTTCCAGGCAAAACGAAGAAGCTGCACGCACTTTCCCTTGCCCATACTTTCACCTCTCACTTTCACTGTCTGACGAGAGAAGGGTACTCTTGAGACTTCGGTGTTATCCCTGAGCACCTGAGAGTGGTGGTTTAGTACAATTTCTCTGATCCCTATTTGCAGATCAGGAAACTGAGGACACGACAGGTGGGAAGCCAGCAGCCAAGTGGTCACCTCCGACTCCGGCCAGACCCACCCCAGGCTTGGTGGAGTGGGGGGCGGTGTTGCTGCTCTGGGTGTCCCAGAAGCCCAGGGGCACCATCTGTCTCTGAAGTCTTCACCATTATTTAACTTAGGATCACGAGAGGCGTAAAGAAGAGAGTGTTGAACATCTGTGTGTCCCCACCAGCCCCTTAAAGAATGACACATTGCCCACTTAAGAAGACAGAACAATACACATGTAGTGGAAACCACCTGTGACCCCTCGCTCCCCTGCAGGATCCTGAATCTGATGCCTTATTTCCAAGCATTTCCTTAGACTTTGATTCTATCAGTAGGCGATACAGATTATTGATCATGTTTTTAAACTTTACTTAAGTGGCTTATTAGATGTCTTTCTGCAGTGGTCTTCATTTTGGTATTGTCTTCATTTGTACAAGTGAAGGTTAACCCAAGTCTGCCTTGGGCGGGGTGAGGGTGGAAGAAGGGTGGGGGGAACAGTTTCCAAGGGCGGCGGCGTCAGTCAGCTGCATGGGAAGAATAGCTTCATTTAAGCTGTGCCGCAGAATTCCTCCTTCTCCACGATAATTTAAAGTTCCCCTCTTTGTAAAACAACTCCTACGGTGACAGGAGGGAGGCAGCGCGTGGGAGCCAGCAGAGCCGGGTGGGGGTGGGGGGCGGGAAGGCCTCTGCAGGCAGCGCTCGGCCGCGGGCCGCGTCAGTACTGACACCTGCGCTTCTTTCCGGTAGTGAAGCCCACGTTTCTCGGGACTCGCGTCTTTGAGGACTACGACCTGCAGAAGCTGGTGGATTACATTGACTGGAAACCTTTCTTCGATGTCTGGCAGCTCCGGGGCAAATACCCGAATCGAGGCTTTCCCAAGATATTTAATGACAAAACTGTAGGTTAGTTCAGTGAGTCCTTCCTTCTGCTCTGATATTCGAAACATAGTATTGGGACTTCGAAGATAAGAATATGTGATGAGCAGGGGGTTTGGATTATGCAGGAAGTAGTTCATTGTTATGATACAAGACATTGTTACCTACTCTTCTCTCCAGTGGTCTTTAAACTGCTGGACGGGTCCTTGTTTATTGGCTAGGCTTGGCATTTTGTTTCTCTATTCTTTAATAAGTGCTTATTGACATCAGTTACATGCTGGGCTCTGTGCTGGGCACTGGGGATAAACAAAAGAAGACGTATAACCCCTGCCCTCTGGTTCCTGGCTGGCAGGTGCAGCAGACAGCGGGGGGTGATTCCCATACAGCAGGCCGAGCTCCTGCTGCGGGGCCACAGCCAGGCTGCTGTGCGCGCAGGGCGAGATAGACCTCAGGCTGGGAGATCAAGGGAGGCTTTCTGGAGGAGGTGGTGTTTGAACTGCTCTTTGAAGATTGAGTGGGAGGTACTGAGGCTGGGACTGACAACATGAGGTAGCATTGGAGAAAAGAACATTCCAGGCCAAGGAGAGTGAGAAGGTACAAACCTGGGCGCTGATCTGGGGAACAGCAGGGAGTCCATTGAGCCTGGTGGAGGAGGGAGATTTGGGGTGATGAGCTAATCAATCAACTGCTAGCCCCACTTCTCGCTTCCAGCCCTACCCCCAGAGACATGGGGTCAAACCACTAGGCAGATCGAAGGATGAGGTCATAGCTAGCTCAGAGCCAGTTAGTGGGTGGACTGGTAGCCGGGTTAGGGCTGAGGAGAGCCCAGTTCCTGGAGGGGTCCCTGGTGTGTGTTAGGGTACGGTGGCTCAGTGGCTCTCAGTTAGCCAGGGTGCAGCAGTGGGAGAGGGGTCTCTCATTCTGAGCTGCTCCTGAGTGACCACAGATGAGCAGGAGAGTGGCCAGCGTATGCTGGCCACGGCAGGCCCTTGACCAAAAGCGCTGGCAACCCTGTGGGTGCCACGTAGCCAGGCACAGGCCGCGGAGGCCTCTGGACGGAGGGCATCCAGGTGCAGCACAGGCAACTGAGGAGGGGTCGGGGCCACACACCACTCCTCGGACGTCCCATGCCCCGGGGTCACTGAGGTCGGGGAGCTGTACGTGCACCAGGGACGTCAGGACGGAGCGATTTGGCCTGCGCTGTCTCACTCTGTTGGACAGACTGCTTTGGGGAGCCAAGATTTGGCTCTTTGCCTCTTGTTATGGAAAAGTGTAAGTGGCTTGAGCTGGTGAAACACTGTATGGGAGGAGCTGCGCTCAGAACCACTGAACCCCAGTGACTGCACCTTAGGTGTGCCGCCACACACTGACACTGTGCTTGAGGGGGAGAGAGGAGGCGACAGAGGAGGGGCCGCAGGCTTAGAAAGAAGCGTTCTTAGCTGGTTATTGTTGGCTTCTCTAAGTGAATTCTTATGATATTTTCTCAACAGGTGAAGAGGCCAAAAAAGTCTATGATGATGCCCAAAACATGCTGAAAGCACTGATTAGTCAGAAGAAGCTGCAGGCCAGGGGTGTGGTTGGGTTCTGGCCGGCACAGAGCGTCCGGGACGACATCCACCTGTTCGCGGAGGGCGCAGTGCCCCAGGCTGCAGAACCCATAGCTGTCTTTCATGGGCTGAGGCAGCAGGTATGGAGCCTGCAGGGCCAGCAGACACACTGCTCTGCTTTTCGCATTAAGCACTGAAAAAATGTCAATAAAGAATGGCATACACCTGAGCTCTGTGTAAACAGAGCTCTGCCCCACCTCGCCCCAAAGAACCAGCCACAGTCCCGAGCCTTAGGCATTTGTGATGGAGAGAAGGGCCAGCGTGGTTTAGAAGCTGGGCCTCTCGGGCGCCAGCAAGAGGCAGGTGTCTCCCGTCATGGCGGACAGGTGGAGGAGGTCGCGCACAGGTGAACACTTACGTGCTCAAGCTCACTAGTTTGCCTGCAGCTGGGGGCTCTGTTTCTTCACGGGAAGACAGGCGGGAGCACACGTGCCCTGAATGTCTGCCAGGAGCCAGGTGCTTAGTAGGGTGCTTGATGGACCGTCTCGCTGAATTTCCACCCAGCCTTGTTGGCGGCAGCTTGTGTTTCCATCCTGCAGAGGAGGTGAAGGCTGACGGAGAGTGCGCCACGTGCCGCAGCCGGGAGGGAAGAGCCCACCTGCCCACGCTCCACGGCTTTCTTTCCTGGTCCTGTTCCGTGTGGCGGAGCAGGCTCTTCTCCATGTGGCTCCCTCTCATGTGCCACCCCTTTAAATGCAGATTTCAGAGGCATGTCCCTTTAGCTGCTGTAAAAAACGAGCTGTCCTAATCAAGAATTTGAACCAGGATTCATCAGTTATTAACAAAGAGTTGTAGTAAATTATTCTTGCCAAATTTTACTGTCATTTGCAGTCGTTCATAAGTGATACTATTGCTTTTAATCATAACCAGAGTATAATTCATGATGACAGATAGCTGCATCTGTTACCTGCCCAGGCAGACATTTCTAAGGAGGTACTTTCTTCCAGTACAATCTGGAAAGTTCTGGCTCTGGCGACTTGTGGCTCTGGGAGCCTCTGTTCTGAGCGGCTCTGATCACTGTCCAGTGCTGTGGGCTCTGTGACCTGTCTCTCCAGTGGGGCCGGGAGCTTTGTGTCTCCGTCTGGCTTCTGTTAAAGAACATTTGATGTGCAGAGCACACAGCTGGAAGGCAGCTCCTCCCTGCGTAGCTGGCCCTCATCTCTGACATTTCCACGTGCCTTTTTATCAAACTCTCTCTTGCCTGCAGCCACTTAACCATTTTCTGCCCAGTGTCGACTAGATTGTACTTGTTTCCAGAGCTGGCAGGCACGCAGCTGTGAAGCTTCTGGGTTGGCCACTCATTGATTAATTGATCTGCTCTAAGTAGTGCTTCACAGCGGTCAAGAGCACTGGACATGGACCGGACCCGTGGGCCTGCCACTGTCTGACCTTGAACTAGTTCTTCAGGCCCTCTCTGCCTCAGGTTTCTTGTCTAAAAACAGAGCGGCTGGTATCACTTCACAAGGTTGTTGAGAGGATTAAATTAGTTAATTTGTATAAAGCACTGAGACTAGTGCCTGAAGCACACTAAGCACTCAGTAAACATGTACTCACTGCTCACCTTCGCGGTGAGCACGTGTTGGCTGTGAAATAGGCTTACTAGCAGGGGAGAGAAAGTCATCAGCCGAAAATGGAAAGTGGGCACGTGCAGCCAGCGGCCAAGGAGCAGGCCCAGGAGCGGGTCCTGCTGAGCTTTCCGTTTGGTTTTAGGCCAGCCCAGCGGGGTCCTGAGCCGTCTGCTGAGCCACCAGCTGTGGCGGGTAGCACACGGCCCCTGCGTTGCCAACCTTGGCAATTTGTTGAACTGCTTCTGTCAATAAAGTGGAGGCTCATACACAATGTGTAACGTAACTTCAGGATGTAATGTTCATCTTGAATTGAAAGCACTTTTGGAGAAAAAAAAATTTGATAGCGTTTCGCGGGTCCCAGCTTCTAGCGCGCAGGGGCCTGCAAGCCCTCAGTGGGTGTGTGGTCAGCATGTGAGTGAGCAGGGAGTGCGTCACACCTCGTCTCACTTCACGTGTCTGTTCGGCACGGATGCACTGAGCACTCACTGCATATCAGGCACTCCTCTGAGCCCTGGGGGTGGAACAGGGAACACAACAGACAGACAGCCCCTTTTGAAGCTTGTGTCTGTCGGAAGATACTAGGTTGCTGTCTGCTGTGTGTTGGGGCCACGTCTGTGCTAATGGCTGCTCTGCCCACTGCTTGCGTTTCAAGGCGGAGAAGGACTCTGCCAGCTCGGACCCATACCACTGCCTCTCGGACTTCATCGCCCCTCTGCACTCGGGTGTCCCCGACTATCTGGGCCTGTTCGCCGTCGCCTGCTTCGGGGTGGAAGCGCTGAGCAGGGCCTACGAGGAGGCGTGCGACGACTACAGCAGCATCATGGTCAAAGCGCTGGGGGACCGGCTGGCCGAGGTGGGGACCCCCGTGGGCGCCTATGCGTGTGTGCACGCGCGCGGTGAGGCTGGTGGTTAACAGCGCACATGCTGAAGTCCCGTGTTCTCTAGTCGCTCTCACGCTCGTCTTGGGCACGGAGCAGCTCCAGCGGTGCCCTGGTTGGCAGCCGCCTCAGAGCCTTGACTTCATGGTCTTACTCTGGTGTCTGTCTTTGCTTGTTGTGATGTGAACTTTCCCTGAGGAGCCCAAAAAATGCAAAACGGGTTTCTGGTTTTAATGTTGGAATCCTCCATGGATTCCGCATACCCCTCTGTGCAGTGGGGCACCTAAGTGGGGGGGGGGTCTCTCCCCTTTTACTGAGGCTGACAGTGGGCAGCTGGCTGCTGTAGCAGTCCCAGCTTCTCCTTCCAGCCTCCGTGAGCTGCAGACTGACCGTCAGGGAAGTGTTTAAAGGCCTAGAAGTCCTCAGATCATTGAATATGGTACCTCAGCGCCCAGGTTGAGGCCAAAACTGAGTAGCAGAGCAGTTGATGAAACTATAAATGAGTTGAGAATCCAGCCCGGCCCTCTTGCTGACGTTCCCTGGCTGTGGTCCAGGCGAGGGAGGTGCTGTGTGCCTCTGAGGGTGGAGGAGTGGGGTGCCGAGGACACGGCTTTGCCTGAGCCCTGTGTTCTGGGCTCCAGGCCTTCGCAGAGGAGCTGCACGAAAGGGTCCGCAGGGAGCTGTGGGCGTACTGCGCTGATGAGCGGCTGGACCTGGCGGACCTGCGGAGGCTGTACTACGGGGGCATCCGGCCGGCGCCCGGCTACCCAAGCCAGCCCGACCACACCGAGAAGCTAACCATGTGGAGGCTGGCTGACATCGAGCAGTGCACAGGTGAGGGCAGGAGTGGGGCGCCTCTGTCCTTCTGTGATAGATGCACCGTGCCAAAGTAATGGCGCCCAGATGAAAATTTTGGAAATACAGAAAGGGGTGTAGTGAAGGTGGTAATTCCCTCCTGTCCCAGGTCTAGCTGTTTATTCTAGTGCCTGAGCTCCCTGTTATGGAGTAGTAGTCTCACATCACCATTTCCAGGTTTCTCGAGTTTGATTATTTTCTCTTACCCTACAGCAGATGGGAATTTAGCTCACTCTCCCACCCTGTACCTCTCCTGCGCCGTCCTCCCTGCCGGGTGTCTCCCCATCAGGGACCGTGTACCCCCTCCTGGCACATTTCACGCTGCACTCTCCTTCTGTTGCTTACTGCCAGCGTCTCGGCACCAGGCTCACAGAACCCCTCCCTTCCCTTCAGCTCCCTTCTCTCTTTTCTTTTACACTCCTGTTAACACAATTAACTGTTTTCAGTGGAGTTAATCAGAAGCATTACATCCTCGCCGAGGAAGTGAAAGGAGTGTGGGTGCTCTTTGGCAGAGTGCTGAACTCTGCGCTGCTCTGTGTCCTCGTCCACCCAGTGCTGGTGCAGACCAGGTAGCCTTGACGTCGTTCGCTTTAGGTCTCAGCTCAGAGGAACAGGCGGCTTCTTTCTAAACACGGCTGTGGGCTCGTTCTTGGTGAGACTGGCTGTCGCTCGTCCCTGGTGGCCTTGGCCCCACAGGGGCCCTTGGAGGCCCAGCTGGTGTTCTCATCCCCAGGGTGGGAGCTCCTTGTCTGGGAGACCCAGGCTTAGCCCCTGTGACTGGTTTTCGAGCCCTTTCCAGGCCTTTTCTCCCAGGCCAGGGGAGAGCTGCGTGTCCTGAAGTTGTTCACCCCCTTGGCAGGGATTTGCTAGACTAGTCTGCTCACGTCTTTCCTGCTGTGCCGTGTGTCTGCCTAGGAGCACGGGCTCACTCTCCTTCACCTGTAAACGAGAGTTTATCAGGTGCCTGCCACCTGCGGGGCCTGTCTCAGCGCCACATCCATGAGCGTTTTCCCCGCGTTGCTCTCTAGGCATCCGGCTAACAGAGTCACTGGCGATGGCACCTGCTTCAGCCGTGTCCGGCCTTTACTTTTCCAACGTGAAGTCCAAATATTTTGCTGTGGGGAAAATTTCCAAGGATCAGGTAAGTTGACTGTTTTGTTGTGTGTGGTATCCCTAAATGCCTGTCTTGTTTTAAATGGAGCTGTTAACCCTGCTTTATTTTACATGTGAATGAGAATAAGACAAGAGGGAAAGGATGAAGAAATTGTACCCAGTTAATGTCTCGATTTGATTTCAGCCCATTACCCCAATTCTAGCCCTCCCATGGAACCCCCCGCCTGCCCAAACACACACCCCAGCCAGGCTCTGAGCATCATGTGTCTACTCCATGTTGTTTTTCTGCCCCAGAGAATAAGGCAGCTTGGTGAATAGATAAATATCTATCTCCATTTAACTCCAAAGATTGCTATCAAGACAAGAAATGGAAGGTACTTAATGTTTCTTGGCAAGTCCTGTGGAAACTTTAGTTTAAAAAGTCTTTATCATTTTGGTTTAATAAGCTGCTTTCATCTTTTTGCAGATTGAGGATTATGCTTTGAGGAAGAACATGTCTGTGGCCGAGGTTGAGAAGTGGCTGGGACCCATCCTGGGATACGACACAGACTAACTTTCTTGTTACCCTGCCTGTACTCGATGATCCTCAAGGAGACACAGCCGAAGTGCCTTAGTAACCAGAGCGCAGCGGCCGCCCGCCCGTCTGCCCCGCCCAGCTTTTGGAATTTGGTGGAACCTTGTAGAGGAGCAAGGTCTTCCTGTGGTTCTTGGAAAGCAAGTGGCTGTGTTTCAGGGGACCTTAAATGAAGAGCAGCGAGCAGGACTTGGGGGGTGTCCCTTATCCCTTGGGGCCCGAGGTGAGCTGGAGGTGGAGGTCTTTTGCATTTCAAAGAAGTCAACTTTTTTTTTTTTTCCTTTTTACCTTGGATGTACCAGGCCACTTATTTTATGTTTTTCTCTCTCTCGGAGTAAAGCCTGAAACTCAGTTGAATAGGGAAGTGTATGCAGAAATGTGACTGTGTGGCCAGGGGATGCCATTCATTTGAGTGATCAGAGCAGTGCACTCCGACAGGGAGGGAGCGTCACTGTGCTCTGTGTCCCAAGACCTCCTTTCTGAAGCCACTATTACGTGCCTACAGAAGTCCCTTTGGCAAAGGGCATGCTTCACCGCCGGCTTGTCGGGAGCACTCAGGCCGCTTGCCTGGCGTGGTCAAAAACAGTCATGTCCTCCAAGCATTTTTGTCCTCATAATTTCACGTCCCCTCACTGAGGGGAAAGGAGGTGGGGAGAGAGAGTGGTTGTTAAGGGTAGTTAACATCTTTGGGGTGTTTCCCAGAACTGAGCAGGGTCTCGGCTGAGCTGCATGTCCTGTACAGAGTGGACAGGCATACTCAGTTCTCTCTCTGTGCTGACCCAACTCCAGTCCCACACAACATGGGAAAAGCACATTGACTTTTTCACAGCTATTTCAGGGAAATGGTTATGAACATGAGCCTTGAAGTAGACAAACCTGGGTTCAAGTTTCACTTTGCCACTTACTTGCTGTACGACAGAGGCAGATTACTTAAGCTTTCCAATAGGATTTTCTCATCTGTGAAATGGGGACAGTGATACTAGTTTCTGTCTCTTGGGCATGAGGTGTGGATTAAACAAGATGGTGCACATAAGGCAGGTAACACGGGACCTGGCACACAGTGAGTGCTTTGTAGACGGCAGCTTCTGTAGGGCCTACAGGGAGTCCCTGAGCTCTGCACTGGGTAGGTGCTCGTGGAAAGGGAACAAGAGGTCAATGGAGATGAAAAGATAGTAGGTAAAAGCACATGGCAATGACTGGATTGAACATACTAAGTACCCTTCCTGGGATCAGAGCTCCACTGAACACAGTGATGGAGAGAGAGAAGCTGCCCTCTGCCATCAGCACCGTCAGTCTTCATTTTCTGCGCCGCATCCCCCCGCCCCTCGTGGTATAAGCCGGCCTTGGCCCAAGACAATTATATCAAATATGCTTTCAGGTACATGGGAGGTGAAAGGGAAAAAAAACTTAAGAAATGATAATGTTCCATATCTGTAGTACATACGTGTTTACCCACAGAGTAGCGTGCCTTTTCAGACACCACTGGCCCTTACAGTGAGAACTGTGTGCTCTCTTTAGGTGCATTTAGTCTGTGCTGGACTGAGTGGGACAGAGTGTCCTGAGATAGTAGTTGGAGGACTTACTGTCCGTTCTACGGCAGGTACGTTATTCTAGGCATTGGTACATTCTTCTGTGAGACAGAATAACTGCCTCCAAACATTTTAATGTATCTTATTTTAATTACAGTTGCTAAGTCTCCTAGTTTCATTAAATATTTACCATGTCTTCTCTCAACTAGTTATGTGGTGGAATGGCTTCCTTAAATATATAGTTGATCTAGTCCCACAATGGATGCCTATTATCTAAAGACCAAGGCAGTTTGTGCAAGTTCCCATGCCTGTATGTTCATTAAAGAAAACAGAATACAATTTGAAAACCCCTTCCTTAGTTTATATTAGGTGACCTCAAAGACAAGAAGGTGACCAGTCTGCACTCGGAGTCTTGTCTGTCTGCCCGGACGTCCAGAGCTCTCCTTGCCATCAGCTGCTGTGGCTCTCACATTCGCTCACTCGCTCGCTCTCACCATTTCTGTTAAAGACCCCAGGTCTGTTTTTCCCTCTAAAGAAGCACTCGTCCAGAACCTTGCTTACTCTGCTTGCTCTGCTGTCGGTACTGAGGAGGATGGCTCCTGAGGTGGTCGCTGAGACCGGGTTTTATGATGCCCTGACATCCTCCTCCTTCTGTGCACAGCTGAGCTCGTTCAGGGACGAGTCTGCCTTCCTCCTGTCTCTCTCAGACACGCCCTCCACAGATAGCTGAGTGTCTGCTGTGTGCCAGCCACCTCCTCCCCTTCTCTCCTTAACACAGTGAAGGTAGGTTTTCTATGCATCTGTTTTATCATTAATGGCCTCTTCATTGTTAGATCCAACGGCCTTTCCAGTGATTTTCTTTCTAGGTTTGGAGGATATTGACCACTTCTGTAAAACTCCGTTTCCTGGCTCCCCCTTGACTTTACTTTTCTGGTTAACCTTCCCTGTGTTTGATAATTTCTTAGCTGTTTGCATAGCTTCATCTTCCACTGCCTGTTTAAATCCTGGTCCTCCTGTCACTAGTTACCTTCTTAGGCGTACAATTTCAACGGGCAATCTCACCAAACTGATGTCTCTGTCCAGACTCCTCTGTCCTGAAGAGCACAGCATAGCAAACATCCAGCAGCCTCTTCGGGGACGGCAGACAGACATCTCAGACTCAGTGCATCTCAAACCAGCATGGTCTCATTCTTACATTCTAGATATATTCAGTAGGGAAGAATTGTGCTGCCACTCCAGCAGCAGATCACAAACTCACCCCACATCAGCTTTCTCTTGGACTATTGCAGTTATCTAAAAAATTTGCACTTAAAAGACACACTTTTCCTACTTCTGGTTGGAAAAGTAGTAGAGACATTGAAGGGAGGCAGTGTTCAGGTTAAGGCCTGATTTGGGACTTGAAAGATACAATTGAAGAACTGTCTTTGTTCATGAATGGTGAAGGTTGTAAGGGCATCATATTTCCCAAAGTTGATCTGTAGACTCAATGCTGTTTTCAGCAGAAATTCCAACAGATGTTTTCTTAATTGTGACAAGCAGATGTTTAAATTTATGTGGAATAGCAAAGGACTATGATGGCTGAATGCTTTTAACTGTGACTAAGGTTGAGGGGACCCAGAAAACAGTGGGTCTTACTGTAGAGTCTGTGTTGTACGTGATTCAGAGGTGGGCGTTCTGAGCCGTGCAGTGAAGTACGGAGCCTGGGAGAGAGCCTGTGCGTGTACGCTGAGTTGTGGCAAGGTGGCGTGGCCCGTGGGTGGGGACAGGAAGGGTGGCTCCATAAGTAGTTCTAGAATAATGGTTATCCATGTGGGAAAATGGAATTTGATTTCCACCTCACACCGTACCTAAAAATAGGTTCCAGATATGTTATGGTCTTAATTGCAAAAAGTAAATATTTAAATGCTTACATGAAAAAAACCTTAAGGCAGGAAAGAATTTCTTGAGACATGCAAGTGCTAATCTTAAAAGAAAGACGATTAAGTCAAATATGTTAAAACTAGGACTGAAGCTAATAAACAATGTAGTGAAAAGACAAACCAAGACTTGATATTTATAATGCAATTAACTGACAAAGGATTTTTAAGCAGAATATATAGAGAATTCCTATTTTAAAAATAGAAAAATAGAAGACTTGAAAAGGCATTTCACAGAAGTGGAAGTAATTTCATAGGGTTTGTAAATGGCTAGAAATGTTGGAAATATGAATTAAGACCACAGTGAGATAGCGTTTTATATTTGTAAGGTTGGTAACGTTAAGGAGTCTGATGGTACCTGGGTGAGGAAGATGTGTGAGCTCATGCGCTGTTTGGATGTGTGAACAGGCTCCTCTGCTCCAGAAGACGGTCACACCGCACGGAGCTGAACATTCGCGCACTTTAGGATCTAGCTTATGGCTCCAGCCCCCCGTTGAATATTCAGGCGCTCTTGCTTTGTGTACCAGGAGGTACATACAAGACTGTTTATAGCAACATCTTCCTATGGTTAATACCTGGTAAAATGACATGTCCTCTGTCTACAGCAGAACGGATGAGTAAATTAGGTGATTCACACTAAGGAATATTACTCAGTAGTGAACGATAAGTGAGCTACAGCTAAACCTGGCAAAAGAATGACTCTCAGAAAACAGTAAGGAAAAAGCAAGCTCCAGGGTATGGTTGATACTATTTTTACTGAGCTCAAAACCAAGCCAAACCAAAGAGTCTATTGTCTGAGCATCATAAATGGTGAAACTATACTGTTTAAAAAAAAAAAAGATGATAAGCCAAAATTCAGGCTCCCAGTTCCCCGTCAGAGGGAACAGGTCGCAAGGCGACAGACAGGGAGGTGCAGGTTGTTGGTCACGTGCCTGTCCTTGGGTTATGTGGCAGGTGTACGGTTGCTTATTATGTTATGCTTTATAGTCAGTACATGTTATAGAATGTTGTATGTAATTAGATATATTGTACTTAATTATTGAATATGAGAATAATAAAGGAAAAATGGAATAATAAGCAAAAATGTGGGATGGTGACTTTGTATATAATGTTTTTTACGTGTCAAATATATTTTTTAAAGAAAGGAGGGACATTTTGCACAGCAGCACAAAAGCAGGGGGCAAGAGACAGGAGCACCTGTGCGTCGTCCCGCCAGCGCCTCGGTGGCTCCAGATACCCGGCTCTGGTGAGTGAGGGGCTGGCGGCAGCCTTTGCTGAGGAAGGGGGGAGAAAGGAGGCGTTCTGCACAAACTGGACATGACGGAGCACTGGCACTTGAACACATGACTTTGGGGTTTAGGAAGAATGACATTACAACTGGGGCGACTTCAGGTGGAGGCGTGAGTGGGAAGAGGAGGTGGGGCTTGATTATAGGACTCGGGGCGAGCAGGAGTGGGAGCCCGCGGAGGGAAAGGAGACGGGAGAGTGCAGCGTCCGGGAAAGCAGAGGTGGGGGCGGTCAAGGCCTGGCCTGGAGCCCAGTGCTGCACAGAGGTCTGGGAATGGGGCCCCTCTCCTGGGTGACCCTTGCTACAGCAGTTTCGGGGGGACTGTGGGGACCACTGGCACACTGTGGTAGGTTGAAGGTAGTGGGAGGTGAGGAAGGTTACTTGGTTATTTTAAGAAGATTGGTTGGGAAGGTAGGATTGAGAGAGTGTTTAATATAGTAAAAGGCTTTTACACTGAGGGGTAAGTACCAATTAGGAGGGCTGCAGATAGTGCAAAACATTTTTTAAAAATATCTTTTAACCTAACTTCCAGAGAGACTGGACTTCCATCTACCAGTCGCCAACAGTTGAAACCTTGGAGTTGCGTCTAACCTCTCCCTTTTCCTCGAAGTTCACATTCAGTTTGCTCTCATGCCCAGATGTTTTACCCACTAAACGTCTCAGTCCTTCTCTCCTCCCTGGCCTGGCATAGGGGCTCATCATCTCTCCTCTGCGTGGTTCCCCGGCCTCCTGCAGCTGTGAGAGTGAGCTCTCTGACCCCTCACGCCCACCCTAGTCCTGCCTTCCGCAGGGCCTCCCCATTGCCTGGGATGCACCCCAGCTCCCTGGAGTGCAGACCCTGCTCCAGAGCCCTGACCAGCTCCCTGCGTGCCCCGAAAGAGGTGCCTGCTTGCCTTGTCCCCTCCAGCCTTGCGATTCAGGAAGGCTTTTCAACACCCCCCTCCCTACAAAGCTAAGTGCAGTGACCCTGCTGCTCACCTCCTTAACAGCACCGTGCATGTTTCCCAGCACTGTTAGAAACAGAATGATCTATTTCCCCGTTAGACTGTGATCCTTAAGGCAAATGTGGACCCTTGTTCATCTTTGTGTTTGTCGTGAATAAAGTAGCATTTGGTTCATGATAGGTGCTCAGTAAAGGGAGGCTTGAATGAGTTGACGAGCAGATCTTTCAGGGCGACAGTGGTTTGTTGGGAGAGCAAACTGTAGAGCTCCTTGGGGACAGGGGCCCTGCCTCTGCCTCTGACCAGTCTCAGGATGCCCAGAGCCTAACCCAGCACCTGCCGTGCAGTGTGTTAGTTTTTTAAGTGAGTGGCAGGGAGGCCGTGATGATTTTCACTTGCTCAGAAGGAGACTGGGGTGTAAAAGCCCAGCCCCTCCCCCCACACCCAGCTTCACAATTTCACGTTGGGAGAAACAGCCCCGCCGGTGCTCTCCTCACTGCCATGAAGACAGCACACCACGGCCCTGCAGAGAACCCCTCACTTCATAGCCTTCTTGCTGTAGATCAGCTATGTGTATTGTCAGATTGCAGAACAGAGTGTATTATTATTTCATACGTGTGTGTGTTTTAAGGAAATACATGCAGTGAAAATGTCAAGAAGGATACACAGAATTCTTAAGTGGTTACCTCTGGGGAATAGGATTGGGGCATCGGGTGAGGGACTCATGGTTTGCGTATTTCTCGTTCTTTCTGCACTGTTACAAACGTTTACACCAAAGATATATTAATTGTACTTTAAAAAAGATTAGGTTGGCAGTAAATCCACCTTGAAATAGAAGCTATTTTGAATAACCTGAGTGAAAAGTTGACATTTAGGTGCATTAACACGTAAACTCGCTCCCATTTCAGCACTTGGAATGTCTGATTCTGTTTACATTCTCCCTTCCTCAAATGCAGATTTGAAGATACCTTTGCCGCGTCCCTTGCCTTTAAGTATTATTATAGCCTTTTGGAGACTCACGAGCCATCTCTGGAATGGTTGTCTAGGAAAGGATCTTGGATTAAATGATTTTTGAGAACCTTGAGATTAGATATTCCATGAAATAGAAGAAACAAAAGCCAGACTCATGCATGTCTGCTTTCCATAATGCAAATTCACATGCAACCAACAGAGCAGAGTTTGCAGCCGCTGAGAAAGGAACCCTGAGCGTTGTACAATTCTGCTTGTTCTTCACCCAGAGAGAAACCAGAGTAGAGAAAGGTGACATTTCATTCCAGGTTATCTGAAAGAATTTCAGTACTTACCTGCCCTGAATCGTGAGACATCGTTTATCCTACCATAGAGAAGGAGAAGCATTTATTTTGTGCACGTTTTCAATAAAAACACGAGACCCAGTTGTCTTGATGGTGCGAAATATCATTACTTAAAAATTCTTTAGGTCTGTGGAGACGTGGGGACCAAGTGGCAACAACTAAGACATCTGAGCAGCCGCTGCTGCAAACAGGCTTGCAAGACAGAGGATTAGTGTTTCCAAGGCTCTGGGCTACGTTGGTGTGTTCTCATCTCAGTTTATGCAGAATTTATGGGTAGCAGTGTTGAGATAGAAGATGGAGGAGGATTCAGAAGACATGGATGTTGAAGGTGGACCCTCCTCGGAGATTAAATATAAGACACCTTAACCTGTGGGAGGAGTGTTTCACAAACTTTTGATGACGGAAGACTGACTGGGTGGATCTTATCAAACGCAAAGAAAGATGGTACAGATGTGGAGGCTCCTATGTATGGTGGCTTTTCCTGCAGTATGATGAAAGAATTTCTTCCTCCTTCTCGTGTAAAACCAGCCTTGTCAACGGTTAGATCCTAAACCAAGATCGGCTTCTTCTCAAGGAAGACGGCAAACAGAAGAGCTGAAAGAAATCCAAGTTCCTGGGGCAGAGAGCTGGTGTTGGGATCTAGAGCAAAGCAGTGTCTGCTCTGTTCACAAAACCCTTTATTTTCACTGATGAACCTTCAGTGAGATACTGTTCAATAAGCTCAAGCAAGATGCTTTTTCTGACATTCGTGTTAGTTTTGTATAATTTGGCTTCTGAATGTAGGTTGTAATGGATGATGAATATGAAAATCCAGATTTTCCTCTTCAGTTTCACTTACTTACATGCGCAGTGCGTGCATACACATAAACACCCTGAGATTCTGAGCGGGAAGCAGATCAACTTTAAAATGATGTAACACATACTGTACTACATGAAATTTGGCCACCATAAGCTGCACAGTACATGCTAAGATCATCGTCTTTATTTTAACTCTTTTCTTAGAATTACTAGCTATTAAGATACTAACCTCAATATATTTAGAATGAAATCATAAATATTGCTGTTAAACCAGTGATAAGATTCAAAGACAGCAAATTTATTTCAAAAGGGAAATGCATGTGTAGATCACATCTTCCAAGCATGGGCTGCTTTTACAGGGCACGTGTCCTCCCAGACAGTCCCCCATACCCTGCAGTGTGACTTAAACTGGTCTTACTGTGACGCTGCTTGCATGTCCACCGCCATAAAACCAGACGTAAATTCCTCAAGCTTATTTCACCTGCGCTGATGTGAAACCAGAATGGAGCCATACAAATACAATCACAAAAACCGATAAAACTTGCATTAAAAACAAAGAAAAGGAAATGTATAAATGCTACTTTCATTCTTTGCTCAGAAGAGTTAGCTGTCCACAGTTAACAGCAGTGCAGAGAACATCGTAACTGTGATGCGTGCCATTCTAGAACCTCTGCAATTTTTTTTATCATGTTAAACATACCCCTGTCTGATATAACTGAAATGCTGTTTTATATTTTAGAAAATTTTTTAACATACAGCAAGAACTAGGTGTGATTGGCTTAACTTTTCTGTTCTGAGGCTTTGGTTTAGTTGCATTGTCATTTCAATAAATTTTCAGTTTTTTTAAAGTAAAACAACGTTAACCTGTTATAATAGATCGTTGTTAATGTTTTGATTCTGTTGAATTGAGCACATCAAGAAAGTGAGAAATTCCAGTGAGGAAATTCTTAGTGTCAGAAGTGCCCGGTTATTTAAAAAATAATGGCACTCTACAGAAAAGATAGCAGTTAGCTCCAAGACATATCTCAGTGGCTTGTCCTATGTGGATCCTTCCGTCCTGCCATCGTCTGACTCCTCCTGATGCTGCTACGGGAAATACTAGCACGTCCGCTTCAGAGCTCTGGAGGAAGCTGAAGTACCAGTAGTCCACGCGCGAGCTCGTCATGAGCAGAGTCCCGTTCCCTCCACTGTGCCTTCAGGTTAACCAACTCTTGCATAAAGTTAGGAATCGAATAGCAATGAGTGAATACACCCTTTCTCCTGAAAAGAATCGGTGAGTTATATGATAGGAGAGAGGTGGGCACATCTCTACATATGTTTTTTTATTTATTCTAAGTCCATTTCAGCTTGACATAGGGTGAGTTTAGGTCCAGTTCTCTTTTGTCATTAGAAATAAGGTCAATAAGCTGAAAATGATTTACAAGCCTAATCACGCTTCACGCTTTGTGCGCTATCACCCAACAGCCCCGGCGCGACACGGGGAAGACCTTGTGAGAGTCCTGCTCCGTGTGCTGCAATTGACCATCACGGGGAAAACAGACAGAAACAAAACTCCACCAGAAACTTGGAGGCAGGGAGGTGTGCTGCTTCCTCTGTTTGGTAAGGTCCTCGAGGGACTCCTTCCTTGATGATTTGTAATGGTTGGTGCCAGAACCAAAATTTATAAATTCTACCAAGCACGTGCTAGGAACTTAAATACTTGTTGACTGGATGAAATCATATTAGAGGAACTAAACACCAAGAAACTAGGAATTGAGACTATTGCCTGACATCACTTACATGTGGAATCCAAAAGACAAACCTTTCTATAAAAACAGAGTAGAGTGGTGGTTATCAGGGACTGGGGCAGAGGTGAGGGCTGGGTGGGAGCTGGGACGGAGTTTAAGGGTACCAACCGGCAACTAGTAGATAAGTCAGTTCTGGAGGCCCGGCGCACAGGACGGCGATGTAGTCAACAGCACTGCTGCCGGGCGGCTGCGACACTGAATCACAGCTGTTCTCAACACAGACAAACGGTAAATGCGTGACACGGTAAGGGCATTCGCTCACTTCTCTAATAATCACATTGCAATACATAAATACATCAGCACCTTGTACAGCTGGAACTTACACAATGTTATATGTCAGTTCTACCTCAGGGAAAAAAAAGCACCCAGCACCATAGAGCTTTCCCAGGCCGACTCAGAGGCTCGCCTTGCTGCGCGTGTCCTGGGCAAGGAGACAGCGGCGCAGACGCAAACCTGGGTGGCCTTTCTGAAACCCGCGATTCAGGGATCGCTGATGCTCATACGACGAGCCCTAAGTGCTGCGGTATTCCTGCGGTGCCTTCTGAGTCATCCAGGACTCATGAGAATTCAGTGTGACTTCAGTATTAAGTCCATTTTACCATGTGAATTACTGTATTGGAAGGTTGACTCCCACAAGGATGAGTGTGATCTTTCCCCTTTAGCCAGAAGATACATGAAGAAAACGTCTTTCCTCCTCCATGGTGTCAGAAAGCAGGTGTCTTGTGTCGCTGTCATGTGTGGCAGGAGAGCCAAGCTGGACACTGTCCAAACTAGAGACAGAGGTCCCGAAGTGCAGCAGGTTCTTGGGGTGAATGGAGAGATGCAGAAGAAATGTGGTTACAAAACGAGGGAGTGTGTCGTGACAAGGATGTGAGCACAAACCTGGGAGCTGCAGGGGCTGGTGCCTGGCGGGCTGAGTCACTGGATGCCGTTGGCACTGAGGGGGAAGGAAAGTGCTAATTTTGGGTGGTTTGTGTCAGATTAGCAGGAGTATCTGGCTTAAGAAAGCAGAGTAATTATTGGGTTTTACTAAGTGAAAAGTGAGGTTTGGCTTTAGTTTTCACCTTTACATTTTTACTCAAAAAGTGTGTGGTGGGAAAGTTGAGATTTCTGGATGGTGGGAAGTGAGAATACATTTCACGAAGGATTTGGTGACAGGAGTAGCAAATGTTTGCAGGCAGATTTGAGGACGGGGAGCAGGGGAAAGGAGTCAGGACTGCTGTAAAAGTGAGGAGAGAGTGGAAGGGGCTTTGGGGGGACAGCGCTTTGCTTCTGCAGGAAGATGTGAGTGCTGATCCTAACGGGATGGGTGTGCTGCCGGTCACTTTGATTTTATAAATACAGGCCACTTCAATCACTCTTTTCAGGTAAAAAAATCCTGAAAAACTTTTATTGTTTTGTAGATTTGATTGGTTCCTTGCTATCAGGGCCCTGCTAAGATCTGCAACAGGGGGAAAGTCATTTACATGTACCTTTTAAACTTCTCTTCCCATGGGCCCAAACAATGCTCAGGATACTACAGAGAGGAGACGCTGGTTGGGCAAATTGCCCCTACTTTTGCTTTGGCTGAGATCCCCAAGAGGGGCTATTCTCTGTAACGTGGCATTTGTGTGTTCATTCACACTCATTCAGTTCATTCAATTGTGTGTTCATCTGTCAAACACTTACTGGGCCGGGTCCTGCTCTAGGGCCGGGTGCACTGTGAGTTGCAGTCCCTGGCCTCGTGGAGAGTCACGTTCTCACAGTTTGTAGTGAACTGACTGTCCCAGCACCTCCTATCACTTAAGTCCTCAGCACCCTCCCCTGCAGACTGAGAAGAGGGGGAGGCATCTCGTGGTCTCCCACATGCGTTGTTTTGAGGGACACTAACCACCCGTGTTTCAGCTTGCCTCTTCCCCAAGACTTTGCTGCTGCTTCTGGTGCAAGCACCGGCAGTTAGGGAACTGCAACCTTTGTGACACTGCCACCTTCGCTGCCTCCAGCTTGAAACTTCCTCAGGCAAGCCTGGGTTCATTGCTTCCTAATGCGGGAGGAAACCAGTCTGTCGTGTGCTGCTGTTGAAAACACAGATCCAGCGCCCTCGGGACAGAACTCTGAACTTGAATCTCCCTGCTCCGCCAGCGTCAGGTACGGGGAGTGTGCGCGCGTGCGCCAGCACCCATCTGTGTCACAGGGAGAGGCCGTGATTGGCTAAGAGTGTAAGCTCCGTTCCGCGTTGCTCTGTGAACATGGGCCCGAGAGCAGCTGTCAGACTTCCCCTCCTCATCTCCTCATGGCCTTGGGGGAGCAGAGGTGCCCGGGCATCTCCCCCAGCAGATCAGAAGCTGCACTGGGAGGAGGACTTACCGATGAACGTCTGCTCTCCAGAGGGAAAGCATTTGCTCAGCAGAGTGCTCTTCAGAGGTTTGTAGACGCAGCTGCCCTCCTACCATTGTTCTAAATCAGAGTCCCTTCTTCGCCCTCTTCTGTTTTTTTTTTTTTCTAAAAATTTGCTTTTTGAACCTTGCTACACTGAAGAGTCAGTAATTTCACAGTAACGTAAACTTTTAAAAGTCCTGCTTCACTTTGAAACATCGCTCTTGTTCAGTCCTTGAAAGGATGTTTACGATGAGGAACCGTGGTCTGTCACATTGAACCACTCTGCCCTCAGCCCCTGGGAGAGAGAGACGCCTTTACCACCACCACCTGCTGTGAGGCGCCGGCTCACCGTCCCCGCTTTGGCTGCGTGCCCTGGCCTCCCTCCCGCACGCCTGTGGCAGTTTTGAGGGAATACAGGGTTGCTTTGTGACTCTGCTTAGGTCGTAGGGTATAAGTCTTATGTCACATTAGACTGTGGGATATTTAAAAGAGCAAGAATCATCTCTTCTGCTTGCTTCGTATGTCCTGAATCGTTTATAAAGAGTTTGAGGAGAGCAGATGTCAGGTGTTCGTTGACGAAACGTCTGACCTGAGATGAACAGTTGTGTGAGGGGACGCAGCCTTCAGCGGACAGGTGCGTGCTTAGCTGTGGTGCAAGTTGTATTCCTCGCAAACACCGCCCCCCCCCCCCCCCCCAGCCTCCAACAATGACATGCTGGGTGACGCTGGGGACTTCCATGGCCTCTGAAAGCCGCAGCTTCTCCACCCTGGTGCCCGTGGTGCTGGCCCTCACCCAGGCTGGTGCAGGAGCCGGGGTGCAGTTCTCCCCGGAACGCACCCAGCACCTGCCTGTCGTGACCCGGAAATCTTCGCTAACCGAAGAGCAGTAACGAGGCCCCTCGGGAGATGTTTTTCTCTGCTCTGCACCGTGCTGTATGAAAACAATGCGGGCAGCGCCACGTCAGACGCACCGCGTTTACGGACAGTGTGCGTGAATCTAAGTACTAATGCCAGAGACACAAGGGGTGTTCAGGGGCAAGAGACTTCACGGTGGTGACACTGGGAATTTTCCAGAGGGAGCTGTGAATTTGGACGAGTCAGCCTGGTGCAAATCAAGGCCATTACGAATGAAGAGAAGTTGATTTGGGTTTTGTCCAGTATGTTATCGTAACTGTGGCATCACATTTTTTTTATATTAACCCTCTTTTTATAGAAATTTTATTTTAATTTTAGCTGGATTCATTCCTTAATAAAGTCAAAAGTGGGCAACTTATTTTGGTTCTACAGTTATAGACAGTGTTCCCGTTACAGGGTTGACATCTTACAAATGGATTATTCTGGACATGAGGAGAATTATACCAGACATGACGGCTAGTTTAGTGGAAATTCATCCCACATCTGGAAAAGCTATATTTGCATTATTTTAAAAGTCCATTTAAATATAGGTAGCATTTTTCATTATAAAACTTGTTCATTGCAAAAAGCTTGTAAACTATATAAAAGTATGTAGAGGACATAATTCATGATTCTGTAAATCCCCATGTAGCTACTATTAATGTTTTATTACATTTCTTTCCACGTCTTTACTTCTTTCTTTCCTTCTGTCCATCCTTGTGTGGGTACGCTGAGCAATGGCCCCCACACACAGCCACGTCCTAACTCCCAGAACCTGTGACTGTACCTTCTGTGACAAAAGACATGATGAAGTTAAGCCTCTTGAAATGGGGAGATTACTGTGGATAATCCAGTGGAGCCTAAATGCAACCACAAGTGTCCTTAGAAGTGGGAAGAGAAGGTGGTTTGACAGAGAAGAGGGAGGCAAAGCCACTGCTGAAGCAGGACGCTACACCACTGTGGGCCTGGAAGGCATAAGAGAGGGCCATGAGCCAAGGAGTGCAGGCAGCTTCTAGAAGCTGCAAAAGCAAGGAAACGGTTCTCCTCTGGAGCTCCTGGAGGAAGGGCGGGACTGCCGACACCTTGGTTCTGCCCAGTGACACTGCTATTTTTAATTGAAGTACAGTCAGCTACAATGTGTCAATGTCTGGCGTACAGCACAGTGTCCCAGCCACGTACATACACACATGTGTTTGTCTTCATACTCTTTTCACCAAAGGCCACCACAAGATATTGAATATACTCCTCTGTGCCATACAGAAGAAATTTGTTTTTTATCTATTTTTATATATAGTGATAAACATTTGCAAATCTCGATTTCCCAAATTTATTCTTTCCCATTCCCTTTCCCCTGGTAACTAAGATTGTTTACCATGTCTGTGAGTCTGTTTTGTTTTGTAGATCAGTTCATAGTATCCTTTTTTCCCTTTTTCTTTTTATTAGATTCCACATATGAGTGATATCATATGGTATTTTTCTTTCTCTTTCTAGCTTACTTCACTTAGAATGATGATTTCCAGGTCCATCCATGTTGCTGCAAATGGAGTTTTGTTCTTTTCTATAGCTAAGTAGTATTCCATCGTGTAAATATACCGAATGTCTTTATCCAGTCATCTGTCGATGGACATTTAGGTTGCTTCCATGTCTTGGCTATTGCCAATAGTGCTGCTATGAACATTGAGGAGCATGTATCTTTTCAAATTAGACTTCCCTCCAGATATATGCCCCGGAGTGGGATTGCCAAATCATATGGTACGTCTATTTTTAGTTTTTTTTTGCAGCATCTCCATACTGTATTCTGTAATGGCTGCACCAAACTACATTCCCATCAGCAGTGTAGGAGGGTTCCCTTTTCTCCAGTATTTATCATTTGTGCACTTTTGAATGATGGCCATTCTGACTGGTGTGAGGTGATACCTCATGGTAGTTTTGATTTGCATTTCTCTGATAATTAGCAATATTGATCATTGTTTCATGTGCCTGTTTGTCATTTGTATGTCTTCATTGGAGAATTGCTTGTTTAGGTCTTCTGCCCATTTTTTGGATTAGGTTATTTGTTTTTTGTGATTAAGTTGTATGAGCTATTTATATGTTCTGGAAATTAAGCCTTTGTCTGTTGCATCATTTGCAAATATTTTCTCCCATTCTGTAGGTTGCCATTTTGTTTTTCTTATGGTTTCCTTTGCTGTACAAAAGCTTATAAGTTTAATTAGGTCCTATTTGTTAATTTTTGCTTTTATTTCTATTGTCTGGGTAGACTGCCCTAGGAGAACATTGCTAAGATTTATGTCAGAGAATGTTTTGCCTATGTTTTCTTCTAGGAGATTTATCTTATCTTGTCTTATATTTAAATCTTTAAGCCATTTTGAGTTTATTTTTGTGTATGGTGTGAGGGAGTGTTCTAGCTTCATTTGTTTACATGCAGCTGTCCAGTTTTCCCAGCACCATTTGCTGAAGAGACTGTGTTTACTCCATTGTCTGTTCTTGCCTCTTTTGTTGAAGATTAATTGACCATAGGTCTGTGGGTTTATTTCTGGGCTCTGTATTCTGTTCCATTGATCGATATGTCTGTTTTTGTGCTGGTACCACACTGTTTTGATGACTGTAGCTCTGTGGTCTTATCTGAAGTCTGGGTGGGTTATTCCTCCAGCTTTGTTCTTTGTCTTCAGTGTTGCTTTGTCAATAGTGGGTCTTTTGTGATTCCATATAAATTTTAGGATTATTTGTTCTAGTTCTGTGAAAAATGTCCAGGTTAATTTGATAGGGATCGCATTAAATCTGTAGATTGCCTTGGGCAGTGTGGCCATTTTAACAATATTGATTCTTGCAGTCCAAGAGCAGGAATATCTTTTCATTTCTTTAAGTCTTCTTTAGTTTCCTTAATCAACGTTTTGTAGTTCTCCGTGTATTAGTCTTTTACCTCCTTGGTCAGATTCATTCGTAAATATTTTATTGTTTTGGATGTGATTTTAAAAGGGATTGTTTCTTTACTTTCTTTTCCTGCTAATTCATTGTTAGTGTAAAGAAATGCAACTGATTTCTGGATGTTAAGCTTGTATCCTGCTACCTCACCAAATTCTTTTATCAATTCTAGCAGTTTTTGGAGCATTTTTAGGGTTTTCTATGTATAGTGGTACTGACTTCTGACTTCTGATCCACAGGGAACCCTAAGATAATACATGTATGTTGTTTAAGCCAGCAAGTTCATGGCTATTTGTTATAGCAACAGTGGGAAATGAATACACCATGAATCCATCCATTTTTATACCTACCAACCTACTTTGACACGCATCTTTTTTATGTAACTAATAAGTTACTATATATGTAACTGTACATATGTATTATATATATATATACATGCTGTATATATAATATACATATTGTGTGTATCCATGTACATATGTTTTATTTTTTATTTTGGTAAAATATACATAAAATGAAATTTACCATTTCAATCATGTTTTTAATTGTACAGTTCTGTGGCACTAAGCACGTCAACCTTCCTGTGCGGCCGTCATCACCATCTATCTCCAGAACCTTTTCATCTTCCCCAAAGGACACTCTGTGCACATTAAACACGGAGTCCTCATTGCCTCCCTCCCTGCTCCCAACCTGCACATTCTAATTTCTGTCTCTATGAATCTGACTCCTCTAGGTACCTCATGTATTTGGAATCACATGGTATTTGTCCTTTTTTAACTGGCTTATTTCACTTAGACTGATGTCTTAAAGGTTCATCCATGTTGTAGTCTGTGTCAGGATTTCCTTCCTTTTCAAAGCTGAATAATATTCCATTGTATGAATCCATCACATTTGGTTTATCCTTTCTTTCACTGACAGGCACTTGGGTTACTTCCACCTTTTGGCTATTTTGAATAATGCTACTGTGAACATGGGTGTACAAGTATCTAATCATGCCCCTGCCTTCATTTCCTTTGGGTATATAACCAGAAGTGGAGTTGCTGAACCATATGGTAATTCTATGTTTAATCTTTGAGGAACCGCCAGACCATTTTCCACAGCAGCCGCACCATTTTACATTCCCATCAGCAGTGCACAAGGGCTCCGATTTCTCGTCAACATTTGTTATTTCATTTATTTTTTGATAATAGCCGTCCTAATGGGTGTAAGTGGTATCTCCTTTTGATTTATACATGACTGTTTTTATATTCCTTTGTTTCCACATTGTTTTATATATCAAAGTCCCTGTATAGCAATCTAGTCCAAGTAAGCACTATAACGTATGTAGCCATTCCTCCCTGAGACACTCGGCTCTTTCTGACTTTTCACCATTGTGGGTTACCAAAGCATGAGCATCACTGAGCACTGTCCCTTGGTTCACATCTCTGAGAACTTCCCGAGAAAGAATTACTCAGAGGAGCATTATGTTAAAGACTATTGATATGTTGAACCACGTTGCTTTCTGAAAGGATGTTCCAATCATCAGACTGTGAGAGTGCTGAGTAACGCCTTTTTTAAGCTTACATTTTCGGGAGCAGAGTGTCTTTAGAATACAGATGAGAACACCTGTGAACCTGAACAACCATAGTAGCAAAACCCACCTGCCTATATGGGGCAAAAGGCTCATTTTTCAATGTTGGATTATTGGTTTTAAAGACAATTAGACTTGATTTTCCTTTAGATTCTCAAGAGAAAACACTTCCACATGCAAAGAAGGTAGTTTGCTGGAAGGAAAAAATACTTTGCAAGCCACTCATAAGACGAGTTCTGGTCTGGCTCAGCCACTGAAAAGTCATGTGGCTTTGGCAAGTCATTTAAAATCTGTGGGTTTCAGATGATTCAGTTATGTGTGAGTGGCTTCAGTTCCAGAATTTCTTGTGTGCCATTTAATTATGGATTGTGAGCTCATGTTTGGTGGAGTTTTATCTGCTGCAACCCTGTAGGCTGAGTTAACGGTGTGTCCCTCCACACATTTCTTTCAGGCACATTAGAGGTATTATAGCCTGAGATAGCTTTTTATGTGACTTTTTCAATGTAGGGATTCCCAGACCACAAAGGAAGTACAAATTTGAAGTGCAGACCCAGGAGAGAAAAGGCCTATGCATGGTTACAACACTCAGAGTAGTATGGGTTTTAAAGACAAGTGGACTCAAAACACAAGACAAGACCAGAAAGCCATCCCGTCACACCCTTTGCTGATGTGTTGTTCTCAATTCACACTTCCACTGAGGTTGTCTGCCCCTGAGGGGCCTGACCCTAGATTAGAGCTTCTGCTCCAGTTTCCTTCCGTGGGTCCAAGGTTTTGTTTCCTGTCCTCACAGAGCTATTCACATGATAGCATCTTGGCTGTGAAGTCCAGTGAAAGTCATCAGGGCCATCTGATCTTCTGCTTTTTGGTCCTGTTCCTGCTTAGTCCCTAGGCTTCTCCCTTACATTCTTTCTTACATGTTTAATTATGCATTTTAAAGGATGTTTATTGTATTTTGTGTATCATTTCTAGGAGGGAGGGGTCTCAGTTACTCAAATCTGCCATATTGCCAGAAGTGGAGGTCAGCCCTCTGAGTTCTATGATTCTATGTATTAACCACTCTTCTCCCATTTAGCTAATTTGGATATTTATCTTATTTTGTCTTCGTGAATTGGGTGTTCTGAGTCCATGATGTTCTGGCGCTATCCTGACTCAGTTCTCTTGGAAGCATCCTAATGAGAAATTGCATAAGTGAACTAAAAAAGCTGGAAGCTAAGGACTGTAATTTTGGTACCTATGTGCAACGGCTGGACCTCTCATGGAGAGGTTCTCCCTCAGACATTTCATACTGTGTCATGATCTGGACCATAAGGTCACTCTTACTGCTGTGCTGAGTAAATACGTCTGCTATGTTGTCGTGGAATCAGCTCAAACAGCGAAGTCGAGTCAGTGGCGAGCTAAGGAGCCTCTGGTTCCCTCAATGCCTGGAGATCTGACTGCACTTTGGGCTGATGTCCTCTTGGGTTTCTTAGACATCACGGGTGGAGGTGCCTCATGAACGGAAAAGGTGATCTGCTGGTGTGACGATGGATTATCAAGCCGTTCACTGGACAAATAGAAGATAAGTGATTGTGTTCCTATCCAGAGCTGGTGGAGTTCACAGTAGCTAAGCTTGCTTTTTCTTTTTCCTTGATTTTCTCAGTTTTAAAAACATGTTAAAACTTTCTATGTGGAATATTTCAAGTGTATGCAAAATTAGAGAGAACAGTATAATGAACCAGGGTGCTCATTGCCCAGTGTTATGGGCTGAGTTGTGTCCTGCCACAGTTCACAGGTTGAATTCTCAATCCCCAGTAACTCAGACTATGGATGTGTTTGGAGAAAGGGTCTTTAAAGTGGTAATTAAGGTAAAGTGAAGTCACACGGGTGGGCCTAGTGCCATGACTGACGTCCCTGTAAGAAGAGGAGATTAGGACAGAGACACACGTGTGCACGGAAGAAGACTCACGTAAGGACACAGTGAGAAGGTGGCCACCTGCAGGCCAGGGAGAGAGGCCTCAGAAGGAACCACACCTGCCAACACCCTGCCCTTGGGCTCTGGCCCCAGAACTGAGAGGAAGTAAATGTCTGTTGTCTAAGCTGCTCAGCCGCCGTGGTTTTGTTACGGCAGCCTGAGCAGACTAGTATGCCCAGCTTCAATGGCTGTTGAAACCTGGCCGATCTGTCTCCATCTACATCCCCACAGGGGGAGGAGGCTGTAGCTCAGGTGGTAGAGCACATGCTTAGCATGCATGAGGTCCTGGATTCAATCCCTAGCACCCCCTCTAAGAAGAAATAAATGAACAAACTTAATTACATCCCCCCCCACCTAAATAAATAAATAAATAAATAAAAGGACGTGCATCTACATCCCCATTGACTCCAGATCTTGGCATCGTGCTATTTCCTCTGCAGATTTTCAGTGTGTACCTCTGCAAGGACCCCCTTCCTTTTTTTGTGAAAACATGACGCAATTCCGTCGACGCTAAAATTGAACACTACTCTCATGTCCAGTCACTGTTTACTTTCTCCTTGTTGCCTCTTGCTACTTACTTCTTAATGGTTGGTTGTTGAATTGGGACACAAATAAGGCCCATATCTTGCAACTGACTCTTAAATCTCTGTAAATACACAGATCCACTCTCCATCTCTTGTTCTGTTTTGTCCTGTTTTCATTGCAGTTTTCTTTGAAGAAAGTTAAGTTGTTCTTGTAGGTTTGCCTTGGTCTGGGTTTGGCCGTGGTCCCCGTGGTGCCGTTGAATGTGTCCTCTGTCCCTCAAGTTTCATGTCAATGAGCAGAGCTTGAGCAGATCCAGAGCGCGCGTGTTGTTGTCAGGCACAAGTGCTGCGTAGGCCGTGCTGAGCACGCCCACCGGCGGTGGCGTGTCTGCAGCCTCTCGCTCAGGTGGTTTCCGGCCATTGACCGTCACCGCCCAGGCCCGCTCTCTCATTAGGAGCTGCGAGTGGTGATATCCTCATTTTGTCAGTCCTTCCTTGATGAGCTCGTGTCCCTTTGTAAGCAGAAACATGCTCTCTTCAATTATTTGTTTACACTAAAATGCGGGTGATATAGAAAGAGCAAAAATAAATGCTTGATTCTTTTCCCTTATTTATAATACATCAAAATAAGTTTCCGTCCTCCAAAGTCGACTGACCAATAAGGGTTGTTTGTTTGATATTATGAACTGATCCATAGACACTAACATACTTGAAGTGTCTTACTCCCCTTCCTCTGTTGCCTCACTTTGATGTTGCAGTTTTTCTACCCCTGATCTGTGTGGTGTTACTCAGGATAGCTCTCTAACAGACAGAGTCCCTGCTGCTCGGTGTGATGCAGGCTTACCACTTTCCTTTCCTGTCCCAGACATAGAAGCAGCCATTTCTCTGAAATTCTTTGTCCCTTTAGTGGGAAATAGTATTTAGAAACCACAGTCGTGGCTCAAAGGGTGCTGATTGCTACACTGAGTTGATACATTGGTTCTCATTTTATTTAGTGAAATGAATAAGGAAATAAGATTTTTAAAAATCTTTTCATTGAAATATAACTTATACACAGAAAAATGCACAAATCTTAAGTGAACAGCTTGAAGAGTTTTTACAAACGTATAAACCACTGCAACCATCATTCAAACCAAGACACAGAACATCACCAGCCCCTGAGGAGCCTCCCTGCTGCTTTTCCCAACACCGTCACTCCCCAGCGGGAACATTCTGAGTTCTGCCACCGTGAATTGTCTCTTCTCCTCCACTTTTACTCAAACGTAACTGAGAAACAGCACCGTGTAGGTTTAAGGTGCACAGCATAATGATTTGATTTACACACACCATGAAGTGATTATCACAGTAAGCTTAGTGAATATCATCATCTCACATAGAAACAAAATTAAAGAAATAGAAAACAGCTTTTTTCTTAGAATGAGAACTCTTAGGACTTACTCTCTTAATAACTTCTGTATATAAAACACAGCAGTGTTAATTATATTTATCATATTGTATGTTTCTAGTACTTACTTATCTTATAACTGGAATTTTGTACCTTTTGAGTCCCTTCATTCAGTTCCCCTCCCCGCCCCACCTCTGGCAACCGCAAATCTGATCTCTTCTTTGTGTGTTTCTGGAGCATAACTGACCTGCAGCCCTGTGTTAGTTCCTGTTACACAACAGAGTGACTCAGTACTTCTACACATTTCAAAGGGATCACCACGCAAAGCCTAGTCATGATGTGTCACTCCAGAAGGATATCCCATAGTTATTGGACAGTATTCCCCACACTGTGCATTTCACAGTCGTGACTCGTTTATTTTGCAGCTGGACGTTTCCACCTCTCGGTCTCCCTCGCCTACTTCTCCCAGCCCACTCACCCATCCCCCTGGCAACCACCCATTCGTTTTCTGTATCTGTGACTCTGTTTCTGTTTTGCTGCATTTGTCCATTTGTTTTGTTTTGTTCTGTTTAGCTTCCACATGTAAGTGAAATCATACAGCATTTTTCTTTCTCTGTCTGACTTATTTCTCTTAGTGTAACACCCCCTAGGTCCATTCATGTTGCTGCCGATGGCAAGATGTCATTCTTTTTTATGACTAATGCTCTGTTGTATCTACGTACCCTTCTTCTTTATCTGTTCGTCTGTTGATGGGCACTTAGGTTGCTTCCATATCTTGGTTACTGTAAATAATGCTGTAGTGAACATGGGAGTGCGTGTATCTTTTCTGATTGGTGTTTTTGTTTTCTTCAGATAAAACCCAAAGAAAGAAATTAGTGGATCATGTGGTAGTTCTTTTTTAATTTTGGAGGAACTGCCGCACTGTTTTCTTCAGTGGCTGCACCACTTTACATACCCACCGACACTGCACTCGGGTTCCCTTTTCTCACATCCTCACCGACACTTGTTACTTCTGTCTTTTTGATAGTAGCCATTCTCTCAAGTGTGAGCGGATATCTCATTGTGGTTTTGATTCACACTTCCCTGATGATTAGTGGTGTTAAGCACGTTTCCATGTGCCTGCTGGCCGTCTGAGTGCCTTCTTTGGAAAAATGCCTATTCAGGTCCTTTACCCATTTTTTTAATCGGGTTGTTTGTGTTTTTGATGTTGAGCTGTATGAACACTTTGTCTGTTTTGGATGTTAACCCCTTGTTAGATGTTTCATTTGCAAATAGCTCCTCCCTTTTAGTAGGTGGCCTTTTCATCTTGTTGACAGCTTTCTTCGCTGCACAAAAGCTGTAGTTTGATGTAGTCCCACTTGTTCATTTTTGCTTTTGTTTCCCTTGCCTGAGGAGACAGATACAAAAAAATATTACTACGACTGATGTCGAAGAGCATACTGCCTATGTTTTCTTCTAGAAGTGTTATGGTCTCAGATCTTACATTTAAGTCTTTAATTCATTTTGAATTTATGGTTGTGCATGGTATGAGAGAGTAGTCCAGTGCCATTCTTTTGCATGCAGCTGTCCAGTTTTCCCAGTGCCATTTATTGAAGAGGCTGTCTTTTTCCCATTGTATATTCTTGCCCCCTTTGTCATAGATTAATTGACCTTATGAGTGTGGGTTCATTTCTGGGCTGTTTGGTTCCGTTGATCTATGTGTCTGTTTTTGTGCCAGTGCCGTACCTTGCTAATGACAGTAGCTTTGCAGTAGAGTCTGAAGTCAGAGAACATGGTACCTCCTGTGCTGTTCTTTCTGAAGATCATTTTGGCTATTTGGGGTCTTTTAAAGGAAATCCTCCCATTTGCAGCAATGTAGACAAAATTTAGGGCAGTATGCTAAGTGAAATAAGCCAGACAGCGAAAGACAAATACTGCATGGTATCACTTATTAGTGAAATCTAAAAAAAAAAAAAAAAATTGATCAAACTCACAGAAACAGAGTAGAATGGTGGTTGCCAGGGAAAAATGGGCAAAAGGGGCACAGGCTCTCAGTTATGAGACAAATAAGGTCTGAGGATCTGGTGCACAGCACGGTGACTGTCACTGTAATACAGTGCTGTAAACTGGAATTTGCAGAGAGCAGACCTTGTGTCCTCACACACACAAGGTACCTGTGTGCGGGTGCGTTAACGAGCGTGATCGTGGGCGTCCTTTCACAAGGCACATGTACCTCAGAGTGTCTCATGTACACTTCACATATCACAACCTAATTTATCACTTACACCTCAGCAGAGCTGAAAGGACACTACTTTTGTTACTAAATGTACATTTCTCACTGCTGGAGAAAGCGGTTACAAACATGGAAAAGAGCAATGACCATTGCCAAAGCGGGCACTCCCTGGTATCTCTTTTTGATCTAAATTTCTTTTACTATCCCAGGATTTGGAAACATTTTGGATAAACAGAAATTCATTGTACAATGAATCAGAATCTTGATAGTTACCTCTTTTGATACATGTTGATTCTTGCTTAGGATTATTCTAAGACCCTATCCCAGGTGTCTCATAATTTTGCTTTGCTTCGGAGTTTCCAAAGAAAATGCCTTTTAAAAATTCTTTCCTACCAAAAGGAATGGTGATTTTCAAAATACATGCACAGAAGAAGAAAAATTTTCTGTCAAAAGCAAGCATAGTCCTTGGTGAAGCCTGAATTGTCTGCTGTCTCCACTTTAAGCTTCTTAGCCGCATTCCTGTTTCTGTAGGGCAAGAGCAGATCCCAGAAAAGTAATTTTTCTTCCTTTGTAGAAACTTCTTTATCTGGCAGAAAACGGTAACTCATCAAACCTGCAGCAGAAGGCAACTTTTCAACTCCCAGTCAATATGATCAACATTACACATCCATCAAATGCAGGACTGGGAGTGATAACCTTAAAAAATCCTGCTAGGCAACTAGGTATTGATTCTCTGCTCAGCCTGATGGATGAAGGTGCGAAGGCGACAAGTGATGGGAGAAAACACCAACCCACCTGCCTGCCTGTGTCAGGCTGTGTCGGCAGGACTGCTGGCTCGAGAGCACCATGTGTGGTTTTACCAAAAAATTCCCTCATCCGCATGCATCAGAATCTGATCCCAGCAGAAGCTCTCCTCTTCCTCGCCTTTCCTTGGGATTTTCAGAAAAGCCCAGAGAACAATTTACAATGAAACTTAAATTACTTTTAGCCTGGCTGTTCATATGCTTGGGACTATTTGGAGGATGAAGTTTGGGACTTATACTGAGAGAAAAATTGGCATGTTCATGGTATGAAGAAGCTTGTGGAAAGGGCTTAATTTATTTTGGAGATTAAGTTCTTTTCAGCGGTTTTAGAAGCATTGATTCCTATTAAAATAATAAATGTGCTAATTACAGTTTAATCATGTCACCTCATTAAGCCGTCGCCACGAGACCTCTCATTAGCCACACCACCTTCACGGGCAAGAGTGACTATGGCTGTGGTCCCAGGACTCCTGGAGTCAGTCAGCTGCGAACAGGCTGAGCTGCGCTTGACCAGAACCAGAAGGGAAGAGGTCTTCCTGGCAGCAGCCTCCCCCGACCCCTCCGGGTGCTAAGTGCCCTGGGGTTCTGACTCAACGCTTCTGAGAAGCTCTCCCTGCCCAGTTTCCTCAAGGAGGATCGAGTAGCTGAGCGGTGCTGCGTCACGGCTCGTGTAACTTCCTGTTCCAAGGGTTTATTTATGTTTCTCTCCCCACTAGACTGTCACTTCTAGTCAATACATTTTTATTGAATAAGTTAATGTATGATTGGTGAAAGTTATAAATGACCAATACTGTTCTGCCTATTTCAAGGCAATTAAAATTTAATGAACTAAATGTAAGCTCCTGATGGACCGAGAGTAAGCCTTACTTAAGTTGCCTCGTGGAGGCTAACACAGTGGCTGGCACAAAATGGTGACAATCTCTTGACTTCAAAGGGGCACGCTCTCATGGGAGGATTCTGAGCTTGGACAAGAACAGACTTGGATGGTCGTCTTTCCAGTTGCCCCTTGGAGTTGAACGTCTCCCACTGGGGATGAAATGCTTGTGTGAATAACCCGCTTTGACTCGGACCCGGCTGCCCGACAGTAGTGAACTGGACGTCACTGGACGCGTCCCAGGAGAGTCGGGTCGTGTCGAGGTTGCTGGACCAGAGTCCTTGCACCCAGAGGACTGCACGAGGCTCCGAGACTCCATGTTCTTCTTTACTCCGTTATTCACAGAGTGACAAGAGGGGCCGTCATTATCGGCCAGCGAGGGCTCAGCGTTACCGAAGAAGCAACGAGAATGTCTTGCAGCCTGAACTGCTTGTTGCAGCCAGGTGGGACGCCCAACACATAAGTCAGTCCCGTCTTCATTGGTCCGTGTCTGCTGAGCACCTCGAAAACAGAAAGAGACGCGTAACAGAAGTCACATAGCAAACCTCCAGCTGCAGCCCGTCCCCCGCCGTCCCCTGAACATCCTCATAGTGGCTTAGTTCTGACGATCCATCTTTTCTGTCTCAGAAATTGTGAACAAGCAGATTAAGGTAAACAATTAACGAGAAAATGTTTTGAAGCCTCTGCTCCTGCCAGAGCGTGGAACCTGGCTGAGTGTCGCGTGTTTACTTGAGCTGATTGAAAGAGGGAGAGAGAAACTCATCTGGCACCAGGCAAGTCAGTCAGCGAAGTGTCGGGAGGGTGTGATCGTTTTACAGAGCAGTCCAGCTGGCTCACACTCTTGGTCTAGAAAAAGATACTCTTTCATCTTCATTCCTAAGTTAAAGGTTTGTTTTGGAAATGGTAGGAAACTTCATGACTCACTCTAGTTCCTGTCAAATATTGGCATGGGGATGGCGGAATAAAGACAGACATGAACGGGTGATAAAGGGAAATCGGAAGTCTTGTGGGTGGGGAAGGGGAGCTCAGTGCCCCGCCGCTGTCTTCTCAGCTTCAGCACCTTCGTCCGCTGATGGCGGGGACGAAGTCTTCCGCAAAGCCTCAAGACTTAGAAGCGCGTCTGGAAGAGTGTGGGGGTGGGGTGTGTGGCACAGAGAATAGCAGTGTTCACGTTACGGATTTTTCAAGCTCCGACATCAGTATTTCATCAGAGAGGAGATTGGCTTAAGCAACTGTAAAGACAGCATGGAAGGCGCCCCCGGGGTGGGGTGGGGGTGCAGGTGTGTCGCTGGGGGACGCCCCACAGGGGAGGGAGGGAGAGAGGTGTGCGTGAGCAAGAGACGGAGCACAGGAGGATGAAGGAACAGAGAGTGGGGAAAAGGAGGGAGGGGAGGGGTGCGGGCGGGCGTGACTCCCTCTCTCTGCCCCTCTCTCTGTCGCTGACCCTCAGCGACCTCGGTTTGAGGCACTCCAGCCCCAGTCCGCCCCCACATCAGCTGAGGAACCTCTAAGCTCAGACCCCAGTCCTTGCGCCCCTCTGTCACCCCCACATCCAGTCCTCTCGCAGCAGACACCCCTGCAGACACCCAGCTCCTCCTCCACCCTCTCTGCCTCCCTGGTCCTGCCCTCCTGCATCACCTCCGTGGTCTGCTACTCTCACCCCCCGGCCTGCTCTCTACTCGGCACTCACAGCAAGCCTTGTCAAATGATCGTGTTGATCAAAACCCTTCAGCAACTTCTCTCGTTCCCAGTCAGGTCTCAGTCCTGTGGAAGCTGGCCCCAGGTCTGTCCTCAGCTCCCACCGTGCTCGCGGCCCGGCCTCCGTGGTCCTTCTCCTCCACCGCCGGGCGGGCGAAGGGCTGCTCCCCCTGCTGGAATGCTCTCTGCATGGGGGTCCCCGGCTCACTCCCCAGCTTGATCCAGGTCCCTGCTAAATGTCACTGCGTGGACAGATGTTACCGCCACTTCGCAAGATAACAGCTCCTCCCTCCTCTGCACCGTCACGGTCTGGCCTCTGAGTCGGCTTTGTCCTAACACACGTGGCCGCCTGCTGTTCTGTTCCGGGTCACTTCCCTGTCTGATCCTCTGCTGGAGCATCAGCTCCACGAAGGCCGTGCTGCTTTGTTTGCTGCGGTGTCTTGCACACCGTGGTTGTGCCCGGCACGTGGCCAGCCCCGCCAACGCGAGCTGAGTGCACGGTGCACCGCTGCACCGTGCACTCGGCTTCTCTGTCCCTCAGGTTCTGTGTCCCTGTCTTCCCTCCCGTGCCCGCACTGCGCCTCACGCTTGAGGAGAGAAAGTAGCTGTCGCCTTGTGTGCCCTTGTGTGCGCCAGCCGGGGGAGCATTAGCAGTTTCTCAGTGGCTGCTTGGTAACAACCACGTCTCCCGGCCGCCTTTTCTACCACGAAGTGGGACTGGGGGAGGGCAGGCTGTTCCCAGGGCTCCGTTTAGGGTTGTGATCGCAGGGCGCCTGAGGCTGGCGATGCACCTGACAGTCACACTGTTCCCTTTGGTTTCCTATCTGAACAGCTGTTCTGTTTACTTACGGCAAACGTTTCATAGTCAAAGACTGGCCTCCTCAGCCTGAAAAGGCCTTGGGCTAGTGGACATCCCTCTTGGGAGGGATTTCCCCATCCCAAGTGCAAAGTGTGCTAGGGTGCCCCAAGAGTGCCAAGAGGGAAAGGGCAGCCCTCCCAGCCAGCGCACTCCCAGCTCACGCTCACAGCCCTTCACAGCTCTGCCCACTTCCGTTTTGGCTCTGACAGCTTCTCACTTACAGTCTAGCCCCTCGCCTGAGTATCTAATGTGGCTGGCAGACCAGGACGAGCCTTTGTTTACTGGGGGTGTGGTGGCAGGTCCGTGGAGCTGACACTGACTTTAATTAGCGCTCCCCGAGGCTGTGAAACTCCACCACTTGAAGCCAGTGACACTAGAGCAGTTGGAGAATCTTTGGAATCCATCCAGTCCATTCTAGAAACCCCGGGAGGAGCCGTGATGTCCATCCCTGGGGTTTCTGAGGTTTTGTTGAAAATAGTGACCCTGATGGTGAACGGTCCCACTTCCACTCCTTCCACAGCCCTGAGATCCTCCAGATGAAGCATTTTGGGTACATGCTGTTGAATTTAAACTCATAATACAACTTGGTAATGTGGAAAAAAATTAATTAAAGATCCATCCCAGTTTAGAGGTTAGCCTAAACTAATCATTTGGTTGTGCCCAGCTCAGTCTCTCAGATGTCTTTTCTGCCCCTTCTGCCTCTAAGGTGGCGTGTGGAGTTGGGGGGCTTACATGCATGTCTTGGTGGGGGCACGGCTGGGGTACTTAGCAGCACTCTGGTCTTTGGGGGTGACATCTCTTGTCCATCTGGGAGCTGCTCACTTTGCTGGCATTTGCAGCCGGAGCCTTCAGCTGCACACCTTGTAAACTGGTCTCTCTGCCTGGTTAGGGCCCAGCCTGGACCATATCCCTCCTGCAGCCTGGCTGCAACTCCCAGTGGTCTGAGCCTGGGCATCAGGATAGCCTTTCAGAGCCACCTCAGCCCTGCTCCCTGACCTCCTTTGGTCAACCCCACCCCGCAGACTCTCAGCCACTGGGGGTCTTGTATACTGAAGGGGAGCAAAATACCCCACCCTAAAATATGTCTCTTTGGCATCAGGATTGTCTTGAGCTGGTTATTTTTAAGCAACAGCAGACACAGGAGAAGCTCTGGAAATGAAACACAACTCCCCCTTTAGTGAGGAGCATTTCCATTTATAAGGGAAATCTCGATCTGTAAGGTTGTCTTCCTCCCTGTGCGGGGAAGAGGAGAATGACTGCGTCTCTGGGGAGTCGTCAGCGGAGAGGGCAGCAGCTCCAGCCCGTGTCACAACCACACTTCCATCTACTGTGCTCTGCTTGCTGACCTCCCCTAAATGGCCTCCCCACTCCCCTCACGTCTGCTTCCGTCTTTAGCTGGAGGTGGTGTTTAAGGTGGTGGCTTGGGCCATTTGAGGGAGCTACTCTGTGTGTGCGTTACTAAACTTCCACTTGTGCTTCTCCCGCTGAGCTGTCTTTTATTACTGGGGCTTCTCGGCCTAGAACCTAGATGCATAGGGGGAAAGTTGTTTTTCCTCCCCTGCTGCAAATCCCACTTAAACTGAGGAGGCCCAGTCAGCGTGTGCCCAAGGCCCACTCGCCTGACCGCCCTGCATGGCATCCTGGATTGGTCCAGGGCAGTCCCCCACTGGGCCCTCTCCCAGAGCCCCAGATGCAGGAGGGAAGAGCACCCCTCTTTTTCCCACAGCCCCTCAGAGTGGAAAGAAGGGAGGATTTTTTTTCTCCCTGTGGTCACTGTATTAGTTTCCTGGGGCGGCCAGAGCAATGTACCACAAACTGAGTAGCCTGACAGCAGGGTGTTTATTGTCTCCAGGTTCTGCAGGCTGGAGGGCTGAGATCAAGGCAGTCCTTCTGAGGGCTGTGAGGGTCCCTGCCCTTGGCTCATAGACAGCCATCTCCATGTTCTTATGGCACCCACGCCATGTAGCTGTCTGTGTGCGAATTTCCCTCATAAAGGATACCAGTCAGGTTACATTAGGGTCCACCTGTTGCCTCATTTTAACTTGATTATCTCTGCAAAGATCTTTTCTCTAAATAAGGTCGCATGCTGAGCCACAGCTGGGGCTTACGGACTTCAGCCTGTAAATTTGGAAGAGGGTGCTGTTCAACTTACAGTGGTCATATTCTGCCTCTACCATAGAGGAGTGCAGGTGTAGGATTGTCCCCACCCCTAGCTGTCATGGGCAAAGGCACTGCCTTTTCTTCATTAGATGGCTGAACCTGTGACCCAAGTCATCCAGGCTTGATGGGTAACATGCCAGTGGAGGAGAGAAAGGTGCTTAAAAAACCCTCTATTAAAGCTGTAGCCTGGTTGCAACACTATTGCTTTAGTAGTTAATCCTACTCTGCATGTCAAATATTAAGCTGAATATTAAGTAAGTCTTTCTCTCTGCACTTTTTCTGTAACATTTTTAATCTTCCCCCAAACATCCCCTCCTCCCAGTTTGTGCCTGGATGCTCTGGACCAGCTGGGGAAAGGTCATGCAATTAGAAAGGTAAAAAATCAGGTGTTACCCAGTTCTAAAATACTATTCCTGTTACCACTTGAAGGGTGGAGGCAGTAGCTTTGGAAAGAAGACACTCTTCTTGCTCTTTTGTTTGCCAGGCTGATTTTAAACCAAATATTTATTAAACCCATAGATCCTGGTTTGCAGTCATTTCAATTGAAGAGAGAACCTGGTATTCAGGTTGGAGTGAGAGATGAAATCTGAAAAAAAAAATTGTAATTCAGGGGAGGAATTGATTCAGGAAGTTAAAGAAGTTAGCTCAGTTTAAGAGAAAATGTTGAAAGCAAATGGAGACTGAAGATGAGTTGATTGGACGACTTTACTTAATTTTCTCCTCTGCCTCCCCCTCCTTTTTCAGTTCTCTCCTCCCCTCTCTCTCTCTCTCTCTCCCTTTCTCTCTCTCTCTCTAATTTCCTTTTGCAGAGCCTGTCTTCAGGCTCTAGAACTGAGGATGGAATGATCATCATTTAGATTAACTACCCATGAGTTAAAAGGGTTTTTTTTATGCATTGATGCAGAGAGCTGACTAGAATTTGCACTGATTTTTGTTTCCATTGTTATTTTAAAAATAATATGGCACCACCAAACGAAAACTTCCGCTCATATTCCTACTACTTGAAAACAACTAATTTCATTTTTCTATAGTGCCGTCTCGACATGCCCACATACAGGAATATTCCCGTGAAGCTTTAAGCTTGGGTCACATACCAGATGTATCTTCTTATTCTTTCACTTAACTTATATCACAGGTATTTCCCCTGTGACATCATTATAATCATAATTGACATCCCATGACATCATCATAAATCATAATCATTTTTAATATTTGTGTCATGTCAACACATTGATTTCTCTTACTTTAATTAACCATTTTTCTTTGTGCCACAATTTGACAGTATCCAGTTTTGCAGTTTAACAAGAACAGTCATTGAACGTTTTGGCTCCTTTTTCCCATTGAATTGGTGGCTTAGAGCACATTCCTTGCAGAGGATTCCAGGGTCAATGATTACAAACACTTGAATTCTGGAGTTTTCCAAACAAACTGCCACACAAATAAAATTATATCACATTGCTGGTTTTAAAATTTAAACCAGCTATTCCGTATGACATTCATGCTCTGTAAATGTGTACTTCTGTGTACAAATTTATCAGTCTTCCTATAAATAGTGCATTCTTAGCCTTGGGGAGCTCCGATATTGTGCCTGAGGGCAGGATTTCTGTTCCCCTTCTGTCCCCTTTCAGTCCCAGGGATGCTCAACCTGCTGAGAACACTAGGAGGTGCATCGAGCTGGGTCTGGCTGCATGAGGTAGGCCGGGGAGGAGAGGTGGTGTCTCTGATGCACTGATGTCTTCTTCCAGAATGTTCCTGTAGGCGGAAGGAGTGGGAGGTGTTGTCAAGGCCCGAGAAACAGGACCCAGCTGCTTCTCTGAGCTCTGTGAGGAGAGGGGAGTTTTCCTGGGGGGCCGCCGTCTTTCCTCTTTCAGGTGAAGTCGCGGTTTAAATATCTCACTAATGAAGTTCTCTGGAGGAGCAGAGATTGGTTTTCTCACCGCAGCCTGCTGCCAACTCTCAGATACTGTCAACAGCTGGCAGGGCTGCCAACAAACGTGTCCAGAGATGGGTTTAAGAGAGAAGGAAGATGGAAATGACTCTTCCTTGCCTTCCTTCCTTTTTATCTTTTCTCTTTCCTTTTTTAAGCATTAAAAAATTCAGAACATATTCCTTTCAGGGAAGAGCCAACTTTAAGCTGCACGCTTCGGGACAAGACGTGTGGCCCTGTGAGGAGCTGTGGGCAAGTTCCAGCTTCTGGCGCCCGCCCCCAACCCCCCGCCCCAGCCTTTACCCACTGAGACTAACTTCACCTGGAAGCCAGCCCAGGCGCCAGTGAGTGATGGAGGCAGGAGCTGGACTCACAGGAGCACACCTGTTTCTGATCCGCTGTGGAAGGAAGAAACTGTGGTTCATCTTGAAGTGGTGGGTGACGAGGCCGGACTGCGCTCTCTTAAAGAGGTGGCTGTGTCTTCCTCCAGAAGAGGCTCCAGGTTGGATGGGGGTGGCTGTGTCCCCCATGCATACTGCAAACCGCAGTGACATGGGCTCAGAACAGTGCACACAGGAGGCACTGGATAAAACGTGGCACAACGGACTCCTCATCAGCAGTAAAGACCGTGCACTACTGCGTCACGCTAGCGCGGGGTGAACCTCCAGGACGGCGTGCGGAGAGGCACAAAGCCAGACGCCAAAGACCGTGTGTCATGTGAGAGCATTTATTAAAGATTTCTGAAAAAGAAGAACAATGCAGAGATAGACAGCATATCATGATAACAGCCTCAGGCAGGAATGGGAAGAGTGAATGCAAATGGCCATGCGAGAGCTCGTTCGGGGGTGGGAGAGCCCTAGGGCTCCATGCTGGTGATGTCGCACCGCTCTGCACGTTTATTAAAAATGACTGCGTGCTTACAATGAATACCTGCTCACGGGCTGTAAGTTACACCTCAGTAAAGCTACTACCACTAAAACCTTAAAACAAACAAAATTCTCAAAGAAATAAAGGAAGGTGTCACATCCATAAAGATGGTGATTATGAAATAAGAACACGTAGCTTTGAAAAAAGACTATTTGGATATCTTGGAAACAGAAAATGCAATTTTGCAAAAGCAACAAATTCTTCATCAGTGACGCCGGAATCAGGACGTGCGGGAGGAATAGCTCCAAGGTGCCGAGGGAAAAGGTGTGATCTCGCCAAATAATCATTTAAGCGTGGAAGTGAAATAAAGACAGTCTTAAGTCACATGAAGTCTTTAAGAGGTTACCACCCATGGATTCCACCTCGAGAACTACAGAGGTTGCGCTCCCGCTAGTAGTAAAATGTATTCTCGCGTGACGAACAGCCTTTGGTTGGACCCGTGGAGCTGAATTTGCGTGGAATAGCGACGCGGGGGCAGAGGTGAAGGAGGTGGACTTGGGAAGCCTGTGTATCTGAGGGAGATAAAAAGTGCATTAAGGATCCGGGTTTATGTTGGGGGCCTTGTTGGAATGCATGAAATTACCATTTGTGGTAAATAAAAAATGGCCCAATATTGGCAGTTTCGCACAGTTCAACCAGATCGATGCTGCTTCACTCTCAGTGAGGAGGGTGGGAGCAGAACAATGGCTTCCCAGTCGGCCGAGGGAGAGGCGGGTCTTTCAGAGAGAAGGGACAAAGGTGGTAAACTGCTTTGGATGGAGCTCCAGGACTCACGCCCACCGGGAGTTCTCCTCTGGTGCCAGGAACCCACCCTGCTGGCCCACACGGTGCTGCAGGACCCTCCCTTGGCAACCAGGAATGTGTGCGGGGTGCAGGCGAAGCTGGCCACACACCCTAACCTCTAGGGGCCTCCAGGTGCCCTGCCCTCTGCTCTCCAAGGGGCAGGGGCTCACATCTGCGGGAGGGGGAAAGTGGGGTCTCGGTTACAGACCACCCCCCCTGCCCCCGTACAAAGGGGTGGAGTGTCTTGTGGGAGGAGTTAAAGGACTGTCCGGCTCTGTCCTGTGCTCCCGGTGGCTCTGTCTCACGGCCAGTGCCCTGAACCGGCAGGGAGGGACAGGCTCTGGTTTGGGAGGAGGTGGCCCTCCAACCCCTACCCCTGACCCCAACCAGGGAAGGGCAAATGGAGGTGAGGGCGGGGCCGAGAGAGGAGAGGCCTGGGGTGGGGTGCCCCCAGGAGGCTTCTGCTGGAGACATACATGTGCTCTGGGGGGTCGTCCCATGTGCAGGCGCTGGGGTTCTGTAGAGAAACAGAGCCGGAGATGAGAGCGAGCTTTAACTCCCTAGGGAGGGGAGTTTGCTGCACAGACATTGAGGGTGAGCTGTGTCTTTTTTTTTTGATTGAAGTAGAGTTGACCTGCAGTGTTGCATCAGTTTCTGGTGCACAGCATAGTGATTGAGTTATACATGCATATTCTCTGTCATACGCTTTTTCATTATAGGCCCTTATTACGAGGTATGGAGTGTAGTTCCCTGTGCTGTGCAGCAGGACCTTGTTGTTTCTCTCTTTTATATACAGTAGTGTGTATCTGCTGATCCCACACTCCTAATTTATCCCTCCCTTTCCTTGCTTTGGTAATGGTTTGTCTTCAGCGACTGTGACTCTGTTTTGTAAATAGGTTCATCACAAGGTGAGCCATACCTTCTTAAATTCTAGGGTTTTGACCAAAATTTGCTGCTAAACAGCAGCAAGTAAGAGCAGATACGGCCAGAGCTACGCAGATGCTACAGACGCAGATGCAAGGTTTAGCACGAAGACCTTCACCGTCAGCTGGGCGCCATCACTGGGCTCCCCGCCGCCGGCTGTTACCACGTTTCCAAGTTAGCAGCTCGGGGTCCTTCCACTCTGACTGCTGGAGGGTAGGTCCTTGCCCCGAGGTACTTGGGAGCCCGCAGGACCCTCCCCTCTCCCTTCCTGTTTCCCAGCTGGGAGGGGGTCTGGTCCCCGAACTCGGCCACTGGTTTTGGCCGGCTCCTGCTTCACTGGCTGAGTCCTGCTCCCGGGTGTCCTGCAGCAGTTCTGGACAGAACTTCCTGGCTTCTGACCCTGGCCCTCCCCAACACTGCGACTCTCTGTGGCCACCGGCCAGGCCTCTTCCCAAAGCCTCCTCCGGGTCAGGTCTTGAAGTTGGGTGGCCCTGAGTGTGACCAGATTAGCAACACCCCCGGACCCCGTCATGGCAAATCTGGCCCTGCTTGGTGGGAGGCCCCGTGCTCAGGGCAGCGCCCCGCCCCCACTGAGATACCCCGGTCTGCTTTCTGACTTACAGACCCGGAGCCTGAGAACTCTCCGCAGCTTACGTCTCTGCTCTGACACAGAGGGATGAGGCCTCTCTCAAGACCAGTGCAAAATGGAAGTAGGGGGGTCCCTTGTTCAAAAATTAAAAAAATTTCAAGATGGAGAGAACAGAGCTTTAAGCCAAGCACCGGCCCTTCTGAGCTGTACACCCATGAAGCCAGCCCTGGCCTCACTGAGCAAGGGGGACACAGCACGTCCAGGGGCCGATTCAGAACTGGGGAGCTAGGGGCCCGGCTTCATCCTGGACAGTGAGATGGGGTGGGTTTGCTGCAGAACCACACCCTGGCCACATGTTCCTTACAACTGCATGTTGCTAAATGCACCCAGTCTTTATATAGTGGGGGCCCTGCCCTTAGTCAACAGCTTTGTTACTGCCACCGGCAGCTCCGTGTACAAGAGCCTTCCAGGTGGTGTTGCAGTGAAGAGCCCACAGTGGGTGGCTCTGAACACAGCTGTGGACGAGTTTCTGTTGCAGAGGGGTTGGTTCGCTGTGACTGCGCCTGGGAATTTGGGCCTTTTGAGCATCAGCTCCCAGATGGGCTTCAGGGGAGGGATTGTCAAGGCCAGGGAGGGAGGGGTCAGGGTGTGTGAGCAGCTCGTGCAGTTAGTTCTCTGGTGGATGGTGAGGTCACAGGGCGGGGTCGCAGGGGTTCACACCACCAACCCTCAGGCTCCAGCTGGTCTGGGGGCCACGTGCACACGGTCATCGTGTCGTGAACGCCTTCCATCTGGTGGGGGTTTTAGTGTCTGCAGAACAGCTCAGGAGTGTGCGTCAGACACTTGAGGGAGGGACTGAAGATTCTGTGACTCTACCATGTGGCTGGTCTGTTGTTCAAGGTGTCACCAGGTCTCCTGGCCCAGCTGCTGTCCTTTGATACTTCATGTCCCCGTCCTCCCAACCGTGAGCTCTTGGGCCGCCTTCCGTGACCCAGGGGAGGCCTGGGGGACTAAAGCTCTTCTACGAACAAGAGGCAGGTGGGGGACGTGGGTAGGAAGGGTCGGCCTGGGAAGGCCCCGTAAGGTCCTGCTGGGTTACAGGGGGACTAAGACACAGCTCTGGCCCCAAGGAGGTGCCCAGTTGTGGCAGTAAAACCGGTGCTGCCGTGTAAAGCTGGCAGGTTGGAGGGCGGTTTGTTCTTGGGGAAGTCCAGCTCCCACAGGCTGGGGCAGGTTGTGCAGCGGGGGAGTGAGTGAGAGGACGGGGTTGGCCACAGCCACCCTGTCTTCAGTGGGACTCCATCGTACTGGATTTGAATCCAGGCTCTGGGGGTACCTTGAGCAACTCACACATCTTTTCTGAGACTCTGTTCCTCATCTGTAAAATGGAGCCAGTATCTCCCCCCAACACTGTCGTCAGGATGAAGTGCTGAGTGAGAAGGCATCCCAGAACCACGTGCTCCTGCACAAACATCAGACGCTAGTGATATAATGACCTTCCTCCCCCTTCTCTCTCTTCCTTCCAGCCCAAGACGTTGGCCTCCATGAGCTCAGCTCCCTTACACTTCTCGGGGAATCTTCTCCAGACCTTCCCTTTTTGGGAAGAACCTGTTTCCCAGTTCTATTCCAAACCTCAGCTAGTTGGCAAGAGCAGAGCAGCGGATAAACTACTTTACATTAGGGACTATATTCGTTTGCTAGGGCTGCCGTGAAGACACACCGCAGACAGCGTGGCTTAGGCGACAGAAACGCACTTTCCTACAGCTCTGGGGGCTGGAAGTCCGAGATGGAGGTGCCGACAGGGCTGGGTCCCTCTGCGGCCTCTCTGCTTGGGGGGATGGCCTTTCCTCTGTGCACACGCACGCCCGCATCTCTCTGTGTGTCCGTGTCCTCTTCTTACGAGGACACCAGTCAGCTGGATCAGGGCCCACCCACATGACCTCATTTAACCTTAATTACCTCTCTGAAACCTCATTCTCTGAATACAGCCACATTCTGAGGTTCTGGGAGTTAGAGCTCCAACAGATGAATTTCCGGGGCCATAATTCAGGCTGTAACAAAGAGTTAATGGGAAAGGATCATCTCCTGAAATTCCTTGCATTTGTACGGAGGATGCTGGAGCAGGGAAGACTGCAAAGGCAAGGATGACTGGATCGAGGCCGGTAGATTTTAGCGTCTCAGGACCAGCTGGGTGCGGGGGGACTTTGGCTGGGATCTTCTTGGCACCCTCCGCAGACCGACATATAGGCAGCCACCTGCTCTGCCCACAAGCACGGCTGGTGCGGGGCAGGCAGATTGCATTTCATTTTCTCTCTGGATCCCAAAGGAATAAGCCAGTCTCACCTCCTGCCTCCAGTCTCACCTCCTGCCTCCAAGGAACACCAGTATTTTTTAAATAGTTCCTCAAATGGCAGCTGTTTCAGTTCTGCCTGGAGGACTGAGCCACGGGCCTTGCCAGCGGCTGAGCGCTACACACAGAGAGAGGCATCACGTGGCTCCGCAGCAGCGAGAGCTCCGGAGCGTTCGCCGGGGCAGGGCCCGGCCCCCGCCGGCCGGGAGGCCGGCGGCCCCAGCTGCAGCCAGGTGCGGAGACAAGTCGCTCCTGGGTTTGTGCGGGGAGGAGAGAGAGAAAGGGGACCCTGGGCTCTCTGTAAGAGGAGCAGGGCTCCTGCCGGTGGGTCATTCAGAGACTCGGTGCAGGAGTGTGGAGGGGAGAGCTGTTGGCAGCAAACAGCAAGCCGAGCCCGCGGGGAGCGGCTCCCGTCAGGAGGGTGTCGGGAGCTCCACCTGTGCCCTGAAGACACCAGGCTTCTTCACACGGTGTCTGTGACTCAGCCTCCTGGGCCTGGAAGGGACGGAAACCTTTCATTATCCCCTCGTTTGTAGAAAATGAGTTGACGTGTGCACGTCCGCAGGTGTCCCAGCAACTCTAAGCACATGAATTCAGAGATCTGCTGGCGCTTTGAATAACAAAGTACTTGACAAGTGCAAAGCTGACTGTGTCTTGCAGATCAGAGGGTTTTCCCCACCCCTTGCTCACCTGAGAGGAGCAGCCTTTCGTATCAGTACACACACAAGCCGCGGATTCTGTGCGTTAAAGACAGATGGAGTGTTTTGCTCCGACCTCTGCTTTTGGTCCTGAGAGGTGATGCTCACTGCACATCCAGGCCGTCGTAACAGGGCTGCCTTCTTGGTTTCCATACAGCTCTCGAGCCACCATCCAAAGCCTGTTGTTTGTTTATTTACATTTGCAGCATGCCAGCAGCCTGCTAGGTGGCGGCCCAGAATCCATAACCATCTGCAGTCTTTGCCAGAGGATTCGCCGGCTGAGTTCCCCAGCCAGACGAGACCCGGGGAGGCCTCTCTCCATCTGCCCGCAGTGCCAGTCAGATCTGGGCCGCAGAATGGTGTAAGTCAGGAAGGCTGGGCCTCCGACAGTCCGACGAGGGAAGCAGATTTGGCCCTGGGACAAGATGTTTGTCACTTGCCTGAGAAAATTCCATTGCCGTGTAGAGCTGCAGCTGTCTGTAACAAAGGAAGCAGATGAAGGGTGTAGTCTTGGGAGTGAAAGAGATCTCCACCTTCAGCAAAGAGGAACAGGAAATAAGAATAGATTTAGGAAAGATTCTGAGAGGAAAGAAAGATTCTGCTGCCCAAGTCAGAGAAAGAAAAGGTCTCCTGGTGCTTGGGTTGAAACAGGAGGCGCTGGTGAGAATGCAGGTGGAAAGGCAGGCGAAGGGATTGATGTCTGGACGGGGGAACAACCCCAGTGTCGAGTGGCTTCAGACGACACAGGTTCATTTCTTACGCACAGATCAGCTCTGCCTCTTGTGATCGTCCTGGAACTGGGCTGAAGGAGGCTGTGTCTTGGCCCTGGGGCAAGGAGACCAGGACATCCGTCACATCACGCTTACACCGAGCCCTGGGTCCTAAAGCTTCCACTCAAGTGGACATGTGCGGCTGTCACGTGCCATTGCCAAGGCAGGCACCTGCTTACACCTAACTTCCGGGGGCTGGAAGTGCAGTCCTGCTGTGCTCAGAGGAGAACCAGAAAATCTGGGGAGCAGCACTGATGACCGCCACACCAGCATCACAGACGGAGGGGAGTCAGGAGGGAGACACGGGTGAGAGTGACACGGGGACGCCGGCGTCCACCCAGGACGGAGTGTACGTCTGGCCGGGAAGCAATGCGGCCGAGTTCCCACGTCTGAAATCTTGAGGTCAGTCTAGCTTTGCTCCTGTAAGCTGTTCCATGGCCACAAGTTTTCACACACACACACACACACACACACACACACCCATGGCTTCTCCTCAGGTAAGTGACGTCTCTTCAAGTGTTGCTTTTGTCCCGCCCTCCGTTCCCCGTCTGGGACAGCAATTCAGCTGTGTTAGAGCTCCTCACAGTGTCCTGCCTGCTTTTATTTTATATATTCTCCAACCATTTGTCTCTCTTTCACTCTAGATGCGTTTTTTCCAGCCTAGCTTTTAGTTTATAAATTATCTCTTTCATTATGTCTAATCCAATGTTAAACCCATGCAATATGGTCCTAATTTTTCAGTCATAGTCGTTTCCTGTATTAGAATTTCCATTTGGTTCATCTTGATAGTTCTTAACCACGATTTCCAGTTGTTCGTCAGAATTCTTAATCCTGTGTTTTATATACTTAAGCATATTTATCATGGTTATTTTAGATTTGGTGTCCGCTTGTGGGTCTGTTTCTATGGTCTGTTTTCCCCTTTATTTTGGGTCATGTTTTATTATCCTACATGCCTAATTTTATATATACACATTCTTTTTTAATTGAGGTAATGTTGGTTTATAACATTGTGTAAGTTCCATGTGTTCAACATTATGTTTCTACCTCTGCACACGCCAGGGTGCTCACCACCAAACATTTAGTTTCTACCTGTCACCAGACAGCGCATTACGCTTTGGTAAGTGCCAGGTATCGTTCATGAGAGTCTGTAGAGGGAATCCGAGCCTTTCATGCTGTCAGGTTCTTCCTCAGAGGGGGCACTTCTGACTCTGGCAGCCACCCGAGTCACGAGCACTCGTAATTCCAGAGTGCCTTGATTCGCTCAAGGATTTAGGTCATTTGAAGCTGAGCTAGACCCTGTGAGGGCTGGTCTCTTGGTTCACAGGTAACATATAGGCCGTTTCCTGGGCCCTCCTCCTCAGCGGCCTCTGAAGCTCGCCGTTTCTTGCTGGATGTGTGAGGCTCTGCGGGGCTTCCAGCCTCTCAGCTTCCACTCCCAGAGCTTGCAGATGCCCCCGAGGAACGGTGGTCCCCGGGCCAGGCTCGTCCCGGCCTCCTCTCCCTCGCAGACCTGCCGTTCTCGCTGCCTCGGGAGCCCTCTGCTGCCCCCAAGCCGGTGCAGTTACACCCTCCCCAGCCTTCCCAGCTGCTCTCAGGGGGAGAACCACCTCCAGAACAGGGAGTTCAGGACTGAGACCTGAGTGGGAAAATGATCCACATCTGGGGAGGAACGTCCACGGCAGGGAGACACCTTGCAGCGAGTGACTGCGTGGCCGTGTCCAGGGGCGGAGAGGCCTCTGGGGGTGAGGCGCGGGCAGGGAGGAGAGCGAGTGGTGACGCAGGGGTCACAGGGAGCAGGGCCAGGCCGGGAGGCACTGGCGGCCGGGGGAGGAATGAGGCTTGTTCCCTAAAGAAGACTCAAAGGGAAGGGAACACGGTGCTCACTGTTTTTTTATTGAACCAGTCATGGCCTTCACGGAGCTTTCCTTGTAGAGGGGCGCTTAGATTATGTCCAGCTCAAAGGAACGTCAAATAAAGGACCCAAAGGCCCTGCGTGTAGGTCTGCAGACCAGCCAAACTTCCTGAGTTCGGGGTGTGTTTACAAACCAGGCCGCTTACCTGCGTCAGGGCAGACTGAGGCACAGAGCGGCTTCCAGAACAAGCGCAGGAGCCGCTGGTCGGCACACGGTCGCTGCCGAGACCCTGGGAGGATGGCCAGCGGACGAGTGCCTCCCCAGCCTCCTCCTCCCTGCCCCTCCTTCCTCCTCCTCCCTGCCCCTCCTTCCTCCTCCTTTCTCCTCCTTCCTCGCCACTGCCTGTTGCTTTCATGCCACCCGGCGCCCAGGCCTGCCGGGAAGCCAAGCCGAGTCTCCAGACGCAGAGCATCATGGCCCGTGCACGGCTGGCTCTCGGCCTGGGAAGCTAATACATACGTATTGAATCAATGTGTGACTGGACGTCTGTGCAAAGTAATTCACAAAAAGTCACCCAGACTCTGCTCTCTGGAGAGAATGTGCTCACCCAAACGAATTTATTATCCTACCTGCGGTATAGGAGCTGCTTTCGAGCAGGATTTCAAATTGTTATCTTTTTCTCAAAAAAACCGTCCAGAGGGTGGAAGGCCTGTTCTCAGTGCAAAACCCTAAGTTATTTCATCTCCTCTCTTACCGTTTGGAAGTGGCCCAGTGCCTCACAAAGCTTAGGAGACAGAAGTTCCTGCTTTTGGGGAGAGGCTTTGGTGCAGGAAGGTAGGTTCTAAAACACTGAAAACTGGAAATCGTGTCTCCGTGAATGCAGGGGCTCACACGTTGTGTTCAGTTCACAGGACCTTGGAATCAGGAACCCGAAGTCCTGCTTGCAGGTTGAAGACTTTATCCAAGACCCATGAGTTTTGGCTTACCCACAGCCCAGGCAGCCTGACTGCCTCTGGACATGCTGACAGAGCCGCAGAAGCCACGCCAGGGGCGCCAAACGCCAAGGAAAGCGCCGGCATCCTGGCTCACGGGGCCAGTGGTCTTCTCCAGACAGCCATGGTGACGGGCCTCAACCAGGAACGGAGAGCCGTGGGAGCATGCCGCCAAGAGGTAGCTCTGAAAGTAAGAGGAAAAAAAAAGAAGGAAAATATCTTTCATTTTGATGTTAATTTCTCAAATGGAGTTTCCTAACGCTGGGTCCTCTGGGCACACCCCACCCCTGGTGAGATGGCCTGTGCTTGCAACGTGTCTTCTGCAGGAAGCGCAGTGCACCCCATCCCGGGGTACTGCACCTGGCAGGGCGCAGCTGGGCGTTCTCACCTCGCCTCCCGCCCCCCGTGCCCTTGCCGTGGCGGGACCCTGCCCAGAGCCCTCCCTCACTCCAGCCCAGAGCGCCTGGAGGGAGACACGTCCTCCTGTTTTGTTCTTTGCTGAGCCAAGCAGCGTCCTGACCATGTCATCCCAAATCTGCCAGGAACGCGGCTCAGTCCTGAGCTCTTCAACAGGGGAATCTGGTGGCAGGAATTTTCCAGAACAGGCAGCTCTGGGCTCCAGAAACGGTGCTGTTTCCCTTCCCCGCAGCTCCTGCTCAGGCAGTTCCCATCCCAGATGGTGGCAGAGTGCAGGGCCCTCCTGGGAGCATTCCTACGTCCAATTCTAGATTCCAGAGTGACAGGTCATAGCAGGAAGCGCCTGCAAACAAACGTCTTGGTCCCTGAGGACGAGGCTGTGCTGATGCTGACCCACCTTGGGGGCGTGCCCCCCCACCCCCAGCAGAGGCAGCGAAGGAACATCCATCTCGTGGGAAAGGAGGGGCCTGTTCCACAAGGTCAAGGTGCGGGAGCCTGCTGCCAGCACCAGGGCTGACGCGCCGACTTGCTGATTTGTTCAACAGTTTTTGTGGGGGGGGGGCGGGGGGGAGGCAGGGGACTGAGCACACAGCTGTGGACGAGCTGCTGTGGCCCCTGCTTTCACGGAACTTTCATTCCAGAGGGAGAGACGGGCAATAAATAGGAAAACAAACTAAGGACGTTGGGGCCGTGCTGTGACGGCGAGGAGCCGGAGCTTCTGGGAGCGCCGTCTGAGGGGCGTCTCCGAGGAGGGGACCCCCAGGACACCAGGGTGGGAGGGAGGGTGCAGCAAGCCAAGCACAGGCTGGGCGACAGTGGCGAGTGGGAAGTGGAGGGACGCCAGGCACCGTCCAGGCACGGCCATGGTGTCAGAGGCCTGGAGTGCGTCGAGCAGGGGCCGAGGCGCAAGGATGAACGGGGCACACGGCAGCCCGGCGGGCAGGACTGGACGGCGCTGGGGGACTTGGCCCTGGGCACCGGGGGAAGGCAGTGGGGCTTTAGAAGCGGGGGCGGCCACATTTGAGTTGTACTTGTGAAAGCTGGTTTTGGATCTCATGGAAAGTGGAAAACTGAGGCTTTGTGGGCCAGAGTGGTGACGGGAGCTGTTGCATCACTGAGAGATAACAGAGGCCTGGGCCGGGTGGGGGCCATGGGGGTGGGAGCGAGCAGACCCTCGTTATGTTTGGGGTGCAGAACTGGCAGGACGCACAGGTGGCGAGGTGCTGGAGTGGGCAGGATGAGAGCAGGGAGGAACCAAGGATGTAACCTAGGTTCTGGGCTGTAGCCATTAACTGAGCTGAGAGGGGCGTCTTGCTGGGGGTGGGGGAGGCAAGGGGAGCCACGGGTTTTCAGGGTGGGAGGCCCAAGACTTCCGTTTCCCACGTTGCATCCAAATGGAGAGGAAGGAAGCTGTTGGAGATAAACATCTGGCACTTTGAGGAGGCCTGGGCTGGAGATAAGAATTTGGGAGTCATCAAGATATGAATGGTACTTAAGGAAAAGGAACAAACTGGACCACCAGGGAGCAGAGTGGGGCTCGAAGGGTGGTGGGGAAGGAGACGAAGGCTCGGGCTGAGCCCTGGCTGGAGCCCTTCAGAGTGCAGAGTCTTGCAGGGGAAGAGAAGCCGCACGGGGACTACGTGGGTTCCTACTGCGCTGTAACAAATTACCACCGGCCTGGTGTTCAGAGTCACACACAGCTATGCTCTGACAGCTCTGGAGGTCAGAAGTCTGCAACCAGTGTCACTGGGCTGAAGCCACACCGTCAGCTGGCGCGACCTCCCTGGATGGAAGGGCTCTGGGGGGAATCCTTTCCTTGCTTCTCCCAGCTCCTCGAGCTGCCCTCCTTGGCCCGTGACCCACTTTTCCATCTTCAGCGCCAGCGGTGCGGCATCTTGCTCGGCTGTGCCTTTGCCTTGCCCCTCTGTGGTCACATCCCCCGCCACCTGCCTCCCACGAGGGCTCCCGTGATTGCATTTAGGGCCCACCGGATAGCCCAGCGTGACCTCTTCTGTCTCAGGATCCTTAACACAATCACAGCTGCCCAAAGGCACTTCTGCCACATACGGTAACATATTCAGGCTCTGGGGATTGGGACACGGATGCCTTTGGGGGCCATTTTCAGCTACCACTTAACTGTCACCAACAAAGTATGAACAAACAAAACAAAACAACACCCCAGGAGAACAGAACATCACAGAAGTCTTCCAAGGAGAAAGGGGTCCTGTGAGGTTGGAGCTGCTGTGATCCTGAATGAGGTGGAGACAGAAAAGTGTTCAGCTGCTCTCGCATGAAAGACGCTGTTGGTGGATTTTTGGTAAGTTCCTTGACATTGGTTTTGACAATGATTTTTTTGGATTTGACACCAAAGCAAAGGCAACCAAAGCAAGAATAAACAACTGGGACTACATCAAACCAAAAAGCTTCTGCACAGCAAAGGAAACCATCAACAAAAAATGAAAAGGCAACCTTACTGATGGGAGGGAGTATTTGCAAACCACCTATCCAATAAGGGGTCAACATCCAGAGTCACAAGGGCTCATACAACTCAAGAGCAAAAACCCGAACGGTCTGATTTAAAAATGGGCAGAAGAATTGAATAGACATTTTCCCAGAGAAGATATGCAGGCGGCCAACAGGCACATGAAAAGGTGCTCAGCATCCCCGGTCATCAGGGGAATGCAAATCGGAACCACAGTGAGACGCCACTGCACATCTGTTAGAACGGCTGTCAGCAAGCACACAGGCGATGAACATTGGCGAGGGTGTGGAGGAGAGGGGACCCTTGTGCACTGTGAGTGGGGCCGTGAACTGGTGCATCCGCTATGGAAAGCAGTATGGAGGTGCCTCAAAAAATTAAGCATAGAGCTACCATACGATCCAGCAATCCCAGTTCTGGTGTGTATCTGAAGGAAGTGAAAACAGTATCAAGGGGATATCTTCCCTCCTATGTTTATTGCAGCATTACTCAAAACAGCCAAATTATAGGAACGACCTGTGTCCATCCGCGGATGAGTGGATAAAGAAAGTGTGACATATATTCACACACACACGTGCACACAATGGAATTTTATCCAGCCACGGGGAAGAAGGGAACCCTGCCATCCATGACAGCATGGATGGGCCTTGAGGGCGTTACGCTAAGTGAGATAAACTGGACAAAGGAAAGCAGACACGGCGTGGTAACACACATGTAGAATCTAAACAAGAAGTCAAACCCACAGTGACCTGGGCAAACAGCAGTTTCGGTGGAGCAGTGGTGCTGCAGCCAGGCTAAAGTGAGCTCCTTCTGGTCAGGATGGTGGGATTTCAAGGTTAAACTCCCTCCTCTGCGCCGACTCGCAGGCACGGTGGGTGGAAGAGGCAGGGGACTCCCATCCTTCTTCCCGGGTGGCTTCGTCACCGGGGGGCGGCTGCCCAGCCAGACTGCACCTCCCCCGCCTCTTGCCTCTCGAGGGGGCCATGTGGGGAGGGCTCGCCAATGGACTTGAGTGGGGAGGCCGCGTGCTCTGAGCGGGAACCACAAGACAGAGGGCGCTGACGTCTTCCCCAAGTTACCACGAGGAGATAAATGACCGTTCTGGTGAGAAATGCATCTCCGTCGTGCTCAAGCCATGGAGTACTTTCGCGTTTGTTCGTTAAGGTCAGCTAAGACATGACGCATCAAGCAGGGGTGAAACGACAGGAGCGCAGCCCCAAAGGAGACAATAAAGCTGCCTTTGTGGGCTTTACGCGGAGACATAGTGGGTCTGAGGCCGCAGGCCCAGGGATCCAGGCCCCGAACCGATCGCTTGGCCAGGGCAGGCTCGAGTTCAATTCTTTGCAGAACCAGACGCTGCGATTTCTCCAGTGTGATCTGTCCTGCATCAAGCTGTGTCCTGGGGAGAACAGAGGGGCCTGGGACAGCCAAGGGTGAGCCCCTGGGCCAAGCCTCCAAGCCACCAAAAGCAAGAGTGCAGCCGCCCTTGTGAGCCCGGCTTTGAGCTGGGGAGGCCGTTGGGCTGGGCGGACGCAGTCAAAAATCAGCAGACATGAGCACTCTCTCGTTCTACCTCTGCCGTGTGTGTCTGTCGACTCTGCCTTCACCGGTACCTCGGTCTCTCTCTGTAGGGCTCCTTTTTTCCCTGCAACTCTTTGCTTTCTGTCTCCCACTCTCGCCCCTCCTACTGAAGATGAGGCTGTATATTAAAAAATCCAAGGCACAAAAGCAAATGATATAATGAAAAATAGCCAACAAACTGAATGGGAAAATTAAGCCCCAAAGCATTCCAAGTAATTAAGGAATGTAAGTATATTGGATTCCTCAGAGCTAAGGGAAACAATAACACCCATAAAACCAGCATAAGAAATTATGCACCGAAAACCCAGAGTCAGGACGCTGTCTCAGGGTTCCGAGTGCTCTGCCGAGCCTGAGAGCCTCGCAGGCCTGGCCCACGTGCCCCTGACCGCCTGCTCCCGTCGGCCTCTGCTCCTCCACCGGCAGAAGTGAGGGGAGAAACCCAGAGTTCTGTGTGCTCCCGGCAGGACCCCCACCCCTCTCGCCCGGTGCGCCCCTCCGACCCACCTGCCTTTCCAGCATTACAGAAGCTCATTATGCCTTTGAACCCTGTCGGCACCAATCCCCACGGTAATCCTGGTCGTACAGGTTTCCCTTCCCCTGAATCAGGCAGGCAGTGCCCTCTTTCCCTACACCCCGCCCCTCATTTATTTTCCCTCCATAGCACGTACCACCAACTGGTACAATCTGTGTTTTACTTCGTTTCATTTACGCACTTCACTCGTTTACTCATTCCACTTCAGAGGCACGTGAGCCTGTGCGTCTCATTACTGCTGAGTCTCCAGAGCTCAGAATGGTGCTGGCCATGCCGCAGGTGCTTAGTAAGTGTTCTTCAATGAGTGAATCAAAAGCAGGTGGAGATTTTAAAGAAACCAATTGTGAAGTGTGGAAAGGAAAAATAGAGTTACTGAAATAATAATTTAAAAATAGATGGGGTAAATGCAAGAGTGGATGCAACAGGAGAGAGAATTTGTGAACTGGAAGATAGTGTGAAGAAACTGACCCAGAACGTAGCTTATAGATGCAGCGACGTCGACACTATGGAGACAGATTGACGGGCTCCAAGGTACGCCCAGCAGGAGCCAGAGGAACAGAGAATGGAGGAGAGTCGATGTTCAGAGAGAACTTCCCCAAACCGCAGCAAGACATGAACCCTCAAACGCTCGGCCTGAAAACGCACACTAGGCCTCTAACAAGATGTATCAAACAAACCCGTTCCTAGACACATTATAGCAGACTTGCCAGGCATCAAGGATAAAGACAAAACCTAAGAAGCTACCAGGGGAAAAGCACGGCAGGCTGGCAGCTGACTTCTGTCAGTAACAAAAGGCGCCAGAAGTCAGGGCTCAGGCAAGGACACCTGCAGTCTGGACATCTGTGCACGGTCACACTCTCACTCGAGGAAGGGGAGTGTCGCTAAGACACTTCAGACGGACGCGGACTGGGAGTTTACCGCCCACCGACCTTCACGGGAAGAGCTGCCGCTGAGTCGGCTTCAGCAGGAAGAGGAGTGAAGCCGGGCTGGGCCTGGAGCGTGGCCGGCATGGTGAGCGGTGGTGTGAGGACGGTGTGCTGGTGCAGCTGACTAGCTGCTGACCTCTCGTGGCAGGAGCAGCTCGCGCTTTGTGTTAAAACAGGAGGGAGGCGAGGAAGCGAGGACGGCAAGTCAGTCATCCGTAATTTCGTAGAAGAATTCATGTCGTGAGGAGCATCAGAAGTGGGGCCCCAGGAGGGCTGGATGTGGGTCATGTCACATCCCCCTTTTAGAATGAATACTTTAGATTAGACCCATATTCAGTGTTACATTGTTTTGAATACGTACGCTGTTTGGAGGTGAAACACCTAAGGAATACGACTGGTTTCCTTTTCCTACAGAACCTTTCCCTGCAGCTAACCGTTGTTCTCAGTGCCTTTTGTTCGTGTGCTTACTCTTTGTAATCCAGTCTCCTACTCCACGAAGAGCTGTCTAAACCTCCTCTTCAAACACGTACCCACACCAGGCCCTCCGTCAACGTGCTCTTCTGGCGAAGCCCCTCCTGTGGGCTCCCCTCGGTCTGTCGTGCTGGGGTCCGCACTCGCCGTCATTGCGAGGGCCCCCCTGGGTGTCCTGCGTCCCGCGTCCTGTGTTCCGTGTTTGGTTTTCTCCATCCTCTTTCTGGGGTCACGCCCTTGTTTTCCTCTGTGTTTCTTCTGCTTGGTCTGTCGCCCTGTTTTATTGAACCTATCCTCCTAGAGAAAGGCTGAGTGGGAGCTGACGATGTTACAGTTTAGTTACTGTGGCGTCATGATGTTTGGACACTTACAGGGCGAGCCTACCACCCCCAGCCCACGCCTCCTCTTCTTCACATTATCGTGGCCTTTCCTGGCACTTCATTTTGCCACGTTTCCATTTGAAGTAACTTTAGATTTACAGGCGAGCTGTGAAGGCAGCAGAGAGAATTCCTGTGTGCCCTTTGCCCGCTCTCCAGCCCAGCTGCGTCTCACATTCGGGTCGTTCAGAGGCATCAGGGAGCTGCTGTGTGATTAGGACTCGGTGACCCAAGAGATGGTTCAGGGTGAGAACCCCCGCTAGCTGTGGGCCGGGCGATGCAGCTGGATCTCAGAGCACTACCTGCCTCCTGCCGCCTTTTAGTTTGCAGGAAGGGGCACCTCCGTCAGCAGTGTCCACCCCTGTCTGCCTTGCTCAGGGACCTCGTTGTCAGAAGGCTTCCTGCAGCCCCAGGACATCAAGGTTTCAGAAAAGGAAAAGCTCCTCCTCGCCCACCGTCAGGGTGTTCATAGCTGTAAGACCATGCAGTTCCGCTGTGCGGTTTTTCCTTCTGTGCCCAGTGCCTCCCGGGGCTTCGGGACTCCCTCCCTCGCCGGGGCCCGCGTGCTCAGTGACACTCTCCCTGCCACCCGCTGCTGTGGGCGAGAAGGCGGGAGGGCCCAGCAATCAGGAGCCGGACCGGCCGCCTCACCTCGCAGGCTCAGCGGGCCCAGACCTGGCGCCCTGGCGAGGCGCGTTCACGGCGATGACGGGAGAGATGCCATTTCGCAGTGTCGTTCCACTTCTCTCAGCGCAGGTCTGCGGAGTTCTTTGCTTTCCTGGCTTTTGTCAGTCACACGCTTTGAGGGTTCTCTTCTCCTGCGTTCTGGTGCAGGAGAGGGGGCGACAAAGGCTGGGAGAAGGAAACCCTGTGTTCCGCAAGCATGACAACGTGAAAACGCCCCTCATCAAGATGAAGTGGCGAGAAAATATGCAAAACCTGGGGCGGAATTCCTTTCAGGGGAGGAGACAAAACCGCATGGTCAGCCGCTCGGCCTGTGAAGTGACAGCTCTCAGGGTGTGGCCCGAACAGGCTGAGCGAGCAAGACACCTGGAGGTCTCCGAGTAAGACTTTCGGAGAGCCAGTGGGAGGAGTTTGAGAAGGAGCTGGAGGAGGCCTGAAGGAAGAGGCCCAGGACACAGCAGGGCGCTGGCGCCCGGCACAGAGGTCGCTCGTGGTGGGGATGAACGCTGAGGAGCTCTGAAGATCGCGGCGTCTACAATTCCACTCTAAACCACCTGCTGATCTGGATTACAGCGCAAACCCCCGAATCCTCAACAAAATCTCGTGTGCACAGCTACCGCGTGTAGGCGGTACTTGCTGCAAATCAAGAGAGGGAGCGGGTTTCTCCCTCTGCCTCCTGTGTGACGCTCTCCACGTGCGGCCTTCCTGGTCACCAGGAGGAGCCGGGAAGAGGAGGGGCAGGAGGCTTTGCATCAGGCCCCGCCCTCTCATCCCCATGTTAAATTTTCCCTCGTTCACTGTAAGAGCTTTGCATTTCTAGAAGGAAAAACATATCAGCTCAAGGTGCCAGTGCCGTTTACATCACTTGCTGGGGAAGGATTAAGAGCTCTAACAATGAGCACAAAATTAGCAAGCTTTCTGATCTCCTAGCAGGACCTGCCAAAAAGCTCCAGGGAGGAAGAAAGGCTCTGACTTCAGGGGTGATTTTCCCATCAGGAAAAAGCCAGTGAGATATGAGCACTGAGGGGGCAGCTACTCGGTTCCAAAGAACTAAGATGGGAAATGGGTTTTGAGCCGAGCGGAATGAGGCTGCCAGCTTAGGTCTCGGTTAAGCTGGCATTTCAAGAAAAACATCTGGGGATAGAATCAGCAGCAGAGCAGATGCAGGTGGTGCCAGACGGAGTGGAGCTCCCGGTTCTGCAGCGATCAGACACACCACGAAGGATTAGGCTGTTTGGCAGTCATCGGACAGTAGATAACAAGAGAGGAGGAGACCACAGAACCAATCTACTGGTAAATTTGCGTGGAATGCGTTAGTGCTTGAAGGATCACCGGGCAGCGGTGTGGGTGGGTGGTGATCCACCGGCAAAGCAGGAAGGGTTTGCACAGACTTTGCATCACAGCACAAGCACCTAGGCTCCTGCAGCTCTCTCTGGACCGTACTGGCTTAGAGAGAGAAGACCTAGTGGGGTTACTTCTTGGAGAACTCGGGGCTGAGATGAGCTGGAGAAACCTTCCTGACACGCAGGCCCCAGCGGCTCCTCAGAAAAGCCTCACCCTTGTGGGGAAGAGGAGGAGCTAGTCCTGACTTCCTGAGACACGAGGACCTCTGGGCACAGCGTATGCTACCTTAGGCCCCAGGGAAGGGACTGTTGCTTCTCCTTCCCCTCTCCGTGGACTTTCCTGCAGCCAGGGAGGCAGGGACAATGACGGGGGCGGGGGTGGGGGTGCGGGGAGAAGGCCCGTCACAGCAGTGCAGCAGGCAGGGATTTACTGCACAATAATTAGCTACAAGGAAAGGCACTTGGCTTTACTATTTTTTTTAAATTATATTTAGGTTTAGCTCCAACTCCTGTTTATCGGGATTTTGAGTCATTCTACCTCCATCATGTGTATCTGGGGTAAGGGAGGTTGCGGGGGAGGGCCACGGCTTCCTAAGATGGCTCAGGAGGTCCCGGGGGTTAAGCCATAGGCTTCCGAGGACATTTGGAGGAAGCCGTGTTAGTTACCTGCAGCTGCTGTAACAAATAAGCACAACATGGTGGCTTAAGACAGAAGCCACAGTTCTTCCCATCCTGCCTGTATCCAGAAGCCTACAGCCCAGCGCTCAGCAGGGCACGTTTCCCCTGCAGGCTCTCAGGGAGGGCCCCTGCTCGCCTCTTCCAGCTTCTGGTGGCTCCTGACATTGCGGACCTGCCCTGGCCCGTGGCTGCCTCGCTCGTCTCCCGCCGTCTTTGCATCGCCTTCCCCGCCGCGTCTTCTCTTTCCTGTCTCGTCTCCCCTCCTCTCTCTCCTGTAAGCACAGCTGTGATGACGTTGAGGGCCCACCAAGACAATCGAGAATTCTCTTCTTGTCTCAAGACCCTCAACCACATCGGCCAAAGCCCCTTTTCCAACTAAGGGAAGGTCCTCGGGCTCCGCGGACGTGACGTGGGGCTCTCCTGGGGAGCCATCTTCAGCACCACAAGGACCTCCGGGCTTCGGTCTGCCTTTGCACTGCTGAGATGCAGCGCTGGCCCGGAGCGCGCGGTCCTCTTTGAAGCCCGCAGGCAGAGGTCCCCCAGGGCTTCGTGTTCAGCCTCCTGTCATCCCATGTCCCTGCTGTTCAGGAATACTCCCCTGCCCACCCTCTTCAGCCTCAAAGATCGTCCTGCAGGGCCTGCATGTCTTCATTGCCAGCCCAGTCTCCATTCTCCACCGTCTTCTCCTCCAGAAGAGCTGGACTCCCAAACAGACGGGCCCTCGCTGGCTGCAGAGCACAGCCCAGGGGTCGTGTGTGGGTCACGGGGCTCAGCCTGGGAGGAGGTGAGCTAAGACGTGACAGAGAGAGACTGGGCTGTAAAGGCTGAACGACGGGGCAGGGACGTGCTGGGGAGCAAGCCGGCGTGGATGGCGGCTACTCAGGGTGGATGAGGAGGGGCAAGGGCGGGAAGGTGATGCTAACGCTGGTGTGGGTGGAAGCGTGACAGCAGCGCCTACCACATAGCGGCTGTCACTTACGTGCACACACTAAGCCACGCGCCTCCGCAGGCATGCCCGCCTCGCCGGCAGAATGCCCCGCTCTGCAGAAGACAGCGCTCAGACTCCGAAGGACTGGGTACCTTAGTCAAGGTCACCGGTTAGTCAGGCCGAACCAGGACTGGCTCTCAGATTTGCGTACGTGCACAGGCTGTGCCTGGCCAAGTGTAAAGACCATGGCTTTCCTGTAAAAGCCATGGTCTGGCTCAGCCCACGTAGCTGATCGCCCCAAACCCTTCCCTCCCTGTCCTGATAGCGTCCGGGAACCGAGGGCGCCCCTAACAGTGTGACACAGCACAGCCGCTCCAGTGTCCCCCCTGACGCTCTGGACTGGCTGCTTCTGCCTCCTGGGGATTCCAGCGCCTCAAGGCGAACGACGACATTCCCCACACACTGAGGGGAGCGGGAGCTGCAGCGACAGAGCTTAGAAAACGCTCTGCAAGCGTCACTTTTCCTATCAGTGAGGGAGGAGGAGAGGCTTCTTATGTGAGAATAAGACGATGCTGCTAAGACCAACACTAATAAAAGGGTACATTTATTAGGACGCCACCCACCGGCCTCCGTGCCTGAGGTTCCGGAATGTAACTTTGTGGCTTCGTTTGTCGCTCTGCCTCTGACCTGCTCGTGCGAGAGGGCAAATGACAGAGCTGAGCGCTGGGCTCACGTTAGCTTCAGTTGTTAGGAGGTGCTTCTATCGCAGAGTGAAGGGGGGACATGAGGGACCCAGTGACGTCCCGCCCGAGAGCTGTGAGCCTGCAGCAGGCAGGCTGTTAGGTTTTTACAGCTGGTGTGGTTTCCTTTTTTTATTCCTTCCTTAATTTCTTGTTTTCAAGATAAATGCTTTTTTTTTTTTTTTTTTTTTAATGTGAGTTTGTGATTTAGACAGAACTGGGAGAGGCCAAATTTGGGTGTATTTTAAAACAAGATTCCTGTGTCTGGAATCCACATAGTGGAAGAATCTGAGGCCCCACGGGCGCTTTCGAGAGCTCTGGGCCCGTCCTCGCGTCTGACGGCGGACGCCCTCCCTTTCAGGACTAACGTGGAGAATGGTGTCAATCTGCTACGTCGGTTTCCTATTTTAAGGAGATCAATGAGAGTGAAGTAATCTCCCAATTCACGTTTGTCTTAAAAATCTAAAGAACACTTTTGGGTAGGAGGCAAGGAAGGTGGCGCAAAACTGCAGTGGGTAAGTAAAGATGCCGTCAGGTTGCTGAAAAGAAAAAAAGGAAATTACAGAGGAGTGTGATCTGATACCATTTCTTAAAAACGTGGCACACACGTGAGTGCATGTCGGCAAAGCCTGGAGGCACCTGCATCCTTTGCACTTGCTCAGTGGTGGAAAGATGGTCGGTTTTATTTCTGTTCTTTCTCTGTTTTCCATATTCTAAAATAAGCACGTACGTTTCTAAATGCTTCTAAAATAGACATTGACGACCAGAAGCACAGAAAACAAGTACGCTGCCGTCTCCCCTGGGGTGCTTCCCGTTCCTGCTCAGATGCTGAGATCCCCTCTGGGGCCCGTCTTGGGGTGCAAGTCGCACAGGCCCCTGGGTGACCCCGCCAGTTCTGACTGCGTCTCCATCTCTCCCACGCCTCGCGTCCAGCCCACTCACAGGTCCTGCGGTCTCTCAGTCCCCCGTCCGGCCTCTCCTCACCCCCCCCACCTGCAGTAAGATGGGCACGGCTTCTCTGGAGTACACAGCAGCCTCCTAATGGCCTGCCTGCTCCTCCTTTTGCCCCTCGTCTCATCGACCACACACGTCCAGGCAGGAGGTGAGCCCCTAAAGATGGACCTCAGCCCCTTCCCTCGCTTGCTCAGAGCCCTCCACTGGTCCTCAACCGGCCAGCAAGGCCCTGCCTGGTCCGGCTGGCCCCAGCGTCCACGGTGACTTCACTTCTGCCCCACTCCCTCCCACAGCTCCCCCTCCAGCCTCCTCGTTTTTCCCGGAACCCCATGGATTCTCCTATCTTTTTCACTTCTTTTATCGTTTTCACATGGGCTGCATGTCACTTCTAAGAGAAGCTCTCCCTGACCCCACCCCCATGTAAAACAGGACCTCAGTCCCTGGGTCCCTTCTTTGCTCTATTTTTCTTCATAACACGCCTCTCTTCTGGGCCTAGAATGAATGAGTGAATGAATGAATGATGGACATACAGTCACTGTTACTGCCACATGGATCCAGGTTGTGCGGTTGCTTCCTTCGGAGGAACAGCAGTGCGTGCTTGTCCTCCACCAGAGAACACAGAGAAGTGAAGTCGTCACTGAGTCTGCCAGTCCCGGGGACAACTTTTACCTAAATGGCCTAGAAAATTGAGATCAAACTTTATTTTGACCCAAATATAGGAAGAACTGCGTCAATTCCTTCCTCATTTTGCCCGTGGCAGCCACGCCCTAGTTTGCCAAGATACATTAGATCCCAGCAGAATGCAGTCATGGATCACTGGCCTAACTAGGGATGCGGAAACGAAGCTCCCATTATCTCTCTTCAAGATGAAAGCTTAGATTTATACTCATGGCTGTTCACGTACTTCAAACAGACAACTGTTTACACGCACAACATTATTTAAACAGAGAGCTTTCGTTTTAAGTCTTAAGTAACCCTATTCATACAGCAGACGCTTTGTCTAAATACCCAGAGCGCTCCTGGCTGGCTGTTTATTCACCGTGTAAGTGACCCGGCTCTGCCTCTTCCCTGTGTTGAGGGTATGTCCTCAATTGCATTTGAAAGGATGGAGTTTGTCTCATGTCCGCACCTGTCACATCCTTGGTGGCTGTTGCTTTTCTCTTCGTGCTCTATTCCTTTAGTCCAAGACAAAAATAAAAAAATAAAATTGAAAAAAATTAACTGGAGAGAGATTTCATGCTTGTGAACCAGAAGAACTGATATTGTCTAGACATTGTTCCTTCCGCCTTGATGTGCGGATTCCGCTCAGTCCTAATCGAAATCGCAGCAAGTTATTTTGTGGATATTGACAATTGGATTCTGAAATTTGTGGGAAAAGGCAAAAGACCCTGAATAACCAACGCAATCCTGGAAAGGAAGACAAACTTGGAAGGCTGGTATCACCAGACTTCAGGATTTCCTGTGACGCCACAGGAACTAGGACAGCGTGGTGTTGGCGAAAGAACGGACAAGTAGATCAGTGGCACAGAATGGAGGGCCCAGAAACACACCCACACAAATGGGGTCAACTGGTCTTTGACAAAGGAGCGCAGGCAACACAACAGAGAAAGGTATTTTTTTCAACAAATGGTGTTGGAACGACTGCACATCCATATGCAAAAAAAAAAAAAAAAAAAAAAAGCCCAGAAGGAACAAAAACCCCCCAAAACCTAGACACAGATCACACGACTTTCCCACAAATTAACTCAAAATCCACCTTAAACCTAAGTACAAAATGCAAAACTGAGTAAGTTCAAGAAGAAAATAGGAGAAAAATCTACTGAACTTGGGCTTGGCATTGAGTTTTTACATACACCAAAAAACGATCCACAAAAGAAAAACAGATGCATTTGACTTTATGATCATTTAAAACCTCAGCTCTGTAAGAGATGCTTCTAAGGGAGTGAAAAGAAAAGACACAGACCGGGAGAAAATATTTGCAAAATATCTGATAATGACTTACACCCCAAATATACAAAGAAATCTTAAAACTCCACAGTAAGGAAACAAAGAACCCATCTAAAAACATTAGGCAAAATATCTGAACAGGTGCCTCATCAAAGAAGATACACAGATGACAAATGAGTGAAGGGAAAGGTGCTCAGCATGGTCTGACATTAGGGGATTGCCAGTTAAAACGACGCGAGTTACTGCTACCCGCTTAATTAAAATGGCCCGAATGCAGCAAAGTGACGATAACGAATGCTGAGGTCTTTCCTAATGTGTGTTTAGAGTAGATTGCATGTATCGTGTATCCTTGAGAGAGATGAAAGGAGAGACGACACTGCAGCACAAGAACAACCGAGGCTACTCAAGAATAATAAGGAATTCCTACATGTCAACAGGAAAAACCATCCAGTGCAGGAAAATGAGCAAAGGATATAAACATGCGTTTCGCCTAAGACCAGCAGGTAAGGAGGCTAAGCCGTGCAGCCTGTGCACAAGCGGACACCACGTCACACTGACGTGTCGGAGACGGAGTGGTCACGTGGCCCCCGGGGACCCGACGTAGCGCAGCCACTTGGAGGACAGTTTGGCACCATTTGTCCACTTGCCATTTGCGTATCTGCAGTTCCACCTCCAGGGAGACGGCCAAGAGAATCGCTGGGGTGTGTGCATCAAGACACATGTATGAGGCTGTTCGTAGAATTCCTCTTCTGATAGTGAGAAAAACATGGAAACAACCCGATGTTTTCTGAGAAGAGAACAGATAGACACATCGTGGAACAGCCACACAATGGAATGTCACAGCAGAGAAGACAGGTGAACTCCAGCCACATGCCACAACGTGGGTGCATCCTAGCTCTGCAACGTTAAAGAGCAAAAGCAAGCGATACATTTGGGCAGACATTCACACGCATGGGATAAAACAAAAAAAGGAAAAGGAGAAAAAGGGTAGGGATCCTAAACACACATTCACAGTATTAACTTCCTGCAGGAGGCGGGCAGGGGAATGGGGTAGTGGGCGAGCACGCAGGGGTGTGTGTACCACGGGTAACGTTTTAACTCTCGGGTGAGCTTGGCTTACTGTTGTTTGTTATCAGATAAAAATAAGTAAGGCAAGTAGAAAGGGCCAACGACGACACACGTCACGAGCCAAGGAGTGTGCTTGGAAGAGCTTCTCCTCAACCTGGACCCCTCGACCCCGCACGCAGTGCCCTGGGGGCAGGCCTCCCGGCCCGCTGCCTGTCCTCAGTGCCCACAGCTCCCCGCATCGCTCATTTCTCATGTTATCACTGTGTTTCCCTGTAGCCACCTACTTCTAAGTTTGTATACGATTCTGGCGTTGCCTCAGAGCTTCACTTATTATTGTAATTTTAAGAGTGAACCACAGTCAGGCAGAGTGGATGAGAGCAGGAAGGCGAGGGCGCCAGCTTGCTGCCCAGTCTCCCTCAGGCTGACCATCGCATCAGCCCACGCTTCCCACCCCATCCAGTGCGGGAAAATGAGCAAAGGATATAAACATGCATTTCGCCTAAGACCAGCAGGTAAGGATGTGCCTTTGGGTAAGAGAATAATGCCTGGTGTTTCATCAGCGGATGGAACACAACAAGGAACCCGGAGGCGGGCAGCCCCGGAGGTGGCTAACGCGCTGGTTCACCAGGGCGGGACGCTGGGCCAGCCCCCGGGCTGCTGTCGGCTCTGCCTTCCCGGTGGCAGGAGGTGGCTGCGGCACCAGCCCTGAGGCCTCCCTTGGCGGCACCCGCACAGGAAGGAGGAGGGGGCTCTTCCTCAGCTGCCTCCCTCCGGCACCATGGAGGGTGACCCCATCAGAAGGCCGGCCGCCCTCGGCCGCAGTGCTTCCCTTCAGGTGTCTTGAGTGCAAATCGGCTCAGGTCTTTCCTCAAAGCAGCGAAGAAGGGATGGGATCTCTTCCACTCCTTTAGATCCATCAGCTTCTTTCCTGGGCACCAGACGTAAAGCCGCCTCCCACCTGGACACACCTGGGATTCATCCTGGCATGTTGTCAAGGGGGCAGACAGCACACCTGCCACCCGAGGGCTCCCCCGTGTCCCCCAGAGCTGGCGCCGTAGTGGCAGCGACAGTGCATGGCCCTGCACAGTTGGCGACGCGGTCACACGCGTTGGTTCACACGATTCTCGCCGCAGCCAGGAGAGAGGCTAGCTCATCTCTGAAAGGGACGTGGCAGAAAGGGGGACTGAGGACGGCAGTGGTAAAGGATTCCCCAGGGTCCTGCAGCCTCGCAGAGCTGGACATACAGCAGGCGTTTCTCACCTGAGTGTCTCACATCTTTCCTCCTCTCCTTCCGATGGGCCCGTCGTAGGGAAACTGGCAGCTCACGGATGGAGCCGGACTGCAAGTTCTCTGAATTCCCTCTGCAAGCTGACGCCCCGCGTGCTCCCGCAGACATAGAGATGGGTGGTTTGAGCACAGGCAGCTGCGGGGAAGGAGTGGGCAGTGAAGTGAGATTTTCACACAGACATGTCTTGTGCAGAGTAAGCGAGGCCTGACCAGAGGGTGACGCCCCACAGCAGAGGAGCAGACGGAGGCTGCAGACGTGGGAAGGCTGCGCTCGGCCCGCGTGCCGTCCGAGAGCCCAAACGGCGTGCCGGCAGTCCAGATACCTGGCACACTCAGCCTGTCGGCGGGAGCCGGCCCCCAGCTTCCCCGTATCGATCTAAACCAAGTAGACAGAGGTGGCAGCTCCAAGGACGCGCTGGGGACGTGCAGACAACAAGGAATGCGTCTGAGTCCTGGTCACAGCGGGCGGCTGATGGCAGCGAGCGCGCCCAGGATTGCAGCCCGCCGCCTCCTGGCGCCAGCTCCCACCTGGTCCCGGCCCGACTTCACCCCAGAGCCAGCGGGAAACCATCCTGCAATGCTCCCAGAGTGGCTGTGACAGGCTGCCCTGGAAGCGTCTTCTTCATATCAAGAGGCATGAAAAAGTTAAGGCCACTTACACCACGGACTCCGCTCTTGAGGCTTCATATTAAGGAAATAACTGAAGTGAAAGAAAAGAGCTCAGGTCCAGTGGTGGCCGTTCCTTTGTTATCCACGTGGGAGTGCAGAGCGGGACGTGACCTCAGCCCTCACCAGCAGGAAGTGACCACGTGATCCACTCCACGGAAATTAAAAAATGTGACTGCAGAAACAGGGATTCGTCCAAAGAGCATCTATTGAATGCCACCGAGCGCCACTTCAGACACTGAAACCGCGGGCAGAACAGACTAGGGCCTTGCTCTTGTTCAGTTTACGCTCCAGCGTGTGTGGCAGAGGAGAGCTCATGCAACAGGCAAAAAGTGGATGATTCAGAATTAAGTGGAAAACGCAGAAGAGAAAGATTGCACGTGTAATATGATTCTTCCCATGCCATGGACTCAACTCTGTGAACAAGGATTGGAAGGAAGCCAGGAGAAATAGCTGATGGGGTGACACAGCTGTGAACAACTTCTTTCCATTACTGTTGTTCCAATGTTTTTAGTGAAATATTTTTAAAAAATGAAAATGGGGACAAAAATCCTCTGATGTTTTTAGCATTCACTCCCCTATTTCACAGGGCGTGTGTTTTTCTGACTGTAGAGCTAAAACAGAAAGTGTAGCACAGACACGCCCGAGGAAGGAAGGAAGGAGAGAGGGAGGGCTGTGGAGGGGGAGATGGGAAGGAAGGCAGAAGACCGGACGCGTTTTTGTGCTGATTTCTGGCTTTAACCAGACCCCTTGTTGTTCGCACTTGTCTCTCGAGGCCCCACGCCCATGAGATTGAAGTGGAAGACATAAAAGGTCACCCAGACGTAAACTGATGCGTTTGGGTGAATACGGACCTTTATGTTGCCACCACCGTAGTGGACCAGTGCAGTCCAGTCAAAGCAAGTTTGCCAAACAGCTGCAAAACTAGCAAGCGTTTGGTGACGACCTGCAGCCAAATTCAGTCACAACCTTCAAGCTGCAAGTCTGACTCTAAATATGGAAACCGTGCGTGTTTTCAAGTCCCAGCCACTCAGCCACCCCGACACAGATGACCCCATGTCGACTTTAGTGCTGATAGTGAACGGCTGGGATGTGTTTCTTTAAAACATCTCCTTGCTTGTGTTCTGGATCCGGCCGTCATCTGTTCTGGGTTTCAGGCTTTCGGGTCATGAAAGAATGCAGAGCACTTCGGGTGAAGAGGTGAGAGTCCCCAGCCCTCTTCTGGCTGCTCGGCGTCTACCATCTGCTCCTTGCTCTCCGGCCACTTAAGAGTTGCCCCTGCCGCTTCCCCTGCTGTGCACTCGTCCCCAGGCCCCGCCGAGCTCCCCCGTGCGCTGCCCTGCCCTGGGGGGCAGCTGCCAGCTCCCGGAGGGCTGCGTTTCTGCAAGCTGCAGGATGGTCCTTGCAGGTGGCTGGTGCAGGAATTTGCAGCTTGCCAACTGCTTTGAGATACAAAGCTAAAAATACACGTGTGCGTGCACATGTGCGCGCGTGTGATTCCCCATGACAAGCAGCAAGGAAACAGCGACAAGGGGACACATGCTGCTGCGGCTGCCGCAGAATGATCGTCAGCAGACAGTGTTTGCTAAGTGCGTCTCTGCGGCGGGTGTGAGGGCACCGTGTGCGGGCGGGCCCTCACGAGATGAAGACCAGGCTCCTCCTTTCTTCTCCCTGCCCCCGCCGCCAGCACAACCTCGCCTTTCACTAGCTCTCCACTCGGGCGTTTCGCTTTGGTTTCCGTACCTGGACTTGATCAATGTTTTGAAAGAGAAAGGGAGTGCTGCGGTCAGAGAGGGCGTCTTCACACGCGGAGGCTCCATCCCCACGCCTTCTCGAGGCGCAGGAGGAGATGGGCGCTGAGCCCGGGGGACCCGAACACGAGCGGCCCTTTCCCGCGGGGAGGCGACTCAGCACCGGGAGCGCTTCTGCCTCAGGAGACGGCCTCGCCGCGAAGCACGCCTCGGGGGCCCCAGGTCGGCTGCTGCCCCAGGAGGGCGGGGCCGGAGGGCGGCCTCGGCTAGGGTCGCGCCCTTCCCACGTGACCCTCCTCCAGGCGCTGGCCGCGGTAGGGGTCCAAGGGCGTAGCCAGTTTGGGTCAGCGCGGGAGGGGGACTGCAGCGTCCCCCCAGCATGTCGCGGCGGGAGCTCAGCGAGCCCCCTGGCCCTGGGTTCTGAGAGGGTTGGGCCAAGGAGGCCTGAAGACGCGACTGGATGAGGTTAAGAAGATGGTTACTAGCACGTGGGGCCCTGGGGGGAAAGGAGACGCGCCAACAACGAGGATACCACTCACCTTACCAACACCCCAGCCCATCGGGAGGGATCGGCCCCACGAAGAATCACACCGCCTGCCAGTTCCCAGAGCCGACCCGCCTTGGACCTGAAACCCGCTGGCTGACAGTCTGTGTCTTCTAGACGGAGGACCTTGTAGCAGCACGACAGATGTACATGGTACAGCCAACCCACAGGGGAGGACTGAGGACTATTGACTACTGCGCGCAGAGCCCTCCTTGGCATTCGTTATGGATTCAACCTCCATGCGCCGCCAAATCCTTGCGTTGGAACCTTGCGCCCCAGCGTGGTGGTATTTGGAGCCTCTGGGGGTAACTCGGGGTAGATGAGGTCGTGAGGTGGGGCCTTTGTGGGGGGATTAGTGCCCTTATAAGCGGGGACACCAGAGTGCTGCACTCTCTCTGCCTCGCGAAGACACAGCGGAAGGCGGCGTCTGCAGAACCCACCCGGCTGGCGCCCTGCCCCTGGCTCCCAGCCTCCAGGGCGGAGGAGGAACGCCTGCTGTTTGAGCCACTCAGTCGGAGCTGTTTGTCTCAGCGGTGCGAGGAGACGGACACAACACTGACACTCAGGGACCAGGACGGCATCCCGGCCCTGCCACGGCGGGGCCCGTGGGAGCTGGGTGACAGTGTGACACTGACTTGTGAGGACCTCTTTTTTATTGTGGCTGTCAGCCCTCCGTGTGTTATGTATGAAGAACACGGACACTTCCCTACTTTGCTGTTTGTCTCAATTTTTAAACACTTACTTCTTTTGCCAGTTAGCGCTTGAAGTGTTCGTGTGCGGAAGAGAACTGCGCCGTCCCCGCGTCCCCCGCGTCCCCCGAGGAGCCCGGCGCCCTTGCAGGAGGCCTCGCAGGCCCCCTCGGGCGGCGCCCCGCTGCCCCTGCCGTGCAGCTCGGGGCGGGCGCGGGCCTCGCCGGGCTGGTGCTGAGCGAGAGCGGGAGCGTGTAGCTGGGCCCGAGGCTTCAGAAGGGCTTGGATCTCCTCACAATTTTCAGCAGGATTTTAGTACTTATTGCTGTCTCTTCGGCAGCATTTTACGCCGTTACACCCCGTTTGTCCATGAAGCTCCCCGTTCTGTGGCCCTCTGCTGCTTTGCTCCCTTCATGACCCTGCTTATCCTGGGCCACTCCTCTCCTGTCCCTATGGGTTCCCCCGTGGTCTCCTCTCCGACGAAGTAAACGTTCCTCAAACTTCTGCCCTTGGCCTATTTCTCTGCTTTCCGCCTGACTTCCTAAGTGAGATTATTCACTCTTACAACTTCGGCTGTAGTTCTCTCCCAGAACCCACCTCTGACCACTTTCTGGAATTCTAAATTTCTAACTGCTTGCTAAACACCGTCACCCAAATGTCCGACCAATGCACTGAATTCAGCCTATTCAAAATGGATCTCATCAGTGTCCTCCAAAGCAGTTCCACCTCCTAGTCAGTGTTCCCCAGGTGCCAAGTGTCAGAACTTCAGAGGCATCCATCGGTTACCCTTGATGCCTCCCTTCCCCTCAGGCCGTGCATGCAGTTTGGCCTCTACAGTGTCTTTGGAAGATGTCTCAACTTCTGGACCTTCTGCAGACCCTGCACACCTGCAGCTCCGGCCCGTCTGTTCTGCCCGTGGGTGGAAAGCCTTACTGTTGCTCTGGCCTCTCTCTAGTGCCTCTATCAGCCTCTCCAGGGGCCGTTTCCCACCACTTCCTCCATCTGGGTCCTTCTCGCTTCTGTCTTCAAACTTTGCCTTTCTATCAGTCCCGTAACATCCTTCGAATCTATAGAGAAAAAGTCTGTATTATCTTTATCAATACCTTCCTCCTACTCATTTTTTCCATTGAAATATAATCCACATACCATGAAATCCACCTTTTTGAAGTGTACGGTTCAGTGGTTTTTCTGCATTCACAAGGTTGTGCAGCAATCCTCCCCGTCTAATTCCAGAATGTTCTCATCACCCCAAAAAGAAAGCCCCTACCCTTCAGCGGTCACCCCCCATTCTCCCCTTCCCCCGGCTCCTGCAAATGCTAGTCTGCTTTCTGTTGCTCTGGATGTGCCTAATCTGGACATTTCATGTCAATGCAGTGATGCAACTCATGGTCCTTAGTGACTGGCTGCTTTCACTTAGCGTAACGTTGTCAAGGTTCACCCAGTGCTGTGGCTGCATGGGAAGGAATTTTTTTCTACTTTATGGCCTAGTCATATTCCATTGAATGGATATACCACATTTTGTTTACCCATCTGTTCATCAACAGATATATGGATTGTTTCTATCTTTTGGATATTCAGAATAATGCTGCTATAAATATTCATGTACAAGTTTTTGTCTGAAGACTTGCTTTCAGTTCTCTTGGGTATATACATAGGATGGGAGTGGAATTGCTGGGTCTATGTTTGACTTTTTGAGAGTGTTTCTCAGAGTGGCTCAGAGTGACTGCACCATTTTACATCCCTCCCATCAGTGTATGAGGGCTCCAATTTCTCTACATCCTTGCCAACACTTGTTGTCTTTTTTGTTCTAGGCACACTAGTGGGTATGAAGTGGTGTCTTATTGGGGTTTTGATTCACATTGTCCTAATAACCAGTGATATTGTGTATGTGTGCGTGTGCGTATTGGCCACTTTTATATCTTTGGAGAAATGTCTATTCAAATTCTTTGTCCATTTTTTTCTATTAACTATTTTTTAAGATTAAAGTCTCTTTTATTTTTTGTTGGTTTTTGTCAATTTTTTTAAAAAACTGACACATAATTGACATTTAACATTATATTAGTTTCAGATGTATAACATAATGGTTCAATTTGTCTACATTAAGAAACCATCACCACAGTAAGTCTAGTGAACATCCATCATGACGCATAGTTACAGTTTTTCCCTTGTGATGAGAACTTTTAAGATCAACTCTCTTAGCAGCTCTTAAATGTACAGTACAGTATTGTCAACCATGTCACCACACAGTACATCACATCCCCAGGACTTACTTATTTTACAACTGGGAGTTTGTACCTTTTGACCACCTTCATTCATTTCATCAACCCCCGAACCCCCACCTCTGGCCATCACCAATCTCTTCTCTGTCTCTGTGACTTCAGGTTTTTGTTCTTGTTTTTTGGACTCCACATAAAAGTGAGATGGTGGTATTTGTCCTTCTCTGACTTATCTCACTTAGCATAATGCCTTCAAGGTCCATCCATGTTGTTGCAAATGGCAGGATTTCCTGTTTTATGGCTGAATAAGATTTCTCTGTGTGTGTGTTTAATCACATTTCCCTCATTCATTTATCTACTGGTGGACACTTAGGCTGTTTCCATGTCGTGGCTGTTGTAAACAGTGCTGCAGTGAATATTGGAGTACCTACATCTTTTTGAGTTGGTGTTTTCATTTCCTTTGGGCAGATACCAAGAGGTTGGAATGCTGGATCATATGGTAGTTCTATTTTTAATTTTTTTTAGGAACTTGCATCTTTTTTTCCTTAGCAGCTGCACCAATTTACATTCCCACCAACAGTGCACAAGTTTCCCCTTTTCTCAACATCCTCACCAACCCTATTTCTTGTCTCTTTGGTAACAGCCGTTCTAACAGGTATGAGGGGCTATCTCATCGTGGTTTTGACTTGCATTTCTCTGAAGATGAGTGATGTTGACCACTTATTCTTGTATCTGTGGCCATCTGGATGTCTTCCTTGGAAAAATGTCTCTCCAGATCCTCTGCTTGTTTTTTAATCAGATAGTCTGTTTTTCTGCTATTCAGTTGTATGAGTTCTTTATATATTTTGGGTATTAACCTTTCATTAGATATATGATTTGCAAATGAGAAATAAAATATCACTAATACCTTTAAAACTCTGTGGCTCCTTGCTGATTGCATCCTCTTCTCAACCCCTCCCCTGTCCCCGGGCTGTTTTATTTTTACATTCCCATGAATTTTATTTTTATGTTCCTAATTCCTTAACAATATTGCTTCTAAATCTTATTTAAATTGTATCATATTTTTTCCTTTGCAGGCTGATATTTTTATTTAACCTTCTGCTTATAAAATTCACCCATGGTCGTATGTTTAGCTCTAGTTTATTTTTACTGCTGTGTGTTATTTCACTATGGAAACACACCACAGTGCATCTATCCATTCTTCTGTTTCTCCTCCTCCAAACAACTCTCCACGCTGCTGCTAGAGAGATCTTTCTAAAAGGTAAATTCAACCAAGCCATTTCTCTGTTTAAAATCCTTTAGTGGCTTCTCTTTGTCGTCAGTGGGGGAAATTGTTTGCACAGGGTATAAAACTCCTTGTGATCTGGTCCCTCTTTACCTCTTCAGACTCCTCTCCTGCTGCTTCAAGATTTCCCCTTCATCAGCAGTTTGGTGTGTCTAACGTGCGTTTGCATTTATGTGTATTTTGTTTATCCTGCCTGAGTTCTCTGAGTTTCTTGAAATCATGATTTGCTGTTTTCTCATTAATTTTAGAAAATTCTCTTCCATTATCTCTTTAAATATCTCTTCTACCTCTTTCTCTTCATTCTTTTTCCTCTGAGAGTCCAATTCCAAATATATTAGACAATTTAAAATTGCCCAACTGATCTTGGACACCCTCTTCTTTTTTCCCTAACTTTATTTTCTCTTTCTGTTTAATTTTGGATCAGTTTTTAAAAATGTAAATGCAAGTTTATTGATTTTTTCCCTTCTACCTGTGTTCAGTTTGCTAATAAACCCATCAAAGAAATTCTTCATATCTGATATTGTGTTTTCCATTTGTAGCATTTCCGTTTGATTTTTAAAAGATAGTTTCCATTTGCTCTGCTTAAATTTCCTATCTATTTATGCATTGGTCCATCTTTTCCACTATCCTTTAACATATTCTTTTAACAGTTCGACTGCACAAGCACATTATATTGCATGTAAATACATATATACAGTATACTGCATACTGCACTTTTTTTTTTTAGTTTTCATATATGTACTAATTATTGTTTCTAAGAACAGAGTAGATCTTTAGCTTTTTAAACTTACATAGTTATCAAACGAATAATGCCAACTACAAAATAAGAATCAACAGAATGCGGTAATCCAATCAAAGGACAATCAGATGTGCTTACACATATTCAAGAAATCAAAATAATAATTAGTTCATTTGTGTCATTATTGTTATTATTTTTTAGATTCCACATATAAGTGATACCATATATTTTTCTTTCTCTGTCTGACTTACTTCACTTAGAATGACAATCTCCAGGTCCATCCATGTTGCTGCAAATGGCATTATTTTATTCTTTTTTATGGCCAAGTAGTATTCCATTGTATATATGTACCACATCTTCTTTATCCAGCCATCTGGTGATGGACATTTGGGTTGTTCCCATGTCTTGGCTGTTGTAAATAGTGCTGCTGTGAACATTCCACTAATCCTTTAACATATTAATCACAGTTACTTTAAATTCCCTAAGAGTTACAACATCTGGGTCATCTCTGAATCTGATTTTATTGATTCCTTCATCTGTTAACAGTGGGTTGTGTTTTCTTTGATTTACTATGTGTCTCGTAATTTTTTATGGAATGATGGACATCATTCCCTACTCCACGGGCAGACAGCGGATGTGTCTACCCCTCCTCCAGACCCAGTGGCTCTTTGGCTGGTTCCTGGGGCAGGAGACAGGGCTTCTGCCCCTCCCATAGATGCAGACAGGCTCCCTTCTTCTTCTTGTTCAGCAGTCCTAGGGGAAGAGGATTTGCTGCTGCTCCCTCTGGCTTAAGGCTTTTGCTTCACAGGAGAAGAACATCTGGGGAAGCATGTGGTGTTTTGTGCCCACCCTCTAGAAGCTGCATTCACCAGCCACACATCCGTGTTAATGAGGGGAGCTCTCTCAGGCCCCCTGCCCTGTGAGTTCCAGTCTTTCTTATAAGCAGTGAGAGGAGTTTCGTGGAAGAGTCTTGGGATGAGTGCAAACTTCTGTGTCCCTGGGGCTCTGAGTGCTAAACTGATAGATGAGCTGCATGTGGCCATTGGAAATCTGTTCACCTTTTAGCTGATGTCTTCCTATCCACTTCTACCGCAGCCTCTTTTTCTCCTGCACTCTTTCAGTGGTCAAAGAGGTATTCTGTCCCCTCTGCTGGGAAGGGCTTGTCATTCTTTGGAATTCAGCCTTTGCTCTCTGCTGGGTTCAAGACAAGTCATGACTTGGTGGACGATCCAACCTCTCCTCATTGTTAGGGTGGAAGCAGCCTCCCCATGGGGCTCTGCCCAACGTGAACGGAGGTGACTCCCAGACCCATCCTTCCTGCCTTCTCCTCCGTGTCCTGACCCTGTGCAAACAGAACACCCTGCGACCCTGAAGCAGTGCCACTCCACTCTCTGCTGGGAATGGCCTGCCCCATCACTCTTTTGTTGTAGTTTTATCAGATTTTTTTTTTAACAACATAGTTTAAAAGCAAGTATTTTAAAAGCCTTGTTACTAGAGGCAGAGGTCCCTGTTCCTTCAGAGGCAACACTTTCAACTCCTTCGATGATTCTTTTGGTATATGCCTTCGTATCTCTAAGTAACATTTTTAGATGACTAGTTCTTAATTTTTCAGTTTTAGATAATGTCAATTTATATTCCATTATGGAAGATAAAGATATGCCTCTCTCTTTCTCCCCTTCCTCCACTACAAACATCCACCTCTTTGGTCCCCCACCCCACCTTCTAAAAATATTTCCTTATATCTTTGGTAAGATCAATATTTAGAATTTACTTTAATATGACCTTTTAAATGCTATTCAAAGCTGAACCATGGAGTAAATTGTAATAATTTAAACCTTCCTCAAAAATATTCTGCTCCTCTTAGACTAAATAATTGTCCTGTGTGCTTAGTTTCTGTCACTGATCCAATGCTAATCATTAATTCAACCCTAAACTCTGTGTCACAGGTCTCCATTCTTTCTCAGCACATTTAGACGCAACAGGTGTGTATGGGTTTCCCCTTCTGCCTGCTGGGCTCTGGCTGGACCACGCCTCGTGCCTAGCTTGTCTTGCTCGAGTCTCACTTCACTACCGATCAGCCTGCTGAACCCCCTGCCTCCCGTGCCGACAGCTTTTTCTTTTTTGGTTTATTTCACTATGCTGATGGAGTGTACAGTCAAGTAGCGTCCTTAGGGGACACACTCCCAGGGTTCGTGTTGGGTAAATTTACACCACTTGGCACCTCTCTGTTCTGTCACTGGAGTCACAGTGGTGGCTGAGATACATGGGGTCCTCGCCTTCCTGGAGCTTTCAGTCCAGGGGGTGCAGCACGCACACAGACAAGACAAGCACAGGTAATAATAAGTGGAAATGATACGAGGAAAACAAAGCAGGGTACAGAGTGGAGACTTGGAGTGGGAGCGACAGGGCCCTTATGTAAGGGCCCGAGGCTTCCTTCCCGGGCGGGTAATGCAGGCTCCGTCTGAGGGAGTGCAGAGTCGGTGGGAGGTTTGCCCTTCCTGTGGTGGCTGAGCTGAGCCGGGCCGGGGGGCCTTTTTAGTGGAAAGTTAACGCCCAGGAGCCTAGCGCATTTGACTGTGACGGGCCTCTGTCATGGTCCTCTCTTTAGGATGAGCGAGCGCCCCAGAGCAGACACACAGGTGTCCTGGGGTCCCCGGTCCCTGCATGCCGGTAGTGCTGCGCCAGCTCCCTCAGGGTGCTCTGATGGGGGAGTGTGTCGGGGGCGCGGGGAGAGGGGGCGGCACCCCTCACCATTGCGGTTGGTGATAAGGTCTTTGCCAGCAGAGGTCTGGGGCAGAATATCATCAAAAGCCCAGCAGTGAGAAAGCGTCGGTGACCCTCCGATGCCCTCTCCTCGTGATGGGCTTTCTCTCCAAGTCAGTCACACCAGTTAGGTGACCCTGTGCCCAGCTTCCCTGGATGGAGACACAGAGCTGTCAGTTTCAGGAGCACCCGGCCTCTCCGTGGATGTCACCTGCTCTACGTCCTTTGTCACCCTCTCCTCTGCTGACAGGACTGTGCTCACGAGCTTTGGCAAAGCTGACGAAGAGGGAACAGCTTGTCACTGGGCCACTGAGACAGCACCTCTGCAGGGTGGCCTTTGTCCCCCTCTTGACTCTGGCCTTTTGATTAATCAGTGTCCTGATTTCTCCCATGACCCCGAGGCTGACTGGCGTCCCGTGTCACTGGGTGATCTCACACACCACGCCGAGGGGAGAGGGTCAGCCGTGCTGTGTTCTCTCCAAAGCCGGGGCTGAACTTTCCCACCAGAACACCGCGGGAAGAGGTAGTTCCCCCCGAACTCGCAGCTGGGGCTGAGCGGAAGGAAACACCGCCAGTTCAATAAAACGCCTTGAGCGGCTCCGTCTGCTCAACACCAGGAGGGACGCCTGAGGCGGACGCTGGACCCTGGGCGACAACGATGTGTCCTGTGTCCGTGGAGGTCCGTCGGCTGAACAAGCGTCCCTCCCTGGGGGTGCTGACAGTGCGCGTGGCGGGGGTCAGGGGTAGAGGGCAACCTCTGTACCTTCCTCTCAGTTTGGTTGTGAACCTAAAACTGCTCTAAAAGAATAGTGTAAAAGGAAAAAAAGCACTGTAAATTCCCAAAGCAGGATTTAAAAAAAACAAAACGGGTTAAATTAGAGGACTAAATAAGGCTACCTGACTCGGTGCCTGGAAACTCAGCTGGCTCAGAAGAGCGCGTGGTTGTCACCTCATTTGTGAGCCGACAGGCGGTGGACAGGGTGCTCAGGGCCCCTGGCTCCGTGCAGGCCCGGGGTGGGCAGCCGTGCTGCCTCCCAGGCCCTCCAGGCCCGCGCCAGCCCGGCGGCCGGGTCAGCTGCTTCCCTCTGCCCCCAGGGCGCGAGGACACCCGCGTGCCTGGGCCAGGCAGGGTCACCCGCGTGCCCGGGCCAGGCAGGGTGTGTGCCCGGGCCAGGCAGGGTCACCCGCATGCCCGGGCCAGGCAGGGTCACCCGCGTGCCCAGGCCAGGCAGGGTGTGTGCCCGGGCCAGGCAGGGTCACCCGCATGCCCGGGCCAGGCAGGGTCACCCGTGTGCCCGGGCCAGGCAGGGTGTGTGCCCCGGCCAGGCAGGGCCAAGGCAGTGGGTGAGCCCGGCCTGGCTTCTTTGCCCTCTGTTCCCGCCCGGGGTTCTCGTCCAGGGAGGAGGAGCTGGGGTTTCTGCGCATCCCGGCACCCTGTGACCTGCACCCACCCCGCGGCCCTGTGAGGTGGGTGGGACCCCTGCCCTGCCTCGGGGTCAGCGCCTACCCACCCAGAGAGACGGCTCTGAGCCCGGCTCTGCCACCGCCGCCGCGGGCTTGCGGCTAACCCACTGAGCCCGGGCACGCCTGTCCCTCCGCCCGGCCGGGAGGGCCCCGGGGCCGCGGGCTGCGGGCTCCCCGTGGTCCCCGAGGTGGGTCGGCCGGCCCCCGGCGGCGCGCTGACCGGGAGGGGTGAGAGGAGATGAGGCCTCCGCGCTCATACGCTCCGCGTTAAGTTTCCATCTTCCGCAGGCTGCCGTCCCCCCAGCCCCGGGAGCCTGAGCCAGGGACGCTCCGAGGCTTTTTCACAGCAGATGTCAGCAGAGCTCCCCTGCCTGCTGTCCCAGTGGGGGTCTGGGGGGGGACACAGATGTCACTCTGTGCTCTCAGAGATAGTGTGCCCAGAGGACTTGGACGAAGGATGGCGGGGGTGGGGGCGGGCGGGGGGAGGGGGAGAGACGGCTTGAATGATTGAGCAGCGCTTGGTCCGCCCTGCGGTGAAGCCCCAGCCCCTTCCTGGCCCTGGAGGGTGATGATCAGCAGAATTTCTGAAGCCCACGGTGGCCCAATGGCTTCCTCCAAGTGACAAATGGCACCGTTGCAACTCGAACGCCTGTAGGTTTCCTCCTCTGAGGCAGAGCTGCCTTCTGCCTTGAGGGTGAGCTGTGACATGTCCAGTCGTCACTGAAGGCAGTGACGTGCGCCCCCACTCGCTATGAGCGGACTCCCTCCCCCACCGTCGAGTCCCGTGGGCCCGGTTCCCGGGGCTGTGGGACCCCGCTGGCGGAGGGCCACCTGCGGGGGTGGCCGCAGCGCCCCTCCCGCACTGCTGTGACAGAGCTTGTGCTGTACCCCCGCCCTGGACTGTGGACGCTCGGAAGACAGAACGTCCGCCTGATCCGTCTGCTTTCCGGGATCTCACGCGGAGCCAGGCACACGGAACTGCCCCTTAAACAGTAGTCGGAAGGGTGGGGGATCAGCCTGTGCCTTGCTATGTCTTCCCTGGGTCCTGAGCTCAGGCACTGGGGGAGCTGTCAGCGGTTACAGAAGTTGACTCTGTGGGGCTGCAGCGTCTGAGCACAGGGAAGGAGGTCACCCGAATAAATCATGGCCCTTCAGCGTGTTAAAGGTCCTGTGCTTCACTTCCAGCGAGTGAAGTGATGGAGCGAGTGGGAAGTCCACAGCAAATTTCAGAATGATCTCCGTAGGGATCGTCCAGCACAATTCCCTCATTTTCTCCAACAAGGAGGCCTAGAGAAAATCGTTTCTCAAGTTCCACTGCTAAGCACCCCCACTGACTGCTTGTGAGAAACTCTGCCTTGCAGTCCTGTACACCTTTCACTGTATCACCCTGACTCCCTGTTTATTTGCTTCTTTTAAGAATAGAAATTGCATAGAATTTAAAGAATAGAAATTGATAAACAAGGTAGAAAGTGGGCAGCAGGAGAATGCTTAAGGGACTTGCGTCAGAACATGCAGGTCCTCGTCTTGGTCTCGCCCACCGGCTATCCAGGTGGGACTGACTGACAGAGGGCATTCTTCTGGGCAGGACAAAGGAGACGTGGGTCTACGTTCCAGTATCTCCTCATTCCTTTCTCTTACGCTTAAGGTTTCCTGGTGAGTTTTTGTTTGTTGCTTTGTTAGGTCTGCCTTGTCCACTTCGAAACAGAAAGGAAACCAGTCGCGTCTCTTTCCTCCTTCCTTCCCCAGGCTGGGTCTGTTCCCAGGGCAAGTCTGACCCTTGAACTACATCCTCCATGGACCCCCTTCCTCCTCTGATTGCCAGTGAGGACACTGAGGAGGAGGAAGGGGAGGGGTGGGACGATGAGGAGGAGAAAAAAGAGGAGAAAACGGAGAAAGCCAGCCACCATCCACTGTCACCAAATGAGCAGGCCAGGCCGCCCAGCTGCATGGCTCCTTGGGGCGCCACTGCCATTGTGGCAAACACGGATGGCACCCACTGGAGGTGTGCAGCTGCAGCCGCACGCCATGGGCGGCCCTGAAGGTGGTAACACCGGAACAGAGGGCGTTCGTTCCCAGTACAGGGCTGCCTTCCAGATGCCCCCCGCGTGGCCGTCCTTTCCCTCCTTCCCGGAAGGACTGGTGGGGAGTCCACCCTGGAACCGCGTCTGGAGACAGCGCCCTCAGAAGCGAAAGAGTTCCCTCCTGCCAGACACTAGGGTCCCTGAGAACTGAGAGGTGGGCTCTCGGGGGGCTGGGGGCCGACCCCGCCTGACTACTCAGGCCCGGGCTGAGGCTGCGGCTTACTTTCCCCCTTTGACCCCTTAGTCTCCACCCGGGAGGAAACTGCGGCAGAGGGCGCTCGGCTGGCGCCCTTCCCACACAGCAGTTTGCGCGGCCCGAGCCCCGTGGCCGGGTGTCAGACCTCGTGGCCGTGGTCTCGTGGAGCCCAGACCTCCGTCCGCTCCCTCCGCTCTGGCGCTGGCCGCCGGCTGCTGGCCGACGCCCCCATCCCACCCCGGCCAGGCTCAGGGCCGTGGGGCCGAGGAGGGAGGCGGGGCCGGCTCCGGGGGCGTGGCTTCTGCACTCCCGGAAGTTGCCGGGGCGGGTCTCGGCCTATCAGCAGCCGTGCTCTCGGGCAGCAGGGCCTGGGGCGCTCGCCTGGGCCTGTGTCATCGTGCTGACCCCCCAGACAGTTCCGGCCCAGAGGCAACGTTGTAGCTGGGCCGGCCCGGGGGTCTCCGTGCAACCGCAGGACGCACCTCCGCCACAGGGATGGAGAGGATGACTTAGGGCCTGGAGGGCACGCGTGAGGTCACGGTGGAGAGGGAGTGGGCCTGGGGCCCTGCCTTGTTAGGACCAAGGCGGGGTGTCCAGGCTTAAAGGGGTTCACTCTTGTCTAATTTAAGGCGTAAGAGTGGGAGAGAGGGCGCGGCCGGGAGAGGGGAGGTCACTGGAGTAGTTACCCAGCTCCCAGGGCTTCCTGAGAGGACTCCTGGGGGGCAGCGGCCTAACCCCTCCCCGGCTGTTTTGCTGGCAGCGGTCGCACGGCAGGGCGTTCATTGCAGAAGGACGTCTTTTGGAATAGATGCCTCTGCAATCGGAAGCTTAACGTCAGGCACTTAACTCCAACCCAAAGCTCAGTGTGAAGTGCTGACCCGACCGTTCAGAGCTGCGCAGCACCAGAGACCCACACGTGGGTAGCACACAAGGTAGCTTTTTGTGACGGAGAAAGTGGGAGGCTGGCTGAGAGGCTGCGGAGACGGAAACCGGGAAGCCAGGGCGAGAGCAGGGGCCCTGGGAAAGCCTCCTGTCGGCCTCCTCCCTCCCAGGAAGGGCGGCCTCTGATGGCCTCCCACCAGAACTGCGAGGGCGGGGGCGCCAGCCAGCCTCCCGCCCGCCGCCCCTTCCCAGAGGAGGGGTGCGATTTATAGCCACGCTGGATGATGGGTCTTAGTTCTGCTTTTTCGTCTCTTGCAGCTCTGAAACGTCATGCCACTCTTCAAGGAATCAAGTCACACTTTACCCAAGAGAACAGTCCTCACCATTGTGATACACAGAAGCGCTGCTGTGTAATTGTGTGGCTGCGCTTTCTGATCAAGTATGAGCAGTGCTCTGAAGTGAAAAGCAAGCGTACGAGAGAGTTGTCGTTGAAATGCTAAATATGTATAAACAGTTTTAAAATCTAGTGATTTTTGTCAGGCTTTGGGGGATTCTTGCTCTTTGTCTCGCAACATAACTGAGGAACGGATGTGAAATTACAGGAGAAGGCCCCAGAGCGCGCCCTGGGTGTGTGGTATCCTCACTTTTAATGCTCTTACGTCCTCCTGTCGTGGAGATTCTAATTTATCTTGCAGTTCAGTTTCCAGGAACTGAACATACTTAATTTTCAGTCTTTTCTTTGGTTCAAATCTTTATTCCATGTCTTCTTATTATAAGTACTAGTGCTAGAGAATAAAACGCAACACCGTATTTCACACACACAGAGCTGGCTACTTCAGCTCTGAGGAATGACTGAGAACTTTCGCATCGACATTCATCAGCGATATTGGGCTATAGTTTTCTTGCAGAATCCTATCTGGCTTTTGTATCAGGGTAACGCCGGGCTCATAAAATGAGTTTGAGAGTATTTCTTCCTGTTTAATTTTTTGGGGAAAAATTGGAGAATAATGGGCGTTAATTCTTTTAAAAACGTTTGATAGGATTCACCGTGAAGGCATCCGACCCTGGACTTCCCTTTGTTGGGAGGTCTTTGATTACTGATTATACCCCCTTACTCGTTATTGGTCTGTTGAGATTTCCTGTTTCTTCCTGATTCAGACTTGGCAGGTTGCACGTTTCTAGATATTTATCCATTTCTTGTGGGTTATCCAGTTTGTGGGCATATAATTTTTCATAGTAGTCTCATAATCCTTTGTATTTCTGAGGTATCAGTTTTAACTTCTCCTCTTTCATTTGTAATTTTATTTATTTGAACTTCCTTTTTTTCTTGGTGATTCTAGCTAACATTTGTCAGTATTGTATGTCTTTTCAGAAAACCAGCGTTTAGTTTTGTTGACCTTTTTGACTGTTTTTCTGTTATTTCATTTATCTCTCATTATCTTTATCTGCTTCCTTTGCTAGCTTTGTGCTTGGTTTGTTCTTGTCTGTCTAGTTCCCTGAGCTGTAAAGCTGTTTGAGATTTTTTCTTTTTTCTTAGTGTGGGCATTTACACCGTATGATTCCGTCTTATCACGGCTTTTGCTGTATCTCTTAAATTTTGGTATGTTGTGTTTCCACTTTTGTTCAAGATATTTTTTGATTTCATCTTTGACTTAGTTGTTCTGGAGTGTGTGGTTTAATCTCCAAATATCTGTGAATATTCCAGTTTTCCTCCTATGACTGATTTCTAGCTTCCTACCACTGTGGTCAGGAAAGATACTCGTTACGATCTCAGTCTTCTTAAATTTTCCGAGACTTGTCCTGTGACCTGTCGTGCGCGCCCTCCCGGAGGAAGGTCTGTGGCTGCTTGGGAAGAGTGCGCCTTCCGTGCTGTCAGATGGAAAGATCTGTATACGCCTCTTAGGTTCACTGGTCTATGGTATGGTTCAAATGCAACGTTTCCGCATTGATTTTCTGTCTGTGAGCGCCGGTCCTCAGCAGGGTTCTCAGCAGTGGAGGCTAGTGTTAGGAGGCGGACTGGGGCATGCAGGAACACAGCCTGAAGGGCTAGCCGCAGGAGAGCCCAGTGGCATGGGCCAGTGACCGGAGACGGGCCTGGATCTGGGCCCAGGGCAGCTGCAGGGGCCCCCGCTCTCAGAGTGCTGCTCTAGTGGCCGCACTGTCTCCCACCAGCATGCACGCAGCAGTGGACCAGTGATGGGGGCTGGGCTGGAGGTGTGCAGGTGTGCAGATGGGGCTAGTTACAGGTAAGCTCTGTGGTACAGGCCAGCGACAGGAGAGGGGTCGAATCCTGGCCTTGGCTGTCAGAGTGCACTTCTGTGGCCAGAAGATCTTGCCATGGGTGTGCCCTTGGCCATGAGGCTGGTGCTGAGGGTCAGGCTCAGGGCATGCGGTGTGCAGCGAGAGGAGTTAGCCCTGGGCGCAGGGGCTGTAAGCTGGCATCTTGCACTTACACGGCCTCAGAAGCCCGAGCTGGCTGCCTGTGCAGATCCCAGGCTCAGTGGAGGCTGGGTGGGGCTGGGGAGCGAGGACGAGGATAGGGAGGGACTCAGGCAGCCGGCATCAGTGACCGTGCATCCGTGGGGCTCAAACCAGCGAGATATGCAGCTGGCCATTGGTTTCTTCCGAGGCGGAGGCTGCTGGGGTCCCTGCAGAGCAGGCCCTGGGAGCCTTGGTCGCTGGGTTGCTGTGCGTTTGATGTTTGATTGCCCTGCTCTTCTCCCGTCGTCCTAGCTGTCTCTAGATACCTCAGCGTGGCCGGCCTGGGCGCATTGAAAGCAAAGCAAGACCTTCGCCCCGCGCCCCCAGAGCCAGGGAAGCCAGTTGTTCACCCTAGTCTCCCGTTTTCCATGAGGGGGCCTCTTTGTGGCTGGGAGCTCGCTCTTGGCACAAGCTGTCTGCTTGGGGATGGGCTGATGCAGCAAAAGGGGCCTCCTCCTTCTCGTCTTGTGTGGTCATTCTTGGGCTTTGTCCCTTGTGTTGCTGGGGTTCCTGGAGTGGACTCCAGAGCTCTCACAGAACTGTTTTTATTTGTGGATTGCTGTCTAATTGTCAGTCTTTGTCGGGGAAAGAAGCTGGGTTTCCTACTCCGCCATCTGGGTGACGTCACTCCTCCCCCACTGACGTTTTTAAAGGTTTTTATTGAAGTCTGGTCAGTTGCAGTGTTGTGCTAATTCCTGGCGCACAGCGGAGCGATTCAGCTGTACACATACCCCCTTGGCTCTTGAGTTTGGACCCTCGACGGTGCCCCTCGTGGGCGTCCCCTTCACTCTTCCCTCATGCAGGCTCTGGATTGTAGCTTCCTCTGCTCTGCTTTTTTTCCTCTTAAAATATTCCACCCATTTCCCGTGTTCCAGAATCTGTCCACAATTCTGCTTCATTGATAGCTGACTCTTCCCATGTGTCGCACTCCTTGGGTCTGTTCGTTGATACCTCCTTCTTCTGCTCTCAGGTGAGTGGGATCCGGGGAGGGAAGAGCGGCCATGTACGTTGCATTCGCTTGCCATCTTGAACCTGAAGCAAGGAATTCACTTTTGAATGTCGTCTTGGCTTAACTCAAGAGCCAGCATTTTTGAGCTATATTTTCTAGATTTTGGTTAACCACCCAGCATTCTTCAGGTATCCACCAAGGAGAGGTTGAAAAGGTTCATGAAAGCAGAAAACAATGAGGAACTACAGATTGTAATTATTGTGCTATTAAGATCTTACTGCAGACAGAAAGGAAGTAACTGTTTTAATAGAAAGCACAGTCTATGTGCACAAATACCTTTGAGTCTACGTATAAATGATTGGGTGACTTGTGCACTTGCTTATGTATTGTCCTCTGGCACATACGTTTATGAAGGCAGGGATTCCTGCCTGTCTTGTTCATCTTCTATTCCCAGCTCCTGTCATGAACTAGGGGCTCAATCAGCATTAATTACGTGAATGAATGAGTAAATTTCTCACACACACGCACGCACACACACGCACACACACACACACGCACACACACACACACACACACAGCTTCTGGCTTATTACCAAAAAGTGTTCCATGTAGAGAAATTCGGACCTATGAGAACATTCAGTTTTGGATCGGCTTTCCCCCTGCGAGCCAGACCATAACTGTACACCGTTGTAAAAGGCATTTTCTCAGTTCTTTTGAAGGTTGTCTTCATTTTCAACTGTTTTACAGTCCGAGTTAACTCTCCCTTTCCATACTGTGTGCAGACTTTCAATTTTATGAGCAGGTTGGAAGATGAATTTTAAGGACACTGAAAACTGTGCTTTGAGTATATAAAGAGGAAAGCACTGAAATTTTCTTTGTACAGTTCTTAATGCTTTGGAATCCTCATGGCAATTTAACAATTATTATTTAAGCAGATGTAAGAAGTCATGAGATTTTTGGATGTATCTGAGACAGATGTAATGCAATAATTATGGGGCTGCAGCACCCAGTATGTTAAGCGTGATGTGACGCATTCTGCTCGTTCACCTTAGGTAATCCCTTTAAGGAACACATGTGACCCGGGGTTGTTAATCCTCACAACATTCTTGGGAACTAAATATGGAGCTTGAAGGTAATAAATGTGTCAGATCTTAAATAATTTGCCATTAAAGAAAAGGACTAAAATCCAGGGGAATGGAAGATTTTAGTGCAAATATTATGAATTTCTGTGAAAATACCTGAATTTCTGCCAGTCCTTTCTGTCAAGTAAACGTTTAACATCTTTTCTATGACTTTCACCTTCTGTCACGGCCAGGTTCAGTGAGCCTCTTCTAGGGCTCCAGCAGAGGGTCTGAGCCCCTTGGAGACTCCGCGACCCCAAAGGGATGCCTGCCCTCTGAGGGCTGAAGCAGCTGCGCAGGAAGTCGGGCTTCACTGGAAATGACGTGGGGAGAGGGCGGGAGTGCGGTGCACAGGGAGGCGCTGGGGGCTCGGGCCCCCTCAGTCTCCCTGGGGCCTCTCGTGGCTTCTCGCTCCCTCTGTCCACCCCTTCCCTCTTTTCAGGCTCCGTGTCAGCACCACGGAGGGGACGCTGGGGTGGGAGAGGGGCCGAGCGCTGAGACACCAGAATAGAGGAGGCAGAAGAGGACGGCTTGGTTCTCGAGCTGTCCGGCACCTTCTCTCTCACTCTGCTCTCTACTGGCCCTTTTCCTTCAGCTGCACTGCCAGCCTTTGCAAGTGCGTGGGGAAGGCAGTCGTGCCCCCGCCAGCTGCCCTGTCACCCTGCACCCATCAAGGGCTTCCTCGTCCTGCGGGTGAGCAGTGGAGTTAGACCAGACCACCCGAGCCAGACGGTCAGGGCGAGAGAAGGCCTCGCTGAGATTAGGAGCCCGCCAGGCAAGGAGATAAAGCTGCAACTAGAAAGTGCTTCACACGTAGTCACTGTGCCGCAGCCCAGAGGACAGTCTTAGCACGTAAGCGGTGGGGCTGTGGCTGAAGGGTTGGCATTTGCTGCTAGTGTTTCTAAAAATGGTGCAATTTCGAGTCAGAAAACAACTACGTGTGTCCGAAATGAATAACAGAGAAGTGAAGTTGTGAGCAAGAGGACCGCAGCCCAGTCAGCAGCATATTAAGTAGAGCATTTTCTGATTCTGGGCCAGATATGTTTTTAAATTATTTTACAAGCAATTTCTCACATAATCTCACAAAGCTCCTATAAAGCAGCAGGGAAATTGCTCGCACCCTCATTTGTCCTGCGGGCCAGCTGAGGGCCTGCCTGGGTCACCCGACAACTGTCTCCATCTCTGGGACAAGGTCTACCTGCTCACCCGGGTTGGGAGCCTGCTCATTTCTGCATCATTTAAATCATCTCCCATTTCTGGGCGGTAGCCCCCATTTCCTTCCAGGTATCACACTTTTTTCCCTCCTTCCCTCTGCGTCCTCACCAGCACCCGTGCGGGGGCCTCGTTCTCGGTCAGCTGTCCAGAGCCGCCTCTGGAGGTTCTGCTTCCTATCCGGTTCCTGCAGCCACACGTCTGTTCAACACCACTTTCATTCCTCCCCACCACGTCATTTCCTGACGCCCTTGCAGTGCCTGGCGCCCAGCGGGTGTGGAATGAACCTGCGGTAAACAGGGTCCTGCACCATACACCTGAGCTCCGCAGTCTGGCTTCCAGAGGTCTCCCCACATCTCCTGTCCCCACTGGCCTCACCGAGGCAGCCCCGGCGGGCTCCCTCCACGCCCCACGCACTGCCCTTCATCTCCCCCTACCCCCCATCCCCACCAGCTCTCCCTCCTCATTCCTCAGAAGTGTGTCCCAGCGTGGGACCTCATCGCAAATTGTCTTCCCAGGCACCCTGTTCCTTTGGCCTTAATCTTGTGACATCAACGAGATGCTAAGTCACTGGAGGGAGAGGACTAACGTTCTCTCCTCCCAGACCCCTTATTTACTCGGAAGAGTGCCATGGTGAATGCACACCACGTTTCGACAAGCTCATCCAGACCAGGAGATTAGAACCCAGGTCTCCAATTCTCTGTCCCCAAAGCCGCTGTTCTAGAAGTTGCAGCACTTATGTGTTTTCTACTTTTAGTCAGACGACACGACAGTTCAGTTAGTCAGGGAAAGTCAGAACGATGTCTTCTCGCTGGACACTCAAGGAAACTGGCTTGGCTTCAGTTGTTCTTACAACCTTGTTTGACCACATTTGGAAAAGGGGGTTATTCAGATTCAAAATCACTTCTTATACTTACAAGATGTTTGAGGTTTTTTGTTTTGTTTTTTTTTTTAAGTGACTGAAATGGAAACATGTTCCTCCTTGGTCTGACTGTGAGTAAAAACCATCTCAATGTTAATGTTGGCCACCTTCTAGCTCTGAGCACCTGGAAGTCGAGGTGATCTGGTCTGGCTTTATTTTATCATTCACGGTTTTCATTTCAGTCTGTATGGGATAATTTTGAATACTTGTGGAGTCACATGGTTCCACACTTAGCCCCTTGGTGTATAAATAGAACACTATCTGAACAATAATTTTAACTGCGTGACTAATCCAGCGGAGAGGTGAGGCCACTCCTCGTTAGCCGAGTGGATTATTCAGCCACACTGTAGGGTGGGTGACAGCTTCCCCACCGTCCTGCTGGCCATTTCCCTTTGCTTTCACCCAGCTGCTGGCTGCCGGGCCTGGGCCCTTCTCCTGAAGGCCCCGCTTCTGTTCCTCAGCTCACCTACGCCCGAGGCAGGAGGGTGTGCTGCTCTGCACCTCCTCCAGCAGGATTCAGAATAAAGCCTGTGCGGTGGGGTCCTGAGTGGCACCAGGGCCCCCGCGGGAAACCAGCCGGCTTCCTTGGGTAGTAACTCCTTCCTGGCCTCGCCACGTTTCCTCCCAATGTTGAAAAGTTCCCTGCAGTGGGTTTTGGCTGCCCCCCACCACCACCCCAGGCTGTGTTCTCTGCCCTCTGGACGAGGTGTCTGGGACTGTAGTTAGAACCTAGTAAATCCCTGTTAGGGGCTGGAGCCAGGCCTCCCGTGGAAGAGGTCGCAGCTGACGACCGAGTGTTTGGGCTGCTCCTGCCCTGATGGCCAGACCTCTGTGCCTCCTCTGTCCCCGAGCTCCAGTGTCCCCTGGCCGCTGTGCCTTGTCAGGAGGGCCAGTACTTAGGAGCTGCCTTCACGGGCTCTCTGTACTCTCTGTGCTTCCATGCAGCTGGAAGCAGGTCACAGAGCCTGGCGCCCCGTCCCGGCTGTGACGAGGGTGGGACTGAGCCTGCGAGGGGGGCAGCGGTGACCGTTACCACGCGCTGAGGACCAGTGGCTCGCCCGACACGCGTTGCTGCCGGTCATGCGTTTCCTGCTTCATTCCCCCGGAGCGCTCATGAGGGAGGGACGTCCCCCCCTTCACAACTGCAGAAGCAAGGTCAGTAGGTGAGGTGCTCTGCAGGGATTTATAACAAGTATGTAGAGGGTGGAATTCAAATCCAGGGCCGCACGAAGCCAAGCTCGTACACTTGTCTATTAAGACTGCTGACTTTCAACAGGATTTTGGATTTTCTTTCTTCCCACAGCTACCTTTTTTTTTTTAAGACTCAGGAGTTAAAGTGTGTGGGTCACATAAGCATGAGTTTGTCTCATTTGCATCATATCTTTGTCCAGCATAGTGTCTTTTTTTTTTTTTTAACATTTCCGAAGCCCTGGGGCAGTGCTGTGCACGGTCAGCCCACAGCAAAGACGGACTGAACGAGGCTGGAGCCACGTTCCACAAACACTGAGGTGGGAGAGACAGTAGATCCCAGCTCAGACTCTGCCCCAGAATCTGGTCCCACGGGCAAAACCACGGCCTCCGTGGACGCGGCCACGCCTGCACCTGTTGCCTGCAAATAGCGGTTCAGTGACCGCCCTCCCTAAGCGGACGTCCAGCGCTGTATAAACATTTCTTTTTTAGCACCAGTTCTCAGCTGCTACGTCCCTTGGTTTATCACTAGTTTCCTGAGAAAATAACCCGTCTCCGTTCTCCAGCCACGGGATGATGACTCAGGCCAGGGATCGGGCCATTTCCGGGCAGGCGCTGGCCCCTGGCCCCGTCCTGTTAGAGAGGTGCTCCTTCCAGCTCCCGCGGCTGACGCGAGCCCTCCTGGTCCGCTCCCCCTGCCCGCTCTTGCCTCTGTGGTTGCCGGAGTGACCGTAAAAATATTACTCCCCATGCTCTGGGAACAAAACGTCCGTGCACTTTACTATTGTTTTCATTTAAAACCTTAAGTGTTTAATGTAACTCCAGCCTGGAAGAAATTCCCTTCCTGGCAGACGAGGCCCTTGGAAAAGCAGAGCCACAAGACGGGCGCGGGGGGGCCCAGGGGCCGCAGCGACACGAGGCTCGCGGGGAGGCCGCCGGGCGGGCGAAGGGGAGCGTGGCGCTCGCTCTGCTCGGAGGTGCAGGGAGACGCGAAGAAGCCTCGCAGCGCCTGGTGCCGTCACGCGCTGCCGGGCGGCGGGTGCGCTGCTTGAGTGGCGCCCCAGCCCCAGATTCACGTGCACCCGGAGCCTCGCGGTGTGACCTTGGCTGGAAATGGAATCTCTGCAGATACAACTACTGAGGGGCCCCACGGGGGGGGGGGTCACTCTGGGTTTGGGGCGGGCTCTAGGTCCAGGTCTCACAAGGAGAGGGGAGCTCAGGCAGGCGCCCGCGCAGAGGCCGCTGAAGGCAGGCGGGGCCGGCGATCCGCGCCGCGGGGCACGGGGGCTGCAAGAGGCCGGGGCGGCCTCCTCAGAGCCTCGGAGGGGGGAGCGCGGCCCTTTTGCAACCCTGATTCCGCACCCCCGGCCTCCACAACTGCGAGAGAAGAAACCTCAGTCGTTGAGACCCCCCGGTTGGCGGCAGTTGGCCCTGGCGGCCTTAGACGCCAGGGCAGCGGGGCGCGGGGTCAGTTAGTGCCCCCGTTACTGCGCGGGCGGAGGGCGCGGCGCCGCCCCCCAGGCGGGCGGAAGGGTCAGCCTCCTACCGCGACGATGGTAAAGGAGGGCTCTCTCAGCCTGTTTGGAAGAATTCTTCTCCGCTTTGGCACATTTTTTTCCCTCTGCATTTACAGCTGCTCAGCGATGCAGGTGTAGGAGGAAGAAAAGCAACTGGGAGTTCGGCTGAAGAGGGGCCGAGACTCCTGCTGGGGAGAGGACTGTCTGGGTTGTGCAGATGAGGGCTCCAGAGCTTAGTCTGGGTCAAAAACGTCTTCTTAAAAAGAAGAGCTAAGTCACCTGGCATGAGAAAGCGAGAAGAACCTGGAGTCCTTTCACAGTCGGCCCTTGGAAAGCAAGAGAGGGGATCTTGGATAAACAGAAGGGGGCGTAGAAAAATGTCAAGGGAGAGCGAGTAGGAAAGAGGGAGGGAAGGGACGGAGAGGCAATGGTGGGGGAGGGGAGAGAAGGGGGGAGGGCGGGACCACGGGGGGAGGGGCCGCGGGGTGGGGAGAGGCTTTGTCCCGACTGCCTTCTAACTGCAGTGTTTAGACCATTTACGTTTAACGTAATTTGAGACAAGTTTGGGTTTAAATCACCATCTTGCTATCTGTTTTCTGTTTCTCATTTCTCCTTTGCTTCTGTCTTCCTCTTTCATGCCTTCCTTTAGATTAATTTTGATTATTGTATTTTCTTTCTTTTTTTGCCTATTAGTTATGCCTCCATTTAATTATTTATTATTATTATTATTGTTGTTGTTGTTATTGTTATTTGTGTGTGTGTGTGTGCTTGCTCTAGAAGTGAAAAGGTATCTCTTTAACACACCTCAGATCAAACCTTTGGACAGTATCCTAGCACCTCATTCTCAGGAGAAGGACCTTGGAAGAGAACACTTCCATTTCCCCCACTCACTGTCTATGGTCATCAAATGTCTCACGTAACATTATAACATGTTATAAACGCCACAATACCTTGCTCTTAGTTTTGCTTTAAGTAGTCAACTATCATGTAAAGAAATTTAAAAATGAGAAAAATAAGAAAAAAAAATTTCTTATTACACAAAAAATCAGATCACATCACTTCCTTGCTTGAAACCTTTCAGCAGTTTCTGGTCACACTGGGAATTACATGCAAACTCAGCCTGTCCCACAACTTAAATCTAGTTGGAGGGAGGGGACGTTGCAGCATCTAGTTCCACGCCCGTTTCAAGCACCGTTCTCAAGAAATGGTGGCTGGTTTCATTATTAACTTGCTTTCTCCCAGTGGAATTTACATACCCAAAAGAGGAGTAATTACCCTAAATGTGTGCCTCCCCCCAAAATCCTTACTTCCTTCTCTCTTTTCTGCTCTCTTCCCCTCTTTGCTGTGGCCTTTCAGGAAAACACAGACAAAGAAACAACCATCCTCACAGAAACCGCTCTACCACCTGTCTGTGCAGGATTTTTGTGGGAGAATACATATGACCTTTCGGACTTGTGATGTTCCTCTTACAACTGTCTTGTGTTTTTGATAAGGTGTTTTGAAAAAGGCAGAGATTTTCTTCAAGTCATTTGCCCTCCCCCCTTTTTTTAAAAGGCTGCTCTCTTCAGGGTCAGGGCTCCGTTTTCTGGTGGGAGGGACTGGCGGTTCCCTCCTTCAGAACCTGAATTTAATTGTCCCGTGACTGCTACTGGGCAGAGCCATCAGCACACGTCTCTCTTAGCAGTTCAGTGAACAGCCCGGTAACTTCCCTTTCCTCGTGGCTCTAAAATGACGGCTTCTTATCCAAAACCGCGTCTCTGTCTGCTCCAGGCGAGGCACCCACCAGTCCACGTGTGGGTGATTGCAGTTGCGTGTCGGCACTGACCTAGTCTGACATCTCCGCGGGGCTGCTAGCCCTCCCAGCTCAGTCCGCAGGCCGCACTGCTGGGCGTGGCACTGCCCCTCGTGGTCTCTCTCTCTCTGTCCCGCTGAGGAAGACCACTGATGTCCTCGACCTCATGACCTGCTCTTCCTTCTGAACAGCCCCCATACTACCCATTCCCGGAAGTGATTTGTTCCCTTCGTGGCTCATTCATTCCCTCTGTCAATCAGCGTCCACTGACCCCTGCCGACGCGTCAGGCACTGGGAACTGGGATGCTCTGAGTCCAATGAACTAGGTCAGTTCCAACAACCTGTTGGCCTTTTGGCGGGTTATAATGGATGTTCAAACTTGGTTCTGCCTGTTCTAATTTTAATACCAACTTTTCTTTTTTATTATTATTTTTTGGAGGGGGGTATAATTAGATTTATTTATTCAATGGAGGGACTGGAGAATGACTCCAGGACCTTGTGCATGCTAAACACGTGCTCTACCACTGAGCTCCACCCTCCCCCTGCCTGTTGTAATTATGAGAACTGGATGAAAAGCTCGGGCCAGGCCCTGTCTCTCTCTCCATGGATGATGCCACATGGTAACGATGCTCCTGCGTGGTGGTTCTGCAGCCCTCATGTCAGCCTGTAGACCTGTCCTGCTCAGTCTGCTTGGACCCCTGGTTTCCAGTGCTCTCCGTCCCCTGGGCCTGTGGCTATTTCATCAGCACATTTTACTAAACATCAGACACACCCTTCTCCCAGAAGCCCAGCTGGAGCTCACACAGTGTGTGGAGCCAGCGTTCCTCACGCCATCTCAGACTCTCTACAAAGAGGCTTCAGTTCTGCATCGTTGTTCCACAACCTGCCCCCTTGGTCCTCTCTGGTCTCCCTCTCTCTTTAGACTGAGCCCCCAGGCCTTTCATCTTTCTCTCCTATTTTCTGTCTCTGTCTTTTTGTTCTACCTCTAGGAACTCTTTTCAGTTTTCACTTACAAAGATTCTATTGCAGCTTTTACCTTGGTTACCATTTTGAATTTCTAGAACTCTTGCTTGCCATCTCGTGACTCCTTTTTCATAGAATCCTGTTCTTGTTTCAGGGGCACAACCTCTTACCATTTCTGCAGTGAGAGTCACTGTTGCCTTTGCCATTGTGTAGCCTAATTCTGCACCCTGTGTTTTCTTTCTTGAAGTCCTTTTTAAAAAAAAAAAATCCTGTTTATTCTAGTTTCTCTTTCTCATGTTAGTGGCTTTCCTAAAAGATTTGCTTATCACAAGCTTTGAATTCCTACTTAGGACCAAAGTCTAGGGTAAGTTAGGGGTCAAGCTCAAACTTCTGTAACACAGAGGCCCCCGAATGTGTCTCTCTCAGAGGCAGACTGGAAGTGAGTGGTTCCAGTTGGCGGGCAGCCCTTCTCTATGAGGTGTTAGGGTCCAGCCAAAGGAGAGCGTGGCAGTCAGTCAGCCCACCCAGCACTTGGGGCGCCCCAGCAGAGAGGAGCTGGGGAACAGAGGGGCCAGACAGAGCAAGAGGTCTCAGAGGAGGAGAGAGGGGAGAGTGAGCAGGGCTGGTGGCAGCTGGGAGCACGGGCAGGAGACGGTCAGACATCCCACGGGAGGCTCACGGGGCAGAGCTTCCGGCCCCCGGGGAGCCTAACAGAGGTGAGGCTCAGCATCAGTCCCAGGAGGACATGGGGTCAGAACAGGACTCGGAGCAGGGCCCGGGGTGTTGGGCCCAGAACGACCTAGAACCTTACTGCCTGCAGGTGAGTGCTCTTGTCTCAGGCTCTGCGATGGACTGAACGGCTGTGTCCTCTCCAAATCCGTGTGCTGAAACCCCAGCCCTCACCATGATGGTGTTAGGAGCAGGGGCCTTTGGGAGGTGATTAGGTCATGAGGGTGGTGCCCCCATGGATGGGATTAGTGCCCTTTAAGGAGACCCCAGAGAACTCCCTTGCTCCTTCCCGCTGTGTGAAGACGCAGTGAGAAGAGGGCAGCCTGCAAACCAGGAGGAGGGCCCTCAGAGATACCAGGTTTGCTGGTGCCTTGATCTTGGACCTCAGCCTCCAGAACTGGGAGAAATAAACATTTGTTGTTAAAGGTGCTCGGCCGCCTGAACTGACTGAGACAGGCTCAGGCTCAGGCTGATGAGGGAAGCAGGGAAGGGGCCCGGCATCTGTGTGGGGCTAACTGACTGCCTGGGGGGCTGTGGTTCCCTAAGTAATAGGTCGTTGTTGCTGCTGCATTGACTTTCGATGTTTGGAAACGAGGAGGATTCTTTTTCTCTATCTAAAGATATTTTATACTGAACAGATTAAGATTGATGAGCAAATAATTAAAATGCATTATAAGGATATGCAAATTGGATTAGTAGAGACTGGAAAAGAAATTAAAAAAATGAAGCCAGAGAAAGAAGACTGGCCATTTTTTCACGTGCTTTATTAAGAACAAAAGAGTAATTTCCATATACGGGGAAAGAAAAAACGTAAAATGAAAACTAATTGACTAAGCAAAATACTTTCTAGGACACGGAATATAAACGCGAGTCTTACAGGAGCCAAAGTGGGGCAGCGCAGCAGGAGAAACGTGAGGGCTGCTGCGAGGCGGCAGGTAACGTGAGAAAACTGAGGCAGGGTTCCCGGGGAAAACTGAAAGACTCAATATCCTAGTAATGAGATATGGAAAGGAAAATCTTTTTACTGATTAGGTAAATTTTACATGATACCTGCAGGACAGAGACGTTAAAAAGCTCTCTACTTATCTCTCTATCCGTCTGTGTATCTACAGTGGAACAGCACTATGTGTTTTTACTTTGAGGGTATAAATTGATTCTAAAGTAAAGAAAATCATCTGAGTCATTTGTATCCACAGTCCTGTTTATTTACAGCTTGAGGTACTAAGCAAGCATCGATTCCGTTTCAGAGACTTTGTGGAGCAGAAGTTTGGACATTTAACAAAAATGATGTTGCACATTTATGAAAAGAATAATCTAGATGTCATTAGACTGATAAACATAACCCCCGTATCTGGAAAGAGGCTGGAAGAAAATAATTGGGTACCTACTTTATAAATATTTTACCAAGAACAGTAGTAAACAGCATGGCTTCACAAAGAACAGATCCTGTCAAACTAAACTAATCTCCTCCTATGACAGACGGACAAGTCTGCTGGGTTGAGGGAAGGAATAGAGATTAGCTATCAGGACTTCAGCAAGGGTTTTGATCTCTGCTTGGGAAGCAAGTAAATCAGATAGTTTTGGGTAGTGATAAACAGCTGAAAAGGAGAGAAAGCCGAGGAATGAGGAGCAGAGTGGTGGGTGAGAGCCAGTGCCAGAGACGTGGTGGTCAGGGAGGGCGCCTGGGGGACGGTGCTTCAGCTGAGATCTGAACAGTGACAAGGAGACAACCGTGTGTCCATCCAGGGGACAGTGCCCACGGAGGGCTAGTGGGTGACCTTGGCCTGTTCCATGGGTGGAGAGAAGGCCAGTGGGGTGGGACTGCAGTGAACAAAGTGCATGCCGCGAGGAGTCAGGAAGGACGGAGATGCCGGACCTCGAGGGTATGTGACAGAAGGTGAGGGCAGTGGGAAGAGGGCTGAGGACTTGGGACAGGGGACGATGTGGTCTGACTACGTCTGTAAAAGGTTCCGCGGCTGCTGTGCCCGGTGGGGCCGAGTGAGCCAGAGGGCAAGCAGAGAGAGGTGCTGGGTAGAGCGGAGGGTGGGGCTCGGCCGGGGATGCGGGCCATGGGCACAGTTAGGAGCGCCAGATCTGGAATCTCCTTACAGGCAGGACTTGGCAATGGATGAGATGTAGGGAGTGAGAAGAGAGAGTTGATCTGAGGCTGATTCCACAGGTCTTTGATCTGATCAACTGTGCACCATAACCAGAGATGCCAGAAGACTCAAGAAGGAGGAGTCCAGGGAAGAAATTTGGGAGTTGTCAGCTCTGTGTGGGATACGTCAAATTTGACTCCCTCCTGTCCCTCCATACGGAGGGCTCAGTACGTGGTTGGATGTAACTCCAGACTTTAGGTGGGGAGCTTGGCATTGGAGACGAACCATTTAGAAGTCACGGCACAGAGGTGATAATGAGATGACCTCACTGAGATCTCTATTTGGCGATTAAGCAAATGATGTCCTGACTTGATGACATAAAATTTATTTCTTTGCTTAAGGGATGGTAGGCATTCTTGAGACCATCCTCTTAACCATAAAATTGTAAAATTATGCACATATATAATAGGAAAAGTCAGTTGTACTGAGCTTGAGGCCAGATCTGCTGGTTGCCTGCCCAATGTTCACGTTCATCTTCTTTCTTACCAACAGAGCCCTGATTTTGTTGAGGGCTGCAATGTAACCAGCTAAAAGCTGGATTTCATAGCCTTTCATATAAAGAGAGGTGACTAAATTCTGGCCAATGAGACAAGTGAAAGTTATTTGTGGGGATTCCAGGAAAGCTTCTTAAATGGTAGATTAACTCATATGGCTTTTGTCCTGCTGTACACCCTCATTCCCATCTGGAACTTGGACCTGATGGCTGGTACTGAGCAGCCATTTTGCAACAATGAGACTTGATTTCATGAACTAAGGATGGTGGAGCTGAAAGATGGAAGGAGGATGGCACATTAATAACATCACAGGGCCATGGCATGACTTTTGGACTGCCTAATTTTAACCAGTGTTACACATGGGAAATGATCCCCTATGTCGCTTAAGATCCTGCTTTTTAGGTCTTTATTACTTGCAACCAAAAAAAAAAAAAAATTCTATAAGATAATGAGATGTTGATGGGAAAGTTAGTGCATTTGTGTCCCAGATGAGAACTTCCCAAAGAGACTCTTCATGTTAGAAATAAGCATGGAAAAATTAGAAAAATCCTTATTTTTGAAGTTGTTGCACTAAACATAACATCTGATTGATTTTATTTTAGAAGACATAAATAATTGTAGTTTTAAATGTAGCAGTTCTGAATTTAAATTACATACACAGGCACGTGCAGTTGGAGTGTGTCCGTGTCCCAGGCATCGCGCTCGGGAAGTTATATTCGTTGTCCCATTGAATGTTCACAGCAGTCTTGTGAGGAATTATTATCCTCATCTCACACATGGAAAAATAGAGGTTTAGACAACCAGATAACTTCATAGTAGGTGGTGAAGAGGGAACTGGAAGTGAGTTTTTCAGCTTCAAAGCCCACATTTATGACCACTACCTTGTCCTGTTTCCTGGGACGGGACTGGATAAGCACGGGTCTGTGTGTTTTAGCCATTTGCCAAGGGTGGTACAACAATAAAGAAGTATGATCCGTCAAGTTTGACCTCCCGGAAAAAATCAGCAGACCAAGAGACTTTATACTCAGATGGAAGAGTCCCAACATCCAGGAATTCAGAATGTGCAGAGTGTGGAGGCCCACGCTAGCTGTTAAAACGGACGGCCGCCTGGCCTCGTTCAGACCAGACTAGCACACTGGAGAGGAGCAATGGGCGTTCCCGCCGGGAGTGGGGCAGGATGCGTGCTGTGTCCCTGCCGCCCTGCCCTCCCTGCCCGCCACCCTCCTGACGCCCTCCCAGCGTGCCACCTGAGCTCAAAGCTCATGCAGGTCCTGGCCCCTCGTGGAGGGCTCTTCCTCGAGGTGTCCGTGAGCCTCACCCTGTCACTTGATTCAAGTCACTGCTGCCCAGAGGCTTCACTGGAGATGCCGTCCTTGACCATTTTGTCTACAAAACGGTCCCTTCTGTTACTCTCTGTTCCCGTATCCTGCTTTATATTTCTTCATAGCCCCAAATGAACCTGATGTGTATATTTGTCTGTATCTGTCTACATCCTCCCCTAGAATAAGTAAGCCCCATGGACATGGGGCCTGTGCTTTCTTCACTAGGGCAAGGCCTGGTACATAGCAGGTGCTCAGGAAATGTTTGCTGAATGAATGAATAAATGAATGAAGAGTGAGCACCAAGAACCTGCTCATGTCTTATGCTGTTACATACAAACCTGGAAGATACTAGACGGACTCCATATTCCCAGAGGTGTTTTGAGCAGTTAATGAACAATCTCCAGGTAGGGCACGTGGTAGGAAGAAGAACGGTGTCTTAAAATGGAATCTTCCTAAAAGAGAAATGGAACTAGAAAGCTATGTGCAAAGGGGCAGCAGTGACCAACAGCCTTTGACCAAAGATGGAAGAGGTTGGTTCTTAACTGCTCCGTGTGAAGAATGAGCGTGACAAAAAGGGGACACCTTGTCTCTGCCTCTAGGTGGCGGTTCGTGCATTTGGGGGATACCATCCTTAGAAGCATAGCTGCCATCCTGGGCAATATAGGATGAAAGGCTGTGATTCACAGGAGACAGTTACAGCCTCTGGCCAGAGTAACCCAAAGCCCAGAGGTGGGTTTTGAATTACTCCTTGGGAGATGGAACAGACTTTGACAGGGTTTTGCGGTGCTAGGCAGAAGAAACAGCAGAAGAAAAGGCAGGGTTGGTTAATGCATACATTTTATCTGCGGAACAGTAGCTTGGTTTGGGGCCAGAACAATGGAGTACTCGGAATTAAAAATCGAAAAGGTTTGTAGGAGGTTCTATCTCAGTGGGCCTCCAAAGCCAGGCTGAGGGGTTTAAATGCAATATGGTAGGTGTCTGGGAGCCATTCTTCAATGGCTCCAATTCTTACTGAACGGGGAAGTTACAAGATGGAAACATTGTTATAGGGGGTTATTCTGGTGGGAGCTGGAAGATGACTCACAGTGGCAAAGGACCAAAACCAGGAAGATTGGTTACAAAGTCAGTGAAATAATTTGGGATATAAAGAACCAGGAAGACTTCTTTTTATCCAGAAGAAGGCACTGATGTTGGGTGATGACGGCAAGTACCTTATTCTGCTGGAACTTCCATGATAAAAGCCCATAGGTTGGGTGGCTTGAAAAATGGAAAGTTATTTCTGAGAAATCTGGAGGCTGGGAAGTCCAAGACCCAGGCACTTGGAAAGCAGGTTTCATTCTGAGTCCTCTTCTTTTGGCTTGTAGGCGGCTGCCATCTCACTGTAGATTGCATGGCTACTTTTCTCTCTTCCTCTTCCCATAAGAGCACTAGTCCCATCATGGGGACCCCACCCTCATGACCTCGTCTAAACTTAATTATTTCCCAAAGGCCCCACCTCCAAGTACCATCGTTTGGGGGTTTGACTTCCATGTATGAATTCTGGGGAATAATAGAGGGGAATCACAGAGGAAGATCAGGCCTTGCATCTGAGCTGTGGTGCAGCACACACGGGCAGGCCAGGAGGACGCTCTGCCTCGGGAGTGTGGGGCGGTCCTAACGACCTGCTTGTGAAGACACAGAGGGGGTCTGAGTTGGGGTGCCTCTGGGGGAGCCCACATTTACTCAGGAACTTATTTATCAGTGGAGAAGGTGATTAGTTAGCAAACTTTTTGTCATGTAGGGCCAACCCTCTCCGTGCTGTCGCGGGCTCTGAGTTGACCCCAAGAGATAGATCATGTTCACTTTTGTCGTTTATGTGCAGCTCAGTCCTGACCCTGGATATCAGAATACTAATTGTAGTTTGGGGCTTCGTACTTTTTAGATCATAATTTTAAGATCAATTTAGGGAACTGATGAGATCCTGATGAGTAACTTTCAAGTCTTCAAAAACGGATTTCCCCTAAGAATACAAACTATGGCAGAAGGCATGAATTGGATTTTACTTCTGAGCACACAGTAATCCTTGTCTCCTTTGCCAGAACTCACGTGGCACTCTGAGAGCTAGCAGGACCCCTGCGGTTGGCTTGAAACCAGCAATAAATCCCCTGGGGCTGCCAGGGCCTTTTTTAGTTCCTGCTCGTCTAGACTCTTCCTGTGTTTTCCACGCTGGGATCTGGGAGAGTTAGTAGCACGAAACAGTGGTGAAAGGCTTAGTTTGGAGTCCTCAGACCCCTGCTCACCACTCGGCAGCTATGTAATCTTGGTCAGGTTACTTAACTTCTGTAAATCTTGCTCTTTTTCTCTAAAATGGCATTGCAGAGGAGATGAAAAGAAACGTTAAACGCGGTGTGCCGGGAGCGCAGTCTGTGAAACTTCATCACCATCCTCATCATCCTGACGTCATCCCAGCCACCGGGATGCAGGCTGCCTGGGGGCCGGCTTGCGGTGAGTACCTGGGATCTGCTGGTGTCTGTTTTCAGTTCAGGTGCACATCAGAGCTGTAGCATTTTAGAATACGTGTAATTAAATATTTTGGTCTGTTAAGTTCTGAAATGGGATAAGGAGAAATGCTACAAAAACTTCCCCGGAAATACTGAAACTGGAAATCTGAGTTGACATGTAATGGGCTAACTCTGGAGAGGGGAGGGCCTCTCCATTCCTAGCTTTATAATGGTCTGCTGACAATCCAGAGGCTCTCACTTCTGCATTAAGATCTTTGTTTATGTCATCTTGACTGAAAGAAGCTGAATTAACATGGTAACACTGAGTATGTTAGCTGACTTTCATAGAAACCTTGAGGAAGAAGTTAATTTTCTAGTGCTCACGTACATCGCTGGTGAGCTTTAGTTAAGCTGGAAGTCAAAATGAAAAGTCTTACATTTGTCTTCATTTTTTTTTCTTTAAGGATGTCTAAAGTCCCACCAAGTGAACAGTGGTTACAATGGCACATTCTTAATTGGGTGACTGTAGAAAAATAACCTTAATTTAAAAAGTAAAAGGAAATATGCTTTTTCGCTCACTTGCAGGACATAAAATTGGTCACAAAGAAAAACACACCCCAAATTTGGGCTAAAAAATATGGAAATAAACTGTTTTATATTATGATTAATAAAGTCCCAAAATGGGTGTTAGGGAAACACATCTTTTGAGTGGAAAGATTCCAGTAAAGCGATATGAACAAGACAAATGTCAGTGGCAAAGGGCAAAATAAACTATTACATGTAATATGCAGTTAGAAAAAAGAAAATTTTATATAAATTACAAAGCCTGTAGATATCAAGTATTGGATGCTTATGAAAATTCTAGATAAACAAAATATTTTTCTATTTCATCAACCATAGTTCTGTGTCTTTGAAAATGTGTATTTGCTAATCCCTTAGAACTCAAGTCTATAAAGAGAATTAAAGACATTGAGCATAAACTTTAAGCTGTATCTAAATTACATTTGTTTCTCTCAATTTAAACTATATTTAAAACTGAGATTAGTTCTCATCCCATCACTCTATGATCTTTGCAGTCAAAAACAACTTTTCTTGCTACAGTTGTTCACCAGAAGAAGAGACCAGGAAGTCATACATAAACTAAACCAACTAGAACAGTCACATTTTAAAGACGACTATAATAAAAAAAATTCCCATTGCTTTTAGTTGCTTTAGCAGTTTTCTTGCAAAAATTATTTCAATATTTATAATCATTAAATATATTAAAGAGTCCCCACAGTAATACTACCCCCATATACGCACCACTGATGTTAACCCATTTGCTGTATGTTTCAGTTCTGTTTTTAAAAATAAATATTACATATCATCCTCAAACGTTTTTATACATTTAGTACAGATTAGAGGGCATAAACCTTACAATATTCTAGTTTTGTGTTGTAACGTCCACAACAATGGTATGTTTGATAAGCACCCTCTTCTCTAAGCCCATGTGCTGTTGAAGACTACATGGTGAATAATAGTCATTGAATACTTAGCCATTTAGTGTGGTATCACTTATACTGAGACGGCTAACGAGATACTAAGCACAGCTCGTGTTAGGAAAGTTTACAGCCTAGTTAAAATGCCAAAATGAAAAACTGTAGAGTTACAGTTTTTATAATATTTTACCTAACATGTGTAGAATGGAGTAATCCCCAAACATATAGTACATGTGCTTGTTTTAATTAAGAAACTCTCTATGCATAGTTTTGCATACAATATTTGGAAAGGGCAGATTGATATGTCATAAGTTTGGAAGATGAACTTATTTAACATAAAATAAAGAGCTAATTTCAGAATAAAGTCATTCCTCATGGAGAATGTTTTCTTTTGTGTGATCCCTGACTGAACACTTAGTGGTTCCCAGCAATAAAAATTCACATCAATGACGGTGTAAGAATTGGTTAGTCATTATGGATCATTATACCAGAATCTGTTAAGTTCTTAGGTGAGATGATTGGTATCATAAGATAGAGAAGAGCGTTACTAGTCTCAACAGGAGAGAAGGTGTTCATAGGCGTATTCTTTACGTTGTTCATTCTACTGGAAATAAGCTAAACCAGCTCAGTAAGTATGCAGGTAATGAAAACTGAAAGTAAGATGTAAGCTGCTACGAACTTACTGGCAGATATTAATAACTAATTAGATGCTGCAAAATGTGCACTGTAGGTAAACTGATGAAAAGCCTTCATTTTACGGTGTCTGCATGTTTGTAGGATTGACATTTGCAACCTTTGGTTTGCATATACTATTTTAAAGTATCTTAAATGAAAGTCATGACCGAGGAAGAAGAGGTAAATGCTTTCTTGCCCAAACTGTCTCAGATCCTGCATTTTCTTAGTCACAGCCGTTTGTTAAATGGCAATTTGGCAGGTAATTGCATGGAATGTGGTGGGAACTAGATATTGATATCTGTGGCGAATGCGTGAATTTCTTCAGAAATAGATGGCTTTATAGTGAGGCTAACGGGTACCATAGTCTGAATTTAGAACTCCTCAGTGATTCATACTGGCAGATATCATCCCATCCTTTGTTGCAATTCCTTGTGATCTTAGAGTATGAACTCGGTTCTGCTTTGTGCCGCCGCGTCTGGCATAGGCATTCACCATGCATTTGTTGAATGCATTTCTTAAAGTCCTGTGCACCATGCTTTTCTATGGTTAATCTGTGAGAAGCATGGTGCACCATGAAACTAGATACTGAAGAATTCTCTTGATCAGAAATGGAGCTAATCCAAGTTTAAAATACCATGTGTTGGGTCACCTTTACTTTGGAGACGACCCGTTGCGGGCATCCAGGCGAAAGACGATTCTTGCCTGCGATCCCGAGTGCTGGGTAGCCCCTTCGGGAGGCAACAACGCCGAGCCTGAGCCCCGGGTTTAAGGTCAGAAGGGGCAGGCGAAGGGGCGCAGGGGAACCGAGGGCGCAGGTAGAAGGCTGCGCGCTCTTCGGGGCGCTCGGCTCCGATACCCGGCGCGGCCGGTAAGCGGCGCTGGGCCTCGGGTTTGGCGGCCCCTTGGAGCGGGCTGCGGATCACCTGCAGCGGAGGGGAGTCGCCGAGCTCCTCCCCGCCCGCCCGCTCGCCCGCCCCCATTCCCCGCCCCCACCGCGGCACCCGCCCGGGCGCCGCCGGCTCCGCGCACTCGCCCGGAGGAGCCGGGGCCGAGCAGTCCGCCTGCCGCAGGCCGAGCGCGCGAAGCCGGCGCGGCGGCACTGCGGGGCCGCCTCCCTGCGCGCGTCCCCCGGGCCGGGTCGCCGTCCTCCCGCACAGTGCCGCGCGGGGGGCTCCCCCTCAGCTCTGCAGGCGAGGACCTACTGGCGCTCGGCCCCAGGCAGCCGCGGCCCCCTCCCGCCCCCGGCTCCGGGCAGCGGCGGCGGCGGCAGCAGCAGCAGCAGCAGCAGCAGCAGCAGCAGCAGCAGCAGCAGCAGGAGGCAGCGCGAGGGGCCGCCACCGCCACCAACGCCGGGCTCCGCGGGTTTCGGGAGCCGGCCGGGCCAGGAGGCGCGGAGCCATGGCCGATGGGGGCGAGGGCGAGGATGAGATCCAGTTCCTGCGAACAGTAAGCGCCGCGCGTCTCCTGGTCCCCGGGGCAGGGGGAGCCCGGGCATCCGCCTGCGGGGTCTGGGCAGAGTGGCAGCGGGAGGTGGGACGCGCGGGCGGGGCCGGGGTGTCCCGGGGGATGCGGGAAGCCCGAGCCTCACCGGGGGGTGCAGGTGTGCGTGTCGGTGCGCGCGTGTCTACAGCCCGGGGACGGAGCGTGGCGAGCGCGCGGCGAGGGGGTCGGTCCCGCGGCGCGGACATTCGGCGCCGTGGAGCTGCCGGAGTCGGGGACGCGGGGGCGGCCGATCTGGCCTGACCCGTCGGCAGGGCTGGGACCTTCGGGGTGGCCCGTGGGGCACTGGGGCCGGCGCTGCGCTGTTTCTCGGGCTTTCGGGCTGCACCCGCGCGCCGTCACGCAACCCACGGATTCACCGGCTCCGCGGGGCGCGGACCGGGGAGTGGGTGCAGGACATTCGCCGAGATAACCCCCAAGTCAGGGTGCTGAGCGCGGAGGGGAGTCGCCTCCGCGGTCCCCGCGGTGCCTGGGTTGGGGCCATGGTGGTGCTGTGACTGCTTGCAGATCGTGGAAGGGATGGAAGCGAGTGTGTGTGTGTGTGCGCGCGCGCGCGCGGGGGAGGCGGGGGACATCGCGAACGCGTCGTTCTCTAAATGTTGGCTTATCGAACGGCAAGTGCAGCAAAGTGTGTGTGTGTGTGTGTGTGTGTGTGTGTGTGTGTGTGTGTGTGTGTGTGTGTGTGTGTGTGTGTGTGTGTGTGTGTAAGGGCAGGGTGGCTGCCCGGAATTTCCACACTGGGTGGCAGCAGGGAAGGGTTGGCTCCGCACTAACACAATTTCTTCTCCTTAAGTACCTCTTGGCACTGCTCCTTCCTGTCGCTGTTTGTTCGGCCGCTGCAGATACTTCCCTGGCCGAGGCTTGGGTCACCTCAGAGCTGGGACTGCGAGCCCCTCGACCGAAGCAAAGGCCGTAACTTGTTATTAAGAATAACCGACTGCGCGTTTGCAGCGTCCTTTCCGCCTTCCCTTTTCCTCCGCTTGTGTCTTCCCCTCCGAAGGGTTTCCCCTCCCAGGATCCCCTGCCCCCGCCCGAGGACTGCAGCTTCTCCTGTCTCTTCCTTGCTGAACAGTGAGAAAGCTGTCACTTCCCAGTTACAGCTACCTCCTCAGTCACAGAAAATCGTAGAGATATTTACGCTCTGAAATAGTAACCAGATAGCAACCCTTAGGTGTGCAGTCTACAGGGTGTATTTAGGTGCGCAAGCGAGAACGGTACGTTTGTCCAAGAACATTGTTAAGTGGCTGGTTTTCCCATTTTGCTCTTCTAATTTTTTTTTTTTTTGGCATTTTGCTTTGAGTGGTGGGGAGACTTTAGAAAGGGTAAAATTCGGGGTACACATCAGACGGCGAATGATTTGACCTAATAGCTGCCTGGTATGCGTGCACCATGACATATGCCGCTGCTGGTGCTCCTGGCCCAGGACCCAGCTCTGAGAGCCTGTCCACCAAAACCTTGCTCATCGGAAATATTTTAAGCCCACGAGTAATACCGTTTTTTTTAAAGTGGAAAACCGTCTATACATTTTTTTAAATACATAATAAAAGCCACATGAAAAGATGTTTCTCAGTACCATTAAGTCTTTTGTCCGGGTGGATAAAATATTTGTTGCTGTGTAATTTTTAAATTCAATTTTTTTCCAAACTCCACAGGGTTAAAATTAGCTAAAAATTTTTTGGAAGGCTTTGTGCACCCAAGGGCTTCCTGCAGGCTCAGATGTGAAGCCAAGCTCACGGAGGAGGTGTTATCAGAATACTTAATGGGGACGGAGGTGCCGTGCCTGTGGGCGAGGTTCTGTACATATAAAGTAATGTCAGCTGCCTGCCCCAGGACAGCTGCCTGTCAGCCCGGCGACACCCTTGATAAGTGGGACCTGGGTCCAGATCTGGCAGTCCTAGGCTGGGGGTTTTCTTTTAATAAAGCAGCCGTCGGGTGTTGTGCTGATGATAAATGACCTTGAAGGAGGTGGCACAATGAAGCAGGGGAATTTTTTTTTTTGGTGAAGCATTAACATCTAAAAGGAAAACATGCCTTTCCCTCTCCTGTTACAGGTTTGGTGTGGAAATTCTCCATCCTTTACCACTCCTGTCTGCTACCCTTGCTGCTTTCCAATTTATTCCCTTTTTAACCAGAGAATGTTAATGGCTGAGAAATGTTGATGGAGTTAGGAATGGAGAGAATGGAGTTCTTACAGTAAACTCATCTCTTTTCTTTCTGGGGCATTTTTTTTCTTTGTTTTGTGCAATCTTGTCAATATGAGTTATTCCTTTTTTTTTTTTTAGTAGCCCAGGGGGTATTAACAACCTGTACATGTAGATAAAATGGTTGTAGGTTATGAATGAAGCTGTTGTGCTTAAAAAGGAAAATCAAACTGGTAGTTGTTAAGAGGCCCTAATTGTGCGTCGGACCAGACATTTCGTATGTTCTGAGTAAAGCACCCTATGTGCTAGATTTTTATTCAAGCACTGCAGCTCATTGAAGAATTTCTGGCATCTTTCTGTCCACAGAAAGCTTTTCTTCTTCCTTCTTCTAGAAGAGGTTTGTGATCACTGCTAAGGGAAGCAAAGGTGAAACCTTTAATGGACTGTGTCTGCTATGAATCAATTCCCTGTGTGAAAGGAAGTTTTGTCAGTGTTGAGCCTGGGCTGGTCCCTCTCCCATCTCTTTTCCATTATGCAATTGTGAGTTTGCTAAGGTTCCTTTCAGGTGTCATGCGGATGAGAGATCATCTTCCATCAAGCCCACGCTGATGTGTTCTTCTTGAAGAGAAACTGAGAATACGTACATGAAAACGCTAGATGCGCTGGGACACTTAGAAGGATCCTGTCATAAAATAAGCCTTCAGCCCATGATGGATTTATTCACTGTCATATTTAAACATACCCACGGTTTGGAAGGTATTGTTTATTTTACTTTAAAACTGTTACTAACGTCCCAGTATAGCAGTGAACTGGAATTCCTTGACTTTGAGAAAACCGTGATGTAAAATAACCTTGTTATTTAGAGTTGATTCCTCTAAGTGCTACGTCCTTCTGTCATTTGTGTGGGCAGAGTTGAGTTCTCTCGGGGTATACTGGGTCATGTAGTTTTGTATTTATATATAGGTTGAGACTTCAAACTTCAGACTTACTCCTGGCTACCAAAACTATTCCGGTAGGAGAGCTTTTAGCTTTCCGGGGCCTTCCTTTGCAGAAGGGACTACTTCACCGCAGGTCTCTGGTCAGCGCTTAGACACCTTGCTCACTGCTGATAGGAAGCATCTTGGACGGTATCCCCAGTGAATAGCAATGATCACAAAGCACGGAGGCCAGCGCACAACACCGTGAACTAGGTTGGGCTGGAGTGTTTAGCCCTGGTTTGTAGATGTACCAGGAGGGCAGCTGCACAGAGCCAGCTGCTCCGCATGTAGAGCCAAGCCTGCAGCTCAGCCCTCGGGCAGGTGCCCTGTGCGGGAGAGAAAGGCTGCTTCGTCAGCTGCTGAAGCGTGATTTGGTTTACAGCAAACAGGAGGCGCCCTCCGATTCCGTAGCTGTGGGAATGTCTCCGAGCACAAACGAGAAGGCAGGTGGGCAGGGGGAGCTTGCCCCGTTTGCTCGCCTGATAGCGAAGGCATGAGGGGCTTCAGACAGATGTGCACTGTGGTGTTTTTTTTTTTTTCAAGAAATGGATGGAAAGCCCACCCAGGTTTATTGTTTTAACTTATTATTATTATTATTATTTTAATTTAGAAGTTGGCGTGTGCACATTGGCAGGAAGGGCTGGATCTGGAGCACTTAGGGCACTGACTTACTTGACATTCAATCTCATTTGTACTTTGGCTTTAGGTAAGTGTTTTTATCAAAGCCAAATTGCCAGGGGAAGGATTACACCTTCTGGGTGATGGTGCTTCTGTAAATAGCCCTGGGGGAGAGGGAGAGATACCTAGCACATGTTTATCTCCTGACGCTCTTGACATTATGGGAATTTGGTTAATTTATTAAAACATTTGTTGAACACCTTCTATATGCATGGCGCGATAGTAGGTGTCAAGGAAGCCCTGGAAATAAGGAAGGAAGTGGTCTGCAGTTGTAAGTGCAAAGAAAGGATTTGGAGGCTGCTGTGGAACAATTAGAAGGAAAAAGCACACTGCAAACGTAGGATATTTGAGTTGGAAAACACCTTTAGAAGACGCCACCCGCCCACCCCTGCACCGCCCACCCCTGTCGTTTTGCAGGGAAGGAAACCAAAGCTCAGGGAGGGGAAATGACTTGGCCAGCGTCACACTCCAAGTTGGTGGCTGTCTTAGTGCGGGCCACTAGAACAGCGTACCGCAGACTGGGTGGCTGACACAACACGCATTTACTTCTCACAGTGCTGGAGGCTGTCCAGGGGAGTCCACGATCACAGTGCCAGCAGACCCAGCGTGGGATGAGGGCTCTCTCGCTGGTTTGCAGATGGCCGTCTTCTTGTTGTGTCCTCATGTGGCCGAGAGAGAAATCCTCTCTTGTGTTTTTTCTAATAGGGGCACTGATCCTGTTCATGAGGGTCCCACCCTCACAGCCTAGTCACCTCCCCACTTCCTGCTAGCATCCCCTTGGGAACTGGGATTGCAACCTGTGAAACTCGGGGGGACACGAACACTCAGCCCATAACTGCAGCACGAGAGAGTAATGCAAAGTGCTCAACAGTCTCTGAAGAATTGCCAGAAAGGTGCTTTATCAGTGCACATTCTTCTCTGTGGAGTAGGTCTACACCCACCTGCCCCACGGAGGCTTCTCTTCACCGTCACACGGTTCAGTGTCTGCACTTGCCCTCTTGTCCTCCCAGCCCCTGACGAGGAGGTTACTTTCCTCCTTCCTAGGTGGTGCTCCCTGGTGTGTCCTGTGTCTCTGTACGGTACCTGCTCTGCCTCTTCTCCACTTGCTCCTTCTGCTTGATCTTGAAGCATGCTGATTTCTCCCATCTTAGAGTTTCTTTGTTTGACCCTGAGCCTTGTTTAGCTCCTCGGCTCCTCCAAATGTGGTCTCCACCCACTGCTTGTCTCCACGTCTCCCTGTAACTGTTACGCAGCCTCTCTTCCTGGTTGAACTCCCAGTAGGAGATGGTAGTACCACAGCCCCTCCCCTGTGCCAAACCTGAACGTCCTGCTCTCCTGTAGGCCTTACAACCGCTACTGACCTGGTGCTCCTTTTTGAAGCTCCTCTGTTTGGCTTTGGAGCTAGGATACATTCTGAGTTATTTTTATACATTTCTGATCATGCTTTTGAGGATTCTGTTCACTCCGTCTTCTCTGAGGTTTTGGTTGTCCCAAAAGATTCTGTCCTGTCTCCAGTTCTGTCTCTTCCACCTTCATGAGCTTCTCTGCACCCCGGAGTCTGGGCTCCTTGGAATAATGGAGTTTGAAAAGCCTTACCAGTGGCTTCATCCCGCTTGGGGAGCCAGAGGAGTCGGGGGCTCTCCCAGAGCCATCCCTTCCTATAGAAGGAACCCACCCAGACCTGACAGCGCTTGGCCCCTCGTGTCCAGCTGCCCACGGTCTCTGCTTTCACTCCCGCCACCTCTGGACACACCTCTGGACTCTGGACACAGCGTCCTGAGTGCACCTGTACCCTGTCCTCTGAGTGGCTCTTCCTCCCTGTGGCTCTGTGTTGGCCAGTGGCTCTGGCTTCAAGTTACCGGTGTGATCCTAACCTTCACAAGACCTGGGCCTGAGGCCGAATCCACCGGTACCCAGCTCATGGACTCAAGAAAGTTTCCAAATGTTTCCTTGCAACGTGATGGTGAAACTTTGTGGGGTGGGGTGGGGAATGAGAGGGCAGCCAGCCGTTCTGCTGGAGCGTGGACTCAGAGGCACGTGATGGTTACGGGAAGGGATGTGGAGGAGGGAGGGGTCATGTCTGATGATTGTGGTCCAGGCTCCATGGAGGAGGCAGCGTTTACAGTCAGGCTGGTCCTGGCCTCACTCTGATTTTGTAGTGAAGGAGAATGAAAGGACCTCAGTGTGGTGGCTGCCGTTTATTTGGCTCTGGGTAGCCCCGTTCATCTCATTTCCCAGAGCAACTCATCTTGTCCATAAAGCCGCCAACTGCTGTTAGAGAGACGGGGAAACCGAGGGCTGGGAGGCGAAACTACCTGCTCCAGGGCAGTTTGCGAGGAAGTGCTATCGGGGGTGGGTCTCAGGTCTTTCTGGTACCAAACCCCTTTCTTTCCTTCCCGCCTTCCTTCTTGCCTTCCTAGTCAGGGAAAGTTGTGAAGGACTGAATTTGGCCAATGAAGAAGGAACCGTGGGGGCCCTGTCTGCCTCCCGCACCCATGGGGGTGGCCCTGCCTGTCCCTTGCCTTTGGGCTGTCTCACACCCTGCAGGCTGCGGAAGCTGAGGGGTGGCGGGGCTTCCTGGACGCTGGAGTCTTGATCGCAGAGGAGGCAGAGGGTGCCCGGTGGACTGCAGGTGTGCATACACAGCAGTTTTGTGCTTCGCGAGCAAAGGCATTTCAGTTTTCCTGATGGGTGCTTCTCTTGGGATGTTCTTTGGGTTTTCCTGTGAGCATGTGGTTACACCATACTGGTTCTTTCATTTAATGATGAATTTGGTAAAATCTTAGACACATGTTCACTTTACTTTTGTTTTGAGTCAAGCTTTGTCCTTTAAAAATATCTTTACTATCACTCGTCTGCCCTTTGAAGATGGAGAGGATTTTGATAAATGGGGGCCAGGAGGTGGGCTGGCGGGACCCCGGGGAGGAGCGATGTGCAGCGTGTTGGGGCTCTGTTCTCTCATCCCGCGTGCGTTCTTCCCTGTCTCTGCCCTGCTCTGTGTCCAGGAGGCTCCTGTTGCCCCAGGCACGGGAACCCCTTCCTCCCCTTGTCACCCCAGAACAAGGGGCTGGCACCAGCTTCCCACTGGGGCTGGTCACCCAGTGTCCCTCCCTCTCTGTTGAGCCCCATCACCCTCCCCGCCCCCGTCTCCGTCTCCCGTCCCTTCATTAAAGGGCTCTCCAAGAAGCCCTTTGAGATGGATGTTTCTCTTCTCAGCAGGACTCTGGCGGAAACTGGAAACACATGGCGCCGTGTCTGGGAGGGAGACTGTGCGAGCGGTGGGGGGGTCCTGGAGGAGTCGGGAGGCTTGACACTACCAGGGACAGGGGTTTATACTTAATTCACAAGGTGAGGAGGGCCCTTGAAGTTATTTTTTTCCCCCTCTAGGGAGGGAAATGGGTCAGAGCTGTCTGTTAGGAAGATTAATGTGGCAGCAATTTATAAGATAAATTGGGATATAGAGATCAGAGGGAGACCAGAGCTAAGAAACCTATTAGGGACAGTCACCGTGGAGTTGGTGCAATATAACTCATCCTGGATTTGTGTGGTGGTGTGGGCGTGGGGGGGGGGCTTAAGAGGGGCCGCTGGAGAGAGGGTGACCAGCCTGGGTCGCTGACTGGATGCAAGGAAGAGAAGAAGACAAAGACGAGCCAGGAGACTCGAAGAAACGACGGACAAGGGACAGTTTTGGGGGAGGCAGTGGGGCTCGTCTGGGGTGCACTGACTTTGAGGTCTGTTGTGGCTGACTTGTTTCCCCCTCAGAATGGCACGTTGGAGCCTTGGCCCTCAGGACCTCAGGCTGTGATCTTAAATTTGGAGACAGCGTCTTTGCAGAGAGGGTCAGGTTAAAATGTGGTCGGTAGGGTGGGCCCGAATCCAGCATGACCGGGGAGACGGGGCTCAGGCACGTCCAGAGGGAAGCCGACGAGAAGACGGCATCGGAGCGATTGGAGCACCTACCAGCCCGGGGGGTGCCCACGGCTCCCAGGAGCAGGAGAGGGGCTGGGGCCGGTTCCCCTCGCGGCCCTCTGGCCCCTGAGCGCAGACCTCTGGCCTCCGTCCAGAGCTGGGAGGCCACACTCTCCTGTCGCTGCGCCGCCCGGGGTGGTGCTTTGTTAGCGCTGTCCCGGGACAGCAAGGCAAGGGGCAGAGCTGGACACGCAGACATGGTGCCCTGAAGAGAGGGTGGGCCCACGGGGACCGGGGACTGGACGCCACTGGGTGATAGCGGAATGGACAGGCCCTCAGACTGGGAGCAGAGAGCCCGCTGTGGCGAAGGCCTGGGGTTGGGGCGACCATGAAGACCTTGGACGTGGTCTCCAGGGCAAGGGTGAAGGTGGCCGCCAGACTGCAGGAGGCTGTGAGGACAGAGGGCGGCTGGAAGGAGGGAAACAGCGGTGACCCAGGTGACGTCTTCACCCTGGCAGTGGCGAGGGCAGGGTCAGGCTCCGGGAGGAGGGCTCCGCCCAGGCCGGGGCAGGGGCCCCCGTCCTCCACCCGCTGCACGAATGAGCGTACACATCCCTGCTGTTAGCAGGTAATTCCTTACTGCTTCACCTGATTTGGGAGCACACACTGTTTCACTTGGCTTTAGGTTAGCTTACGTAGTTTCGTTTTCTGCTGGGGACCTTTCGGTAAGCAATTACAGCGAGAGCGTCGCTGGGTCTAAGCTGGGCGGGCCCCGTCTGGATGTTGCCTGGTGCAGGTGGTTGAGTAACCAGCAGGCCTGAAGCACGGGCATCTCATTAGGACGAGCGGGGGGAGTTCCTCTTGCTAGTGGCTTGATTTTTTTCCATAGCTACTGACTCGAAAAGATTGCAAGGTTTATATATGTATTTACAAATAAGTTTTTGGAAATCGAGCATATTAGAACAATTTTCTGACAGCTCAGGTCAGCAGAACATGTCAAAATATCTTAGGAAACAAAATGATTTTGCTGATAGTAGCTGCCCTTGGCTCTCCTTCTGGGATAAATAATTTGACTGGCTAAATAAATTTCAGTAATTTTTTTTCGGAAAATTAAGCTATTAACATTTTCTGAGATATTTAATTCCCATATAACTTACATTTTAATGGGATTGGCACTATACTGCATATACAATTTATAGCTTGCAAAGTTCTATTTTTTAAAAAGTCTAAGCAGTAAGTGTATGTAGCGTTTAAGTGTGCAAATCCCAACTGGATTCATACTTAACACCAGTGATAAAAAATAGACGTTTTCAACAAACGCCTGCACTTAACCACGAAGAATGAATGTGTGTTCATCTCTTCAGCACCGCAGTCGTGGCCCACAACATTCTCACAAGGGAACTCCTTTTGAGGTGATGATGGTTATAGGATCTGCTCAACCAGCCAAACCACTTGCTTACCAAGCATCCAATAGCTAAGATGTGTCCCCTTTTGCCCCATCAAATTAGATACAGCGTGTCTTACCTTACCTAACTGTATAGATGTGTCATGTGTACGTAACTCTGTGTATCTGCGTATGCCAAATGTCAATTAAATTTATATACTCTGTAACTTTCTAGAACTTTCTTCAACCAGTAGCGTACTAGGTGGGGTGTTCAGTCACGTTATCTGCCTGGTGGTCTCGCCCAGGACTGCCAGTGCGTGCCGGGCACGAGAGTCCTCACGGTTTTAAGGGCAGGGATTCCACCTCTCCACACGCCGGGATTCGGCTGAGGCTGGGCCCTCGCTCATGCATATCCAGGTCTCACTGCTTCCTTAGAGAATGAGATCACTCTCGTGCAAATGGCAGGAGGATTTGGGAATCTAGTGGAGGCAGAAGAGGGGTTGGACCAGGCAATCTAGAGGCTCCTTCCTCTACGTCTGGGACGCTACCATCTTTCCACCTGGTTACAGGGCTTGTGGACACTGCTCCAGAGGAGGGGACGTGAGGATGGTGACACTCAAGCACAAGTTAGATGATGGGGAGATAGCGCCCCAACATTTTCATTCTGGAATAATGAAGAAACTGCCCCGTCTACTGTTAGTGGAACGTTTTCTAGTTTTGGTCCTGCCAAGGACATTTTCTACAGAACAGAATTTCGAGAATTTCACACGATTGACAGAACGAGAAATAACGGCATAAGTTCTAACGAACAAAAATATTGCTCTGCAAAGGCCGAAAGCAAAGACCTAGATGTCAGTAGAGAACGGTGTCACGGCGGTTTCAGGCGGTCACCCAGCAGGGGGGGACAGCGAGAGCGTGTCGCCATTTCCCTCTCCACGTGGGCAGACTGAAGCCCGGGGTCTGGTAGGGGGTGTGTGTGCACAGGTATCCCAGGTGTCTGAGGATGTCTGAAGGTACCTCAGAAGTCTAGAGATGGACTTGAAGCTCTCCGCATCAAAGATGGTGACACTGTCGCACTCGGATACAAATCGTGGAGCAAACTGAAATCTGACCGAAGGAGCTGGCAGATAAATCAAGGAGAAGGACTTGCAGATCTTTGTGTAAGAGAGAAGATGAGTAATGGCCCCCTCTTCTGCTGTTCAGACCATCGGAGTCAAGAACTCTGCTTAATTTAGCAGCACGGCTTCCACGGAGGGACCCAATACTGTGGGCAAATGGAGTCTGTTTTTAAGGTTAGATAAATTCAGCCTATTTTTATGGGCAGGGGAAAATTATTGCTCGAGTGTTTTTGATAAGATTCTTCCATGCCATGAACTGAATGAAATACTGAGAGCATTACCGTTTTTCACATGAGTGAGGCGGAGGGCAGAGAAACGACCATAAATTATAGGACACTAAGGCTGTGTATGTTTTGGGTGCTGAGTTAATAGGTTTTCAGCTTTCACTTTTGTTTAACTGCACGGTTGGCTTGTGGCTCCTCCAGGCCACTGTGAATGCTGTAAATGTTGGGCTGACCGTGTGTTAGGCTGATGTGTCCATTGAACGGTGCGTTATGGATGCACCGGTGGGGCCATGATGATCCCTGTGTGTATCTCCCTGCGTTCAACAAAGACGTATTTACTGCCTCCCGTGTCACAGGTGTCTGTGACGTGCTGTGAGCTCACTTAGGGCTGCTTTCTTCACTTGTATTTTAAGATGGTTCCCAAAGAGTCACTCATAAATATCTTAAACTGGAAAGGGCTGAGGCTGGAACCCAGTTGCCAATCCAAGATTTCCCCCTAGGTCTGTGTCAGGTAAGTTCTGTGTTACCTGTAATCATCCAGCCCACATTCTCCCGCTTTATCCAAGGGGAAATTAATGAGCGTGACGAAACAAATGCTGGCTGAAAACGCTCATGTTGGTATCCATAGAGAGAAACTGTGTGTAAATGTATATGTTTCTGTTACTGTGAGGGTGTGCTTAGCATTTCTAAATACCTGTTATGTGGAAGCATTCTGCTTTGCTCCATGGACGTAATAAAATACATAAGACATGGTCCTTGCCTGCAAGGAACTCTTCCTAAGACTAATTTCGTTACCTTTCACAGACTCCTTTCTTCTGTTAGATTTGTCTTAAATAAATTAAAAAACCTTGGAAAATAAAGTGTAATACATAACATTCCTGCGGTCAGGTACGTGGCTCCCAGGTGTTCTGCTTGCTGAGCGTCTGCAGGGTGGACACACTGATGTCCCCACACGCAGGTCCAAGCCGTGCGTGCACCCTAGAGGCCCCCCGCAGACCCCTCCGCATCGCCACCTGCCTCTCCGAAGGGAGCCGGTATCCTGACTTCCAGCAAAATAGGTCTGTTCTGCCGCTTTCGCACTTGATGTAAATGGATAATGTGACACATGCACGGTTGTGGTTGGTCTCCTGTGCTTTCTGTTGTGTCTGTGAGACGCGTCCACGCTGCTGCGTGAGGGGGTGGCTGGCTGCTGACTGTCACTGCTGGACGCCACTGCTGAGGGATCGACAGGGAGTTGTTTCCAGTCTTTACTGTTGGGAATAAAGCTGGTACTGATATTCTCAAGTATGAAATACGTAAACGACTGCGTGAAGTTCGGGTATGTGCACATTCTGTGGGGTACGTGCCTGTGTGTGGGACGGCTGAGGGGAGTGTCCGACCCTCTGCTTTCTAAACAGTTTTCTAGGGTGGTGGTACCAATCAGTGCTCCCACCAGCAGCGCTTAGAAGTGTTAGTGCCCAGAAAAGTTCACGATTACGGTGCATTGCGTTGTGGTGCTAATTGGCATCTCACGATGACTTGTGGCGTTGAACACCTTTTCGTGTCTTAGTGGGCTTTTGGGTGTGCCTATTCAAGTGGTGGCCTGTTTCAAAAACAAAGCTGTCTTTTTCATTAATTAGTTGAGAGTTTTTATCTAGTCTACATACATCTCATATATGTCATATATGTCTCTTGCAAATGCCTTCTCTGTCACGGTTTCTTTTTCACTCTTCGACTGTGGTCGAACCAGTTTTTATTTGAATGGATTTCAGTTTACCAGCGTTTTTCATTCATGGTCTGTGCTTTCTGTGTCCTTTGTAAGAGGTCTTGGCCAGCCTACCCAGAGGCCGTGAAGATGTCCTCCCCAGGTTACCTTCTAGAGCTTCTTATTGTTTCAGCACTGACACTTAGCTCTGTGACCCACCTGGAATGGACTTTCTGTTTGCCGTTTGAGGTGGAGGTCACCCTGGTGTCCGCTTGGCCCAGCGCCCTCCCCCGTCGGACAGGTGACCGTGGGCAAGGCTGGCTGCGTTTGCACCCCGGCTTCGGCTGTGCTGATGTGTGTGGCTCTGCTTGCCCCCATGTTACAGCTTAATTTGTTCTTGTTTTATATTGTCTTGTTATGTGTGGGTGTTAGCCTTCTAGCTTTCATTCTTCAAAATTCTCTTTGCTGTTCTCAAGCTCTTTCATTTCTGCCTAAAGTTTGGAATTACTTAGCTCGTAAATTTCCACAGAATTAACTGCCGGAATTTTTAATGAGATGGCCCTGAATCTATAGATCATTTTGGGAAAACGTCACACCTTCACAACATTAAGTATTGTTCGTAATCTACAAACATGAGTTACCCTTCTGTTTACATTTAGGTGTTAAATTTCTCTCAGTCATCACATTCAGTGTTCTATGAGAGGCTGGGACATTTTTTGGATCAGGTTTATTCCTAGGTGCCTGATGTTTACTGATGTTAATGCAAATGGTATCACTTAATAACTGTTGCCCAGAACGTAAAAATACGCTAAGTTCTTTTATTAATTCTAACAGTCTCTCTGTAGATTCTTTTAGACTTTCTGTGCCATTTGTACACAATGACTGCTGTATCTTTTGCTTCCCAACTTTCCTTTGGCCTCATTGCACTGATCAGGACCTCAAGATGTGACAGATCTTTGATGCCTGCCCTCAAATTGAGGGGAAACTTGGAGAATTTCATCCAGTATGGCGTTTACTGTGGTTCTCTGAGAGGTTTGCTTTGTGGTTTTAAGCAGCTGCACTCAGCTTGGTACTGGGAGTCTCACCCTCTGCACAGGCAGCTTGAAAATATGTGGGTTTAAACCTGTCATCTTACTTTTTCATTCCGTTGGTTCTTGGTACTTCTCTGTTTTTTCATTTTTTGCCTTCTTTTAGATTAATCAAGGATTGTTAATGAGCCCCTATTAGCTTGAGAGTTAAATACCTTATTCTTCTTCTCATGTTTACACTAGAGATGATAACATGTATCCTTAATTTATTAGTATCCACCTCAAGTGAGTACTTTCACATTTTTCTGGGCAATGCAAGGAACTCATAACACTTCAATTTCATTTACCCCCCTCGGCTTTTTGTACTGTAGTGTTGGCGTAGTTAAAAAAAATACATATGTATATATATGAAATGTTATGTGCATATATGGCATTATTATTGTTCTCTTGACAGTCAGTATTCGCTCAGACTTACCAGCATGTCACGCTGCCTTGGACCCTCCGTCCCTTCCTGCGTTACAGTGCTCACACGTGGGGTCATTTCTCTGCTGTTTGAAGAACCCTCTCAGGGTTTCTTTTATCAGGGGTCCACCAACAGCAAATCTGCTAGCTTTTGTTTGTAAACATCTATATTTCTCTTTGTCTGAGCGTAGACTTGGCAGTTGCTAATGGTTTTCCTTTCAGTCCTTCTGGCTTTCATTGTTTAGTTTGAAAGGTCAGCTGAAGTCTTAATTGTTTTTTTTTTGTTTTTAAAGGTGATATTTTCATTCTGTTTGTGTTTGGGATTTGTGTTTGCAGCTGGATATTTTTCTTGCATTTTAGAAAATTCGTGGCCCGGGCTTCCTCCAGCACTGCTTCTGCCACACTCTCTCACTCCCCTCCGCTCCAGCTCTTCGGGGCTCCAGTTACACGTGTTTTGCTCCTTTCCACCGTGTCCATTCCTACACCCTCATCTGTGTTTCACCCCTTTTTCTCTTCGTACTTCAATCTGGATATTTCCTTCTGACCTGTCTACCAGTTCACAGACCTCTTCTGTTTGTCCAGTCAGCTGGTGAACCCATTTATTGAATCCTTAAATTTTCAGTTATGTTATTTTTTTAGTAATAAGATTTGCATTTGATTCATTTTCTAGGTTCACATTCTCTTGTGATAGTTTTCCTGTTTTCATCTGTCTTTAAAGATATTTATTATAGCATTTTTGTAATAGATGATTCCAATCAATGTTTGTGTCACAGGTAGATTTGTTTCCATTGCCCTTCGTTTTCCTCTTGGTTTTCAAGTGTTTGGTCTCCTTTTCTGGCATGCATGGTAGTTTTTAACTGAAAGCTGGACATGATGTAAGAAAAATTGTCAAGGTCTGGTGACATCTTCCCCATGTATTAGTCCATAGAACATTCCATATTATTCTGTTGATTTACTAGTAACGTTGCAAAAAAAAAATGTGTTACAGCTCAGTGTTACAGCAACCTGGATCTAAGCACTGGGAGAGTTGGAGAACTCAGGTTTATTATACCAGCGGGCCCAGAGGAGTTAACACTCCATGCTCTGAACCCCATCTGTAGGTTTACACAGGCTTTCATAGGCTGCCAGTTTACACTTTGCAACATCATATGCAAATAAGATATAACAAAAGTTGACTAGGAACAAGCTTTGTAGAAATGGACCAATCAGGAGGGAGAGAAATAACCAATCAGGAGTGAGGGAAATTGACCAATCAGGAGTGAGAGAAATAACCAACCAGAAGTGAGCTCCATGCAAATGGACCAATCAGAAGTTAGGGAAATGGACCAATCAGGAGTGAAGGAAATAACCAATCAGGAGTGAGGAAAATAACCAATCAGGAGTGAGCTCAGGGAACCAATAGAATTTTAGGGGTAAGTAAGGCGTTTCAGAGGCAGAAAGTGAGATAGAGCCTCTGGGCCAGGGAACCGGGTGGTGCTGGCAGGAGAGTAGTGGCCCTGCCGGTCTTTTCCTGGGGTTTCCCGCCTCAGTAGCTGGTGGGTGGTTAGAGCGTGGGTGCAGTGGGGCGAACTCTTCACTCACAGGTGCAGCTCTCCAGTCTCAACCAAGTGCCCAGGGTTTCACCTGGACTCCCTTGCCTGTGGATCCTGAAATCTAATCCAGCCTCACACTGCCCACTTCTCTCTATCCTACTTAGGCAATTAGGGAAATTGCCTGCAGGCCCACCACATCCCATGATTTGATTGCTAATGCCTTCAGATAATCTTGTATTTCATCCAGTGTTTAAGGTTGTAGTCAACAGAAGGGTTAGTTTGATACCAGCTTCTGCGTCATAACAAGGAACTGAAGCCTTCCACCAGAAACTAACTTTCCGTAGTAAATAAAATTGTACCACATGGGGTTTTTTTGTTTTGTTTTTGTTTTGTCTTCTGTAACTTGTTTTTAAGAAACTTTAGGTTGAAGTACTTTAAGAGTCTGAGGAAGCTGCAGAGGCAGCGGAGAGAAACCTCATATACACTCCTCACTGGTACGTCTGACTTAGGTACAGTGTAACATCAGAAGCAGAATATTGGCATTGGTATGAAGCGTGTGTAGATTCATGTAATGCCCACCACAACCAAGACCCTGAACTATTCTGTCCCCACAGAGGTCTCCCTGGTGCTGCCCCTGCGGAGAGGAGTCACACCCGTGTCCTCAGTCACCCTCACTCCCACCTCTCTTAACCTTTGTTTCCATAATGTTGTCCCTTTGAGAGCGTTATACAGGCGGACGATACGGCCTGTGACCTGTGAGCATGGCCGTTTTCACTCAGCCTGATGCCCCCTCCACACCGTGAATGTCTCTGTGTTTCCGCCAGCGGTGGATGCGGGATCCGATTTTTTCACGGCCTCACCGCGTTTGATGCTGTCACTGCTGTTTAGTTTCACTGTTTCGCGGCTAGTGATGTCCCATCATGGTCTTAATTTGCATTTCCCTAACGACTAGTGATAGTGAACATCTTTTCATGTGCTTATTGGCCATCTGTATAATTCTCTTTAGTCAAATTCTGTTTTTTTTTTTTTTAATGGTTGCATTTTGAGTGTTCTTTATACATTTTGGGTATGAGTCCTTTATCCAAAACGTGGTTTGCAAATGTTTTCACCCAAGTCTGTAGCTTATCTCTTCTTCCTCTTAAGAGAATCTCTTGAAAAATAAAAGATTTTAGTTTTGACGAAGTACAACTTAACAACATTTTCCTTTTGCAGATTGTCCATGTAGTCTCATGTCTACCAACTCTTCACCAAGGCCTTGGTCATGAGTATTTCCTTTTATGATTTCTTCTAAAAGTTTCATAGTTTTATGTTTTACATTTAAATCTATGATTATTTTGAGTCAATTTTAGAATGAGATGTGAGGCTGAGTTTCTTTGCTTTATTTTTTGTCTACTGATACCCAGTGACTCCAGCACCATTTGTTTAAAAGACCGTCATTCTTCCATTGAATTCTTTTTGCACTTTTGCAAAAAATGAGTGGCCATACTTGCGTAGGGCTGTTTGTGGGTTCCGTGTTCTGTTCCATTCATCTATCTGTTCACCAATACCACACAGTCCTGAATAGTGTAGCCACTTAAGTATTGAAATCAGGTAGAATATTTCCTTCCACTTTATACCTCTTTTTCAAAGTTGCTTTACCACTGTATTTCATTTGCCTTTCCAGGTAAGTTTTAGAATAGTCTTCTCTGTATCTACCAAAATGTCTCACTGGGATTCTAATAACAATTGCATTAAACCTGTATATTAATTTGGGGTAAGTTGGCATGTTGACTATATTGAGTCTTCTGATCCATCCATGTCCACCAGACCAGGGGTTTTGATTTGGCTTCCTGCACTGTCATGGAAGGTTCTTCCTGCCCAACTCTCTTCAGTTAACATCATGTGCTTTTTTCACTGCATCATTATTTCTTTACTTTCTTTAGCTGAGTTTTGTTTTGTTTTTTTTAACCTGCAAACGTGTTAATTTCACACACATTCTCCTTGACAATGGCAGGAGAACCTCCAGCGCGTTGCTCTACACAGAGAGTCCGCTGTGCAACCAGTCAGGCCACACAGCTAAGTCACTAGCAAAGTCAACATTCCATGCCTTAATCGTTCTCTTTTGAAAGACGTCTTCACAGCAGTCTTGATCTATAGCACTGGTGCTTGGCTTTCTCTCTCGGGCCATTTTCTTCAGAGAAACAAAGTTTTTTTCTTTTCTTTTTCTTTTTTTATACTTCTTCAAAATAAGTATACACAGTATGGTGATTTCAGCAGAGCCACTGTGACACCCAGAGAAGGGTGACTGGCTGGGTCTGCTTACCAAAATCAGCAGAATTCATGCCTTGACAAAAGTGCTAGTCGTATAGGTCGTGAGCCTTTGACACAGGGCGGGAACAGCTGAGGCTGTTGTCGCTCCATACGTGCTGTTGAAAGTTTTGCTATGATGAGTAAGATCCTGTTGGCTGTACACCTGTCCCTTGCCACCATGGCCATTTGCGTAGACAGATTCTCTATCTCTGTCTGCAGTTCCACGATTTCACTGGTGGGTGGAAGTTCTCTATGCCTAGGGATTAAAAAGACATCCCATTTGTTAATTTGGTGTCATCCACCCTACGTTCCTATGAGGATTACAGTTGCCCTGACTTTTGCAAAAACGGGCTTGGGAATGTGAATTTCTGTAAGGACGTTCTTACTCTGTTGTGACTGAAGCCAATATTTAAGTGAATTCTTATTCACCAAAACCCATCTTTATGCTGAGTGACCGAGGTCTCCCTGACTCTGTTTTCTGGCTTTTGTTGTACAAAGTGAACTTCCTGTCACTGTTACTAGGGATCTCCTTGTCCTGGGGCCCGTAACTGGCATTTTCTTCTAACCTGCTCCTCGGGGAGCCAGTTGAGAAAAATCCGTAAAACAGAGACAGAGTCTCTTGTATCCTTTATAAAGTTAGGCACGACAGTAGCCACTTCAGGAGATGCTCTTTTCTGAAAAGAGCTCATTAAAGTAAGAGAAGTTGAATGATGGATGGGGGAAATGGCTCTTTAGGACATCATGATCTGGAGTTGAGATTTTTTTTTTAATGGAGTGTTGGTGAACACATTCTAGGTCCTAGTGAAATCCATGCAATGAATTGCAGCCGTTCCCAGTTACGCATCTTTTCCTGATAATCTGGCTGTATTTTGCCCTGATAAGAGAAAGCAGGGGTGGGGAGGGAGAGTAAAAAGACCCACTCACATGTTCAGGAATAGAATTTAAAGGGAGCGATTTTTACACGGCAATTTGTTTTATGTATCGATACATACAATTTTTTTGGGATTTAATAACTTAAAAATTATTTACATCTCGTATATGTAATACATTTCAGAATAGGCACAACAGCTTGGGCATTTATAGCTTGTATGATGCGTACAGAGTGCACTTTTGTAGTGGACATGATTATTAATGTCTGTCATCCAGATGGCTAAAAGTAGTAAAAAAAAAAAAATCAAAAATGTTTATGTAACATTTATTTGAGAGAAATATTTCTCAAGGAATACCCTTGATGATGCTTCTTATCAGTCAATACTGTTGCCTTTTGCAATCTTTAAACACCTAAGTGAAGTACTGAATTATCAAGATTGAGTAATTTTCTTTAATGTGTTGGCATAGTCCTATTTTTTCTTCTAATTAGTGTCAGGCATGAATTTAGACTTTTTAAAAATAATGTTTTATTTTCAGAGTTGTTTATTTCAGCTTATTTTATTAGATCATTGCTAAAGGAATATGTTTTACTGTATTATTTTTTACTTTAATACTGGTTTTCCCTAACCATTGCTTGCATTAGGAAGTTTTTCTAATGAACATAAGAGTATTGAGGGATATTAATAAACATTTTCCTTTATACTCCTCACCTTAAATTTTTGTGTGCTTTTCTTTTTCTAATTCTTTTAAGTGATAGGTTAGTTGTTTACTTGAAATTGCTTTTTCGAGAAAGGCTTGTATCACTATGAACTTCCCTCTTAGGACTGCTTTTGCTGCATCCCATGATTTTGTGTGGTTGTGTTTTCATTTGTCTCAAAGTATTTTTTAATTTCTTCTTTGATTCCATCATTGACCTATTGGTTTTTTTGGTAGCATGTTATTTAATCTCCATGCTGTCATTTTTTTCTCCTTTGCTTTTCTGTGGTTGATTTCTGGTTTCATGGCATTGTGGTCAGAAAAGATGCTTGAAATAATTTCTATCCTCTTAAATTTGTTGAGGCCTCTTTTGTGTCCAAGTACATGATCTATCCTAGAGAATGTTCCATGTGCACTTGAAAAGAATGTATATTCTGTTTTAGGGGGATGTAATGTCCTAAAAATATCAACCAAGCCCAGCTGTTCTTCTGTGTCATTTAGTATCTCCGTTGCCTTGTTGACTTTCTGTCTGGAAGACCTGTCCAGTGATGTTAATGGGGTGCTAAAGCCTCCTGCTATGATTGTGTTCACATCAATTTCTCACCTAAAATTTTTAATGGTTTTTCATTGCTCATCATATTATTATAAGCTCGTCACCCATAAAGAAGAAGGAAGTGTTTGTCCAGTTAAGCCGTTGGGGGATGATGTGACAGATTTACATTTGCATTTAACTTTTTACTTTTCCATTTTTTATGTTTTCCTCTGGCACACTGGCTGCCCTGAAGCAGAAGTGGCTGTGCCTTCTGTTCGTCCATCAGTCAACAGGAAGTCGCTCCAGGGAGTTAGGGGCAGTGGGAGACACAGTCCCCACCCTCAGGGCTTCTTGCTGTCGCAGCAGAGAGAAAGCTGCCCGCCCCTCCCCCAACAGCGTTAAGTGGGTCTGATCGATGGGAGGTGACCCCTGGAGGGCAGGCCTTAGCAGGACCTTCACCAGGGGGAAGTTAGTAGCTCCAGGATCACTGTTAGTTTCTATGGGGAGAAAGAAATGGGGCCAAGACCTCTTTAGAGGTGAACCTTTCAGTCCCGGCCACACAGTTTGTGTCTGTGAGGTCACCATCCGGGGTCTCACTGTGACCAGGGTGCCAATGAGCATGACTTGACTAAACAGGAGGTGGCGTGATGGCACTTAGCAGGGCCGTGTCCTGTCGTGAGCAGTGTCTGGTATTAACTCATTGTCTCTTCACAGCACACGCAGCCTGTACTCTTTTCATCTTTAACTGAGGCCCAGGGAGGTTAAACCACACAGCCCATCACTTTGATCCAAGACTCCAACCCGGGCCTGAGCCTGCCTGCTAACAGCTACACTTTCCTGCTTTAAAACAAAGATCTTCCCGAGGGGCCGTCTGTGAACTGTGATGCTCAGCATTTCTAGTGGTCTGGCAAGGAAATAATAAACCTGGTGCAGGGCGTCTCTGTATTGATTTGTGGCTGCCACCTTCATGCACAGCCCTGTTATCTTGAGGAAGTAAAACCCTGTACTATGTTCCTTCAGTGAGGAAAAGGGTATGTATCTTTACACCAAAGAGAGAATTGCCACTTACAGCTGCCCCGGGGCAGTCTCGTAGTTACGTTTCCCAGTTCTCAGTACCGTGAGGTTCACCTCCAAGTTCCCGGCTGTGCTGCGTGCTTGCTTCTCTGGGCGTGTCTTCTGTGTGGAAAGAGTGTCATATCGGACCCTGCTATTGTCATAGTTCGTTATTTGAGGGGTTTAATAGGGCAAGTTTGTGAGCTGCACAGTTTGCATGTGAAATAAATGCGTGCACACCTGCAGCGTCAGGTGACGTTCATTCTCACACCTCCTAGCGACTGGAGAGAAATCACAAAAGCTTGAATAACATCTAGGTGTTTATGAAACGAAGCCTGGACATTTTAACAATTGGCCAGATGACTTACGTTCTGTAACTACGTGCGTAGCCTCTCTTTTTATGAATGTTTGCAGTGACTTGTAGCCCACCCAGAATTATATCCTGACGCTGCACCAGGCGTGCAGCCACGGCCTCTTCCTGCTGTGAGTGTCCCTTCAGAGGTTACAGAGAGCTATCAGCAGTTGCACTTTTCAAAATTAGTTTATTTGGGGGATGAGGAATAAGAGGAAAAAAAAGCCTCAAGGCTCTGTGGCATTTAGGTACACGCTTGAAGTTAGTAATAACATTTCTCACGACTGTCTAGAAGTTTCCAGATGAATTTATGCTCAAGCAACGGCACCTGCAGAGCCAACGGCCAGACGACACGTCCTTGGAATCCCTGGGTCCAGATGTGCTGGGTAGCCCCGTCCCGCGCTGTCCGAGGCCCGGCAGCTTGCTCTCTGTGATCTCGTCCAGGGTTTAAAACAAAAACCCAAACGCGGAAGGCCTGAGCTGCTTTCTCACAGATCACAGAGTTCCCCCCCCCCCCCCAGCCTCCCCTTCCCCTCTCCGCCCGTGTTGGTGTGTCAGCTGTTCCCAGGTGGCTCCGTGGGGCTGAGAATGTGGCTTTGGGAGGCCGCACGTCCCTGTCTCGCTGGAATAAAAAAGGGGTTTGCTGTTTACAAACATTCACAAGTCTTCCTTTTTGGAAACAACAAAACAAAATGTCCCTTAGCCCTGTCCCTGCCCCGAACACCTGACACAGCGGTGGCTTCCTCGCTCACCGCCTCCGGCGTCATCCGGCTCCGCGCTCCCAGACGCTGTTGGAAGATGAGCGGTGGGCCCCCGGCTGCTCCCCCGCGGCCCCGAGGAGACACGGGGCTTCTGTCCACTTAGGCCCCGAAGTCCGCTGTGTGTCTTACGCTCAGGGCGCGTCTGGGCGCCCGGCCGGCGTCGGGGAGAGCCGTGCTGGCGGCGTGGCTCCGGGCGGGCATGTCCCCGCCGCCCTCCCGGGCTCCCTGGGACCCTCCTTCGCCCGAACGCGGCCGGACGCGCGGGCTGGGCCTCCGTCCTCCTCGCCCACCCTGCCCCCCTCCCCTGGGAGGGTCCCATCCACAGCCAGCCGGCCACCAGCTCAGGGCGCGGAGTCCACCCGGGCCCCCACCACGCTCACCGGGGCCGCCGGTCACTTCGCCCTTCGCGTGTCCCCAGCCACACATCCGCGCAGAGCGGGCTTCTCTGCTTTTGTCCCCGCGTCTTTTGTTTTCCTGGCTCCTGAAAATCTGCGAGAGAACAGTCAGGAGTGTGAGCAGGAAGCTGCGAGTGCCAGGAACCCGAGGGAGGGCGCTTGGGAGTGGGGCGGCCCTCCGCAGGAAGGGCGCCGGGGCGGGCGACGCGGGTGCCCCGTCCTCCCGGCGGCAAGGCGCCGGGCACGCGCGGCTCTTCATGGCCGGGGCGGTGGTTGCCCTTGTCCAGGGGCAGAGCGAGCGCGTGGGGCACGTGGAGACGTGGAGGGGCCGGAGCGCTGCTGTCCACGTCCCGTACCCCAGGGCTCTTCCTGGGAGCTGGCCTTGCAGTTTCCGCCGTCGCTGCTCCCAGTTTGCTTAGAGACCTCGATTCAGCCAGCCATCTCCCAAATGTGCTCATCCCCTTTCAGTCCTCAGGAAAGAAAATTAAATTAAGCTGATTTGGGCCCATAAACAGGTGAAGTTAACTGCTGACTCCGCCCGCTGCACCCAGCAGGGAGCATGAAAATGGCTGGGGGTGGGGGTGGGGGGGGGCAGGGCTGCCTCTCCTGGGACCTGGCCCCTGAGCTCCGGCAGCCTCGTCCCCAGAGCTGTGTCCCCCACGTGCTGAAAAACGATTGGAAAGCGCAGGCCTCCCATGGCCTCTCTGTATTGATGGCTCTGTATTTGAAAAGCCAGCGTTTCATTGGGTTATCTCTCGGCAAAAACTATTCAAGGGCGTTCATTGTCATTCACGTTCATTTTGAGCGTGATTTTGTGACATTTGAAGTGAAGTTTTAGTTGTTCCGCAGGCTGACCTAGTAGACAGCGTCTAATCGATACCGATTTAAAACTGATCTCTAGGGATATTAGGGTAATGTTCACAGTGGCTCCCTCCTCCCCCCCAATAGAGCTGTTTTATAAAACATTTGGTCATCTCAGCTGCAGGAAAGAAACTGGCTTTGCCGGAAAAATAAGGGCTTTGCAGTCAGAAATATCTGGGTTCAATTTCTGGTTCCACTCTTGGAAAAGTTAATTTAACCTCTCTGAGCCCCTTCCCTTTTGCATAAAATGAAATCTGCCCAGTAAGATAAAATTCTCTTAACTTGCTCAGTAAAGGTCAGATTTCCTCTCTGCTGTTCCCGGGAGCTGAAAGGGGGGCAGGGAAGCACCGAGAAAGACCCACAACCGGAAGCCAGAGGGTCTCCAACAGCTGTGTGTGTGTGTGTGTGTGTGTGTGTGTGTGTGTGTGTGTGTGTGTGTGTGTGTGTGATCAGATTGCTTTCATAACAGCAAGTGCCGAGAGCATTTGGCGTGAAATGCTCTATTACTTAATTTCAGTTGGGGGACGGGGTGAGGGTCCTGGGGACCTGAGGGGAGCGGTCACCAGGGGGAGGACAGCTGTGTGGAAACAGAAGGGACAACTTCGGACGTTTTGCCCTCAGGACGCTCTGTTCCTCCCTGGGGCAGTTTGCCAGCATTGCCATAGCGAAATGCCACAGGTGGGTGTCTCAAACAAGGCGTTTATTTTCTCCCCATCTGGAGGCTGGGAGCCCAAGCTGGAGGTGCTGGCAGGTTTGGCTTCCCCGAGCCCCTCTCCTCGGCCTGCAGACGGCTGTCTGCTCGCTGCTTCTTCACACGGTCTTCCCGCTGGGTGTCCGTGTCCTAATTGTCTCTGCCTGTGAGGACACCCGTCAGGTTGGACTCAGGGCCCACGCTCAAGACCTCGTCTAACCTCGACTGCAAAGATCCTGTCTCTAGATATGGTCACATTCTGAGGTTCTCGTCAGGGGGTTCAGGGCATCAACATGTGACTTTTTGGGAGACAGTTCAGTGTATGACATGCCCCATCTTGGCGGCCAAGATGGTTTAACTCTTCTTGTCTGGGCTCATCCTTCCCTCCATCCTGTCTGTGCCTTTATCTTACCAAGGTATCTCGGAGGGAGAGGAAGGACGCTGCTGACCTCAAGGGGGAGCTTAAACATGTTGGCTCAGGAAGCCAAGCTAGGGCTTGCTTTGGGGAATCTAACTTCCTGCGATGTCACTGGTGCCCTGTGCGGGGCGGTGAGGGCCCTGGGTGGCGAGGGGCGCCAGGCAGGACCACAGCGCTGTGTCTTGTGATGCTGGGAGTGCTGGGGCTTCAGGAAGAGAGGCCACGGGCAGCGTTATGGCTGGAGGGTGTGAAGGAATGGGGCCTTCCTTCCGCAGCTGCTGGGAACCAGGTTGGCTGAAAGCAGTAGAGGTTACGGCTTTGCATTAGACACTGTCGGTAATGCTGGACAAGGTGGTTCTGATCCTGGAGGAATGTGAGTCTTCCGTGCTCGTGTGTGTGTGCCCGTATGCTCAGCGTGTAGCGTGATGGCCTGTGTGGCCTGTGGGCTCTTTTCTTTTCCGGCTGCAGAGTGTGTCTTCATGGGCACTGGCCGCGAGAACACTCTTCTCAACTTGCCCTTGAGAAAGACAGGAAGACTGCTTGCACCTGGAGGCTCTGCCTCCCTGCAGGAGGGACGGCTTTGGGGAAGACTTCGATCTTCCAAATGGCACCTGCACCAGCGGGGACAGGAGGATAACGCACTCACCAGGGGTTCAGTCCCGGGTCTAAGAGAGATGGTGCGTTGCCTCCCCTTTGCTGCTGCTGCCTCGCTAACCCGGTTACCTGCGTGCGATGAGTCATCCGATTTTATAGTCTAGCAAAGTCAGGGTAAAAAATGTAAATGTTTTTGTTTGAATGGACACGCACAGTGTGAGGCATGTGAAGAGTCATGATTCCCTCTTCAAGTACCCTTTGTGGACACAGATTTAGTCCTGAAGCCAGATGCACGGGGACACGTTTGTTCCTTTCAGCCCACAGAGGTGTCAGTCAGCGGAGAGTGGCGCTCCTGCCTTTCGCTGGAAACCAAGGGGCGCAGAGTGGCCGGACTGCGCTCACCGCACGGTCAGACGTGAGGCGTCGGTGGGACCGATGCCTCTCCCCGCGTCTGGGTGGCCGTGTTGGGTTTCTCTTCTCACGTTCCTCCTACCACAGTGCGCTTGGGTGTGTTTTGAAAATGAGCCTTAATGAAAATTTGAGGTTCCCATGTGGCTTTATGGGGCTTTCATCTCAGAAATCCTTCTCATTATTTAGAACAGAGAAAACATTCTAGACCACTTGAAAAAGACACTGTTCCCCGCCCTTGTTTCTCTGAATGCTGGCTCAAGTCGTCTGAATTTGGACCACCCGTTTGGTGTCTGTTGACACCAGCTGAGAGCTGTGCCCATGACACCTTCAAATTTAGAAATGGAATGAGGGCTGCCTTTGCCAGTTCAGGCTTTCTGAGAATGCTGGGAACTGATGTAGGTGGATGGGAGACACACCACTCATGAGGCCCTCCTGGCCACGCCACACCCCTGGTGACCGTCGCTCGTAAGTCTCAGTGCCTGAGACGGAGAGTGGGCAGGTGGTCCTGTCCTTTCCTCCCTCAACTTCCCTTGCAAGAGCGGATTCTATTCATAGGTTCTTTGAGCAAGTGTGCAGATGGGCACGGGGCGGCTGCTGGCTCGTGGCTTGGAGTAATGCTGTTTACAGCCTGTCACCCCGCACTTCTGTGCCCTGTGAGACAAGCCAAAACCAGGGGCATCGGTGGTGACCTGACTTTTCTGCGGTTACCAGCCCACGATTTGTCATTCTTCTGTGTTCTGGGCTCCGTTGCTTGGCGGAAGATTACACTAGGGACCCACAGATCAGCCCATGTTGGTTTTATATTGTTGTAGAAAATGTTCAAGGGGCAAAGTAAGCTTTCTGCCCATCACGTTAGTTCTCTCCAGCCTCCATTCTGCGGTAGGTAGTCTGTTTTCTGCGGTACTTAGACAAGTTTAGGTTAAGCTGTCATGTGACGGATACAAGAGATGGTTCGTAAAATCTTGCCTTTGAAAGAGGTAGCAGGACGGTGTTCTGAGAGACAGCCTTTCAGTGAATTTCAGTTAAGTGTTTGTATTATTTATAAAGCCAGAATAACCCTTTCTTACCTGAGTTTCCACTGTAACTCCTGCACAGCACAGCGAAGGTGTGTGGATCCCACGAGGCTGAGCCACTCGTCCTTGGGTTGAAAAGACAGAGCCCTGGAGAGGCACCCCTAGTTCTTTGCCCTTTTCACCTGCCTCGCAGGTGATCTCTGCTCGTTCTGACGTTTCATCTGCCTCCAGCTTAACCCGTTGCGATGGGGGCTTTATTCCACAGTGGGTCTCAGGCTAGCCTTTCTTAGACGTAAATGAAGAATGCTAACATCTCGGTAGGCATGTTTGAGAATAAGCAGAGGCTTTCCTTCCCATCCCTTTAACTGTCAGCTTTTTAGATGCGTTTCCACATAAGAGAACAGTGTGAAAAAAATAATAGCCATTTATTTCCATAAACTGTTTCGTTCCTTTTGAATATGTTTATATTGGAAATCGTTTTTTTGTTCGGTCTGGTAACAGTTTGTATTTGTGACTAGGAGGTAGTGATTCAGTAAGAAGTAATGGAAAGGCACGTGATTTCAAAGAACTCAGCTACCGAGAGTAAATTAAACTAACATCTGTCATGTCAAGTTTATATATGACTTCATGTTTTATCACCAAAATGCCTTCAAAGGTTGCAGTGAAATCCACGCTCGTTTTAGCAGAAGATAAATATTATCTTATTAAGAAATATAAAAAGATGAATAATTTACAGTTTAGAAAAATGACTCACATTCCTTCACTATTCCCAGTGTATCCTGTCTGATATTCAAGTGCATAACACAAATATAAAACTTCAGTTGGTGAGACTCTATATAATGAATTTTTAATTAATCCGTGGTACTTCAGAAGATTACTTTTAATTTGGCAGTCTGCAGAGATGAGTTTATAAGGTTGGTATGGTAGGGCAGAATGATGCCGCCTCTCCCCTGCCAAATCCATGTCCTAATTCACGGACCTGTGAATGTTACCGTAGAGGCATTTTACAGATGTGATTACATTAAAGATTTTGAGATGGGAAGGTTATCCTGGAGAGTTTGGGTGGATCCAGTGTAACCAGAAGATTCCTCATAAGAGGGAGGCAGGAGGGTCAGAGTTAGACAAGAAGACGTGATGATGGAAACGAAGTCAGAGAGAGACCTGATGATGCTATGCTGCCGGCTCTGAAGACAGAGTGAAACCCAGCGGGACCCTGTGGGGTCTTCCAGGGTATAAAAGCCTTTCCATGTCCTCCGTTTCTTGCTTGTAGGAAAAAGGCTTCAGCCTCCTAGACCTTCCCTGAGTTCCAAGGGGGAGATTCCAACAGTTACTAGTCAGGGAAGTGAGGGAAGGCAGAAACCACAGCCCAGCCCAGGGTCCTGGTTCCTCCCCGGGCATATACGTAACTACACACCTCTGAGTTCTTCTGCAGGAACTAAGGCCCCCACCCAGGTGGAGATGGTAACTTCCGGCTGAGCACAAGTGTGGGGACCCCAGACTGGTTGGAACCAGAAGGCTGATGACTGAGATTCCTGGAACATGACCATTACCTCCTCACCAAGCAATTAGAGGAAGGTCACACATGCCACAGCCCTTCTCCGCACATTTTGCCTGTAAACGTTCTTCCCTGGAAACCACTGGGGAGTTCAGGTGTTCTGAGCACGAGCCTCCCACTCTCCTTGCTTGGCCCCATGGTAAACGTCTCTCTGCGTCGGACTCTGACCTGGCGGACTGTTTGGCCTCACTCTGCCTTGGGCACAACAACTTGGGTTCAACAACAGGAAGAAGGGATCACGAGCCAACAGGTTCTCCCTCGGAGTCTTGAGAAGGAGCGCAGCCTTGCCACCCCGCTTTAGAGTCCGACCTTCATAACTGTCAGCTAATAACTTTGCTCTGTGTTGAACGATGTGGTAATTTGTTACAGCAGTGATAGGAACCTACAGTTGGGTATAGAAGTGGGATGCTACAGTGGGCATGGTCAGTGCGGCCTGCTTCACAGCCGAGGCTTTGTGTACCTTTGGTTAACAAGGACCCACTGCCCTCTCTGATCTCCAAGTGAAGTGCAGTCTGTGATCTGATTTTTAAATGTGAAACATTTTTAGTTGCAGAAAGCTCACAGAGACAGCATTTCACTTGGCCTGGTGTTCCCAGGGGAAAGTTCAGTTTCAAGAAGGGGATGGTGGAATTGCTGGGTCATACAGTAGTTCTATTTTTAGTTTTTTGAGAAACCTCCATAAAACACAAATTTGAAAAGACACATGCACCCCAATGTTCACAGCAGTACTATATACAATAGTCAAGACATGGAAACAACCTAAATGTCCATCAGCAGATGACTGGATAAAGAAGCTGTGGTATATTTATACAATGGAATACTACTTAGCCATAAAAAGAATAAAATAATGCCATTTGCAGCGACATGGATGGACTTGGAGGTCATTATGCTAAGTGAAATAAATTAGAGAAAAACAAATACTGTATGATACCACTTATATGTGGAATCTAAAAAATACAACAAGCTAGTAAATTTAACAAAAAAGCAGACTCACAGATACAGAGAGCAAGCTAGTGGTTGTGGGGGAGGGAAGTGGGAGAGGCAATATAGGGGCAGGGGATTAAGAGGTACAAACTAATATGTATAAAATAAGCTACAAGGACATACTGTACAAATGGGGAATATAGCCAATATTTTATAATAACTATAAATGGAATATAATCTTTAAAAAGTATGAATCACTATATTGCACACCTGTAACATATGATATTGTACATCAACTATGCTTCAATTAAAAAATATACAAAATAAAAGAGAAGGGGTTGGTGACAAAACCCAAAGTGTCCAGAGCTGCTGTATCACCGTGACCTGCGAGCACACGTTGCCACACCAGCTGCACTCAGTCGAGTTATTCGTTGAATGAAGGTTATGCACTCACGACTGATTTTATACATTCATTCTTGGAAAAATGGCCACATTGTATTTTTATGGAGTAAGAGCTCCAGTTGGTTTGGTGTGTTATTGTTCCAGAGGGAGATATGAACAGATCTTGGTTCCCTTGGACAACGCGGCTTTGCAGACAGAGCGGAAGGAAGTCTGGGCTCAGCCGCCCCTGAGAACTGTTGGGGGCCCTGTGGGCGTCTGGACATGCTGTTGGTAGCCGCTGTCGTGTGCGCTTTGTTATCGAGCAGGTCTGGTTTCCGGGGCCAGTTGAGGGATGGAAACTGGCTCTGGCCTCTGTGGGGCGGGCTTAGGTGCCTGCAGGAAACAGCTCACCCTATGAAGGGCACCGTTCCCAAATCTTGGTGACATGGACTCAGAAATACAGACACACCAGGGGGCATTCTTCTGAGACCTGTCTTCAGGTCCGTGGCCAGATCTGAGCTCTTACTTTTCCTTCCTGAGCCCCACCCTGCCCTTCACATCGTGGACCCGCGCCGCCACTAGCCAGGGCTGCTCCGGCAGACACCCTGAAGCATAAAGCACAGCTGCTGACGCCAGGGCTCTTGGCCCAGAGGATGGGGCCGCGGAGAGAGGAGGGGAGAGCCAGCAGAGGGTGGGCTAAGTGCAGGCATGTTTTGATACCCATAGGTTCTTCTTGTTTTGTTATTTTTGGGGTTTTTTTTTTTTTGGTATCCACATATTCTTTTTCCCTTTTATTTTGCCCTGTTTTCCCAGCCCTTTCTGGCCTTGATTTGAGAAAGGAATGCATCTGGACCGACCACTTCCTCATCAGAATGCCCTGCAGCACCTGCATGGTGCTGATTTCCAGGAAAGGAGTCTTTCTAGTAAAGATGCACCGCCCTGTAGGGCCTTCCTGGGTCAGACCCCTCCCCCATATCCTCCACTGCAGCTCCTCTCTGAAGTACCCAGATATTGGTATCTCATGCATATTTCCTGAGTTTTTCAGATGCTAAAACCCACCACCAAATGCAAAAAATTAACTGATGACCATGAGCTCGTAGCCCCCAGACCTTCTCTTGTTACGGAAATGACAGGCCAGCAAGAAACAAGCACCACTCGGAGAGTTGGAGTACTCAGATTGATTACGCCATAAGGCTCAGAGGGGCTTCTGCTCCGAAGCTCTGAGCACCTCCAAGACGTGCGCATGAGGTTTTATAGGGTTAATTACAACCTTGGGGTATTTGGCCAATAGGCATGGAACAGCTTTAGCAGCATCATTATCACAAAAGTAGAGGCAGGGAGGCAGCAAACCAACATTTCAAGGCCAGATATGTCTCTTTGAAAATCCAGCTGGCTAGCAAAAAAAAAAACATGAACAGGGAATCAGCAAACCAACACTAATTAACTTAGATTTACGAGTTAGCCCAGCAGAACTCAGATCAGTAATCCGACACCTGTTACACTTAGATTTGTGAGTTAGCTTGTTAGCCCAGCCCGGCTTTTCCTTCACACTCTCACCTGAGGACTGATCACCGTGAACCAGTCGGAGAATTGTGCACAGCTGATCACACACCCTGGGCTGCCCCTCCCTCGGCCGCCCTTACAGATGCTCAGCAGAAATCCTGTGGGGAGTTCGGGGGTTGAGGGGGTGGTTTGGGCATGACCCCGCAGTCCTCCGCCTTGCTCGGCCCTGCAGTAAACGTTTCTCTGCTCAATTCCCACGTTTTGTTTGGCCTCACTGTGCAATGGGCAAGCGCACTTGCGTTTGGTAACAGGACTTTATGACGGGATATAGTCTGTGTCCAGGTTAAGAAGGGGTGAGTGGTACCTGGGAGCAGTGTGGAGCATTACTAAGGTCAAATTAAGAGACATAAAAGCAGGTTGAAATATCCTTAGAACCGGAATGGCCTTTCTGAAAACTTAAACGCCCCTCAAATTGAAGAGTGTTTGTCTTCTTGAGAGAGAACGTCTGCTGACTTCTCAGGCTTTGCATTTCCTCTGTGAACGAAAAATACTGCAAACCATATCAGTAAACAAAGAACGCTGAAGCCATCAAGTCATCAGCGGCAGCCGCCACCCCCCAGGGAAGACCAGCCTGCAGCCCGGCCTCTGCAGCCCCTCACAGTGGTGCCCTCTGAGGGCACTCAGAACAAGAAAGGACAGGACACTGGCCCTAGAGAGCTAGGCGCTTGTCAAAGGAATGAATTCAATGAGCCCAAATGTTTGTTTCCTCCCATACATAGAAAAGTGTTAAATTCTTTAACTGGAGATGCCTGCTTTCTTTAGTTAACAAGTAATCTTTTGTTGTTCCAATGACCTGGTCTTTGTTGCAAAGCTCCTATATATCCTGGCTCCTCCCCTGCCTCTTTGGAGCCATCCCTCAGAGCCATCTGAGGGGCTGTCATCCCCGCTCGAGTCCTCCCGCCAAATAAAACATAGCTTTTGACTTCTAGGCTGCGCATTTATTTCAGTCGATACCTCCTGTGTCTCTACCTGTGCGATTCTCAGGGGAAGTGTTACCCTGTTTGAAATCACGTTCTGTAAGATATACGTAAAACTTCCTTGCATATGCAAAATACGATGCAGGTGTAAGAGTGCTGTCGCTGTGTCAAAACCTGGCTCAGGACTCGCTCACTTCCTGACGTTTGTTGGGTAAATCCCACTGCAGCCACACTGGACTGTCTCTCCGCCTGCAGGACCTCGGGGACTGTGGCTGGGGCAGTGGGACAGGGTGTGTTTTGATGCTCTGTAACTGTCTGTGATGATGGCCGTGCTCTGTATCTGCACTGTCCAGCAGCCACTGGCCACATGTGGGTATCAAGTCCTTGATGTGGGGTGGATGCCATAGAGGAACTGAATTTTTAATTTTATTTAATTTGAATTAACTTGAGTCTAAATGGCCGCATGAGGCTAGTGGCTACCATATTGGCCAGCACCGCCTCTCAGATCACCTGATTAAAAAGAACAGCCGGAAGCTGAGAGCTGAGACCAGAGGCTCCTTAAGGGACGTGTGGTGACCTTGGATGGGCTGTTAGGAGCCCCGGGTGGTGATGCCCTGCCAGGAGAGCTGATGGGTTACTGAGACCGTCAGGAGGACTCAGAACATCAGAAGAGGGCGTGAGATCCGTTCGTGCCGTGGGGCTGCCGGGCGGTCAGTCAGGAAGGGGAGGACGAGCACGGGAGACCGAGGGCTAATCAGAGAGACGTACAGGGGCGGCGACCCCAGGGGCCTCCAGGAGTAGGGAGTCTGAGCCTGGCTCCCATGACCGGAGAGATAGCAGGGTCAGCCCGAAGACATGGGCCACGCAGAGCCGTCACTTTGCTTCGCCAGGACCACGGGCTCCATCTGGGACTGAAGCTGGAGGTGGAAGTCAGCAGCAGGAGTCAGGAGCAGGAGGGACAGAGGGACTTTTCGGAACTGGAGGTTCAGGGGCAGCCAGAGGCTTGGCAGGCGCGGAATCCCAGGGGCCAGGGAGATTGTTCAGTTCTCCTATTAAGTGAGGTGCACTGTGATGAGCTCCCTGGAAGGGAGCTGGTCTTGGAGGGTCTGTGTTTCCTGAGATTCTCCTCCCATCACAGTGCAGTGTTCACCTGAAACAGCCGGCGAAACGCGACACCAGAGAACAGGGCGGGTGGGGGGCACGGGAGTCTGGGGTTTGGAGGGTGAGCCTGCCAGCTCCAAGCAGTGAGGCTGGAGAGTTATGGTGGGCAGCATGGGGGGCAGCTGGGCCCCCAGTTCTGTGATTCCTCCATTTCCACCTCTGTGCCTTTGCACAGGTACGCCTGGCTTTACAGATAGGCTGTTCCTGAAAGGGTAAGCTGAATGAAAAAGGAAAATCAGCATGCAGCCCAAACGCTCTTAGGGGGGAGCCCTGTGGGCAGTTCCTTCTTTATGGCAAATAATCGCCCCCTAATGCTGGCTCCGTGGTGTTCAGTTGTGCTGTATCTGTGCTGTAGCTTCCTCTCTGTGTCTCATCTCCAGATGCTCTTGTGCACTGTTTAAAGGGCATTCTGGTACCACTAACCTACCAGGTGATGAGTTCCTTGTGAGCGAGGACTACAGGCATCTTTTCCTTTTTTGAGGGTGGGTTGGGGGTACTGTTCTTGACACAGTCCTCAAGTGTGAAGGTCCTCGTCCGTTCAGGCTGCTGTGACACGACACCATTGACTAGGTGGCTTATAAACAACAAAGTTTGTTTCTCACTGTTTTGGACGCTGGGGCATCCTCCGCCAAGCCTCCTGACGATCTGGTGTCTGGTGAGGATCTGCTTTGTGGTTCCTGGGTCGTGCCGACTCACTGTGTTGTCCCGGGGAGTGGGAGCTTCTGGGGCTCTTATAAGGGCCCTGATCCCACTTGTGGGGGCGCCTCCCTCATGACCTGATCAACTTCCCAAAGGCTCCACCTCCCAATACCGTCATCTTTGGGGGTTAGGATTTCAACATGTGAATTTAGGGAACACAAACATCAGACCGTGGCAGTGAAGACGCCCAGTAAACATTGATCGACAGAGCGACGTAGTTGTCATCAGGCATCCTGTGGTCTTGCCAGCTCCTGAGATTGAGAGCAGCAGTGTGGAGTGGGTTAGGGGCTCGTCTGAGGGGGGCCAGCTGAGGGCATTAGGCAGCAGAAGATGTAGGGAGCAGCAGAGACCCCCCCACACCCCCCCGTGAGGCTGGGGCGGAGGGAGGAAACAGGACCGGAAGGAGAGCTGTGTACATGGGTCAGGATGACGAATGAGCTGGGGCTGCCGCTGGACCACACGCGCCTGGGGAACTGTAGGGTTGAAAATGCTACCACACAGGTGGCTAGCCTTTTCCCCAAGGATTTTCCCTCAACATTTGAGAGACGATAAAGGCCAGAGGGCCTGTCAAGGGCACCTGAGGTAAAATTTCTGTATTTAATAGTTTGTCTTGCTAAGGAAAACCTTGCCTTCAACTGTGAAACCTGGAATTATGTGAACCAGAGTTGGACACTGTGTGTTTCTAGAATCTGCTCTCCAACTGAAGACTGGACTGGACCACATACTTCCGTGGTCATGCCTCCTCACTCATAGTCCCACAAAGATAACCTACAAGTTTCAGGCCTCCCATTCTCCCGTGTGGGTGGGAAAAGTGTAACATTTTACTGGGACCGTGCTTGAAGTTGCTCTCTAGCCAAGAAGGGCTATGCAGAGTGAAAGGGTTATTTACCATGATTTTGGCTGATCAAAGGACACTGAAATCTTTCTCACTGGAAGGAAGTGCCCACTAGGCAAACCGCAGCGCCTCCTCCGGCTGGTGACAGACAGCAGCAGCTGACCTCGAGGATCCCGCCTGTGAGGAACGCTGCGGGAAGCTAACAGCTCACCGTTGCGACACAGTGCCCCCAGCCGGGGAGGGAGAGGCCGCGTGCTCAGGAGACCGCTCTGAAGACAAGATGGCCCGCGAGACGCAGGCCGTCCACCGCTCGCTGCGGGGCTCAGCCTGGCTCGGGCAAGACCGCAGGCCCGAGGGGTAATGGTGTCAGCTGGGTATGCAGGGAGGAGACCTGGGGCCGGCCTTGAGGCCTGGGCATCGCGGGCAGGAGGAGCAGCTGGCGCCCTGAGAATACGAGGTTTCACTTGAATTGTTCTACGAGAATAGTTTCCCTTTTTCATGCAGAGGGCTGCGCCTCCAAATAAATTATTGTGAAGAATTGGACTTAGAAACTGTCACAGGAAGAAGGGGAAGGTCGTGGCCCCTGGGATCCATCCTGGACCTGGCTTTGTGTTTTCAGAGACTTTCACAGTCCTGGATTTATGGGATGGAGGAGTCAAAACAGGATTTGACAGTCCCTTCCTTTTCGTTGATGATGTTAAGCGATGCCCTGTTTCAAACACTTCCCACTGGAGAGAGGGTGCTCTTTGCTGCCCAGCTGCCAGTCTGAGAAGTCTCTCCCTGGACTTGTTCTTTTGGGATTAAGTCGCATGGAACTCTTCCAGCTCTCCTCAGTATCCTAGGGACACCCCTGCTGCTTCTCTATCATTTCTAACCTGTGAACCTTTTCTTCTGTTTTTTTAACCAGAAATGAACACTTTGAGTTCATGGTTTCTGTGGCAGTGGGTTCTTCACAGCCCCCAGAACTGAAGTCCTTGGGACGACCTTGTTTTCAATTCTAATGTCTCCGAGCAGCCGTGCCGTGGCAGGGGAATACATGTTGGCATCTTATTTTTCTGACCCAGTGACGGTGTCTGGGGGCAGTCTGACTTCCACCATCTGTAACCCGACTGAGAGAGAAGATGGAAGATACTTCACTATAAATGTAAGACCACTCTAGATGTCATCACCTGGACAGAAGAGGACAGCTGTAGAAGACCGACCCCGCCAGCCTGTCTGCAACGTGCCTTCTGTGGCCGAGCTGTTAGAGGGCGGCGTCCCGCGCCCCCTTTAAATCCGTGGGTCGTGCTCCAGAAAGCCTTGTCCTGAATCGCATTGGGCCAGAAGTCTTACAGCCCCTGCGCTGGGACTGAAGGTCTGGCCCACAGTCGGCTGTGGGCAGGTGTGGCCCAAGGGAGAGCCGGGCAGTCGCACTGTGGTCTTATTCTATTTCAGTCTAGCCTGTTTGTTCGAAGCTTTGCTAAAATTGGGGTGGACTAACGGCCTTTTTAAAATGGGACTGATTTAGCTTGAATATGTGTTTTCTTTTCTTCCTCCACTTCTGGATGGCTCCTATTCCAGCTGGTATGATTCAAGTATTCCAGTGCAGTAAGGGATCCAAACTATGTCCCTTAGGTAGACAAATAAACAGAGAGTGGAATTCTTTAGGGCTGCCAGGCCGCCCTTTTCCATCAGCACTAAACTCTGAAAAATGGTACAGGCCTTGAGTTAAGTGGGGAGGAGGCTGAGCTTTCTGAGTTAAGGAATCCAGGAGAATCTTTCCCATTTGATGCTTCATTCTTGTGCATTAATTTTTAATAAGGAAATGAACCCCAGATGACAGAGCTGGTTTTCTCTTGTTGGGGGACTGTTGAAATCTATTCCGTTGCTTAAATCAGGTTAAATAAGGAAGAATTATGTTTTGGAAGTCTGGCCTCTGGGTCTCTGGTATATTTATGAAGATTTCTACTTAATTCTTATTTCTGTTTCTCAGGGATTCTCATGACACCACCCTCTGGTACAAGAGATATCCAAGGATAAGAGGAAAGAAAACTATATTTTATAATACAATTAAAGCAACTGTAATTTTTTTTTTTTTTTTGGCAGGGGGGACATGGGTTTAAGTAAAAGATTTTACTTCACTCCTTCTGGGAATTTATTGTCTTAAGCCAAGTACGGTAATAGTCCATGCATGTCTGTTACGGGCGCTGTTAGCTGTCGTCAGCTGGGCTGCAGACCTGGCGGGGAGACGACAAGCCTCCCATCCTGTGCCCCCTTGGCCAGCGAATCCCCTACTCCTGTTGGCCTTGCTGTTGCATCGCTTTTGTCAATGCACATTTGTGTGGTTGACAAATACATTGGCTCATGATCTGAACTTCCAGTTGACTTCACTGTTTTCTTTATTAACAGGTATGCATTAAAATTTTGGGGCTTGAGGGAGGAGTCAAGATTGATCCCAATGGTCTTTCTTGCTCCCTACTCATTTCCCATAGCTATGGTTAAAATTCAGTGATTCAGGTGTGAAAAGGGCATAGAAGACCTTGAAAATGTAAAGATTTGAAGGGAAGGTCACTGGGACCGTCAAATTCCTGAACACAGACCAATGGCCAGTAACTCAGTCTTGACTGAAAGAGAAGTCCGCAGGGCTGACAGCAGCAGACCCTGCTCAGTCTTCAACCAGGACTGGGGACCATCTCTCCCCAGGGCACAGCTCGGCCACCTCTGCTCCCGACTGTCACTGTCTGTCGTGTCCCTGTGACGTACAGTGCAGAAGGAATCTGAAAGCCACCTGGGTTCCTGTGTTCACTCGCAAGGAGCCATCCTGTCATGTGTGATGAACAAATACTGTCCTCGTGGGGCTTAGACTCTGGTAGGGGAGACATAATCAGAAATAAACAGAGCGTATGGTGTTTGTCTTTCTCTTTCTGGCTTACTTCACTTAGAATGACGATCTCCAGGTCCAGCCCTGTGATATCACTCATATGTGGGATCTAAAAAAAAAAAAAAAAGAGAGAGAGAGAGACAAATGAACTTATTTACAAAACAGAAACAGACTCACAGACATAGAGAACAAATTTATGGTTACCAGGGAGAAGGAGGTGGGAGTTTGGGATTAGCAGACACTAATATATATACAATAGATAAACACGTTTCTTCTGTGAAGCACAGGGAACTATATTCACTATCTGGTAGTAACTTGTAATGAAAAAGAATATGTAAAGGAATATATGTATGTACATGGATGGCTGAAACAAGATGCTGTGCACCAGAAACTGACACAACATTGTAAACTGACTACACTTCAGTTTAAAAAAAATGAACTTAGTACGTGCATCGCGTGGTGTGGTGGAAGGTTCTGTGGGGACAAGTGAGAAGCGGGACAGGACCAGGGGCTCGAGGGAGGGAACAGGTGTGACTTGCAGACAGTCATCAGGACGATGTGGTCTGAGCGGACTGGAAGGGGCGGGCTGTCTGTGCTGGGCCTCCTGGCCGAGGGAGCAGCCAGTGTGAGGGGGTGGGACTGTGCCTGGAGGGTCCCAGCAGGATGAGAGGAGGGGGCGGCCAGAGGAGCCTAGGAGGAGGGGGTGGGGCTTTGAAGGCTGTTGAGAGGACTTGCCTTCCTACCAGGGGTGACCAGGGAGTCGTTTTTTGCAGGGCGTTGGGCGGGGGTGGTGATGTGTTGAGACTAGACGGTATCTGGGCCAGGGTGGGCAGGGAGACCCTCTGCAGGTCCTCGAGTGGCTTGCACTTGGATGGGAGCGGGTGCCAGGACTGCGTGTATTTTGAACCCAGAGCCGGCGAGATTTCCTGGTGGTTCCACGTGGGCGGTGAGGGCAGAGGAGGAGTTGAGGATCCTGGCCTCCTGGCAGGTGCATGTTGTTCCAGCTGCGGGTGGAGGCGTGGGCGGGAGGGAGCGAGTCGGAGCTTGGCTTGGCCGCGTGGAAGGTCGGCAGCCTCGCTGGGAGGACCTGGGAGGACCTGGTGACGGTTCTCTCCTTCCACCTCCCGACCTCCCCCAGGGCCCTTGTTCTGAGAGGAAAGGCAGAGGGCGGAGGGCCCGGCGCGAGGTGGGCTTCGGGGCAGGAAGCGGAGAGCAAGGGAAGCGTCAGGTGGGCTCTCCTCAGTTCCTGTGCACGTTTTCCTTGTCCTTTCGGGGGCCCCCCCGTTCAGGGTCCCAGGAAGCTTGTGACTCTCAGCCCGACGCCTGCCAGTTTGCCGTCCGCCCTGCCCCAGCTCGGGGGGTGTCTCTGAGCCTGTAAAACTGCGAGGGCAATTGGGGTTCTGTCCGCGGCGCGCTAGGGAGCGCGGGCACCGGCTCGGGTACCCCGTGGCATCCCCGTGACCCCCCCCCCCCGCCTGACGGACACGCAGCTGGCGGTTCGGTGGGTGGTGGCCTCCAGTGGCCGGGCAGGAGACAGTGCACGTGAGGAGGGGAGTAAGGAACCCTTCATTTTCTTACACTTTCATGATTCCTTTTTAAATTTCTTTACCTTTTCCATTACAACTTTTTTGCCCAGTCTAATCTTCAGACAGGGAGACCGCCAACCCACCTCTTCTTTCTACAACACTAAAAGAAATCAGCTAATGGCTCACCCCTTCCAGGCAAATTTATAGGATTAAACAACTTAATGTTTTCTTCCTCCCATGCAAGGGCTCCCCTTTGCAGCCTGCAGGTAGTAATAATAATTAGGGTTTCACATTTCTGGGGGTCCATGTCCTGTGCACTTCTCTCCCTATGAGAATGTAAGCCTCTTAGGAATGGGGACCAGGATTCTTTCGGGACACGTAGCTGATTTTTAAAATAACAACTGCGCTTCTGGCTCCTGTTTAGTTTATGCTGCATTGTGTAATGCGCTGTCATTCTGGTGTTCAGCTGGTTTTTCCCTAATCCGGTGTCTTGGCGTCTTGGCTCTTTGCTGTTTTATCCCTAAGGGCCCGACCTCATGGAGCCTTCGCATTATGTAAATATTTATTGAATAAGCTGCACAGACTCTTACAGGGGCTGTGTTCACACACCCCAGCAGTAGGCTCCTTCCCACGTGTGTGTCCCCTTTCCTGAGTCCTAGACACAGAGCCCAAGACTCTGGAGGAATCGGGGATAAATCCCTGCTCCTCAGGCCCTAATGATTTCTGAGGTGCAGTTTTTATAAGCTTGGAAAGGGATCTTTTCCCTTCCTCCTGACCGTAAGGCATCGCCGGTCCCCCCTCGCGTAGGGCTCTGTCCCGTGGTCATTGGAGGCTGTGTCCATCCCCGGAGGTCAGGAGCACGTGGTACTGATGCAGCCTGAGCACCCCGTGAAGTCCCTGGCCTAGTGAGGGCCCCCCAGGAGTGTTCATGGGAGGGAACTGAAGGCGGGAACTAGAGAAGCCGTGTGGCTCGCTTGCGAGGAGAGAGAAGCAGCAGAATTTGGCGGACGAAGGAACGGAGAGCTAGGAGGCGGCATTCGGGAGGCTCACGGACACCCGTTGTGGGTAGGGGCGTGCATTTCCGTCACATCTGTTGCAACAGCTCTGAGTGCCTTCCTTTTAAAGATCACACGAGAGTGAGGGCTTCTCAAAACCGTGCCGTTGGTACCTGTGCTGGCGAGCTCTCCATTAGTGAAGCGAGGGGAACCGCAGCGCAGTGCGGGCCCTGGGCTCAGGCGGGGCAGCCGGTCTGGGCATGACGCCCACGGGTCCTTCCTGCTCCAGAGGCGCACACGCCTTGCAGCCCCTCCCTTACACACCATCCACCGGGCATTTCTTTATAAAGGGGGCAGAGATTGTTCTTTCACAAATAGTATTTTTAAAAATACAGGTGTCCCTGGGAAAAGTAACAATCCAACTGATACAAATTCATATCCAGTTGTACAGAAGCGATTCTTTTTGGCGATACATTTTCCTGGAGGGGGAAGGTCAGAGGGCCAGGGACCACCCCCCACCCCCTCCCCAAGTCAGACCTGGCCTGTCCGTGACGTTAACACTTTCTTCACTCTTTACACTTGTATTAACTCTTGCTTTCTCAAAAATTTTTTAAATTTTTTTTATTGAGTTATAGGCAATTTACACTGGTGTCAATTTCCAGTGTGGAGCACAATTTTTCGGTTATACGTGAACGTACATATATTCATTTTCGCATTCTTTTCCACTGTGAGCTGCCACAAGACCTTGTGCATATTTCCCTGAGCTACACGGTACAATCTTGTTGATCTATTCCACATTTTGAACTCCCAGTCTGTCCCTTCCCACCCCCCTTCCCCCTGGCAACCACAAGTGTGTACTCGATGTCTATGAGTCTGCTTCTGTTTTGTGTTTATGTTCTTTTTTTTTAGATTCCACATACGAGCGATCTCATAGGGTAATCATTCTTTTTCATTTCTTTTGCTTACGTTTCCTTATCTGTAAAAAACGCCATTAGGTTTGTAACCTGCCTTTGCCCTTTAAGCTTGAGCCGCTACGCCTGACACCCGGTGTGAGAAGCCTCTGACTCGGGAGACACACCAGTGCACGAGAGCTTTTGAAGCTGACGACACCGTCACCTTCAGCAGGCGGCTCTGCGCTGCAGAGGCCCCTGTGAGGGCGGCAGGGTGTGAAGCACCCCAGCCCTGCCGGGAGCTTGTAACTATTCGGGTTTAAAAGCTGCTGCTCCAACAGCCACATCAGTCTGGGAAGTCCGTTTAGAAATCACATCCGCGAGGAAAGGAGACTCAGAGTGGACGGAACATTTCTCCCCTGGGAAAAGCTAATTTAGGAGGAGAATGGGGCGGGGCCCAGGGCGGAGCCTGGAGGGCGGAAGCCCAGCGTCTGCAGGGATGGCCTGGCCTCCATCCCGCCCCACCGCCTTCTAAGGGCTCGGCGACCTCGGGAGACTCGCTCCTGCTCTCCGCGCGGTAGCTCCCTGCTCCGTAAAACGGGACTAGTGATGGTGTCTGCGTCCCGGGGCTGCTGGGATTCCCTGGTGTTAATCCGGGGAGGGCGCAGGTTAAGGAGGGTGGCGCTGCACTCACCCAGGGCTCTGCCAGCGGCAGGAGTGTCCAGGGACGACCAGGTGGGGGGACCCGGGGAGGCTCCCAGCTGGCTCTGGGCAGGTGGCGGTCCTCTGCGCCGTGGCTGGCACGGTCTGTTCTGCAGGGGACGCGGCTCTTTGACAGACCTGGGGGGGAACCCCTCTACCTCCGCAGGTGCCCAGGGTGCGGCTGAGAGCAGCCCGGGCCCCACAAGGCTCTTCCTGGAAACCCCTGTGGGCCCCCAGCCCAGCTTGACCGCAGCACGAAGAAGTGCGCCAGGTGGTTAAAAAGGATGCAGAGTGTTGTGTTGTCAGAAGGTGTGACAGAACTTTGTCCTTGTGAGGAAGAAAGCGTCCTCCTTCTTGGGAAGGAAGTCAGTTGCGTAGTAACGCCGCCACGGACAGAGGCGCGTTTTCACCCGGAGAACGTGGCGGAGCCCGAAGCGCCAGCCCCGGCCGCCGCGGGGTCGGAGAGGCCTGTGCTCCCGCCGCGCCGGTCCTCGTGCTCTCGCACTGTGAGACGCCGCTCTCCTGAAGCTGCGCAGCTGGCCGAGTACACTTTGAACTTTGCCCCTAAGGCTTTTCTGTTTTTGTTTTTAATCCAGTTTACTCTGGAGAGGAAGATGGAACAGGAGACCGGTGTTAACAGGTTGCCTTTTCTGGGTCTTAGTGGGTCATTTAGTGCCATACCTTGAGCACCTCACTTCTTGCGTTTTCTCATCCAAGGCTGGAAAATGAAAGGATGTGTGGCCCCGTAAGAAGAGGGGAGAAGACGGGGAGGAAGAGGTCATAGGGTCAAAAGACGGCTTCCGCTTGTCTTCAAGTCTGAAGTGACAGCATCAGAATCTGAGCATCGTCTGCCTCAGACTTAGGGCTCCTTCGGGGAGACTTTGCAAGTCTTCTTTGCTGACATCATGAACCCCATGAAGAGGAAGAGGGGGAGGAGAAGGTGGCCAGGCCAAGGGACCTGCCCAGCCACGTCCCCACGTGGACTGTTGTCTCGCGGGGAGAGAAGAGGGGGCTGGGAGGTTTGTTCCTGGCCTTTCTTTCCTGGGGCCTGCTCCGTGTCAGAAACTTGGCCAGGCCTCGGAGAGTGACAGCGGGCAGGGCACCGGGCCCGCCCCTGGAGGTCTGGTCCAGGGGAGGAGGCTGACGCAGCGGGAGGGGGTCTGACTTGGGAGATGTGAGCGGCTGGTCTGAACGCCCGGGGCTGAAGTGGTCCTTGGTGTGAGCTTGTGAAGGGAGGCCTGGGTCTCGGAAAGCTGCATCTTGAAGGGTCGGTGGGAGCTTCTCAAATAGAGGAGGTGACCAAAGAAGCGGGCAGAGAGAGCAGCAAATGTAAAAGTCGACAGAGAAAATGACCAGAAGATTTTAGAGAGTATCGTGCAGAGAGTGTGAGGTCCTGCTCGGGCAGGGTGGGGAGACGCCGGGGAGACGGCGGGACCAGGTCAGACCCGGATCCCAGGACCTCCTCTGTTATGCTGAGGAGTTCTGACCTACTTCTGCAGGCAGTGGAGGTTTGGAAACAGGAGAAACACCAGGCTGTGTTAGGAGGGAGAGCACATGGAGGGCGCGCAGGCTGAGGCAGGGACTCATTTATTGTCTCTGATTTGCGCCCTACATTGGGCATTTTGGGGTTCCTTCTACCCCGGGCTGGGATGGCGGCCGTCCTCAGGCAGAGTCAGAGTCTGTGGTTGGTTGGCTTTGGTTTTGATCCATTTTCAACTTGGTGGTTTTGCAACAAACTCACAAATACCTTCTCCCGTTTCAAAACAGCTCTTAGAGGAATATGCACAGGTGTAGATACCTGGGAACTGATTGGAATTTATCCACTTTTTTTTTTTTTTTGAGAATTTTTTTGAGAATTAGATTCTCCCAGGTGTATCTGAGACCACGACAGGGAACTGCCACCATGGGGAATGATGGTCCTTCCCCTCGACTTAACACGACGTGTCTCCCCACGTCTCCTGTGAAAACTGCTCACCCTGGGAGCCCCGACATTTGCTGGATGCAGTAAAGCAGCTCTTCATCCAGCTTTCCGTCTCAGCTGCGTCTTGGATGCTGTGCTTGGCCCCGGGAGACAGAAATACGTCTCTTCATGGCCACCACCTTCAAGAGGCAAGATGCGTAGCCAGTCAAGAGTACTTACTCTGTAGTCAGAAGTAGGGAACACGGTGGGGCGGGGGCGGCGGCGGGTGCCTGCTCCAGGGAACTGCCGCGTGGAAGCAAATTGTAGCTCTTTGTGCATCAGAGGTTATGGACTGATGGATAAAAATGGATGCTGAGGAAAATGTTCTGGATCTTGAATGTTTAGAATGCTTTAGATCTCCATAGCCTGTATGGTCTTAACCTTCATGCTTACGGCCTGAACTAGGGACCTTCAGATTTTTACTTTGCTTCGTGAGTCGCCAAGTAGCATGGTTGTGTGTGCGTGTGGTCGCTGTGGTGCCCATTCACTTCACTTGCCTTGAGTAGAACGATCCTCTGCCGTAGAGGGAAGCTGAGTCGGGAGAGTGGGGAGCCTTGTTGTGTGTGTTTGTTCTGCTGGGCTGACCTCTGGTTAGTTCCCAGGTCTCAAATACGTCACTGGAGAGCAGGCTCTGGGCTGCTAAGCAGTGTAGATATTAAGGCTTTTAGTGGCTGATGTGAGATGTCCTTTTTGCTGCTAAGAATTTCTCGGTGAGGGGGAAGAACAGACGTGACCCTGGGATTGTGCTGAGCTTGGACTTGACAGAGATGTCAGGGAGTTTATGATCGTGCAACTGATGTAATTTTCAGTATATTGGCAACAAATGATGTTTACCAAACGGGGGGCTGACTTAGGAAAATGGTTGATTTTTGAAAGCAGTACTCTGTTTATCTGCACAGAATAAATTAAGATGTACGATGTGGTCTCCATTCAAATAAGCATGAAGGATCAAAGGAAGATAATTTTCTTTTTTTTTAATTGCCAGCTTTGAGTGGATTTTAAGCAATTTCTTTTCTAAAGCCAAATCTCTTACTTAATTTCGTTTGCATGGGCAAAAATTTATTTTTACCTTTTTTTTATTGTGAAATATAAAGTCTATGAAACATATCTAAGCAGTTACATAAATAATTAAGAAGTGATAATAAATCATTAAGAAGTGAACGCTTTTAATCCCCACCTGAAACAGGACATTGCCAGCACGGCAGAGATTCTAAGTATGCAGGGCCCTTCTGGGCTGACTGCTGCCCTGACTTCTCTGATAATCGTTCATTCGCTTTGCTTTCTCGTTTTATCACTTTCGTGCCGGGCAGATTATAGAACGTGTCCCTAAGGTGTGTGTGTTAATTTTGCTGTTCCTCTTGTTCATCTAGTTCTGCTAGAAAGAGCAGGGCGTCTGGGAGACAAGACAGGAGTGTTAGTATTTCTTCACCCCAGTCTAGTTCTGTCATTTAGAGCCTTATGGTCCCTGGGCTTCTTTATTAATATGTGAAAATAAACAAATGGGTTTTTTTTTAAATTGAGGTCTAGTTGATTTACAACATTATGGTAGCTTCTGGTGCACAGCATAGAGGTTCAGTTACACACACACATATTTACCTTTTCCTGTTCTTTTTCATCATAGGCTGTTACAAGGTATTGAATGTAGTTCCCTGCGCTGTACAGTAGGACCTTGTTGTGTATCTATTTTATATACAGTAGTGTGTGTCTGCAAATCCCAAACTCCTAACAAATGAGTTTTGATTAGGTTTCATGGTTTTTTTTTTAAAGATATGATGAAGTTGTTTATGAAACTCACATAAAAGGTAAATTACTATTTATTTTCTAAGTTCGGGTTTATAAAATTTATTTATTATAAAACCAATAAATGAGAACACAGTAGCTCTTGGTAGCAGTGTTAAAACCTGTCGTCCGGAGGCCCCCTGTTTTGAATGTAACCTTATTTTAAAGTGCATAAAAGTTGAGTGTGCAGTAGCCAATAAGCCCATGAAAAGCTACTCAACATCGTTAATTATAAAGGAAACGCAGATCAGACCACCATGAGATGCCGCTCCACACCCACCAGGCCGACTGTAATGAAAAGTACAGCCAGCGCTGGCGAGGCCGGGAAGCCCCTGGACGCGCGTGCATGCTGCTGGCAGTGTAGGAGCGCTCGGGAAGCAGCCTGGCTGTTCCTTGAAAGGTTAAACGTGGACTTGACTCACGACCCAGCAGTTCCACTCCCAGTGAGGTACCCAAGGGAAGGGAAAGCAGCTGTCCTCACAACTTGTGCACAACGTCCAGAGCAGCGTTGTTCACAGTAGCCAAAACGTGGGAGCAGCCCAAGTGCCCGTCAGCTCACGGACAGGTAAACAGGACGTCATCTCTCCACACAGTGCAACATTGTTATTATTTAATAAGCACATGCAAATTCATTATTAAGCCATTGATCACAACTTAGGTTGTGACTAAGTTTTCTCCACCATGCTCTGTGAACCCGAGTTTTCACTTAAAAAAGCGTAACACTGAAGTTCTATCCGAGGCTGTCTGAAAGCACCCCAGCACAAAATCCAATCACCTGCAGGTTTATTTATAGTTTTCTTATAGAAGAGGAGACAAGGATGCTGGTAGAGATGGTCTTGTTCAGCTTTGTCATTTCCAGATGAATGAACAGTTTGGAATTGGGGACTCCTAGCTGGTGGAATTTCTTGGTGAAGTCTGTAGAGTGATTTTAGTGATTTTGATTTAAGTGTATATATATACACACATATGCATATACATGTATATATAAAAAATGTCTCTATGGTATAACAATATTTAAATTAAATTTAATATGTAATTACATATATATTTAAATTAAATATATATAAATTTAATGCATATAAATATATTTAATTTAAATAGGAAGTCTCAGGAAACCTGTGGAGTTTCTGAGTCTAGGTTGTGTTCATTCGTGTGGAAGTGGGTTAATTATTACAAGGTGGCTCTGATCTGTCACAGCTGAGTTGGCTCACTTGGGACCACAGGGTGTCTGGATGATCTGCATAAAATCTTGTCTGACGCCAGGACCGCACTTTGGCGGCCCTGGCCGTCCCCGCAGGTGCGGGGCTGTGCTCAGTCAGGCTCTCCTTTCTCGGCGGCTGCGTGTTAAGGAGAGTGCTGCTGCGTTACAGTCCCTTGTGGAAATACACTGCAGGTTTTAAACATTCTCCCGTTGACGGACGTTTAGATTGTTGCCTTTACAAAAAATCTCCCTCTTACAAAGCGTTTCTGCGGTGCACAGTTTTGTTCACGTCTCCTTGGGCACAGAGGGAGAGCGTCTTCCAGATACACTTTGGAAAGTCTGAGTCATAAAGCAGGCACATACGTTCTTTCTTTCCATCGTCTGACTGTACCTTCCAGAGTTTCTAGTTCCGTGACGAATGGAACGGCGTGGTGACTGTCCTTGCGCTGTTCCTGACTTTAGGATTGGGGCGGGCGTTCTGATGTTTCACCATTAACTAAGGTGTGTGCTGTCGGTTGGGTTTTGGTAGAATTTCTTTGCCAGGTAAAGGAAATTCTCCTATTCCTTGTTTGATAAGAATTTAAAAAAAAATTATGAATGATGGTTGAATTTTGTCAAATGCTTTTTTAGCCAATTTTGTTTTAATTCAGTCCTCCAAGACATTTCAAGTGGGGGCATCCACCCAGTGTCCTACGGTCTCATATTTATGGGGTCATCTGTTGCCTTCCAGTGACTTAAATCTAGCCTTTCTGTCTTGGGGAGGAGTCTTGTAACTTTTGGTTAAACAGGGTCCGCCTGAGTACTTGTGGGATTTACCAACAAAAAGGAGGCCAATAAGATATATTCTTTTTTTAAAAAAGTTTTTTTATTGAAGTGTAGTTGATTTACAATGTTAGTTTCAGGTGTACAGCAAAGTGATTCAGTTATACATATAAATACATGTATATTTTTTCTTTTCAGATTCTTTTCCATTATAGGTTATTACAAGAAATTAAATATAGTTCCCTGGGCTATACAGTAGGTCCTTGCTGTTTATCTGTTTTATATACAGTAGTGTGTGTCTGTTAATCCCCAGCCCCTGACTTATCCCTCCTTTGGTAGCCATAGTTTCTTTTCTATGTCTGTGAGTCTGCTTTTGGTCTGTAAATAGAATTCACATTTTTTTTTTTTTAGATTCCACATGTAAGTGACATCATATGATATTTGTCTTTCTCTGTCTCAATCAAATACATTCTTACCTAAGAAGCTCTTCACTGGAGGCACCTTCTGACCAGTTAGCACCCCCCCCCCCCACCGCCCATTGCACTGACTGACCCTCTGGGTCCCGACCTCAGTCTGTGGACAAGTAGGAAGAGTCCGGGAACCTAGGGGAGCTGTGCACACCTGAGGGCTCCAGGCCCCCTTCTCTCTTCTACCTCTTACACTCCTGTGTAGTCAGACGGTTTCTCAGGCACTTGTATGAATCCCAAGTGCTGGAGTCTCTTGTTCGTGGACACAAAGTGAAATGCTGGATTTTTTATAGCATTTCACGTCTCCATGTCCTGTTTGCTCTATAAGAAGGTCACACAAGGCTGAATGATGAATGTAGAGGATGACCTCACGCTCCATTTATCTTAGGTGAATTTAAATAGTGTTTCTGGGCAGGAGCCCCAGGGAAGGAAGCCCTGCGGTGGGGTTAAAAGAGATACTTAGTCATCGGGGGTCGAACACAGAGGCGTGGGGGAGAAGGTTGCCTCCCGGCCACCTACCAGCATCCCTGTGATGGCAGGTCAGCTGGGCGGAGCGTGCTGACCTTTGGGGCAGAGAGTTCCCACACAGGGGACTTTGATCTCGCTGGCTTTGCGAGCTCGGGGCGAGACGCACGGTCCCCAGAGCTCCCTGCTGACACTGTGTTCTTTTATCCTCGCCCCGTATCACTGGGAGCTGAGAACGGGGAGGGGGTGTCTTGGGCAAACCACCTCTCATTATCACCCACGCCACTGGGGACCAGGGGTACCGCTGATTTCCGCCTGCCTCTCCCTCCCGCCGGCTCCCTGCCGCTGAAGACACTGCCAAGTAGATGGAGATTATCTTCCAGATTCTTCCTTCCTGGAAGAGGGAAGGCCTCGTAGCAACTTGCTTTAAAGTCTAACATTCATATTTGGCTTTGGTGAGCAACTCCTAAAGCCAGTGACATTTGTCAATTTGCTGAGGCACAAAAGTACCCCTATTACCCTGTCATTTTGTTGTTCTGATTTGATGGTTCAGAAATGGAAATCAACATAAATCAACCCTTTCCCTTTGAGGTCTCCAGTAGCCTCCCATTGCACTTAAATTTTTTTAAAATTTATTTTTATTGAAGTGTCGTTGATTTACAGTGTTAGTTTCAGGTGTACAGCAAAGTGATTCAGTTCTACATGTATGTACCTACATGCATACTTTCTTTTCAGATTCTTTTCCATTACGTGTTATTATGAGACACTGTATGTGGTTCCCTGTGCTGTGAAGTAGGGCCTTGTTGTTTATCTGTTCAGGATAAAACCCACGCTGCCGCACGTGGGCAATGTGACCGCAGCCTCTGACTTGCTCGGCTCACTGCCTTTCTCTAGACCTCACCCCTCCTCGGCTCCGGAGGGCTTTGCTTCCCGGGGTGGACTCCTGCAGCTCTTCGGAGGAGAAGGAGATGCCCTTGCCTACCGCAGCCCCTTCGCCTGAAGCAGCCCGTGCCTGTGTGTTTGTGCCCATGGCTGTGGCCACACCCCCCCGGAACTGTCCAGTGTGTGGGCATGAAAGACAGTGACCTTCTGCTCTCCAGCCACCATCAGGGACACAGATAGAATCAGCTCCAACACGTCTTCTTCCAACCCAGAAACCCTCTGCACAAAGGGAATGGAGAAAGAAAACCGTTTTATTATTGAATAAGCATTAAACCAGAATGTGATGACCTTTGCGGACAGCATGCTGAGAGGTTGCAAAGTTGAAGAAACTTCACCCTTTTGTGTAGCCAAGTAGACAGGACCCCTTGCAGACCTGTTCCAGAGATAAACACTAACTCGTCCTCAGGTAAGGAGACTTAATACACCGTTTATTACACCTCATGCATCCGAAACTCGCCTGGTCACTGGGGAAGCATCGCTGACAGTTACTTGGTTTGATACACAGGAAAAACCAGCTTTTTACTATCTTGATGACAGAAGATGGTTTTGCAGCCAGGAGCCAGGTGCAGCGCACCAAAGTGTGGCTCCTCCCTCCCACGGAAACTGGGAGATGTCTGCATTCCAAATAGGTGGTTCTCAGGTCTTTGAGAAAGACTTTCCTGAGTCAGGAATCTGGCGGAAGCCCTGGTTAGCTTGAAAAAAGTTTACATACATTTCAAGGAGACAAGAAATAACCTACAATCACAAATTTTCTGAAGTAAACACTCAAATGAAAAAGGAAAGAGGACATCACCACTTCCCTTATTTTTTAACAGTAAGAATTAAACTTACTTTTAATTTTTATTTGCCCTCACACCGCATCTCAGTCCTGGCTGCCCTAGGGATTCTGTCACATCCCTTGCGTTATTTTCCTTCATAGCTTTTTTTTTACATATAAACACATATATTCATTTTCATATCTTTTTCATTATAGGTTATTACAAGATATTGAATATAGTTCCCTGTGCTATACAGTAGGACCTTGTTGTTTATCTATTTTATATATAGCAGTTAGTGTGTGCAATCCTTGAACTCCCAATTTATCCCTTCCCACCCCCTCCCCCCCAACCATAAGTTTGTTTTCTATGTCTGTGAATCTTGTTCTGTTTTGTAAATAAGTTCATTTGTGTCTTTTTTTAGATTCCACATATGAGTGATATCATGTGGAATTTTTCTTTCTCTGGCTTACTTCACTTAGAATGACGATCTCCGGGTCCATCCATGTTGCTGCTAATGGCATTATTTTATTCTTTTTTATGGCTGAGTAGTATTCCATTGCATAAACATACCATGGCATCTTTACCCAGTCATCTGTGAATGGACATTTAGGTTGTATCCACGTCTTGGCTGTTGTCAGCAGTGCTGCTGTCCTTCATAGCTTCTTGAATGGAGTGTTTGATAAGACCCACTACTATAACACAACATACCTATGGTGTGAAGTCTAGTAGTAAAGTAAATACTTGTGACCCTCGTGTCCTCCATTCCACCTTTGACCGTCTCCTGGAGGTCCTCTCACCTGAATTTTCTATTTATTCCCTCCTTGCTTGTACCACATACACGTGTTTTCTTAATTCCAAACTAAACCAAGAGTTTAGCTCTGCTTCGTTTTGAACTTTAAACAAAGGTGCACTGTAGTCCTTTGGGACTGGCCTCTTCCAGCTGTGCACCTGCACTTTTGCCCATAGCTGACATCCCATTGCGTGTCCATGGAAGCCTGCGTTCATCCACTTCCTGTCTGTGGACACCCTGTTCTGTGATCATCCTTGTCCGTGGCTGTAGTGTCTCCCGGCGCCGCGTCAGGCATCTCTCTGGGCTGCACTGGGAGTGGAACTGCTGGGCGCCGTCTTCTGTTTTCCTAATAGCACTTAGGCCTCTGAGAACGTCTTGGTCATCTGTCTGCTTCCTTGCTTGTCGCCCGTCTCCTCCCCTCCTGCACCAGGCTGAGCTCTGCTGGCTCTTGTCTACTTCGTGTGCTCGCTGGGTCTACACCTGCTGCTCTGTGTGTGAGCACCAGTCACCCAAAGCCTCATGACTGGTTTTTCTAAATAGGCCCTACAGAGAACAGCAACTCTCCATACTGGTGAAGGCAGTGAAGGAAAAAAAAAATGAGGAACACTAGGAAACTGATGGTTGCTAGCCTGAAAATAGAAGTTTTAAGGGAGAAATTATATGCCTCGGCTATAACTTTAAATGTAGGAGTATTTGCCTGTCAAGATCTATTATTAGTTAAGTTGAAAGGGTTTTCTCTTCCAGCTGCCACTGTCTGTGAGTAAACAAAAATCAAGTCTAAGGCTTGGAAGCTTCAGTATACAGGGGAATGTCCGTATTGATAAGAACGTGAGAGTAATTTTTGCCAAGCGGTAGGCCTGCTGATAACAGTTAATGACTGGGGAGGGATTTGAGATTAGCATCCGTCCGGATAACAAATTTGATACGTGGTGTGTCTTTGGTGTACTGAAAATGCATCCGTTGTTGAATTTCTCTTAAAAAGTCACGTCTTTGGAAGGAATGAAGAAAGCATATCAGATGGCAAGGCTTGGAAATTTAAAATGTCCTTGTGTGATTTAAGATCTTACTTCATTGATTCCACTATTTTTAGTCCCACGTTTTAATTCAGTGTGTGATGTCTGTAGGCTGTCATCTATCGAAAGAACACACCAGCACTGGAGAAGGATGCTGCTGAACCCAGTGTGTGGTCTGTGTCTTCGAGAGAGTTGTCCAGTTGACAGGGGAGAGTTCTGGGAACCCCCGACCCCGCTCTCCCGGGAACCCACTTCAGGTGTGTGGATGACAGAGCGTCCGGCAGTCCCCGAGCGAACAGTTCCCGCTCTTCGAAGGACGCATTTGTCCTGACGGCACCTTGCTGTGTTGCCAGATGTTTTTCTGACGAGTTCCACTGAGACAACTTAAATCCGTTTAAAATTAATTTTTGTATTAGTTTCTGTCCACCAGGAAACGTCCCACTGGGAGTTGGCTCTTGTGAATTGCCATTTTGTCGGGTTTTTTTCTTTCGCTTGGAGGAAGTGTTCCTCTGTTTCCAGAGTGCATCCATTCTAGTCGTTTAATTTCTGAACTGCAGATCTATCATCTTATTAAATCTTTGGAAAAGGAGACGATAGTTTGGACACATACCTTCTTTTGGAGTATTGTCCCCCTCTTTTAAAAGATTTAGAATAATCACCCATTTATAATTACTTCAATGTCAAACATGACACCTTTAAAAATCTAAATTTGCTCTTAATTTGATACCGGCTTTAAAGTCTGGGGGCTGTAAGTGCCCTTCGTTCTGGAGCGGGAATGATTAATGCCTTAGTAAGACGTCTCTGGAGTCAACCGGATACCTTGAAAAGACAGATTTGCAGTTTCAGGGAACTCTTTTTACCTAAAATATTATGTGTCAGAAGAGATGAAGGATGCCATCCTGAGTTACATATTTACGTAGGGGCCTGAGAAGGCTGTCTTTTTGATTGCAAGAGAAAAGGGATTTTAGAGCGCTTGTAATTTGGCCTCATAGTTGAACAAACAGCTGTGCCTAACGGCTTTTTTCCCCCCCATTTTTAAAATTGAAGTGTTATCAGTTTACCATGTTGTGTCAATTTCTGGTGTACAGCATAGTCTTTCAGTCATACATGTACATACATGTATTTATTTTCATATTCCTTCCCATTTCCATTATAGGTTACTATAAGATAGTGAGCATATCAGACACAGCTGTTGAAATATCCTGGGTGTTAAAAAATATATATGTCATTAGAGGAAAAAAAATAATTGAATGATGGCCTTGCTAATCTTGGCAAATCTCTCTGTTTTCATTTCTTGAAAGGGGTCTGCAAACGCTCTGCCGGCATGAACCATCCCCAGTGAAGGAGAGCGTTACTAGGGCATGGGGGTCGGGGCAGGACAGACGCACAAACCATCTGCTGCTTGGGGTGTTTGTTTTTCCACCTTTTCCGTCTTTTCATTGAAATTTTAGCTCCACACTAACCCGTCGTCTTCCTGCTCAAACGATGCCCATCTCATACCTTCAACACTTTGGATTTGTCTGGGGGCAGTCGTGCAATTTTGAGATTTCACTGCTGATCACATTTTTACGGTTCAGTGTGAGTAACTTCTCACTGAGTGGTTGCAAATGAAGTGCCGTCAACAAAAGAACGATTCACTTACGATGGAGCATAGGCGGCTTTCGGACGGGGTGGGGAAGGGCGCAAGCCAGCGGCACGTTACTCCTGCCTGATCTCACGAAGAGTGAGATGAGGGGCTTCTCGTTCTCCTGTGAGAGGGAGCGAAGGTTTCCCCACGCCTGGTGCAGAGCACCGCGAGACACTGCGTTGGGCTCTCTTTTATGTTGACTTCTCCCTGAGCTTAACTGGAGCGCCAGGCTATTTCACAGCTGGCTTCTGGTTCTCACGTTACCTTTTCACGTGAAGTGAAGCCCAGGCGACCTCAGTGCTGCCTTGAAACGGTGCCCCTCTGGAGATCCTGAGGCGAGGAAGATGGACACCTGTGTCTTCAAAGACAAGACACATTGCCATTTTAGCTCACATGCACCGGCCGATTTCCGCCCGAGGGAAGCTCGTTAGCTCGTTAGCGGGACTTCGTGCTGTGTCAGAGCTTTGACGGCTCAGTTTACGGCGTTAACTACGGCTCTTACTCCTCTCGCGTGTCAACAAGCAACATCTACTGAGAACCTGCCTGCGCTCGGCGTGGCCTGACCCTCAAATTAGCGGTGTTGTTGATGGGGCGAGGTCGTAGGATGGGAGGCTCTTGGAGAGGGCTGGGACCAAGCCTTCCGTTCTTATGTCCTCAGTGCTTACCACGTAGCAGCATGTGGCGTGTCCCTGAGTGCAGGAAAGGCAGGTGCTTTTCTTGGATTAGCAGTTGGGAAATTTTGGGTTTTTTTTAAAGCATAGTCATACGACCTTCTCCTTTATTCTAGGAAAGAAAAACACTCGCAGTAGAAAATTGGTTAATGGAAATACTGAACCTATGATATATTTTGTAGATTTTCAATAATAGATTTGGGGAATTTTAAAATGTAGGGATGAAGCTTTTGAGTCTTTCAACTAGGTGATATTGGAAATCCTCTTGGATTTCATGTATGGAGGAATTAACACAAAACCCCACAGGTTTTTGGCTTCAAAGGCTTTAATTTTACTTCTGATCGTCCGGGGTCTACTTGACTCCACATGCCTCTGGAAGGAGAGAGTTCTAATTTGCTAACAAGAAGGGTCAAGGGTTTAACTAAGCGGCTTTAGTTTTAGTTGACAACCTCTCTTCTTCTAGATCAGACAGTCATGATTTTGAAGGTGAGATTTAAACAAATAAACAGGAATCACAGGAGAAAAGAGATTTGGTTGATTAGTTTTCATCGTGGTTTTTTTTTTTTTACTTCGGATTAATTTTAGATCTGGAAATAATGTGCTGTCAGGAAAACAGCAGCTATTGAATTTTCCATTAGGATTGTACTCTGCCTGATTTTTAATTTTAAGCTTAGTATCAAGACATTAGCATTTGGATGCAATCCTGCAGTTGCCAGAACTGTCCAGAGACCAAAGAGCACTGCTTCTGGAAGACATTATTACTTACAAACTGGGCACAGGCCTGCCCTGGTGATGGGTATGCCAGTGGGATAATTATCCTAAAAGAGGCAGCCGCCCAAACTTTGGGGTTTTGATGCTAATGAAAATGACTTTCAGTAATGCATAAGGCACCTCTCAAAATGGTCTTTGAATGATTACTTCTAAATGTTATTTAGAAATAACAAATTAAATGGTGTTTACTGTTATAACCCAGCTGTAAGCAGGATGAGGATAGGATTGTGGAGTTCAGTCAGAAAGACCTACATTCTGATTTTGTTACTTGCAATCTTTCTGTCTTTCCTCATAAACCCTCGCTTTTCTCATCTGCTAAGGGGAGCTATGTACTTAAAAACATTTCAAGGTGTGTGATGTTTAGTGCAATGTGTGTGATCACTGTAGTTATTGCTGTTGTCAGTGTCCTGTGTAATAATGACAGGGTCCACAGCAGCCCTGTTCACAGCAGCCAAGACATGGAAGCAACCAAAAGTCCATTGACGGATGACTGGATAAAGAAGCTGTGGTATATGTATGTACACACACACAATGGAATACTACTCAGCCATAGAAAAGAATAAAATAATGCCATTTGCAGCAATATGGATGGGCTGTCATTCTAAGTGAAGTTGGAAAGAGAAATAAAAATACCATATGATATCACTCATATGTGGAATTTAAAATATGATACAAATGAACTTATATACAAAACAGAAATAGACTCATAGGCACAGAAAACAAACTTGTGGTTACCAGGAAGGAAAGGAGGTGGGGAAGGAGAAAATGGGAGTTTGAGATTTGTAGATACAAATTACTATATATAAAATAAATAACCAGGACCTACTGTACAGCTTAGGGAACTATATTCAATATCTTGTAATAACCTATAATGAAAAAGAACATATATATGTATGTATAACTGAATCTGTATGCTGTACACCAGAAGTTAACACAGCATTGTAAACCGACTACACGTCAATTAAAAAAATGAGAATGTCAGGGTGACCATGGGTGGAGCTGGGCGCTCCCTTAGAATCAATGCCCTTTAGGAAATGGAGGTGAGTTAAGTTAATGGAGTCAAAGGTTTGTGAGCAACGGGACAGGAAGTGGTCGTCGATCCAGCAGGTGTTTACTACGGACTGCACAGCGGTCACTGGGCCAGGTGCCGGTGTTTGCCTTTCAAAAGGTGACTTAGGGGTACGCAGATGGACTTGGAAGGAGGAGGACGATTGGAATGCTCTTGTAGGAGATAACGACGGCCTTGACACAGAGAAGATGGATGTGACCATTTGAAGCAAGAATGGATGGAAGTTGGACGGTGAACCATTGGCTTGAAGAAATGTCGGGGGAGGGAAAAATGAATGACAAGTGACTTAAAGTTTTCTAGCTTCGGCATTTGGGGAAATGACGTTAGTAGTGGAAACAGGACATATGGAGAAAAGGGACAAATTGCTGGGCATGGGGAAGTGGACAGTGCTTCCCAGGAATTCTTTAACTGGAAACAAATTGTTCTGTGCCTTTTTTTTTTTTTTTTAAATTGGCTATGGACCTTTATTACCCATCCTTATTCCGACAGTTCAAATTAGGTGATGATATTTAGATGAAATAATTCCAGTGCACTGATGCAGTGCATCTGGAGTAATGAATTTAATGTTGAGTCATCTGGCGTGAAACCGTTACAGGTAGGCTGAGGGATGTGCAGGCAGGGCATTTTTTTCTTTTTCTTAATTTTGGTAGTTCTGGAAGGTCACAAACCACAACTCAATAAATATCTTTTAGTTTTTCCAATAAGTTTGCAGACAACCTGCAAAACCATTTTTTTAGGCCATGGGTAAAAAATGAACATCATAAATTTAGATGATGCTTCTGTGAGTAGTTACATATTTTTCATTTAAATCACCCCATGGCTATGTTTGTGTTGGAAATAAAGAAGCAGTCTCCTACTATAGACAGACTGATTCACCACTGGGCAAAGAGGGTTTTTTGTAAAAGCAGATTAAAACAATGATACGGCTTTTAAAGTTTTCTTGTTTGGCACTCTTACTTTCAAAAATTTCCATTCTACAGGACAGTAGGTTTAATGGGTGGGCGGCCTCGGGGAGCAGCCTTGTCATAAATTGATAAACACCATCTAAGAGGAAGATGAGCAGGAGTAAGAACGGGAGACTGAGAGGGGCTTCGGGCTGCGCTGCTGCCGGGAGGGAGCGCCTCCCCTCCAGGTCTAGCCCTGCAGGGCGGCCGTCACAGGGGCCATACACGGCGAAGTGTGCAGTCTTCTATGCAGATAGGGTTCCCGGCTTCTCCTCAATCTAGTTTTCAGTTCTGAGCACTCCTGGTGGTCCGGTTTGTTGCTTCATCGTTCCTTTGCGACAGTACAAACAAGAGCTCTCACCCGATGATAAGCGAACCGTTCCTTTTCCGAGTATCCATAAACAAAGCGTTGCTGGTGGGGCAGCCTGAGGTCAGTTGAGACCTGCAGTGATTCGATGATGTCGTTATTATCCAGCTACTCCAAGGTGGGGTTCTCCCTGTGCAAGGCTGAAGGTCGGAGGGCTGTGGAAACGTAGTTGCAGCTTATTTTCAGCTGTTTTTTTTTTTTCCTAGAGAAAAATAAACAAGTTTCTTTACTGCACAAGTTTTTCGAATGTTTGATATGCACAACGTGAATCTACAACTGAGAATAGTGTACAGCTTTTTATGAATTTTTTTACTTTTTATGCTTGGATTTAGGATTTAATTTTATTTTTTATTGAGGTATAATTGATTTACAATGTTGTGTTAGTTTCAGGTATACAGGGAAGTAATTCAATATACATGTACATATATATTCTTTTCCAGATTTGTTTCATTATAGGTTATTACAAGAAATTTAATATAGTTCCCTGTGCTAAACAGTAGGTCCTTGTTATCTGTTGTGTATATCATAATATATATGTTAATCCCAGACTCCTTGATCTGGGATGGATCCCTCCTCCCACCCCTTTCCACTTTGGTAACCATAGTTTGTTGTCTATGTCTGCCTATTTCTGGTTTGTTAGTAAGTTTATTTGTGTCATTTTTTTTAGATTCCACATATAAGAGATATATAATATTTGTCTTTTTCTGTCTGACTTAATTCACTTAGTATGATAATCTTTAGGTCCATCCATGTTGCTGCAAATGGCATGATTTCATTATTTTTTTATGGCTGAGTAGTATTCCAGTGTATAAATAAACCACAACTTCTTTATCCAGCCATTTGTCAGTGGACATTTAGATTGCTCCTGTGTCTTGGCTGTTGTAAATTGTGCTGCTATGAACATTGGGGTGCATATATTTTATTTGAGTTACAGTTTAATCCAAATATATTCCTGGATAATTGTTTTTTAGATTTTGCATTTAGGTTATTTTCAGTTTTTGATTGGCCAATGAAATACTCCTAAATTACATACCCAGATTTCAGAAAATAATGTAGGATCTAAACTAAAGAATTTTGTAATGGCCCATGTGGACTTGGACCTTCTTCCTCTTTCTAGTGAGGTTTTATAGACTTCAGGGTACATGATGTGCACAGTTTAAAGTGTATTATGCTTATATATATTTTCCAATACCTTCTTCCTATTGGTTTTTAAAATGAAATGCGATTTTTCTTTTCTTTTTTTTTTTTTTTTAATTGAAGTATAGTCAGTTTATAATGTGTCAATTTCTGGTGCAGAAATTATGTTCCAGTCATACATATACACACATATATTCCTTTTCATATTCTTTTTTATTATAGGTTACTACAAGATATTGAATATAGTTCCCTGTGTAGTATAAACTTGTTGTTTATCTATTTTATTTATAGTAGTTAGTATCTGCAAATCTTAAACTCCCAATTTATCCCTTCTCATCCCCTCCCCACCGCCCCATAACTGTAAGTTGCTTTCTATGTCTGTGAGTCTGTTTCTGTTTTATAAATAAGTTCATTTGTGTCATTGTTTTAGATTCCACATGTAAGTGATATCACACGGCATTTGTCTTTCTCTTTCTGGGTGACTCACGTACAATGACAATTTGTAGACGTCCCTCCCCAGCAAGCTGCCCTTTTGGTTTGCTTGGCCTCACTGTGCGTCAGGCACGCGAGCTTGGCTCGGCAACTTGGTCTTTCCTTTTGAAAACCAGAGTCAAAAGGGGGAGCTGGAAGGCACCTCTTTTTGTTAGCTTCAAGGGGTGTTAACTTACCAGGAAGATTTGGCTTGCCTTCTGGAGGGCTGGAACTGGTGAGGGCTCCAGCAGCTGGATGGAACCCCAGCCGTCTGAACCACCCGTGTGCACACGGACAAGACGGAGCGGGCGAGCTGAGGGGCAGAGGGACTGGCTCAGCCCATCTCCCGCCCGCCCAGGTTGCTGACCGCAGGAGGCAAAGGTGGACCCGGCCTCTGCTTCTCGTCCTGGAGTGAGCGGATCCACTGCCTCAAATTCAGAAAGCTCCCCAAACCAAGGAGTAACCTCAGAGCACTGCTGTGAGCACTGATGCTGAGAACTGCTTCCCGGGCTGGGCTGGGTCTTGCAGGGGCCCAGCTGTGGCCATGGAGAGTCACATGACCCACCCTTTCATCCAGGAATAATTCTAGGCTCTTGGGGGACTGTGTGAACAAGACCAAGTTCTGGGGTGAGCTGAGAGGGATGCGGGTGAGGGAGCAGAGGCAGGCAGAAATAAGTAAAGGGGCAGGAAACCATCACAACCACGAGAGCTGGGCAGAAGGCGACAGTAGGAGACCGTGACAGCCAGTGGCCGGCTGCTGGCTCACGTGGGCTGGCCTGCAGAGCCCTGCTGACCCATAAGCCAGAGGGCACTTGGTGAGCTTGGAGTCACGGACCCCCACGACTCCCTACCTTTTTTCAGTTATGTTTGTAAATACGTCTAGTTCTGGCCAAAGCTCTCCAAGCTGATTTTGCTTCTCTTTGTTTGTAACTGTGTTTCTGCTGCTTCCTCTGCTGACTCTCAAAAGGCCACCCTCCCTTTTCCTCCAGAATCGCTGGGGCTCCCTCTTGCTACTGTCCATCCCGCCATGGACATGTGCCTGCTATGATGTAGTCAAAATGTGAAATAATCTGCCCAACATGGGAGTATGTTTCACAGAAATATTTGCGATGTTAGTGCTTTTGGGTCTCATGTAACTTAGTATCCATTTTGTTTTTTATGCCTGGAATGAGAGTCCTGATGGGGAAGGCAGAAGACAGGTGAATGGTGAACAGTTAAAAATAAGTAACATTATCCAAATGAAACTTACCTCCAAGAGAAAATCTCACGTCTCATTGACAAAATTCATGTGCCAGTTCCGTGCACATTCCTTGAACTAATGAGGAAAATTCATAAAATGGATGAAAATCTCTCTGCTTTTGACTGGCTTCATGTGAAGACACTGTAGAAACAGCTTTGTGAATTGCACATTTTGGGGACTGTCACAAGGTGGGCCCTAGTTTGGGGTAAATTATGAAGAACTGCCTATCCCCAAATGACACAATGCTGTTGAATTCATTTTAAAGAAATATTCTTTCATTTATTGTTAAAACTGCAAAGTGAGAATTGTGTGAGGACGACCCCCGTGCCCCACCCACCATGGCCTGGCGCGCCCGTGGGCGCCATCGGCATGTGTTTCCACGGGGCTGGTTCCATGAGGTCAGGCTGTGCCTGCGGATTTTGCTTCTTCAGGACGGTTTCCAGTCCTCTGACATAGAACACCTGGGAGTTTTGCCAGCTTCCCCCGGCTTCCCTGACATTATCTGTGAGCCACACCAGCAGTAAGGTGGACGCTTTCTGGCTGAATGTTTTCGGAGGCAGGAAGATGAGTCAGTTCAGCATTTTGCTTTCTGCAACATTTGTACACAGGGACGATCGTTTTGAAATTTGTGATTTGCTACTGTTTACAATGATATTTAGACTGAAGTCTGTCAGGGCCAGAGCCCAGATTTTAAAATTATTTGGAAAAGTGTTTTAGTAAGTGAATTTAGCCATATATTTTAAAACGAATGAACATTAAAAGTCCACCGTTGAAAAGCAGGTAAACTCTGCTGTGTTTTATTCTTTAGACATGTGACATCACTGAGCCATGTCCTGAGTATTTAAGAAAACAAAATAATTCTCTGAATTTCATGTTGGCGTCTGGGCATAGCAGAGCATTTGCAGTTCTGGTTACAAACTGTGCTGCAGTGCAGAAGATCTCGTTGAGCGCAGAGCGTTTGCTGCCTCACAGACCAGTTTAGAGACGAGGAGATAAAAACATCAAGCACTCTCTAGGTTCTAGGGGTTCGGGTTCAGTCCCTGCACTGCAGGCCTTAGCAGGAAAATCAGTAGCACCTGAGAGTTTGGCTGGCGTGAAATTACACGAGGTGAACCTCAATGTTTTTGTTTGGGTTTGAATAAAAATATACTGAGAAATAATGAAGCCACAAATACACTAACCAACAAAACCAGCCTCTTCACTGCGGATCGGCTACTAACACTTAGCATTCTAAAAGCGTCCCCCAAATGCTATGAGCAGAGCTCTTTCGTTTGATTTCCAAAGCTGTGCTTTATTGAATATTTGATGAAACAGACTGCAGATGTCTGCAGCGGCGGTGTTTGGTGAGTCTCTGCTGGCAGCTGGGGAGTCTTGTCCTCTTGGAGATTTCCAGGGGTTGGCTCTCCGTCTGGAGAACAGAGAGCGACACGATTATTCCCGTCAAGTGGGCAGGCACCAGAATGGTGTGTGAAGCCCCAGGATTCCCGCCCTTCCAGTGCGAAGTCCACGCACGGTCGGAGTCGTGGCCCTCACACCAGACAGAGTGGTGGTCCAGCTCTTCCTAGGGGAGCAGGGACGACTCTGCTGTTCGTCTCCAGAGAGGGCAACTGTGCTGAGGAGTGCCGGCGGCCGTGGTGGTGGGATAGCCTTCTGTTTGCTCTGACTTTGTGACTTGATGAGCACGATAGCACGATCACGCTTGCCTGTAGGGCAGAGAGCGAGCAAGGCAGTGGTTTTCTCTGAATTAGGGCGTCGGTGTGGCTCTGACTTGTGGCTGCGTGTCAGGAGCCTGGTGCTGAAAGCTGTGCATTTTAGGTCTAGGCCCACTTTCTTTTTCTTAAACAAAAACCCGAACGACAGTAGCAATCCCTTCTTTTCCTGGATGCCCACCAGCCGAAAGGAAACTGGCTTTGGGGATACTGATCCCAGGAGGCCAGGGGTCCTGGGGGTCAGGGCAGGCTGCCCTGGGGCTGCACCGTGGGCCTGAGAACCAGGCTGGGGTCTCACTCAGTTGGCCTGTAAACGCTCTTGTGGACCCCGCGGGGGCCTGGCAGGGCTGGCCCCCCGCCGAGCCGAGGGTGAAGGGCAGTCCTACTGTGTGCCGGTTCTCTTCCTGGGCCGGACCCATGGGCTGTTTTGTCAGGGACGAAGCTGTGATGAAAATGCTTCGATCGGTGTGCAGAAGGACGGGCCGGGTAGGGACTCCCTGGCTGCACTTTGGACGCCACGTTCTCCCTTTGGATCAGTTACTCCAGGGTTCTGAGCTTTGGTGTTAGCTGCCTTCTCGCGCCCCTGCCTCTTAAAGGTGGAGTCCGTTATTTCTTTTATTTTTAATTAATTAATTTTTATTGAAGTCTAGTCTAGTCAGTTTACAACGTTGTGTCAATTTCTGGTGTGCAGCACAATGTTTCAGTCACACATATACATACGTATGTTCCTTTCCATGTTCTTTTCCATGGTAGGTTACTACGAGCTGTGGAATACAGCTCCCTGTGCTGTCCAGTAGGACCTTGTTGTTTGTCTATTTTGTAAACAGTAATTAGTATCAGAGACTGATTATCAACCTGATTGATTTCCACGCCTTCTTCTCTGCAGCATGTTCTCCTCTCCAGCCCCTCAGAGAGGATCATCAGTGCCTCTGGAGGATGGAGGTGAAAAAAATGTGTACCACGTAATACTTGAATTACAGTTTGGGGGGAAATTTAAGGATGAGATGCTTAAAACTTTTCTGATTTCAATGATCTGCTTTTGCTAAATTTTTATGCCTCTGTGAAGACCCGCAGAACTGCCTGCCGTTAGGGATGCACTGCTTTCGGATGTTAAATGCTCCACACCGGCTGTGGATTTAATGTGATGGTCAGAAGCAGTTTTGGCTTTCGATGCTGTAGGAGGTTGATCTAAATGTACTCGGGATGTTGAAGTCTGTCCTGTGAATTTCATCCCCATGGAGTCTATGGCATTGTTTGTTTGTTTTTTTTAATGATGGAGGAGGAGGTAATTAGTTTATTTTATTATTTTATTTGTTTAATGGAGGGACTGGGGATTGAACCCAGGACCTCATGCATGCTAGGCACGTGCTGAGGTACCCCCTCCCCTCCAGAGTCTGTGGCATTGGAAACAATTTGGTTATTGATTTTTGTTTTTGTTTTATTCTTTGTAGTCAACCAAAAAGAACAGAATTGATGCAATGTTTCATTTGAGATATTTTACTCTGACTTTTTTCACATTTGCAGTTTCTGTAATAATAGGAAACTTTGATTACTTTGGATGTGCCGTGATTTCTTCTTCCATCTGATAGGGACAGAAGGAGATGCCTGTGATTGCACACAGTATTACCTTGTTACTAAACTGTGGTCAGTGTGTACATGCATTTCCCATTTCTAAAGGCCATCTGATTGCTCAGAAGTGACCCCCACACAGAGCAGAACACTCAGTTCTTTTCTTGTCTTCCCGTCTCAACGGGCTGCTGTGTCATTGCCTCTTGGCCGCGTGAAGTGTGCTTGTAATTTCTTGCCATGTTTTAAAAAATAAAAATGACTGGAATTTTACTCTCACTTTTCTAAATGTACAGCATAATTGGAATATTTTAAGCAAAAAGATGATAAGGCAAAAAGCCGTGCTTGGAGCCCTAGAAATAACTAACATTTATACCTAAGTGGATGCTGGATGGATAATTCATACACCGGAGGCACAATATGCTGTTGAGTGGAAATTCTAAGAACTAATACCATTTAAACCCCGACCTTTTATGAACGGTTAGAAACCACATGAAACTTTGTATTTACACAACCTTGTAAACTGACTATATACTTCAATTAAAAGTAAATAAATGAAGTAACACTATAAATTGGCGATACTTTAGTAAAAAATTTAAAAATAAAAATAAAATAACACTGTAAACTGACTATATTTCAATAAAAATAAAAAAATAAAATAACATTGTAAACTGGCTGTACTTTAAAAAAATAAAATAAAGTACACAATATTGTAAACTGACTATACTTCAATAAAAATAAAAAAACTTCATGTGTAAAGACTCCTCTGCACTCAGCTGTTTGATCTGACTTAGCCGGAGTTTGGACGCCCTTACTTTTCCCTTTATCTGTTTCCTGAGAACCTACTGTGTGCAGCCATTCCTCCAGTGCTGGGGAGTCAGTGGTGAGCAAAGCAAACACGCTTTTCTCGTGACACTTCCCGTGGAAGATGGAGGGGTTCTGACAGTAACCAAAGTAAGCAAGCTTGCTAACCGCAGACAAGGATGGTGCTTTGGAGGAGAAAACCTCCCCACAGGAATGGGAAAGAGGGCGGGGTGGGCTCTGGGGCTGAGAGGGGCAGGCACTTCAGGCAGCTTGATCTGAGGATTCGTTTTCGTTGGACGTACCACTTGGGTTGGTTGAGGGACGGATGATGACAAGGGCCAACTCTGGAAGGAGCCAGGAAGAGCCTTCCATGCAGAGAGGTGGCAGGGCCACACTGGGCAGGTTGGGGGGCAGCCAGCCTGTGCGGTGGAGGGAGGTGGGACGCGGAGCTCCCGTGAGGACTTGACCCTTGTGGCACCTGGTGCGGGAACTGTCCCCAGTCTCAGCCCGGGGCCTGGGGGTGCTGGTGACTCACAGAAGGCTGGGGGACTAAGCGTGCAGTGTGACTAGAGAGACGCAGTTTCGTCGTTAATGCAAGTGTATAGTCCATTTCGTTTTACCCTCATAGCAAGCCCGTGGTTTCTTTTAATCTTTATAGTAAATATTTGTTAAAGTGCTTTGTACGGCTACATTAAGGAAATTAGGAAATAAAAAGAGATTGTTGTCCTACAGATAGAGAAAATCTTTCAGAAAAACATGGGAGAAAGGGACAGGTGACCTATGGTCAGAGGTTGAGCCGCTGTGCTGCAGAGCGGGATGGCGATGCCGCTGGCGGGAAACACAGAACCGGCCGGGACTTAAGTCGTCCTGGAGGAGGGGTGTAAGTGTACGTGTGGGAGTGGGGGCAGGTGGAGGGCCGGGGTGAGGGGAGGGAGGGGCAGGTGGAGGGGCAGGTGGAGGTGGACGAGGGGTGTGGATACACCACACCAGTGATTTCACTCTGCGTTGAGTCGTTCCAGGATTTCTTAGAGGTTTCTGACGGGTACTGGTTACAGTAAAGAGGACAGTGAGGCCGAAGGGTGGACTTTCTTGAAAATAGGTCCTCCCACGAAATAAAGGAGCCTTAAAGTATCCTGCTTTCAAATGTCAACTACAGCGCGAACCTGGAAACGAAGCAGTTGCCACGTGAGTGAGACAGATACCAGTCAGTGAGCACGAAGGTGGAGTGCTTTCCCACTCTCACCCTTCTGGCCACGGGGGTGACTCGCCGAGCCTGCCCTGTGGGTGGCCCCCTCCGGGGAAAACGCAGGAGCGACGTCACTGTCTGGATCAGAGCGCCTGGGACTTACTGGGTGTCACTTCCACCTGCTCACTTCCTCACCAGGTTTCAGAGACGTCTGCAGCTCTGCCGCGTGGGTCACCTGTCTGCTGATGTACCGGCTGTTAGGCGTCGCGGTGCCGAAGCGTTGTCCCTTGTCATCTGGGGCAAGCAAAGCTCGCCGGGACTCCTCTGGCTTTTCGGCAGGGGAAGTCATTCGGTTTTTATGCATTTTTAAATGGGAGTGCTGGGGGCTGAGCCCAGGACCCTGTGCGTGCTAAGGGCGCACCCGAGCACTAAGCGAGTCCTTGCCCTCTGAGGCGCCTCCGGAGCTGAGTGCTCAGCCCCCATCAGAGCTCTCCGTGAGGCGCGGAGGTTTAGAAGGAGGCTGCCTGCCTCCCTGCTTCAGGGAGTCACATGCGTGTGCTTCCCAAACAGGTCGACGACCGCCTGGGCAAACACAAGCCCTCCCTGAGCTGCAGCAGCAAGGCTTTGGCTCGGGAGGCTCCCTGCTCCGCACCCGAGGGGAGAAGCACTTTGCCTTCTTGTCACCATCGTGCTTCCCGGACCTGCGTCTGTTTGCCGGAACATCAGGGTCTGCTGAGCAGCAGGTTGGCTCGCTGTGACCTTGAAAGCCTGCAGACCTTTGAGAAGACAGTAGCAAGGTCGTCAGAGTCTGACTAAAGGCATCGCCTTCCTCACCATGATTAAATCACCGTTTAATTCTCTCCATGGTGGAGCTCTTCTGTCTCTTTAGCCAAGTGCTTAATGTATGGTCATAAAGGATGAATTAATCAGCAGGCTCTCTCCCTAGACGTAGCATTTTGTGTCCTCTTGGGTCAGTGCAGCTCGTTACGCTTCCCAGGTATGGATTCAGACAGACGGCGCTTTATCACTAACCGAGTCTCCATCCCGGGGACCCTGTGCCAGAGGAGCGTCACTGAGAGGTCAGAGGGGAGATCTAGAGAACTGACATCACCTGGTTCCTAGGCCAGTGTGCCCAGGAAACCGAAGAGGAGGTAGTTTATTTAAAAACTGTTCTCTTTCATCTTCAATACCTATTTTGATTTTTTTAAAAAAGGAAAGCCAGTGCTCCAAAGAGTACAATATCCAATGTACTCATTCTTTGTTTCTTTTTTTTAAGCGGGGAGGTAATTAGGTTTTTTATTTTTAATGAGGGACTGGGGATTGAACCCAGGACCTCGTGCATGCTAAGCATGTGCTCTGCCACTGAGCTGTCCCCTCCCCCACATCGAATACAAAATCCTCCTAAAGTCAGCGACAAAACAGAATGTTTTCATCGGAGGTGTACGAAGAAGGAAATGCAAAAAACAAGAAAAATTTATCAGAAATTTACTGAATTTTCTTTTGCCCTGGGATGCTTCTGGCAAAACCAGTGTCGTTGACTTCTCTTCTGTGTTTTTGAATCGAAGTGTAGTTGAGTGACAATGATGTGTCAGCTTCAGGTGTACAGCATAGCGGTTCAGTTATGCATCTATATATTCTTTCTCATTATAGGTTGTTAAAAGATACTGAATGTAGTTCCCTGTGCTCCTCAGTGGGACCTTGTTGTTTATCTCTTTTATACACAGTAGTTTGTATCTGCTGATCCCAAACTCCTAATTTATCCCTCCACCCGCCCTGGTAACCATAAGTTTGTTTCCTTTGTCTGTGAGTTTCTTTCCGTTCTGTAAATAGGTTCATTTGTGTCACTTTTTAGATTCCACATATAAAGGACTTACTTTCCTAAGTACTCACTGTGTGTAGAATGTTGGAGCAGGAGGAACTGCCAGCATCATCTAGATGTGAATGTGACTGGGGGGCTCCGAGGAGCTTCCCGAGGCCCCCAGCCTTCCCTCTTCCGGGGACAGTGGTGTGCATGTGCCGCGTCGCGTACACAGAATGTTGTGTCCTCGGTAGGCTGTCGGCTACTTGCAAGTGCCAGCTCTTGGCTGGGGTGAACCTGGGGCATCATGTCACCTGATCCATCTTCACAGTCACGTGTTGAGGTTATTGTTATTACTACTGAGGTATTATTGACCTGACTTTTCAGATGAGGAAAAAGAGGTGCATAAAGATTCATTTGAAACCAGGTGCCTTGTCAGAGATGCTTGTAAGTTCAACCAGTGACTCTTTTCACTCAGTGGCTCCCTGCATCCAAATCAGGTTTGATGCAGCTCTGAGACTTAAAAGAGAAGCACCAGCATGATGTTCATGTCTCGCTTCATGACTGCTTCTACTGGGGTTCAGGCCTGAAGACACTTGGGTTGAGGCCTGGCACTGCGGCTTCCTAGCTGTGTGCCTTGGGCAAATTAATCTGCCCAGACCTTAATTTTCTCATTTGTAAAACAAGGACAGTCATAGAACTCGCCTCTCCGGGGTGCGGTGAGAGTTACGGGAGATAATGTGTAGGAAGTTCTCCAAGACTGCGGGCTAGTAATACTGTGCTGGCCCTTCTCCGAGAAGACACTGACCGTGAGCTCAGGAGCGTCGCGCACGAGAGAGGCGCCGGCTCGGTCACGTGACAGTTTTTCGCCGCAGGAGTGACTGGTCTCTTTTTCTGCATCTTAAATTTTCCACGTAGGTGGGCTGGGACCTGCATATCCACACGCGGGAAGTTCTTGTCTATATTATGTGCACAGGCTGTTTTTACGCGTGATTTTCCATTTCCTGTGTAGGCTTTGGAAAATTGGACAGACACTCGAGAAGAGTGACCTTTGATGGTAAAAGGTTAGCATACTTCATTTTCTTTAATTTAAAAGAGAGCATTCCAAGGGTCCTTGATTATGGTCATCCAACATGATGAGAATGAAACAGAAATGCTTCATTTTTCTTCATTCCCTCTTGTTTCCTGTTTAAGCAAGGCATTGCATGCATTTAGAGAGGGGTGCATTTATAATAAATCAGCGTGGCTCAGAGTTTTCCTCAAGGGTTTTGAGTTTTAATCTGTCTGCAGATCAGTGGCGCTATTAAAAAGAATTGCCAACCACCAGTATGTTGTTACTGTCAGCCTGGCCTGTGATGCCTTTGTGGTCTGGTTTCTTGCCCAGCTTCGAGGCATCACCTTTTGTCCTAACCCAGGCTCCCCTGGAACTGAACTTTGATTTCAAATGCACCTGCTCTCTCTTGATGTTGATCGGTCCCTTTTGTGACCTGTCCCTCCTCTGCTGCCCACTTGCTGTCCCCACCCTTGACCTCAGGCCTCACTGACCTCACTGCCCTGCTGGAGGCCCACTGTCCCCCCCGTGCTAACTGCGTCTTCCTGGGGTAGCTCTCGAGAGTGAGTTGCAGTGATTATTTAATTCTTTATTTCCCATGAGGCCCAGTCTGAAACTTTCCAGTCCACCTTCTTTCTGATACCTATGGCCTTTTCAAATAGCAGTCAGTGAAGTGTGGGGGATGCCTTTAAATTGTGCTAAACATTTAGGAGTGATTTCATAATGGCGCTCCTTTGGACTCTGCTGTTAGAAATACTCCATCAGTGACACCGGCTCAGGATTAAGTAGTATTCGTGAAGGATTCAGACTACCAGGGAGGGAAGGGTCATCCGTGTGGTAGACCCACACTGAAAAAAACACCAAGTCACTGGGTTATGTGAGTTGCTCAATGAAGGTTAAAAAACACCATGTTAATAAGGTTTTCTGTTTGCCGCATTTCTTAGCAAATATTTTTCTCCGGATTCTAAGTGTGTATCATGACAGCCTTTATGATTGCAAAGCCTTAGTCCTGTTCATAAGGTAGAACTTCCAAATGAATCATGTGTTTATGCAGAGCACTTGAAAATGCAAATTTTATAACACTCATAATCTGAAGGCTCCTGTTTCTCTGTTTATTCAAGTGTTATGTCTCATTTGCGTTACGTTTTGCAGGTATATTATTTGCAGTACCAAATAATATTGACATGTCACATTCAGTCTAGGTAGTGTCCCCTTAGAGCACTATAATTGTATGTTGTAGTGCCTGAATGTTCTAATGTATTTTTCAGAAATAATTTCTTCCCTTTATGTTTCTTATGGTGATTCTTAAAATAGCAAAAATGGTTGCTCTGGAATCTGCTGTTACAGACGTCAATCTTTTGGAAGTTTTCAGATTTATTTTTTTTTCTTGGCCCTTAGAATGTTTCATATTACTTTAAAGTCATGCCCAAACCCCCATGCGTGTTTCTTTGCCGTGAGTGTCTGTCTGTGTACACCTCCGTGCTTACACATCCGTGCTGTCGTGTGTGTGTGTGTGCGTGTGCGCATCTGTGATATATTTGAAAACTGGTATTGTTGTACTGGTTTTACTAGAGATCATTGACCCATTCATGTCAATTCTTATGGTATGTAAAGCACCATTTAAAAAAATTTATTGACATGTAGCTGATTTACAACGTTAGTTTCAGGGGTGCAGCAAAGTGATTCAGTTATACACATACATACATATGTATTTTTTTCTTCTCAGATTCTTTTCCATTATTTGCTGTTACCAGAAGTTGAATGTAGTTCCCTGAGCTATACAGCAGGTCCTTGTTGTGCATCTATTTTATATACAGTAGTGTGTGTCTGTTAATCCCCAGCCCCTGACTTGTCCCTCCCACCCTTCCCCTTTTGGTAACCGTAGTTTGTTTTCTATTTCTGTGAGTCTGTTTTTGGTTTATAAATAGAATTTGTATCATTTTCTTTTTAGATTCCACATATAAGTGACATCATAGGATATTTGTGCTTCTCTGTCTGATTTACTTCACTCAGTGTGATCATCTCTGGGTCCATCCATGTTGCTGCAAATGGCATTACTTCATTCTTTTTTATGAAAATCACCATTCTTAATGCCCATGGTGTAGCTTATATCTAATTTTGCATGACCTTGAAACTAAAAATATCTCTGGTTCCAAGCAGGGTGCCCTCAGACGGCCCCAGCCAGCATCTGGTGGGTCCCAGGCTCGCCCTGGTCTCGTCCCGGCTTCCCTCCCTCACGGACAGACGGCCTGCGTGAGGCTCTTTCCTGTGCTGACACCTGTGACTAGAGAGCCTGGCACTGGCGCTGGCAGCGTTAGGGACCCGGTAGCTGTGATAGGCTGGAAAGTTGATGTTTAAAATGACAGCACTTTCCTGTTAACGCAGACAAATGGCCAATGTTCTACCGCTCATATTCGTGTTGTAAAATTTTCTCAGATCATTGTGTCTAAGTATAATTGACAGTAGTTCCTTCTTTACTTTTAAAGTGCACCGTCACATGTAAACATTCATGGTTATGAAATCACAAAAATGGTCTAAAGGCGATTTGATTCGGTCCTGTTGCTTAGCTGTGCTGAGTATTGTTTGAAGTAAGTAGATCCTTGGTTTTGACTCAGAAGTCTTGCTGATTACACACAAAACCCCCAACTTTAATATCGTGGGTGTTGCCAGATTGCTTGATTATTTTTATTGGCTTTCCTGAATTTGTGATCAAACTGTCAGTACTTTCTGTACCTTGTGAACTATGTTCTTAAAAAAAGTAAAACTCTTCCACACGGCAGGCGTTAACATTTTCCTTGGGATCGCAGCGAAAAAATATTGACACTTTCCTTGATAGTTGACAGAAGATCTTTCATTCACATTTTATGGCTGTGTGTCTGGTGAAGGTGTCTTTTGAGTTTGTATAAAAGCTCCTCAGAAGGTGCAGGAACACAGTGGTTCAGGCAAGCTGCATACCTGAGACAGGTTGATAATGGGGAACAGATGTGTGCGTCAGGTGCTTAATTATGGGGGAGGAAGCAATATCTTCATATTTACTGAGATTACCCGTGCATTTGTGGATAAAATAACTCAATATTTTTGTAAGTAAAAAATATCTTTAGTGTATGTTCTGTTGTTGTTCAAAACAGCGACTCCTTGTCAGCCTCACGAAACACAGGGATGGGCTTTGGCTTTGGCTGCTGGAGGGCTCCTCCGCCCTCTGTCCGGGGTGCCTTCGCCCGGCTCCCGAACTGGCTCCTACACGGTCAGGTCGGGTGTCTGCTTTCCAACTGGCCCGTGATTTCAGGACACGATGGGACGTACATAGCAAATTGGACCTTAAAATTCTTTCCAAAGTTATTAAACTTTAAAGATTTGTGAAATAAAATTCATATTTCACAGCAAGACAAAAAAGATTAAACATAAAAAGTGTTCTCTGCCCTTTGGGCCGCCTCTCCCCTCTGCCGTGCACTGGGTGGCTGCGTTAGGCGTGGACCAGACCCCCCGGTCAGCTGGACCATGAAGAGCAGCGTTCTCCCAGCATCACAAGACAGCTCCTTGAAGACAACACTTTACTTGCAGGGGTCCCGGGACCAACCAGGGTGACGCTTACACCTGGATTATGTAAACTGTAAATAATACGTTGTTTGATGTATAGCCCTCTGTCTCAAAAACCTTACATAACTGTGCCTTTTTTCCGTAGTCAGTTTGCAATGTTGTATCAATTTCTGGTGTGCAGCATCGTGTTTCAGTCATACATGTATGTACATACATATATTCACTTTTATATTCTTTTTCATTACAGGTTACTGTAAGATATTGAATATAGTTCCCTGTGCTGTACAGTAGGACCTTGTTGTTTGTCTATTTTATATATAGTATTTTATATCTGCAAATCTTGAATTCCCAATTTATCCCTTCCCACCCTCTTCCCCGCCGGTAACCATAAGTGTGTTTTCTACGTCAGTGAGTCTTTCTGTTTTGTAAATTAGTTCATTTGTGGCTTTTTTACATTCTTTTAGATTCCGCATATGATTGATATCATAGAGTATTTTTCTCTCTCTGTCTGACTTACTTCACTTAGAATGACGATCTCCAGGTCCATCCACATTGCTACAAATGGCATTATTTTATTCTTCTTTATGGCTGAATAGTATTCCATTGTATAAATAGATCACTTCTTTATCCAGTCATCGGTTGATAGACATTTGGGTTGTTGTTTCCATGTCTTGGCTGTTGTAAATAATGTTGCTATGAACATTGGGGTGCAGGTATCTTTTTGAATTAGAGTTCCTTCCCAATAAATGTCCAGGAATGGGATTGCTGGATCATATGGTAAGTCTATTTTTAGTCTTTTGAGGAATCTCCATACTGTCTTCCACAGTGGCTGCACCAAACTGCATTCCCATAGCAGTGTAGGAGGGCTCCCTTTTCTCCATGGCCTCTCCAGCATTTATTGTTCATGGACTTTTGAATGCTGGCCTTTCTGACTGGTGTAAGATGGTACCTCATGTGGCTCTAATTTGCGTTTCTCTGATCATCAGTGATGTTGAGCACATGCCTTGACTTCTTACGGACAGAACAGTTCCCTGAGTTTTCTGAGAGGCTCTTCTTGGGTGATAATCCTCAAATTCGTCTCAAATGAAAATTTCCCTTTCTTTCTTAGATCGACTGATTAATTTTTGTTGACATATTTAAAACCGTGCTGCAGTTATGTACATTGTATAAACTAGTAATAGGTTGAAACATGTGAACACACACCCCATGTAAGGCACGCCCTCAGGTTCACTGGTTCCCTGTGAGCATTTTCCTGATTGGAATTCCTAGCTCCCAGTTGATAATCCCCATCTTGAATTTTTTTTTTTTTCTCATTCTCATGTTTTCCTATTTCTAAAAGCCACGTAAGAGTGTGTTGCTTGCTGGTTTCCAAAATTTAAAAATGATCTCACGTGCTATAAAGGTCATTGTTGCATCTTGCTGTTTTCACTTAACATTATGTGTTTGGTTGATCCACACTGATGCTTGTCACTGTGGATCATTTATTTTTCACAAGTGTAGTTTTCCATTTTGTCTGTCTATCTATCTATCTATCTAGCAATTTATTTATACGAACTACTACTGGATTCTTTCTTTTTTTTTTTTAACAATAGCTGTTATGAACAATCTTGTATGTGTTTTCTGATGTTCTGGTGCAAGAATTTGTTTAGGATTTATGCCTAGAAGGGAAATTATTAGGTTGTAGGGTGTGGACATGCTGACAGTCACAAGGTCATGCCAAAGTGTTTCCCAGAGTTTTCAAAGAAATATATATTAAATGTTTATATATAGGAAAAATATGTTTGCCAGGGTGACAAGTGAACATTATACTCTATGACAAAGCCAGATTGTTTTCCAGAGTTTAGGATGTGTGCTCTAACCAGAGACATGAGAATCCTGTGTGTCCGACATCCTTGCCATACTTGATACTGTCAGACATTAATTTTTGCCAATGAAGGTTGTAAAATAAAATCTCACTGTGGTTGTAATTAGCATTTCTCTGATTCCTAGTGTGCTCAAATATCTTTTCATATGGTTATTGGCTATTCATCTCTCTTCTTCGGGAAATACGTCTCATGTGCCTATTCAGTTGTCATTTTTCTTCTTTTCTTTGTATTTTCAAGATGCCAGTGCTTTGTCAGTGACGTGCTGTGAATATCTATCTTCCTTTAACTATTGGCTTGTCTTTTCTACACTCTCATTAGAGCCCTATGGTGAACGAGCATTCTTCATTCTTATAGTAGGAGCATTTGTCTGCTATTTTTCTTTAGAGTTAGGACTTCTTTGGGCTTGGTTTAAGAAATATTTCTCTCTTCCAAGGTCACAGAGACTACAGAAAATTTCCTTCTAAAAATTTCCAAGTTTTCCTTTCAACCTTAGGTTGTCAGTAGCCATCCATCTGTATTAAGTGCACATGGTATGGTGTGAGGTAGGATGTAACATTGTTCTTCAGTTTGTATGTACATGACCGTCTTTGCGCTGTTTATGGCGAGACCATCCTTGCTCACTGCCACCTTGCCACGCGAGTGTTTTGAGCTCTCTGTCCTCTTGGGTTTGTCTGTCCCTGGGCCAGCGCTCTCCTGCCTGGATTGCAGTTGGTACTGTGACGCTTGATTCCTCTAGGGCATCTCTGCTCTTCCTCTTCAGAATGCCCCGATGAGCAGGTGTTATCTCTGGCATGTGACAGGTCACAGAGGAACAGAAATAGTATTTCACTTGTCCTCAGAAATATTTCAGATAGTTAAGAGTCACCCTTGGAGAGCTTGTTGGACAAAGACTCGCCAAAACTACTATCCGCTGATACGGCTAATCGCATTATGTCTCACCTTGTCTTTCTCATTGTGTTTTTTATGGGCAAATTGGAAGCTTGAGCAGTAAATTCAGAAGCCGGTGTTCGAGCCTCCTTGTAATCCCTCGGGAAATTGTTTACATCGAGGGGACTAGGCGCGCCTTCGGAAGCCCTGCCCGCGGTCCTGCGGAAGAGGGAGGAGGGCCCGGGGCGGAAGAGCTGCTGCTCGTGGGAACCTGCGATTCTAGCTGCTTCCTCAGACCTTCCGTCACGTGGCTCAGCTGAAGTCCGACCATGGAGCCGGGGATGATCGCTCTCGTCCTGCGGCTGAGAACGGACTTGGGGCGGGGGGCGGGCTCAGGCCGGTGGCCCCCCGGGCGGCTGCCGGGGGCTCCACCCCGCCCGTCTGCGCGCACAGCCCGCGGGCTCCGGACCGGACGGAGGAGGCGGGCAGCCGAGGGCCGCCTCCCGTCGCGTGATTCCCGGGATCCTCGCAGAGCTCCTCCCCGGACGCTGACTCGGGGGGGGGGGGTCTGTCGACAGGGGGGCCAACTCCCGGGACCGAGTCCTTGTCGCCCTGACGGGCCACAGTGAGATGCTCAGGGCCGTTCAAGGTCCCTGGTGGCGAAGGACGGTGGGGACACGGGTGCCGGCCCGGAGCGTGGAGGCCGCATTTCAGTCCCCTGGGCGGGAACGCAAGCCGCTGGCAGGGCTGGCGGCGGGGCGAGGGCGTGGGCGCAGCGCAGGGGACCCGTGACCGCGGCGCAGGGGACCCGAGACCGCGGCGGCGCCGCCCGAGCGCCCTGCCCGGCCCTGCGCCCCCTCCTGCTCCCGCGGCGCGCCCCGGGCTGCTGTGCGATCGGCGTCTCACGTTGCTCTCTTTTCTGGGTCTTGGTGTCTGCTGGTTGCTCTCTGGTGACTGACCTTCTGGTGCCTCCACTTCTAATACCCACCTGGACGTGATGTCCTCTGAGACTTCCTTTCCCAACTTTCGATCTTTTTGTGAGACTTTTTCTGCTTTGCGTTTCTGGTCCGCTCAGAGAATCATCACCGTCAGCTCTGTCCTCTGGTCATCTGAGATGCTAATAGTAATAATAAAAACACAGCAACAACAACAACAACAATTACTATTATTGCTTCTAACCCTCATGGAGCAGAGTCAGCCCCTGCTCCCGGTGCTTTTGTGAACAGTCTCAGCTGATCCTCACAGTCGCCCGAGAGAGGAGCCAGTGGCTACACCCACGTCAAGGCCTTTACTCACGGTCAGGCTCGTTGGCAAGCGGTGGAGCGAAGGTTTGGACCCAGGCTGGGAGCTCCAGAGAGCTCACCAACATCCTGGCATCCTTGGAGACAGACCAGCGGGTGCCCGAAGTGCCCGGGCAGCTCAGATGATTCGGTTTTGATCACGTGGCCGGACCGGCACTGTTGGGACCTGTGTTCACACAGTGGCTCTGCACGTCTCAGCTGGAAGTAATTTGGTACAAAGGATACGAAACCAGCCAGCCCCCCAGCCTCAGGGGTCCTGGTTAAAAGGCCAGTGCCCAGTGGCCACTACAGGCCATCACGGGTCTAGTGCACGCACTGAGTGGGTGCACAGTGGGCTCCGTAGGCGGAGGGCTGGGAGGCTGGATGATACGGTTTGACACAGTTTTATTCAAAGCCACCACTTGTGTGATGGCCGACTTGTTACGTGGTGGCTGATCAGGAGTGACTGGGGTCTGGTCGTGACCAGTGAAGAGCGGCTGCTGTGAGCAGCACGCCGGGGGGTAGCCGGGGGCAGGCAGCCGTGGTGTGGCCCTGCAGACTCCGCCTCAGATTCCTTGTTGAATTGTGAGACGTTTCGTACCCGCCAAAGAGGGTGTGCGGGACACACGCAGGGCACAGGGCTCCGCGTGCAGTGCAGCCCCTGCCCTCCGTGCCCTCCGGGCTCGCCTCCCTCCCCTGGACACTGAGCCCTCCTGCTCTCCTTCCTTCATTCTCTGCCTCTGCCTTATTCTTACCACGGGCATCACGAATATATTCCTAATCAGTATGTTGTTAGAGGTTTTTGCTCCGTAAAAGTAATGTCACATACAGTGTGCACATTATGTGGTGATTTGACGTATATGATTACATAGTGCAAACATGCACACTTTCAAAACATCTGGTTTTTCTGTTTTCAGTGCTTGGGTTCAGGTGGGTGTATTTGAGGGACCCACAGAGAAGGCCAGGAAGATTTGAAGAGCATGCAGGGCCAGGACATTGAGGCATTCCTGAATTGTACAAGGAGCCTGGATTTCACTCTAAGTCAGGCGGGGCTCCATCCAGGGCTTGTAAGAAGGGCCTGAAGTGATGGACTTTACAGTGCATTGCCTCATCCTTTAGGCTGTCCTGCTTATCTGAGTGCACAACCACGAAAACTGATGGCTCTGCTGTGAGTGTGACAAGTGGAACTGTCAGTGGGTCAGGCAGGCTGCAGCCCTGTTTACTGTGCACTGACTCCGGCCGCAGCAAGCGGCTGCTCTTCCCTGGAAAAGTCCTGACTCCAGTTCCTCTTCGTGAATCGATCACCACCAACAGGTCGGCTGTTAACAGGAATGACAGATTGAATATGTCATGTATCACCATTGATACTTCTCTTTTCCTAAAATATATCATCCTGGTTCCTTAGGCCTTTGCACGCAGAACCTACTTTGCACCCACCTGCTTTGTGTGCTGGTGGGACCCTAGAGCAAGGCCTCGCACGCCCACTCTGTGTGTGAGTGGGATCCCAGGTCAAGGCCTTGCACACCTGCTCTGTGTGTCGGTGGGACCCTAGAGCAAGGCCTCGCACGCCCACTCTGTGTGTTAGTGGGATCCCAGGTCAAGGCCTTGCACACCTGCTATGTGTGTTATTGGGACCCTAGAGCAAGGCCCCGCACACCTGCTCTGTGTGTGAGTGGGACCCTAGAGCAAGGCCTCGCGGAGAGTCTGGTGGAGGGGGAAGCGCTGTGAGGGTCTGGGAGAGACGAGCTGGAGGAGGAGCTCCAGACCCAGGAAGGAGGAGTCCTGGGAGGCGTCGAGAGACTCAGCTGTGAAATGAAGTCCGCTGGGCTGAGGACCGCAAATCATCCTTTGGGCTCACCAGGTGGGGGGCCACCGGTGACCTTCTGATAGCAGTTTAGGAAAGGTGTGGGGGTGGAAACCACGGAGTCCTAATGAAGGGGGTGTATTTACATGCTAATATGACATGTTCAGATGAGCAGAAAAAGAATTTGCAGATCAGGCAGGTAAGGAGTATCCGTAGAAACGGGTAGTGGGGACACTACTCAAGTGACCTTGGAAAGAAAGTAAAATGTTACCCTTGAGGTTTGGGCTGATGGCACAACACTGGGGATGGACTTGGAGACCTTTCAGTGCCGTTCCCGAACACGGCCCCAACATCATATCTCACCCTTTGTCCCCTTTACTGAAGGACCAGTGACACGGGCGGGGGTGGGCGAGCAGGGAGGGCTTTTCCCTGTGAGAGAGGGCAGCTGAGCCAAGTCGGGGCTCTGTGACCCCTTTGAGTTATCTGACCACTGAGGATGTAAGCTTCACACTGTGCATCAACTGTGATGAGAGCTCTGAAACCCCGGATGCATGAGGGAAGGGAGATGTTGCAGGTAAATGGACCAGGACTTGGGGCACAGTCCTTCCCACGTCTGCTGCTGTGGGAAGCCGCCTGGGTCACCGTCCCCTGTGGGAGTGGCTGCCCTAGGGATGAAATGGAGCCTCAGCCGGGGTGTGCCGGGGTTGGGGTGCTAGAGCGTCAGGCACCCTGCAGCAGACCAGTGCACGGGGCCTCTGGGGACCGCCTGCCTCCCTTCACGGACTGCGTGGCTGTGAAGACGGGTGTTGGGGGCGGGGCGGGGCAGGGGGGAGGCCGCCGAGGAGGGCCTCGTCCTGCTGCAGTCTCGGCAGGGCGTGAGGAGCCGCCCTCTCGCCCAGTTACCCCACAGGGAGATGCTGACTCAGCCGTGCCTGCTCTAGATGGCGCAGGTCTTCTCAGATTGTGGAGGACAACTTACAGGAGGGAAGAACTCTCCAGGAACCGTTCATTTAATCAACGAAGTATTGTTTTCAGAGGCTTATGTTCAGTTTTTGTTAAATAATCAGCATAGCTGCTTGACGTGCACGTTTTTGGCAGAATAGGAGACGCTATCTGGCAAACACAACACTCAGGTAGTCTGGAGAGTGGACTTCAGCCGCCGAGGTCTTCTTTGGGGCGTGGGTGATCTTGGATGGTCACAGTCATGCCTCTGTAATTATTAATGTTTGTCGTATAGTGCAGCTTCTGTTTTTTAAGAAAGAGACACTTCTGTGTAGTTGTACCATTTTTATAGTTTTTGACTAAAAGCACGTAGAACCGACCGTGTTCTCACTGAGAGCAGTGCTAGCTTCTTCCGCTGCACTGAAGGATGTCAGTGCCATCTGAAGACGTCTCTGTGCGGAAACCGTCCTGGGCATCACATTGCACAAGTGTAGTCAGCATAACTAACACTGAGATTTTGACGTGTTTCTCCAGATTTACTTCCGTTGGTTTTGTGCCCTCTTCTGGACTGAGTGTGTCCTCCTCAGAATCTGTGTGTTGAAACCTCATCACCCCAGGCGATGGCACAGGAGGTGAGGGTGGGGCCCTCATGAGTGGGATTAGCGCCCTCATAAAAGAGGCCCCATAGAGCCCTGTCTGCTCTCAGCCATGAGGACACGGTGAGGTCGGCGTCTGACCTCTGAAACCTGAAGAGGGTTCTATCAGAACCCAACGGTGCTGCCCCCTGACCTCAGACGTCAGCCTGTGGCATCGGGGGAATCAGTGTCCGTTGTTTAGAAGGCACCCAGTCCAAGGCACTTGGTCACAGCGGCCCGAATGGACTAAGAAACACACTCCATCTGTCTCCAGCAGAGCTCAGCGTCTTCCCTGCGGGCGCTCCTTCCCATCCCAGACGCCCTGTCTCCAGCCCCTTCACCTCTGGGTGGTCTTCCGATTGGCACCCCTTGGCTTCAAGAGAAGTGTCTCAGATTCTCTCAGTCCAACAACTACTTCCCACAGGCGTTGACACAACTACATGGAAGACACAGCTGCCTTCCTCTGTAACCTCAGGGTCCAGCGCGGGGTGGGGGCCAGTCACGGTGCCGGGCTGTCTGTATCAGGATAAAGCGAGGGGAAGTTCGCAGGCAGCGGTCAAGATCCATTTTTCTGGGACAGTGAGGTGTTTGTAGGTGACGCGTGGCACCTGGGCTGCTGACAGCTGAGGAAGAATCAGTGTTGCCTTTTCTTTCGCTGCTCCGGACGGTGGCACGAGTTTCCATGTAGCGGGACTGCTTCAGCACGTGGCTCTGAATGGTGACGTTGCTTTGATTTCTTTGACTTTTCAGGTGTCAGTGATCCCCAGTGTTTGGTTCGATGCCGTGACAGACAGTTGTTTGATTTCAGCTTTGCTGACCGAGACTGAAAGATACGTTCTGGATGATTATTCTGGGTGTTCCTTCTCGTGGGACAACAGAAACTGAGTAAGACACACTTGAGTAGCAGGTCAGATCACCATGCTTATAAGTACAGGCTGTCCTCTCCCGTAGGTCCCCAGAAAGCCCATTGTGTTGATTCACTGTTGAGAACAGAGAAGAGCCTCTAAGAACATCGTGATTTGCTTTTCCCTGTGGTTGCGAGTGTCCCTGGAGCCTGCAAGGAGCTCGCAGCGTCTGGACAGATTTGTGTCAGGTGGTGTGGCCTGATGGACCGTGGAGGACGCAGCCTGCATCTCAGGGCCCCCAGGGAGCCTGGCTCTGATCACCACGCCTGTCCCACTGCAGCATTTGGGCAGGTTCTGGGGCCTGACTAACTGACCGGTGGAAGGGGCCCCGGACGAGGGAGACCAGCTTTCTACCACCTCCAAAAGCCAGGGCCCGCTCACTGCAGCCCCTCTGGGGCCCAGCTCTGGGCTCAGTCCTCAGAGTCAGTCCATGGATCCTTCACAGCCCCACTTCCCCATTCACATTCGAGTCGTAATAGAAATGCACTGGTAAGAATGTCAGAGAGACTTCCATTGGGAAATTGCTCCCCTGCAAAAGGCAGATGACAAATTGCACCATCCTCTGTGGGAGGAGAGACTGAAGATTACCTTAAGAACCCGATGTCCTCACCAAACTTTATCTATTAAGGCTGGGATTTCTTGTCTCAGAGTTCTTTGTGGAGACTGGCTTTTTAGTTGCTACGTCCGTGAAAAATCTTAAAGTTCTTTGTGGTCTGTCACGAGACACATCCTTCTGGAGGATCTTTGCTTTTTCATACTTTTATTTAACTCGCTCTTCCCGGTGCCCGGATCACTAAAGCCGAGTGGCCGAGCCAGCGGCACAAGCCGCGTCTTGCAGGCGCCGGTCCTTACAGCAGCGAATTTGCAGTGAAGAATCTGACAGTGGCATGGTCCCACTGGGCGCCATTCTCAGGAAGGGCCGTGATGGCACACAGCTGCTGTGGGTCGGCTGTGCGAGGTCGCTGACTGAGCGCGCCTCCGCTGTAAGCACACTTCCCAGGAGGTGGTTTTCTAGCATTTGCTCAGAACTTTAGGTCTTAAAAAGGAGAGGAGCGAGGGCCTCCTCACCCGGGGTGGGTACCGTCAGCTCTCTGTAATATGCACGGGGAATTCGCACGGGGCACCTCTCTGCAGTTTTCTGAAGCTCAGTGTTGCTTTTTTGGCTGTTTAGTTAGGAGAAGGTGGCACCCTCTGTGGTTCTTATTCTCTGGTCCGGGAAGGTGTTCAGTCAGCGGACGTGCTGGGTCACGTAGCACACGGAACGGCACTCAGCAGCGTGGGCTGGGAGTCGTCTGGTTCTCAGCAGGGTCCACCTCTCCGAACCTCGGTGTTTTGTGTAACCGTTGGGATTATTAAATGTGAAAACACATGGAGCCCCCAGCGCGGGGCTTGGTACGTGTGCTCAGCGAGCGCTCGCTATCACCATGCCATTTGAGGTGGAATCCCAGGTGACCTCATCTGAGGGTCTAGTCTAGCATTGATATTCTGTAGTTTAGGTTTTTTGACAGGGCTTTTGTTTGCACCTTGTTTTTATTTCTTTTTTTGTTATTATTATGGCAGTAACCACATAACATTACCGTTTCTGTCTTCATCATTTTTAAGAGTGCAGTTCGGCAGTGTTCAGTATCTTCACACTGGTGCGCAGCAGATCTGCAGAACGCTTTCATCCTGCGAAGCTGAAACTCCGCCCGTTGAAAATGAACCCCTTCACCTCTTCCCTCCTCCTCAGCAGCCACCTTTCAACTTTCTGTTTTTATGATTTTGATGACTAGGTATCTGATGGAATCACATAGTACCTGCCCTTTTGTGACTGGCTTGTTTTGCTGAACATAATGTTCTCCAGGCTCCCCTATGTTTTATCATGTAGTAGGATTTACTTTTTAAAGGCTGAATAATAACCCAGTGTCTGTATACACCACATTTTCTATACACTCATCTTTTGGTGGACAGTTGGGTTGATTCCACATCTTGTATTGAGAATAGTGCTGCAATGAACATAGGTGTGCAAGTATCTCTTCAAGATCCTGCTTTGAATTCTTTTGGATAAATACCTAGAAGTGGGATTGCTAGACCATATAGGAATTCAATTTTTAAATTTCTGAGGTGCTTACGTATTGTTTTTTCCATGATGGCTGCACCATCTCGCATGCCCACCAATAGTGCCCTCAGGTTCCAATCTCACTGCATCCTTGTTACTTTACGTTCTTTTGTTAGTGGCCATTCTGATTGGTGTGAGGTGTGTCTCACTGTGGTTCTGGCTTGCGTTTCTTTTATGATTAGTGATTTGAGCATCTTTTCACCTGCCTGTGGACCATGTGTATATCTTCTTTGGGGACTTGTCTATTCAAGTCCTTTGCCTGTTACAAAAAAGTTGTCTATGTTGTTGAGTTGTAGAAATTCCTTATCTATTCTGGATATTATCCCCTTAACAGATACATAATTTGCAAATATTTTATTCCACTCTATCGGTTGCCTTTTCACTCTGCTGATTGTTTCCTTTGATGTGCAGAAGTTTTAAAGTTTGATATAGTTCAATTTATTATGTTTTCCTTTGTTGCCTGTGCTTTTGATGTTGTATCCAAGAAATCATGGCCAAATCCAATGTCCTGAAACCTTCCCCCTGTGTTTTCCTCTAGGAGTTTTTCAGTTTTAGGTCTTTGATTTATGTCTTTAGTCCATTTTTATTTGTGTATTTATGTAAATTTTTTAATTGACAGTTGCTTTACAGTATTTGCATTACTTGCAGGTGTACAACATAGTGATTCAATTTTTTTTTGCAGATTATATTCCACTATATGTTATCATAAGATTTTGAATATAATTCCATATGCTGTACAGTAAATCCTTGTTGCTTATCTCTTTTATATACAATGGTTTGTATCTCTTAATCCCATACTCCTAATTTGTCCCTCCGCTCTTATCTTTCCCCTTTGGTAAACATAAGATCCTTTTATATATAGATTCATTGTATTATTCTTTTTAGTTATTTTTAGTTAATTTTGTATATGGTGTAAGGTAGAGGTCCAGCTTTGTTCTTTTGGACATGGATGTCCAGTTTTTCCAGCACCATTTGTTGACGAGACTGTTTTCTCCCCATTGTGTGCTCTTAGCACTCTTGTTGAAAATCATTTGGCCAAATACACAAAAGGTTTTTTCTGGACTCTGTTCTACTCACTCGATCTGTATATCTGTCTTAATGCTGGTGCCACAGCAACCCCACTCCTGGGCATATATCCAGAGGAAACAATAATTTGAAAAATACATGCACTGCCGTATTCACAGCAGCACTGCATACAATAGCCAAGACATGGAAGCAACCTAAATGTCCATTGACAGATGACTGGATAAAGAAGTGGTTTATGCAATAGAATACTACTCAGCCATAAAAAAGAATAAGATAATGCCATTTGCAACAACATGGTTGGACCTAGAGATTATCATACTAAGTGAAGTAAGTCAGACAGAGAAAGACAAATATCATATGATATCACTTATATGTGGAATCTAAAAAAAAAGGCACAAATGAACTTATTTATAAAACAGAGACAGACTCACTGACATAGAAAACAAACTTAGGGTTACCAAGGGTGGAGGAAGGAGACATAAATTAGGAGTTTGGGATTTGCAGATACTAACTACTATATGTAAAATAGATAAACAACAAGGTCCTACTGTACAGCAGAGAGAACTATATTCAGTACCTTGTAATAGCCTACAATGAAAAAGAATATGAAAAAGAGTATATATGTATAACTGAATCACTATGCTGTACACCAGAAACTAATGCAACATTGTAAATCAACTATATTTCAATTAAAATTAAATTAAATTAAATTAAAAGTCTGATGTAGCCTTTGTCTTCAAGGAAATTTTACTTCCATGATAGAGTCAAAACATTATTGGTTTGAAAAATAGCAATATAGAACAGCATAGAGTCACATCAATTCTTAGGATTTTCTTGTCTCCGTGGATCATGAAAAATAATTTCATGTCTGCAAACATCTCTGGTACATGGAGAAAATAGAATATAAAATAGTTTTCTAATAAAACTTAAATGATAGAGCAGTATCTACATTTATAATTAAACTTAAGATCATGCTAATTTGAGTTTCTTCCAGAAACTCTTGTTAATGACCTGGTTTTTGTTTATTGTAATAAATATTTCTATAGTACTTGATCTATACTTGGATTAAGTATTTTGCAACAGATAACTCATTTAGCTGGTCTTAGGAACCCTATGAAGTAAGCCTCTTACTATCATCTCTCTTTTAAAGATAAGAAAACCAGAGAGGTTAAGTAGTTTGCCCTAAGTCACACAGCTAATGTGTGGTGGAGCTCAGATTTGAATCCTGACAGCCTAGCTCCTCTCTGCCTCTTTATTTTTGTTTTATCATGGTTTTTTTTTTTTAACCACTTCTTAATGTTATCCTTTAATGAATGAAGTAGAAATAGATAGATGCTCATCAGAAAATAAGTAGAAAATTTGCAAATTTTTAGGGTATTACTTGTGCCGCGCTGGGGCATATTTTAAATACTTGTCAATATGTTGATACTTTGACTTTTTTAATTTAAAATTTTCTTTTTTTTTTTTTTTTAGAAATTTACATGTTTAAAAATAGAAGTACTGGGGATTGAACCCAGGACCTCATGAATGCTAAGCACACACTCTACTACTGGTGTAATCTCCCGCCCGATACTTTGGCTTTATAACCCCTCCCACCCCCACCACTCCAAAAAGAAAAAAAAAGAAAGAAAAAAACAGAAACTATGGGAAACAGCAAGTCCATTTTGTTATGTAGTGATAATATAATTTGGGGGTTCTTATTCCTCTGAATTTGGTTCAAAGGAACCTCGGTTTTCCCATCAATTGCTGAAGTTGTATTTTCTGTGACTTCCTTTTAATTTTTACTGCCTGAGCTGACTGCAGCAAGGACTATGGTGACGGGGCTGGGTGTCGCTCCTGCAGGAGTCTGGCCCTATCAGTGTGTCACTTACATAGAGTAATCCACATCGGGGTCCCAAATCTGGTGATTTTTCTTCCTTTTGCCAGCCCTTCCCACATGATTTTCCTGACCCAGCATAACACTTCTGGGAAGATGGTACTTTTAATGATAAATATCAGAGTAGCATTTTCTTTACTTGAGGTGTAGTCAGTTTGCCATGTTGTGTCCATTTCTGGTGCACAGCGTAGTGTCTCCGTCATACATACACACACATCTGTTCCTTTTCATACTCTTTCATTACTACAAGGTAGTGAACACAGTTCCCTGTGCCCTACAGTATTAACTTGTTCAGGGTAGCATTTTCTTGAGTTATGTTTTGAAAATAAGCCTCTTTGAGCCAAGAAGTGACCATGACTGGACCCAGGCAAGTCTGACCTGTGCCTGTCAGTGCCTTGCTCACCAGTGTCTGGATGAAGAGAAGCCAGCCTGACAGGAGGCCTGCTTATGCAGTCGATTAGTGTCACTCTGAGGCCCCGACGCTGCCCTTGCTGTTATCAAGGTCTTGTTTGGCTGGCGGGCCCTGGTCCTGACAGCTGTCTGTTTTCTACCCTAACAGTTCTGGGCAGATACGTTGATTTGGAGCTTCTGATGAGATGCACGCTTGTCAGCTCGGACCAGAATAGCGCAGTGATTCTCTGCTGCGAAGTCTCATTTGTGCTTTTTCAGGCTGTTGTAGAGAAGTGGCACACAGACCGGGGCAGGGTGTCCCGCTCCTAAAACCTGATGCTCTAGGAATGAAGCTAACGATGCGTCGGCAGGTGCAGTGTGTACAGGAAACACCCTCACACCCCGCCCTCCCGTCAGTGCCATCACTGAGGTTTGCAGGAAGGCCCCCCCTCCATGTGGAATTCTTGGTGGACATGGGCCCCGGAGGCTGCCGACCCTCCCTCTGGCGCCTGACGACTCTGCGTTGGGCTGTGGGGAAGGCTTATGACAGACCTGCTCTGTGCTAACGTTGTCTGTCAGGTGATGGCCTGAAAGATGCATTATGTTCAGAATTAGCTCGATAAGACCATTTGGGTCTGAGTGATTGCATCATTATCTGCGGATTTGTTGTGTTGCCTGCCAGAAGACTAAAAGACAGGCCATCACAACTGGCTGGGTTTTCTCAGAGAAGGCAGCGCTGGATGAACGTGAGTGAAAGAACACATGGTTAATAGAGACATTGGCGGGATAAGGTTGGGGTAGACGGGAACCTTAGTGTGAGCCTAGGAGGTACTGTTGGCTATTACGAATTTGATTATACGGAAGAAAAGATTTTCATCCGAACATCATCAAAATCCTATACTTACTTGTGAACTTTGCAGTAATTCTTTCTCAAGATAGACATGCATGTGTCCTGTCGGACGTTCTTGTGTCTGACGATATTCTGTCCTCATTTCTTGGTCACTTATTTCTGTTTTCAAGACTTTCTCCCACCTGGTTTTGCTGATAAACATTCGCTTAGCATAATCGAAATTTTCCTCTAGTCCGTTTCCTTTACATATTATACACAGAGTTCCCTTTAAAAAATACCTTGTTAATGGAAAACTTGTTCCGAAAAGTACTCTTTCGGGAATTGTGAAGATAGCCATCTGCACCCTTTGAGCGTCATTCTCGCTCAGAAGTTTGCTATCCACTCTGATCTCTTGGCTCCGTCATAGGAGGTGCAGAAAGGCGCCAGGGCGGCAGGGGGCGAGGCGGCCAGTACTGTGAGTGCGGAAGTCTTCTGAATGAAATCTTCGCTATGGGAACAACTTTACAGAGCAACTTAATGAACGTTTTCTTAACGATGAAGTTTTCACCATCCTTGCACCCTAGTCAACTGCATTTTGCGTGTGTGTTTAATTATAGTGCCCATAGTTACAATCATAATGCAGACATTTGTGTATGTTGACTTTCACGGTTAACACAGTGTCCTGTTAAACTGTAAATTACATTTATAATTTAAATCCTAAATAGTTTTGTATCAAACAGATGTTCCTTACTTTATGGAATTATTCCCCTATTGTGAGCTATTTAGCTAGTGTCCATTCTTCTTCTATTACAAATGAGGCACAGTAGTTTATTCAGAAAACCCTTACTTGAGCACTCACCAGTCCACTGTCAGATGCTTTTCTGGACATTGTATTTTTTTAATTGAAGTATAGTTGACTTACAATGTTGTGTTAGATTCAGGAGTACAGCAAAATGATTCACTTATACATATACATATATAAATTCTTTTTCATATTCTTTTCCATTGTAGGTTATTACAAGATACTGAGTATAGTTCACTGTGCTGCACAGCGGAGTCTTGTTGTTTATCTGTTATATATATATTGTAGTGTGTATATATTAATCCCAGACTCCTAATTTATCCCTTCCCCCTCACTCCTTTTCCATCTGGTGACCATAAGTTTGTTTTCTGTGTCTGTGAGTCTACTTCTGGTTTGTAAATAAGTTCATTTCTGTCATTTTTTTTTAGATTCCACATATAGGAGATATCATATGATATTTGTCTTTGTCTGGCTTAACTTCTTTTATATGATAATCTCTAGGTCCATCTATGTTGCTGCAAATGACATTATTTCATTCTTTTTTATGGCTGAGTAATATTCCATTTTATGTGTATGTACACACACACCACATCTTCTTAATCTAGTCATCTGTTGATGGACATTTAGGTTGCTTCTGTGTCTTGGCTGTTGTAAATAGTGCTGCTATGAACATTGGGGTGTAGGTGTTTTTTTGAGTTAGAGTTCCCTCCAGATATATGCCTGGGAGTGGGATTGCTAGATCATATGGTACCTCTATTTTTCAGTTTTTAAGGAACCTCCATAGTGGCTGCACCAATTTACATTCTTACCAACAGTGTAGGAGGGTTTTTTTTCTACACACTCTCTCCAGCATTTATCCTTTACGGACTTTTGAATGATGGCTATTCTGACTGGTGTGAGGTGATACCTCACGGTAGTTTTCATTTCTCTAATAGTTAGTGATGTTGAGCATCTTTTCATGTGCCTGTTGGCTATCTGGATGTCTTCATTGGAGAAATGTCTGCTTAGGTCTTCTGCCCATTTATTGATTGGGTTATTTGTTTTTCTGTTATTGAGGTGGATGAGCTGTTTGTGTATTTTGGAAATTAATCCCTTGTCAGTCTCATCATTTGCAAATATTTTCTCCCATTGTGTAGGTTGGACTTTTTTTTTTTTTAATGGAAGAAGCCAAACATTTGAAAGACCTGTGGTGATGAATTCTGTGGGAATAGCTGTTATGGGAAAAGTAGTTTTTGTGAAGTAGTTTATGTTAATTTGCCCAACTGCATTTGCTGACTATCCTTCCTAAACTCTTCTAACATGAGCTATAGAAAAAGATCCATTTATTATCGGTGGCATCCACACACCCTAAAAGACTCCTATCCTTTTCAGCTTTGTACATGATTATAAATCATAGGAACATATTAATTTCTTTTAATTTTCCACCTTAGATAGAATCTCTGAACATCATTGAGGAGTATTAGGTTTTAGAGAGATGTAAGGATTCAGATTTGCTCTGAGCAAGACCCATGTGGCCTTAGCCAACTCTGCTGCCTGGGACAAGCAGATGTTAGGTGACCGGTGACCGTCCGGGGCAAGTGCTCGCACATCAGGCCTCGGTGGCTGGCGTGCAGGCAGTGCTGGTGCACCGTTCACGCACATTTCTGGAAAGGTTTTTGTCTGGGTGGATTGCAACACGTGTGAACATTGCTTCAGAGTTTTCACTGGTGACCGTGGAGCCTGTGACAAAAACAGGTGCTGTCATGACGGAGTTTGCTGACTCCATGGTCTGTTTACAATAGTGACAATTTTGAATGTCCAAGACCTGCTGATGTGAGGAGCAGAGTGACCTCCTTTGGTGCCGGTGCTGTGTGCGTCGTCTTCAATTGAAGTGCACCTTGTGCTTTGTGACATAAAATAAGATGTCAGGATGCATAAGCCATGTGGCTTCTTTTGAAAAATGCTTGAATAATACAGTGGTTGAATTAGAAGTGCTGAGTAGTACTTGCTTCTCGCGATGCTAAGCACACACACGCGTTTAGTTGGATGGATGTGACTTTGGAAATGCTCTCATCTTACATTTTTATTGTGTGATGAACAATGCAGGTCTTTAGAAGTTACATGTATGTAATGTGTATGTTTATTTTACGTATATTAAAGCTTTGTTCTGATATCCAAGTTTTGCCATAGTGTAAAGTCAGCTTATGTATTTTTTCCTTTGGGAAATGTGAGTCCAAGTGAATTAAAAATACCAGAGAGCAGAGTGTGGTACACCTGAAGTGTTTAGGACTTTGAAAAGATTGTACTTTTTTCTTTCTTAATTTATAATGATTTTTTAAATCAGAAATGTAACATGTAGAAAAACTTGTAGAGAATTATAAATGTACAGAAAAAAAAAAGACTACCTATTTCCTGTTACTGAGCCCACACTCGTTCTGCTCTCCACATGACAGGCCAGTAAATCGGGAGAGGTGCTGGGGCAAGGAATAACGACGTTGTTGGGAAAGCCAGCAGAGCGAGACGATGGGGGACCAGTGTCCTGGGAGACCATCTTCCCCAAGTCAGAATTTAGGCTCCTTTCATACTAAAAGGGGACGGGGTGTGGTTGGTTGTTGCAAACTTCTTGGTGTCGGAATCCTTCGTTCTAGCAGCTGTCCACGCCGGTCAGGTCATGGTGCCCCTGGAAACCTCCAACAAGACAAGTGTTATCCTCTGCTCTGCAACTGTTAATCTCAATATGAATGGGAAAGTGTTATCCCCTTAAAGGTCAGCGCTTTGAGAATGGGCTTTCCTGTGTATTTCAGGCTCCAGGCAACATTCTTTTACAAAAGGTGCAGAACCAGCAGGACTCAGCCCAGGAAACAGAGCACAGGTTAGAGCCAAAGGACCAGATCTAACATGGAGTCAGATTTGTTCTTTCCTGTTACACTCTTGCTACCCAGCGATAAGCTGCTGTTAATATTTAATGTATTTTATTTTATTTTTCTGTATGTTTATATGTATATTCTTCTTTCCCGTTATTTTTAAAGTCAGTTTGGAATCATCTTGTTCACATCGCACTTGCCCTGCTTCACCTCGCCTTGTCTATCGTCAGCGCTTCTCTGCCTCTAGCAGTGAACTCTGGGTAAAACGGTTTTTCCGTGGTGGCCCCGTTTCCAGGCAGAGTATATTCTCCTTCTGAAATGTTGAGGATTCTCTGTTGCACAACAGAGTCTTTACTTAGGTACTGTTTTTCTCTGTGTGCCCGTCCTTGAATAATAAGAGCGCGTGTTCCCCAAGGGCCGCTCTGTGCCTCGGTGCCCCTCAAATATGCCCTGAGGGCCGGAGGTCAAGCGGTGGTGCTGGTGGTGCTGGTTTCTGATGTCCGTGCGGCTCCAGGCTCGTCTTGGGCCGAGTGTGCATTCCCCCTGCTCCTCCTGTGAGGTCTGCTCCCTGCCTTTTCCCGTGTCCACCGTCATCCCCTGCTGCCCGTGTGTCCTGAGGCACAGCCACTCCCCCAGCCGCTGCTCCCTCCGCAGGCTGCGCTGCTGGTCTCCTGAGAGTCTGTGCAGGGAGGTTCTGGGGCCCCTGGGCGCTGCTGGACAGAGGAGCTGCTCTCCCCACCTTTGAAAGCAGACTCCGGGGTCAGCAGCCCCGCCTGATCTCTGAGTGAGGCAGAGCTGGGACCACCAGGGCCAAGGCTCCAGAGAGTTCCTCAGAGACTGGAGACTTCTTACCTGATTTTCTTAATTTCTGGGGCTATGATACCTTTGCAGCCCTTGTGTGGTTTTGTGGATGTTTCTGTTGGAAATCGTGGGAGAGCCAGTGCAGTTTACTGAGTTGGTTCTCGTCAGACGGAGAGATCTACACACGTTGAGGGGGTGGGTCTAAGTCAGTGCGGCGTTCGGGTTCAGCCGTGGCCTGGGGGACCGCTGAGGGTGGTGGGTGGCGCTCCCGGAGGCCGGCACAGCCTGGGATGCACTTGTGCAGTTCTTCCCCGCTGGAATAGGGCACAGAAACTTCCAGTTTTGCTTGGTCCACAGACCACACAGTTCTGGGCTCACCAGGCCTGCTTCACATGCAGTGCCCTCCCGGGGCCCGGGCCCGGGAGCTGGGGCCACGCCAGCACCTTGACTGTCTGTGCACAGCCAGTCACTCTGCAGAGAGGGCAGGGAGGCTAGGAATCGGGTGCGCTCTTCGAGCCATCCGTCTGAGCCTCGCAGCTTCGCGTTTGTACCCTGAATAGTCCTCTGACATTTTCAGAGTTCATGTTCTTTCAGGTGAGGGAATGAAGCCTTTCGGTAGACTTGCTGGAGCTCTCATGGCTAGTACGTGGTACGGCTGGGACGAAAACCTGGTTTTCCCTAAGCCACGTCTAGTACTTTTCCACCATAGTACCAGTTCTTGAACCAAACTACTAAATCACTTATTCTTCCAGAAGGCAGTTTCATTGCCATAGGTTTATTCTTTGCTTTGTCATTTATCCTTTTGACAGATCTGAACCTTTTAAGAAGTATCAGCAGTGCCATGCTGGATTTACCTGAGTGTCGGGGTGCTTTCAGTGTGCACTGAGTAACTGCGGCCTGTGTTTAAGCGTATTCTCAGAGACTCCTCCCCGCCTTCATTTCGCTCCAGCTAGCGTGATTCAGTGCTCCTGAGGATGGCTGATAAGGGAAGTGTCACCTTTTATGTGGGACATACTTCAGATAAAATTGATGATGGAAACAAATGCAGTTAATTAGAAGAGGGACATCAAATAGATAAATGAGCTATTTGAAGTCAGATTTGCACAGAGCAACAAAGATATTTGCAGATTTCATGGTAGTGCCGTCTTAAATCTGTTTGGCAGATGACTAAGCATTAAAAAATTGCAGACATCTGTCTTTCTTGTTTTTGAATGTTTCTTTCAGTGTTTTGTTGTTTACAAAGAATGTTCTTTGGAAAAAGTTCAGAAAATACTAAAAACAATACAGAGAAAATTAGGTTCACTGTTAACCCTGTAATCTAGAGGTAAGTACCCCCATGCTCCTTTTTTTATACTCCGCATAGTTTCTTTCCTCATGAAACACTACGTCGTGAATATGTTTCCTGGACATTAATAAAATCAGTTATCTACGAACAGTTTTGATGACTTTATAGTGTTCTATTGTATTCATCCTCCTCTTCATGAACATGGAAGAGCTCCTGAGTTTTCACCATTATAAATAGTATTACAGGGAACGCCCTGTTACATGCACCTTTGTGAACATGTTTAATTCCTGTCTTAGGAAAAATTCCTAGAAATAGCATTGCTGGATCAAAGGCATGCACATCTCGAAGTCTTTTGAAACGTGTGTACCCAGGAGTTTGACATTAGAGATTTTACAAGGACTGGCAGTTCTTGAGCGGGAGAAAGAAAATGTCCCAAGCAGTGTGTGCCACACGTCAGGTGACGTCAGCTCAGGGAAGGTGACCATATTTGTGGTTTAAGTTCATTCTGTTCTGTACCTTCATTGCACCCAGGAAGTGAGCCAGCAATCCCAGGGGAAGGTAACCTGGAATACAGTTTATTTTTCCACAATCATTTCGAAGAACTTTCCGGGGGGAAAATCTGTAGCATCATCAAGAGTTGCGTGAAGCAGCGCTTTTCCTGTAAAGGGTGGTCAGCGCCTCCTGTTCATCAGCCCGCGGTGTCCGAGGCCCGGCTGGTTCCCTGGGCACCTGTAACCGTGCCTAAAAGAGAGCATCACTCTTACAGCGTGACTCACCAAGTAAAATTAAACTAACGTCTGTCTCTCGTCTGCGATCATCTTGCCAGCTCTCCCCACCAGCACTTTCTTTACCCTGGTTTTAGGTCCCAGTGTTTGTCAAGTCATTTTTAATCCTATATTTACAAACCCTTTACTGTTTCGTAGTTGCCTTCTCTGAGTGCATTTAACATTTCTGGCTTTAAAATACCCTTCCGATTCTTTTTGCATTTATTGTGTAAAAATTCAACTAGAAATTAAAAGTTTAGGCAAACAGATAGCATTTCCCATTGACGTTCTTTTACCTTTAAAGTTGCCATATTGCTGCCATTTTTAATCCTTTTCATGCGAAAATCAAAAGCTGGATGGAGAAAATACGCTAGATTTTAAATTCAGAAAATGCAGTAGCCGAGGCTCATGTCACCCCTCACCCCACAGTCATTTCTGGTAATTCATAAACCTACAGTTCAGGAGCATATTTGGTACAGAGAACCAAGACGTATCTTATAATCGTGCGGGTGCTGTATTTGCAAGGTCGGAGCCCCTTAGGTATTGATTGCACTCGTGTGACTCTCTAGCTTGTTCTGTCTGGTTTCCAGCAGGGGCGTATGTTTAATATTTATCATTCTTCTCTTCTAAACAAACTAAGATGCTGTACATGAGGATTCTTGTTCACCGGTACTCCTGAATCATATGGAGTATTTTTCTTCACGTATTTATGCCGCCGTGTTTTCCTTCCACGTAGGCAGGGCTCTGCCCCGCCACGTACAGCCCGCTGCGCGGGCTGTTGCCACAGTTTCATATTTTAATGGAGTAACATTTTAGTAGAAGTATGGGCAGAACTTTACAGGTTCTTTCTTGAAAGTCCTCCAAATAGGTTCCATTTTATTCTAGTAATTGTATTATTAAGATTGTGTTAGGTCATGAAATGAAAGGAATTAATAATCTGAAACTGTCGTCACAGTGTTACCTCATGCCCGTATTATTAGTACTTAGGTTTGTGCAGGTTAAGAAGCCAGTATTTGCAAATTTAGAAAAGTGTAAATTTTAAAAATAAATTAAAAAAGGAAAGAACACGTTATTTCATTGTCAGAACAAATCCTGTAACAGCATATGGGATGAAAAATATTAGCCCAATAGGATCATGTTTTAGGACCTCTTGCCTTCAGCTTAATTTCACTTTTGATTTTTGAAGACTTTTCTGGTTCATAGATGAAGTTTAGGTTCCATACAACATCTGATTCTGTATCTTTTCCACTTACATACCTGTTTCAGTTGATACATTAAATGTAACACTTAGCCTTGAATACTGTTTTTTTTTTAATTTTTAAAATTGATTTATAATCATTTTACAATGTTGTGTCAAATTCCAGTGTAGAGCACAATTTTTCAGTTATACATGAACATACATACATTCATTCACTTTTTTTTCTCTGTGAGCTATCATAAGATCTTGTATATATTTCCCTGTGCTATACAGTATAATCTTGTTTATCTATTCTACAATTTTGAAATCCCAGTCTGTCTTTTCCCACCCCCCGCCCCTTGGCAACCACAAATTTGTATTCTATGTCTGTGAGACTATTTCTGTTTTGTATTTATGCTTTGTTTGTTTGTTTTTTTTAGATTCCACATATGAGTGATCTCATATGGTATTTTTCTTTCTCTTTCTGGTTTACTTCACTTAGAATGACATTCTCCAGGAGCATCCATGTTGCTGCAAATGGCGTTATGTTGTCAGTTTTTATGGCTGAATAGTATTCCATTTATAAATATAACACTTCTTCTTTATCCAGTCATCTGTTGATGGGCATTTAGGCTGTTTCCATGGCTTGGCTATTGTAAATAGTGCTGCTATGAACATTGGGGTGCAGGTGTCTCTTTGAACTTGGTTCCTTCTGGATATATGCCCAGAAGCAGGATTCCTGGGTCCTATGGTAAGTCTATTCCTAGTCTTTTGAGGAATCTCCACACTGTTTTCCACAGTGGCTGCACCAAACTGCATTCCCACCAGCAGTGAAGGAGGGTTCCCTTTTCTCTGCAGCCTCTCCAGCAAATACTGGGTTTAAAAAAAAATTTCTATTCTTTTTTTAAAAAAAAAATCAATAAAATGATAAAATACTTGAGGAACCTAAGATATAATCTGGAAAAATGAAGATTCTGAACTTTAGGTGGGGGATACATTGATTGTCTCTTTTAAAAGCTGGAATGTATTTAATACATTATTTAGAGATTGCAGTTTGAAGTATTTACTGTAGGGCCCGGAGTAGCACATACTCAGCCAGGGGTGGCCCGGGGCCCTGCGCATGGCAGGCATTCAGTTAGTGTTTGAACATAAAGGACTGCGCCCCAGATCTCTCCTGCTCCCCCAGGGTGCCCGAAAGACCAGCTCCTGGACATCACAGTGTTGAGTCTCTAACAGGAAGCAGGGCTCTTGCACAGCCGGTGCAGGGCTGGTGGGGTGAGCCCTGTCGGACCTCTGCCCAGGAGCACCGACCCTGGGGAGGCTTCCCCAGTGGAGACCTTCACTGGCAGGTCACGAGCACCCTGGACAGAGAAGTGGCCTTCGAAAGGGGAGTGATGCGGCTCCTCTTCAGGCACCACTCTGACACGTCTTATTGCTTGTTTTCTCTTTCAGAGGAATCTTTTAGGATCGTGGCTCTCATCCTCTGCTCCGTGTGTTGCAGGTTCCTGTGACATTGTAGTAAAACCTTCTCCTCTGTGGGGACACGGGCTTTGGGTGGCTTGTTGATCTACCTGTCTTCTCGATGGTAGAGTTTAAAGACATTTTTTCTGGACTGTGGATGGAAAGTGAGATGTACTTAAGTGCCCGCAGGAATATTTGGGAAGATTTGGTTCGGGACATCACCTGGTCGTAAGCAAGGGCCTTAGGCATTGGTTGAAAGTGGAGGCACGGCCGTCAGCTGGGCTGGCTTGGAACCTGGCTGCAGGCCACACGCTGACCAGGCAGTCGGGCCTGTTACTTCCCTGGGCCTCCGTCTTCTCCGTCTGATGACTTACAGGACTGCAGAGTGCTTCGGCTGCGTCTGGCGCGTGGGGAGGTGAGAAAGCGCGTGGAAATCCCACGGCGCGGGCTCGGGCAGAAGGCGTTGTGTCCGGGGACGAAATGGGAACAGGACCTCGCCTTCCCACCAGCGGGGACCTCTGTCCTCTCGGGTGCTCCGTGGGTCCCACTGAGAGGGAGCGGGTGTGTACTCCGTGGTCTGCATGCAGAGGCTTGGCTGCATTGGCTTGACTCAAAGGGCTTATTAACTGTGGCATTCCGAATGAGAAATAATAGTTAACAGGGCAAGGGAATTAATGGCAAAATTTAAAACCACTTAGTGACTAATGATCTGGTGGCCTGTGAAGTCTGCCTTGCTTTGCAGGGGCCTGTCCCACTACCGTTTCTAAGTTATTCACAGGCTGCTTGGATGCTTTCTGTTACACGTCCATTTTTCATCTTTGCTCTTCCATTCAGGAAACATCAATAGGATTTTAATAATTCCCTGTCATCTCTGGAGAGATAAATAAGATCATAGATTATTAAGGGTAATTTTTCATTTTGGTGGCGGGTAAACATAAAGAAGACTCCTTGCTGAATGAGAACTGGGGCTTATTGATTATGATTATAGGATTAATATGAAACGACTCAAATGTTTCTGTGCTCCTGGGTTCTGTTCCAGTGCCGCTGGAGACGGACCCAGGACGACTGTTAGCTAGGAGTACGTGCCGATTATGGGACACCTGCTGTCTCACACGAGCTTCTCGGTGTCGGGGTTTTATAGCTGGGGAAATGCAGCTAGTGGAGGTGGAACAACTACCCCAGATGAAGCAGGTGTCACCTCCTAAGCGCATTTTTCCTTTCTGCACACTTTGCAAATCAAGGCTTTTGATACAACTGACTGCTTCTAAAGAAGTAAAATGTTCAACTTTAGTAAAATCTGACCTTTTGCAGGGGGCAGCTCGCTGTAATAAATTGGGCATTTGAGTCCTAGAGTCAAGTGCTGGGTTATGGGAATGAAATTACATAATGTATATAAGGTGTCTAGACAGGATCTGTCACACAGTCAGTGTTTCCTCTTCATGTGACCTCTGGCTTTGGGTGCGGTGCCCACCATCCAGTGACTGCAGCAATCAAGAGAAGAAGCAGGTAGAAGGGAGGGTGTAGCTCAGTGGTGGAGCATGTGCTTAGCATGCTCGAGGTCCTGGGTTCAATCCCCAGTCACTCCATTAAATAAATAAATAAAACTAATTACCCCCCCCCCCCAAAAAAAGAACCAACCAGCCAAACAAAAATGTGATTTAAAAAAGGAGAACAAGCTGGTAACTATTAGAGAAATACAGATCAAAACTGCAGTGTAGATCACCTCACACCAGCCAGAATGGCCATCATAGAAGTCCACAAACGATAAATGCTGGAGAGGGTGTGGAGAAAAGGGAGCTTCCTACACTGCTGAGGGGAATTCAGTTTGGTGCAGCCACTGTGGAAAATAGTGTGGAGGTTCCTTAAAAAACTACAAATAGACTTACCACATGATCCAGCAATCCCACTCCTGGGCATATATCTGGAGGAAACTCTGCATCACAAAGATACATGCACCGCCATCTTCATAGCAGCACTATTTACAACCAAGACATGGAAACAACCTAAGTGTCCATTGACAGATGACTGGATAAAGAAGCTTTGGTATATTTATACAATGGAATACTACTCAGCCATAAAAAATAATGAAATAATGCCATTTGCAGCAACATGGGTGGAACTAGAGATTATCATACTATGTGAAGTAAGTCAGAAAGAGCAAGACAAATACCATATGATATCACTTAGATGGGGAATCTAAAATATGATACAAATGAATTTATTTACAAAACAGAAACAGACTCACAGACATAGAAAACAAACTTACGGTTGCCAAAGGAGAAAGGGAGTGGGGAGAGACAAATTAGGAGTTTGGGATTTGCAGATACAAACTACTATATATAAAATAGATAAACAACAAGGTCCTACTGTACAGCACAGGGGACTATATTCAATGTCTTGTAATGACCTATAATGAAAAAGAACATGAAAAGAAAAAAGGGAACAAGCGAGGGCAGCAGAGGTGAGTCTGAATATGACACTCTCTAACTTTGGGCGGTAGACCAGTTGGGGTGCTTTTGTCTGCAAGTAAGAGACTCTTATTTCCAAATGCCTGATACCAAGGGAATTCATTTACCGTACGGTCTGGAGGTCGAGCTTGCTGGCTGGTCCAGGTGGTCCATCTCTCTGCTCTGCTCCGCTTGATGTTGGTCCCTCTTGTAACTCATAGCAAGTTAGCTACAGGACTCCAGGCATCGCATCCAGACGTGAAAATGTCCAGAGGAGGAGAAAAACCATTTATCCTTGTGGCCCTTTCCTGGTAGCGCAGAGCATTTCCCCAGAACCCTTTTCCCCAGGAGACTTCTCTTATGTCTCATTAACCAGAGAATGGTCAAATGCCCGTTCCTGAAATAATCAGTGACAAAGTGAAGGTAACCTCTGCAGCGCAGAGTGGGGGGGTGGCCCTTGAGGCACATGGATACGTGCACAAAACTGAGATCCTGGAGAAAGGGAGGAGGAGGGAAGGGATGCGACTCTCCTCTCTAAGCCTTTACGTCCTCCTGCTTAAATGCGGGAGCACAACACGCACTCACGCGGTTGTCAAACGAGGCAGACACCGAAGGCCAGCATCGGAACAGGGCTAACTGGGAATCTGAGGGCACATGAAGCCAGGGCTGCAAGTTCCAGCCTCTACTTACACTGAGTTACTTAAAGCTGTGCTTTTTTTTTTCCTTCCATTTCGGAGTTTTTTTATTTATTTATTTTTAATTGAAGTCTAGTCAGTTTACAATGTTGTGTCAATTTCTGGTGTACAGCATAGTGTTTCAGTCATCCGTAAACATAGATATATTCCTTTCCATATTCTTTTTCATTATAGGTTGCTACAAGATATTGAATATAGTTCCCTGTGCTGTGCAGTATGAACTTGTTTATCTATTTCATATATAGTAGTTTGTACCTGCAAATCCCAAACGCCTAATTTATCCCTTCCCCATCTTTCCCATTTGGTAACCGTAAGTTTGTTTTCTACATCTGTGAGTCTGTTTCGGTTTTGTAAATAAGTTCATTTGTGTCTTTTTTTAAGATTCCACACATGAGCGATCTCATATGGCATTTGTCTTTCTCTTTCTGGCTGACTTCACTCAGAATGGCGATCTCCAGGCCAGGCCTTTCAGATCTGGGGAACTTTTCCTAATAGTCCAGCAGTAACAGCGTTTTCCAACCCCAACTTCTAGTTCCTCCTCAGAAGACTGCTTTCAGGATAAATGTGAGGGCAGGCTGTCTTGAGTTACTTTGGGTCCACATTTTACTTAAGATCTTCTTCCTTTGTTACACATACAAGTCAGTTTATATATACAAGTCGGTAAAATGCCACAAGTTTTGTGAGAACTAAGAAAGCTACATCCTCCAGTTTAATAACAGAAAAAGTTAAGACAAGGAAAAAGGTCAGCAGTGTTCAGTGTTCTGCTGAATTCTCTGTTTCTGGCACCTGTTTCTCCAAGTTAGAGATGAGAATTCCAGCAGGTACCTTGTCCCACCACGACAGGGTGGACTTAAAAAATTTTTTTTCGTTCTTTTTTTTTATTGAAGTCTAGTCAGTTTATAATGTGTCAGTGTCTGGTGTACAGCTCACGTTTCAGTCATACGTGTACACACACGTGTTCCTTTTCTTACTCTTTTTCGTTACAGGTTGCTGTAAGATATTGAGTCTAGCTCCCTGTGCTGTACAGAAGAAACCTGTTTACATAGTCAGGTTTTGAAAAAACAAGTTGATCTGTTTACCAAATGTAGATTCAGTCCTGCCCCTGATAGTTGGCTTCATGGACGTCAACTGTATACTGGGATGTTTTTATTTTTTAAACGATACTCTGAAAATTATGACTGCTGGTAATTTGGAGCATAGTTGTTTTTCTTCGTATACAAGTTAAATCTGTGGTAATTTTAAGATGAGCATGGTTTTGTGTGATGATTGAGGATGTGAGATCTGTGTATGTAGCTGATTAGATTGTTTTCTCCCTAAGCAGCTTTATATTAAAAAAAAAAAAATCAAAGAGCCATGTAAAGTTTGGTCATTTTTTAATCTGTTTTTTCGCTGTTTATTTCTTAAGCCAGTTAAATGCCTTTCTGAACAGGGGTGTGTAAAGGGAATGAGTGCTTTTTGAAGCTTCCTGAACAAATTCAGTTCATGTTTATTAGATGGGCGTGATGGGCAGCGGTGTCAGAGGAACCAGCAGGACCCTGAAGGGTCAGGCGTCCTTGCTTTAACCCCCTTCCGGGGAACCTGGGCCGTGTGTCCTCCCCAGCCGTTCTGTGTGCTGCTCTCCCACTTAGATAATTACCAGCAAAGTACCGACACACGAGAGACCTTTTGCAGTTCTAGTCAAGCTGTCGGACCTTTGCCGGAATGATAGCTTTCTGCTCCTGCTCTCAGGATGCCCAGGGCCTTTTCAGCTTCTAGGAGGAAGATGCTCTCACATTGGGTCCCCTGAACTTTGCACTGCCTTCTTTTAACGGGAAGATTCACCTCCCACCCTGTGATGGAAGCTGACCCTATAATCTCCTAAATCATTGCTTTCTCCAGGCCATCCCATAACCCAGCTAGAGCAAAAAAACAAAAACAAATAATTCACATTGAAAAGAATAAATGGTACCCATTTTCTTCTCAATTAATTGTGATGGGATACACTTCGAGTCTCTGTCTTTGCCTGTTTTAGTTATTTTGTTTGCAAAGGATTTGGTGTTAATTCTGAGTTTAAATTATTTTAGAAATCATCTCACTTGCTGGGGTGACAGTGTCTTGAATTTAGTTATTAAACATTTACTGAGGACACACAAGGTGTGGGCCTGCTGGTCAGTGCAGGGCACCCGCACATGAAACCCTAGGTAGCTGACCTCCAGGAGCTCACAGGGGACGCACTGAGTGTGCAGTTTCCTTGATTATTAGAGCTGCCAACATTTGGTTTTCAGAGTATTCTGAAGTAACCTTAACCTTAGAGTAAAAACTTCTATTTTTCAGCAAAAATCATCTCCTTTCTGCTCTGTGCCTTTTCTCCTACAGACACAGATTCTTGGATTAAAAAAGCCAAGGAATCATAAGAACTGGAAGGAACTTTCAAAATGAGCCTTTGAAATTTCTTCTGTCCCTTCCCACCCCTCCTTCGTCAACCCTTTGGCTATATGTAGGCAGAATTCACAATCCTTACCAGAGAGTGGTTTTGGCAATTAGTGTTACTGAATCCAAACTCATTCTGTTTGCCGCACGACAGGCCAGTACATTGGGAGACGAGGTGTTGGAACAAGGAACAGTGACTTTATTTGGAAAGCTGGCAGACCGAGAGGATGGCAGACAAATGTCCCGGAGAACCATCTTCCCCAACTCAGAACTCAGGCTCCTTCTACACTAAAAAGAGGAGGGAGTGTGGTTGGTTGTTGTAAACCTCTTGGTGTCAGAATTCTTTGTTCTTGCAGCTGTCCACGTGGGTCAGGTCGTGGTGTCCCTGTAAACCTCCAACAAAACAAGAGTTATTTTCTATTCTGCAAGTTTTTATCTCGATATGAATGCAAGTGTTATTGTGCCCTTAAAGGTCAGAGCCTTGAGAATGGGCTGTCCTGTCTCTTTCAAGCTCTAGGCAACATCCTTTTGCAAACGGTGCAGAACTAGCAGGACTCAGCCCAGGAAGCAGAGCACAGGGTTAAAGCCAAAGGAACAGATCTAATATGGAGTCAGGTTTGTTCTTCCTTAGTAAATTATAGTAAATAATACTATTTAATTCCTTCATGAGTTCCTTTCCATATGGAGCCTATGAAATACTCAGAAGTTTACATCTGAAATATCCGTTCAGTGGGAATTGGCTTATTGAATCTCAGATGGTAAAATAATTTTTATGTACTCTTTATTGGAATGATCTCAAATTCCTTAACTGAGAGGATGAATTGAAATGTGTAAATTGAAAAGTTGTAAGCATACTCATACTTGTAAATTAATTTTCTTTTTGCTGTGAATGTTAAACAAGTGGTGGATTCAAGGATAATATTCTAGAGACTGGGAACCATTTCTAGGTAGTCTGTAAATGCTGTTTAGATTTGCAGAAATTAAGGTTACCTTATTCAATCTTTTTTTTTTTTTCATCAGTGACATTTAGCGATACTACGAACTTTTAGACATTGCAGTAAGTGTAGGGGATGGAAAGTTGACGAATGTGGCCGCTGTCATGAAGAAGGTCACAATTTTGTGATTTCTTTTAATGCTCCAAGGTCTAGTTAGTCCTTAAAGTAGCTCATGGATGCTGTGAAAAATGTGTCTTCTCTACTTGTAACGATGCAGGTGCTTAAAAGCACTAATGTAGCCTCCCTGGGATCTGGGGTCCCCTTGGTACCTTCTTTGACGATCTTGATTCGAAGCCCATGTGTCCTCTCCATGATTCTGACTGGTTGGTAAAGGGTCAGATTTCCTGTTCATTCTCTTCTCTCCACCCCAGTCCATGTGTGATGACTCCTCTTCTTTGTATAGTATTTGCAAAAAGCAAAATAAGCAATTCTGGAGAGTTGTCATTTAAAGGAGAGGAATTTTCCCACATTTAGCCAAAGGCCCTCCCCAGTGGAGGGAGGTCACTGTCTGGGCCTTCCTGGCTCACCTTCTCCTGGTCATTGATGCTCAGACTTTCTTGATTTGACACCAGCCTCCTGAGAGCAGCCCCAGCAGTGACGTTGGGGGTCAGCTGATAAGGTCACTCGAGGGTCCATGCAATTTCTCATCTTGGTGTTAGCAATCAGATTCTTTATCTTGCTTGGTTTTATGGTTTCTATAAAGTGTAGGACTCTTCTCAAAGTGGTTCCTGGATATTAGCATTGATTAACCTGAACTGGGGCGCACTTTCTTCTCTAGTGACGAGCAAGAAAAGCAGAGTGTGGAGTGAACTGTTTATTGTGTGGATTTTCCAACAGTTGGAAAAGTTTGGGTTTGACTCCTGCAATTGGGCCATGCATGCTCCCCAAGCAGATGTGAAGATAACTAAGTTATGATTATTCCCATCATCTAAGTAACAAGGGGTCTAAGAGAATGATGGACCATTGGGCCACTTCCCCGTTGTTCTGTAAGGCTAGGCACCATGTTCGTGAAAATAGTTTTTAGGGAAAGGGGTAGGGTATAGACGTGCAGTCATTTAAACAGACAAATGCTAACGTTCAGTGTGTCCTGCACATGTGGATGTGAGGTAGGAACCTGAAATAAACCTTGATGTTCAACACATACCTACCTGTATCTCGGTGCTATTATGAGTGACATGACTAGAAATTTTCTCAAACTTCCATTCATTCCAGCACATTCTGAGGGGGTTTGATGAGCCCATGTACACAGAATTTTCCCTTCTTTTCCGCAGCAGCCTGCCATCCAACCATTAAAAAAATAATGACAGCAACAGTCCAACACCTAGAACCTTATTGAAACACTGGAGAGGTTTATTGCTAATGACAGATTGGTGGCTGTCGCTGCCCCTGATACCAGGAGAAGGAAGGGTGCCCCTGCCCTGGTCCAGACCCTCGCCAGCTGCTGTGTCAGCCCCCGCCCTCGCCACTGGTGGTCAGTGCGACAGAGCAGGTCGGTGTGCAGCACTGATGTTTTCTCATTTGGGGCTCTTTTTACTTGTAGCTTTCTCCTTCCTCTCCTTCTCCTCCTCCTCCTCTCCCCCTCCCTCTCCCTCCTCTCCCTCTCCTCCTCCTCCTTCTTCTAGAAAGGACTAGAAATTTAGGGAAAATGCAGATGGGCATGTATTTAGGAGGTGGAACAGAGTCTGAGGAACAAGAGCCCATCCGTAGCTACAGGATGCACATTAACTTAGTAAAAGCTTTGGGAATCCACACATTTAGGTCCTGATAATTTATTCTGTAGATGAAGAAATGGAGATCTAGGAAAATGAAATGATTTACCCAAGGTTGCATGCATAGGTATTGGTAGGGAAAAAGAAGTCTGAGGCTCTTTTCAATATTAAAAATAAGTAACAAAAAATAGTGAAGCATGCAGGCCGCAGAATTTATATCTTTGAAGAGTCAACAGGCGAGAAAGCACTTAGATTGACTTGAAGTAATTCAAGATTGAGTTTTGATGGTAGAAATCCTTAAGGATGGAATGGGGTGCTTTGAGAGATTATTTTGAGAGATCTGCAATATAAGGTGTTTGGGTGTGGTCCTTCCTGGAAGGTGGGAGGGGGTGGTTGGAGGCCCTGTCCGAGTCCTTTGACTATTTACCGCGGTGTTCCACGAGGACCCTGTAGCTTCGAGAAGGAGGATGTTGATCATCAGATCTCTCCCCGACCCCCTGTCTCAGCCTCCTTCCCCAGTGTGCAGGGCCATGATAAGGACTGTGGAAGCACCAGCCAGATGGGCCGGACTGGAGCTCTATTCCTTTGATCTGTCCAGGCCGATAGCAGACTTGTGATTCACCTGGGGTCTGGAATAGATTTGCAGTTGCCCTTTGCAGTCAGTGCTTCAACTTTGTTTTGAGTTGGATAATGAGATATTCTCTAGCATATTGACTAGCATTTGTGAGTTGGTTGTGAAAAACAATAAAAGGGTTCTAAACCCATCAGGAAGGGGGTGTCCGGGAATACACTTTCCCTGCTCAGATTTCTTCTTGCCTCCTCTTTCAAGTAGACCTAGATAAACGTTAAAAAAAATATATGATGCAAAAGATGGGTGAACTTTTGCCCATATGTGGAAATACGTATATGTTTGTTATCATTACTCTTTTAACAATGCTTCCAAGTGGACCCATTTGAGAGTGGCCAGTCTTTGATGACCACACAGCTCTGCACCTGAACAAGGCTCTTAATTTTTCTTTCTTAGCTGTTGCTGCTCAATGTTGTAGATACACTAAGAGAACGTCTCATTTTTTCATCAACAGTTTCCTCTGCACGATTGCAAGGATTCTGAGGAATAATTAAGATTAAAATATTCCCAAGCAGGGAGGGAGGGATTTTGGATAAAAGAGTATCTTCCTCTTTCTTTGGGATTTTGTCATTGGAGAAGATCCTCTGACTTGCTCAGTAAAACTGCCATTAGTGCTTAAGCGCACAAAGTCACAGATATTTGCCAAATATAGTTTGTTGTTTTCATCTGGTGTTTAATTTCCTGATATCAAAAAAAGAATTTGAATCTGAGATTTTTTTCAGTAGTTTAGGAATTCTCCCTGCTGGTGTGAGGTCACCGTTTTCATGTTACTGTGAGGTAAGGGCTTGAGAAAATAAATAACATGAATTCATTTGTTTGTTTTTTTTTAATGGAGGTACTGGGGATTGAACCCAGGACCTCGTGTATGCCAGGCACGTGCTCTACCTCTGTGAGATTGTTTGAGAAGAACAGGGAAAAAAGAAACTTCCTCAAAACGACTAAATAGCCCAGGAAGAGGAAGCATTTGAGCTCCTGAAAAAATAATTATTTCTGTAGAATAAGCTTTTTAGCTAGAGTTCCATGTTTCTTGTTATTTCCTTTGGCTGTGGAGTTTTAAATTACACACACTTTCACGTTCAGAGTGCCCCCCCCCCCCCCCCGTTGCCCAGTCATTGGGAAGGGCTCCTGTCGGGGCGGCCTGTGGTACAAGACGTAGTGATGGTAACTGCAGGGTGGGGGGAACGGCAGAGAACAAACCCACTCAGGTGTCGTGCACCTTTGAGGCGCTGGTAGATTGGAAGCTGTGCTGTGTTCAACTGCACAGGAGACTTCCTCTTTTTAGAGTCGATTAGGAAACGAGTTCCATTGACAGCTTAACAAGCTGCCCCTCGCTGGCCATTGTACTGGAGCCAGGAGTGTGCTGGGACTATGGGAAGGACACACAAAAGAAAATGTTCTGCAGAACAAAGACCGCTCCATGGGGTATTTAGGGACCTGGAGAAGGGTGGATAGAACCTTGTGGCCAGGGAGGGAAGAAATGATGGCTTTGAGAGGGAACCTCCTGCTGCTTATGCTAAAAGCTACCACAGAAAATAGAAAGGGTCCAGGTTATCTTTGGTGGGTCTTCAGTTTGAAAAGTCGCACAGTAGCTGACCTATGGAGAGTCGGAGGTTCCCACAGTGCTCCCAAAACCTCAGCTGTAAATCACGGTGCTTGTGGGTCTTTGCAGAATCTGATTAGAACAACATAAGGGTAGACAGAATTTGGAAAAAATCCATTTATCTCAAAAGAGAAATACTGTTTTGGGTTGCATTTCAGTCACTAGTTGACTGAATTATCTTTCGAACTGGGGTGGTTTTTTCTTGGTTTTTATTTTCCCTCATCAGTAATCCTCCAGCAAATCCCACGTGGGAAACTCCGTTCTTTTTTATTCATAAGAAATTTAGTTTTTGTTTGTGATACAGTCTTTACACCTTTTGATTGCCAGGAGAGGCTAGAACAGGATGTGGTTTTATTTTTATTTTTTATTGAAGTGTAGTTGATTTACAATGTTGGTTTCAGGTGTACAGCAAAGCGATTCAGTTATACATATATATGTATATTTACAAACTATGGTTACCAAAGAGGGAAGTGGGGAAGGGAGGGATAAATTAGGGGTGGGGAATTAACAGACACACATTACTGTATACAAAATAGATAAACAACAAGGTCCTACTGGATAGAATAGGGAACTACATTCAATTTCTTGAAAAGGATGTTTTAACGTAACTGCATATTTGCTCTAAGAGGCATGTAAAGCATTGAAGGAACGAACCCAATTTTCATAACAAGACTTAAGAAAATTGAGTTGTGACACTATTTTCACACTGAAAGATTTTGAAAAAAAATCCAATTTGGATTTTTAAAAGAGATACAATGATGGTTAGACATTGAATGTCCTCTGTGAGACATTTTAATCTTTAGATTAAAAAAATTGCTGAATTAAACATCCTTCCTAGGATATGAGAAACCAGTGGAATTTTAAGTGCCAGTTTCCACTGAGACAAAATTTTTGATGAGTAATTTTGGGAGGTTAGCACTTTTTTTGTCCAAATCAAATGCAGTTTATGGATTTCTCATACTCAATGCTTTTTTACATTTTCTTTTAAGCTCTATGTTGCTTAACACCAATGTCTGTGTTTTCTGGATAATACTGACCCAGTGGAAGGTTCTCGTGGGTAACTGGATCTTGGACGGCGGCCATGCTGCTGAAGCTGTGTATGACCTTGCTCATGACCTCTGTTGCCAGTCCAAGTTACCAGTTATGCGGATGGTAGTAACCGGCCACTATTCTGGGGTCCTTCACAGTTTGCAAAGGACTTCATATGTTTAATTTAATTTACTCTTTATAATAATCATATGATGCAGGCAAGGGTAGTTTTTTTTTTTTTAATGAATAAGATCACTGAGTCTCATTGAAGTGGATTATTCCAAGGTTAACCAGCTAGAAAGCGAGAGAGTTGCTCCTTTACCTTGGCTGGAGTTTTGTTTGTTTGTTTTTATTTGCACCTTTTAATTCATCCAGTCATCCATCAAACAGTTGTTGAACATCTATTATATTCCGGATGTGATGGCTGACACAGGTGCGGCAAGAATAAGACGTGGTCCTTGTCCTTGAATAGGGTGGTCCAGGGAAGGAGAGCCGTAAGCGAGAAGTGTGATGGATGCATGAATCACGGTCCCCGTAAGGAATTCCATCAGTCTGCGTCAAGATTCACAGAGGCATTTCTATTTTGACCCTGTGCAAGCACATTTTCTGTAGGTGACTCTTAACAGGCTTTCCTAACATGCTTCAAGTTGTTCTGGGAGGAACTGAGCTGGTGGCAGATGGGAAAGCGCTCTATGGAGTCTGTTCCCTACAGGTAGAGACAAGGCAGAGCAGGGCCTGCACAGACACCCCCAGCCCGACGCCCACAAGACGCGGCTCGTCCAGACTTCTGTCCGCTGCCCCGGATCCCGCTCTTCTCCCTGTCCGTATGCTGAATTATAGTACCTTACCTGCCTGCTCTCCCTCCCCAGCGGACTCTTTAAGTGCTTTGAGGGGCCTTGTCCCAGGCGCTTGCAGAATTCCTGGCTTGCCCCGTGCAACCTGTGTGCACATGAGGAGTGCATTTCATCCTCTCTACTCAGCCCTCACCTCTCTTCCTCCGTTTTTGATGACAAGACTTTGGTTTGTTTGTTTTTATTTGCACCTTTTAGTTCATCCAATACTTTTTCACATTTCCATAGTATTTTAGAGAGTACAGGTGTTCTCTCACTTAGATGCGCATCATCTAACGTTGAGGGCTCTGATCTCCGAGGGGTCCTGGCAGCCCTCCTGCGTCTCCCCAGGCATTCCTCAGGGTCGCTCTTCCGCCTCACACCCAGCTGCTGCCGGCCTCACGCCTCTTGTCCCTGAGAGACGGGAGCTGCTGGAAGAGCACTCATGCAATGGGCCGGCTCGCCCAGAGCTCACCGGCAGCCCCACCTGTGTGGAGGATAGCCATTCTGACAGGTGTGAGGCGAACTCTCATTGTGGTTTTCATTTGCATTTCTCTAATAATTAGCAATGCTGACAGCATCTTTTCATGTGCCTGTGAGCATGAAGTATTCTTAGGAAACTTCTTAGGAAACTTAGGTCTTCTGCTCACTTCTTAATTGGGTTGTTTGTTTTTTGATACCGAGTTGTGGAAGCTGTTTGTGTACTTTGAATGTTAACAGCTTGTCGGTCACATCGTTTGCAAATGTTTTCTCCCATTGTCTTCTTGTTCTCTTGATGATTTCCTTTGCTGTGCAAAAGCTTTTAAGTTTGATTGCGTCCTTTGTGCTTATTTTTGCTTTTATTTCTTTGCCTTGGGAGACCAATCTAAGAAAACATTGTACAATTTATGTCAGAGAATGTTTTGCCTCTGTTTTCTTCTAGAATTTTTATGGTGTCCTGTCTTGTGTTTAAGTCTTTAAGCCACTTTAAGTTTATTTCTGTGTATGCTGTGAGGGAATGTCCTAACTTCATTGACTTACATGCAGCTGTCCAGCTTTCCTGACGCCACTTGCTGAAGAGGCTGTCTTTTCTCCTTGTATATTCTTGCCCTTTTTGGTCATAGATTAATTGACCATAGGTGTGAGCGTTTATCTTTGGGCTCTCTATTCTGTTCCATTGTTCCATATGCCTGCTTTTGTGCCAATACCATGCTGTTTTGATGACTGTAGCTCTGTAGTATTATCTGAAGTCTAGGAGGGTTATGCCTTCAGCTTTATTCTTTTTCCTCAGGTTTGTTTTGGCTATCCTGGGTCTTTTGTGGTTCCATATAAATTTTAGGATTATCTATTCTAGTTTGGTGAAAAATGTCCTGGGTGTTTTGATGGGGATTGCACTGAACCTGCAGATTGCTACCATCATACTAGAGTCAACTCCAGAGTCCTTCCTGTGGCCTACAAGGCCCTCTGGATCCAGTCTCCCTAAGTCTCTGCCCTCCTTCTTCCACTCTCCCCCACCCAAGCATTTCGCTCTTCCTGGAGCTCACCAGACCCTTTTGCAGTGTGAGGTTTCAGAGTCTGCTGCCCTTCTCTGCCTAGAATATCCCACAGGCTCACTCAAGTTTGTCCTGATCTTTGTTTGATGTCCTCTCCTTGGAGAGGCTGATTCTGACCAGCCTGTAATAGAAGCCCCTTCATTACTTTTCATTACTTTCGATACCCTCCACCCTGCCCTTCTGCAGTCCTGGCTCTTCTCAGTCTCTGATACGAAGCTTTATAACTATTCATGTGCTTATTATTTACCTCTTCCTTCAGTATAAGCTCCATGGATAGAGGAACTTGGTGGTGGTCGTGTCTGCAATGAGTGAATTTAATCCTTACAAAAATGGGAATGATAAAGTAGCAATCATTAGTAATATTTTATACCCTGGGCACCCTTTCCCAGCAACTTTGTAGATATTATATTCCTGGTTAGTTTAATCCCTGGCAATAATCCTGTGAGGCTGGCAACCATCACAGTGACTAGTAAAAGGAGAACTGGGGAACTGGGATTCAAACTCTAAGTGAGTCTAGCCCCAAAGTGATGCTTTCCACTTAATTCATACAATTTAGTGTTACACATTATTAAATGATAGTTATGTACCCTGGATAAGCTATTCTTAATTATTATTACATAACTTATTATTATGTAACTTATTATTATGTTACTTCTTATTACATAACTTACTGTATTAATTATTATGTAACATTATCACATAACTCCCCTCTGATAGATGAAAACTCTGGGGACAAGGTGATTAGTGAAGTGCCCAGGATTACAGTGTTGCACACAGGCTTCGGACCTGGCTTTCTGATTGGGCTCCAGGGGCTCCTTCTGCACAAGCACAAGACTTCTGTACCAGATGCGCTGTGTGTCTCACTTTCTCTGGGTAACTTTTATGTTTTCCACCTGTGATGTTTGACCACTTGTAACCTGGCATTTGTGAGGTCAACTCTAAGCTTTTCAAAAGCTGGTCCTAATACTGGTGTCATGATTTTATTTCTTGCACAAAGTAACCTTTTGCTGACCTTTAGCACACTTGTGTTAAGCCGAGTGAAAACAACAGACAAGCTGAAGTTCACTGTTTTGCTTGTACTTAACTTTCTGTAGTGCACTGTACAACCTGCCTCTTCTGAGAGATAGTTTAATGCTTAGGGACAGTTTGCTGGCTTGTTGATTCATTCCCAGGTCAGAGAAAAGCTCTCAGCTGAAATATTTATGGATTGTAAGAAAAGTGAGGTAATTTCCTGAAAGCCTATAGAAATATGGAAGTTTTGGTGTCTGGTGCACTGGATGGTAATCTCCATTTAATTAGAGAATTATGTTTATAATTAGCAAGAACAGACTTTAATAGTCTGTCAATTACAGAAATAAATTGGAGACTGAAATTGCAAACTCATATTTCACTGTGTTTTGCAAAAGCAGATCTGCGGATCTGTAGATAAATGTTATGTCCATACATTTTGAGCTATGAAACCCTTGCATAAACACGGGAGATGATGCATCAAAACATCCCAGAAACAAGATTAAAATAGTTTCTATGAATGACATCCTTCCATGCACCTTGTTTTTGCTAAAAACTCCTTGGGTTTTATTCTCCCATGGGTGGTATACTATTTGTCTGTCCCAATGGCTGTTATTTATCAAGTTTTTGATTAGTCTTAAAAGTTTATCCTTGTATTGTGCAGAGACAGGAAAAATACACTAACTGGAGGTCACAGACTCCTATGTATAAGAGAGAGAAAGGGGGAAGGGCGGGCCTATATATATATATATGTAATACAAGACAGCATAGTGCCCTCAAGAGTCTGAAATTGCCTTATCTTGAAATAAAGAGAGTTTTATACATAGATTCAGATCTTGAGGTTGCCTCTAAAATTACTTCTTTTATTATGTTATTTTTATCCATAAATATTATTTTATAAATAATATTATATATTATATACTATATATAATATATTGTAATTCATAATGATTATAATTTATAAATAATAAATTATTTTATATCAATAATTACTGTTTTATAAAAATTTATACACTAAAATTAATAATAATTAAAATTTATAAGCAATGAATTATTTTATATTAAACATTTATTTTATTAATAAATATTTTATAATTTATAATTATATTATATATAATAACATTATATGTTATAATTCAATGTACTTGTAATGTATAAATAATACATTACTTTTATATTTATATATTGTTATATTTGTTATTTTAAAATTCCATCCTTTCCTGTCTCTTCATCATCCTTCCGTAACATAACAGTCTTTTCATTCGCCTTCCTTACAATGTTGTGCTAATTCATACACAGTTGCTTTGTCTTCAGGCCTTGCAGGTGGTCGGGGCCGGCCGAGGGTGGCGTGGACCCTGGGGAATCTCCGGCTCCCTCCCCGTGGTCTCCGTCGTTGTGCAGAGAGGAGGAGGAGGACTTTGAACGTTCTAGAATAGGCAACCAGTAGATTGTGTGTCATACATACATATGGTCATGCTCAACGTGGGTCTCGTCCGCCCTGCCCAGCTGCTAAATATTTCACAGTAACATGAGTAAGTACATCTCACTTTTCGTAGAAGCATAGTATCTCAGAACAGTTTGTAGAGTAGGTGACGCTGGCGTAACGGCAGGATGACTCCCGACGGGCCCGCGCATCGCACCCTCCCTCGGCCTCTCCGTCCTTTGTGCTGAGCATCACCCGGCGGCGGCAACGCTCCCTGGGCTCTTCCTTTAGCGGCTGTTTCGGTAGCGGTGCTGCACGTGTAGGCGTGGGAGGGTCAGAGTAACAGCCTCGTGCTCGGCACACGTATTAAGATGAATTTTAACAAATTCGTCGTTTATGCACGAAGCGATCTTCCGTGCCAAGTAGGAAATTCAGACCGTTTCCGGGCTGGGAGCATAGCCGTAGGTGCTACGCGTGTTACTTTCTAAGCGGAAAAGAGAAAAAGATGCATTCCGGTGAGGTTATTGTTGGTGACTGTATCTGTCAACCTTAATCTCTGTCTCACAAGACAGACACTGAGTTAGACTCTCTGAAAGATGTTCAGTCTTTCTAGGTCGGATTTTATACTTGCACGTCAGTTCTCCTATGACAAAGTCCAAACTGAATGCTTGATTTTTGTAAGCTGCTTTCCTCGTTACGATTCTACATGTGTGACCTGATATATTCTCTCCAAGCCATTTTAGGCTGTTCACATTTCTGGATCTTTTTAAAATGTCAGTTAAAAAAAGTCACAGCTATTAAAATTGTTCAAAAGCTTACTTATTTTCAAGGATTTACAACGTAAGAGTAAAGAAATTTTCTTCATGTCTTGATTCCTGGGAAACTTTTTTTTCTTCTTCACTTATTATTAAGAAATACAGAAGGGAAGGTGTAGCTCAGAGGTAGATATGTGTGCAGCATGCACAAGGTCCTGGGTTCAATCCCCAGTGCTTCCATTAAAAAAAGAAAAGTTAAGAACAAACAAACCAACCAACCTAATTACCCCCCCCAAAAAAATTTAAAAAAAAACCAAGAAATACAGCTTTCCGTCATGAAACCTTAAAGTGCTATTCCTGAGGGCAGCTTCAGTGTGTTTTTCACACATTTTGAAATAAAACTTTGGTAGAGAATAGATGGGCCACATCACCTGTCATGAGCTCCATCGTACCGTGTTCTGAAGTGGCTTTTGCACGTAGTTGTGTGGGTACATCAGTCCTCAGTCCTTCTGTAGCTGGGACGGGAACCCAGGGTTTTATCTGCATCCATAAATTATTTGTGTGATATCTAGTTGTACTGTTAATACACCAGCCTCTGTGTGTGTGTGTGTGTGTGTGTTGCTCTCCCGTGGTGCCCTAGCGGGAGATGTGTGGCCTGATGTGTAGTCTACGTGCAGAGGAAGGCGTGTGGTGGAGGGGAGTCGTCCCTCACAGTCTGTAGGATTGCCTTTCCCGGGTGATGAGAAAAAGAAGGCCACCATTTTGTGGGTTTCACTATAGTTTCGAAGCTCCTTGCAGAGAGTGCCACCTTCCTGCCTGCCGCTGGGGCCGTGCCTCTCCCCATCTTGGCTCACTGCCACTCCTGTTTCCTGGTTTTCGGGGAACAAGGAAACATGGGGAAGCAGTCATTGAAGAGGAAGGTGGTCTGCTGAGTTCTAAGCCAACAACGTGATTTTATCAAGTATTTTAATGAGCTCCAAGGGATATGGAGGTTGTTAATACCGTCATTCTGTCTATAACAGCCCAGAAAAATAGGTTTAAATTAGCATGTTTCCATCTCTCAAATGAAAGTTAGAAAGGTCCCTGTTGACTGCATATTGATTTCCTGCTGGGGACACAGCCAGCCTTCCGTCTCTCATCTCACCATCGCCTGCTGCTCCTCCATTCAAGGAAACGAGCTTGTTCTTTTATGTCAGTTTGTTTTTTGTGCGATGGGTTTTTCGTCTGATTTCCATTTTAACACAGTTCGATCTGCATACCACACTGTATTGACTTTACCTGTAGCCACGTCATTAAAACATATTTGGTAAAAGGAGATCAGGGGTTATTCTCGGGGCAGTGCCTGGGCAGGGTCCTCAGTTTCCCTAGCCAGACTGTTCATGCAGTGATTCTTCTAACGTTGCAGGAGGCAGGACAGCACAGAGGTTACGAGTCTGGTTGTTGAGTCAGGTGGACCCAGATCTGAGTCCTGTTCAACCGCTTATCAGCTGGGTAACCAAGAGTAAATGGTTTACTCTCACGATGCCCTTTTCTCCTCTGTAAAGTAGCCGTCATAACAGCCCTTCCTCATCCTCACAGCACAATGGTAGTACTTAGCTCATGGGTTTCCTCATCTGCTCATGCCCTGACTGTCTGCTGTGTGCCGGACGCTGCGCTCTCGTGTTGGATAGAAGTTGATAAACAGAACTGATGCAGACCCTCCCTTCAGGGCCACTGAGAAAATGCACAGTAATTGGAACACAGGTGCCTCGTGGCTGTTAGCTGCCCCGAGCGAGGAGGTAGTTCTACTGAGAATAGACGGCCACTCCCTTCCCTTTGAAAGGCAAAGAAAGAATTCACTTATTCTCTTCCCCTTCAGATGTCCTTTAGGGACGCCTCCTCTGCGCGGGGACTAGGGATGCAGTACGAGCAAGGTGGGCACAGTCCCCTTGCTAAGGAACGTAGATCCTTAGCAGGGAAGACAGCGGGTCAGAAGACAGTTAAATAAGGCAGTTACTGCGTGTGATTCGTGTTATAAAGGAGCAAGAGAGAGAGAGAGAGGCAGAGAGGCAGGGCGGGTGGTAAGCCGAGGAAAGGACTATAAGGTACGATCTGAGAGGTTCCAGGGAAGAACATTCTGGCCAAGGGGAAAACGAGCAAGGCCTTAAGACAGAAAAGGGCTTTGTGCATCGGAGGACCTGAGGGGTGACGTAGAGCTGGACCGTGACAAGCAAAGTGAGAAACGTGTGGGAGGTCATCGTAGAGGTCAGAGGAAGCAGATGGTGCAGGGCCTGAAGGACCACGAGGAGGCTGCGTGTCACGCGGCCTGGGTGATGGAGGGGAAGAAGGAGTGCAGGCAGCTGGTAGGCGAGGTTAAAGGTGGAGCCGAAGTGTCTGGTGTTCGCTGCTTGAACTGGTGGTGCTGCTTACGGAGAGAAGGAACCGCGGGGGACGGCAGAATCTGGATGGATTACAGAACGATTGACATTTTGGGCACGTTAAATTCCAAGGAGAAGGCAGACCTATTCAAATGTGATCATCATTTGTGGCTCTTTGTAAGAAAAAGGCTTATTTATGTCTTGTTTTATGTTTCTCTTTGTTTCTGTGATAGTTAAGAAAGTAAGACTTCCGTAGAAGTTTCTGGCCTCTGTTTTTGCTAAGTTGTAGTTGGCAGGAAGCTAAAAACTCAAGTCACTGAAGCCTGAGACCGGCAGAGTCTGACTTTGGATCCGGTGCTGGCGCTGGCGGATCTGTTAGGGAACACGGGACGTTCTCCTGAGAGCTCACGGGGGCGGGAAGTTGCTCCACACTCATGGACTTCCCGAGTTGCTGTGTTGGAGGAGAAAAGGTCAAGTCCCCTTCTTCTAGAAGGATCGTTCCTACTAAACGGGAAATAGAACGGCCCAGATGAAGGGTCTGCACTTCCGCCTTGCCCCTGCTGTTCGGATGGCTGCCTCTTGTGACCGCGGGAAGTGAAGTGAGAGGGCTGGTGCCTTCCTCGCCGCTGAGCTTCGGGCATGTCTGTCTGGCGCCCATTCAGCTGGCCTTTCCCGGGCACGCGGCTCATGCTGTCCCTACGTCCGCTTTGTCATGTGCTTCTGCTTGGCAGTCATCGGCGCAGGGCCACAGATCACTTCTGTAGCTATGTCACTTGATGGGGTAAAAAAGACATTGCTATGATCTTGCATAAAACCGCATACACAACACGAAAACTTAAGGATACTAGAGAAAGCCTCTAGCTCCTTCTACCAAAAAAGGGTGGTGGCTAGAGATAGGCTTATACAGTAGAAGTGGGAAAGTGCATTTAATTTCTCTCTTTGAACTTTGAGAGAGGGTTTCTTCTCGCCTTTCGACTTTCCCCACAGAACCATAAAATGTGAGTTCTGGGGCCCTGAAGGACGTTTGGTTCACTTGCGGGTGAGGAACTGAGGGTTGGACCGTCACCCTGTAGTCCACGTGGGATCATGCGACTGCACATAAAAATGAATCTGTGACTCCGAGTGGGGGAGGGTGTAGCTCAGTGGTGGGGTGCGTGGCTTCAATCCCCAGTACCTCCAATATAAATAAATAAGTAAATAAACCTAATTACCCCCCCCAAAAAACCCCAAACAAAAACAAATAAAAATTAGACTCAGAAGAATACATCTTTTCAGAAGCTCCTGTAGCGTCAGTGCACAGGGCTCTCCCATGCTTCAGCAGGCTCTCACCTTCCTCCTCGTTACTCCTGAGTGGGATTCTGCAAGTCTTTCTTTTTGCCTTCAGTGCCTTTAGTTTTATTGCAAAGCTATGTCTTCTGGCCAGAAGTTTCTAGCTAATCACTTGTGGAACCTGGCGTGCTACAGGAGAACTTGATGTCACGGTTCTCGTCTTCTTCCAAGACTTGTGACCATTTTTACTGATGCCCAGCTCTGCTTGGGTCCTTGAGGTGGGCCATGTCTGCCCCTTGCATCACACCTAGGCACCACCAATGAGAGCTCTTCCCGCTGGTGCACACGGACCACGGCCTCAGCTCTGAAGGGCTCACCCCAGCCCGGTCCTTGCAGCTGGGATCAGTCTTATCACTGATTCTCTTCTTCTTCTTGCCCTTTCTGCTGAATTTGCTGGTTAGCACCATTGTCTCATTCATGGTTTTGCTGCCATAATGCACATTCTTACACGTGCTTTTCGTACAAGTGAACAAGATTTTCTCAGTGAATCTGTCTAGGAATGGAACTGCCAGGTTAAGGGGCAGGAGCATTTTCAACTTCCATGTCAGACTGTTTTCTAAAGTTATTTCTTTAACAATCTACTCTCCCATCAGCAGCGCAGAAGCGTTCCCATTTTCCCGCATTCTTGTCCACCCTAGGTACTGCCAGTGTTTTTTTTTGGCCAATCTAGAGAGTCCAAAATGGATTTTATTTTGACTTTACTTTTTGTTTCTCTAATTGCTAATACCTATATTTCTTTAATTACTACTCCTCTAATTCCTAATAACCTCTTCTCATGTGGTAATTTGCCGTTTATATTTCTCCTACTGTGAAATGCCCTTTATGCATATTATAAATGCCTTTTGCCTATTATTTTATTTTTTCTCAATGATTTCTATAATTTTTAATGCATTCATTTGTCTAGTATATGCATTTCAAATGTCTTCTCATAGTTTTCTGGTTTTTCAGTTTACTTCATGGGGGCTTTTATTGAACAGAGGTTCTTAATTTTAATGAAGTTTAATTTATCAGTCTTTTCTTTGTGTTGAGTCTTGGCTGAGAAGTCCTTTTTATTATAAGCTCATACTGATGTCCACTCATATTCTAGAAGTCTGAAAATTTGCCTTTCACATTAAAATCTTTAAACCTTAGGGTTGATTTTTTGTGTATGATATGATAAAAGAATTTCATTTATTTATTGACAAATTATCTATTTATTTATCTGTGTTTCCAGTCATTCTTGTTATGTACTTACATATTTTATCACTTACACAATAGTTACCTACATACTTTATCTCTTATATAACAGTTAAGGTGCATTATTTTGTATTCTACGTTTTCAGTTGCTTCCAGAGGTCTTTTCTGATTGACCGAAGTATTTGTACTTATGTTTAGTGCTGTGTAAGTGGCAGAAACCATCTAACTGATCAGAATGGGGGGATTGCTGATGGAAAGAAGTGGCCCGTCTTCGTCAGCCTAATTTTCATGGTTCTGTCCAGACAGATAGCAGCATCGCAGAGTTTTCAATAACTTTTCCTGCAGACATTTTCACAAGAATAAATTTATTGAGGACCACATGTCTAACTGACTATTGCTTGTTACCAAATTTCTCACACAGCTTTCTCAGAATGCTACATTTTTATCCGACATCTTTTCCATAGTAGGTCATTCAGCAAGAGTCTGAAGTGTTTGCAGAGTTGGGTTCTTTACAGAACGTCTTCCCTGAATGAGTTTTCTGACGTGAGTTGCCGCTGAAGGCTTTGCACCTTGATGTGAGGATTGGTGTCTCCTTAGGTGACATCTTTGATGTTGACCAAGGCATGGGTGGTCATTGAAGTTGTCCCTCCACTCAGGACACCAAGGTTGGTCTGTGCAGTGTGAATCCACACTTGTCTTATGAGTGTTGCTCGGTGAGTGAGGATTTCAGGTGGTTACTTCATGGACATGCTTTTCTAGCAGGAATTATCTGGCATCCTCCAAGAAGCTTCTGCCTCCTGGTGAAGATTGTCTTGCCTTCTTTCGTAGCTTAACGAGGATCACTGTTTGCAGCTGTCTTGTGCACGCCAAGGCTGGGGTTCTCTGGAAGGCCCTCCACGGTGATTTCAGAGTCGGTCCTGCTCTGCAGTGCAAATCGCTCACGTTTCTAACTTCTCAGTGAAGGCCTTTCTGCACTGACGACAGGCATAGTTTCTCTACCACGTGAACTCCTTGGTGTGAGTAACGGCTGGCATTGTGGCTGAAGCCTGTCCCGACGTCGCTCCTGTGCTCGTGCAGCCTCCCCCTCTGTGTGGGCTCCCCGGTGCCCGCGCAGGGGTGCGCTCTGGGTGAGGGCGCTTGCGTGCGCACTGCATTCCTAGGGCTTCTCTCTAGTGTGGAGGGTCTGCTGTTGCCTAAGCACAGAACGTGCATTAAAGGCTTTTCCACAGAAAGGACATCCTTATGTTGTCTCACCAGCACGAATCTGCTCACGTACCTAAAGGGCTACGTGGTGACCGAAGGCTCTTCCGCAGAGAACAGTCGTAGAGGGTCTCCCTTTGTGCAGCTTCAGGTGGGGATAAAGGTTAAAGCTGTTCTTACAGGCTCTTCCCCATTCGTTCCATTCATAGGGTCTCTCTCCAGTGTGACAGCTGTCATTTTTTGGTATACATATATTCCTGTTGAAGCATAGTCAGTTTACAGTGTTGTGACAATTGTGGGTTTTTTTTTCCAGTTGCACAACTGCAATTTATTAAAGAAAACTCTCTGGTCTTTTTTACTTTCATGTAATTTGTCAGTAAGTCCTGCTAACTCCTACCTTGAAGATATATTATGTTCACATCACTGGGTCTTTGGCAGGTGCTCAGTAAACACAGGCAGCCTGTGCTTGGCATGGTTGCGATACACACAACGTCAGTGTGGCTGCGTTAAAGAGCCTACGTTCCCCAACATAATGGCTCCAGTTTCACTTACCGTGATTTATTCACTGTAATTGCATAAAGTCCACAGTTCACTGCTGACTCTTTAACCTTTGAATCCTGATCAAATACAAGGTGCACCTTGTGATCCGTGACCAAGCACATGGCTTCGTTCAGAACCTGTGCTGATTGGTCACGTCACGTCTGTCCTTCATTTTATGCACAGACAGCAGGGGTGGCACTGTGTTTCCTCCCCGTTCCCACCCCCCACCCCCATGACCAAGACACGTGACATTTTACACAAATGGATAGATGGGAATTGGCACTAATGAAACAAAAAGTGGTGATGCAGGAAATGAAATTTCAACTGAACGTAAGTGGAGTCATAGAAGCAATTTCTGAGTGTGGGAGCATGGACGCTGTGGCTGCCTGAGAAAATGTAGTCATGCACCCAGAGGACGGAGTGAGGTGAGCTTCCAGACATAAATGAGGAAAGCAGTTGTGACAAAAGGAGGAAGACGTCCCAGAGGAAGTGACAGTGGCAAAGAACTGACAATAAAGAACTCCTGGAGATATTTCATAACATTGAAAATGCTGGAAAATTATCCAAATGTAAGAGGATCACAGTTTGCCAAGGCATTTGAAGAGCTGCTCCTTGCTCAGGGAGAGTTATACTGAGAAGGATAAGGCATGTGCTGTTCAAACTACTCTTTTTTATTGAGATAGAGGTGATTTCCAACACTGTGTTAGTTTCTGGCGTGCAGCATAGTGATTCAATTGTACATATATATATATTTCTTTTCATGTTCTTTTTCATTATAGACGGTTACAAGGTATTGGATGTAGTTCCCTGGGCTGTGCAGTAGGACCTTGTTGTTTATCTCTTTTATGTACAGTAGTGTGTATCTGCTGATCCCACACTCCCAATTTATCCCTCCCCCTCTGTCCCCTTTGGTAACCATAACAGAGACAGACAAATATCATGATACTGCTTATATGTGGAATCCAAAAAAATGACATAAATGAACTTACTTACAGAACAGAAAGAGACTCACAGACATAGAAAACAAACTTAGGTTCAAACTACTCTTTGATAAGTGTTTTATGAAGAAATAAAGCACTTTAATTCTCAGTGTTTCTAATGTACTAAATGATAGCATATTAAAGAGATACTAGTTTTACTTATTTTCATTTCTCTCTCCTCTTATAACTGATAATAAGAACAGTTTTTAATGTCTGAACAAGAATTTTTAAAAGTCAAGGAACAATTCATAAACAATTTTCCCAAAGGCTGCTTTGCATGGTCGCTTTTATAGTTCTGTGCTCATGGGCAAACTGAACACTGCCTGTATGTTTAAATGAATAGATACAGACTCAGTGTGAGACCACAAATATGGGTTGCTTTCCTTTCATTGTCTCAGCTCATTTGCTCTGATTACTATGTATTTACTGTAAGAAAACATACTATTGTATAAATATAGTACAGGTAACATTTTATTTGTCTTTGTCTGACTTACTTCACTTAGTATGATAATCTCTAGGTCTATCCATGTTGCTGCAAATGGCATTATTTCATTCTTTTTTAGGGCTGAATAATATTGCAGTTTTTTTTTATGGGCTAGATTCCTTTATTCAATGTGAAAAAAGTACAACATTATAAATGAAGGCTGAGGACCAATAAAAATGTACAAATCCAAGTAGAACTCACATAGGCTTAATGATGTTAAAAAAATTATTTGCAAGGCTAACTCAAGAACCTGAACAGATACTATTTCATGGGGTTTACGTCACTGGAATGACAGACCACATTTACAGGGGTTTCCCTTTGAACTCCCAAATTGTCATAAGAAACCTACTCTGTCCCCTTGAGCTCAGGCACATCCAGTACCAGTGCTCTTCACTAGTGGTTTCTGTTTCTTCCTCTTCCAGTTGTTCCTTGGTCTCTGAGCCCAGCCCTCTCCGCATGACCTTCACGTGCAGTAGGTCCTCGGACAACTTATTCTGTGCTTGGCGGCCACACTGAGTCCCGCCTGGCGCTGCCACCAGGCCCACTGCGTGTGCGCCTGCAGTGTATACACACATCGCATCTTCTTTATCCAGTCAACTGTCCATTGACATTTCAGAGAAATGTCATAGGATATCACTTACCTGTGGGATCTAAAAAAAGATACAAATTTTATTTGCAAACCTGAGATAGACTCACAGACAGAGAAAACAAACTTGTGGTTACCAAAGGGGAAAGGGGGGAAGGGATAAATAAGGAGTTTGGGATTAACAGATACAAACTATATAAGATAGATAAACAACAAGGCCCTACTGTACAGCGCAAGGAACTATATTCTATTCCTTGTAATAACCTATAATGAAAAAGAATCTGAAAATATGTGTGTGTATATATGTGTATATATATGTATGTATGTGTACAAGTGAATTGCTTTGCTGTACACCTGGAACTAACCTTATAAATCAACTATACTTCAATAAAATAAAATAAATTAAAACATTTTATTTGGCCGTATGCCAGAAGAGTTAGACGCAATGGTGGAATCAGTGAGATAAACGTGTGAGCACGTGTCACGGTTTCTGGAACATAGCAGGCCCTCGATAAATGCAAAGTATATCCAGGATTAGATCTGGTCTGAGTCCCCATCACGTCCCCTGAATGGTTGCCGTGGCCCCTGTGAGGTCCCCTGCTTCTTCCTTGCCTCCTCACGGCTGCATTTGGTACCTGAGTCAATGGCTCCCCCCTCGCCCAGGCGGGGCCTTCCGCTGGGTTCTCTCTGACCTCCTCTCCCACCATCCTCCCCCTAGCTTCTCCCCTCCAGGTGCCATGACATCCTCCGTGTTTCTCGAACAGGCAGGAACACTTCTGCCCAAGGGACCTTCTCTGGCCTGCCTTCTGCCTGGAGTGTCCCTTCTGCAGATACTCCCGAGGCTGATTCCCTTCCCTGCTTCAGGCCTTTGCTCGGAAGGCATTCCCTCCGTGAGGCCTGGCAGTTCCAACCACGATTGCAGCCTCCCCGAGCACAGCAGTACTACTGATCCTCCTCGTCCTGTTCCTTTTTTAATATGTACAGCTTCTCACCTTTCACATAATTTACACATTTATCAGGTTTTTATTTATTGTCTCTCTTCCCTGCCAGAGTGTAAGCTTAGTGAGCTCAGGGGTATGATTTATTCAGCAACACATCTCAAAGGCTTAGAACACTTCCTAGCACGCATGTCCTCAGGAAGTACTTGTGACACGTGACTGTGGGGAAGACGCTGTTGCTGCCGCTGTTAGATAATTCTTTCCCACCTTGTACTATTCCAGCGGACCTGGCAGCATTTGTTACAGAAACCAGGTCTTACTGACTCAGCACAAAATTGCCTGGATTGCAGCATTGTGGTGCAGGCTTTCCCCACGTAAATAATGGATCTCTTTGCCAAAGAGCTGGAAGGTCACCGGAGAAGTACAGGAGCATTTAAGAAAAGGAATTCAATCCAACATGTACTTATGGGGCGTTTACTACGTGCAGTGGCCTAAATTGGACGGGGGCATGGTTCCCTCCGGTTTCAACTAAAATGTTTATTTCCATTGAACACCTGGTTTCCGGGGAGTCTAATCTGACCTGTTTGGTGGATAGCGTCGGATACGGCACAGACGGTGAACTTTTTGAGTTGAAGCTAACTGTGGAAAATTATCAGGATGTCGCTGAGGGAGAGGGTCAGTTACAGAAAGTCTCAACCTGGAGAAATATTTTGAAAGACAAGCCTAATGGGAGTTTAAGGGAGGTACCTGGTGTGATGGGAGGGGCTTTTTAATGACCAGTCATTGGGAGCATTTTTTGACTTTTCAAGAGTGCAGTATGCTTGAATAGCTTAGATTGTATGTGGAAAGGCTGTAATCCAAGTTTTATTATGTTTATGTGAAAATAGGAGAAAAATGGACTAGATTGCTTTTTTCTCCAGTGTTCCAATTGAGTTTTTTTTAATTGAAGTATAGTCGGTTTACAATGCTGTGTTAATTTCTGGTGTACAGCATAGTGATTCAGTTATACATACATATATGTATATATTTTCATATTCTTTTTCATTATGGGCTATTATAAGATATTGAATATAGTTCCCAGTACTATACAGTAGGACCTTGCTCTTTATCTAGTTTATATATAGTGGTTAGCATCCGCAAATACTGAAAAAAACTGGGAATTCGGGATTTCCAATTGAATTTTATAATGATGCTACCGATACTCATGATTCATTAAAATTTGTCATGGACGTAATAGATAGGATTGGTGATTTCCTCCAATATTGCTCTATTTCTTGGCGCACATAACCATGAAATCACTTAATGGGATTGTACAATAGTCGCTTCAATTGGAAATTAAATAGGGTCTTGCCTTGGCAATTCTAAGAAGCAACTCCATTCGTCAGCACGGCCGTGCACATTCACGAGTAATCATAAAGTGGATTATGATAAATGATCAATTATTGCATGTGTTGTACTTGCTGGGCACAGTGCTAGACACTGCTCACGCTCATAATTACTTAAATGAATGCATAGTGACAACTGAGGAAACTGAAGGAAGGAAAAATGGTGCTCTAGGAGCACAAAACAGAGAAACTGCCACAGCCTGGGGGTAGGGAAGGCTCCCCTCTGGAAAGGATGCTTGAATTGAGATTTGAAAGATGATAATGTCTCAGCTAGAGGTTGTAGAATTGGTTCAATGGCATGTGCAAAAGTCCTGTAGAAGCAAAGGAATGGAGGAAGTTTGGTTGGAGGAAATGTTGGGCTGGCAAAGACCATGCAATGCAGGGTTCTGTAGGCTAGAGGATTTTTTGGGTCATATTCCTTAGAGCAATGAGAAGCCAGTAGAAGGTTGTAAACCAGGAAACGGTAGAGTCAGGCTGATGGTGTGACCTCAAGGTGAAGCACTGTTGGAAAGGGGTTTGCAGTGGAAAACTACTCATTGGATTTTGAAGATGTCTAAATGACAGATGGTGATAGCTAGGGTAATGGAAAATGGACGGGATTTGAAAGGTACTGATGGAGTAGACGTCATAGGATTTGGTGACTCTAGGCTGGACATCACTCTTACTTAAGTATCGCCATTTATCTAATTGTTCATGAAGTTTCTTCTGAAATATTTCCTTTTATAATTTATTATTTTGTTACAAAGAAAGGTGAGTAATTTTATTTCCTCAAGTGTGTTTTTATACAGTAGGGATTGGTGTGGGTTCAGGGTTTTCCAGAAACAGCAAGATGTTAGTATCTTTATCATCATGCTGGTCATTCATGGTTAATTAATTAACAGGCTTTGAAATTAAAAAAATGAAAGAACAGAGCATAAGCACATTCCATCTTTGTAGCATTTTGATTATGGAATGTTATTTCTTGTGAGTTGCATCAAAATTTGTTGCCCTAGGTACTAGATAGAAGACATAGCAGCTCAAAAAAAACAAAGTATATCAAAAAGCTGGTGAATATTGAAGGGTGACTTTCTGTCTTTGGGCTAAGGTGCACTGATGGTATGTGCAACCAAAACACAAAGGCAAGGAATGAAAGTTAGGAGCCTGGACCTCAGGGCCTGGGAGGCAAAGACTAATTCAGAGGAAGCTGTGTGACCACCAAAGTTGTACTCTAATGTGTCCTTATTGTTCTGTTACCCGAGCACTGCTCACTCACTCTCTGGGTCCCATCAGTATCAGGCAGTGTTTAGTCTTTCTTTTTGGAATAGAAGATAGATTTCATGGTGTGTGTGTGTGTGTGTGTGTGTGTGTGTGTATACAGATATATCCTTATGCACAAGTGTATATGTTGACAATAACCAGAGTTACTGCACATGGGTTATAATAAATAAAAAATAAAGCTACTTATCAAAACCTTTTCAGTGCGTAGTCAGTAGGCTGAAGCCACAGTGGTTCTGGTGAAAAATTGTGCTTTGAGATGAATGATGGGTTAATTAAAGGGAACTGGCAGGTGGTTGTGAATTGGTGTTTAGTCCATGAATGCTCAGCGTATTTTACTTTGTCAGAAAGGAACCCTTGGCTTACTGGAATGTTAAAATAGAAACAGCTCCCAGATAAACTGGGAAAAGCCTTAAAGTATGTCAGGCTAGGTGCTCTCCGTCAAAGTTGGATCATGACTGAAAGTTGTCGTCATAGCCTCTCTTGTGGGTGGTGTGGCCGGGCTGCCTGAACTTCATGTTGCTCCGTGGCCGGGCTGAGCCCTCCACCACCCAGTGCTGAGGCATCAGGTTGGAGGGAACCTGCACAAGTGAGTTGGTTTTCTTAATTTAATAGAGCAGTTCAGTACATTATTTGTTTGTTCCTTTCCCTTAGACAGCTGGCTTGTACCACATGCTAATGAGCATCTCTGCGTGTGCTCTCATTTCTGGCTCTGTCCAAAGTACACAGACTTCTTTTAATATTCAGCTGTTATCGATGGCCTCCAAACTCTTTTAAAGACTTCTCACCTCTTTTCTGGGATCCCCATCCTTTCCGAGACCTGCTGTGGATGCCCCCTCACATGTGAGCACTTGTTAGAGATGCAGAATCCGCCCAAGACTGTGCATCTCAGCAAGACCCACAGGGGACAGGATGCACGTCAAAGACTGGGAAATACTCCTCTAGGTAACAGATGTGGTAAAGACCATTTGAGCCTCTGCAAGCTGTGTCGGCTGAGGACTTTGACAGTCAGATAAATTAGGTGTAATGATCAGTTCCTGGAAATAAGTATAATCAGCCCTGTGAGTCACAAGTTCCTTAGAGCCTCATTTTCCTCATCTATATCTGTGTGGATAATCTTTCTATTACTGGGATATTGTGAGGATTAGGCACATGAATTCCAGGGCAAGCGTACACTATATTTTTGGTAAATATGGTGCCCCTTCTCTTCTTTTGGGGCTTCCTGGGTAGCACCGTTACCCTCACCTGCCCTACACCTGCTGAGTTCTCTTATTCTCATTCCTAAAATGTCTTTAATTAATACCTTAAAGTCATCATTGACTGATATTTAGATAGCCTCCAGCATCCAAAGGAGCCTGTCTTACCCACGTGTGCAGTGTACATGCTAGAGTGAGTTCCATAGGGTAGGTGAGACCAGATGCTGAGAGACTGGGAATCTGGTAGGGCGCCGAGCACATCAGCACAGTTCAGTTCTTAGTTATTTCACCACCTCTTTGGAAAACACGATATAGCTTTGACCTTGCAGATTGTATAAACAACAAAGGAACTTCAGTATTTATTATAGCCATGCTGAATATGTACTCATTATGTGAAAATAATGGTTTTTTTTTTTTAGCAATTGACTTTCAAAATGTAACAATTGAATGCTCACTGGAAATTAATGAGCACCTGGGGGGATAGTTGGGAGGTAATTACTAAGACACTGGACTTGGCCGTGACTGGTGCTGCAAGCTAGCTACTGGGTATTGCTGCTACCATGTAGGAAATAAAGCAAATGCATAGCATGATCAGCATTTTCAATGTACGTTAGAGCTGCCCCTTTCTGGGTGATACAGCGTAGTCTTCAGGTTAACCCAGGAGGCTTGTTTTCTGCTTTTGAATGTTTGTCACCTCTCATCACCTCCACTCATCAATGCTCCCAGGGGGAGGGTCTTCTAGGATATGCTCATATTCCCTTTTCACTCTGGTTTGAATCAAAAGGGTCAATGAGTTTTTTTGTTTGTTTGTTTGTTTTACTACTCTGTTAAGTGTCCTGTGTCTTTGAGGTTGAAATGTCAAACTATAAAGGGTTAGACTTTTTATTAGGCATTTGCCAACCAAAATCAATGACGGCGAGTTGCTTTGTTGAAAGATGATTGTGCCATCTCCACTTATTGTTGATTCATTGCCTGTGCACGTCAGCCGCGGTGGAAGTCACCTGGCCGCGCTTCCCTGGTCACGTGGTCCGCGGCAGAGCCGGGTGGGAGCCCAGCGGTCGCTGATTCTCCAGTCCGGTGCGTCCTGTGCTGCTGCTGCCAGTCCTGGTTCTCCTCTGCGTCCTCTTCCCCTTGTAGTTTCCCTGTAATCCTGCTTAATTAATCGATTGGATTTCCGAGGAATGAACTAGCCAATCACCTCTCTGTCCACTTTTAAGCAATCCAGGATCGGTTCAAACATGAGCAAGCAGCCAGTGTGTGGTGGAACTAAGATGACGTGTTGATTCAAACCCAGTTCTGTCATTGACCTGTTTCCCTCTGTGCGCACTGGAACGGCGTGCGTGGGCCGCCAGTAGTTGGGTCCATTCTTGATGATCCTCGGTGTCCTAGGAATATGTCAGACCATTTCTTGGTAATTTTAATGATTAAAACTATGTGAGAGCGCTAACGTGGAAATCCTGCATTTTACCATTTTCCGTGCAGGTTGCCTCCTGGGATCAGTAATGACGGTGGGAAAAACTGCTGACTTCTTCCTTGGCAGTCACCTCTCCCTCCTCCCCCTGCCTAGTTATCTTTTTTTTGCAAACAAAAGTGCTCTCAGAATTGATTCTCTGGCTTTTTTGGAACTGTTGTCTGATACTGGTTTTTCTCTGATTTTTAAAGATGCTCTAAAATAATCATCTTGTAGATCTGATTTAGACTGTCCAAGTCATGCCAGCCCTCACTTTTCTCTCTCCTTTGCTCCCCTTTGCAGGATGATGAAGTGGTCCTGCAATGTACCGCAACCATCCACAAAGAACAACAGAAGCTGTGTCTGGCGGCAGAAGGATTTGGCAACAGACTTTGCTTCTTGGAGTCAACTTCAAATTCCAAGGTGAGATAAGGCATTAGCCTTTTCAGTCTGTTCCAGCGTTCAGGTTTTACTAGCAGCATGGGTGTTATTTACGGGCACATTACTATTTTCGTGGAACATATAAACTAAAGGAAATAGGAATTTATTTTCTACTATGCATGAAGCCAGTTTTCAATTGAGCCCATTACTCTTTGCAAATAACTCAGATGCGATTGTTAACAAGAGTAGACAAAGGCTTGCCCCCATGATGTTTATATCCTAGTGGAAAAGTCAACTCGTAAATAAGTGATGTCATTTCAGAATTGATAAGGGCGACAGAAAAGCGGAGTGTTACTCGCAGGGTGGAGGGTGGCGAGCAAGGACTCATCCTTTCCAGGTGGGCGTTTGGAGAAGGCGTTTCTGAGGTGGTGACATTTGAGCACAATGAAGGGAGGGATGAGCAGGACTAAGTTCTCGACCATTCTGAAATGAGGAACCAGGTAATACAACGTGTTCCCTGGGCAGCCTTCCTGTACAAGTTACTGTGATAGGTATCAGCTGTGAAGAAAGTTCTTCCAAAAAAGAAAACATCAAGAATGTTGATATTTTGTACTTTGCCTGTGGTTTCTGATATTCCGTAGATGCTAGAACCAGGCAGGCCAGTTAGTTAGCTGGGTTTTGATTTTTTGCTTTATACTGAACGCTGTGCTGGCTGTTGTTCTTCTGGCCCTTCTGTTTAAGAACTGGCTTCAGCACTAGAAATGAATTCTCCTGATTCTGCAGTAGGTATATCGTGTGGCAGTCAAGGCGCTGACGTGGGCTCCGTGTCCACTTAAACTGGTTAATCCTGAGACTGATCAAGGTGGAGGAGCGGGAGGGTGTGGAGCTGGCCTCCCCCACAAACACACCAGAAACATATGTGGACTAGTTCTCGCTGAAAACGAACTGGAGACTAAGAAATATCCATGTGGAATCAGGTAGGAAGGGAAGAGAAGTGATCGGTCAGGACCTGTACCCTGGAGGGGTCTCAGAGGAGAAGGGAGGTTACACAGGCAGAGATGTGCCCTGGGGAGTGAGCGGCCAGCGCCTGGCACTGGGTGCCCCAGCCCAGGGCCCGACGCAGGGAAAGGGTCCCCTTGGCCGGTTGGAGGGCTGCTGGGACTGACAGGAGGGCTGAGGGGAGCCTGGACTTCGCTTATGAGGAGCGTGCACGTGCTGGCTTGCTCCTGAAGCAGGGTGGAGAGGGGACTGAGGGCCGCTCTGATGGCCGCCCGGTGCCCCTCACTGCCCAGGTACACACCACAGCCCGAGCCCCCACAGCACTCCAGCCCCTCACACTCTCAGCAAGTCCCTGCCGGGCGAGGGGCAGCAGACTGGGTGGATTGAAGGGGCATCTGTGTGTGGAGGGGCAGCCATCACGGAGCTCACACCGGTGGTGCATCAGAAGCGGCCCACCTTGAAGGCGGCCAGACTGCCACAGCCTGTGCCCTGACACAGGCCAAGAGCACACGAGGGCCGCCTTGCAGTGCAGCTCGCACTGGCACGGGGCCTGCGAGGTGAAGGGTGAGGTCAGCGGTGAGGGATGGAGGCGGCTCGGACACAGAGTGCTGTCTGTGCAGAGCGGGGGCAGCCGTTACTGGCGCGTCCCCAGCCGAAGCTTCAGAAGCAGCCCAGACCTCGTCACAAGCTGAGAGCCCGCATGGGCCCCTCTTGCTCCGGCACTGCTTCCTCCGGGGTGAGAGCGCCGGCGTTGGAGGAAAGGGAGCACACATTATAGGGAACAGAGCCAGCTTGGACCCAACCCTCAGGACTTCTGCTCCAGCAACTAGAGACCTGACCCCAACCTTATAGGGTGGTGACAGCGATGAGCGGAGGGGCAGCCCCGCCTCACACCTGGTCCTGGAACTAGCCCTGCCATCAACAGCATCACCTCCTACCAGGGTGACAGCTGCCAGCACACCCTGCGGAAGGACATGACTTCTGTGCATGTCAAATCCAGCACTCCCACCAAAGCAGCTGGGCACACGCAGTCTGTAGAGGGATGCTTTCACATAAGGGTCCCTGCTTGAGACCACAATTAGTAACTTGTTTCACTTAATTTCGTACAGACAGAGAAAGTTAAGCAAAATGAGAAGATAGAGGAACTGGTCTCAGCTGAAAGAACAAGAGAATAACCTGAGAAATGAAGTAGAAATAAACAATTTACCAGATAAAGAATTCAAAACATTAGTAATAAGAATGCTAACTGAATTGGGGGAAAAGAATAGCTGAACACAGTGAGAATTTTAACATGAAACTAGAAAATATAAAAAAAAAGAACCAGTTAGAACAGAAGAATACAATAAAGTGAAAAAACACACTAGAAGGAATTAATAGACTAGATGATACACAAGAATGCGTAAGTGATCTGAAAGATAGAATAATGGGAATTATTCAATCAGAAAGTTAAAAAGAAGAACAAATTTGAAAATTAGAACAGTTTAAGAAATCTCTAATACAACATCAAACATATATATACCTGGGCATATAGCTGGAGGGAACTCTAATTTGAAAAGACACATGCACCCCTGTGTTCACAGCAGCACTATATACAATAGCCAAGTCATGGAAACAACCTAAATGTCCATCCACACATGACTGGATAAAGAAGCTGTGGTATATATATATACAATGGAATACTACTCAGCCATAAAAAAGAATGAAATAATGTCATTTGCAGCAACATGGATGGACCTGGAGATTACCATATTAATTGAAGTAAGTCAGAAAGAGAAAGACAAATATCATATGATATTGCTTATATGTGGAATCTAAAAAAAAGTACAGAAATGAACTTATTTACAAAACAGAAACAGACTCACAGACATGGAAAACAAACTTATGGTTACCAGGGTGAGAAAGGGGTGGGAAGGGATAAATTGGGAGTTCAAGATTTGCAGATACTAACTACTATATATAAAGTAGATAAACAATAAGTTTCTACTGTAGAGCACAGGGAACTATGTTCAACATCTTGTAGTAACCTATAATGAAAAAATATGAAAAGGAATATATGTATGTATATGTGTGACTGAAACATTATGCTGTACACCAGAAATTGATACAACATTATAAACTGACTATAATTTTTAAAAAATGCTCAAAATGAGAAAAAACAGCATGGTATTGGCAAAAAAACAAATATATGGGTCAATGGAACAGAATAGAGAGCCTAGAAATGAACCCAGGCATCTTTGGTCCATTAATCTGTGATAAATGAGACAAGAATATACAATGGAGAAAAGACAGTCTCTTCGGTAAGAGGTGCTGGGAATATGGGACAGCTGCCTATAAAAGAATGAGATTAGAACATTTCCTCACACTGTACACAAAAATAAACTCAAAGTGGATGAGAGACCTAAACGTCAGACCTGAAACGGAAATCCTAGAAGTGAACATCAGCGGAACACTCAGTACCGTCTATGGTAGTACAGCTGAAACTTATATAGTAATATTGTGCTTCAACTATACTTCAATCAAAAACGTAGACAGTGCGATATGTCAATTATAGATCTCAAAACTGAAAAAAAAAATGAAAAAAAACCTGATTAGTTCTTCGCAGGGATTCTTGACTGTCAAGCTGACTGGTGACATGGTGAACGTAAACTGTCCATTTTAACCATTTTTGTTCTGATTATGCTCCCTTATTCTTTTTGGTTTAATCTGAAAAAAATTGTATTTAGGATGAGATACTGAAATGATTTATCAAGTGTAGAATAAAATAGCAGTTGAAGTCTAGCAAACCAATCTGAACTGGTTTTTCTAAGTTCTCTTATCTGTCCCTACTCAGATTACTTAACGATTCCCCACTATGTCAGTTTTTTTCATATCTCTGTTTGCCTTGGTTCTCCCTGACTTTCAGGTCCTTCCTTTGCTTTTCTGCCTGGTGAAATGCTGCTTGTTCTTCAAAGCCTGTCTCAAACAGTCCCTCTTCTGGGTTGTTTTTTCCACATGCCTTGTTGTTTTCCTCTCTGTTTTTCTTAAGTGATTTCTTCACACTTCTGTTATATTGCCAGTTGGGCTTAATTCTGTGTAATACCCACACCAGCCAGCCTCTCCCTGAGTTTGTCAGTATGTACCCTCCTGAATGCACACGCCTGCTTCTGAATTCCCTGAGGGACAGGGTACAGCTCCTTTATTTTCTTATCTCTTAGTACCAAGCGCTAGAAAGTGAATCATAAAATTTAATAGATTATTAAATTTGAAAAGGAACTATTAGTCTTAGGGCAATTTTATTTTTTATAATACAGACTTAATTTTCTATAACAACAGAGAGTCAAAACTGTAGATCTCAGTTTATGTTTAAAAGCTCTAAGCCTGGGTACAGATGTATTTCATGCAGATACATCTGAATTTGACATTCATTGGTAGAAAATGGAAGATGGACTTTTTTTCCCCCTCAAATTGGTGTCTCCTGCATTTATTATAAAGTTGGGAGAACAGAATCGTTGTTGGCAGTGAATAGTCAGTCACTGTAAATTATATATGTGTTCCTGGAAATGATCCCAGAAGCATCTTAAGCTATAGTATCTTTTAATCAAATGTAAGACTTCATTTTTCAGAAGACTGTTTCATCCTCCTCGGGTGTTTATTCAGGCTGATCTCTGCCTGAAAGAGAATGTTTCAAAATTCCGGCATAGATTTTCTTGCAGAAAAGCTAAATATTAAATCTGATGGTATGTTTAATTAGTTATTCATAATTCATAATTATGGATATTTACTGTGTACTCCTTACATGAATAACTTATTTTTGTTTCTATATCTTATAATTGAAAAGTTAGGCTTTGGCTGTTTGGAACTAGGCACTTTCAGAGAGACCCACCTTGTTATTATTAAAGGCTTAAGGAGAAATGAGAAGTTATTGGAGAGGCAGTTTTTAGCCTCTTTGAATCTCTGCATAAAAACAGAGCTACAACCATGGCAAAACCCAAAACCCACAGACAACCTAGTACCTAAAACAAACTAGGTGACAAGTTACCCCACGTCTTGTATCAGCAGGTGTATAGGAGGAAGCAGAGGGAAGGCAGCGTGATTCCTGTTGTCTCTGAAATGGGTACCAGGTTCTCCCTAGAAAGCGTGGTGGGCTCATGTGAAAGCAGCTGCCACAGGCAGGGGGAGCAAAGGCGCGGTGATGAGGATGGACGTTTCTGGAGCCATCTTAGCCTACGGATTTTTTAAACTTACCAAATAAGGCTCTTTTTTCAACAAAGCCTTGCTTTGAGGAGAACTGCTGGGAGCCCAGTGCAGACTGAGCTGAGCTGATGCTGCAGAGGATGGAGCAGGACCAGGTAAAAGTCGGGGAGGGAAGCAGCCTGCAGGTGCCAGTCAGAAACGCCTTGTTTTGAGCAGAGCAAGTTGCTCTAGAGCCATGAAACTGCAAAAGCTGTGCTGACACCCTCCCTTCCTGAGGGCACAGGAAAGCTCGCCTCAGTTTCCATCTGTTTATCTGGCACGTCTTTATTGCCTGTGGACAGAATTCTGCTCCTTATTTGCCTCTCTCTCTCTTTATTATATATACACAAAACAGTTATATATACATATATAATTACATATAATCATATATAACATATATAATCACATATAACTTATAATCATGTACAATTTATATATACAAGTGGAGTAATCTAATTTACATTTATTTACATAATCATGTAGTTTTCCTTTATGTGCAACTTATGTATTTGTATGTCATTTTCTGTGTCCAAGAGAGAATAAGAAGCAGAATCATAGGCATTACAGGCCCAGCAGACTCACAACTGTTCAACCAGGGATTCAGAGCAACTGTGATTAAAATGGTAAAGGTTCCAGTGCGTGAGCCTGCAAGGACAGATGGGCTATGTAAGCAGAGAGATGGAGACTCTAGGTAAGGATGAAAAAGGAATGCTGGAGATCAAAAACACTGTAACAGGAATTACGAATGCCTTTGATGGGCCTATTAGTAATGGGACTTGGCTGAGCAAACAATTTCTGAGCTTGAGAGTATCTCAAAAGAAACCTGCAAAACGGAAAACAAAACAAGAGAAAAATGACTGAAAGAGAAACCAAAACAGAATAGAATATCCAAGAACTACGGGACAAATAGAGCCATGAAGAAAGGAATATAAGAAATATTTGAAACAGTGAAGACTGAGAATTTCTGCAAATGAATGTCAGACACTTAGCCACAGATCCAGGAAGTTCAGAGAACACTAAGCAGAATTAGTGCAGAAAAAAAACCCCAAAAAACCCTACACCTGGACATATCACTTTCAAGGTACAGAAAATGAAAGAAAAGTCTTAAGAGAAGCTTGAAGGAAAAAACCTTACCTACGGAGGAGCAAAGATAAAAATTACATCCAACTTCTGAAGACACCATTGCAAGCTAAGAGAGGCTGGAGTGAAATGTTTAGTGTTGAGATAGAAAAAAAAAAAAAAAACCAACCTAGAATTCTGTACCTTGCAAAATTATCCTTCTGAAGTGAAGGAGAAATAAAGACTTTCTCAGACAAACAAAAATTCAGGGAATTATTTTGCTAGTCGAGTTGTCTTGCAAGAAATGTTAAAATAAGTTCTTCAGCAAGAAGGAAAATAAATAGGTCAGAAATTCTAATCTTTATTAAAGAAGGAAGAGCATCAGAGAGAGATTAAGTGAAAATTAAATAATTTTGTTGAAAGTAATAATAGCAATACAGTATTCAGGTATATATATTTATATAAATATTCATTTAATAATTTTCTAAACAGAAAGCACAAGGCCCAGATGAATTCATTGATGAATTCTACCAAACATTTAAGGAAGACACCAAGCCAATTCTTTATAATCTTTTTCAGATGAGAGAAGCAGAAAGAATACTTCCTAACTCATTTATAAGACCAACATTACCATTATATGAAAACATGATAAAAACATTGCAAGAAGAAAAAAAGGTATAATCTCTCTTTAAGCATAGATATAAAAATCCTCAAGAAAATATTAGTAAATAGAATCTAACTATGTATAAAAAGAATTATATGCTATGACCACATAGCATTCCAGATATATAGTCTGGTTCAACATTCGAAAATCAATCAATGTATCCTTCACATCGATAGACAGGAAAAGAATCATATAGTACATTAATAGTTGCAGAAATTGTGTTTGACAAAATCCAACAGTCATTCGTGATTTAAAAACTTAGTAAACTAAGAATAGATGGGAACTTCCTCAACTTGATAATGATTATCTATAGTAAACCTACAACTAACATACTTAATGGTGAGAAGCTTGAAGCTTTCCTGCAAAGATCAGGAACAAGCCAAGAATATCCCCTCTCACCACTGCTTTTCAACATTAGCTGGGAGTCCTAGCTATGCAATGAGACAAGAAAAGGAATCAAAAGGTATACAGAGGGGAAGGGAGAAATAAAACTGTCTTTGTTCCCAGGTGACATGATCATTTACATAGAAAATCTGAAAGAATCAACCAAAAAACTCCTAAAACTAATAAGCAATTATTGCAAGATTTTAAGATACAAATTTAATAAGTAAAAGTTAGTTGTTTCCCTCTATACCAGCAATAAAGAAGTGGAATTTGAAATTAAAAACACAATACCATTTATATTAACATGGGAAAGTGAACTACTTAGCTATAAATCTAATAAAATATTACAAGAGCTCTATGAGAAAAACTATAAAATTTTGATGAAAGAGATCAAAGAAAAATTAAACAGAGATATTCCATGTCCATGGATAGGAAGACTCAATACTGTCAAAATGTCAGTTCTTCCTGACTTGATCTGTAAACTCAGTGCAGTCATTCAAAATCCCAGCTAGTTGTTTTGTGGATATTGACAAACATATTCTAAAGTTCACTTGGAGAGGGAAAGTACCCAGAATAGCTAACACAATATTGATGGAGAAGAACAAAGTTGGAAGACTGACTATTCGACTTAAAGACTTGCTATAAATCTACAGTAATCAAGACAGTGTAGTTTGATGAAAGATTAGACCAACAGACTGATGGAGCAGAACAGACAGCCTAGATACAGACCCACAAATGATCTTTGATAAAGGAGCAAATGCAACACAATGGACACTGTTTCCAAAATACAGAAAGAACTCTTAAAATTCAAATGTAAGAAAGCAACTTGGTTAAAAAACTCACCAGAGACCTTAATAGACACCACAGGCTATAGGTGTTCCCTGCTGTCTGAAAGCAGACCATCCTTGTGCAACCTTTTGTAAGGCAAGATGCCTTAAAGAGAAGAAGCAATTACCTTTGGAAGCATCTTGCTAACAGATGCACAGATTAAATTGAGATAAAGCACAGATGCTCACAGACACAGTTCAGAGCTATGGCTACTTGATGCTGGGAGGTTGAGTACAGTGTCTGGGGAAGGAGCTTGGCGGGGCCCCTCTTGTTTCTCAGGGGGTGGACTGGATCTGTAATGGCTTGTTGCAGAACAAAAGCTGAATGCTTTTTCCTCTTTTTGCTTTTTTTATAAAAGTAAAAATCCTCTTTTGATTTTTTTTGTATTCATGATTATTATTTAATATCTTTTTTTAAACTGAAGTATAGTCAGTTACAATGTGCGCATTTCTGGTGTACAGCATAATGTCCCAGTCATGCATATATATATGTACATTTGTATATTCTTTTTCATTAAAGCTTATTATAAGATATTGAATATAGTTCTCTGTGCTGTACAGAAGAAATCTGTTTTTTATCTATTTTTATATATAGTGGTTAACATTTGCAAATCTCAAACTCCCAATTTATCCCTTCACGCCCCCTTTCCCTGGTAACCATAAGATTGTTTGTTATGTCTGCAAGTCTGTTTCTATTTTGTAGACGAGTTAATTAGTGTCCTGCTTTCTCTTCTGATTTCTTTTAATTAGCAAACCAGGTACTAACATAGCTCTTCTCTAAAAGCAAAGTGGCATATAGCAGACTTTTGGAAAGCAGAGGATGCCTGTATACAGATCACAGATAAGCATACAAAAAGCTGCTCCATATCATATGTCATTAGGGAAGTGCAAATTAAAACAGTAAGATATCATTGCACCTATCAGAGTGGCCGAAATCCAGAATGCTGACACATCAAATGCTAGCAAGGTTGTGAAGTAACAGGAATTCTTATTCATCATTGATGGGAATGCAAAGTAGTTCAGCCACTTTGGAAGGCAGTTTGGAGACTTATGAAACTCAGCATACTCTTACCATACGATTCAACCATCATGCTTCTTGGTATTTACCTAAAGAAGCTGAAAATTTAAATGTCCACACAAAAACTTGTAGTTGGATATTTATAGCAGCTTTATTCATAATTGTCAGAACTTGGAAGCAACCAGCACGTCCTTCAGTAGGGGAATGGGTAAGAAAACCGTGGTGTATATACATAGTGGAATATTATTCAGTAGTCAAAAGAGGTGAGCTATTGACCCATGGGAAGACATATAAGAGACTGCAATGCTTATTGCTGAGTGAAAGGAGCCAATCTGAAAAGGCTGCATACTGTAGGATTCCACTATATGACATTCTGGGAAAGGCAAAACTAGGAAGGCAGCAGAAAGACCAATGATTGCCAGAGATTAGGGAGGAGGGATGAGTAGGGGGAGCACGAAGGATTTTTAGGGCAGAGAAACTGTTCAGTATGATATTGTAATGATGGATGCATGACGTTATACGTTTGTTACAACCCACAGAATGTAAAGTACTAAGAGTGAAAACTTTGGGTGGTTAGATTTGTCAGTGTAGTTTCATCTCGAATAACAAATGTACAGGCTGCTGGGGGATTTCATAGTGGGAGAGGTTTAGCATGTGTGAGGGCAGGGAGTATATGGGAAAATTTCTGTGCTTCGTATTCAAATTTGTTGTGAACCTAAATATGCCATAAAAATAATGTATTTAAATAAGAAGGCTAACAGAAGATCCTAGGCATAGGAGAATGTACTTACAAAAAGTGGCCCCGGGAAGGAAACCGAAGTGAAGAGTGCTTGCCTAAAGCTACACAGTGAAGATGCACAGTGCACACCAGCAAACCAACTTCTTGGTTGGCCAAGACAGATATTGTGTAAAGCTATTGGATTTCAAAGGTAAAGAAAAAAAAAATCTTTTGAATCCAGGTAAAAAGACCCAGTTGCTTTTAAAGGAAAGAAAGTTGGATTTCCATGAGACTTATTTTATTCATTTTTAATTAAAAGTTGCTTTTTAATCGAAGTAGAGTTATTTTACAATGTTGCATCAATTTCTGGTGCACATGGCATCATGTTTCAGTCATCCGTGTAGACTTATCTTTAGCACCAGTGCTATATGGCAAGTGATGGAGTAACATATTAGGAAACTTAAGGAAAGAAAATATGAGTCAAGAATTCTAGGCAAACTGACTTTTCATATAAAGGCCATAAACACACTACTGTGAACATGGAAAAATCTAGGGGTTTTGTCCCCATGACCCCTTCTTTGGGAATTTACTGGAGACATCCAAAGTCCAGGGAAGACTGGACAAGGAACGGTGGTGAGTACGCACTACACACTCGCCTGAGATGCCGGCACTCAGGATGGTTCTAAAGGAGAGCGTATCACGTGTGATGGCTCTATGCTCTGACAACTACCCCAAAATGGGAGAAGAATGGGGAGAGTTTCGAAAAACTGTATTAAGCTTTCTGATTGCCTTGTGGGTATTACCTGAAAGTAAAAGATCTAACTTCAAGTTAAATGCTGGGAGAGAAGGACAAAAGAAGACATTTTGAGCTGTTCTTAGTGTTGCTCACAGAACACACAGTAACCAAAACCAGTGGGACTTAAACGCATTATTTAAAGATACTAGTATAAGGGTAGACAAAACATCCTAAGCAAAAGATACCTATATCTGTATCTTTAATGTGGATATGACGTAAAGATAAGAGAGAGCGTAGTGCTGCACAAATAAAATAGACCACATAGTGAAGGGTAGATACATGTAGATTCCACAAGTGATAGACACACCCAGTGTTTTAAATACATGAAAAAATCCATTGTAAATAAAGGTGAAATTATGTATTTATATTCACTTTAAACAAAAATACATATTTTAACAATATAAGAGAATTGAGCCCCAAACATATTAATCATAAATAATTGTAAATGGACTTGACTTACCTATCAAAATAAGAAGAACTTGAGATTTTAAGATTCACTAACAAAGCCAAATTTGACACCATGTATACTAGAGCTGAGAGGTTTGGAAAAATAAAAATAAAAGGATGGATAAGGTTATACAGAGACATGCAAATCAAAAAGAGAGCAGGTGTCCTTATGGCTGGACACGGTGCAATTCAGACCAAAAAACTTTAAAAGAGATAAGAGAGGACACTTAGTAATGGTAAAGGGTGCACTTCACAAGGAAGTTAAAATAGCTGTGTGCATCCAGTAACAGAAACAGCTTTCATGAACTATTGGAGATACAAAGAGAAAAGAGAAACAGATGCCTAGTACAGAGGTCAGTGAGCTTGACCATGTACAGATACGTCGAAGTCTTAACACCAGAAATAGTAGACATTTTTAAATGCAGTGTTAAAGAGTATTGACCATGTTTTAGACCATAAAGGTAAGCTCAGTAAATCCCAAAGAATAGCAATACTTCAAACATGACTATAAAAGAATAAAACTAAAAATTAAGTTTTCAAAAAAAGCCCCAAACCCATAAAAATCCCTTCTACCTGAGAATTAAATAAATGTTGGGTCAAAGGGGAAGAAGTTCTTGAACATAGTGAAAATGAATACATGGTGTTTTAGACTATGTGGGCACAACGAAGGAAGTTATTAGGGGGAAATTTTTAGTATTAAATGCATGTATTAATAAAAATGAAAAAAAGAATGAATTAAACAGGCAGATAAGAAACTAGAAGAATAATAGCAGGATGGGATTAATAAAGATACAAAGGAGACTGATGAGTTAATTTAAAAAGTGTTTCTTTGAAAAACATCAATAGACTAATCAAGAAAAAGGGAGAAAGTACAAATATTCAAATATTAGAAGTTACAAAAGGGTACAAGAGGGAGAATGGTCAAAACAGTGAATTAAAATCTTGAAAGGCCATTAATTCACTTACATGCAAGTTGACTTAGAAATCTTCATGAAATGAATCATTTTGTAGAAAAATTAAATGCACTGCAGAAAGTCTAAACAGACTAATTATCGTAAAATAAATAAAGTAAGAAAAGAATTTCCTGACAAGAAATGCACCAGGGTCAGATAAACCCCTACTTAACTACGCAGCTTGAATTATTCCAAAGATACAAAAAGGAAGAAAACTTCCAAATTGATTTCGCTAAGTATAACAAGGATTCCAAAATCTTAAAAAGTTATTTTGGAAAATTATAAAATAATTTTCCTTATGAATATTGATACAGAAATCCAAAGTAAAATATGTTTTAACAGAAAACAATGTTGCATTAAAACATACATCGTGACCAAGTGAGGTTTATTCCAGGAATCCAAGAGTGGCTCAATGCCCAAAAATGCCATTAAAATAATTCTTCATATCAGTCGAGCTAAGGAGGAAAAGCCTTTGGACATCTCTTAAGATAGCAGAAAATCTATGTTTTGGAAAATAATAAAATAGGAATTGGTGGGTAGCTCCTTAACACTTATTTTACAAGCACACACACACTCACACACTTCAGTTCAGCACCTCAGTTACAGGGAGACACTAGTGGTCAGAATTGGGTGTAAGTGAAAGATGGATGTTCAGTATCTCTGTGCTGTGCCTGTGTGCGTTGGAGGTATCAGCCCGTGTTATTAGACATAGAGACTTAAATGTGGATATGAAGAGGTGAAGCTATCTCTAGTTGCAGATGATTTGATTGTATATCTAAGAATCCCAAATGAGTCAATGGAAAAACTGCTACCAAAGATGGGCTTAGGAGAGACCGCTATAAAATAGCTGGTTATAAAATCAATGTGTCCACAGCCTTCTTAGCTACACTGAAGCATACACACATATGGAATGACTCTTGTGCACACACATACACACACATCCAAACACAAGTTTACAGTAAGTTCGAAAGGGGACCAGTGATTGTCTTAGGCCAATCATTTATCAATAGTCATGAAGAGTCCCTAAAAAAGATTCATAAAAAATAGGATTCTTATTTAATGATCTTAGTCCTGCAAGCAGAATTTTCTGGTGTTATTCTTTGTGGACTCAGGAGAGATACAGTAAGAAGATCTTTAAGCTTTGTTTCAGTCCAACTCGTCAATGATTCTAAGACTGGTCCAAACCTACCATGCCTATAAAACAACACTGCTGATTTTTATCAGGCCTCCAAAAAGTAGTTGAGCCTTGTAGATAGAATAATATCGAGAGTTCTTTCTGTTTCTTCTGATTTCTATAGCGTCACTTTAATTAAAAGTCTTTCTTCCCATAATGGAACATGATAGAGCAGTATTGTATCATCAGTGACTTCTCGTTTCAGGATATCATTCACCGTGATAAATAATGCATTAGCGTATTAATGATGCATAATCATTGTGATATTCCAGATGAAGCTCTCTTCTTCTTCAAGTGAGAATTTTTGAATAATAAAAATGTCAGTGTGAGATAAATGCGGGATGATGTAAGAGTCACTTTGAAAATACAATTTATGAAACCTTTTAAATGTCAGGTACTTTCTCAGTGTTTTTCCTAAAAATTAATTGAAGGAATAAAGCATAATTATAGGCAAATAAATATTAACATTATTGCTGTTCTGTTGTTCTATTTACTTTATTCACTGTGACTTTCACAGAATTTTGGGCCAAAGGAAGGTAAAAGGAAGCCAGTGTGTTCGGGAAAGAACATGAATTATTAATAGCCATATTTGTTTCTCAAAATCCTTGTGTTTTAGTTATGTAAGTCTTTTTTTCCCCAAAAACTTTAAGAGGAAAATGTAGTACATGTTAGGTGTGGCAGAAAGGAAGTAAGTAGCCTTATGATGTATGAATATCCAGTCTATGAAGATAATTGATTGCATGTGTAAAGTTCTGATAGAACACAAGAATTATAGGAAAATGTCTAACAATTTTTGGCATATTATTATATTGGCCAGAATGGAACCATTTGTTAAATTATAACTTATAAGTTGCATGGAAATAATTCTTGGTGTTTTCAATGCACACTGATGCTGCTACCCAGTTAGGACAGGATGGCAATTCAAAAAGATGAAGATGACATAATTGAAATCCCCAAAGTAGAAAGCATTTTATGGAATACTTTAATAATACAGCATCAGTAAATTGTCTTATGAGCTAAAGACTCATTCTTGGAATATGTTAGAGATTTTAAAAAATTCCCATTGTAGTTAAAGATGAGCTTCTGATCAAGTAGTTCTTGAAATGAAATGAAAACTTAAGAAAGTGAACTCTTAGACTGAAAAACATTTGAATCTAAAATCTGAGAGAGATATCCATTAATTATAAGGTAGATGGAACCAGTTGGAGAAAAACTTACATGGAGTTCACCTCTGCCACACGTAGATTTCCCTCAAACACTGTGGGAAGGTTGGCAGACACTTTAATCCATCCAGCCTCTCCGCCTCTGGTGCAAGCATGGGCTGCGCTAATAAGCTTTGTACCCTCTGCCATCCTGTGACATCTAAGACTCCCACCAAATGCTGTGGGTGCTGGTAGGGAGGTAGGGAGCTGGGGAGGACCCACTGCATTCTGGATGCAGGAGAAGTAGTAAAGGCACATGCAGAGACAGGAACAGCATTGCAGAAGGAGAAGCTGCCAAGTTATAAGATCAGAGCTGAATTAAATGGATGCCTGTAAAAAACTGAAAACTGCACACCACTTTCCTTTCTAGATCTGAGAGTATGATTTTTTTTAATTGAAGATAGTTACAGTGTGGCAGTCTCTGGTGTACAGCTTAATGTCCCAGTCATGCATATGTGTACATATATTCATTTTCATATTCATATTACAGGATATTGAATATAGTTCCATGTGCTATCCAGAAGAAATTTGTTTTTTTTAATCTCTTTTTTTAAATTAATAGACTTTATTTTTTTAGAGCAGCTTCAGGTTCACAGCAGAATTGAGCAGAAAATACAGAGAGCTCGCACACAGCCCTCCCCACCCGCACATATATACTCCCCTACCCTCAACATCCCTCATCAGTGTGGCGTATTTGGTACAAGCGATGAACCCACATGGGCACGTTATTATCAACCAAAGTCCATAGTTCACATGAGGGTTCACTCTTGGTGTTGTACGTTCTATGGGTTTTGACAAATGCATAATGACATGTAGACACACTATAGTATCACACAGAATCACTTAATCACCCTAGAAATCCCTTGTGCTCCATCTGTTCACCCCTCCCTCCCTCCCTCTCCCCAAACCCCTGGAAATCACGATCTTTTTATTGTTTCTGTAGCTGAGACTTTTCCAGAAGGTCCTTTGGTTGGAATCATACAGTTTGTAGGCTTTTCAGACTGGCTTTTTTCATTTAGTAATAGATCTTTTAAGTTTCTTCCATGTCTTTCATGGCAGGCAGGTCTGGCCCAGTTTCTTACAAAATCACTGCCCTTGGACCTGGCACACGTGAGTTTTCGTGTACACTTTCTAGGCGAATGGAGTTTCCGTTTTCCTGAGTCTCACGGGGCTCCTGGAACCAAGCCGCACTGGCCTTCGAAACCAGATGTCCTGGGGTCTCCTTCTCTTCCCAATACAAGACCCAGGCTGGGGAACTTGACCTGGGGCTTAGAGCTCTCCCTCCTGTGGGAGGGCCTCTGGGACTTCACAAATCTTCAGCTTGTGGGTCGCCCCCCCGGGGGGTATGGGGCCTGATTATATGGTGAGTACACCCCTCCTACCTTCCTGCTGTGGTTCCCTCTTTATGTTTCCAGTTGCAGATCTTTTTTGCTAGGTTCCAGTCTTTTTCTCGATGGCTGTTTAGCATTCCATTGTGGTTTCGTTGTAGTCGTGAGGAGAAGCAAGCTCGTAGTCCTACCACTCCGCCATCTTGACTGGAAATCTTTTTTATCTCTTTTTATATATAGTGGTTAACATTTGCAAATCTCAGACTCCCAAATTATCCTTTCTGCCACCTTTCCCCCGGTAACCATAAGATTGTTTACCTTGTCTGTGAATCTATTTCTGTTTTATAGATAAGCTCATTAGTGTCTTCTTTTTCCTTTCTTTCTTTTTTTTTTTTAGATTACACATATGAGTGATATCATATGATACTTTTCTTATTTAACCATCACTGGAATGAACACACTGCAGCAGCAAATAGTTATCTAATACAGGGGGTGTCATGCTTTTTCTGTAAAGAGTCAAATAGCAAATACTTTAAGCTTTGTGAGTAATAAATTTTTTTGTTAGAGCTAGTTACTCTTGGAACACTGTAGCATGAAAACAGCCATAACTAGTATGTAAACGAATGAGCATGGCTGCGTTCCAAAAAAAGTGTATTTATGGACACTGAAATTTGAATTTCTTGATTTTTATGTTTATAAAATATTCTTCTTATGATTTTTTTCAAGCATTAAAATATGTAAGAGGCACTCTTAGTTCATGCTGTACAGAAACAGGCAGTGGGCCAGATTTGGCCTGTGGACTATCATGTGGTCTATCCAAAATATAATATATGGAAAATATGTTCCTGATGAAATTGCTAGGATGCATACTATAGGAGCAATAGTCAAAGATATAATAGAAGAAAAAATTTCTGCCTGTAGGTTAAATGTACTCACCCTATCCTCGTTTGGGAAAGAAGATACTCTGGCTGGAGCTATTAGTGGAGCTTTATGACAGTAGAGGCATGGACTTTGAGTGGGAAGTCTTGACAAATGGTAGTTAATCAGTTAATGAATGTGTTTGACATATGAATGAAGGGGAGAATAAATGAGTTCAGTATAAAAATAGGTGAATAGAGTGTGATATGGAAGGATTCATGTCATAAGGAGGATGAGGACAAAGGACAGAAGAAGCAGCCTTCTTCTGGGAATTCCCAGTTGTTCTGCTGGGCTCAGGCAGGGCTTCAAGTGCCAAGCAACCAGCAGGACTACATTTGAAAGACAAAGAGAGTTACTGAAGGCTTTAGGACTATGGATTGCATTAGTTCCTGTTCTGTTACTATCAAAGGTAAGCAAAGCCAGACACTAGTTAAAATGGTCAGGACAGATTTTAATCAGTACTGTACTATTGCAGTGGGGAGGAGAGCCCAGCATAAACTGAGCTCCGTATCAATTGTCAGCATCAGAGAAGTGAAACATTACAAAGGGGTCCTCGATATAAATGCTGATGAGGCCAGCTGGGTCTGCTGGCTGGCAGGCATTGAAGGGAGTTGGAGACAGGGGCTCCATCCTTCCTGGCGATCACACTTCAAAGGCATTGCTTTCAGGTACTTAGGAAAGACACTCTCAAGTTGTAGGAGATACCAGTCTATCTGGAAGGGACAGAGGAAGGAGTCGCAGTTGTCAGGCCCTTTTAGTAAATGCTAAGGCAAAAGCAATTCTTTTGGCAGCCTTCAGCTTTCTCATGCAGGCCCTTTCTGGCTGGGGCTTGGTTAGAGTCATTCTAAGGATGTGGCCTTCAGCTATTAGAAAACATGTTGGTGTTTAGGTCTTTTAACGTGAACTGCGCAGGGGTCAGGGATGGGCAAAATCATTTTTGTTGAGAGTCTGTGGGATTTTTAGGCCAAGGTTGAGGCCTCGTGGAGAAGAGGGTTTGGGGGAGCCTGGTGAGAATTTGATCAGGGAGTGAATCTTTGTCCTCCCATGCTGGTTTGTGTATTTGGACATGCATGAACGTCCCCGGAGGTACAGTCAGTCCAGCCTGATTGAGTTTACTGAGAGACAGCTTGCCTTTGGGTGTGCTCTGCTCTCTCCCTTCCTGAAACGCCCTTGCATAGGTTTTGCTCCTGAGGGAAGCCTGCTCACCCTCTAGGCAGCTGTCAAGTATCTCTTCCTTTGCGAGGCCCTCCTGCGTTTATTTGCATTCCCCTCCTCCCTGGACAAATCCCCCTCTTCCCCCCATTCAAGCATAATGAATTGCTTCTTCTACTGCATCTCTTGTTGCTAAATCACATGACCCTTTAAATTTACTTTCTGAAACTATTACGAAATAATAAGCGGGAAAGCACCTGCAGGCAGAGGCAGCGTCTCATCTGTCTTGTATCTCAAGTGCATGATAATAACACTTCCGAGGGAAGTAGATGATTAATTAATGTTGGTTGATTTTTGACTGATTTTCCTTCTTTGGACTGATGACCTAATTAATATTGATGTGTCAGTTTTGACAGTGTGCTAATTCATTTGGCTTTTTTTGAAAAAATTCCTGCTGTATCTTCCAAAGAACGCACAGGTATTGTCTTCCTGCTTCAAGGAATTAATGTTTTTAATGTTACCAGAGTAAGTATTCATATTTGTGACTGTAGTAATGCTTAATCTTACACAGATTGAAGGTGGATTTGGTCCCATGAATTTTCAGTAATAGTTAATTTATTACTTTACGTTAAGGACAAAGGCAATCTGAAAAGGCTACCTACTATAGGATTCCAACTCTGACATTGTGGAAAAGGCAAATCTATGGAGCCAGGAAAAACATCAGTAGTTGCCAGGTGTTACAGGGAAGGTGGGATGAAGAGGTGGAGCACAGAGATTTTTAGGGCAGTGAAACTATTCTGTGTTTTATTATAATGGTGGATATACATCATTGTACGTTTGGTGAAACACATAGAAAGGACAGCACCAAGAGTGAACTCTAATGTAAGCTATGGGCTTTGGGTGGTAATAATAATGTTTCAGTGTAGGTGCACTGATTGTAACAGATGTACCACTCTGGTGTGGAAGGCTCTGTGTGTATGTGTGCGCGTGCGCATGTGGGTGCGAGTGTGTGTGTGTGTGTGTGGTAGGGTATATGGGAACTCTCTGTACTTTCCGCTCCATTTTGCTATGAACCTAAAACTGTTCTAAAAAGTAAACTCTATTTAAAACACATATAAACAAAAAAGGATCTCAAAATTTTGTCAGTAGGGAAATTAATAATCAAATTGTACTTTATTCAAACAAGGTTATACTGCACACAGTGAAAATATAACCATACATATCAACAAGAATAAATTCCAAGAACATAGTGTTGGGCAAAAATAAAAAAATTACAAACATATGTATTATGATACCATTTATATCATTTTACAACATGAAAAACAATTCTGTAATTAGTATTAGAATGTAGACATGTAATATTATTGTGAAACAGTGCCCTTGAATAATAAATTCTAAATTCAGCAGAATGGTTACTACTGCTTCAGGGAAGCAAACAGAAGAAAATCAGGGCTGGGTACCCACCTGGTTGAATTCACCTGTGTATGTAATAATTTTTTTTTAGTTGAGTGTTGAAACATGGGTGTTTATTATAATACTTTCATACTGTTTTGTACTTCTGAAGTTCTCCGTTAGAAAAGAGCTAATGGAAAATGATACTTGACTTGTAGCCAGAACATTTAAAAAAATAATCAGTAAACACTTAAGTAATTAATCTGGGAAATTCTGATGTTGTGAATAATAATTTTTTTATCTTGTTAGATTTTCATTTTCAAGGTCATGCCTTAAAAGCCTGCAGCAGAAATTGCTTTACTGGGAATTATTGTCATTCAGGGTTTAGTGTGGGGATAAGACAGTCACCTTGGCGGTCAGGAAGATGGGAACAGAGAGGAGCTAAGGTTAGTAGCACTAGAGAACTACGCTGCAACTCTGAGAGCTTACTGGGAGTGGTTCGGACTTGGTGACTGAAGTTTACCACCAGTCTTTCAGTTCATAGGCCTCAATTTGCATAAAACATAAGCCCTACGTTGAGTTTCAGGATTTATTCCATCTCTCATACTTACGGAGATGTTGAAATTCCATGCGTAGCTTTCCTCTCTGATTTTCCCATAGTCTCTCGGTATTTTTTCAGTACCTTGTTCCAAGGAGCTGCTGCCAATCAAGTGCACCTGAAATGAAGCTGACTTGCTTTCCTGGGTGACTCAGGATAAGTTAAGTCATGCTTTTGTAAGAAAAAAATATGAGCCCTGCTCCCTCAAATCCCAGTGGTTTAATTTATGTGCATGCCGCCTGCCCAATACTGATTACTTGTTTGTCAAAGAGAATCAGTTTAACAGCGGCAGAAACACCAGGATGGTATTTATACCTATTGGGGCTTACAGGGTATGTGGCCAGGGTCCATTATTGGCATAATACCTGTCTCTCAGTATCTTCAGCTGCAGAATGAGTGAGGTAATTGTACTTGCCTTACGCTATCATTATAATGACTATAGGGGATAGATAAAAAGTTCTTTGAACAGCATCCTCTGTAAGTGTACAGTAGATATAACCAGTGGTTTTTACTGTTTATTATTATTCATTAGGATGCCATTCAGTTGTTTTCAATCACTGAAGAAAATTAAATGTGAATAGATGCTAAAAATGAGTTTGGATAGATTTCTAGGAGAGTTTCTTTCTCTTAAAGTTAATTACAAGTCAACATAACCTATAAACAGTGTTGTGAATTTTATATTTCCAGAAGGAACAGAGTTTGAGTCAGTTTTGGAGATTTACGGGTTTTCAGTTAAAAGGATTCTCTCTCACTTTCAAATTTCATATGTGTTCTGTGAATTTTTGAATAGTTGTTTATTATTCATTTAACAAGGATTAATTGAGCATCTAGTGAGTTTTAGGCTCTAGGGATTAAATGGTGAATAACACACACTCCCTACTGTTGTTGAACTTTCATGCCTGGAGTGGAGACAGAAAATCAGTCTTCATTTACATGTCATAAGTGGTATCTGGGTACAAGATGCCACTGGAACCCACAGGAAGGTCACCTTACTCGGTCTCAGGGCTTTGGGTTCAGTGGTGCCTAAGTCAAGCCCTGAGGAATAAGTGCAGTTATCTACAGGGAGGACACAGGGATCAGCAGAGCATGGCTATACAGAAAGCATGTTTACTGGATAGGTCGCCCCGCTCTTACAAGCTCCGTGGGTTTGAGTTGTCTTCGGGTGTGCTCTTTGTACAAACACATTTAGTAACAGACTCACTTCTCATAAATACAGAGCTTACCTACTATGTGAGACGTATTTTGAGGGTTTAGGTCAGTTTTCTAAGGGTAATTGAACACATTTGGAATGATTTTTGAATGGAACAACTTTTGACATACGGTTTTTAAAATATTGACATCTTATATCCGTTGAATACATTACTTTTCATTATTATTTACTTAAGGAGTTGACTGCTTGCATTGAGTGTCTCCCATTTTTACTTTTGTAGAATAAAGTGAAATTGGCAGTATTAGTAAGCAATAAGTTAAATAGACTAAAATCAATAAGGTAGTAAATTTACTAGTACAATGTGAAATAATGGCTCTCCTTCTACATCTAAACATAAGAAATGATGAGGTCTGTGTTCTAAACATTTGTTTCAATTCATGTTTAAATTTTTTTGTTGTTCATTTTTGGTTTAGAGATGTTCTCAAGCAATTTTCCATCAGTGCTAATGAGTGTACTGTTAGCAGCTTCCAGATCTATCAGAGTTAAGTAACAGAGGCTTTTAGGAATAACTTTAATACTTTTTTTTTATTACTTGCTTAACAGTCGATGAATAAAAAGTGAGTTGAATTAAAATATAAATATTACTGACCTTAGGTGGGTGAAACTGATGACCCATTAATGTTTAAAGTGCGGGTTGATGGTCAGGAAGTCTTACTTTATTAACGCAGTGTATGTTGATATTGCTTTGGTGTGGGAGGTACCTGGATAGGCAGCGTAGTATTTGTATTATGAGGTCAATTGATGAAATAGAATGTAATAGAACTTAAAATATTGAGCCCCCTTTAAATTTCAAAAAACTTTTAGGACTTTAATGTCATAGTTGTTGTATATTTGATGTCTACTGAAAAAATGAAACATGACTAAAAATACTACTACAAATTCAGAAACACTATTATATATTTAAATAAAATGTTTTATTTGATTAGTCAAATAAATTTAAACATAGTGTATGCAAAGGCATATGCATACACAGACATATATATGCATAGACAGACATTTTCAGTGTGTAAATCATTCAGTATCAGACAGTGCTCCTGGAATATATGGTGGTTTCACTTATTCTTTCTTATAATCTATAATCCCAGGCCCACAGGTTGGCAACCTCTGAATTATAAGTTGAAGATTTCAAGAAGAACTGATTAACCTGGGGCGCAAAGTCTTTGTGAGAAGAGTTAGTGAAATAGTATTAGAGTATAGGGTTTGTTTTTTGGACAGAGAAATGACTTAAGTAAAATATTCTTTTAGAAATTATATTTACAGTGTTTGGAACAAAAATGGAGGGGGAAAGCCAGAAGAATGGAGGGAGGATTACTTCGTATAAGTACTACTTCCTATAAGTATAGTGCGATGAAAAATGTGATCTGTCATAGTGCGAGAGGGATGGGGTCCAGAAAATTTGGAGACCAAACCATAGGAGCAGACCTTGGTGATATATTTCACATTGCCAGCAAAATTCACATAAAGTTGAGGTTAGATTCCTTAAATCCAGAGAAACATAAAATATGTTTTAGATAACGTAAAGAGACATTGAGGTATGGGTTATCTGCATTTTAATTATTGACAATGCAATAATTCATAATGTATAATTAATATCATGTAGGGTTTGAGGGTACTGTAACTTCTGGAATAGTTTATGCATTGTAATGTAACATTTTAATATTCTTTACTGCCTCAGATTTCCATGAAAGTTGTCTAAAATAAATATTTACTTGAGATCTTTTAGTAAATGTGATAACTTTCTGTGAAAAGGAAAAAAAATCAATGCCATGAAATTCATAGTTTCGTTATGTTTAAAGTCACTTCTTTCAATTCATTTAATAAACACTTTATTGAGTGCCTACTGTGTGCTAAGCAATGTCCCAAATTGTGGTGCTAGAGCAGTGGTTGAGACAGAGTTCATCATCTTCTGTATCTTTCATTCTAGTGGAGGAAGACAGAAAAGAATTTAGTTAACAGTGATCATACTGTGGAGGATAAGGTGGTGGTACATGACAGGATAACTCCATTAGATTGGTTTGGTCATAGAAGGCCTCACTGACTACTGAACAGCCAGGATGAAGCAGCCATTGGACGTGTGGAGGAAGGGACATTGTAGCTAGAAGAGATGGTGCAATGACTCTAAAGTGAGAATGAGAATGGATTGTTGTTCCCAGATCAGAAAGAGCCTGGTTGGAATCTAGCAGGTGAAGTGGGCAAGTGACATGAGACGGGGACAGAGAGATTGACAAGGGCCAAATCATTAAGGGCTTTGCAGGCCAGGGTAAGAGATTTGGGTCTTATTTTAAGTTCAATGGAGAGCTATTGGGTGGTTGTAAGCAAGTATGTTACACAATTTATGTTTCTAGTTTTCGTACTGGTTGCTGCGTTGGAGAGAGGGATGGAGAAGATGAGAAATGACAGAGCTTGAACTGGGTGGTAGTCAGGGCAGTAGAAGGACTCGGGTTCAGAATCATTGTTGCATTGGGTTTGAGAGGTAAGGGGAAAAGAAGAATCAAAGATTTTTGGATTTGAGTGTATTGTTGAGATGAGGAAGATGGTTGAAAGGCATAGAGAAAGGAAGACATTAATATTAAGTGTATTCTTTTGACTGTGCTGGGTTTATGACATCAAGTAGAGATGTCAAATAAGCAGCTTAGTCTCGAACACTAAGGAGAGGTCAAGTCTGATGACAGAGATTTGAGAATCACTGGGTTATATTATGACATTAAAAACCAAAGGTTTGGGTGAGAACTTCCTGGAGGAATTTGTGGTTATAGAAGAGAGAGGGGCTTAGGTCAAGCACTTCCAGCCTTTAAAGGTAGGTCATAAAAGAATGGCTCAGCAAGGGAGACAGTTTTTTGTTTTTTGTGTTTTTTTTTTTTTTTTTTTTTTTTTTTTGTCTTCTAAGAATATAAAAATCTTTCTTGGAATCTTTATTCTCTAAATAAACTAGGAGACTATTCTGTGAGTTTAATAATGCACAAAGCCGTTGGGTACTAAAATGTAAATACCATGTACAGTTGAATTTTAGTGGTAACTCTATTTTGTTACTGCAAAAGTTGAGAAGTGCGTGATGAACACAGAAATTAAATCACACTTCTGGAGATAATTTAACAGATGACATATTTGGGAAAAGTAAGGAATGTAAAAGGAACAAAGCAGTTGTCAATAAACACAAACGGTATAAGTCAAGATAGAATTATAGTCCTATTCCTTTTGTGGGAGAAGAAAGAAAAATGAAACTAATAGAAAACTCCATCCCAGAAATACCTGAGAGGAGGAAAAAGACTAACATGTAAAGAAAAGGAGGGAAACACAAGAGAAGGTAAAGCTATGAAGCTGGTCCATAGATTTAAATAATTAGAGGGAGGGCTGACAGTCTTTGTGCGCTACCCCAACAAACTGCAGGAACAGATAAGGCATAAACGCGGTGTGTTTTAACACCAGTTGATGACTTCTGTGAAAGTTAAAATCACCACCTGCCATTTCTATAACAGCCTACCTACAGAAAAGTAAGGTAAAGGTGGGTATTAGGCTTCAAGACTTCTAAAACCCAGTAAGACTAGGAATTTCAAACAATTTAAAAGCGTTTTTAGTAGAATCCCATCAATTGGGAGTGTAAGGTACTGGTTTCATTCAGAGTAAGTCTGAAGCCATGTAGCCCCCCCTTGAACATCAACAAGCTCAATTTTGAAGTTTTTTTTTTTTTTTTTTTAATATGTAGTGACTTTTAAAATTTAAAATTAAAAGAAATTTTTCAAAATTAAAGTATAGTCAGTTTACAATGCTGTGTTCATTTCTGGTGTACAACACAGTGATTCGGTTTTATGTAGATATTTCTTTTTATATTCCAATTTTGAAGTTTCTTAGTTTAAAAAAAGTATTCTGGAACTCCTATTGAGAATTTCACTGTGAGAGCGTATTCATAATAGGCTTGGAAGCCCTCAAGTGTAAACTTTGTAGTTGGCTTCCTTTCAAAGGCCAGGAAAGAAAACATCTTAATTCACATGCACATGTAACAGCGCTACTGCTGACGCGTTTGAGTCGTCCGCTCCTTCAGGAGAAAGGCGGCCCTTCTCTTAACCAATCAGACGAGTCCTTGCGGTCACCTGACAGCGGACCCGCGTTCTCATTGGCGGACTCTGCCGTCGTCTGGCCGCCTGCGCGCTGCGCGCCTCAGATGTGGAAAGACCGAGAAGGCGCGTCCCGACCTGGGGAGCGCGCGGATTCTGACAGGACTGCCGCCCGTGCGGCCTGTGGGGACTCGCAGTCTCTGGAGGTGTGGCCGCAGTCGTGGATACGCATTTACCTCAGGTTAACGGTGAGGCCGGTGCCGGGCCAGAGGCGAGGAGCGGTGGTCTGGGCTCTACAGATGTGGTGAGCGGAAGCGCCGCGGGGCCGCTGTGGCCGCGGCTTCGGTCCTCCTCACGCGTCTTTCGTCCTCCTCACCTGACTTCAATTCTCCTCACCCATTTTCGGGTCCTCTCCCCTGACTTCCGTCCTCCTCACCCGTCTTCTGGTCCCCTCTCCCGTCTTAGGATCCTCCTCCCCCGTCCCCTGTCCTCGGGTCCCCCGCTCCCCCGTCCTCGGGTCCCCGAGGGCGCGGCCTTCCTGGCCCGGGCCTGGCCGGCTTCGTTCCGCCAGCCCCCCGGGCCTGCGTCAGCCCCAGAGGAGGTTGCGGCCGGCGCGCTCAGGGTGAGCGGGGCCAGGTTTCTGTTCGGGGGACGGAGGGCGGTTTGGTAAGAGCACTGCGGGCTCGTTTTGTGTCGTGTGTGCGACTCTGACGGACTGGTCAGCGCGGGTATGAGTGCCTCGGAGACACTTCTCGTGGGCAAAATGGGCAACACTTAAAACAAATGTTCCCTTAGAGTTCTTAGAGTTCTGTTTTCGGTTGCCTGGATCTACGTAGGTTTCGCCCTCAGCTTGGAGTTCGTCGTAAATTCTGAATTTTTTTTTTTAGTTTTCTATTTCCTCCTCTTCATTCTGCTGGTGGAATTGAGTTATCCTTGACCAGATAGTTTTTGCCCGCATGTGGCTTTCAGCAGGTGACCTGCTGGAGGGAAGAAGCTGAAAAGGGGAGCAAACTTACCCTATTTCAGGAGAGAAGAGGAAACATATAGGATTTGAGTCTTAAAAGGTTAAAAATAAGGACAAGGCATGCAAAATAAGATTATTATGTTGGGGGATGAGCTTTGAACATGCAGCTCCTCTCAGAATTCTGCAGTAGAAAATTCTCAGGGCTAGAATGACACTTTTGGGGTGATGGACTTCTGAGCCAGAAGAGATTTTCTAATGCACCGTAGATACTTTCCTCACCTCTAAGAGTTCAAAGTCATAAAGCAGTAGGGGCTGAATCTAAGTACAGTATTCCTGAGTGGTGAGTTACAACGTCTGCTAATAAACAGTTTTATCCTTTGACATGTTCTGCTAAGTTTTTATTGTGGCTTGTCAATGTTTAGTGTCCTCCAAGGGGCTTTTAGGCGAGTATGTTCTCACAGCACACGTGGTACCATTATACAGTGAGCCAACCTAATGGGTTTTAGTTATGCTAAGGGCGGTGGACCTTGGCGCTGCTGACAAATTCATAATGTGTTTTACATTGCTGGGATGGAGAGCACAAACCAAAGGTTTCACCTGGAATCATGTCTGGAAAGTAGTTTCCTTAGCTGAGATGCCACCTCTCAGTTTTGTTTCCCAAGTTGAAGAGTACAGGTGACTGGTGGCATTCACATCCACGTGGTGGAAACAGAGGAAGTGTTGCTCTTGACTTTGGGAGACCCAGATTCTAGGCGAGGATTTTCACTTCCTTTGTTGGGATTTGAACAAGTCACCTGACAAGAAGCACTTCATTTGCCTTCGCTGTAAAGTAGGGGAGAGACTTCCCATATGGGAGGCCTCCTGAGGATTACTGAGAGGTCATAATAAGATGATATACGGGCAGTGAATATTTGAGAGATCTCTTCCCTCCAGTAGGAGCTCTCTGCCTGGTTAGCAATCTGGTTACTGTAGCTAATGTTTTTCCCCTTTGGTTACTGTTGTACTTGTTTAATTTTCTGCAATCCCTTAGTTTGTTAAGCACGGCTATCTGGGGTTCAGCTGTACTTCCTTTTGTATCCCAGTTGACATGTAGGTATATGTTCATTTTGGTATTTGTCTGATCTGTTAGTTCTAAAAATGGGAGAGGCTTGAAGGACACTCTTGTTGCTGACATATTGAGTGTGGCCCTGCTCCACTGTAAACTTTTCAGTGATCCTGTGTGTTCACTGACTCTCATGAGTTGCTGGCAATTCACAAAACAAAATGAGATCTTCAGTGCTGAGGTGGGCAAAGCACTTCTCTCCTAATTTTCCTGATAATGCTCCTACAGTTTGTTATTAGATAGTAGTTATAGTGCTGGTAGAGAGTGACTTGATGCCAGCAGGGATACATGTGACTTTTCCACATTTTTGATAAATACTCATGCAGTTACTAGAGAGACCCAGTTGTTGGAGAGACTCTTTCCATGCTGAAGACATAATGGCACCAGTGAAATCTGTTGAGTTTCCTGCGAATCCGTCCGAGGTGTAACCAGGTCTTTGTAACTGTTTTATAATAATTGCAGTAAGTTTAGTGGAAAACTAGAGCTCCTGGCACCGAGTAGTTACTCACTAACTTTGTTGTAACCAGCCAATTGCATCTGTTCTTTAAACACCAGTAAATTGAATTAAATAATTAATTAGCAGGTTTAAAAAATTATAATATAATATTGTTTTATAGTTATAAAGTTATAATAAAATTTAAAAATTTAAAATATGTAACTAAAATTCTGCTTGGAGACTGAAAAAATACCTATTCTCCACCTTAGCCTCACTTGAGATCTTCCTCATTGAATCACTTCTCATCTCTGTAAGATGCACGGTTGCAAAAACTAGAATATGTAGTTTCTTGTGTTTTCAAGAAAGGTGTAAATACTGTTTGTAGCATACTACCTGTTGAAGAATTGAAGACAAAAAAGTTGTGAGGCACAGAGTGCAGAAACTCCATTTAATAAAGATGGTAGAAAGGATTTTAATTCACTGAAAGAATTGGTAATCCAGTTAATTCCAGAGCTTTCCAAGTTAATGTGTTTTAAAATGTTAAGTAGTCCTCTTTACTAAAAATAGAGCTTCCAGTTACAACTAGAAATTTTATTTAGTTTTTTTCTGCCTTGGTATTAATAAATTTCTTAGTAATGAAGTTCATAAAACATAGGCTAGTCTGATGACTTTCGTATCTTTCCAATGACAAAAAAAAGCAATCTAATTATTACCTTAGAGAAAGAGTTTCTCAAGAGATAAGATGCTCCTGAGAAAACCAGTAGCCTCACCTGTTAAGGCCCATCCATCTAAAGAATGTCTTAAGCTAGAATGGAATTATCTAGTTGTTGGTAATGTTGTTATTCCATCCTTTGAAGCTGCCCTCTGAAAAACAAATTGTGACTCATACCATTGTAACCCAGGCTTAATTTAATGGAAATATAAATGTATTATTGCTTTATGGTTTTACTTGATTCATGAAATTTTTAGTGATAATTGGTAACACGTCTTTAAAAATACCAGGCCTCAAGCTTCTGCTCAAAAGCTTTTCTCTTATTTTACCAACTGATAAGTTTATCTGCTGTCAAGCTAGTAAATACAGAATTAAGAATCAGAAACTTTCATATATTTGACTTTCCTTTATCACCAATTTAATAGCTTAACATAACTTTTTGATGTGACAGAAAATGTGTCAGTATGACTCGCAATTATGGTAAGAAATAGAAAAAGAGCATATCCTTTAATAGAGAGCTCCAGAAATTTGGATCCAGGTGCATTTATTACACTAACAGATTCTAAGTCTTGCTTAGAATCATGAACGTTAGTTGTGTTGGTTAACTGGTGTCCCTTGGTTGTGCAGCTTGTTTCCTGCTACAGGGTGGTCAGCTCAAGTCTCCCTCAGAATGTGCTTGCATCGTACATTGGTTGCTACAGGGTTAGAAAGTTGACAAGAAGACTGTTAGGCTAAGAACATTCAATCTAGATTCATCAGGGGCACAGACACTGAAGGCAGAAAGGCCTCCAGTTAAAATCCCAGCTCTGTTATTTATGTGTTTGTTAGATTTCAGTAATTTTTTCTGTTACAGGCAGCACTGCAGTGAACATCCACATGCAGCTGTTTCTGAGCAGAGTTCAATTATTTCCTTAGAGTAAACTACAACAAATGGAACTTCTAAGCTAAAGGCATATACTTTTTAGGGCTTTTGATATTTACTGCCGTATTACCCTCTAGAATAGTTTACAATCCCATGAGCTGCGTTTTTGAGAGTCATTTTCCCATTCTCTCATCCACGCCAGCCATTTTTATTTAAAATAAGAAGCCTGCTATTCTGAAAGGCAAAGTTCTTTGTTTTGGAAAAATTGTGTTTCTTTGATTCCTGATCAGGATGACCATTTCTCATGTTTACTATGTGTGAATTCCCTGTTTATATCCATGGCCCTCTTTTCTATTAGAATATTTGTCTTTTTTGATATATAGCTGTCATTTAAACACACATACACAAACACACACTATCATGTATATATTAAAATTTCCATTGGGGAGGGTATATATAGCTCAAGTGGTAGAGTGCATGCTTAGCATGTGCAAGGCTCTGGGTTCAATCTCCAGTACCTCCTCTAAAAGTAAATAAATGTATAAGCCTAGTTACCTCCCCCCTCAAAAAATAAGTAAAATAAGAAATAAATTAAAAAAAATAAAATTCCCAGTTTTCTTGTTAACATTTGCTTTGGTTATAGTGTTTTTGTTATGTTGAAGTTTAAAAAATGTATTTAGTAAGCTATCTATTTTTGTTCCTTGTATTTCTGCCTTTAGGAATGTCTTTAGAAAATCTTTCCTACCACATAATTATAAAAATGTCTATTGATGTTTTCTTCTAGTACTTTCATAGTTTTCTTATGTTCTTAATCTTTATGGAGTTAATTTTGGTATAAGACATAGGGGTTTTGAATTATATATATATTTTGAATAGGTGATACATTTACCTGTGGCAAAATTCAAAAGATACAGTTAGAGTCTTCCTCCTAACTCTGACTAATATGAATATAGCTATATTAAAGTTCAAAAGAGTTTACTTCATTAATAATTAAACATTTTCTTGTATGTAGTCATACAAAAATATCCCTGATTGTCCTTTTTAAATTTTATTTTTAAATAAGAAAAGCTATTGTTTATATTACCTGAAAGCCTTACGCATTAGTGATATTAAATTTATATGTACCTACTTCTTACTTTTTCCTGCCCGTCATATAAATTATGATAGTTTTTGCAGCCATATCAAATATAAAGATTTTCTCCAGTTTGTCAACTGAAAAAAAAAAAAGGACAACCTAAAATTGAGAATTATGTTTTATTCAGCAGACCTGCTGAGGACTTAATCCTGGGAGACAACTTCTCAGATAGCTCTGAGGGAAGAGGTAGGGGACGAGCCAGGATATGTAGGAGTTTTTGCAACAAAAATCAGGTAGTTGGAACATCAGAAGATTACTGTTAATTAAAAACCAGACATCTCAAGTTATGGGATTTAGTGCTTTACAAATCTAGGTATGGGAAGATGCAAGAGTCTGGGCTCATTGAAGTCATTCCTTTGATGTGCACCTTAGCTATCTAGGGCCAGTATCTTGTTTTCTCCATCCTCAGGGTACACCATCAGAGTTAGGAGGTGGCTGCGGTGGCTGAGGGCTTGATGGCTACAACAGCCTTTGTCTACTGATGTGGCAGGTGACATTCTTTGTCACAAGTTTTAAAGACTGTTTTGGTGGTGATTCAGGTACACTTGAGTGTACTCTACTTTATATGGTTATCGTATCGATTGGGAATGCAGATTTACGAGGCCAAATCTAAGCATCTTTTATTTGAGTAGATATTCCTAGTTATCAGATAATTCAGTAATTCCCACCACCATAGCCATGCTTTTCTCTTTTGTGCAAGTCTTCTGTGAGGGTAAGAGATCTGTGCTTAGGGAAAACCTTGACTTAGTAGAAAATGAGTAGTGTGGGAGGGATGCAGATTACTGTACTCTAATTCTGTCGCTGTGCCTGTCATGGCCCTCACTCTACAATAGAATTCTTCCTGAGTATAATACGGTTCTTTTATAAGCAGTAAGTACATGACTACATCCGTGAGTCACAGTTTTAAAAAAATGCCATCTTCTCAGCTTTGGCAGTGTTTATTCCTTATCTTGGAAAGTAGTGTGATGTTGAGGAATGCTTCCCAGACAAGAGGGCAGGAGACCTGGACTTGCCTCCAAGTTTTTCCCAATTTAGGCAAATCTTGCACCTCCTTTATTTTTTTAGTTCTGAAGTGACAATAATATTTTCTTTTCCCCATTCATTATAGTTGTGTTGAGCATCATATAACGTGTGTAAAGTACAGTGAAAATATCTAATATGCTACACAAATGTAAGTTGCTGGTAAGAAAAGAGAAAAATCTCCACTCTGATTATTCTTAACTTCTGTGCATAACTCAGTGTCCAGAAGAATGTATATGTGCTCTGCCACTTGGGCTTCCTGTTTCAAAGGCTACTTATTAATTGACATTTCTATGCACCCTTAAGTTTACCTGGCTGTTATCTTATGTCATCTTCCACTTCTAGATGTGGGGAACTTGGGATAAAGTTTCAAAATAAAAGCGTTGAAGAGTTTCTCTTGGTATTTACTTATATATGATATATATATATATATATCCAAAAAGGGGAATACTGTCATTAAAGAGCCATGTACTTTATGAAAATGTATTTTAACAACAGATTTAAAAGTATAGACCATCAAAGGGAAACCAAATTTTATTACTTGGATTGTTGCACACCAAAACATAAAATTTAAGATCTAGAAGTATCCTGAATACATAGTGTATTCCTATCAATCAATATGAGAATGACAACCAAAGAGAAAAAAGAGAGATACCCAAGAATAGGCATTTCACAAAAGAGGAAGTACAAATGGGCCATTATAGAAGTTAAAACATTGTCAACCCTCATTATTAATTGGGGAAATGAAAACTAAAAGCACAGTGAAGTTATTATTTCACAGATTGGGAATATTATAATCGGTAAGAGTGGGGAGCAATAGGAATTTCCACTCTTTTCTTTCCTTTAATGCTTTGGCTTTTCTGTGTGGGTTTTTGTTTCCATGACTTAAATTGTTTTTGTTGCATTAAAAACTGCAGAAACACATCTGTTAAGGATGTGATCAAAGCAAGCAAGGTGGTCACCGTGGATACTGTTAAGAAAATGAACTTGGAGACACTTTAGAAATGATTTTACCCCTTGTGCTTGGTTCCTCTTGAGGAATTTGAGGCATTTGGGTTCAGTAACTTAACAAAAGTTGGTCCTTTTAGTGATGAAGTCAAGACTAAAATTTGGCTATCATTTCTTTTGTATCCATTCTGCCTTAATATGATGACTCATTACAATATAAATAATACAGTTTAATCACCTAACCCTTATGAGATGCACTTATATCCCAACACTTCCAATAACCTCTAGCTAAGAAAATAACAATACTGTGAGTCACATTCAGTCTCTTTCCTTTACTGTATGTTCCCCATCATAAGATACCATTTTGTCTACTGTACTTGAATCCAGCCAGTATTTTCTTTTCTACCTTAAAGCTTTAGAATAGTAACATCGTTACCACTTTTTTATATTCACATAGTGTATCAGAGATGCTGCTAGATACTACACATGCATTCTTTCACTTGTTCTTTTCATCCTGAGGAGGATATGAAGTTCAGAGAGTTTAGGTGATTTACTCAAGATCACACAACAGCTGAGTAAACAGGGCCAGGATTCTGCCCAGTTCTTTCTAAAGATGTGATAAACCATCCTTAGCATGAACTAAGCATTTGACTCTAGCAAATTTTTAGGTGTTCTTAAACTGAAAGGCAACAGAAAATGCTGGTCCAGATTTTCATAGTACTCTAGTAAGAATGTTGCAAAGAACAGAAGTAGAACTTCTACAATAATTATGAAATCACTATCATGAATATATTTACTATGATTTTAGCTTTTATGGATATTTGTTGGTTTATTTCCTTATTGAACTTCATCATTTATCTTATTTGTTAAACTCATTTGAACTTTGTTCTTGTTTTCCATATTTGTTAGCATACTGTCAAATTTCATGGCTTCTGAAATACTCAGTACTTTAACCCTGGAGTCTGTTTTATTTCTTATATTTATCCAGATCTTGATAAGTATTCCTCCTAGTGCTAAATATGGTTTAATACCATATATATATAATTATTATTATTACTACTATAAATACTCTAGCTCTATCTAAATTAGCTCATAAAGTGGACAACTAGCATTAAGATACTCTTCAGAGACACACAGATCGGAAACTGCGCTAGTAATGTAAGTACAAATGAAAAAAAGGAGAAATTAAATAGCTGATATTTTTATTTCCCCAAACTATTTGCCATCTGCATTATGAGGTTAAAACAATGACAGTAATGAGATCTGATAAGAAAATGGCCATAACCATTCAAATCTATTGGGACACCTTGTAGGGATTTACAGTATGGTTAATTACAAATCTTACCCTGTAGGTCAATTGTTCCTTAAGATATAAGCTAATATCCTTAAGATATGATAAGTGTAATGTATAATATATAATGAGAGTATGTAGTCATCATGTTAATAAGACATTCAAGAACTAAACATTTAGAACATGAAGTTTGAGTATCATGACTTGCAACATCCCTGAAAAATATATAGCAGCTTCTTACTGTGTCTCCTTTAATAGTGGAAGACAAAAAGTCACATTTTGGGGGGAAAACACACTTAGTCTTATTATCTTAAAACTGGCTGAGATAATACTAAGAAACCATGTTGTCACACACTAAGTGCATTCCTCTGCTAGGAAATATTGTTGGAAGACACGTGGGAAGCATTGCTGAGTAAAAAGTGAAAGGAGTATTAGGAATATTACTCAGCATGGGAGATTAATTATAGAACTACACTGATTTTGTTTCAATAATGAAAATCATGCAGAACTATTTTTAAAAGACATTTTGAAACATTATGGAGATTATATTTTCAATAGTGAAAAAGTCTCTTGTAAAAGCAAGGATTTGGTGAGGATGAGGATGGTGTTCTTGAAGGAAGATGGGAGAATATAACCATTGATGGAGTGGCTGCTTGACTGGAAATAAAATAAGAATCTTAGGTAATTTCACAGAATTAGCTCCTTACATGGAATTCATACCTTCTTAGGCAGGCTATTGTAGCAAAGAAGTTGGAACCAGAGTGTAAAATCTTAATAGTACTTTATGAGACATGCAGTGACTGCAATATGGACAGTCTTGTAATTTTGTGGCAAAATACTTCATTTGAATTTATTTAATTTTAAAATTTAATTTTCAAAAATTTAACTGTTCCAGCCTTGCAGTGATAATCAGGAGCTTTTCCTAGCATATTCCCTTGGAGATATTTCCAAGGTGAAGATGACATTTTTTACAATGAGAAAGCATCTGCTTTCCAAGTAATCTTACCATTGGAGAGAACATTTTGAAATTGGGTGTTTGGGTATGCTTCCCCATTACAGCAACATGTTGCTGAAAATGATATAAATGTGTCATGTATATAATCTGTGACATAGGCAGACTTCAGAAACTTCAGTGTAGGATTTTCTAGTTGTTTATATATGAGGTAAAGTGAAATTTGAATCAAATTGTTAAAAAATGTAAAAATGAAATAATTTTGGATTAGGGTAAGAACTGATTGACAACAGGGAAAATGGAAAGTTACTAGCTGAATTTCAACAAAATCCTTTTATAATTGGTGGATTAAAATGAAAAACAAGAATGCTTTTCCACTTGGATCTGTGCTTGTTTGTGACATTTCTTTTTCAGTTTTGAAAGCTATTAAAACGAATTACTGAGATAAACTGAACTTAAATCAGCCTTTCATATTATTGTATCACAAAGTTGCAATCTTAAAGTTTTAACAACAGTGAAGCATATTTAGTCATATTCATAACCTAAGCAGAAAGTGATTTATTCTATTAAAATTATAATAAAACAAAATTTGTAGGAAATATCATTTATCTTGTCGATTTTCATTTTTAATCATTTATAATGTATATATTTGAGTATTGGAATATGGATCTGTGATTAAAATAGCATTTTAATATGCTCTTTGTTTTGGAAATATATGTTCAGAATACTTGCTCATGGAGTGTATGGTGGGCTGAATTGCTGCCACAGACATCCAGTTCCTAATCTTTGCAAACTGTGAATGCACTATGTGGCAAAGGGTCTTTGCAGATGTGACTGAGTTAAGGATCTTGATGTGAAGAGATTGTCCTGGATTATCTGGGTAAATTCTAACTGTATTCACAAGTGTCCTCATAAGAAGGAGGCTCAGAGAGATTTGACTACAGAAGAGGAGGGGGAATGTGATAAGTGAAGTGGAGATTCGAGAGCTGTGCTTTGTAGATGGAGGAAGGGGCCACAAGTCAAGGAACATAGGTGGCCACTAGAAGCTGAAAAAGACAAGATACTGGATTCTCCCTTCAGAGCCTTCAGTAAGAACCAACCTTGTTCACATCTTGACTTTAACCTAATGATTTCAGATTCCTGACTTCTAGGACTGTAAGAGAATAAACTTGTTTGCCTTAAGTTGATGATAATTTGTTACAGCAGCATCAAGAAAGTGATATAAAGTGTACACATTTGGAGACTTTTAATATTTACTCTAGTTTCCAACTTAAGTTCTCCTGCTCAAAGTTACTGAAATTAACCTTAGATGTTTTATAGCATTGTGTTTTATTTCATTTTTCTTCTTTCAGTGGCTGTCTATCATCATATTGCTAATTTCCTGATCAGTTTCTGGACCAGGTTACAATACTCCACTTTCAATAAAATTTTCAAAAATTCTTTAGAAAGTTAATGGGAAAATAAAATTTGGAATTCAAGTTCAGAAAGCAAAAAAGTATTTAATATTTCAACATGAATTTTCAAAGGCAAAAATACATTTGCACATCCCAGTTAGGCATCCTTGAAAAAAAGCTTTGCTTAAGAAGTTGAGTTTTGATACTATCCTTTCAAAACATGTTTCTAGCTAATGGCTTAAAGTTATATAGGTAAAAATTGGTACTAGCCTTCCAGGTGCTCAGACTGATAATTTGAATTTGAGTGTACTATGACAAATAAATTGTTAGTTTTACTGATCATGTATCAGTTCATTGTGAGCTGATTAAGTTAGTTAGTGTTACATGTACCCTGTAAGAGTTTGAGCAGTTCAGTGCTTAAAGATGGGACTGTTTTGTTGAGCAGAGATGGAGGTTTTCCTGAAGTCTCTGATACATTATGTTGCTTACTTTTCACTTGCCACCGTGGCCTGGTGCTCTGTCATAAAGGAAATGAAATTGGTTTCTGAAGGAGATGAAATCAGTCTAACAAAGATGCATTTCAGCAGACACCAAAACTTAAAGAGATCATTCATTCTTAAACCACTTACGAGTATAAACATAAATTGAGGTTAATGTGGATGAAATTAAGATAAAATGGGATTAGCTTGTAGAAAATAGATGGATGGTTATCTTAATGGGTGATTTTATCATTAAATCTCTTTATCAGGAATAAACCTGGCATCAAACATTCAATTCTATTATGGGACTTGCCAAATAAAAGATTTAGAAGTGTGTAATTTTTATCACCAAATAATTTATTCTTGTAAAGTTTCAATGAATCTTTCAGGTTAGTAACCAACATGTGAATGAATTGGGTGTGTATGAATCTATTTCATTTCCTGTCATAGAGGGTCCTGGGATAATGCAGTAAATTCTGTGCAGATAATTTTGATTGTTTAATATTTCACCCCATCAAGATACCATTTTTCAAACCACTGTAACTTAGAATTTTCAGTCCATCATCAAGATACTATGATGAGTTTTTGCATTATTTTAACGTATGTTTATCTTTGAAAAATCATAGCTAAGTTATTTAAAGCTCATTAGTTAATATGTAAAAAATAATTTAAAAATATTTCTAGGGCTTATTTACAAATATTTTTCAGTGGTCTGTTTGCAATGAGATGGTATGTATGTCATAATAATTATTTTACTTTAATGAACTTTGAACATGAGGCACAGGCAGCACTATTAAGAGTATTCAGCAAAATATATAAGAAGAAGGGTATTATGGAGGTTACAAGGTCTCATTACCTTATGAAGTAGTGTGAAAGATATGTTGCATACAAATAGGTATAATATATGGCAGCTTGGATCATCAGAAGATGATTCATGATTAAGTTAGTATTTGAGCTTGCAGATTAAGGATCAGTAGAAATAAGGCAGAAAACAAAGATAGGAAACTGAAATATGTTTGTGAAAAGTAGGGAATTATTTAACTTAGTCTACTGTAAGCATTTAGTATAGGCTGGAAAATTAGGTTGGATCCAGAATATGAATGCTGGATAGAGAAGCTTGGACTTAGGCAATCTATTAGGCAATGAAGTTGCCCCCAATTTCCAAATATTTCCAAAATAAATGGTATTTATTGAGGTTGTAATTGAGAAACATTATATATATTTAAGGTGTAAAATGTGATGTTTTGATATATGTATACATTGTGAAATGATTACCACAATCAAGCCAACTTACATAGCCATCACCTCACATAGTTAATGGTTGTTTTTTATGTGATGAGAACACTTTTTTTTTTTTTGTCATTTATTTATTTATTTTTTGGTAGATTTTTGTATTTTATTTTTTGAACATTTTTTATTGATTTATAATCATTTTACAATGTTGTGTCAAATTCCAGTGTTCAGCACAATTTTTCAGTCATTCATGGACATATACACACTCATTGTCACATTTTTTTCTCTCTGAGTTATCATAACATTTTGTGTATATTTCCCTGTGCTATACAGTGTAATCTTGTTTATCTATTCTACAATTTTGAAATCCCAGTCTATCCCTTCCCACCCTCCACCCCCCTGGCAACCACAAGTCTGTATTCTCTGTCTGTGAGTCTATTTCTGTCCTGTATTTATGCTTTGTTTTTGTTTGTTTGTTTTTGTTTTTGTTTTTTAGATTCCACATATGAGCGATCTCATACGGTATTTTTCTTTCTCTTTCTGGCTTACTTCACTTAGAATGACATTCTCCAGGAACATCCATGTTGCTGCAAATGGCATTATATTGTCAGTTTTTATGGCTGAGTAGTATTCCATTGTATAAATATACCACATCTTCTTTATCCAGTCATCCGTTGATGGACATTTAGGCTGTTTCCATGTTTTGGCTATTGTAAATAGTGCTGCTATGAACATTGGGGTGCAGGTGTCATCCTGAAGTAGATTTCCTTCTGGATACAAGCCCAGGAGCGGGATTCCTGGGTCATATGGTAAGTCTATTCCTAGTCTTTTGAGGAATGTCCACACTGTTTTCCATAGTGGCTGCACCAAACTGCATTCCCAGCAGCAGTGTAGGAGGGTTCCCCTTTCTCCACAGCCTCTCCAGCATTTGTCATTTGTGAATTTTTGAATGACAGCCATTCTGACTGGTGTGAGGTGATACCTCACTGTAGTTTTGATTTGCATTTCTCTGATAATTAGTGATATTGAGCATTTTTTCATGTGCTTTTTGATCATTTGTATGTCTTGGAGAATTGCTTGTTTAGGTCTTCTGCCCATTTTTGGATTGGGTTGTTTATTTTTTTCTTATTGAGTCATATGAGCTGCTTATATATTCTGGAGATCAAGCCTTTGTCGGTTTCACTTGCAAAAATTTTCTCCCATTCCGTAGGTTTTCTTCTTGTTTTACTTCTGGTTTCCTTTGCTGTGAAGAAACTTGTAAGTTTCATTAGGTCCCATTTGTTTATTCTTGCTTTTATTTCTTCTAGGAGAAAATTTTTGAAATGTATGTCAGATAATGTTTTGCCTATGTTTTCCTCTAGGAGGTTTATTGTATCTTGTCTTATGTTTAAGTCTTTAATCCATTTTGAGTTGAGTTTTGTATATGGTGTAAGGGAGTGTTCTAGCTTCATTGTTTTACATGCTGCTGTCCAGTTTTCCCAACACCATTTGCTGAAGAGACTGTCTTTATTCCATTGTATATTCTTGCCTCCTTTGTCGAAGATGAGTTGACCAAAAGTTTGTGGGTTCATTTCTGGGCTCTCTATTCTGTTCCATTGGTCTGTATGTCTGTTTTTGTACCAATACCATGCTGTCTTGGTGACTGTAGCTCTATAGTATTGTCTGAAGTCTGGGAGAGTTATTCCTCCAGCCTCTTTCTTTCTCTTCAGTAATGCTTTGGCAATTCTAGGTCTTTGATGGTTCCATATAAATTTTATTATGATTTGTTCTAGTTCTGTGAAATATGTCCTGGGTAATTGGATAGGGATTGCATTAAATCTGTAGATTGCCTTGGGCAGTATGACCATTTTAACAGTATTGATTCTTCCAAGCCAAGAGCATGGAATATCTTTCCATTTTTTAAAGTCGTCTTTTAATTTCCTTCATCAATGGTTTATAGTTTTCTGTGTATAATTCTTTCACCTCCTTGGTTAGATTTATTCCCAGATATTTTATTACTTTGGGTGCTATTTTAAAGGGGATTGTTTCTTTACTTTCTTTTTCTGTTGATTTATCATTAGTGTAAAGAAATGCAACTGATTTTTGAACGTTAATTTTGTAACCTGCTACCTTGTTGAATTCTTCAATCAGCTCTAGTAGCTTTTGTGTGGACCTTTTAGGGTTTTCTATATATAGTAACATGTCATCAGCATATAATGACACTTTTACCTCTTCTTTTCCAATTTGGATCTCTTTTATTTCTTTCTCTTGCCTGACTGCTGTAGCTAGGACTTCCAGGACTATGTTGAATAGGAGTGGTGATAGTGGGCATCCTTGTCTTGTCCCAGATTTTATTGGGAAGCTTTTGAGTTTTTCACCATTGAGTACTATGCTGGTTGTAGGTTTGTCATATATAGCTTTTATTATGTTGGGATATGTTCCCTCTATACCCGCTTTGGCAAGAGTTTTTATCATAAATGGGTGTTGAATTTTATCAAATGCTTTTTCTGCATCGATTGAGATGATCATGTGGTTTCTGTCCTTTCTCTTGTTGATGTGATGTATTACATTGCTTGATTTGCGTATGTTGAACCAGCCTTGTGTCCCTGGGATGAACCCCACTTGGTCATGATGTATAATCTTTTTTATGTGTTGTTGGATTCTATTTGCTAAAATTTTGGTGAGGATTTTGGCGTCTATGTTCATCAGTGATACTGGCCTATATTTCTCTTTTTTTGTAGTGTCTTTGCCTGGTTTTGGTATCAGGGTGATGATGGCTTCATAGAATGAGTTTGGGAGTATTCTCTCCTTTTCAATTGTCTGGAAGAGCTTGAGAAGGACTGGTATGAGTTCTTCTTTGTATGTTTGGTAGAATTCCCCGGTGAAGCCGTCCAGTCCTGGACTTTTATTTGTAGGGAGGTTTTTGATTGCTATTTCTATTTCCTTTCTAGTGATCGGATTGTTCAAGTGTTCAGATTCTTCTTGATTCAGTCTTGGTGGACAGTATGTTTCCAGAAACTTGTCCATCTCCTCTAGGTTGTCCAGTTTGGTTCCATATAGTTTTTCATAATATTCTCGTATGATATTCTGTTTGTTGTAATTTCTCCATTTTCCTTTCTTATTTTGCTAATTTGTGCTCTCTCTTTTTTCTTCTTTGTGAGTTTGGCCAGAGGTTTGTCGATTTTATTTACTTTTTCAGAAAACCAGCTTTTGGTTTGGTTGATTTTTCCTATGGTCTTGTTAATCTCTATTGTATTGAATTCCTCTCTGATCTTTTCCTTCCTTCTGCTGCTTTTTGGGGCTTTTTGTTCTTCTTTTTCTAATTCATTCAGGTGGTGGGTTAAATTGTTTATTTGAGATTGTTCTTCTTTTTTGAGGAAGGCCTGTATCGCTATAAACTTCCCTATTAGCACTGCCTTTGCTGTGTCCCATAGGTTTTGAGTGGTTGTGCTTTCATTATCATTTGTCTCAAGGTATTTTTTTAATTTCAGCTTTGATTTCCTCATTGACCCATTGTTTTTTCAATAACATATTGTTTAATCTCCATACTTTCCTTTTCTTCTCCTTTGTTTCTCTGTTGTTGATTTCCAGTTTCATGGCATTGTGGTCAGTTAAGATGCTTGAGATAATTTCTATCTCTTTAAAATTGTTGAGGTTTCTTTTGTGCCCAAGTACATGATTGATCCTGGAAAATGTTCCATGTGCACTTGAAAAGAATGTATATCCTATTTTTGGGGGGTGTAATGCTCTGAAAATATCCACCAAATCTAGTTTTTCTATTGTAGTATTTAATTTCTCTGTTGCCTTGTTTATTTTCTGTCTGGAAGATCTGTCTAGTGATGTTAATGCAGTGTTAAAATCTCCAACTATGATTGTATTCCCATCAATATCCCCCTTTATCTCTGTTAGTAATTCTTGTATGTACTTAGGTGCTCCTATATTGGGTGCATGTATATTAATGAGTGTAATATCCTCATCTTGTATGTGATGAGAACACTTAAGATCAACTCTTTTACAAATTTCAAGTGTTAAATACAGTATTATTAACTAATATTACCATGCTGCACATTAGATTTGCAGAACTATTCATTTTGCTTAACTGAAACTTTCTACTTCTTGACCAACATCTCTCCATTCCCTTTTTCCCACCCTGCCCCAGCCCTTAGCAACAACTGTTCTACTTTCTGCTTCTATCAGTTTGACTATTTTAGATTACTGTAGCTATGTAATGAGTTTTAAATCAGGAAGTGTGATGCATCCAGCTTTCTTCTTTCTCAAGATAGCTTTGGCTATTTGGGGTCTTTTGTGTTTCCATATAAATTTTAGGATTGTTTGCTCTATTTCTGTGAAAACTGAAATTGAAATTTTGATAGTGATTGCATTGAATCTATAGACCACTTTAGGTTATGTACATATTTTAACAGTATATTTCTTCCAGTCTATGAGCACAGAATATCTTTCCATTTATTTGTATTTTCTTCAGTTTCCTTTAATAATGTCTTACAGTTTTTAATGTACAGATCTTTCACTTTCTTGATTAGATTTATTCCTAAGTATTTTAATCTTTTTGCTTTTAATTTCTCTTTCTGTTTAGTTTGTTGTTAGTGTGTAGAAACACAACTGATTTTTGTATATTGAAATTGTATCCTGCAACTTTACTGTATTTATTAGTTCTAACAGATTTTTGATGGAGTCATTAGGGTCTTTGATACATAATATCAGGTCATCTGCATATAGAGAGACTTTTCCTTTTTCCTTTTCAACTTGGATGGCTTTTATTTCTTTTTCTTGCCTAATTGCTCTGATTAGTACTTCTAGTAATGTGATGAATTAAAGTGACAAGAGTGGGCATTCTTCTAAGGCAACTATGGTAACAATAGTCCATCCTTGTTTATCTTGGAATGTCTATTTTAATTCATGTTTGAAAAATAGCTTAGCTGTATATTGAATTTTTGGCTGACATTTTTGAGTATGTCATCAACTGCCTTCCTTCCTGTCTTGGTTCAAATGAGAAGTCAGCTATTAATTATATTGTGATGAGTAGTTTTTTGTCTTGCTGCTTTAAATATTTCCTTTTTCTTGTCTTTGATTCTGAATAGTTTGAGTGTAATGGGTGTAGGTGTGAATCTCTGTCTTTATCCTACTAGGGTATTTTTGTGTTTCTTGGATGTGCAAACTAATGTTTTTCATCAAATTTTGGAAGTTTTTGGGTATTACTTCTTTAAGTATATTTTCTGTCCTTTTCTTTCTCTCCTGTTCTTCTGGGATTCCAATTACATTTATATTGATATTATTCCACAAGTTTTTGTGGCTAAGTTAATTTTTTCTATGTTTTTTTCCTCTATTTACTTCTGATTAAGTAATTTCTGTTGAGTGGTCCTTAAGTTCACTGATTCTTTCTCCTTCCATTTCAAATCTGCTGTTGGGCACCTCTAGTATATTTTATTATTTCAGTTATTATACTCAAATCCAGAATTTCCATTTGGTTGTCTTTGTAATTGCTGTATCTTTATTGAGAATTTCTATTATTCATTGATCATTGATTCATTAGTATAATATGTTTCTTTATCTTTAAACATTGTTTCATTTAGTTCTTTAAGTATATTTATAAGTATAAAGTTTTCCTTGAAGCCTTTATCTGCTAATTCCAACGTCTGGAGACACTCACAGTTTCTCTTGACTTTTTTTCTCTCAGTATAGGATACACTTTACACTTCTTTTGTTTTCTGCTTGTGTCATATTTTTTGTTAAAACTAGACTTTTTAGATAGTATATTGTAGGACCTCTGAATTCTGATTATTTCCCATGGAGCATTATTACTATTTTTGTTGTTTGCTTCTTCATTGTTTATTTACATGCCTGGGCTAAAGCTGTGAAATATGTCTTCCCTGTGATGTGCTGCTCTAATATTTTTTCCATTCTTGCTTTTATTTTACCCTGGCTTCCTAAAGGTTGCCCTATTTCTGCATAGCTTAGAGTTAAGGCAATGCTTGTACAGAAGTTGGACTCAGGTACTTCAAGCCGTATGGCTTCTGTCCTCTGCAAACCAACCTGTTTCTGGGTAGAGAAGTGCATAAGAAGTTCAGGTCATTTGAAATCTGCCCCAGGTTTACTTTCGGCTGCGTCCTTTGTGTCTTTCTTACGTACATGCTGCTTCAGAGTTAGCCAGGAGTGTTGAATAGTTTGGCACTACTCTGCATGCTTCAACCTCAGGCAGGAATATGCTGAGTCAGGCTTGAAGAGCTGTTGGGTCCCTGGGAAAGTCTCACTTTCACCTACAATGCAGTGTGAACGGCATCTGCTCCCAGTCAAGGGAGCTCCCCGATAAGGCGGCACAGTGTCTGGTCCTCACAGCCTACGCCACACACCACATTCCTGCAGGACCTCCACGTGGGCTGAGCTGAGGGGAGTTGGGAGCAGCCTTGGGAAGTAACAGCACCAGCTCTTACTGTACCTACCTGAAGTTCAGCAGTGTTCGAGCATAATAATGTGTCCTATTTTTCAGGCCTTTGGTTAAGTCCCACAGCTCTACAAGGTTATTTATATCAATTTTATCCAGCTGGCTTTTTAGGGAGAAGATCTGCCAACCTCCCCACTCAGCCATAAGGGGACACCCTCTTCATTTCTTTAAAAAATGTAACTCGTAAATCTTATTTTTCCTGAATTGATCCTTGAACATAAAAAGTGTCACACTGTGACTCTAATATGTCATGTCCACAGCTGCTAGAGTTATCTTTCTACAATATCCTTTGTATTATTTCTTCATGTTACCTATAGCCCCCTTCTGAACCAAATTATGTGTTAGGTGAGATGCAGTCTTTGGTTACCCAAACTATATTTGCATCCTGTTATTGTAAGCTGTATGTTTATAGATTATATGGATTAATAGGTCTCCAGAGTATGTCCAAATCACCTAACATTATTTCAGGGTTAAGTCTCACAAATACAGCTTGAATTTCAATTCTGTATAAATACCTGAAATGTGTGCCATGATTTAGCTTTCTAATTTTACTATTGCCTCTCTCATCAAGATTCTTCACCCAGAAAATATTTCATCTCCCATTGACACAATGACTTGTAATATACCCACAGGGCATCATCTAGGAAGGATCACTATTTTAATGCCTTACTACACTTTTGCTTTTGCTCATACATTCCCAGAAGGGCTCATACCAGGTTATGAACTTATGAAATGTCCCTCAAGCTAAAGTCATAGAGTTTGGTGTATTCATGGCTCTGATTCTGTGTGTGAGTTCTTTTAGATCATGTACACTGTCACGATAAGGTTTATCAATGATAAAACTATTATCATGAATGTACAGGAAAATGAAAAAAAAAGAGCTGATAATCAGACTAATATTACCTTGAGGGAGATGGTGTAGTACATGTGTTTTAGGCTAAGCAGATATGCCTCTGGTTTAGATGAAGTCATTTAATTTTCTGACTCACCGTTTACTCATTTCTAAAGTGAGGATAATAATACTTCTCTTGTAGGGTTGTAATGAGAATTAGGACCTGTCACACAGAGGACATTTAAAAAATGCTAAAGCTGTTATTATTTATGTAATTGTGTCTACACAGTTATTTCTTACATTTCTGAAACTATGTTGAAATTCCATGCTAGCAAAATTCTTACTAAGAATTCCAAGGTGCTAAATGTCTCCATCTGAGTCTACTTGGAGTTTCAGTTTTGAGGTTCCAAGTGATATTACTCAGTTGAGTCCAGCTTATTTTGTTCAGACTGATATTAAGTAATAATTTATCTTTTGCCATTTTAAATTAATTTAGATGAAATTATCCAGCACATTTTCACAGAGTGAGATATCTGCAAAGAGTGAGATGGTTGGCATTTGCATGGTTATGCCTGAATAAATCTGCACTGTATTACATCATTAATTAAATTTGAAGACAACATCTTATTGCCTGCTTGATTTGGAAACCATAATTCTCATTTTCACTCTTTTCTTCTCCTTTAGACTTTTGGTAGAGCTCTAAGTAAGTTGGAACCTGCTGACTGCCCTTATCCACAAGTTCCCCCCTTTTTAAGCAGATTATAAGACAAGGCATGGTGGCCATTGTGACAAAGGTCATATGGCAGATAATTTGGTTGACCTGGTTACAGTAAAAATTATTTTTTCTCAGATGTTTTCAGACAGTGAACTTATGAATAGTTCCACCTAAACCTCCTTTTCGTAAAACTCCCTGGAGACAACTCTATTGCTCATCATACATTTTCACTGGGAGACCCACCATGCTGGATCACTGTCTGTGGTTCACTGGGACCTTGCAGGGACAAGGCTGAGATGTCACTGATTGTGACATTTGACAAATACTTGGGCCATATGTGGTTTTTGGTTTAGTTATTTTTCTATACTTACTGCAATGACAATGTTGGTTGCTTACTATATACTTAATGAACATGTATGTATTTTGCTAATTCTTAAAAAAAAAAACAAACAAACAAACAAAAAAAAAAACCTCTTTTGACTAGAGTGAAACATGGCTCCAAAGTAATTTTTGGCAACTTGAACTATAGCAGTGGTTCCAGTATTTCCACTGATTTATTTGATGTTGCAGTTTGTTTATTCATCTGTTTATTCACATGTTTACTTAGCTCTGAACTCTTTGAATTTAGTAATGGTGGAATATAGGTTTTTCTAACAGTAGATTTCTCAAATTGGAGCCCAGCTGCCTGGAACATCATTGTAATACATGACAAAAGTTATGTGTTTTAAATGCAAATTAGATAGATGGGCCATTTCCTAGAGTCTGGAGAGTTGGTTAAGCTTTTGTTGATATTGTGACCCGTAGATGGGTTTGACTTAGCAATGTTTAGAAGCAGGAGGCTACATCCAATGAATAATTAGTAGCATATGTGATTTTTAACATACATGCAAGTATCATCTTGAGGCTTAATTCATTACAGAAATCTTTTCTCTGGTTTCCCTTTAAGTGTATTGCTTTCAAAATACCATATACTTGTGTGCTCACCAACAGTGGCTCCCACTTAAGATGTATGTGAACAGAGTTAACCCAACACAGTATTCCTGTTACGATATTAGAACGAGAGAGGTAGTGCAGGGTGAAATGTCAAGCTAGTATACTTCTAGATTTGAATTGACAGATTGGAGCCCTCTGAATGTTAAAATAATTATAAAAATAAAGTAGATTGGCATATCTAATTAACATTATGTTTAAAGATAATTGTATTACAAAAGATGTATGCCAAGGAGAAAAATGAACACTGAGTGAATCATATGAAACCCTGTTAATTCACTAGGGTTTTCATAATTAACTGCAAGATTGGCAGAGCTGTAGCTCTTTGTAGGGGTACTGTGCTGCTCATTATCACTTATTTAACCTGCTGATAGATCCTTCCCCATTTGGACTTACGCTGTCAAGAATGCCAGGTGGGATGACGAGTTTTTCTGAAGAGATTCGAAGGCTTGAGACCTTGGGAAACCCAGACATATCAGTTTCACTTGTTACGATGATATTTAACCTCATCTTTCAAAAAGCTGATTTGAAGGAAGGAAGAATTTGTCCTGTGGTTGACCCAGGGTAAATATTTCTTCTCTCAGGCAATCTTATTGTTAATCTTTGGTACAAAGTGGGATGAAGAGAAAAAGAATATGAGAAAAACTACCCAGGACTATGTACTCCCAGGGAAAAGTGTGAAAATCTGGCAGTAACCACATTTCCAGGCTGGGGAAATGTTATGATTGGAATTTTGAAGACATTTAAAGAGGAAAATGTGAACTAAGATTTTCCTTATATCCAGCTTGATTATTTTCTACAATATTTCATGTAAGTCAGTGGGACACAACACCATAATTTTATTGGGGTGATAGAACATATAAACATTTTAAAGGATAGTATCCCCCATATTGTACGTGTAATTTTGCCTGGTTCACATCTCCAGTTGACAGCTTAAACAACGACAACAACAAGTGTGTTTTTTGGAGAAGATGTAGTTTGAGATCGCCATAGTTCCTGGGCAAGTTGACCCTCAGTGGTATGGTGTCTCACCAGAGGCCACTCCCCAGGTGGGTGGTTGAGCAAAAACAAACCTGCCTCGACTTCAGACCATCTGCTCCACTCCAGAGTATGCTGTTTTCACATTTCTTGGTAGAGGATCAGCTTTTTTTTCTCAATATGTATCTTTATGATTCTGAGCTTTCAGTGTGATGTAGGTATTTTTAATTAGGCAGAGAAAATTATATTTTATTGGCATTTTCTGGTTTATAATGCATTGATTTTTTAAATTTGAACTTCAGAATGAGTCTGAAGTATGACAAATATTTTGACACTTAATAGATGGGGAAGCTCAGACTGATTTACTGAAAATCCCTTGGCTGGTTCTGCATTGACTCTGTATCCCATGTCTTTTGTTGCAGTGACCTGACCATTTTCTTACGCTGTCCAACTATCAAGGTTTAATACCTCATTTTCAGAATATATTTTGAGATATCTCTGTGTTACCCTGAAGGTTATTTGGAGTACAATTGAAAGGCAATATAATAAGGTGAATCAGCTTGTCTTCATATTAGAAACCTAAGATTGCTTAAAGAAAAACGAGGATAGAGATCTGTCATTAAGGTTGTGACTACTGTGTCCTTGTATGCACATTTGCTTAATTTTCCAAAAATAGATGAAATCGTAGTTTGAGGTCAACTCTTCAAATACTGAACTGTTTCTTTTGTACATGACCACGTTACTGGTAGGATAGGTGGAGAGGGTGAGGGTCCAAGTTGAGTAAGTGTCTCACAGCATTAAACTTGACCCAGTCTTCAGAAGGAATGTGGTATATTTAGATTCTCCAGCAATCATAAAGAATGACGTAGATAGAGATCTATTAACAGACAGTAATCTTCCATACATATTAGTAAATTAAAATATGTAATTTGTACAAAGTGAGCCCATTAATGGGAAAAACCAATCTATGTATTTCTGTGTGAGCATTTCATATGTAAAGCATAGGAAAAGACTCAGAAAGGTGCACATCCAGAAGGTCACCGAACTCCCCTGTGGCTATAGCTATACCTGGGAGGGAGAGTAAGGCAGAGTATGTATAATTAAATTTGGAAAGAGAGAATTTTTGATTTTTCAGTATTGTTTGAACTTTCAACAGGAAAATGTTTTTATATGTGATTTTATTAATGTATGATTTAAAAATATGAACTAGTTTTCCATTGGTGGAGACCTGAAGATGGCTGTTTCACCCCCAGGGAGAAATATGAGCAAAGGCACCAGGAGAATGGAGTGGTTTGTTAGTACACAGCTTTTACACGGTGGTAACAGGAGAGATGGTCTCCTGTGGTTTATATGGTCCCGAATTGTTGGTTGCAGTTGTTAAGGTAATGACATGTTTCAATAGGTTTGTAAGTGAGTTAGGCAGATACATCTGTGGAAGCCAAATGGTTTGATGGATAGCTCTGTTGGAAGCCTAATTGATTTCACACAGACTCACCAGTGCCGACAGAGCCAGATGCTGCACTGTGGTTATTCTTGAGAATTTTCCCCCTAAGATTAGGTTTATCAGGCAGAGGAGAACAGTGACCAGTTCGTATTTTAAAAAGAAGAGGTACACAGCCTTGCTCCTTGCTTAATATTTTTTACCTGTGCCAGAGTACACATATCTTGATAGAATTGGTGTTGTCTCCATATGAAAAGCAGTACTAACCTCCTACCTACCTGCTTTGGGCACTGTTCTAGGCAGCCTAGATGGACAGTTAGACAGACCAGAGTCCTTTCTCTGATCTAATTTTGTATGAAAAATAAATGTAATGTGTAAGAGGCAGGTAGGTGTACATGCTGTGCTGTAGTTCTTAGTTTTACATTCTGACATGGTCTATTTTAAAGCACCTGTAATGTAGAGCATATATTACACAAGTGTTTCTTTTCTGATTTGGGAGCACGTTCATTGTGAGGGTAAGCAACATTCTTTCAAATTGAAGGTCTCAAAGCAACATTCTTTCAAATTGAAGTTCTCAAAATTAACTTTCTCAGTAATAATACTTGAGTAAAAAAAGAGACTAAGGAAAAGAGGATAACTTGCAAATGCTTGTGAATTGGAATTCTCACTCCAGATGTTTATAAATGTTATACTTTATCTCTTGTGCCTAGTGTTAGGAGTCATTTTGATTTTGGGCCGTTTAGTTGGTTTTTAATTAATGAATGAGACCTTTTATTTTCCAATGACAACTTTATTTTGGGGAAGTGGGCACAAAGTCTTAACAAATGCTGTAGTATGGTTTAGCTATAAAAAAAATTCAGGGTTGTTTGAAGAAATACACATCTAAATGAAGAAATACTTTAAGTAGGTTTCTTTAAAAAGTTGCAAGTTTTGGTAATGATTCTGTTGCCTAAAACAGCCAGACTGTTTTTTCTTTAGAGCAAAAGAAACAGACAATACTGAAAAGCTCTGATTTGTATTGTTTCAAGTTTTCCTGAAAGTGGTAAACTGTTTTTGTTTGTTTGTTTGTTTGTTTGTTTTTTACCATTTTGTTACATTTATGTCTGGTTTGATGGGGGAGGAGACAGAGAGTGATAAAGATGGTCAGAAGGACAGTGGTTTGAGTCTCTGAGAGAGAACTGCCTTTGTTGACCTCTTCTCACTTACTCCTGTTAACTCCCACTATCTGGAAAAATATGTGTACCAGGAATTTCACTCTGTAAAGAAATGAAATTTGTTTGGAACAATTAATTCATTTTAAACTCATGAGGTTTTCAATATTCTTTAAAATAAGTGTAAGATATTACACTGAAGCATACTTTAACATTTTGATTAAAGTGAAGCATGAAACAATTTAAATATACCCAGTATGTAAACTTTTAAATGTTATCAGAAAGTGCTTTTTCTTGAAAATACTGGAACGTTTTAGATATTATGAACAGGTGCATAATTAATACTTGGTGTTTTCAAACACTTTTTCTCTAAAATAGAATCCACTCAAGAACCAGTTTTATTAAAGAAATAGCTTCATAAATGCTATAAATGGAGAAAAATGACACTATGCAAAACTAACTAATGACAATGGCTCATATATTTTAAATACTTGTTATATGTTCTTGGCACTGCCATAAGCTATTTACTTATATGATCTCACTTACTTTTTCACAGCAACCCTATGAGGATAGTATCATTTTTATCCCATTTTTTAGGGAAGAAAATAGAAGAATAGAAAAGTTAATAGTTCTTAAGTAGTGAGACTGGGATTCTTGCTTAGATGGTCTGTTTATAGAATACAATTTTTTAAGTATTGTACTGATTCTAAAGCATTTAATGAATATTGGTCTGAAATCAGTGCAGTGGTATGAAAGCTGTGGCTCTTACGGACCTCTGAGAGCTCATTGTTATGTATTTAGGAATTTCGTGAGCTGATTTGTAAACTTTGATACTGTTGAATCAACAATCCTTGGAGTCCTAACACCAGAGAATGGGCAAATCAGGGCTTCTTTTTGTGTGTGTGAAATTGGTTCACTAGCACACCGTTAATAACATTGTTCTCTACTAGCACTATTTGTCAAAGTACAGCTTCCAAAGCCTCACAGTTTAAATGGATATGGATGGAATAAAGACTTACTTTAATAGATTTTTCCCTCAGTGTCATGTGCATTACTGAGATAAACTGTTATTAGTATACTTAGAACTGAGAATATTAAATTTAAAAGAATTTATCCTAAATTTCATAGTAGAAGAGAGCCCCTTTCCTGGCTTCCAGTCTTTTTTCTGAGGATTTTGGAAAGACAGCCCTTGTCAGGTTGACTGCTGTTGATGGAAATAATAAACAATCTATAATAGGAATAGGAAAGAGTTTTATTTGAGCCAAACTGAGGACTGTAGCCTGGGAGACACAGATTCAGGAAGCACTTGAATTGTGTTCTGCTGGACTACGGCATAGGGGAGGCTTATAAAGGCAAGAATCGCAAGCTACATAAGTTGTTTGTCAATTATAATTGGAGCTGGCAAGACGTAAGGGTGCTTGTTAAGTAAGGATCGGTTAGGATATGAAATGGTTGCATAGTAACCGGGGGAGACCTTGAGACCGTAAGGTCGCAGCTGGCAGCGGCGGGCAGATACTGTTTTGAGAATGGCTGGTAGTGTCCTTCAGTCTGATACAGCTCAGAAAATTCAAGTTCTCAGGACTGCAGGAAATGTGTCTGAAACCACATCCACAATGTCCACTTGGCTCCATTTTGAATGCCTGGAACACAATTTTATATCTAGTCAGAACAAAGGACAAATATCGAACATGACAGGGGTCCATCCTTCAAGTTTTCAAATGAGAAAGTTTAGCAAATATACAGCAAGTCAGCATGACCTTGGTGTCTGGGAAGGGAACCTCATCTTTGAAGGAGTATTATCATTGGCCTCACAGGAGGCGGGGCATTTATCCCTCTCTTCAAAGTGGACATTCTAAGCAATCTGGTAAAATGTGTGTGTTTTTTTTTTAATGGTTTAATCAGGTGTCCAGTGCATGTTTGATGGCCATAAGGCAGGCATTCTCGTTAGCATAAAGTTAAAGCCAAATCATGTATAAGCCAGAATGACTTCCGCGAACTTCAATGTGTGAAAATTTCTTCAGTTACTACAGAATACAAAAGCAGTAGCTGCACCCAGATTTGAAAGATTCCTTTGACTACTAGCTGAGATAGTCTGAGGAGGAATGGAAAGAAGTTGGGCTAGGGGGCACAGAAGACCATGATAAGAGAATTCAGAGAAGGAAAGTTCATTAAAAAGTAAAACAAAGCAAAACAAAACAAACAGTGGGTGCCCGGAAGGTTTGTAGGATGTGCGTAAGCTTAGTGATTATATGCTTCTTTGATCCATAAAATAATTTTGAGTTTAATTTTGAAACCCTGGTTCTTCATCTTTCCTTGAAACCGTAAAGCATCATTCTCTGCTGATAAGAATCATTTTCTTGATAGTAGTTCAATTTAATAAATGTTTAAGCACTATGAATTGTAATGTTGATGCATTGCATCAAGTTATCAAATTTATCCCCTAATGTTCTCTTTAAGAAGACATATTCTTGCTTGCATATGGTGTTTAATGTATTCACAACGTTCTTCTGTTATGAAAATGCTCTTTTGAACATCTTCACATCCCCAGCTGGATCCTGCTTAGCTGAAGCAAAGCCTACATGAATGATAATGGATGTTCCTGATTGGGATAGTTGTAATAGTCCATTCTTGTCCTGTTTCTTTCACCTCCTTGTTAGTTACTTTTTTGGGATTTTCAGAATTTATGGGTTTATTATTTATTGGAGTAGTTAATGGAAGGAAATAGAAAGGGAAAGGAATGAGTGAGAAAATAAAACAATATGCACACACCAAATAGATGTCAAATGATTACATCCAAAGTTAGTTGCCAGATGGGATACAACTTAAATAAAACAAGGTAACTTATTTTTGTGGATAAAGAGAAGCCTGTGTGAATGAATATTTTATACCAATTCAATTTTATATTTACTTGACTTCATTTTTAATTTGAGGCAAATAGTTTTCTGTCCTTTTCACTTTTTATTAGCTGACTACTTGATAGATTAGAAATGAATGCTTAGGAGTCAGCAAAACCTGGTGTTTAAGTCGTGGCTTGAAAAATTTAGTAATTGTCACTTTGGAAAAGTAACCTCACTTCTGTATTTTCTTGTCCACAGCAGTAGTAATAATCCCTGTGACAGACGACCACAGGAGTTACTGACAAAGCTCCGAGTGCAATGCCTAATCAGAATAGGCACTCAATAGATGGGAGGGATAGGTATCCACAGATTAAAAAATGGACTGAATGTGAGAAGTATAGGCAATGAATTCTGATATTTGGGAGCTCATGTTAGAGAATTGACAAGTTTTCTTTTTTCTATGAAAGAAACTGAAGTATAATAAAGTAAATTGGGTCTGGATGCTTGGTGATGATGATGGTGGTGATGATGACTTTCCCTCTTTCTGCACAGAATGTTCCCCCAGACCTCTCCATCTGCACCTTTGTGCTGGAACAATCCCTCTCCGTCCGGGCCCTGCAGGAGATGCTGGCTAACACTGTGGAGAAATCAGAAGGGGCAAGTACTTTATTTATGTAGACTTGCAGAATTTTAACGGATTCAGCCACTGTATGAATGATTTCTTTTACAGGTTTTGGAGATTTTCTTTTCACTGAAATAAATCAATTCCTTTTAATTGTTTTCTTAAGTCTGACTTTTTGCTTTATCCACCAGATCTGTGATGTCTTAAAGAACTTCAAAAAAAATCCATCCTCAGGGTGATCTGTCCTTGAACCTCATGCTTATGTCAGTGATTAAATCTTCGGGGTATCTGTCCTTGAACCTCATGCTTATGTCAGTGATTAAAACAGAATCTTTCTTTGAGCATTTGTGTGTTTTCTTACATTTTCAGAGCTGTTGTTTTTAGTGTTTCAATTAACTTTATGCATTGCTGTCATTAATCTTTATTTCATTCTCAAATGCCTCTAACCATTTGTCTATGTTCTAAGCTTCCCTATGGCAAGTGAAATTTCATGGCACTCATATATTTTAAGTAACAAAATTATGATGATACAGCTTTAGTCAATTGTAATTTTGCAGACGGCCAATCATTTTCTTCTGAACACTGAAATTCCTACTCTGTCTCCTAATGGAGACATTTTTCTTTGAAAGCTGATTTGGTAATTTAAATTATGTTCTGTTCTATGCTGTGAGTGATTTCTGGGCCACTACCCATTCTTAGCCAATCCATTAACTTCTAGAATTAGGCAGGAGGATAAATGGTAAAATTTTTGTTTCCTATTTGTCACTATAGTAACTGCATTGTGTGGTATAATAAACTATACTATTTCCAGGAATGAAACTGAAAATTTTTATTTGCCACTGTTGGGCCATATGTTACTGTTATTGTCGTTAATCATTGTTCCAGTTTGGATAAGTAAAAAGATTAAAAGTGATATTATATGGTATAACAAAAAACAAGTGATCATTTCTGATGTAATGTATTTCCATTAGCCTTGTAGTTTTTTAAATTTTAGTGTCACACAGCTTAGGACTTTAATTGGTGTGTGCATTAATTTTAAATTTTAATAGGATACTACTAAATATGTAGGAGAAATTTTAGTGATTTTCATTTGATATTAGACTAACAGGTTATTTTTTAAAAGTTCCAAATATGTTATGTGTATTTTCATTCTTCTAGTTCATTTTTGGCTACAACAATGTTTGAAATTACCATATTAAACTACATAAAGTTTTTTTTTTTTAATCTTTTTTTTAATGCAAAGCTTTTGGAGTAGGCTTAAATTAAAGAGAAATAAAACCTTTCTCAATTCAACTAGTTTTCTTTTTACCTGGAATAACCCCTCCTGATTTTTAAACATCACTGAGGCGTATCAACTTTGAAATTCAAATCTGTCTTTACAAATAAAAATCCTTTTGCTTTTGTATGAGCATCTGGAAGAGTGTATCCTGTCATTTTTCTTAGCTTTGTATATACCGACTTATGACTAAATTGCCATAAATTTAATTTTTATACTGCTAAGCTGCTTTTTCTAAATTTAAACTTTTGAAAAGATGTTTTATCTCCCCCAGAATCATAAGAGTTGGATTAGGCAAGCTCTGAATTTTCTGTGTATATAAGAAGTGTTGAAAGTGCTATTTTTGGATTTATGTTTTGAGGATACTTACTAGTTGGAATTTCTGGATCCCTCCCTCAATATCTATTTAGTTGAATTTTATTTTGAGTTGTACTCCCTCTAGAAAGTTTCTATCAAAGATTAAGTAATTTATTTGATGTGTGGAACACTATAAAGTCCAGCACAGCTACCATAAGACATTAATTAGAAAATAAAAATTGAGGAAAACCTGCTACAGGAAAGGAACACATTTCACTGAGCTGAATCTCACTTTCAGACCAGTAACTTTTAGGATGAAACTACTGTCAAGTAGCTCAAGAGTATGCTATATTTGGGAGAAAGAAAGATTCTCTCTTAGACCTCAGAGAAGATCTGATGATGCCCAAGAGTGATATCTACAATATTTCACAACCAGTTTGGCACAGGCAACAGTTAATCAGAGTTGACCTCAGCCAGAGTCCTAGAATCAAGGTCTGGAGAGATTTGGAGGGGGTGGGGGTTGTCTGAGTGATTTGGGGGTGTCCTGGAGGAGTCGGTGGTCAGAGTTAGGGAACACTAAGGACTTGAGGCTAAGGTTATTTACCAGGAGGGATCGTTTTTCACTTTAACAACCATCTTAATCATGGTAGTGCAAGCCGGCTAACACCATGTCTGAGTCCATGTGACCAGTGGAGGCTGCTGGCACTTGGAGGAGTCAAGTCTTCAGACTTCATGGAATTCATATCCTCTTTACCAGGGCCTCCTATATATCCTTTAATTCATTTGGTAATCTTTGGCAAATACTTTTATAAAGCAAATGTCATCTCAAACAGTAAATTATGCTGTAGATTTGCTTAAAGAAAGAGCCCCTTTTACTTGGATGAGGTATGTCAGCAGTCTAATGTTAATTTTCATGAAATCATTTCATCCCTGACAAATTAACAGCGTATCAAAAAGAATCTTGTGCATTACTTGATTTCCCCACTCTTTCATGGTCAGCTTTCTTTACAAAGCCTTGTTCTTTTTAGAAAACAATCCTTCTTAAATTCTTTGTGTTATTCAACACACTGAATAATATTGATATTATTTAATGTCCAAAATGCTGTCATATGCACAGAGCAATATAAACACACTTGATGAGGATAAGGAAAAAATTTTCCGTCTGGAACCAGCCTTTTCTTTTTGTGGTGAATACAATTTTACTTGTATTTTTGGGTCCCATTGAATAAACACTGGAAGCCTAGCAGGAAATCCCTAACATTGTTGGTGCCAAAACAAATCATGAAGGTTATTGACAATGAAAGGAGACGTATCAGATGAAACAGGAAGAATACTACATAATTTATGAAGTTTTGATTCTACAGAGTTTCTCATTTTAACTATTAGTAAAATAACGAATATATGTGTGGCATAAGAAGCATTCTGAAAGGTTTCATCTACAGGGATTTTCTAAAATACCTGTTTAATAAGAAATGTGTGAAAAAAATGTGTGATAAGACAGATCTAGATCTGGTGTGTGTGTGTGTGTGTATATAAAATTCCGTTGAACATCATTTAGCTTTTATTCTTATTCAAAGCATATCAGCAGTAAATAGGCCAAGACCTACTTAGCTTTATCTAAATAGCTGCTCACAAAGCCTTTAAAATTCTGAGTGGCCACATGAAACAAGGAGAAAGTGACTACTGAAGCGGTGTCTACCCCTTTGGCCGAATTTTGTCTGAGCTTCTGTGTAGGCACATCCTTGCTTCTGTAATGTTTTCCTCTTCTCCGCCTGTGTTTCATGTGGTTCTGGATAACTTGCCCAAAGCTGAATCCACCTCTGTCTGTGTCTTCTCACTCTTCAGATTTATTTTGCATACCAGTGATAGAGCACAGGGCCAGAAGCAGGGTTTGTAGAATTTGAGAACTGTCTTGAGAATGCCAGCCGTGCCATGTATTCACTTTGTGGCTTTGGGGAAGGTCAGCCAGGTGTAGTGATCATTGAATGATGATGTATGTGGAATATTTAACATGGATTTAGCAGTGGCTATTTTTTCTTTTTCTTTTCTCTTTTTTTTTTCTTAGTCTGAGCTGTTTCATTTCTCTTTTTTTAATTGAAGTATAGTTGATTTGCAATCTTGTGTTAGTTTCTGGTGTACAGCATAGTGATTCGGTATATATAGATACATGTATTGTATATTTTTCAGATTCTTTTCTATTATATAAGCTATTGAATATAGTTCCCTGTGCTGTACAGTAGGACCTTTTTGTTTATCTATTGTGCACATAGTACTTTGTATCTCTTAATCCCAAACTCCTAATTTATTCTTCCACCCCTTTTTCCCCTGATAACCATGAGTTTGTTTTCTATGTCTGTGAGTCTGTTTCTTTGTGTAAAATAAGTTCATTTGTCTCATTTTTTTAGATTCCACATATAAGTGATACCATATGATATTTGTCTTCCTCTGTCTGACTTAACTTCACTTAGTATGATAATCTCTAGGTTCATCCATGTTGCTACAAATGGCATTATTTCATTTTTCATGGCTGAGTAGTATTCCAGTGTGTGTGTGTGTGTGTGTGTGTGTGTGTGTGTGTTTGTGTATACCACATCATTATCCATTCATCTGTCAGTGGACATATAGGTTGTTTCCGTGTTTTGGCTGTTGTAAATTGTGATGCTGTGAACATCAGGGTGCATGTATCTTTTCAAATTGGAGTTTTCTCCAGGTAATATGCCCAGGAGTGGGAATGTTGGATCATATGGTAAAGTCTGTATTAAGATTTTTAAGGAATCTCTGTAACAGTGGCTATTTTTATTGTTTTATTTATTCTCATTCTCATACCTGTATATTTCCTTGGTTGGACTGTTGCTAATCTTTGACTGCCTTTCCGCTAGCTTTGGTGGCTTCCTTCTCTGAGCTCTTGGCTGGTCCTAGACCCCTCTCCTTTCCTCCAGTTCTGGCATGTAGTCTTGCCAGTTCAGTGATAGCACAGTTATGTTAAAAGACAGAGTCAGTGATAACATTTGCTTATTTCTGTGTGTGTTCTAGTTAATGAAGTTTAGTAAGTTAGGTGATCCAATGCTTTTAGCTATTTGTTTTATTATACCTTGCTTAATTCACAAACATTTAGGATGAACACTTTCTCCATACAATTCTATTTTTGTAATGTCTAGTTTAATGTAAGGATTTCATTTCACTGAAGCACAGATATGAAGTGAGAGTTGACACAGTATAATGGAAAGAACTCTAGTTTTGCAGTCTATGACGTTTATTGAAATTCTTTTCCAAATAATTAATAATAATTTTCCAAGTAATATTTGTAATGGTTATCATTTGTTGATAAGGCATGGCTTTTGTTTAATGCCATGAATATATTAAGTGGCTTACTTGTATATACTATTAAGGAGAGTGTATTTTACAATTATAACATTAACTGTTCTTCCTGTGATTTGGTTTAGCTGTTTCTGGGAGAATTGTAGGAGAACTGTCCCTTTTGACTTCAGCTTGTAGCCACTTGACTATTGGTACCTTGTTGTTAGACTATTAGTAGCTTGAACCCAGAAATAAAATAAAATTAAACCAATTTTTGCCCCTTACATCCTCCTTTTTGGTGGAGAAGTAGGTTGAAATTAGTAATTTCGGTGATTGTGATTGGTATCATTCATCCAGTTTATGTCATATATTTTCCTCATTATTGTAGGTAATTGGTAATTTTCTATAATTTAAAATACAAATGACACTCTAAATATAAAATTCACAATGTAAATATTATAAATACTATTTATGATCAGTAAGTCATGCAGTTCTAATCATTCAGTTATTTAATGCAAACTTCAAACATAATAATATGAGATATACTTTATAAGGTTCTGTGGCTAGAAAGATGAATAATAAGTGATTTTGTCATCAGTACGTTCATGGTCTAATGCAGGAATAGAAGAACTATTATAGTACAATATGCTGTGTGTCATCATAGAAGTGTAGATATAACTACAGTGTTAGCACAGGAAGGAACTGGGTATGTGGAGCTTGGCATTACTCTTGAATTTTCTTTGGACTTTCTACAATCATTTCTAAGACAAGAAGAAATAATATTAAACCAATTAATATGAGAATCATTTAAAATGTTCTCCGAGGAACAATTTGATCTCATTAGGCTATTGATCTCATTAGGCTATTCTTTAGAATTCTGTTAGAAAATAGCACTTGCCAGGACAGTGTGTAACATATCCAGAGATATTCTTAATATGATGTTTTATGTTTCAATTTAATGAAATGATTTATTATTTTACATGAAATGTAAGAATATTTCATATTTCTAACTTATATACTGTCTTGTAATTAAAGTTATAAAATACCACAGTGACTTAATTACTTATAGAGAGAAACATCAGAGTCAGACATGCTCAGTTTATGAAAAAGGAAGTTATAGAATATAGAGTATTATTAATACAGTTGTGCCATTCTTCTAATAAAACCTCTGCTTTTTGAAAGCATGTCGTCCGAGAATATTCAAAAATGTGTCAAGAATCAAGCAGCTGAATTTACTGGTAAATGAGGTTTTTTTAAGTACATTTTTCAAACATTGAAGCACCATAAATGGGTTTTTAAAAAATACATTTATCAAACATTGAAGTACCAATTTCAGGCAAGTAATTGCACTTAAGATCATTTTATATGAATGTAAGATCAGAAGCTGCAGTTCAGGAAGATCTGTGCTGAGTTTCATAGTGGGTTAAGCACATAGATTGTAGAGCAAACTCCTTGAGTTAAATTACTGGGAATCTTGGGAAAGCTGTGCCTCAGTTTTGTCGTTTATAAAGTGGGGGAAATAATAGTGTTGTTGTAAGACTCCAAGAAGTCAATATAACTAAAATGTATAGAACATTCATGACACACAGGAAGCACTATAGCTGTGCTGTTGTCTTGACTATTATGGTGTTTGCTTTAGGAATGCAAATGTTTTCTCCAGCAGATTGGTTGAAATATTAAAAACATATTTGATCCATATATTAAAAGCCAAATAAGGAAACAGCATCAAAACTCCCAATTACCTGAAGGCTCCAGAGAGTTGGGCTCCAGAGAGTTGGAAAAAAAGCAGGGAGATTTAGAAAATGGAATTGGTACAGTTGAGTTTCCCATTTTTCAGGCTTTTAGCCTGAAAGTCGGCTCAAGTCAGTACTATGTAGTTGCTAAAATACTGAAAGGACATGAACAGTCTCTCTAAAGACAGAATTCTGGGCCTTTGGAAAGTCAAGGAGTAATTTTGGAAAAGAGAAATACAGAGAGAGAGAGCCCCAGATTCTATGCATAAACTCTACCCACGTCTCTAGCTCATGCTTAAGTGGTGGGCAGGTGTCAGTTCAGTTACCACTGCTCAGAGCAATACTGAACTGAGATTCGCAGTCAAAATGCCACCAGGCATTTTGCATTTTGCAGTTTGAGTCTCACCAAGTTGATTGCCTGCTAAAACAAATACAGCAGTGTTCTTCAGAGGTATATAGCAGAATCCAGAATCTCAACAACATAAAAGGACAGGATGAAATTCATAATTGCTTGACATATGTAGAAATATGCAAATATGACCTGATCTCAAGGCTACCAAGAACAACCCAGTAATGACCTTACCAGACAAGGATTTAAAGGAGCTATTATGACTGTGTTCAGTGAAATCAAGGAAAATATGTTTACAGTGAACAAAAAGATTCAAAAACTCAATGTACAAAAATTAGTCAAAGAAACAAAAATGGAATTTTTAGGCCTGAAAACTGAAATATCTGAAAAGTTTACATGTCTAGCAAATGGTAGACCTGGGATACAACTCCATCTCCGTTGGGCTCTGAAGTCTATGCTTTTGAGCTCTTTACTATGGATTATCTGTGTAGTGAGAGGAGAGCAGTGGGAGAGCCTGAGGAAGTCACTACTGAAGCAGTGGGAGAAGAGGAGGGGGATCCTCTGGAAGGCTCCGGGAAGTTGCAGTCTGAGAGATGAGAGGACAGTCAGGAGAGAATAGTTTCAGAAGCAGTGTGTAGTAGTTTCTGTGATTGCTGTAACAGGTTACTCCGGGCCTGGTGGCTTGAAACACCATGAACTTTATTATCTTAAGGTTCTTAAGGAAGAAGTCTAAAATTTGTCTCAATGGGCTAAAATCAAGGTGTTGGCAGGACTGTATGACTTTGGTGGCTCTAGGGAGGAATCCATTTCCTTGCCTTTTCTAACTTCCATTCTTGACTGGTGGGCCATCCCCCATCTTCAAAGCCAGCAACATACTATCATGTTACATATCCACATACTCTGTGGATTAGGATGTGGATGTCTATGGGGTGCTATTATTTGGCCTACTACATCATGGAAGTACTGGGTTTCAGTAAGATGTTGGCAACATCACATGAAAATCAGAAATCTAGTTGTATAAGGACTGAAAAGTGTACTTTAGTTTGACAGCAGCCTGGCTTTTCTGCAAATCAGTCGATATTAATTTCAGTCTATCTTTTATATAGATACAAATTCATAGCTTTACACACATTTTACATTTAAAAGACTTTATTCTCTGAAGAGTTTTCTGAATTTTCAGTATTTATTGGTCATTCCAAAAATGGTCCTTAATTTTTCTTTAATATTTCTATCTAAATATACTTAATATTCTTTTATGTCTTTATTCTTCTGGTATTTTGGTACATGTTCAGGGGCACAACATCTCAAAGACTTACTTGTTCAGGGTTTGGGCTGGCAGGGCAGGTATCAAAAATTAAAAGTTAATGTTGCTTCCATTCTGGTTTTTATTTTCATATTAATTTTTTTCCATTTGCTATCTCTTCATTAAAGTGAATTGGGGTAGTGTGGGGAAAGAGGAAGGGTTAACAAAGGGACCAGAGCCAAAGACTGAACAGGGCTAATTTTGATAAAGAAAAACAATACTGCACTCACAGTTTTTATTTTTGTGTCATCAAGATGCCTGCCTGGACTATGGGGTAGGGCATCAGTACATTTTATACATTAATACTGGTAAAAGTCATTAATGACACATAAAGAGCACAACCGACAAAACAAAAAAATAAATAAATGGGACTACAACAAACTAAAAAGGTTCTACACAGCAAAATAAACAACAAAGTGAAAAGACAACCTATGGAATGGGAAAAATATTTGCAAACCATATTATGTGATAAGGGATTAATATCCAAAATATACAAAAAACTCATGCAATTCAATAGCTAAATAATTCAATTAAAAATGGACAAAAGACCTGAATAAACGTTTTTCTAAAGAAGATATGCAAAAGGCCAACAGATACATGAAAATATGCTCAATCAACATCACAAGTCATTAGGGAAATGCAGTTCAGAACCACAATGAGGTGTCACCTCACAGCTGTTAGGATGGCCATCATCAAAAAGATAAGAGGTAACAAAAACTGGTGAGGTTATGAAGAAAGGGGAATCCTTGTGCACTCTTGGTGGGATTGTAAAACTATGAGAAACAGTATGGGGGATCCTCAAAAACTAAAAATGGATCTACCATATATGATCCAGCAGTTTCACTTCTTGGAGTATATCCAAAGGAAATGAAAACACTAACTGGAAGAGATATCTGCACCCCCATGTTCATTGCAGGATTACAATAGCCAGGACGCAGAAGCATCCTAAGTGTGTATTGATGGATGAATGGATAAAGAAATTGTGGTATACATGCACAGTGGAATATCTTTCAGTTGTAAAAAATGAGGAAATCCTGCCATTTGTGACATTTTGGATGGACCTTGAGGGTATTCTGTGTAGTGAAATAAGTCAGAGAAAGACAGATACTATATGATGTCACTTATATGTGGATTCTGAAACAACAGCAAAACGAACTCATAGAAAAATAAATCAGATTTGTGGTTACCAGAGGTAGACAGGGGGAATTGGAGGAAAGTGGTCAGAAGGTACAGATTTCCAGTTATAAGATAAATAAGCACAAGGGCTATAGTGTACAGCATGATGTCTATAGTCACCACTGCCGCGTGGTATAGGGAAGTTGCTAAGAGAGGACATCTAAGAGTTCTCATTGCAAGGGAAACATTAAAAAAATTTTTTTGCTATCTCTTTATTTTATCTACATGAGATGATGGATGCTAACTAAAGTTACTACGTAATCATTTCACAAATTAAGTCATTATGCCATAGAATTTAAGCTTATACCGTAATATATGACATATGTCAATTATATCTTAATAAAACTGGGAAAAGTAATTAGTGCCTACCATGCATGTAGTATAAAAATATACTTAAATTTCAATTTAAACTTAAATTCTGGAACCATTTCAATCTCCTATTTTCATAACAGTAATACAGCAATGTATAAAATGAAAGTACCTTCTTTGTAATCCTTTCTCCCCCTGAAGATAACGACAGCTAAGATTGGTTTATATCCATCTTGAACATCATGTATAAAAATATTCTTACATAAACAAGATCATAATAGAGACTGTTATACCATCTTCTACTACTTAATCATATATGCTTAGAAAAGTAGGGACACAAATAGTCAAAAGGAAGAGAATCCAGATTTAATTGATCAGGGCTCTGGCTCAGACTGTGCATAGTTCTCTTGACTCTGTTCTTCTCTGTTTGTTTGGTTCTTGAGCTAGTTTCCCTCATGATTACAGCGTGACTGCAGCAATTTCAGGGATGCTAACCAAATCAGCATCACCCATAGGCACACAAAGGAGCTGACTTTCTTACTTTGTGAGAGTAAAGAGGTTTTCCCAGAAACCTCCTGGTAGCCTGCCCCTTACCCACTGTCACATACTCATGCCCACATTACTTACTGGCAAGGGGAAATGTGGCCAACACAACTGGCTTAGAGCATGAGGATGGATAGAGGAAAGGATACTGCTACAAAATTAGGGCTTGAGGGGAAGAAGGAGTAGGGTTATATATGTAAATGAATTTTGGGTAATTTCTTACCTTCTTTGCTATGATACACAGCAGACATGGAGTTAGCATCCTTCTGCCTTAGTTAAAAAAAATTTATTTATGTTTGGAACGCTCCAGTTTCTTGAGCCAAACCAGGTCTAGCCAGTTAAATCCTCATGTGGGAGAAGAAATTGAGTCTGTGCTCAGTTGTCTCTATAGCTGGGGAGTGGAAAACCCAAGTCTCTACTTCACTCACCTGTCTCGTGCAGTATTTATTCCACAAGAGTGCACTGGGTAGCTATTGTGAATTCTGAGCTGGAGATACAGACATAAATAAAATGAATTTTTACTCTTGAGGAGTTCAGTGATCTAATAGTGAAGAGAAAAGGTAAATCAATTATTGAATGTGGGTGAACTATGCTTTGATAGTGAACAGTTCAATGAGAGTACAGAGGAGACCGCTGATTACTTACCCAACACTACGTCCCCTGTGTGAAGGCATACATACCGTCATAAATGGCTGAGGTCTTCAACAGGGAAAAGCAGTGAAAAGCTTATGGATTGTTCTGTTTATATTGTAGACAATATGATGTTACTAGCTGTTTATATTGAAACTGAAATTCCCCGGTATTTAGTAAAAGCTTAACATTTTATTTCAAAAGGCTGGGTTTTATTTACCTTGCTGTTCAAGAACATCTCTGATAAAGCATAAATACTGCTTTGGGAATGGAGCTGTGATGCTAATAAGTTAACGAATTTACTGGCTTGATGTGTTGGTTAGCCAGCATCCTGTCTAAAGCCTCTGTGCATAACCATCTACCTGTCTTCCATCTGTGAAATTGGTGCAGTGATTTAAAAAGTGAATGTAATAATCTCCTAAAGAACTTACAGCTAACAAATACTCACTGAGCAACAACTATTTATCTACTGCTTATGTGACTGGGGCCATTTGTCTGTGGTTGAAATCTGCACCTTCTATTTGTAGACATTTTCTTACTGTCTTTCTGTCTCTAGAAAGACTGCTTTCTACTCTGAAGCTCTGGATACTGCATATTTCTATGTATTTGAGTGATGTGGTTTCCAGAGACTTCAGCACCAAACCCAATAAGGAGGTCAATTTAATCAACATGTAATTTAATTACACTGCCACAGTTACACACTGTTTTAGATTAGGAATCTTGAATGTACAGATTATTTTATTTGATTAGTGTCATTCAGTTTGAGCACCTTCCTCAGTTTTTTTGTATTTAAAATAAAAAGTATTTTTCATGTGTAAATGTTTGATAGCAAATGAATCAGATAGTAAATTTATGTGATAAACTGTTCCTGAATTTACCAGTGATTTAAAGATATTCATAACCTATTGAGCCAAACCACTTCTAATTTTTATTCTCCTAAAGTATACTTTCTTAAAACATTCTAGTTTAATTTGACAGAATACATCCTTCTTTCACTACTTTTTATCAAATGCTCTCTCCATTACTCCCCCCACACCCTCAACTAGTGCTGTTTGTTACCTTTCTTGAGTTTTCTCCAAAATTTCTTTCCTTCTGACACACTATGTATTTCTGTTTTTATTTTTTAAATAGATTGTCCTCATTAGAATGTAAATCCTATGAGTTCAGAGCTTTTGATCTGTTGTGTTCGCTTGCATTACCACTAACACTAGGGCAACGCATGTTATGAACCAGATATTCAGTAAATATTTGCTGACCTGAAGGATTGCAAAACAGGATTTATAAACCAAAATTAAGGGGCTGAAAATTGCCTCAAATTCTGTGTCTGCTGCTATGGTAAGAGTTCTGACCCTAGGCAGAACTTTGACTGTTAGGCGCAGCTATTTTTCACCTTGTCCTGCTTTATTGTGACAGAAAAGGAATGTATTTAGAAGGGGGTTAGGTAATCATGTATCCTTGTTTGCCTGGCACAGTTCAAAGTAACACATGTCATGGTTAATTCCTGTTACCCCCTTTTCACTGTCTCATAGTGTCCCAGGCTGGGTGAGAAATTATGTGGCCATCCCCAGTTATGGTACCTTTGTGAATCAGATAAAAGTTACAGAACTGTTCCCCAGAAAAAATTAGATCATTTCCACTCATACAAAATCATATAGTTTCAGATTTGGAGACTTAAAAGAAATCCAGGCAACTCTTTTGACTTGTAGACACACACTCTCAGGGTCTATACTTTTATGCAGCTAATCTCAGACCTGTGAGAGAAAGATAGAGACCAGTGGGAATCCATATACCTTTGAGACCAGATGGAACATTCTGACAGTGAGCGTGAGGCCAGGACTGGCGGTATGATTATCTTCATGTGACTTCTGAGATAATGATGAGGCCATGAGCTCTAAGACCACTTGGAGCTGGTTTAGAGTTCTTTACTGGAACAGGAAACCTTAGGATTGTCCTTCGACTAATGACAGGGTCCAGAGAGCTGTACACCAAGGGCACACAGAATGGGCTCTGTGTTGTCGGGCACAGATTTCCATAGTTCTGGAGAAAGTGAACCTCATATGAGATAAAAAGAACCTATTGAAATCATTGCATTATTTGACATGAGAAAAAAGTGTCCCAATGAGATTAGACAGCTCAAAGAGAAAGAGAGGGATGACAGGTAAATGACAGCAGAGACAACAGAAGAAGCAACATTAATCTGGCAAAATTTAATGCTCCAGAAGCTAGAGTTACTTGCATTTGTTCACTTTACAGATGTATAATGAATAACTGTAAATGGGGAGGGAGAGCCTGCAGGACAGGACGTAAGTGGAATCTGTGTGTTGTAAACATAAACAACAGTATCTTGGGGGGTGAAGGAATAAAAACAAGATTCCAGGGGAAAAGATTAAAAACAGATTGTCTTTACACACCCAAGGCCTGGAGCTTTTGTTTTGTTTTGTTTCTAGTAGAGGTTTACAGAAGTATTAGTGTATATAACAATTCTGTTATGAGTAGGAAAATGAATTATATCGTGTATTTATTCATGAGGTATAATTTCTATACTTCCAGAATGGATTGGAGGTAAATGTTTCATACATATGTAAATTCAGTAGACTTGAAGGCAGTGACGACACCGTAAGGAGTTTTTGGTTCATCTGAAGACTGTTCAGGAATTGCTTAGAAAGAAATCTGTGCACAGGGTGGATGCAGCCAGTGATTAGATCGCACTCCCGATGTTCTGTCCAGGACTGCTTTGATTATGGCTTCTTTCTAGGTCTTTAGCTTGCCCTGCAACTGTTGAACAACTGTACCCTGAGCAGACTATTCCTAATTTGATTGTTGCCAGGTGACCTCAGTTTTTAATGAAGGGATGTAAGTCTTTAGTTTTCCTTTGTGCCTATCTTTACTTAGGTTTTCAAACTGTCCATTCTCTATCCAAATTGGACTTACCTGAATATGCGCTATTTTCCCCAGTTACATAAACTCACATTCTTACCACCCTAGTTCCCCAGCTTAGAATTCTGGGCCTTTCAGAAGTTTACCCCATCCTTCTGTGCTTATCAAGAAGGTGTCTTCCTGGAAGCTTTTCATAATCCTTCCAGCCAGAAGTAATATTTCTACTCCTGCATCCATGTCACTGGGTGTTTAAGTTTTCCTATATTTCTCTCATTTTATAATAATTGTTTGGTATGTCATACATAATTTCTTTACACTAGGATATGTATTTTTAATATCTGAAAATGTTTTTATTTCACTTAATTTTTTAAAGCAGTTTTAGATTTACAGAAAATTGTTTGGAAATGTCTCATAGCCTCTCTCTTCCTCCACACCCCCTGATATAGTATCTTGCATTAGTGTGGTGCATTTGCTATAGATGATGAACCAGTATTGACAAGTCATTATCACTCAGTTCATAGTCTACATTAGGGTTCACTCTTTGTGCTGTACATTCTAAAAGTTTTCACAAATATGTAATGTCACATATCTATCATTACAGATATCATACAGAATAATTCTACTGCCCTGAAAGACCCCTGTGCTTCACCTATTCATGCCTCCCTCCCTCTAACCAATGATCTTTTTACTGTCCCCGTAGTTTTGCCTTTTCCATAATGTCATATACTTAGAATCATACAGTTTGTAGCCTTTTCATACTGATTTCTTTCATATAGCAATATACATTTAAGGTTTCTTTATGTCTCTTCCTAGCTTGATAGCTCATTTCTTTTTATTACTCAGTAATATTCTATGCTTATATGTACAGTAGTTTGCCTATCTATTTACCTGTTGAAGAACATCTTTGTTGCTTCCAAGATTTGGCAATTATGAATAAAGCTGCTGTAAACTCATGTGCAGGTTTTCATGTAGAAATAAGCTTCCAGCTCTTTAGGGTAAATACCAAGGAGAGAGATTGCTGGATCATATGTTAAGAGTATGTTTATTTTGGTAATCGCCTGCCAAACTGACTTCCAAGGTGACTGTACCATGTTCCCTTCCTGTTGCTCCACATCCTCATCAGCATGTGGTGGTGTCAGTTTTTGGATTTTAGCCATTTTAATAGTTGCGTAGTGGTATCTGATTGTTATTTTAATTTGCAAATTCCTGGTGACATATGGTTGACCATCTCTTCATATGCTTATTTGCCATGTGATTTTTTTTGGAATGTCTCAATAGACATTGAGATCATTTGCCAAATTTTTAGTTGAGTTGTTCATTTACATATTGTTAATTTTTAAGAGTTCTTTGTATAGTCTTACTACCAGTCCTTTATCATATATATGTTTTGCAAAGATTTTCTCCCAGTTGTGGGCACTCTTCATTCAGCTAACAGTGTCTTTCACAGAGCAGAAGATTTAAGTTTAATGAAGTCCAACTCAACAGTTTTCCTTTCCTGGATCACACTTTTGGCATTGTATCTAAAATGTCTTTGCCAAAGCCAAGGTCACCCAGATTTTCTTCTATGTAATCTTCTAGGAGTTTCAGAGTTTTCTGTGTGATACTGTGTGTGTGTTATATTTAATCTGTGATGTATTTTGAGCTTATTTTTGTGAAAGGTTTAAGATCTGTATCTATTTTTTTTAAAAAAATTTTATTGTTTGCAGATGTTCAGTTGTTCCAGCACCATTTAGTGAAAAAACTTTACTTTTTCCATTGAATTACCTTTGCACCTTTGTCAAAGATAAATTGATTCTATTTGTGTAGGTCTATTTATGGGTTCTCTGTTCTTGTCTATTGATCCATTTGACTGTTCTTTCACTAGTACCACACATCTTGACTGCTGTAGCTTTCTTTATACTCAGTCTTGATGCTGTGAAGGGTCAGTTCTGCTCCTGTATTCTTCTCCTTCAGTGTTTTACTTTCTCATGTAAACTTTAGAATTAGTTTCTCAATATCCACAAAATAACCTGCTGGGATTTTGATTGGGATTACATTGAATTGTTTTGTTAAAATCATTGTATCCCTCATTGCACCCATCATTTTTTTTATAGTAAATGGACATGGAACTTATGTAAGAGTTTATTATTGTAGGAGTTTATTATTATTCATAGTAGTTCTGTCTAGAGTTTATTTACGATTAGTGTTGAATTTGATATTTTCCCCCACTGGCTAAGCAGAAGCCTCATCATTATCCACGACTGGTGAGTTCCTTCCTTGTTAATTGTGATACCTTTTCAGTCATGCATTCAATTTGCACATTCTCAGATGAATTATTTTGTGCTAAATATTCTGTCACAGATCAATCTATTATTGTGCCCAAACAGCACTGATTTAATCATCACTGTATTTTAGGAATGTTTTAATATTTAATAGGGCTAGCTATACCTCATCTCTTTTCTTTTTTCCCTCATTAATTGTCCATACTCTTCTTGACCATTTATTTTCCAAAGTGAATTTACTTGTGGTACTTAATTGAACTTAGTTATTCTGATAAGAGCCTGTGTGGAAGAGAATTACTAAATTATTTGCTTAGCACTCATCCATTTGAATTTGTTAACATTAAAGTTTATGTGAGAGCCATTTTAATATATTCTGCACTTAGAAAAAGGAGGTACTGGTAATTTTGACTTAGTGTCTATACATTCCTAAAGAGTTGGACAAATCCAGATATTCAGAAATACAATTTAAATAGTATTACAGGAGCTTTTCCTGTTCTAAAAGAGGAATAATTTAGGATGAATATATCTTAGTCCTCTATTTCCCAGTTTAAATTTTAAAAGAAAAAATTTAAACTTCCAGATGAAAATTCTAAAACTTTTCCTTGAATTAAGTTGACTGTAACAGTGTAGGAGATTGCCAGGTTTATTGTATTGTGTAAGTCTGTATCATTGTTTCACATTATTTGACAAATTCAAAAAATTTTCTGCCTGATTAATACAAAAATCAGAGTAAAGACAGGAAGTGGGACTAAAGTATAATTCAGAATTAATGGACTTTGTGACTTCATTTGCTTAATTAAATTTATGGTGAGTTTTTTTTTTTCTCAAACTGAAGGCAGAAAGGACTTTGTGGCCTCATCTAGTTTAAGATCAAATCACATTTAATATTGTAATATGGAATGATTCTTTTCTCTTACTCATGATTTCCCCAATTAATGCCACATCTGTTTGTCCTAATTTAATACTTTGTATTTTTCATTTAAAAAATTACTTGGCTTGCTTCTGGGAGCATTTAGGCAGATACCTCAGTTTGAAGTCCAGTGAATCTTTAATTCTCTTATTTGTGAATGTATATATAAATGAAAAAGAAAATAGAAATGCAGAAAAAGAAATACAAAAACAGAAAAAAAAATCTTTACAAACTAATGAGACTAATAGTTATAGGAGAGAATGCAAGTACACAGTACCTAACCCAGTATCTATGACAGTAGGTTCTCAATAAAACTTAGTTTCTTTCCCCTTCCACTGTCTAGGAATAAATTCTTTGCCTGTTGAACTATAATTAACCCATCTAAATGCCAGTGTTTCAATAAAAGTATATAATGTGGATTTATTTTAATTCCTTCTTAAATGGCAGTTTTGGCCACTTACTCAAGAAATAACTAGGCACCAAGAAGTCTGTATATCACATGTTTTTTGGGAGGGTGTCCTAGGGGGGAGGGACACATCTAGGCCAAAAACAAAGTAGTTTCAATTTATTCTGAATCTTTTATTGTTTGAATCAGGACTTGTTTGAAAAAAATTAAAGGAAAATTTGAATAGTTCCATCTCCAAGTTGCAGTAGACTAGTACTGTAGCTGAAGTAAACAACAAGAATGAAACTAGGAAAGCTTTAAAAGGAGGCAAATAAACATGATTAAATCACAAATGGAAATCTGTTTGAAACTTGTGAAGTAGCTGGGACCTGAGAAGGCCGAAGTCCCAGAGACCAGAGAAGTACATTGAGGTGGGCCTACCATTCGGTCTACTACTTTTCTCTTTGGGCAAATACTAAGTATTAAGCTGGGCAGGGATTGAGACAGGAAGGCCTGAAAGCTTTGTATAATCTCAGGAGTCTGGAGAGGCAAAAGTTACAGTTTGGGCCTACTAAGATAGTCAGAACTTGAGTGTACAAGATCTTGAAGGAAAAGGGGACAGAGAGAAATAAGGCTTACCTTCTGCAAAGGTGTTCCCCCTCAAGGCATTTTATTGTTCTTAACTGTGTTGGAAACCAGCTAAAAAGCTTAGCAGAAAGCAGCTAAAAAGTTTAACATTACATTAATGTGTGACTAAATACTGATTATACAAATCAATACTATCAATGACTTGTGGGGTTTAATTCTTGTGCTGGGAAGGTTAAAAAAAAAATCATGTTTCAGTATTCATTCAGGAGTAGTGGCCCTGGTAATCACTCTAGGTTCTCATGTGTGGCCCCTGGATATTTTCACATTTGAAGTAGAGGTGAACCAGAAGTAGTCTGAGTCTTACTAAATCTGAGACCCAGTCTTCAGTCTACTCGGCTCCAGACTGAATTGAATTGATCTACTCATCATATAGCTGGCAGCCTTTGATATTCTCTTTAGAGAAAAAAGCATCATCTAGCTTATATACAAATTTAATATGTAATATCTGACATATGATTAAAAGAACTATATAAAAAATCAGGACAGCAGAAATAGACCCATAGGTGGTTCAAATATTGGGATTTTAAGTTACAGACCTTAAAATAGTTGGGGAATCTACAGTAAAAAAATCCAATGGCAATTCTAATACAGAAAAACACAGTAAGTAAAACAAGAACTCAGTAGGTGAGTTTAACAGCAGCTGGGACATAATTTAAGAAAGGATTCGTGCGCTAGAAAGTAGACCAGTCAAAAATGTGCAGACTAACACATACAGAGAAAAAAAAATATAGAAAATAAAAAAGTCATAAGAGGTACTGGATGTGGTAGTAAACTCTAATATGTGATTGGATTTCCAGACTGGGATGGAGGCAATGTTAGAAGATTTAATAGTGTATAATTTTTCAAAATTAATGAAATACATTAATTCACAGTTTCAAGAAGCACTACAAATCCTAAGGAGGTTTATACATAGAAAACCACAGCTTGGTGTATCATAGTAAAATGACTGAACATCAGGATAAGAAAAAGAATCCTAAAAGTAACTAGGAGGGGAAACACTAAAATAGCAGCAATAAAACTGCTATTATCTGACTGTGCAACAGAAAATTATAACTAGAAGACAAAAGTATGAAAGTTTTAACATGGAGAACACAAATAGTCACTAACTCAGAATTCACTACCAGTGAAACATCCTTCTAAAGTGAAGGTGAATCAAAAGTATTTCCAGACAAGTAAAATTGAGATAATTTGGAGATAGGAGGTACAGTTCTTCAGGAAGAAGGGATACACGTGGAAAAAAGTAAGTGCAGGAAGAGAAGAAGACAGCGTCAGTGTGTTGCCACATGTAAATTAATACTGACTAAACCAAACAATCGTATTAATGCCTTGTGAGGCTTAAAAAATATGTGCAATTTAAATGCATGACAATAATCATATAAAGGATAGAAGGTACAAGATTTTTAAATGAGTTCTAAGGTTCTAGCTTTTCCTGGGAAGTGATAAACAGGTGAAATCTTGAATTATTTTAGTAAATGTTCATTAAATGGGTGAAGGTGGGCACTGTTAGAACTAAAAAGTGAACTTAGCAAAGTAACAACTCACTATAAATTTTCATTTACATTTTTATATATTAGCAAAAAGTGAATACAAAATAAAAATTTCTAAATGATGTGTAATAACACATCATACATCTGGAAATAATTCTAATGAAAGACATGCAAACCTTTCCATAGAAAATTGAGAAACATTTTGAAGGAAATGAAAGATGACCTACAAAAAGCAGGATATATGAGGTCGGAAGGCTGAATATTAGAAAGATGGCTGTTCTCTCCAAATTCATCTGTAGATCAATGCAATCTCAATCAAAATCCCACCAGGTTTTCTTTTTGTGTGCATGGAAATTTAAGTCTATTCTAAACATTATAGAAAATGAAGAGGATCAATATTAGCAAATATGATATTGAAGGAAAGAACAAAATTGGGGCCATTGGCTGCCAGATATCACAACTTATTTTGATGATACAGTGGTTAAGATACTTTGGTATTAGCACAGGCTTAGAAAAGTAGGCCAGAATAGAAAAGAATTCATAAATACATCCACAGATTTGTAACTTGATTTATGATGAAGGTGGCAGTGTAGTGCAGTTTTTGTGAATGGTGCAAGGTCAGTTGAATAGCTAAATGAGGGGGGATATGAAGCTAAATTCCCTCTCTTTACCATACACCAGAAAAAGCAATACCAACCAGATTGTAGGTCTCAGATAAGACCTAAAATAATCAAATTTCTAGAAAACAATGTAGGAGGATCTTTTCAGGAGAAAAAGCACCAGCAATGAAGGAAAAGATTGATAAATTGTACTACGATCAAGAACGTCTGTCACCAGAGTTACCAGTAAGAGAAGACACAGACTGGGAGGAGAATTCTTGAAAAATACTAACAATTCTGACAAATCAGTAAGATCAAAGATAGCCTAATAGAAAAAAAAAAAATGGGTAAAAGACTTGAACAAAATTTCACAACAGCAGATATTCAGATATCCAAAGCATATGAAAAGGTGTTTCATCACAGTAGGCTTCAGAGAAATGCAGATTAAAACTGTGATAAGGTGTTACTACACACCCACCAGAAGAGCTAAAATTTAAAAGACTAGTAACACCAAGTTTGGAAAAGATGTGAAGCAAGTGAAACTCGTACACTCCTGATGAGAGTTAAATTTATACCATCACTTTGGAAATCTCTTGGCACTATCTGCTATATCTAAATATTTATAAATCCATGACCAAGGAATTCCACTCCTGGTGTATATCCAATAGATATATATTCCTGTATTCAACAAAAAATATGTGCAAGAGTGTTCACCACAGATTTATTTGTAATAGCCCCAAGCAGGAAATGACCCTCATGTTCAACTGTTAAATAGATATATAGTGATATATTCATACAAAGGAATATTATAAGCAGGGAAATGAATTAATTACTACTACTTGCAACGTGATGAATCTTAACAAACCTAATGTCAGCTAAAGACACTAGATAAAAAGAGAAAATAGTCTATATTTCCAAATTAGAAAAATAATTAATGGTGATAGAATAATGGTTACCTTTGGAGAGGTCACAAAAGCAGCTTCTAGGTTGTAGGTTCTGTCTTATTTTTAGATCTGGGTGCTGATTACATGGGTTTGTTTACTTAGTAAATTTAAACAAGCTATATACTCATGATTTATGTATTTTTTTCTGAATTTGCTGTATTTATTAAAAGCATAGACCTTCCAAATCATAGTTTTACTTTAAGGAAATTGAAATTACTTCATTATATTTTGAATCCTGGAACACAGTGTGCAAATTTTTAAGTTTTTTCCCCCAATCTTAATAATTAACAGCATGTGTGGTGGAAAATTATTTACAGGGTAATTTTTTGTTTTTCACTTTTCCCTAATTTATTACTTTATAAAAACTTGGCAGGTTAATGGATAGTAAACATGTATTAATACTTTAATTACTTTTCTTATGTTATGCCTTGATATTAAAAACTTTATATGCATGATGGATGTTTTACTATTGTGTTGTAATTGTCTAGAAATTTATCTATGTGAAAAACAAGACATGCTGCTTGAACAGCTGAAACTAAGTAACATCTTTGGTATGGTAAGAATCTCTCTGTGTACTTTCTTTCTCTTATCTTGATGTGGACACATTGTATTAGGTGGCACTTACCATGAAAAAATAGGATTTTGAGCAATTTCAAATTAAATACAGATTAAAAATTTGAAATAAAAGAGAAAAAAGATAATGTATCTTAGATTTGGCATACACAGAACTACTTAGGAGAGAGGAGCTTTGAAGTTAAAGATCCAATTTCAAGATCAAGCTCCATCATTTAGTATCTAGGTGACTTTTGTTATTGTTGAGGAAAATTTGTAATACATTTAAATGTCATTTGTTTCCTGATATGTAAAATCCAGACAATAAGATTACATGTGAAGTGTTTATCTCAAAGCCTGGCACACAGTATCTTCTTACTATGTGACCTATAGATTTAATAACAATAAAAGTCTCTACCTAAAACAATAAAAATAAGTTATAGAATTTGAAAGAAGCAATAAAACTTATTTTTATAGGTTATGAAATAGTTCATGTTTATGTGCCCTAAATTTATAATTTATGTGTTAACTAAGTATATTTAAAATTGTTAAAATACACTAATTAAATTTATATATTGACTAAGATGTGAATAGAGATAGAGATGTCATATGAATGTTCCATCTTTCATAAAATGTTATAATATAATTTAGAATTAATTATTTTGTATTATAGTCTTAATTTATGTCCTTTCTGCTAAACCAAGTTGGTATTTAAATGACTATTTTATTTTCCTTAATGGAAATGTTTTTATTTGAAAAATAAGATTTCCTGTTTTTTGGTCTTAAATGATAAAATATTTCATTGTTTCCTACAAATGGTAAAGTATTACTTTTCTTTAAATTAATGGAATCGATGTATTTTTTAAAAATCCCACATACTCAGATCATAAATTATTGGAATAAATATTCGTAAGTCTCATAGGCTTTAAGGATTTGGTGATTGTTTAAACTATAAAATTGATCGAGTTTATTGAGAACTGTATACTTCCCTTCCTTGATTTGCTTCAATCTCTCCATTGTTTGTAGACATTTAATTAAATGATTCTTGTTAACATTCATAAGAGATGTGTCATGAAATCGCTCTGTGTCGCTTATGCATAACTATGACTTTATTGCACTTTATCAGTCTTCTAACTCTGTGGACCATAGGTCTTCTCTTGTGTGTTTAGCTGGTAACTCACCTCCAGCACATGCTGCTGCCAAGCCTTTCTTTGGTATTTGGATACTGAATCTGTTACAGTATTGCTAACTAACTCCTGCTCCTTAAGAAACCGTTTCTCTCTCACAATATAGATCATTAAAGAGCTTCTGTTGCTAGTACTAGTGACCATGACTCTTAATTACAAGTTCTCTTTCTTCTGGAAAAATCCTACACTTTATCTTTGCACTGATGCAAGTGTGTGTGTGTGTGTGTGTGTGTGTGTGTGTTTAACATCTATATGTGAAAATAATGGGATAATAGAATGTCTATTAATCATTGAAAAAGTATGGCATATCCTATTTTCCTGGTAAACATGAAAGGGAAATCATTTCACGTGTCCTTGAATTATTTTTCCTGAAAGAGAATAAATAATAAGAATTTGTCACTTTAAAAGTTGAAAAGTGAGTGATAATTATACCATACTGGACATGACTAAATTGCTTCCCCGTGCCCCAGGATTTAAAAAAATAGATTAATCACTCTAATAGGTTAATATTTAAGGTGAGGACTTGAACTTTATAAAACAGCTAAACGCCTTAAAAACTTACAGTGAAAACCAGGTCTTTCCATTCAGTAAAGTGTTCTTTCTTACCTAACAATGTGTTTTTGAATTCAAAGGTTGGAGGTGGGATTAGAAGAGATTTTTCTGAGGAATAAATAAATTACTGAAGAAACCAGAAAGCTCTCTTATAAGTAACTGTTGAACCTGTTGTATTTCACAATCCTACCTGTATATTGAGGTTGATATTTTTATATCACTTTATAGCACTTAAAAATTAATACTTTGTGCATTTAACACACATTGCCTTCTTGAAGCTTGCTTACTAAGGAATGGAGATTCTTAGTTATGGCAAAGATTTCTTCCCAAGTAGCATTAGCTTCTTACTTGATTAATGAATTTTCTAAGGGAAAAAGTTGCAAGTAAACTTAAACGCATGAAAAGTCTGAAGTAAACCTCAATTTTTGCTGGATGCCAGTCATGTGTGCTAAACAAGGGAGGTCAATGGTGGAAACTTACCTTTGAGATGGAGTATGTCCCTTGATCTTGAAACTTTTTTATTCCTATTGATTTGCTAGGAATCTTAGGGCATGGTAGGAGGCAGTCTGTTCTGTTTTACACTTTGGATATAATTATGTTCACCTTTTTAAAGAGTCACGTGATTACAAAACTAACATACATTCATTAATAATTACAGCTTAAAAAATACTTTGGTTCTGATGCAGTTTCAGAATTGTTTGGCCAAGCATATCTTTTGTTATATTGTGAACTTTTATATAATGCTAGAAAGGTTGGGCTAGGAGAAAATTTGCTTTTACTTCATCAGGGATTTATAGTTAGATGCTGCATTTCTAAGTTGACCTTTTTCATTAAATAGATTTTAGAGAATAGTACTTACTAAACCAGAGGACTGTAGACTTGAGAATTAGGTAAATGTTCACATTTGCTATTGAACTTACTAGACTGTTGTATTTCACATACCTGGCGCATATCCAGCCGAATGCCTTTTGAACTTCTGATTACTAAATTAATTGAAATTTTTTGTTTGCTGAGGAAATGAAATGTTATTAATTAAAAGTTTGAATACTGTTTTGTATCCTGCGGAATTGGAAGTGGATTTTGGTGCAGGGACCACATTTCAGTTTATTTAAATGACAGTAATTGAAACTTGCTAGCTGTTTACTTGTTTGCTTGTTATTTATTTTGGCTTTTTCTTTCCACAGAAAGTTGATGTGGAAAAATGGGTACGTGTTTCCATGTATTTACAAAAAGACTGTGATCTAAACGGGTGCATGTTTGCTGTTTGCCTCTAATCTTTTGTTTTGCTTCCTAGTGTGGCTGGTACTGTGAGTATTCAGAGTAAATGCTGTGTTGTAATGAACATGTAGTCTACTAGTCTCTAGTTAGACCCTTGTAAGTTTCTGGCTTGGTATCTATTGAAATATTCTCTATCCCTGGAACATTATAATTTCTATATAATTAATTGACTTTGTAATTATGGTGTGCTTCTGGTCAACAGGAAGGCTTTTATTATTAATATTGTGTTTATCTTTTACCAAAAAATCTTGACTGTTTTATCTTAAAATTCTACTGCTTAGTTCTTATGTTTTCCCATGTGCTATTAAAAGGCTTTTATACACATTCATACAATCTTAAAAAGTAAAGGTGAATGACAAAATATCATGAGGAAAGATAGAGCTGCAGGGAGAGGGGAGAGGGAGAACCTTCTAGTTCACAGCACCTCCTAATTGTGAATGGAAATTAGAGTCTCACCCACACCGATGTTCCCAGTCCACTTTTTCCCCAAGTGTGCAAAGCAGTAGGCCCTTCACTGTTGTATTGTTTTGTTCTTATTTGCTCTGGGACTTAATATGATGAATCAGTTAAGGTTGGCTTAACTGATGGCTTCATTTTACTTTCATTGTTTTTCCTGATGCTGGGATGCAGTTCTCTTTTGGCACTGTTTTGAGAATTTTGCTTTCTTTTCAGTCGCCTTTCAGTTGTATTTCCCAAACAGCTGCAAGTCCACCTGGCTTTTTGAGATCCTTTGCTCTTTTTCACTCCTTTCAGCCCTTTATATTCAAGGAAAGTTTTGTTTATTACATTTACCATTTCCATGATGATGACTCCCATGTGTGGGTTTTTGAGAACTACAACTTCTATATTGTATTCCTGGGAATAATTTTAATTCACCATCTGTATCATCATAGCTAAGCTATTACTCATTTTGTTCAACTCTTTCTTTTTGAAATTTCTTACCTTCTTCTGTGACTGTAGTGAAAATTCTGATCCAAGCTCCACATTGTTCTTGTCTTAGGAATGGAAGCCCATTTCTTTCTAAGATGTATCTCATCTTTTTGTTCTCCTTCCCCAAGATCAGCCACCCTAAAACAAGTCTCTGTCTCATCTTTTTACCCCTTCTCTTCCATTCCAGTGTTTTTGTGCCACCCCAAGTCAGTATTTCTTGAATCAACCACTCAAGCCACTTTAATTCCCTTGGAAATAGAATACATAAATGAATAAAATCCTTTTACCATCATCTGTAGGTACTCCCGTTTTTCCCTCTGTGTATTTTGGTTTCTTTTTTGATCTGCCTCACTATATGGTTTTTCTCTCTCATTTTCATAGTGGTTTCTCATCTCAAAATTTATTCTTACTAGGTTTATTTGCAAACTTTTGCCATAGGGATTGCTCTGTAGTTCTGAGAAAGTGAGGAGATAACGTTGAGCTGATAATCATGCAGTTTAACCTGGCAAGTGACTGACTTTACAACTTATGTAAGTTCTTTGTGGACATTCATCTCCTTGTTTATACAATGAGAATCTGGACTAGTCCTTTCTTGTTCTAAAATATTCCTATTATTTTAATAAGAAGACCTATTGATGCTGAAATATATATTCATTTAGATATCATATAATGGAAATATCCTGCTGGATTTTAGAAAACTGATAATCATTGTAGGTATAGGTCTCAGTAAATTTTAGATTTGAGCTGTTTCTTTCTTTGAAGACCTGTGTAGGTCAAATATTGTGCACTTGCCATGGGAAATTTGAAATTCTACTATAACAGGTAGAATTTATTGCTGTTTTCTGTGACCTGAAGGGTAACAGGAAGCGATTTAACCCCGTCTGCTTGCCTGCTCTGGGGGCTCAGTCTCCCCTGCCCCTGGGTTAAATTGGTACATGTTCCAGGACCTTTCTGAGTCAGATGATGATGAGAAACACCCCCAAGTCATTTCAAGTCACAGAAGTCCTATTTCTTTAATTAAAATTCCCAAACCTGTGTAATAGGAGCACTCGATGTTAATCCAAGTTAACGGTCTGCAGTAGGCAGGAGGCTGAGAGGGGAGGGCAGGAGGGCTGGAGTCCAAATCTCGTTCCCTCTGCAAGGGTCCTTGAGCCCCTGTGCCTTGCCTGCAGCTTCTGACCATGCTGGGGTGTCATAGGAATGAGGAGGGGAAAGTTGTCAGAAATGTCTTCTTTGATGAGAGTGTGGTCCATTGGGCTGGTCAGGTGTTCACATTGACTCTCCCTGGGGGCACTTGGGAGTATTGGTGTATTGGTGGAGATTATATTGCCAGAAATCTTTGACCTTGGGGCTTTCTTGCTGCAGGCAAATGCACCTTCTCCAGCAGATCAGTGGTGATGACTTCCTCGTCCCTGGTCATCGGTGGCATTGCGGATAGTCCCAGGCTGGCCCTGTCTAAGGTGGCCCAGTTTGCTGTTGGCAGGCAGTCACTTCGCAGTCACAGCACTACCTGCTGCCACAGTCTCTTGGCTCTTGCTGTGTCCCAGCTCCCAGGGGCACAGCTGTTCCTGAAGCCACTTTTTAGAGACTTGAGTTGAGGGCAGCCCTTGGGGAATCAGGACTCCAAGCCTACCAACAGCCTCTGTGAGAAACACTGCTCATCACTTCGCTCTGCAGCCTCCTCTGACAGACGGGAGCTGGAGTCAGCGGCTGGATTTTCACCCACCCAGTGGGTGTCGCTGTTTGGGTGGCCTTACAGTGTGGTCTGGAATATGGTAGTATTTGCCATCACTTTGTTCTGAGTCTGGTGTCCTATTTAACACCCTGTTATATTTGCTTGTCGACAGAACACATGAAACAACCCCAGATCAAGAGTTTTAGAAGCCTTATAAAACTTAAATCTTTATGAAAGTTAGATTTGCTTCTTTATAAATTCTCTCATAGCATAATTCTGGAACTTCATCAAAGGTCAGTCAGTCTCAATAAATCTCTCTCTCTCTCTCCCTCTCCGTCTGCTCCTCCTCCTCCCTTCCTCCTACCTTCCCTGTTTCCAGTGTCTCTTGAGCATCTTTGAACATTTGTGTTGAATTATGAGCTCATTGAGTAATCCAGTGCTGTTGTCCATGTTCAAGAGAGAATAATGTTTGTGAATCCTGGTTTAAGTGATTGGCTCTACCACCAGCCCTTTAGACCCAAACCTGTTGCATTGGTTTCCAACATGGAGGCCTAGGATTGCAGGTCGTGGATGGAGCTGGGGACAGTAAAGGGATGGAGAAGATTGTCGTATTATAAACGAAGCATTGTCTGTAGACCAAATGATGCCTCATACACATACTTACTCTGTTTAGAAATATTAGATGCTGTTGTAATTGCTCAAATGAAAAACACTTTCAAATGCCTAACTCCATAGTAGTTTTGATAATGCATTTTTAACTGCAACTACTATGATGTGAGGGTCCCTGAAATGCTTTCATACTATCAAGATTCACTCATGTTTGAAATGGTTTGAAAAAAATATGTTGAATCTTCTATATTCTGATACAGACAATTATTTTATACGTAGGTGGTGCTTTCTTGGCACAAGCAGGGAAAGCCCGAAAGCCCTCGATAGCATTTCTACTTCATATTTTAGGTGTTTATGCAGCTTAGTGATTTATAAATGTGTCATAGATATAAAATACAAGGATTTGTAGTAGTTCATCAGAATTGTTTATTTTCCTTTACCCTTTTAAAGAAGAACTGCGTAATTATACATATATAGATGTCAAATGCATTAGACACACATGAAAAGACAGTCCACTTAAGCACTGTCTGTGCAGAATTTTTGACAGGCTGGCGAAGACAACAGTTGCTACCAGTCTGACCCCAAAATATAATGAATTCTTTAATAAAAACCAGCACGCACGTGTGACTAGCTGCAGTGATGGTCCTGTTGTGAGTGAGGCAGGAGCACTGCCATGGGCTGTGTCATCACCTGTGTGATTGCTCTTCCAGGGACTAAAAGCCGGGCCCTTTACGTGCTTCCCGGGCCTGTCATCACCATGTCTGTCAGTCAGTGCAGTCGCACATATTTTCAGTGGGGAAGTCCTAGGAAGTTAAGTATTTATATAGGATGTTTTCATCATAAGAGAAATTGTTGAGGTTTTTCACAAATATATATACCCATATACGCTATTAGATAGTATATACTGCTATGTATTTGGAACTTGGAATTGTTCGTCCTAAATTTCTTTTGCCTTCTAAAATTTGTTGGGAGCATCATTAATTTTAAAAAGCCATCAATGAACCCAGGTCTGGTGGTGAAATAACTTTTCATTTTCTCAACATAATGAAGTTTTCCAGATATATCCTCACTCACACAGGGGAGATGATCAGTTGGAGGATTATGGGGAATCCTAACATCTTGATACAAGGAGAGGAAGATGACAGAGGAGGCTAAAATTCAATAGATACATGGCATGCAGAGTAGGACATTTCATCTCCTCAGTGGAAACTTTATGCAAGGACTTCTGAACCAAAATTTTGCCCTAGTCTCTCAGATTGTCCTGTCTGATAATTTTTTAATAGCTCCCAAATGTTTATTTTGTTGCTGTGTTGCTGATTCTTTATATATTTTTAAGAAGATGTTTCCGTGAAGGTCTTTCAAAACTTCTAAGAAAGGTCCATTTATAGCAGTATTAATTTTTGTTAACAGTATTCATTTCAGGAAGCTGAAAAAACAGTTTAAAAAAATTTAAGGTTGAACTGAAAGGCATAATTATGGTAGAGCTTTTTACATCACTTGAATCACTGTTTCTTTCTTTGTACCAGTTATAGATTGAATATAATTATGCATTCTCTTGATGTATGATATTTGATTACAATTTTCAGAATAAAATATTGCTACTTGATTTGTTTTTCTACCCATAATCATTTGCACATGCTGAGAAAATCCCTTAGGTCTTTCAGATCTACTAGATCAAGTGACATCATGCTTATAGACCAAAGACTTCTGCATCTTTTTATCATTCATTACACTCCCAGGGCCATTTATGTTTGAGTTAAAACACAAGGATTGCTATTTCTCTTTGTGGGTTTCATGTTAAGGTAGCATAATGGGGGTTTATGTCTCCAGCTCCTGGTCACATTTGAAACTTCATCTGACCTATCAGTTCAGAAGTAATTAAACTAAACCTTGGATACTGAATTAGTGCCACTTGCATTTTACCCTAAAGAACTAAAATTTCCCCCTTTTTGTTTTTGTGTAGATTGATTATCATCCCCAAATTTCTTCTAAGACAGAAAGCACCATGCCTGGACTCTGTCTTTATTGTCATCCATTTCTGGTGAAATTTTAGCTCTTAAATAGTTAATTCCTTTATTAAGCTTATTGTAAGCATAAAAATTATATTCTCTACACCTAAATTGAGGCTCTTTGTTTCAGTATTTATCTTCGTGCATGAGCTTCTTTTTTTCTCCTTTTTATCATGTCATCAACTTTTAAAGGATTTTATTGTTATTCTTTTTATGTTGATTTTTATCATACTCAAGCAGTGTTTACATTGAGATTAAAATAACATACTTATCCTTTTCATTTTAATGTATTTTGCTTGCTTTTTTGCCCTTAAATGATCCCTTTTGAATATCTCATATTGTAATAAGCCAAATGGACCAATAGATGATTTGTACAAAAAGTTAATGCCACAAATTATCTTTATGTTCTTGGTTATCTTTTGAAAATAATATGTGTCTGTTACATCTGCTCCTCTTTGTCATTCTGTAGATGGATACTTTTAGCTTTGGCTAATTTACAGTATTCACTATATTTCATCTTACATACAGATCACTCTCCTCTGTAACTTGCTCTTTCTGTAGTCACACATAGCTAAAAATTATGAATATCAGACCTCAGGAACTAGACTGACCATTTTTTTTCTATTAGTACAATTCTAAAGTTTTCAACCTAGGTAACTGACAAAATCAGGCTGAGAAAACTTCTGAAAGAAAAATCTCCAATACCTATATCAATAAAAACTCACAAATCTCATGGAGAAAGTATCTATTATAAACCATATTCTGTAGCAAAATTTTGGATATTTGGTTTTTTTTTTAAATTAAGGCTTAAAATGATTTTTCCTAATTCTTCAGTTAGATATCACTAACTGAAGTGTATAGATATCACTGGGGATCACAGGTAGGAATGTGATTGGTCAGTTTCAACACGGATAATAAGTTCCCTAATATCATTTAACATTGATATTATTTGCAAGATTGTAACTATTCAGCCTATATTTCTAAGCTGAAAATGAAATGATTCTTTACAATTTTTCCTTAAAATTATAATATTCAAAATGAAAAAAATCAATCACAATAAAATTGCTATTTAGAAATATACATATTACAATGTATGTCTGTTTCAGGGGAAAAGTGTGGTATTTAACATCTTTGTTAGAAAACTTCCCCTTGCTGTTTTCTTTAAAACTAATCTGGATATGTATGTTTTTTCTTCGTGGGACTTACATACTCCTAACAAGATTTATCCCTAAGTTTGGAAATATAATATCCATTTTTCCTTCTTTGCTTTTTTTCAATCTCTGTACCTCTCCTGGGAATAAGAAGTCAAAGAAATTTTATGGGTCTAAAGAAAAAGAAAGGAATATATATACATATTATGTTTTGTGAAAGAAGAAAAAGAGCTATTATAATGCAAATCGTGAGAAGTGGCTGAGTCATTTGAAGGGAAAAAGAGTTTTTGTGTTTCTTTTCTTTGAAATTCACATATCAAAAACTAATGCCTAAGGAATTGCTTTTTGTCATTTTGCATGAAATATGGGCATCTTTTCACAAGCGTATTAACTGATGATCTACCTTACCTGTTTCTAATCCACTATTTTTACTTAAATTAGTTGGGTTGCTGCTTGTTACTGCATTTTTATGCAACAGACGAAATGAAAATATTTTAAAGCATTTTCAGAGTATAATTTTAAGATTATACCTTTTTTTGGTCCTTAGGTATGTTATGAATTGAATCACGCATTAAAGTTGAGCAGCATGTTTTCACAGAAAAAAAAAGGAACTAACGTAAAACATTTTTAAGAAGAATTTTGCTTGCTACAGCTTTTCTCTAGCATGTAGTTGATAATGTCTTGTGACAACACAGTCATTTTTTTTTGTTGTTTATTGCTCATATAACTCCATTTAGAGCAATGGAGTCTTTATAAATAAGGTATTTTAAAATATCTTGAAATAATGTGTATTCAATATTTTGTCTCTTTTCCTTATGCCCCACAGAAATTCATGATGAAGGTAAGGCATTAGATCATCTGCTATATATGTAATACTTTGTATGTTTCAAATTTGGTTACTCATATTTGTTTAATTTTTGAATTCATGGCACTTTTCTTCACATTTTAAAGTTTTAAAAAATTAAATCACACTCTTGAACTTTAGATTTGTCAACAAATGATGTTTGACTTCTTTGGGTCAAATGGTGACATTAAGTCTTACTTAGCCAACAATAGGAGTTTCTCCCATTGAAACAGATTTTTTTCCATAGCTCTCCATTTTGAATGATCACTGTGGGGGCTATACTGGCTGGTTAGTGTTTGTGCACTACTGCACGAATAAAGAAATTCACACACTGGGCAATTAGAAGAGGCACCAGGAAGTTACTGTTAAATTACTTTCTCCAGGAGAAGTGAAGATAATTCGACCTCTTTATTTCTCAACCAAATTAGAAAAATGTGAAGATTTTAAGAGGAGATAAACTAAGAGAGAAGAGTAAAATACAGTCATGTTGCTGGAGAAGGAGGAGAGGAAGAGTGAAATGTCATTCTTTGAGACATGAAGTTGAAATTTTTTGTTTCATTATCATATAGCTGCTGCATTTCTCATAGAACATTCATGAAATTTATTTTTTAATCCTAAAAACTGAAAAACGGTCTATAGAGAAATTTATTGTGTCCATTTAATAAAGACTTAATATAGTTTAACATTTCAAAAGATACAAACTCTGAAAAATGTTAAATCAAAATTTGAATGTACATTTAAAAGGTTGCTTAGAACAAAAGGAAGCAAAGTATCCATGTCAGTCTTGAGTTACGTTCATATTTGACAGAACCCTGAACCAGGGGCATTGTCCTGACAAACGGATCTGTTCATTAACATTAAGAATTTGGCAGTTGGGGTGACAGAGCAGAGCACTTACTTGAAATCCTCAATCAACAAGGACCCAAAACATTTTCCAGAATTTCAAATAACTCCAGCTATTATTTTTCAGTAGAAAATACTGTTATTACATTGGGAAGAGAGGACATTAACTGCTCAGACATATCATGAAACAAGGGTTTTTGTTGGGAAAATGTTATGAACATGAGTATGTTCTCTCTTTGCGAATATTAATAAGTAAGTAATGAAATTGGTTTTTTTTTTAATTAGCAGTTTTTCTTGCTAAATCTGCCTTTACTGTACTCATTTTATCGCCTCACCCCTATCCAGATCCCTTGTTCAGTACCCTGTGTCCTTTTCCTTGGAGAGCGGGGAAATGGCTGGTTGCCTGAATCATGCACCTCAAACTCTTTCGAGAGAGCAGATTCATCTAAGACTCGATGCAAACAGAAAAATGATGTCCAGTCAGTTTAAACTAGGTGGAATACCTAAAATAATTTAATTAGGCTCTGATTTCTCCTAACTGCAAGACCCAGATACCTGTGACTTATTTTCATACCTGCATTGGATCACCTGGAAAGGTTAGAATTTGACTAAGCAGAGGGTATGTATGGTATGTACATTAAACTACAGTCGTTTAAACCACTTAAAAGGAAAAAGTTGCTAAATTTTATTCAGCTGTTACTTTTCAGCCATGATTTGCTCTGGGTTTTGTGCCTGGACACACCCTGGTTAGCCTCCCAGAACCAGCTAGTTGCTTCTTTGCTCAGGAGCCCTTTTCTGCTGGTTTTCACTGAACGAGGATTCGTTAGTCCTGTTGCAGGCCTAGTCTGTTCCCTCAGGGGACTTTTGGTTAGGACACCATCACCAGTTAGCCATCCGGTGCCAAGAGGCTCTCTTGACAGTGTTGAACTGGCTTGGCAGACACATTTATTTTGCACAGAAGCCACATTTGTCCTTAACTGTTAGAACCATCCTGCGGATCTCTTATGTGATGCACTATTCAAGGTGGCAGGGCTGTTTCAGTAGCCCCTGCTGCCAGGGCCCCCCAGGTGGACCAGATTTCAGGCTCAGCTGGTCTGTGCTGCTCCTGTCCACCCCGTGCTGTTCATGTTTGCCTTTGGAAGTCACCAGATAATGTGAAGGCTTATGCATAGAGATTTTTTTTTTCTCCCTGAAACAACTCATTACCCAAGTATTACTATTAGTATTTGATGGTAAACTTAAAAGCTTCTCTGCTTAAATATCTGAGTTTTGAAAGAAGTTCTCCAAGGCAGATTTCTTCTTGTTGTTGTCTATTGTTTTAAACTTTGGCAGTGTAGTTTAGTATTACCTGAGCACTAAATTCTGTTTTTTAGATTGCATTGTTTTTCTTCTGAGATGGTGTGTTATGTTACAATGGTCAAGGAATATAGAAAAGTTACCCTGTAGAGCCTGATTTTTTTTTTTTTTAAAAAACCCAGAAACCTTTTGCTTAATAAGGGCCTGGAATTATGAGAAATGCCCTACATTGATTAGCATAGCATTTTTGTACAGAAAAAAAGATTAGTAAAACAGAAACCCTTAAAATATTTAGATGTTATATAGGTAGTAAATTAAATGGTTCTAAACAGCAGTGACACTAGGAGCGTGTTAATAAGCAAATATGTAGTACAAACATATTTTAAAAACAGGGGAAAAAAACCCAAAACAACAAACAGAGCCAGTGATGTTTGTGTGTATAAACCTATTTAGTTGCTCTTAGTCATTACTACCCTGGGTTTCTGTATTACGCTTTTCTGCTGTTACGTTTTAAGCTTATAACAGTGATACCTCAGATGTAGCTACAGTGATCCAGTATTTCTGTCTCCCCATAGAGAAGGATAACAGATGAATAAATTATGCCTTATGACTGCATATTGCTCTAAATCAATGTAAATGTAAAAGTATTTGCATCAAAGCTTTTGCGGACAAAATGGGTCCCCTAATTGTACATTTTTGGCAAGGTCCTCAAAAGCTCAAGGCTTAGGAATACCAAGTTGGTATTAAAGTAATTTGTGGGAAACTTGATGTGTGATTTGGTTAGAATACATAAAGCATTGTTGTTTGGATTTTGTTTGTACTCTGGACTTTTTTTTTACCACTTACAGTTTTTGAGTTTGATTTTTTTAACACTATTGTTTAATATTCATCCTGTTAGTTATCTCAGGGGTAATGGGACCAAACCTATGCACAGAACTGAAAAAACTTTCAAACTGATATTTTCAAAAAGTCCAGTTTACCTTTTATTAAAGGAATCTTGGCTCTCCAACACCAGGAATATTTAGAGGGAGTACTTTGGAAATGGTAGTCATTATTGTTTTTTTTGTTTTGTTTTCCCCTGAGAGAGCACAGCCCCTTAGGGTCGGCCCCCTCTGTCTACAGTGCAGTGTAGTGAGACTGAAGTGGTCTAGCAGATGCTGACTTCAGGATCTACAGAGGGGCGGTGAAGGGCTGGTGACAGCTCACCAACCATACCACAGGCTCCACCCACCATAGCGGGGAGCTGGGGTTTGCAGGACAGATCGTTGCATTTTCAGAAACAGATAGGGCCCAAGTCAGACTTGGAAATGCATGTCAAGGAAATGTAAGTTCCATGTAATACTTTTGCTAAAAAGACCTAGTAATCCACCATGCAGTTGGAGGTGTTAAGAAATAACACAGAATTAGTTCTTAAGCTTCTATTTTCTTTGTTGTTTGTGTGCAGATCTTTTGAAGGAAATCACATGGGATTCAGTATGTAATTGTTGAAGGGATGAATAATTAGAGAAAACTCTCATTTTGAAGGCAGAGGAAAACAGACTCTGAGCTCATTGTGCATAATACCCTTGACATCAGATACTGTACCTCTTAGGCAGTAAATACCCAATAAATATGGGTTTCAAATGAGTGGGGAAAAGTGTTTCTTTTGTGTAGTATTTACTGGAGAATTAGCAGGATTAAAGTATAGGTGGCATTAGTGTGAACACAAGGTTTATTTGTTACATAAAATTTAATTTCCTAATTCTTCCTTTAATTGGTGCAATTGAAAAGCACCGCTTACTTTGCCTGTGGTTTAGATCCCAGGGAACAATTAAATTAACATGTTAGCTTCAAAAAACACCTAATTTTTTTTTTTTCCAAAGTGTTCCTTGAGTTTGTTGCCCCATTAGCTTGATTGGTTCTTATCTGGTTGATCCTGGCTGGATCCCCAGAGCGTACTGTGGTTACAGTTACAGCACTGTGAGCTTGTAGGTTCTGGCTTGGGTGGCCAGAGGGGAGGTCGACCCTGTTTCAGAGTGCTGAGTTACTACTGCTGCTTGTGATGTATGACCCAGCAGTGGTGGACTCTTACTCATTAAAATTACTCTGGGGGAATACCATAGTCCACCTTCAGGCAGAGTGTCATATACAGTCTTGAAGGAATAACCCCAGCAGAGGCTAGCTGTCGTCATAAAGTACTGGCAGTTCCCTACATGGGAGGAGGTCCATAAATATTTGTTCACTTAAATTAAAGCAAGGGCTAGGACAGATTTAATGAGAAAATTGATATGATGTGACCATAACACAGAGCACAAAAAAAGAACCAAGGTACTGCTTTGGATGCATCCCACATACACAATTCTTTTCATAAATGTTTGTTGAATGAACAAGTTATATGACCTGCCCTAGAGTGGAAATTACTCATTTTACTTTTCCTGAATCAGAGCCAATCACAATATTATTTAAAACGACAAGTTAGAGGAAAAGGACTGAGACCATGTGACAGAAATTACATTCACTGTGTTAACAGTGCTCTCTTAAGTAACAAAATTAATTTAGTGTGGATTATTTGAATGCTTTTACAAGAATTCTAGTAAGACTAAATTTGTGGCATGAATTAGGATTTGAGTAGTGAGGAAATCTATAGTGCTTGTACTGCTTCGTGTGGTCCCCTGAAAAGCAGCACCTGCATCATCTGGGAAATTTTTGGAATGAAACGTCTCTGTATTTACCCCATGCCTACTGGATTGGAATCTCTGGGTAGGCTCAGTATTCTTTGTTTTCACAAGCTCTCCAGGTACTTCATAAGCATTCCTCTATCTCACATAAAGGAATTTGGACTTTTTGCTATAAATAATTGGAAAGTATGAAAGGTTTTTAAGCCTGAAGATGATTTGATGAACTTTATGTTTTAAGAAGACCCATTCATTGAAGAAATATTTATTTAGTCCTTACTGTGTGCCAGGCATTTTGTAGGCACCTGGGGTACCATTAGTCCCTGCTCAGTGCAGAGCACAGTGTGATGGGAAATACAGGCAATAAATGACTGTGAATAAATAACTACCGATTATGGTAAGTATTACTGAACTCAAGTTCACTCTTCAAGAACAGGGTCAGCTGCTTGCCCCTCAGGAGAGGTTTTCGTGGTGGCGTTGCCACTGTTTAAGCATCCTTCCTACAGCACTTTGCTCATTGGCAATAGCCCTTTATTTTTTCCCATTAAACGTATCCATGAGAACCAGAGACCATACTATCTACTTAGTGAAATATATTCTTTTGTTTTTTTTCCCTTATCGACCCTTTCTCTGCTCTATGCAGACTGCTCAAGGTGGTGGCCACCGAACACTCCTGTACGGACATGCCATATTGCTGCGCCATTCCTACAGCGGCATGGTGAGTGCACAGTTTGAGTTCGCCTCTCATGGGGTCACGCTGATCTGTGTGTGCATACATGGTCGGAAAATATTGTTGATACCATTTCATTGATGGCTTTAATAAGCCTAATGTGTTTTTAAAATATCTTACTACCTGTTTAGTTTTCTCATTCATAAAATGAGGGTTAGCTTAGATGACCTGTAAGCTTCTTTGGCTTTTATCATTTTATCACTTCTCTTTGTAGTATCCTTTTGTTAGACTAGTTTTAGGAGGAGAGAGGTGTTAAGAGTAAATTGGAAATAGTTCTATTCAAAAGTAGAAATTTTATTTTAAATAGTTCATTTGTTGGAGAATTAAAGTACCTTATTACAAAATAGTATAAGAAAAACTGCCTGGGAGTTCCACTGTCAATTCTCCACTAACTTCTTTCCTTCTTAAGTAGGTGTTCTCTTTCTTTTTCTGTGTCATCTCCTTCTTTCACCCAGTTATCCATTTATCCATTGGGTTCCTCTCAGGCACAATTTACTCACTCTCATACATACATATATATATACATACTGGTGTATGTATAAAATATATAAAAATACATAAACATTCCATTCTTTTAAAAGCTTTATTAAGTTATAAAAGCAGTATATGTTCGTTCTATAAGATTTGGAAATTACAGAGGAAAAAAAATCTTCATGATCACACCAATGAGAGAAAACTGTTGGAGACTTAAAAAAAAATTCAGTCTTTTCTGTTCTTTAAATTCTTTATATAGTTTTTTTATATCCAGATTTTTAAAACATATTTTCACAGCAAGTATCATCCGTGTTATTTAAATTTTTCATCAAATTAATTTTAGTGACTACATGATAGTTCAGTGTCAGGAAGAAGGATATAACTGATCATTCCTTTTATGAAGGAGGTAATTCCCAAAATTTGTTAATTGTTCCAGAGCAAAAACCTAAGCATAGACTCAATACCAATACCCCCCCAAAAAACACAGGAAAAAATCATCAGTCTTCATCCTGAATATTGATGTGAAAAGCCTGGTTAATAGAATCGAAAAGTGTAGGAAGAGAAGTATAGGTAAAGTATAAATATGAATTTAATGATAACTTAATATCATTTTTATTAGTGTGCTTCATCACATTAAATAGGTCAAATGAGAAAAATGAGAAAAATTGTGATCATCTTAATAGGTGCTGAAACAGGTTTTTAATAAAACTCAACACCAATTCCTAAATAAAACTAAGCACTTGAGTATTTCTTCAATGGTAAAGAAAATACCTATGTCAGACCCACAGCCAACCTCATACTTAATTGTCAAACACTGAAGCCATTCTTGACAAAACTAAAACAAACAAACAAAAACCCTCCAAGAATACGCTGTCTAACATTGTTCTGGAAATCTTGGCTGACATAGCACTCTGTGAAATAAAATAAAGGACAACACTTTAAGTGGCTGGATACAAGACAAATGTATACAATAATCTTTTCTATATAGCAATCACACATTAAAACTTCATGGAAAGAATTCTACTGTCAATAGCAATCAAAGCATGTAAAGTAATAAACGTGAGAGTGTTCAGAAAACTACTCTCTTTACATAGCAGATGGATGAGAGGCTGAACTTGGTCAGTAGGTCTGGGTCCAGGCTTGCTTTTCTGTATGCTGTACAGCCTTGACTACCTTGCTGAACCTCTTTAAGCCTATAATTATATCTGAAAATTGTATTCATCCATTCAACATGTATTATTTAAAACCTCCTGTGTGTTAGGTACTGTTCTAGTGCTAGATATAGTAGTAAATAAGAACACGTCTTTACCCTTTATAGGATTAAATTAACATTTAGTGGGATAATTATAGTATCTACTTCACAGTTGCTGTGAACATTAGAGGAGAGAATGCACATTAGTAGTTATAGTGTCTCCTACTGGAATATATTGGGAAATATTGCAGAAGACTTTCATAGGGACTACTTTATGTTTTGGCCTGGGTGTCAACAGTCTAAAATCGATACTTTTTCTCAAGGGCAGATATTTAATATGCTTAGATCTAAAGTCAAAACCTCAGGGACCACCGTGGATGCCTGTCTTGAGGTCAGACTCACACTCCTACACTGGCTTGGAACATGTTTGGGGACTCTTGAAGCATCTTCTCTATAACCTCGGGAGTCAGTGGTTTGCAGTCAAGAGACAGAGTCAGAGTCTCCAGGTCAAGTGATTTTGTTTGGAAAAATGTGTTTCAGCTCGGTGTTACAGCTTAGTTGTGACAGCAACCTGGATCCGGGCAAGAGACCAAGCAGCACTTGGAGAGTTGGAGAACTCACTTTTATTACTCCAGTGGGCCCAGAGGCGTTAACACGCCAAGCTCTGGACCCCGTCTGTAGGTTTACACAGGCCTTTGTAGGCTGCCAGTTTTACACTTTGCAACATCATATGCAAATAAAATATAACAGAAGTTGACCAACCAGGAACAAGCTTTGTAGAAATAGACCAATCAGGAGTGAGAGAAATAACCAATCAGGAGTGAAGGAAGTAAACAATCAGAAGTGAGCTCAGGGAACCAATAGAATTTTAGGGGTAAGTAAGCCGTTTCAGAGGCAAAAAGTGAGATAGAGCCTCTGGGCTGGGGAACCAAATGGTGCTGGCACGACAGTAGTGGCCTTGCTTGGGGGCCCTGCTGGTTTTTTTATGGTGCTTCCTGCCTAAATTTTACATCCCACGGCACCCACTTCAACCTCACTTGCCAGCACATCTGTCCACGATCAGTTTATCACCTGCCTCCTTACACTCACAGACACCCTCTGAGCGGGATGGACCCTACTCCGTGGTAGGGCTTTTCTAGGCTTTGTGTCACTTGCCCATGATTCTGGCACATGGCAGGGAGGTCTGGGCTTGCTGGGAGGTCTGGGCTTGCTGGGAGGTCTGGGCTTGCTGAGTCCCCAGGCTTGTCTGAGTCCACTTTGTAGGATTCCTGTTCTTTCGGGCAGTGCCCTTGGTTAGTGTAGATGGCAGTGTGTCTTGAGCTTGTGCCACATGCATCTTTGTGTTCTCATTCTTGTAACACTTCAGGAGAGTTTTGAGGTTGGGGTGGGGGATGGAGGAGTTGGCCTGAAAAATTATGCTAAACTTTATGTCCAAAAATACAAAGTTAGGAAAAACTTGAGAGAGGGGAAAGGAAGTCAGGAGATGAGGGTGTTGTGAGAGTTCCACTGCTCCTAGGGAAACACACATAGGTGTCCACATGACAGAGCCTCACTGTAGTGAGGGGGCAGGCTGCACACCCAGATCAATTCTGATGAATTTCAAAGAATTAAGATTCCAAAAGTGAAAACAAAACTAGAAGATGAAAGTGACTAGTTTTCAAATTCCTGTTTGGAAGAAGGATTTCTAACTGTTGGACCAGGTTGCCCTTTTGCTTGTGACCATGGATGTCACATGAAGCAAGAGATGTGCAGGCGCATCCCCAGTTACGTGTCTTTTACTGACAGAACACATTTCTGAGTCTTTTCCCAGGGGAGCAATCACACTCCAGAACGTTGCTCCCCATGAATGCTGTGTAAGTGCACAGAATTAGACGTGGAGAGGACTGGACACTTAGTGACATCAGCGGATTCTCTGTCTTTCAGTACCTGTGTTGCCTGTCCACCTCCCGGTCTTCAACTGACAAGCTGGCCTTTGATGTTGGCTTACAAGAGGACACAACAGGTGGGTGTCTTGGTCTGCGACGATGCTGTGTTCAGAGAGAGCGTGGCCAGGACTGGGTTGGGAGCAGTCATGAGGCACGTGGGAGATACAGAAGGTGAACATTCTTGGGGATGGATTCAGGAAAAAGCAGATAACTCCTAAGGGAAGTGTTTAGGAGAAGGGGGAGTGTACATGGTGCTCTTGTTGGTCATTCCACGTAGCTGGATGCTCAAACTAGATACCAAACCTCATCCTTTTGACGGAGTTGGGTAGAAAAGCAGTACTTAGACACACTCTGCTGTCTGTTAACTGTATTAATGTGCACTGATGGGTTTGCGAAGTATTACTGCATATTTCTTTTATCCTTTATCTTTCATCTTAAAAATATTGACGGTGTAACATAGTCAATGTCAACATTCAAACAAAGAGGTAGAAAATGTCTCCTTCAGTTCCCTGTCCACAGGTCATCAGGCCACGTACCTAGGTATTTACATAGTTTTGAAACAAAAAATGTGTATTAACACATCTATCCTTTTGGAGAATCAAAATAGGAGGATATAGGCTTTACTTAGGTTTTTGTTCTCAATGGTCTGAAGACTTTACACTTTATACAGCTCTGTACAGTTTGACTGCTTTATCTTTTACAATGAGCATGCCTGACTGTGGAATTAAAAGTACGTAAAAGACCAAGTAGAAAAAAGAATGGGAGGAAACAGGCCAACTCTTGTTCAGCTGTTCCTTTCATGGGTGGATCAGGTTCTCACCACCCTCCTTTTAAAATGCTTTCCTGTACTCTAAAATTTTCACAGATAAAATGGATTAAAAATAAAGCTGTTTTCCAACCTAATTAACTTTCTAATAGACTAACACATCACCTAGTACAAGAAATCCCAAGAATCCCAGACACCAAAAAGATAAATGTATTCTTCTGGTTTTTATTTCATTTTTATGTAGGCTCAGTCATTCCTTTATATTTTGGCTAATTGTTTTAGTTTTCTCATTGTAGTTAATTTACCTCAGCACACAGTTATGTGAAAGACTCTTCAGTTCTCTCTCAGTCATAATCTATATAACTTGTTTTCATACACTGAGATGACTGCATACAGTAAAACCCACAAAACAGGGTCATCCCTCTCCCTGCAGCCTGAGCCCCTTTCCCCATAGCTCTCTGCTTCTTCTGAATTACTGAATTATGTGCTATATTTATCATGTGTTATCTGCCTGCCTTGATCAGAATGAAACTCACAAGGCAGATACCCTTTCCTTCCCTGTTTGTGGATGTGTCCCCAGCTACTAAAGCAATGAGTGGCAAATAGTGTCTTATAAATGCTTGAGTGAATGAATGAAAAACTCCCTACAACTCTAAAAGTGTGGTTGAATGATGGAAATAAGGAATTCTGCAGGATGATAGTGAGGTAGGACTCTGGTTTGTGTTAAGAAAAGCAGCTCAGAGCACCGATCACACATGGACTTTATGTAGCTTAAGAAATGTTATTTGCTGATTCACTTACTCATTTAAGCACAATGAGTTGTTACTGGGTGCCTGCAAAGTGCTTGTCCGAGCTGAGGAAACCCCATTCAAAGGCCCTGCTATCATGGAACTTACATTCTGGCATTGGGGAACTAGGAAAGAAACAAAACATAAGCGTTACCAAAAAATCATAAAGCTGAGCACAGGGAGAGAATGATAATTATTAGGTAATTATTAGGATATCTCTGAAATGATTCTCATTTTTGGATAGAACTTACATTTCAGTTTTAAAAGGAACTGTGAAGAGGTTGAAGAATTGTATGCCTAAGTTTATATGCTAGGTAATGGGACTGAAGTGTGAAGAATGGACATGTGGTTCATGAAGCTGTGCTTGACTTGTTCTAGAAGTAATTATTTGATTTAATGTGTACCCAGACATTTTTATAATGTACCCTTCTGTTGCAGGATTCTCTGATATTTTACCCTTTGAGTGATAGAAACTACCCCGTTGTAAAACAACATGATAAAAACAAGGCATAGGACAGTAAAACTTAGGTGACGATACTCGTACCCAGTTTGAATCAGCATCCCCCCCCAAATTGTTTTAATTGTTTTTAAATTGTTATAACATGACTGTCGTATCACAGACTCCCAAGTCCTTCTGAAAATTAAGTAGCAAAAAACTAGATGTTATTAGAGATAGCAGTGTGAGCAGTGTAATAGCCTGTGATTACATAGGCGTGAAGTCAGATCAGCATGGCCTTACGATAGCATGAAGGAGTATCTTTTTAAAGCAATTCTTAGTTGGGGGGAAAAGACACTGAACCTCCCCAAATGTCACAACCAGTTTCTGTAAGAACAATCTTTGCATTCTGGTATGTCTTATCCTAAGCTAATTTGGCCTCATTCTTTCAGTTTTCAGAGTCTAAGAGATGAATTTGCATTACATTTCAGATTTCTAAAAGTTGTGTGAATAGGACAGTTTCATTTTAAGGAGACTGATTTTGAAGGCTTATTTCATTTCCCTCTTTTATTTTGGCGTCACTGGCAAGGAAAATCAATTTAAACTAAGAGGCGTTTCTGCGTTTCACTTTTCAATCGTTGTGCAGGTGAGGCCTGTTGGTGGACTATACATCCTGCCTCCAAGCAGCGCTCAGAAGGAGAGAAAGTACGAGTCGGAGATGACCTCATCTTAGTTAGTGTGTCCTCCGAAAGGTACTTGGTAAGTGTGGAAAGCAGGATTGTGTACTTGCTGATGTGATAAAAGACAGGCCAATAAAATGATCTCTTTAAAGCTGCGATTGCAGATTATCTGGGAGAATTGCTTAGAAACGAGCCTGTATGTCTCTGTGATGAGTTATAAATAGCTCCCTAAGTAGAGGAGTAATGTGACATGTGTGGAAGTGTGGCTCACCAGGATTACTTCGACAGGCTTCCCTTGTGCCTGTCTTGATATGTATGTTTGTGACATTGATGGAGCCTGTTCTTGGACTGCTTTATTAACAGCATGTAAATGCAGTCTAATCAGGGATTTGAAATTCCATGAACTTCATTTTGCACCCAATGAGAAGGCTATATTAATGAGGCTGTGATTAGCTATTTTGATATTTATGAAAGCAACTTATAGGAGAAACACTTGCCATGCTAGAAAAGGAGAAATGAACAAAATAAAAAATAGTTTAGTTCTCTCACTGACATTGCATTGCTTCAAAGGGAAGTAGCTAGAAATGGGAGATTGAAAAAAGAAGTTTATGTTTAAGCACTGAAAGTATTTTTTATTTTTGTGGTGAGGCCAGTATCTATTTAATTTAACTTAGTAAATTGTAGTTTTGCTAAATAATCATATGCAGAAGTTCATGGAAGATTAAAATCAATAGAAGTGTGAAGGATGCCTGTGCAAAATATTCTTTCTGTTTTAAGGTTGAGAAAGTAATTAAACAAATATAAAACTTTATAAACTTTACATGGATATCCACATTAAAAAAAATCCCAGACATCATAGTGCATGATGATTGAAACAAAAATCAGAAATAGAGCATTGTCGCAGTTAAGTTCACCCTAGTTTATAGAAAGTGTATTCCCACTGCCATAAGTCAAAATATTATTTGTGTGTAATTGATTTAGAATTAAGTAAGTAGTTGGTACCCCTTTGCTCTGTGAACATGGAAATAGGGTGGATCTAGGGATGTTTCAAGTCAATTTTTGCTTATCAACACATATAGTTCCAATTTTGAAACATTTCTAGGAAGAAGGGAGTTGTTTTACTTGCTTTGAGGTAAGAGGTGATGATGAAGGCTGGGAAATAGCAAAACAGTGCCCTGGTGTAACTGACAGGCACTGTTAAATCACACAGAGCATCTGATGCTGCAGAGCTGGAGGGAGGCGAGGAGCGTCATTCCCCTTCTGTCTCAACTCGTGTAGGTGGAAACAGGCACCATGCACATTTCTAGGACAATGACAGTGAGTCAGCTGGTCAGATAAGCATTATTAAGCCCTTGCTGTATGCTATGCTGTGCTGTGTATGTGAAGATAATGTATTTTGATTAGGAGATACACATTTTGAGTTGTAGTTTTGCTTGGAAACCAATAGCAGCAATAAAAATAATTCATGCATGCTTCTCAGTATGTAAGTTCTAAGCATATCTTATTTTGATTTTGGCATAACTATGCGTGTTTTTGCTGTACAACGTATTCTTTCCACTATACAGCAGTTTATTTGACAGGATGACATCATTATGCACCAAAGGAGTAGAACATTCAGAATCTCACAGAAGCCAGGGTTTGTAGCATCAATTCTACTAGTAAGTTCCTGAGAGTCACCTAATTCCTGAATTCTGGCTTCCTCCCTTGCAAAATGGTGATAATCATTCTCAGCACCAAGGTTACCGTCATGAAGCAGCAAGATGATGGATTTGAATAGGCTTTGGATTAAAGAGCACTAAACCAATCATGGCAGTAATTGTGATGCATGGGGATCACCTTCTGTTACCTTCGGAAATAAATAGGCCGCCTGATTAATTACATTCTCATATAATCTTCAAGCTAACAAGTTAGTCAGTTCATTGAAGCTCCTTTTCCGATAACCCTCTGTATAGAGCTACAGACAGTTGGCCAACCAGACTATTAAAATATCACTTCCATTTGGTAATGAAATCAGTGATTTTAGGGTTCATCTGTATGGACCTAGTATATAGTAGAAACCACAGGAAAGACAAAGGACACATTATACATGATTTCTGCCCTCATGAAATTAGTGGAAAAAACAAACCAGACACACGTGAGAATATCCTAAGACAGTAACCGAGTGTTAGCATGTAGGTTAGAGATGCTGAAGGACGTTCCTGTGGGTGTACAGAGGGTTAATTATCACCTCCCATTTCTCCTCTGGTTGATTAGCATCATGTTCATGGATTCCAGGGCCTAGCCAGTTCTAGCAGGGTCTGGAGCAAGTGAAAAGAGCAGAAAATGAGGCAGTAAAAGATGCTGGAATAATCCACATACTGAACCTGAATAACCAAGGATGGATTGTGTCTGTAAGTACACATTTGTTCATTAGTATAGAGTCTGCTGAGCATGAGTCTGGGCCAGTCACGTAGCTCCTGAGACTCGCAGCTTCTCTGCTGTGGTGTGAGGGTAATAGCCATTCACAGGGATGTTAAGAGGACTGAATGCTTAGTCCACACAAGTCTCTTGGCTCTATGAATGGCACATGTAAAATTTACTTAGTAGGTTGCTACTGGTATTTACCCGGGAGATTTGTGCCTAGTAAGAATAGTCAAAGGAACTGCTATTATTTAAATAGAAGAAGAGAAAGGAAGGAGTAGTAAAGAGACCGTTATCACTGATTTTAAATAAAGGTCTATCACGTGAAAGCAAGATTCATATTCTGAGAAGATACTGATATGGTTCAAAAGAAGTAAGAAAGTTGGCTGAAAACAATTCAGTTAAAATTAACTACTAAAAATAAACCTTTCCAGCCATTGACTTTGTATCTTTTCAGTCATTAGTGTCTGTTGGCCTTTAATCTAATTTTCCTTCACTAACAATGATAGTTAAGCTAAGGTTAGACTATCTAATTGTGCCTTTGCTGCTCCAATAAAGCTTACAACTGTTTGGATGCTAAACTGATTAAAGCTGGTCTAAAGGACCGATTTTTTACCTCTCCTCTGCGGGGGTGTCTCGTGGATGGAGGAGGGTGCTGTGTTTGTCACCGGAAGCCCGGGCTCCACCAAGGGTGGTCCACCCGCCTCTGCTTTAGTGTTGAACCTCAGTACACGATTTCCCAGGAATAAAGGGTCTTATCTCCAGAAAAGGTTGTAAAACACTCATCAAGATAATGTCTTTTCTCATCTTGCTGTTTCATATTCTAATATGACATGATATCTTAATCCTCTTTTCAGGAATATCCAAGAGAAAAAAAAAATTTTTGCCCCATTGGAATGACCTAATTTTTTTTTCTTTCAAAGAAGGCTTTAGCAAAGTAGCTTAAATGTAAGAGAAATACACAATTTAAAATAGAGGGAATATGGCTAAGTAGGTATTACTGTGAATCTATTTCAAACTAAACAAAATAAGGTAAAGCATGCAAAACAATTTTTACTTGTGTTAGAAAGATATAAAATCACCCTAGTATGCACAGGAATTTTCAATCTGTGGATTGGATTGCTCCCATTTGAAACATTGATTTTTGAATAATTTTCTCCTGATTAGGTCACCTATGGAAACAGATTTTTTAAAATCCATGGAAATACTACCAAACAACTGTCTAAAAGTAAATTAGGTAGAGCAGAACCTCACAACCTAAAAAGTGATGCAAAGTGCTTAAAAGAAAGCTATTCTTGGGCTCATAAAAATTTGCCCTCGTACCCACCTCTGATTTTCTGATAAGAAATGCTAGGTATTTTGACTGCATAGTAAGTTGCTGAATTGCTGAAGTTGCATAAAAATATTGATAGCTAAAAAGACAGCTGTCATAAATATCATCAAGCTGTTTATCATTATTAACCAATTTATTTTTGATTTATTTACCTTGAGCCTTTTAATTTTTTCTCTCTGTGGCTCAGGTGATGGAACCGTAGACTATTACATTTGGAAAAAGCATCTATTCTATGTCCCTCGTTTTTCCTTAGAATAAAAAATGAAGCCTGAGGGTGATGTGTCCTGTTTACTTATGTTCCCTGTCACTGAATGGTCATTTTTCCAGAGTGTTGCATCACCAGGGCCCAAGTACACATCATTTAAAAAGAGAGAAATAAATGAGTGAATAAATGCATCAGATAAGGACTGAATTCAGATATCCTTAAATTTTTTTTTACCTTGGACCTTTTTGGCAGTCTGATAAAGCTTATTGATGGCTTGTCATCATAATCTTTTAAAATTCGTAAAATACATACATTGGATTACAAAGGACATTAAGAATATCAAAGTGGAGTCCAGGCTGAGAACTACTGGGAGGTGATTTATAATACCTTCTTCCTTCCTGAGATTTTGTGTTTCTGTCGTATAAAATCTTGTTACCCAAAACAAGGTTTTTGGACCAATGGCCTTGGTTGGACCCCTTCGCACCTCCTGAATTTGATTTTGCCTTTTTTTGACATGATCCTCAGATGATTCCTGTGTCCCTGAGAACTTGTGTGTCTCTAATGAGAATCAAGGTGGTGGATGGAGCAGTTCAGCACCCAGAGCCCCTGCACTGTTCCTGAAGGGTCCTTGCCACCCTGTTAGTGTGTAAATTCTAGAGCTGCATATTTCAGCCTAAGGCCAGCTTTGCTTTCAGCCTCTGACAACATCTGTTTCTGCTTTCAGGACAGCTCATCGTAGTCTCAGTAATGGAAACCATTACTGCAATCCAAAGCATCCAAAATAGTTATGCCCAGAGAATGTTTTCTTGAGAAGAGTGAACATGGTATAGATAACTTTAAATGGTGTAATACTATCTTAAGGACTTTTTTTTTTTTTACTTTCTCCAACAGACTGAAATTTTCCTACTTTAACAGTTCCATATTTATTATTTGTCTTTAAGCTTAGATATGATTTGAAAATTGCATTTTAATCCTCCTTCTCCTTCTGTTATGTTCTCACTGCAGTAGCTCCTTATTGCCTGAAGTCCTTGGTCTGACACCTGTCTTGTCTGAGGGCCTATCTCTCACTCTCTTTCTGAGTTTATGCTATAAGCCTCAAAGAGGAAACTCTCTGCTGTACTTGATGTTCCCATATCTCTGCCCCTTTGGGTACCATTCCCTTTATTAGGGAGACCATTGCCTCTTAGAGGGCCAGGGAGGCCCAGGCCACTTCCAGTTATGAGGTTTCTGGGATATTAAAAATGAAAATCTCCAAACTAGTTTCTAAAACTTTTGATATGTCTTAAATACTTACACTTAGCCCCTTAACATCATTAATATTGTTAACCTCAAACCCATGTACATACAGGCTTACTTGGAGACAGCATCTCTGAGTATGTAACTGTAAGGCCCAGGCCAAATGGTCCTACTGGCTCCTCGAATGCCTCACCCCACGGGAATCCCACATCTGCTGGGGAACTACCACCTGTCCTCATGGCCCAGAACAGTGAACGCTGTTCCAGTTAGGCTGGCTGAAGTGATCTCTCCTCCCAGTTCTTACAGCACTTTGATTACAGTTCAGCTGGCATTTCCAAAATACTGACTCCCTGCATTTTGTGGATGTGTTTTACCTTTCTCGGTAACAAGCCCCCTCGGGATGGGGAATGTGCTCTGTTAATATTCAGCACGTGCTTTACACATAGTATATTCGGGGAACCAGGATGAATTAACAAATCTCTGTGTATCATGGCATGAGCTTTCACCTGAATTCAGTAGTAAAAATATAAGCGCTGGTATTTTGAGTCATCTTCTGATGGTTTGGTGAAATCCATATGGTTTTACAGGTTTGTGTGTGTGTGCACTTGTGCTAGGTCATTGAAATAGGAATATTTATGGAATAACTTAAAATATATTTTTAAAGCTTATGCTCCTTTGATCGTAAAGGTTTGGTTGACTCCTCCACATCTTGTTTATTGAGTACCCTGCTTGGTGCTGGGAGTTCAGTTGTGAGCCTGTGTCAGATAACTTACAAGAGGCAGCAAGAAAAAGACACTCAACAATCACATTGTGTAATGAGGGCCATGAAGGAAAATGTGTTTTCTTATTTGTGGAAGCAGATGGTATATGACTTATTTGTAAATAGTTAAAGAGTTATAGCATACTGGGAAGAAATTAATTCAATAAAGGCATCTCAGCCGGGATTTGCACAGGATTGACAGGCCGAGGTGAAGAGGATGTTGTGAAGAGGCGGAGAGCTGTTTGAGAGGAGGAGGGGGAAGAGCAGGTTTTTGCTAAATCTCGTGCATCCACTGGCAAACTTTCAATCTTATTGACTGGAAAAAATATTGATAAGATAATGGTATGTATGTCAACTGTCAGAAACTTCTTTGGTCTTGTTTTTAAGAGAAAGAAAATGAAACCTCCATATTTGCTGGTGACTTGAGATTAGCAGATTTAGGCAGAAGAGACCTTTGAAGTTGAAAGGCCTGTGACGGGCACCAGGATGAGTCTCCATGCTGTGACTGCCCTTCATCTAACTAGGAAGTTGGATTTCTGGGAAAGTTGTGGCGCAGTTAAAGTCTTTAAGAGCTTAGGCAGCCATCGGCATTGGAAAGTGTTGCAGGAACATTATAGGAGTGTTGGTGATGTTTACTGAGATGACTCCAAGGAAACAGGTGGTTGTGCTAGGAGTGTTTGAAACTAGCAGCGGCCAGGTAACAGTAAAATAAGCACGGCGTTTGGTGTTACTCATCATTTTGTTTTTCTTTACTTATCATTTCAGAACTCATGTATTATGGCTCTCAAAGATACAAAATATGATATTCTTTTAATACATTTGTTTTTAAGAAGGAACATCTGATATTGGCAACATCTGAATTTTGAAGGAAATTTATTGGCCTCAGTTTTGATACCTATTAGGCAATATTGCCATCTAATGGCTGTTGCATCAAATTGTAGATAAAAGTTCCCAAAGGACCCTAAAAAACTAAGACATCAGTCCAGTAAATTTTACCTATTTCATTGTCAAAACACTGTCACACTGTGATATGTAGAAAACTTAAGCCTCTAAAACAAAACAGTCTGTTTTAACAAATAAATTTATGATAGCACATTCATTTATGTGTTTTCTTTTTTACTTGAAGTATGGTTGAATTACAGTGTCATACAGCATAGTGATTCAATTATAAATATGTATTATTTTTCATATTCTTTTTCATTATAGGTTATTACAAGATATTGAATGTAGCTCCCTGGGCTGTATAGCAGGACCTTGCTGTTTATCTATCTTATATATAGTAGTGTGTATCTACAAATCGTGAACTCCTAATTTATCCCTCCCCACCTTTCCCCTTTGGGAACCATAAGTTCGTTCTCTATGTCTGTGAGTCTATTTCTGTTTTGTAAATAAGTTCATTTGTATCACTTTTTCTGGATTCCACATAAAAGTGGTACAGTATTTTGCTTTCTTTGTCTGGCTTACTTCACTTAGTATGACAGTTTCCAGGTTCATCCATGTTACTGCAAATGACATTATTTTATTCTTTTTTTATTGCTGAGTAGGATTCCATTGTATAAATATACCACAACTTCCTTATCCAGTTATCTGCCAGTGGACATTTAGGTTGTTTCCATGTCTTGGCTATTGTAAATAGTGTTGCTATGAACATTGGGGTGCGGGTGTCATTTTGAAGTAGGGTTCCTTCTGGATATATGCCCAAGAGTGGGATTGCTGGATCATACAGTAAATCTATTTTTAGTCTTTTGAGGAATCTCCATACTGCTTTCCACAGTGGCTGCACCAAACTGCATTCCCACCAACAGCGTAAGGGGGTTCCCTTTTCTCCACGCTCTCTTCAGCATTTCTCCTTTGTGGACTTTTTAATCATGGTCATTCTGACTGGTGTGAGGTGATTCATTTGTGTGTTTTCTATTAGTGGCTTAAGTAGTAACTCTTAGAATGAAGCTGAAAAATACGTAACGTCAAATATAAACTCTTTATTTTTTTGACCAGTCTCTTAATTTTTGAGGGACGGGATCAAGATAGATGTTGTCTATGGATGTTTCCAAATCTGTGATGTTCAGTTAGAGTTGCCAGGAGCACTTACGTATGAAGAGTCACCCTGAGCCTGAAGTGATGCCTCGTTTTGCCTCTAACACAGCACTTGTCCTACGGCAATGGCAGCTTGCATGTGGACGCCGCCTTCCAGCAGACCCTCTGGAGCGTGGCCCCCATCAGCTCAGGAAGCGAAGCAGCCCAAGGTAAAGACACCATGGCAGTGAGGAGGCTGCTCCCTTGATGCAGAGTTGACAGTCATCCTTGGAATCATGATAATGAGTAAATGCATTAGAGGTCTTTGTGTCAAAGTAGCCTGTAACGCAGATGCGTGACGTTCAAGACTCTCATGTAAATTATTACTTAAAAGTGAAGTTTGTGTTAAGATCTATCCTTCCTTATTTTTACACTTTAGTTTATTTGTGTGTGTTTTACATGTGAGCTTTCTAGGGGTTATTTTCTCCAGTGTTCTGGCCTCAGGGTATTGCTTAGTTAGGCTAATGTCAAGATGTCTCATCCTCCAGGGTGTGGGACTTAGACCTGGAGCACAGCAGTGCCTGCGCTTCAGGGTTTCCTGGGAAATGTCTCTGTTCTGACTATTCTCACTTAGTCCAGACTTGAGCCTATCCAGGCTTGTTTGTTCAGTGGAGGGTCTTTTGAGGCTACAGTCATGGATTCTAGACTTGGGAGCCTGGGGCTCAGAGACAGCAGGCAGGTGGCAGCACCTGTGTCTGCGATTTTTCCCAGTTACCTAAGCCTCACTAGGCTTCTGGATCTTTGACTATGAAAATAGAAGTTTGGGCCAGGTGACCTGTCCAGCTGTCAGCGTCTGACCATGACTGTTCTGATGTGACTGGTTTCGATCCTTCCAGGGTATCTCATCGGCGGTGACGTCCTCAGGTTGCTTCATGGGCACATGGACGAGTGCCTCACGGTCCCCTCAGGAGAACATGGCGAAGAGCAGCGGAGGTTGGTACCTGAGCCCAGGGCCTGGAGCCTTGCACCTTCTTGCCTTGACACAGTTTCTTAAGTTCAGGATGTCTCGTCAGGCCATTTGCATAATAGAAAGTGGGCCACTAACGTTATCTGTCCACTGAAGTGATCCATTTGCTGGCCTCCTCTGAAGTTTTCACTCATGTTATGTTTTGATTCCCTGTCAATAGAGTTGCTGAAAATTTTTGTCCAATTAAAACATGGTAAGAAGCATTGAATGAAGTAAGCTGAGTGGGAGGAGTGAAACATTCAGATACTTAAAACTTCATTAAATGTTCATTAGTTTCAATTAATCTTCTTTCCGGAATGTTCAGTCTCATATTCAGTTTCAAAGTCAGAGTTCTCAAATGGCCCAAAGGTTCAGGTCCTTTTTCTGTTATCTTCTATTTACTGACATAGACAATAAAACTGACCACTTTCCCTAGTAGCTTATGTGACTTTAATTCCTCTCTCATGTTAATATTGTTTGACGTGGGACCAAGACTGCAGGGGTATGGATCACGGGGGAAGGTGCACAAATAACACAAAACCACAAAGATATTGAGGTGATTCTGTTGTCCCGTTCTGCCTCACTGGTTAGTGGAAGAGCACAGTGGGTGGCACACATAAACCAAGTCCCTGTGAGAGAAGGCGTTGCCCGATGAGTTACTCCATGTGGAGAGTTCTCCTAACGTTGACATGTCACTTAGGTAATTATTGTTAGTAAATATTTACTTTTGTAATTTAAAGAAAGATATAGGGAACGTGTAGAAAGTTACTAAACATTTAACTAGCTGTTTACCCTTGGGAGAAGTCTCTCTGGGACCTAGGTACTAGCCTTTCCTCTCTCACAAGGCAGACCTAGCTTATGGTGAAGTGTAACATGCAGAGCCTGGAAAAACCCCTTACAGGAAATATTCTGCTTTCAGTAGGTGAGGAAGAAGATGCTGATGGTGTTGGTAGAGTTTGCATAAAAGATGAGAGGGAATTCAAAAGGCCTTTGGTTTGAGGAGCTAATTCCAAACAGCAGGGTAGACAGAAGACTCAGAGGGACTGCAGTGTGCTCTGAGAATGGCATTATTGCAGAGGGACGAGGGGCAGGATGGAGGAGGGGTGGGGACTGGACAGGCGGACGTGGTTTGGTCGGCTTTTGAAGCAGCTGTTGTGCCTTTCCTGTGGGCTGCCTTCTACTCTGAGATGGTTAGGAAGGAGTGTGGGGATGGGGGTGAAATGGTCAAATCTCTTTGAAAAGACAAGTTCTAATGAACTAGAGGAGCTTAGAGGTGGAGAGATTTTGGATCAGGGAAACCAGCTGGGAGAAGGCCGATGTGGTCATCCATGTGAGACAAAATGAGAAGCTGAGCCTGGGGAGTGGCCATTGGAATAGGACTGCCTGGCCCAGAGACATTTGAGGCAGGTGCACTGGCTTAGGGATGACTACATGTGGCCTGGGAGACAACGTGTCACATTTAAGGGGAAGAGGGATGGTGTTCAAGATTGTAGATGTACAAATTTGGTACCTAGGACTGAGTTAAATTTTGGACATTGGTGAGTACAGAAGATCTCTGGGACATCAAGCAGAAATGGGAATTTTTGAGCCTTTAACTTAGACACAGTGTGGATTGGATATAAATCACAAGTGCCTGGGGGAGGGTTGAAGTAATGGCAGCCCGGCATAGAGAGGGAGGAGCTGTGGTTAGGGTCATGTGTGTCTCAGCTTGGGTGTTGCTTTATAACAGCTGCAGAGCCTTGGAATAGACCAACCAGGGAGGAGGCTGAGGAGGGAACCTTGGGAAAGCTGGTATTTAGGACATGGGCAGGCAAGGAAGAGTCACTGGAGAGCCAGGGTGATAGTTAAATGGAGAACCAGGGACATCAGCTGTGGGATCCAAAGGAGGATCAAGTTGTGGATGTGTTAAATCTATAAGGTGTTCAGAGAGACTTAGGATCAAAAGAGGCCTTGTCATCGGCTTTTGGGTCTTCATTCTCTGATTTGTTAAATGAAACACTTCAACCAAGTAATTATTTGAACCTTTCTACTCTTTCTATAGAAACTCTAGCAGTTTCAAATGAAGGGACTGGGCTCTGGAACTAGACAGACTTGGGTTGGGTCATCACCTCTGCCACTTACGGGTTGTGTGACTTGTGCAGGGGACTTAATTTCTTTAAACATTATTTTTCTCCTCTGTAAAATGCAGCTTAGATGTTAGCTGCTGCTTCATGTGATTGTTGTGAAGATTCAGTACAAAAATGCATGTAAAATACTGGATGCAATTAAGAGATCAACAAATTTATTATTGTTTTATCATTGCTGTTTAGATAGAAGAGCAGCATTTAGTCAGATATGGATATGTGGGTGGAAGTGTGGTGGAGCATAGACACGGGAGGCAGAGAGGCTGAACTATGTCAAAGAAATTCTCTCCTCTGTTGAACTGAGTGAGGTGGGGACGGGCTTCTCATGCTTGCTAAAGTAACCTCTAGGCTCCAGGAATGGATGAGCATGGGTTTTGAATAGTTGGATGTTTTCATTTTCAAGTGAGAATATTCGGCATCAGATAGATCCCACATCTCCTCGACTGAGCTCACTGGCACTGACTGCAGGTTTCCACCTCTCCTGGGCACTCTGTATGTTAAGTAGGTGTTTTATTAAACTTGGCACTTGAGAGCAGGTTTCCTGCTAATTCTTTAGGTAGGTGGTTATTATTACAGAGAAAACTAGGGGAAATTTCAAATACACTTTAATATTCTGGGTCTACTCTCCCATCGCATGCATATTGAAGACTGCTCCATCCCCAGTATAATTCTTGGTTTAATGTTGATAATTTCTGTGTCAAATTAGTCTCAGAATGTGTTCAGGTCAGCATACCGCTGCTCTTTCAGGTAGTCACGTCAGTAAGAACATCCTGGTTCGTGCCCCTTGTATGGCCTGTTCGACAGGTGGAATTAGATTTAAATGGTTGTCAGGTCTTGAGGGAGAACGTGAGTCAGAAATAGGCAGCAGGAGCCTGAGGGACGCTGCTGAAGAAAGAACAGTTGTCTGCGTCTCTGTTATATTGTGAGATGGAGCAATCATTTGCATATAATGATAGAAATAGTTCCTTAAATTTTATATGTATAGAACACTTTATTCTTTCAAGACTTGTTAATATCACTGTGTAGAAATGTCTTCATCCCCATCTGTTCTCACCCTAAGACATTTCAGAGCCTTAGAGAGCAAGGGGAAGGCAAAGGAAGGACAGGACAGCCAGGAGGCAGCCTTTCTTTCATTGATATGAGTCTGTCCTGGAGAGAGACACATTATGATAACCTAAAAATACATTCATTTTTGAAAAAGGAGTAAAAATAATTTGACTTTTGGACAGTGATTTGAAAGCTGCAGAAGTTCCAGGGAAATACGTTAACATTTCTTCTGTCTCATAGCTCTTTGCTGTAATTATGATGTGACTGCCCTCAGTTACATTGTTACTATAGTCCAATAACTAAAGTCAGGTCAGGTTGGTTATAAGAAGTAGTGGAATTGATTAAGGACATGGCCAGAAGTGACAGTTACTCTTGAGTAATTTAGGAGCATTTTGGTCATAAATGTTCCTAAATGGATTTGTCGGTCTGCTCATGCCTCGTTCCACTGGCAGTTTTTGAATATGCATAATTATAATTAGCGATTGAAAATGCAGTTCATTGATGGGTCCTGTAATTCTAGGTACCAGTGGAGTGATGGAGTGATCTTTAACTTCCCCTTCCCACTTAGATGTGTATGTGTAGGTGATTTCCAGTGCATTCTTGTGAGAGCATTAGTCAGACTCCCAGGATGAAGAGTGTATAGTGAGTGTCCGATTCAATTGGAGAGAGAGCCTACCGAAGTTAAACTCAATATATTCTTCCCCCACACATCCTGCTCGTGTTGCTTTTATGGATTGAATTCTGACATGTTCGTGAAATAAAGCATTGCTGTTGTTTTATTTTGAATTTCTTGAGATTTTTCCAGAAAGAGGTATGGCTCTTAACTACCAGTATACAGCTTGTCTACACAACAACAGAAGGAGTGAGAACGTGATCTGTAGAAGCTGCGAGCAATCGGGTGAGAGAGAGAAGTGCTCTGAGCATTAACTGCAGGATTGTGCTTCCTTAGTTCTTACTCACACTCTTCAGTAGCGGGACAGAATAAATTAAGGAGAGACAGGTTCTGGTAGTTGGCAGGAGGTTTGTCAGATGCAACACAGTTTTTAAATTATTGCTCTAAAGATGTGATTTCATTCTGGAGGCTTACAGTTTGATTACCAATTTTATTTCAGACGTGAAATGTTTTATATTAGTATTTTCTGTTCTAGATTCTGTCTCTGGATTGCATCCTATTACTTTTGTCCATTTTAATGGAAATGTAATAAAATACCAACAAAGGCATTTCCTTCATGGGCACACAAACTTACTAATGGATTAAGGGTGCACTATCTGCATGAAGTTTGTTATACTTTTAAATTAATACATTTTAAAAGGGAATATTTAAAAAATATTTATTACTATTTATTTATTAATTAAAATAAGGGGAATATTATTCAGAATTATTATTTGGGATCTCTGATTTGGAAACCAGTATTAGGGGAACATTTTTCGAAAAGCATTATTTGTCTGTTAAAACAGGTTTTACCACATAGCTTGTAAGTAGTTTTATTCATTCAATAACAGTTTGTGGGATGAGTATCGTATTCTGGGTGCTGGGGTTAAGGTAGTATCTGAAATGTTACAAAGTCTCTTTTCTCAAGAAATTTATTCTACTGGGGATATGTGCCAATACAGACATAAATATGCTTGTTTATAAATGCACACGCAGACCATGCATGCATAGGTCAAATACAGTAGGTGATGATGAGAGCTGTGGGGCAGTGCTCATGGTTCCTGTGTGTTAGAGAGAGAGACACAGAGAGAGAGAGAGCATGGGCGCTTGAGTGTGAGGGAGGCTGTCCTGTTTCCGTCTTGTCTCGGTGTGTGCTTGCTCTGTCTTGTTACTTCCAAGCGCAGGACAATTAGATCATTGCTTCTAACGAAGTCTGGAAGTAAACGCTGCACTTGCGTTCCAGAATGTGACTCAGCAGGCAGAGCCATGCCGTATGGAAGCATGACAGTGCATTTGCCTTCATGCCCCTTTAATGTGATGATTTAATGAGCCTGAGTTGTAAATAATTGATAAGGCATGAGAGGGGTTGATACAATGAATTCAGTGTCTCAGTCTGGCTGAGAAGGTGGTGCATGGTGTATGTACGTCTGTGTGCACGTCTGGATGACTGATATCCTTGCAGGGTTGGTATGCCCGCAGTCACTGCCTTGGAGCAAGCTTGTAAAACTCTCTGCTGTGCTCCAAAGTGGTCAGGTTATCTTACAAGAGCCGTTCTTCCCTCTCTCCCCCTCCAGGCCCTGTGTATACCTTTTTAGCCTGGGTCTTGGGACTAGGCTAGCTTTGCTGAACAGTTTTGCAAGAGTGGGTCTAGGAAGGAGAGCTGTTTTCTCCTCTTTGCCTCTTCTCCCTGGAGAGAGATTCAGTCTCTCTCACAAACTCAGCCTCCCTGCTGATTGCAGAGAGCACGGTGGCCTCGCTTCAGTCTGTCATCACTTAGCAGCCTGACTTGGTCTAGAGCTGCACACTCAAGAAATGACTGGGCTAGAGTGTGCTGTTTTCAAAAATATAGCTTTGAAGGCAAAGGATTAAAAATAGTCACAGAAATTGGAGCCACTGGATTTCAGTGAAAATGAAAAAAACAATTGAGGTGTTTGATGCACTTAGAGTGAATTGAAAGAGACAATAGGTTAAAAATCAGTGGTGAAGGGAAAAAAGAGAAATCTCTTGATTATTTTCTTCATGAAAGTGTAAGACCATTTTCACTGGTCCACATTTAGTTTATTAACTTTAGAAGTAAGCAGTATCTTTCATGAAAAAAAAGAAAAGAAAAGCTTCCTCTTCTTTTTAATTTCCAAATGCCTTTGTGATTGTGTTATATTCTGTATGGAGTGGAAAGTAAAAGTAACAACGTGCTTTGTTGTTTTTCTGTTCTAGTCCGCTTTATACGATTCTTTTAGTATGGAGTGTGAGGATTCGATTGTTTCAACCCATGATGGTTCATTTACATTTTATGCAGACGTGTCATCTTAGGACATACCTGTTTCCCCTTGTTGTAGCAACTTAAGTAGAAATATCACAGACTCAGCCCTGAGTAAATAGGGGGTGCTTCTGTACGTGCTGTTCAGACATGTACTTCTGCATTTCTCTGTACTATGAAGAAGTTCCGAGTACTATGTACTCTGAACTATGAAGAGGTTCCTGACAGCTTGCTTTAGCGCCTGCATGTGGCCCAGCTGCTCAGCCAAACACTCCCATTGGCACTTAACGTAGGAGACTGGTGTCCAAGCAGAAATCTACTGCAGAAATACGTAAACTGAAGCACTTAAAATTTCTCTCTGCGATAACCTTTTAATCCTGGGTCTACTTTTCAATCGCTTTAACTCAGTTCCTTTCATGCTTATTGAGGGCTTGTGTGTCCTAGGCATTTTGGTGTGTGCTGGCTATGAAAAAGTGAGTGAGAGCCAGCCTCTGTCTGTAAGGAACTCAGTCTGTTAAGATCTCAACAGCACTATGTCCAGGAAGAAGTGAATGTTAATTTGGGTGAGGCCAGTCACAGTCTTTTTAAAAATTAGCTTGTAGGAAACATACCTTAACTATTCTGTCCTTTGAGGAAGATCAGGCAAGGAGGACTCTTTGTTGACCTTAGATTTTGAGGTGATGCTTCTGTTAGCCTGTAAGTTAGTCAAACAAGCTTCTTGTCCCAATAATTGCTTTGAAACTGCCCTTCAGTATCAGCTCTGAATGGAAATTGTGTGTGAGTGATTTTCCTGTTTCTCAGAGGGTTCACGGGTGGATCCTCAATACCTGGGGGCTGGACTTACTCAGTTAGGACATGTTGGTAGTAGAATGTCCTCAACTGCCCCAAACCAGTGGTGTCACACACTGCCGTCCATTATCCTTGCTGGTGGTGCGTTCATCTCCTCTGCGTAGTTTTCAGCCAGGACCATGTCGTTCATTCTTGCACCCCTTTTATAGTGACGTGTATGTGGGAATCTGCACCCAGATGCTCACTGTTCTGTCCTTGTGAAAGGAGTAAATGGAGGGAAGAAAGTCATGCACTTCCTTGTAGGTTGTTTAAGGAGAGCAGTGGGATGCCTGCATTGAGAACCATTCTGGTTAACTCAGCAGGGTTTGAGGGCCCCATTTGTATTATTTTGGTGAACTCCTGAAAGGTTATTATCAGCTTGCAAGTTGAGAGGTAAAGAAAACTCAACTAAACCAGCATACCAACCTGAGTGCATAGAACACTGTTTTGAGGCCTGTGAGTCCCACGTCCTTGGCTGAGAGCCTGCTCTGCTGGAAGCACCTTGACCTCAAGTCCCTCTACAGGGAAGAATCCCTTCTCTGATAGCAGGAACCTCTGTCTTGAAGACGGTGGTTTAAAAAAAAAAAAAAACTGGCGGTGTGGTTTGGGGTATCTTTGACAATCTGATGTATGTAATAGATTCTTCATAGAAAACTCACTTACTTGACAATATGCAAACTTATGCCTGTGGGGTAATTTTTGTGAGGTTAATTTATGTTTTTCTCTCAGTATTTTTCCTGTTATTTCCCCCAGTTTAAGCAGCTACCATTCCCTGTGCTTTTTTTCTCCTCAGGGGAGGTGTGAGACTTGGCAGAAAGCTTAAGTTGTCTACAAGGCCCTTCCCTCTCAGACTTTTATTCTCTAAAGACTAAATCCAAGGAGGTGGTTATGCTTAGTATCTTGGACACAAGGGAGAGAGAGATTGCTTCTGACTGAAAAAGAAGATGAGAAGAGATTTTTACCCCCAGACTTAAAAGACATTCATATGGAGCAAATGGATGCCCATAGGGGAAAAAAAGAACAAAAAGAGAAGAACAAAAGAACCGCAGCCTAAGCCTCACACTTTATGCAAACCCTAATTCAGATGGGTCATTTGTGTAAATGTAAAACACAAAACTATAGAACACTTAGAAAAACTCTTTGAAATCACAGAGTTTTAAAACTTGACATAAAAAACATGTCCACGAAAGGAAAACATTGATAAACTGGATCTCATCAAAATGAGAAAGTTTTGTTCTGTAAAAGCCCCTGAAGAGGATGAAGTGTGAGACCCAGTGGAGAGGGAGGAAGTGGGTCCTCGGGAAGTAAGCAAGCTTTGGTTTCCTTAAAGCAACCTTAAGGGATTGGTACAGAGACCAGTTTGGATAAAGTATGTACATTACTTAGCATCACGTCTGGCGTATTAACAGTCTGTTGTAATGAGAGCTTTGGAATTTGGGTGTGTGTGATGCACATCCAGAGAAGTTTCTCTTTGTGTGTGTGAGACTGTTCTGTTGATATTTATATTTTCCTGTCTCACCATTTAGCAGGTTGTTATATTAAAACATTAAAATTAATGGGTTCTTACATTTCTTCTTAGTGTTTTAAATATCCAGAATAGAATTTAGAACTTCAAATAACCATATGCATGTGTTGAAATATAATATATTAAACTACATCTGAACTCATAGCTGAGTGCTTCTGTGGACTGAAATTAGATGGGTAAGGTGAACATGTTCACTGGAGGGAGGGGAGAGGGAGAGAAAGGGAGGGAGGGAGGGAGAAGGGGAGGCGGGGAGGGAGTGGAGGGGGAAGAGAGAGAAGGCCAGGGGGGGAGGGAGAGGGAATGAAAGGGATTAGAGGGAGTAAAAGAGGAGAGGATGTGTTTAAATCAAATGTGTATTCAGATCACTGTTGTTATTATTTTGCTTTTTTTAATTTCCAGCTATATTTTCTCCTACCAAAAAGACAGCTTTTACTGTTTATCCAAAGACTTCCCATTTGTTCCTCTCTTTAATTGTCTTGAATAAATAGAGTCCAAGAATGAAACGTTAAAATTTTGTTTTGTTTTGTTTTGTTTTAACAGAACTGTTCACTATGAAGGTGGTGCTGTGTCTGTTCATGCACGTTCCCTGTGGAGGCTGGAGACACTGAGGGTTGCGTAAGTAGAGCTCGGTGCAGCCCATGCTCTGAGGGTGCAAAGTGCTTCTGCTGCTCTTGTGCTTTTGTGTAAAATGGCCACGCTGATGGCCAGCAGGCAAATGAAACAGGGAGACAGTGGAGTCTCCCCGCCTTTCACTGTCCTCTGGCCTTTATTTATCCTTCGTGAGCCTACATGCTCCGGGTAGAGAGCAGTCATTTTATACCATCGCTTTGTCTTCAGCCTCATTTATTTTCGTAATACCATCTCGCCCCAATCTGTGCATCTCTTGGCAGGAAGGGCTCCTAGGACAGAGTGATGTAAGGTTTGGAGACAGGACAAACTGCAAGCCTGTCACACATTTCAGGTCTGACAGATTCTGGTTTTAACCTTCTAAAGGCACACGTAAAACAGAAAACTTGAATCTGAACGAGATACGAAAGTCTTGGCTGGCAATCACTATCTTTACGTACAAACAGCTTAATAGCTGAGAAACCTGGATTGCAGTCAAAGCACTGTGTGTTCATGATAGAAGAAATGACTTTTTTTCCTGATGACTTCAAAAAGCTGTCCAGAGATTGACTTTTTTTCCCCTAATATTTGAAGCCTCCTTTTTTTTTTTTTTTTTTCAATTGAAGTATAGTTGATTTACAATGTTGTGTTAGTTTCTGGTGTTTTAGTTCCTTTAAATAAATGCATTACTGATGACAAAGATTATTTTGAACTATTTTTTTTTTAAAATTTAAATTCCAGTCAAGTTTTTTCTAAGTGATTGGGATATTCAGTCCCTTGCCTAAAAAATAGTAAGTTTCCTGAGTATTTATTCTCTATTACATTATACTTTAAAAGTTACTGATTTAGGGTTATAGATTTCATGGATGGGTGTAGGGAACTATCTTATAGAAAAGCTACCTTTGCCAACTTGATACTTTGAGATTCATGCGAATCTAATGATTAAAATAGTTCAGTGGTCTTCAGTGTTTTTGCTTATATATCTCATGCAGTAATTTCGTAAAACCTTGTGTCTCTTTGAACATTGTTAGCTTTGACATAGAAATTTTTTCATTATCAGTTTAAATATATGAGTAGAATATAATTTATAGTGTACTATATAGGTAGTGACATTTTAAAATGGTTATGCCACTCTTTGAGAAGTATCCCATTGACTCCCAGTTTGGCTGTGATTTAATGTCCATCTTTGTTTAACCATACTTGAACATGGCCTTCTTTAACAGTGAAAACATATTTATTATTCATATTACTCACTGAAATCATATTTCTGTTACTCTCCCATGACAGAATTTTGTCCCAACTGTATTTTTTATGATTGAAAGACTTTTCTGCTGTCTGTCATACTCCTATTAAACATAAATATGAATGTAAATTAAGTTTATTTTTTATATTTCCTACAGTAGTAAGTCTGTAACTTTAAAAAGTGCTTCTATATTAACCCCACTAATTATTAATTGCTAATATTGAATTTCTTCTACATGAATGCATAGTTGATCAAATCCACCTAAGTATTAAGACTTTTGATAAACATTGAACTTAAAAGTAAAATTTTATTGAAAGTGAATCTCTTAATGAGCTGGAAAAAAGAAGAGATGACTTATAAAGCACAAAGAAGAAAACTCATAGCTTTTCTGTGCTTTATAAATTATTCAGAGAATTTAGCTAAAAGAGTTTCAAATACATACATGTGTCTCCAAATTTTACCTTGTGTATTATAAAAATGACAGCTTTATTAGAGAAATGAAATGATCAAAAAAGTGAAATTTAGTTTTGTTGCCCTTTATAAAACAGATTCCAGATGTGTTTTCAAATTTATAGATTTACTTACCCTTCACAACTGTGTGCTTAAAGAAAAGGAATTTTTTTTTGAGCAACCAGACCCTAAATCTATCTCACTTTATAGATTAAAAAATAATAATAATAAAGATCAGACGTCCTGAAACCCTGCCGGGACTTCATTTTATTGTCATCAGTGTTGTCAATGAACTGTAATTACTCGACTCTGATTGTTCAGCTCATCTTTGAATTTGGGTGGCTGACACAGGGCCTGGGCCTTCCTCAAATAGCAGAGACAGAAAGGGACATCTTACCAGCGCCTGCGTGAAGCTGTGCTCATTGCCCCCCAGAATCCTGATGACAGCAAGGGGGACTTGGCAGCCCAGGCAGAGCAAGGAGCTTCCCAACCATTTAAAAAAATTAAAGAGAGGTGTTTTGATTCTACTCTGTGACCCTTGATGTACATCCTCAGGAGGAAAGCAGGAGGTTGGTTTATGATGGATGTAATGAAAGTTCTTTTAAAAAGAGTTTGTTGCGTCTTTGAGCTACTTTGGGTTCATTGTAAATGTAGAAATTAGATTGCATTAAGTTTGCACGTCGTCTTATATGCAGTGGCCATGTAATTACTTGTTTTCCTTTATACTTAGGAAGTGATAGTCAAAGGTTCTGCTTGTGTTTATAACAGAACTTTATTTCCAAAGGCCTTTGTTTATATTATAATCTTTGAAATATTGCATGCTTTTTGTTTTCTCCAACAAGGCCCCAAAACTATATGTTTTTTATACTTTATGTAGTCCAGTAATTATATATTTTATATTGCATACTTATACAAAGACTATTAATGTTATATCAAAAGTTTTTCAATATCATGAAATTTTAATAAAATAAATTTTAATTTCAGGAGTTAAATGTAACAGGAAACACTCTCCTGTATTGTACCCCAATTCAAAGTTGTAAGAACATTGTCAGTGGCATATATGTTAGTTTCTGTAATGAGAATGATCACTGAAATTAAAAATATGCATTATATATACTTAAAATTCCTCTTTCTTCTGTGTTACAAATAAAAAAAATCAACATATTATGAAGAGTGGCCAAACACTTCTCATTCCTTTGAGATAATTTCAAGTAATTATAGCTAATGCATAGAGAATACTTTTTTAGTATGTTAACATAGGAAATTGCTTTATGTAACTACTTTACTATTACTATTTTCAACTTTTACTGAAATAATATTTTCTCGCCCCTTGATTCTCCTGGGCTTGTCCTCTTTTCTTTTGGGCCATGGGCATACAAGATGAGTTCATTTGAGTGCCCATGAGCTAAAGAAAATGTGCTTAGATGTCACAATGTTTTGCCGATAATTGGCCTAATTTATTCTGTTTCTAACAGAATTGCCTTAGTGACTTGAGAGGTATGTTTGTGTATATGAGCCCTGTTATTAAATAGATTTGCACATGGTATACAGAATACCCTAAAAAATTCTGGTAAAAAAGTATGTACTTGGTCAAAATTTTGGACTGTTTTGAAAATGAAGTTGTTTTCTATGATGATTAAGATGAGTCATTATTCGGTAAAATATTCTTCTTGAAATATTGGAAATGATATTAAAACTAATTGTGTTTTTCATAGTGTCTGCAAAGAATACACTTAATTGGATAAGTGTTTTAACAAAGGAATAAACAAAGCTTTTTTACTACCAGACTAGAAATGCTTTAACATGCTGTTGTTGGTAAAGAAACTTTAATTTCATTTCTAAGACAATACTGTATTTTTAACAGGGTTTGTTGGTACAAGAATATTAATTTAGCAGGGGGACTTGTCCAAAGTAATTGTCTTTATAAACAAATCCATTTAAGAATGAACTCATTAGAATATCATTCTACTGTTAATTTTCCATGCTAATATCTCGAGTCAAAAATCTAGATTGGGAAAACAGCATAAAATTGACTTATAGTTCACTGAGATTGGAGAATTTTATATAATATTATCAATTTGTAGAATATGAACATTTTTAATGATTATATATTAAAACACTTATTAACTAATAAAATCCTATTGAAATCCTCCATATCTTTACTTTTTACGTATTTGATTCATTACATAGTGGTAAAGGCTTCCACGGTAATTGTCTTTTTAAAAGTTATCCTTGTGTTTCTTTTGTTTCATTTTCTGTTTGCACTGACATGTGAAGCTTCATGGCATAGTACATTCTCTTGAGAGTCTATCTTTCATTATAAAATACCCAGTATCCCCTTTATACTCTGCCTTGAATTCTAACTTGTCTAATATCAACTTGACCATCATTATTTTCTTTTGATACTATATATGCATGGTAAACCATTTTTAGTTTTTAAAAACATATTTGATTTTTAGCATCACTGTTATCAGAACCTTGTTTCTGCTCTATACCGTAGTGAGTGCAAGGATCTGATGATGTGTGCTGGCAAAGCAAGGACAGTCTGTATCTTAATTTTTCTTTTATGCCCTATTTGAATGTTGTTATTTTTAAAAGCAGATTTTAATAATCACAGCTTTGCTTTTTATCTTTTTTCTGCATTCTTAGTTTATATTTTCTGTGTGCTGCATTTATTTTTTTCTTTCCCTTTTTTCCTCTTGAACTTACTAGAATTTATTTTCTTGATTTGTTTTTTTTTTGTCCATTGATTTTTAATGATAGCTTTGTTCCACATTAAAACTTAAACAATAGGAAGAGATCTCCTTTTTCAGATATTACATAATTCACTTTATATATATGAGTTCCAATTAACCATAACTAGGCACTATTTTTCAAGTCTATGCAAATCCAGCTCAAAACTGGTAAATTCTAAAATCTCATTTAAAGTCATAATGTGTATAATTGTGACTCGTGATTAGAGGTTAACTTAGAACACAAGTTCTTAGTCATCTTTGCATGGAGTAGTGTTTGGTGTGGATAGTATTACATTTAATGTCAGAAGATCTGAGTTAAATTTCCCTTTTACTTACTGTTAGCTGCATGACATGGACTATTACCTAGTTGTTCCAAATAACCATTTTGTTGTTTGTGAAACGAAATTAATATCACCAACATCATAAAGTCTTTGAGAACATTGAGTAAGACAGTATATGCAGAGCACCTTTGTTCACTGTCTGACACACACATTGTAATTGCTGTTTCTCCTGTGGTTGTGTTGGCCATTGGATCAAGTCTTAACTGTTTTTCTTAGGTGGAGTGGGAGCCACATAAGGTGGGGCCAGCCTTTCCGACTCCGCCACGTCACAACAGGGAAATACTTGAGTCTCCTGGAGGACAAAAGCCTTCTACTCATGGACAAGGAAAAAGCTGACGTCAAGTCGACCGCATTTACCTTCCGATCTTCCAAGGTAAGACAGAAAATGTAATTTTGGATTTCCTGTAAGTATATCCCTACCACATTTCCTTTGATGTTAAAAAGGCAAAAAGAAGTGATGTGTGCTTTCCATGTATTTCTAAATGCACACTGTCTCTTCTGTCCACCCCTCTTCAGTAAAATCCATTTCCTAAACCCCTGAAACCTGCCCTGGAGTTTCACCTGTTTGCTACTTCTTTGGTTATTGACACATAGTGCATCCATCCAGCCCCTTTCAGTTTTCCTGGGCTTTGGCAGTGCAGTTAGCGCAGACCTCGTGCTGCCGTCGTGTAACGGGGGTGGGCACACCAGGACCTTTTTCTCATGGCACGCTTCCACAGCTGCTCTGTACATGGACCTTTCTTCTAATGTCTGTTGAATCAGAACACAACCTCTGAGAGAATCCTTCAGCTCTTTCAAGAGAATCCCTCTGAACTAGATGATGACTAGAATAGAAATAAGTACACATCGAAGTCAAGTGGGAATGCTGCTGCTTCAGCACAGCAAGGCCCACTCCGTGCTGACGGGAGGGTCCCAGCTCACCAGCCCCGCAGGGCAGCAGGTTCCTAACCAGGCCTCAGCAAAGCAGCAGTTTTCCTAAACAGCAGAGTGCTCAGGAGTAGTTGAAAATCAGTTTTTTATTTGACAGATGCCAAGCATCTACCATGTGCATTTTTATGAAAATTGTATCTTTCTGCCCTTAATTTCATGAAGATTGTGAAACTTGGGCATAATGCTAGGAAAGGTACTGCATTACTGGTTTGCTTTTGTCAGAGAGATGCAAGATTTTATGCCCCTGTTACTGATAAAGGGAAGTTTGAGCAAGACCAGAAGTAACTCTGAAAAGATGTCAGCATACTCAGGAGGCTGAGTGGGCAGTAGCCACGCTCTAGTTCTGTTGCTTTGGAGGACATGGAGTGGTAGAAGATGCCTCTGATTCAACGTGTTCCCCAGAGATCTCCAGGAGAGACAGCCAGCGTAGTCCCCATCCTCTGTGGAGAAAGTAGGCAAAGCTGGTCAATTCCAATAGATAATCTGAGACAGGATGAGCATCTGTACTTTGTTGTCAGGACCAAGTGGGGCTCTGGAGGGGCACTTCGGTGGACCTCAGGTGAGCAGTGAGTTGCTCCTTGTCTCTGTAGATGGAAAGCGCAGGTGGTTGCATTGTGAACACAGTTGGTACTGGTTAGCTTCTTCCTCAAGACTTTAAGCAGGGAGGTGGAAATTTGCTGGTTTGTCCACTGATAGCATCTCAGCCCAGAAAGGAAAAAATTCAACCTGCTGAAGACCAATCAGTTATCTGATGGTGGAAACTCTTTTCAAGTAAAAAAGGTGGCACACAATGGCATACAGCTTAATGGCAGAAAATTGGAAAAATGAAAAGAAATGCATATGCCATCCCAGCAAAATGTAATCAACCAAAATAAAATCCCAAAGAAGGAGGACAATCTGAACAAATACATCACAGTGAAAGACACTTGGAAGGTTTTTCAAGATATGGCACTTAAAAAAGCAAAATATGTCTAACAAAAAGTGAGGAGAAAGAGGAAAAGTGCAAGGTGCTCCGATTGCTGCCTGTGAAACAGTGAGAAGTCAAAAAACTTTCTTAAAACTGCAAAACCAAATAATAAATAAGATATTTAATAGTAAAAGCCAAAGACTCCAATGTAATAAAGTTTACTAAAATAGAGTGGTGGACAAGAGGGAAGTTGGTGAAAGAAGGAAAGTGGGCATTTGTGCACTCAGGGATGTTTGGGGCTGACCTGACCTGGGCTGAGAGTGGGGACAGGCTGGCAGTTCGTGCCCTCCCAGAGCCTGTTGTGGGTGCTGGGAAGCGAGGGCCTTTCTTTCCCCTCTCCTTGACCTTCTGAAGACAGTAGCTGCTACTGTTCTGTGATGGTAAGTCTCCCGGTTAAGTTGAGTTCTCTCCATAACTGATCTTGCTGAGAATCAGGACCCCCATTTTACAGATGGAGAAACTAAGGGCCAGAGGGATACGTCCCTTGTCCACGTCCCTGGACTGGGAGCATAGAAGAGCCAGTGAACACGAGGTTATCTCTGCCCCAAAGCACTGGCCAGGGTAGGTTTCAGTAACCCTGCACTGGCCAGTCACTCGTTCACCCCTGGGCTGTCAGGGAAGCCACAGGGGCCTGGAGGTGCCCCGTAGCTGCATGGTCTCCCCCACCCCCTCCACAGGCTCCCAGGCAGCTGCCAGATGCTGTTGTCCAGCTGTAGTCTCCCCTGAATCCTGCTGTTGCTGTAGAAATCTGAACACTGAGCTCTTCTTTCTCTTTTCATTATTTCTGTAACAGTCATGTTTCCATGGTCTCCAAAAATCCTGCTTTTGCTGTAAAAAGCTGAATTCTGACACAGTCCTTCTCCTTTCATTCTTTCTGTAACAATCCTGATTTTCCAGGAGGGCAGTGGATGCCTCTGGCAAAACAGGAATCAGATTATTCCAATGGAAACGCAACTGCAAAAGAGAAGAGTATAGTAACATATTGCAGTAATTTCTTGCGTATGTACAAATCCTTGATCCAGCTCCCTTCTATGTATATATGATTACTTTTATTTTTAATGAGAAGGGTTGTCTTACAGAAATAAAATAAAACCTGCAATGTTACCTTCATCATTCTTTGTCATGGCAAAAAATTGGTAAAGACTTAAATGTTCAACAAATAGAGTTGATAGCTAAGTGGTATTAGCTATCAGTGTACTGATCTGGAAAGATGTCTGTCATCTATTGTTGAGTGAAAAAGAAGAGCAGACTGTAATGCAGTTTAAAAATCTTATTGTTTTTTTTTTAACTTTAAAAAACCCTTGTGTATATGTGTGTGTATGATTATGTGTTAAATGGGGAAGAATCTACACTAATCTTTTTAACTTTGACTACTTTAGGAAGATCAAAATGGAAGGTGAATGGGAGTATGAGGGAACATTTTTTAACTTCTAAACAATAAGTCTCTGGATTACTTTGCCTATTATAACAGCCGTTTTTCCTTTGTAGCTAAAAAATCAACCGTTGCACTGACATACTTGGACATAAATTTTGTGCACATTTTCATTTCTTTAGGGGGAGATCTAGAAATGGAAATACTGGCTCAAAAGCTATGAATATTTTAAAAATCTCTGGATAACAGTTCTTGCCCAAAGCAATAACTTTTGAAACATTTCCCCCTAAATATCTCTGCTAATACTCTGTCAGTGTTAGAGTGTAGCTTGCATTTGAAGAATTTTTACTGACCAGATCCTTCTGTGGTCCCTGCTCAGAGGTTCTGTTTCTGGCTTTTGGCAGTTCTGTAATGTCACAGCTCACACTGAGAGTAGAGAGACTAGGATTCCAGCATTGCCTTTCAGTGAATGATTCAGTTTCTCTGAAGCTGGTCTCCTGCCTGGAGCCCATGTTCATGGAACCTCTCTAATACACAGGTTGTTGATAACCTGCTGTCAATTATCGTGATGAGAGTTGTATATGATAACGTGGTTGAGAGTAGTGAAGGTGGAGGTGAAATCCAGGAAAACATTATTTTTAAAATCACAGAATTTTTGTTTTAACATCACTGACAGATTAGGTAATAATGTGTTTTCTATGAGATAGAGACTAACTATATCATTTCTTTCTAAAAATACTTTTTATTATATATAGTGCATAGCCACTGTAGACAAATTTAAAAGTGAATACTACAAAAATATGGTAAGGGGAAAATTAAAATCATGTACCATCCAGGGGGGAGGGTATAGCTCAAGTGATAGAGTGCATGATTAGCATGCACAAGGTCCTGGGTTCAATCCCCAGTACCTCCTCCAAAAAATAAATAACTAAAGCTAATTACCTTCCCTTCAAAAAATAAAAAAATTAAAAAAAAATCATGTACCATCTCATCCATCACTCAGAAACAACTGTATTTTGTCTGTGTGTTTCAGTTTTTAGCAAATATATACATATTTGATACTAATAGGTTAATTATTAAAATTAAAATTCATTCATCACGAAAAGTGCAATTACATAATAAAGAAGCATTGAACTTAAAACTAAAATAGAATTTTAAAAAGTGAACTCCTTGATTATAGATTGTATATTTAAAAAAATTTTTTTTATATTGTCAAAATTTTAGAAAAGATGTATAGCTAAACAGTTTCTTTCATCCTTTTGTTAATCATCACATTTAGTCATGGTCCTTGGTCTTTGAAATAAATATCAGGTCTACTTACTTAAAGGTGTATTTGGTACTTTTTTTCCCTGAGTACCACTGACAGGTTGAAAATGCTTGCCATATTTTTGCATATTTTTGTTACTATTTCCAATGAAAATAATACTTAAATTTCTGGAAGACAAAGACATTTTTGTGTAACATATTTCTTCAATTCTTGGTATACTTTGAGTGCACAATTAATAAATGACTATTTGATATAATTACTATGTTGTAAATCAAGTTTTCATAATTGATGAAAAATTAAGCTTTTTGGGTCAATTGAAAATACCAACTTTTATCTTGGATTCAGAGGTATGATTTGGGAAATTCTAAAGTGAAGATCGTCTCTCATGAACCCTTATATTTATGTTAGCATTTCCTTACCTGTGGTTATGTGAGATGCTTTGAAATTATAAGCATGTTCTTGAAATGTACATTTTTTAAAATTACAGATCTTTAAGATCATTCTTATTTAAAATTGTGAGAATGGCTTTAAAAACCTGTTCTACTAGTTAATATAAAGAGCAATTTTCTTAGCTTGTCTTTGGGATATCTTTGCACTAATGTGAACACTCACTAGCCAATCTCAAATTCAGGATTTGCAGAATAATCAACAATTGTTGATAACTGTATATATTCAGAATAAACAATAAAGTGGAAGACAGTTTATAATACAGCCTATGTTGGTCCTCCATTTCCCCCAGCTTTATTGATACATAATTGACATAAAATTAAGATGTCCAATGTGATGATTTGATGCACGTATTTATTGCAAAATGCTTATGTTGGTCTTCTTTTAAAGAGAACATTTTATATCATGAAGATTCAGTCTGATTCATACAGGTTTTCCTAGCTCTATTCCTCCCTTTCTCTATTCCTAGAATTTTTAACCATCACTTTCAAGCATGTTTTAAATGTCAGTTTTAATCATAAGGTAGGTCATGCCAATCACACATGTAGTATACTGCCCCCAAGATGTCATTTTTTTTTTTTTTAGATTAAAATGCCACTAAAATATTCCTCTGGAGGTGATTTCCTCCAGTTTTTCCTCTCTCATGCACCATGAATTGGAAACCTTTTGCTGTTGAAATGATGAAATACCAACCTCAAATAAGACTGCCAGTGAGATTACAAGGATTATGGAGCAAACGGCAAAAATAGAACAAAACATTTTTAGGACATAGTTTTCAGTATGTTATTTTTATTTTAGATTTTTATTCTTGTTTCAAAAAATGTTTAAGATGTTTTAAGACACATAGACCCACACAATGAAAGTAAGAGTAATAGCTCCCAATTTATTACATGCCAGAGGATGCACTAAGCCCTTCACATGCATTTTCATATTCAATCCTAGTTCAAACCTGTGAGGCTTAGGTAACGGTTTACATCTTCATTATGCAGATGAGGATATTTAGGCTTAGATTAGTCAAGTGGCAGATCCAAACTCTGAAACTTAGTAAAACCAAAGCCCCCTTTAATAGTAAAGTTTATGATTTAATAATAGTAATAGCAGATGGAAAAGACATGTTCTCATCTGAGATCGTCTGAATATTATAGTTGCTTAGTGATTGATTAAATAGCTAAAAATTAAAAGCAGAATGGAGAATTTGGGCTTTCTTTCTTACCAAAATAGTTATACAAAATTATCAATGGAGATGGATTTTGCATTTAATCAGGATTAAATTCAAAATAAATTCTTGCAATCGGTATTTCTCAATGGGTTTTGATAGCATAATAGAAAATAATGCCAACTATGGTTTTACAGAAGATACAGAAATTAAGTTATAGTTTCTATGCTGATATTTTTTAATTGCAGTAAGCATGAGAGGGAGCTCATTGAAACCATCTGTGGTTAAGATGAGGTGTATCACTAGTTTGAAAGACTGTGTGCAGCACTGTGTTTGTTGTAGCATCATTTACAATAACCAAGGTATGGAAGCAACCAGAGTGCCCGTCAGCAGATGAATGGATAAAGAAGATGTGAGCTACACACACACACACACACACACACACACACACATACACGGAATATTGCTCAGCCATGAAAAGAATGAAATATTGTCATCTGTGATGGACCTAGAGGGTATTATGCTAAGTGAATAAGTCAGAGAAAGACAAGTACCATTTGATCTCACTATATATATGTGGAATCTAAAAAAACAAAACAAATGAACTGACATAGTGAAACAGAATATACTTATAGACACAGAGAACAAACACATGTTGGTTGCTAGAGGGGAGGGAGGTGGGGAGATGAGTGACATAAGTGAGGAAGACTAAGAGGTACAAACTTCCAGGGATGAAACGAACAGCGTGAGGAAGGCAGTCAGTTATATTGTAGTACCTCCGTATGGTGACAGCTGTAACGAGACACATTGTGGTGATCATTGATTTATGTACAGAGATACTGAACGACTGTGTTCTGCACCTGGAACCAACATAGTGTTGTAGGTCAGTTAAACTTCTGTTAGAAAAATGTAGACAATTAAAAATCAAGTTGCTAATGATGGTTATCTGGGGGAGATTATGGGTGATGGTTAATTTTTACTTTATACTTTTATGTATTTCTAGTTGTCTGCAAGGAACGTGTATTGCTTGTAAAATTAGAAAGAAAGCAATAAATGTTACTATAAATGAAAAAAGAAAGACAGCAAAACAAAAGCAAAAAGTGATGAGGTGTCTCAGTTGGAGTTCAGCCAGAGGGGAAAAGCTGTGTGAGGTGTGCGTATGTGAGGGGAGGCACTGTGTGGACCTGCTTTCTGAGACTGAGAGGCCTGGGTGGGTGAGCCTGGGTCCTCCGTGCAGCTGGCCTTGAGAGATCTTAAGCAGGATAGGGCCCTGAGGCACTCGCTCTCTGTAGTGTCTGAGCTCAGAGGAAGCCTGAGCCCTCTTTAAAGGCCTCACCTGATTAAGTCTCACTCACCCAGGATCATGTCCCATTTTATTTGCTCAAAATCATTTGAATAGGGACCTTAATTCTCTCTGCAAGATCTTTTCACCTGTGCCGTGTAACACGCCCTCATCATGGGGTTGTAGCCCACCATGTTGTTGGCTTGGTCCTCACTGCAAGGGAGGACATTCGAGTACACGATACTCGAGGGCTTCTCCTGAGGCTCTGTGACCTCCTTTCATTGCCCTATGGGAGCCCTTCAAGGACCCTCCCAGTACAAGAGAAGTGTTAAAGCCCTTCTCTCCACAAACCCACCCATCGGCGCGTCTCCTCATGACATTCCTGAACACCGGGAATAAAGCAAGCTATGTGTTTTTTGATGCTCTGCTCTGGATGGGCTAAGTTTGGCCTGGCCTGTCGGTCCCAGTAATTTCTGTGACCCTGTAGCATTTTTAGACTCCTGTTTCACAGTGATCACCTCTTCTGTGCCAAAAGGTGACACGATCTAGAAGCAAATAAAAAAATATTCTTTCGACCTTTTAACTGTCCTGACTTTACCCATTATTTGACTTAAGGAGAACTGGCTATTATAAAAACAAACACACGCCATCATCTAAGGATAAAAGCCTTTGTTTCCTTCCCATCAGCCACTTGGCAGAATAGTTTGGATACATTTAAGGAAGATTTCAATTAATGCTGGAAGACTCTGAACTTGGTCTGTGTAATAAAAACGTCATCCTACAGGACTAGTTTAAATTTCTTAATGAGTCTAATTTTGTATAGCCAATGCATAGAGATCACTTAATGAGGACAGTTGTTCAGAAATAGCTTTGACTTAAAAATGAGCCAGTCGGTGTGCCCAGTGCCAAAATATCACTTATTATTAGGTTCCAGGCTGATCTTTTATACTTCTGGAAGCCTTCTGATACTCAGTTGAAAATTAGATTTTCCAAGCCTTCAAGAGTGGAATTGTTTGAAGGGTAGGACTGTGAGTAGTTTTTTCCCTGAAGAGCGGCTTTGGTTTCGGCAGGTGGTTAACCTCGCCGGACTGAAACTCCAGTTCCTTTCTCTCTACTGCCGTGGGCAGCTGCTTGTACTGTTTGTGCTCAGTTATTTCAGTTTTAGCTGCTGCCGTTAACCTGGCCTCCCCTGAGCATGCATGGTATAGCGCAAGAATTTGGGCGAATTCTATCAGCAGATTTTGCGGCTCCCTCTTTCACCCAGGACTTAGCTCATCTAATTTTCTGCTTGTGAGCCCCAAAGTGTGTCCTCTGACACCTGAGGTGTCAGTAAGCAGCTTTCACCTGCCTGAGCTGCAGGCAGAGGCGCAGGGCATGCCCCGAGCCAAAGGCAGCTTCTTATAAATCACCTGGCTACTCTTGTCTTCAGAAAGGTCTGCTGCCCACTTTCTCTCTGCCTTTGGTCCCTCTCAAGTGCCTTCAAAGAGATTCTGAAAAATATTTCTTCCAAGTTTTACAATTGTTATCTATGGGATGATTAGCCCAACTGACTGCTCTGTCATTTCCCAAAGCCAGAATAAGTCAAAAGAAAAATAAATCTAAAAGGTGATACCAAAACTGAAGGCCACTAACTGATATAGAGTGGCTAATACAGGGTTTTGTTAAGAATATTACTTGCCTAATCTGAGACACTTTATTTCTAGTAATACAGGCTAATTTTCTGTTAGATGCTTTTACCACGTAGTAGTTGGTCAAAGCATCTTGATTATTTTCACCTGAATTTGTCCTAAGCCTGAGCTACAGAAAATGATAGGAAATAAATAAAAGGAAAGAATGTGACTGGACTTTGTTCTTTTAAACATCAAATAATCACACTGCCTTTTTTTCTCTCTAATGTCACCTTTTTTTAAATTGCAGTGTTAATTTACAATGTTGCATTAGTTTCTGGTGTACAGCAAAGTGATTCAGTTATATGTATATATGTTCTTTTTCAGATTCTTTTCCATTATAGGTTATTACAAGATATTGAATATAGTTCCCTTTACTATATAGTAGATCCTTGGTTTTTTATCTAATTTATATATGGAGTGTGGATATGTTAATCTCAAACTCCAGATTTATCCCTCCTCCCCTTTCCCCCAGTAACCTTAAGTTTGCTTTTCTGTGTGAGTCTTTTTTCTGTTTTGTAAATAAGTTCATTTGTGTCATTTTTTTAGATTCCACATATAAGTGCTATCATGTGGTATTTGTCTTTCTCTCTCTGACTTACTTCACTTAGTATGATAATGCCCAGTCCATCCATGTTGCTACAAATGGCATTATTTCATTCCTTTTTGTGGATGAGTAGTATTCCATTGTGTGTATATATATATGCACCACATCTTCTTTATCTACTCATCTCTCTGTGGACATTTAGGTTGCTTCCATGTCACTCAAGCAGTTCTTGAGGATCAGAGTAATTACAAAAACATGGTTATTGTGAAGTTTCACAATTACAACTTCTAATCCAGAGAGTAATGTAAACTACTTCAGTAAAAAGCACACAAAGTGTAACTTTGCAGGTAGTAACTGTGACTTCGCAAAACACAATCCACAGGCTTATAAATAGACTACAAACTAATTTCCTTGGGTAAAAGAAAATGCAAAAGTGTGAATGTTAGAGGCTCATTGTTTGATTCTGAGGAGATAATTGCATTGTTATATTTTTCCCTAGAATTTAATTTTCACATTTATAGGGTTGGTAGAAGTAGATTAGTAGCTTATCTTATTTGATAGAATGAAATTGGAATGGTTTATTATCTGTTTTATTGTGGATTCTTAGAATAGTGTTTCAAATTATTTGCATAATGGGTAAATCAGCTTAACTTAATTGTATTCACTTTCCTATATGACTTTGACCTTTTTACATTAAGAATTTCAACTCTTTTAAATTTTAATTTTCAATTGTTGATGGAGTACCCATAATTATTTTGGAGCTACTAATTATTAGTACAGTGTGAAAATGACATGAGAAATCTATCAAACTTTTGTCTTACTTGAATTGTCCCTTTTTGTATAACAGACATAAAATTTACTCCAACCTCATCTTCAAAAACAATTGTGTAACTGTTACTAATTTCAAACAACAGTCAAATAGCCAAAGACACAGAGGAAGCTTAAAGTCAGTTGAACAAGGAATGTTAGAGCAAGAGGAAGAGTAAGAAGCCACAGAGGGAGGTATTGCAACCAGTAGAACATTAGTTTTTTTTGGTTTTTGTTTGTTTGTTTGTTGCTGTTATTTTAAGAACTATAGAGGACTTGAAGACATACAGAGTTCTTGAAGATCAGAATGAAGCCTGGGAGGGAGAATGGAAAGGGAGCATGTTGAAGGTGGGAGCATTCAAATAAGTAGGGATTTAAGGGAAACATTTAGTTGGTATCAGAGGAGTGATTGTTCCCTCATAGCACAGGGAGCTCAGCGCAGCAGCCCTCTAGTAGTGAACACCCCTGTGGTCCAGGTTAGAAACCTTAGTGTTGGGAACTGAACCATAGCTTTGATTAGTTCAAAAGAAATCACCATCATCAACACCATTTTCATGGTCAAAATCATTAAAATTTATTGAAGGATTTATTTTAGCCCAGGGACTTTGCTGAAAACTTTTCATCCATTAGTCATTTTTTCTGATACTAGCTGGGAGATTCGTTTGTTAGCTTTATTTACAGATGAGAAAACAGGCTTAAAAAGGTTTACTTAACTTGTCCTAAGGTCACAGAGGTGATAAGGGGCAGAGATTGGACTCAAAATTTGATTTTATGTCCCCATACTTATGCTCTTAGTTATCAATAATAAAAATAATAATCTGGAAAGAATATGAAGCCTCAGCTACCAATTTTAATATCTCTGGTTTAGCGTTTGCCGTGAAGCCATGTAAAATTTTGTGTTGAGGCCGAAATAAGCTTCTAGCAGTGTGAATAACTCGGGACTGTGAGATGTACTTTTGCAGAGTCTCCTGCTTTGGTTCCGGTAGAGACCGAGCTGCTAGGAGAGGAGACTTTGACCACCATTATTTCTGAGGCCGTCAGAGGGTTGCATTTTTCATGGAACACATTTACAGCAAAGTTCTCTTGATGTTATAAACTCGTATTTTTTTTTACCTGTTGCTTATCTTTTTTATTGTCTCTCTCTCAGGAAAAATTGGACGTAGGGGTGAGGAAAGAAGTTGATGGCATGGGAACGTCGGAAATAAAGTACGGGGACTCGGTGTGCTACATACAGCACATAAACAGCGGCCTGTGGCTCACCTACCAGTCTGTGGATGTGAAATCTGTGAGGATGGGATCTGTACAGCGTAAGGTGAGAGGCTGTCAGAGCTCTGTGTGGCGGTCATTCTGTATGACTGAAGAACCCAGCACGACAACCAGAGGTGGCCAGCCCTTCAGCCACCTGCTAACCATCATTGTTTACATGCTAAAGGTTCCATCCCACCCTCATCCACTCAGTTTTGTATAGTGAACCGAGCTGGATGTTACATCAGTGATTTAAATATTAAGTGAAGAAACTTGCTACTCCCGGGTTCTAGCTTAGTCCTCCCTGTTCGCCTGGCCCTCCGGGTGCTGCTGGCATTATGCTTCTGAAATGCAGAAGTTCTCATCCCCTCCCCTCTGCGTCCTTCAGCTACACACCCCACTGCTTACAAGACAGCAGCTACACGTCTTGGGAGTGCATGACGCCCTTCCCGACCTGCCCTGATCTGCCCTGGCCTCTTCCTCCTGTCTGCGCAGGCTCTGGGAGCCCTCTGCAGTGTCCCCTCACCACCACTCACTCACAACACAGTCCTTGTAGCCCCTCAGAGAAGCACAGCCTCCACATGTCTGCATCCTTGCAAATAGTTTCCTCTGCTTGGGATGCCCTTTAAAACTTTTTTTTTCCCCACCCAATTCCTTCCATCCTTCAGAGATTAAAAGATGGTCTTAGAAGTTCTTCCTGACTGTCTAAGCTCATCCTGCACATCGTCCTTTGTGTTCTCATAATATTGTGTGTAACTTACTAAATTTTATGTGCGCTGTCTGTGCTATTTTATCTGCTAGGCTACGTGCCTCTCTCACTGTCTCTCATTTGTGAGCTTCCTTAGGGCGAGTACAATAATACTGTAGACTGTTCAGATTTCACGTTTTTATATCACCGTGTAACACAGTGCACAGAGTCTAATAACAGGACAAATACTATTTCTATGAACATGAGACCTCGGGTCTCTTCATTCTCGGTAGACTTGCTCATCGTAACACGCATGTTCCAGTAAGGTTGCTCAGAGTGACTGTGATCTCTTCAGGGTGACCAGCGCTGCTTTTAGTGACATCAGGGGCTGGCTCTGTTTGGATGGAGCTGGTCTTAGACGCGTCCCTGTACCACCTTTGTCAGAGCTGTGGACGGAGAGCCAGACCCAGATCATTTTCACAATGAGATGATCACTTGTGTTTGGGGTCTTTGATCCAGGCTCATCAGTCTGAATGTATTTGTTTGTATTCAGTATTTGTACATCATTCACTATTTCCTGCAGCTGAGCCTGGCAGTTTTTAACTTTTTATTATGGGGAAAAATAGTGCAGTTAGACCCTGTGTGTTCATCAGTCATCTTCAGCATTTTCAGTGCTCTCCTGCTCTTTCTTTTTTTCAGGGTAAGGGGGAGGGAAAAACAAATTCACATGTGGCTGTTTGGTGCTTGAATGTGGCTAGCAGTATAAGAACTGAATTTTTAGTTTTGCATAACTAATTTAAATTTAAAAGCTTATACTCAAGTTATTAGAAAGCTTGTATGCATGTTTGGAACAACTTGGATATGTGAATGTACCTTCCCAACTGTAAATGTCAATGAATTCTAAAAAACAGTCAGATATTTTCACTGATAACTTAGTATTCAAATCAAGTTATTCTAGAAGCATAAAATACATACTGGATTATGAAGACAAGGAATGAAAAAAAAGTAAAATATCACATTTACAAGTTTGTATTTTTATTACATGTTGAAATAGTAATATTCTCTATATGGTGGATTAAATCAAACATAGTATTAAAATTAATTTTACCTTTTAAAAACACATTAATGTTAGTTCTGGAAAATTCAAAGCTACATGTTTTAAAACAACTTCCTCACCACCCATCCCTGATGACCTAGTGCTTCCCTCCCACCACTGCCGCTCTCAGGGATAAACCCTATCCTTTCTTGTGTTCTAGAGGTGAGTTTCAGTGTTGGGCTTTTTATTTTATTTTATAGGGAGTGATTTTATTAGATTTGCCATTTTGCTTTCTGGGTTGTTAAACATTAATATTTACCAGAAGGGTAGACGTTCAAAGTATGATTTGACAAACCATAAAGAACAGAGAGGAAACAAAGGAAGTTCTTAACTAAGATATTACTTTTTAAGGGCTGTTGTCTAACATCGCTTTTTCCTTTGAGCCTTTATTGAAAGTTTAACATGGCATGTGGTTATAGGAAAAGTATAGGTAAAGATGATAGCACATAGACATATGTTTTTGAAGAAATAGAAGTAAATTTCAATCAGAAAATAGCTAGAAACTCTTTAGGTGTTATTTCCCTATTCTATGATTCAGTGGAAAATGCGGGGGGGAAAAAAAGAGGCTTAAACAGTTCTTTCAGCCTTTTTTTTGTTCATGTGCCCCGTGAATGAATTTTTAAAACCATATACTTCATGACATAATTTTCATTATAAATTTAAATTGTTGCATATTAAATGGTTTCTGGTCTGCAGTACACATGAACATTTTAAACCAAACTGTACATATGTCATTTAAATATGTTGTATGGGAAATAAATCCCAAGAGTTTCCACAATTTCCTCACCTTATTCTACTGAGTTCAATAAAGCACCAAGCACTGGCAATTTCATCTTCCAAGTGTACGTCATTCCAGTCCCCTCCTCTCCACCCTTAAGAATCTAGTTCCGCCTTTATCATGGCCGGTGTGCACTGTTTCCATTGCTTCCTAACCATCTCTGTGCCCTCAGTCTGACCTGCCTCCAGTTCACTCTGACTGGGTGACACCATGCTTAGAACCCTTCGAGGCTGAGCCTTATTCCTGTTGTAATTCCAGTCTCCTTACCATGCAGGACAAACCAGCTGACTCATCTCACCTCCTGCTTCAGTCCACTGTGGTAATGCCGACGTTCTTTATTACTACCCCCTCTCTTATTCCTTAACCAGGATTAAAGCCAAAATGGGGCTTCCCTTCTACATCGTAGGCTAAGAAAGAGCTTGCCGTGTGGGAGAGTCTGATGGGGTGTTGAGACACTAACCAGTCTTGTTTACACTAGTAAAGTTACATGTGAAACAGACTTCATGGGCCATGGAAGGGCCAACCTAATACAATCTCTACTGTAAATTTATTACTTCTTCTAGAATACATCTACTGTATTGAATCTTTATCGAGAGATTAGATTCAGTGTGGCTGTGATAGATGAGGCCTTCCCAATCTAGAGCTCCTAATTTTTACATGCTTCCCAGTTGGCTAGTGTCTTCAAATCATTTTATTTTATGAGAAAAGCATATTAGTGGTGGGTTTGCCAAATCTTTGCATATTTAAATCTGACTTTCTGTTGTTATTTCCTATGAATAAACCCTTGGCTAATTAAAAAATGTTTGAGTCACTTCTCATAGCTTCTCTGTATCCCACCTAGTGTGACAGTCATGCTTTGATGCAGAAATATAAATGTACTGATGGTGCAGTGATGCACAGACCCTGCTGGGTGTTGCACACATGCAGTTTATACATTGCATTACCTTTTAAAAAATTAGCTCTGAATTATAAAATGCATAATATCATAATTATGTCCCCAAGGCTTTTTAACTAGCACATTAGGTCTTTTAAAGCTGAGAGGAGAATTGCTCAGCCCTCCCTCTGGCTTTTTTCCCTTTCAGTTGTGGTTTCTTTCTCAGGAAGGCAGCTGGTTCCCCTCCTGCACGTCAGCACCTTCCCTTGCAGGAGTCCTATCGTTCCCACCTGTCCTCTACAATTTGCTTCTCAAATGTGTCCTCCAAATCACTCCTTTTGTTTTCTTTGATGGCATTCTGTTCCTCCGGCTCTCTCAGTGCCTCTTTGAAGTGTTAGTTTCCTTGTATTTTTCATGATCTCACTCCGGTCACTTTTTATCTCAGCTTGCTGTCTCTTCATCTGTTCTGGCTGTTCTTCCCAGTCTGTCTCCTCCCTGGGAATTTTCACCCCTCTTTCACAGAAGTTATGCCTTCTTACACCTCGTGGCCAAGTGAAATAGATCATATATTTAAACAACGTTCTGCTATTTCTATTTTATCAGACTTTTAAAAAATTAGCAGTGATTGCTGGATTTTATCAATTAAAGAGTGCTAAAAATCATGTTTTAGTGTCCTTTAATTTGCTGATAAATAAGTTAATAGACATCATGATATTGATGAATCCTTAAATTCATAAACTAAACCTTGCTTGGCTATAGTTTATTATTCTTTTCAAATCTTGTTAGATTCTATTTGTATTTTATTTAGAACTTATCTAGGATTATCATGTATATTAATTTATATATAAAGTTTATATAATAATTTTTCTTTCTTTATGGGCACCAGAATTTGAATTTCATACAATTCTCAGGTTTCATGAAATATTCTATTTTTGGCTTTTTTAACCATTAGAAAATGTAGAGACTATTTGTAGCTTACAGGCAGTACAGAAATAGTCTGTAGTCCTAGTTCACTGAGCAGCCTGCCATTGAAAGTGTCTGTTCTGTGAAGGTTCATTAGAGCTCGCTTGTGAAACCATCTTGTCCTGCAGTCTTTGAAATACTGGATCTTAAATTTCCTTTCCAATCTCTTTTGAATAAATTGATGTCATCAAATTTTCTACTTAGTTGGGGTGATTCCTTTTGATGATTCTTGATTTGCTAGGAAGCTGTCCTTGTCTTCTAGGATAGTTATGTTCTTAAAATCTTGAAAAGTTTTTCGGCCATTAAGTTCTATGCAGCATTGTCTTGCTATAAGTTTATAATTTTAATGTCTTTTGTGTCTTATATTCTGTTCTCTGTGTTTTTTTGTTTGTTTGTTTGTTTGTTCCATTTTATGTTTAGCCTGCTTTGTGACAGGTTTATCTATTTTATTTATCTTTCAAAAATAAACATCTTGTGTGTATTCATCCTTTTCTAGCATTCTATTTGATTTCTTGTTCATTAAATTCTCTTTTTATCTTCATTAATCCCCCCTTTCAATTTTATTTGTTTTTCTTTTAGAGTCCTTAAATGAGTAATACATTCCTTCATTTTAATCATTTTTCCTTTGTGAATGAAGGCATTTAAGGCTATAAAATTGACTCTGAATACCGATGTATCTCTGTCTCATTGATTTTGGTGTAAGGAGTTTCCCTTACATTGCTTTCTAGATAGTTTATAATTTTGGTTCTAGTTACTAATTTGAGTTTGGTATTCCTGATTAAATGTTCTAAAAACATCTGCTGTTGGTGTTGAGTGAGAGAAGGTAGACACAAATGATTCTTTTTGTATATAGTACACAACTGACCTTCGCTGTTGAAAGCCATGGAGGGTGGGGGACGTGGAGAACAGGGGCAGGAAGGGGGTGTAAGGTGCTGTAATGTCCTCTTTCTTGGTCTGGGTGTTGGCTACATGGTTTGTTCACTTTGTGAATTTCATTCAGCTCTTAAGATTTTGCATTTATTTCTCCATGTTACACTTTCATAGAACGTTTGAAAACATAAAGCCTAACAAAAGAATAAAATAAATACTTTCACAAGCACTGAGATGCCTTAGAAGCACTACTCATTATTACTAATTTACCCACCTAAGTTCAAAACTTCTGTGTGACTGTTATCCCATGTAATGTTTCCCTTTGCTGCCTTGTTCAAAGTTTGCTTAGAATGTGGATGAATCATTTGAACACAGGTATGCGAAAACACTCTGGTGTCTGTTTTGCTCAGATCAGTACATGTATTGATTTGTTCTTTAAAACAACAATGGATTCATCTTTAAATGAATAACTGAATAAATACATTGCATGACTGATTTGTACAGGGACCTGTGCGTATTATTTTACCTGAACACGACAGCCTACAGCCCCCTCCACCTGCCTTTTGATTCTGTTTACTGTCCTAGCTCACCTTTTTGAGAGGCTTCTTTAAAAACATGCATTTAAAAAAGAGATTTTAGGGGTAATGGCATTATTTCTGCTTTCGTCCAGGCTATTATGCACCACGAAGGTCACATGGACGACGGCCTAAATTTATCCAGATCTCAGCACGAAGAATCACGGACAGCACGCGTCATCCGAAGCACAGTCTTTCTCTTCAATAGATTTATTAGGTACGCAGTCCTTTGTTGTTGTGGCTGGTGGACATTTTATTTCAGTTTCCTTATCGGATTTACAAATAAACAAGTCTAAAATACACCATGGTGGGAAATCTCATACTATTTGGTAGTTCTGCAGAACACATTAGAAAATGCTAGTTAGATAATTTTATGTCTTTCTTTTAAAATAACTTTTTAAAAAGGACCGTGGTTTTGGATATGGTACATGTAACTTGTAATTGGTGGCTGTGTGTCAGGGTTATTCTGCAACATACCCTGGTGCTGGGCCTTTCCCCCTGGGGCAGCACAGCCTGGATGCCTTGTGGGTTTGAACTGTATTTAAAAGCTAAAGTGATTCTTGTGATAAGGTTTCCCGTTTCCCACCTAATAATGGAAGCAATTGCATATCTACAAAACCAAATCAAACTTGTGTCCAAAGTGTTTTCTTTTTTTTTTTTTTTTTTTTGATCAACAATGTCAGATTTATACTCAAGATAAGAACTCAAAATTAATGAGCATTTGTTTAATATGGAAGTCACTGTTAATTAGGCCAAGGTAAGTTTCAGTGAATTGGTAAACAGTATTCTGATTAGAGTTGAATTACAAGAGACCAGCAGAATAAATATTAAGCCATTATAGACAGCTATTCAGATAAATTTGGATCACAGGAAACCAGAGAGGGAAGTGGATCAAGACTTTCAAAGTGTTTTCTGATAGCAGTGCACCAGTAAGTACTCTGATTTGTGATGGGCATCATCTCTCTCTGTAAACTTGCCAATTTGGTGGGAAAAAAATTGACATACATGTATATATTTATAGTATGTATATATTTATTTATAATTATTTTTGAAAATTTGCATTTATGTGAGAATTGTGAAAATGGGTTTATTTCATGTTTGTTGACCTGATTTCTTCATTTATTTTTATGATTTACCCTATAATTTGTGAATTTTTCTGTTAGGCTGTTACGAGCTTTTGTTACATTAGAGATCTTAATTTCCTGTAATCATTTATAAATTTCAAATATTCTCCCAGTTTATTGGTTTGAAAAATATTTCAAGAAGTTCTTTTCATTGTAGTTTACTCAATAAATTATATTTTACAGCATATTAAAGGCCTTCACCACCAAGATTATATAAATATTCACTTAATCTCTACTTTTGTACACCATCCCACTGTGTGTGTACATTTGTGCAAATAATGTGCACAGCATTCAGCTTCATCATATCCTTAGTATTTATCTTATTTCCCTGCCTCATCTAAACTCTAATCCTTTTCAGATGGAGGAAAGCTTAGAGATGGGGTAAGAGTCAGATTTTTATCATTTGATATAGGACTTCTTGTAATAAATACTCAAATTTGAAATTGTAACTTACTTTCAAATCAGTTCAACTTAGATTTTTTCCATCTTGTTCTTTCCATAGTTCTTATTTACTACAGCCCAGTCAGTTCTATAAAGCTTAAGGAAATAATCATCATAAATATTTAAAATAGTCAATTTTCCATATCGTTATATTCATCAGCCTGACTTCTTCTAGTGCAAAAAGACAGGTTTTTATTATAGTGTGACTTGTGTAGTGCTCTCAGAAGCACTACAGAGATTCCATTTGGCAGGCAATAGCTAACTTAATACCAGAGAAAAACCTGATTATTTGTTTTTAAACATATTTTGTCAGAAAGATACTGTATCAGTTCAGACTTAATGTACTGATGGCATGGCTTAAGTGACATTCTGTATGTTGAGTGAGATTACGACAATTCATCTTGGATGTGATTTGCTTTATCACATTTGCTCTTTGCTCAAGACTACTCATTTTTTTTATAAAAAAAAAAGCAGGGTCTGTGATTTGGAAGGTTAATTTTAGAACCTAACACTTGCTTAATTCGTTTAGAGAGAGAACCAAACATGAGAAATTTAGATTCTGTGGCAGAAGTACTTACTGAATAATGTATTTGCTACTTTGTATTGAAATTCAGTTTTTACTTGGGTTATTTGAATTATATTCATTTATATACTCATCTTGATAAAGTAGAATGGCTATATAACCTGCATTTAACTATTGTTAGCTCTCTGTATCCCAGGGGTTTGCATCCATGGATTCAGCCAACCATGGGTCAAAGATATTAGTAAAAAACAAATTCTAGAAAGTTCCAAAAAGCAAAACTTGAATTTGCTGCATGCTGGCAGCTATTTACATAGCATTTGCATTGTATTTACAATTGTTTATAGTATTTACATTGTATTGCAGATTGTTAAGTACTTTAGAGGTGATTTAAGGTCTACAGTATGATGTGTGCAGGTTGTATGCAGAGGCAGGCATGGCTGCTCTGAGTCAGCCTGAACAGATTGCATCCATCCATCCACTCCATCACTGAACCGGAAACAGGGTTATAGCTCAGTCTAAGAGCCGGTCCCTCTTGTGTTACTTTCATAGCCAAAGCCTTAATAATCAACTCAACTACCAGTCTTCAGACTTTTTCCCTGTTTTCTGCCAGTTACTCTCCCAGAATATGTTCTACCTGGCTAACTGTTCTGGGTGCACTGGAAAATGAGTATTCTGAGTGCCCATTCTCCTTTTATTGGGTGGAATGCTAAAAAATGTCAGTTTGATTTAATTGGCTGATGGTACTGTTTTGCTCTTGTGTTCCCTTACTGATTTTTGGTCTGTATGTTCTATTAATATGGAGAGAAGGGTATTGAAGTCTCCGACTATAACTGGATTTTTATGTTTCTCCTTGGCAGTTCTGTCATTTTTTTCTTTGTATGTTTTGAAGCTCTGTCATGAGGTTTATAAAAATTTAGGATTATGTCCTTTTAATGAACTGATCCCTTGATAATTATTATGAAATTACCTTTTTAAAATTCCTGGTGATATTGGCTATGACATAAACTTTGAATGATGTTAATATAGAACTTCTCTCTTTTTTCCTTGGTGTTTTCATTGTATATTAAAAAAAAAAAAAAAACTCTTTTACTTTTTCTGTAACATAGTCTAATTCTACTACCATTGGTTTCCCCCAATTTTTTCCTTCATTTTTTTTGTCTTTGATAAATTAAGATAAAAAAAAATCTCTATATTGGATAGAAATTCTAAAACTTGGCATCATTAACAATTTTACAGTCTTGGATAGCATTTTTTTCTGGCAGAAAAGGCTTTTCCTAGAAAGCGATCGAATGGTTACATTTCTGATGGCATACATGTTCAATTTAGTAACCTAAAAACTGACATTTACTGTTGTTTTCCTTTAGGTTTGAAAATGTAGATATTATATTTGAATTTTTTTTAAATTTTATTCACTCTAGTGTGATGAGAATTGTATTTGACTTTGTTATGGAGAAATAATCTACTGACAAGTCATTTCTGTTGCTTTTCAGGTAAAGAAAGATTTATAGAGGTGATAAAATTAGGTAATTGATGAATTTTAATGATATAGTTGATCTGGAATTTTATGCAGAAACTTTAGGATAGTCATGCAGTTCTACTATTTCAAGTGTTAATAAGGCTGAAGTCAAATATTCCAGAATTGTTAGTAATTTTATGTAAATGATGATACATTTTAAAAGTATTTTTGAGCATCGTAAAGTTCAAAGGCAAACTGATTTTTCATTTATAAGGTTTTTGTTGTTTTTAAAATGTTAATTACAATAGTCAGGTAATTAGCTAGAAACATTTCCTTGAAGAAGATACTGCCACACAGTTTTGCTGATGCAGAGGGTAGAAAGGGAAGTATAGTATTTTTATGCATTAAATTTTGTCATGACTAATATGAATATTAGTATATCAACTATAGTACAGGCATTCTCCCATTCTTTTCTTGTATCTATTATGAATTTTTATAAATAAGCTTTTTATTTTGGAATAACTTTGATTTACAAACACTGTAAAATTCTTCCCAAATACACACAAAGCTGTCAGTTTTAGAATGCAAAATCTCAGAAGGCTCAGCAGATTGGTGCATTTACGTGCCAGTGGTATGTTTTCCTTCAAAGCTAGAGAATGCAACTTGGTGCTGTTTCTTAGCCTACCTTCTAAGTATTTCTTTCAGGTGATAGAAAAGCCTGTTAATATATTGTTTCCTGATTAATAAATGAATTTTATATATTATCATTATTAGAATATATTTTTAAATTGACAGGAGCTAGACAGGATGACAGTGAGTGTCAGTGATAGCATGGCAGTTAACAGTTTGTACTTCCAAAACAAAACAGAACAGTTAAATGTCAGAATTATGAACCTGGAAAGTTACATCTTAAGTCTTGAAGGATGGAGTGCTTCAAAATGAAAATGAATTGGTTTTTACGTATTTAGACCATTGGCTTTGGAGACATTGGTTCTCCAGCCCCTTTGGGTGTTCTTCCAGATGAGTTTCTCTTGATACTGGTGCTTTCAACGTATAGCGTTCTGTGTGCTTGATAGACTGTAACGCTTCTCATCTGAGTATATTTATTACTGTTGTTTGAGGGCCTTTCGTACATGTTCCTTTTGCAGGAGTCTCAGGAGAGTGAGTAGAGCTTTAAATCATCTCTAGACTAAAAAGTAATAGAACAAAATTGGGAATCACTGATGTAGAGAAATGTTTGTTATTTATTTTAGGGGCCTTGATGCTCTCAGCAAAAAAGTGAAGGCTTCCGCAGTAGACTTACCTATCGAGTCTGTGAGTCTAAGTCTGCAGGACTTGATCGGTTACTTCCACCCACCAGAGGAGCACTTAGAGCATGAAGACAAACAGAACAGATTACGAGCTCTGAAGAACCGGCAGAATCTCTTCCAGGAAGAGGTAAGTTTCTGCCAATATTCATCTCTCTTCTGTCGTTGTCTTGGAGAAACAACTTTTTGGTGGGAAGACTGTATTTGACATTTGCATTTTGAGATGCAGATGAGCAGGTGTTCTACTCTACAAGGGAACAAGGGGACCAGGCCATGGAGAAATCCTGCAATTATTTTTATTTCTCATTCACAAAGTATTAATTTTAAAAGATGAAAGTCTTTGCTCCCTTGGCAAAGGATGTTTTCTTTCACTGTCTGCTCAGTCTTCACTCTGATCATTTGCTGCACTGTCATTTGCTTTCTGCTAGGTATAAAAAATGGATACTCAAAGTGTCTAAATGAATACAGGCTTTGGAAAGCACGAGGGTTTCCAAACTGTTGAGCTGGCTCCTTGGGGCTCCTGGGAAGTGCCTTAGGGTTCGCCAGGAGCTTTGGTTGGGGATGGAGTCTGCCCGGGGGCGGGGCCACCTGAGGAGCTGGGCTGCAGGCTCTCTGCCTGGGCAGGGCAACCCTCCTTTCTCCTTTCACGTATAGTAAGTTTCTGCGTGTGATTTCATCTTAGGAAAGTTCCACTAGAAAGACAGTGTCCATGGGGACCTAGAAATCTTCTTTGGGCCACAAATACCCTGTGTGAAATGAGTTAATTTAATTGGTCAGCTCTTGATAGCATTCCTTTCACGTGCGTTGCCTCATTTGACAACCTTGATCTAGCAATGATAACAAAAGCATAATTTCAAATTTAGACAGCATCTTACAAATTTCTATAATGAATTTTTGATTTGCTTTAAAGATACATATTTTCATGAGCTTTTCTTTATTAATTGATTACATCTTCAGTTAAATATTAAAAGTAATAATGGTGATGATGCCAGTGTCCATGATGATGTCATCCCTGAGAGTGAGGACCTGCTCTTCTGCTCACGTGGGAGTAAGGGCTCATTTTCCTCTACTCACCTGAGGTTCATTGGTTGGGGCCCGCAAGTTAGACTGACAAAAGACAGATGAACAAGTGAAAAACAAATAGATTATTAAAGTGTACATTGTGTGCCTTCATGGGAGTGCTCAGTAATGATTAACTCAAAGAGGTGATTAGAACTTAGTTTTATATAGCCTTTTAACACAAAGAACAGTAAATTTGTGGAGAAGTGATAAGACAAAGGAGAGGAATTTTGAACTTCTCGGTGCAGCAAATTGTGGGACGGTAAGTACATTGGGAAACCAGTGGACAAGAAGGGCCAGTTCACATAGATTGCTTTGTGCAGGTCTGGGCTGGTGAGACCCTGGCATGGTCTCAGTCGTCCTTCCGTCCTTCCTGGCAGGGCAGAGAAGGGTAGAGAATTTTTCTTGTGTTTGCTTTTCTCAGTTGCCTTCAGCCCAAAATAATCCTTATGCCAAAGTGGCGTATTTTGGGGTGGCACACTCTGAACCCCTTCACTTACTCACGGGAGAATAAATACTGTGATGACTGAGTCATTAGTCTACTCTCAAGCCTTGCAGATCTAAGGGTGAAGTACACATTTTTATATCGTTCTGCTTCTGTTGAGAACAGCACTCAGGATTGAAAAGGCACTTGAATTATTTCAAGATCATTTTATTTCACGTGCAAGTGGGTTTCTTCCTGTCCTTCGAATAAACGATTTCAATTTTCTTTATGATTAACAGACTTATTTAAGCCGGCCTTTTTTTTTTTTTTAATCAACTTAGCACCTCTTGTCTGTGAGCAGAGTTGCAGTTTCTGATGGTGGTTTTCGACCCCTGCAGGGAATGATCAACCTTGTGCTGGAATGCATAGACAGGCTGCATGTCTACAGCAGTGCCGCTCACTTTGCTGACGTTGCCGGCAGAGAAGCCGGGGAGTCGTGGAAATCAATTCTGAATTCTCTGTACGAGTTGCTGGGTAAGCAGTATGACTGGGTTTTCAAAGCAAGGGACTCTTGTCTATTCAACATGATTGCATAAATTACAGCAGTTTTATCACATGCTTCTTAATCGAGGCCTTCAAGTGTTCCTTTAGTTGCACTGAAGTCAATGATGTTTCATATCCGAATCCATCTCTGAGTGTGATATGTGGCCAGAGCAGCAGCTTTGCCTTTGTTTAAGGGGGAGGGTCGTCTCGGGTGTAGTTTTGTAGGCAAGGGGCCTCTGTATGGATGCGCGTTAACTGTTTTCTTTTCCGACTCTGAAGTTAGTTCCGCAAGAGCCAGTCTTCTCGCAGTCCCATGTTGTCCGGGCTCCCCACCGGTCTCCTCCTCCGGGCCTGTTGGGACCTGCACTTGCAGCTCCCAGGCACCCTTGGTGCACCCTCAGCAGCAGCGGCGGGGCTTGACGCTGCGCTCCTCTTGGCGGGAGGCAGCCCTCCCCAAGGCTGTTGGCTGCCTTCAGTGTGGCGATGGGTGTCAGAGGCTTAGCATAGCACAGTACTGTTCTTCACACGTGTTCCTGTTTCTTTTGGACACCTTAGTTATCATCTTCTCCCTCACTGACATAGTAAGACTTTCTTCAGCAACTTCTCTTTTTGTTCTTGTTGTTTTTGCCTTTTAAATATGTCTTAGAAAAGAAACTTCACTTGGAACTCGTGGATGGAGCAAGGAAGATTCTGGATTAGCTGAAGGCATGGCATTGTGATTATTGCGAATGCGTGCTGGCTCTCGGTTTCCTCCCGTTCTCTGAACACAGCAGCGCACATCCCATAGGCCGGCAGCCTCCACGCCAGCTCCCTGGCTGCTGCTCGGCCAGTGTTTGAGGGAGAGGCACCTGGGGCCGTGTTGATAGCTGGAGATTGTCAGGTTTCTGGTTGATCTCTGTGCCTCTGCTTCTTGTCTCCACCACCTGTATTTCAGACACCAGGGGGCCCTCACACACGTCTTTCTGCATTTCACTGACTCTGATGCCTGGTGTGTCACCTCTTGTTCTGGTCTTTGGGGTACTCAAATTGCAGGGCTAGTCTGCCCTTTCCTTTTCACCTGTGACCTCACTTCATCTCTAGTCACCCGGCATCACGTCCTTCCTGCCCTTACCTCCAGTCCAGTGCTGTACCTCCAGAGGGTTTAGAATTATTTATATCAGAGATTTGATATACAGTAAACATGTATTTATACTGAAATAGATATATGGCATATGTTTCTTAAATATATGCATTTATTTCCTTAATTCTTTACATCCCATTTGATTAATGAAGGATTTAAGGGAGCTGTTAAAATAGACGTAATTAGAACCCCCGAAAACTCATGTCTTGATGGATGATAACAGTATAATAGCCCTAAATATCTCTAAGATAACACACAGTGATTTCAAGCAGTGCATGTTTTATGGCTTTTAAACTCATTTTTTCATGAAACAAGAGACACAATTTCTAAATATACTTTCTACACATGCACATACGCACACGCATTCTTAACTGTAACTTTTGTGTTTCCACACTGCTACTCCTGAGAGGGTTTTTGTCAATCCCCTGCCCCTCTGTGTGTGTGTGTGTGTGTGTGTGTGTGTGTGTGTGTGTGTGTGTGAACCTCTCCTCAGAAAAGCTTCCTTTTCCCTTTTGTCTGTTTTCCCGAGTGCCTTGCCTCTTAATTCCTTGTACAGGATCCTGACAGGGTGTCCTTTGTAACAGAGTCTGTGTCACATTGGGGGAACATGGACTTGGAGTCTAGTGGGTCTAGGTTTCATAGAAGCTTCATCTGTTCATCAAAGATTAATTGATGCCTGCTAAGGGAGGTGCCCTGCTCTGGGCAACGAGGCACAGTTGTGAACAGGATCTAGTCCCTGCTCTCATGAAGCTTATGGTGAAGTAAGACGGACACTGTGAATCACAAAGCTAGCCACAGTGAGTGCCGTTCCTGACTTTACTGCCTCTGCCATCTCGATACAAGTTACTATTAAATCATGTTAGTAAGGGACTAACTTATAGTTACTAAAAGACTGATAAATTTGACTACATAAAAATTAAAACTTTGAGGATAAATATTACAAAATAAAAAACAAATGAGAATTTTGTAAAATATGCAATCTGTATGAAAGACAAAGGCCCAGTTTCTGTAATATGTAGAGTTTTCATAAATCTGTAAGAAAAATTAATTTCATCTAATAGAAAAACAGATGACAGGTGGCCACAGGTAGTTCCCAGAGCAATAGATAAACAAGAGTCTCAACATGACAATAAAGAGATGGAAATTAAAATAATAAATAAAGAGCAGATTTCACTTGTTAGATTGGCACAGACAAAAACCTTGGTAGCACCTGTCACTGGGGAAAATGTTGGGTAATATCTTCCTGGTGGAAGTGTAAATTAATGATAGTATACATAAAAATTTACATATATATATATATATATATATATATATATATATATCCTTTTACTCTCAGAATTTCTACTTTAAGAAATGTATTTTAGAGATACATTTGTACCAGAGTACAAAGGATGTCCACTGCAAAATTGTTTATAAGTGGCATAAAAATTGAAAACAATTTTTCTGTCAACAGGGGTTGGTTACATAAGTAATGGTACACCTCTAAAGTGTAGTGCTGAGTTATCACTGAAAATTGAGATTAAATACACCATTTGGAAAATTGTATGAAATAGGCTAGAGTGCTGGTCTTTTTAGTATGGCAATCTAGGACATGGTATTAAGTTAAAAAAAAAAAAAGCAAGGATGTAAACTTAGATTCCAATTCCATAAAATTAAAAATATGTAGAGAAAGATACATTCTTGTATAAACATTCGACATTCTAACGGATGCACAGAAAAACATAGGTGGCTGCTTCTTGGGAGCTCTTTTATTTTTCTGTGTGTTCTATTACATATTTATTCTTAATCTATTTACATGTATTATTTTTATAATTGAAAAAACAGGCAACAGAAATGTATAATGCTGGAAAATTGATGATGAAAAGAAAAGCCAATGTATTAATTCCAGTTGAGGTGACACATAGAGCATTTAGGTCAGTGCATGTAAAGTGCATATAAAGAGACTCCCTTTCAGTACACGTGGTAGTTTTACTGACGGTTGTTTCAGGAGGTAGAATTATGAGAGATTTTGTGGTGTAAATGTTCCTTTGACAACTCTTGATTTTCTGTTTTTATTGTAGTGAACACTGATTTCATGATCATAAAAAATAGAATAAAATCTGGTTGACTTAAGAACCGTCTGCTGCCAGTAGTTTCTGCTGCAGCCAGGGTGCTCACAAGAGGGGCAGGCCTGTGTGCGTACGTGGGTGTTTGCCGTGGTGGGGTTGTCTCCGGTCGGCAGCAGTGCTTGGAGTTCAGTAAGATCCTGGTATCTCACTGTCCCTCTTTACACAGCTGTCAGAAAGTTTGGGTCAAGTACCCAGTCCAGATTTATTAAGCCTCCTCCCTATTCTTGCAGAAAGGTGGACAGTAGATTCTCTCAGGAGGTTCTGGTGTGAAATCAGCCTTCTTCCTCTTTTACTTCAGCAGGCTTATTTAGCCTGGTTAGAAAAGGAGGAGGTGGGAATGATCATCTGTAACAATTTTAAAATTTGACATGGATATAGTTAATATGTGTTTTAGGTGGAGAACGACAACAGTAGATGTGTGAGCCTGCCATCGGGAGGACCTAAGGGTCTCATGGGCACCAGTATTCATAGTTTGAGAAGCATTACCATGGCATGCTTTCATACATCTTTTCTGACATCCACACAATTAATCTGCAGGAGGCTTGCAAGCCAGGATGATTTTCTAAAGATGTCTGAGAAATAATCTTTGGCAGACTCTCTATGAATACTCATTTTAGGAAATTTCAGAGTACGAAACAGACAGAATAGAATGCTACTCTTTTAGGATGGCAGAAGTTACCAGTTTCTGAATCCTTAAGATTTTTGCATTCCCAGATCATTTCTCTGGGGTCTTAGGGAGGTAGATCTTCCTGAATGCCCTAAAATACTGGGGGAAGGCAGTCAAGACGTGAGAAAGAAAGGCCTTGGCTTCAAACATGCACATAGCAGGTGTTCTTCTTGTGATTGTACATACAGGTATTTCCTATCTTGTTCTCCAGGAAATCCTGAAAAGGCATTTTATAAATAAGACACGATTTTTTCCAACTTGGTAATAATCTCATGGCTATGAAATAAGAGTCATAAATTTTAATGAAAACTCATTTCATAACCAGTTTTGTGAGGTACTTTCTTATCTGCTTATACACTACCAGCAGCAGGAAGAGATGGGAGGGAGTGCAGCATAGTCTAGGACCTGAGCACAGACTCTGGAATCAGAACTGCCTGCCTTTAAGTCCCAGCCCCGCTGTGTGCTGAGTGCACACACGCTGCTCTTTACTTTCCAAGGAAGGTGCTTTTTGCCATGTGAGGACAGAGGGAGGGGAGGAGACAGCAGCTCCTCCTCGGTGGGAAGGTGAAAGCTGATGTCGCTGGGGGCTGTCAGTGGCTGAGAGCGGACTCTCTGCAGGGCATGCTGGGCGTTTCTAGCCATGCCCCTGTGCCTGTGACCTGGCAGCTGCAGCTCTGTTCTGGGTGGCTGTTTGCAGCGCCTTCCCTGGCTTACAAGCAGCCAGTAGTCTACCTGCCGCCTCTTTTCCCTGCAGTCTTTCTACTGCTCCCGGTGGCCCTCCGGCATGGACTCAGGCTGACCCTACAGAGATGCTCTCTCCCTAGGACCCATGGGAAACACTCATGCCATTTTTGGCCAATGTATTCATGCCGGCAAATCCACCCAAATTGTTACTGACCTGAGTCCCTGGACTCTAGAAACTTAAGAGGCCAGACAAGGAATTTAAGTGAGGCTTTATCCAGACTTGAAACCACAAGAGCACGAGGACGCAGGGATGTTATGATGCTGATAAGAAATGCAGAATATTTTTTAAACAATAATAATTTTTCAGTTAACTGCCACATGACTTGCATTTTGTATTCTGACTGGATAAAAGTTTAAAGATTTAATGAGTTATTTAACATTATAGAAAATTGGTTCAGTGAACTAGCACTTCCTTGGTAAGAGCTTAATTCAAAATGTTTTTGTCGTCTTGAAGTTGGACTGCACCTAACCACTGATCTTCTTGTTCCATAAGAGACTAGATACTATTTATTCATTAAGAAATAACATGCCTTCGAGTTTCAGACAGCGTGCAAAGGTGTAGTAAAGACAGTGTCAGATCTAAATGAGCTTAAAATAGGCTAGAAGAAGACTTGCAAACCATTGTATTATATTCACATTTTATTCAAGCTCATGTTCACAGTGCCAACCCTAGTGCCTAATGCATTTACATTAATATTTTTTAAAGTGAAGAAAAATAGAATGGCGAGTGTAAGGTCTTGCTAACTCTCTTCAAGGCCAATTAGCCAGCAATTACGGAGTATTTTAGGGTATGGCATTCTTGTCGGGCATTGAGGAAACAACATTTGTCTTGAGTTTGCTTATGAACCTTGAAGCACCACCCGAAGTTGCCACTGTCATGTTGAGACGTCTGAGAGCAACTGCCGCTGTAGTTGCTTTTCCTTTCTCTTTTTAAAAAGAAAGTAGCTGTAGTATTTAATTTTGAGGGGGCGGGGTAATTAGGTTTATTTATGTATTTATTTTAGTTGTGGTACTGGGGATTGAACTCAGGATCTCGCGCATGCTACTAAGGAGCACGCGCTCTACCACTGAGCTGTACCCACCCCCCCTTATTATTTAACTTTAAAATTAATACATCTTCATTATAAAAATTTAGCTAATTAATAAAAAAGAAGGTAGAAACAACTTTTAAATGTAACCATTCTTTTTAGTGTATAACCTTGAAAAATGTTTCTTTGAATTTAAATATAACATTAAATACATGCAAACCATTTCACACACCCACATGCACACACATACACTAGCATCGTGCGTGCCTGTGCAGATCCCTGTCCTGCTAAGACATCAGCCGTGGCCCGATCCCCTGAGGCTTTAGTTAGCTCTGTCCAAGTTCCAATTTCACGGACGGAGACAGGCTTCAGGCTTTCCCTTGGTGTCTGTACATTTTGGGGAGTTGTTCGGTTACACTGTTTCCTGCTTTCATGCTTCTTCATGATTGTCTGTTGTTCCTCTGAGGTTACATAATATCTTGGCCACAAAACGTCACCTCTTCACAGGTTCTTACTGAGCATTTGTGATTGATTTACTTATTTTACAGAATTTATTGTGGCTTCAGGGGGTCTGTGTGCACAGTCGTATCACCAAGCATGCCCCTCTTTCCTCCTCGCTCCACTCAACTCCCCATTTCTGAAGAAGACAATTTCCCCTTTTGACTCGGGGAGAGCTGTCTCATCCTTATCAAAGTTCCTCAGGGTCTGTTTCTATCCTAGGCTTTTCTCAGGATACATTTCTCAAAAAGTCAGCTCTCGTTCTCTAAGAAATACTCCAAAAACAGTTTCTTCATTCTGTGCATATACTTATGTGGAGTATATACATTTACTTCACAAAAATGGGGCCATTTTCTCAGTATTCCTTTGTAGTGTTTGTTTCCACTGATGTCTGTATTGGGCATCGTTCCTTGGCCGTAACTGCAGACCCTCCCCAGGTTTCAGTGGATGTGAACCACCCTGCTGTGGGACACGCCATCAGTTACTCAGCCCACATGCACGCCTTTCCCGGTGCTTTGCTTTGTAAATGGTGTCGTGATGTACTCCCTTGTATTTCTCTGTATACTCTTATAATACTTGAGAAACTTGCTTTAACTGATTTCTTCATGACTAATTTGCTGAATTATAAGTCACATACCCCGTTTATCTGTAAGAGATCCTCTGCACGTGCACACATACATTCATCATGTTCACGAGGCATTCTGTTTTACTGAGTTAAAATTTTTTGATAAAGAATATATACATTTTTAAAGTTTGTCGAGATCATCATGTTTCATCTTTGACTTATTAACAGATTTCCTAATGCATTTCTGTCTTACTGGAATAATGAACCCTCACTTGAGTTAATGCTGCCAGCTCACTGCTGAATGATTTTCCAATACCATCCTTGTATAAGATTTCTGGATCCATATTCGTAGGTGAGAGTTCCCTCTGGTTTTCTTACATGCACACTCTCTGTTAGGCATTGGCATCAAAGGTATACTGTCTGTAAAATAAGTGGGGAGGTTTTCTTAGTTTCTTTACTTTGAAACACTTTAGTATAGAAATGACTTCTTTCTTAAACATAGAAAAAAATGTTTGGTCTTTGAGACACTTCTCAGTACTACCCATGGTTTGTTATTCTGTTCAGATTTTCTCCTTTGGGTTAATTCTGGGTGAAAAAATACATATTTGGAGACCATCCTTTTTCCTAAATGTTCAAAAATCCACTATAGAGATAAAGTGGCACTGTTTGTAATTCCTTTCTCTCTATAATTTTGTTCTTTTTCTCTTTTCTTCTTGATTAAAATCGTTGTTTAGCTCATATTTAAACAGAGTCCTTAACTATGTTGATCAGTCCTACTATTTCAACTTATTACATAGATCACTTCTACCATTTCCAGTGTATTAATTTCTACTTTTATTGCTATTTGTTTTTTCCAATTCTACTTATTTTTATATTTTCCCCTGTATTTTGAAAGGAATGTTTAGTTAACATTTCTCACCCTCTTACTTAGCACTTAAAGTGTTAATTTTTCTCTGACTACAGTTTTGACCATCTACCATTGTTTGTGTAAGGCAGCATTCCTATTTTTTTTATATTTTCTAGGTATTCTGTAAATGTGATGTTGATTCCCTCGTTGACTAGAAAATTAATTAGGAGAGATTTTAAATGTTTATGTGCTCAAGTTTTATTTTTGTTTCTGCTTTTCTTACTGACCTGAAGTTTCATTACATTGTTGTCAGAAAGCATAAGCCTAGGTACCATTTCTGTTTGCGGTAAATTTAGTGTTTTCTTTGTGACCTACTGTGTGGTTTTCTTAAATATTCCATGGTTTATTAAAATGGCTTATTTGTGCATTATTAGTTTCCTTCAAGAATTACCTTTTCTCTAACATTTGACCTCTAGAAAATATTTAATATCTTGCATTTTAAAATAAAAAGGTAGAGTTAAAGGAATGGGTTAAATTTTAAACAAATGAAATTCAGTGAAGATTCCAAAACTTCATCATGTACTTTCCCCCAGTTGCTGTTGTTCTAAGTCAGGAACAGATATTCTTACATGTTAAAATTAGAAATCCCACTGAGCATATAGGACTCCTCATTCCTCCACTACGCCTCATCCTTGACTCCCTTGTCCGTGTGTGTGTGTGTGTGTGTGTGTGTGTGTGTGTGTGTAGCTGGCTTTTGTTGGGGGCTGCTGGTCCCAGAGCTGGAGAGCCAAAGTAATTCAGTGCATCATCTTTTAATATTTGTACAGATGTTGCAGGGACTCTGTTTACAAAAGAGCTTTTCTTACGCTGTTGTAAGAACCGAAACCTTCCTGTCCTTTCTGTCGTTATTTCTTTTCTTCCTCTCAGGTCAGATAACAACTTTTTGGGGAGGAAGGAGGAAATGTGAAGGGAGTCTTTAAGCCTGATTGAACTCCGTAGCTATTGGGTCTCTTCTGTTTTGCTGTTAACGAGATAAACGGGGTATTCTCAAATCTCAGGTTTTCAAACTGCTCCCTAGCACCAGCAGATTTTAAATGGCGATTTTTCTTACAGCAACAGCTTTTTCACATTAAGCATCATATTTTATAAAAATCTCACCAGCCTTTTATAAACAATTACATTCTTTCTGGACAATCTTGTGGATGTACAAGTAGAATTTATGTAAGACATCACATTTGCTTTGAAAGAATGGAATGATTTAGAAACAAGTTTTAACTGGAGTGTATTAGTTGGATTGAAAGATCAGAAGGGTCACAGGAATTTCACGTAAGATGGGTTCTTTGGTCAAAGAAGTGCAGGAAACACTAGGTTAAGCAAAGGTTAGAGGAGGTGGCTTGACTGCAGGAGTTACTTCTTAGAGTCTTTAGTGTGCATTGTGAATTTTTACCTGGAAAAAAGAGATACGGGGGAAAAGGTTTTCACACTTGTTAGCCACTGGCCCTCCTAGCCTCTTTTCCCCGTAACATTTAATTACATCTCTTTATATGTCTGTTATAGTTACTAGTCATACCTAGTAGTATTTTGTGCTGCATGTTCAGGAGAACTGGTGTTCCCTTAACTTCTTCATTACACAGGTGAGAAAATTGAGCTCTAGGGAAATTAAATAATTTAGTCTCCCAGCTGACTAAAAGCAGTGTGAGGACCCAAATGAGGAAATCCCCAGCGCAGTGGCTCCCACTGCCCTCCAGTATTTCTTCCCAGTATGGAGTGTAGTGTTCTCAAAGCACGTTCCTTCTAATAAGCAATGTTTCTTCAGTTCTCATTAATGAATATCAGTTCTTTTTTTTAAATGTCTCAATTGTATGTATGTATGTATGTGTGTATTTGTATAAATGTTTTAGGTATAAAGTAAAGGTATTTTGTTTTTGAACCAACACTTTCCAGCTACTATTAGCTTACCTTGCATTTTGAACTAGAAAGTTATGTAACTGAAATCTGCTTTTTTCGTTTTGCAGCGGCTCTAATTAGAGGAAATCGTAAAAACTGTGCTCAGTTTTCTGGCTCCCTCGACTGGTTGATCAGCCGATTGGAAAGACTGGAAGCTTCTTCCGGTATGTTTTCCAGTTATCTCCTTATTATGTTATATTATTCCCGTTTTCTTCTGTTTTGTGTCCTTTCAGGCATAAAAACAAACTGAGATTCAGTGCAGTATGAATGTTTTCCCTTTAATAGGTTAAAAAGTTTACTGACTGATGAAATCATTGGCATTTTCCTGAGTTGTTTCTAGCAATCTAACCATAATCCTCTTATTTGCATTTTTAAAAAGAATGAAGTCTTGAAATCCACTACGAGGTCAGAATTCCCATTCTTTTTCAAATCAGTTACTCCAAATGCAGTATGAATGCAGTATACAAATAAAAGGATTGGTCTGGGTGAACTGTTTTTGCTTTTGTTTTTGTTTTAGTTTTAGTTTAAGTAAATGGAATTTTTTTTAAAAGGATTGATTTGGAATTCCCATTTTTAACTTGTGTTCAAATGATTACTTGGCCTGATTTCGGAAAAAAATTTAGCTTTCCAAATCGTATAGCACAGTAGTTTTATATTAAAGGGGTTTAGTAAATACTAATAAACATCGTTATGAAATATCTAAAGGCAACAAGTCTGATGCATCTGTGTCTAACAAGCAGTGTTACTTTACGCTGGCGTTGTGGGGATGTGCATGTGGCTACCAAGCCTGCCTGAGCTCTGGGGCTCTGCAGGTGCCTCGGGGGCGCCCCAGGCTGAGTCAGTTGCTCCCCCATCTGTCAGCATAGCATTCCACAGCACACTTCCACAGCACTGATGTCCCTTTTAGTTGCTTACTTTTCCTTTCCGTCTCCTGCACTGGTAATGAATTCCTTGAAGGTAGGAGTCTGGTTTTATTCATCTTTGTAGTCTCTGGACCTGCCATACCATCCGGCACCTAGTAGATGCTTCATGGTATTTGCTGAATGAGTGCAGTAATGAGTGTTTGAATTCACTTCAGAAAATACCTGTCAGTACAGAAATAATTCCATGATTTTCGCATAAAGACCCAGTTACGGACAGATTTGTTGGAATCAAGTGAAGATGGAAAGAAGAACAGATGGTTGTGGTCAAAGGAGGTTACTTTTAAGTCACAGCGAAATTTCAGAGTTTAAGATGTTAGGAACCTAAAGTTAAGAGAAATTTGAGTAACAATGAGTTCTAAGGCATTGCTGGGTTGTTGGGCGGCAACAGGAGAAAAGGAGATTGTTGAGATAAAAAAGCACAGGAATTATGAGATGAGGATTCTCAGGGCATCACAGTGTGACTGAGACAACTGTGAATCAGTGCAGAATGCACTGAATAAGGAGAAACTGAGTAGCTACTGGGAGGAAGTGATCAGATTAGTGCTAACAGAATGATGGTAGAGATGCAAAAATGGATCAGTTCTTGGGCCAAAGCATCTAGAATTGTTGGCAAGCTCCAGTAGATATAAAAAAAAGTGTGCTGGTCCCTTTCCCTGGCCCAGGAAGTATCTAGAAAGAGAGAGGAAGAGAGCAGCCTTCAGAATGGACAAACGCTGGACAAATCAGCTGCTTCACTTAAAAAAAAAAAAAAGCACAGCAAAAATGCTTAAAGGAGAAGAGGAGAGAGAGAAGGAAAGAGCAGAGCTGAGCGTTCTTCAGGCTCAGCCACTCAGAGTCCAGAGTTTAGTCTGAAGCACAATTCCACTGGCTGCAAATCGCTACCTGCTGTCATCCTGTCCCCATCCACCTGTCGCCCAGGCAGTTCTACCTCAAGTAGCAGCCCTGTGCTCGGAGGAAGCAGAGTGAAATTCTGAGTAGGAAGGACCCTTAGAGGATGCTTAAGGTAACATTCTCACTGACAGAGGAATAAATCGAGGCATAGAACATTGAAATTACCACTTTGAGATGCTAGAATTAACTTCTGTAGCCAAGACGAAAACCAGCTCCCTCGTGTCAGGCTTGAAATATGTCCACTGTACCTTGTAGCCTCCGAGTTTTTAAGTATCTAAAATATTTCTCACCAAACAGTTTTCTCTACTGTAGTTACATTTATGCTTTTTGTGAATGGCTTTTTATCCTAGAGGAAGTAGAATGTTGCTTAGTTCTTAAAAGAGACAGTATCAGTAATGATAGGCATCTATGATGCACACACACAGTAAAAGTGAAAATGTATTTCAGTTGTGCTTCACTGTTTACTTAGCGCTTCCATAGGCATCATCTGATCTTCTGTCTGATCTGAGGCTGTGGACCACACCCTACCTACTCTGCTCAGTCCCCCAGCTGTGTGAGTAGCTTGGATGTTGTCTGTCTGAGCAGCAGAGCAGAGGGGGGCTCTACAGGCTCTCAGTGCCCTCGGAAAAGGGCAGTGGGCACAGCTCAAAATAAAGCCCTGCAGACTTAGGGAGAGATCGACGAGGGCATGAAGACAGTCAGCAGAGGGGTGTGCTGATGAAGCAGCTCACCTCACCTCGGGGTCCACCAGAAGTAGAAGGGCGGGCTGATTCAGGACCTGAGTGGGCATGAGATAAGGTGGAGGAGGAAGGGTCCAGAGAGGGCATGTTAATAAGAAGTTACCCCATAGTGTCTGGAACTATTTTATTGGGGGAAATTCTGCAGAGAACACGTGCCTTAGTGACATCCCACCTGCAGGGTGAGGGAGTCGGAAGTGTTTGTAACCAACTTCCCTTCTGTCGTTGGGGTGGTGCTGCTCCCAGGGGCTTTCATTCTGGGACTCCTCCAGCTGCCACTGTGGGCAGAGCAAATCCTGAAGCAAAGGGATGCAGGAGCTGGTGGTCGGGAGTCTGCAGTGACCCTTGCCAGGGGCGGGAATGGGAGTTACAGCAGGGCCCGGGAGTGTCTGCACCCTGCCAGCTGCTGGTTCACTACATGACAGACAGCCTCAGAATGGGCAGCTGGGTTTCCTTTCCACATTCTGCATCATCTGAAGTCGACCGTATATATCACCACTGCATGAGGCCCTTTTTAGACTCTCTGACCAGTTTAGAAGAGCAGCCACTGTGGATTTCTTGGGAGGAAAAAGCGGAAGTTAGACATTGTCCCAGACTTCATGTGGACTATGTCTGGGCCAAATTTAACTGAAAAGACAAAAGAGTTGTATGAGCAAGAACTGTTGATTGAGTTGATGTATTTCTGAAGACTGGGTGTTTCTTTAGGATGGTTTTAGCCAAGCTTTAAAAATACAAGCTTAAACTTTTTTCTTTGAGAATCTGACCATAAATGTTACGTACTGTTGCAATTTCAAGGTCTTACTCAGTGAATTTATAATTTAATTTTCAAATCATCTCTAATCAGCTGTTGCCCTTAAAATGTTAAACACTGTTTCTCTGTCTCACTTTTCACCTAAGGTTTCGAGCATACGTCAGGATAATTTAAATATACACACAATGTGGTAGATCTAGCAGGTCTTTATTGTTTGAAAATGACTCTTTCGGCATTTCCAATTTGTTTTCCTTTAGGAATTTCTTACTATAAAAAATAAAAGCTGTTTATTCCAACAGCTAAAATTAAAAACAGTTTTCTCTGACTTTTTATTGTCAGAATTAGAGCTCTTTTCAACTAAGTGTTTATTTGTTGGATCTGACCTGGCCCCATTGAAAAAAAGTTTTAATGTTAAACCCCAAACTCTGAAAGCCTTCTATTGCAATAGGCTGAATATGAGAAAAATCAGAGATATATTCTCGTATTGTCATTCTTACAATTTACAGTCTGCATTGTTCTTTCCAAAAGTCTAATTTTTAATCTTTCCTGATTCATTGAGGTTAATGAATATTTGTTCATGAATGTTTATTTACAAAAAGAATGTATTTTTCTTGATCTTCTACCTGTTTTCTTGGTAATGATTATATTTTATAGCAGAGATTGGCAAACGTTTCCTGTAAAAGGCCAGATAATAAATCTTAGGCCCTGTGGACCAGAGGGCTTTGTTGCTGCAACCACTCAGCTCTGCCTTTTTAATGCAAAAGCACCATTCCTAGATTCCTCTTGTTTTGCTGACTAAGAAACATTTTCTACTGTGAACTCCAGGAGAGTGTGTAATGATCTCTACTGGTTAGGATGCAGTGTTGCAGGGTCGTACTTTTAGTGGCAAGAAGATACGTGAGCGAGCGGGCATGTACGCACAGTACAGCTTTATTTATAAATACAGGCGTCCGTGTATTCTGTAATGATAAGTTCGGGGAGAAAACAAACATTAATCCCACATCAGGATAACATAGGATGTTGTCTGTGAAAATGCTTTTCCCATTCTGTTATTTTAGTTTATTAGCTTGGAATTAATGAGTCTATTTTATTGCTTACCTTCTTAATCATAGCAGAAATAGTTTCCTTACCTTTATATAAAAGTCATCTTTAACTTACCCATCAACCTCTAGTATTATCATTATCTGCTATCTTTAATTTTTAACGGGCACAATTGTTGAAACACAGCAACATATTTCGAACCACACCAGAAACTTACCTTTATACCTTTGTATTTCAAAGAATTAAGTCATTGGTTAAGAAAGTAACATTAACAGCTCTTGTCTTGTAACGGGGTGGGGTCTGGATGAAGCGTGGACTGTGACAGCTGAAGCGAATTACCTCTGTGCTCTGCCGTCTGTAAGCCTGAGCGCTTTACTTTACACTTACCTGCTAAGAAAGTGAGCTCCGTTTGGAAGGTGTAAACCTTTCTGCAAGGTTCCTCTGGGCCCCTTCTCAATACCGCACTCTCCGACAGACGTTGTGTTTTATGAATGTTACGTTTAATTGATACACATGAACTCCATTCTCATTGCTGACAAGGCAGGCTTGCTCTGAAAAAATACACACGTACCCATTTAGCTTTCCAAGTTCACACTAAAAATTCAGGTAATGAGATTTATTTTCTAATCCTTTTTTAAGCTTTAAAAAAGGATCTGTTCCATTTTATCTTCTCTGATAGCTGATGCCTAGGAATATCACCTTTCTTACTCAGTTTCATATACTGTATATTTCTACTTATTTTTGTGTTGCTCTGTGTATTTCTCTTGTTCTGCAAACCAAGAAACATTTCCTACTATAACCCTCCAGGAGAATGTCATGATCTCCATGGGTTGGGATGCATTGTTGCAGGGTTAGATGTTCGGTGTCCAGAAGCTTCATAAGTGGCCCTATGCCACCTGTCCCAGCCCCTGTTTGGTCTGGATCCCAGGCACATCAAGTGTGCCTGCCATTGAAGACTTCGCTCAGCACTTTAGCACCCTACTTTGCTGTCTGGAGAACAATCACGAATGAGTTCTCTAAGGCCCCACTTAATTGCTGCTTTCTTTCATATGTCTACCTGCATAATTACCTGCTCACTCAGCTGAACACTGTGTCTTTGCCTCGTCCTCATTCATACCAACATCTCTGATCATCAGCCCTGCCTGCCAAACACCACCTGCCCCTATCACAGTGTCCTACGACAAATGCATCGAGCTCATGAGTATTGTACTATGTTCATTCAACACCTGAACAAATGCATAAAGAAGAGGAAAGACACTGATTATTGTAGGTGCTTAACTATATTCTTCCCCTCTTTTTCTTTTCTTCTTTAGGTATTCTTGAAGTTTTACACTGTGTGTTAGTAGAAAGTCCAGAAGCTCTAAATATTATTAAAGAAGGGCATATTAAATCCATTATCTCACTTTTAGACAAGCATGGAAGAAATCACAAGGTAAGGAAACTATTTTATGGCCAGAAATGAATTCTGGAATAACTTAAAAAATATTTTTGAAAAAAAATCATTTTTAAAAGGGGTGTCAAATTTTGGGGGAGTGTTTTCTACCTTTTAACTTTAGTCAGGTCACACTGCTTCGTGTCTGTTCATGTCATCAACGGGAGGACGAGTGGTCCCCGATCTGTGTGTGAAGGAGAGGCGTGAACGCAGTGGGCGCTGCTGCCATGTGTGAAATGACTGGGTCAGTGGTACCTGGAGGGGATTGTTTGTGTCTGTGGGAGTTTTACCTGAAAGCAGTTTCTCTTTTCAGGTCCTTGATGTCTTATGCTCTCTCTGTGTTTGCCATGGGGTAGCAGTCCGTTCTAACCAGCATCTCATCTGTGACAATCTCCTGCCAGGAAGAGACCTGCTGTTGCAGACCCGCCTCGTGAACCATGTCAGCAGGTCGGTTCAGATAGACGACATCACCAAATTGGTAGCATAACAAACAATGCATGTTCCAGCTTTGTAGCAGAAACTTCTTACGTTCTATTTTGTTTTATTAGCGTCTTTTCCGTATTTCCCCAGTGAATGGTATAAGAATTTTTCTACCAAATAGATGAACAAAGCGAAGTTCACATGTGTTACCAAAAAATGTCTAAGAGCTCTCCTTCACATTCGTGTGTAGCTGAGGTACCGCTGTCGTCTTCAGGAGCAGATTGACCGTCATACAGGGGTACACTTGTGTAGACTTACGTTTTACATCTGCTTAGAATGTAACTGAAAACACAGTATCCTTCAGTGCCAATGATGAAGTGCCTGGTACGTATAATAAAGGTCTTGAATTCAAATATCCACAATATAATAAATTCCACAAGTAAGCAATGAAACTGTATTTTCAGGTAGGTCTACCTTCCAAGGTGTCAGACATTCATTGAGTACATGTGCCAGACACAGTGCTCAGGGCTTGACAAGCATTCTACACTGTGTCTGCACAGACTGTTACTGGGAGCCATACTTTACAGATTACGGTGTTGGAACTGGAAACAGAACTCATGTCTAACTCCAAAGACGGAGCTCTTCACCATCATGTCACAGTGTCTTCTGGGAACAAGATCATCATCAGCATAGAATGCAGCTTATGATTAAGAAAATGTTGTGTGTGATAGTGATAACTTTGATACACTGTGTTTGGCAGCTGTTCAGGAAATACTTTCTACTTCACTCTGTTTCAAACAAAAATGTACGGTTTGGTGTGTATTTTTATGATGTGTTTTTTAAACAGGATTGATTTGACTTCCTTTGTGGTTCTTTGTATAATAGACCTGCTCTTCATGAGCTTTATTTCCTGAGACCTTCATGCATCCCTGATATTAACTCAAAGTCCCTTCATAAAATGCAATTAAATATAACTAGCTAGAAATCCTTCTTTTCACAGCGAGTCATAGAGAACAACAAAGGTGACTGATCACCTTGGTTTTGTCACTGAGAATATGGCTTTCTTCAGCCTTATACCCTGTGGGACACAAAGTTTAGCTTAGAAGGTACCTCTGTGTCCTTGACTGACAATAACTGCATTGATTCTCAGAGGCTTCTCTGCCATCCTGAGTGCCTCAGCTTAAACATGATTAATGTTTAAAAGAAGCTGAAGTGCAATTAAGAAACAATAGTATCAGATCCTTAAGTGACATCGCCAAGTAATCCAGAAGGCAGACACCACTCCCTGAACGTTGCCTGTAAGGCTGGCTGTCATGCATCCTGCCTCGGTGATCGTTTCAATAATTTGTTTTACTTGAGGAAACACTTGTTTACTTGTTGCGTCTTTGCAAAGCAGGACTCCTGTTCAGAATAGCACAATGTAGATTAAAATGATGAAAGGTTTATTTGGACTTTCTCATAAGCTCTTCCCATCTCTTTAAAGCATGAGGCCCAATATTTTCCTGGGTGTCAGTGAAGGGTCTGCCCAGTATAAGAAGTGGTACTATGAGTTGATGGTCGACCACACCGAGCCGTTCGTGACCGCTGAAGCCACTCATCTGCGCGTGGGCTGGGCGTCCACGGAAGGCTACTCCCCCTACCCTGGAGGGGGCGAAGAGTGGGGAGGCAATGGTGTTGGAGATGATCTCTTTTCCTATGGATTTGATGGCCTTCACCTCTGGTCAGGTAAGTGTATCTGGCTTCTTTCACGGTGTTCTGGAAGGAAATCTTACGCCCTCACCTCCCAGTCCTGAAAGTGCTTGATGCTGCTTCTGTCAGATACACTTGTGATTCAGAAATCTAACACTGACGTGATGAGTGAGAGGGTGGAGTGAAGCAGAATTTCACTAGGGGAGAAAGAAACCTTGTACAATTATAGTACATTTCCAAAAAACTTGGTTTTGATTGCTGATGAGTGGTATGTTTCAGAAGTAGTGTTCTGATCCGTGAATCAACCGGAAAAACATAAGCATTTACTACTTACTTTAATTCATATGTATGAAGCTTAACTTCTGATATAAAAAGGAACCAAAAACAAATCATGGAAAATAATTGGAATGAATAGACTTAGTTCCACCTCCTGGTAGATAATATAATGTCAAGAATTGGTAATTTGTAAAGTGTATTGTGAGGAGTCAGTTCGTAATCAGATGACGCTTTGTTTCACAGGCGTGAAACTGTCTGAAAATAAGTGTATGGGGGGAAGGTGGAGCTCGGAGGTAGAGCTCATGCTTAGCATGCACGAGGTCATGGGCTTAATTCCCAGTCCCTCCATTAAAAAAAAAAATGTGTAGTTCATTTCACTAGCTGCCAACACTAAGCTTTGATGGTTGAGCAAACATTTAAAATGAGTAACATATAAAAATAAAAATAATACTCTCTTTTCTGATTTATTAAAAGATGTGTTTTGATTGGCTCTATTTTAAAGTGTGGCTATTGATTATGTAGATACCAAAATTCATCTGGATTCTGCAGACGTGCTCTATTCATAGAGCTGCATTAGAATGAACCTGACGTTTATACCACATTTATGACACATTTAGCATAGAAAATACAGAGAGGTTCCTTGCATTACAGAAAGCTGAACCTTGCCTATTATGGGCAAATCAGGTGACATTCATTTATTATTGCTTTATAGGTCTTATAAATTATGAAAAGAAATTTTAAAACTAAACTTAATTAAACCTAAGAGTTTGAGCTGCTGAGTTTATAAATAAAAGCACTCCAGGTAGTTGTATCTAACAGTAATACCTACTAAATTTTTCCTTTATTCAGTGCCAGTAGCTCAGTAGCCTGGAGGAGATGCAGGTACATTTTGGATATTTCATGTCACCTGTGGGGCACTGGTTGGAGCTCAGGTCTTAGGGTAGCATGTTTAACACACAGGTGTCCTGTGCTGGTCACAGGAGAGTGACAGTGTCCGTTCCAAAATTTTCTTACTAACCAACAAAGGCAAAGAGCCCTAACTTCAGAAGACCTGACCAACAAGAAGTAGGGTTAATGTCTGTTTTTTCTAATGATGCATTTTAACTGTTATCCTCTCTCTCTATTTTTGAGTATCACCCCACACAAAATGGAGTGAATGAATGAGGTATGTTCACTTGTTTTCCCCTTACGGAGAGATTAGGGGGAAAAGAAAACAAAACAAAACATTACTCTGATAAAACAGTGCTGATTGCTTCTAATTGTTTTAGCCACATAGCACTGCATCACCATTCTCATTTTAGCATTCAGTTTGAAACTTTTTACATCAACACAGAGAAAGAGTATGCAACTGTATGCAATATGCCTTTCATGACAGGGGATCTGTTAGTAGAACAATGAGAACAACAAAACTGTTTGGTGAATCTGTGCACTTACCACAAAAAGGAGAATTGGATGGGGAGTTTCAGGAGAAAATCATCTTGAAACTTTGTATCGGGAGAAAATGTCTGTTTTTTCAAATGGCAAGGAAATATACACACTCTCATGACTGTAGCTAAAAGCTGGGTTCTCTCCAGCCACTGGGATATCTTGCTGATTTTAGATTCTTGATCAATAAAGACACATCTAAATTAATTGGCTTTCGACTCTCTGACCATGGTTGGATTAATTGGAATTTGCACAATCTTCTTGGGTTCATTCTCCTATTCTTTTTAATAGTTGAAGTAGAATTTAAAGTATCAGGTATCTGTGATTTCTGGCCTAGGTCACATTCTCTGCCATCTAACTCTTTGTGATTGGAGAGCAGATGTGTTCCGGAGGGACCAGCACTGGTCTCATCAGCAAACATTTTGAGCTCTTCTTCATTTATTCTTCCCAACTTTGGCTCTGCCCAGTGTTGCTTTGTTTCTCCTCTGTGAATGAGAATTGAATTTGGGGTATCCACATGCCATGTTTGTAAGGGCCAAAAATGTGAAAAATCTTTTTTAAAAACATTTTTATCAGCTACAGATCTTGTAACAAACAGGGATATAGACCTTTATCTGTGAGTTGTATTGCTTTTGCATGATTTTTTGGTATTTTTTTTTAAACAAGCTGCCTTTATTATATTCAGGAAATTCTCAAAGAATCACTTGATAATGAATTTATTACTTGCAGATTTGAATGTTGATAAAATAAAAAGTGTACACATTTTAAAAAGTGGCTGTGCTCCACTATTGGTATTTCAAATATGCTATTGATGAAAATCTTGGCATCCTAGAAATTTTTTAAGGGTGCTATAAAAATGCAAAGCCTGTGTAATCAAATCTATTTTTGTCCAGCTCAAACTGAGAAATTTTGTATGTTTGCATTTGTGGGCATGTGTGTTTGGGAGAACCTTACCTTCTGGTCTTCCAGTGTGCCCGTGGAACTAATCAGGACAGGAGTTCTGACATAGCCAAGCATGGGTGTAGGTCACAGGTATGACAGGACAAGGTATGACATTTATTAGGTATCATTTTCATGCCTTGCTGGTGTCCTGCTGTGTCCTACTTAAGAAGCCAACCAAGATCCTGTGTGAAAGAAATCATAAAATAACAAATCAGTTGACATGTGTGGTCTCTCAAATAAAGTGCAAATGATCACATTTTCTGCTTTCATTATCTTTTTACATTTGTATTTTATAAAGTAAAGGGGATTTAATCTTTAGAAAAGGGTCTGAGATAAATACCTGCTGTGTCTGATTCTCTTCTTTTAAACCATTAATTTAATCATTGTCACAGCTCTACAAGGTAGTGGCATTTGGTTTACAAGAAATCAAGGTTTATAGAGGTCAAGTAATTTGCTGATGGTCATACAAGTAATGGGTGATAAAGTTACCATTGGCTTCAAGTCCTTCCCTAGGGACTTCCCCTGATGTCATTATACTATCATCAGCTCTAAAGTGGTATCTTCTTCAACCAGCATCCTCCTGCATGCACAGATCTCTGCACATCAGAGGTTCATTTCACAACAAAGATAGCAGCGTGGCTTCTGGAAAAAGCAACACTGTTTTGACAAAGGATGTAACATAAACCATTACTGTGCATTCAGGATTTATTCTGGTCAGTCACTACCTATTCAGATCTGGGACTTTGGCTCTGAAGGTGATTCTCTGAGATAAGAATGCATGACCCTCCGTAATGTCTCTCTCCGTAGGGTGTATTGCTCGCACTGTCAGCTCACCAAACCAGCATCTGCTGAGAACTGAGGACGTCATCAGTTGCTGTTTAGATCTAAGTGCCCCAAGCATCTCATTTCGAATTAACGGACAACCTGTTCAAGGAATGTTTGAGAATTTCAACATTGACGGACTCTTCTTTCCAGTTGTCAGTTTCTCTGCAGGAATAAAGTTAGTATTTCTGTATTTTTGGTCTGTTTGCCTTCTCACTTCTCGTACGTTCACAGCAGACTCAGCACTGCCGCCACCCCTGCTCCACCTACCTCCTGTCTCACTCCTGGGCATCTGTCCACTGGGCATTTTGTCTGTTCCTTGAAAGATGGAGGTGAGGGTCACCCAAGAGGGGACTCTCAAGAGGCTGAATGCTTTGTACACGTATCCAGCCATTTACACGTAGTCAGTCAACTAACTCTCCCTGTGTCCAGTGTCCTGACATATTCCAAGTCCATATAAGTTCACTTTTTTATTTAATCAGGATAGTTCAGCAAGGTTGTATCAAAGAACCAGTTATTTTCTCATGTTTATTTTCATTAATTTTTCTTTTCTCTTCATGGTATTCTGCCACCCTACTCCAGACCCCCTCATTTCTACAGAAACTACATGTTTTTTGGCTTCTTCCCATGTCACCATCTACCTGTTCCACTTGTAACTCAGCTCTGGTCCTCAGCCAGGCCAGCATGGTTTCTTCTAACCCTTCACTTTTTTTGCCACTACCAGGTGGAAAGAGAAATTAAAATAACAATTCAGCAGATGGAAGTATTATTCGAGTCCCTTTTAAGGGATTTCACTGGGAAACTGGACACCAGAAAGTGACTGTTTTTTGTTTTTTTTGTTTTTTTGTTTTTTATCAAATCTCATCCAGCTCCGTACTTTTAAGTTCATAGGTATTTAGATCATGTCTGTTCTTTCTCTGTTGATTATTTGGGCACCTCAGGACATTAAATGACCAAACACTACAGACAGGTATCTCATTCTCATAGGAATATGATGCATGTGCTTTTGTTGTTTCTCCAGAGAGTGATAAGTTTTTGCTGAGCCATTAACATAATTTAATCAGGTTTTACTTTTATGATTAGAGGCTTGTAAAACTAAAGTACTGACAATAATGTTACTTAGGCAAAAAAAATGGGGCATCAGGTAATGTTAATTTTGTATTAGTAATTTACTCCTTATATTTTGTTGATTAGGAAACTTTCTGTACACCAGAGATATAAACACCCCCAACGTGCATTTTTTTTAGGGTACGCTTCCTGCTTGGGGGGAGACATGGAGAATTTAAATTCCTCCCCCCACCTGGCTACGCTCCGTGTTATGAAGCCGTTCTGCCAAAAGAAAAGTTGAAAGTGGAACACAGCCGAGAGTATAAGCAAGAGAGAACTTACACACGGGACCTGTTGGGCCCCACGGTCTCCCTGACACAAGCCGCCTTCACCCCGATCCCTGTGGATACCAGCCAGGTACCCAGATAAGCCGGGGTGGCAGCAGCTGCATTGCGTTCCTCCTGAGACGCGGGCTGCAGGCTGTTGGCCGAAACCCGCAGGGATGCATTTCGCAGTAATGCAGTTTACAAGTGAGACACGTTTCATAAAATAATGCTCACCTTTACCACGTCTGCTTACCCACCTTCTAGTCTATAGTTTCAGGCCACTAAATTGATTTTATAACATCTAATGGGCCACAGCCTGAGGTGATGCGTACTAATTTCAGAGTGTTTTTTACACAGGGTAGTGGTGGAGTTTTCAGTTTCTTCTCCCATCTGGATACACTTAGTGTGCTGAAGTGACTTCGCTGACTTTTTATCTTGGGAGAGGTTGAGATCATGGGCTCCAGACCAGATGTCTGCTGTGGAACCTGAGAGAATTACTCATTACGTTGCCTGGGGTTGACGCGGTCAGGAAATAGCACACCGGCACAGTGCTTCGCAAATTGGCACCCATGCAATGTTAGCCATTATTCTTGCTTTTCTCTTTCATAGACTTGGAGGTAGCCGTAACATTGACAGTGAATTCAGTATTGGTTTATTTTGGTGGTGAAGTAACTGTAGTCAGGTTGGTTAGATATTCATAGTGTGTCCATTCGTTTTTGAAGATCAAAGGCATTGCTTCCAAAGTCTGAAGTAGAATTAATACTGGGCCTCAGAAGCCTCAGTTCTTAAGTTCCTTGAGTCGTATTTCTGGTCTCTCCATGCTGGCTGTTTATAGTATGAAGTAAAACAAGCAGATGAACTTCCTTGGAGGCTGAAATTCAGTTTGTGTTGTTGGTTGGTGGGACGTGGCAGGATGGGTGTGGTGCCACCACGGTTGAGCGGTGAATGCGATTGGAGGACAGAAACGGGCTGGGTGGACAGTGGGGCTCTGCAGCGTCACTAGCACATTTAGGGTTCCAGAGACCTGGATGACTGCTGTCTGGAGGGCAGGGGGCAGTGCTGTCCTGCTCCGGTGGAAGCCCTGCCATCCGAGGGCATCGTGGGCAGTTGTGGGCTCTCCATGGGGAGGACTCGTTGTGGGAGGCATCCCAGATGTGCACAACCAACCGCTCACCTCGAAAACCGCTTTGTGTTCTCTATGAGGAGAGCATGTGCAGATTCCCCCAGCCCCCGAGGCTTGTATTTGGAAACCACCAAAGTGACACAGTTAAGGGAAAACGCAAAGCACTGCCATCAGGTATTTATAGGCTCAGAGAGCTGATGGCTTATCTCTGGGCACCCAGCTGCCTGCGCTCTGGCTGCAGATGCTGGCCGGGCTGGCTCAGGAACGTGGGGGTGAGTTCTCTGGTGAATGGTGTGTGCTCACCCGTTCGACCTCTTTCTTCAGGAAAGAGCGCTGTCCTTACCAGTACTCTGTTTTCTTGCTCTCTGACTTTTGCTCGTAAATGCCCCGAATTTACCTAACAAATATTTCCGTACCCAGCTATCCAAGTTGAGAGTAGATGGTTTGGAGCCTAGTTACACAATTACATTTTAATGGTTGATGAGATGGCTTTATTTTGTTCAATTCACAGTGAGGACAGTTAGCACCCTGTTTTATTACATTTGTTTCTGATGTGTCTTCTTTCTCTCTCTTTTTTAAATTTTAGATCGTGTTGCCTCCCCATCTAGAGAGGATAAGAGAAAAACTGGCGGAGAATATCCACGAACTCTGGGTCATGAATAAGATTGAACTCGGTTGGCAGTATGGCCCGGTACATAATTGTATAATTTATTTTCAGATTCTGTTAATGCATCTTTCTGAAAACATACCTTTTTCCCCCCTCATCATGCTGTGTGGTGACAGGAATGGGTCGGGTTGATTTTTCCCTACACATTAGTGCTCGTGCGGTTCTCTACAAGAGGGAATGACATTGGTGGGTTCATTGAAGGATGGCTTCGTGGCCTAGACAATTGAAAAGCTATCGCTCTTCAGGCTGAAAGTTACATTTTAAAATCAAGGTTCCCATATAGAGACAATAGGCATTGGCTTCTAAGGCACTTGGGAAAAAAGTCTTTGAAATTGAAAGTGAAAACTGAAAATGGGAAGAAGTCAGTGTGCTTCCCCCACTGCCGTTTCCCTTCTCTCAGTTCCGGTCGTGTGGAGCGGTGTCCGTCCTCCGGGCAGAGGCTCGCGGTTGGCCTCCTGAGTGGAAGGTCGGCTGAGGAATGATGATTGTGTGTATTTCCAAGTGACTGTATTTTAGAGAACTTAGTTTACAGTTTCTCACTAGAATTTAGATGACCGAAAACCAAGATGATTTCCCATGTAATCACAGAGTATCATATACCTTTTTTTAGCAGGACTGTGGCAATGCTTTCAGTTTTTAAAAATGTTGTTAGTCTGTGTATCCCAAAGGTTGTAACACTTTCTTATATTTGACTGTATGTAGAAGTGAGTGTATTCACCCCAGTCATAGTTTACTGCATTGAGCTTTGAATAACGACATTTATTACTAGTGTTAATGGTAATGTCCTATGATACTTTATGCTAATTAGTATATCACTACGTTTATTGAGAGCTTTGCCTTTTACATGTACCCTCACCCACAGGCATAGGTTAACTGTTCACAACAGCACACTGGGCTGTGTTGTTACTGCAGTTTTACCAGTGATGACAGGGCTGAGGGTCCTCAGCTGTGAGATGCCTGGGCTGTTGGTCAGTAACTGTGCGGGGCTGGAGCCAGGCTTTCTAGCGTCTAGTCTAGACCCGATTCTCACTGTAAGACTTGCTGATGCCTCATCAGAGAGTGGGATCCTGTCATTATCTCAGTAATGGTTAGACAGAGTCAAATCAGCAAATACCTATGAAGTACCCAGTTTTGTGCTACATTCATTGACTTTCAGAAATCAAGGAAATGAAGAAATGCTAAATACAAGATTGAACCATCAGTTAAAGTCAGTAAGAGGAGAGATGTTATAAGGGGAGGAGTGACAGACAACATTTACTAAAACATTCAAGATGAGGGAAAGATGATGGGCAGGATTCACCATACATTTCAAGATGAGAGGAAGGGTAACGGCAGGTTAGGAAGATTTAAAAAGATTTCACACAAGCAAAAGCCCTTCAAAAACCCCGTATAGTAACAGGAGCTGTCTGGTGGGATTACACGCAGGAAGGTGGTCTCTCTTGCCAGCGTCTAAGGTTGCCTCAGTGATTATGTTCCATGGTGAACTCTTAGTTATGCTGCTTCTTTTAAAGGGAGGAAGATAGGAGGTCACATTATTATCTATTCTCCCGGTATAAGTCACTTCATCTCAATACCAGACCTCCTGTGTTCAAAGCACCCTTGAGTTTCCAGATACTGAGAGTGTGGTGCCTCAGAGCCGTCCTTCCCACGGTTGCTGCCAGTTATCCTTTACCTGCTCCGAGGCTGAGAGTAAAGCAACATTGGGCTTTGTGTGCCCCAAGGGTGTCGAGATGCTGACAGTGAAGGAGGAATATTTACCTCTGTCCTGGTAAAATCAGAGGCGGCTTCTAGGAGGTGGTAAATATTTGATCTGAGCTCTGCGGTTAGTGTGGAAGAGCAGCAAGCCTGGGGACAGAAAAAGGGTCAGGGAGAGGACTCAGGTGGCCCAGGTGAGCTTCCCCACGGTGTGCCGACCGTGGGGATGGAGAGACGGGACTGCAGGAGATGTCTGAAGCTCAAGTATGGGATTTGGTAAGAGAGGGAAGGAAACCTGGACAGATTTCTGGCTTTAGCTTGGACACCCACGCTGGAGGGTGTGGTGTCAGTTACTCGTGGGTTTAGAGAATACGAGGGGGAGGGACAGTTACATGAATGCAGAGTGAGTGACCTCAGGGCTTGGACACAGTCATGTTTACTTTTATGTTTAGAATCAGGGTTAAATTTTATAACTCTAGATTTCATTTCCAAAGTTAGGCACTCAAATAAGGAAAAAACAACTATAAGCTTTTATGTAAGTCCTGTTTGTTTGTAATGATCACCAAAAAGAGAAAAATAGATACCTTGTTTTTAACTTGGTGACTCCTGAAGACTTTAAAAAAATCTTGTGGGTGTTTGCATACTTTTCGTGTGGCATTTATAAAACCTGGTAATTATCCCCATGGGGTGATTTGTTCCCTGACAGCGTGTGACTGCCTTCCAGGTGCCAGCCTGGCAGCACTGCCAGTGCACTTCTGGTCTCCAAGAAGGTAGAAAGCTAATCACTAGTGCAGGGGTATGGAGCATCCTTCTTATTAGTTCATTCCTAAAAATCTTGAATTCAGTTTATTCTGATCGCTGATACGCATTTTCAAGGACGAATATGAAAAAATGCCTGTCTCATGTTAACTGACTTCGTTAAGGCAGTGGAGTGATTTGTGAGAGCAGGAAGTCATGTCCAGCGGGTGAGATGAACAGCTGGAACCACCTCAAAGCGTTTCTGCCAGTCTGTTCTGATGCCAGTTGAGGTCCCCAGTGTGTTTGGCTCTAAACACATATAAATTACTACATGTCAAAACTAAGTCATTCCTACACCTTCTTACCTAGAACTCATTTCAGTTTACAAAGCATTGGTCGTGCGGCTGCCACGTGCCAGGTGTGTTCTAGGTGCTGGGGGCACATCATCAAAGAGCAGAAGAAGCCAGTCCCTGTCCCCTTGGTCTTACATTCTGTGTTGCCACATTGGGCAGGTGGGCAGGATGAGCCTCGTTGAGAAAGTAAGGTTTAAGCCAGTGCCGGAAGTTGCTGAGAGAGTGAGCGTGTGGGGTTCAGGTGGGGTGGGCTCGGAGGCTGGGGCCGGAGCTGTGCAGATCCTGGAAGACAGCAGGGAGCCCGGGTAGCCCCAGGTCTCAGCATGACCTCAGGCATGAGCTGTGCGGGAGATTAGACGCAGCTCCGCTGGGCTGATGGTCTGGGTGTCCCTTCGCTTTCCTCCGTGCGGCTGGATCACCATTGCTGGTGTCTGACCTTGGAAGCTCTTACGTGCCGATTTCCTGTCCTGTTTTAGGTTAGAGATGACAATAAGAGACAGCACCCGTGTCTGGTGGAGTTCTCCAGGCTGCCTGAACAGGAACGCAATTACAATTTACAGATGTCACTTGAGACCCTGAAGTGAGTTTCTTCAATTTCCTATTTTCCTATCTGCATTACCCAAAAGAAACAAGGTGCTGATATTTTACTTTAATTCATTTTAATTCCAGTTAGAAATTGTCACAGTGTGTTGATGGATTGGATCGATATTTGTCTGGAATTAGATTTTGACCGTATTTTATGTCTTTGTACTCTGTGTAAGTATTTCCCAGAGTGCTCTGCTGGTGTTTATGGGTGTTACAGGACACAAGTGTCTGTCCTCGGATACAGCGCTGCTCAGAGTGTCAGTCACAGATTGTTACTGGTTTGTGACATGGAGGTTGGTAAACATACTAGAACAAGCTTTTAGAAATTTTTATACCAATTTAAGGGGGCAATTTTATGTCTGTTGAATCTAACAATTTTTAAAACATAGGCTTGTATCTTTTATGTCCTCATTTTGAAAATTTAATTTTCTCTAACAATTTTATTGCATTTTATCAGAAAATCAGATGACAGTGGGCTTGAAATTAAAAAAGAAACCAGTCCTTCACCAATAGTTTGAGAAGCACTGATCTGATAAAATGTAAAAGCGCTATATTAATAAAATAAATAAGTTTTTATTTTTGCTGATGGACTTCTTGGAACTTTTAGTATAAACTGGGTGCTGCGAATCTCTAAAGTGGGATGGGATGAGTTTATGGCATTTCCCGAACTTTTTCAGCCACAGAACCCTTCTTGGCAGAGAGTACCTCCTGACCATTTGTCTGAGGAACACATTTTGAGAAAAGCTATTCTAGAGGGTTTTATGTCATCTTGTAAAGGCAGATTTGTTTTTCAGTGACTTTGCCAACTATTTTCTCATGAAATTCGCTAATCATTGCAGATGAAAGAATGAGGTGGTGCAAAATAATGGAAATAAAGAAAGAAAATAAATAAATAATGGCAAATTTTAATATAGGAAAGTCTAGAAAATATTTTTGAAAAGACTATAGCTTTTCTTTTGTTCCTTTTCCATCCTTGCTGGTCTGTGGAACTGAATTTGCCGGAGTAGTTCACTCATCCTCATACCTGCTCATGTTAGGAATGAAACAGTACTTCTGTCCTTTTTGTTTATCTCAGTTCTGCTAAATGTGAGGAGCTATTTCCATTGGAGTTATTTTACCAAAGACCCAGAACATAAAACTTAAGCACTGTTTCAGATTCTAGGGTGTGGGTCCAGGAAGATAGCTTCAAAGGTGTGGTAGTGATTATCATGATGGAAATGAACAAACTGGGCCTAGAATGATTTTGGGTTCTACCAGTAATGTAAAGGGGAAAGGAATCTATACAGATTGGCTGAAAGTGATGAAGCTTGCTGGTGGCGAGGCACGCGGGGCACGTCGCCATGACCTGGGTCCCTGGTGTCCCGGACCTCCTGTCTCCCTCGTGGTCTTGGTGTGAGTCTTGCCCATTCAGTTAGCAGGTCACTGCAGCTCATTATTGCCCATCTTTTGCAACAAAGTGTTTTTATTGAAAGTTCACGGCCTAAGATAATTAGGTTAAATTTTCAGTGCATTCCGTGTAATTTTATCAATTGACAGCTAAGCCAGGTGGGCGACTCCTGGGAAGCTGAGAGGTAGAAATCTCCACGTTTGCATTTGGTGTGTAGAGCCTTTGACGGGTCCCTGTGACCTGATCTCACCCTAACAGCTACTGCTGGCAGGTTTGACTAATCACAAGACTGCAGGGTCCTGGAGCTGTGGCCTCTGTGAATGCTAATAACCCTTTTCATGAGCTCATTCTCAATGTCGGTATGGTTCTATGATGAACTGATCTCACCTATGTCTTTAATATTTAAATCGGCAGAAAAGAGCTCCTACTTCTCCAAAATTCACACGACGCCCCATGCCAGTAGTTCAAAGAAAGTGCTGTCCTTTTTCCTGTATTTCCTTAATTCACTTGGTTAGGTGATAGGCCCTGGAGCAGACGAGGTAGGAACATAGGGTCTGGAGGGTTGGATAGTCTGGATTCGAAGATTTTCTCCTCCAAAGGGAATCTTAGATTCTCTGAACCGTAGACTTTTCTACCATCAGTTTAAAGTGGGGATCGTGGTGTATCTGCTTCATGCAACGCAGTGGGGACTGATGCTGTAATACCGATGAAGCCTCTGCCCCATGTGTCTGATGGAGGAAAGCGCTCTGTAAAGTTCAGTTTTTTCAAAAACTACATCGTGGGAAAGATTAGCAGCTTGATTCATTTCAATCCTGAGGGGTGCCCAGTCACAAATAAGCAGAAGCTCCAGAACAGCCCTTATTTGAAATGTTGGGCGATTTCAGTGACAGTGGTTTTTGATTGCTCGTTCTGTGATTTTCTGTCATGTAAGTTGTTGACAAAGATAGCTCCCTTCAGACTCCCATGGTCCCCTGTGTGTGAGACAGCTCTCCTCTCTCCTCTCTTCCAACACCCTCTCTCCAACAGCACAGCTGTTTTGGGATGCCTGTCAGCTGTCCCCTCAGTTTAACCCGTGTTACTCAAGTTTTAGTTCCTTGTTTTCATTTCCAATCCCTACAGTACTTCAAAATTCCAGATCTAAATTTTTGAGTAAATGACTCATTTAAAAAATGAATGTTATAATGATTTTTAACTGACGCAGTATTCTTTTATAGTGTCTTTCTCTGGAACTTAACAAAACTGTGTTGAGACTAGAACAATATTTTTCTCCTTAGCCAAGTGGTTTTTTTCCTTAAAATTATTTACTGGGACTACAGTGGGTCTCTGTGTCTGCAGGGGGTTGCTGAGGGGAGAGGGGTGCTGAGCAGTGAGGAGAGCAGTGTGAGAGTGAGAAAAGGCATCATTTTTGTCTAAAAGAGCAGGTTTTCCTCCTACCTCTGTCTGTGCTTTTTTTCAGCCTCTTGCTGGCAGTGACTCTCCCAGTCTCTCAAGTTTGTGGTTCTTTATGTTCAGCCCTGGGCCCTTTCTTCTCACTGTGCAAACTCTCTGGAGGTATTTTCATCACGCCCATAACTTAAATATCACGCAGGTGCTGACAGCTGCCCAAATGTACATCTCCCCAAATGTACATCTCCCCCTCCCCAGACATCTGCTCCGAGGAATGGAAGCGTGCATCCCATTCCTCAGGGGCAGTTTCCCTGGATGCATCTCCCGCACCTTGACCTGCAGCCCACAGCCCACAGCCCCCGTGAAGGGCACCCCCATTCACGCTGCTGCACAGGCACAAACCTGGGACCCTCTTTGACTCTTCCTCTTTTTCTGTCCCTACATCCAGCCCACCGCCAAGACCTCCCAAGTGTGTTTACAGTCAATCCTCTTCCCTCATTTCCAGAGCAGTCATCCCCATCCAGGCCATAGTCATCTGTCACCAAGTCATCTCCTAATAGTCCCCCACATGCCTTCTTCCAGTTAATCCTGTTTGGAGCAGCCAGCATGTGTGCACACACCCATGTATTCGTACACATGTTGCTTAAAACTGTTTGATGCCTTCCCATTGCACTTAAATAGAATCTGACACCCTCCTGAGTCTTGCAAGTCCTGCAGGATCTGATCTGATCTGATAGAAAAGTATATTGCTTTTTAAAAGTAAGACAAATATGTGCCTGCTGGTGTGGAAAGACATACACTTCACACATAAATTGGGGGAAAGCCAGATTCTGAACAGTATTATGATGGGCTCCTAATTGTGTAAGATGACATGCACACACACACGTGCACACACACACACACACTAGTGTGTGTATTACAGATGCTAGAGTGTGTGTATGAAGTTTCTGGAAGGATACATAGGAAACGGCTACAAGGTTCCCCCAGGAAGTGGGACCACTCATGAGGGAGAGGAAAACCCATGACTAAAGGGCTGACTGCTCACCAGGGTCACCTCCACCAGAGTCACCAGCAGGTGACACTTTAGCGCCCCTGTGGCCTCCCTGCCATTCCAGACCCAGCGAGGAGGACCCTTTAGAGACCCTCCCTCACTAATGCTGTGACACACTGTCACCTCCAGCACTACCAGTGCCCACCCGGGCCTGAGCTACCATTATTCCCCACCTGGAACCCTAAAACTGCCCCGGCAGGTCCAGCTGAGACACTAGCCTAGCTCTTCTCTCAACCACTCTGAGCTCTGCAGCCGGCTGATCTCAGATATTTAGGGGATCGTGTCATTCTCCCTATCTGAATTCCTTTAATGAATTTCCCTTGCTCTTACGATGACGGCAGGACCTCAGTTTGCCTAAAGGTCCAGTAAGGTCCGGGCTCCCCTCTCAGCAGCACATCATGGGGAGGCTGCTCCTTCCGTCTCGCCTGCAGCCACACTAGCCTTCGTTCTGCCCATTTGTTTAACGTTCCCTTCCACCACGGGGCCTCTGTGGGCCCCTTGCTGGGGTGCTCCCTCCATGACCTGTTCTCCTCCTTTACCTCCCAGGTCCTTCTTCTTGAAGCATTTGCTGAGCTCTTTAGCCCTTTAAAGCCCCCTCTGTAGGCACTCGGCCCTTTTGTCTCTCTCAGCGTGGAAACTGCCCAGCTGCTTGTAGTCACAGGACCGCCTCTACTCTACCCGAACTCAGTTTCTTGAAGGCAGGCATCTCTCTTGATTTTATTTACCATCTTTTGAACTTTACACAGAGCTCAGTAAGTACTTGTCAGATGAATGAAGCAGCAATAAACGATGAAGGTCAGTCTCTGTCCAGGCTTTTAGACACCGCATGCTCATCTGGAGGGCAGGGTGCCTCCAGTTCTCTGTGGCTTTGCGCCAGCCTGTTCACTCTTCCCACGGTGGCTGTGTGCTTGATGTACTACGATGCCGCATGCTCCAACGACTGCTGCTTCATCTTGTGGTGAATGCATACTGAATGCGCATGCAAGTTTCCCTGGGAGGCACCGGATAAGACAGGGGTCCGCGTTCAGCTGCCTCTTCCTACTTCCCTTACTCTGCCCCTCCCCACCAGCCTCTGCACAAGCTTCCCGTTCACGCTGCTCTCTCCCCACCCTCTGCAGACTTGAAAATAGTCTTAAATGAGTGAGTTGAACAGTGTTAAATCAAATAAAATGGTTTTAATAAAGATAATACAAAGGCCAAGGAGTTCTTCTTCAAAGAACTTGGTGTGGTTGATAGTGTGAAATCGATTTTTTAAATGATCTATTGCTCTCATTTAAAAATCTCCTTGGATTAGACATAAAGTTCTTAGATATAATACCAAAAATGTGATCCATAAAAGAAGACAAAATCAAGATATTGGATCTCAATAAAAGTAAAACTTTATGCACTACAAAAGAAACCATATAGAAAATGAAGACACAAGCCACAGACTGGGAGAAAATATTTGTAAATCATGTGAGTTTATATTTGTAGGATTTATACTAAATCAAACAAGTCCTGATAAAGAACTTGCATGTAGAATATGTAATAACTCTCACAACTCAGTAATAAGAATATATGCAGCCCATGAGTGTCTGTTTTACTGGAGAAGATGTGTAAATGGTTAATAAACACATTAAAAGATGCTCAAGATCATTAGTCATTAGGAAAATGCAAATTAAACCACAGTGAGATACAAGCACACACACTGGAAGAGGCCGCGATCAGAACGACAGACACGCTCAGTGCTGGTGCAGAGGTGGGAACCTGAAACCACAGGTGCTGCTGGCGGGCCTGTGCCGTGGCCCTGATACTCTGGAAAAGAGGCTGATGGCTTCTTAAAAGGTTACACCGAAGTTTACCACACAGGCTAGCAGGTCCACTCCGACATACTTACCCAAGAGAAATGAAAGCATGTGTTGACATATAGACATGCACACGAATGTTCATAGACTCATTATACACAACGGCCCCAAACCGGAAACTGCCGGTATCCATTGACGGATGAATGGATAAGCAAAGTGTGTGGTATAGCCATACACTGCAGCACCGTTCAGCAGTAAAAGTTGTTTATTTAACAACTAATATGCACTGTAGCGTGAATAACCCTAAAGGCATTGTGCTGAATCAAAGAAGCCTGACAGGAAGGATTCATTATTCTGTGACTCTGTGAGTATGAAATGTCCTGAGAAGGCAAGTCTGTAGAGACAGAAACCAGATTAATGGTGGCTTGAGGGTAAGGTGATGAAGGACTGTAGGCACGCGTGGAGCATTTGCTGGGGTGATGGGAGCATTCTAACACTGGGTTGTAGTGATGGTCTGACCGTGCTAACCATTACCCTCACTTCATGTACTGGGTACATAATAATCAGAAGATTTCTTGGTCAGCATGCACTCAGAAGTTTAATTACCTGGATTTAAGGTAAATCCCAGTATCACTGTCACCCTTGAGTACCCGCAGAGCTGGGTTTGGTGTCCTCCTTGACCCTTCCGTACCCTGTATTTATGTCACTGCCTGCAAGACACTGGGTCATAGTTAATTTTTGTCTCACTCCTCACTAGCCCCAGAACTTAGCAGAGGGCATGGCGCATAGAGGTGTTCAGGAGATATCTATTGTATAGAGAAATGAGTGAGTGGAGGACAATGGCAGGAAACTTCCTGTTCCTTGGACTGTGTTTGATAAGTAGAACCTGTGTTCTGAGTCAGTTTTCTGTTCTTCTGTTGCCGATCAGCCTGACCTTAATTGGCACATTCTTTACTTCGATGATTTTATACCTTCAGTTAGCTTTTGCTCTACCCATGTTTTGTAGTTATACACTCAAAAGGTAATTTCACGGGCTCATCTTAATTTTGCCGTGTAACCTAAATTTAACTTGATAGCAGTGTGTGTAAGCATGGGTGTGTGTGTGTGTGTGTGTGTCTGTCTCTAGATCATCGTTTTTAAAATGTTATGGAGGATAAGTATAGATGGATTTTAGATACTCCCCACACCCCTTTTGGAAATGACCAGCTTAGAAATTCTGTAATCCCAAAAGTTTATCTAATTCTGTTGCGGTAGAAAGAACCACTCATTGTCCTGAGCGCTAAAAGATGTTGTTTACCTAAGTTGGGAGGACTTTTAAGGTTGAGCTCCAAATGTGAATAGTAAGGCTCTTTCTTGGGGAAATCAATAAAAGCTCATTCGTTAAAGGGAGTGAAAAATACAGAGTGTCTGAAAAAATGGATAAACTATTCCTGACAAATTGAAACCCTGATGTGTCATGTGAAAATGACATTTTTCTAGACTGGCAAGTCCAGAAAAGGATTAAAAAACATATAGAGAATTTAGCATATGATAAAGGTGGCATTTCAAATCAGTGATTTAAAAATGGATTATTCAGTAAATATTGTGTGGAGTAAAAAAACTGAGTAAAAAATAAAATTCTGGGGAAAAAATAAAGTTAAATCCCTTTCTTAAGGCATATAGCCTCCCCACCCTCCAGAAAAGCAAAGTTGTTTTCCTTCAGATGAATTTACAAATGGAAAACTTCTTTCTAAGGACCACATAAAACCCGGAAGTCATTAAAAAACAAGAGAGAAAAATTCAGTTCTGTAAAAACAGATTTAAAACTGTGCATAGAAAGAGCACCACAAAGAAAGTAAAAAGACAGATGACAAACTGGAGAAAATATTTCTAACTCAAATCTCTGATATTTGAAGAGCTTCTAAAATACAGCAGTAAAAACCAAATCTAACCAAAAAGTGAACGAGGAAAATGTTCACAGAAGGAAGGAAATACGGATACCTCTGAAGCACATGAGAAAGGTGCTCAGCTGAACTTGTGTTAAGAAAAATGCAAATTAAAACTGTGAGTGAGACATCTTATTAACCTATTAATTGACCAAGGTGAAGCAGTTTGATAACTGTGTTGGAAAGGAGTGGGGAACAGACAGTGTCGTACACAGCTGGCAATCATGTGAGTGATTACAGCTCTGCAGACATTTGGGGATAGCTGTCAGATTCTGAATGTGCATTCCCTGTGACCCAGGAGCTGCATGTCTAGGAATTCATGCTGTGGATGAAGGAGAGAGTGTGTGGATTAAACGTAGAAGGTTATTCATTGCAGCATTGTTTATAATAACAAGAGACTATGAACAGAGAATTGGGTAAAACATTATGACACAGCTAATGAGACCCTTCAGAGCTGGTGAAAAATAAACTGCGAAGGACAGTAAATCAAAGTCATACTGAGTATCAAAGTTATATTGTAAACTTGATATAGCAAATTGCAGAGAACTGTCTATTAGATATAACCATTGTGTAAAAGGAAAACACCACCCCACAAACACACACACACACACACACACACACACACACCTGCTTTAGCATGTGCATAGATCCTAGCAGGACATTCAAGAGTTAGTAGCAATGAGTGCCTTTAGGACGGAAACAGGACTAGAGGGACGGGACTGGAGAGAGACTTACTTTTCAGTGTTGTGTGTGTGTGTGTGTGTTTGAATTAAAACATTCAGTTTTCAGATGTCCTACTCATTACTCAAAAGTAAATAAGTTCTAAATAAGTACGCTTTCGTTTGGCTTTAAAACAGAAGATACCTCTCTGCTGTCAAGGTGGCCCGTTACACCTCATTCCCAACTGCGACTGTTCTGGACTTAGGGGAGGAATTACTGCAGCGTATGATGTCTGGTTTTGTTTTCCAGGACCTTGTTGGCATTAGGATGTCACGTGGGCATATCGGATGAACATGCTGAAGAAAAGGTGAAAAAAATGAAGCTGCCCAAGAAGTAAGTTGAATGTCTGAGCAACACTAAGTAGTCTGTGCGTTCCTTTAGTGAACTGGACTCTTGTAGCTAAACTGCGTCGCTCTTGTCGGACACGTATATCCTATGCATATGCTGTAAATTCCAGAATTTAAACTTGCTGTATCACACTCGGGGCTACATCAAGTCTATGGTGACTTTATGGAGTCTCCATCACAGCGCCCGGAGGGGAAACAAAACTCACAAAATATTTGGCAGTGTGATAGAAAAAGTATGTTCTTTTGTGTGCTTGTGTGTGTGAACACGTGTGCCCACGTCCTAACTGACTGCATGTGGTTTCTCATTTTCCACCAAAAAAAAAAAATGTATACTTTTGTTTGCTTTTACAAAAAAAATCTACTTTAGGAGTAGCTGTGAAGTTGGTATCATCACTCCCATTTTAAGACGAGAAGCTGAGGAAGTAAATGCTCTAGGGGTGATTTTGCCGGCGGTGCTACAACCTGTTTAATGTCTCAAAACCTCAGCCTTGCATCTGCCACAGGTGCTGATAATAATGCCGGCTTCGCAGGGGCGGGAGGTCCTAGGGATTAGTGAGTAAGTGCTCAGCGAGTGACAGCCGCTTCGTGTTACTGCTTTTTCTTTATTTCAAGTATTCAAGCCACTTTTCTGAGGCCTGCACATTGTAAACAGCAGGCCTAGAAGTGTGTGAAGTAATATGGAGATAAAAACAAAGCAGCCCCTCCATGATTTCCATCAGTCGCAGCAGGCCTCAGGTTACCCCAGATAAACATAAAATTCGAATAGAAACAGTGTGCTATGCAAATGCAAATCCTGGCAAGTCCTCTAGTCCAACAAGCATTTTTACCTAGTCCAACAAACTCCATTTAAAAAATACGGATAAAACTATATTATTACCTTGCACATTTTTAGGTTCTAAAGTTTTTCTTTAAAAGTTTAAACAGTTCCAAAGGATGCTATTTAAAGACATATTTCATACATTTACTCTTTGAAATGATACGTTTATGTCACTTTTAAGTGTATCTGATAGAAGCAGATTCACAGTGATTAGATATGTATCATTATTTATTTAAAATCTATACGTGTGAGTTACTGGTCACAGGGAATCTGACATCGTCTTGCCTTTCTCTTTGAATTGCATTTGCAATCCGTTTACCCCACGGAATATTACTCTTTTCAAATACGTTTTGATTGACCACCCCCATCATACTTATTTATAACCAAATGTGCATCTAAGTTGAATTAAAATTTTTTTTTGATTTCTGTGATCATAGTCCTAAATGTTAAAGGTTTTCTTCTGAGTTATCGTTATAATTCAGCCAATCCTTGTTAGTTTTTTTAAAGCTAAAAAGGTAAGAAACTATCTTTTGCAAAAGAATTTATTATCCTCTCCTTACAGTGACTCATTCTGAGTGTTTTTGAAAGTGTATCATACAGGCATCATTAAGACTAAGAATAACTAAAGAACTCGTAGCTGTATCTGTCACTCTTTCACTGAGAGATTCCTTATGTAACCTAATGTACACAAGGATAAGAAAATGGAAATATTAATTATCTTTGCCACCCTAGTACATTTAATGAGTTTTTTTTTTATCATGTACTGTGTATGCGCGCGTGTATGTGTGTGTGTATCTCATTAAGACCTTGGGGAAAGTAGTCAGTCTGAAAAGGCTGCATGCTGAATGATTCCAACTGTAGGACTTTGCTGGAAAAGCAACACTGTGGAGATAGTAAAAAAGGTCAGTGGCCGCCAGAGTTTGGGGGACGGAGAGCTGAACAGGTGGAGAACAGGGTTTTTAGGGCAGTGAAAATACTCCATATGACACTATCACTGTGGATGGCCTGTCGTTACACGTGTGTCCAGACCCACAGAACAGATGACACTAAGCGTGAATTCTCATGTAAACTGTGGGCTCTGGATGATAGTGTGTTAGGGTTTGTCAGGGTTTGTCAGGGTTTGTCACTTGTGACAAGGGCACCGCTGTGCTGAGGAATGTTGGAAATAGGAGAGGCTGTGGGAGGGGGCGCAGTGGGTGTAAGATACATCTCAGTTTTGCTGTGAACTTAAAACTTCTCTAAAAAGTAAGGTCTTTGCAGTAAGTTAGTCTCATTGAGGAATTAAGGTCCTCTGTCTTCAGTGTATTTTTACTGATGCTTTTCCTTAGTGTTGCTTTCAGTAGCTGTACACTATTGAAAATAGGTGTGGAAGTGGAAAAGATGGGGTCATTAAACTGCACTCACACCTGCTGACAGTCTGTACTGCATCTAAATTTGCCGGGAGATGCCATCTGTCCTTACACTATTGGCAAAAATTAAGGAATTTGGTAATGACAGGTGTTGACATGGGTGCAGATCAGCACAGACCTAAAAGGCTGGAGTCTTTCCTCCAACCGTTTTAAAGCAGTTTGGCATCATTGTGTAAAAGGAAACACTTGCACACCTCGTTACACCCAGCAGTTTCACTCCTAGAGAGACGCCATAGAGAAAGTCCCCTCCAGCACGCAGGACGCTCTCGTTCGCAGCAATGTAGTTTTTAACGGGATAAAAGTGCAGGAGCGGGAGGAATGTTACTCAGTGGGAAGACGGTTAAGTTAGAGATAGTCATATAATAAAGTGAGTGAATTATAATCGTAAGTGGTAATATAGATGAACCTAAGAAACAATGTTGAGAATGGGTAAAAACTATACCCCACAAGGTTACATAAAGTTTAGAACTATTTTCTGAGGCTCAAAAACATAAGTATAAAAATATATGTATTTTTTAGAGATACATGCTCGTGTGATAAGATTAATTTTTTAAAGGAGTGGAATCGTAATTCTCAATAGTAACTCCCTTGGGTTGGAGTGTAGTAGGCAGGGCTGGGAAGTGGGGAGGCGCACACAGATGTGTACAGTGGCATCAGTCATGTTCTGAGTCTCAGTGCGGTGGTGGGTCAGTGGAGTTTATTTCGCTGTAATGCTTTAAAGCACATTCTTTTATATGTATCAGTAGGAGTTATTTTAAAAAATAAAAAATATGACAGGTATAAATCCAAATATATCATTAATCTCAACAAATGTAACTGAATTAAACCCTCCAGATAAGATGCAGCGATTGTCAGATTAGATTTAAAAAGATGGAACTCATGTTGTATTCACCTCACAAAAATAAAACCCAGGTGTAGGAGACATATCGAGGAATTTAGAACATGCAGAGTTGGAAAAAGTAACATGACGTACCGAGCAATATTACTCAAAAGGAAGTGCAGTGTCCTTTTTGTCAGTTGTCTCATAGAAGAGAAAATAGCTCTATAAGCAAAATTAAGGAAAGGAGGTCACTGTATACGGATCTAAAAGATAAGCATCATGCTATGACCACTCACGTATGCACCAGGTAAAGCAGCTTCAAACAAATCAAGAAAACAGAATACTAATGGATTTTCCAAAACAGACAGACAAATGTACAATCAGAGTGACAAGCTGTGACACAGCCCCCAGAAAGCGGTGTGTGTTGCAGACAGATATTAATGAAGAGTAATAACAATTTAACCCCCTGCAAGTTAAAAGTTGCCAATACAGTGCACTGAACACAAGTGGCGCTTACAGCATTTAACATCCCTTTCAATATGAGGGCACTGAGACCATAAATACCGTGTTCATTGAATCACAAGAAGTAACAGCAACAACCAGAAAATCGTACAAAGTCATGATATATTCAGAAGTTTTAAAAAATAGCTCTCAGTAGCTCATTGAGCAAACACATCACCATGAAAATTTAAAAATACAAGAATGGAAAAGGCAGAGACTGCATATTAAAACGTAGGAGTTGTGTATTTAAAGCAATTCTTGGAGAAAGCATGTTGTAGAAGTCTAATAAGCAGAGAAGAAAGCTCTGAAAAGATTCATAAAGGGAAAAAGAAATACTTCTTTTAGCAATTTTAAGGATATTTTCAGAAGAGACCGCAAACTATAATAAATTTGTGCCCAAAATGTCTAAGTTAAGTGATACTGACAATTGTATATAATAATATCAAAACTGACCCAAGAAGAAAGAAAATGTTAATAGAGCTGTAACGATGAAAGGAATTGAATTAATAGTTTAAAATCTACACACACACACACACACACACACACACACACACACTCTCTCTCTCCAAAAAATTTTTCTATTGATTCCCAGCAAACATTTAAAAATGAGTAATCTCAAATGAAAAAGAAGTAGCCCTTTGCAGCTTATTATCTGACAATAATATATCCTTGATACCAAAGCCCAGATCAGGGTAGTATGGGGAAGGGAAGTTGTAATCCTGCCTCGCTTACGGGCATTGTTGGCTGATCAAAATGCACAGCCTAGAGGTTGACAATTACGTTTTATTTGGCGGACTCTCTGAGGACTTCAGGCCTGGGAGGCAGCCTCTCAGATCACTCTGAGGGACTGCTCTGAAGAGGTAGGGGGAGAGCCAGGGTAGAGAGGAGTTTTTGCAACAAAGACCAGGTAGAGGTAACATCAGAAGATTACTGTTAATTAAAGAAAACCAGACATCTCCAGTTAAGGAATTTAGCACTTTTCTGTGTACGGGAAGGTGCAAGGGTCTGGGCTCACTGAAATCATTCCTTTGATGTGCTCCGTAGCTGTCCAGGGCCCGTGTCCTGTTCTCTCCCAGCCGGGGGCCCCTCTGAGTGCGCTGTTGGGGTGGCAGCAGTGGCTGAGGGCTGGGCAGCCGGCAGCCCCTTTGTCTCCATCCTGATTCCCTCAGGGCTCCCCTTCGGGGCGGGGCGGCTGTAGTGGCTTGATGGCCGCAGCATCCTTTGTTTGCTGAAGGGCAGGCAGCATTTTTCAGTCACAGCATAGGTGCAGAAATACTAAGTAAAAATTGCCAAACTTAACTGAACGGTTTATTAAAAAGTACATTACAGCCAAGCTAAATTAGTTCCAGTAATAAAAGGATGGGTTAATATTAGAAAATGTATTTATTAAATTCACACCCGATAGAGTAAAGGAGAAAATTCATACAATCATCCCAATACATTTAGAAGTAAATATTTCATAAATTGTTTTACTTGTATTAAGTGAAACTCTCAACCTGCTGCAGAGTTTGATGAGTGGAGTCCAAATACTGTCAGAATGAAGAAAAATGCAGCTGGAAAGGAATCCGTTCCCAGAGCTTTGTGGTTCCCGGTATTTAATATCCCTGAGTAACTGAGATTTTTAAAAAAGGTTTAAGTGAGAATAAAATTCTCGACTGAATACCAGTGCCATTTATTCAGACTTTTCTTTCACACTTACCTGTTTTCAACACAGAACATAGTAGGTCAGAAGCTGGTTGCTTGTGTGCATCACCGAGAAAGAAGAGGTAGTATGGGCTGTGAAAACCAGTCCGTCATCTAGAGTCATCTGAGAAGTTTTTTTTTTTGTTTTTTTTTTTAAGAAATCTCATTTATTTATCTATTTGGGGGGGGTGTAGGTAATTGGGTTTATTTATTTACTTATTTATTTTTAATGGAGGTACTTGGGATTGAACCCAGGACCTCGTGCATACTAAGCATGTGCTCTATTCTTCCCCTCCGCTGTCTGAAGGGTTTTTGAAACGAGTGCTGACATCCCTCCCTCCTGCACCACTTTCTTACCTCTGATGCGTGAAGCCAGAGGGGGAAGTGGTATCTCTCAGGCGTATTGGGGCAGATAAGAGGCTAAGGGTGGTGTTTTCAATGCATATGTGTATGTATGTATGTTTAAGGTGACTTTTTGAAATGAATGCCTAGAAGGAAGCGGAATGTGCAGTCTCATGGTTATACGGTTCACGTGGACACAAGCACATGCACAAAATTCAGCTTATGTAAATATTTACCTAAACGAAAAATTGTGTTACAAACGCAGCTGGGTTTTCTCTGTCGTGATGAGGTGCTGTGATTGTGAAGAAAAAATTATTTACATACTCCTTTTTATGTGTAGCGAGTAAATTTCACAGACCACAAAATTTAAGACGGTAATATGTAATGTTCTTCATTTTATCTCATCGGGCTTAATTTCGTCTTTAAACCCAATGGGCCTTGCAGGCAGAACGCAGCTTGATGGTGGAAACCCAGTCTCAGTCTGTTCAGTGCAAACCAATTAAAATCACTGTTTCCTGTGTCTGTTCTCACCTGTGGGCTGTGGCTCAGATGTCTTCTTCTCAAGCATCCTCCTCTGCCTCTTTCACATCGCGCCCTATTTTACACGCTCTACCTCTCATGCCCCCTTTTCTGCTTCATTTTTCCTCACAGCACTTACATCTTCTCACATGCCATTATTTTGTGTTTATTTTGTTTACTGCCTGATTCCTCATCTAAACATAAATTCTACAAAGACAGATTATTTGTCCATGTTGATCAGTGATCTGTCATTAGTTCCTAGAACAGGGCCTGAAACATTAAACCACAGGATGAACATTTGTTGTTAGTTTGAATTCAGGGTTTACAGCCTTGTTGCTCTCGGGGCTGTGTGCATTTGGGACACTTGGCTGGTGCGGAGGAGCCACTGGCCCTTGGGTATCCCCATTTGAGTTTGCTCTCAGGGACTGAATTATGTTAGAGGAGACCAGAGCCAGACAGAAGTCAGAGCCATAGAGGCAGATTTTATTCAGGAACTGCAGCTGTAGGGGAGGAGAGCCCCTCAGTGTTGTGAATACAGCAAGGCCAAGTGGGGGTTTGAGCCAAGGATCAGGGAGGGGTCAGTTAATGGAAACTTACTAAGACATCGAGGAAGGGGGTGTTCTGGTAAAAACCAGCTTGATGGGGTGCTTGCTGAAGGCAGACCACAGTGATACAACATCGGGGGGGGGGGGGTTGCTAAACTGATCCAGCAAGATTCTTACTCAAACTGGACTAAATGGAAGAAGGACAGAGCCCAAGGTCAGAGGCAGAGTCTGAAAGAGGACTCAGAGGAGCCTGATTCGAGTTTGGCCCGAGGACTGTCTTTGTTAGCTGTCGTCTTTGTCCCTGCTGGCACCTTGTGGGAGGCCTGTTTCCCTGCCGATCTTTGGCTCACATGCCAGTTTCTCCTCCCCATCTCTTTGAGTCCTCCAGGTCCCTGCTCTTCTGCCAGCTTCATTCATGCCTCTTGAGGAGCTGGAAGCCCAGGCCTGCCCTCTCTGCAGACTCTGGGCTTGCAGTCTCGGTGCAGGAAGAGGGAAGGTTGTCTCCCATCCTGGGTGTGGTTTCCTGCCATATCTGTTCTCCTGAAGTTGTGCCACACCAGGGCTTGGGGGTGGGGGTGAGGGGTTCTGGGACCTGGCCATTTTCCTGGGTACCACCTGGTAAGCAGGTCAGAAGTTCCCCTCCGCGCTGGGATCTGTCCGGTCCCCACGGGGCAGGGGTGGAGAGCACCGGCTTTCCTCTAAGTCTCCTCTTCTCTGGACTCTGGAACCTCAGTCTGTCTGGCCCTGGAGAGACTGGTCTCCCTTTGTGCCTCAGCACTGCCGGGCCTTGCTCTTTTGGTATCAGAAGTAGGGCTTTACTATCAGACGGTCTTTTTCTAAACACTTGTCTCAGCTGATCTACCTCACGGGTCAGAAGCATCCGGCTACATTGCGCCCGGGGGAGCAATAAATGTTTCTTGTTTAAGCTGCTAAAGTATAAAAATAAAGACTGTTGTCTCTGTAGTGCATTTTCAAAGCCTATTTTGAACATCCAAAAGTCAAGAATAGCTTTTTTTTTTTAATCTCTCTCTTGACATGACCCTTTCTTAGGGCAGTGGCTACCTCATGGTTTTGTTTCAGAGGGGCTGGGGGGCACAGGAAGGCCTTGGAGTAAAAAGAAACTGAGGGCAGGGGGAGGCACAGGGCACATCCTCATGTTACACGTTTATTCAAAACCAGCCCAGAGAGGGGAAGCAGCAGAACCGTACCCTGTCCTTTCCCTCCACCTTCTCCACTGAACTGTGCTTGTCTTGTGGAGGAGGATTTTTGAATGTTCTCTATCTCCTTTCTGGGAGAATGTCAGCCTAGTATTCATTTTTAGTAGATGTGCTTCCAGCAAAACCTGTTCTTAATATCTCTGGTGTGCAGTCATCTGAGATTTTCCCATTTGTTCCAAGGTACTTGAAGGGCTGATTTGGTTTGAAATTTATAACCAGCATGTGCTGCACTCGGACATCATGTCTTCGTGTTTACTGTGCGTCTTTCATGACATGATGACTCCAGGCTTCATTTAACCTGAATCAGACTAGACTGAACAGGCGAGCTCGAGAGGTGGGAGAGGCTGGGGAAGAAGGAAAAGACTTGCTTCCTAGTGCTTTTGGTATGCTGCCGTGTTTTTGTTGCATCACTTTAATTGGCCCTTTTGTGATTTTATACTGAACATTTTTTTTGAAAGTCTGTTTTAGAATTCCTGCTTAGGAAAAATGTGGGTCAGGTGGGAACGAAACACGAAACTGAATTGCTACTTAACATGGCAGTTCATCCGTGGGGCCAAGTATTAACCAATTTTTTGTTCACATCTTTGGTAATTTGATGCAAATGGAACTGGCAGTTTGCCGGGTTTTTTCCCCAGGCAGAGAAGTATTTTAAAAACTCTTTTGCTGTAAGGAAACTGAAGCCCATTCAGTTTATGTAATTTATTAATCTCCCTGTTTTTTAAAAAAAAATTATATACTACATCAAAATAAAACTAGGAGCTAATAACTACAAAAGAATTTGATACTTTGGAAATGAATGTATTGAATATATGTTTAGTTCCAAACATATTTCTTATGAGCTAAATTTGCAAGATGGTTGATGGCACCGCAGCTTTGCATATTAAAGTAATGGAGTAAAGCTATACCTACTAGAGAAATAGATTGGAGGAGAAGGAGGTCTTTTGACTGATTTGGCAGAGTTTTCCCAGGAAGCTCAGGAGAATGTAGCACACAGATGTCTTTAATATGAGCGTATTTTGTCTTAATAGAATTACCAGTGATGTGACTTTTCCCTATTGTTTGGGCTGTGAATTCTGTTTCCCAAGAATTGTAGCAGTCTTTCCTTTATTTCTTTTAAATTTCTGAAAGTCAGTCTAAAACTTTACTTGTAACCCGTTAGCTTCCAAGATTCATGTCAATTACATTTAATTTAAAAGCTTCATTCTTTGTTCTCTTTCAGTCAAAAGAAAGTATATTAGTAGTTGGTTGATCTTTCTGTGCCTAAATTGTATGAATAAGATGAAATGGACAGTATTTGCTAAAGTACATTTATGCACTTTTAAAAAAATCTCATTTTGCCGTAATGATTTGATTCTTACTTTGTCATGTCTCACAGGCAGAAAGATGGTTTTATAAGTCATCGTTGATCCTCTTAGTTACAGCATTCATGATGTTATCATTTTTATCAAACTACTGAAGTTGAAGACTATTCATTTCAAGGATATCTGTATTTATGTTTACTGTGAAGGTGATTTGAACTACAACAGTGTGGAAATAAGGGTCAGGTGAAACGGGAGTTAGTAACTTTGGATGGGATTATTAGCCATTTGAAAGAACCACTTTAAACTGTAAATTCTTTCTTGCACAGGCTTATGAAGAAGCACAAGTAGAATAAATTGTCGTCTGCATCTGAAAATGAGCATGAACTAATTATTGTGCTGTTTCAAATCAGCAGGTGTAAATGCATCTCTGTAGGTTTTCTTTGTGACCACAAATTAAAGCAACTCCAGTAGATATTCTATATAAGAAGAGGAAAATTTACAAAATAAAGAGAGATGCTTATGCCAACATTATATAGTATATACATGTCCTGTACGTGCATACTGTAGACATGTAGTGGAATGTGAGGTTGTACTGTAGGTTAGTAGAACTTATCCATAATTTTTTTTAAAGAAAGTACCCTTCAGAAAGTCCTCCCCACTCCAAAGAAGACACTGCTGGTGTCGACTGAAGTAAAATGCACCACCTGTATGCTGAGAGTACGTTTTTATTCAGTGGACTTTCTGAGGACACGAGCCCAGGAGGCAGCCTCTCAGATCGCTCTGAGAGACTGTTCTGCTCAGGCAAGGGAGAAGGCAGGATGCATAGGAGTTTTTGCAAAAAGACTAGGTAGTTGGAACATCAGAATCTTGGGGGAGAATAGGTTCTTGCCTCATGCAGTAAAGAATTCAAGAGCAAGGCATGGTAGAGTGAAAGTCAGTTTATGTAGAGAGAGACACATTCCATGCACAGAGTGCAGTCTGTCTCTCCCAGAAGGGAAAATGGCTTAGGAGACACACACTCCGCAGCAGCGTGTGGGCCTTCGCAGAGAGGTGAAAGGGAGAGAAGCTGGGAGGGGTGGGGCGGGGTGTTTACAGGGAAAGCAGACGCAAGCTCCGCAGACAGGAGTGCGGCCGGCTCAGGAGGCGAGCGTGACAGAGCGAGAGCAGCAGGGAGGAGGGCGAGAGCGCTGTGAGGTGTGGGGTTGTTAGGTTTTATGGACTGGGTCATCTCACATGCTAATGGGCAGGAGGATTATTCCAGCTACTTTGGGGAAGGGGCGAGGATTTCCAGGAAACGCCCCCCCCCCGCCACCTTTGACCTTTTATTGTCAGTGGGGGAACTGACAAGGCGCCAGTTGCCGTGAGGCTCCACATCTACTGGAGATCCAGTTTTCTGCCATCTTGTTGTAACCAGTTTGTCCTGTCCTCAGTTGCTGTGTCATGCCTTCAGTGGTTGTGCCCTGCCCCCTTTCCTCCCACTTCAAAAAGGCTACTGTTAATTAAAGAAAGCCAGATAGTCTCAAGTTAAGGAATTTTGTGCTTTCCTACATGTAGGAAGGTGCCAAGGTCTGGGTTCATGGAAATCATCCCTCTGATGTGCACCTAGCTTTATGGGACCAGTGTCCCATTCTTCCACATCCTGAGTCCCCTCAGGGGACACTGCTGGGGGTGCTGCAGAGGCCAGGCCGCCTGCTTGTGTCCATCCTGAGTTCCCTCCGCTCACTGTCGGGGCGCTCACTGTTGGGGCGGTGGCAGTGGCTGATGACTTGGTGGCCGCAGCACCCTTTGTTTACTGGTACGGCTGCAGTACTTTTCATTCACACTGGGAAGTCCACATTAGAATCAGTTGCAGGGGAAGGAACTTTCCAACTTAGAATTTACATGAGCCTCACTAAGGTAGCAAAGGCTCTAGTCAATTATTCGTTTATTTCAAAATTCTGCCTTATGTGTGTCCTCTGTGACAAGTGGAAGGGCTCAGAACCACTGGAAAATGAAAGAAGAAAGAGAATTGTGTGCTGTTGTGTTACCGTGTGCTGGGCGATCGTGGGGAAGGCCAGGAGGAGGGGGAGAAGTAGAGGTGGAAGGTAGGAGAGCACAGGAGACCAACTTCTGTACCGTTGCCCAGAACACGACTTTTTTCACCGAACTCACTGCTCAAAAATCAATAGTTAGAGAGACGAATGGTGGTAGAAAGGAAAGTTGCATTTAATCAGAATGCCGGCAATCTGGGGGGATGGTGGACTGAGTGTCCCCAAAAGACCATCTCTGAAGATTCTACTTGGATTCTATGGAAGTTTGGAAGGGAAAAGGGGACGTGATCTTAGTTAATCCCTAGGTGGGCAGAGTCGCCACCACCCCCATGCCTGCAGGCTAGTTGACTTCTTGTGATCTTTCCTTAGATACTGTCGTGTTTGCACAGTTTGTTCTCAAGATTACTGAAGGGGAAGCTAGGGACAGATCTGGTCATCTGTTAATTACTTCTTCTCCATTCCTGCTCCTTTGATCTGCGGAGACAACCAGCAGGTTAGGCAGTGTATCCTGTGATCAAAAGATGTGCAAGGTGTGCTTGGGCCGAGATGTGTGGGGCGTGGGGGCGCCGGCATGAGGGCCGTGACAAGACAGAGGGGCTCGGGCTCGTGTGGGAAGTTCTCTCCTGCGGAAAGCTGCTTACACTTCCAGCGCAACCTGTTCAGCGTGGAAATTAGCTAGCTTGATCACCTCTTGGTGCATTTGAAACGTATTTGGTACGCTTACTTGAAGAAAATAAGAGCTTGTATGTAGGCTATGCTTATAGTTTACAAATCTGTCCATTTAAACATCAAAATTCTATAAAATACAGTGATTTGTATGAGTGATTAAAAAATCCCATATGGCTTCCTTTATAGAAAAACAAAGAAAATATATTGTTTATTCCCCAAACATGCAGAGTCCTGACTTAAAGTAGAACCAAATTTCATGTCTATAAATTTAGTTTATGGATGTAAATTAAATGTCCTAAGGCAATAATTAGCCATTACTTTTGCACCTGCCAGACCAACTGATCTACTTTTAAACCAAAGGAAATCTTTCTAAAACTTTTGCCTATAGATAAATCATTTATAAAATACAGGATGCTTTATCATGAAGTAGGAGTAATTCAGGTAAAGTCAACTGTATTCAACCTTGAATTATTTATTGCTTGTAAAGTCAACTCCCTGCTGTTAAGGAGCTTACCTTGTAATCACGCTAGCCATGGCCCAGAATAATTAAAAGAAGAAAAATGACGTATAGTTCTCTTTCAGAGACCATTTTCTCATGTTCTGATCATTTTTTTAATTCAGCATAATTATCTGGTGAATTTTCTTCTCTCCGTGTGCACCAAAGGAGACTCTCAGATGAAGATGCATGTCTCAGTATTAATCTTGTAAATAAAGTTAATTCTTTCAAAAACATGTAGATTGAGAGGCTTCTTCTCTCTCCCAGGGAACTCTTTTAAGTATAATGACAATTAGAAAAACAGATCAGAGACCGATCCTGGCCTCCAGGCATGGCTGATTGAAGGGGCCACAGCAGTGACAGAAAAGGAGAGAGAAGCAGCTGTAAAATAAGCTTCGTGCCGATCTTGTGATTTGATAGAATGAGGTGGCGTGTGCGCGTGCGTGCGTGTGCATGTGTGTAAGACAGAGCAGTACCTTTGCCCTGATGCATGTGTGCTGAAAGTTTTGTGTTTTCAATTTTATATTTCTTCAAAAGGATTAAAACTTGTTGTTTTAGTCCTTGTTCTCCCCAGCTCATAGTGTGGAAATAGTCTCTGGTAAGAGTTCTCTAAAATGCAGGCCTTAACCATGTTTCAGTTGGTGATACACCTAGGATTTCCTAGTCTGTTTTATCTGGAGGCTTCCTGAATGATGTAAGTAGAAACAGCAGTAGGGAAACAGAGTATGAATGCATTAATGTTTCCCTGTAGAATAATGAGCAGGTAGTACCTGACAGGACGCACGGGTTTCTGAAATAAGTATCACATCAATACAACACGTAAATGTTGAAGGAACATGATGACTTAGCAGGATGGGAGATTCTTCAGATGTTTTAATGGATTACCTGTACTTTGATTTATGCTGCACAAAAGCCTCTACTGTTAGGAACACAACAGTGATAAAGTTAAGAGATGGGTGTTGTCTCATTTCTGTTTTATTGACGTAAAAATGAAAACATAAACATTTTCCAGCTGATGAGCGTTCAGCTTAAGCGAAAGGGGCCCAGCTTTGCTGACACGCGTTCCCACTGGTCACCCCTGTGCTTCATGGAGCAATAAGAATTAGGAACAGTTGGAATCAAGACTATCAGAGGGATTCTGAAACCTTGATTTTCTTGGAGAGGCCCATTACCTACTTCTTCTTGTTCTGCTTTGTAGTTACCAGCTGACGAGTGGGTACAAGCCTGCCCCGATGGACCTGAGCTTTATCAAACTCACCCCATCTCAGGAAGCGATGGTGGACAAGTTGGCGGAAAATGCTCATAACGTGTGGGCCCGGGATCGAATCCGCCAGGGCTGGACCTACGGCATCCAGCAGGTACAGGGTAGCCTCGCTGTACAGCGCGTGCTCTGGGGGTGACTTAGGCGGGGATTAGTACTGTTTGTGACAGGAGGCATCAGAGAATGACCGCTGTGACGCTTACTTCGTATAGATACCCTAATGTACACGTGCACCGATGCACTGTTCAGTGCTGGGCTCGGGAGTCGGTGCACAGCCCCTCACAAACACGATAGAACGGTCTGCTGTTGTGTTAAATGCCAGTCTCTATGCCTAGAGTTTTATGTGTATTTTTTTCCTTTAACTCTTACGACAATTCCATGAAGCAGGAATGATTTGCCAGGATCATAAGACAGGCCATCTTCTTGCTTCGACAACACCATTTTAATCACATTATAAACTTGGAGCCTGTTTCATGAAGGACAAATTGTGATGTTTATAGTCATTTCAGTACTCCTGGTATCACCTGGTTTTCCTGGTTGTTGGAGTCGACGTAATGCATATTTCTCAAGCTGTCTGAGGTCATGGAGTGGCTGTCCACACACTGGGTTTTCTCTGAGGAAGAGACAGCAGCCTCATGTTGTCCATTGGCTGAAAAGTCAGAGAGGACGGCTACTAATTAGGCTCTTCTTGTAGCAGAGGCTTGCCAGTCATCTTGGCAAGGGCGTGGTATGTTCTCCAGGTCAGCCCGTTGCCTTGTGAAGTGGCAGACGGGAGACGGCTCTCGAGATCCGTAAAGCCGGCTTTTGTTCCTGCTGTTGTGTTCACGTTTTCTCCTGGTGGAGAGGGCCTGCTCTCAGTGGTTAGACCTCCCTGCCGGTGGTGGCTCAGTAACGCCCGCAGCCTGGGAAGACAAGGCAGGGGAAGGCGTGGTGTCCGCCTCAGACACTGCAGCCTGCGAGGTGTGTGGTGGCTGTCTCGTTTCCAGAAGCTGCTGGTGGCACGTTGATGGTCACTCACCTGCTTCCTCCCTGCAGGACGTAAAGAACAGAAGAAACCCGCGCCTCGTTCCCTACGCCCTTCTGGATGACCGAACCAAGAAATCAAACAAGGACAGCCTCCGCGAGGCAGTGCGCACGCTGCTGGGGTACGGCTACAGCCTGGAGGCGCCCGATCAAGACCACGGTACTGTCCTCTCCCCGTCCGTCCTCTCCCTGTCCGTCCTTGCTGCAGTGTCACGGTGGGGGCTTTGCAGCCAAGCGTGGGAATGAAAGGGGGAGCCCTGCAGTCTCAGTGTGTAGCTGCGGCCAAAACTTTGGAGCACTCTTCCTGAAGGACCCTTGAAGGGCTAGGTCATCCCTCAGCAGAGTGGCTCAGGGCCGCACGGATGGAGGGGAGGAGATGGGTTTACCTTCCCAAAGAGTCTGCGCGAACAGTAGCTCTGAGATCCTGTTCTTGCCCCACCCCACCAGCTCTCCTAAGAAGAGCTCGTCCGAGGTGTTTATGGGTGTACACCTGTAGTGGGAGCTAGGGTTTCCCAAACCTTCATTACTTATACTCTAAAGCATAAGCCATATTAATTAATTAATTAGTGCAATATTTTGCTTTAAGGGGAACACTGTAGAAAGGCACTTAAGAAATATGTGTTGAATAAATGAATTTTAAAAGGTTCTATAAAGAATACATTTCCTTTAAGATAATACCTTTTAAGAATATGGTTTAAGATGTCAACTCCTTAATCCTTTGCTCCTGCAGTTTGAGTTGGTCTTAATATCCATGTTTTAAAGTTGGCAAAAATGACGAGTTCTGTGTGTTTCATTATAGTACCTGTATTTTTGGATAGAAAGTTTCTAAAATCTGTGCCAAGTATTCTCTTATGACTGATATTTTCAGTGTAGTATATGTGCCTAAGTGTTCAACCTTAAATAGTAATAGGTAATGTTTACATAGTGCTCGTCATGCGTAACAGGTGTTTATGAGACCTTTACAATTATTTAATCCTCACGGTAAGTCTATGAGGATGCTCTGTGTGCTGTGCTCATTTTACAGATAAGGCAACTGAGATCCAGAGGCTTCTGTGTCTTTCCATCTAGTAAATGGGAGAGGCAGATCCCAAGCCCAGATTTCAGTCCTTTGAGTTGAGTCACTAGGTAGGTAGCATCTTGACAGCTCTTAGTAGGTACTGAATCCTTCTATTTGCTGCAAGTAAAATTAGCTATCTACCTGATAACAGTAATATTCATAATCATAATATAACTTCTTGCTTAACTTGAGGTCAGCTTTATAGCTACAAATATTTGGTAGACTTGTATTATGAAGCAGATGTTGCTAGGTATACAAGATCCGGAAAAGGCCCCTGTCTTAAAGGATGTGTGGTCCACACGACCTCTGGGATGGGAGCAAGTGATGAAAGCCTTCTAAGCCAAGACCTGACAGCTGGGAAGAGTTCTGCAACTGTCTGGTGTAGATTAAGCCCTCGACACTAATTGCTCTTTTTCAGATATTTTTAATTTGAGGTGTGATTTACATATAATTGGCAAATTTTGACAGTTGTATACATGAGGCACCACCACCCAAAGCTACACATGGAACATTTTCTTCATCACAGGCTTCCTCTGCCCCCAGAGTAACCACTTTCTAACTTCTATCATCACAGATCAGTTCTCATGCTCTTCTTATACTAGGCACAAAGGAAATCACTGTAAAATATTTTATCTTTTTTTTTTAACATTTTTTTATTGAGTAATAGTCATTTTACAATGTTGTGTCAAATTCCAGTGAGGAGCACAATTTTTCAGTTATACATGAACATACATATATTCGTTGTCACATTTTTTTTCGCTGTGAGCAACCACAAGATCTTGTATATATTTGCCTGTGCTATACAGTATAATCTTGTATATCTATTCTACATTTTAAAATCCCAGTCTGTCCCTTCCCACCTCCCACCCCCTTGGCAACCACAAGTTTGTATTCTATGCCTATGAGTCTGTTTCTGTTTTGTATTTATGTTTTTTCTTTTTTTTTTTTTTTAGATTCCACATATGAGTGATCTCATATGGTATTTTTCTTTCTCTTTCTGGCTTACTTCACTTAGAATGACATTCTCCAGGAACATCCATGTTGCTGCAAATGGCATTATGTTGTCAGTTTTTGTAGCTGAATAGTATTCCATTGTATAAACATAACATTTCATCTTTATCCAGTCATCTGTTGATGGACATTTAGGCTGTTTCCATGTCTTGGCTATAGTAAATAGTGTTGCTATGAACATTGGGGTGCAGGTGTCATTTTGAAGTAGGGTTCCTTCTGGATATAAGCCCAGGAGCGGGATTCCTGGGTCATATAGTAAGTCTATTCCTAGTCTTTTGAGGAATCTCCATACTGTTTTCCACAATGGCTTTCTTTGCTTCCCTCTCCCACTCTTAATGATTTAGATGTCTTCTTTTACAATTTTGTGCTTATTCTATTTGGAATTCATGGTAGTTATCACCTTTCCAGTTATGAGTTTCTCATTTCTGTAGCATACTGCTGCTTTTTTGTTTAGAGTAGACCTGTCAATATTTCTTTTAGCATGGGTTTAGTGTTGCTAAACTCTTTTAGTTTTTGCTTGTCTGTGAAGTTCTTTATCTCTTCTTCTATTCTAAAGGATAGCCTTGTTGAATAGAGTATCCTAGGCTGCATCTTTTTTTCATTCAGGACTTTGAATGTATCTTGCCACTCCCTTCTGGCCTGTAGTGTTTGTGTAGAGAAATCAGCTGAGAGCCTTGTGGGGGTTCCCTTGTAACTCACTCTTTGTTTTTTTCTTGCTGCCTTTAGGATCATTTCTTTATCCTTGACTCTGGCCATCTTGATTAGGATATGTCTTGTTGTGGGTCTGTTTGGGTTCTTCCTGTCTGGGACCCTCTGAGCCCCCTGTACTTGGATATCTGATTCCTTCTTTAGGTTTGGGAAGTTTTCAGTCATGATTTCTTCCAATACCTTTTCAATCCCCTTTGTTCTTTCTTCCTCTTCTAGAATCCCTATTATGCGTAGATTGACACACTTTATGTTCTCCTATAGGTCCCTTATATTGTTTTCATTGGTTTTTATTTGTTTTTCTCTCAGCTGTTCTGATTGGGTGTTTTCTGTTGTCCTGTCTTCTAGGTCACTTATTCGTTCCTCTGCATTATGTAGCCTGCTTTGTACAGCCTTTAGGTCAGCTCTCATCTCAGCAAATGAGTTTGCTAATTCTACTTGATTCTTCTTTATAGCTTCTATTTCTTTTTTGACATATTTTATATTTCTAAACACTATCTGTTTTAGTTCCTTCAGTACTTTGATCAGTCCTTTTTTGAAATCTTGATCTAGTAGGCCATCAATGTATATTTCATTGATCTTGACTTCAGGGGATTTCTCTTAATCTTTTAATTGGGAGTGGTTCTTCTGCTTCTTCATATTGCTCATATCTCTCTGGCCCTGTGGCTTAAGGAGTATCAGTTATCTATTGTGTTTATTTATTTATCTATCTAAAGCCTATGCAGGAGTAAAACCTGGGTGGGCAGGTCACTCCCCTTCCCGATGCCGCAGTCAGATGCTGCACTCTGGCGAGGCAGGTGGGCGGTTCACGCCCCTTCCCAGCACCGTAGTCAGGTGCTGCATTCCTGCCAGGAAGGTGGGTGGCCACTCGCCCTCTCCCAGCGCCGGTCGCTCTGCTGCTCTGTGCAGCTGCCCGCTCTGCCTCAGGTCAGCACTTCGTAGGCAGGCTTGGGGAAGACCGTGGAACAGCCCTGCCCCTGCTCTGTGCCAAATCTTGCTCCTTGTTTGTCTTGGCAGCTCGAGTTCTCTGAGGGACCAGGGCAGAAAGATCCTATTGCCTCGGGCTGTAAACAAGTCTCAGTCCTACCCAGGAGGTTGCAGAGCCCCTGGGTGCGGATTCAGGGCTCGGCCCCACCCCTGCCAGGGTGCTGCGCACAGGAGGACATGGCGGCTGTGGCTGCGCCCAGCCTCTCTTCTCACGAGAAGCGCCAGTAATGGTGCCGTGGGTCTGAGGAGACAAAGGCTACGGTACCCCTCCCCCCAGGGCACACTGGCCATGTTGCTTTGCTTTTTTTGCAATTTATGGGGGACCGAGATGGTTCTGCTCAGTATCCCCTCTCAGCCACGGCGCGCAGCCCCCTGCAGTCCCCCTGGGGCTGCCTCAGTGCAGCCGCCCCAGTCCTCTGCCCGGCTTGGGTGGCCTGTACCGGCCCCCAGCTGCCGTCCTGCGTCTTGGGCTGGGAGTCGCGGGGATCCTCTGTGCCTGTTTAACTTAGTTCTGTCGGTCAAGTGGTGCTCCAGGCATATCCGAGCCTCAGAGGCTCCCTCTCCGTCCCGTTGGCCTCTCCGTTGGAGGGGCGAGACCCAGCAAATGAGCGCCTGTTCTCCTTTGCCGCTCCCTCCCCGCGGGACTGGTCCTGCACTGTTTTGCTTTTTCTTCTTTCTTTTTTCCTTTTCTCCTACCAGATTTTTAGCGTCTTTGTCTTTCGAAGAGGACGATGTTCTGTTGGAGTTCGGCAGGTGCTCTGGTTGGCTGAGTGGGTCCGTAGATGTGAGTTTTGATGTATTTATGGGAGAGGGTGAGCTATAAGCGTCCTTCTACTCTGCCATCTTGCTTCTGTCAAAATATTTTATCTTTTAATCGAACTTCTTTTGCTCGACATACTGTTTTTGTGATTGTCCATGTTTTTGTATGAATCATGAGATTACTTGCTGAGTACCACTGCATTCTACAAATAAACCACAATTTTTTCTTATCGATTCTCTTGTTGATAGAGATTTGGGTTGTTTCCAGTTTTTGTTGAATAAGACTGCTATGAACATTTGTAGACAAGTCTTTGTGCAGACTTACACTTTTATTTCTTTTAGGGTAAATAGGAACAAAATTGCTGAATCACAGGACAGATTTATGCTTCACTTTACAAGAAACTTCCAAATAGTTCTGCAGATTTACTCCCACAACCAATATATGAGGGTACCAGTTGCTCCCACATCCTGGCCAAGAATTGATCATGACTCTGATTTTAGCTCTTCTGGTAGATGTGAAATGGTATCTTATTGTAGTTTTAATTTGTGTTTTCCTTATTAATAATAATATTGGCATCCTTTCTTGTACTCATTGACCATCAGCGTATCTTTTTTTTATGTAGTGTTCACATCTTTTTTCCATTAAAAAACTGGATTGTTTTGTCTTTTATTGAATTGTGAATATGTATGTGTGTGTGTGTGTGTGTGTATGTTTGTATGTATATGTGTATATGTATATATATGTTTTTCTGTGTATATATATGTTTTCCGTGTGTATAGTTTGTAAGAACTATTTTGGATATTGGAAATATTTCCTCCCAATTTGTGGATTGCTTTTTCATTTTCTTAATGAGATCTTCCAGAGAGCAAATGTTCTTAATGTTGATGAAGTCCATTTCCAATTTTTTTCCCTCTAAGGCTATATGTTTTATGTCCTATGAAATCTTTGTCTTTGTAAAAACAAGTATTTTCTCATGTGTTTTCTTTTAGAAGTTTTATTATTTTAGCTTTTTTGTTTAGGTCTGTGATCTAATTTCAGTTAATTTTTGTTTGTAATGTGGGGTTAAAGTCAGTTTTCCCAGCACCATTTGTTGCAGCAGTTACCTTTTCCTCGTTAGTTATCTTGGCACCTTTGTCGAATATCTGTTGGCCGCTCTGAGCCGTTGATCTGTGCGTCTGTCCTTGGTGTCTATTGTTGTTGTTGCTTATCTGTTCAGTGACTCTTCTTCACAAGTTCTGTAGAGTTTGTTTTGTGGGGTGTGGTTGCTGAAGCCTCTGTTTCATCTGCTTAGTGGTCAGTTATTAGACAGAGACTTCCTTAAGTGCCCAGGACTTGTAAGTCTCCCAGTCTCTGCTGAGGGAGGGACTTTGTGTGCATGCTGGGACGTGCCTTTGGCCTACAAGCAGGCAGTCCCCACCTCAGCCTTCACCTACAGCTTTGCAGGGCCTCCCGGTCTTCTGGAGGTGAGGACTTGGGCCCTTCTCAGGCCTTCTCAGCACACACAGCCCTGGGGGTGAGCATGGCTTCCCCAGTCACCGGGATTATACTGTAACTTGTCACAGCCTGCTGTGGACACCTCACTCCCTAGCTTTTCTTTTCAAATAGTTTGGACAGATTGTTGTTTGCCTCAACTGTTATTGTCACCTCAGGCAGCTGCAGTGTTAAAAAAAAATTGCCTGTGATTTTTTTTTCGACAAGTGTCCCTGGGAAAAAGTGTGTTTGCACTGAGCAAGCTCTGAGTCAGGTCAAATAAGGATAAGTGTTGCAAGTGGGATTTTCCAAGGAACTGCCAAAAAGGTGCGATAACACCAGTTTCCTGTGAATGGGGCTTTGAGGAGCTCCAGCGCTGCTCTGTCCCCTCAGAGGCTTCTAGTTTACTGATTTTCATTTTAAAGGACTATTGTTTTTCAATGTACCATTCATCTAGGAAGAAGGGACTAGCCCTCAGTCAAGTTAAAACACCACTCATCTTGCTGTCCTTGCAAATATTCAGCCATTTTTATTGAATAAACACTCCCCAGATTATTGCCAGTATTTGATTAATTTTCAGAGCGCCAAGAAAGTTGGTTTTGACAAATAAGTTTTTTCACTGTTCTCATTTTATGGAGAAGAGCAGTTTTGGAGGTCCTTACTCTGCCATTCCTTCTGATGTCACTCAGAGATAAAGATCAGAAATAGAACAGGCCGCAAAGAGATAAGAAGATTGCAGGGAAACATTGATGGTCCAGCTGAGGTTGGAGACCGCGAGCTGGTAACAGTGCCAGTCTGCCTGGGCGTGTGTTCTTCTGCAGGCTCAGCAGGGCGAGGATAGATGCTGAGAATGAAGACGGTAGAATCAGCCGAAGATGAGGGTTAGCAGAGCAAGTAAAGTAGCGAGTCATAGGCAGGAAGGTCCCGAGAGCTGCATAGATGAGGAATGAGGCCGCAGAGCAGGAGAGTGTGTTTTAATAGGAAGTGAGAAAACTGGGAAGAAAAAATGTGATCAGAGGATGGCGTGGTTTCTGCACGTTAAGGGTTTAGAGGCAGAACCAGTGACAGTTGATTGTCAAGGTTCCTTCTTACTGAAGTTATGTGAGTAATGAGCGGTGAGGCTCGTGTGGAATACTCCACAGTGGAGGCCGAGATCTGGTTTTTGTTCAGCAGTGTGTCCTGGACTCCAACAGCGTGCCTTCCTCCTAGTAGGGATTAAACTGATCTTTATGGAAAACACGTAAGAAAGCTTCATTTTCCATTTGCAGGCATCAGTAAGGGGAGACGTGGCATCTGAGCTCGCTGTTGAAGGAATCAAAGTATCAGCAAGTAGAGATCAGTGGGAGGAAGGGCACTGCTGCCGGGGGAGGTGTGCATCTGACGTAGTTAGGTGTTTCTGGAAAGGGTTGAGGGAAAACTGATAACCTAGGTAGGATAAATTACAGAGTGTACGTGGAGAGAGAACAGTAAGAGACGGCAGTAGAAAGACTAGGATAAAACATGGAGTACCTTGAAAACCCAGCTGAGAAGTGTAGTGACTCTGTATGAGGAGCTGCAGCCCGGTGTGTGGCGGGCGTTTACGGCCCAGTGTGACTGTGCTGCAGCGGGCTGGGGCTAGCAGGGGAGCACGTGCAGTGGGGAGGCCTGTCGGGGGGCTGCGGGGAGATTGTGATCTTCAGAGCCAGGACGGTGAGGATGGAAATTAAAAGATAGATGTCAGAAATTTTATGGAATAAAGTGAAATGTGTCTGTTGATCCCGAAGGTAAGATTTAAAACATCAATTCTTTTAACTGGGTGTACTGCTCTTGCTGACATTAAAAAAGTTGAGGGTATAAAATCTTGGACAAAATTGAGGGTAACCTTATGGAATTAATCAGAGTTATAATTTATTTTTTGTTAGCAGAATGCTGCTTATGTATTCTAGAATGAATATGAACTCAGTATTTAAATTATACTACCTTTGTAGTATTATTTGAAATAATATTTTAAAACATTTGAAAAAGTCATTTATTCATTACAAGATTTTATTAAGATTTGGATTGCTTACTTAGAAATACCAGATTAAAGGGATGACTAGTTAATAGCAAATATTTTTAAAATTATTATGTAAATATACCTAAAGGATTCTAGATAGGTGTAAAATTTTCAAGAGTCTAGCCCTCCTTCCTTCATAGTTTTAGTAAAACGTACAATTTTCATACATAATTAGACCTTGACTGCCCTCTAGTGGTAAGTGTCTTTTAAATGCATGATTTGGAGCACAGTGTGTAGGAATTTTAGGTCTTGTTTGAGTAGTTGTTGGTGTTTGCCCTCTCAGTGCTAGGGTCTGTGGAGTAGTAGGAACACAGGGTGTTTTCAGACCTTGCCTTTAATCCTAAATGCTTTGTTAAAGGCATAAGTCCAGAATTTCATCTTTGAGTAACCTTGATAAAGTGCACTGGGAATGTATGTTTATTTTTTAGAATGTCGATTGCTATTTTATTCATTATAACAATATGAAAGGTCACTTATGTAGCATACTTACATTAGCTGGAATTGCCCACCAAACACGTATGAATGTGGAGTGGTTAAAAATCAAGCAAAGCGTAAGAATTACACGTTTGGGGGAGAGTTCTCTGCCCTTGACCGTGGTGCTGCCGGTTGGCGGTTTGCCTGTTCTCCTGTGTCCCGGGCTCAGAAGAGTGTTTGTTCCTAGATCCAATTCGGCAGGTGTTTACAGGGCGCCTACTTTGTGTTCAGCTGTGTGGTGCTGTAGGGTATGCAACAGAAATTTGTTACAGATGGCCTGGGCCTTTTCCATTCAGTATTTGTATTTTATCAAGAACAGAGTTGCTTCTTTAAACCATGGCTGCAAGCTACCCTACACTAATGCAGGAAGTACAGACGATAAGCTAGGAGCCAAAGGACATTCGGAGGAAGGTCCGCGGAGGGTACGAGCCTTTGTGTGCTGATAGCTGAGAACAGCATGTTCGTCTCGAGTTTAGGGTGGTGCCAGCCATGAGCGTAGGGCTGGTGCAGCATTTACGACCCAGCCGGCCTCTCCTGGGCGTGTATCTGAAAGAAGCATAAGTGCTGATTCAGAAAGATACGTGCACCCCAGTGTTCACAGCAGCGTTATTTACAATAGTCAAGATATGGAAGTAACCTAACTGTCCATCGACAGAGGACTGGATAAAGAAGTTGTGGTGTATTTATACAATGGAACACTGCTCAGCCAGAAAAAGAATGAAATCATGCCATTTTCAGCAACATGGGTGGGTTTGGAGGGTGTTATGCTAAGTGAAATGAGTCAGACAGAGAAAGACAAATAGTGTATGGTATCATTTATATGTGGAATCTAAAAAATACAACAAACTAGTGAATATAACAGAAAAGAAGAAGCAGACTCACAGATACAGAGAACAAATTAGTGGCTCCCAGTGGGGAGAGGGGCAATATGCAGGGTAGGGATTAAGAACACAAATCTATGCGTGTGAAATGAGCTGCAAGGATCTGTTGCACAGCGCAGAGAATACAGCCCACATTCTGTAATAGCTGTGCATGCGGCAGAACCTTTAAGAGCTGTGAATCACTTTATCGTACACCTGTAACATGCGTAATACTGTACTTCAATTAAAACAAAGAATAGTGCAGCAGCTTAAGATCAGGAGAAAATGCCAGGATCAAGAAATTCTTCCTCATTACCTCTTGTTGCCCCACAATTTCTATATAGTCCCCTATTTTTATTACCTCTATTAGTAGAGAAAACTAGTGGTACGTCTTAATGCCAAAAGAAATTGGGGGTGGGCTGTGGGCTTTTAAGGAAGTTATGAAGTGGTTATATTTTTATATACTAAATTGCCTTCCAACATATCTGATTTAAGCTAATATTAAAATTCGTTTGCATTTCTTGAGTCCACTGTGCATGTTTGTGGAGTCTGATGTCCTGGAAACATAAAACGGGAAAAGGGACCTGTGAGTTTTTCAGTAGTTTAGTTTTCTAAAAAACTGAATGTTATGTACTTAGGAAACTGGGAGTTGAATCTGTCAGTGCCTACTAGAATATAAGTATAATTTCATTTGAAAATGTTGATATAACTAAAAATAAGGACAAATATGTGAGAGCATTTTGTTCTCCTGAAAAGTAACCTCTCAATGTTTGTGTAGTTAATAGCTCATATGCTATACCTCTTAGATTAATTTAGAGAACATTACAACAATGATTTAAGGGAGCAGTGGATCAGTGTGCTGTTTTTTGAGGAAATACTAACTCTGGAAATGTGGCTTTTCCTTTTTTTTTTTTTTCTTTTTAGTATTGCAGCACTTAGAACTGTTTTCTTAAAACTTAGCTCTTTTTCCTCAAAAAAGTAGTTTATTATCCTGTCTTTTAAAAGACATTCAGTTATTACATAAGAGACATGAGAAATTTTTACTCTTCACTATAGAAATGTTTTTCTCATTCAAGCCCTTTTCCCAACTTAATTGCATCAACAGCAAAATTTTTATCTTCAGAGAATTTTGTACATGCTGTATACTACATACAGTAGTAAAAATATGTCACTTAAAAACTGTATTAATGCATTTATTTTTCAGTAAAAGGTGTGAATGTATTGCATGACATGAGTGTGTGAAATTTGAGGCCGTCACTGCTGGACACTGGAAATTGGCTTGGAGCAGACTGGGTGGTTAGGCGTGGGCATATGTGTGTATGGGGAAAGGTGGAAATACAGTGTTGCTTGTTCAGAAACTTAGCCCAGCTTAGGAAAGGTTCATCAGCAGGTGCAGGTCATCTACATGCCCTGTCATCACGGCAGACATCACCAAAGAGCAGTAACACGTCATTTCAGTAGATCAGCTCCTGTTGTGTGCTAGGACCTCTCGGTCCATCTTTCTTTACTTCAATCTAGTCTTAGCTTGTTAAAGATGATCTAACTGTGTGTTTATTGGCAACCTTGAGAGCTTATCTTGATCATTTTTATTTATCTGGTCACATCAACCCAGTGGTTAAGCTTTTATTAAACCTTTATTAGTTATAAGGTCTTTCCTAACTCTTGAGAACAGATGAGAACTAATATTTACCCAGTACCGACTGACTCTGGGCCAGCCCCTGGAGGCAGGGGGCAAGAGCACAGGCTGCAGCAGTTGGCAGCTCCCCAGCTCTGCCGTTTGTTAGCTGTGCGACTTCGGTCGAGTCACTTATATTTCCTCCTCTGCGTCTAAACCCCGCTCTTAACTGAGGTGACCGTACCCTCTGTTACCCGTTCAGTGGACCCTCGCCCCAACACTGTGACTTCCTAGGGGGTTGCCTGCTCCAGGCCATCCTGGCCCCAGGGCCCCTGGCCTGAGGTCCTGCACTCTGGGCTCACTCCTCTCCCGTGTGTCTCATCTCCTGCAGATATCTTTTCCCCTCTGCTCTGCGCTGATCTTGATGCGGGACGTGACCCTTTCATTTTCCCTCACATCTCTTAAGCACAGCATTTGTGTGTACAGCACATTACAGTGAAGGTGCGGGTAGTTGACGAGTTACGCCCTTAGCAGTCTGCCTGGGGACTGTAGCAGTGGTTCCCTGCTCTGCTGACCTGCAGCTGTCTCCTGCGGTGACCTCCCTCCTCACTTCCTGGCCGTTTCTTCCCTCTTCTCTCCCACCCAAAAATGTCTGTTCATTTCTTATACAGAGCATTTAAACCTCTTTTATTGGCTTCTTCCCATCCATGCCTTCAAATTCATCTCATCTTCCACTACCAAACCACCAAGTGGTTGGAAGGCTTTCTTCTACAGAAAAAAACAAACCCCAGATTGTACATTACTTGCCTTTACAGTGTTAGTGAAAACCCAGCGTCTCCAAAGGAAGCCCTAGTACTTTGCAGTCTGGTTCCGTCTGATGGTGGCTGATCACATACATGAAAACACTTTGTAAGATGTGAGCCAGGATAAGAGTCAAAGGTCATTACCCTCCTCCCCATAGGTTTAATTGCTTAAGTCATGGGTGTCTGCCCCCGTCTTTCACCTTCCCGAAGCCCTCACCCCAATCCCTCTTGTTCACAGCCGCCAGGGCAGAGGTGTGCAGTGGCACCGGGGAGCGGTTCCGGATCTTCCGGGCCGAGAAAACTTATGCCGTGAGGGCCGGAAGGTGGTATTTCGAGTTCGAGGCTGTCACTGCTGGAGACATGCGAGTGGGCTGGAGCCGGCCAGGCTGCCAGCCCGATCAGGAGCTGGGCTCGGATGAACATGCCTTTGCTTTCGATGGCTTCAAGGTGAGTGCAGACCCCAGGGTGTGGGCCCGGACTTTGTGGGCTGCTGTGCACTGGGTGTCCACACTGCCCTGGCTGTGCCTTGTGTGGTCCGGTAATGCGAAGACCTCCCTGAGCACGAACTGGAGAAAGTAGCTCCTCGGAAAACTTCTGTCCTTGAAGTCTCAAAACATTTTCCTTCACCCTGGGAATACAGCGAAACTCAGGGAGTAGAACGTGGATTCTCTGTCATATCAAAGAGCTGAATCATCCTTGTCTACCGAAAGTGTTAAAAATCCATGTACTGATTAAAAACACATTCACTTTGACACAGCAGTTCCACAGAAGGAATTCACCCTCCAGCAAGAATTAGTGATAGGTATAAACATTCAGTAGCCACAAGAATGCTCTTTACTGTTTGTAATCACCAGGAGGTTTCTTTTTCAACATTATTAGTCATTTTTATTTCTTAAGTTTGGTGGAAGCTGGTCAGGTGCTGCTTTTCTTGTTTATTTGTGCATTCTATAAATATTTAATGATTATTTTATCTGTAAAATATTTTAAAATTTAAAATACAAAATATTTATATATGAACATAGCCACAATAGAATAATACTAGTCATTTTTGGTTGATGAAATTCTTGGCATTTTATTCTTTTCTTTTATTTTTATTTGCTAATTTTCTTTGGCGAATTTGTATTCCTTTTGAGAAATACAAGTTTTTCTAATTAAAAAAGGAAAATTAGAATAAAAAAAGCAATCATGAAGATTTGCTATTAACGTACGTATGTGGGAAAGCATTTCTAGGCTAGAAATTAGTATTGTGTCTTCTAGGACAACTGACCCACTTTGTTCTGAAACGTTACATTTCCTGAATCTTGTTTTTTTAATTTGGATGGAAAAATTTTGATACCTAATTTAGCTAAATAAATTTTTTTAAAGTAGGATGTGCTATGCTTTAGAAGAGTCCTATCGTTTCACTTTGGTGACTGTATCCTGTTACATATCAGTTCACAATGAAGGTGATGCTTAAGGGGACAATTAAAAGATTTTTCTGACAAAATAATATAACTAATTTTGTGTCTGTAGAATATACTTATAGATTCAAAAGTCACATTTATGAAAACTGTTCCAAATATACTGATGAAATTTCACCTACGTATATAAAACAATGTGGCCATATGTATTCAGTTTTTGGCTGCTTATTTCAGTAAATATCTTAAAAATATTTTTAAGTTTGATTTAAACCTTTTTTGTTTTTAGCATGTACTGAAGTGCTTCTAGAATTCTGTTTGGCTGAAGTGTCGGTGTCTTTGGTTCCCAGGAATGGAATTTTATTTTGAAACAGATGAAAATTAGAGTGTCATTTTCGATGATAAACTCCCAGCTTGATTCTCTGCCCATGATTCCCTGTATTTTGGGGAGTAGAGAAAAACAACCCGTGTCCTGGGAAGCGTTCCCTGTGGTGAAGCAGATACATTTCTAGAGACATAGTTTTCGTTGTAATGGAAAGTATGTGGGATTAGAGTTTTTGAATAGTGGACGCTGAAGATCACGGGGTATACTGGGTTTTGTTGAGACGCAGTGCGTGACACCGTGTAGACGCTAGGGGTGCAGAGCCCAGGCGGGCGGTGTGCGGCGGGCCCCCCGCCCGCACGGTGACCCGAGCCCTCTCCCCAGGCCCAGCGCTGGCACCAGGGCAGCGAGCACTACGGGCGGCCCTGGCAGGCGGGCGACGTGGTGGGCTGCATGGCCGACGTGACCGAGCGCACCATGGTGTTCACGCTCAACGGCGAGGTCCTGCTCGACGACTCGGGCTCCGAGCTGGCCTTCAAGGACTTCGACGTCGGCGACGGTGAGTGTGCGGCCTCGCGCGGCCTCCCGGGGCGCCCAGCCGCGCTGCTCCTCGCAGGCTGCGGCGAGAGGGCGGGGACGGCGGTGTGAACCGCGGGCCTGCGGCTCGGCTCGTGGAGCCGGCGCTCTCCAGGCGGCCGCGGCCCGGACGCCGTCCCCACCGCGTAGCTGGCAGTTCCGTAAAGCAGAAGGGGCTTTTCAAGTGCGAATCAGGAAAGAAATGGCAGGTAAAGGGAGAGTTTTCCTCAAGTGTTAAGTTCTCCCTTAGAACCGCCCTGTTTAATCAGCTGCTGATAGCTTCTTTCGGCTCGTGCGTTTCAAAAAAAATAGTGGGACCACCGACGGCGCGCCAGGCCCTCTGCTGGGAGCCGAGACGACAGAGACGGTGAAGGACGTCCCTCTTCGCGCAGACTCGAGGGCACCAGGGGCGGGCAGCGCCCGGGGGGTTTCTGTTGAGTGCGCGGGCTCTGGGGTGAAGAAGCGCGGGCAGCGCTGCGGAGGCGCGGCGCGGGGAGAGGCCCCTCTGCCGGCGGGCGGGCCCGGACCTCGGGCAGCGCTGTGCGGGGAGGACCAGCGCCTTCTGGGAAGCGGGGGGCAAGGCCGCTGCTCGTGCTTCAGAGCGCTGCTGCCCCAGGCTGGCCCCTGGCCCCCGGGGTTATTTGAAGCTACATTAATGTAAGTGAAATAAAGGTAAAAACTGAGTTTCCAGTGGTGGGAACTTAGGTTTCAGGTGCTCAGCACTGACCTCTAGCCAGCGGCGCCCTGCCGCACAGCAGAGCTCCAGAGCGCTTACACCATGTCGGGAGGTTCTGTTGGGTAGTGTTACCCAGAGCACGTAAACAAGATGATGTTTAACAAAATACTGTATAAATGCTTCATTTCAAACTGAGCTAGCACTTTTTCTTCAAGATGGCTTCGAATATATCCTGTTACTTGAATATATGTGCATGTATAGTCTTGGATTTTAAGATCTGCCTCAGTTGGTACTTTTAAAATTATGTAAACTTGTCACCAGTCCTCAGAAAGTTAGCCAGCTCATTATTTGCATTAAGTTCTCTAGTTATTCATTCAGAAAGCTTTCAAGCAGGTATGACCGTCATTTCTCAGACATAGATTTGTGAAAACAATAGGAGCTTTGCATTTTTACAACTTAATTTCTGTTTTGCAGTCCTGCGTCTCAGGTGGTGGGTGAAACCGGCACTCTAACCCCCCCCCCCCATCCCTACCTCCGCTCCTCGGGTGTTGCTCTTACGAGGGCCTGTGTATCATGGGGGAGTTGGGAGAGGGGCTTTATCTGTGTTCTCTGTCTACACTGTCTCAGGCCCTACAGATAGGGCCTGAGAGTCTGTTTTTTTTAGTTGGTTGTTATTTTTAAATGCTGGCATATTATGCCTTTCTTCTTACGAAGTTAAATTCTTAAAATGCCGATGTGAGTTGTGTTTGTTTAGTTTATGCCACATGGATTCACAGAATGATGTTAGAACTGTACACAGTGTGGAACGCCCAGTCGTGCTGTTTAAGCAATGACAGATGCCAACGCTGCAGCGTTGTTGCAGACACCAGTTGCCACTGCGGTGACAAGATGGGCTCTGACGTGGGTCTGAGGGGCACAGTCATAGAAACAACTTTGTTTTCCGACTCTACATTTCACATCATTTTTAAAATTTAAAAAATGACTTGAAACTTATACTCTGTTGTAAAGTTAATACAGCATCCTCACAAATTGTCTGAAAATGTTGTGGTCCATATTGTTGGACTGCGGTTGGAGATGTTGGGAAGTATCCTTTTGGTCTCTAAGGCAGGTTAAAAACTTTATTTAGCTGTAGTCGTTAACTCTTCACTTTGTAGGGGTTAGTCAGAATTCTAGGTTTTCTTCCATAAAAAGGACCGCAGAGTTTACGCGGGCCTGGGACTTCCAGATGCTTTCTGGGCATGGAATTTTCCCATTCCCTCCCAAGTATCTTTACACGGCTTCTTAAAAAATTCAGTGGAGCTGCTCTGGGTGTAACAACAGTGGAAGGCCCTGAGACAAGCTCCCTAACTTACAGTCGCCACTAAGAGAGCCCGGGCTCAGTTGAAAAACCATTCATGTAGGCCAGCAGGAATGCACTGTGGTTGCTAAAGGACTAAGAAGTTTTCGTAAGCACTCTATTTTCAAATTGTTCTTACAGCTAGCTTGTCTTTACGTCTGGGCCATGCCTGATTTGGTGTTTGTTAAAATCTTCATAATTTCTTTTTGTTGCTGCAGAGGTAGTTCAGTCATATATACGTTGGCTCGTAAAGCAATCAAAAGAACTGTCTCTTGATGTCTCTGCCTTTTGTACAGTTTACACAACCGAAATGATTTCTTGACCAATGTAAGTTGTTTCTTGATAACATCAAAAGGAAAATCACAAAAATCTTTAAAAGACTGATGGGGTAACCCAGTGAAATCCAGGTGGCAAGACAGCCTTCCAGTTCATTCCAGCTGAAGGTCGGGTTGTTCCATAGCGATGCAGGCAGGGCTTTTCTTAGGAGCTACAGACCCCTTTCCCAAACAGGGAATGCGCTGTCCTTCCACAACCACAGACTCCACCGTGAAGCTCCCGTGTTAACTGGACAAAGAACGATTGCTGCGACACACCGGCCCCGGGAGAAGGACAGGAGCCTTCAGTCCCTCCCTCCCCTCAAAGGGCCAGGACCTGCGGTCAAGATCAGGAGCCGTGTTATTAGACTTCTAAAAGTAGCAAGTCCTCTTCTATGAGTCTCCCTTCTATTTGGCTTTTTTTTTTTTTTTTAAATCTCTTCAGAGTATCTGTAGGTAAAGCGAACAGATTAATTGAATCTCCATTTTTCAGAGAGTGCTCTGGCTGTAATGTCAACAAAGGAACAGGGCTAGGCAGGAGCAGTCCCTGGTGAGGTCTGCTATGACTTTCTCCTTGTCTCTTCTTACCACTGCACTGACAACTAGTCAGCATCAGGACTGGGGAGAACCCAGGAAAAGAGGCTGCAATACGCTGTGCTGTAGGCAGAATTCTAAGATGGTCTCTGGAAGTCCTGCTCCTGGTGGACATGCCTTGCATAACCCTCTCTTCTGTCATGTGGACAGAGTCTGAATTAGATGGGATATAGCTCCCATGATCAGGTTACTAATCAGTTAACTGTGAGTTAATCAAATAGAGGTCATCCAGGTGGGCCTGACCTAATGAGGTGAACCCTTAAAAGAGACTGGGTCCTTCTTGAAGTCAGAGGGATCCAAAGTGTGAGATGTGCTCTCCTTCTGGCCTTGGATGAACAGACTGCTGTGGTGTGAGAGGGCCACATGGTGGGGGTCTGCAGGAGGCCTCTAGGAGCTGAGAACAGCCCCTGGTTGACAGCTGGCAAGAAAAAGGAGACCTCAGTCCTACAATGACAAAGAACTGAATTCTTTTAACAACCAGGGAGCTTGGAAGGGGATCTGAGCCTCAGATGAGAACACAGTCCAGTCAGTACCTTGATTTCATCCTCATGACACTGAGAAGAGGACCCCAGTCGTGCGGTACCTGGACTTCTGACCTGCAAGCTAAGAGACAATAAATGGGTCTTATTTTAGACTGCCAGGTTTGCGGTACTTTGTCTCATAGGAATGGGAAACAAATACATCCACCAAAGGGGTATTTTAATTTCTGCTGAACCTTCGGACTCACAGAACTATCAAAGTTATAAACAACCCAAATTCTGAAACTCGTATAAAGGGAAATAAGAAGATGCTGATTCTAGGGTTAGAGTGGTGGTTTCCTCAGGCGGAGGGGCCGGGAGATAGGGAGAGCAGCGTGCTATGGTTAGATGGCAGGTACTGTTGAGGTTCTAGGTTTCCTTTGGGTGGTGGCTTAGAAGATGCTTGTTACAGTATTGGAAAGGACCAACTACACATGTAAAAGCAGTGTCTTGGACAAAAGGTGGTAATTGATCCACCATCTGCTTCTATATACTTGAGGTTCTTAAAAAAGTAAGAGCTTCTTGAGCATGTGTGTAGAGCTTGGGGGAAGAGCTGGGAGAGAGGGAGAGCTGACGGGGAAGGCCTGATCTTGAGTGATGTTCCTGATGAGGTGAAGGGTGTGATCTCAAACACCAGGAGATGAAATCGGAAGCCTTTTTCATTTTACAGCAGAGAAAAAATGGGCCTGGTAATAGTAATAGCCTCTGTCTTATAAATAGAGTGCCTGGTATTTGTGGGGGAGCCCTCCAAGCCAAAGCAGTGGCTCTGTCTTTCCCATAGTCCCAGATTTCTTCTCTGTGTGCTTTTCCGGCTTCATCAGCCCCTAATGTCTGGCTGCCTTATATCCTACGTGTTCCGTGGCACCACCCTCTCTGAAGTCCTGTCTCTAAGTGGCGGGGCGTCTGCCCTCTGTGTCCCAGCATGTGCCTACACAAGACAGTCCTTCTCGGAAGATTTCTGAACAGGAATTCTTACTGATGTAGCACCCCTTTTTGCTGGGAGGCTTTAGCTCCCTAAAATCTCTTCCCCCATCCTGCAGTGGCAATAAGCTGGTGAGGGTGGGGGCACATTCTGTCCCTCATCGTCTCCTGAGACCACCTCAGAGAAGGGAAGAGTCCTTCAACCAGTAGCTGAAGCTGCCCCAGGCCACAGGGAGAAATGGCCCTTTCTTTGGTCAGCTTTTGGGTGGGCTTCATCTCCCTTGCTTTTTTGTACCATCAGAATGGTAGTATCTCAAGAGCTGAGATTTAGGTATTAGTCTGGAGAGAGGAAGCCAAGCAGACTAACAAGTGGCCCTTCCTCTAGGTCTCTGGAGAAACAGAAGGGAATTTTAGGGTTCACACATGATTTAGCCCAGCCCGCCATTAAAAAAAAAACCCAAATACTAGCTAGTAACAAATTATACTTTTTAATTTGCCCTGTGCCCTCTTCTCTGCGTTATGGGGGTAATTTATTCCTTAAAGCACACAAATAGGGCAACTTTCCGTAGGCCAAAAACTATCACTAATTCCTATAGGAAAACATAATATGCATTTCTGACCCCCCAAATTAAGCCTCATTTATACTAAAACAATACCGAATTCCCCTGAAATCACATCATAGCTAACATAATTATACCCTAATGTAGAAAGGCATTCCTTCCTGTATTTGGTCTTTAATTTCGTATTTTCCTTGCTCAACTCTGTCTCTTTTTTAATTCACATAGTATAAACTTCAGATTCCCTCACAAAATATAAATATTACACTCCAAGTTTAGTAATTTGATCCTCAGTGTAAGAAAAGCAAAACAAACAGCGACAACGAAGCTAGAAAGAAAATAGTCAAGACAAAGGAATGTTGGCGAAAACCTGGGGACAGTGCAGCATTTCCCTGACATGCCGACGTCAGAGGGGAACCGATGCGTGGCGTTTTCTCTGACACAGAACTCGCGCTCCACACTTGCTTGAAGGAGGAACCCACGAGACACGAGCCAGTTCTCACTACTGAGAAGATGACTGCGTGTCTCACTTCTGTTGGGGCTTGCTGCCTCCCGAAGAGGGTGAAATCTCAACTATTCTGACTTAATGAGAAACAATGCCTTGCAGGATCATTAAATGAAATGCCTCATAAAGTGAGATTCAGATTCTTCTCATCCAGGGCTTCTTGGCGGTCCTCAGGGCTCAGCAGGCATGGCTTCTGAGGAGATGTGCCTGCAGCTGAAGACAGCGTCCTGAATACAAAACTCACGTCTCTGTCCCAGCTCACACGGACTGGATCTTGTCTTCCCACAAATTCATACGGTGAAGTCCTGACCGGTAGTGACCGTACTGAGGTCCTGAGGGTGGGGCCCTGGTCCAGTACAACTCGCATCCTTCTAAGAAAAGGAAGAGACACCAGGTGCACGGGGGAGGGCATGTGAGGACGCAGTGAGAAGGTGGCCGTCTGCAAGCCAAGGAGGGAGGCTGAGGAGAAACCACACCTGCAGACATCTTGGCCTTGGGCAAATAAGTTAAAGCCACCCAGCCTGTGGCATTTTGCTGGGGCCGCCCTGGGGGACTGATCCCCTGCCCTCTACGCTGACACCCCTCACCAGTCTAGCACTGGTCTCAAGTTCCTCCTGTGTGCAAGCACTTCAGGTTTCCGGTAATGTGAGGAGCTGATCGTATCCCTGACTTAAAGCATGGAAGAGTCAGTTAGCATTTTGCCATATGGTGAAAGAATAGTTACTTTGTCTGGAGATCATCTGTATTTCACAAAGTAGGCTATGAGTGCGTGTCTTGTGTAGCGTAAATGCCTCATTACATTGGTGCTTGTTCAAGGTTGTCAGCTTTTCTGTGAGTAAAGATCACCTCAGGGCCCTCTGGTCCCATACCCATGATGATTATAATCAGATCCAGAAATGATGCCTTTGATTCTGTGTCTGCTGTTTGAAAGGGCAGAAGCAAAACTGAATTCTTGGTGCTGAGACCACATAGAATTCCTTTCCTTGGGAGGGAAACAGAAGGATATTTTTGTAATTAAAATAGCTGCATAGCTTTAGGCAGAAAAGGCGTCTAAGGAAAAAGATGGGGGATGACTTTCCATTATCGATTTTATTAGTTGCCTTTAAAACGAAGAAGGAAAAAAAACCAGAATATTGGGCTGTCGGTCTGTACATATAATTTCTTTTTATCCTCTGTTGAAATATGAACCATTTGGCAGATGTATGTGACTCATTGAGAAGATTGCTTTCAACATGGTGTGAATTAGGGCTGGGTCTGCACCGTCCCAAATACCTTACCTTCCTTGCTCCACTGTCACATCTGTCCTTTCTGTCATTAGTGTCACTCTGTACAATCTGCTGTTGATACAGACCTGGGACCCAGGTTTGCATCAGACCTGGGAAAGTAAGGTCACTGGGACTCTCCCTAATTAAGAGGTAGCACTTGTGAAGGAAGGGAGAAGCTCGGACTGTGAGTCCCTGCTGTGGGGCAATCCAAACAACCACAGGTTTGGGTTGGGGCACTGGCTATTTTGAGTGAAGATGAAGACAGTCACAAAGCGGCAGACAAATTCTAAAGAGTAAGGAGATGCTGGAGACCAGCAGCCTCATTGTTTTGTCTGAAATCAGAAAAGGGGACTGTCCTAGACACTCTGTGGACTTTTCCAGGAGTGAAACTCTTAAATAGGTACTGCATTCACGGAGTACTTTAACAAGTGAAGGGATTTTTAGTGTTTAAATTCCAGATTATTACTTAATGTGTATTTTTTGAGCTTATGTGCATGTAATCTAAACAACATGTTATTTGGGGAAATTCATTGTGAAATGATTGGTAAATTCAGTGAAAACCAAACTGCTTAGCCTAAACTGCCCAGTTAATTGACAGTTAAATCTTACGTGTTGATGAATAGAGGAAATTTCTATCGTACAGACTATTTTGAGAATAGCTAAAGTTGGTAGGTGGTTAATGACATAATTTGTATATATACTAGCCTATCTGCACGTTGGCAGTTTTGCACGTGTGAATATACATCTGATTCTAGAAGGAGCAATGTGAGCATACAGCACCAATGGTTCGTTACCTAGGAATACTGCCAAGCCAAACAGCAAAATTTAGTATGGGATGGCTTAATTATACTGGAAAGGTCAAGGAATCAGAATAAAGGGTGTCAGAACCTTGTGTATATGAAACATTCTATTGTCTGGACTTGAATTGATGGAGAGAACGTGATGGCTTTAAAATGGGTTTCAAGGTCAAAAATAAATATCCTACTGATCTTGATGCTCTGAAGTGAACCAAGAGCCAGGAGGAAAGTGTGGGAATGCCCCTGTCAAGCCAGCATTGTGTTACCAAGTCCTTGCACTAACGATACACCTGTATCATGGTAAATTCCCTGGGACCTCACTTAGCATAATTCCCTAATTCATATTTGAAGCCAAAATGGACTAGAAGAAACAGATACCACGTCTGAAGCCCTGGGTTTTAGATCCAGTTCTGAAAATAATTCTTCCTGTGGGCCCTCTGTTTTCATTTCCTTAAAATAAGAAAACATTAATTGGAAATGGTCATTTCATGCCTCTTCCAGTTCTAAAGATCCCAGAAATCTAAGGCAAGTGTTTTGGTTTTGGTTTTGGTTTTACCCTCTCTCTCTGCATTCTTGAGCATCCCATTTAACCAGCCGAAGGACCCTAGAGAAAGATTTAACATTTAACTAAGATGTTAAATCTTTCCTCATCTTGAAAAATGGGGTTAATATTTAATAATAAATGGTAAAGTGCTTGGATATTATCTGGCACATAGTGGGCCACCAGTAAGTGTTACCCTTTCCTCTGATCAAATAATTCACATTTACATGTTAATACTGGCCATTTTAGTCTGCTTTTGGCCATTTCGTTTTGGTTATAAATTTGAGTCCCAATTTGTATTTCAGAAATTTCAAAATCTGAAATCATATATTCTTAGGAAAAGCTGGTATGCTTGTGATCTGCTTTATCTTCTCATCCAGCCCCCACTGCAGATTTCACGCCTGCCTCACGCCCCCACATCCTTGTGACTGCCAGTTCCTTCGCTGGACTTGCGTGCTCACAACACAGCCCTCTGCTCAGGAGTGGGGAGGCTCATCAGCAGAGAAAGTTAAAATTTGCTGAAGCCATCTGTCTTTTGTTGGAGGAAGCAATTTAGCCATAAGTTGTAGCTACTGTTTTAACAGGTTTACAAATAGTTAGGGCGGATCTGGCACAGGCCCAAGTAACCAGTTGGACCCGTGTGTACTAATTTAAGATCCCCTGCCGGGAGGAAACTTGCCTTAGATCTCATCAGGCTTTGCCGTTTGCAAGGTGTCAGTTAAGGTAACCAGAATAGAAGACGGCGAACTCAAAGGATAGGCAGGTGGGACTGACACTTACCTGTGCCAGGTGTGTGCATAAACGTGTGGAAACCAGTTTTAGTGGGCTGGAATATTTTTGTGCTCAGCCTGCCTCAAACTCAGAAAGATCTGAGCCTCAATTATCATGTTTTGCTGTGGACAGTTACTAAGAGGGAGGTCATTTATCAATTCATCTTGTGTGATTTATGGCAAACCCTTCTGTCAGTCTTGACAGCATTTATGATTCTCTGACCCTCTATTCTGTATATTGATAACTCTTTCCTTACTCATTAGCTCCCTTCCGTGCGTGAAGGTAAACTCTGGGAAGGGAGCCCTCCCATCCTGTTTGCAGCTGTGTTTCCAGTGTCTCCGGCAGTGTTTGGCACGTGGTCAGTGTGGATCAGGTGTTTGCTGCTTGGAGGGACCTGATACTGTAGGAGACAGTCTTTGAATGTTGAAAACTTAGAGCAGGAATCAGGCTCGAGGGCCAAATCCAGCCAGCCGCCAGTTTTCGTGAATCAAGTTTTGTCGGAACACAGCCACGCTCCCCCGTCTTCATACTCTTTGTGGCCGCTTTGCCCTGTAACTCAGGCTTGAGCAGTTTTGACCTAGACCACACAGTCCAGGAAGCCTAAAATCTACTCTCTGGTGACACACAGGGCTGGCTTTAGCGTGGACCTTGAGATCTGCAGACCCGGCTTTCTTTTCTGGCCACTTAGCTGTGATTTAAGCTGAGACTGGACTTGACTCACTGGAAAAAAGATAGCTGATTCCTGTCTCAATGATAAGGAGATAAACACTCAGGACATTCGCTGCTGTCACGAGCCTTGTGTGTTTGACAGCATGTCACCTGTTGTCAGCACCTGTATTTGGAGGTGACTGAGGCCCAGCCTTCCCCGTGTAGACTGGAAAGTACCTGGCGTTTCCTCTTCTCTGTGTGCTCTGCACCTCCATCTAGTCCTTCCTACTGTGACCCCCGCATTTAAAATACGGATTTCAGAAATACTCATTGTGTTATTATCATAGCAGCTATGAAAGCTGCATTTCCAGACGTCAGAACACAGTTTAATTTGGGGGGATTCTACTTCATTTAAATTAAAAAGAGAAAAAATAGCATAATTTCTACTTATGATTGTACTTTCATAAATACTTCCCTTTAAAAGGCACCAAAACAATAAAGCAGTGAGAATACCACCTATGGCTGTAAGCTAATGGAAAAATTATACCCATTATTTTTCAGAAAACTAATCAATTCTTTTTGAACATTTGGAAAATACAAGAATATAATGAATTGATTGAAATTATATATATATATTCCCACTACCCAGAGAAAAATTGGACTTTTAATGTGTTTTTGTCTCATCTATAGGATTGAGATGTAGAGATAATTTTCTGTTGCCATCTTTGTAACTTAATATTATGTTGTCCTAAGTCATAAAACATTTTAAACATAACTTTTGATATTTGTATCAATTTTACATTTTGAGAAGTGTTAGTCTTTCAGAAAAGTGCAAGAAAAGTACCATGAACACCTGATACTCTTCACCTGGAATCACCAGTTTTTAAATTTTACCATATTAGTTCTGTCTCCCTCTACAGGTTTATTTTGGTGAGCCCCAAACATGATTTTTAATGCCTGCACATACTTAGCCTTGTGTATGTATCATAATTAACCATTCTCTTATTCTGGATATTTAATTTCTTCTACCTTTTTTTTTTTTCCGTTTTAAATTTAGTTTAGTGAGCATCCCTGTCAAGCACTGTATATACAGGATCTCATTTTTAAAACCATGGCTCCATGGGGTAGATATTAAAGAAGAAAGGATTAAAGCTTAGAGAATTTAAGTGACTTGCCAGAAAGTGGCGGAGCTAAGACTTGAATCCAAGTCTCTTGGATCTCAAACTCTCTGTCCTTGGGCGTTTCGTAGAAGTACCTGCCTGCCCTCTTCTTCTGCAGAATCTTCCCACTCCCATCTCTCTGCTCTTCCTCTGTTCTTGGTACTCCGTTTTCTCAGATAGGTCAGTAGGTGACTTGGGTATGACTTTACCACTTGTCTTCCCAGCTCGTTAGACTGTGAGAACCTCTTGGCTGAGGTCTGTGTGTTCCTCACCCAGTGTCCCGAGTGTCTGGCACACAGTAGCTGCTTTCTAAATATCTGTTGGATAAAGAAATGAATAGTTGAAAGTGTCTTAATGCAAATGACTTAATTGCTCATCCTCAGTCCTTGCTAATTTTATTAGCAAGACTTCTGGTCCCGAGCTCACTGCACACTCACTAGCCAAGAACTTCCACAACTTGAGGAACATGTGGTCTGGACCATTTCGTATCCACGTCACTCTTACACATTTCTATCTGAGAAAGATGTAGGTATATCCCAACTTATTAAATGAGTATTTTTACAAAGACTGTCACTTGTTTTCATAATAAAATAAAGATTCGTTGAAAAAAATTGTTAGCTTGAGAGACATAAAAAGAGAGGAAAAAAAGTATTAAAAATCCCACTACTCTGAAACTTTTTTTGATTAAAAAAAACCTTCTGGTGTTTTCACATGTTTAAAAATAAACCGTATGTTACATCTTTCTTTCTTGAAATACTGTTTGCTGTCAATATTTTCCTATGTATTAATGAACCTTTGAAAGCCAGATTCTCAAAAGCTAAATAGTATACCATCTCAAGGAACGGAAAAACATACATTTATTGTCCCAACAATATTCTGTGATTGTAAACATAGCCAGAGTGAACAGTTTAGGACATAAATCTTGTGCACAACACTAAATACTTGATTTTTTAGATGAAAATATATCAAACATACACAAAATTTCCAGATACTAATATAACAAACACCCACAGGTCTACTGTAGAGATTTTTTAGGGATCCAATAAGTTTGCTTTTAGGGTAGGAACTCCTTCTACATCTAAAGTGGTAAAAGAAATAACTGTTCAGCCTCTGAGGAGATGTTTCTATCTTGGTATCCCCTAGTTCGTGTCACGTGAGTGCGACATTTGCCAGTTTGTGCACATGCAGTTCCAGCTGTCTCAGGTCTATTGAGTTTATCCAGTCCTTCTCTCTGATTCCTTCGGGGACACTTACGACAGCTTTCCTTGACTGCTACGCCCAGAGCTGGCGCAGCTGCAGACACAGCTGTGGCTCTTTCATTTTAGCTAGAAACTCATCACTCGCACTTCCTTGAACCCGGCGGGATGTGTTCGTGCTTCCGGGTTGGTAGCATAGTTACACGACTGTTTCTTTAAATATATACTGATGACACGAGCTGCGTGAGACCATCATGAGTTATCAGGTGTAATTTGTATCGTCTTGTGCTGTTTTGAGGGTTATACATTGCTTTTACTGCCACTGATTTCAACAGTGGAAGAAATAGAAATCGTAATGGGAGAAATTTGTCAGCTTATTCTCAGGATCCCTTGCTTTTTTAATCTACAAGTTAGATCCTCTGATTTGTGGTCTGCATTCCAACACTGACCTTGGTTATTGCATTGAGTACTTGAACTTTCCTGTAAAATAGTATAGAAGGAAATGAAGATTACATAGATACACCCTCTGCTGAAAAATGTCATCTCATCCCCTTGCCAGACAATTAACAGAGTGAATGTAGTTTCCCCTTGTTCTTTAACAGTGGAAAGGTCAACTAGCCCTGCTACACACTGAAATATTTTGTTTCTTCTTTATTGCTCATTGCTGTTGCTTTTGACTTAGTTTCTTATTTAACTTACTCTTTGATTTCATCGTAACTATTTATGTTAATCGTGCATTGTCCTGCGTAATCTGTAGTGTCAATGACATTGAAGGGGAAGGGACAGACGGACGAGATTCAGTGGGATGTTGGCAACGACTTCCAAATATTTCAATTTTTTTTCCCGAAGCTTAGCTGTAGGGTTCCCCAGGGAGAAAAGAGCAAAACTCTCTTCAAAGATCAAAAGCAACTATAAGTGAATTAAAACCTTTATAAATATTGCCTCCAATCCTTTTTTCTTTGAGGTACATGCAAAGAAATCTAGCTCAGCGGTGTTGGTGTTTGCAATTTCAAGCCCTCTTCTATCTCATTTTCCCCCTCCGAGAGAGGCACTCGCACTTCTGCGCAGGCTGCGGAGTGGGGACCTCCTCCTGTGGCCGTGCACCCTGAGACCCTGGAGGACTAGGGGCTGCCTAGCAGCTACCTCACAGAAGTCCAAGGGGAAAGAAGGGGCCCCTGGGCCACATTTAATGAATTCTGATGCCAAGGGCACATCCCGGTCTTTGGAGCCTGGCGTTGAATACTTACTGTTAGTGGTCTCTTTATCCTTGCTTTTGCCTCAGGGTGACGGCTCTCACAAAGGGAAGACTTCTGGAGCAACACTTTTGATAATTCCATACCAGAAGGCTCTTATGCTAACGATACTGTCTTTTTTCCCTTCTTCCCAGGGTTCATACCAGTGTGTAGCCTCGGAGTGGCTCAGGTGGGCAGGATGAACTTCGGAAAGGATGTCAGCACCTTGAAATACTTCACCATCTGCGGCTTACAGGAGGGCTATGAGCCATTTGCCGTTAATACAAACAGGGAGGTTACCATGTGGCTGAGCAAGAGGCTCCCTCAGTTTCTCCAGGTTCCATCGAACCACGAACACATTGAGGTTTGCTTGTTCTTTAAAGATCAGACCGTTGCCCAAAACCAGGAGAGGGGGTTCCTCCTTGTTGACAGTTATTGTCTCTCGCGTAAATGATGGCTCTGGTGTGCCACACTGTGGTGGACTCTCAGGACAGGTACTTTATGAGAGGCTGATGAGGCTGACTACCTGCAGTTCCCCTTGAACAACTTTGGGGCTAATCTGCATATAATGTATAGGCCTCTGTATCCATGGATTCAACCAGTCATGGCTTATGTAGTGCTGTAGTATCTAGTACTGAAAATCCCTGTGTGTAAGTGGGTCCACACAGTTCAAACCTACCCGGTTCAAGGGTCAACTGTACTTAATTGTTTATATATATATATACATACACACACACACACACATATATATATGTGTGTGTGTGTGTATATGTATGTGTGTGTATATATATATATAGAATAGAATGTATATATATGTATGTATAGAATGTCAGGTTCACTTTGAATTTATGCGGTTATGATATGAATTTCCCAAACCATCTTCTGAGTTACAAGCAGAGGCTCCGAGTGTATCTGGGACATGGTAACCCTCATGCGTAATGGTCTCATTTGCGAAATTGTGCCATGGGTGGGCCATGTTTGGATTCTTCAAGAGGTGATGCACATTAGGGGTTTCAGAGTCAGGAATCGACAGTGATTAGATTTGAACGATGGCATCTTCATTTGCTAGGTGACCAGGATAGACGGCACCATAGACAGCTCCCCGTGTTTAAAGGTCACTCAGAAGTCATTTGGCTCCCAGAACAGCAGCACGGACATCATGTTCTACCGCCTGAGCATGCCCGTCGAGTGCGCGGAGGTCTTCTCCAAGACTGCGGCGGGCGGCATCCCGGGCGCCGGCCTCTTTGGGCCCAAGAACGATTTGGAGGATTATGATGCAGATTCGGACTTCGAGGTTCTCATGAAGACAGCTCATGGCCATCTGGTGCCAGATCGAGTGGACAAAGACAAAGAAGCTGCAAAACCGGAGTGTAACAACCACAAGGATTACGCTCAGGAAAAGCCCTCTCGTCTGAAACAAAGGTCACTGATATGAGCAAAATGATTTTAAATACATGGTTGTCATGCGGGGTCACAGCAGAGTATAACAGTGGGTGAGAGATTTCCAAGTTCAGTTCCTTCTTCCTCTTCCTCCTCCCTTCTGGACAAAGGATTCCACAGAAAACAGTAAAGCAGCCTGTTTGCCATCCAGTTTGTTACCAGTGACAATCTATCCTAAGTTACTTTTTAATGAATTTTTTTATTGTGGTTAAAAACCATAGAATTTACCATTTTAACCATTTTTAAGTGTACAGTTCAATAGTGCTGAGTATATTCACATTGTTGTAAAACGGATCTCCAGAACTTTTTCGTTTTGCAAAACTGAAACTCTACGCCCATGAAACTACTTTCTTCTTCCACCACCTCCCCCTACCCTACCCCCAGTAATCATTTTACTTTTTGTTTCTATGAATTTGACTGCTTTAGATATCTCTGTACATGGAATCACACAGTATTTGTCTTTTTGTGACTGACTTGTCTCAGGTAGCATAGTGTCCTCAAGATTCACGTGTGTTGTAGCAGGTGTCAGAATTCTCTTCCTTTTTAAGGCTGAATAATATTCCACTGTATGTATATACACCACGTTTTTTGTCCATTCATCCATTGATGGACATTTAGGGTGACTCCACCTCTTGGCTATGGTGAACAGCACTGTTATGAACATGGTTGTACAAATATCTTTCCACAACCCCACTTTCGGTTCTTCTGGTTACATACCCAGAAGTGGGGTTGCTGGTAGTTGTTGTTTGAATTTTTGAGGAACCTTCGTGTTGTTTTCCCTAGCAGTTGCACCATTTCACAGTCTCCTCAACACTGCTCAAGGGTCCCGATTTCTCCACATTCTTGTCAACCATGTTACTTTCTGGTTTTCTGACAGCTGCCATTCTCGTGGTTGTGAGGTGATACTTCACTGTGGTTTTGATTTGCATTTCTCTGATGATTAGTGCAGTTGAGATCTTTACACGGCTTGTTGGTCACTTGTGAATCATTGTTAGAGAGATGTCTATTCAGGTTCTTTGCCTGTCTTTTGATTGAGTTATTTACTTTTTTGTTGCTGAGTTGTAGGAATTCTTTATGTATTCTGGATATTAACCCCTTATGAGACATATAATTTGTATTTTCTCCCAAGGGTCGGTTTTTAAGGTACTTATTTTTACATTATTGGTTGAAACTTAAAGAGTTTCTAAGTAGAATAAGAAGGCTACTTATTTTAGCATCTTTTCTTACACTCAATCTGAATTTCTCAACTTCAGCCCTATTACCCTCGAACAAATAATTATTAGTTGTAAGAGTCTGCCTTGTGCATTAAAGTTTTGTTCGCAGGTCCCTGGCCTCCACACACTAGACACCAGTGCCCCCTACCTGAGTTGTGACAATTGAAAACATTCTGGATATTTCCAGATGCTCTCTTGGGAGCTCAGCAGAGCTGACAGCCACTTTGCTGAGTTAATCGTATGTGTGTGTTTGAGATAGCCGGAAGGTGGTAATGTCGCTCCCTGATCTTCTGTACATTTCAGATTTCTGCTCAGGAGGACAAAGCCAGATTACAGCACAAGCCATTCCGCAAGACTCACTGAGGACGTCCTTGCCGATGACAGGGATGACTACGACTACTTGATGCAGACGTCCACGGTATGAGCTGCAGGCCCTGTCATCCGACTCTGTGTGTCTGTCATTGCGCTTTGCGTTTCAAATAGTTAACTTTGGTGCGTAATACTTAGCAAGCTGATGATAAAAATAACAACTCACTTGTATTTTGGGGACTGAGAATTTGGAAAGCGTATACATGTTCTGATGGATATTGTGCAGTTAGAGCCACGTTAGGAACAATACGCCCGAGTGGCACCTTACTCCTGACCTTGCTCTCTGCTTTCTGGGCAACGTTTTAATTGGCCACTTAATTCTTCCAGGTACATTTTGTGATTTCCTTCATCTCAGTGATGTGTCTGAAAGGTCATTGATCATACTTTGTGAACGGTCAAGGATTAATGTCTGCCATTTAAAATTTTCAAAACACTCCTCATAAAATGCCAAATAGGAAAAAATATATAGCTTTGTCTCTTGAAGAGTTGCCCATGTTTGAAGTTGACTTCCACATATTAGATCTGAACTAATTTCAGATTTTAAGTTGCTTTTAAGGAGTCAAAATAGTATATGTTAGTGATAGGAAGAGCAGAGCCTATTCAGAGAGGTGGGTGACAGGTATAAAAACTCTAGCCTAGGGGAGTGCCCTCGTGCAAGCTTGAAGAATTTGAAGCCTGCCTGCCTCAGGAATTGATGATTTGTTACGTAAGCGTGCTGTGTGAGTGCCCGCCCATACATACGTACCTGGAAGTTTAAGAAGCCTCAGGTCACGCTGTGCTCAGAGAGCCTGTTTTCTTTCTCCAGTTATGTCTGAAATACTTCAGGAGCTCTGTCTTAAGACTTTCCTTCTTTTGCAGTGTCAGTCTTTTGTGCCTATAACATTTTAATTTAGGCAAAATGGTTTTTTTTAACAAAGACAGAATCCATTTATTTGATATGTATTGTGCCAAGCCAAGTAATGTATGCAGAAAACATTAGAAGTGTGTGGAGTTCTGTCAATTATGTTAAAGCACTGGCTTTGAATCACTCTTTGAAAGACAATGTGTATCGCTGCTGAAAACATTTATTACACACTGTGGTCATTTTCATTAGGCCACACGATTTTAAAGACATATTCTTAGGCAATTTTAAGACCTTGCAAGTCAAAGTTTTGTCTCTTTGTTTTGCCAACACCTGGTGTTGCTTTCTCAACAGTACTATTACTCAGTGAGAATCTTTCCTGGACAAGACCCCACTAATGTCTGGGTGGGCTGGATTACATCAGATTTCCATCAGTACGATACCGCCTTTGACCTGGACAGAGTTCGCACAGTGACCGTGACTCTAGGAGATGAAAAAGGAAAGGTGCACGAAAGGTTGGTTTTCCTCAGTGTTTTACAGGAATGACATCTGACAGAAATGTTGATAAACCTAGGCTTTTTTTTTTTCCTCTTGGACTTCATGTCCAAGATAATACTCTGTCTATAGGAACAATGTAATCATTAATGTCGGTGTCCTTTTCTGTTACTCATACAAGCCGGTAAAGAATCTGAATGTGTTAAAAGTGAAAACCTCTCGAAGAAAGAGCAGTGCATCTTTTGGGGGTGGTAACCATATGTCCCCGCAGGTGACACTGCACAACCAATGACGTGGGCCACCGCCACTTAGCCTTTGTTTGGGGATTGCAGATGGGGTGAGTGTGAGGTGTTCAGCCCGTGGCCCGATGTGCATCCGGGGCACTGGTTTTGTGGTGGGAAGAAAACGGCGAAGACAGTGTGGGCTGGTGGTTCAGGCCAGGTGGACCGAGGGGCAGTGGGTTCTTTCCTCAGCTTTGCCGTTGACTCGCTGTGTGGCTTAGGGTAAGTCACTTCCACTTTCTGTGCCATCCTTTTTTTATTTTGCAAAACAAACCAAATTCAAACCCAACCTTCAAAACAGAGACGAAGGCCATCTTCCTTGCAGAACAAGAGAAGACCTGGCCTCCTACATCAGCCTTTGTGCCCGTGCACCCTCTCTGATCTGCTGGGACAGGTCTCACAGGACGAGCCCCTCCTAGGCTTGCTTTTCTTTTGTTCCTGCACCATCACTCTTGGTGACCGGAAGCTCGGTCTCCTCCTGCCTTCAGACTTTGACACCTGAACCGCCATGAACTTGAGGTGGCGGCAGTGTTAGGAGGTAACTCAGTCTAGGGCTGGGATATCTGACTGATGGTTTTGGTGCAGGAAATACAGGCTGGGGGAGGTCGCTGAGGCTCCTGTAAGTGGTGTGCGGAAACGCATCCAACATGTGACGATACGGAAACTGACTCTACCTCAGCCTTCTTGCTCTTTTCCTCCTGTTTTCTTGGATTTGGCTTTTTTGCCAGCCTTGTGAGTACGTGCGCTGGGTGGTGGCAGAGAAGGAGTAGCAGGCCAAACTCAGGTCACGTCAGCTTGCCGCTGTCTCTGGTAAGGGTGAAACCGAGGTGGGGCTCGGTGCTAACATCGCGGATTTTGTGCACATCCTGGTGAAGTCTGTCTCTCATAACGGATCGCCAGGAATTCTCCATAAAGGGGCATCACATTAGCCAGACTTCCTCAGTGCTGAGTGGCTCGTGTGGAATTTGACTGAGGACTCTGACAGTGTCGGGAATGAATGCTTCTCATCTCAGAACGAGTGGTTCAGGGAAAAAACCTATGAGAAAGAAAATTACCAATTTGGATAGTTATTAAATAGTTAAGCTTGTCAGAACCTCAAAAAAAGGTCCAGTGTGGTCTGAGTTTTTGGAGGGAGGGTGCAGGTCAGTTCTTCCTCGGTTCCAGCCTGTGGGCCTGTCCTGCCCCGGGTGGAGCTGAGAGGCTCAGGAGACCTGATTCAGAAAGCCCCCTCACGTCAGTGCGGTTTTGCTCAAGAATCGCTGACCTGGGCGCACTGTGCGCCTCCCCCACGTTGGCAGGAGCTCGTTGCCTGCACAGCACACCTTAGGCTTAGTTTGCAGGATGCACATGCTTTCCGGTAGATCCCTGGTCGTACAAAGAGAAATGTGATTTTTTGTTTTTGGTTTTTTCCTGAAATTCAGCATCAAACGCAGCAACTGCTACATGGTGTGTGCGGGCGAGAGCATGAGCCCGGGGCAGGGGCGCAACAGTAATGGCCTGGAGATCGGCTGTGTGGTGGACGCGGCCAGCGGGCTGCTCACCTTCACCGCCAACGGCAAGGAGCTGAGCACCTACTACCAGGTATGCGCCGGCGCCTACGACAGAAGGAGAGGAAAACAAATGAGTTCGTGATGGAGTTTTACTTCTGTTCAAATAATAACAGCACCAGCCCCTCAGAGCCAACAATCACGGCTCCAGAGGTGCTTGCGTGGTAACGGAAGGGGCCACTCCCAGTAACAGCCGAGAGGGGGTCTCCCTGTGACAGGAAGTCTTCTTCTGAAAGTGTTCTTTGGGTGCTGTGGAGAAAATACAGCTTCTTAGTGTTCCTGCTGTACTAATATTATTAAATTCGCTTGTTTATTTAAGGTGGAGCCAAGTACAAAGTTATTTCCTGCCGTTTTTGCACAAGCTACAAGTCCTCATGTCTTTCAGTTTGAGTTGGGAAGAATAAAGGTAAGAGAGACTCCCTCCTGGTATCATATTTGGGTTGTTTTCTGTTAGGAAATAGCACGCACTTCTTAAATGAATTCAGCATTTCATTAGTACTGGTATTAATCACATGAATGATTCTTTAAGAGGAGAGTTGCCATGTTTGAAAATTCTGTACTCTCTTTCAGGTCACCAGGGTAACATAATTAATTAAAAGGGTCTCATTGGTCATCATAAATGTTACTCAATAAAACTAGGCTTAGACAGAACAAAAATGCCAAATTTCACACAGCTGAGAGACCACTGGACTCACAGGCGAGCTGGAAGTGATCGTCAAGGGCTGAGACTGCTGTGCGGTGGTGGGCGCTGCCGGGGTGGCACCACTGACACTCCGGGAACAGAAGTGAGGGAGCAGCTAGGCAGGATGGGATGGTCAGGCAGAGCTGAAACAGGGGTGACATTCAGGTCGATTCTTAAAAGAGCAAATCTCAGGGTGCCTTTGCTAGAAGAGGGCATTCCAGACAGGGGGCGAGAGAGTGCCCACACACAGGGGAGAGGGTGCTGAGGATGAGGGAGCTCAGTGTCGTGTGGCACGGGAAGCCCTCTGGGCTTTGCTGGAGGTTCATGGGGTGGAGGGTGGACCACGACCGAGCTGGAGAGGCTTTAAAGATACTGACTCCATAGACGGTGCTGATCCGCTGGAAACTTGAAGTCGGGGGTTGAGGATAAGCAAACCTGTTTGGGAAGAATATGTTGGTCATGAAGTGGAGAAGTACCTGCTCTCGCAAGAATGAGAGCAGCAGTAATAATCAGGTGCCAACAATTTGACACTGTCTCCAGGGGAGGAGATGGGGAGATTGGTGGCAGTTGTAACAGACAGAGTGGTGAGTGAGGAGATGCTTTAGGGAGAAATTAACAGAACTTGTCAGTGAATTGGGTTAATAGGATTTGTTGAGGAATTGGATTCAGTGCTCACAGAGAAGAGTCAGGGATTCATTTAAATATTATTAGTTTGGCCAGTGAAGGGAGACTAACATCAATGAGCAGAAGAGCTGGCTGAAATTCAGGAAAAGGAGTTGAACTGAAATTTGCGATTTTGAACACTGAGCCATCGGGCACAACTCAGGGTGCATATCGGGGACCCTGGACATGTTCCTTACACCGCGTGAGCTCGTTTCTACCTTTGTACAGTGAGATTCTGGCAGCCACAGGAAAGCCAGTGTGATATGGACTAAAGGCACCCGTGACTTAAGAAGGAGGGCTTTAGTGACCTTGCCAGAAAAACACCAGCACAACAATGGAGAAGCCAGATTATGAAGTTCCTATTAGTATTCAAGATAGAAAGTGAGAGAAAGGAGGCAGCAAGGTTGGCAACTTAAAAAAAAATGAAAATTTGACAGAAAAAGTGGTAGCTTCTCCGAACCCAAACTCTAATACTGGTCTATTTGACTTTTCCATTTGGGTGTCTTATTGCAAACTGGGTATGTCCAAAACTGGACTGCTGACCACCCCTCCCCACTCCTCCTGACCTGCTTTATGCCGTCTCCCGGGATCTTCCCTAGTCCTCAGACCCAAAGCCTTGCAGTCATCCTTGGTGACTCCTTTACATCCCGCGCCCCAGTTCCCTCCCCAGCAAATCCTCCACCTTTGACCTGCCTCCCCGCCATCTGGCTGGTCAGACCCTCCAGGAGCCTCTGATTGGTCCTCACCCATCTGCTTATCAGAGAACAATCAGAGTGACCATCATTGTTTCAGAATATAACTCAGATTGTGTCCTTTCACTGCTCGAAACCCTGTTTCCCTGGGAAGAAGAATCAGGGGTCTCTGAATGGTTCTCAAGTTCTGAACGATGGGACATCTTGTTCCCCTCTGGCTTCAGCTCATCCTGCCCCACCTCCACTGTGGCACAGCCACACTGGCCTCCAGCTCTTTCTTAGACTCGCAGGCAGGCTCCTTCCTTGGGTTCTCTGCATGGACAGTCCCCCTGCATGGAAACTTCTTCCCCCGCATATCCACATGGTTCTTCCCCTTTGGGTCCTTCTTTGGATGTCATCTGCTCAGTGACACCCATTCTGAGCACCCTGGTTATTACTACTGTCCTGCATTGTGATTCCCCTATCCTGTTTTTTTGTTTTTTTCCCCTCCATGACCTCTTCTCTAATACGCTGTTTTATTTACTTACTGGTTTTTATTTTATGTCTCCCAAAAAAAGGAATGGAAGCCACATGAGGGTAGGGATTTTGTCTGTTTTGTTCACCGATATATTCTCAGTGTCTGGTACGGTGCCTAGGGTTTTTCCCCCAGTAGAAGAAGAGAGCAGGAAAATAGCTTGAGGACGAGGCAGTCTAAATCATGTGACAGAGAAGGTTCTAGAGAGGGAGAGACTGGCGGTCATGCAGGAAGAGGAGACAGTTGATTTTTTGGTCCAGGAGAGGCGGGCAGGGGTGGCATCTTGATCATAAATGAATGAATCAGCTTTGGCAGGCAGAGACTTCTCCTTCCCTGAGACCAGACTGAAGGAGTTAGATGGCTGAAGATACGTGTTGGAGGCAGAGGAAGGTGCAGGGGAAGGAGTGGTGTGCGTTAACCCTGATTGATTCTGCTTTCGCGTTTGATAGTCGGGATTATCTGCTGAGCTGTTTCTGGTGTACTGCTGGTTACTAAAACCCGGCAAACTGACGAGGAGTGAGTGGGTAGGTGGTGTAAGGATGAGGTGGGTGACAGGACAGACAGCGAGAGAGGGAGAAAGCCAAGAGGATGTCACCTCTCTTTAGGGAGGTCTGGCCCTGAAGGTAGCTAAGACTTGCCAGTGTCCTTGAGGGCCTGGCTTGGTAGAGAAATAAGAAGGGCACATGGTCGTGCTCACTTGCTCTCACGTTCTCAGGGCGCTGTCGGCTGTGTGGGCAGGAAACCGCCGCGGGTGTGCCTGCCCTAACGCCTGTCCTCTCAGGAACCGTTCCACCCAGTTTCTCTTGTTTTCGTATGGACTTTGCCCCACGTGCAGTGTCTCTTACTTTCACCATCTCTTTCCTGTACAGAACTCTGGTGCTTGCTCTCCTAACCCCAAGGAGTGTTCTCAGTTAATTCTTTCTCCGCTTCTCCACCTCCTAGAACGTGATGCCTCTCTCAGCGGGACTGTTCAAGAGTGAGCACAAAAACCCGGTGCCGCAGTGCCCCCCACGCCTCCATGTGCAGTTCCTGTCCCACGTCCTCTGGAGCAGGATGCCCAACCAGTTCTTAAAGGTCGACGTCTCTCGAATCAGCGAGCGCCAGGGCTGGCTGGTGCAGTGTGTGGAACCCTTGCAGTTCATGTCTCTTCACATCCCGGAGGAGAACAGGTCAGCCCGAGCATCCTTCCTGTCTGCTGGGGACCCTCCCCCTCAGACCGCTGCCCAGGGGCCCCGGGCTGGTGCCGGGGAAGCACAGCTAGGTTTGAAACAGACCTGAGCTCTTGTGGCCGCAGAGACATTATTTTGCACATTCCACGTTTAAACCTGTGTCTTAGCCACTTCGTCACTGAAGCAAATTACACTGCAGTTGCAAAGGCGATCTGATGTTTTGTTTCTTTCCTGACTTTTGTTTTACTCGTGAGGACAACAGCAAGTAAAAATTCCGGTAAGTCCAACGGCAGTCTGACCTATGACTTAGCTGAGTAAGACAGCACCTCGGGACTGTACCGCAGTGGAGATGGAATCACGCAAGTCAGTTAGTTCAGACCCTCCTTTGACAGGTGTGAGGAGCTGAGACTAAGAATCGTCAGTGGAAGAGCAGACACCACGAGGGCCTGGGAGACAGGTCTGTACGCATTCCAGGCAGTACAGTGATCACGTAAAGTAGGAGAAATACCCAAAGGGAGCTTTGTCTGTGATTTTCAGTTTTTCTACATGGTAGCCAGTCAAGCTGCAGATACTTCGTTTTAGCAGTTTCATTATCAGTAAGGGGTGAGTTCCTAAGTTTGGGACCGAGATTTCCCTCCCAAAATATCATGCGGAAGTTAAGTCACTAAGTGAAAACACGGCATGAAAACAATGGAAAGATACACATATTTGTTGTCCTTCTTATATTTTAAGTCTTTAATCTTAAAATTGTTGTAGGAGCTACGCTCACTTTTATATATTTTGAAATGCTTGGCATCTTTCTTTTCTTTTAATTCCTTTAAAGTTTACCCTGTGTTTTGGAAAACAGTTAGTTCCTCAAAAAGTTAAATACCGAGTTACCGTACGACCCAGCAGTTCCACTCCTTGGTATATACCCAAGAGAAGTGAAGACCTGCCCACACAAAAATGTGTACGTGAACTTCATCGCAGCGTTATTCCCAGTAGCCAAAAAGGGAAACAGCTCAAATGCCCAGCAGCTGATTCAAGGCTAAATAAAATGTGGTAGATCCGCACCGTTATCGTTTGGCAATGAAAAGGAGTGGTGTCCTGGTACGGGCTGCAGCGTGGACGGTGCTCCAGAACAAGAGCCTGCGGTGTCAGTAGTTACACTGCTGCCACGCAGCACGGGGCTCCGTCTACATGAGAAGCCCCCAGAAGCAAGTCTGTAGACAGAGAAAGTAGAATCACGTGTGCTTAGGGGGAGGCAAGGGCGTGGACCGGAGGGCCGACTGCTGGTGGGTACTACTGGGCTGTCCCTGGGGGATGAAAATATTCCAAACTTAGGCTGTGGAAGTGGTTGCACAGTTCCCTTAATATACTGAAACTATTGCATGATTTGTTCTAAATAGGTAAAGGATGTAGTATGTGAATTATATCTCAATAAAGATGTTTCAAAACAAAAGAAAGCCAAAGAAAAATTAATCTGGCCAGGTGAATCTTTAAATAATTCCATTTTATGTAAATTTCACATGAGAAAAGTCTTACTGGAGTTTTGCATCTGATGTTTTTAAAAATAAAATTACTCAGCAACCAAAATAAACATTACATTTGGGGAGGAATTTTTCTTTGTGAGGGAAAATATTATATTAAGCAGAGAATTTTAAGGTTGTGATGTAATTCGTTGGCATGCTGTAGTCAGAAACCTGACATATGCTTGCCATGGTAATTTATCATTTATGTTAATTAGTGATGGAAGATGTAGAAGGTCACAGTGGTACCGACCAGTGTCCTTGGTGTCCTTAGTCAACAGAAACTAATAAGGGGCCAGAGAAGAAATTCGGGCAGGGCTTTGCTGAGACTCATGCTGTAGCACAAGGGAGTGAAAACAAGAAACAGGTGCCGTTGCTCACTCCCTGAGCGGGGGGAGCTGGTCCCTAAATGGAGTGAGGGTGGGTCGGTGGGTGGGGCCGGAGGGGCGGCTTCGGTGGTCTGCTCACCCCCTTGGTGGTGCTGTGTGCAGGGATCATACGTGGTACTCCGCTTTTGCTCCCGGCACCTAGAAGTGGCAGTTGGGTTTTTCGTCTTTTTGTATCTTGTTCATAATTCACCCCAAATAGGCATACACGGAGTATAATTTTATTTTATAGTTTCTTTGTGTTCTGTTGCTCGAGGAGATGGCATTTGTGCCGATGCAAGCTCTGTAGCACCAGGTCCCAGGTCCAATGTTTTAAAAGCACCAGTGGTTGGACATTTTCAACATAAAACTCTATGTGGAAGGAAGTTTATAAAACATCTAAAGATGATTTTTTTAGAAATAAATCTATGCTATCCTTAAACATGTCATACAACTAATTTGAAAAAGTGTTTCCATAATTTTTTTTTAGTGTTTTTGTTTTGTTATTTATTTAATGAAGTGTAGTTGATTTACAATGTTGTGTTAGTTTCTGGTGCACAGCAAAGTGATTCAGTTTCATATATATAGAGAGAGATCTATTCTTTTTCTGATTCTTTTCCATTGTAGCTTATTACAAGATATTGGGTATAGTCCCCTATGCTGTACAGTAGGTCCTTGTTGATTATCTATTTTATGTATAGTAATGTTTGAGGTCAACCAGGCACATAGATTTCTCCTCCGATTGAGGTTATTGTAAATATCGGTGCTACGTCTCCGTCCCCAGGTCTGTGGACATCCTGGAGTTGACCGAGCAGGAGGACCTGCTGAAGTTCCACTACCACACGCTCCGGCTGTACTCGGCGGTGTGTGCGCTGGGGAACCACCGCGTGGCCCATGCCCTGTGCAGCCACGTGGATGAGCCGCAGCTGCTCTACGCCATCGAGAGCAAGTATATGCCCGGCCTGCTGCGCGCCGGCTACTACGACCTGCTGATTGACATCCACCTCAGCTCCTACGCCACCGCCAGGCTCATGATGAACAGCGAGTTCATCGTCCCCATGACGGAGGAGACCAAGAGCATCACGCTGTTCCCGGACGAGAACAAGAAGCACGGCCTCCCGGGCATTGGCCTCAGCACCTCGCTCAGGCCGCGGATGCAGGTGTCCTCCCCCAGCTTCGTGAGCATCAGTCACGAGAGCTACCAGTACAGCCCTGAGTTCCCGCTGGACATCCTCAAGGCCAAGACCATCCAGATGCTGACAGAGGCAGTGCGAGAGGGCAGCCTGCACGCCCGGGACCCCGTGGGGGGCACCACTGAGTTCCTCCTCGTGCCCCTCATCAAGCTCTTCTACACCCTGCTCATCATGGGTGTCTTCCACAGCCGGGACCTCAAGCACGTCCTGCAGCTCATCGAGCCCAGCGTGTTCAAGGAAGCTGCTGCCCCTGACGAGGAGAGCGAGGTGCTGGAGGGGGAGCCCTGCGCCGAAGACCCCAAGCCCGACGGAGCCACGGAGGAAGAAGCCAAAGGGGGTAAGAGGCCCAAGGAAGGTCTGCTCCAAATGAAACTGCCCGAGCCAGTTAAATTGCAGGTAATCAGAGAAAAAGATTGCAGTGAATTTCAGAACCTGTTAACATGGGCCTTGCTCTCTTTCTCTGTGTGTGTGTGTCTCTGCTCCTGTGTGAGGGTCGCTCTTCATAAAATTAACTAACCTCCTGTTGGGCTTGGGGGCATGCCCTCCAATTTTCTTGCATTGGGAATGGAATTAATGAATTTTCCAATTGATTCAATTGGCTGTCGTGCATGAAAGATACATTTCATACTTTTGTCAAGGTGGTTTCCTTGGTCAAGCATGTCTGCCTGTCCTGCACCTGTGCAAGTGTGTGTGGCGCTGTTCCTTTCTGTGTGTGTGTGTGTGTGTGTGTGTGTGTGTGTGTCTGGAAGGAGCACAGGAGATGGGTTTTGTCCTGCCAGCTGTCCTCCTCCGCCCTCCTGTTCCTCAGCAGTTTCCTGGTGTCTCCCCTTCTTTCCGAGGCTGCATGCCACCTACATTTTGCTGGGACGCTTGAAATGCAAGGCTTTCCCCGCCTCTCTCCCCTCCGCCCTCTCCCACCTCAGGACACCTGCTCACCAGCAGGTGCGCCCAGGCTCATACCGCAGGGCTGTACTGGCTGTGCCCGTTTCTGAGGGAGTGGGGACTCAGCCCCGAGGCCTCTGTTGTTCATCAGCATCACTTCGACGCTCGTGTCTCTGATGCCTATTTTCCTCTTCATTCCTCCGGCAGCCTCGGTTGAGGGCTTCCTCTGACCAGGCACTGGGTGCCGGCTAAAAGCAGCTCACAGTCTCGCGGAAACAGACGCTTATTTATATATTTATGGTAAAATATCTTCTTGCTAATCGCATTAAATGCACTGAAGGCAAATAATGGGTTTCTAGAAGAGAGAAAATCTCACCTGGAATACAGTTAGGGGTCCAAGCTGGAGACTTGCAAGCCGAGGTCTGGCTGCTGAGTGTAGCTCTGCACCCGTGGAGAGGAGGGAGGGGTGTCCCAGGACCTTTCCGCACATCAGCTGGAGGGGCGGGGTGGAGGACGGGCAGAAGGCACTTCTTACAGAGTCTGGCTCTTTGCTAAAACCAGCCATACGACGAATTTTGAATTTTATTCTCAGTTCAGTTAAAACCATGGAGGAAATTTAGCAGGATGATTTTGTTCTAAGATCTCAGTGTAGCTGCTGCGAGGAAGATGGGTAAGGGGAGGATGATGGGGTGGTCCAGAGCCCACGTGGTTGGGAGACTGCCACCTGGTCCCCCTGAGGGGCCGCTGCATACACTGGGGTGGGACAGAGCAGGTGGAGGGGGATGTGCACCCTGGGCTCCCTCGGAGCCGGCGCCCACAGAAACGGCAATGTCGTGGGTGGTGACATCTGGGCTTTTGAAGTCCTCCTAAACACTGCTGTGTATTGATAGCACCATTGGTATAAAGGGTACTTCAACGTTTTCCTAACTTGGGCAGAACCTTCTCTGGAAGGCATGTTTCTACCGATGCACTGTATCTGTTAAAAATCCTTTTGGCTTCTGGTAAGACAATACCCAGCTAACCATTTAATGAATAAGCAAGAAAGCCACTTAATCAACTTACTTGCAAAGTCTGGAGGTAGACAGTTCTGGAATTAATACAGTAGCTCAGGAGTGTCTTCAGGAACTCAGATCTTAGTGTCTTTCTGTGATCTTCAGTTTATGGTTTTTATACTAAACTATGTTACGTCATTCTTCCTCTAGTGATCATGTCACTAGCCATTTTGAAAAGAGGATGTTCTAGTCTGTTATTAATGACGCAGACTCTTTCGCAGAAGACCCCTTGCAGACTTCTCCTCCTCATCTCATTCTCTAAAGTGCCTGTAGCTGCAGAGGAGGCTGGGACAGTAAGTGCTCATCAAAGGGACATCAGCGGGAACTTGCCATTCTGGCTTAGACAGATGACACTTCATTCCCTGGGACTGAGCACACTGCTGTCTTCATAAAGTCAGGGTTCTGTTAATAAAGGAGAAGAGTTGACAACTGAGCGTGTCTGCCACGAGCTTGGATTTGATGCACATTCACTAGTTAAAGATTCAGAAATTAAATGTGATGCCTTTTTGTCTTTTTAGATGTGCCTCCTACTTCAGTACCTCTGTGACTGCCAGGTCCGGCACCGGATAGAAGCCATTGTGGCCTTTTCTGATGACTTTGTAGCCAAGCTCCAGGACAACCAGCGGTTCCGCTACAACGAGGTCATGCAAGCCTTAAACATGTCGGCTGCCCTCACAGCCAGAAAGACAAAGGAGTTTCGATCACCACCTCAAGAACAGGTACAGGAGCGAACTGAAAATCCTTTCTATTCACTTTGGATTTCGGTCCATTCAGGTTCCAAACGTTGCAAAATTATAGCACAAGTTGCAAGTGTATTTTTTTCCTGTTCTCTTTAAGCTAGCTAAATAAGTTCGTTTAGTCAGTGTTTGTGGTTTTACCAAAAGAATCCACTTGGTTGGTTTAAACAAACGAGCAACTTGTTAAGAGGTATCGGGGTATTCTGGTCTCTGTGAGGAAACCAGTGGGCCAGATGCGGAGGTTCTTAAATAGGAATAATATCCCAGCACAGGTGGGTCGTCTCTGCAGGCGCAGCACCGCCCACCTCGTGGAACCCTGACTCCTAGGACTCAGTGCTGGATGCTTTTCCTTTTGTTCCTCTAGGAAGAACCCAGTGTCACTGCCAGCAGTCTTGCAGGAATACTCATCACCTGTTTGTGGTTCTTCCTCTGATTGCTCATCTCCAAACCCAGGTCTCCCTAGGGTGCGGCAAAACCAAAAGCGTATGCCTAAACCCAAGCATGAGCAAGTCCAGGGCAGTAAGCTTTCTGGCACCTGCTCCGGGATGGGTCTCTTGTGGGGGGACCATCAAATGCAGCTGTGGTATCAGAGGTCTGACTGACGGAGCTCGTCTTCAGTATCTGACTGTGCCTTCCCTCCGTATCCAAGATGCCTTTGAATGAAAGCATTTAGGAACTAATTGCAGAATTTATTTTTTTCTCACCAGAGTGTAATTGCTTTGAGGGAAGGGACATGGAATTTTGTTTACTGATACAAACATTTATTGAGCAGAGAATAAGTCCAGCCTCTCCCAGGTGAACTCCATTTGTTAAACTGCTCTTGGGAGACTTCTGCTTCTGGAAAGGTGGAGTACATGTGCCTTTCCTGTTGTTCCTTCTAAGTCCACCTGTAACCCGGGACATTACATAAAAGACAACAGCAGAAGACTGAAAGATAGGGAGAAGGAAGACTGGCTGCGGGACTCAGCACCCAAGGGATGATGCGGTGGTGAGTTCCCGGGTTTTCTTTTTGCCTCATCTGTCGCAGACTTGGAGCTAACAAAGCCGGCAACCCAGAAACGCCAGAAATGCCAATGGGCATAGACAAGAAAAGCTCTCCAAGCGCCTTCTCCATCCAGCCAAAGGAGTGGAAAAGCTGTCTGTTTTTCTAGCAAGACAAAACTTTTAGGTATTGACCATAGGACTCCAACCAACGCCACAGTAACCCTGTGCCCTACTCCCTTCTCAAACCAGCAGACACTGAATGGGGAGCTTAGACCTCTACTCTGACCAGGCTGGGACTGGAGGGAGCTGGGGCTCTGTCCCCACTGGTGCGAATGAGGCCTACAGCCTCCAAAGTGTCAGTAGAGGCCAGGGTGGGGTAAGTACCAAGGCACTCTTACCCTTCCCAGTCCGGGCTGTATATGAGTTCACGTCCTGTGGGGAACTGGATCTCCCAGCCTCTCCCAGCAGGAACAAGGTCTTCTCTCTCCTCCACAGACATCAGGTGGAGAAATGGACTTCCACTCCACCTGGCGGTAAGGAGGCACTCAAGCCCCTCTCTGGCTTGGTGGTGTCAGAAGAAGCCAGAAGTTTAAATAAGAACCAAAGTCTCATAACATAATATCAAAAATGTCCAGGTAACCAAAAGATACCAACTCTGAGATGACAAAAAAAGACAGAGAGAGAGAGAGAGAGTTGCAGCAAAACAAAACTATCTATCTATCTATCTATGACATAAAGAAGAACCAAATGGAGATTTTAGAACTGAAAATATAGTATCCAGAATAAAAACCTCCCATGGATGGATTTAACAGCAGAATGGTGGGGACAGAGAAGAGAATCACTGAACTGAAGAGAGAACAGTAGAAATTACCCAGCCTAAAAAACAGAAAACAGAGTGAAACAAAAAGTGCCTCAGGGACCAGTGCAAATACAGCAAAAGAGCTAACATTCGTGGTCTTGGATTTCCAGAGGGATAGGAGAGGGAGTGAACTGAAAAAATAATGGTTGAAAACCTTTGAATTTTGACAAAAGATGTAAAGAAAGAGATTCTAAAAACTGAGTAAACCCTGAACAGGATACCCTCAAAATCTAAATCAAGACGTATCACAGTCAAACTTGTGAAACCTAAAGATACAGAAAGAAGTCTTGAAATCACTGAGACAGAAATGACACCCATGCAGGAAAGACAATGTGAGTGGCAAGGGTTCTCCTCAGAAAGACAGAAGCCAGAAGGAGGCGGCACAGCGCCCTTCAGGTGCTGAAGGGAAGGCCCTGTCCAGCCTGCATTCCACATGCAGTGAAAATGCCCTTCACGAATGACGGGAACACCAGCACTTTCTCAAATGAAGGAAAGCTACCAGAATTTGATCACTCCGAAAGAATGCCTAAAGGAAGTTCTTTAAATAGAAAGAAAATGACAAAAGAAGAACATTTTGAAGATCAGGAAGGAAGAAAGGACAACACAAAGTATAAAAAATACGACTCTACTTAATGCAATTTCCTTCTCCTCTTGAGTTTTCTAAATTCTGTTTGGTGGACAAAGCAAAAATAGTAACTGTCTAATGTGTTCTAAATGTATGCATAGCAAATATGTAAGGCAGCTGTGTTTTAAATGGAGAATAAGGGACATAAAGGAAGCTACTGTTTCTATACTTCATTTAAACTGGTAAAATGTTGATACCAGTAGACTGAGATGAAAATTAAGTATATATAATATCCAGGGCAACCGCTGAAACAGCTGTGCAAAGAGGTCCACTGAAAATACCATGGATAATTCAAAATGGAGTCCTAAAAACAGTTCAAGGAACTCACAGTGCATTGTGAAAAATAAATCAGAGAGAACAAACAGAAAACGAGTAAAATGGTAGACTTAAATCATAGCGTTAAACAGTAAATTCATGAAGATAAATAATCCAGATACACCAAGTAAAAGACAGAGATTGACAGGGTGAGTTTTAAAAACTTGACCTAACTATATGCTCTCTACAGGAAACTCACTTAAAAATGTAATGCTGTAGATACGTTGAAAGTAGAAGGATGATAAAAGATGTGTCATGAAAAATTAATCAAAAGAAAGTAAGAGTGACTGTATCAGAGCAAAGAAAATTGTCAGAGACAGACAGGAACATTACACAGGGGTACAAGGTGAATCCACCAAAGAGACAAATGTGGATGTGCCAGACGAGAGAGCTGCAAGCATGTGAGCTCAACACAGAACCGAAAGGAGGAAGAGACGAACGCACAGTCATAGTCGGAGGCTTCAACACCCCTCTCTCAATATTTGAAAGAAAAGCTGGACAGGATCAGCACGCATGTAGGAGAACACAGAACTGTCATCAGCAAGCAGAATCTTCGGATGTTTGTGGGACACGCCTCCCAGTAACAGAACACACACTTTTTCCAAGTGCCCGTGGAACATGTACAAAGATGAACTATATCTTGAGTCATAAAACAACCTCAACAAATGTAAAAGATTGAGTTTTTTCATACATAATGTTTTTTCTGACCACAGTGGAGTCAGATTAGAAATCAGTAACAGAAAGATAACAGGAAAATCTCCAAGTACTTGGAGACCAAGTAGTGTACGTCTGTGTTATACATCGTTCCAGGAGGGGTCGCAAGAGAAATTGAAAATACACTGAATTGAAAGAAAATGAAAATATCACATATCAGAATTTGTGGAAACAGCCAAAGCTGTGTGAGAGGGAAATTTATTGCATTGAATACTTATGTTTAAAAAGAGAACAAGACTCAAAGCGATGATCTAAGCTGCCGTCACAAGGATTTAGAAAAGGAGCAAAATAAACCCAAAACAAGCAGAAGGAAACCAGTAGCACAGAACAGAGCAGAAATAAGTGCAGCCTGAAACAGGGCAATTTAAAAAATCAGTGACTCCAAAAGCTGGTTATTTAAAAATACTGGTAACATCAACAAAACTCTAAAGAGACTGACAAAGGAAAAAGGAGAGAAGACACAAATTACCAAATCAGGAATAAAACGAGCTACACTACAGATCCTGCAGTTGTCAGAAGAATCATAAGGGAGTGCATTTGTGTTTACTGCATGATTCTGTTCGTATAGTGGTCTTGAAATGCCAGTAATAGAGAAACAGAACAGATTAGTGGCTGACAGGAGTTAGGGATGAAGGGCAGGCAAGAGGGAAGTGGCTGTGGTTGTAAAAGGGTAGCAGGAGGGTCCTGGGTGCTGGAGTCGTTCCCTGTTTTGACTGTGTCACTGTCCATACGCTGGCTGTGATTCTGTGCTACTGTTTTGCAAGGTGTCACCATTGGGGGATACTGGGTAAAGGGTACACCCGAATCTCTTTGTGTTATTTCTTACAATAGAATATGAATTTACAGTTTTCTTAAAATACTAGTTTAACGAAGTTTCACATACAGTTCTCTAAAAAGAAAGCTTAGAATTGTTTCTTAAAAGAAAATTATGGAACAGGCTTTTCTTCATTCATAAACTTAATATTATTGTATCTAAAACTGAAACGTGGAAGAAAGTTTCTTGCAGTTTGTTTAATTGAACCATTAATGTTAGAAAAAGTATAGTTATCCATTATTTAGTCTTTAATTATGTTTGGTTTTTCTTCTTTGCTGTATCCTTCTAAAAAAATAGTTCTTTAAAATGTTCAATAAAGCATGGAAATTAGCTAAGGAAAAATGAAAATCTAGGAGAAGCATAGTAAAATTTTAAAAATAAGATTTAGATATTGGTTGATTTAAGAAGGCTGAGTGTACAAAGATTTGACATGTTGTGGAATTGAGAACGAAGAAGCAAATGATGTGACTTTCTCAGCTGAGCTTGGAATGATTTGATTTATTTTGGGGTATTTGTTGGATTGAGGGATAATGATTTTTCATCCAGTGGGCAACACTCTGTGGACACTCAGAAAGAGATTTTGAACATCTTTGGTTTTTATGATCTTTTTTGTTGTTCCTGAATTCACTTTTCTTTTACTCTAGTTCTTCTTCTTTTGTTTTTCCAAACTTTCAGATCAATATGCTTCTCAATTTTAAGGATGACAAAAGCGAATGTCCATGTCCTGAAGAAATCCGAGACCAGCTCTTGGATTTTCATGAAGATTTGATGACGCATTGTGGTAAGGTCTTCTTGACTTACGACCCTTACTAAATGCATATTTTTAGTACACATACTGGTACAAAAGTGAGTGTATATGTAAACAAGTTCACAAATATACACAGTGCCTGTTGGGAGCTCATCTAAGAATATTTATTATGGCAAATGGTTAACTGACCCAATGTGGGAAGGCGTGAGGCTAGAGAGAGCAGAAAGGCATTAAGACCAAGCAGAAGACGACCAGGATCCTTTCTCTCTTTTCCTCCTTCTCTCAGTAGCAGGGGGAATGGGGACATGTTACCAAGGGCTTTGGGAAGAGAGGGGAGTGTTAAGTTGATTTAGCCTAAAGAAATTTGATCACAGAACAGTTGTATGTAAACAGGTTGGGGGCCACCTTTTTGGACCGGCCTAGGAAATCCAGCCTGTGTCTTTTGAAATTAATTGATGCCCAGGGAACTCCTGTATTAAGTCATATGTCAGGAGCCCAAATCTGTTAAGGGGATTCTCCCTTCTTTTCAGTCTAAGAACTTTTAAAATGGAATTGATTGAATGTTCTGAATGTGTGACTCTTCCTCTCTTTACACAGTGGTGTGGATAAGTCTGTGTTTCAGTGAAAGAAAACGAATCACCTGTTCCTTAAGTGGTGTATATGTATGGCACTAATGATATTATTTTTACTTTATTTTAATGAGTAGTAAAGTATATTAATCCAATTTACAAATGAGGGACCACTAAATGACTGCCAGGGAGTTGCACTACACATGTGTCTATATATAGATAGATACCATATGTACGTATTTGTATATATATGTATACATACATTAATATGTATTCTATAAATAAAAGGATACTCTAAAATGGTAGAATTATTGCTTCAAACATAAAGCCTTCCTTTAGGGTACCTAATTATACCTGTTCTCTCTGTCTCTCAACTTACTAGAATACCACTGACGCTCTTGGAGGCAAGTGAGGAGGATAAAAGACCAGGGGGGTTTTAGGCAGGGCAGAGCTGTAGGTCCAGACAGCACACAAAGCCAGAGAGGCCGGAGGGTCAGCGCCAGTAGCAGAACTGATTTTGACTCTTAAGAGAGTCTTTTCACCCTCTGCTTGGCTTTATGTTTTGTACCACCTGCTGAGAGCCCTGATCCCACAAGGACAGGGGAAACAGAGAAAGAAGGAAAAGGCAGCAATGAGTGACTCTTGCCTGTGAGGCCAGGGGGCAAGATTGCTTCACTCAGCGTCATCTGCTGTTTTAGACATGGCGGCCTTGCTTTAAGCTGTGAATGGAAAACATTGCAAAACCCAAGAATTATTTCTCCTAAATATATTTCTCTCAATATTATTTTTCCTTCTTTTCTTTCCCTCTGTTTTCTTCAACTAGGAATTGAGCTGGATGAAGACGGGTCTCTGGATGGAAACAGTGATTTAACGATTAGAGGACGCCTGCTGTCCTTGGTGGAAAAGGTGACATACCTGAAGAAGAAGCAAGCCGAAAAGCCAGTTGAGAGTGCCGCCAAGAAGTCGTGTAAGCTGTGAAGGGCACTGCCAAAGTGACCCAGCCGCAGACAGCAGTTCATCGTTTGAATGAGTATTGTACTAGATGAGCCAGTGAGAGAACTGAGTTTGCAGCTTCCAAGAATCAGACTCTTAGGGAGAGGCCTATAGCCACCAGAAGGAGACAGTGTCAGACTGTAGGAGCAGGCTGAGGGATGGCTGCATTGGAAGGGTGGACAGGCCCCGAGAGAACTAAAACTTTAGGTACTGGATCAAAGTCTGTCAGGAGAAAGCACGAAGCGAGTAACTGAGCCTTCATGTCTAAATGTTATGCTCTTGATTTTCAAATGTTCTTGCGATCAAGTTAAACCTTCCCTAAAAATTTAGATATTGTCTGTAACTATATTTTGGTTGTGAAACATTTTCTCAAGTCTTAAGCATTTCTGATTCATCTGTGTCCTGTTTAACTGAAAGGTAACAGTTGATTCTCTGAAACCAAATAAGCACACAGGGGCGCTGGGCCTCTCAGACAGCGCGCTCCTCCAGAGGGGCCTCGAAGTAGGTCTGGAGGCCAGCTGACCTCCTGTCTCACTTCTGAGACTGTTCATTCAAGATGCAGTGTTGGTTTATTAACAGCTTTTAATGAAAGAAAAAAAATAAACTCACAAACATTTTGTGGGTTTTTTCCCACTTACTTACAGTTACTTCTAAGCTAATTCTTCAGTATCACAACCAAATTTGAGTCAGATCTTCTCCACAACCAGAGTTCAGACTTTCTTGCGAATCACTTTTTACCATCATCAGGTTTATGATTTTGACCTGTTGAAAATGACAACATGGCTTTGAGACATGTGGAAGTATATTGACATCTTATCTAAATTTTGTATTTGGTTAAAACTGGTAGTTTTTATTTTTCCTTTAATAATGTGTAGATTAAAACAGGTTGAATAGTCCTTTCGGAAATCAGCCAGTGTATTAGTGACAGGAACGAAGTCCCTGGGCCCGTCACCCCATCACCCCTGCTGAGCTGTGATAACTTTACCTTGTGTTTTATGAGGTTTGGAAGTTTTGTTGCTTTTAAGCGTACGGCAGTGTACACCACGTGTCATGTTGCTAGCCACCGCCTCTGTCTGGGATAACTTTCCAGCTTAATACCGCTTCACAGTCAGATCCTTTTGAGGTCATTTAAGTGACAGTTAGGGGTCCAAATTGAAGTAAAAATATAATTTCCTGAAGTCACTGCTACAGATGACTCAGATGAGGAGACAGTTGGATAAAGAGATGGCCCCTTGAGTGCCTATCCCGTGGCTGACCTTTATAAGGGTGAATTATGTCAGGTCTCCTGGGACAAAAATAAGGGAACAAAGTAAGTAAAAGTAAAAGGAGCAGGACAGCTCGCCGATTGCCCTCTGGACTGCCAGCGGTAGTTTTGCAGAAGTGGCTACAATTTTGAAGCAGCCTAAATTCCTTAATTATAACAATAGTTTTTAGAGAAAAGTTTGCTTATTTTTATCCTTGCACGTCTGTAACTCATCTTTTTTTGACAGACAAAAGTTTAAATGAAGGTTTTTGTGTTTTTTTCCCAAAACTACCCCTAGTCTTTTCAGTTCCAGTGCAAACGTAGAGACCAGTTTGGAGGTCTGAGATGGGCATTCGAAATGCCCAACTGCTTTGTCCTGTTACTTCCTTTTTAAAGAAGTGTCCGTGATTCCTTTGCAGCCACTCTGCAGCAGCTGATATCCGAGACCATGGTCCGCTGGGCCCAAGAGTCTGTCATCGAAGACCCTGAGCTGGTGAGGGCCATGTTTGTGCTGCTCCACCGACAGTATGACGGCATTGGGGGTCTGGTTCGTGCTCTGCCCAAGACCTACACTATCAACAGCGTTTCCGTCGAGGACACCATCAACCTGCTGGCATCTCTTGGTCAGATTCGCTCTCTGCTGAGCGTGAGAATGGGAAAAGAAGAAGAGAAGCTCATGATCCGCGGATTGGGGTAAGTTGTTTACCTGCTGCAACCACTGCCTTCTAAGCGTCTCCTCTCTGATGATTTGTCCCTGTGACAGTTAGGGGCGTTAGCACAGATACACGGTCTAGACTGTATGGTCATTCAATTAGGTTGTCGTTTTTCTAGAGATTATGCTGTAAAGCTAAATAGAAAAATGGCTCAATGACAAAACTTGACTGATACTACAATTAGGTGCTAAGGTGGCTATGATTCACAGCAAATGTCTTAGATTTTGTTTTTTAAATTAATTTCTCAGTAATGTGCCATCACGTATAAAAATACAGATGAATAAAAACACATGAAAATTCGTGGGGGGACAAACATTCACCAGCAGGAAATAATAAGGAAATTTGTCTGTATCTCCTGGGCCTTGAGAAAAGAATGGGGGAAAAAACAACTGTTCTGAGAGTTCAGCATCCAAGGCTGTGGTTCTAGGGGATTCCACAGCTAACATTTATGCTTCCTACGTCGTCTGAGGATCCCCAAGCTGAGAAATTAACATATGCTTTCTCAACTCAAGTCACTGAATTCTTGCAGGAAAAACCTACATGCTGCCCCAAGATCAGCCCACAGTCAACAATCGTAAAGCACGTAAGGACACGACCCACCCTAGGCAAAGGTCTGCGGGTCCAATAAACAGTGGAGTTAGAGCACCTCCCCCAGGAATGTAAGATAACAGGATGCCAGAGGGAGAACGTAAAGTTGCTGTACTTAAAGGAATAAATCAAATCCCCAAAAATAAGACACACAAAAAGTCCATGAGGATTTGAAAAATATCCAGATAGTAGTTCCAGAAATGAAAAATATAATCATTGACATTAAAAGCAGTGAATGCATTGGAGTATAGCTAGGTAATGCTGAGGAGGGTAACAGACTGAAGCCCGGGTCTGAGGAAGTAGTGACGGGGCCCTGAGAGGGAAGGAGGTCGGGGGCCTGGTCGCCGGCCTGAGAAGGGCCAGTGGAGGACGGGGTCGCTGACCTACAGGACGGGGGCTTTGAAGAGCAACTGGCTTGAGTTTTTCAGAATTGAAGAAAAACATGAATTCACAGGTTCCTAAAAACAGTTTCATGTCACCACTGGATATACTGTATTGAAACTGCATAAAACCAAGGATAAATAGAATGTTTTGAAAGCAGGTAGAGAGAGAAGCCAGCATACTTGCAAAGAAGCAGTATTAAGAATTCTCAGCAGCAGAACTAGAGGTCGTAACTCAGTGAGCTCTCACAGAGTTCTAACAGAAAATGCCCGTCAATTCAGAACATGTTACTCAGCTGAGATTTCAGTGAAATGAGCTTCTGCTTTATGTGGGTTTGAATATTGGGGTTTATATCCTGTATTCAAGGGTGAGGGCAAAGCGAAGATATCTCAGCATGTTCATTTACAGTGTCTCACAGAAAGACCTTCTAAAGGCTGTACATTCGGAAAAAGAAAATGGAATTCAAAAGAATGGGAGTGGTTAGTTTTAGTGAGTGTATTACTGGTGCACATATGCGTGTACCTAAGCAATCATCAACCAGCTTTCACGATCGGGGGATATGAAAACATGAGGGAATTAATATACCAGAGAAATATAAAAGCTTAAATTAGGCTACATGATATTTGCAAGAAAAAATACCTAAACATAAGGATGTAAAAATTCGAAATGTAGAATGTTGAAAAGTGATGTAAAAGAGAAATATTCAGCTCCCCCACAGAAGCTAATATACTTATATAAATAACAGATAAAAGAGGAGACAATGAAGATAACATAGATAAAGTAAAACACAAAGAAACCATAAAAAGGGTTGAAGAAACCCAGAGTCCAGAGTTGGTTCTTTGAAAAACAATTCAGTGTTTTCTTTGGCAAAAAAAAAAAAAAAAAAAAAAAATCTGAGACGAAAAAAGCAAAGCATTTAAAGACTCAGATTGTGTGGTATCGTTTATGCATATTTTAAATTCAGAACACAATACTACGTATTGTCCGTGGGCCTGTTATGTATTTGAAACCATACAAATAAGCTGGAAGGTTATATTCCAAACATCATCACAGTGATTGCACAGTAAAAACCAGCATGCTGACGGGACGGAGAGGGACAGCAGAAAGCCTGCACAGACAGCAGTGCTCGCTTTGTGTCCTTCACTTAATTGTCTTGGCGTGAGCCTGGTTCTGGAATACCAGCTCTTAACTCTAACCCAAGGAGGCCTCTCATGAGAAGTGATCTTAATTAATCGAATGAGAAAGGAAGGCTTCCGGGAGATGGCGAACGCTTTCCTTCTTAAATGACCGTACAACAGCAATACGTGCTGCTGACATCTAAATTGCACAGAGGGGGTGAAACTCAAAGTGATTATGAAACAAGATAAAATGTTACTTTTTTGTGGTGTTAGCAATGTCCCCAAATGACACATTTAGTAAGTGACAGCCTGCCTTTGGTTGGTAGAATTATAAATCCACTTAATTGACCTAGAACTAAAGGCAAACGAGATTTTTCAATTAAATGCTTTCCAAAGTTAGGTCATGCAAAAGGATTTGCATTAACAGGAGAACAAATCTCATGATTACATCTGTGGTTTGAGAGTTGGAGGTTCTCTTGCTGAACATGCTGCTGTCTGACAGGAACCAGAGGACGCCTTTCTTTACCTTCTCTGTCCTTGCATGAAGTAGATGAGACCTGTATTAGCCCTGGGCCCCCATGTCATTTTTCTGAGTTGTGCTACGTGAAAGCTCTCTTCATTACTACAGAACCAAACTGAACTAAATTAAAAGTGGAAAATTAAATATTTAAACTAAATTAAAACTAAAAAAAGAGAAGAAAAAATTATACAAGAATCATATTACACTTTCTTGATATGGCTGGAGCAAGTAAAAGTTAGCATATGACTGAATGAATAGGTAAGTGACTCAAGGTAGTCAGATCCAAAGAGGAAGTCTCAGGTTTCTTGCAGGTTTTACATTATAGTCGTGCTATGGTTCTGCATGGTTTGCTAAAATAAAAATCCACAGAGCTCTTTATTTGCAATGACTGCTAAACATTAAGATCCTTATTCGGGGGTGGGGGGTATAGCTCGGTGGTAATGTGTGCTTGGCTTGCATGAGGTCTTGGGTTCAATCCTCAGTGCCTTCGTTAAGGGGAAAAATTAAAACAATGATAAAACCGCAACCAACTAAAAATCTTTTTTAAAAAAATCCTTAGGAGTACTTTTACATACATGTGATAATATGTAATGCAATAATAATAATATAAAACACTCTGGGTATCATCTGCTGCTGTTTCTTTAAATTAAATGTTCAGTTTAATGCATTGGATTACTTGTACCTGGACTTCATATGTATTCAGTTCCTCTTGAAGAATATGTATCCTTTAAAAACATTTCACCAGAATGATAACATAAATGTAGCAGGAAATAACACTACTATTATTAAATATACAAATAATGACTATTGTACTAAAACAGCATATATGAAAAGCAGAGATACTGATACAATTATTTATATAGGAATTTTCATAAAAACATGGTGTAACACTGCTTCGTATTTCTATACAAAATAAGGTTGAACAAAATAAGGTAGAATTTTAATATCCATAAAATTAGGAATGATGCGTCCAAAACTCTATTTCATAAAAATGAATGTTTACATATTTAGTGTATTTCTTACAATTGAAAAGAATAGACAACTTGTATACTATTTTTGGCTGTCAGTATTTCTGAGGAGAACTCAATTGTGCTTATTAACTTTTATGCCATAACTTGACTGCTCTTACTTTCCCATACATGCCAGTAATTATTTCCAGAAGATTCATCATGATCTCAGACAAATTCTTATTTAAATTTTCCTCTGGCTTCTGTGTCCCACTCATACCTGTGCTGTCCTTTCTAGGGATATCATGAATAATAAAGTATTCTACCAGCACCCTAATCTCATGAGGGCGCTTGGGATGCACGAGACAGTGATGGAGGTCATGGTGAACGTCCTTGGAGGCGGAGAGTCCAAGGTAAGGGAGGCCCTTTGACTCTTGGGATGCTGTTTATTGTAACTTCCTGGAGCAAATGCACTGCATGTTCTTAATGAGAATTTCTTAAGTCCTCATAGGACTATGTTTTAAAGAACACCCTTTGAAAAAAAAACAAATAAAATCTTACAGATTGAGAGGTGGAAATGTTTCTGCAGTCATCCACCAGTATCTGCAGGAGGCTGGGTACAGATCTTCCTGCAGAAACTGAAATCCAAGGATGCTCAAGTCCCTTAGATAAAATGGTGGAGTATTTGCATATAACCTATGCACACCCGCCCATACACTTTAAATCGTCACTAGACCACTTACGATACCTAATACAATGTAAATGCTCTGTAAACTGTCGCTGGCACATAGTGAATCCAGGTTTTGCCTTTCAGAAGTTTCTGCAATTGTTTTTTTGTTGAATCTGCAGATGTGGCACCCACAGATACAGAGGGCTGACTGTTTTTCTCTTTGATACTGATAATAGTTTTTCTTATGCCATGAAATTTGCTATCTCCTAAATTATTTATATTTAGCAGATGTTGAGAAACTTTTAAAGTTAATACTATGCTAATTTTGTAAAATTTTGAATTATAAATCCACTTCCATCATATTAGAAGTCCTTAACACAAACAATGCCCCTCAGATCTAAACACTCTCTTGTTTCAGACGACAGTTGGTTCTGCTAAATTCTTGATCTAGACCAAGATTTTAAGGAGATGCTCTATAGTATTTATTCTAAGAGTCTAAAGTGAATTTTTAAGTGATTAAAATTTAAAATAAAGTTCTTCAAGACCAGATGAATAGAGTAATATAACAAATAACTTCATGTAAAACAGTATAATTTCATGACCTCTTATTTTCAAAATGTTTCCCTTTTTTTTGGAAATTTTTAAATATATTTTTCAGAACAGAAATGAGTCCATATTTCTCATGTTCAGTTTACCAGTGAGACTTACAAAGATATTTATAAAATATTCTGTTTAAGAAGGACTTGGAGTCCTTGGGGATCATCTGCGACATACTCAGATAAGATTTGGGTCTCAGGGAAGTTGTGTTTGGTGGGGCCACCAGGCAGACCTTCCGGTGAGGGTGTTCATCACAGGAGACAGGTCACGTGCCAGTCAGGGAAGATGTCAGTTCCTGCAGTCTTAACAACAACACTGACGAGAAGAACATCAGATTAGGTGGTTCCAAATAGTAAGCTGGGTATTTTTCACAAACTGTTTCACTGAACTCTCTCTCCTTTACCTGGAGTCAGTGCTATCCATCTTATTCCAAGTCTACAGAGCATAGTCAGTGTGGCTGCATCATTTCCCAAGGAAGCACAGTGGTAGTGTTAGTCAGGAGTGGTGTAGTGGTAGTGGTAGTCAGAAGCCACAATGGAGCCTACCTCATTCCTAAACCAGGCTCATGCCCCTTTGAGACCTGGGGCTGCAGATTAATTCCAGATCAACCCATCCATGGCAGTGAGGTTTCTAAAACAGTGCCACGCTTGATTCTTGGTCGCTCCAGGACTGGGTGAATCAAAGTCTGGACATTTGGAGGTCTCCCATACCCAAGGCTTGGCAGACATGGGCACATGTGGATTGGCAATGTGATCGGGACTTCAACTTCTGGACTCAATTTTCTGAAGGTCGTTTGCTTTCACAGCTAACTAAGTGCTCTTTCTGTAGGAAATCACTTTTCCCAAGATGGTGGCCAACTGCTGCCGTTTTCTCTGTTACTTCTGTCGTATAAGCAGGCAGAATCAGAAAGCCATGTTTGATCATCTCAGTTACTTACTGGAGAACAGCAGTGTTGGTCTCGGTGAGTGAACTTCTTCATTCAATCTTTAAGATAAAAGAAATACACGTATTACACTTAAAAATTAAACGTTAACGTAAATGCATTTGGAGCAGTGCACTATGCACTGCATTTAGGAAGTAAATTCCAGTGAGAGTGTGCTCTTAGCTGGAATTCATAGATGGCAGCACGAGTCAAGTTTTGATTCATCTTTGTTTCAACTAACAGCCTCACCAGCTATGAGAGGGTCAACGCCGCTGGATGTGGCCGCAGCCTCGGTGATGGATAATAATGAGCTCGCCCTGGCTCTGCGGGAGCCAGATCTGGAAAAGGTAGCGGCACTGCTGCCCCGGGTGTTCGTGTGGGTCACACTTGTTCATAGCTGTTTCTCACGGTATTTAAATATAACTGTACTGTGGTTGCTGTTACACTGCTACAATTACAACATACACTGTGTGTTACACATTTGTCACATGCATAACGTTATAGTTGTAAGCTGCAAAGAACAAGAAATAGGAGATAAGGTATTTCCTCTGATCACGAGTTATTTTTCAGAAAGAGAATCAGCTCTCTCCATACTTGTGTTTTTGTCTTCTCATTGTAATCTGCTGTCACTGTTGCTTTAATTATACCAGTTTCAGTTTGTTAAAAGGTTGTTTCAGCATCTTATATGTACAATTTATATTACTCAGAAGTTTGCATATTACAGTGCAAGGTATCAGTGACATACAAAAGGCCACACACTCTAAGTATATTAAACCACATATATGTTTGCCAAAATATAGATGTTTCCCCACATTTTAATTGCAGTTGCATTCTAAGTGGTCTTCTGGATCTCTCCCTTGCTCCCCCACTTAGCAGCCAGAGGGAACCTCTTGAAAGGATCATATTAATCCTCTGCTCACAACTCTCCAAAGGCTTCCTATCTCACTTTGAGCAAAAACTAAAGGCATTGTAATAGCTCATACCCCATACGATTTCACATAATCAGTCTTATTTCATGTCCTGCAACTCTCCTGGTCTCTCTTTTTGCTCCAGCCACACTGGACCCCTTGCTGTCGCTGGAGCTTACTGGGTATGCTCCTGCCCCAGGGCCTTTGCACTTGCTGTTCTCTCTATTTGCAGTATTATTCTGTCAGACAGCCCCCGGCTCTTCTCCAGACATCCTTCCAGTCATTGCTCCACAGCCGCCTTCTTTTTAGCTCCTCCATGGCCATACTATAGTTTAAATATTTATGGTTTAAAATTATATTTTAATATAAATATGTTTTACTAAAATCATTATATGTTTATGTATTTTTCAAAACGTACTCCTTACTGTAATGTAAGGCCAGTGAGTTCAGGGCATTGTTTTCTCTGTTGCTCACTGCTTTGTCCCCATCTCGAGAATAGCATTGGCACTGGGTGGGCACTCAATGCATGGCTGCTGAAGTCATGAAAAAGTGAGCTCTTCCCCAAATCCTCTGACCTGCTGGTCAAGGACTGTGAAGCCCTGCATCTTTGCCTGACCTCCAGGGGACTTCCTCCCATACACAATCAGAGAGCTCATTATCTACACACTGATAAGGCAGCTGATATTGAGAGGCAGACAATGCCAAACGCTGAGCAGGGTGTGGAGCACCTAGGAACCCTTGCTTACTGCTGTCGGCATGACAAGTGGTTAAGTCAGTTGGAAAATAGTTTGGCAGTTTTTCAATAAGTTAAACATGCATCTGTCATCAGTGTACACCTAGCCTTTCCACTCTTAAATGTCCACACAAAGACATGTACATGAATGCTGATTAATTGCTTTATTCATCTGAGCCAAAAACTGGAGACAACTCACATGTTTATCAGCCGGTGAATAAATAAAACTGGGGTATTTCCTGATGCAGAAGAACACTGTTCTTAGGCTATAAAAATGAATGTAGTCCTGACACATGCTACAGCTCAAATGAATCTCAAAATCATTATTCTAGTTAAAGAAGGCAGGCCCGGAAAGACCCAGACTGGGTAGCTGCACGTGTCAGTGTCCTAGAACACACAAGCTAGCTGGTCGTGGCAGGAGGCAGGTTGTCACGGCTGAGGCTTGCAGGGACGGGTGGACTGCAGAGGGCACGGGGCCTGAGGGGCATGTTCTCAGCTCGGTTACGGGCCCTCTTACAGGGGGATGACTCTCTCAGAGCTCACTGAGTTGATCACACAAAAATTACACCTCAGTAAGGATGATGTAAAAGATTTTTAGCTGTATTATTTGTTTGTTTTTAAGACTGACCTAGCTTGGGACTGAGCCGGGTATAACTTCGGTAAGTTGCTCCTCTAATCACCCGCTGCCGTCAGGAGTGGCTCCGTGAGGGATCTCTTTTAAAACTGGTTCTGTTGTGAAATCTTGCCAAGGACCAGCATTCTCGTAAGACAGAATATTTTCAAAGGCAAAGCTAAGCAGAAATTTTAATGTGTTCAAGAATACAGAAAGGTAGTATTATCCGAAAATTTGGAAGTAATTCACTTCTTTAAAATACCCTTTTGTCTCAGACAGATTCAGGTTTTATGCTGGGCCAGAGGTCATTAAGCATTTTTGAGGTTTACCAAGTATGACTTCTGTGGGTAAAAGTCTCAAGTGATGTGAAATTTAGGAATAGTTTTCTTTCATGGAGTTCGTCCATATACATTTTTACTATGATAGCACTTGGTTATGATTTATCAGTATTTCTTAATTCTAAGGTGTTACTAATGGAAGTTCCTGTCGATTGTCATGATATTAAAAAGAACTTGCATAGATGCATTTGTTTTAAACCATCCTTTGAGGATACCATTTAGCACGTCTAGCGCCAGCATCTAAGTTCTCACAAGGCGGTAATGCTTTCGCTCACCCCCTTTGTTGTAGGTGGTCCGCTATCTGGCTGGCTGTGGACTGCAGAGCTGCCAGATGTTGGTGTCGAAGGGCTATCCAGACATCGGCTGGAATCCTGTTGAAGGAGAGAGATACCTCGACTTTCTCAGATTTGCTGTGTTCTGTAATGGTAGGATGGGTTGCTTTGGGTCTTTAAGGTCCTTACTGAAACTGCATAAAAACAGACGTGTAAAATAGTGAGGCGTCCCAGCGTTTCCGTGGAGGAGTAAACGGGGGTAAAGAAATTGAACATTTTGTAACCAGTAGTTTTTTTCACAGTAATAAAATATTTGATAATATTTATTTTGATCGTGATGCTGGGCTTTCACTATTAAATTAAAATTTTTAGGCACTTGCATTCTTGCTGTTTTATAATTAGATTCTAATAATAGCTAGGATCACACCTTCATTTCCTATAACAAGTTGACAGAAATGAATAATTCATGCCTCCGTCATGCTTTTCTTTACTTTGAAAATTTCAAGTGTACAGAAAGAAATGCACTGTCTCACTAGTTGTCTTACAGAAGCTGGTCATTTGGATTCAGCTCCGACTCTGCTGCTACCTTATTTGGTTTTAGTTATTTTCCTTTAAACACAAAGCAGTTCGTGTCACGTCTGTGTGCTTAGGTCTTCATGTAATCAGCGTTTGTCTCCTCCTGCCCCGTCTGCTGTCAGGGGAGAGTGTGGAGGAGAACGCCAACGTCGTGGTCAGACTGCTCATCCGGAGGCCTGAGTGCTTCGGTCCCGCCCTGCGGGGGGAAGGTGGGGACGGTCTGCTCGCAGCCATGGAAGAGGCCATCAAGATAGCCGGAGACCCTTCTCGTGACGGTCCCTCCCCAACCAGCGGCTCCGGCAAAACCCTGTAGGTTGAATACATACCCTCCTAGGAGTAAAGCGCACTGCTTGACTTGAAGTTTTGCAGGATACAGTTTGCAGTCTCCTAACTGCAGCGTGACCCTCCGGTGCTCATGGTTTCTCCCCTTGAAAATCAGATGTGTTTTGGAAGAATGGGTGGAGGTTGCTATGGTGATGACACTGGATGAACAGAGAGCCCTCGGGAAGATGGCGCGGATTTAGTGGGAAGAAGTGCAGGCTGTAGGGGACGTGCTGTGTGAACAGAGGGAGTTACTGCTGGCGGTGGCAGGTGGGCCTTTGAAGTCGCAGTAGCGTTTGCCCGGAGGCTGACTAGAACGAGTTCTCATGACCACAGTCAGAGAGAAAGAGACTTGGCAAGAGGATGGGGTCTTAACTAAACTGCTGTGTTGGCGGAGCTCAGGAAAGGGGATGTTGTTATTCTGTAGAGGAAAATGCTTTGTCCAGGTATTGGTGACGGGAGGCAGCCGCTGCCTTGCGTTCCTCCATAGAGTGGTTGTTATACGCGTTTCCAGCAGTAAGTTAATCCAGGCAAGTTGCTTCTTACTTTTTTAAATTGGTGGAGGTGAATGTCCTGCTAGGGGCGTTGTGACCACACTGCTAGCACCACTAGTGAAGATATAACAGAATCCAAGCAAAGATGAGCTCCTGCAAATCCTTGGTCTTCCACAGATAGTCCAGGTATAAATGTTCTGTCCACGCCAGAGCCAGGGTTCCAGGCTGGGAGCACTCCTAGAGCATGTTACGTACTTGTCAGTCAGCCACGCAGGAACTAGGGATGTCTTAGTGTCCCTAAGTAGTAGAAAATGCATCAAGAGATTGCTGGTCAGGTACCACAGGGGCCGGTGTGCATCTGAAGGCCTGGGGGACAGCCTTACATGCTAGGAACAATACTGTCCCCAGGCTGTGCTGTCACTCTGCAGACAGCTGAGTCCTGTGGAGGTGCCGTCTGCCGGGCCACCAAAGGAGGCATGACAATCGTCCTCGGCCACCCAGATTTGTCTCTCATCAAGGAGATGATGGAATACTTGGGTTTTTCTTAGAGATGGGAAGGGAGACATCCGATTACTCGGGAGCGGGCAGGTTGGGTAGAGTAGAGAGGGAGGTGAGTGAATGAAATCACGTGTATGAAGTACTCTGGGCAAATCACTGCCCTGGGTGCCTTGTATGTGTCACCTTATATGACAGAGCCTTGCCACCCTGGCTCTGAAGGTATGCTGTTTACGAAAGAAGTCTCAATTTACCAAGTCCTTCCATCAGTGTTTTTCTTTGTTAATATCCTGTCTGTCAGTAGAAATGAGCAGACTCCATCAAATTAGCAATTCCCCTTTTTTCCTTTGGAAGGAATTTTAATATGAAAGTTCCCACTAATGTGTTCTTGGCAATAGAGTCTCAAATCGCATTTTAACCTGCTTTTCTTTTCTTTTAGAAATGTCAGGCTATAATTTAAGCACATTTATGAAACATGTCGGAAGAAGCAGAATTCATTGCCATACTGGTCCCTTTCCTCTGAGAAGTATGTAATGAAGCTGATGTCATTTTATTGCCCTGTTTGTTTTTCTGTTTCTCTTGAAAAACCCATGAAAGTGACCCAGAGGAGGAGGAGGACACAATCCACACGGGGAATGCCGTCATGACCTTCTACTCGGCTCTGATCGACCTGCTGGGGCGTTGTGCCCCGGAGATGCACGTGAGTGCCCCAGGGCCGAAACAAGGGCCCTGGCTTCTGTCTCTGTTAAGATGTCCGTGGCTGGCAGAGATCACAAAAGCGTCCAAAACTGATCATCTTCACGCTCCATTAAAACAGTAACTCTGCAACCTAATTGCTGAACAAGTGTTTGTCTGGAAATGTGTTGTTTATCTGGAAATGAGATTTCGGTATGAGTCATTAATGGAATAGTCTCTGTTCAGTACAAATATATCTCTGACACTCGTATGAGCCTCCCCACACTTGAAGAAGGAAAGAACATCGTTTCCCTCGACAACGCCCTGTCCTGTCCAGTGCACGCGGAAAGCCCCGCCCCTGCCGGGAGTGAAGTCCTTCCTGGGCAGTGCTTCGTCCTAGTGCGGGAGCTGTTGCAGGCTGGCCCCTGTTTGGGGGAGTGGGAGTGGGGAGCAGGTTAGGGGAAGGGAAAGAGCTATTGAGACCCTATTGGTTCGCGTTTTGTAAACTTTCTGACCAGAATGAAGTTGAAGTTCGTGGAGCAGTACTTACTTTCACTCTGTCGTGCATTCTGGGACGTTCTACTTCTTTGTTGTCTTTTGTTCTCTTTTCTTCTGTTATGTGCATTCAAAACTTGATAGCCAGGGCCCGTAAAATTAGCTCCACGATCAATTAGCTTCTGTTGGGAAGCAACAGAGCCTGGAGCACAGGGACCAGAGCTGGGGGAGAAGGCAGAATACCCTCTGAACTGCGCTGAGCGCTGAGCGGGAAGCCAGGGTGACTGTGACAACTTACCACCTTTCTCCTGTCCTTGACTGTGTGGGTTTTTGGGGATTTTTTGTTTCTTTGTTTCTGTCTTTTTCTCTCACACCTTTCCCCCTTTCTGGATGTAATCTTTTGTTGTGAACAGAGAGAAATCAGAGGATGAAGAAATACTAGAATGTTAGAAAACCTGGAGTCTGATTCTTAGAACAACCTAGCTTGCTGCCAGTGAGGTTTTCACAATAGATGAGAAGATTATCAGAAATGCGTGTGCTGGAGGTGATGGCAGACAAAAACTCACAGTATTTGTTCTTTTCCCGTTAAAGTGGAAGGTCAAAGGAATCAACAGAGAAATTACGCTAACAAATCGAAGATTTTTGTTATGTTGTATTAAGGGGCAAAATAACTATGTGACTTAATAAGGACCACCTTGCCTCTTCTGAAATGTATTCATCTTCAGCAGCCATTGACTGAGGACCTCCCAGGTTTCAGAAGCTGCTTATGTCTCACGCCCTGTGATGAAGGAAGTCTCCCGTGTGGTCCAGAGGCTGGTTGAGACCCTTAACTGTGGCAGGTCCTGCATTAGCCCGGGACGGTCCAAAAGGCCGTTAGGACTCGGCTTCACCGTCTCCCCGCGTTACAGACCCACCCTCGGGGTGGGATACAGATGGACACGGTTACATTTCATTACAAAACGAGGAAGAGGCTGAATCAATCATAAATAGTAGTGTATATTCTGAGCCTAAAAATAAGAATTTTTCCTTCACATTACTGTTCATGTTATGGACAACTGTAATAATAGCTTATATTGTATTTAAGTAGAATTTTGAGGGGCAAGCATTCACACACTTATCACAGTCTTCAGGGACTTCAGCACCCCAAAGAGGATAAAACTACGGCGCTCACAGGTGCGCCCGCTGCCCTGGGCTGCAGCCTGTAACCCCTCGGCGTTTGCCAAAGTCAGTGAGAGCTGTGCAGGCCAGTGAACATCTGTAAGCCTGAAACAGCCATTTCTGAGAGAGGCTCAACTTTATTTTTTTATTTTTAGTTTAAAATTTTTAAATTAAAGTATAACTGACTTCCAATATTACGTTAGTTTCACGTGTACGACGTGGTGATTCAGCGCTGTTATAGATCACACCCGTTTACAGTTAGTATAGAACGCTGGCTGTGTTCCCTGTGCCGTACAATACCTCCTTGCGTCTCATTTATTTCGTACATCATAGTTTGTACCTCTTAGCTCCCTACGCTTCTCCTGCTCCCACCTTTCCTCACTCCACTGAAAGCCACTGGTTTGTTCTCTGCAGCTGTGAGTCTGTTTCTGTTTGTGTTACATTCATTCGTTTTATTTTTTGAATTCCACATAGAAGTGATATCATATAGTATTTGTCCTTCTCTGACTTATTTCATTAAGGATAATGCCCTCCAGGTCTGTCCATGTTGTTGCAAATTGCAAAATTACATTCTTTGTTTAGTAGTAGAGCAGCATTCCTGCGGAGGGGTGTGCTCTTTACCTGCAGATGGACGCTGAGCTTGCTCTGCTGTCTCGGCTGCTGTGCACACTGGGGTGCAGGTGTCTTTTTGGATTAGTTTTTTTGTTTGTTTGTTTTCTTTGGATTTATACCCAGGAATGGAATTGCTGGGTCATTTGGTGGCTCTATTATGAAAGAGGTCTAACTTTATATGTATAATTAACAGGAGATTATTGTAGACTTGGATTACTGTCTTTGTTTTCTAGAAGGAATCAGAACATTGGTTTCTCAGAGTTACTCTGTGTTCCTTTGCCTTTCTGCCTGCAGCTGATCCACGCTGCGAAGGGAGAGGCCATCAGGATCAGGTCTATTTTGAGATCCCTGATTCCACTGGGAGACTTGGTGGGCGTGATCAGCATCGCTTTCCAGATGCCGACCGTAGCCAAAGGTAAGGCGAACTTGTGTTCTCTGTCAGGACGTGGGTGAGGGACGCTGTAAACAATGCCGTCAGCACTCACGCTGTCTTTCCCTGCCGCGCAGTTACACTACGGAAGTTTCTTTTTAAAAATGAACTATAAAAGTACATTATTTTATAAAACGCTTTTTTTTTCATTGTTTTCAAACAGCTGTGTTTCCAATGAGATTTTAATTCTTTTCACATGACATTTCGGGCGGTTTCCAGAGAAGAGGAAATAGGCACTTCGGCTGTCTTACGGTCTCTCTCCCAGTGTTCTTTGCTCCCTGGTCTTCTCGGTCCTTCTTGACTGCAGTGCCTCAGTTCTCTCTTCCTGATAGCTTTCACAGTCACTTTTGTTCCCTTTTCAAGACTTCATTGGATATTGTTACATACATCCATTTTTATATAACCTTCTGGTTTTAGGAGAGAACATGATTAGATAGGGAGTGCGTGTTATGACTGTTTGCATCTGTTAATTATGCCCCAGAGGAGACTAGCTCTGAAAACCTCAAGTCTTGAGCAGGGGGCCGCTGTGTAAGCGGAAGTGGCTGACTCTGCTCGCCCGGCGGGATGCAGTGCCGTTTCAGGAGTGCCGCCCACGCAGCCATGTCTGCAGGGCACGTGAGCAGCCAGCGTAACCCAGCGCTCGTCCTCAGTTTGGGGAAAGCTGGAGTTAAACCTGCCCCTTGGCTTTTCGTCTTCCCCACCAGAAACAGTTTCTTTTCCTTGTGTGAATGCAGACTGTCCTCATGTACCTCCCTAAACCTCTCTTCTAACTCATGTTCATTTACTGAACTAGAATGTCTTGTCTTTCCCTACATTCTGAGCCATAAAATTCACAGTCGAAGGAAAGAGATAAGAATCATGCCAGTGACATGTAGATTAGGGAATAAATAAATGCTGAGTTTTGCAGTTAAAATTAGTAACAACAGAGAACCAAGAGCAAGGACTAGAAGGGTGTTTAGACGTCCCTGTCAGAATTGCCCCCAGAGTCTCAGTGTACCTCATCCTCCTGCAACTGTCTGTCTTCACTGGCCTTTTAGATTTTCCAAGTTAGTTTCTTTCCTGTTCTAATTAATTGTGTTGTAATAACATATGATATTTTTGTCATAAATATGCAGTATATTGTCTACCCTGGGATTTAAAGGATTTTTTTTTTTTTGGTGAACTATCACAATCACAATTAAAGTTAATTTTTTAAATGCAATCTATTGGTCATTGTTAAATTACTGCATTAAAAAATTTATTTATTTTTTAATTTATTTTTAACGGTGGTACTGGGGATTGAACCCAGTGCTAAACATGCACTCTACACTGAACTATTCCTAGCCCTGACCTCCTGCAGTTGCTGCATTTTTTTAACCTTTTTCTGTTTATGGAGAATGTAGGCAGAAACCCGTATGTTTTTATTTTGCTGTGATATGCAGTTAAACCAGCTTTAAAACTCAAACCATAAATATTTCTCCTCTTGTTTTAATGACGGGTCATTGGGTCCTGTAAGCATCACCAGTTAGCAGTGATAATTGCTGTGATATGTCCTGTATTTCAGTATGTGAAGTTCGTCTCTAAATATTTTGTACCCTGCCCCTCGGTCCTAGCTAAGGTCATTCTCAGATGTTTTTATCATACTTGTCCCAGAAATAGAGGGTAGCCCAAAATAATAATGAAAGAAGGTGGAGCTGAGAAAGCTGAAGGGGCAGGTATCTAGTGTGAAAGCAGGTGTCCTGCTCCTGCAGCTCTTGGCCCGGACAGGTTGGGCAGACTGCTGGAGGCAGTGGTTTCAGGTGGACGGATGCGTAGTTTGGGGACCACAGGGTAAAGCCCATGCAGCTACCCCCTCGACTCAGTCCAGTCTCCCGAAGTCTGAGAGGAGGCAGTGCCTGGCTTTACTGCCCCCGTGCACCTGAGGACAGAGTGGAGATGGAGCAGCACATCCAGGAGCCCTGGTCACAGGCCCCCTTAAAACGAACAAGTGTCTACAAAGCAAACTGTATTTTAAGATCGATGAGTTGCTCATCATTCCCTTAGGCCCACTCTGTATTCAAACAATAGAATCTTACAACTGTAAATGACCTATAATGTGGTTTTTAGGAAAATTGAGCTGGAACTTCATAGAGATTTTTAGTTGAAAAGTGGAGCATGCTGATTTAATCTGAGAATTAAATTACCTTTGGATGGATTTTAAATCCAGTTTTACTTAGTTTAAATCTAACTGTGCCAATGACTAGATGTGCAACTTGGACAAGTTCTTTAACTTCCCTAACGGTCGGTTGTCATCTTCTGTTAAAGGAGGATAATAATACCACCTGCACAGTGTGCTTGTGAACGCCTGGGAGAGTGTGTCTGTTCCATGCCTAGCACAGTGCCTGACAGCAGCACAAGTGACAGGCGTTATTGTTCTTGTCATTGCAGTTAAAGGGAGGACGACATTAGGTGTATTCGTTACAATTATAAGGAATGGAAGTGACTCAGTATTAGTCTTTAATTTCCTTTAAAACATTGTTATTCGTTCATTTTTGTGATTCAGATATCAAATTGAATCATTGACTATGAATGAAAACAAGAATGTGAATTTGTTCCCTCAGGATGGGTGTGGTCATGTATCCCCTCTCCCTGGGTCCTTCCTTCTTAACATTACATCAGTGTTAAAGATGTTGTGATGTATTTGCAGACTCTCCCAGTGCGTTAGCAGCGGCAGTTGGCATAATTATCACATGATCAGACAGAAAACAAGTGCGTTCCCCAGCATTTTAAATTGGCATGTAATTTCCTAATTCTTCATGTCCGTGATCCCCACGTGACTCTGTGGTTGCACAAAGGAAGTCTCTTACCTCTATAACCAGCAAGCACTGACTATTCATAGAGAAAATAGTACGACTCCCGGATGTGTTTGATATGTTGCTAAATGCTATTATGACTAATGAAATGTGTTTCATTTGAAAGTCAAACTGGTTCATAAAGTCTTTTTCATCATTTTGTAACTGTCTAAACCATATTTGTGTAAATGGGCCACAATTACCAACAGGGTGCGTGCGTTTTATTAGGGTCTTAAAGAGGCTCTCATTTTGAAAAGAGTGAAACCTTGCGTTACATTTGAGCTTTGCAGTATTCACTCCTACTTCCACCACGTGGACTTGGGATGCCCTTTTGTTTCCTCCTCGCTGTCTGGCACAGTGCTGTGTCCTTAGCACGGACACAGGTAACAGATGGATGCCCACGTGACATTTAAATGACCTTGGGTTTAAGCGACAGTGCCGTATTTCCTCAGCCAATTTTCAGCACTTGTTTGTGGGTAGTAGGAGGGCAGGAACTCATTCAAGGGATGACTGTATTTAAAACATGAGGGCTGGAAAGTAGCCATTTGTAATCAGTGTCATGAGTGGCATGACCAGTAACAGCATGTCACCTTCTCTCTTTTAGATGGGAATGTGGTGGAGCCTGACATGTCTGCGGGGTTTTGCCCAGATCACAAGGCAGCCATGGTTTTGTTCCTTGACAGGGTCTATGGAATTGAGGTTCAAGACTTCCTCCTCCACCTTCTTGAGGTTGGCTTTCTGCCAGATCTCCGGGCTGCTGCTTCTTTAGACACGGTAATGACTTCCACAACTTTTGACTCTTCAATCTCTGCTTTATGATATCCTTGCCTCGACCGACTTGTTCATTCATGTATTGTCACCTAATGTTTGTTGACTTACTGTTACGTTTTGAGGCACGCAATGGGTAAACAGAAAATAAAATAGACTAAATCCTCAAGGAATTCACTGAATCGTGGAGAAAATGGACCATCTCAGGAGTAAGACGAGAATTCTGACCAGGTGCCAGGGAAGACAATAAGATGTTCATATCACCCTAATGTGGGAGGTCACAGAGGCTCCTGTCCACCTCTGCGTCGACATAAACTGTTGTGCTTCTCAGTAAAAGCAGTGAACAGTATTAAGAAAGTTTATTGGGAATTGCTGAGTCATACCAGTTACAGTGTCATCCTGGTGTCATCATGGGTTAACATGCACATAGGTTGAAATTTGTCCAGTGGACCCAGTGGCCCATATTGAGAATCTGCCATTATCCATGTAACTGTTCTGCTATGTGAGACGTTGTAAAACAAGCTGAAGTTCTGAATGTTATTCTGGGAGGTATCATCAAACCGCCTTTTATTTGCAGTTAAATGAGTCTTTTTAATGGCAGAGGAAATCAGATCTTGAGTTGGCAATAGCTCCCTCATGAAAGCTATGAGAGGAGAAGTCAAAATAAAACTGAATTTATTTTTCCTTTTTTGGTTGTGTTTGTGTGAAATTCTAAACCCAGTTAGTATAGTTGATGCCATAGTAAGACAGTCAGCCTTTGATTATTGATGCTGATGGACGTGAACAGAAATACAAATAATATTGATAAATAGGTTTCAGAAAGAACTTACGAATTTGAGATCTGTTGTGAGAATAAACTTCTTTCTCTTGCCTCTCCGGGAAAGGAAGGCACTCACGTTCTTTGAACTCATGAGTGTCTTCATCTTTCATCCGTCCTCCCCTTAATAGTTTATTCTAGAACATGAACCTCTTGGCCTTTTTGAAGAGATAGGTATTACTTCATTCGTTTTTTTAATTGAAGTATAGTTGATTTACAGTGTGTTAATTTCTGGTGTACAGCATAGTGATTCAGTTATACACACACACGTATATATTCCTTTTCATGTTTGTTTTCATTATAGGTTACTACAGGTTATTGAATGTAATTCCCTGTGCTATACAGTAGGACCTTGTAGTTTACCTATTTTATATATAGTAGTTAGTATCTGCTAATCCCAAACTCCCAATTTATCCCTCCACCCGCCTCCCCTTCGGTAACCATAAGTTCGTTTTCTATGTCTGAGTCTCTTTGTCTTTTGTAAATAAGTTCATTTGTGGCATTTTTTAAGTTTTCACATGTAAGTGATATCCTGTGGTATTTTTCATTTGTTTTTATCTATTTATGAGCCATGGAAAATTGATTGTTTTCAGTAGTAAAAAAGCACATGAACCACAGTAAATGCCATAACAGGAGTACGTTTCCATATGGCATATCTTTATTTTCTAGATCATGAAATTACGTGTCAGCACGTTGATCCCTTTGATCCCGCGCGGCACAGATGACGGTCTCCTCTCCCATTCCCTGCAGGCTGCCCTGAGCGCCACAGACATGGCCCTGGCCCTCAATCGGTACCTCTGCACAGCTGTGCTGCCCTTGTTGACCCGGTGCGCTCCTCTGTTTGCGGGCACCGAGCACCACGCTTCGCTCATCGACTCCTTACTTCACACGGTGTACAGACTCTCTAAGGGCTGTTCACTTACCAAAGCTCAGCGGGACTCCATTGAAGTGTGTCTGCTCTCCATTTGTGGGTAAGTGAGTGGGCAGTGACGTCTATACCAAGTTTCTCCTTCTTTAAGGAAGAAAATTTACTCTGCACCCTTGACAAATTGTCATGAAATTTGGCAACAATTTCTGGACAAAAAAATGAATTCATTCTATGGACTTTTGTGTCCTGAGGCTTGATACTTGCCGGTGCACCCTCGCTCCTGGTCAGGGTCAGGAAGACTCCTCCACGACTTTCTGGGCATCCGGCCATTGGATGCCGTGTTGGACGAGGATGCGCTTCTGGGTGCTGGTGGGGAGGTGATGATGTGAGGAGTCCCTGGCCACCTTAGTGTAAGATTGTAGACTCTCCCCTTTTGACCGTGTGTGATGGTTTTAACTCCTCTTCCAGAAGAGAAGAGGAGAAGGGAGACTTAATAAAGATACAGTATAATATTAAAGCATTACCTGTGTGTGACAGTGATGAAGACTCCTTCCTCCAGCCTGGAAAGCCACTTCCTGGAGACAGAGGTGTTCGGAGGTCTTCCGGTGAAAACCAGAAGCATGTCCTCTCCTTTTGAAGTTCTGGCAGTGCAAGTGGCCATTTCTCAGACCGTTGCTAGGGTAGCGGTTTCTTTCTAGTTGACAGGAGCCCTTGTGGGGTGAACGCTTGCTGCCAGCCAGCACGTTGTGAAGGGAAGGTCTCTCTCACTCATGATGGAGTGAGTGATGGATTTAGAAGCCAGATGGGGCTGAGAGAGATTAAAAAAAAAAAAAGGGAAATTACTTTATAACTTCCCTGACCCTACATTTCTGTAAAATGGAATCAAAATACTGATTTTGCGGATTTTTTTTCTAAATATTAGGTAAGATGAAGCACTTAGGGTTGCCCAACACAGTGGATGTTCACTGTGTGTTCATTTTCTTTCCTTCCTCTCTGGCAAGGTTTCTGTCTCAGTCTGTTTCTCTCCTTCTTTCTGCTCCTCATCTGGTCCCTGCAGACCCTTCGCACCCACTGCAGTCAGGGAAGAAGCACTTACTAAATTAACAGGAGCAGTGGGGTCTGTAGCTGGGAGTGGTGGGCAGGGCAGGCGCAGAGGGAAAGCAGCTCCTGTAGCAAATGAGGACTGGTCTGTAGATCGGGGGCTTGAGGTGAGCCGGAGCCTTTTATAAGGTTCTGTAATAACTATTGGTTAACCTTCGGATTAGAAACCCCTAAAATTAGCATCATCTGAAGAGACACATAGGTCCAGGTTCTTGGCGTGTATAATCAAATGAATTGTCTCCTTAGCTTAAACATCATCAAATGCCCGTTGTTAAAGCTAGCTCTGTTCCCCCAGCCAACTGAGACCTTCTATGATGCAGCACTTACTCAGAAGATTAGTGTTTGATGTTCCACTATTAAATGAACATGCAAAGATGCCTCTTAAGGTAAGTGCGGGAAACGTTTGTCGTGATTTGCTTACTGGATCCTCCGACTTTGCTTCCTGTTATAATACGTACATATATCGTATTTTGATGCTGGAAAAACCCCAGTTATTGAAATGGGCATGTAAGTTATGGATACGTGTACCTCAACTGAAAATAAACAGTGAAAGACCAGAGAAAGGCTCAGGCTGATTTACTGTAAGTCAGTGGAAATGGAAACCAATGGGAAAAAACGGGCCACAGGGGAAACGTGAGCCAGGACATTCTCAGGCTGTCACACGTGGCGCGAGGCCTGGCCTCCTGTGGCCGCCGCCTCCAGAGATAAAGTGCAGGCTTTAACGGCGCTTCCCAAGTTGGTAATCAGATGACAGCCTCCAAACACCGTTTCATGAGGTTCAAAGGTGGTCTGTCTGTATATGCTGTTACACTCTGTCAGAGAAGGTAGGAAGGTCACTGCATTTTCTCCACCCGGCCTCGTCGTTCTGTTCGTGAACAGTCTCGTCTCATGCTGTCTTACTGACTTGGGGATATTTTCCCATCACCTGACACCCTGCTCCAGACTCAGGGTTAAGGTATTAGGTGTCTGCTAATACATCTGGCAGTGCGGTCTGTGCGTGGAGGCCATTGTACGGTTGCGGATTTTTAAAGGCGGCCGCCCAGCTCTGCCGACTGTTGAGCTTCATTTTTCCCTCTTGGCCACCCAGGAGTAATGCTGCAAAAGGAGGCCTGAGGTAAAAGTGAGCTGCTATTAAACTAAGCACACCTGGATATTTAACAAAAACAGTCTTTCTCTATAAAAATTGATTTTGCTTTAATAAATTTAGAGAAATTAATGAATTACACAAAGTATATTATACCCTTGCTGAATATCCCATTTTTACAGTTTTTATCACCTAGGATAGTGCTTGTCATGCAAAATTTTCTTGATACAAATAAACTGGACCCTGTAAAAAGATACAGTAGCATTTTATGTGATAAAGGTCTTTTTTGCATTATAGATATTTCCATGTTACTCCAAGCAAATTAGTTCCCTGTATTTCATCATTTGAGATTCCTAAATTTTGTGTGTATGTGTGTTTTGTAACTGAGAGGGAAACCAAACAAGAAGAAATATTTCTACAGTAAGAGATTAGTTAGCTTTAATAAGAGTAATCCTTATTAATTTATTTTCCTTCTTAGATATAGGAAAGAGAGTTCAAAAATTTATAGTTGATTCAAAGATCACTGTATTAATTTGGCAAATAGTTGTGAATATTTCTTGGTTTATAAATCATGAATAAATTATCCAAAGAGCTACCAAGAGATTGAAACATTCTATTGTTGCCTTTGAATTTCCAATTTAGTCCTACAAAATATTTATAAATAAAAGCTTAAACAACATAGACATTCAGTAAGATAATAAATTACATCCAGAACCACCCAAGATATGTAGATTAAGAAATTTTTGGAGTAGAGCAGTTTGGGAAGTTTACTTAGAAATGTCAGTTCTGAAGCAAATAATAAAGTGTGGAGATTAAGGACAGGCAGAGAAGAAGCAAAAATATTCAGCACTGTTGTTCCCTGAGAATGCACATCTATGCTAGAGATACTTACATGTGCCTTTGGGTCACCCTGACTTCAATCCCTTCGTTACCTGCATGGATTCCAGGGGATAACAGTTCATAGACTTCTGAGCATATGATAGCAACTGAAGTAGAACCCAGGAATACACAGATAACTAAACAACCTCATAAAGAATGCTGTTCAAGATAGAGTTATTTGTGAAATTGAATGCGTGGTCTTCATACTGTGATCAGAGTTAAATTTTAAAGAGACATCATATGCAAGGGAATACTATTCCAACCCAGAGAGTTCCTGTGGGCTCGAATGGCTTCGTTTCAGTTGGCCTTATTGCAGGACCTTAGAATGTCGTTTGGGAGGAAATGAGAAAAATCTAAGAGGTGTCCTTAGCTCAGTGCTTTTATAATTGTTTTCCCACCCAGCTGCTGACAAATCATTATGAAAGATGCTGGAAATATTACTGCCTGCCTGGAGGGTGGGGAAACTTTGGAGCTGCCTCAGAAGAAGAACTTCATTTATCAAGAAAGTTGTTCTGGGGCATTTTTGATGCACTGTCTCAAAAGGTAATTTAATATTTTGTGGGTTTATTTGTGTAATAAAATAATGTAAAAGTCGTAGGCTCTTCATAAGAGAGTATTCCTAGTGGAATGGTGGGATGCTATCTTTGCTTTTCAAGATTGACATAGTTTTAATTTTCCTCTTAATTTATAACACATGTTGAAAATGCAATTTATATTGACTTTGCATAACATTATGGTAACATGTCCCTTGTGATTGTAATACTTTCTGGTTTTAAGATGGCTAAGCATTTTGGAAAATGAGGTACATGGGTTGATAAATTTCTGGTGCACTTGGATTTACTTGGACTCAAACCCTCCCTAGTTAGTCGCCTCTCCAATCTCATAAAGCCTGAAGAAATCCTATCAAACGTAAAAATATGAAATACTGAGTCTCATAAAAGTACCATATTCCAGTGGCCTTACTGACTTCGTGCTTCGCTGCTGTGGAGATTGAAGTGCCTGCACTCAGTGATGCTCAATGCACGTGGCGTTCCCTTTCAGTTGCCATGTGTATGAATGAACAGTTCATACACTTTCAGACGATGGGAGCGTAGTATTTCAGAGAGAAGCAGGACAGCGTGCTTTGTATGCTTACACTTAAGTTAGTAACCAAAATCAATTTGAATTTGCAAGCAGGCATTGTCAGATGACTGAAATAGTGTAACCAGAAGTCCGTTACATGATGAGGGAGTTTTATCTGTGATTACATTTGGTAGATACTTTTTGCTGCTTTTTCTTGCTGAATTGCCTTTGGTAAACCAAGAGCCCTTTTAAAATAACATGTAGAAGGTAATTTTAGATGAATTAGCAACTTTAATTGAAAACTGATCCTTTGAAGTGAGATAACTTAAATAATTACTATTTTTGATTTTTTAAAAATCTACAAATACAAATTTAACTAATTATGTAACTAATATACAAATACTTTGCGAAAGTTTTGATTATGCATGTTTCCTATAGAATTTCTTTCTCAGTTCAGAGTTTTATTTTTCATACCTTTGTAATACAGTACAGATTGTTAAAATTTCTTACTCTCTGGGATGTTACGCTACAGATTGTTAAAATTTCTTACTCTCTGGGATGTTACGCTTTAGGTATTTTTCATGTATAGGCTTTATAACATGGTGCAGCAATGATCTGTAGCTACCTGGAAGGATCATATCGTTGAAATTATGTTTATGTTGTAAGGACATGTTATACACTTAACAATAGTCAAGGTCACTTCATTTCGAATATTGGAGAATAAACTTTTAGAGAAGCAAAGATTTGATTCTTCTTACGGTACAATGGCAATAAAAAGCTTCCATTTCTCCTATGTTTGATGGGATTTCAGGCTGTATTTTCCATTTTCCAGAAAAAGATACTGTTGGGGAGTTGAGTTAGCCCAGGATAATTCATATTTTCTCCTACAACATCATATCAGCTGCAGGGATCAGGCTGACAACTTTTGCTACGTAGTCATGGAGTATTTATTTTTTCGGTCCTCCGTTTCTTCCCAGAAATATGAACAAGAACTTTTCAAACTGGCACTGCCTTGCCTGAGCGCAGTTGCAGGAGCTTTGCCCCCAGACTACATGGAGTCAAATTATGTCAGTATGATGGAAAAACAGTCATCAATGGATTCTGAAGGGAACTTTAACCCACAACCTGTTGATACCTCAAAGTATGGACTCTTTCTATTGCAGCAGATTTTTATTGTAAATGATGTGTGAAGTCTGAAATTGAATAAGGTACTAAAGTGAACTTTCTCTAATCCATGCCCCCTTTGAATTGGTATCCTTTTAATAGGGGTCCCTGGACTTGATGCAATGATGGTAGCAATAATAATGGTTATACAAATATCAGAGGTAGATAAGATGTATCGTCTAAGGGATCCCCCTCTTAACGCAATCAGGATTCTCTGTGTGTAACCACGTGGTAAGCTCTGTAATAATGAGAGTCAAGGAAGTATATCAGTTACATTTTTAGTTGAAATTTTGCCCTAAATGTTTATTAATCATTGCAGCCAACCCGTGTAGAGTCTGTGGCTCGGGGTGCTCCCAGCATGCAGCGCAAAGCTGTTTCCGTGAGCCGCAGGACATCACTTCACCGTCACTACATCGAGGCCTTAGCAAGGCCTAGGGTTAGCAGCCAACGTTCAGCATCGTCAAGCGCAGCATGAGAGTGCAGGGAACGTGAAGTGAGAACATTTGCGGACAGTTCAGCATGCGGTCAGAAGGCAGTGTGACAGCCTCAACCACAGATCACACGTTGCTTAACGTCAGGAAGCTTCTTCCACGTACCTACTTGCACAAGTTGTTCTACAGATAGGGCGTCTGGGCACGGCAGGGTTTGGAGTCTCAGCACTTCCGTTGTTGTTGTTACCGTCTACAAGTAGGACCCTGGTCTCCCACTTGCAGAGAAGCGGCTGTTCACGCCACCTTGTCTTGCCCGTTCCTTGGTGACTCCGTGAGATCAGGATTAGCCTGGTAGTCACTTGATAGTGAACCGTCCTGGGAGTCTGAATGTGCTGGGGAGTTCAGCTTCCAGGCCTCTGGGTGGCCCCCCAGCTGGTTTAGCTTTCTACCAGATCAAAATTCAACCCAAGTGGTATGCCATTAGTTTGATAATGCCATAAATTTGCATGTTTGGTATTTGATGACAGTCCTGTGAGAGAGACTCCACCCACCCAGGGTTTGGCTTATGTGATTGATCCTTTGTGTCTCTTCTAAAGTAAGTAAACCAGAATATCACATGTGCACATTGCTACATGGGTAAGTTTGTGGTTTGCTCACATACCATGTCATCCAGGATTTTAAAATAACATCAGAACAATGTCATGACTTCGGTGTTGATTAATAACATCCTATTAGTTAATAAACGTTGGGCATGTACACTAATTTACCTAAGCGTGCCCCTTTGGGGGCCTCTTAACAGGTTAGGTTTGCATAGTAATGTCAGTAATTTCTACATTTCTGTGATTTTTACATACTGTGTTTTAAGTATGTGTATGTCCTGTCGTTCAGTTACTAACTGATAACATTGGTGGAAAAGAATAGTAAACCATCTCATTATTCTAGGTTTCCCTTGCCATTCTATTCTCAAAGTTAATTGCATTCACATATTTTCATTCGTGAATGGAATTACATGCATATTTAATTTTCCATTCATAGACCTATGTGATATTCCCAAGTCTTAGATTTACCATCAGATTTACCATCAGACCTGGTCACCAGTTGCATGGACTCAGCATTTGTTCAAGGGATTAAGTATTCATTTAAACAGGAAAGAAATCAAGAAGAAGTGTTACAAAATCATAAAGCATGAATCGGTTAATTACTTTTTTCCCTCTAGTGCACACTAGTAACATTTAGAATTTATGTATCGACCATTAACATTTAAAATCATTAACACACCACTAGTTGTATGAAATTAATGTAAAATTTACAAAATGTAACTGGTGAGATTTCAGCAGTCTTTTACCCATTTATAGTTGTAGCAGAAGAGACTTAAGTCAAAAAGGAAAAATAACTTCACAAGAATAACGAATGTGGGAAAGAAGTATGTCTAAGCTTGTTGAATCTAACTTTATCTTCATTCAGATTTTTTAAAACTTTTGGTATAATGTATTGTCCTCGTCTTTGAATACATTTTAATTATTTTTACTTATTCTTTGTGTAATTGTTCTTGTATATAACTTACATGAAGACATCAAGGATGAATCAATATAAGATGGGCAGATAGAACATTATCTGCTTGATTTTTCTTATATTGTTCCTACAATATGGAAAAGTTAGACCTTGTTAAAACAGTTTAAGTCATGCATTGAATGGGATTTAAGCAATCATAAGCTGTGAGTAAATTATTAATATGATTCCTTGTAAGTCCTGTGAAAATCAAGCCTTTCTTTGTTTGTTTTTCTCATAGTATCACAATTCCTGAGAAGTTGGAGTACTTCATTAGCAAATATGCAGAGCATTCCCATGACAAATGGTCGATGGACAAGGTAAAAGTCAGAATGTCCCTTTTATTCATTAGTGAACGTACCTAATGACTGGCCATGGCTCAGACATTTCTGACCATGACAGTTTTCCACTGAAAAGTGAGAGCTTCAGATTTGGAAAGAATGTTTAATTATGATATGTTAAAATAATATTTAGCCTAATATAATATTTAGTTCTGCCACTGATACACATATTACACATACACAGATAAGAATATTTGAGTTCATAAAAAAGCACAGTGCTAAAAGTTCAAAAAATATATTAGTTAAATCATGTATGTTTCTAAACATACATCTTTTTGTGGGAGTAAAAAGTAATAATCATCAAGGGCTTCAGTAAGAAACGGAGAGTCTGGGTCCAGAAATCTTTTAAGGGAACTTTAGCTTTATGTGTAATTTTATATTAGATAAAGTCTTGAAAATCACTTATCAGGGTTTAGTGATTATTTGCACCTTCTGCTCTTCTGACTTACTTCTTACTACTAAGTAGGTCTGTGGTTCACTTACCTGGGAAGATGGCAGGTTTTATTTGTTTTGTCAAGAAAAGAAAACCATTTTATATATAGTAGTTTGTATCTGTTAATTCCAAACTTGTAATTTATCCCTCTTCGCCTTTCTCCTTTTGTAAGTGTAAGTTCGTTTTCTAAACTACTGTGTATAAAATAGATAAACAACGAGGTCCTACTATGCAGCACAGGGAACTGTATTCAGTATCTTGTAATAACCTACAATGGAAAAGAACCTGAAAAAGAATATATGCGTATAACTGTATCACTAGGAACTAACAACACAACGTGGTAAATCAACTAGACTCCGATGTAAAAAAAAAGGAAACCAACCCGAATGAGAGAACTGAAGCAGACGCGATCTGTGACACAAGTCCTGCCTGCATATCAAGACGCTTTTCTGGAGGAGATGTCATACCAGAGCAGTTACATTTAAGTTGAACCTCGTTAAACTTGAGAGAGGATGGTGAAAATAGACTTGTCAGAGGGATTAAGCTGAGACGATGCAGGAATCTAAAATAAGCATGTACTGATTTGGCGAAGTGAGAATCAAACAGCAGAGGGTCCAAAAGCTGCCTGTGTTACGTAGCGACCCAGCGTCACCCTGTCAAGCTTCACGTTCTTGCCCTGGCCAGCCAGCCCTCACTCCCTCTCAGAAACCCCCTTTTTGTTTTGTTGAGCCTGTGTCTCTTTGTTCAGTAATTTAGTGGATTTACTAGGTTAGTCAGTAGGAGTTAAGTGCCTGTTTTATAAAAAGATTCCAGTAGGTACTGAGCTGGCGGGGGTGATGAGGGAGAGGAAATTTACAGGAAGACCGTCCTGAGCTCTTCCAGTCTCGTTACCGCATAGACAGACGTGAAACAAGACAGGGAAACGGTGATATGTGCAAAATTACATGGGCAGTAATGGAGACGAATGTACTGAAGGTGACTGAATGTAGGATTGGCAAAACAGGTAGCATTATTCAGGGAGGCTTCCAAATAAAGCAGCTGCCCCGAATCTTCTGTTTCAAATGAGCTCTCACATCCGCGTGTCACAGGACGCTGCAGCCTGAGCTTCCTCTGGGTCTGTGACCTGGTCTCAGACCTGACTAAGGAGGACTGGGCACTTTCGTCTCTGGAGGAAAGAGTTGCTCCAGGTGGTTGCTCGATATCATATTGACTAGGGAGGAAGTCTGTACACTGACTTATGCTGGATAAAATCCCAAGCAATCCTTGTCTTGGTTCATTTTAGATTTATTTTATCAAGTACACACTTAAACACATGCACACCTACACCCTCTAAAATTAATGCCTATAAAATGATTTTGAATTTTTTTAGTTGGCAAATGGATGGATTTATGGAGAAATATATTCAGACTCATCTAAAGTTCAGCCATTAATGAAGCCATATAAGCTGTTATCTGAAAAGGTGAGGTGTTTATTTTGTTTTATTATATTTTGGGCTATACAGTTTTAATTTGAGGGGGAGAGTCTTTTCTTTGCTATGGAAATTTCTTACTAAAATGTCTTCCTTACTTTGAATATACTGTTTTTACCTTTTCTCAAAGGTCCCAGTTTTTATTTTTTATCCTTTGTCTTTTTCTCTGCAGTCCCCTTTTTTGTCAGTATTTAATTGGTTATTTTCTTCCCTATTTAATATTTTTCTGTTTCTTTTAGATTTTTATTCCTCTCCTATATTTTTAAGAACTTTAGAAAATTTTCTTAAGAGTTTTTTGATGAGGAATAATGAGGTAATCTATTTTGATACACTTATTACTTGTTTTTCATGTATCTTACTTCTTTGGAGAGAAATCAAGATCTCAGTAAATCTAGTGAAAAGAATTTTCTAGCTTGGTGCTTAGGAAGGAAGTTACTTCTCTGTTTATTCAGATGGTAGAGAAGCCTTCAAGCACGTGCCATACAATCTGGCACTTTTTCCTAATTGTGTTTCTCCTTTCTAGTTTCTGTCTGAAGAACCAGGAGCTGGGAAACTAAAGGGAATTAACCTCATGCTTAATAAGCTAGGATCCCTCTTAGAAGCCAGACTCCATCTCAGCTCACACTCTGCTCTTCAGAATTTTTACGTTCCTTTTTTATTTTTAAATGATGACAATCAAAAAATTTTAAGTGAAGGCGGAGTATTTCAGAACAAAGCATTAAATACTTCTTTTATTTAGGTTCATAATGCCCCACCCTTTTCTTTCTCTTTTTTTTTCTTCTTTTGCTTTTTCTTTCTTTTTCTGTTCTTTTCTTTTTTGTTTTTGTTTTTGTTTCTAGGAAAAAGAAATTTATCGCTGGCCAATCAAAGAATCTTTAAAAACTATGCTGGCTTGGGGGTGGAGGATTGAAAGGACACGGGAGGGAGACAGCATGGCCCTTTACAACCGGACTCGTCGCATTTCTCAGACAAGCCAGGTGAGGGTCACGGTGTTGGCTGCATTGTTCATGTTCTTTTAAAGTAATTCCAATAGTTCATTTGATTACTATGTTTTCCAAAACAGCTCATTTGAAAATTCTGAGGATAAACATAAAATTTAGAAGAGGGGAAAATTCTGTTCCTTTGTCTTTACTTTTACGTGCATTTAAGTCTTGGTTAACGCACTGGAATTTTGTATATCATGTCGTGCGTCTGACAGTGTATAAAGAAGTCCCCAGTGACGGAGTCTTGAAGTTGCACTCATGAAGGGTGTAGCATGTGTTCCTCACCTCCAATTAGGTCGTCTGGAGAGCTGGTCTCCTTTCCTAAGCTTGGTTCTTGGGATCTGGATCTGAAACCTTCATGGATGTTCCATTTGAGTGAGCCCGGGCACCTGCCCACCGACGCAGAGAGGATGTACAGCCGGCCAGGCAGAGCCGCCGTCATAGGGCACATCCCTGGTCACTTCAGGGAGGTCCTGCCAGCCAGGTCCCAGCTCGGCCTGGCTGTGGGGCTCAGTGCTCTGATGGGAGAGAGAGGACAGCCTTGACCCAGAGGACCTAGGGGTCAAGGTGGGGACCAGATACCAGCTGGCCCTATCATTTCCCCTGGGAGCTAAACTTGCCATTGTCCCTTTTCAGACTGCTTGGGTCACTGTGTTTGGTTTAACCAAAGGAGTAGATTGATTATTGCCATTTTACAGATAACATTTTTGAAAAAAGAAAATGAAGGGACTGAAAGTCTGTGCTCCACCTGCTTTGTATTTGGTATATACTGTTAAATAGATTAAGTGTGGTACATAAGCTAAATATGATTTGCAGATATTTTACGTTAAATTCTCTCAAGTATCATGAAGGTGGAAGCTATAAAAGCACATTTTACCTTTTTATCATGTGTGCACACATTTCTCACTAAATTATACTCTGCTTTAATCTGTTTGAGCAAAGATTGAGCACAAACTGAGTTCCAGGCAGTAGGAATACAAAGATAACAAGAGCCAGTCCTAACCACTCACAGTTTGGTCTTAAGAGACAGACCTCCTACAGCAGTACAGTTTAGGCTGGTGGTCTGCACAAGATACGCGGAGTGCAGAGAATGTTACGATCTCTCTTTTTTTTCCTATAGGTTATATAGGAAATAAGGAAATTATCAGATATGGAAGTAACTTGAAGCTTTGCTAGGAAACATAAGGTCGATTTTCCCACTCCCCTTAATAGCAAAAACTATGTGCTCTAATTTAAAGTTGTGTATATTGAATGAGAGCTTACCCAATGAAACAATAATGGTGCCAGTCCTCTCAGCCAGCACTGAAGACTAGAAATAGTAGGAGGCAGACCAGAAAAGAGATTGTCTATTAGCCGGAAAAACCGGGCCTGTGTACCCCGGCAGGAGCACAGCCCGGGGTGTGGGGGTGTGGTGGGGCGGGGAAGGGCAGCAGCGGGGTGAGGGTGGGGGTGGGGGCTCCATCTTCCTGTTCCTGCCTCTCCACACCTCTTCCCTGGCCCTCCTGTCAGCGCGGGCGGGCAGGGCGGCCTGCTGAGCGTGCCTCCGCCTGTCCTAGCTCTAGACTTCTTCTAGAATGCCAGGGAGGTGAGAGAGCCAAGGGCCAAACCACCGTTCTAGCCATGCTCACCTGGAGAGGAAATAACTGGTAGAGTTCACGCTTTTGCAGGTAACCCATATGGAAACTTCACGAGCTCCACAGTGGTGTGGGGTCACGTCAGATAGAGAATTTCATTACAGATTTAATAAAGTGATTCTAAAACATCGAAAATTCTTACAGACTCTGTAAATTGTAATGCATAAGCCATAACCAATCCATCTTCAGAAAAGGATTACCTTTTCTTTAAAACCCCAGCAAAATCATAATTATGTTTTGCTGAATTTCAATTGACCTTTCTCAAGATTGCTTAAAAAAACTGTGTATTTCCTCTCTTCCTTACTCCCCCTTAGCTCCTAAGGTAGCTTTCAGTGCCCATTAAACCCTCAGTGAGCACTATTAACCGATACCTGTGTAACCATCTCTTAAGTCTTACTGATCTGTAGAGATAAGTGTGATGTACGACACACACTGTTAAGGCCCCTCCATCACTTCACAATGCGAGGAGGTGCTTATGCCCAAGGCACCGAGGCAGAGTGTACAGATTCAGAGGGACGGCTCTGGAGGGGGACCGCTGGACTTCAGTCCTGGGACCACTGCTTCCTAGAAATGTACTTCATCTGTTTGCCTCAGTGACGGCAACTCTTATTATTATCACCATTATTTAAACATTTTTAATGCCAGAGAGCATTTCTTCAAAGGTAGATAAAGCCTTTATTTAGTTTGTAGTACATTGACCTTTTAGTAGTGAAAAAAATAGGAATATTGGTATCAGTGTCAGAAATGCAGAGTAACAAACGCCACAAATACACTTACAATCCTTGTTATTTTCACTCCACTGTTCTTTAAACATAAACCAACATTATCTGAAATGTTAAAATCATTTCTTAATTGCTAACCTTAATTATATTGTTTGATAATAATTTCGCCAGACTTCTCAGTGTCTTTTCCACTCTGCATTACTGATTGCCCAAGTGATTACAAAGATGCTTTCCATGGTGTAACAGGTACACTCCTTTACTTGGGTAAATGGGGGAGCACTTTTTGCGGCATCCCTGTGTAGCGGGGACCGTCAGTGGAGGTGCTGAGATGGCGTGTGGATGTGGCTCTGGAGCTAGATCTACTCCGCTTCCTCCCTCTGCGCTCAGCCCGCCCTCAGTCAGGTGTAAGTGCCACTGCACAACCCAGCGAGGCCGGGCACGGCCTGTCTGGGTCAGACCCTGGCCTCACCACGGAGTCACCAGCTTCTTTGTGAGCTTGGGCAAGCTGCTCAACCTCTCTGTGCTGCAGTTTTCGCTTTTTTAAAATGAAGCAGACAAGAGCATCTAATTTAAAAGATGGCTGTGAGGATTAAATGTTGTAATGCTTATAAATCACTTAAAAGAATGACGATGTTAGACCTAATTATGATCATTGTTATCTTTTGTGGCTCAGTAGCATTATGAATGTCTTTTGTTTGCCGTGAACAGCACATGAATCATGATTCCAGGGAATTTACCACTCGATTAGGCCCTTGTAATCTGCGTGTGAAGATAGCATGTGGGCATGGGTGAAGCCAGTGACGGCCTGGTAGGGTGTAGACTAGAGAGCACAGATACCGGTGGGGTCAGCAGTGACAAGATGCTCGTTAGAGAGGGGCTGAGTGGCTGTGTTTCGACTTCTTGGTGGTCATCTCTCAAGTTAGCCTAAAAGGAGAACGTTTCTCACAACTTCAAGCATATTCCACAGGTTCTGAATAATTCCTTACTTACTCCCCAATTTTAATTTATTTTCTTATATCTGGCTTTTATTACATACGTATGGTATAAACTATTTAACAGATTTTAAAATTAGCCTATAACCTGAGAAGGAAAGGAAGATGGGAGTGAAACTCTGGAACGTGTTTTCCATCTTGAACTGAAAGGCAGGCCAGGACAGAGGCATGACTCATTTCTTCTTTAAGCAGACGTTTACTGAGCACCTGCTGTGTTCTGTGCACTCTGTCAGCTTTTCAGATGGGTCAGTGAACAGAATAGACCAAAACCTCTGCTCTCATGGAGCTGACATGCCAATGGGGAAAGTAAGTGATAGAAGTAAATGACATACTAGGTCAAAATAATATTAAATGTTATGGAAAGAGAAGACGGCGTGGAAAAGCAGGTTGTGCGTGCATGGGCGGGGGAATTGGACGGTATTTGGGGGTGAGCTGCAGTTTTATACAGGGTTATCAGTAGATTTCATTGAGCTGATAAATTGAACAGACTTGAAAGTGGTGAGGGAGTTACACGTATTTGGGGGAAGAATGTTCCAAGTCATGCACATGAATGCTCTGAGTTGGAAGTGTGGCCTGGGACATGAGGGTCAAGGAAGCCAGGGAGGTTGGAGCTGAGTGAGTGACAAGGAGACGGGGAGATGGGAGGAGGGGGTCTCAGGAGCCAATCAGGTAGCACTCGGGGGACATTTTAAGACATTTGATAAGTGCTTTGGAGTCAGAAGGAATTACTTTAAAACCTTGCTTCTACTGTTGACTACACGATATGACTGTTAGAGGTATTTAATTCTGAACCTTTTTTTTCTCAGTTTAAAATGGCAAAAAGGAATATCTACTTTTCAGAGTTGTAAAGATTAAATGAGATAATCTATGTCCCTTGAAAATAACCATTCACATGGTGGTTGATGTTTGTTATGTTATTATTGCCAGTAAGGTGAGAGTTAATTAAATTCAGAGATGGTATGTATTCCAGGTTAACTTGAAATTCTACAAGACTGGCCAGTCTTCTGGTTTCTGTGTATGTAAAGGAAAGAAATGGGTCATGCAAAACACGAAAATAATCTATCTCTGAATAAACAAATATTTACTTGTGTTCTTTAAACCAGCTTCAATAACTTACTCTAAAGCTAAAAGGACATAAATTTCTGTCATATAAGGAACAAGGTCAAAGAAGGTATTAAATACTGAAAATTTTATTTTAAGGACAAATAAAGGTATCGCTGTCAGCTCTGTTCTATTCATTCATTCAACAAAATTTGCATGGAGTCTAATACTTTTTAAATTAGTTTTAAGGCATGTTTGCCGTATTTCATTATCGATGAGATTGGGAATCAGTTTGTAATCCTAAAGTTGATGAGAGATGGCTGGGGCCTGACTCTGAGAATACTGAGATGAATAGGCCTGCAGATTTTACAGTGGAAAGGTTTATAACTCAGGGAATAACATAATGAGTATTTGGAAATATAATTCCAACAACTGAGTAGAGAATGAATCAGAGGAGGAGACTGAAGGCAGACAGACAGACTCCTCAGGAGGAGATTGTATACATCCCACAGAACAAAACAAAAACCTTGAATACCTGAGTTAGGGCAAAGACCATGGCGATGGAGGGAGGTGGTGTACCCCAGAGAGACTTTGCGGAAGAGACAGGACTGACTGATGGAGGAGGCGGGTGAGGAGATGTGTTCAGAGGTGGTTGCCGTGGACCTGGACTGGGCCGCCAGGTGGGAGGGGCGTGTTAGGTGAGGTAGGAGCACAGCCGTGCCGGGGGCAGGAGGGAGACAAGGAGAAAATAATGCTTTTGATTTTAGCCATTGTGTTAGGCAGAGTTCTGGCTTCCAAACAGGATTCCCAGTGGCTGGAATCTTCGTATACTTCATATATGTCGCTTTCCTTGGGCTTTGTCAGTGTGATTGCATTTGCCAGTGTGATCAAAGTTAATGACCCTGAGAGGGGAGAGGTTGTACTGAATTATTGGTGGGTCCAGTGTAATCAGAAGGATTCTTAATGTGGGTTAGAAAAGACAGGGAAAACATTCGTCCTTACAACTTCTAGAAAGGACATAGCCCTGCTGATACCTCGAGTTTAGCTAATTGAGCCGAGTCAGACGTCTCCTAGTTTGTGATGTTTTTAGCCAATTTCCCACGATTGCTTCCAGCAGCAGTAGATTAATACACGTATGGAGTCCCCAGATGGAGTTAGTGATGAATGGTTGAAAATTGACATCTAGAGCACAGGAACAATACTAGGCTAGATCAGTTAATTTTTAGTTTTTAAAACGTGGTTGATGAATGAAATATTTAAAGTAGATGTGGACACCGAAAAGGCTGTTTACAGCTGAAGAGTGAAGCAGAAAGCCACAAGTAGTGAAAGGCAATTTATGGAAGAGGAGGCAGAGAAGGGACCGGAGAAAAAAGAGGTGGAAGAGGAGAACGGGGGTGGGAGGGGGCGGTTCCCGGCATTTGTGGAATTAACGAGGCGGCTGGCCAGCAGTGGTCAGCAGTGTCCAGCCTAGAAGGACCAGTTTGATGGCAGCTGGAAAGAGGACTTGAATTGAGCACCTTGCAAACTTATAACATGAGAGAGGGCAGTTGTGGGCCGGCGAGTGCTGAGGTAAGAGCTGTGCTGCGCTATGTTGAGGGAAGGAGGAACGAGAGAAGACAGCCTGAGTTGGAGCCCTGCCTGCTCAGAGCTTTAGCTCTGTGGCCTTGGGTGAGTCTCAGTTTTCTTACAAGGGCACTTAAAGGAGAGAAAATGTGATTTTATTACACATTCTATTCTCAGTACTGGCACAGAAGCCAAGGTTCAGTCAAAACTGACCAGTCTGTTGCGTGTAGCCCATGAGAACATTATGGTAGCATATAGGACAACCCCTCTGTGTTCTATAGGCCCGGATCTGAGCCATTTGGTACCTTTGATTTGGGTTTTGGTTTTGTTCTTTTTGGTGGGGGGCAGGTAATTAGGTGTATGTATGTATGTATGTATTTAATGGAGGTGCTGGGGATTGAACCCAGGACCTCATGCATGCTAGGCATGTGCTCTACCCCTGAGCTGTACCCTCCCATTTGTACATTTTATTTTGGTTTTTTGCTTACCCATGTCTAACAAGAGAATATACACAATTACGAAATATATCAAGATAGAATTTCAGACTTGAAAGCATGAGCCAGAGTTCGTTTCTGTCGTACACTTTCACGTACTAAGCCACGGGAGAAGCGAGGTCAGAGCTCCGGACAGTAAGTGAATCCTTCTCACAGTTGTGGGAAGACAGGTTGCATTCTTGAAATGCCGAAGTTGACATGCTAAGGAAGCCCTCTGGTTATCGAGGCTGTCATTGTAAATCACTGAGTACTCTATGATGTGCTCTTAAAGATAAGAAGTTGGTTATATTTTATCTTACTGTTTGGCTCTTAAAGACGTTTATAAATACTGACCTCTTAGATTAACTACTGTTTGTGTGAGGAGAAGTAAATTTCATTGCAGCCAATTAGAATTTGTAAGAAACTCAAGAATTCAGTTATCCTTTGACTAAGCTAATATTTCGGAATCGTGGACTCACTGCATAATTTGTTGAATTCTGATCATTAGCTTTCAGGATTGGCAAGCCCTAAGATATTGGGATGTATTAGTCAATCATAAATAATTGTCAGATGCCCAAATACAATTTAATCTGCTAGATGTGCTTGCAAATCAGTCTGTGTAGCTACTTGCCAGTCTTATCTAAAGAAATGTTACATTTGGAAGTATGGCTTATATTTCCAGAGTATTTCTTGAATCCCTCTCCACTGGGTTGTGTAATGAGATGCTTTTTTTCCCACAAATTATTTAGGTTTCTGTGGATGCCGCCCATGGGTACAGCCCCCGAGCCATTGACATGAGCAATGTTACACTATCTCGAGATCTACATGTAAGTACTTTTAACTTTTAAAAATATTCGGCAAATTTCATTAAAAAAAAATTATGCTGTAACACTTCCCTGCATAGATGTAACAGCATGAATTGTTTGAATGTGGTGACCCTATAAAGGGTCCATGGAATTTACAGACTATGAACCCTAGTCCCTTAATTCTGTGAAAGGTGATAGAACTTTTTCTGGGGTGTTTCCTCCAAATAACATTTTCTTTAAAGATCATACCTGTGTAAAAGTCCTCATGTGATCAAGTATCTGTATGTGAGAAGAGGCTGGACCAGTAACTTGTTATGCTCTGCCTGGATCACCTTAATGACTCCTTAAATAAGATGTATTTTAAGTTGTCTATCCAGGGAAACCAATGGCATTTTGCTTCCTCCAGCCCTAGTTTTATCCATTCCCCTTTGTCACGAAGGAGCCCACTTTGAAACTGACTTGAGTGAAGGATAAAACGTATTGGCATGGAACATGAGTCAGTGGGTCAGTAGAAAAAGCAGACTGTGACACTGGCAGTGTTAGTATATTGTTCCAAGAGAACTAAGTATATGAAGATAACAATCTGTGGGTTATTAAACTGTGTGGCTTGCCCTTTGTCATTGCTCTGGGATGAATGTATTAAAATGACACAGTAAACTTGAAAGTCACCAGTGAAAGGAATCTTAAAGACACTCCTATCAAAATCCAAAGGCCACAAGCATTGGTGAGGTCTCCTCCCAGGCTCCTCACCTTGTTTGGGGCAGACCTTGGTGTAGCCTGTTCCTCTGGTGTTCTTTGCATTCATTGTTCAGTAAGGATTATGTCATCCTTTAAAGCTTTGGAAACTAAAATAAGAACTTGTGAATAAAAATATTTTCAAAATCCATAGCTGATTTGAAGTTTCATTATTAAATCAGTAAAATATGTGTCTTTACACATTGTAAACAATGACCATTCCCATGAAATCACCCCTGCTGTTTACTACTCTGTAATTTCACAAATCATTAGAACCCCCTGAAATTCAGATTCCAAATAAGAAGTAGCTGTGTTTAGTGATCTTCTGATGTATTTTAGCACTAACACTCAGATTTATTCTTTTCAAGCATGTTTTGATGTTAGTCTGTTGGAAAATGAAGTTATCCTTTTCTAGTATCCTTTTAAAGTTACTCAGTTGCTACATATTTTGTTAATTTAAGGCGATGGCAGAAATGATGGCTGAAAACTACCATAATATATGGGCAAAGAAAAAGAAGCTGGAGCTGGAGGCCAAAGGTAAGATTTTCTAAAAATCTTTATTAAAAAACAGCGCAAGTTTGACGACATGAATACATGCTGAGGATACAGTGGTCTTTTTAGCGTGAGACCTCTTCCTGCCGTTCTTGGAGCGGTTCAGCTATGGCTGTGACGGGTCTCAGGGTGGAAAGTCCAGTTTCCTGACTGCTGGTGTATATTTCCTCATGCCTCAGGATCTTGATGGCGCCCTCTTGCCCATTGTAGCGTGTAGGTGTCTGTACTTCTTTTCCTCGTACCTGAGGTGTCCTGTTCATTACCTGGACCCTCCCTCACTGATTTCCAGCCCTGCTGAAATACTTCTCTTACTCATTTCCTTCTATCTCAGGCCCCAGGCTCTTTGTTTTATTATTTAGTCCAATTATGTTATTGTCTCTTACATGCTTTTGCTTGCTCTTTTCTGCTGTTTTTAATACTAAAATGACCTAATATTCTTAGTCATTTCTTAAATCTTTTCTTAATTTATTAAGAAAAGTATTTTTATGAATATAAATACATGTTTGCATAGTTTCTTCAATTTAATGCATCCTGTACTGATGATCTCCGTTGTTACGTATTCAGCATTAGTTTATACACATGTTGTTTATAGTGTGTGTGCGCGTGTGTGTGTGTGTGAGTGTGGGCGCTCTTTAGTTACTTCCTATGTGGGTTTCTTTCCCCCCATTAGAATGTAACGAGTTCAGGGCCACAGATCCTATTAATTTTGTCATCCTTATTGTACGGTTCTGGGCACCAGGAAGCTCTCTCTTTCTTACTTATTGATACAGGTAAGAACGTAGAGGGAGGTAATTTTGAAGGGTGGGGATATTTCATAATGAAAGGAATAGCTGTAGTGTTGGAGGATGGTACCAGACAGCAAGCACTAGGAAACAGAGTAACACAAATTAGAACTGGTCACAGAAACAGAGGGGGTTCCATGTACCAAGACTGCCTATTCCTGAATTTGGCTCAGGGCTAGGCCTGTTTTTCTAGACACATTCCATAAACGTTTGGGAAATGAGTGATCAATTGTTTGGCCAGCTGACGGATGGATGCATGGGTGGGAGGGTGGGTGGGTAGCTGAGTCATGGAGTCGTAGGTTCTTTGCTTAGTGACGTTGTCGAAGGGGCATTGTCCGCGTGGTTAGTAGACAGTCACTGTTGGTTACGTGAGCAGACTGCATGAGGAAATCCTGTTCTTTTCCTCCCAGTATGTTTTAGGCACTGTGGTTTGGGTAAAATTAAAGGTAAGAAGCAGTTACCCTACTACTTTTCTTGTAAATAAGTGTGCTAGAAAATCATCATTATTCTTTAATTTCTGGGCCAGCCATTAGGTGACCTGCAGTCAGAGTTTCCAGTAAAGCACATGGCTCGTCAGTGCGGCATCCACACCCCTGCATCCGGCTTGCGTTGGTCCAAGTTCATACCATGTTCATCGTGGGGGGACAGCACAGTCGCAGCAGGCTGAACAGTGAGGTGGTGAAATGAGAGACTGAGTTGTTTGGCACTAAAACAGCTGGCCCCTAAGGAAGGTGTTGAAATATACAACCCTGAATCTCGGCTTTTACATTACTGGGACCAGCAGAGGAGAGAAATGAGTCTTGGAGTCAGAGACAGGCTGGAGACGGTGGATGGTTTCAGGACAGAAACCACAGGTGTCTTTTCTCCCCTGTGTTCTCTCCCTGAAGGCTTTGGCAGCCACCTTGTGTCCTTACGTCTCTGCTCCTGCTTCCAAAAACGATCTGGGTGGGAGTGTGGGAGGTACCTGCCGCCTACCGCATGTCTTGGTACTGGTGGGGGTTGTGTGTGGTGGGAGGGGAGAGATGAGAATGGCAGGAGAGAAGCCAGGGGGCAGGAAAAGGACACAACTTAGAGCCCTTGAGCCACTCTGACGCCTCGACAGACAAGAGCATCCTGCTAAGGCTGCCCACTTAGGCTCCAGCCCCTCCAGGCTCTTCTGTCACCCCGACATCTGTGTGCAGAAGATGTCTCTGCTTTAGAAACGTCTGGAGAAAATCTCCTCCTCTGCTCTCCCAGGTTGTCTGCCCTCCCATGCCCTGTCCATCCGCTTTAGGAATCTGGAAGAGCTTGGGGAAAATCAGGCAGTTTAAGGAGTATATCATTAATAGAATAGAGGAGTGAAAGTCCAGAAAATATTACCCATGCTCCCCGGTGAGTGAGGGATGTGAAGACCTAGCCGTCCTTTTGTCCATTTTTCCCGTGATCACACCACGTACTTTAGGCTGTGATGATCTGTCATGAAGCCTAGGATGGTTCTGGTATCCAGCAGTTTGACCCTTTTGCATGAGTGAATTCACAAGGCAGAGCTGTACATTTGAGGCAGCAAGCATCCCAGGAATTACTGCAAATTCATCTCCTCTCAGGTTGGGTTGGCTCCTTACCGCCCTCCCATGCGTATGTCATCCGCAATCAGATTATAAATGAGCTAGGTGAGGGTTGAGATCAAGGTCGTCACCCTGCTGTTAGGTGGCACAGCTAAGGACATCTTTTTCCAGTCTGCTGGCTGACTTCCAGGTGCCCACCTGTCTTGTTCAGAAGGGCTTTAAACTCAGAGGGTACTTTGCGTTCTTAGGATTTTTGAAGTTTAGACTTTATCCTCTCTCTGTCTCTTTCTCCCTCTCCCCGCCGCCCTTTACCTATTAGTGTCTGACCCCGAATCATCGTGGGTTACAAATTTAGTTGCCCGTTTCTCTAGGACTAAACGCCATAGTGGAATTCAAAATGGGTAATGATTGCAAGGTAATTATGTGTTTTATAATTTTTTTTCATGAACTATGCTGTTAAATTATACCTGTGATTATGAAAAAAGTCAGCTTTATTCCCAGCGGATTTAGTAATATAGTCTCTGTCCTCCTTGCAGCTCACAGACTATTAGTATTACCTTCTGGCAGTTGGGTTATACTGACAGTTGTGTTCTGTTCTAATTGTGTTTTTGTATCAAAAATAACTGATGGCTCCTCAGGGTGCCCTGTCGGTGTGGGAGCTCCTGACTGTCCCTGTGTGTTTGTGATGGAATAGTGTCACCTAACGGCCGTGAGATTCAGTGCCTGATTGCATCTCTGTAGATGGCACTCAGTCAAGGCAAGCACTAGGAAAACATGGCATTTTCTCCTTTGTCTTTTTGTTTGCTTACTCCCTATGCAGGCCGGATTCAACGTTTATGATTGTTTTGGGAGCCCGTGGCTTAACCCCGTTGGACATGGATTTAACAGGGTCTATGCTGTCATAATAATTCAAACAAAACAGTTATTTTCCATTTTTTTTTTCTAGAGTTCCCTTAGTAGTTTTATTTCAGGGAATTTCAGCATCCCATGTGAAATATATTCCTGTGCATGTTTTATAAACTCTAAATTTGGGGCCTACCAAGCTATTCATTTTGCTGCTGCTTTAATAGGATTCTTTGTATCAGATCTTTATATCTGGAATTACCAGTGCATTTTTTTTGGAAATTTTTATAATTTTTATAAAAGCTTTTACAAAATTTATTATTTTATAAATGCTTTTATCTTTATTAGTTTTTAAAAATCTAAATACTTTCTATAATTTTTAAATCTAAAGCATATTTTAAATACTTCTTACTAGAAACCTAGATTCTTGCCAGATTTTTAAATCAATTAAGTACATATGTTACTTCTATTAGATATTTAAGAGAACTAACTCTTAAAGAAGACAAAATAGAACTCTCTCAAATATCTAATAAAAGTAATGCATGTACTTGATTGATTAAAAAATTTGGCAGCCTGAGTATGAGTTTTGTGTATTTAGAAATAATGTGACTACAGAGTACTCTGTGATCTGTTAGACACAGTAAAACTTCCAGACTTAAGACATTTTTTTTCTCTTCTCTCTGTGGGGTAGAAAAATGAAGCATGTTGCGTGAAACATGCCTTATAATTTTATTAGATCCAGCTGTGCGTGTTTCAGTGCCGATTTACACTCTGTGCTGGGTTCCTTTCTTGTGTGATAGCAGAGTCATTGGCACTCAATGTTACAAACGCTTGTATGTTCACGTTTTAATTGCCTCTTGAAAGGCATGTACACAGTCTTTGAACAGGTTTCCTAGATTAACTGGAGCAGTAAACTCACTAGAGAGGGAAGCGTCCTCTGTGCTCTGTGTCTGATTAGAGGAACCAAAAGTTCTGCAGCGCGGTCCTATTCTACATGCAGCCGTTTCTCATTTCAGATCATTCTTTAAGTTTCTAATTACTAAATTAAATTTCTAATTTAACTTTGTAATTGCTATGCTGTATTTTCGTCTTGACGTCCTCTTAGGAGGTGGAAATCATCCACTGCTGGTTCCCTATGACACACTGACAGCCAAAGAGAAAGCCAAGGACAGGGAGAAAGCACAGGACATCCTCAAGTTCCTGCAGATCAGCGGGTATGCTGTGTCCAGGTAAGGCACACCTGCTCCAGGTACACGTTCTTTTACGAGCCTGAATATTTAAACATCCTGTCAGATGTAATGCTGCGAGTGCACTCACTCATCTGTTTAAGTCTTAGAGCTACTGTTTAGTATGTTCAGAATACACGACTGAGTTCCTTACACTCCTTATGCTAAGCCCCCGTCCATCACTCAGGAAACTCCCTAGGCAAAAATGACTCACTGCTTTTCTAAACACACATCTTATTGCATAGTGAGTTACTTAGCAGTTTTATGTCAGATGCAAAGTGTTCCTTAAAAATTAAATCTCGTTTTTGTTTTTAGCAACAAGAATATCTAGCCTTCCAAATTTATCTGTATTTATATTGCTGTATATAAAATGTTAAATACACCTCCATATACAGATATTCAACAAGACTTCCCATAGTCTTTGTAGACGTTGGTTTCCATTTTTCATTTTTGCTGTTCTAGAGGCTTCAAGGACCTGGAATTGGACACACCTTCTATTGAGAAACGATTTGCCTATAGTTTCCTTCAGCAGCTCATTCGCTATGTGGATGAGGCCCATCAGTATATCCTGGAGTTCGGTAGGTGCCATAGTGCTATGGCTGACAGCCCAGTTTTGTGATTCTTGACACGTACAGCCTCAGGGTATAGAACAGCATAGACCCGGGGCTGCTTATGTTGTGTCCCCACACGGTGTGCACCCTCTCTGTCGTCCCAGTGCTGACTTCAGTATGGAAGTCAAGAGGCAGACTCATTTTTAAGGATGAGTAGATTTTTAGAACTCTAAAAGAAAATCTAACATAACTTTTTTCTCCTTAAAATGTTTATTGGCATTGATTTTTTTCATTTTGAAAGAGACATTGGATGGACATGAACATTTAAGGTACAGTTAAATCTTTCCTTATGAAATTAATTGCTCTGCTCTTAAAAACAAAACAAACAGACAAAAAAACCTAAACTCAAACTCTGTGGTTTCCCAGATTTCTAGACACTGTAAAGGCCTTGAGGTTAGTCTGTGTAGGGACACACATTTGTATTGGAGTGTCTGCAGTGCGGAATACTTTATTGTCCTCTTAGGGTCAAAGGGAAGACCTCATCCCCGGCGGCTCAGCGCCAATCAAGTACAAAAAGGACTCTTTATTTCAAGCCTTAGATTCAGAACAGATCATCAAAGCAGCCTCCTCTCACTTCTCTTACTTTGTAATTGTCCTCAGCATCTCTGAATTAAAATTCAAGTTGTTAATTCCTCACCTTCCTGTCAAGTCACCTTGCAGCCGCTGGTTGGTGTTCAGATGTAAACTTTGATCCTTTTTGAAAGAGAGTTTGATCCTTTTTGAAAACCAGTGTGCTCCGCAGGTGGTGAGCTTCTTCCTTTCTTTTCCACTTGGAGGTTCTGTTTCTGGTTTTGTTTTTTGTTTTTTAACCTTCATGCTTTCTGCTTTCAGCCCCTTCCCTCAGGGCCCATAGTCCTAGGTCCCTTAGCAACACATCAGCAGCAACTCCCGCCCCCACCTCCCCATCCCAGCCAAGGCTCTTTGTGCTGCAGTTTTCTTCGGATTTATAGTTTTCAGCGCAGCATCAGATTAAAGTTTATGGAAATTCAAGCTCTTGTATTTGCCTGTTCTTGGCCCCTCGTATCCCAAATATGTTAACGATTTTCTACTTGAGTGTCATGCTCTTAAACCTCCCTCTTTCAACCTGCCCCTTTATCTACAGTCCAAATGCTGTGTTTTTACTCTCTTCTTAACTGTCTTTTCCACAAAGGCCAATGATACAAACTAATTTATCATATGCAGTCTCTTTGTAACTCATCCCACAATATTTTTTTAAAAATATGGTAGTCATCCTGACTTGTAGCCAAATTAGTCCGAATGGAATTTGAACAAAAAAGAAGAATGAGGCCCTGGTGAGTTTTTGAAGCTTTTATGTACAAAGTTAAATTTTGAAATTTCAAATCCCCATTGTAAGTATCTGAATGCATAGCAACTCTGGGGTTCAGCCTTCTTTTTGGCAAGAGAGAGGAGAAGAGGGAAAAAGTGATCATTTGGAGAAGGGAACAAGGAAAAGAAAAACATTTTTCTTTAACCTTTGTTTGGATGGCAGAGACACAACTTTGAAGGGGAAAATGTGGTTAGGCCTTAATCACCCTGTATTTAAGTTTCTGAATAAACCTCCCGGGACAGTGTCGGTGCACAGGGAGTGGCGAGAAGCTCACTACAGGCAGCTTGCACCCGCTTCACACATTGGCTTTCTACAGCGTAGAGAAGATCTTACAAACAAATTCTGGGGAGAAAGGAAGGCTAGATTAATATAGAGCCCAACAAAATTAGCTGTTTTTTTCAAACAGCTGCTGATGTTCCCTGTGCGTTTTTCAGGTGGTTTTGACGGGCAGTTAAGGGTGTACTTGACATCAACTAGAGAAGCAAGTACAGCTGAGGCTGTTTAACCGCCATTTACTTTAGTTTTCATTTTTCACCGTTACTGAAAAATAAAACCTCTACAACACCTCCTTCTTTCATCTTTTACTTTACCGCCTTTACAGCTCATCTTTAGTGTATTCATTTTTAGACGCAGGCTAATGGTGACAGTGAAGGTAGGCATACGCCTCTTTATAATTTTTGTGTTTTATCATAGACCATATTCTCTCCGAAAGTTCTCACATTTTCCACATAAGCATTATTCTTAAAATGTATAAAGAAGGGAAAGATAGTTCCTACGTAATTCTTTAGCATTTTAGCAGCCTTAGCTAGGTACAAAGTTCTGTCTGGATAGAATGTATACGAGAAAGCCCCTTAGATGGATCCAGGCGTTTCGCATGACGATGCTTGAGAGAGGTTAATGCCCAAATGTTGAAAAATGAAATGTGCCAGAGTTCAAAAGCCATTACTCTCTTCTGCTTATTCATGGGAAGAGCGCTGTCTGAATTTATAAAATATTACCTAAGTTCTCTAAAAATTACCCTAAATTTATATCTGAGGCTTCATAAAGCGTATTTCAAGTTGTTTTTATTTCTGTTTGCAGTAGAACTTATTCAAACAAAAGTCAGTTTGATTCTTAAAAGATACGAAAGCTCTGCTTACACATTTTTCTAAAACTTTGTATCCAGTTCTGAAATTTTTAGCTCTCCAGTCTGTTCTGCATCTCTTCATGGTTATTATGGTTTGCTCCCTCTTCTGTATGCATGAAACCTCCTCTGTATGCATGAGGGCGCTAAGAAAGGCCGCCTTCTAAGCTAAACGCATTAGGTCAGTCAGTTCTTAACCTTGAATTCATTGTCTGCGCCACAGGGAAAATGCAGGTGTTTGTGCTTTGCTTAGGGAAATTCTCTTTTGACACCGCTGAACTTCTCTGTTCTTTAGCAGAATGTTAATTTTCCAACCTAGTGTCACAGTTGTGAGCCTTGCTCTTGCCACAGGCGCTGGCTTCCTGCAATTTTTCCGTTGGTCTATTAATACTGAAAGCTTGAACTTTCAGTCACACCAAGAAGTAACTGTCTTTATTAGAGGCCAGTGTGCAAATCTAAAATTATGCTTACTTATCTTACACTCACCTTTCCCAGCCCAGTGGGCTCCTTTCTAACTGAAAGACGGTGTGGGATTTGACTGCGGAGAAGGTGGGATTTTGCTTTATGCCAGTTTTCCCCCTGCGTGTCAGTCAGATCTCAGAGCTACACAGGACGGTTGTGCTCACAGCCACGTGTGGGCTGTCTCAAGAGCTTTTTTATTTTGATTTGGGTATTTTGTAATCTTTCTTTAATCACACTGCTGAAGTTAACCTCTGTGTTTTTATGTTCAGTTTAGTGGGATAGCACGCATAGCTGTGTGCCCTAAGCGGTGCATTGGGGTGAGTGAATGTCTTGTGATTTTTGAAGTGCAACGTGATCCTAAAACTCTTCATGTCCACAGATGGTGGCAGCAGAAGCAAAGGAGAACATTTCCCTTATGAGCAAGAAATCAAGTTCTTTGCTAAAGTACAGTATACAATCCATCTTGTTTTTGCTTCAATGTGTTTGTTCCCAGAATGTGCTCTCTAGACCATTGCCCTTTGCAGGATGCGCTTGTCTCCAGGTGTGAGTTCCACTCTGAGTAAACGCTCTGTGGCACGGAGATAACTGCATGCATCATGTGGGTAACTCATTTCTCAAATGTTTCTCAAGTGACTTCATACTCTGTGAAGTCTGATTCAAAGTTCTCTTTTTTGGCTTTATCATATGACATAGAAGAGAAATCTGTTTCATGACATTTGAATATTGTTATGGTTTAAAAATTTGAAATGAGTGTATCTTTTTTAAAGAAGAAAAGCACCAGTTAATTTATAAATGGCTACTTTATGAGAACCTCTACTATAGACTCTTCATTGTGGAAACTCAGTCCTACTCAGAAGAGGAAAACTGAGGCTCAGAGAGGATAAATTGTTCAATATTTGGAGTATATCCCATGATTAGTGTTTATCCCATTGAATAAGAATTTATCAGGAATTTGCCGTGCGTTCAGCCAGTAGGGAAGGAGGTGGAGAGCTGCGGAGTCCGCATGGTGGGTCCACTCACTCCCTCGGTGTTTGCTGTGTGCCTGGTCTGCGTCATGCATCGGGCTGCGTCCTGGTATTCACCACCACAAGGACAGAAGGCCTTTGGGAAGCTCTCCTGTTTACAACATGTTTTAGTTAACCTGAAGACCTAACGATTTCTGTCAGTTTCCTTTCAAAGTACTTGCATTTGGTGGTTTTAGATCATCTGCAAAATGACATGTTATTTCCATTATGATTCATCCATTACGATTTGGCTGCTGTGTTTGCAGAATTCAGAATCCCTTTATTGTAAGGGAGACTTCTCTTTCCTTCCCACTCTGTGCAGCACCCAGAGCCTGTGTCGGTCACCTGAAGCTTGTCCGGGGCTGCACATTGCTGGCTATCTGTTCTACTAGGATGTAATCTCCTTTGATAGCCAGTGATCAGAAGTGCTGTACTCATGACCTGCAGTCACACGTTTAAAATACTCTCCTACTGCATCCCCTAGTGACTTTGTTTGCAGATGCCTACTGTGGCTTGATTTCTACTGTCTATAGATTCATTCATTCACGTATTTATTGAGTACCTAATACGTCAGTCACTAAGTTCAAGTAATGTCACAACTTTCTAGGAAGAGACTTAAAACCTTGTGTATTCCTATTGTTAAAAAACATACTATGCCAACATTGTAGGGAAAAAAATGTATTTAGACAGACTTGGGTCTAAATACTGGAAATGCCAGTTGTTACTACTTTTTTCATTTATTTATTCAACAGATATTTATCTAGTGCTTGCTCCAGGCCCAACAAAGTCCTAAGCCCTGGTCAGTCGGTGGTAAACCGAACACAGGACGCAGTGGTGGTGGAGGCTAGGAGAGGGCTGTAATGGGAAACAAACCCGGAAGTGTTTCTTTCTCTATTTCTGTATTCTCTGAGTGCCTTCAAATGCTTAGGGAGAGAGACTAACTCAAAATCACTCGTATGAAGTAGAAAATTGCAAATGGTATTAAGGAGAGCAGAGGATACGGGGAGTTTATCCAGTTGACAGGCCGCAAAGGCTGACCTGATGAAGGGCCACTGCCCTGTGGCCTGCGGGAGGAGCGTGGGAAGAGCACCTCAGACCGAGGGAACGGCACAGGCGAAGCCTGTGGTGTGGGTGGACAGGGTGAGAGGAGAAGCTTGCCGAAGGCCAGCAGGCTGAGGGGACAGAACTGGGAGGTGGGCTTTGAGGAGGCCAGACAGGAGGACTTCCTGCAGGTAGGTAAGGGGCAGTGGGACTTCGTGCTCAGTCAGTGTGAGTTTGCAGTCGCTGCTTTTTACATCTCAGTTTCATGCCTAGAAAGCAGGGACAATGGCGCCTCCCGTACAGAGTGGTTGCTGAGACACGTGCAATGACTCCGTGTCAGTCACTCACGTGTAGTGGAGACTCAGTACATGGTCATCATTGCTTATTTTGAAACCTACTGGGGACCAAACTGCATTACATGACAATTTAAGGCCATTTCATTTTGAGAAAGTATTGAGACTAATTCTAAACCATTGAAAATTAGGTGTGTTTTCCATACTCACACACACACACACGTACTGCAGAGTGGAACTTGAGAGGCAGGCAGACTGGAGTGGAGCTGATGGCATGGCTGTGGCTGTTGGGGACTTGTTGCATGTGGCCAGAACTCTGCTGTTCCAAAGACTCGGCACTCACCCATCCCCCGGAAGATTCCACTGTGTAGATCTGTTTTCTTTTCCTTTCTTTCAGGTCGTTCTTCCTTTAATTGATCAGTATTTCAAAAACCATCGTTTATACTTCTTATCTGCAGCAAGCAGACCTCTCTGTTCTGGAGGACATGCTTCAAACAAAGAGAAAGAAATGGTGACTAGGTAAACGGCTCTAAAAAATAAAGACTGGTTTGACTGAAGTGTCTTTGCATTTGAGAAGGAGCATCTCAGGATCCTGGAGTAGGTGCAGCCTACTCCCGGCCCCTGGCCCCGTGGAGTCAAACACTAGGAGAGGACGGTTTGGGCAAGTAAATACATGTTCTAGGTGTTGTGTTTTCTTAAATTTGACTGCTAAATGTAATGCTGGACAGAAGGAATAAGACACCCAATCCAGGATCCGTAAGTGGAGGCTGGAGATGCATCACTGTATTAGTATGTTTGATAAATGATGCTTTTAGAATTGGCCTCTTTAAAATTTATTCAAATCTGGTATTTTTGCCAGCATGTATTTTTCTGGAGGGCAAAATCTCATTTACAGAAATTATAATTGTAATCTTTAAAAAAAAGACTAATCTTGGAATGAAATGCGGTAAACTTACGTGCCTTCTGGAGGCTCCCCTCATGCCACTCAAGCCAGCGTCCTAGCGACGCCTTCTCATTTCTCTTTAAACCCAAGTGTGTTTTAGAGATTTAGCTGTGATTGTGCTGGGGTTATCAAGCCTAAGTCCTCAGAATTCTGCCAGAACGTCGTGTACGTGAGGATCAATGACTGAGAAAGTCCGCTTCTGGGGTTGCACTGGGCAGGAGTTCACACCGAGCTTTTAGACTGGATCTGAAAGGAGTTTCTGTAACAGTGATGCCCTGTCATAAAGCAGAATGCAGGCTCTCCTATGACCTTACCTTTTTCTTCTTTTTTTTTAGTTATCTGTTGCTATTTAACAATACTACCACAAGTTCAGTGTCTTTAAAGGACCTACATTTATTATCTCACAGTGTGTGTAGGTCTGGACCCTGGGCACAGTTTGACCAGGTCCTCTTTAAGGCTGCAGTCAAGGTCTTGACCAGGCCTGAGCTGTCATCAGCAGTCTCTCGCCTGGAGAACAAAACTCTTTTTTTTTCTTAAGGCCTTTTTTAGCGCGTTTTAGGTTCATAGCATGGACTTGACTTTAATGATATGCGGAGGGGCGGTGCAGGACCAACCTGCTGGACAGGGGAGAGGAGACCGACAGTCTGTGACCACAGGGAAAGTAAGACCCCGCGTTCAGTGGGGACAGGATGTGCAGCTTATCTCTGCTGAGATTTACTCTTTTACCAGCCAGTAAGTAGCCAGTCATGTGATGTAGGACTGCAGCTGCGTTAAAAATGTTTCCAAGCTTCTTCAAATAAGCATCATTCTGTGAAGCTGATAAAATTGATTATAGTTAAAAATACCAGAGAATCCATCGCAGTGACGTACTTTGTTTCCACAAACTCCGTTCCCAGAAGGAAAGGGAAGGAGGAGCTACTTTCCAAGGTGCAGACCCCCTCCCCCTCCCCACTTCGGCTAGGCCTTCTTTCCTTCTCCCCAGGGGAGAGAGCACACGTCCCTTCTTGTCCCACACGCGCACTCACCCACGTGGCTGCCCAGTGGCCCCCGTGGGCTGGCCTGGGAGCGCACACGGTAGCCTGACAGTGCCACGGCACCAAGCTGCCGTCAGACCTTTGGGAGCCTGCAGCATCTCCGAGTCTTCCCTGGCTCCGGTTAGCCTTCTGTAACAGAAACTTTGCTCCTAGTGAGTGTTGTCAATTGAATGACAATTACATAAATCAAGAGAAAGTACAGGATGTAGGAAAAAATGCAAATAAAACTCTGCCAATTCTGCTCCTCCCCCTCCTCCCGTTGTGCTTTGTTGTCACTGTTCAGCGTTCAGGCTCACCCTCAGAACTAGTAACTAACCGCAGATGTAACTAATTTCCCTTACCAGCTGTATCCCTCCCAGAGCGAGTCAGCCGGCACCACTCTGTGCTAGCCTCCGCCTGTGGTCTGGGGCCTTCCCCACCCTCCGATAGCATTGCCCCCATTTTTAATGATTTCATCTTCAGTGTTTTCTTTACCTCTTGGAAAGGTGTTGGTAAATTTTACTTCTCCCACGAGCACTTTCAAAAAAGGAAGATATGCCATTAAAATTTCAGCACACGGGAATTAGACGCCTAATAACAGAAGTAACTCATTTCTTTACAGTAATTTAATGCCAAACATAGGGAGAATTTAACCTCAGAAAAATTCAGGACTTATAAAATGAGTAAGGTGATGATAAATAAATTACAGTACATGTTGTTCAGTCATTAAAATAATGATGGCTACAAATACATAATATCTTAGGAAAATGATCATGTAAGAAATAAAATACATGTTCAAATGGCATCAATCTGGATTTTTTAAAAACCCTAAATTAGTATGTATAGAAAAATACTGGTAAGGAATAAACTTAATAGTCATTTCCTTTGGGTAGTGCATTACAGATTTTGTATTACTATTTTACGTGTTTCGCAAATTTTTTAAATAACAAAAATCTTGCTTTTATAATCCAAAAAATGTGTTTCAGAACAACCAATATTTGTTTGGTATGTTGATATGGAATCACTGAAATTTATAAATCCCTGATTTCTTAGCACTTTCAGTTAAATATAACTTCAGTGAGTAAAATAGGTAAAAAATAGGGTAAAATAGGTAATTTTAAAAAGCCCACCCAAACTGGCCCTGCTGCCTTGAGCAGACGAGCGTACCTCCGTACCCACGCTGAGTGCTGTGGTGAGCAGTTTCAGGTGGTATTTTACGTGTGTGTAGCAGCCATCGTGGGTCTAAGCTAACTTCTCCACCATCAGAACCAGGCTGCTCCTGTTAGTTGTTTAGATTCTCTCGGGCACCAGGAATTATGTTTCGAGCATTCACTGTGCTTAAAGTCAGTGAGCTCGTGTCTACAAAGAAGAGTGCGGGGGGTCTCCGCACTCAGGAGTGTACCCGGCAGGGCGCAGTCTATGAGAATACTGTTCCAACAGCAAAGAACCGGCAAGTGCTGTGTGATTCGCAGTAAAGCAAGGCCACCTCGGGTGGGTATGGACGGGCCAGGGAGTCACAGGAGTCGGGACATGCAGAGTGGAGCTTAAGGACTGTGTAGGTCAGAGATTAAGAAAGGCTGATCTTGTCTGATGTCAGTAACAGCGTAAAGCGTAGAAGCCGGTGATTCAGGGGAAACCCGGGTTCTGTGGGCTCACCGTGGAACACTGATTGATAGTGACTGCCAGAATACAGTGTCTTAATATCTTTTTCCATTTTACTTATTAAAAGTTTATTTCAACTTAATTCATTAGCTCTAAGACACCATGGAAGCTCTTTAGACAGAAGAGGGGGCCGGGCTGGCAGCAGGAGTGGGTGATGGGGGTCGGAGGGCGCGGAGGCCACATGCGGTGCGGCTGCTGTCACCCACGCGCTGCCTCGGGGGCGCTGCCCAGGGGTTTGTTCAGCTCAAGTCCTGAGAGCCTGCCGTGTGCAAGGCGCTGTCCCAGGTCTGCGGGTAAACACACACGCGGCAGCACGGTTCCTGACTTTGGTGGACTTGGACGGACAGCTGAGGGGACACATCTGTGTAGACTGACCATATGCCGCACTGCGATGAGTGTGGGGGGAGCGGACAAGTGCTGGGAGCGCAGTGCAGGTGCCCGTGCGGAGGGGTTGGGCGCGAGAAGCGCGGGGGAGTCAGCTCAACTGGGCGGTGAGCCCTGTCCAGACAGGAAGGAGGCAGCCAAGCCTGTGCTGACGCTTCAGTGCTGAGTGGCTGAAACAGTGCTGGTGTCACTGGCAAAGCCAGGAAACTTCAAAGGACTCGCTTTGAGAAGAAGAGATTACATTTGGCTCGAGAGGTATTTATGGGAGTGTAAGAACTGACAGGTCGTTCAGCTGGAGAGCTCCAGCAGGCAGTGGGAAGCAGGTGTTTGGTGTTGGTGGAGAGATCAGGGCAAGAAATGGCACATTTGGGGATGACCTGTGCCCGTCTAAGGCTCAGAGCTCTGAAAGCAGATGGAGCCAACGGAGAAGCCGAGGGAAGCAAAAAGCTTTCTGGGAACCAAAACTCGGAGAATCTTACTACTTTTGGAGGGCTTTCAGAAGTGGATCTTTGAAGAATTTAGAGAACGTTAACTGGAGAGGCAGGGGAAAGATTACTGTGAAACAGAATCCAGGGCTTCGGCTTCACAGATTTAAGTAGTTAGTGATGCCAAGTGTGGTAGAGAGCTCTCCAGGACGGAGGCTGGCAAAGCAGTGATTAGCTGTGGGGTCCAGAGGGTCTTGAGGACTTGGGAGAGCGTTTCAGCAGAGCAGTGAGGTGGAAGGCAAGCCCACAAGGCAAGGAGGCGCTGAGGAAACTGAAGATGTGTTATGAATTCTTCATGTTAGTCATGAAGGGAGAGAGGAAGGGATGATGGGGTTCTGGAAGATACTTTTAGAGAAACTGTGCACCAAGGCTGATAATAACCAAACCTTCTAGTCTGTACAGAAACTGCAGCTGAAAGGAGATGGTGCAGGAGGGAGACACAGTTTCTTCTGAGAGGACCTAGCTTTCTGTGTGTCTGCATTTCTCTCTGGTGGCACGTCTGCTGCTAATTAGGAACAGCTAGGTGTTGTAAGAAGTCATTTCCTCTGACAGATTCTCAGACATAAATGTGATCCAACAAAATGGGACACAGAGCAGTTCCGTTTTCTATCATCACAGAACATCCTAGGTCTAGATTAACTGGGTTAAAACATAATCCCAGTATTACAAATTCAGCATCATCTCAGAATGTTGCACCCTGGATGGTGAAGGGTGCCAATTAGTCAGAAGTAAAAGATGCTGCTTCAAACAGACAGGAGCCCAGGACTCCAGAGGGCACAGCTCCAAGATGGGCTGACTCCCTGTGGATGGAGACAGGGCCTTGCTGAGTTAACGTGCGTGCAGCTCGGTGGATGAGGGCCCCTGGAGAACCTGGCTTGTTTCATTGTCTTTGAGTGTTTAAATGATAGCAGAAAGATAAATATGCAGCTCGGAGGCTAATGTCTAATCTGATGTCTAACATCTACTCGAATAGATTATTGTTTTTTTTTAAAAAAAAATAGCAGTGATAAGAGATTTCCCAAGACCTGGAATTCACTTAAGCACTTGCTGATGAATGTTTTCTTGGAGAAGCCATGCAATGCCCTATATGACTGATTTTCATCCATAGATTATCTCCCACTGTTACTGAAGTGAGAGGTAATGGCCAGAGCTCACTGTAAGAGCGGTCAGCATCACAGATGTCACTGTCTCCTTGCTCCTGTGCTACTGCGAGCAGTTGCCGTCAGTTTTTTCCCACGGCCCAGCCCGTGTCCCCGGTCCTGAGTGTGCACCTGCCCACTGCTGGGACTCGGTGAGCTTTGCAGGGGAGGGTGGGGCCATCGGGACGTGGCTGTCGTCACGGTGGGAAAACCGAGCTGAGCGTGGGCGCTGCTACACAAGTGGGTTGTCAGGGTTATTTAGCACTTGGGGGAGCTCTGACTGGAGTCCTGTGCACTCCAAGTGTTAGGAAGAGTGTGGGTAGCTGTGGGCCTGGTGTCAGTGGTGACGTGGGAGGTTGCCTGTCATGGGCCTGGCTGGGAGGGGCTTTTCTCAGCTTGGGTTGGGAGCGCTGAAGGAGCACCAGGAGTTAGAAAAGGCTTCTCAGAAGAAACATGTCCTAAGCTGGACCGGCAGGGGCGTGTAGAAGGGACTGGAGCAGGAAGTGAGGGGCATGTGTTCCTGAAAATAGGGCCCGACAAGGAACCTGCCAGACAGGCCTGGGGACGGACAGGACAGGACAGCAGCAGGTGGCGCCCAGGCTCTGGGTCCTGCCGTGAGCAGCAGTGCCCGCCGGTGCCCTCCTGCTGATGCGGGACGCTGGGCACCGTACTGGGCACCATACTGGAAGTAGCCCGCTGGTGACCGCCAGGAAGGGCGCCAAGACCCAGGAACTCGCTGGTCGTCAGCTCCTGCATTAGCGCGAGAAGCCCTTTCATACCCCACCTGTAAGGGTTTCTCTGAGTCATCACTATCAGTTGTTTAAATTCTGTCTCTAGTTCGTGGTGTTCAGATTCACTGCATGCTCTGGTATATGTGAAACAGTGTGGTCAAGGTCAGTTCAAATGATAAGACATGTGAAACCTTAAAAGTAACACTTTATGCCCAAAGCACTACACTTCTGTTGTAAAGTGCTGCCCATAACAACAACAAAAAGGGAATTCTAGAACTTCAGTGGTGCTTTGGGGCAGATAAAACTGAATTTTTTCTTATGGTTTTCTAGTAGTTATATTCTTGTGGGGTTCATATAGGTTGCTTTTATATTAATTAGCTTTGCTTTTGATTTTTTTTGGTTTCTTTACTTATAATATGTGCTTTTTTAACCATGTTTGTTAAAGATATGCACTCAGAGACTTTCTTTAATACCTTTACTCCACCTTCTGCTCAGAGAATTGATTCTTTCTGCGTGACATCATGTTGCTTTTTCCGGCTCATGTATCAGCTGTTTATTTTTCTTTTTTCTTTCTTCTTTTTTTTTTTTTTTGTTTTATTTTGTTTTAATTTAATTTCTCCCTGTCTTTTCTACCTTCCCTTCCCCTTTTCCCTTTTCTCTTTTGTTTTTCTTTTGTCTTCAGCCTATTCTGCAAACTTGGAGTTCTTGTCAGGCATAGGATTTCACTGTTTGGTAAGGAGCCCCTTGAACAAATACTAGCATGGCCATCACTTGGTTTTCTTTGCCATTTTTGCACCGTGTTGTGTGCTGCAATGTTGCATGGATGCACGTTTGCACGGCTGCATGCATGGTCGTTATGGACCAAGATAAGGTCCTCAGGGTTGTCTGCAAGTAGCATTATCTGTGGTGAAATTGAAGACTGTAACTTTATACACTAATCCAAAGCACACTTGAAAATCAAAAGGTTATGTCATTAAAGAGCAAATGAATGAACGTGGCATCTTCCGCCATATTTTATTTCCGAGGGGAGGAGCAGAACGGGGCCCTGGAGTTTGGAGTGGCTGTTTCTGAGAGACTGAATGATGAGCTGTCACACATCAACAGGTTCTAACTGCACTCACTTCTTTTTAGTGCTCCTGACTGCAGACCTGATGTCGCCTATGCGCCAGACACTGGAGCCTCAGGGTAGACAGGGAGGCCTGGGTTGGGCAAAAGCGGCTTTTCCAGCACCGCTCACCCCGGAGCCAGCTTTTGTTCATTTCTGAGAATTTGTGTAGCTCAAGTCCATGTTCCCAAACACCTGCTTTCAAACGGCCATGCGGGGCGGTCACGCACTCTCCACAGACCCTCCTTGCTCTGGGGCATTAAGACTTTAGAGCAATTGGCAGAATTTCTGTTTTACACATTCCTGCATCAGCGTTAATAAACTGCCAAGGCACATTTTAGCGCAGTGCTCTGTAGGTTCTGAGACAGTGTTGGGGTGACTTCAGTAAGAAAACATTCAGTGTATTGATAGAGATGCTGTAAATTCTAATCCACTCACAGGAAAAACTAAGGATTAAGTTGCTTCTGTGAAAGCCACAAGGAACAAACTGAGGAACAGGTTGATGTGCACAGTGTGCGTATGTGCACGTACGTGTACGTGTGCAAGTAGCTTTTAAGTTCTTTACAACATTACATTTTTTTGAGAAATGATAGTTTCTGGGTATGATTATTTAATGCTGTATTTGGTTTCTAATATATGATTACATATTAAGGTATGTTTCCCATAAATTGCCTGAATTTTTGCATTACTGTTTCAGTTTTCCTAACTTCATGTGGAAATTATCTTCAGGATGATTTCCAGTTGACTGGCTCTTGTTCGACTTCTCTTCAAAATAGGAAAATTTCTATGAAAACTGTTTGGACAGAACTTTCATGTACTTTTTAATCTTCTCATAAGGACAGTGGGTTCAAAAATTCGTTGTTTGTCTTCAGAGAGTGCTGTCTGCTTGTATCTGGCTCTGTTGGAGACCCCAGAATAATACTCTGTTGTGTGTCTCTAGCTTACATACTGTAACTTCTCAGTTCCCTATGTTATGTATCTAACTATAATTTCATTTTTTTAATTTTGAAATATTCTGTATATTGAGCAAAGTACACAGATCTTAAGGACAGCTGGATGACATGGCTTGATGAATTTTTACATGCATGTGCCCATTTTCTCAGGTCAAGACAGAACATTTTCAGCATCCCAGGAGCCTGCCTTGTGCCATTTGCAGTGTATGACCCTCTGCAGAGGAACTGTGTGCACACTGACCTACTGCTACTAACGTAGACTTCCATCACCCTGTATTCATCCTGCCTGGGGTTTAATCTCCTTTTTTCCCCTCCGACGATATTAAGGGTTCAGTAATTGAAGATAAATGCATAGTATAACTTGTCATACCGGTCAGAGGAGAACTGGGTTTTAACATTCTTTCCATCTCTCTGTGACTCTGATATTTCACTTAGGCACTGCATATTAAATCCCTTTGCCTTTAAATACTATTATTTTTGTTTTTAACAGGAATTTATTGGAGAGCTACTATGTGTCTTTGTCTCAAAAGCGTATTTTAATGCATTCTTTCTATTCTGGTGTCTTATTATTGTTTCAAATTTGCTTTGGCATTTGCCTGTAAAACTTTAAGAATTCTTTATTAATCGAACATACTGTAATACAGATTCATCAGAGCATTAGCATATTTAAGTCTTAAACATGTAAACTTCACATGTTACGGTTATAACTGGGCTTTAGACGTTCACATGATGCCCTGGATCAGAAAAAGCCCACTTGTAAGTCCTATATCTGTAACTAAACCAGCTGAATGACTTGGACAAGGACTTAACTTCTCTGAACCTTTTAAAAAATTTTAAAATAGGTTAAAGTAACTACTAACTTTAGAGATCTGTTGCATGTGTCGAGTCTCATGGGAGGTGATGAATGCTGAAGTGCTATGTAAGCTGTAACCGCACAGCTTTCAAATCTGAGGTATTCCTGGTCTTGTTTGCAAGCTGTTATTTAGATAAGTCAGATGACATACCGACTGCACTAGGGGGCTTGGCTGTTTAAAGCACGACCACAGTGAAGCCTTCATGATGTAGCATTCCCAGACGGAAGCAGGAGTGGTGCCGTCCAAGCACGTCCCTTCTGAGGGTCCAGTGCTGCCGCTGGGTGTTCCTAGCGGGGCCTGACAGCATGCATACCGCGGTCTTTTGTAGACAGGCATATTAATCTCTCATTTTCTCTTTCGTCCTACTTTTACGTTATATTTTTTTTCTATATTCTGGCAGACAGTTAACTGATGATTACATGTTTTTCCTGTACTTAGTTCAAAAAATTGCTCATGACCTAACCTAAGAATAAATTAAGACAGAAGTGAAGGTTGAGGTTAACAAAGAAATACTTGGGCTTCGTGTTGGTGAGCGAAAGCAACAGATACGGGAAGAGACCCACTGACCTTCCGCATGTCAGGAGGGTGGGGTCGCAGACAGGAGGAGCAGTGAAGTCAAGGGGGGGGGGGGGCAGAATTCTTGTCCTGGGGGCAGTAATTGTGGTGAGCTGACGACCAGCAATGGAATGTTTATTCCAAGGTGGCTGTCAGATTGCAGTTGAATGTCCAAACCTCATCTCGAGTTCCAAGATTTTTTCCAATCTGTAAAGCAAGGATTCCCAAAACGTGGACTTCTATATTTGTATTTATCTTTTATCTACTTTATTTTCTATACATTGAAGCACACTAAGAACTAAAGAGATTAATTATGTTTTTATGCCTCATGAATTCCTTTTAAGGTGTTTGTTTAAATCGCTTCATTTTATATTGGAAAAAGGTGGGTTTTTCTAAATGAGGAAGGAGCCACATTCCTTAGAGAACAGTAGTTCTGGTGTCTCTATTAAAACATTTTATGGGAAAAAATAGTAAGGAAGATAGCGTCTGTGTTATATGTAGACGTCCCACTGAATTCTGAAATGTTTGCTGGTGATCGCAAGTCGGTGCATGCCTGTATTTTGGCAGGTCAGTTAGGACTGGATGACCCAGGCAGGTTGACGAAGGAGAAGGACATACCTTTTTCAGGGACACATTGTGAGCGACAAAATACTGCTTTTAATTCCACCACTTCCCCTGCCTTTGCTAGATGGAAATTCTAATTTTAAGGCAATCAGAGAATACTTAAGTCCTACTATTACAGCTCACTTAAGACTTTGTCACTTTTAGAGGAAGGAGAATCTGGTAACCAGAGCTCCAGCAGGAATAGCACAGGTGCATGTGTGTCAAGACCTCTTCAGGGCTGTATTTTCACATGTGTGAATGAATCTCCTGCCGTAATGACATTCAGGTTAGGCCCTCAGTCAATAAACATCTGTGTTTGCTGTGTGTGAGGCATCCTCTTAGGCTGTGAGGATGAAAAAACGAAGCTTTCTCTCCCTCTTCACCGCCACCACCGCAGGCTGATGCCCGGGTGTCTCCCACCTGCCCTCCTCCGAGAACAAACGCACTAACCCTTCTCCCCTCTCGGCTGTGCTCCAGGGCCATCCCCCCACCCCATCACCGCGTGGCTCCTGTGTGTCCAGTGACCTCCCCCTTCTGTAGAGCAAACGTGAGGACCCTTTACCTGGCCCGCTGGTGTCCCATCGCCTCCCACTACGTACCACGCATCCTCATTTCCCAGCATGCTCCTGTTACCTCATTACGCCTCAGCTTAAATGGCCTCTCTGCTTCTTGAGTGTGTCCTGTTCCTTCTTGTCTTTGCACATGCTGCAATGGCTGCATGGAACGGGATCCCAGACCCGCCCCCCACCCCCGTCCTGCACGCCCAGCATGGAGCTCACTACTCATCCTTCAGATTTCAGCCTGGATGCTGCTGTCTTGGGAAGTCCATCCCTGACCTCCCTGGGGACACTCTTTCCTACTACTGTGATACGTCCTCATAGCTCTGCGTACCTGTCCTTCACCTCTCTGGTCAGGTCACCTGGTAACGTCTCTCTCTGGCACACAACTCTCAGCTCTTGGGCAGATTATTTTGTTATCCTCAGCACCTAGCAGGAAGTCTGGCGCACACACAGTGCTGTTCTGTAAATATCTGATGACTGAATGAATCAACCAACCAGGTCCTACCTTTAAGAAAAGATAGATAAGTCAGCAGATGTTTCCTACAGTGAGATAAGCTGTCAATTTGGGATTTTCTTACATTCAAGAAAAATGTAGTATCCACTTGTCTTACAATTTTGAGAATCACTTTTTTAAAATTCCTTAAGCAGTCCATGAAGACACTTAGGGCACTTCCATTGAAAAGGAAGTGACACATAATTAATGACTCTTCAAACAGAAAGATCCGTAAACTCTACCAACAGTGACGCTTTCAGTTTAAGGAACTATTGGAGGAGGCTGGCACAAACTAGCCATCATTTAAAGGCCTTTTCTACCTTCCTGTTTTCTGGTGAGTTGTTAATGTTAATTAGCAAGATGGTTAATTGTCCAGAGACTCCCCAGACTTACTGGAGAATGTCCACATTTGGTGACAGACTTGTAGGAACGTGGGGAATACAGCAAGCTTTTGGCAGCACAAGGAATGTAGTGTCCGTGTTCCTTTTGGTGACCTCGGTGTCCCCGGAGCTCAGCAGGTCCACACCGTTCGTGCGGACCGCTCCAGTGTTCTCTGCAGAACGTTGGACGAGACAAGTGTTAGCATGTGTTTAAATGAAGCAGTAGGTCTTGCTAAAATACTTATTTTTCTCCAAGGTGAGTATGATTTGTTGTTGTTATTTAGAGAGTTGTGCTATTGTATGAGTTGGTAACGATGGTTTTAAAAACCCAGTGCTTGCTGTGTGTTGTTAGATTCAGGTGTGAGCTGTACCTGATTTTCATCCTGTACCTTTTATGTTTGCACACACACACTGATGCAAACACACAGGTCTTAAATAGGCACTCCTTAAGCTTTTAGAGGAAGTAGCTTGAATCTTGAAAAAACCAAGTTGAAAGTATCAAACTTTTGGTTTTTATGCTACTCAGAGCAGTTAAGAAGTTACATATAGTAAAGAACATGGAAATACAGTCATCACTGTAAAATTTTACCATCTCTCTGCCCTCTGACAGGCCTTCCTGCTCTCGCTGACAGGGGACTGGTGTTTCGGTTGTGTGCTGTGGCTGGCCTCGAGAAGGGCTGTGTTCATAGTCCTATGCTGGTTTTCCCTCACTGCGTGCTGTGTCTCTTCAAGACTAGCCATCAGTTCAGGCTTTTACACGTGCCAAGAACACTGGTGCTTTTGCTTGGCCTACACATGAGAATGCTGAGGATTCAGTTAATACTTTCTCCGCACCCCTTAGGGTCCTTTCGCACCATTTTTACAGTGAGGTGCCTCCATTTGGAGCTGTCCTGTACCTGACCTGGGGTGTGCCGAGGTGTGCAGATGAATGAGCTCATGGGTGTGTGCCGTGAGCCATTACAGAAGTCTCACACGCACCGGACACGTATTCATCTGACCCACAGAACGTGTCTGGCCACCGATGCCCCTTCCTCTTGGTCTCACTCACCTCCCGCCGTCAGCCACGCACACTTCCCTGAGCGCCTGCTTGTACCAGGCACTCTCCGGGGTGCCGGGCTGCACCTCACGAGCTCCTACAAATGGAAGTTTAAACCATCCGCCTCCTTTGGGAAGAGGCCTGCGTAGGCCCAGTACAAAGTACAAGCGCCGGTCATCCATATGAAGGGACAGTGGCACTGTGAGTTTTTGGAGGAGTGTGGAGCCAGTCTCTCTGATTTGGTGCTGAACTCGGTTTCATGAGACTCGTTTGCACTCCTGTGTCCCCTGTTCCTCCTGGGCCTTTCCTCTTTCATTTTCTGTGCTGCATCCTCCTCAACTGTTCTACCTCCACACAGTGGAGACTCTGGGACCTTTCTGCCTCTGTGTTTATGCTCATGCTAGCTAATTTCATTCAGGTCCGTGATTTTTAAATTATCCGTATGCTTACAAAGCCCACATTTGTAGCTCTAACTCAGATCTCTTCTCTGCACTCTAGATTTTTCTCAGTTGTCTATGCCACGTCCCTGCCTGAATTAATAGGCCCACCACACTTAGCCTGTTGAAAGCACAAGACCCAGCCTCCCCTCCTTCCACGTTCTGGACCCCCCCTGGGCTCTCTCCACATCATTAAATCTACCAACATTCCCCTACCTGCTCACCCACGGTTCCTCACCCAAGCGGTCACAGAGTTATCCTAGTCTCCTCTCCCTCCCACCAACTTGCAACCCATAAGCAAAAACTTAACATATATTCTTAATTTCTTCACTGCTAACATCCTAACCCAAATTCACCACAATCCATCCATTCGTTCTAGACTCCTGCACTAGCTTCCACTCTCGCCCTTCCACAATTGGGCACATTGGAATTACTCCTTTTAAAATATAAGTAAGTGCACATCCTGTTCAAAACCTAAGAATGTCCTCCTGCTGCACTCAAAAAAAAAAAAAAAAAAAAGAAAAAAAATCCAAAGCACTTGCTCTGGCTGCAAGGCTCTAGAAGCTGGTTCCCATCCTCTCCACCTCACACCCTCCTCCTTTCCCCCGAACCTACCCACGTCAGCCATCTAGCCGTCCTTGCCTGGAACGGCAGGTGCATTTTCTGCCCCGGAGCCTTTGCACGTGCTGTTTCCACCGCCTGGGCCCTTCTCCCAGATGTACACGCGGTTTGCGCGTACGCTTCCTCGGGTCTCTGCCCAGATGTCACCTTCTTGGGGGGGGCCTCGTGACCACTCACCCTACTGTTCTGTCCAGTTGCTCTCATCCCTCTCCCTTGCTGTGTATATTTTTACTTTGACCTGATGTTATGTGACATATTGATTTCTGTTTTGCTTAATAGCTCATTGTCTGTATCCCCTATTAAAATGCAAGTACCCTGAGAACTCTGGGAGCTTAAGAGTGCCTGGTGTTTAACACGTGTGTATTGAGTGAATGAGCATATGAGTAATACTCCTAAAGGCTACAGGAGAAGCCCTTGCACTCCCACCAGCCAGTAGACAGGGACATAAATTTCACCTGGCTTCCTCTTCATTGTTACCAGAGGTTCTGAAATTTAAAGCGCAAGATTAAGGGACATGTGCTGAGAGAACTCAGAGTCTCGACAAGGAATGCCTTCATGTTCTTCTTTCCTGCATCGCATCACTGAACTGGTGTGCCCACGTTCTACGGCAGTCATTCGTTTCCCTGTGTACTTAATTCATTCACTTTAGGGTACTTTTGTGTGTAAAGAACACAACATGCTCAAGTGTTTTAAAAACTGACGTGCAAATCCTGGTTGTTAAGCTAAGGACTCAGGCAGTGGCTGTGTCTGAAACGCACAGGACGTATGGGATGAGACAGTCAGGGTGTCAGACCATTGTGAGTGGTCCAGTCACTCTGTTTCCTCAGAGTCATGTTTTATTTTATTTTCTGTATCCTTATCGCAAAGTAAAATATGTGTGTTCGTTATATAATCCCATTTCTGTACTTCATGATAAACTGTGCCAATCGAAATGACTGAACTTCGTTTTATTTTTAAGAAGAGTCACCCCCGTTTCAAATACCTCAAAAAGGTAACATTTAGCTTCTTCAGCCTCTGATGCTTTTTACACAACAGTTTGGTGCTTCTTTTCCACCAAAGAGCAACGACATTCAGGCAGATTAGCTCATTTCAGTGCAGTTGAATTCAGGCAGATTAATTCATCCCAGTGCAGTTGATGCAATAAGGAAGCAGACCTGCTTGGGGTAATCAGTGGAATCACATTTACTAGATTTACAGCCCACCTCGTTTCGTGAAGGCTGTCACTGACCTGACAAGTTGTCGTGCAGTATGACTTAAAACTCAGACGAGCTGGTAGAGGGAGAGCTGGTAGCGGGGAGGGGGACACACCTGAAGAGCCCAGCCGGAACCCCCAAGCCTGGTGCAGCGCTGCGAGTGCTTGTTGGGCGTGTCAGCTGTTCGATGAGACATGCTTTACTGCTTTCCTACTTACATTCGCATAACCACTTTTAAGCAGAGAAACTGCATGATTTCAAACCTGATTATCAAAAAACTTTTAAATTGAGTTATCATTATTGAGTTGTGTTATTGGCTAATTTTTGGAACACAAATATTAATAGAAAAAAACGTTGAGAAATTCTCAAGACAATTTATACAGCGTTTCGTTTCCTCTTTAGGAAATGATGCAACATCAATTGTCAACTGTCTTCATATTTTGGGTCAGACTTTGGATGCAAGGTAAATGACTGTATTTTTATTTAAATCAGTGAGTGTAATAATGATGTATAGGAATATTAAGAGTGCTTTGATTTTATTCTTTGGAATTAAAGATGTTGGTGTAGACAAAAAGTTTTTTGTAAATTAGTAGTACAATAACATTTTATTATTTTTATGGTCATTTGTAGATTGTTATTTAAATTTCAAGTAAGTTCTGTAATTGAGGGTTGAATTGGGACAATACTGTGTGGAATAAAAACGAGGAGCTCCACCTCTAGAGGTCCGCGTCCAGGCATGGTCGTGCTCCGCGTCGGGAACAACGTTTAGCTTTACAGGAGACACAAGGGTTGTGTTCTGAGTTTCCAGATGAGAAAAGAGCAGTGTGAGGTCCCACAGTAGATGTGGAGGTAGACCAGTTTCCAGGTCTGGGCGCTTCCTGCTCTGCCGCCAGCATGGCCGGAAAGCCACACGCGAACCCCATTTGGTTAGCAAAGTTGTTTCAGCCTTTAAGCCACACATGTAACTCAGTTACTATAAGTAAAGGTTCCTGAAAGTCTTCTACAGAGAATATTCCATGGTGCTCTCGATGATTGATTTTTGTGTTTAAAATTTCATTTGAGGTGTTTTATATGATAAATGAAGAAAGGGGATGCTATTACACTCCTCCATTTTCTGCCAGAAGTAGCGGCTTTAGCGCATCACCTCTGCACAGGCTCAGTCTCCAGAGGCTTGTATAGAAAAGACTTGATTGCTGCCCTTACATTGAAAAACATCTGTCATTTGGTGACTTGGTTTAGCCGACACTAAATGTTTCTTTCCCACCCGTTACCTCAGAAAGCATTCTGGTTTTGTTGGATTTGGGATTAGCTAAACTGGCTCAGGAGCTGTGTTTCGTTAGTTGTAAAATAGTCTCAGAATTTAAGACCACGGATGGAACACATAAAGCATCAGGTCTGCCTTTTGCTCCGAGGTCCTAATTACATGGACTGGGAAGGTGTTTAGGAAAGGGTACGCGTTTGCATTTATGTTGCTGTAAGCTCAAGTACACAGGAAAAATTTATTAGAAAGTGGGTTTTAAAAATCTGGTTGACTGAATACGGTCGTGGACAAATAAACGTCGTGTAGAAGCTGGGTTCGTTTGTATGTTGCTTGCCCCCCGCCAAGGCCCGCGTCCTCCCTTCGGTATTTGCGTCCTAGGACCGTGATGAAGACTGGCCTGGAGACTGTCAAGAGCGCGCTGCGGGCTTTCCTGGACAGCGCCGCCGAGGATCTGGAGAAGACGATGGAGAACCTCAAGCAGGGCCAGTTCACCCACACCCGAAACCAGCCCAAAGGCGTTACTCAGATTATCAATTATACCACGGTGGCGCTGCTGCCAATGCTGTCGTCCTTATTTGAGCATATTGGCCAGCATCAGTTCGGAGAAGATCTGATATGTATGTAAACCTTTTACTCAGAGTTTCATTATCTAAATAGTAGAGTCGGAAATTGTAACAGCGCATCTAGGTTGCTCAGGCACTGCTTTTACCTTCATGTGCTTTTTATTTGTTTTTGCAGAACTTCATAGGGTGACATTTGAGTTACAGGCATTTGAGTTACTGAGTCACGTGGGCTCAGAAGGGACCAGGAGGTAGTGGTTATGGACAGCCACCTCCACATTGTTGAAATACGAGTTCCAGATTTTACTATTTCTGTGGTGGCTCTTTCCATGGACATTTTCTAATGCAGTGTCACCATACGACCTGCAGCGTTAAGTGATTTCAGGTCATTTCTGAGTCGATGCAGATTGTTTCCACAAGCAACCCCACTGATAAGTATGAAGAGACACTCGAGACAAAATCTGTGTCTCAGTAACTGATCTCCTGGGATGGCTCGGACATCCTGTGTTTGCAGGGTTCTGTCTGTTTTCATGGGGGGCTCAATCAGCTGTTTGGGGCTGGGATTCTGTAGCTATTAAGAATGTCGGCAGGATGCCCAGGGTAGCTGGGACAACCGGCAGGACCTGGTCTCCTGCGCTGCTGCTGGTATGAACGCAGGAGAGGACACGAGCCCGTGCCGGGCAGTCACGTGCGTCTGGCCCGCACACGCTCAGTATTGTAGGTCTCCCGGGCCAAGTGCCACTCTGTGTGAGCACCACTGCGTTACTCAGTGAGGGGCCCGACCCCGAGCGGCAGAACACTGACATTGGTGTTGACGCTCCTTGGTTCAGCCGTGGGAGCATTGCTTGCAGCCCCACGTGGACGTAGGGACAAATGTGGGGGACGAGGGAGGTTCCCCCACTCACATCATGCTGTGTCCTCCAGGGAGGGGTGGCCCAGCTGAATTAGAAATCCAAAGTTCTTAGGTTCCTTTGCCTGTTGAACATATTTTATTGGACCAAAGATCATCTATAAGGTTTATTTGATTTTCCAGCTTTAAAAAACTTCACTTACGCCTGGAATTTCAGGTCGTTTCAGAAATCATTGACATACCCCATTCTCCAGCATTACCGTTGTTGTTCATTAGAGACTTAAAGTAAAAGGCAGTCTTTATGTACCTTTGGAGCAGGAGTCAAAACTGTTTTTGGTCTTAGTTTTATTCTTGAAGAAATCCTTTATTCTTGTACCTGAAGAAAAATGATAAATCATTCCTGATAATATTCTGTCTGATACTCAGAGCACAGTTCTTTAGAATGCTTTCAGCTCCTGAAAGAAAAGAGTTTTGTTTGAGAAAAAGTTTTAAAATTTTATTTTATGCATGTTTGTTCTTGTATTGCTTTTTTCAAATATTAAAATGTTATTGTGCCTTTAATCTGGAATTTTGTCTTTAGCCTAAACTTTCTCAGGACAATGTACTGATAACAAGCTTATTTTTTTTTTTAAGTGAGATTCTCTTTTTCCTTAGTGGAAGATGTGCAGGTGTCATGCTATAGAATTCTGACTAGCTTGTATGCTTTGGGAACTAGCAAGAGTATTTATGTGGAAAGGTAAGATTTTAAAAGTTTAACTTCATATTAATAGTTATTTCAAGTGTTATGATTATTTATTTCAAGAGTCTTCACTTTATAACTTTTTACTTGGTCATAAACTAAAACAACCAGATTGACACATTGAGTTCCTTGGGAGTAATTAGTCTTTAAGTTAAATTTAAACTGATATGATAAAAACAAGTGCATTATGAAAAAAGGTGTAAAGCAATAATGGTAAAGACCATAATTAACATAAAGTTTAACCTTAGAGTGTTAATGAATTTTATGAAGGAATCTGCTAGTGCAGTTTCTGGTTATATATCAGAAATACAAAATAAACATGAATTTAGGCAGCTGTTAAGACCCATTTAATTTCTGTCCTGTCCTCAAGGTCCAGAGGGAAGGATTAGCAGGATGAGGCGGTGTGGACAGGTCAGGTCGGGCAAAGTGCCCCCCTGACCTGGGCAACGGAGATCACTGGCAGCTTCAGTCAAAGATTTCTGTGGAAGGGAGAAGGGAAAGAGGGCTTTCAAACGCTAGGACAAATAACAAGACACGCTGGTGGGAGGCTGGTCAGTGAACTAAGCGAGTCGGAGGTTGTTCTGAGAGAAGAACATTCCGTAGGTGTAAATTCTCCCCCAGGTTAATCTCAATTATAATACAATTTCAAGTAGAAATTTGCTTTTTATTGAACTTGAAAAAATAATTCAAAAGTTCCTTTAAAAGAATAAATGCATGAGACTAGCCAATAAAATTTTGAGAGAAATAAGAGTAATAAAAGGGTAATCATGTGGTCTACCAAATATTAAAACTTCTAAAGAAGCAATAATTAAGAGTGACAGTTGCAAAAGGATAGGAAAGCAGATTAATGGGAAAAGGTAATTGGGTTCACTCTGAATATTTTTGAAGTTTTACCTGTGTTTTAGGTTAAACTCTGTTTTCTTATGATTTTCATGACTATAAAATATTTTATCTGAAGGACGTATTGTGATTTATTGAAATGTGCCTTTATTTTTCACATATTGGCTCTTTTCTCTTTTTCACTTACATGAAGGATGCTAGATGTATGTTCATAGTTTTCTGTGTATTTTTATTTTGTTTCCTTTATGAGAATTTGGAAACCTAGGTTAAAGAGTATGCATATATTAAAGGATTTTGATACGAAATTGATTCAGTTTGCACTTCAGAGTTTTACAAGAGAATTCTCATTTCCTCACGTTTCTCATTTCTGATTATTATTCTTTTTTACTATTTATAAATTTAATAGTGAAAAATGAGATCCCACTTTTATTTTCAAATGCATTTCCCTAATTACCGGTTACTAGCGATTTTTGTGTCTTACTTTGCCATTTGTATTTATTTTATAAACTGCTTTTTCCTATCTTTTGCCCACTTTTCTATTAGTGCTGTTGTACTGATTAGTAATAACCATTATATTTGTCAACTATTAACCTTGCTTATCTCTCCTGTTTTTATGACTTTTAGCATTTTTGTTCCTTTATAGTGTTTATATATAAAACATTATGTGCAGATTGTGGTTTATGACATGAGAATTTTGGGTTTTTATGTAATCAGATCTACCAGTTATTTCATATATGTTTCTTCCCCTTAGTTTCATAATTTTTTAAAAAGTTTATACTGCACCCTTAATTAATAACTAGAAATTCAAATATTTGTTCTCCCAGGTTTTCCATGCTTTCAGTTGTTTAGATTTACTTTTTAATCCTTTTGTTCATTCAGTAAATATTTATTAAGCGTCATATAACAGTGAACAGATAGATCCCTGCTCTCACAGAGCTTGTGTCAAGTGGGAGAAACAAAACAAGCAGGCAAACTGATGAACACAATAGAGGCGAGTCCCTGTGAGAGTAAGAACCCAATGCAGAGAATGACGAGGGGCGGCCAGGAGCGTGTCCTTTAGACTCAGCTTTCTCTGCTCAGCAGAAAAAGGCTCGAAGATAAGCCAGGCGTAGACTAGACATGCGTCTGAATTTCACGTTTCTCTCTGGGATTATGTAGAATTCAAATTCACTTTTTAAATCACCCACCATGTCTGATGTCACAATTTATTAAATATTTCTTTTATTCACTGATTTCAAATAAACTCTTCACCATATGCTACATATATTTGCTAGGTTATATGTCTAGAATTTCTGTTCTGTTCTATTACTTGATTTTTAAGTAATTGGAACAGTACCATGGAGCCTGAATTGTTGGTGTTTTATAACATTTCTGAGTATCTGGTAGTCAGATTCTTTCCCACCTCAGCAGTTGCCGTTTATTGTTGTTACTGCCTTGCTGGGGTATTTTTCTTGATAAGATTCGGATCATTCTGTTAGTTTCTAAGTGTATGTGTATGTGTGTGTGTGTGTGTGTGTGTGTGTATACATACATATATATATATATGTATGTATATAATTAACTTTGCAATTATAAAGTGAGAGAGAATATAAAAATAAAAATTTGAAGATGAGTAAAAAGATTTGGAAAATATGACACTATACTAAAAAAAGTTATTTTAATACAAGTCATCTAAAAGAAAAATTAGTATTTCCAGAATACGAGCACAAATGATCCAAGTTAATCTGAGAATTCATAATTGAATTTGTATTTTAAAGTAAATTGTTAAATAATTCACATGAATTATTAATGAAGTAAAAGGACTAGTCCATTTGAATGTCAGGAAATAGATTAGCTTCTTTGGGATCATACATGAAACATTTTAGGCTACTAAGTTCTTGAGTTATTTCTCATTATTTTAAAACATTTATTGAACCTATACTGTGTACCAAAAACTTTGCAATTCTGTCTCCATATTTTTAGTTAAGGAAAGAAAAACTTGAAAAGAGTAAGCAACTTTCCTATAATGAGTAACACCAGTGTTAGGATGAAGATCAGGACTTGGGTCTGTCTGAATCTAAGCCTGGTCTTTGTAATTTACTAGATTATTTTTAGTAATGAGATTTTATTAGATGTTTGAATAGAACTTTATTTTACTCATTGGCGTTCTGTGAAGGGCCATTTTCTCCTAGCTGGACAGGTATTTACTAGTTTTTAATTAAAATATTAGATAGTCAGACATTGTTTAAGTGTGTTTTTCTAGTGAGAAATTTAAAACTACCTAGAGAGTTATGTAATCTTTTCTTAATTAGAGCCATTTTATTGACTTTCAAATAAAATGTGTACAGTCATTTAAGGAGTTCTTAAACTGCTGAAATCACTCTCCTATTATTCTATATGTAGTAAACACTTAATGTGCTCATAAAGCCTTGGATTAAGTAGATAACTAAGGGAGAGAGAGGATTTATATCAGGAGCAGGGGAGTAAATTGAGTAAATTGATCACAGTCTGATTCCCTAAGCACCTTCCTTCCCTTGAAAATGATAAATCAATTTTGAGTGTTATCAATAGTTTATAGCATTTGTCATATCTTAGTATTTCATAGCTGCCCTGAAGTTACTTATACAAGGTAAAGTTTCAGAAATGCTAATGTTTGCTTGTTAGTGTTAGTACTTTATTTTTAAATTTTTTATCAAAATCCATTTGTTCACATGGCAAGAATTCTTCCTTAGATCATCATATTAAAAAAGAAAGAAGACGGCACGTGAAATATCCAAGCTTGTGGGGGAGTTTACAGGTTTTTATTTGTTATTTTAGTATGTAATGTTTTTAGTTTCTTTTTAGCTGACAGATAATTTAGCTTTTTTTGGTGGTAGAGAACTTGCCATTGAAAGTGTATGATGTTTTGCAGTATAGAAATTGGGTTTAAAGTTTAGTTTTATCAGGAGCACTGTTATTGCCCTTTTAGGTGGAACTAGTCAATTTTCACGTAACTGCTTCAGTTATTCACTTAGAAGACTTAAAAAATACAAGCGTTTTCCACTTACAGGCAACGTTCTGCATTAGGAGAATGCCTGGCTGCCTTTGCTGGTGCGTTTCCTGTAGCCTTTTTGGAAACTCATCTGGACAAACACAACGTTTACTCAATCTACAATACGAAGTCTTCACGAGAGAGAGCAGGTAACGCAGAAGCACGTGCGGCATTTCGTATCTGAAGCTAAAATGTCATGACATTTGTTATTTGTTGTATTTTTTAATGGGCCATTTTTATTCATGATCTCCAATGCTGTTTGTTCTTAAGAGTTATTGTTTGGCATTTTTTGGAATGCAGAATGCTATTCCCATGGTGTTTCTGAAAGAAAATTAATTTCTTCTAAGTTAATGAGCCACAAATTAACACTCTCGATAATAAGACAAAGTTATCAGCAGATACGGAAAAAATCAGTCATTCTGATTCCTGACTCAGTTGCCGTGTACAGGTGGTCAGCGAGCAGACAGCATTCTTGCTCATTGTATTTCTGGGTTTGTACCTGTCATTTTTCTTGGTTCACCTGCTGTGTCTACCTTACTGGGACAGCTTTATTCCAAGCATTTTTTCCTAGCGGTTTGGTCCCCTAAGTCTGATAAGTCTCTTGTATTTTAGTTGTTTTCCAAAAGCCCTAAAGAGCTCCCCAAACGTAGACAAGAAGTATTTGCTGTTCAAAACACAAACGCATTCCTCTCCGTTAATGAGATCGTTTCTTTGTGTAATTCATGTTTTTATGGGACCTACTGGTTACACTGATTTTATAGTGAGTTCTCTCAAGTAAAAACCTTTTAAAAACTCAAAAAAAAAGGTCACTATTGAATTAGCCTATTTTATGATTCTAATTTCATATAGCAGAGGAAGCTAAAGAAGAACATGCTGAGTATGACCTAGCGGTATTTTTCTATGTAAATTCCACAACGTATTTGTAAACGGGGAGACGCAACTGAGTTTGGATTATTAGTTATCTGTGTAAGCGCGTCTTACTGAGTTGTCTTACTAAGGATTTTTGATACGTTGTATTTTTGCCATGAGTCAAGAATGAAGCAGATTGTTCTTTCATTACAGTGAGGATATGCACAGAGCAGATCATTTACCTGCTTATGTTTCCATAGCAAATTTGCATAACAAAGCAAAGGGATTGAATTTAATGATTCTCTTTCACTCATTGTTCAGGCAAGTCATTCAACAAATAACCACTTGTGACGTACACCCGTGGTGGATGGAAGGGACATGATACCGAGATGAATGAGATTTAAGTCTTTTCCTTGGGGAGTTTCTAGGTGATAAACACATGTGACAGAATTCAGGGTGATAAATAACATGTGACAAAATTCTGACAGAGGACACTGAGGACACAGAAAACGCAGTCAGAGCTGAGAGCACCTGGGAAGATTCAGAGTTGGCACAAGATGAGCCTTGAAGTTAGAAACACTGAAACTTGGGTCTTTTAGGAGAAACTTCAGGTACTTTGAGATGGAGATAGCTTTTAGGGGAAGAAAGAGAAAAGAGGAGGCAAGGATGGAAAAGCAAGATGAGACAAGGAAGGCCTTCTGTGTCGGGTCAAGAGTGGAGCCTGTACCAGTGCAGAAAGGGTCCTTTTATTGGCTTTGAAAAGGGGAGTACCACAAGTAGATTTGCATTTTAGAAATCCATCGTAGCCATGATGAATGAGCGAGCATCACCAATCAGAAGATGATTGTAGTGATTCAGAAGAGCTCTAATGGGGGCTAGGCCCCTCAAGTGGAGTGAGGAGATTGTGACAGATCTGAGAGGTAGAAGCATCTCCTGCAGGAGATGAAGGGACATCAGAGCCTAGAATTTCTCCCGGGTGTCTAGCCCAGGTGACTCACTGAATAATGTCCTCACCGAGGTCGTGGTGCCTGCTCAAAAGATAGATTGCAGAGGAAAGGCCAAGTTTAAATTCAGACCCATTGTATTGTAGTTGTTTTTGAGACATTCCTTATGAGACACAAAAAAACTTTAGGAAATAATGGCTTCAAGTTATTAGCTGATAGCAGAAGCCCATGGGAATGGCCAAAATGGCCTAGGCAAACACCGAAGCTGAAAAAAAGAGGTGAGGTAAGGATGAGTCCCCTAGAAAACCCACATTTACAAGTTCAGCCAGAAGAAAAGAGTTGGTCAAGGAGAGAGGCTAAATTCAGAAGAGAGTCAGGAAAGACCATGCGTTGAGGTGAAGGAAAAGGGGTTTTTAAGAAAAGGGAATTAGGTGAGTGATGAGAGGTCCCACTGTAACACTTAGTAAGATAGGACTGTGGAAGACTAAACTTGCTGGGTGGTAGAAGGCAGAGGCTGTCATTTCTGTGGCTGGGAGAGCACTTGGAAAGGTCAACAGTCTAGAGAGACTTGAGCTTCTGAAGTGGGGCAGGAAGGGGCTGAAAATCCAGGCCTGGGTGAGGCCGTGCTGTCGGGTTGGTTCGGTGTTGGGAGCACAGGTGGGACCATGAACAGGGACCTCAGGACTCCTTCCTCCGGAAAGGGGAGCGAGCTTGGCTGTGGACCAGAGGCGGGAGGCTTGTTGGCACGAGAGGCAGTTGGAGGAGGAGACTTTGGATACCCCGTTAGCTCTGAAGTAGAAGGGACGGCCGTCGGCTGGTCTTCAGGGGGTAGGGTGAGGACTTGGGGAAAAGGAGTTTGAAGTCGCTGCTGGGAGAAGAGGGAGAGGGATCCAGCTGCAGGCACGTCAGGTCTGGCGGAGCTTGGGTGCCCATGTGAGGCGTTGTAGCTGGGGGCTGCTGTCCGCAGTGGCCGTGTGACCGCCCTGTCTGCTCTCACTGCACACTGTTCATGTTTATGTGTGCCTCTCTAGCTCTCAGTTTGCCAGCTAATGTGGAAGACGTTTGTCCAAATATACCATCTCTGGAGAAGCTCATGGAAGAAATCGTGGAACTGGCTGAGTCCGGGATCCGCTACACTCAGATGCCACATGTGATGGAGGTCATCTTGCCCATGCTCTGCAGCTACATGTCCCGCTGGTGGGAGCACGGCCCCGAGAACCACCCGGGGAGGGCAGACACGTGCTGCACGGCACTGAGCTCGGAGCACATGAACACGCTGCTGGGCAACATCCTGAAGATCATATACAACAACCTGGGGGTGGACGAGGGCGCCTGGATGAAGAGGCTGGCAGGTGAGGCTGGGCCGGAGCGCCGCTTCCCGGGGGATTCGGGATACGGAGGACTAGAGCCGCCCCCGTCTTAGTCTTTTTTAATACTTTCTTCCGCAAACAATATTCCTGATTACTTCTGTCACGCTGTTCTTTAAAAGACGCAGGTTTGATCAGACACTGGGTAACTTTCCACAGGGTTACTACTCTTAAGTGAGTAAACATTTTCTTGATTTGACAGTCTCTCTAAGAAGAATCCGTGAACACAGCAGTAAAAAGTGGTGATTCTGTAGACAAAGACAAAAATAACACTGAATTTTGACAGTAATCTGCCTTACCGGGATTTGGGGAGGACAATCAAAAGACCCCGTCAGATACTCACATTTATCGATCGTTGCACTCTCTGTACTGAGTGACTGGAAGCAGCTTGAATGCCCGGCCACTGGAGGATGGTCGCGTTGATTGTGTGCACCCGTGCAGCAGAGTGCTGTGCCACCTTCAAACATTAAGGTTTCGACAATGCTTTATGACTTGGAAACTGTTCAGAATATCATGGAGGATTAAAATAAGAGTTTTAAAAATTTAAGTTCAGAAATATACATATGAATTTTTTCTCTGATAAAATTTCCCCTAAAAAAATACACCAGTGTCTTACTAATGTGGGTAGAGTGATTATGGTTGATTTTAACATTTCCCTTTTATACATTTCCCCAATGTTTATATGTATGTTACTCTTAGGAGAAAAAATGCCTTTTAAAAAAGGCCTAACCAGGTGTAGAGCTCTTGCTGACCACTGCAGTGATCACGAAACACATGCGCAGCGCTGTGTGTGACCTGGCTCCTCCGCTGGGGCAGGGGCGGGAACGCCCAGGCAGGTGATGAAGGGGATGAGCAGTGGCAGAAACGCAGTCTCCTGTGCTTTAGGAAGAGGGCCAGGGGGACCTTTTCCATTTGGGGACTTTGCTTCTTTGTGTGAAAATAATTGATTTCCAAAGTGGGTGAAAGTCTTTTTTTAAATTCTGAATTAGCTGCCAGTTTCTTTTTTAAAACACAAGGAAGCACAGCAAATTCCGTTCAGTAACTGTTTTGAACAGCAGCTGTGTAATCAGGTCTGGGGCCAGGAAGACAACCGAGGCGCGAGCTGGGTGCTAACGGAAGCCGTGGGCTGCAGGGGAGGGAGGCTGAAATCATGCTGCAACTGTGGTGACCGTCTGAGCCTCACTTTAATGACTGTTTATGCAGAGCCGAACGGTAATGTCTGTCTTCAAACAGTGTTTTCCCAGCCCATTATAAACAAAGTGAAACCTCAGCTCTTGAAAACTCATTTCCTGCCATTAATGGAGAAACTCAAGAAAAAGGCGGCGATGGTGGTATCGGAGGAGGACCACCTGAAGTCCGAGGCCAGGGGGGACATGTCCGAGGCGGAGCTGCTCATCCTGGACGAGTTCACCACGCTGGCCAGGGACCTCTACGCCTTCTACCCGCTCCTGATTCGATTTGTGGACTACAACAGGTAGAGTGTCCGAAAGTCATTTCACTTCTCTAATCCGGTCGTAACCTCACTGGGTTCTCGTGTCCCAGTTGAACTGCCTCATTCACTACTGCTTAGCGATGATGAGCTTGCTTGTGATTATGACTTAACCAGAGGTGGGTAGGTACGTTAATTTCACAGTCTGCCTTGCGCATGTGGAAGTTAGCAGTTTGACGCTGACAACGTTGAAATTATTTCACATGTTCCAGCTGTGCGCTAAAGCCACTTATGAGCTCTGTGGGCGAGCGTGCCTGCCTCTAGTTTCCTTGGCTTCAAATTTAACCTGAGAGGGTGATTTTTGTTTTTCCTTTCATGACTTTAACAAGTAACTGAGAAGCCGCTTTATGTGTTGCATGACCCAGGGCAAAGTGGCTCCAGGAGCCTAACGCAGAAGCAGAGGACCTTTTCCGCATGGTGGCCGAGGTGTTTATCTACTGGTCAAAGTCCCACGTAAGTCGGAGCGTGTTGCCCCTGCTCACTCTTTGGTGTGTGTCGAAGACTTTCGAAATTTAATCAACTTTCCAACCCCCGTAGTAAACACCTACCAGCGTGTGTCTCAGGCTTGTCTCCTGAGTGTCACGTAACTGGTGAGGAGACAGAATAGGTTCCCCTGGGGAGCTTGAGTTTTGTAGTTTATCCTTCAACAATCACAGAAGGTTTTAATCACACTCCATAACATCACCGTACCCTCGCCCGTAAATCTCAGGGCTGTGTGCCCACAGAGCTGTGGTACTCCCCCGACCTTCCCTCTGCTGCGTTTGGCCGCCTCGCCCCTGGGAGTCTGAGGGCCTGGGATGGGCTCCTGTTTCCCCGGTCACTTGTGAAGGTGCTGCTTCTTTAAATTCGTTCTGTCATCACACACGTTTATTTCCCTAGGAGTTTAGTTTTGTTCACTCATTAGAATAAAATAAAGCTCCTAGGAATCCTGTCAGTAGAATTTACAAGTACATCTTTAGTGAATTTGCACTGTTTTGTATGCTACACGTAGAACTATATATTTCTAAATCTGAAAAAGATTTTAATTGTAAGAACTTTGTAGTAAAATCTATTACAAAAATAAATACTTACAGATAAAGAAGGAACTTTATAGTGACCTATAATTATTTCCAGTGACTAGTAGAATATGGATAAATGAACATTAGTGTCTCAGATTGTTTCAAAAGCTTAGAGTTTTTGTGTCGGTTATTATTCTGTGGTGCTATGTAAAAGGGAGACTGAGAAAGTAAAAATTAAACACCTCAACCTCAGGGTGTCATTAAAGGTCGCTTCCCACTTTATTTCATTATGTTGTTATACAAGTCTGATTAATTTGAAAATGTAATATTTTTAAAAAGTAAGACTTTTCTACTTAATATTTAGGATAATAATTATTTGTTGCCTACCTCTGAGGAGTCTGTCAAACTTAATACCAAGATGTATATAAAAACGTACATTAAAAAATATAATCACATAGAGATAATAAAGGAAATAATGGCTTTTTAACATGTCGACTTGTCTCTCCACGCTGACATTCACTCTCTGTGGCATCATGGGAGATTCTTTCAGACTCTTTATGCTCCTCTCATAAAAGCACATGATTTCTTATCCTTGGTAACTCACCTTAAGGGGGATTAGATCATTCAGGGTACTTCCGAAGGGAATTTTGAAATCCAGAGCCCCGAGTAAATCACTTAAGAAAACTAGAAACAGCATATTTTTCCTTGAAGAACTGAGAATCTTCAACTTCATCAATAGCTAAAACACCAAAGAAGTATCTTTAAAAAATTTGTAAGCAACACAGAACTTTGAAATGAGTGTATTTGTCATAATCAGTAGGTTTTTGGATGAATGCCTAATGATACTTTCAAGAATAAGAAAAAAATCTGAATGTGTGCATTTGAATCTCATGGGTATATTTAGAACACACATCTGTTAATATGTGTCATGCATATTCTTCTGCAAATACTTAACTATGTGAATAGCCATAGTATTATTAATAGTAAGTTGGCATGTTAACATGAGCTGAATGAAAGTTGACGCATGGTCTACTCACTGTCCTTCATACAAACCTTTATTACTCATCGATTACTAACATATTTACATGCTTTAAAATTATTTTATTTGGGTTTTGCTTATCTGAAAAAGGAAGATCGTTTCTTTCTCTTTGAAAACTCTGTGATTATTTCTGCTTTTATTCTGTATTTGCTTTCACTCCTACCACTGCTCAAATTTTGCAAGTGCTTTTATGTTCCTAAATTAAAGGTGAATAAGATAATGTTATGGTATTTGAAAATGTAGGTGGAATAGCTGACTGAACGGGAAGTTGCGTTATGGTTGTGCATGCCCTTAGGAAATCTGTTTTTATCCCAAGAGGCAATATATGCTTTTCACCGTAGCTGGGGTTTGAATATTCATTCCATCCCTTGGTAGGTGTGTGACTTTGTTACTTACACTTTCCTCACCTTAGTTTTCCCATCTGTGAAACATACATATTTATGTCTAGTTCCCAGAATTGTTGCCCGTGGCCAAGCAGCCTCATTGGATATTCCACAACTATGTGTCTCCCTTCTTCATGTCTTATACATCAAATGGGTCCTTATCTTTGTAGAAACTTTGGGGTCCTGTGTAACCTCTAATTCCATCAACTTCTTATCTGCGTGACTTTAATTGACATTTCCTTTGGAACTTCTCAGAACTTCAAAAGGGAAGAGCAGAACTTCGTGGTGCAGAATGAAATCAACAACATGTCTTTTCTCATCACAGACACCAAGTCAAAGATGTCGAAGGTACGACTATGATCTGTTTCATTTTCTAGCAGATGTCTGAATGCAACATTCACTAGTTGAATGAGTTGATTTTTTAAAGATCTCTTGAAGGTTTACAACTGGGATTTGGTTATTTGATCATAGTGTCTGCTGGTTAAACACACACCGTTTTAAGGGTGCCTGGGCCTTGTTTTACTCAGGTGTGGCAAGACGTGCAGACACAGAAATGAGGGTCACGGGGGGAGAAGTTTGTACTCACAGCTCCCTAGAAATGGAAGGCACGGCATGGAATGGGGACACATGGGGAAGCACCAGGGTCCATCACAAGGCGGGGGATCCGGGGGGCCATGGACAAACACCTTCACTGTGGTGTCTACGGGAACGGCAGGAGAGACAGGGTAAGCAGGGTTGGGGTTGGCTAGTCTGAATAACTTGACTGGGCTCTGTTCCCGGTTGTCTGGTACCTGGCCTCGGTGTTAGGGCAGGTGGCTTGAGGTTCGGGTAAGGGAGGAGATTGGGGAACATGAACTCTGGACTGATTGGTTTGCATATGAAAGGCGTGCTTGCAGGCAAGTGTTTTTCTATCTCTAGGGTTTGACAGCCCTGGAAAAGACAGTCAAGGACCAGTAGGGCCCCAAAATGTCAAAGCATCAGAATGAAAAGACACACTTAACAGACACACTCGCAAAATTGCCAATCAGTAGAAATATACATATAATTAGTTAATGTCATGTATGCATCAGGAGTAAATATATGTACATTTATGTGTGTCAGATACATACGTTCAAAATAATTAGCTGAATTGTTTAAGAACCACGTGGATGGATTCCAGGTTCTCACATATGAAATGGAAATTTTTGTCTTCTCAATCACTCATGTTTGGGAAAGAAGAACTTCCTTTCAAAACTCTAAAAAATCCTTGCCTTTATCTTTTGAATTGCCACTAAATATGAAATGAACATATTACATGGAATAACACAAAATATGCTGCCAAATGGCCAAAGATGCAAAACAGTGTGGTACCCTGGCCAAGGAAATCAGTTCCGAGAAGACAGACGCTGGGGCGGTAGGCCCACCCCCTGAACCCCTAGAGTCCATCTGACTTGCTTCACTGGTGACTGCCAGGACCACAACATGTCGTCACCCACACCCTGTCTTATTTGGAGGTATACATGCATGTACTTGATGTGTTGCCCATGAACTCAAAGCTAACGCCTGCTGAAGCGGTGCGTGCTGGAACATTTGTCCGACCACTGCCGGCTGTCACTTCGTGTGGCTGTGCTCCTGAAAGACTTGTAAGAGATGAGACAGTTTTCTCTGGGCCGACAGTCCGCCTCAAGAGTGGGGAACACCTCCTTCAGGAGGGGCTGTGCTCAGAGCACACACTTCACACAGGGTTTGAACTGAAGACTTAGTGAATTTCTCTGCCTGGTCAGCATGTTGCCAGCTCAGACCGGTGTTAACAGAGGCACAGAGAGAGGACGTGAGAGGTCAGCGCTTCCTGGGGGAGGATGACAGTGACTTCAGGGTGTCAGCACACTCAAGGAATCAGAGGTTTTCCGAGCAGAGGTCTTCAGCTGGTCCCCCACGCAGGGATAACCCAGGTTTCTCTGGAGCGCCATGTCCAAAATCGGGAGGGAACACAGAACAGGCGACGGGGGCCAGCTGACCAGTCTGGAATATGGGAGCCTGGGGCGGGGAAGTCCTTCAGCTTCAAGCCGAGTGTGTGTAGCCCGGAGAGACTGTGCGTGTGTGGCTGGCCACGGTGCTCTGGTGGTCCTACTTTTCTTCTGTTTTGAGGAACCACCATGCAGTTAAGAGTGGCTGAACCAATTTGCCTTTCCACCCACAGTGTGTAGGGGTTCCCTTTCCTCCGCATTCTCACCAAAACTTGTGATCTCTAATCTTTTTTATGAATAGGCTCACTGCCATACTTAGTATGTCCAAATTCTCAAAAACCACAGTTATCTATGTCTGGTGGAGAGTCGTGGGCTATTTCACTGCAGGAGTATTAGAAAGTGCTTCCCTTTTCCTTGGTCTTCTCCCGCCCTAAATTTTAGACGAAATTGTTAGAGCTGTATTTGTGGCGCATGCTTGTGTGGGTGTCAGAGAGAGACAGACACACACACACACACACACACACACACACACACACGGACTGATTTAAGAGAGAGGTCATTTATCCTGCTTTCCTCCTTAAACATGCTGCTGACAGAAACCATCAATGAGCAATCTGTAATAGGAATAGGAAAGATTTTTATTTGAGCCAAACTGAGGACTGTAGCCTGGGAGACACAGATTCAATTCAGGAAGCACTTGAATTGTGTTCTGCTGGACTACGGCATAGGGGAGGCTTATAAAGGCAAGAATCGCAAGCTACATAAGTTGTTTGTCAATTATAATTGGAGCTGGCAAGACGTAAGGGTGCTTGTTAAGTAAGATCGGTTAGGATCTGAAATGGTTGCATAGTAACCGGGGGAGACCTTGAGACCGTAAGGTCGCAGCTGGCAGCGGCGGGCAGATACTGTTTTGAGAATGGCTGGTAGTGTCCTTCAGTCTGATACAGCTCAGAACTTTCAGGTTCTCAGGGCTGCAGGAACGTGTCTGAAACCACATCCACAGTGGCCACCTGGCACTGCTTTGGATGCCTGAACCACACAGTTACTCCATTTTAATTTTTTAAATGCATTATTGTCTTTAATGGTTAAAGCAGATGTACAATGCACATTTGACAGGCCGCAAAATAGGCTACTCTCGCCTGTTTTAGCATAAAATTTAAGTTAAATCGTGTATAAGCCAGAATGACTTCCCCATACCTCAACATGTGACAGTTTCCTCCATCAGTGCCTACATATTGACTGTGTTATTGTGTATTCATATCAGCTTCAAATGTTAGGGAATAGATGGAAAATGAAATCCAAATTCTATAGCTTTAGCAGTTCTGCTCAATTATTGAGCAGCTCCTGTGGGTGAGGTGCGTGCAGTGCTTGGTTCTGCATATACAAAAAGGAGCAAAATGGCTTTGGCCACTTCCCTAATGGAGCTCCATAGTCCAGGGAGGAAACGGGCCCTGAGCGAGCCAGACCGACCGGCAGAGAGGTGCAGGGGGGTCTGTGATGGCTTGTTAAATTTTTTCATACCTGTGGTGGACTGTGTCACCCATATTGTTCAGAGATTCATTAACTATTCTTTTCTGTTTTCAGACTTCGTGTGGTATAGAAAACAAGATTCTATTTTGAGCATAAGTAGGAATTAATTTATCTAGTGTTTCTCAAAATCAAACAATGTATAGTTTCCTTTAGGGTTGGTTTAAATTATTTTTATTATAAGGTCACTTAAAGAGTTCCTCCTTCTATAACCGTAAAACCAAAAACAAAGCTTTACAGGTTAAAATCAAAGAAAACTTAGACACCAATAAAATTTAGACGTTAATGTATTGAGTAATGCTGTTTTGCTAAAACTAAATTACCAGTATTAGATAGAAATATGTTTGCATAATTTGTATCAGCTTGTTTAATTTTTAGGATGGTGATTCCTTGTTTGGGTAAGTATTTTTGTCACTGTGGTTATGTTTCCTTTTAGCAAAGAGCTCATTTAAAACCACTGATCCATTATTTTCATGGGCTAACTAATTTAATAGTACAAATTATTATACACTGTTCTGCTTCTACTTGCTGAGAATAATGTCTTACAAATTGATACAGATACAAGTGGGATCCACGCAATAAGTCATCTCTTGGGAACGTGCAGAAAAGCATGCTTGTTGCTACGGTTCTGATATTAAAGGTTTGATGCATCAATAGATACGTGACATATGTAGTGACATATTTATTACATATGTTACATTATCAACATGATGCATCAGCTGCCATCACTGTATGATTTCAGCTGTTTCAGTACTTTGACTATGCAAAGAACTTCTTTTCACCATCACGTTGTGATAAATTTCGCCTTCCTTTGGGGAAAGCAAATCATTTGTATGTTAAATTCTCTTCTGCTTTTTTCTCAGCCCAAAACTATTACAATATGTCATTATAGTGAAACTGTCTTCAATGTTTGATTTATTGCTACGAAGAGATTTAACATGCACAAGAAGTGGCGACGGGGCAGTAGTTTTAATTTTAACCTGGGAATGGTGCCTCCGTAATAGGAGGAGGAATACTCACTACCCGGGGAGGGTTAGACTCTGTCGGTTGAGGTGGCCCTGCTGCAGGCGTGATTCTCAGCGAATCACAGGAGAGCTCTGCAGGGTCGTGGCTGTGCTCAGCTGGGAACAGGTCGTCCAGAGGTCGTCCTGAGTATTTAAGTCACATCCGTTAGCATATTATGTCTCTTTCCACCGAGTGGGGGTTAAGGCCTTGGGAGACAAGTCCTCAGCCTGTATGAAAGGCAGGCGTGCTTTATGAGAGTTTGATATATACCACTTGTGTGCGTGTGTATTGCAAAGCAAGCATTTGTCAGAACAGACCCCATTTATTCTTAAACGTTTTCTCTTAAGCACTGAAAATTATGAGGCATACAATATCTGAAATTGCCATGGATTTTTCATACGTCCACCTGCCTCTCTAAAACTACAATGTGCGTTTTCCTTCTCAAGTCATAGAGAAATAGTTCCCAGTGCAGGCTAGTGACCGGGGACTCTTCGAGTAGGACTTGACGTCGGCAAGGGTGCCGAGAAGGAGAGGGGGTGTGTTCCTAGCAGGATTTTCAAACTAGGGACCAGCAGAGAACGAGGAAGGGGAGGCTACAGTCGAGTCAGAAGGCCCCTCCCTCACCCTGTGACATGTGTGTCGTCGCTCCGCAGGCAGCCGTGTCTGACCAGGAGAGGAAGAAGATGAAGCGCAGAGGGGACCGGTACTCCATGCAGACGTCGCTCATCGTGGCGGCGCTGAAGCGGCTGCTGCCCATCGGCCTGAACATCTGCGCGCCCGGGGACCAGGAGCTCATCGCTCTGGCCAAAAATCGGTTTAGTCTGGTAAGGGTCCTGTCCCTCCTGGTGGACGTGACCACTCGCCCTCCACACGCTCTCTGACAGCATCTCATTTGCTCCGACTGTTTTATTAATAAGCAGTTTCTCTGCACAGGCCCTAGTGCTCAGACGCAATGACTGCCTATATGTTTTTTTGGAGGCTGTTTTTATTTCTAAATTATGTTGATCACCTCCAGGGCGTATTGAGAAACCAATAAAAAAAAGTGGCAACGAGTCACTGGTAGTGGGAAAAAAATGGATTTCATCCGAACTCCTCTATAAAATTTGTCGTGAGAGGTGGCTGCGCATTTATGAAGGGTGGTTTTTCAGCGTTGGAAGGATGATGTCCTGTGCCGACGGAGGCTGGATAGGATGTTGACTTTTAAATCAGCAGCCTTTCCCCTGCAAGCAGTGAGGCTGATGTTCTCAAGATTTCTTCGTGGCCTCTCTTTTTATTCTTCATGGCTACACAGAGAGGAGGCAATTTTTGGAAAATACCAGTTGGAATGGTTCTGTTATGTCCACGTGCCTGGAGGACACCCCCCCCCCTCGTGCCCACACGGGACGCCTCCCTGCACGCCCAGACCGCAGGAGCGGGCTGAAGGCAGGTTGCAGCAGGCTGGGCTGCAGGGACGTGGGCCCGCCGGCCACTGCCTAATAGCTGACTATCGGGCTCTGCTCCTCATTATTCCCGGGCCTTTGGGGGTGGTGTTGGGTGCTATGCGGCTTCGTGGAGGTCCAGAGACGGCTGGAGACATACTTGTGTCTGAACTCAGGGGAATGCGCTTCTGCCCGCTGCTGCTGTGAACCGAGCTCCACTGAGTCCAGTGCACCTTCTGTGGAGTTAAAGTAGACACTTGTTCTGTTTCAAGTCACAACAGTATCGGGAGATTGTCTGAGCACGTGTTAATCCTATAACGATGCTTGTTCAGACGTGTACCATTGCAAAAGAGGTTCGGGTTGTTTCTGTTGACTTGAGACAGTTGTGCATTGTAAGACTTCTTTTAGGTAACACTTATTTCTTGACAGAAAGACACTGAGGATGAAGTACGAGATATAATCCGCAGTAATATTCACCTTCAAGGCAAGGTAAGCCAGATGTCACTCTAGAGCACACTCAGTACCTGTCAGTCAGTCAGTCAGTCTGGGAGAATAGTACTAGACTGATGTCACTTTAACAGGTAGGACAGTGGAAATACATTACTTTAATCAGTTGTTATCCTGCTTGCAAATACTGTTGTATTAAAGACTTGCAAGACACCAAATGGTATATTTTTAAAACAGACCATCAGAGACGGTCAAACTTTGAAAAAAAAAGATGTCTCCAGTTGAAATAAAGGTTGACTATTTCCTCACATAGCAGTTGAGAACCTTTGGGGCACGGAGACAGGTGTCTATGAGAATTTGAAATTTTACACCTAGTGCTCAGAAATTAAATATGCGTACTTACGAGTCATTAGTACACAGGAGACAGTAAGGGTTACTGTAATGGGAAAGCCCGTGTATGCGTCTGCTTGTGCTCTGCAGAGAAGCATGAGTGGAGATCAGGGCAACACCTGCGTTTCAATGGCGGGTAAAGCACTGGCCAGAGGTGGCTTCTGTAGTCCCAGCATTTACCATTGTTTGGAAATGCTTTCGCACTGGAGGATAAACTGTTGGTTTGTTTACAGAACCTGCTATGTGATGTGAGAAGTCTAGCGATGTATTGTTTTGATGCAACTGTTTGCTTCTTTTCTGGTGTCCCTTCTGAGGATTTTTTTTTTGAACTATGAAGATGTCCAAATGTCAACAAGTATTGACTACAGTATAATGTATACCTTTCTGGGTATTAAAATGTTTCTTTCCAAAGACCCAAACCATACTTTTTTCTTTTAACACTTTGGAATAAAATGATAAAAATGCAACATGCTTTCATTTATGCACGGCGCATGAGTATTATGTAGAACAAGTTTCATGTGCGCTTTGTTGTGTACTCAGCCCTAGATTTAGTAATAACTTTAACAGAGGAGGAGATTCATTCCTGTTAGAACATGGTCTCTTTTCAGGTGGCAGAAAGATTTTGAACATTTTTTAGAATGTTTGTAGAGCCTCCAGCTGACCCTCAGGTTTACACCACGTACATGTGTCTGAGGAGGTCACGTGCCCCTACAGGCTCTCGCGAGCCCGGGGGACTTGAGGCCACACCCTGAACGGAGAAGGGGAGCGCTGAGTGCCTCTTAGGGAGCTTGTGCTGCTCTCAGGAGATGGTCAAATGGAAAGCTGCACCCTGGATAAGCAGAGGGAGCCCCTCCCACTGCGTTCTAGAGGTCACTTGGACAGTTGACGTTGTGGATTGGGGAGATGGGAGAGAGAAGAGCAGAGAAGGAAACGCACTTACACCAGCATCTCGCCTCCAGACGTGAGCCTGTGATGAGGGGCTGTGAGCTCTCACTCTCCCTGACGTTTCCTCCCGTGCTTTCCATGCTCCAGATTAGGCACCAGACTGTGGGAATATGCACCCTTGTGAGAGTGAGTTCTTTTGTTCCCAGCTCCTTCTTCAATACGTTGTCCTGAAATTGGAGGAATGGTAATCCTAGGGCCAAGGGGGAGTAATTTTATATTGGAAGGAACAGAATCTAGAAGTACCATAGTCCTCAGATGAGAAAAGGTACATGGAGAAAAAGCACTCTGTTTTATCAGAGGACAGACAGTGTCTGCAAGTCATCCAGTGCTGTACCAAGCCCCCGCTCTGCTGCCAGGTGAAAGCTACTTCTAACGTTTCAAACTGTGCTCTCTCAGCTAGGAGCTGGGGAGTTCTGGATGTTTTCCATTCACTTCCATTTCATTACATTCGGCCTCCCATTTTTAATGGAAGTATTTCAGGGGAGGAGAAACGTAAGGTACTGCTCTGCCTGTTTCTAATGGCAGTTATTCTATGTTATTTCTTTGAGGTGCTCTCTTCCTCTGAAGATGCTTGTAATTGTCAGTTTCTGTGATTGAAAATAATCTTTCCTAAACATAGTCAGAATTCAGTTGTATCTTTCACTCGGGAAATTTGATAGTGTTAAAAAACAGAGTCCTCAGATGCCTTGATTCTAGGAATATGATTTGACAGGCCTCCACTGAATTGATATCCTCGTTTCAGTGAGACTGAGTCTCTGTTGCAGAATCCCTGTGTCTGTAGAGGTAAATTGACTATGAAAGGAGAAGGGAGAGGTAAAAGACTGCTTTGCCCATTTCCTTTCCCCGACCCTCAAATCCTGGTTGAAACTGCACCTGTTTAGGGAAATCTTTCAACCACCGACAGATCAGGTGAAAGCTCGAGGTACCTTCTGTGTCCGTCTAGCAGCCCTTGTCACCAGGGCAGACATTTGTTTGACATCTGTCCTCCTCATGGGATGACCGGCCTCACAAGGCCAAGGCATTTCTGGGTTTGGTCTCTGGGTGATGATCAGGCGCTGCGCCGTGCTCGGTAAATCGCTGTGGATCGACTCTTCAGAAGTGGGTCTTCGCTCTGTACGTTGTAACCCGGTGTTTTCTGAACTCTACTCTTTCTTTGTCCTGCAGTTGGAGGATCCTGCCATTCGGTGGCAGATGGCCCTTTACAAAGACCTACCAAACAGGACTGAAGACACTTCCGACCCCGAGAGGACAGTTGAAAGGGTACTGGACATAGCAAACGTGCTCTTCCACCTTGAGCAGGTTCGATTCTGTGTGGCTCACTCACATTTGCCTTAACTGCATAGAAACATTTTAAAAACCGATGTGTGCAGCTTGTGAACTGTGGGCCAGAAAACATGTGGTCAGCATGTTCATTACAGAGAATCTGTGACTCAGGAGCGCTTGGTCGCTAATCAGCGTTGTCTCCAAGCCTTGATTTTTGTAGCAATAGGATCGATGCTGTGTTTTGGTGGATCAAGGCCCCTGTTTTATTGTCTTTTTCAAAGTATTTCCAAAAGTAAACACATCATGAGGATTGTAAACTCAGTTTTAAATCACCCTAACAAAAATGTCAGGAGTTACACCTGATTTCAAATGTTTTATACTTGGATCATTTTTCTCTGCTGCTCATATCAATGTTGAGATGCTTTCTTTCCCTGGCTTAATGTTTGATTTTTTTGTCAGTTGCTTAACCCTTCTTTTAAATATTTTGAAGCCAATTTTTCCACAAGATCAGCAATAAATTATATTTAGAGAAGAGCAATGCATGGCTGTTAAAACCACCCGAGAAGGGCGTTTCCACATCGTTTCCCAGTTGTGTTCTATTTTTATCTACAAAGCTCACTGTGTGTTTGATTTTCTTACTTATTACCTCTGCTCAAGAGTTCCCAAAACAGTAATTCCTGAACATTATCAGACGGTGGGTTATGTTTTGGGGTGAGGGATCTCCCGGCTTAGGTAAACTATCTGCAGTGCGGAGACAGTCCCTGTTTCCCATGAGGTCCATTCAGGAAGATGACACCATGAGGGTGCTCAGGGTGGACCCCAAGGTGTGCTCTGTCACTGGCCGAATTAGTTCATGCTGAACATAAAATAACAAAGTGTCCCATGGCATCTCAGAAACGCTGTCATCTGAATGTTTTGCAGAATATTTCAGCGTAGCAATAATAAACATGTTTCTTTGGTTCCTATTTTATATTATCTGATCATCTCCCATCCCTGGCCTGGCCAGTTAAATAAGCTAAGGATACATCTAATGTAGTATCCTCTTAATTTCCTTCTTGCTTACTCAAATGCCCCAAATGCTAATCACTTCTCCAGTGCCAGGCAGTTTATCACTCGAGCTGATGAGATTAAAGTAGGAGACTCTTCAACCACATTCTGTAACACCATAATATTAATAAAATATTCTTTAGAGAACTTAATACTTCTAAGTGTTTTCATGATATATTAAATAAATACAAGTTAGCATCCAGTCAGCAGATGACAAAGTTTGAGACAATGGAATGTTAAGTGATATATAAAGTCATGGAGTTTGTCTCCAGAGTGCTGTGCACATGTAAGAAGACTGCTCAGTGTTAACTGAACGGCTGCTGGAGAGCCATCTCTGAGCCCATGACTCTGTCAGCAGTTTCTAACTCTTCCTGGTTTTCATGCACGTATCTGGATTTGCTTGAGTGATTTTAGATACACTAAATGAGGTTCCTTGAAACCTGACTGTGTTTTACTATAGTCATACGTTATATATGCATAGATCTGTGCGATCGTGATGATGTCATCTGTAAAGCAGTGAGGTTCCTCTTACTAAGCAGTTGATCTGTGCACTGCCATACGGCAACATTGTCCCCTGGGAGTGCGGTCACTGACTTCTGTTCCTCTGCTCAAGCAGAGGGTGTGGACAGGTAGATAAACATATAATGATGGAGATGTGCTGGGATACCAGATGTACTGACAAGAGAATAAAAGGGGCCCACGCTTGATCTAGTTTGACTGACAGGACGCCTGTGTAAATCCTAAAGAAAGAGGAATCACCCAGGGAAAGGGAAGAGGGTCAGATGTTAGTTAAGGCCATGTATGCTTCAGAATGTTAAGGATACCCACGTGTGAAGAGGAAAAAACAAAGAATATGAGTAAAAAGAACTAGTCGATTATCAAAGAATAGAAAACAGTGGAAGTATGTTGAATTTGTGCCTTTAAACCTCTATTCTCGTGTTAATTTGTAACTAAGCCATAGAACAGTTTGTAAAGAATATTTTTGGGTGCCCAGGAAGTAGTTCATTTAATTTATCTCCAGCATTAGCGACCTTTGCAAATGAACGTTCTGCACTGCACACCCGGTAATTTTTCTCGTGAGAGTAAGCTGTCTCCTTGGAATTTTCGGGTCGTCACACTCTAGGCAGGCTGACACGCCCGCACACCCAGGCATTCAGATGGATATAGGACACATCTCGGTGTCTACCCTTGGCTCACAGATCTTACTGACATCTGTTTACTGGACGTACAGGGAAAATCACTTACTTAAGGTCTTCCCTTGGGTAATAGAATGCTCTGCGAAATGGTAGACTTCATGAAAGCAGAGGCCTTTTCTCCCGTGTTCACGCCTGTGTCTTCAATGCCTCGAAATTGACTGTGTTGACTGTCACCCTCGCTGATCAGACAGCCCTGTTCTAGTTGAACAGCACTACTCTCGATTCTGTTTTCACCTACAACGTTAAGTCTCAAACATGTTGTGTTTCGCTTAACATAACGAAGAAGAAAATCGACGTTGATAATCATCAAAAAGTGTCTCCTGATCCAGTGGAGGGAAGAGGATTACAGAGACAGGGGCTGCTTTGTTAAAGGTTCCAAACCACTGTCATCCAGACATTCTTAATGTTTTCTTCAAGCATGATTACATTCGTATTTTGACCCTTTACTGCAAAGGATAATAAATTTAGTTTTTCTTTTTTAGCTAACGTAACATTTTCGTTTTTTCCAGAAATCTACATCTATGCGCCGGAGATATTACAATCTGGGAAGTACAGTGTTCAATTGCCTAGAAATTACTAATTAATGTAGAATTACATGTTGGAATTCTTCCTCTCTAATACTTATAATTAATCTCTTTTTCTTCTTGAAATTCCAAGCACCATTAGCTAAACAGATAGCTTGCTTGCAACGTTTACTACAGCGTTTGAATTCTCATTTGTCCCTGTCTAACAAAACAATTATATGTTTTAACATTTTTGCAAAATTGAATTCTTTTTCTCACTCCTAGTAATGTGTTCATGAAGACTCGTCATCTCTCCATCCTGTTATATTACAAAACAGTTGACTTCTCTTTAGGATTTTCTTTAGCTGCCTCTATTCATGTTTACTGCTCTAACTCACAATAAAATTGAGTACATAAACAAGAATAGGTGAATTTTTTTTGAGTAGAGAGAAAATATGTTTTGGCACCATATCCAAATTCTGTAAAGGATGCAGAATGGTTTTATATAGAGTGGTTTTCTATTTCTTTGATTTTAGAGATGACATAGCTTCTAAAGTGCACATTATTGGGAAAATACTATATTTTTACTAAAGAACATAATGTAACATTTGAAACTATTTCAGACTGAGCATTTGGTAGCTTTTAGGACGTGGGTTTGTCTATAAGAATTGTGGGGTCCCTTTGGAATTGAAATTCTAGAAGTCTTCAGCTAAAAGATGCAGCTGTTGAACACTGTGTGTCTGAGGGCAGTTGGGGTCTGAGTGTGTGCGCCTTTGTGTCCTCCCTCAGGTGGAGCACCCGCAGAGATCCAAGAAGGCCGTGTGGCACAAGCTGCTCTCCAAGCAGAGGAAGCGGGCGGTGGTGGCCTGCTTCCGGATGGCCCCCTTGTACAACCTGCCGAGGTCAGAGTCCCTCTGCTGTTCGTGGTGCAGCTGCTCTGCCCCTAGCCAGTGACAGGAGTCTGGCCCACCTCAGCGTGAGCACAGCGGTCCGAGAGGTGGAGGAGGCCTGCTGGCTCTTCCGTGTGGCACTTGGGTTTTCTTCTTGGGTCTTCTTGTTGGTCTGTAATGTCATTGCCAAATGCCTTTGAAACACTGAGGCAGCTCTGCACACACACGTGAGGCCGGAGAGAGGAACTAGGGACACATTCTTCGGGGGCCACTGCCTCCACTTGACCCCTCACCTCCCAGCTTAGAGATGCACGAGCTTGGTCGAGTTTCTTGCCTGACTTTGTTACAGGTTTCTCTGTACCGTAAGATCTGCCCCCTCAGGTTGTTCAGAATGTTCAGTGGGCTGAGGTATACAGCGAGCTTACAGCGGAACGCGACGCAGTAGACGTTCCTCACCGTTGGTTATTTCTGTGAGGATTAGCCTTTGGGGAAAAGAACCGGTAAGGAACTAAGTCACGGGAATAACGCCAGTCCGTTTGGGAGACCCACCAGCCTTCTAGATGTGCAGCAGGCGTGCTTGTTAACAGGGAAGTGACTGGTGCACCGAAGTCCAGCCCGCAGCGCCGCCCCCGCCTGCCTGTGGCGCTCCTGAGAGACTGCGCCTTCCTGCTCTGAGCTTTATGCACGTGGCGTCCGCCCCGTGTCTGGTCCACGGCTCAGCCCGGCTGCATCTCTTTTAGAACATCTCTGACCGGGCCACGCCCTCCTACTTCTTGCACATGGAATGCTTCCTCCTCTGTTCCTGGGACACTTTTATGCACCTCCAGTTGTGCGCACTTCCTGTAGGGTTGGAGCTGTTTGCGTCCCTGATTCAGACTTCGAGACCCTTCAGAGCTGTGTTCAGTTTCACACTCTCAGTACCCAGAACTTCGCTGCCTTTCAGTAAGTGTTTGAATGAATGAAGAATATGTCAGGGAGTAAAAAAACAAAACCAGAACACCAAAAAAATCCCCACCCCACCCCCACCACCAACAAAGCAAAATGAACAAAACGTCACACCTTCCCCGTCCCCTAAGGCAGGTGCGTTCTTTGCCATCTCGTCACTCACTGAGTAGAAAATACATTAAACTTCCTCCTCAGCCCGTGTGCTGCTCCTCCGTCCTCTGACTCAACCATGGCGTCACAGTTTACTCAAGTAGAACACTGGCCTTGAATTCCTGTTCTCAGTCTTCTTCTGGTCCCTCCTACCCAGCCCTCCTCCGGGTGCCGTCAGATGCGCTCTGACCCGTCCCGCACCACCGCCCTTCCCTCACCGTCCCCGCTCGCGCTCACTGTGCCGCCTGCTCACGGCACGTGGGTGCAGCGGATTGTGAGTGTGTTTCTACCGTGTCACAGTCTGCGGCCCGCTCTCTCCAGTGTGACATACTCAAAATCGTATCCCTTGTTCCAGTGCTTTCAGGAAATACACTCAGGCATCATTTGAGAAATATCTAAGCCTCAGCCCATTGAATCGGACTTTCTCCAAGGGCTTAGCACGGGCCCTGTTTCAGGGCCCCACAGGTGATTCTGCTGCACCAGTGAGGTCGAGCCTCTGCCCGTACACGGATTTCTGGTGGGTTCTGGCCACTTCAGCCACATCGTCAGTTCCTCTCCCTGGTGTCAAGGCCCTTCGTAAACCTGCCTGACCTGACGTCTCGTGAGCCCTCGGCCCACCTTGGTATCATTCAGGGCCCCTTGCCCTGCGATGCCAGCTGGTTCTAACACTCCGACCTTCTCGTATCAGGTCCCCTTGTTGCCACGACTTCCTCTGCCCTCTCTTCAGGGGGAGCCTCACCCGCCTCTCTCGTCGGCCTCACGGTCGGTTTACATGCTCGTGGTCTTTGCTGGTCTCTCCCTGCAGGCAGCCGCTCGTCATCAGTGCTGCAGGGTGTGGTCTTGGGGTGCAGACCCCCCCCCGGCAGTCCGCGGCACACACGGTGCTCCGCAGTCCTTGGGGCCTGTCTCTGCCATGAGCTGGAACACGGTGGCGCGTCCTCTCTTGATGTTTATCACATGGTTGATCCTGAGTCAACTTTATGCCGTAACAGCTGGCACTTCGTGAGCATCCATCCCATGTGCTCTCCATTCTTGACCTCAGTTTGAGTCCCACAGAACTTAAACTCGAGGGCGTTACCCTAATTCTATAAGTGACAGATGTGAAAGCTGACAGAGTCGGATGACTACTAGATCCAGGTCGGCGTGTGGCTGACAAGTCTTGCCTCCCCAGTCGAGAGTAGGAAGCCTGTTTTATTTTATTCTTTTAGCGCACAGGTAATCCAGCGATAAAGCACTACTGAAAAACCTTTCCGTTAATTTTTTTAAACTCTTTGTTTGAATCTGTGCTTATCTTTTAGGCATCGGGCTGTCAATCTCTTTCTTCAGGGATATGAAAAGTCTTGGATTGAAACAGAAGAGCATTACTTTGAAGATAAACTGATAGAAGACTTGGCGGTGCGTTCTTGGTGGGGTTGGGAGGCGAAAGCGGGCCTGGCCTGGCGGGTGACGGTGGTGCGAGCAGTTGTAGCACGGGGGGAGACCCCGGGCGTGGATGGCCCTAGGAGACTTCATTCTCGGGTCTTACTGCGCTCAGGGTGGAGGGCCGCTCTCACTCTCCTTGTTTCAGAGAGCTCTCACCAACGCCAGGCAGCTCAGGAGCTAACTAAACTTTGACTCTTTTCTTCGAATTCTTGCTCAAAGCACCTTCAAATACCTCAGAACCAGGATAGAACTCTAAAAGCTGAACCGTAAAGAATAAGCTGCAGGTTGCGAGAGCCAGTGAGAAGGAGCTGGTTTTTAAACAATGCAGGGCAGAGAGCGCGAGACCGGGCCCAGGAGGAGCCCAGGTCGCGGTGAGTGCGTCAAGGGGGCAGCTGGGCTTGGGCCCAGCCACCCCGACAAGGGGGCTTGTGTTCCTGGCAGCGCCTTGCTCGGGGGCCCTCGTCCTAAGTTTTCACAAGCTGTGGGCCTGTTAAAAACCTGACAATAAGCCATCTGCTCAGGAACGTTTGCAAGCACTCAGTCCTGCAGAATCTTACAGACTAGTTAAAGGCTTCATGACTCCCAACTCAAAGACCTCTTGTCTAAAATTTTCTGGTTTGTTTTTTTTTTTTTAACTCACAGATTATCAGGGAACATAGGGGGTAAACAGATCTAGTTCATAATACCTTAACGCTGGTTACCTCCATATATTTTAAATGAATTTCACTTGTCTTCAGAATCAACCAGCCCCTAGAGTAGTAGATACCTTGTAGGCGTCTTCCCAGTACCTGCAACATTAAACCTTAAATCTGGGAAAGGAGACCGTTTCTGTAGAGGGACAGTCACTCTGAATGGGTGAGTCTCATGGAGACACAGAACTCATTAAATCACTCACCAGAAAGTCAGGGTTAGTTAATTCTACAGTCAGTAAAAATGCTGAATAATTTTCCTCATGGTGTATGTTCTATCCAATAGAATGAAATCTTTTCTAAGTTTTAACAGTAACCAAAGATGAGGGAAATTAATGTGGAAGTGGTTCAAACATTAACTCCATCAGCATTTTTTGCTTATCTTTGTCTGTGTAGGCAAAGAAAGTGTTTCATTGGATAACCAGTTTGCATTGCTATGTGCGCTAAATCTTTATGCTCGGAGTGACATGCACCTTTATTGCAGGGCTCTGTAAACCGAGTGCTCCCTGCAGCTGACATCCGCGCAGCAGGTGGACTTCCAGTTACAAATCTGCTCCTAAGAGCAGCGTTCAGAATTTTTAAATGATGTAACTCATTCTTGCCCGTTGTGTTTTTTGGTCCTGTTATTAAACTGCTTCTTTTAAAAAAGCTGCATGCTTTGGCATTGATAATACAACACGCACGTATGTGCAGGTCCAACACATGATACGTACACACGTGCCACAGCAGGAAGAGAAGGGCCTGGTTTTGAATACTTGTTGTTCCTGGCCGTCGTGCTGCTCCTGGGTTTGGGGGAGCATTTCGCCTAAATGTGAAATTTATGAATTTGACTTTCTTTGTAGAAACCTGGAGCAGAGCCTCCGGAGGAAGATGAAGGCACTAAGAGGGTCGATCCTCTGCACCAGCTGATCCTTCTGTTCAGCCGAACGGCTCTGACGGAGAAATGGTATGGCGGGGAGGGTTCACAGGAGGCGTAGGAGGAACAGAGCCCCCACGTCTGCGTGTCCTGTGTGTCGCACGCTCACACGTCTCGATTGCATCTCGTTCTTGGCAGGAGAGAGGGTTGTTCAAAGACGTGACCAGCCTGGCATCCACCTGTGAACCAGCACCATTCCATTCCGGCTTTGACACTTACCTATCAAGTAGTTATGTAGCTCTGGTCTTTCTTAACAGCTCTGTAATTAGCTGACTGAGTTGATTCTGAATCTTCTTATAAAATGCTTTTCCCCTCTATCACAAACAGTCTTGATAAAATAAAACCAAAGCAATGTCAGTGCCAAAAATGCTGAGAGAACACGAGGGACCCTAAATTTCCTTGGTAGACTCTGTCTCTGTTATGCAGTGAGTCTTGGGAAGCCTTAGGAGACAAGTGAGCCATCATCTCAGTGGGCGGGGTGGGGGGTGTCTATTCTAAGGGCATTCTCCGTTTCTCTTGGCTCCTGTGGTCTGGCTCACGTGAATTCACCAAAGCCACAAAGGGCAAACCTCTCTGGAGTTAAATGAGAAATGCACTCGTAGACCGATAAGCCAGTTGTGCTCAGCACCTGCGGCTTCCAGGGGCACCGCATAGCTTAACTTTGCAGATAAGAAGACATGTCAGGGGCTCTGATGCCTCCATCTGCTTCCCTGCCGTGGGAGGAAAGCCTGCTTTGCCCCAGGCCCCCCTCGTCTTCTGCAGAAGCGGGGAGAACATTTAATTGTCATTCCGCATCCATGAGAGTTGAAGAGCTCACTTGACCTCCAGGCACGTGCTGCGCTTGTACATGTCTCCCTCTTAGCCAGCGTGCTCACCCTTCTCTCCCTCTCTCTCCTGCTCTTATTATTTCCTAACTACAAAGCCATCTCACCCCTAAGCAGAGAGAAGCCCTCTGTCTGGCACGACCACATAATGAGGTGTTTCTCATAAGTGGTCTTTCCGAGGGCTGAAGTTTAACTGCTGAAATGACTTGGCAAACATCAGGTATTTTTTTGATGGAAGCCTTTCTTCATGAGTTAACGGTTTCCACACTTTTTAAAAAGAGGATAACAAACGTACTTTAACCTTTCTTAGTTTTTAAGAATCACTCTGACCGCTGTATTGTTTAACTACAGAGCAGCGCAGTGGTTTGGGGAGTCTTTCCAGCAAATGTCAGGTATCACTTCTGCTGTCAGGAGCCTCTGTCTCGTTGAAATGTGCTCGTCTCAGCTTTTGTAGTTCCAAGAGAATGACAGCTGTCGCATTTGTGTGTAAGTCAGGAGAGACCATCTGTCTCTCGAGACTTGGGCCTCTTCTGTAAGGAAAAGTGGGGCGGCTGTTTAGGAAGCCAGAGGTCTTTGCTTCTGATTCTGCAGTATTCTTGAATGATTCCTTTGCCTAAGTTTGTGTTTGTTTTCCTTTAAAAAGAGATACTTGTTGAAAAACAAAGATTATTTTATACAGTGATGGTACTTTTGCATATGACTAGCCTTCTACTTCAAAACTGATTTTTTTTCTTGTTTTTCATAGCAAACTGGAAGAAGATTTTTTATATATGGCTTATGCAGATATTATGGCAAAGGTAAATAAATATCTTGATTCTAATATTTAGTTTTTAAAAAGGGAAATCATTTTCATCTGGCAAAGCATGAGAATCTATGTATTTCTGGATTAAGATTAAATATTAAGTTTTAGAAACTTAAGGGACACTAATCTGAACATCCCCTTGTTTTATAAATATCTGTTCTGACTTTCTTGACAGGTTATTCTTTCTTCCTTTAGCATTTTACTTATGGGGGACTCACTAATTTTCCAAACATTCATTCATTCAACAAATACTCATGGGCATCAATCACGGTATTGGAGACACATGGTGAGTGAGACAGACACACACGCTGCCTGCGTGGAGTCTGTCATCTGATGGAGAAGACGAATCTTGACAGATGATCCTAGAAAGCCCTGCCTGACAAGCCCAGTGGCAGAAGAACTGTCAGGAATACTGGGAGCAGGTCGCACAGCCGGCTTAGTCTCGGTTCAAGGGAGTCCTCCGCTGTGGAATGACTGTTGCAGGGTGACCATGTGAAAACTGTAAGAGCTGGTGTTCACTGTGTGCTTATTTCATTTAATCCCATAACAGAAGGAAGGCTTGAGGGAGGAGGATGAAAGAGGAGTCCGGTCTCCCTGAGGCCACTGGCTCGGGCACAGGGCACACGGTGGCACCAGAGGCTGGGACGGGGAACCCCTGGACAATCGCACGCCTAGAGTGAAGAGGAAGGGTGGCAGGTTAGGCTGTGGACACGGCGGTGAGGTGGCTGGGTGGAGACCTCAGACGTGTGAAAGGAGGGTCGTGTCCGACACCCGCACCTCCCGGCAGGCTTGTGAATAGGTTGGGATCCATCAGCACAGGAGAGAAGTGAAGGCAGTAGATGGCTCGGCCAGGCAGGGAGGGCAGCGTGGGGAGCAGGAGGCCCAGGGCCTGTTCCTCCCAGGCCTCCAAAGACGGGGATGCTAAGAGATGTCAGAAGAAAAAGACCCTTCTCCACAAAAAACAGGAGAAACCTTATGTGTGAGCATATGTAGGGCCTCTGGGAGTGTGTGGTCAACAAAATCGTACTCTGCTGAGGGGCTGAACACAGTAAGGACTGAAAACTCTCCAGGATTTATTTCATTTGTCGGGTGACGGTGGTGAGCACAGTGGCAGAGGGTGGGGAGAGGGAGCAGTGGAGGTGCAGGTGTGGGCAGGGCCGGTGTGGCCTGGACGTCTCCACTGAGAAGACCCGGAGCGCGGCTGGGACGGGGGTGGGACATGTGTAGATGGGGTTGTGAGGTTGGCGGGAGATTGTTTTTTGCTTCTTTGCCATTTTTTACCTTTTTTTTTTTTTAAAGACTTGAGTATGCTTCTATTCTGGGCCGAAGGACCCAAAAGAACAGACAAAGGAATAGTTTGAGGAATGAAGCCTTGAGTGGGTGGGAACAGAGGGGCTGGCCAGGTTACAGAGCGTAAGAGGAAAGGCGTGGCTCTCCAGCCCCTTTGAAACCATGACCCGCAGTGAGAGACGCCTTTGCCTAGTGTGTTTACAGAGAGACCAAAGCAGATACCCTGGGAAGAAAACTCCTGTGAAATCACACCTGCGCCATGGGCGGTGTGGGCTGATACTGTCTGTTCTAAGTTAAAAAGTTGCTTGAGATCATAACTCACTAAACAGATTTCGCGTCCAGTTAATGGGTTGAAACCCATAGTTTAAAGAACATGGATGGAGAGATAAGAAGGATATTTCCTTCTGCGGAAATTGGCATGGAGGGAAATACTGCACAGGTAATCTTAAGGAGCAGGGCAGCCATAATTTCTCCATACCCGACATCAGGTGTACGGTATTCATGGAGGGTTACAGACTTGCCTTCCAGATATGTTTTGCTAAAGTTCTCATGGGTTTTTATTTTCAAAATGCTGGTTAACTGACGACACGGGAGTCAAGGTGACCTTGGCATATAGCAGACAAGCTCCTGTGGTCTGACGGACAGTTAACATCTTGGTTTCTGTGGTGGAACCTACTCTTTAGCAACCTGTCCGTGCAGTGAAATTGTCATGGGGCTGTTTTCTCCTTCGCAAACCATGTGCACATTCTCCTGAAGTGGGAAGGGTGATGCCCAGTGCGTATCTGTTGAATGAATGAAAGAACAGAACAAACCTTGTAGAATTTATCACTGAGTTGGGGGAAGGATGACATTTTGTACCCTCGCTCCCATTCCCACTTCAAAGTACTCTGAATCATCGAGTCAAAAGTACTTTCCTGACTTGTAACTTACATCTAACCACTTCCTCCGTGAGCTTCATTGCTACGCTGAGTGTACCAGCCATAACACTCCCTGAGAAGGGCTGGAATAATCGAACTTTGCAGAGCAGTGGCTTCTTCCTACCACAGGCACCGCTCGCTGACCAGCTTCCTTTGGTCAGCACGGCACTTCTAGTGCCAAACCACAATGAGAACAGCAGTCGAGGTTTGTTACGGGTTACTGTTTCTCAGACGCTTGTGTCTCAGTGGCCAGCACTTCACATGTATTAATTCATGTGATCCTCTCAGGAACCCGGCTTCCCTTCTTAATATTGTCCATTTTACATACGAGGGCGTGGAGACCCGGAGAGAGAAAGGAACTTGCCCTGGGCCAAACAGCCAGTAATTGGCAGGCACTCTGCAGCCTCAGGCTGTGTTCCTCATCCGCTCAGCTCTGCTTCACCCAGCAAGGTCTTCAGCTGCGGGAATCAGATCACAGTGCCTCACAAGACCTTTGCCATGTCTGGGAAAATGACTCAAAATAATGAAATTGTCAGTGTTACCACTTTGGTAGAAAAGAGTAATATTCGTAGCAGATGGGAGTTCGCTTTCCTCCCTTAGACCAAATACAATAAAAAATGGAACTTACCAAAAAAAAAAAAGATGACAAGATTCACTTTAATTAATGGACACTGCTTTCCATTAATTTTATTCATGATTATTTATTGCATCTGTATTAATGCCTTATAAAGGCAGCATAAAAAAGAGAAAACAGTGATCCTTGTCTTTAAGGCTTGTGACTTGGTTTGAGCAAGGAAAGCGCGTGAGTGAACAGCATGCGCAGCACGACGCGGGCCTCGTGGATGTCCCCGTGATGTGCGGAAACTGGTAACTTAGCATAAGCACAGCACAGGGTTCCTTTCGGTCACGACCTCGTCGATCATGTCGTCTAAGCTTATTGTGTGTGTATTTAAACAATATTGGTGAGAAATTAGCACAAGTGATTGGTGTCCCTTGCTCAGTGACCTTGCACTTCCTGCCTCAGCCTGTCCTAACCCTGTTGACCTTTCTTGTGTTCCTGGGGCATCAGAGCTGTCATGACGAGGAGGAGGATGACGGCGAAGAGGAGGTGAAGAGCTTTGAAGTAAGATGGCCTTTTCCCACGCCCGTCCCTGTCCACCTGGAAACATTGTCTCATAGCTTCTAACTGACATTTATGTTTCTTGCTTCATGGCTTACTGCAGCTTATTGTGTCAAGGAACTGCATGTCACAAGCTGGATGGACAAATCTGAGTCCTCACGTTTGCTGAAGTTAAGACCGAGGGACGTAGAGTAGTTAAAGAAGCAGGTGAATCCCATATGTTCAGGATGAGTGTTCCCGGGAGCCTCGGAGACGAGGCTGCTTCTGTCCTCAGCTCAGTGCGTGTCGTGCTCGGAAATTCCCAGCAGACATGGGAGAAAAATGTTTCCTGAACAGCAACGCGACGACCAGGGTTTAATTAAACCCTCGGTCTGATATCTTTTCCTGACTCGAAGAAGTCTTAACGATTTGGCCTCTTGCCTTCTGCCCGGTTGGGCCACTCATCTCCTGCACATATGTCGACGGGCGCCAGGGCTGCCTGCTCGCATGAGGCAGGGCGCAGTAACCTAGGGCTGTCTCCTAGTGCACCAGTGTTTCCTCAGGTGGCCTCAGTTTAAATTTCCACGTAATTTGAAATACTGCTCAATATTAATTAGCCAAAGGGAAAGTAAATACTATTTTCCCCTTTTGATTAGACTAGACTTGCTTTTTATGAGAGACAAGTTGTTGCTAATTACTACTCCATATTTATTGGTTTTTCTTTTCTTTTTCCTTTTTCCTTTTTTCTTTTTTTTTTTTTTTTGAATTTTTCAGAAAGAAATTCAATGGAAGGAGATAGATTAGACTTTTTTTTCTTCTGTTAATTTCCATGTCAGCTTTGGAAAGCTAGAAGTCTAGAAATGTATTAGTAGGCAGCAGTAGGTCTTTAATCACAGTGGACCCACCGAGAAGCGTAGGTGAGGCGTAGACATGGAGTCAGGCCCCTTTCAGGCACAGTCTGATGTGAGCATCTCTGAAGCGCTGAAGTCGCTGTGTGAAAAAACCCCAAAACGAACTAATTTGAGAATAACCCATGAGTATCGCTGACTGAGAAAAATGCCGTGAGGTTAATTTCCTGTGTGACACTCTAATCTTTTCTAATGTATGTGTATTCTATTCTCAAATCCATCATTATTGCTGAGAAACAGCCAAGTTAGAATGAGCTGTGAGCAGCAAGCGATACTGTCTTCCTGAAGTGCACACCATTTACGGTCTGTTGGTTGTGTTCCGAGCAGTTGTTTATTGCTATTTTGCTTCTTGTCCTCATTCTTTCTGAAGGTCACAGGATCGCAGCGCAGCAAGGTAAAACAATATGTATGTGTGTATTTGTCTGGGTCTGAGTTTCAGCTTCTTGTCACATTTACCTTTGTTAGACCCAACATCTTTGATTCTTTTGTTTAAAAAAAAAAATCAATCTCTCTACCAGTTTGTAGCTCCAGCGCAATTGGTCTCTTCAGTATCCCTTCCGTGACACAGGTTTGTTGTTCTTGCAGTTTACCTGACTCCCGATCTGACACTAACTCTGTGCTAACTCTGAGCTGCCCATGGTCCTGGGATGAGATTCCACCCTTCAGTGATTTAGCTTAAGCTGTTGACTTCCGGTGCCGCCTTCCGGCCTCATCCCTCTTGAAGGGTCCTCCTGCCGGGCTCATGTCCTGGAGAGCGCTGCAATGTGGCGCTGCTCGGGAGGGGCAGTAAGTCTGCTCTCCCGCCGAGCCCGGCACACCTGCAGTTGGCGTCTAGAGACGCTGCTCACGGTTCCAGGGTCGACTCTGTGTCTCTTTATAGGGAGAACTAGGGGAGCCTTCCTCGCTCTTAACATTCTAAACAGCTACGTCACAGAGAAATTTGCTAGGACAAAACATTCTTTTTTTTTTTTTTTTACATTTTTTATTGAGTTATAGTCATTTTACAATGTTGTGTCAAATTCCAGTGTAGAGCACAATTTTTCAGTTAATACCTGAAGATACATATATTCATTGTCACATTTTTTTCACTGTGAGCTACCACATGATCTTGTATATATTTCCCTGTGCTATACAATATGATCTTGTTCATCTATTCTGTAGGACAAAACATTCTGATCTCGAATTACGAAAGTTTTACTTCCATATGAACCCTGTTAAGCTTCCATTTTACATTCATAAGACTATTTAGTAGAAAAATCAATCATAAATATCCCAGGAAGAAGATACCCGTTATGACTTTAGTTAAAAAAAAGAAAAAAGCCTTTTCAGTTTGGAAGTGCAGTCTTCTTTTTTGCCTTCTATTTTTAAAAAAGTGAAATATTTGCTGTTAAGGTGAATTTAGAATGTCACAAAGAATCTACTTAGAAGAAACAAATTGTCATGATTTTTACTCACTATTATATTTGGGGGAATATATTGTTCTTACATGATTTTAAAATTTGAGTTCATGCAGAGGCTATCGGATTTAGCTCTAATCAGATGGACATAATTTAATGGCACATAACAGGCATAACACTTAGTAATATTATGGGTTTGTAACGATAGGTATAGATAGCGTGATCCTAATGTGTAGATTTTATAGTTTCATCACTAATTGTCTCAGACAGAATTCCTGTGACTTAGTGAGGGTTGGAAACATGAAGAGACCTCGTAACATCCACCAGAGGTTTGATCTCATGCATAGCACTGAAGTTCACGTCCAGGATGTGCACGGAAGGGGGTGGATGTGGAAGGCCAGGATGAGGGGTGTTGCTGGGTAAGAAAACCGTTTTACTTTGAAGGAGGACTGCAGTTTCAGGGAGACCTAAGAGCAAATACCATTTGGCAAATAGGATCCTATTTGGTGACGTTAGAAGGTCCCCTCTTGAGGCAGGAAGTCTGGGAATAACTAGTCGTGGAGTCTCAGCCTGCAGAGCGCAGGACCCGGGCCGTCCCGGCAGGACTGCATGCCTTGGAGGTGAAACCTGGTGATTAGTCCCAGAAAGGAGACAAGAGAGCGGCAAGGGTGACTGTCCCAGCACAAGAGAGGAATTTGAAGTTGCAGTGATTGTCACGTGTTCACATGTGTAACACAATAGACAAGATCTGGAAATTTTCACTTCTTAACCGATGTTTTACTGACCCTCCGTGTGAATTTCAGACTGTAACTTATTATTTATGCCTAATCTGTGTAACAGTCTACTATTTGCAAAATATATACTCTGTAAGTAAACAATATGAACCCTTCCCAAGTTGAAAAACAGTCGTGTTTGTCAAAGTTGACAATTGATCACTTATGAAGATAAATTTGTCTGAGGTTGACCCTCTAAACCAACAAAACCACTGAAAAATTTGACCAGACAACTGGATTATTACTTTCTCTTAATAAATTTAATAATGTACCAGACTTTTACATTGAGTTGTCTGGCTGTTTAACATCATTTAGATGCAGTCTAATAGTGGAATTTTTCATCTAAGCTGTAGTGAATTTGAAAGGTTGTTTGGCAGTTTCATAATCCTTAAAACAAATTATGTTACATGAATTTGGGAGTAACAAAATTGTATGATAATTGAATTTTATCCCTGTAGCTGGCTGGTTATTAACGTTTGCTGTACCTCCTACTTAAATCTGTGGTATCTGTAAAGATACTGAGAAGGAGGAAGAAGTAGCTATAAAAAGGCAGCACTGTAAGGAGAATTCCCATGAGGAGTAAAAGTAAAACTCAGGAAACGTGGAGAACAGGGGGTGGAAGCTGAGATGCCGCAGATTGGCCAGTTCCTCTCTCCTTCCATCACATGTTTGTTTCCTGGTATGATCCTGTTAAACTTGCCTGATTTAAGCTGATAATTTAATTCCCAACTTCATCGATAATCTATGGATACTTTTCCTACAACTACTTATTTAAAATTTTATTGCATATTTAGTTAGTAATTATATGTAGTCTTTTTATTGAGACTGCTTCAATATTAAAACTACAGAAAGGGACAGTTAAATCTTAAAAAGAGGCCATACTAACTGAAAGGGAAGAAGCGTTTGAGCAGTCCCCTGAAGTGTTAATTACTGCACTTGAGCGCTTTGTTTACCTTCGAGTTTTTCATGAGCCCAAACAAATGATAATCGTAACAAACAAACCGTAATGTTTCAAGTCAAATGCCTTCATTTTTCTGAGCATGGTGGGCTTTTCTCACCTAGAACAATGAGGAGCTTTGGTGCCGGAGTAGACCGCATTGTCACATGACAATTTGGCAGAATGCATGGAAACATCCTCCAGATGGCTGCTTCTCCTCCTGCCACGCTCTCAGGTCTGAGGGCTCAGCACTAAGGACGATGCAGTGACAGCATTTTTGTGGGATGTTAAGGACCGTAGTATAGACTTACTACTTACAGAAAACCTGAGTGAAGGACCATGGAGCGTAAGCGAGCAGAGGTTGACCGTTGACGCGCCTTCTAGACCATCCTTCTCAAGCGCGCTAAGGTGCGTCACCCGCTGGCAAGTGCCCGACTCCTGGTCCACAGACGAGACTTCTCCACTGAGTCCCCAAGGCCCTCTTACTCTGCAGTACTGATTAAAGAGAACTTCTTGTGTCTTATATGCCAAATACGCCTGTGGAGGAGCTGATACTCTGCAGTAAGAACTTAGGAGACTGACCTGAATTCTCTCCCAGCTGGGCCTCAGTCACAACTGAAGTGACAGTGTTCCTGCTGAGAGCTCAGACCGGCGCCCCACTTGTGTCCCACAGTCGGCGCCACTGAGTGCAGGAATCCACGTAGGTCCAGAGAGCCTTATGGGCCAATGGCTCTACACAGTGAGAAGACCACCTTTGTCTGACCCCTCCAGTGATCTAATTTTTGAATAGAACTGAATTTTTTGGAAATTCTCTAAGAATGAGTTGGCCCTGAGAAGATCCCTCTCCAGTAGCTACCTAAACTGATCTCTGAATGGGCTTATTTACTTCTGCTCATAGGAGCACAGCAGGTTAAGTTAGAGGGGCTTCCTGAATCTTACCTAAAAGAACCATCAAATATTAAAAACTAAAGATACAGCTATAAATATAAAACATTGAAGCAGTTACCTCTTTCATCAAGAACATTTACACTTCTTTAGTTTCTACTGCAGAAGATCTGTGGTATCAAGATACGGACTAGAGTGTTGAGTTGCTTGTCATACTGTTGAATCGTAGAGGGGAGGGGGAGGGAGTTCTGACGGCCAGTGTTCTCCAGTGCTCATGCCTGTTGCTGCAGTCTGCCCACTGCATATTCAGATACTGGAATTGGTGATCTGAAGGAACGCCCTCAAGTCTTAGCCCAGGTTCCCTGGAGAACAGAGCAAAGAGGCTGTTTGCTGACACTGTGTTGGGGCTGGAGGTGTTACAGTCTCAGGGAGGTAAGAGTGAGGGGCAAAGAGCACTGAGGCAGGGAAGCTGGGAGAGCACAGTAATGCCTCCCTGAGCTGACCGCTGACCGCAGCTCCCAGCAGGACAGCAGCCACTCTGCTGTGCCGGATGCCCCTGGGAGGCCGTGCGCATCATGGAGCAGTGCCTCCTGGGAAGGAAGACTGAGCACTTTATCTGCTGGTTCCATCCCATCTCCTGTCTCTTACTGGTCTGAGGGAGTTCATTTCTTCCTACGTCCTGCTGATACTAAGCAGCTGTTCCAGGGGGACCCCTGGGGAAGCCAGAGCCAGCTCGGGCCCAGCCTGCCCAGGGTCCAGGCACTGCAGTCTCTCCACTGTCAGCAGCAGGTGGTCTTACACAGTGGTGTGGTTAGGAGCCAGCATGTCACCACACTAATGGTGCAAGCCATTTCTAGGGCCACGGTGCCTCAGAAGCAAGGCAGATTGCTAGGACTTGGAGAGAAGGGGGCTTAGGGTGGGTTGGGGTACTAGTCCTGATACAAGGAAAATTCCACTTAAAGCACAGTCCTCTATATTATATATGGAAATTTATGCCTATGAACGTGTGGACCTAAATAGCAAACTACACGGAGGCACACACTAAAGCATAAAACTGCACTGTGTCCAGTACCAGGCACGTCCTCATGACGTCCAGTAACCAGGGTACAGCAAAATCATTCAGAGTGCAGGCACTTGGACAGGCCGCCTGTGTTTGAATCCCAGCTTCACCGTGTGGCTGTATGATCTCGAGCATCAACGTTCCTATCTATAAAATGGGCCTAATTAAGGTCTCTACGTCACAGGACTGTGGTGAAAATTAAATTCATTGTTACATGTAACGCGCTCAGAACACTGCCTATCACATAATGAGCTCTGTAAGTATTCTCTAGTGTCATTCTACTTGATCAGTTTCACTTCCTTACCAAAGTCAGGTCAGAGAAGCCCACAGAGGACATTTTTCAGCACAGTGAGCCTGGAACCGAACAAGGCAGGGGACCTGAGTTCTCATCCGGTGCTAACTGGGTGCCCTTAAGCAGGTCCCATTTAATTCCTCTGTACTTTTTCCCTTTGGACTGAAAGCTTTGAACTGGATGTTCTCAGGGGTAATATCCACCTTTAGAGCTGTCTGATGTGCTGTTTTTGAGTAAGTCCTTTTCATTTTTCAGGGCAATTTCCTAATTCTTCTAAATGCATAAACACTGATTAGAAGGATGCAAATTTTCACTACTTTTCTTCTGATCTTTCATGAAAGGGCAAAAAAGAAAATGAACTCCGTGTCTCTTAGTGCAGGAATGTCACAATAAAAACGATTTATAGAAAATGACATCCAGCTTCTGTACATGTGTGTGTTTCTCCACCTTTTCCTAGATCGGTAGTTAAACTATCACATAATTATACATAATATGGTTAGATGAATAAAAAAGTGTTGAGGGCTAAAAAGCATTTAGGGACACAGAGAGGAGCCCCTCAGAAATGGGATTAATCCAGAAACCTCTGCCACAGTATCTTGCTGATTTGCTGCAGGTTGTCAGTACTACCAATCCCAAGCTCCTAGGAGTCAACATAAAATCACATAAATGTAAAAATTTACTCTGTCAGTAAAACACAGACAATCTCCTTCTTTGGGAGAAACAGAAATTCCTGAAGCATTCCCCCCCCCCCCCCGAGGGTCTTTGTGGGAAAACAACGTGTGATACGATGAAGAAGGCCTCCAGCAGTTCAGTAAAAGTAATTATTTGAGAATTTGTACGGTGCAGTCCAGGGATACGGGTGCCGTCTGAGGATGGCTCAGCTCAGAATGAGCACCGAGGGGCTGGGAGGATGGGGGGGCTCTGCGTCCTTAAGACAGTCTTCAGAAAAACCCTCCTCCCAGCTGAACACGTAGCCCTTGGCGAGGAATCCGAGAGTGGATCGAGTGCTTACTTAGAGTGCAGCAGTTTCTCAGGAGTTGATCTGGGGCGAGATTAATAACCATTTGCGAAAACTTAGAATTGCAGATACTGGGACTACTAGAACTGGGAGATCTGAAAATCCAAACGATGCGTTACTGCGATCTGTTCTGTGATAAAATCTACCCCGACTGCTGCTTCGCACAGACTGTTCCAGCTTCCTAGCGCCTTCTGCTCTAACGGCTCCTCCCTGGGGCTGGAGGTCTCCAGTCACCCAGTGCTCTCATCCTCCCCTCTGTCAGGCTATCCTAGTAGGACTGCAGGGCGCGTACTTTGCACATTCGGGGCAGTATCCAGGGCTTCTACGGCTTAAACAAAGAAACAGATAGGTAGGTGAAGGCTTTTTAAAATCAGTACTGTGCTCAGGATAAACACACCCTCTTGTGACAGATCAGCCTCACTTGGCTAATTTGATAACCTCTGATTCTAGAGTCACTCATTCCTTCATGTTGTACTTTCTTAACGGAGCTTTTGGTGGCGTAGCCTAAGTTTTGTCAGCAGGACCTTGAAATAGAAAACCGTTTCAGATCAGCTGGTTTCAGTGCTTTAGCATAGTATTAATTAGTTCTAAATATGCTGAATCCAGGGGAAACAGAATTCCAAACGAAATGGAAGTGTATCTGATACAGGAAGAAGTCAGCCGTAAAGTCACACTACGCAACACATCTGACCACTTTGAGAGCCTCCAGCGCGGTAGCTAAGCTGCATTTCTCTGGTTCAGTGTTTTTGTTGTCTCTTATATGTTAGTAAATCTTAGGCATTTAAATGAAGTTTGCTTTGGGTAAGCCACATTTTTAAAAATTTTCTTACTTAAAGAGAACATTAGAAACATGATCATCCTATTGAGAAGTAGAACTCTAGAAGGTTACTTACTATGCGACGGTTCAACAACAAAGAGAATGGACAGTAATGAAAGGTACAGACAGAAAAATAAGCCAAAAGCTACAATTTGAGAATTGTTATTTTTTGTATGTGTATAAATCTAGACTTTTTGGACCCTATACTAAAAGTAAACTAAATAAAATTTTCACATTGTACTAGCTTTGTAGCTCTTCAAAGGAAAGATAATATTTGTAAAACTTTGGATTAATTTTGCATACTACATGATAGCACATTATCTAGTTCTCTCATTCATTTACACTTTCTTGAACATTTTTTATGTGCAGGGAACTGTACTGGATGCACAGTATATGTGTACTGTGTTTAATAAGCAAACCAGCTATGGCCCCTTTCCTCATGGAGCTTTACTTCTAGAAACCTCCATGTTCATTTAATTTTTAAAAATTAAATTTAAAAAAACTTGTGGAATCATCTATCATTGAGTAAAGTTACAATCTTGTAAGTGTTTCCCTGATGCCGTGAGTCATCTTTTTATGAGTATGACTCCTCTAGTTTTGGAAGCTAGAACAAAGACCAGAACTAGTTGGAGTTCTGGAGATGTGACTGCTGTCTATACTTTCGATTTTCCTTAGTGTGAGTTGGCCTGTTTTTATTTTAAACCAAACTGTTAGTACCATATCCCTGTCTTTCAGCTTTGTCCTTAAGTTATCCAATTAAATCTTCTATATTCCAGTCTTTTTTTTTTTTGGTAATGTTAAGATTCAACATCACCTTGTAGATTATGACTACGTTTCAGATGCCAGATAAAATTATTTAATATTGACTTACAACATTACTACATTATGGGAAATACTTTCAGAAAGAGTTCAGCTCCTGGAAACTTCTGTTCACTTATACTGTAACTAGCTTGCACATGAAATTTAAGAGGAAAAGATTATGATAACTTTTTCAATAGTTGCTGAAGGCTTAGAAGTACCAAAAAAGCACAAGCCAGTGGCTCCTTTGGGGTGATGCTCAGAGTGTAGACTTGGTTGGCACCCTCAGCCTGTGATGTACCGTGCTGCCCTAAATGCCCATAAACTAGAAAGGTCCCTCAGAAACAAAGTGAATTTCTTTGCTGTCATCAGTCTGCCCTGGTTTAAATCATATTTGCATCTTCATTTGATGGGGATAAACTATTTTCTCCACCAAGAAACAAGGGCTGGTATAATTTAGTCTTATCTCAGCATTTTTTCTCTTATAAGGCAAGTTTTTGAAGAATTGAATGGATGTTTTTCTTCAAGCCTTTCCCTACCGCCCCCCCCCATCAAGTGCTGAAAGCTTGAGAAACTTTTAGACAAAATGGAAGATTTTTAGCAATTTTATTACAAACTTCAGTTATACTAAAAGCAAATCATGATGTTGAATGCTTCCATTCAATGACTGATTTTATCATAGGTCAGATATATGATCACCCTTGACCTTGGAAAGACTCGCAACAATCTTATTCAGAAAACAGCTGGTAATTCTTGGTTGCTTTTGGCAATCAGAACTTTTTGCCTAAGGGAAAATTTAAATTGTGGAGCTGCTCCTTTTTAATTTAAATCTTCTTTCCCTTAACCTCCCTTTGTAACGTTGGAAAAATTTGAAGACTAAACTACAGGTTGAAGGTATAGTGTTTAAGGCCCTTTGGCAGTTTAAGCAGAATATGGAATGGGGTGGGATGAGGAACCCTACTTTGAAAAAGGTACTTTTAAGGTGCTATTTCCTTGAGTAAGATACTTTTAAAAGATCTGTCTCCAGTTCGCTTGGAAAAGCTGATCTGCAGTAAATTTGGAATGAAAGAATTTTTTCCTTTCTACATAACCCATGATTCTATTGCCTAAAAATTTTCTAGTTTAGCTTTAGCTTTCAAGGTTTTATTTTTTTATGTAGTGATAAAATTTCCAGTGAGGAGATTCAATTATATCCCCAGAAGCAGTTCTCAAAGGAACACAAGGTACGAAAAGAAGTAATATTAAAGATATTCTGAAGAGAGAGCTTCCAACTCAGTCTAACAAGAAATTGAAAAGAGTAGCTGGCCCCATCTGTCTTTATGAAATCTGGCTTTCCTGCTTCTGAATCAGTATATCTATTTTTGCTCAATATTTTTTTTTCAAATGAGTCTCATCTCCCCTAAAATATTTACTGTTATTATTGACAGGTAGATGTTACGTAAGAAAAATGAGAGCGATCTTTGCTCAGGGAGTTTACTTTTTAAAGAAGGCGATTTGATGTCCAGTCTTTCTTGACCCTCCAGAGGTCCATCCATCATGAGTGGTCTCAGTTCCCGAAGAGGTTGCTAGGACCTTAGATCCTGTTCCACAAGCTGCTGTGGCAGACCTTTGAGCTGGTCTGTCTTCTTTGGGAGCATAAATGGCAAAGAGTTTTGGTTTTTGTTTCTCCTCAAAGCTATGTGGCATACTGCCCTCTTGCATCTTCTTTGGGTTTCCTGATGGCTACCTTTGTATGTTCTACTGAGCCAGCAGAGCTGCTCTTTCTAACTCCCTTGCCTCTCTAGGTGATGAAAATAATGGTGCAGTTCCTTAAGCCAGTAATCTCTCACCATTGTTTTACTGGAACACTCTTTACAAAGGGAGCGGGTTAAGCTGGGAAATAAAAGTTCCACCAGTAGCTCTGAAAATGGGAGGAAAGTGAAAGATTGTTGGGTCTAAAAGGAAGAATCAAATGTTGCTCACCAATTTTCAACAACACCTGAAGAGCAGGCGCAAGGGGCTCCTTTCAGTTTTCCTGAGGCCGTGTTGTAATGACAATATGGTTTTGTGTGTCCATGTGGTTTTGTTTTCGTTTTGTTTTTGACTTCACAGGAAGAGGTTTAAACATGAAGGCAAACCTTTTAGATGTTAGCATGGCTACGTATAAAGCAAAGCTGCCTTTTTTTTTCTTTTCTCTGCATCCATTTAGGCCTATCACATAATTTAAGAAAAAATAAAAATTTAACCACAGGAGCTCTAACTATAGTGTGAAAAAAAACCCTGATCAATTTTGTTTTCGCAGCACGATATTATCAAAGATTTAAGAGACAAATTTGCCAGCCTCGGCGAGAACTCTCTGGTAACAGCATAAATGTCTGTGTTGGTTGCTTTTGATTTAAAGGTTTCTTTCTTTTTTTTTTTTTTTTCATTTGTTTGAGCCCATTTCTTTTCCCCCTCTTTTTAGTTTCCTTTATTTTTCATATTCTGTAACTAGCAAGCCTTCATTTTTTAAACCTCTTCCATCTTCCAGTGTCTATTTTCCGTACTTTGGATGGAAAGTTTACGGCAGCAAAGCTGTCACCCTGGCTACTTCTGCTGCAGCTCTTCCTGCTCTTAGGTCATACCTGTTTGGCCGTTGTGTTTATGGACATGATACTAATTGTTTCATGTCCCGTTGACTCAGCTTCTCTCCACGCCATGGGATGGACTCGCTGTCCTCGGGCTCTATGCAACTTCCATCCTGCAACTTACACTGCTTGGTTCCGTCTAATTCCAGCGAACTGGATAGCTCAAGTGAATGATCCTACCCGTCTTGAACTTGCTGTGCCTTTATATTTTACTTCTATTCCCATCTGTGTGCTTTCAGTGGTAGTTTAAGTGGGAAAGAGCCAAGTCCAGCCGTCGCTCTAGCAGTGCCGTGCAGTATCGTTTGTTACCACCGGAGGATACAAAATATAAAGGCACACTGCTTCTTTTGTCCTCGGGGGGCGGGCCTGGGGGGATGTGTGCCGTAAGTCCACCACTTAGCTGAAGCCTGCCCTTCTCTGCATATCAGCTTTCAATTTTGCTTATACTCCAACACGTCTCAGTTAATGTTTCTCTGTCATTCCGTGATAACCTCCTACTCGAGCCATTTGCTGAGCAGTATCAAGTTATGGCCATGACTTGGGAGATGATTAAAAACGTGACAAACTTATGCACAAATGCATAATTCAGAAAGTGAAAGTTTCAGTGATGAAGTACAGTCCTTCAAAACTCTGATACAGGTTTTGGACTAATCAAATAATTACAATTGAGAAAATTCATCCTGATCAACCAGTACCAAAAGTATATCATGAGAAATATAAAGGGGAAAAAAAAACCCAAGAGTTGAATCCGTTACCACCTGTTGAATAACATTGTTGGTGTTGAAATGGTCCATAATGTTGTCATAGAGCCCATACATGAAGAGATGACTGAAAAATACAGTTTATTAAGCCGCTCTGCTTAATGACAGCCACAACATAAACGGTTGGGATTTGTGTTCAGGAAAAGGAAATGGAGAAGCAGAAGCTTCTGTACCAGCAAGCCAGGCTGCATGACCGCGGCGCTGCCGAGATGGTGCTGCAGACCCTCAGCGCCAGCAAAGGTGAGCTGCCCTGCCCTGCCCTGCCCTGCCCGGAGGGCTCCTGCCCCGGGTTTGACTTACATTCTCCTGCTTTATTTAGTCCCTGGATTTTCTTACTTGTGACTAGGTCAGGTGACTTAACAAAGGCAAGCTAGCCTAGACTGTGTCCAGTGTTGATTTTTTTTTTTAATCAGAGACTTACTAAAAGGTGTATTTTATTTCTGTTCATTCAGTTTTTGAAGTTATATTGGGACACAACTCTAGCAAACTAAATCGGGGCTGGGCAGACGTTTTCCTGTGAGGTACCAGAGAGTAAACATTTCCAGCGTGGTGAGCCATCCAGGGCCCTGTGGCAACTCTGAGCTGCAGCTGGAGACAATTGGTACACAAGTGGTGTGGCTCTGTACCAGTAAAGCTGTTCGCAGAGACAGGCCACGTGGACCTGGCCCTCAGGGCCCTGGGTATAAATGCGTAGATTTTTTTAAGTGAGCCATTTTTCACAATTAAAGTACTATTTTATTTTTCAATAGCCAGTAATATTGTCTCTGTGAAGACTTTTTTTTTTTCACTCTTAGTCATGGAATGGAAAAGTTTTGGTGGTTATTAAGCGCCTCTCTCCAAATACAGAGATTATTTCATTTCTAGGATAAGTAGAGGTAGCCAGCGTAAAAGTGGACTATAATACACTAAATTATAGACAACTAGTTGGATTTAAAATTTTTTTTATTATTATTTGAATAACTTAAAATTGCAACAAGTCATCCTAATAAATCAAGACTATAAACATGGTAAGGTAAAAGTGATGAAATGAAAATTATAAAAATTGTTCAAACATAGTATTGAGGGAGAAGGGAAAGAAATTTTCTTTAGAAAATTTTAAGTAGCTCATACTCACTTCAATATTATTTTAGTACATGTGGTTAGTTTTGAATCTTAGGTGTCAGTATTTCAAAGTCAGTTGTTTCTTCCTATTTGTTTTTCCTTTGCACTCAGATAGTTTCAATTCATGGAAATATTACACAGAATGTAGTAAAAACATTGATGGCAAAATATGCATTAATACTCCTTTAGTACTTTTTAGTGTGTCAGTCTGTCCCCTCCACCATATACAGACGAGCAGTGTCAGTCTGTCCCCCCCACCGTATACAGACGAGCAGTGTCAGTCTGTCCCCCCCACCGTATACAGACGAGCAGTGTCAGTCTGTCCCCCCCACCGTATACAGACGAGCAGTGTCAGTCTGTCCCCCCCACCGTATACAGACGAGCAGTGTCAGTCTGTCCCCCCCACCGTATACAGACGAGCAGTGTCAGTCTGTCCCCCCCACCGTATACAGACGAGCAGTGTCAGTCTGTCCCCCCCACCGTATACAGACGAGCAGTGTCAGTCTGTCCCCCCCACCGTATACAGACGAGCAGTGTCAGTCTGTCCCCCCCACCGTATACAGACGAGCAGTGTCAGTCTGTCCCCCCCACCGTATACAGACGAGCAGTGTCAGTCTGTCCCCCCCACCGTATACAGACGAGCAGTGTCAGTCTGTCCCCCCCACCGTATACAGACGAGCAGTGTCAGTCTGTCCCCCCCACCGTATACAGACGAGCAGTGTCAGTCTGTCCCCCCCACCGTATACAGACGAGCAGTGTCAGTCTGTCCCCCCAGCCATATGCAGACGAGCAGTGTCAGTCGGTCCCCCCCACCACATACAGATGAGCAGTGGGGTGATGATGACTGGTGAGGTGCGCGTTTTGAGATGGAACCTGTTGATGGGGCAGGCGAAGCGCTGCAAGGGGCACTGTTTCTTGTGCTTTCTAGGTGAGACTGGACCCATGGTGGCTGCTACTCTGAGACTCGGGATTGCTGTCTTAAATGGCGGGAACTCCACAGTGCAGCAGGTAATGTCGATAAGCCGCCCACAGAGTGTGCTTTGCAAACAGACGACCCTGTAGCCATCCTATTGGGCTGTTTTACTTATCCTGAAATAATTATTAGTTGTACACTTGTGCATCTTCTGTGTAAAATGTGCCTTTATTTTAAGGTCATCTTGTCCCCAGTATCCGAATATCTTCTGGGTAGCGCGGTGAACACCTGTGTGGGAAAGGAACTCTCTTTAGAAATCTGAAGTCATGTCATATGGTGCACTTTATGTGAATAAGTCAGCATAAACCAGCTGGCTTGTTTCAGTAGTGAAAAATAGTTTTACCTAGGGAGCCTAGTTTGGTAACGTATTTTATTCATTGATTGACTCTAAAGATTTTGTTATGTATGCCGTATGAAGCTGGCTCCTAGGTTAACAGGTAAGCAGAACGCACTGTTAAGGATTTTTCTACTTAATAATTCTTTCTGTCCTCTGAAGATATGAGAAAATCACTTCCCAACCAAGTTTTATAACTATGCTCGTTTAAAAGTTAGACAGTTTCTGGACTTGGATACTTCACCCATTTGTGGCAAAGGATGCAACCTCTATACCCAGCTGACAGCCAAGGTCTGTGTATATGTTAGAAAAAGAGCATTCGAGTAGACTGTCAGGAACAGACTGTCACAAGGGTGTACCGCATACCTCTGGGGACACCATTTGCTGGGCAGAAGTGTGGCTCTAAGCTAGGAAAAAATTCTTATGCTCCTTGAAAAACAGCAAAACACAACATAATTTAAGTATCAGGTTGTGTTATGCTAAAACTAAAATCTTCCTCTTATTTTCGTATCTTGGCTTCTGTTTGAGGAAGAATAGTTTATGAACAGGAAGCTGATACTATTCTTCCTTGGGAAAGTTCTAGGGAGGCAGGGAAAGGGCTAACTGAGGGAAAGGGAGGCCACGGAGAGCCTTGGAAGGCTTGACTTCAAGTTGCTGTGAACCTCAGAGTCGCTGCAGTGGGACAGGGCCATGCATGTGCTTCTGGAAGACCCTGGAGCCCAAGGAAAGGGAAGCAGGGAAACGGTGAAGGCTGCTTTGGGGCTGGTAAAGATTTGGACTGGGTTAGGTAGTAACTCAGAATAGTTGAAAAATTCCTCTCTACCTTTTTCTCAAATTGTGTACTTTTTGCTGTAAGTATAATCATTACACGTTAGAAGTAGAAGAGTCTATAGGAGACGTAATCTCGGCCAGAGCGCTAATAAGCTCCTCCTTTTTTTTTTCTAAGCCTCTGACAGTTGGTTGACACTTCTGGCCTCCTCTCGGTTTCTAAGCACACAAAGTAAATGACACAGGTTTACAAAGAAAACCAAATATATTGAATTGTGGTTATCAAAATATTATAAAACAGGGTTTTGATAAAGCCTTATGTGTTTCTTTATGAACTCATTAAATAAAGGACCTAGTGCTTGTTCTAATAATTGCTGAGAAGAAAGGGTCAGTGTAAATGATTTTAAGTAGCTCCGACGGCTGTCATGCAATATGAAAATGTCTGAATTGTCACTGGGGTCAGAATCATCGTCACTACTGATCCTGTTTGTGTTTGTCGTCAGGTTTCTAGTTGAAAGTGATGCTGAAGTTCAGTTAGAATTTAGTAAAAATAAAGGTGAATTTTTTTCTCATCTAATTGACAGGTGTTCTTTTTGATTCCCATAGTCAGTGACTGCGTGACTTAAAAAAAAAGGAAAAATAAAGAACCTGCCTAATCTCTCCACAAGACTTAATCAAGAAATAATTCCCCTTGATTCTGCATTGCTTCAAAAGACCTTAGTTTGTATAGTGTACATATTCAGAAATCCTCGGAGCCAGAAGGAGCCGTGAGAGATCATGTAGTAAATGTACTTGTCTGTGCAGATCTCTTCTTTGTGCTCCAAACCTTCAGGTGTACAGTCCACTGCTTCCCTTCCACCCTGTAAGCCGAATTCAGTTTGTTTTAAAAGACCAATGATTAATAAATGCTTCGTGTTTTATTAGACCAATAAATTGTCACACACATACCCTAAACGGCTCTGTGTGTGTGTGTGTGTGTATCTATGCATGTGTAGGTGTGTGCGTATGTATACACACACATGCACACATACGTGCACACCATGCGTGTGGCAGGGTATATGCAGCCTTCACATACTTGGTTTTATATTATTCTGGAAATAGATGACTGCCAAATTCTGACTGCTTGGCTAAGCCCCCTCTAGACAGCGCTGATAACCAGACTGTCTCAGGATCCAGAGATGGGCAGCATCTTTGTGTTCTTAAAACCTTTGGTGTGCCTTCTGTCTTCCTATCATCTTGTATGAGCTTCTTACTGTAAACCTCCAGCTCGTTTTATCCACATTCGAAGTGGCTGTTTCGCTGTGGCAGGTAACAATGCACTAGCAAGACGGAGCACCATTGCTTTAGCACTTTTTGCGTTTTTATTTAACCAGAGCTTTGACCACAGAATCTGGACATCACTCTGAGAACAGAGGAGAAAAATGATTCCGGGGGTTTCAAGACCCTAGTAATGGAAACGGAATCTCTGTCTGCAACGTTAGCACGTGGTGGTCACAGCCCTCGGGCCGCAGTGCCGTCAGAGGAGCCCACTTCTGTGTGGGGGTCTGTGAGGGGCGTCCGGGTGGGCCTTCTTCCCAGGAAGCTTGAACTTAGTATCTGAACCTCCAAACCCTCACAGTGACTTGAGGAGGATTGAGAGCAGTATTTCCCCCGGACATGTGTGCTGCTGACGGTGTTCTGCAAAGCAGCTCCCTCGTCCCGAGCCGTGCTTATGTCCTGCAGCTTTCTCTCTGTGGCACGCTTGTCACCATTCCCTGGTAAAGACGGTGTCCGGCATGTCTGTCTGCACTGGGGTTTTGACTCTTTATGTCAGAGCAGAAAGGATGTTCTTCTTATTTCTTTACCTATTTAACAAAAAACAAGCCTGTGTTCAGTGGCCATCTGGTTTATGTATTTGCTGTAGAAAATGCTCGACTACCTCAAGGAGAAAAAGGACGTGGGCTTCTTTCAGAGCCTGGCGGGCCTGATGCAGTCGTGCAGGTAAGGACGCGCCTCCCTCGCCGTGGGTCCACTCAGTGGTTGTCTCTCACGGTCGTGGCGTCACGTTACTGACGGTACTTGTGCACAGAAGCATTTTTCAGTGATTAAACGCACTTTAAAGTGGGGCGAAAGGTGGTGGCTTACAGCCTGTCTTGTCAGATGTTAGTAACGTCTTAATTACTAACTTACTCTATGTTAACAGTGTCTTAAACTAGTCTTCCCGTGGTTTAAGTACGGACCTTGGAGAATTAACATGTATTTTGCATCCTTGAAAATGAGTCGTGTGTGATTTTTAAAAGACAAAAAAGAAAATGCCCTTTCATTTGATCTGGGAGCTTTTTAGACCACTTCTCATCTTCCCTAAATAAATGGTCCTTAACCAGCTAGTTTATGGTCACCATTTTCCATTTTTTTTTTTACAGTATTTAAAATCATTCGGGCAACATTTGACTAAGGAACATGACACATGCTTAACATGATAAGCTATTCCAACTGGAAAAAACATGATCTTTGTAATTACGTTTCAGTATGTGTGCTAACTTTGTAGTGTTCTCCCGAAGCTGGAAGCCTCTGACGCCATGTGCCTGACTTTCCCGCGGCTCAGTTCAGTGCGGGCCCCCGAGAGAGGCTGGTCTAGAAGTGTGGTTGGCAGCCGCTGAAGTGGGGTGTGCTCTCAGCGTGTGTGACGTTTGGTTCGTCTTTTCAGACACTTGCTCCCCTGAGGAAGGGGGTTGTCTGCGGGCCCTCTCAGCGTTTTCTCCTTGCTGTTGCAGCGTCCTCGACCTCAATGCATTTGAGCGACAGAACAAAGCCGAGGGACTCGGGATGGTGACGGAAGAAGGATCAGGTATTGACCACTTATGACTTACAGTAGCATCACCTGTCCCCGCTTCTCTCCTGAAGTGAGTCCATTGTCGGTACCTTTTCAGTGCGGAGAGACACAGGGCTGTCTTCAGTGGATGAAGAGCTTCTGGGACTCACTTGAGAGTCCCTGGTAGGACACTCACACAAGCCCACCCGTCCGTGATGGTCGCTGACTCCTTTTTGTTCCAGACCTGCTGTCGGTGGCCCTTCCTCCCCTGAGCTGGGAGTAGATACAGGTCCCTTACTAGAGAATTACCAGTACAATTACAGGACACATGGGTGACCCAAATCAGGAAACGTTTGATTTTCCTGGGCCCCGTGAGTAACTGCCAGGCCGCTTCAGTCTCCTTGGGGCAGTGATGCTTTCAGGCCTTCCGCCCCCGGTGTCCCTGCCAGCCCTCCTTAGCACAGGGACCCTTCCGTCTCACATGCCCACGTGTCTTTGCAAGTCCAAGTGCTTTAGTGAAATAAATTAAGGAGTGATTTTTGTGTGTAAATAACTCTGATCACTGAACTTACGTGCACACAAAAGTAACGACTCACATCATCTTAGAGCTTTGCCGTCTAGAAATACACGTACAAACTGGGCAGTTCAGCACGCAGCACATTTAAAGCAGAAGTAACTATTGTGGCACATTCGTTTCAATATTTATTAAGACAAAAATCTTCAATATTTTTGGTTTTGATTTGTTTTTATTATTCTGTGTTTGATTTTTAAATTAATTTAGTTGCAGTAAGGCCCTGTGTGTTTATCTGTTTTTGCTCGTTTGGTCTGGTTTGGAGTTGTCACCTTATCAGTGTATTAGTTTTTGGAACATTGGGTCTTCTATAAAACTAACCTCACTGCAAAAAATAAATTTTCTCCCCTCTGCCATTTGTAGTCGGCTTGGCTTTCTGAAATATTTTAGAATTAACTAATCACTCTAATTATCTCTGTATATTTTTGTTCTCACAATAGGACAAAGAATTAGCCGCATTTTTCTTCCTGTATTCTAAAGACGATCATTTATACGTATTTTAACCCTGCTGCTACTGTAGAGATTGCTCCTGTGATTTTATTTTCTGCTTGGCATTTGAATGTGTAGGTTCAGCCATCGAGTATCAGTCATACCATTACTTAATTGGATTGGCTTCCTTCAAGAGAAGCCACCTGTGGTATTCCAGATTTATTTAGGTTTTCTGAAAATGTATATTAAGCCAAATCTCTTCCTGACAAACGCTTGTGCCGACGTTACAGCGCCTGGCCTGGGGGACCCATCCAGGGAACCCAGAGCCTCTGCAAATCTCAGGTCCCATTGTCTGCACACCTCTGATGTCTCACAGGAGTCCTGGGCGCTGCCCAGGTGTGAAGTAACTGAAAATGGAAGAATTCTCTGTCCAGAGTCTGCCTTCCCTCTCTCGGAATTAGACATCAGTTTCCTTTTCCTGACAGTAATTACCTAGTGTTCCCGAGGCCGTGGACGCAGTCCCAGCAGTCATTCACGGTCACTGTTCCCGGCAGCTCTCACAGAGAATCAGCGGCCTCGCAGGTTTGCTTTAGGGCCTCCTGTTTTTTGTCAGCCAGATAAGACTGGAGTAACGGTGTGTGTCCCAAGTCAGAGATAACTCGGTGAGAGTGACCATCTGATAGGAGGTTTGTTCACTTCCCAACATGAGATCGGTCTGGTTGGTTTATTCTTTGTAAAAGACACACAGAAGTAATTGCCCAAGTTGATTAACACGTTTTCTATTTAATTTCCTTATAAACAGCAAAACAAAAACAAAATCTCAACTTCTTTCTTTCTCCTCATTTCCTTTTCTTTCGACTACTGTAAATGTACCACCCTCCCTTCCTCAGTCATCACTCATGAGCGTGGTAATTATTAAAAATGTGCTGGCTTTTCTTTTTTTGCTCCTTGATTTGTTAACTTTGTGTACAGCTTTAATAGTGACAGTTTTGTGCATTTTTTTTCCTTTCATAGACCGTTTTAACGAGTAGATTGTTTACTTGCCATTGTTCTGCATCATGGTTTTTTTTAAATTTCTATTTCAAGCTTTCCTTTTTTTTTTCTTTCTGTGAGGTTGTGCAGTGATTAACAGATGAGACATGAAGGGGCCACAAACATTTAAATTATGTTTTTGGATTTGTTTCGTTCTGTTCTTTCATTTTAAAACGTTTCTGTGGACCCCGTGTTTGCGGTTGTGTGTAAACAAGTGAGTCACAGACGTGTGCAGTCGTCCCCCGTGGCCCTTCTGTGCTGGACATGCTGTGGCTTTATGGCTGCACCCATTGGTGCCAGGAAACCAGTGGGGGTCCAGGCGGCCCGGGAACAGCCCTGTCTCCTCCTGGCTGTCGGGCTCGGCCGGTCCCCTGCCAAGTACTGAGGGAGCTACAGAGCTTTTCTCTATTGCTTTCAAAGTACCACACATTAACAACCCTCTAACATAAAAACAAATTCTCATTCTTAAGACCTAATTGCAAGAACAGTAGAAAGAGAAGCAAACATTTACTCTGCAGACAGACGCACACAGTAACACAGATAGCACTGCCATCGCCACGTCGTCTTTGATAGGCGTTACGTCCAACAGTGATGACGAAGGGAAGCCACTGCCGGGCCGGTCCCTAGTGTGGCCACACGGCTGCCGCGAGCGCGCGGTGCTTCCCCAGGACACGCTGTTGCCTTGATCGAGACCTGACAGGAGAGCCAGTGACGACTGCCCATTAATCCTCTGAGTTGTGTGCTGTGTCCCAGCTTGAGCACGCCTCTGCTGACGCCACCTTGGGCATGTTATTTTTAAATCTCCATTACGTGGCCATTCTTTTGTTTAAGACTCTGCAACAGTTAAGAAAAGTCTGTACCCCCATAGAAGAAAGAAAATCAGCCATCCCTCTTGGGGAACACAGAAAAGGCTGAAAAAGTCTGAATCTGTTAGTGATGTCGTGGCTTCAGAGCTTGAGGCCTGAGCTGCATAAACTCAGTGCTGAGAGAACAGTCTGATGGGCCTAAACCGCTGTTCTAGCCGAATGTCTTTGTGAAGCTGAGTCTCTCCCTGTTGACGACAGAATGACCATAAATCACACAGCCATGGAAAATGGACAACTTAAAACGCGTGAGCTTTTTGATGCCCACCACTTCCCCACGGGGCCTTTCGCCCGTTACATAAATCAGGAGACAGAGGGGCAGAGGGTTACTGGCTTGTGAGGGTCACCCAGGGAGGTGGTGGAGTCAAGACTGCAGTGCAGGCGGTCTGCCTCCTGCTCTCTAATGTGCCGGTTCCGCCTGCCAGCTCCCTCCCCCCAACCCACAGGTGTCTCTGGGGGCTTATTTTGTGTCCAGCATGTTGGCTTCCGTAGAAGTTTTAGCCCCTTTACTTAACATAGTGTCTCCCTTCAGAGACACCAGTCTGTTACCAATTTCTGCATTCACTGTTGAAGCCTTCATGTCACTTTAAAACGTCTTATGGTTACACATATTTCTCATGTGGCATTGAGATACCATTAGGAAAGATGTGCCCCTCCAAGTTCGTATAGAACTGTGCCCTGGTGTCTGTGAGGGGCTGGTTCTGCAGATACCGAAACCCCCAGACGCTCGGGCCCCTCCCGTGAATGGCGGGCGTGGCACAGTGCTGCCTCTGCCCTGCGGATGCGGGAGGACGGCTGTGTGAGGGCTCACACGAAATGGCGCATCCCCCTGCTGCTGCTGCTGCTGCTGCTGCTGCTGCCGCCGTGCAGCTTGCCCTGCGTCCCTGGCCCACCTTAGCGAATTTCCCCCACTTCTGCAAAAGCCTGGACCTCCCTCTTGTTTCAGAAAAAAGGCTCTTCAGCAAGTGTGTGTAGACTGTGACGTGCTCATTGTTGTCCTTCCCGTATACTCTTTAGTCATACGTGTTTTCTTTAACGTATAATGACGTTCAAAACCAAAAACTTATATGAATATTTGAAATTTCATTTCATCCTTGGATTTTTAATTTGTTTTTTTCTCCGTACCATTGAACCTCATTACTAATTCATTCTGAGCTTGAAAGTGCAATTTTCCTTCTTTCAAACTGCTTCTTATACTGTAGTACAAGATTCTGGCTTTTATTTTTAATCATTCTGCAATGGTCCTAGACTCATAAGCAAGATGGAAGTTTGAAGCCAATCCAATTCCTCAGAAACTGTTTGATTTTGAAAAATATTATGTGACACATTAACTGCAAGTTAAGCTTTTTAAATTTCCACCTGTGTCTGACCAGGTGCTGCACTGAGGTTCTTGCTGTTATATTTATAGTGACCTCATGAAGTTGATGGTCAAGTTAAAGCTGCAAGGACTGATTTGAATTAATTAATCAAAAGGATAATTAAAGCATCCTTTAAATATTGGCTCCCCAAATCTTGGTTAGTGTTTTTAGTGCTTAATTATCTGTTGGCTGTCTCCCACCGCGGACTGTGACAGCCCTCTCACCAGCACGGTCCAGTGCTGACCCCTAGGTTCGGCTACACCGCTCTGCCGTTCCTGTGGGTAGACTCTCTTCAGGGAAAGCCTGTGGCTCATGACACTGAACAGGGTTTCTCCACAACCTTGCGTAGTTCTTAAACTTCAAAGCGCCCATTTCAACCTGAGTGACTGTTATGTGCTAGACACTGTCCTAGGCACTGGAGTTCTTTAGGGGCCAGATAGTGGGCAGACAGACTTGTAAACGACGACCGAACAGTGCTCCGCATGAGTGAGAGAACTGAGTTGACACTTAGCTGCCGGGGATGGGGGAAGCACTGCGGCGGACGTATCTGGTGGAGGAGGAAGGCAAAGAAAGGCTTCCCAGGAAGGGGTCCGCTGGTGCAAAGCTTAAGGTACAGAGAACGTCAGAGGACAGTTACTCAGCTGGTGGGCTGAAGACCAGTGAGTCCACTGGAGGACGGAGGCACAGTCTGAAGGCCCTCCCTGCCCTGCCAAGGAGGGTGCGCCTTCTTTCTAGACCACAGGGAGCCATTAAGTAACACAGAGGTGATACTGTGTCTCGTGTGATGATCCACTGGAATTAAATTCCTACATTCTCTGTTCCGGGTGCTTCCAGTAGAATCTACTACTATTGAAATGGGGGGATTCCTCACTTCTCAGTAATGCCAGGAGGCTAATTAGACGCTGAGTCCTCCAAAGGCGGTGCCCAGCATGACTTCCTCCCTGGCAGCTGGGGGGCTCTGGTTGGTGCTGGACGGCAGGGCCTTCTTCAGAGTGTGCTCTTCACAGTCACTGTCACGGGGGTCCGTCTGTTCATCAGGAAGAGTGTCCTTACTGGTCGTCAGCAACAGGGTGTAAGAGGGGTGTCCAGGCTGAAGGCACGGAGGTCGGTTAGGGTGTCGGTGGAAGGAACGGGTGAAGGACAGTCAGGATTTCAACTAGAATAATGGCAACTGAAAGGCATTAAGAGGCAGCTGTGAGGTGGGGAGGGTCTCGCTCTGTGGTAGAGCGTGTGCTTAGCATGCACAAGGCCCTGGGTTCAGTCCCCAGTCCCTCCATTAAAAAGAGGGAGAGAGAGAGACAAGTCTATGGGAGAGACAACCTGCAAGTCATGCTTGAAAGCAAAAGCTTTTCCTCCACGGCCAACCTCTAAGTTGAATTCTGTTCATTAATCCATGGGCCGTACTAACAAGTTTCCCATGGTGGTCATTTTTATTATCTAGGAATGCATTTTATGCCCTGGTGTCAGGTTGTTACCTTAATTTAAATACATGTATGAAATGGATTTATAAATGATTTATCATATCCACAACCCACTGGAATTCTCTATTTTAGAAATCTAGGTTTTAAAACTTACGACTTTATGCCGTTAAGACTTCACATTTATTTCCCACCATGCTCTGCCTGTTCCAGAGCAGCTGTACTTGCCTGAACCAGTTTGATTCTCCCCACAGCCCTGTGAAGTAAAGAAGTCAAGGGATGGTTAATTTCCACAGCAAAATGATGAAACAGGCTCAGGAAGGTGAACTGATGTTTCCAAAGCCACGCATCTAGAGTACGGCTCTCCTTGGGTTCTAAAACTGATGAACCAAGTTCTGAGTTCACAGTTTAAATAACGTACAGTAAGTGTACTGACTGAGTCAAAGATCGATGCCTGATACGAACTCTGTGAAGTATGAGGCTCACAGGGTTCAGAAAGGCCGCGTGGGGCCGACACGATCTGTGTGCTGCCTGACCGTGAGCTTCCTGAGGGCAGGAATCGTGTCTGTTAGTCTTTCTACCTGCAGTGCTCCACAGCGTGCCTAGCGCACCGGAGACACGTGAAGACTGTTTATGGAGCTTTACTAAAGTCAGGTCCTTCACCTGTGGACGGCTGTAGGACTGCGGTCGAGCTCCTTAATTTCTCAGTTGTTCATCAGACCACCAGATGGGCTGTGCATCGCCTCGTTTGTAGGTTATTGGAAATCTGCAGTGAAGGGAGAGAAGCTGCACCTAGCACAGTGCCTAGCACGCTGGAGTCGCCAACTGAATGTTCACTGTGAATCCACTTAACATGTTTACTCTTTGTCAGTTGAATTGTAATGCTGTTGAAGCTGCCGTATTTATAGCCATTTCAGCAACAGCATTACAACTACCCACGTGGAATCAAATACTCGACTTCTCACTATTTAAAGATGTTTTTATTAGCTTTAATCCTTCAGTTTTGCCGTATACAAAGTAGACGTTGAGTCCTCTAAAGATTAGCAATCAGAAGCACTTCCTCCATGGCCAAGGGGGTCTTGGGGTCCACTTAACGGCAGATGACGGGACTGTTCGCTGCGGCAGCCCCACATCCGGTGCTCCTCCCCCTTGCGTCTCTGCCCCGCGGAGATACTGACGTGACAAGACCCTGCAGCACGGGGAGCTCAGTCCTCTAGAGCCTCTTTGTGTGGTTCAGCTGTTTATATATATAGCAGTCTTCCCATTTATTTCATTAATGTTAGTAACAGCTTTGATGATTAATTATTAACAATTAAGTCAAGCTTTGTCTGGCGATAAGCCTGCAAACTTTGAGCTATATCTGTGGATATTCTAAGTAAAACTTCCAGGTCAGGACAACTTTATTTTCATTGAACTTAAGCAAACACTCGTGTACTTTCCTGTTAATTGGAAAAACCAACTGTGAGTAGAAAAGCCTTTAAAAGTGTGTTAACTTCATGAGATCTCTAAAACAGAAATTACTTTTTATCTGTAGCTTGAATAAATAAGGTCTGTCTAATACTAGTTCCAAGTGAAAATACTTATTTTTTAAAATATTTTGGCACATTAAAATTAAAGTGGCTTTTTGAAAATATAAACACATTCAGTACGTATGTTCAAACAGCTCTATCCCCTCGGCATTCTGTTCTCTTCTTTGTTTGGTGGTATTGCCACTGCTGCTGGGGAGACTGACTAGCCTCCCCACGGCTGATAAAAATGGCCACGCAGATTGCGCACGGCTGGCGAGGCGGTCGGCGTGCGTTGTACACTCATTTCGTAGGTGAGAACTCTCAGACTCGGAGAGTGAACTCAGCAGCAGCAACAGCATTGACATTCTCTCCCTTTATCACAGTGTTGGAAATTGTAAGCCCCTTACAATTAAAAAGCGGAACCGAAGGATTGCCCCTCACAACATCTACATTTGGCCCTCATACAACTGTTGCAAAAAATTCAAGACTGTGAGAGCACTTTCAACTACATTTTACACCATTTCGTTATTTATTGTTAGCCTTACTTTCCATCTTACAATGGGATTTCTTTTGCTAACATCACAAGAGACTGTGGCTCCTGTACCTTATGCAGACATAAAGCCATCCTCCATCTCTGTTACTGCACCACCTACACGCAGCATGGGCCGTGGCAGCATTTTAATCCGATAGTAGCGTGTTCTTAAGCAGCAGCACCCTAGCTGAGAGCTGGTGTCACCCGATGGAAAATGAAGCCTTGACCTGCCCCCTCCCCGCCCCCTCCCTCCTCACTCTGTGCAGCGTGTCCTGTGTAAGTCAGGCTCCTTGTGTGTGTTCCAGTGTACAGTCCAGAAAATACTGTGCCTGCCAACAAAACACAAACCCTTATGTTGGAAGTCAGTGTACGTCGCTTACAGCGCCTTCAGGTACACGGTAGATGCTGTGGTCCTTATTTCAGTGTTGACTGTTCTGAATACTTTATATCAAGGGTTACTTACTCCACATTGAATATATGAACATTGAAAGTATGTACATGGCTTTATGGATTCAATTTTCTGAAAAACAACCCCCCCCAAAAAAACATTTTAGATGGGTTCATGAGCAAAGAATCGATAAGTCTCTGTAGCTAACTCATAGTATTTTGATTTAAATGTCATTTGAAAGACTCTCCTGATTAATTTAGCTCGTGAAGTGATGCTAGGTTATTAGCCTAGACTGTCCCTTTCTTTCCTGTCCTGTCGTGACCGTTGACGCTGAGGAACGGGCTCGTCAGCTGCGCACTGCGAGTCGAAGCGACGTGCATCTGTCACGTAGACCTGCCACGGTCGCGTTGGTAGACGTGGTGGTTTTAGCTCGGTCACCAAACACCATAGCTCACAGGCTAACAGAGAAACCAGTACAGTGATTTTATGTACTTTTTTTTTAATGTTTATATTAGTTTTCAAAATGGTTTTGCTTCCTAACCCTCCCATTATATGAAGCCTCTCACTTTGAAAGTCACAGACTGCAGACTGGTAAGTCCATCAACTCTCTGTCATGCTGATCATTCATGATTTTAGTTACAGTAAACACATGACCATTGCATAGTTTTTTTTCTTAGCCCAAAGTATTTCCAGTCTGAAGAGTTATTATTCTTTTTTTAAATACATGAGTGCCTTTGTCCACTTGCCCAGCAGCATCTGTTGTTGTCATTTTGTTTTTGAAACAAACTTCGAACCCAGAGTGTACACTCATGATGTCGATGGCTGTTGTTGTTTTCCCTTGGACACTCTGTGCTTTGAAAATCAATTTTCATTTGTGTGGTGCCGGTTTTTCGTTTGTTGCCTTCTTTGTGTTTTTGCTTTCAAAGTCACCTGTGATCAAGATACATTTAAACTGAAATGTGAGTGGAGCTTCTGAAACTTCTCCTGAGACTTCTCCCCTGCCACCCGCACACAGGCAGTGTTTCGGGGTGCAGACCAGCTCCCAGGGCCCCGAGATGTCCTGCTTTGCACCTCCCGCTGTGAGATGCAGCGCCCAGCGGGGCCACCGAACCCCTTCTCCCCACTTTGGCATTCAGAGATGGGTCTGCTTCCTTCCCTGGAAGGAAGGCTCCAGCCAGGGACAGCCCTGTGAGACAAGTAGTGAGAGAGTCCATTGAAATGAGTTCCTAAACATTTTCTAATCATGTAGTTTTCACAGAAGTCCTTTCATTAATTCTTCAGTAAAAGAAGCCCTAGGCCCTGTTTTCTATGCACCTGGAGTGCCTTTGCGTTGAATCCTGTGGCTGCACTCTGGGGACAAAGACGATTTGACTTTCACGTTGGCAAGAGATGCAGAGATCACCCCTACACACACCTCACCCCCTCTCCCCCCCTCAAAAAAGAAAAATTTCAGTTTAAATCTCTCAATCTCTTGAGGTTCTTTCTAAAATGTTGCCAAACCCATGCTGCTATTTTTAACAGAGAGATACCTAAGTTGTTAAGATTCAAATGTTCTTTTCTTACAAAGAAAAAGTGCATCTACCTGCCAAGTGCATGACCTCGTGAGCTTCAGATAGAAAAGTGGCTATGATCCGTGACTGGTTTTGGTTCAGATGATGCTAGATGGACATGCGAGTTTTTCGGAGGTGGGGATGGAAAGGGTGGGCAGGCGAAGGTGGTGGGTGACAGCGATCCCTCTGGACTTCCTGCAGGAGAGAAGGTTCTGCAGGATGACGAGTTCACCTGTGACCTCTTCCGCTTCTTGCAGCTGCTCTGTGAGGGACACAACTCAGGTTTGTGAGACCCCAGGCCGTCGAGTGGCACCCAGGCAGGAGCCTTTTGCAGCCAGCAAGAGCAGGAGCCTGTGCGTTCCAGTGACACGGCTTCCTTTAGGCCGACGGTCCGAGAGTGTTGCCTGAGGCGCTGGCCCCGGGTGGCTGATATGTGGAGTTGCCTCCTTCAGAGTCCTTTGCTCGCCATTTCTCTCCGTTCTCATCAGTCACCCTTACATTAGAGAGGGCAGGGGACGGGGAGGAAAGGTGCAGGGTAGAGGGGTGTCTGTGGGGAGCCGTGCAGCTGCACTGCTTTTTCACCCCTTCCTTACTGTGCCGCAGCCTGGCGTGTTTCCCTTCCTTGTTTGCCTGTCTGGCCTCCACCGGTCCCTCGCACTTAGCTCCGTCCCGAGGGGCAAGAGGTTGCTGAATAAATCATGTAGTTACTCTCTCCTACAGGGCGGGCGTCCTTTTCGGTCAGGCGCGCGCCCCGAGCCCTAGGGCCCTAGATCAGGAAGCAGGCGTTAGCAACCTCTTGATGAAGTTTGAGTATTGACGTTCTGCAAAGCACCCAGCTGTGCGTTTGAGGCGCTCCCTTACTTTTTATGGAAAATATAAATTACTCAGTTTTGTCAGATCAAACACTACACCTGGCTGGAGACATCATTTGATTTGAGAGTTATTCAGATAACTCTTTTTTTGATTTTTCAGTGAGCTTTAATAACATCTTTTGATCTTACAGATTTTCAAAATTATCTGAGAACCCAGACGGGCAACAATACGACTGTCAACATCATCATCTCCACGGTGGACTACCTGCTGCGAGTCCAGGTACGTCGCCTGGCACGAGTAACGCAGAAGGCGCTGGCTAGTTGACACGCCGCGTGGAACTGTCGGACTGACGTGTTGTGAGGTGTCTGACTTATGAGGACAGAATTTGTTGAGATATTTTGTCTTTGATCAGACTTGCCCCAAGTCTTAGCCTCTGATCCCGGCTCTCACTTTGCTAATTGGTTTCTTTCTGCAAGTGGGAATGTTTTCCCCCGAGTCTTTAGCTTGATGGCATTTCAAGTTCCTTTTCAGTGGGTGAAGCATGAGCATGCGCTGTTCCGTCTTACAGTTGATAGAGAGGTGGGGGAAGGACATTTGAAACATGACTGAAAACGGGTAAGAAAGGCTTTCAAACTGCCTCCCATGCGCTGCAGGCTATTAGCCTACGGTTCGCTCTTTACAGCTGTTCTAATACTTGAATTGATTTAAAAACTCATCTTAACACTCCATCGCTTAAAATCTCTTTGATGTGGTGGTGATGTTTTGCGTGTTACTGAATCTGAAGGGGTCGGCCTCTTACGTAATGAGATTCTGCACAACTTTTATTTCCCTCATTTTATTTATGAGAAAGTCAGATTCAGTACTTTTAAAAACTGGAAATTCGAACCCTCAGTTTCTTCCTTAATCTTTGACGATGCTGATGCAGAACACTCTTCCTTAAAGCTTGATGGAGAAAATAAAGTCCATTTCTGAATCAAATGTATCAAGAAGTGTTGCTGAAGGTATATTTGTGGCTTTCAAAATCACGTCTCAAAACCCTAATGTAGTTGATACGCCGGCCCAAGCTGGATTATTCATCTCGGCAGACATTCCTTCAGAATGCAAGCCGCTGCTGCACATGTTCTGTGTGGAAGGATTGGTCTTGCTTAGATGTTTGTTTGTTTACAGTTGTCCGTGTCTGTAAGGCGTCCAGCCAGTTTTTGTTGAGGGGCAGCCACACGAGCAGGGGGCTTCCTGGCGTTCTCATCAAAGACACGTCTCCGGCTTTGCTAGAGAAGGAGACCAGGTGTCGGGAGCGCAGAGACGCTGCTCTGCCGTTGTCTGACTGCTGTGCTCACGTGGTGAGCAGCTGCCCCTGTGGGCAAGTGAGCATTAGTGTTAGAAGTCCTGTGTTTGTGAAGTTCATGGCCGTCACGGACAGAAAGTCATTTCTGAAGCTAAGTTTCTGCTGCTTCTCTCCAGTTGTTACTTATGTCTAGGGAGGATGTGGCCATCTTTTATTTTCAGGAAAATCATTGAGAATAGTGTTTACTTCACAGATGTTTTTTGTTTGCTTTTAATTTGTTACTTAAAATGCTTTCCTCTTGCAGAGGCTAATGCTGGCCAGGTCTCTGATAGCTTCCGAACGTGCCTTAACTCTGTCGTCCCTCCTTTCCAGGAATCAATCAGTGATTTCTATTGGTATTACTCTGGGAAAGACGTCATCGATGAGCAAGGACAAAGGAATTTCTCCAAAGCAATTCAAGTAGCAAAGCAAGTCTTCAACACTCTTACAGAGTATATTCAGGTAAGCATTCGAACGTTTCTGCTACCTGAAGAAGGAGAGGAGGAGGAGTCATCTGGCCAGCGCTGAACTCCTCACTGCAGCGTGTCGGGTGTTTTCCTGCCGTGGAGCCTTAGCCAGTTAGGCATTTAAAATCTGGAGTTGAGATGTGAACTTCTGCGGAGTGAACTTGCGTCACCACTTGGCAGCCTGAGGTGTCGTGAGCTCCTTCAGGACGTGCGTGCCCCGCGGTGATGCTGACTGCGTCGCCCCCGGGCCTGGTGTGTGTGCTGAGCACTCAGTAAACGTTAAGGAAGGAGAGAAGAGAGGAATGAGGGGCCGAGCCTTAAACCACTCTTCAGAGTGTTCCCGTGAGAATGAGGAAGAAGTTTCACAGGAGCTTTATAAAAAAGGGAAGAGCATTGTAAAGCTTCATTTTAATATATTTGTGTGTGTGTTGTCCGCTGAAAAAAAATGTACAACCTGAAAGCTGAGAATTATGTTTTATTCCTCAGACTTTCTGAGGACGTACGCCCAGGAGACAGCCTGTCAGCTCTGAGGGACTGCTCCCGAGAGTTAAGGCAGAAACAAGGATATATAGGAGGTTTTTTTTCCCAAAAAACCAGGGAATCAGAACATGAAAAGATCACTGTTAATTAAAGAAAACCAGACCTCTCAAGTTACTGAATTTAGCACTTTTCTGTGTGTGGGAAGATGCAAGCGTCTGGGCTCACTGAAGTCATTCCTTCGATGTGCACTTAGCTGTCCAGGGCCAGTGTCCACTGTTCTCCGTCCTGAGTCCCCTCGGGGGCACCAGCAGGCTGGGGGGTGCTGCAGAGCTGAGGGCGTGGTGGCTGCAGCATCCTTTGTTTTCTGATGTGGCAGGTGACATTCTTTGTCTACAGTGTACACACAACACCCCCATGTATATAATTACATAGTAATTAAATATATATTATAATAATAAGTATACATAAGAATTATATTTGATAATCTGTGACCTATTATAGGTAAAATACCAAATGTTATGAGTAATATACCTTTTTTCACATTAATCTGTTTTATATTCCTCTCGGGGCAGACTTCTAGTCTTAACCTGCAGATTTTTAAAAGATTTTACACAGCCCTGCTTTTCTCAGCAAGCAAAACTTGGCTGTCTTCTAGAAGCCCAGTCACCTTTCCTTCCTGTATCCTCCATGGCCAATATATTACTCTGACTCAGTCACTCAGAGTGTTTAAAGTGCAGAATAAAACAGGAGGAAGAAACTTACAGTCGGCTTCATTAGACTAAACACAGTGTAGAAGTAACAGACTGTGTCCCCAGAGCAGTGCACGCCGACGGGAGTTTGGGGGGAGACTGAGCTGACGCAGGACTCCCGGCCGAGGCTCAGGGCTGCAGAGGAGAGCCTGCGGGACGGCGGTTGTCAGCTGCCCCGCGCTCCCCCGCTCCTCTGCAGTAGCACCTCGGGGGGCGGGGCTCGCCTTCTCTCCCCTCGCCGGGCAGGGAGGGGCCCCCTAGTTTCAGCAGAAATTGTCTCCATCCATCCAGTCTCCCTGCTACAGCACACGCGTGGTGGCGCTCAGAGACCACCGTGCAGTGTGAGCCGAGGGGCAAAGCTGGCTTCCCGTTGCCTGCAGTTCCGGGCTCAAAGTCAGTGACTAGGTAGTAATCTTTAAAAACCTCCGCAGCTGCATGGCGGGTCACTGTCGTGCGGTTATACCAGCATGAAAGCTCTGAAGAGGGGTTTTTGTCCTCTGTCGGAGTGCTTTGTCCAGGGTCTTCACTAGCGGTAAGAAGTAAGTACTCTTAGCTGAAGCATCACCCAGCTTCTTCTCAGATGGGGCGTAACTGCCGGTCGAGCTGACTTAGCTAAAACGACTGGACCTTATCCTCCTTTTCCTCTAAATAGAAGAAACCAAAGTCGGACAAAAATGAAATAATTCACTGTTTTTTCCCCAGTGCTGAATTATTCATACAGGAAGAGAACCTGGAAGTCCTGGAGAGACTTCCATTATAGTAAACATTTCAAAGGAGAGTACGCTTAGCTCGTGACAGAGTTATCCCAGCACCGTCACTGTCTTTCCTCTCGGGTTCCTGCCTTTTCAGATGACGTGCTCGTGGCAAATACGTAAACACTAAGTGCGTTTTGTCCCCGCCACTGTGACGTGTGCGTTGGCACTTACGTGATGGGGTGACGGCTGTTGTCTGTCCGCTCCAGGGCCCTTGCACGGGGAACCAGCAGAGCCTGGCCCACAGCCGGCTGTGGGACGCGGTGGTGGGCTTCCTCCACGTGTTCGCCCACATGCAGATGAAGCTGTCCCAGGTAAGGTGCGCGCCCTCCGTGTCCCGGCTGGCGGGCTGCAGGCTGTGGTCGCTGGCAGACTGGTTTTGTTTGGCTAGTCTCTCTCTCAGGTTACTTCTCTGTACGTCTTTTACTCTCCATTTAAAAAAACATATATTTTAACATAAAAAATTACTGGAGAAATAAAACAGTGCAGTCCCCAAACACTGTACATTTTACAGTCCTTCATAGACCCACAGCTCAATGGTCACGCACTGGAATTCTCCTCCCTGCAGATAGTTGAGAAAGGATTTGTGACAAATCCCTTGTTAAGGGGAGTCAGTTTTCTTACAGGGAGATAAACAGGCAGTTGTTCTCAGTAGGTGACATTCACCCATAAACAGGAAATTTAACTTCATGAAAGTCAAAGAGGAAAAAAAAAAAGCTACGCCGACAGGCAGAGGAAGCAGCAGTCCTCACCGCGTCGTGGTGCTAATTGGGGGCACGTCGGGAAAACATCAGTGCACTGTTTTCTCACTGCTCTGCTGCATTTGGAGCTCAGAGATACTTGAATAGAAAGTCTTTGTGTAAACCTGGAGTAAATACGTCCCTTTGACGCAGTGAGTTTTGATGGTTCGTCCTGAGGTCTGACCTACCGGTCATGGCCGGGGTACCTGCCAGTGTCAGGTGGAGGAGAGAATGCTAGATTTAGCACCACGAGACCCCAGTCCAGCCCCCACGATTTTATTCCCATGTGCCAGGAGCGTGAGCCAGCTCCCTGTCTTCCCTGAGTCTCCTGAGTCAGCGAAGGGAAGAGTTAGAGAGGGTTGGTCATGGTGAATGAGATTGGGCCGGCTGTCTGCCAGCTGGCAGGGTTGCTGAGGTCAGGGTCCTACCTTCCCGCAGAGCCTGGGGGACAGGCCCTGTCCTCAGGGGTTGGCTGAAACGAACGGCAGATTTTTCTGGCAGCCCTGAGTTTCCTCAGGCAGGCACCCCAGGGTGCTGGGGTCATGAGAAACTGGGGTTGTGTTTTGTTCCAGGCTTTATAGACCAAGATTGAAGCCTGGCCGGGAAGGGGGCCCGAGGAGCCTGGCTAGCTTGGTCAAGGAGAGAATCTTCGTCAGGTTCTAGTCACTGGTGACTTCAACCCAGTAGGGAGATAACCATGGTGCTCTCAGCTGCTTGCTGATGACGTTTCAGTAAGTAAAGGAGCAAGGTCACCGAGTAGGTAAAGACCTGTCAACATGAACCACACGTGGGCACTCACAAGAGTTCTGCTGCCGCGCTGCCCTCCTTTTAGTAACACTGGAGCTGCCTGGCAGGTGTTCACAGCACGCAGACCTAGTCAGAGCGACAACCAGGTAGAAAGAAACAGTTCCGTCCCTCCAGCAGTGCTGAAGTTCAGCTGCCCGTGTAGCAACATCCAAATGAACGAAATGAGACCTTGTCTAATTTCTTAAAAGGAGAATGAGGTGTAGTTTACAAGAAGAAGAAAATCCGATGCTTCACAAGGTGGCGATGCAGCTGTGAGCACAGCCCCGGCTTCCGCGCCCTGAGTCTCAGCACAGTGATGTTTAGACGCATCTCTATGCAAAATAATGTTTTTTCAAAGCATTTCAAAAAAATCAAAAACAAAGCCAAAAAACCCCAGAAAATTTTGACCGAAGAAATATCTGAGGGCTTAATAAAATTGGTAAGTAAGACGTCGTGTGCACTATTAATGCAGATGATACTTGTGTCCGTTTTTGGTTAGATTTCTGTGAATAAGTTTATTTCATGTTCCCTGTTATGCCTGTTTTTTTCCAGAATAATTTAGTCTTTACAAAATATGTAACGTCTTTGTGTAGTAAGTCAGAAGGAAGGAAAGACCAGTCCAGTCTTCTTGAGTGAAAGGAAGGGGGCCCGCGTGCAGAAGCAGGCTGAGCCTGGCCTGCCTGGCCCAGAGCTTCCTGGGCCAGTTCTCTGTTAGACGTGTTCCCTGTCCTTACAGATACTTTAATAAACACGAGTTGGCATCAATAATAAATACTCTTTAGTCCTGAAGTGCGCCACGCTTGTGCTCGGCTCTCCTCAGCTCGGTACCGCTGCGAAGGGCCCACCGGGGGCGGGGCAGTGCTGGACGGTGGGGACCCGCAGGCGCTCCTGCCGCAGGGCCCCCGCGTGCTGTCTCACGTGCAGTGTGTTCATCCTCCCAGGACTCCAGCCAGATCGAGCTCCTGAAAGAGCTGATGGACCTCCAGAAGGACATGGTGGTCATGCTGCTGTCCATGCTGGAAGGTACCGGCTTGTGTTTTCCAGTTGCCCGCATCCTCTAGCACGCGCTTGCTTTCGGAGTCAGCCTGCTGCGGAGGACAGACATCACCACGGGGGTGGGGCAGGCACCTGCATCTGCTGCTGGCTTGATGACTCTTTTCTCGAGCTAGCTTTTAAAGAAGAGAAATCCTGCTGATCCCGGCTGACACTTCTGTGGGGTGAAGCCAGTAATGTTTTATTCACAGTGGTTATTTTCACGTCCCAGGGATACCCCTCCAAAGAGCGTGCTCTGCAGAGTTAGTAGGTTGGTAGGTTTGTGGTCGGTGGGGTGACAGACGCTGGGACACACGCCGACCGAGTCCGCCGAGGCTCTGAGCTGACTGCGCCGTGACAGCCCCGCTGGAGGAGGGGCTGCGGACAGCGCCCCAGCCCCCAGGGCGGCCCCGGTGGCAGCCTGGCCCCCCACCCCACGCCCCTCTCCGTTCCTATTCTCCCCCTTTCTCTTTGCAGCCTCTCTTCCTTGCTCCTGCCTTCCCTTCCCTGTTTCTCAGTCTGCCCTGCGTTGCGTGACCACACTTTGACTAATTAAGGCAGTCATCACGCTTGTGCTGGGGCTTCAAAAAGGCAGCCTTAGCTTAAAACCCTTAGTGGGCAGCCACTCTGTGCCCCCGAGCGCGAGATCCTTTTCCCATGACCTCAGTTCAGATGTTAGTCAAATAACATTAGCACAACCAACGTAACTGAGCAGCCGCGGGGCCGACAGCTGGGAATTACCCTCGTTTAACGTGCGGCTGCCTGTTTGAGTGCTTGTGTCATCCTAGTACCAGGTTTACGAGTTTGACTGTCACTGTCACTGTTCTGCGAAGGAGGAAGCAGTGGGGGGGGGCTAGGGAACCTCCCGGTTGCTGAGCTGGCGGCGGGGGGCCGGGATTCACGCCCAGCAGCAGGGCTCCGGGCCTGCGCTCAGCCTGGGGCCTCCTGCCTCCCAGACGCGGCCAGCACACCCCTCCCCAGGTGTCTTTTCTCCTGTCGTCCACCTCTGTGCTCCGTACCCCGCTCTGTTCAAGGAGCAGAAGTGCTGGAGAGCAGCTGGCTCTCTCCAGCGTGGCAGTCACCTGCCCTTTGCTCCCTGCAAAGGTTCTGGGCCATAAAGAAACGCGGGGGGCGTTTTACACTTCAAATCAGGGAGAGCGTACACCTTGCTCTCAGCGGACCTGGTGCAGGCCCTGGCACTGCCCCTCCAAAGCCGCGTCTCAGCGGCGCGTCTCGCCGCACTAAACCTTGGTTTCCCCAGTAGTGAAACCAGAGTTAATACGCACACCTGCCTCACAGCCGTGAACATCAAGTCAGGTGATGTCGGCAGGAGTGATGTTTCAACCCTAAAGGGCTGTGCAGACACTCATTCTGTTATTAACGTGAGACTGGATTTCAGTTTCTGGCTTCAGGATAGAAGCGTTTGCTCCGTTTTTTTTTTTTAATTCTAAAACACGTTGCTGCTTTGATCAAGCTGAGGGGGAGAAAAGTCAGCTTTTCTTTACGCACTGTTTACGTGTGTTAGTCTAATTACTTTGCAGATACGCTTTTGCATGTGTTCATGTAATCACACAAAGCAGAGTTTACAGAGAATTATCCGTCTTTTCCTTCGTACGCTGGAAGGTAAACAAGGAGATGTCTTTGATGCAGACGTTGTCTGAGATTTGCGTTGTTTTTTGTTATCGTTCTCCATAGACACTGGCTTTCTCAGGAATGTTCATTTTGAACCAATGCAATTCTTTTTTTTTTTAATTATTTATTTGGGGTGGGTACCTAGGTTTATTTATTTATTTAATGGAGGGCCTGGGGGCTGAACCCAGACCTCGTGCGTGTGGGCTTGTGCTCCACCGCTGAGCTGTGCCCTCCCCGCTGACCCAGCGTGCTTCTTTACTGCCAGGTAATGTTGTGAACGGCACCATCGGCAAACAGATGGTGGACATGCTCGTGGAGTCTTCCAACAACGTGGAGATGATTCTCAAATTTTTCGACATGTTCCTGAAACTGAAGGACTTGACGTCTTCCGACGCCTTCAAAGAGTATGACCCCGACGGCAAGGGCGTCATCTCCAAGAGAGACTTCCACAAGGCGATGGAGAGCCACAAGCACTACACGCCGTCCGAGACCGAGTTCCTCCTGTCCTGCGCCGAGACGGACGAGAACGAAACCCTGGACTACGAGGAGTTCGTCAAGCGGTTCCACGAGCCCGCCAAGGACATCGGCTTCAACGTGGCGGTGCTGCTGACAAACCTGTCCGAGCACATGCCCAACGACAGCCGGCTGCAGACCTTCCTGGAGCTGGCCGAGAGCGTGCTCAGCTACTTCCAGCCCTTCCTGGGCCGCATCGAGGTCATGGGCAGCGCCAAGCGCATCGAGAGGGTCTACTTTGAGATCAGCGAGTCCAGCCGGACCCAGTGGGAGAAGCCACAGGTCAAGGAGTCCAAGAGGCAGTTCATATTCGACGTGGTCAACGAGGGGGGTGAGAAGGAGAAGATGGAGCTGTTCGTGAACTTCTGTGAGGACACCATCTTCGAGATGCAGCTGGCGGCTCAGATCTCAGAGTCGGACCTGAACGAGAGGTCGGCGAGCAAGGAGGAGAGCGAGAAGGAGCGGCCGGAGGAGCCGGGCCCGAGGATGGGCTTCTTCTCCGTGGGGACGGTGCGCGCGGCCCTGCTCGCCCTGCGCTACAACGTCCTGGCCCTCATGCGGATGCTCAGCCTCAAGAGCCTGAGGAAGCAGGTGAAGCGCGTGAAGAAGATGACGGTCAAGGACATGGTCACGGCCGTCTTCACATCCTACTGGGCCGTCTTCCTGAGCCTCCTGCACTTCGTGGCCAGCGTGTTCAGGGGCTTCTCCCGCATCCTCTGCAGCCTCCTGCTGGGGGGCAGCTTGGTGGAAGGTGCCAAGAAGATCCGAGTGGCCGAGCTCTTGGCCAACATGCCGGACCCCACGCAGGACGAGGTCAGGGGGGACGGGGAGGATGCAGAGAGGAAGGCCACGGAAGCTGCCCTGCCCTCCGAGGACCTCACAGACCTGAAGGAACTGACGGAGGAGAGCGACCTGCTCTCCGACATCTTCGGCTTGGACCTGAAGCGAGAAGGAGGACAGTACAAGCTCATCCCGCATAATCCCAACGCCGGCCTGAGCGACCTCATGAGCAGCCCGGTCCCCATCCCCGAGGTGCAGGAGAAGTTCCAGGTAACGTCTCTCCAACCCCAGCAGGCCTCTGGGCATCAGGCAGCCCTGTAAGTGACCTTGACAGCAGCTATCTGGCTTGTGCCAGAGTGGCAGTCAGTGTGCGACTTGACCTGGGTAGGCAGAGCCAGGCTTCTGTGACGGTTCTGTGAGTGATTGAGTTGAACCGTGCAGAGGTAAGCTCAAGTCCCCACCCCGGCGACACCAGGCGACTGAACAGCCATCCTGCCCACCAGTATTTTATGGGTGTTTGCCATGTGACCGACCCCGCTGATTGCCATAGGGAATTCAGAGAAACATAAGATGTGGTCGCTGCTTTCAAGTTGCCTTAAGGAGTTTATTAGAAAGATAGAACCAACACTCATGAAAAACAAGAAGATTCCTGTGAGTTAAGGAAGCAGCAGACAGTTGGGGTCCCTTGTGCTGAGAAAAAGGAAACATCATTGTGGTTCGGGATAGTGAGATGAGACTTAAGTGGGCTGAAGTTGGTGTTGGAGGGTGAGGTTTGAGATTTGAGTAGGTGAAGGAAGGAAGGTGGTTCTGAAATAAGGACAGTGGAAGGAGCTCAGAAAGTCGGACCCTCCTGCCGGCCTGGCAGGTGAGTGTGGGGAGGTCCGGTGGGTGCGGGAGGGGAAGGTGTGGACCGGGGAGCAAGGAGCCCGCCCTGCACTTCCATCTCAGAGCAGACAGGAGGGTGCCATTTATGGCACGTGGTCACAGGGTGCCCTGAACTCCTGCAAAGGTGACGTGTAATCCTGCTTCTCTTTTCCCCTTGGGCTCATCCAAGGAACAGGTGCCCAAAGAAGAGGAGAAGGAAGAAAAAGAAGAGAGCAAATCAGAACCCGAGAAAGCCGAGTACGTGTGGTGTCTGCGCCCTTCCTCCGTGCCGCACTGTCTCCAGGGGATGCCGGGGAGACCCTCCTGCTCAGGAGGACACCTGTCGTCTGGGTGGAGGGGCTGGCGGAGGACCAGCCCGTGGGTGGGGTGGCCTCCGACCCCTGCCCTTTCTGGTTCTGAGAGTTCCTCTCTCAGCAGAAGAGCCTCCAGTGGCTCTGAGTGATGCTGTCCACAAGATGACGGACTGCTGTAGTCCTTTGCGTAGAATCGAGCCTCTCGTGAAGGGAGGGGACAGACGTTCCCGATGCCTTGCCTGGAGCCTCTGGGGAGTGGTGTTCCACAGAGTGCAGCCCCAGGGCCACCTGCATAAAAGCTGCCTGGAGTTTATTAAGGACGCAGACCCCTGGGCCCCACCTAAGATCCTGAGTCCGCAGATCTGGTGTGAGACCCAGGGGTCTCCACTTACCTTACTCCTGGGCCTAGGAGCTCAGTTGCAAACGCAGCAGTGAGAAGTAGAGAGCTGGGTGGGAAGGAGTGAAAACGTGTCCTTTCCTCAGCACAACGGCTTTCTGTTAGCAAATGAAACCTGCACCTCCCCCCAGGTGTACGTAGTTTTATATGCACATTTTCAGCAGTTGGGGAGATCAGGGTTTTATGTGCCTTAGGGCCCCTGTTCTCCACAGCCTTCTGCGTCCCTCCTCCAGTCACCCTCTTCTCTGGCCTGTCCTCACCACCTGTCCCTTACAGTCAGCCCTACTCGTTGTCACAGATATTGCACTGTCGGGTCATTTGTAAACATGGCCACATAAATGACTGTTACCGTGAAATGCGGACCGTGTATAATGGCACAACAGTCATTTCAGTGGCAAGTCTTTAAGGTTAAAAATGGAGTTAGATAGACCTGTGGGTTCAGTGCAGTGAGTGCACGGAAGCACTTCGTGAAGACTTGGTATTTTGCACCTAGAGGGATTTAGGTGTCAAATTTCAGTGCTTCTAATCCCCTTATTGTCTGCAAATTTAATATACTGACATTCTTTATACGTGTGAACAGCCAAAAGCACATGCCTCTGACTTTAAGTCCTAAGAACTAGTCAGTGTTAAAGAACACTGTGTTCATGATTTAGAGCATTAAAATTATAGTTTAAAAATGAGGTGTGTTGAAAAGTCACAGCCCAAAGACAGTCTCCGTTGTTACTCTCTTTTCAGTTATTTTATTGCCCGATTGGAAGGAAATACGGTGTGTTTAGATACAAAGATACTTCGAGCCTGTGAAATGCCCTGTAGATTTGAACTTCGCAGAATTATCCATCTGTAGGAGGCTATGATAAGCGAGAAGTCCTGCCTCTAATTCTGCAAGTCTGACCATTCTTGTTCATTGAAAGAGATACCAGTTGCTAAGACTGTATGATCTGAATATTTGTTTGTATATTTTGGCACGAAACCTGTTCGGTTCTTCAGTTTCAGGATGCCTTCTATTTCGTTCACTTGCGTTCGCAGGGGAGAAGATGGAGAAAAAGAAGACAAAGCCAAAGAAGACAAGGGCAAGCAGAGGCCGAGGCAGCCGCACACACACAGATACGGGGAGCCCGAGGCTCCCGAGTCGGCTTTCTGGAAGAAGATCATAGCCTCTCAGCAGAAGCTGCTCGTAAGATGTTTTAGAATGAGCATCGTTACTGGCATGTCGTAGGCCAGGCTCGTTCAGGCACCGCAAATACTCACTGACCGGGAGGTGGTGGGGAGCAACCAGGGAGCCAGGTCAGGCCTGCGGGGCGATACTTGCCTGTCTTAGTGTGGATGTGTTACCCTGGATGCCTTGGTCCCGGCTCCCCGCTGTCCAACCCAGAACCTCGACACGCCTTCCCTGTGCCTGAGGCCGCACCGTCTCTTCCTGCAGTAGCTTCCTAACTGGTCCCCTTCCTTTCGTGCGGGCCTCCAATCTGTTTTATACACAGCAGCTGGAATGTTCTTTCCAAATCACAGTCAGAGTGCATCAAGCCTGCAGCAGCCTGCCGTCCCCTCTAGAATAAAGTGATAATTGCAGCTGTAATAAGATGAGAGACTGACTTGCCCAGTAGTAACTTATCCTCAGAGCAAACTCATGGGAAAGGTTCTGTTGTTCAGCCCCCTGCCAGACGGGAAAGCGATGCTACAAGAGTGATTACGTTCTTCTGAAATTGCTTCTCATCTGTGCGTGTGAGTGTGCTTCTCCGTGGGGTTTGCATTTTCTTATTCACGGTTATGTCTCCAGCTCCAGGAACGGGACTTTTGATACATAGTAGGCACTCAAGAAACAGTTTTGGGTAAATGAAGGAATGCTTTATTTAAATTGTGGATTTCAAGTCTCTTGATTCAATGACCTCTTAATTCTTTTTTTACCTTCAGAACTATTTCGCTCGCAACTTTTACAACATGAGGATGTTAGCCTTGTTTGTCGCGTTTGCGATCAATTTCATCTTGCTCTTTTACAAGGTACGTACGTCTTCGTCTTCCAACAACCGTTTTGTGAACGACAGATAGACTGAATTGAATGTAGAGATTTCACAGATCCCCTAGTGAGCACCTCGAAACCTATTCTAAAATATATTCTGATGCAAGAGAAACCCTGAATCTCAGGCGTGTCACTCTCTGGCACAGAAAGGCTTGATTTGCCCCCTCGCCCTGAGAAACGCCCCCGCTGGAGAATGTTCAGTTCGGCAAAGGGCTCGCCCACGGTGCTCACAGCCCCATTTGGCTGAGTTTCTCCCTTGTCCCCACAGCTGGGTGTGGCATGCCTGTACTGTATGAAGTTCTTTTGATCGTTGAGAAGGCAGCTTAGCCATCCGATTTCTTCCTGCACGCGTTGGAATCCTCATAACTGGTTAGATGAGAGGGATTTGCCATTGGTTCCTGAAAAGCTGTCTTCTTAGCCTTGGCTTTTAGTCCTTCCACTGTGCAGAGGCTGCACCTCCAGCTCCTGGCTGACAGGGCTGGGTTCCCTTGTTTCTTGTTCACCTGCGCGTCTTAGAGGAAGGAACTGACTGTCCTTTCAATGGTTGGAATCAGGTCTCCACTTCTTCTGTGGTTGAAGGAAGGGAGCCGCCCCCTCGCAGCTCAGGCGAAAATACCCGAGGCGGCAGCCTGGACGGCGGCTCGCCGCGAGTCATCGCCGTGCACTACGTGCTGGAGGAGAGCAGCGGCTACATGGAGCCCACGCTGCGCATCCTGGCCGTGCTGCACACGGTCATCGCCTTCTTCTGCATCATCGGGTACTACTGCCTGAAGGTGCGCAAGGGAGGGCCGGCCGTGTGCCCGGTGGGCGCGGGTCTGGGGAGGCGGCCGCGGACACAGGAGGTGCACGCACGTGGTTTGTGAGGGAACGTCCCAGGAACCATGCCTGCGGGCCAGGGAGCAGTCCCCACGGAGAAGAGGGGACATGGGGCTGGTGCAGACCCCATGGGGCACGTCACCGGCCTCCCTCCCGAAGTGGAGAGGCCCCTTCAGGGAGGTCCCAAGCTCTGGGGCGTTGGAGCCTGGCCTTAAAGCTCCGTGTTAACCAGGCCAGGCTGTGGCTGCCCTGGCAAGGATGTGGCTGTCTTCTTGCAGTTTCCCCTCCCAGACTGGTCGTTACTCACCTATGGCCACTCTCACGTATAACGTGACCCCGCAGTGGTGATCCGCCCACTGTGTCACTAGCAGCACTCTGGGGGACGTCATGCTGAACCCTCACGTCGTTTAGATGGCTCTGCTACTGGAGACCTTGGCAGAAATGCTTCACAGTTTGTCCCACGTTCCCCAGAGGACAGTGCCCCACCAAGGGAACAGGGTGGCTGGCCCGGAACTTGAGACTGGCTTTCTGAGTGCCCAGGACTGCCCGTGACCTTCACAGACCTTTTTTTTCCTGGCACGACACCTTTCTGCTGGAGTGTCTTTATTGCACTGTCCCCAGCTTCTGACTGTGAAGATTCTAGAGGCCTTGAAGAACCAGACCCAGGGTAAACGACCAGAATGCAGAGTTTTCCCCAGAAGCTCCCTGCTGCCCCTCTTCCTCCCTTGCTGTTTGGGGAGGACATTCTTGGATATTTTCCAAGTGTCTGCATCTCTTTTGTATCTGTGCCTTGTGTAAAGTCTGTCCATATGAGGAGAGAATAAAATTCTGGACACATTTTGACAAATTGACAAAGATTTTTGCTGATGTTGAAATTAAAATTTATTTCAGAATAGCAAGTGGGCACGCTTGCAAGCATGGAATTATTAAAGAGATTTCTGAAATAAAACTCTACATTTTTTAGAAGCATGCATTTTGGAACATTAGTAACATTGCTCTGTTTCATTGCATCCATTTATATATGTATATGTAATATGCAAAAAACACAATTTTGTCTAATCTTTTTCTCTTCAACATTTAAACTGATTTCATTAGCACAATTGTCTGTGACCCTCTGTGTTTATAAATATATGCATATACATAATATCCATTCCATCTTCTGTTTTTCCCAAAACCTCAAGATGCCTCCTTTTGTCTAAATATTGCCAATTCATTTCCACTCAATTTTTACCTTCCTGGAAGTAACACGGGAAATATTTCTTTCTGAAAGCTGTTTTGTAAAGATAGTGACCGCAGGAGATGCTAGTAAATCTAAACTAATTTTAACATGTTTATTTTTTAAATGTAGGTCCCACTGGTTATTTTTAAGCGAGAAAAGGAAGTAGCTCGAAAATTGGAATTCGATGGGCTTTATATTACAGAACAGCCTTCGGAAGATGATATTAAAGGCCAGTGGGATAGACTCGTAATCAACACACAGTGAGTAAAGACTTACATGAGACATTTCATGCTCAAAAATTTCAAGACGTAAAAAACTTTGCCCGAGTTCCTACAGATTTGTCAGAAGTTTAGCAGAGGTGCGTAAGAGTTACATGTTCAACCAGGAAAACCAGTAGACTCAGCTCCAGCAGCCTCTTCATGGATGCCATCGGTTTTTGCCCTCTGTGTTCCGAATCCCTTCATCAGAAATGGCCGTGAGTCCATTTCCACAGCACTGATGGAATTTAGCATCCATTACTCTGTGCTCAGGGGGGTGTGCAGCTGGAGGTGCCTGGCCTCCCCTGCAGGCTTATCTCATCCAGAAGCAAAATCATTCATTAAGGAAAGAGTTGTAGCATTAAAGGCAAAACTATTGAATTTCACACTTTTAATCAAAGTTGGAAGATTTCAGTTGATATCATCCAGCAGCCAAACATTTAACTAGCTAAGCATTAGGACGTGTGAAATACAAGACAGGGAGACAAACACCTTTTCTGCACACTAAATATTCAGCCTGTGAGATCAGGATCCAGACTCCTAGCTGCTGGTTCAGGTACAAATCCATCTCATTTCCCAGCATGAGAGGTCTCAGTGATACAGTGTTTTTCAGCAGTTTGTACTACTCAGGGGTGAAATAGCTTCTTTTCACTGTGAGCAGTTCTGCTTATTCACAAAAAGTATGGTTTCTGATAGGTTGGGTTTTCTAGTGGGGATGATTTATTTGTGCATTATAAATGTTTACCCTAAATGCTCAGTATTCTGCTTAGCAACTCCAGCTGCTTACGCCAAATCAAATCAGGTCTATCCTTTTAAGTCAGCTCTGTATCGGTGAAGATTCCAGTCGTGTTACAGTATGTTATGCTCAGTTTCCTTGAGGATGGCTGGTGGGAATGAGATTTTGTTACTTCATAGGAGAAACAATGACAGATTTTGAGATATTTTAATTTTTAAAGACAATTGACAAGGAAATGTATATATCAACACATTGTAAGTAAATAAAAATACAAATTTGCTTATTAATAAATGTACTCATGGTCTTCACCATTAAAATAGTAGCCCATAGTCTTTTTTGTGTTTATATGTATATATTAACATTTAAAATAATATTTAATATACTCAGGATAGAAAAATTATGGGATAAGAAGGGAAACAAATTCATTGTCATTTTTGTGAATGGAAGAATATATGTATGTATGTATTATTCTAAGTATTTTGTTTATTCCAAACAATGTCATTATTTATCATTTTTAAAATAATACTATTTTACTTACTTGCTTTTATATCTTTTAGGTCATTTCCCAATAACTACTGGGACAAATTTGTTAAAAGAAAGGTAATTCTTCTTAGCGGGCATACGTTTTCCGTTTTTTTGGTTTTTGTTTTTCCTTTAAGTGCAATTCAGATTTGGATTTGATGCAGCTCGTACGTAGAATGAGATGTTGCAGTGTGGTTCATCTTTCTGTTACTGTCATTTCAAAACAGCAATAGGATTGAATGTGAATTTCAAAAATTTCATGAGAAATCAGACTCTGCAGCTAAAGAATCCATAGGCCTGGCTTCCTTCGCCTGTCCTCTGCCTCAGTGAATGGACAGTGCTCAGTCTGTGCGTGAGCACGCGCTGGGCAGAATTTCCCCTGAGATCGTTTGGGTGCCTGAAATTGACTGGAGGCTCTTTTCCGATAAGACAGCTAAGTCGCCAGGGCAGGGCTCCTCCTTCACAGGAAAGAGGAGGAGCTGTGGCATAACGATGAAGGACTGGGCTTCATTTACTTTATATAAGCTTTAAAGACCTTTTTATTTTTGTGCAGTTTTGGTCTTCTGGTGCACACCGCATCACAGGGTCCCAGAGAGCACGCAGGTTAAGGGTTCAGCTGCGGGGGCAGCACCTGCCAGAGCTCTGGTGTGGAGGGTCAGGGACCATCTCTGCTCCTCCTGCCACACAGGAATGAATGCAGATCACGCTTTGGAAAAACATAAGAAGTATTACCAGTACTTGTACATTGTAAAATACAGTAATCATTTTGTAGCTCCTGCTTATTCCTTGAACCCTCCAGTTGCCAAAATGACTCAGCGCACCGCCTCCACCACCGTGCGTTCCAGCTCCAGGGCCTGTGTCTGGAGCGGACGGCCCCACGTGGAGTGGCCTTTTCCCTGGATTCCACTGGTGCAGTGCTCCTCGGGGGCTGGTTAGCACCCAGCAGCTGAGGGGAAGTAGAGAGTTTGCCAATAATTTAAACCAAGTACATCATTTAAAGTGAAGCACCTTAAAAAAACAAAACAAAACAAGACTCCCTGGTTGGAAGGAGTGTGTGTGGATTTTCATTTGGTGCGAGTTTGTGGCCTCCTGGGGGCCATGGAGAAGCAGGGTTGTGCTAATGCATCTGAGCGCCTCCAAACTAGGCAAGAGCTTTGACAATAATTTTTAAGTAATTTCAGCTAGATAATTTGAACACTTTATTCTTATTCATTATTTAACAGAATAAAGAAGAAACTTCTCAGTTATTAAAGCGAGAGTTTCTCTGAAGGAAACTACGCATTTGCAGTCAAATTAAATAGACAGGTTGTAGTTGCAGCTGGGGCGATTCTTGGCGCTGCTGCTGCAGGGCCCGCTCTGTCCCCGGGCGAGGACGCAGCCCGGGGCCCTGCAGGTCAGCCCAGCCCATCGTCAGTGCTGCGGGAACAGAGCGAACCGACGGCTCTAATTAACCTAAACAGCGCACGCGCGTGGGCTCCCCAGCTCCCACCTTCTGTTTCCATTACTTGACCTGGTTGGATGCGTTCAGAAGAGGCTCATTTTTGTACCTGCTCGTCCTTTTCTTTCTCTTTCTTTTTCCTTCGTTCACTCTGATCTTTGACTGCAACAACCGCCCTCCTTCTTCCCCGGTTCTCATTTCCTTTGCTTCTCCCGTGTTCCTGGTCCGTGCTTTCTTATCCTTCTTTTCCTCTTTTTCTGCCAGTTCTCTCTCCTCCCATGTTTTGTTCATTACCTCTTCTGTTGCCTCCATTGCGCTGCTGAGCGGGACTCCCACGTAAACTTTGGGCTGAGAGTGGCTGTATCACAGAGCTGGACGTGCCTGAGCCCACGTCTATACACTGATCTAAAAACCTGACTCCTGGGTGAGGCCAGGGAAATGTGACAGCAGAGAGGGGTTGCTAAGAAGTGATCCCGTTGGTGGGCAGGGAATCCATACCAGATGAGAATCAAACTGAGGACACGTGGGTGGTGAGGTTCCAGGTCCCGGTGCTGTTGAAGAAGGGCTGGGGTCGGATGCTGGGGGAGGGGGTAGTCGAGTGGTTGCCGTGGAGACCACGGAGGGGATGCCAGCCTGTCCTGGCTAGCCCAGCGGCCTCTGCAGATCTTTGCTGGGACTCAGCCTTGCCTGGATGCAACCTCACCCCACCTCTTGCCAAGCTTAGCAGCCTTGGGCATGTTACATTCTCTAAGTCACGGTTTCTTTATCTACAGAATAGGATGCTAGCAACAGGAGGCTTACATTTTGTGATGGCCACGGGAGAGAAAGCAAGTCAGACTTCTTAGCATAATTCCTGGCACAAAGGATGAATTTGGTAGAAATTTCTTTCACTACATTCTCTCCCACCTCTGTACCCATTTATTTCAGGCCCTCCCCTCTTTTTGCAGGCCTTCCTCTCTGGAATAAGAAATCTTATTCTTCTGCTAGGTTTTATTTAAGACACCATAAGTTCTCTTAGACCTTAAGTGATCACGGAAAATGAGCCGTAAGCTAGATTTTTAAGTGAACTTGAAAGTAAGACAAATACATACTATGTATAAAATAATCAGATGTGCAAATGTACATACGTAGAGGGGTTATGTCATGGTGAAGGCCAGCACAGGGCTTCTCTTCTTGCCCCAGGTTATGGATAAATACGGGGAATTCTATGGCCGAGACAGAATCAGCGAGCTGCTTGGCATGGACAAAGCCGCCCTGGACTTCAGCGACGCCCGGGAAAAGAAGAAGCCGAAGAAAGACAGCTCCCTGTCGGCCGTGTGAGTGTTCCCGCCACCCGTCTGGCAGGTCTGGGGGCAAAGGAGGGAAAATGGGCGCGCGCTGAGCTCACTGGTGCGTTGGCCTCCCTCCTCCCGTGTCCGAGGAAGAGGTGAGGGGGCAGGGGAGCAGGACGCATGGGAAGTCAGCTTTGCACTCCTGGGTGTTTCGAGCTATGGAATCATTGGATTTAATCTATTGATTTTGAAGGTGCCTTTTTCATTATTTATACAAAGCAGGAAAAGAGAAAGACTTATGTTCTGAATTTGATTTACCTTTTTATCCCTAGATACCACTTAAGTTAAAATAAAAGATGCAAAAGCTCAATATTTGACTATGTTATTTGAATGTTTCCTGTTTGAAAAGGGCTGTTACCGGGAATAATTGTTACATACAAAGTGAGTCCCGGCTTCACGCGCACAGCTACAGCTTCTCCTTTTCTCTTTCCAGACTGAGCTCCATCGATGTGAAGTATCAGATGTGGAAGCTGGGAGTCGTTTTCACTGACAACGTAAGTAACGCACACGCTGGCGAGGCGAGTGGTCGGGCGTCTGCAGGTGGGAGGGCTGCTGCTGAAGGAAGGTGTCCAAGTATCAGTTAGTTTAATACTGACCGTATCTGAGAAGGACTCACAGAAATGTGTGACTCATCCGCCATCTCTCATTGTGCTGCTTTCAATTGCTGGAAGGTTAAAATGAAAATATATTTATACAGGAAAGCAAAACTGAGAATCAAATCCATCTGTATTTCCATTTAGGCTTTAGCTAAGCAATGACATTTTTCAAATTTTTACAGATGTTTAAAAGAAAGTTCTAAATTTTTAAAAGATTTTTTCTTTAACAGTAATTGCAATCAGTGTGTTTCCGCCAAATTAAGTCATTAAATTGTTGTGTTCTTTTACTTCACGGATCCCTTTTCTATCAAAGAGCCTAAGACCCTGTGAATTAAGCATGGGACCCCAGCATATATCCAACTGTAAGGAAAAAATCGCCCGTTACTAAAAGCCACCAGCTGTCAAGGCAGAGAATCACATTGCTCCAAAGCACTTCTGGTTCTTAGAGTTCTCAATGTAAATAATTATCCGTTGTTGTGTGCTCTCACCTGCCGGCGAGGGGACATGCTAGGGAGGATCCGGAAACGGGGCTGCATAGGTGGGCTATGCTTGTTTGCTGCCGGACCCCATCCCGCCCCTCGCTGCTGCAGAAGGGGCGCAGAGCACCCCCGAGCCGTCTGCCGGCCCTGCTGCTGAGCTTCCTCCCCCGCGCATCTCGCTTCGTCTCAGAAGCTCAGGCTGATTTTGGCACTGGCTTGTGTGGTGCACCTCAGCCCGTTCTCCTCAAGACCTGCGACACCCTCCCAAACTCCCCCGCCTCTGTCCTCACCTGCTGTGGGCCCGGAACTCGGGCATCTCTGAGACCCCTCCAGAGAGCTCAAACTCAGGCCTTGTAGGTGTTGTTTTTAGGACAGTCAACTGTTAGGAAGGTGTCTTGCGGGGCCGCTGCTCACCTAACAATGGGAGCAACTCCCCTGAATACAAAGGAGGCTCTCTGACTCCACGCCAGCGTTTCCCACCCAAACAGCCCCGTCGGCTTCTGCCTGCAGAGCCAGCCCTCCTACTGCGCACTTGCAGGCCCCCCTCCCGCCCAGGGGCAACCCGCGATGCTCCTCCTGCTGTGTGGTTCTCGTTCTCCGTTCTCCGGGGAACGGGGCGTGGACGGATCCTGGAGGAAGTCTGAAGGCGCTTCTCCGACACCATCCGTGTGGACTGTCAGACTGCAGGTGCAGGGCCGGTCGCCTCACGGCGCGCAGTGTCTCTGCGACGCGCCAGGGTTACCAGGTGAAACAGGGATGCCCAGTGAAGTCTGCGTTTCAGATTGTGAAGCGCATCTACCTGTGCAGCTTCCAGCGTAAGCACATCCCAAGCGTCACACGGCGCAGACGTGCAGCTTATCCTTTTCTGATGTTCAGGCTTAGCTGGGAAGCCTGTCGTTTTGATTTGCTCTGTCGTGCTCTGTAGGCCTGTGGACAGTCCACACACGCGTCCTGGCATCTCCCTACTCATCGTCTGCCCACAGACTGCTCCTGTCCCCTCAGCCTGTGCGCTGCTCAGCAGCCTGGTCTCAGGCCGAAGGCCCCACGGCAGCCTCGCCACCTTGTACGTCCCCGCCCCTCCCCACCAGGCCCAGGCCCAGGCCCCTGTCCCCAGCTCTCCCTTTCTGTTCGTATTTCCATTTTTCCGGCTCCCAAGCTCAAGTCATTAACCTGACTCCTCCCCCTTTTCCTTCTTCCAATCAGTGCGTTTAATGCTGTGCCTCCCTCCACCCGTTTCTGTCTTTTATGTGGTTCTCCTTTCCACCTTTACCAGTTTTGCAGCTGGTCGCTGCTCTGATCAGCTGGCCTGTGTGCGTGTCCAGTCATCCCCTCGTTTCATGGCTGCGCCATTGTCACTTCTTTTCGAAGGTGGCTTAACCTGAGGGAGTAAGCTCACTGTCCCCATTGCTAAACTGGGGCCAACATGGCCTGTTTGTCAGGGTCTTACGAGACGACAGTGAGAGGCTGTGTGTGAGTATTTGGGACAGTGAGCAGCGCCTGGTAGGTGCTCAAGAAGTGTTCACAGGATGCGCCTTTTTCTGCACTGTTGTTCTGCTCCGGGTGCTCCAGTGGCCCCCACGAGCCTGCGGGGTGTACCCACACTCCTGCCCTGCTCTCAGAGCCCTCCAGCCCTGCCGTGCCTTCCAGCCTCAACCCCCAAATCAGAAACTCACCATCACACCGAACCGCCCTTCCTGAGGGTGCCTTGCACTGTCCCACCTCAGTGTCTGATTTTACACGCTGGTTTCTGTTTCCCACTCCGTCTCTGGCTTCAGCCCCATGGTGCCCGGGAAATCTCTTGTGCCGCCTCAGCCTCCCTGTCTTGTTCACTGTTAAAGATGAAGATATATTCTAGTCAGAATGAAGGTGTCCACCCCTCCCCCAGATGGGCAGCTCCTGACTCCAATGGCAAAGCGTGCCTTATGCAGAAGACACTCCAATCCAAACAGTAAGAGTGGTCACGGTATGGCTCATCCTCCTTTACTCACTGCCTCCCACCGCACAAAAGAACACATACATTTTTCTGACCTATATGAAGTTCATCCCTTACAGTGACTGTCATCAAGAAGATTTCTACAAATAGTACCAATGGTGTTAATGGGCGCGTTACAGCCTTCTGTCACATCAGACAGTACCGGGTGTCCCCCGGACGGACTTTGACTCACGTAGAATGAGCTGCTTGGTCAGTGAAGCACTCCTGTACTCCCGTGTAACTAGTAGGTCGTAACAGACCCGGGTCAGGGGGTGAATAAATGAGTGACTGAGGGAAGGGGCGGGGGAGGGGGGTTGGCTGGTTCTCTCACCGCAGAGCAGGCGTCCCGCCTGGGGCAGTTTGTCCCCCAGGTGGCATCTGGCAGAGCCTGGAGACACTTTTGGTTGTCACGCCCAGGGAGGGGGACGCTGCTAACTGGCATGCTGTGGTGCACAGGACGGCCCCACAAGGAGTGGTCTGGGCAGGCTGTCGCAGGGCCGAGGTGGGTGTTGGCAAGCTGCTGGTGAGCTGAGGGTCAGCACGTTTCTCTCGACATGCTCACTCCTGGGGGAAGAGCAGGAACAGCCACCCCCGATGTGAAGGAGAGAATGGCACTGAACCCTGCAGAACCAACTGATCAAAGTAAAACGTGCAAATAGACTGAAAGGACTACTCAGAATTAAGTAACTTTATAGTTTTAAGAGGGTAAAGTCAATGGAGCGGCTGTATTGGCGTGAGATCAGAGTAGCCTTTGACGCCCGTCCGTCCTCCGCTTTCTGACGCACTCTCTGCCATCTCGTGTCCCTAGTCCTTCCTCTACCTGGCCTGGTACATGACCATGTCCGTCCTTGGGCACTACAACAACTTCTTCTTCGCTGCTCATCTTCTGGACATTGCCATGGGATTCAAGACCCTAAGAACCATCCTGTCGTCAGTCACACACAATGGCAAGCAGGTAAGATGTATCTTTGCTGCCCCTGCGGAAGCTGCCAAAGAACAACGGCTCCAGCAGGAGTCAAACCAAACCTCAGTGACAAGGGCACAGGTTTCAGGAGCTTTGTGATTGGAAGATCTGTCCTTTTTCTCCTATAAGCCGTGAGGACTCGTAGTTGGAGAGGGGCCCAGGCCTCCCCTCAAGCCTCGGCCGTATGACCTTGGATAAATGGTTTGACCTTCTTAGACCTCAGCACCGTTATGTGTAAAATGAACACAGAAAAAGCACCTTCCTTACCCGGGTTTGTGAGAATTAAACAGACACGCAAACGCGGAGGCCTTAGCACAGGCCCCGGCACACGCAGCGCTCAGGAGAACGGTTCCCGTTTGGTTCCTAATCGGGTATTTGCTCCGTGGGCTGTGAAGGTGCCCAGAGCGTCTGCGGCAACATCCCGACACTCTAGTTGTACTAGTGATGGCACATGAGATGCCACCTTCCTGGCTGAATATTTTGTTTTAAACCTGGGTATTCATGTGCTTTTTTCTCCACTTTTAAATTGGGCAAAAAGAGTAAGAATGTTTCATACTGGACGAGGTCATGAAAGCTGGCAGAATTACACATAATCAACTTACGTTCTAATGCGGCCCATTTGTAATATTAAAACTTCCATTATGAATAGTGTATTACCAAGTCACTCCCTACTTATCCAGTGTCCCCTAGGGGTGACACCTCTTATGTTAGTTACTTAGACTACAGAATCCTTCTTTTCCAGAACTTTATAATCCAGCATATTTTTCAGTCACTGCCCCTCCAGAAACTCTGGCCAGTGTCCACGGGTAAGTTCACACTGTGATGACCTCCAGTTCTCTAAATTTCCGCGGGTTGTTCTCACATGTCGGGCCGGTCTCTGCACGTGAGTGCGAGGCACGTCGTGGGCCTGGGGACAGACACATGCGCTGCTGCGTACGCGTCAGTCCGTCAGCAGACTGGCTGTGAGCTCCCAGTTCGTTCAGACAACTGGAGGTGCCAAGTCTACGGGCTGTTTTCACACAGGACGTCTGGCACGACTCGCAGTCAGCTTCTCAACTTTTGTTGTGATCATTCTTTCTCTTTTTGAGGCATCAAATTTTCATTTGCAGAAATATACACAGCTTAATAGTCCTTTTAGGTAAAAGATGCAGAAATTTATAGTGGCTCTGCACTTAATTTACAGAAGTGAATTAAGCCCTCTATGAAGACATGTTTTTTCCAGACAATTATGAAGTGATTTTTCAAAAGACTTAGTATCTGCTGCCACAGTCGAGAACACGGGATGTGTCGTGATCAGAGGACACGTACACAAAAACTAGTGCACTTAAGTGTGTATGAAATTCCTGTGATATAACCAGAAATATATTTTCACCAACTTGGTGAAAGTCACATTTTAAAAATACACATATTCAACTACAAATTCTGTGTGTATTTGTCTATATATTCTGTAAAAATGTGCTTATACACACACACATACATACATGTACATAACATGTAAACACGTGTATATATAGAACACAGTCTGGAATGCTTGAAAGGCTGCCTGGAGCTGAAGGAGGACCTTTCAAACTGGGACGCTTGTTTCTACACTGAGGAGAGTTGCCACCAGAATAGGGTTAGTCACTAGCTGTTACAGTGTCTTTCCCTTTGACCTCGGCTTTGCCTCAGCGAAGCCAGCCTTCCCAGGTTTATTTTCTCAGCGCTTGTTTTGGGCTCTGTTAACAGTGGTGCGTGTCCAGATGTTAGCAGCCGTACAAACTCCCATTTAGGTTTAGGATGCGACTGAAAGAAAGCATGGTTTCTAATCCCTCTTACTGCTGTAACAAGAGTGAGATAGTTCTTACCAGACATGTAAATTATTTAAAGACCTTATAAAAAGAGAGAAAGGACTTAATACAGTAACTACTACCAGATATTTAGATGATAGAAAAATGGACGTTTTAAGCTGCTTATTAACATTATGAATATCAATTTGGATGTGGAACTAAGTCAGAGTTTATTCATATTCCAGTCATAGTAGGCATTTATTAGCCAATTAAGTGGTCCGGTTTCACATAAAATAATCTGACAATTTTATAAAATAAAGGGACTATGAAAATACATTTCCCCACTGAGGGGGTGGGAAAGGTTTGGCACGAGATGTGGATGCCAGTAGCTTCTAGTCAGCGAGTCCACTGCCACGTGTTTCTAACGTACGTTCCGTGGCACCTTGCTCTGCAGCTTGTGCTGACCGTCGGCTTACTGGCCGTCGTCGTGTACCTGTACACTGTGGTGGCATTCAACTTCTTCCGAAAATTCTACAACAAAAGTGAAGACGGTGACACACCAGACATGAAGTGTGACGACATGCTGACGGTAAGGTCACGCACTTGGGTCTCACATGGATTAAAGAAGCCCCCTGCTTCTTCAGTCCACGTAACTGTGTAGTGGTTCTTCAACCGTGCAAAACAGAAAGCCGTGTGCGCGGCAGACAGCGGTGTGGCTTTTTAAAGAATTGACGGGTTTCCTTTCTCGTGGGACATGAAGGACTGTTTTTGCCGGTTTTGCTCGTCTGCTGCGTCAGCCTGACGGTAGAAGCCCCGAGTGGAGTACTTAGCCCCGAAGGGCCAGTGGCGACACTCGAGGCTGTGGTCCGTGCGTCCCAGGATGGCAGCTGAAGCTGCTTCCTTGCAGAACATGCCGGAGGCTTAGGTGTTTGTTCTCCTTCATGACTTTACCTGAAAGTACGAAAATCCAAAAATACCTCATTTATACTGAGTATCCTGGCTTGGATTACCCTTGTTTGTTACCCTAGTCTTGGTTTTAAAACCAACAGATGTTGAAGCTTTCCTGTTGCTTTATCACTGTTCTGCAACCTGCATCTCTGATATTGGCCAGTCAGAAATTATCATACCTGAGATCCCGGAGGGGGTGTTAGACAGAATGTTTAGTATCTGGCTGGAAAGAGAAGACCCCTTCAGTGAGCTCCACATCGAGGTGCCCACATCGCTGAGGCGTCAGTAACAGAGGCTGACGTCATGCTAACGTTATTCTGGACACTCAGCCATAGAACAGAACGGAATAATACCATCTGTAGCGACGTGGATGGACCCAGAGATGATCATACTGAGTGCAGTAAGCCAGACAGAGGAAGACAGACATCATATATGGAATCTAAAATATGACACAGATGAACTTATTTGCCAAACAGAAAAAGACTCAAAGTGGAAAGTGGAGGGGAGGGATAAATTGGGAGTCTGGGATTAACAGATACAAACTACTATATAGAAAGTAGATAAGCAACACGGTCCTACTGTACAGCACAGGGAACTACATTCAATATCTTGTAATAACCTTCAATGACAAAGAATATATACATAACTGAGTCACTATGCTGCACACCTGAGACTAACACAAACTGTAAATCAACTATACTTCAATTAAAAATAAATAAATGAGTAAATAAGTAAGATTACTCTAGAAAAAATAAACATCTCGAAGGAGTGATGAGAAAGAGACACTAATATTAAAAAGACTAATGATTAAGACGGTTTTTGTACCAGAGAACGGCAGATCAGTAGAACAGATTAGAGTCCAGGAAGAAATTCTGATACGCGTGGAAATTAAAGGTAGGATTAAAAAAATGGCTTTAAAAACCATAAAATGGAAAATAACTTGATAAATGTTATTAGTACCATGGACATGCTATTTGGGGGAAACTGATGAAAATGGATGCCAACCAAATTCTTGACATCAAAATAAATTCCAAATGAAACAAACATTTCAGTGCCAAAAAAAAAAAAAAGGAAAGACAAAAGTTAGAACAGAATTTAACTTGGGAAATAATAACAGTTTTTAAATGGGGGAGAGGTCTTCCTCTGTGTGACATAAAACCTAGGGTCCAGGCAAGCATAGAAAAGTACTTTAAAAAGGAAAGACTAACAGTGAGAAAACGTTAAAGGCAGGTGCCAAACTAGAAAAGATACACCGAGCACGGTGGCAACGGACGAGGTCCCTTAGTTTACAGGGCCTCTGTCGCATCAGAAGTAAACCAACAGAAAAATAAGGACATTGTATGAGTACACAGCTCACAGTAAAACAAATTGAATCAGCTTACAATGGAAAGATGCCTCACCTCTTTCATAATTAAAGAAATGCAAATCAGAATCAGTTGCCACTTTTGACCTAACAGGTTTGCAAAATATTCAAGTCTGTTAATACCCGGAGTTACTGAATTAATTGAAAAACTGGCACCTTCCTGAACACTGTTGGGACTTTAAGTTAACACAATGATTTTAGAGAAATTTTATGATAGCTGTCAAATTTGTAAGAATATTTACTCTTTAACCTGTCAGTTCCACTGCTAGTAATTGACCTGTTTGTTTTTTGGGTTTTGTTTTGTTTTGTTTTTTTATTGGCGACACTAGGGGTTGAACCCAGGACCTCGTGCCTGCTAAGCACATGCGCTCCCCCTGACTATCCCTCCCCCGCCAGTAACTGGCCTGTTTATTCACAAACGTGCCTCTGTGTGTTCAAGGGTGTTGCTGTCATAAATTGGAAGCAGTGTAAACTGTCATCGACAGGTTCCTGATTACAGCAATATGGTGAATCCATGTGCTAGGAAAGTATGTAACACAAGTATGTGCCTGCTGGTGTGGAAAGACGTACACATGACATACAAATGGGGGGAAAGCCAGATCCTGAACAGCATTATGATGGGCTCCTAATTGTGTAAGATGGCGCACACACACACGTGCACACACGCACACACGAGCGTGTGTGTTACAGATGCTAGAGTGTGTGTACGAAGTTTCTGGAAGGAGACTAGGAAACTGCCACAAGGTTCCCCCAGGAAGTGGGACCACCCATGAGGGAGAGGAAGGCCCATGACTATGAGGCTGACTGCTCACCAGGGCCACCTCCACCAGAGTCACCAGCAGGTGACACCTCACCGCCCCCTGCGGCCCCCCTGCCACTCCAGACCCTCTGTCTCTTCTGTGTGCTGCCCGTGACAACGCCTTGTCCCTCCGTCCCATGACCCTGAAGACCTGGGGTAGCGGCTGGCCAGAGGTGGGCCTGGAGGGGCAACGAGGCACAGAGGACGGTGGGTAAGACCCACTAGTCCCACACTGACGCAGGGAGCCTCGTCTGCACTCGGGGGCAGCGCCGCATCTGCCCGCCTCAGGCCTGGCAGCGTTAGGGAGCTCACCCACTCCTGGAGGGCACGGCGCTCGGTGACGTGCTCAGGGTCGGTGGGAGGTGGGGCTGATCTCAGATCAGACTGTGGTCTGCAGTGGCCTGTGTTACACGCGGGAATGAGACGGGACGCAGACCCCTCAGTACGGCAATACGACCCCACACACCCTGGCCCCTCCCTCCGACGTCCTGCGTCGTGTTGGGCCCCACGCAGCTTGTGCCAGAGGTACCCTCGACGACTACATTTTGAATTCTGCCCTCAGGATGAGTTCCCGCTGCTTTTGTTAATTTTGTCTGTGGGCTTATTATGAGAAGAATCCATGGGGCAGGCCAGGAACACCACAGCCTTGCCCTGGTCGGCTTCACCCAGTGATTTGTGTCAAGAGGGCGGCAAAGTTTGCCTCACTTTAGCATGAATAGGCTTCTTGATGTTTTCAGCTCTGGACTCGGGTTACCCTGGTGGCCAGCCAGCCTTTTAGTCATAGCTACAGCCAGGATTGTGTTGAGCACCAGGGATTTCTGTCCAAATGGGTGAGACCACCTCTGCCCAGCTCTGTTGTAGGTGTTCACAGCTCTCACGAAACAGGAGAGGCACCCTAAGTGCGCATTGCAGGCGTGTGTTTCCTGCAAGAGAAAACTCAGTTCCAGGATCCGAACTGCCTCATCTCTTCCTGTTTGGGGACTCCGTGCTGCGGCCAGTCACTTCAACCAGTCCAGTGATCGACGTCAGAGCTGCCATGTTGAGGTCACACTACCTAGTTTAGGTCCAAAAACCCTCTTACTAATGTTTGTGCAGCGACGTTTTGAAGAAGACAGCGACACTCACAATGTAACTAACCACTGACAGTCGTGTTCTTAAAAGCAGAGGCTTAATAAAACCAAACAGCAGGCAAGACACAAGTATGGAGGAGGAAGTGGTCAGATTTCTTTTCCTTAATTCCCAAAGAGAATCCTTGACGCCACCTCCTTGGCATTTCTTCCCCGCGGATGACGCCTGGCGCTCCCGTCGGAGCAGGCTTTCCTCGTTCACGTCGTATTGTGTTGGTGTCATCCCGAGTTTTCTAGTTTTCGTCGCCTTTGTTGTTTCCAGCCGTTTCTTCGGGTCTAAAGGAGCACTTTAGGTTCCCGAGGGGCAGGACGCACCGCCAGTGTTTCACCACGTACGGCAGGTGGCACTGTGGCTGCAGTTTTACAGATGCAGTGATGACTCACTTCAATTTCTTTCCTTCCTTCCTTCTTTCTTTCTTTATTTAGGATCATGGTGTTTTGAGCCAGAGAAACTAATTAAACCAGCAGTGACCTGATAGAGCTTGAACCTCTTCTCCAGGAATGCAGGAGAGAGTGAAAGGTGAAGCTGTAAAGTCCAGGGCAAAAGTTGATCGTAGGTGGAGGGCCAAGGAGACTGACTTGGTGTCTGTGCGGGTATTCATGTCAAAGGGCATGGTTCTCAGCCTCAGATGCACGGAGAAATCACTGGGGAAACTCTTCATAAATCCATAGATCTGCTAGACCAACCCCAGGTCCCAGAGTCAGAAACAGTAGTGAAAGTAGTTCGGAATATTTTGGGAAGAGCTTTCCAGGTGATTGAGATAAAACTATACTCCTAGGGCAGTCACCTGCTTAGGTACTTACTTTACCCTCCCTTCTCAATGAGTCATCTTCTCTCTAGTTCATTCTCCTCCTCCCTCCCTGTGTCTGTCTCTCCCCACTGCTGGGTGTTTTGTTTGGCTGGTTGGCTGGTTGGTTTTTCTGTCAAGATAAAGATCTTATAAGGATCTTCACCAATCCACGAGACACTGTTACTCTCCAGTGCTCCCTAAAGGCAGCATAAACAGTGATGGACCCCAGAATGTATCCATCTAGGAGATGGATCGGGGGACAGTCACACAATATTAACTCTTAGGATTTAGCAACTGCCTCGTCCCCGTTTTTGTGGAACCAGGCACCTTCCCTCCTCATTACTCAGATTCTCTGAAGAAAGTGGGTATCTTTCTGCTCCAACTCAGATTGTCAGGTTGAAACCAATTCTCTGAAAAGGAAGATGGGTGAAAGATGTCCCTTTTCAGGGACAGAGGGTTAATGTGGGAGGTGAGAGCCTGCAGCCCCAGAAGACACCACCCCCACAGCAGCCGTCTCTGCTATCTCCAGTGATAACTTCTGATAATGAAGGACCCGCTTGGGAAAATCAGTATCAAAATCCCACTGGTGAATTGTGCATTTTACTTTTCTCAACTTTGCTATCTTATTAAGCCTAAATCATCAAATCCACAGAACTTTCCCTGTCTGTTCTGCATGGCCACAAGTCTGTTACTGAAATCTGATGGAATCCCTTCCTCAAAACTCTTACTGCTGTCATAGAATGAAGGCAGGCAGTGAGACAGGGGCATTGCCAGGAGAGGCTAGGAGGCAGATGAGAGAGCTGAAGTGAAGGAGACATTTACTTTGGTAATTTAGCCTCATTCCATGGTCTTGTTTTCAACTTTAATGTCTAGAAGCTAAAAGTGAATCATTCGCTTGAGGACAGACTCCCATTAACCAGGCTCCTAGGAGTCAGACGTATGAGTCAGAATAGCAACATTCTACTCATTAAGAGTTCTCGACGCAGCAAAGGAAGCCATGAACAAAATGAAAAGACAGCTTACAGAATGGGGGAAAATATTTGCAAACGATGCAACTGACAAGGGCTCAATTTCCAGAATATACAGACAGCTCATACAACTCAGTAACAGAAAAACAACCCAATTCAAAAATGGGCAGAAGACCGAAATAGACATTTCTCCAAAGAAGACATACAGATGGCCAATAGGCAAGTGAAAAGATGCTCAGTATCGTTAATTATCAGAAAAGTGAAAATCAAAACTACACTGAGGTATCACCTCACACCAGTAAGAATGGCCATCATTCAAAAGTCCACAAACGATAAATGCTGGAGAGGACGTAGAGAAAAGGGAACCCTCCTACACTGTTGGTAGGAATATAGTTTGGTGCAGACATTATGGAGAACAGTATGGAGATTCCTTAAAAAACTAAAAATAGACTAATCCTATGATCCAGCAGTCCCACTCCTGGGCATGTATCTGGAGAAATTTGAAAAGATACATGCACCCCAATGTTCATGGCAGCAATATATACAACAGCCAGGACATGGAAGCAACCTAAATGTCCATCGACAGATGACTGGATAAAGAAGTTATGGTATATTTATGCAATGGAATACTACTCGGCCATAAAAAAGAATGAAAAATGCCATTTGCAGCAACATGGTGGACCTAGAGATCGTCACACTAAGTGAAGTAAGCCAGACAAAGACAAATACCATGTGATATCACTTACATGTGGAATCTAAAATATGATACAAATGAACTTATTTACAAAACAGAAAGAGACTCACAGACATAGAAAACAAACTTATGGTTACCAAAGAGGAAAGGCAGGGGGAGGGATAAATCAGGAGTTTGGGATTTGCAGATACTGACTACTATATATAAAAGATAAGCAACAAGTTTCTCCTGTACAGCACAAGGAACTATATTCAATATCTTGTATCAAATAACCTATAATGAGAAAGAATGTGAAGGATGTGTATACATGCATAACTGAATCACTGTGCTGCACAGCAGAAACTAACAAACATTGTAAGTCAACAATTCTTCAGTTAAAAAAAGTCTATCAACAAGTTGATGGTCTCTCCCTGTAGAGAAGCTCTGTCTGGGGGCCAAACCGTTATCCAGAAGTCTTGGTCAGCAGGAATTAGCAAGAAGAATTAGCTGGATGATCGTAGTCACGTGCAGGTCAGATAAGCAGGGTATGGAGGGCGAGGTCACTGCGGGACCGGAACCGTGAGCTGCACTGATCCACCGTGGGCCCCTCTGGGTATGGTGTGGGGAGTCAGAGGGCCAGAGTTTGACGAGAGGTGTGCCAGACCACAGCCAGGTGGGTTGTCCAAGCCAAGGCCCTGCCCCCAGTGGGCGGAGCCAAGTGCAGGAGAGCCAGGGAAGGCCCGGCCTCTGTTGATCCGTGAGAGCCCAGGTGGGCATGGTCACAGTTCTACTCCCTGCGGCCGCAGTGAAGCTCATACGAAGACCGATTTGGAGAGAACCTTATAACCCCCAGTTGTTCTTGTTAAAGATAAGAAGTGCATGTGGTAAAAATAATTCCAACAGTGTGCCAGAGGATACAGTGAGAATGAACTTTCTCTTCCCAGATACCCACTGTGAATGGTGTCCAGTACTGCTGCAGACAGACGGTTCTGAGAGGTTAACGCAGGGCCCTGGGGGCTTTTTTATTAGGAGACTGTCTTCAAAATTTCACTTCCAGAGGTGGAGTCAGTAGGTGGTACCAGGAATCCAGAGGGGTCGAAGCCCTGGGAGACACAGGTGCGGAGTTCAGTTCCGGCCGCATCCGTCTCATCGGGCCGTCTGCGCAGAAGGACCGTCCTGGCCTCTGCTGGAGAGGCCTTTCCCTGGGCCCCGGGCTCTCCTGGAGTGGGCGATGGCTGGGGTGCCTCTCGATGCTCTTGCCCATCACATCCCAAAGTGACAAACCTCTTTTCTGGGTGACCCAGTCTTTATTTAATCCTGCACATTAAATTCCCAGCGCCTGACTTAGGAAACTTTGTGTATTCTGCGTCTGTCAGTAATTAGCTGTTGAACCAGGAGCACTTTGGTCTCACCTTGCTGCCTGTTCTTCGCCTGAACTTTGTGCTCTTAGCGTGATCTGAGGACCTGAGGTCTGGGTTGAGGCGTCCAGTCGCCATGAGAGCAGCTGACCAGTCGTCGCTTTTCCCCCGGGTTCATCCCACAGGTGGCTTTTGAGCACCTGCCGTGGGCTGGACATTGTCTCAGCACTGACGGTAGAGCAGGGGCCCCAGTGCTTCGTCTCCTAATGGGACCAGTTCTGGTGGGTCAGATAGATCACAAAGCATCGAGTAAGAAGTAAGTTGGCCGGAATTCAGCGAAGAGACCCAGGATGTAAAGAGCGGTGTTTTGAGGCAATTAGCGCAGATGGTACTTAAGTATGAGACTGGAAAAGTTCCCCGAGGAAGTGTCGTAAAAGAAAGTAAAAGTTGAAGCACCCCACTGGGCAGGAGTTCCTGAAGGAACAGGGAGGTGGGGATGCCCTGGCCGAGGGGGCTGAGAAGGGGTGGCCAGAAATGGAGGAGAAAACCGGCGGGGGTGGGGGTGAGGTGTCTCTGAGTGAAGATGCTGTCTCGAGGCTGTGGCGCCTTCGTGATGGCAGACGGCAAGCTTCTGTTTTTCTGAGGGGTGAATCCGAGTGTCTGGAACGGTCTAAGGAGAGCTCACGGAGGGGGTTCCTCGCTGAGGTTCCAGAGGGAAGAGCATGGGAAGGTCTGCAGGGACAGAGCAGGCAAGCAGAAGTCTCAGATCAGGAGTGCTGTGTTTGGAGGAGGCGTGGGCAGGGTGGAGGGGTGCTTCGGGGGGCAGTAAAGGATCAGCTTAGGCGGGGAAAGGCGGGGAAGTCAGGGGGCCTGGTGTGGGAAGTGTGGATTCATCTCGAATAAAGGTAAAGCCCCAGATGCTTAAGCCAGTGGCTCTCCACCGGTCGTGATCCTGTCCCCCAGAGGACGCTTGTCAGTGTCTACAGACACGTTTGATTGTCTGCGGGGCAGGGTGCTGTCGGCACCTGGGGCACAGAGGCCAGAGGTCCTCCTGCAATACTGTGGCATGCATGAGACAGACCCCCTCAGCAAGGAGTGTCTGGCCTGAAACGTGGTTGGTGACGAGCAGAGGAACCCGCCCCAGACGCACTTTACTGAGCCCCTTTTTCCTGCTGTGGACACTTGCGGCTGCACATTTCATTGGTCGCTTTAATGTTTCAGAGTTTAAGCAATGAGCTGCTATCTCCTCCCTGCCTCTCCCTTTTCTCTTCTTTGTTCTAGACCTTAAAGTAAAAAAAAAAAAAAAAAAAAAAAATTGGCGTCACATTCCACATACGACAGATGAGAGCACAGTGAGTGCTAGTGTGTCTGGCTTTTTCTCTCTTAATTGCTAACTTTCCATCTTGTTACACGATGGGCGTCTACTTCCCCATTCCTTGGTCTGTTGTGCTCAAAAAAACGTAAACAATGCAATTCGGTACCGTTCTGTGGCCCCTCCTGTGACTGCAGTGGGATTACCTTCTGCCAGATGCTCCTGAGATGATCTTCATTTCCTGCCAAGTGTGACAGAAGGCGCTAAGCCGAGTGTACGTATGGAGCTGTGTTTATAAAAGGCAGCAGAATGGAAGAGCCGAGCATTTGCATCACAGTTACAGATACTGAAACAGAAAGGGGTGGTACAGAACGAGAGATTCGCATTATCCAGAGCGAAGATTCGGAACCAGAGCGAGTCTTAGGTGTGCTGAGTGTGAATGGGGGCGGTGGGCCCCCGGGAGTGACCCCACCTCTCTCTTCCCCAGTGCTACATGTTCCACATGTATGTCGGGGTGCGTGCTGGCGGGGGCATCGGCGACGAGATCGAGGACCCCGCGGGCGATGAGTACGAGATCTACCGCATCATCTTCGACATCACCTTCTTCTTCTTCGTGATCGTCATCCTCTTGGCCATCATCCAAGGTGAGCGGCATCCTTGTCCGAGCTCAAGGCGGTCTGGCCTTGGAGCCAACACTGAAGGTAGGGTCAGAGCGGCGAGTGTTCTCTCAAAAAGCCAAGGAGAGCATTTCCTTTCAGTGTTTCTTCGATTGAAACGTGTAAGAAGGAACAACAAAGATGCAGGGGGCCCTGGTTCAGAGGGGACAGGGGACAGTTTCTTTGGCCGCCCTTCAAGTGACGTCATGGAAAGAGCCCTTTCCGGGGCTTGATCCCAGCCCTGCTGACTGTTCACAACCCGGGGGGGGAGCCGCCTAACCTCTCTGGGTCTGCCACGTGGAAAGTGCATACATCTCTGAGCCGTGGGCTGTGGGAAGGGGTTCTTTAAAAATGACGTCTGTCAGGGGCCCTGTGAGCTGGTGGTGGTACTCTCATTAGAGGAAGCCGAGTCTGGTAAGTCTGAGGAACGTGGCCGATGTTCCCAGCTGAGAAGCGTCAGTGCTGGGGTCCACGCCCTCAGGTCCGCACCCAGGCCCACGGCCACCCCGGTGCCACGCTGACCAGGGTGCTTCCTGTACTCCAGGGTGACTTGGAGTCGGGTAGGGGTTCACCCTCCTTTTATTCCACGTTAACTCTTTTCCCTTAGAAAAATCACTCCTGTTGTCTTTTTTTCTGCCTGCACATTTATCCTGGCACGATTTAAACATCTACCAACGTGACATTATCCTCTAAGTCCCATGGGCATAAAATGGCACTTTTTTTCAGTAAAGTACGTGAACAGGTTTAAAGGGTCCATAATCCTCCCTTTATGTCTGTATTCAGCATAGCAATAATGTGTTTTCTAAGAGGGAAAAGTCATAAAACACTTGGAAGAAAGCGTTCAGCTGGCAGGTCACAGGAGAGAGAGGCCCCGAGCCTTTCGGTGCCGACTGACACTGTTAGTAACGTTACGGAAGGTTTATTCATGAGGGACTTGTGAAAAGAATGATCGGAGGCAGATTCCACACGGTTAATGTGGTCACACTGGATTTGCAAGTAAGGACTTGGAGACGTCCTTAGTGGCGCTCTCTGTTCCTGACAACCATACATCTCAGTGGCTCCTTCTTGGCACGAAGCAGGTGCGAACGCACCGGCTGTTGGTGCCAGGGTGACCCCCCCGAAGGTCCTTCTGCTCTGTCACGACACGTCAACCCGCCATCAGGCAGCCTGTGCCCCAGGAGCCGCTGGTATGTCTGCCCCAAAGAGGAGCTGCAGCCACCCTGGTCGGGGGCCCAGTCTGTCCCCACGACTCGGACGTCCTGAGCTCTTCGCTGTGCTGGGCGGCGGCTGCTCCTTGGAGGGACTGGCCGTGGGGCCGTGAGCTTCATCGTTCTCCGCTTGATGCAGATTAAAGCCTGCCTTTGTTTAACCCTAGGTTTGATCATTGATGCCTTCGGGGAACTGAGAGACCAGCAGGAGCAGGTCAAGGAAGACATGGAGGTGAGTCTCCGCTTGTCTGCGCTTGCGTGGTGGCGGTGCACACGCCCTGTCCCGCTGCCTCTGTCAGAGAACCAGGCCGGGCACGCGGGCGCGGGACGTGAGCACGCGGGCTTCCCTGGTCTGCTCTCGCTCGGCCAGTACCTGGCGGTGAGCGGTGCTGCCCGGTCCACACGCACCATCAGTGCTTCGTTGCTCAGGGAGCGGGAAGAGCACCCCTTCACAGTGAGGGCTTCACCCCAACGACAGCTGAGTCAGCAGGCAGTCAGGTAGCAGCGCGACGAGCCCCTCGGAGGAGGGTCACCGAGTGCCGGGGTGGCTGGGGCTGGCAGCTCGTCTCCTCCGGGGTGGCCAGGGGAGTTCTCAGGCCCACGCGGAGGCCTGGAGCTCGCAGAGTGTGGGTTTGAGAGATGGCACAGCAGGCCACTTTGGGCCATCGCCCTGCCCCGCCGCGCCCTACCATGCACATCTCCAGGGCACTGCTCATGTGGGTTCCGGGAGAGCGTCACCACCTGAGGGTCTGTATACCAAGGCCCTGATCTTAGGGAGTTTGATGCACAGATTCTCTCCTGGAAGCATTGCATTCTGATAGTGGGGCTGGAGAGGGAGGCCAGCTAACAGAGAGCCTTGTCACCATCTGAGAAATGTACAGCATGACCAAGAGGCTAGGACACCGGAGAGGGTTCAAGCAGGGCAGTGAGGTGATCAGATTTACATTTTAAAAAGGTAACTGAAGGTTGAAACACGGGCGTGAGCTAGTCACTGGCTTGACCAGGGCAGGGAAGCGGCCGTCAGCATTTTCCCGGTAGGAGATTTGAGGCTTCACTCAGGAGGATGCGGGAGTCGGATGGAGTCAAGCAGTACTTCAGAGCCGCATGAAAAGAGCGTAGCGACTGGCCAGAGGCAGAGGGTGCCGAGTGTGGAGCCGGTGGGGATGGGACAGAGGGTCCCTAGACAGAGGGAAGCGTGGCGGCCCTGTTACACCCAGAGGACCCGAGAGAGGTCACACGGGGAAGGGCAGCTTCCTGGGAAGAGCCGCCAGGCGTGACGCTGTTTCTCTGGGACACTGAGTGGTGTGAGGACCAGACTGCTGGGTGGAGCCTTTCTGGGTCGGCGGCTGTCGATCAAGAAGGCAGGGGAGCACTAAATTCTCTTCATCACCTTGACCCTGGACCCTGGTATCTAGGGCCATAAACCTACCTCTGACGCCATTAAACAGCTTCTCCTTGGCGGGGAAGGTGAGCGTCGGGGGCCGCTGGAGGACAGTCTTTGAGTTTGTCTGGATTGGTCCACAGGAAATGCTCCTGACAGGACGGGGGCCTGGCTCCTCCCAGGTGTTGGTACAGCTGCAGATGCAGACCTGGTGGGGAGAGGGCGGGGCTGGGATGGGGAGGAGGCGAGGGGAGCAGGCCCCTGGCTCCTGTCAGGGGGAAGCCATCTGCGCATACATGTCTGCTGGTGAGCTGTGTGCTTCGAGTCGTTGACCCAACTCCTCACAGCTGGGATTGGCTGGTCCTCCCCAGATGGAAGGGTGGGTGCCCCCCAACCCTCTTGGTCACCAGACTTGGCTAGGATGGGTACCAAGTTCACATCAGTCCTCCCTTGTGACTGGAGTCAGCATCCCGACCAGAGTGATTGCCACGCTGGGGCGTTCTCACTTAGGCCGGAGAAGGGAGGGAGGAGGCGTGGCTTTTCCGCCGTCATCATCCTGGACGCTCTCTGCCCCTGTGCTCCCTGCGAGCCGCCGGTCCCTACGCCCTGTAAACGCAGGGCCCGCCGGGCTGGCGGCGCAGGAGTCCAGTCGGTGTTCCGTGCTTGGCTTGGCCTCCTGGGATGGCTTCACGCAGACCAAGCCCAGCAGCTGCCCTGAGTGGTGAGCGCTGTTTTCATTCTCCGTTGCCGTCCGAACCCTGACCTTCCCATGCTTGCCTTTGTCTTCTAGACCAAGTGCTTCATCTGTGGGATAGGCAACGATTACTTCGACACCGTGCCGCACGGCTTCGAGACCCACACCCTGCAGGAGCACAACCTGGCCAATTACCTGTGAGTGCGCCCCCCACCCGGCACTGGAGAGCAGCGGGGAGCCCCTCTCTTTACCGTTGGCCTCAGGCTTCTTGCACCTCCTGGAGGCAGAGACCCCAGGCTCGTGGTTTTTCTTCCTCAGGAGCGGCTGTAACCCCGTTAGTCTCTGTTTCCACACGCGGACTGTGATCCCTGCCCCGCGAGAGCAGCAGCCCAGCCGGGTCTGGCTCTGGCCTGTCGTCACGCAGCTCCCGGGAGGCAGAGCTTGGTCTGCACACGTTTTAGCCCCTTTGAAAACCTATGTTAAAGAAGGTTAAGCTTTTGGTCCCCGTGGCATTGCCTGCCCCGCAGGTGTGACCCATGCCTTTGCTCTGCCACGAGGAGTGAGCCCGCAGCAGGACCAGAAGGGCCTGCTCCTGCTGATCCTCCCAGACAGCCCGTTGCTGACTCCTGCCTCTGTATCTGCAGGTTTTTCCTGATGTATCTCATAAACAAAGACGAAACAGAGCACACAGGACAGGTAGGTAGACAGTGACTGCGTGTCATCCTCTGGAAGAAATGCTGAGAGTCTCTGCACATTGGAACCAAGGGAGGGCGCGGGGCGTTAAGAGGTGGACTTGCTCTCAGGCCTCTTAGTGGTCACGGTGTCTTAGTACAAACTCCCTGTGGTCCTGCGTGAGGGTGCGAGGGTGGCCTGAGGAGAAAAAGTCAGGTGATGATTGCGTGTGAAAAATGAAGCTGTTCTTAGCTGAGGACGCTGGGTCTGGGCTTTGGTAATTACAACGTGCTTGGTTGCTTAATCAGGGAGCCGGTGATTTCAAACGAACTTCAACCCCACAGTGTTATGGTTGTTTAAAAATTATTGCATATTAAATGTTTAAGGTTCTCCTTGAACTGTTTGAAATTCTCTCCACAAAGATTTCAGTTGTCAATAGTTTGAATTTGAAGGATATAATTAATGAAAATAATAGTTTTAAGGAGCCCTCAAAAACATGTCGCAAATGGTGTTTTTTAATCAGTATTACACGATGGTCAGGGTGAAGACTAACGATTTGTTTTTGGTGGGGTGGTAATTAGGTTTATTTGTTTGTTCGGAGGAGGGACTGGGGATTGAACCCAGGACCCTCGTGCATGCTGGACACGTGCTTCACCACTGAGCTGTGCCCCCCAGTTATTCGTTCATTTGTGGGATCAAACAAGGCTGGGTGTAGTTAGGAACTACCTAAATGAACCTGGGCTTCCCCAGTTACATAGCTGTGTGTAATACACAACTACACATACACAGTATGTATAGTAACAAATCTCAGTTTCTTTCTGTCTTCTGTTTTGTGGTAACACACAGATTCTGGGCAACGACATGATGTTAACCCTCTTCCTTTACGTTCACAGGAATCTTACGTCTGGAAGATGTACCAGGAAAGGTGCTGGGAGTTCTTCCCAGCCGGGGATTGTTTCCGGAAACAGTACGAAGACCAGCTGAACTGAGCGCCAACCCAGACCGCCTCGGAAAACCCACGCGCTCTCTCGCTGTCTTGGCCTCTGTCTCTCCGACTCTCTGTCTCTTCGCTCCCTTGGAGCGTCCTGCTGATTCTGCGAATTGCTGGCGTGATGCGCTCTCTGGGGGCCGAGAAGCTGTTCCCGAAGACCCGACCGGGCTTCTCCCCCCACCTAGCCTGTCTCCTTTGCGAACAAAGACTAAAGAAGAATCTGGACTCACACACAGACCGGCGAGGAGCTCTGGGCGCGCTCAGGCGTCACCCAGACAGACAGGTCTGCTTCTGAGACTCCGGAACCTCCTTGAGCTGCGGGACGTGGAAGGGCAGCGGGGTCGCCACACTCATCCAGCCTCTTTATTTCCCCATCCTGAAGGGAGCCCCGGCCATCACAGACGGCCGTGGACACCAGTTACAAAGAAATAGTGCCTTACTATCTGTGGGTTGAGCTATGCAGAAGAAACGTGCATGAAAAACGTCTTTATTTCCTTTATGTCACCTTCTTTTTCCTTAGTTAGACTGGTTTGGTGAGGTTTTGGGGTTTTTTTCCTTTCATGCTTTTCTTTAGTGGGGGAGGGTAACAAAAGCAGTTTGCGCGCACCTTTTGGCAAAGGCAGGTGGCCTGTCTCAGGACAAGAGGAGGTTCTTCTCATTCCTCACATTCACCTCCCCCCCCCCCATGGGCTCCTGCTCCGATTTCCGTCATGCTCTGATGCCACGTTGCAACTTTACGAAATCTTTGTATGAGAACAAAAAGACTGCAAAAAGAAAAAACACACCTTCAAAAGAAATACTCCATTGCATGTTTATTATGCAAGTGTTAAGTGAACAAAGAGAACCTTCAGGAGCACGCTGGTCAACGTGAGCGCACTCTCGTGATAATTACACGCACAGTGAGAAGGTGTCGTGGGCTTAATCGTGTGCTTGGAGCCAGTGTCCTCCGCCGCCGGTGTGGCAGCATCGAGAACGCGACTGCAGTCTTGGGTCTCTTCTTCGGGCCACCTGTGATCAGCTGCTGACTGAGGACTTCCCGTCAGGCCACTTCTGACGTCAAAGCTGCAGTGACATCCATTCAGGGGTTTCATCGGTTGCATCAAAGAACACGGGTGACAGTGGCGATCACTCCATTTTTGAGTCCTTTTAAGTGTGATGCAAACCTTGACAAATAAAAAGACATTCAGAGTGGAAGTGCGGTCGTTCTGCAGACGTCGGAGCTCTTTTGTCCTAGGTCTGCTTGTTAATTGGAAAACGGCTCTGATTAAACCACTTAACTAACTTTCTCACCCTCTTCTTTCTCTATCTCGCTTATCCCTGGGCTGCACCACTGAACCCTGAGCTCCGAACTCGAGGGTCTGGGGCAGCCAGACGCGGCCCCCAGGCCTGCGTACGTCCCTTAAGTAAGCCGCTGTTCTGCGTTCAGGGCTGCGGAGCTCAGGCCTAGGCCCCGCCCTGTTGCTCCTTGTCCGGGGGCACCCAGGCTCCTTGGAGACCACCAGCAGCGGAGAAACCGCTGTCTCCCAGCTTTCATTTGAGCAAGCTCTTCCTCGTTCAGCACAAATTCGCTTCCCGGTAATAACGGACTCATTTCCTGTCTTAGTCTGGAATAGGGTTGGCACACCAACTAGTAAGTGACGTCTCAAACACTCAACCGCTAGTGGGACGTCTGCCGCGTCCCAGGGACAGTGTGGGGTGTCCTCGGTCACCCGTCACCTCGTGGGCACGGCAGCAGAGATGCGCTCCCTGGGTGTGGCGTCTGTCTCTTGGTGGTGTAAGTGAGGAAAACTTTTCCCTTCTTCTCTTCTAGGTCCGTTGGCTGGTTAAATGGACATAAGACAGGTTCACGGGAGAAAAACATTTTGTACGTACGAGAGCCCCACAAAGACATGAGAGGCTCCAGACGGTGAGGCCACTGAGGCTTAGGGGCCGTCCTGAGCTCAGGAGGAGAGAGTGGGGTCTGGGGCTCAGAGGGAAGGAAGGCCGTGCACGGGAAGGAGAGAGGAGCGCGTGTGTGGGCGCCGGGCGGAGGCAGTGGGACACGGGGGGCTCTGAACAGCAGGCCCTGCCCGGCCCCTCCCCGGCCTCCTCGTTCTGGTTATCTCTGGTGGTGGTGCTCTTCCTGGACCCGGTCTTCTGTCTAAACTCCTTTAGGCGCTTAAAGGGGAGGTAAAAAGCTCTTCCTGAGTGTGTTGCCCCTGACTGTCTTCATCTCAGAGCCGTCCACGTGCCCCAGTGGCACGTTCTGGGGCGGCTGGTTCCGAACCTCCCAGCGTCATTTTACTGGGGGAGGAATCATTTGGCTGCAGCGTGGGAGTCCCACTGCGGCTCAGGGAGGTGGCCGCACGCTCTGCGGAGTCTGAGTAACGTAGATGTGGTCCGCTCCGCGAGACGTCAGAGGCCCCGCTTCCCGTCGCCCCACAGCGGTGCAGAGGCAGCTCACAGTGGAGAGGAGTCGATGCTCTTCCAGGACGTCGATCTGGTAGACGCAGGCCTGCTGTTTATGACACCAGCACACGTGAGAGGTGAGCCAGCACGTGTCCAGCTGTCGCCTGGGTCCGTAGGCTCTTGTGGACGCTCCTGGCTTTGGAGCCCTGGGAGGGGACAGACGGAACCCACGGGGAGAAGCAGAGAAAAAGGCTGGTTCCAGAAGGGCAGCTTCCCTCCACTCGTGGGCTTTGGGCATCAGGGTTAGAGCAGGAGTGAAGGGGCAGAGCTGGCCATTTTAGAAATTGTCGCTGTGTCCCCGGTGGCCCACAGTCAGAGAGGAGGACACCTCGGTCCCTGTCTCGGGGGGGGGTGGTGCTTTTTGTCATCAGCATTATTAATTCTCCCGGGAAATGTCACACAGATGACAAGCACGCTGGGACTCTGCACTTCTCTGATTAAATTCAGGGCGGCCTGACTCAGAAATTGCAAACCCTTCAGAAATTTTCAAAAGTTCCATCGCCAAGAACACCCTCCCGTCGTGTCTTCATTCCTTCACCTCCCCTCTGACAGACGCCCCCCCCCCTTCTTATTCCCGCCACCCCTTCCCCCTTTTCTTCTTGGAAACATCTCTGAGTTCTACTCCATAGGATGGACTTAGAGTCTCTGCTGAGTTTGAGGTTTTGCAGATGCACTGAATGGTACGTACTCCCTGGACGGCTGGACAGTATTTTTCACGTGCGGGAGACAGCTCGTTCTTAAGCCCCACAGACACGCAGTTAAAAGTTGGATTGTGATGCGAATACCTTCTGCCTGGCTGGAAGAGCCTGTCCATGAAAATTGTACTTTTTTCACTATCTTGCTTTACCGGAGAAATGTTCCTGTTTTAAGTTCCCATTCTCGGAGTGCCTGTATCAATGTGTACCCCCTTCCCTCCTTGTTTGAAAGGCCTTTGAGGGCCGGCCGTCAGCGTGGTCACTACCTCGTTTTCCCCAGACGTAGTAAAAGAGAACTTTTAAAGCACATATTTATTACATTTACCCGAGTGTTGAATTCGTGTACACTTGACACGGACATGGGTTGGGCAGTCAGGCGTTCCCTCGATTATTTCACAGGCGTCTGCGTGTTGTGAAGAGGGTGACCTCCCTGTCACGTGGTTGATGACGCCTCTGCCCACAACGCTGAAGCGCCTGACAGGAGTGGGGAGAGGAGTGTCTCAGTCCTGATACAAACGCATGGACGGCCTGGGGTTTTAGGAGCCGTAAACGTTAATAGCACGGACTTCTTAGCAGGACAAGGTCCGAACCTGTCGCATCATCTAGAATTCTGTCAGAATATTTAACTGTGTGGCCAGACTCCTAAACAGGTAGCTAAGTAAGTCCTTAAAGTTCCGTGTTCCGCGAATCACAGGGTGCCGGCAACGTCCCAGCTCCGCACGGGAGCAGAGAGCAGTGGTGACACCTTCCTTTGCAGATGGCGCGGGAGGCCTTCTGGAACGTTGGCGCCGCGTTCCGGTGAAGCAGTCCAGGCGGGTTAAATGGCTTGGCAGAAGCCACCGCGCTGCTCAGTTGGGGGCTGGAGCTTTCTCTAAGAAGTCAGGTTTCGCTCTCATTTTTTTCCTATTATGGCCAGAATGGTTTGACACCTAACAGGTTCCTTACGACCTGGCAAAAACGAAACAGGGAGGCAGAGAGTGACCGAACTTCAGATGAAAGATGATCTGCTTCTGGGATACGAGGAGTTCCGGAAGTGATTCTCAAGTGAGTAGCTGGCTCCGAAAATGCGCCACGGAGCACCAATGTTTCGGAATGAAGGGACCAGCTGCCAGTGTTAGTCCCGGAGTCGGGAGGGCGTCATCCTGGTGCCGTATCTCGGGACGTGCCTGACTTGTGGAGCGCTGGCCTGTCCCAGTGGTGCTGTAACCGTCCATGAGGGAGAGCCAGTTCCCATGTTACACTCGTCGTGGCGAACGTAATCTGAGTCCCTGCTTTCTCCTCTCAGACTTGGGGTGTCATCAGCTGAGGCAGGGCTGCAGGGGACGCCCGCAGGGTCCTGGTGCTATAGGGGCAAAGCAGCGTCGCTCTGCCTTCTTTGCCCCTAGTCTGCACCCCCGTGCTGGCTTCAGTTCCTCCCGCACGTCATTCAGTTTCTGTGCGTTTCTTCCAAGAAGTCTGACAGTGATGAACGTGGACTCTGTTCCCATTAAGCACCGCTGAGCAGGCCTTGGAATTCTGTGCGTAGAAAGAATTTACTTTTTATGGCCTGGTTAGCACCACTGAGTGTTGTGAAGTGCGGTGCTCCTAACATGAGCAGTGGTCTGTCGACAGAGCAGGAACTCCAGGGTTAATAATTTTTTAAAAGCCCACCAAACCTGAAGGTTATGGCACATTGTAATTTGAACTGCAGTTTTGAACCTAATGTTCAAAAATGTATTAGAATTAGGGAGGCCTAATATTTTATATGCAAATTCAGAAGTACACAATATAATAAGTTTATGTTATGTTATGTATAACATATACAACTGTACATAGTATATAATATGTACTATATGTAAGTGGATTATAAATAAGTGTGCATATAAATATATTAAGTAAGTCCTCCCTCAGAATTTATAATTCTTCCCCAAACTCTGCATTCCTAATGCTTTAATTCTTTTCCGGTAACACTTTAAGTCATTTTCTCGAGTTCCAAAAAATTCCTGTTGATGTTTTGGTTATAATTTTGTTAAATTATCGATTGATCTACTGAAATTGACATCTTGATAGTCTGTTGACTGAGAAACACGTCGAATGGCTAGTGGAGCTCACAGTACTTTCTGTGACAAAGTACCAGCAGCAGAGTGGCCTCAGCAGAAACGGGTGGTCTCTGTTCTAGAGGCTAGAAGCCGGGGGTCACCCCTCTCCTTGAAGCTGTGAGGGGACTCTGCCCCAGGCCTCTCCCCTGGCTCCCGCTGGCTTGCCGGTGGTCTCCAGAGACCCTTCACTGCAGCCGCGCGACTCTGACCTGTACGTGGCACTGTCCCTGTGTGTGTCTGCCCATGGTGCCCCTTGTATCAGGACAGCAGTCATACCGGACGAGGGCCGCCCCAGTGACCTCATTTTACCTCACTGACCACTGTGAAGCGCCTCTCCAAGGACCCTCCCCACCTCTGAGGTCCTGGGGGCCTGGCACCAGCTTATCTCTTGTTGGAAGGACACAGCTTAACTCCTAACAGTTCTGAAGCAATGGTTTTGAATCTTTTCCTTTATAGATCAGCCTTTCTTAAACTGATGCTAAGATCTAATCTTTGGTGTCAGTGAATTCTCCATAAGAATTTAAATATTTAGTATTTCATGTAAAAACCAATATACACCTGTTATTTAAGCTAAAGCTGGTTTAATTTCTCTTCCTTGAACCACCCCCCCGCCTTGTCTAAGTTAACAACATGTTGCTAGGAGTCTGGGGGAGCCCCAGGTGGTTAGTGTCTGGTGGGAGGAGAAGCCGGCGAGGACAGATGCGGAGAGGAGGAGCAGGGGGAGCGCGCCCTGCGGGTGTGCGGAGGCCGGTCAGCTGAGTAAGCTCGGCAGGAGCACGCGCGGAACCTACCGGGAGAGGAGCCCTGCCAGAGCTTTCCTCAGGCCGAAGGCAGGAAAGCGGCGAGTCGGAAGGGGGCTCTGGGGAGATCTGAAGTGTGACACGAGCTGGCACCGCTGTTGCTGGCCTTAAACCTGGCGGAGAGGAGGCACGGCGCAGACTCCAGAGGCCGAGGATGACCCTGGCCGGGGCCAGCAAGGGAGCGGGATGCCAGACCCACAGCCGCACGGGGCCAGATCCTGCCAGTGACCCGTTGCGCCTGGCGTGGACTGCCTGCCCGGAGGGGACACAGCCCTGCCTCTACCTTGTGCAGCCTGAGCAAAGACTCCGCTGAGTCCCGTGGGGCCCAGCCCTCCGCCCTGCAGAGCCGGGAGGTAGCGCGTGAGTGCTGCCTCCAGAAGCCAGATCCGTGGTCACCTGTGACGAGAGGAGCAGGACACGAACCAGCAGAGACGCAGTGACAGCGAGGGACGGGTTCACAGAGGCTCACACCGCGGGAGGGAGTGTGAACTTGGAGACATGGCAGCAAACTCCCCAAGTAAGCACAGAGAACAGCAGGTGGCAGAGGGGGACTTCCTTTTAAAAATGAATAAAGCACAAAAGATACACCATCATCTCAACAGATACAGAAAAGCATTTAACAAAATCCAACCCCTTTCATGATAAACACACGACACACAAGCAGCAGAGGAATTTCCTCAGCCTGATAACAGCGTCTCCAAGAAATACCCCCACTGACGTCATCATTAATGGGGGAGGACAGAGCATCCCCCACCGCCGACGGCAGGGGCGGCAGACGCCGCTCCCCCACTTCTGTTCAGCTTCGTACCAGAGGCCACGGCGGGGAAACCAGGCGAGAAGAGGAGACGAAAGGCCACCAGGTTGAGCAGGAAAGAGCGAGGCCGTCCCCGCTCACGGGGCCAGGCCTGTGGAGCGTGGGCTCTGCCCACACGCACGTCTGTGTCTGTGGCTCTGGTTCTGCGTGCGAAACCGCGCACTTATACCGGCGTCTCCAACTCCAGCTCAGCCCCTCAGACTTCATCCTGGTGTGTCCCCTTCCAGCTTTGTAATTCCTTCCCTGTGGTTAGAAGCCCGGATCCCTGTCCCCTGAGGAAGTTTGCTCACTGGATCCGCGCCCCGTCCACGTAACCAAACCGCCTTTGCTACGGTCGCGCCCAACGTGGTCGCTCAGGCTCTGGGGTCCCCACTGGACTGCTCTTGGCTACACGGCCACCCATGTCCAGTCACTCTTGCCACCAGCTCGGTCAACTTCCTCCACCTGGACACCCTCCTCGTCCCTCGGCTGCCCTTGCTGGGCTGCCCCACCGTGCTCACGGTCCCTTTCCCCGGAGCTGTGCCCCTCGGTCCTCTGGGGCTCCTACCCCCACACCAGGCTGGGCCGTCGCCCCGCGTCACCCAGGCGCCCCTCCTCGTGGTCTTGATGCTGAATTACTGCGGAAGGAAGAGATCTTTGTCCTCGGACGATTTCTTACTGTCTTGCTAATCCATCAAGGGGTTTGATACGTTGATTTCCTGTGTGGTGACGTCTGCTAAAGGTGGTCCTTGCATACCACGTGAGCCAGAAACCCCACTGCTACCCAGCTGTACACACGTGCTCCCAAAAATATGCACCACAGTCTTCCTAAAGGCGTCGTCCGCAGTAGCTAAACCCTGTAGGAAATTGTCCTTCAACAATTCAGTAAACAAACAAGTTCTATATTTATCTGCCACATTAGCACAATGAAATACTACACACCAATCAACGGAACGAACCGCCACACGTGCGGCAGTGTGGGTGAGTCTCACAGTTGAGTGAACGACGTCAGATCCAAAAACAATAAATGTTGCGTCACAACCATCAGGCAAAAGTAACCCATGGTTTTAAAGTCAACTTGAGGGAGGAGGAGGGGTTTGTGGCCAAGAAAGGGCGCAAACCGGCTTCTGAAATGCACGTGGGGTAACATTTGCGGATCTGGGCACTTGCTCTGTTCACTTTCTGCTGTTCAACGATGTAACTATTGGCACATTTTTCTCTGTGCATGTTGTTCTCTAGTAAAAATCGGGTTTATTTAAGCCAAAGTTGGTTTTTATAAATTATTTAGCATTTTTATGTGTTTCCCACAGGGGAGCATGCTGAAGATAGCTGCCCTGCAAGAGACAGAGTCCTGCCTCGCTGAACTTTGTGTGGGTTTTGAGACATCACTTTACTGAAGCACTTTTAAAAAAAGCAAATCTCTTCTGTTTGTTTTGTTGGATGGCATCTCCTGAAAGGCAGCACTGCTGACTTCCGCCTTTACTTCCGCCTTTACTTCCACCTAGATGATTCTCAGTGCATTACGGCTGTGCAGTAAGTGTTTGTTAAATGAATGAACTCATGGCTTTTGCCACTTGAGTTTGTGCTGGGCGTGGAACTGTAAGCTCCACCTTTCTGAAGATGCGTTTTGTTTGACTTTGGTCCTCTGACTTTCCTGTGTAGCACCCAGTTGGATGGGCCTTGTTGTCCAGACCTGGCTAAGGTTCTGTCGGGCTCCATCACACTGAGATTGTTTCAGTCGTGCCAGTGAAACCTTGCAGCCTGACGAATGCCACCGGAGCAGGCAAGGCGTAACCAGAGCCAGGAACAGGCGGTCGAACAGAGCTAAGGACGCGCAGCTTCTGTGTTAGCACCGAGTTTCAGGCTGGAGGTCCCCGGGGGGGCGGTCCCTCGCAGAGGGAACGGGGGGCAGCGAGAAGGCAGTCTTGCAAGGCGTCCGCATCAGCACTGAGTGTTCTGCTCCTGATACAAGTATTACATAATCACATTGCACCAGGTTGAGACAACTCGACCGTTAGATTGAAGGAGAAACATAAACGAATGTGGGGCAGCTTTCTCCTCGCTACGGTGAGAACGGCACGCACCACCATGTTGCACAAGTTTGATTTTATTCTTTCTCAGTGCATACTTTGAAACTTCTAAAGGGGCTGCAGTTTTCTCTCCTCTAAGCATGATTTCCCTTCCTTTCCTCCTTCCTTCCTTCCTTTCTTTCCTTCTTTCTTTGTTCTAAAAAAAACACTGCAATGTCTGCCTGATCATTCAATATTTTGGGGTTTATTTGTAAGGATGGAGTTTTTGCAGCTACTTCGCTTCATGTACGTTTTTTTCAAAAAAAAATTTTTTTTTTTTAGCCTATCTTGAATTTAGGGACTAGTTTTTGGTTTGGAAAATGAGGGAAGGGCTCATCCTCTGCCCGTAGGTATTTGGGTTGTGTTGGTAGATACCCCATCAGGGGAGAGCCCCAAAGAAAGGGTTACTTGTCTGGGTGGTGCCGACGGTTGTTCACGGGACGCAGGGGGCCTTCCTCGTCTGGCTAGCGCTCAGCATAGAGCAGGCCTTTAAGCACCAGGCATTCGGTGGCCCAGGTGGGAGCCTGGGCACCACCGCTTCATCTGTTCATCCAGTCGCTCACCATTCACTCGGCAGGTGGTCACTAATGCCTCTATTCGCCAGACATGAGGTGAGGAGGGACTGTGAACACGGGGTACAAGACCACGTTGGGCACATCTCCTGACCCTTCTCGTCTCCGTTTTCCTCCTCTGTAGAGTGAGGATCACGATGTGCTGCCTCGCCGCCTTGTCAGGGGACTTAAATGGGACCCCGCCGCCCTCCCCCTCCCCAGTCTCTCTGTTACTGTCCAGCTCAGCCTGAACGTTCGTTCGCAGTGTCTTCGGTTCCAGAACGGCCAAGGTTCAACGTCTCAGTCACTGTTGGAGCACGAGTGTCAGGTCACGGCTTTCTGTTCTTACCCGTAATCACTTTTGTTGAGTTGCGGCCGAACATGCCAGGCCTGCAGCCGAGCCCCCCTGCACGCCCGTGTGCCTCTGGCCTAACCTTGCTCTCGACCTGCCGCAGGCGGCCCCTGGAGACGCTCGACGGGCTGCCTTCGTTTCCGACGCCTGCATCTGTCTGCCCGTCTCCAACGCTGCAGCTTCCGCCTCTGCTTCCCGCCCCGCGGGGGCGTGGCCCCGCGGAGGCGCCTCCCGTCTCCGTCCTCCCGCCCACACCCCGCCTCGCCCACGCCCACGCCGTCCCGGGACCGTGCGCTCCGCGGGCGCCTTCTGCCTTGGCCGCGGCCCCGCCGGTGCTCCGCGTGGCGCCCGGGGGACCGGCTCGGCCCAAAGCCCGCTGTCCCGGGTTAGAAAAGGCAGAGACGGACACACAGGCCCGTCCTCCTCCAGCGGCTGCGACGCACTTGGGCGTTTCCGCGGTGGTGGTGAAGGCGTCAGAGCCTCTCCAGGCGGCCAGGCTGCCCTGCCGTCGCGGTGCGCAGCTTCCCCCGAGAGCACCCTCAGAAGGAGCCGCCGCAGGTGCTGACCAGACGGTGCCTCTGGTTCTTTTCTGGCCGGAAAATAAGACTAAGGGCGGGAGAGGCAAGCAAGGCCCGGACGCAGCGCCTTGTCCCCTCGTTTCCCTGGAGCTGTGCGTGCGCGGCTCAGGCTCGGGCCGCCCGGTGAGGTCGCCCTGGCACACCCGACGGGGGGCCCGCTTGCACGGCGCTGGTCTCACAGCCTCGAGTCTGCCCGCGGCCTTCCGACAGGGACGAATTAACCCCCCAGCCCCACCTGCTCCCCCTGTGTGTGTGTGGGGGGGGATCTTCTCACCAGTCCCAGGGCACTGACGTGACCACAGCCCGGGAAACAGCCTCTGCCCGTTGAGAACTGACTGCTGGTGGGGTGGTTCCCCAGGGGGACCGGAGGGACGCTGGGTGTCCCCCTGCCTGTGGCATCTCCCCAGTCTCCGTCTGAGAGTCTAGGTGGTCCAGCAAGGCGGACAAGACGGCACAGGACCTCTCTGCCCCCGCGGTCGCTACACTTCCTCCCCACCAGGGATTCCACCGTCCGGAGGCCGGCGCTGTCCAGCGGAGCTGTCTGCAAAGTGGACACGGCCCGCAGCGTGCAGCTCAGCACAGTAGCCACTGGTCGCGCGTGCCCTCTGAGAACTGGAAACTTGGCCAGCAGTGCACATGAGGAACCAGATTTTTAATGTTATTTGCTTTCAATTAATTTGAATTTAAATGCTGCACGTGGCCGGTGGCTACGGTGTGAGACAGCTCAGGCTACCAGCACCCCAGCTAGCCCACGCCCAGGGAAGCTGCCCACAGTTCCGGCCGGGTCTGTGTCACGTGACCCTGCCTGTTCACCGCAGCTGACGGACCGGCTGTGGTTACCCGCCCCGAGGACAGCCGGTCACGGCAGCCCCTCCGTCCTCTTTCCCTCCTTGAGTTTGGAGCTGGGACGTGGAAAGGGGGCTGGCCATGGGGACGGAGCATGAAGTTCACCAAGTCGCCTCAGGGTCCAGTGGCCATTGCGAGTCACGTGCAGGCTGACTCTGGGAGAACAGGGCTCCTGTGCAGCTCGGCCAGGAGAGCAGGCTCGGGGGTGCCGAGGGGGCCCTGCGCTGGGGAGGGAGAGGCTGTGAGGAGGGCGCGCAGCTCCCCGGCCCGGCTTCCTCTCTGCCGCAGGGCTGCGTCTCGGCCTGTGACCCTGGCTCCTCAGGACATTCCCCCCTTGTCCCTTCCTTCCCGGTAATAAGCCCCTCACACCAGCCAGCTTGCACACAGCTCTGCTCCCTGTCACCCAAGCCACCTGTAGTAACATCGTGACAGTTCTAGGACAAGTTACAAGACACATCACGGAGACAGACACCTCCTGCAGCGCAGCAGCCAGTGCAGGATCCCCGAGCTGGGAGGGAAACGAGGGGCACGAGGGTCAGTCTTACTCTAAAGAGGTGCTGCTCTCTGCGGTCATGTGGCTGCTTTGACCTCAGACAAATGCAGAGAAAATTTTGTATTGTTTCTTCCTGGAAGTTTATAAAAAAACAACCAACCAAACCAAAACAAACAAAACCCCTGCCCCTGGCGCCGAGTGGGAGCAAAACCACAGCGGTGTGGGCACGCCGTGCTGAGCCTGCTCTGACTTTTCGGGCCTTGCTTGTTCCCTCAGCAGTTGTGACCCGCATTTCCTGGGAGTTGGCCTGTGCGTGAATGGGGTGGGGGAGGGCTCTGTTTTCTGTAAAGTGTCGTCCTCCACCTGAGGGATTCTGGGGCCACGGGGTGTTTTCAGAGGGTGCCCTCCCACCTTCCCAGGTGCTGTCTCCTGCTTCCCCCACTGCCTGGCCTGCACCTGTGCGGCGACTGCCTTGACCTCTGGGCCGAGGCCACTGTCCTGTCCTGTCCCCAGCAGAGTGCTGGCCTCTCTGCGGTTGTGGTCCTGGATGAAATAAAACCACGTGTGATCAGGGCCTCGTGGGGCCAGGCCAGGCCAGGGCTCCCTTCCCGGAATCCCTGGTGCTTCTGCCTGGAGACCCCGGGGCGCAGGGTCGGACTCTGACAGGTCGGCAGACCCGGGGCACCAGGGAAGCCTGGTGCTCTGCATCGTTAAGTGCACCTGCCTTTTACCAAACAAACAGCGACATTTACGACGCTGGCCTAAAAGCCTTTACAGTTTGGAGATGAGCACGTTCCAGTGGTACCGTAAACCAGTCTAGAGCGTGGTTCTAACAGGAAGGCATTAGAATGGGTTTCCTCTGTGAGTCAGCCCAACGTGGGTTCCTAAACAAACAGATGACGAGAAGCTCCTCCCCTCCCGCCTCCCGCCACCGTGATCGGTATTTTTGCTCCTGTATTTATCTCTTTATTCATTTATGCCTGGACTTGCCCAGTGAGTCAGGAGGGTTTCTGAGGGCGCTCCGGGGCTTGGAAGATGCAGCAGAGGAGCCCGATTTATGCCCCCGCTGGCTGAGGGTGGGGAGCACGCTCGGGCTCAGCACAGGCCTCCCCGCACGGCCGCCATGTACTCAGGACACTCCCCTGTCCTCCCCTTAACTGCCTGGAAGAGCTCAAATTGAGGACTTTTCCCAGAAAGAGTTATCACCGGAGATGAGTGTCACCCAAGGGGCCGCAATTACAGGGCAGGACAGACGTCTAATGAGCAAACGCCTGCCTTCTGAGGCAGGAGAAACAACGGGGCGTGAGAGGACGGCCGCGCCCCAGGTCCCAGGCCAGCCCCCCGGACGCGCCCCGCCAGGTGAGGGTCCTCAGCTTCACGCGGGAAAGAATTCAGAGTGAGCCACGGCGGAGTGAAGGGAGATGTATTCAGAGAGACACACTCCATGGACAGAGTGCGGGCTGTTTCAGAAGGAAGAGAAAGGCCGTGAGGTGGTGGTGGTAGTTTTTCTGGCTCGGTAACTTCGTACGCTAACAAGTGGGAGGCCTCCCCGCTCCTTCGGGGCAGGGGCTGGGATCCCCGGGCACTGGCCGTCACCCGCTTTTTGACCTTCTGCGGGCAGCCTCGGCGCTGTCGTGGCGCCTGTGGGAGGCCGTTTAGCAGCGGCTGCGTCCAGTGGGCGTGGGACGAAGGTCTGCGGGGAGCTGACGCTTCCGCCGTCTGGGTGCCCGTTGCTGTCACCCTTTAACGGCCGTGCCCGCCCCTTCCCGCCCGGCTCACTTCTTCTCGTCCCGTGAATGACCGCGCTGTCCTTGGAGACCCCGGGTCCCCCCGCCCCATTTCTTGGCTCAGGGTGTCGCATGCGGCTCACTTTTCCTTTCTGTCTCTGAGCCGCTCCCACATGCAGGGCTCCAGTCCTTCCGAACTTAAATTCGATTTTCTCCTGGTAATCTGCCTCCTGTCAGTTTAATTCTCAGCTCAGCCGGAGGAACCCGAAGGGCATAGCGTTCTTTCTCCCTGACGGCGTTAATGCCAAGACACGTCATTTGTGTGTAATTTTGGTTAAAGGCTGCGCGGGACCCTCGGGGAGCGGGACCGCCGGTGGGGGGCGTTCTCGCCTGGCAGCCCTCGGCCGTCAGCGCGCACCTGTGCGGGGCCGCTGTGCTGGGAGGCGGAGAGCAGGCTGGCAGCACCGGTTCCCCCCGGGCAGCTGCCTGCCCGTGGGGAGGAGGCCCGGGCAGGACCAAGCGCCGTGAGGGACGCTGGTTGACATTCACCCGCCCAGTCGTTACGTGTCTGCTGACGACCTGGCACCGGTCAGACCCGCGCCGGGGCTGGAGCAGGCGGCAGGGACGGTCAGAGGGCCTCTGACCCGGCTCTTGTCCGTCCGCCATCCTGTCTGGGAGGCATTTAGCATAACTGAGGCACATTTGAATTTTTAAAGGGCTTATTTGAATAAAATCTGACTCAGTGGGCAGTTCCAACGCAGCTGCTGGCAGGAGCTGAGGCGAGGCTTTTACTGAGAAGACGCAGGAGGAAAGCGAGGACATGATTCGATTGGCTCCAGCCTTCGCGGTCGCCGTGCGGTCTGGGAAGGCCTGGTTGGCTGTGGGTGACTGGCTACCCCTGAGACACTTCCAGGCTGAAATTTGGGTTTGCTTACGTGTGTTGCCAAGACGTTGGAACCGCCTCAGCCTGTCGGCCTCCTCGTTTGATCAACTTAACAGTTGAGGGGAGGGCACAGCTCCGGGGTAGAGCGCGTGCTCAGCGTGCACGAGGGCCTGGGTTCCATCCCCAGCACCTCCATTAGGTACATAAATACCTGGTTACTCTGCCCACCCCCCATTTTTTTTTAATTTCGTGATTCATAATACCATTTAAACCTGGCCACAATATAAGTGTTTGTCAAATGGAGATGGTTCAGTACAGCCTGGGGTTGGCACCGCACTGCTCTTGCAGTGGTATGTTGCCTGCTTTGCAACGTGTGTCGACAGGTGTGGTGCCCCCAGGGTGGACTTCACTCCCTCAGGAGGCACACCCTGCAGGGGGGCTCGGCGGACCTGAGTAGGGCCCCCCCCCCAATCAGTGCGACTGCCATGACGTCAGTAGTTCTTAGAACCCTGGATTGAATAATCTATTTGAAACAGTCCCTTATCTTTGCCTAAAAAGAGAATAGGAGCATTTAGCAGGGCCCATGGCCCACACCCTGAGGGGTGACGCCTGAGGCTTGAACCCGAAGATCCAGGGGCCAGCTTCCATGTAGACTGGGCTTTATTTTGTTAGTTTCGTTTATTTATTATTGTATTATTTAACTTTTATTTTTGGGGAGTAATTCAATTTTATCTGTTTCTAGAGGAGGGACTGGGGACTGAACCCAGGACCTCATGCATTCTAAGCATGTGCTCTACCCCTGAGCTGTCCCCTCCCCCTAGACTGGACTTGAAACAGTGCTCGAACTGGGCCTGGATTCTGGTTGCCTGGATGCCCCCAGGCTGACTGAATTCTCAATATTCTGCGTCCTGAGTTAAGCCTCTGCAAGATGGTAAGCTGACACAGAGCCAGGCTCTCACCTGCTCACAGAACAGACAATGGGACTGTTTTTGTGCTGGTGTGCGCGCATGTGTGTGTGCGTGTGTGTGTGAATTTGGGCTGAGCCTTACTTTCTTGTTCCCGGAGGGCAGTAGCTAACTCTCTGTTACCTCCGACTTTCCTGTACCATGATTTACCAAAAAGAACTTCAGATTTGTACATGTCCAATCTGCTGAAGTCGATCTGGCCCTGGCCCTGGCCCTGTTTAACGATAGTGCAGATTTATACACACTGACGTGAAGATCTCTGCGCTGCGTGCTGTGGTGTCGGTGTGTATGTTATCTATTGCTGTGCGACAAACTACCCCAAACCTTTGTGGCTGAAACCAACCGTAGTCATTTATTATCCGTTACAGTTTCCGTAGGTGGGGAGTTCAGGCAGGCGGGGCGGACACGGCTTATTTCTGCTCCACGTTGTCTGGAGTTGCCCTGGGAGACCAGGAGGCGGGGGCTGGAGCAGTGGTACCCCTTCTACGACCCGGCCTCCGAGCACACACCCCGTCTCTTCCAACTGACTCCACGGGCGGGAAGCCAGTCGCCAAGCCCGGCGCACACTCGGGGGAGGGAACAGGCCCTTCCTCTTAGGCCGAGGAACTCGCAGGAATGGTTTAAAAGCAAAACAGCCGGCAAGAGCAAACGCACAAGGGCACGAGGCATAATCCTGCGCTGGTAAATACATGCCTCTAAGAGGTTTGGAAGAGTCTGTACAAAAGCCTGATGTTTGTTGTCCTTCACGCCATGTGACTTCTCAGCTGCGCAGAGTGTGTGTCCGTTTATGGTCCTGAAACGCAGGGGGCGACTTCTGCTTTCCTCAAACATGAAAAACTATATGTTAAGTCTGCTGTGAACAATTGGAACTATTGTTTGAATATAGACTGAGAAGTGAAGTCCCTCCTCATTTCTGCAGTGATTGGAGATGTTGCCTTTTTACACATTAAAGTCAGGACGCACGTGGTTTCCCGCCAGCTCGCGGCTGTCCTGTCGCGGGTCTGTCCCCTCCAGAGGCGGCGCGGTGTGCGCAGGCGGAGAGCTCCGTCCCGGCTTTGGCATCTGCTCGACGCACCAGACCGCGTCTCTCTGACTTTGCTGGCGTTTCCTTCTGCTTGGAGCGTTCTCCTTTCCCTCTTTCCCAGCCCCCACCAGCCCCCTCCCCAGTCCAGCCCCCGCTCCGGAGCCCGCGCTGCACCTCGGCCCTAGCCCGCACCCCTTGTGTCGCGATGACCGGGTTCTGACCCTCGCCCAGCGCTGGGCAGAGAGCCGGCGTTTACGGAGACATCGCTGAGCAGTGGTCTTACTGCTGCTTTCACGAGTGAGTCCGTCCCTGTTCTGCGTGAAGAAAGTACCAGATGGAAGGGAAACCAGAGCAGCCCCCTTCCCTCTCCCACGACAAACTCAAAGGAGACCTTCGGGGAGATGAGTAAGAGTTCGACTTCCTGTGATTGCTGTGTCTTCGCTGGGAGGCGGCACACTGGAAATAATCAATGCGTTTTGCTATTTCTGTCTCTGGGTCTGTAGATGTAACAGCTGCGATGGCTTTTAGGGGTACTTGGCGTGAACAGGAAGGACATTTATGACCACAGGTAACTAGAAGTCCAGAGGTGGGTGGGTTGCGCAGCTCAGGGAAGCCCTCAGGACCCCAGGGGCTGCTCCCTGTCTCCACTCTGTCACCTTCCTTTCCTGTGGGCACAAAGCACACGGGCTGCACCAGCGCTTGGTGTCCCCGCTGTGCACCAGATACCTGGAGCATGAAGAGGTGCCCCTCACATCTGCCTCTTCGGGGCGAGGAGACTTCCCCCAAGGCCCCCGGCAGGAGTCCCCCAACCTCAGGGCCAGGGTGTGTCCCCACCTGCCCCCCAGAACCAGCTACTAACAAAGGGGTGGGATTACTCTGCGACCAAAGAGGCCTCCTCCTCAAGCCGGAGGGTCCCCTTCACCCAAGGACAAGAATGTCTGGGGGCGGCTTTGGGGAGGTGCCTGCTTCTCATGACAGCTCCCTCAGGAAGGGAGGCTGGGAGGGGGTCCCGGACAGCTCATGAACTTGGCTGTTTTGGGGTTGCAGATAAGCACATGTTTAGTAAAGGGTGATGGCTGCAGTAATAACAGTGACAACTCTTGAGGTCTCGTCATTTCCTGGGGTGCATTTCACGTGTCCTGTGCCAAGCTCATTAAATGTACTACCGTGGTTAATTCTCATAACTCTTTTCTATCTTTTAATGCCAATTTGATTTTTCCATCTTCCCAAAGCATACTCGGAAGTTTCACGGAAAGAGTGAATGTTGAAAAGCGGTTTGAAGGAGGAAAGGAAGAGGGGGCCGTGGCCGCAGCAGATGTCCTGGGTGATGGTCCCAGCGAGCGACCAGGTGGGGCCAGCAGAAGGCTTGGGGGTCACGGGTGACAAGGATCTCGGTTCAGGGAAGGGGTCACGGGGTAGTTGGCGGGTCTTGAAGGTCCCACTGGGGACTGAAATGTGATAGAAGAGCTGTTTTTGAGGCAAGGTGCTCAGATCCTCAAAGCATTAGCTAGAGCCAGACTGTGATAAACAAACTCATGCCAGGTCATCTCCTGTTAGTGACTTAGGCCACCCATGGTTTGGACACACCGGCTGCCAAAGACTAGAGTGCAAAGGCAGTAACCTTCAAACCTTCAAACACAGTAACCAACGGAGGGGCCGGAGCAGCGAGCCCTCTTGTGAGCTCCAGGGCCCCGTGCCGAGGCCACTGGCACCTTCCTACTTACACAGCCCTGCCAGCCCCTGGAATGTGACACAAAGCAAAGGCAGCTGCTATTCAATATTTCCAAATGGAGGTGGGGAAAATAAACAGAAATAGCAAACAGGGGAGGATGGAGGAGAGAGAGATACCGTGGAAGGACGTGGTCTCCCAGGTCAGAACATCCAAATCCCAGTTTGGAACAGCAAGTGGGTTCCTGAGCGCTGGGATTCTCCGGTTCCCAGGCCTCAACCAAGCTGGACCGTCACAAAGCAACAACTCAAAGAGCAGTTTGAGATCTGCAGTGGGCTACACTGTGTGTCTTGGAAAACCAGGTGTGTGGACTTCTCCTCCTCCCTCCCCGTTCTTAGAACCTTTGGGGGGGGGGGTGTTGCAGCCCAGCGGCTGCCTGCTGGGTGCTGGGTGTGGGCCGCGGGCAACACTGATTCACTCCCCGTTCAATCCTGGAGCGTTTACTGGCCGTCTGCCCGAGACACCTATTCGTCTATGTAGCATTGATCGCAAGACTCAGGAATGCCTTTTTTAAAAGTTATAATAATATAATATAAAAGGCAGATAATACTACTACTTCACAGACTGTTGTGGGTAGTATTGTAGTATTATATTATAACTAATATAATATGTATTATATATTATAATCTATGGAAATGGCTTACACAGTGTCTGACATGTGATACATGCTAAAAAATGGTAATGACTATTTTGTGTTTCCTAAACATTTATTTCAGGGGTTATAAAATGCACACGCTGATCTTTTCCTTTTGATGCCATCTGTCTCACAGAAGAACATTTCACCTAGATTAGTTCACCAGGGGAGACTTGTGGCTAATTCCACAGCTCGTTTTGTTTTTAATTTTTTGCGGCACATAGTTAACATGAAATTGTTGCAGAAAAGTGTGATACAGCTCGGTGTTACAGCTCAGTTGTGGCAGCAGCCTGGATCCGGGCGAGAGACCAAGCAGCACTGGGAGAGCAGCAGAACTCAGGTTTATTACACCAGCAAGCCCAAACGAGTTAACACTCCACGCTCTGAACCCCATCTGTAAGGTTACACAGGCTTTTATAGGCTGCCAGTTTACACTTTGCAACATCATATGCAAATAAGTATAACAAAAGTTGGCTAATTAGGAACAAGCTTAGTAGAAATGGACCAATCAGGAGGGAGAGAAATAACCAATCAAAAGTGAAGGAAATGGGCCAATCAGGAGTGAGAGAAATAACCAATTAGGAGTGAGCTCCATGCAAATGAAGTACTACAAATGGGCCAATCAGGAGTGAGCTCAGGGAACCAATAGAATTTTAGGGTAAGTAAGCCAGTTCAGGGGCAGAAAGTGAGATAGAGCCGCTGGGCCAGGGAACTGGATGGTGCTGGCAGGGGAGTAGTGGCCCTGCCTGGGGGTCCTGCCGGTCTTTTTTATGGGGCTTCCCGCCTCAAAATAACAATGTATCACAATTGCAATATGTAAAAACACTGCTTTGGTGCTCTGTCCGCTGCTCCAGGAACAAATTCTGGGACATTTCTGTCAGGCCTCAGCAGGGTAAGTCCTTTCATTGGGCGCCCCGACTTCAGTCGTTAAAGTTTCCATATTTTAGCCAAAAACAAGATGGCACCTGAGGGACTAGAGATTTAAAGAAGGTGACAGTGACAGGGACTCGTTTCATGTAGACAGCGGGGCAAACGAGGGAAAGGACCCGTTCCCAGGAGACACAGAGCGCCGAGTCGATTGGTCCCCAAGGAAGGGCACCGAGCCCCGGGGCGTCGCAGGGCTCCCCGTCACCCGACAGGAGCCCCTCCAGCACTAAGCGTGTCTGCACGGTAACTGCAGGGAGGGCTGACTCACGGGCCTGAAGTGGGACTTTGGCAGCGGCTTCCTCGCGGCCGTCGCTGTGAAAGGCCTCCTTTATGGTCGTGTTCCCAGCGCCTGTCGCGCAGCTTCCTGGGCAGAGGCTTGCAGCTCGCCCCCGGAGGGGACAAGGAAGACGGCTCTCAGGCCAGGCGCAGAGCACCAGGCAGGGGCACAGAAGCGCGTGGACCCGGCCTCGGCCCCCCCCCCCCCCGCCCCCGGATCTGCTCTGGGGAGCTCAGCACGAAAGCCAGCACACACCCGCGGTCCTTCTTCCTCGTGGTCGGGTCAGAGTCGTCCCGTGAAGGGCGCTTCCCCGAACAGACTGCTCTGCTGAGCCCACAGGGGACGCACAGGAACAGGTGCGGCCCTGCCCTCCGGGCCCTTGTTCTGCGGGCAAGAGACAGACGACAAACACACACAGAAAGAGTAAGGGTGGCCCCACGTTACAGGAGAGCAGGGGAGGGCCGCCTCGTGTCAGCCGACGGCCGCTCACCCAGGCACGGCTTCCCCGGACTCAGGTGCTGCCGGACACTGACCCTCAGGAAGGCCGGCTGGGAGTGGGGTGGAGCACGTCTCTGCTTATTTGGGCTTTTCAATGTGGTTTGAGATGTTCTCTTTCTACTTTGGTCGTACCTGTTGGTATTCTTATCGGTAGGATTAGGGGCCCTTTTATTGTCTTTACACTTTTTTCTGTTTAGAAATCGTGTATAAACATTACTTTGCGATACGAGACAAAAAGATCACAAGTGCTGGTGAGGATGTGGAGAAATCGGGGCTCTTGGACCTTGCTGGTGGGAGTGGAAGATGGTGAAGCCACTTACAGTTACGGAGTTCCTCAGAATGGTCGACACGGTGCTACCACGCGACCCAGAAGGTCGGCTCCTAGGTGTAACGCCAAGAGCAGAAAGCGCGGGTCCACACGAGAACGTGCACGTGAATTCACAGCCGCGGTGTTTTCATGGAAGTGGAGCTGATTACTTAGTTGTGGGTGGGCAGCTAGTAACCCTGTTGTATGTACGTGTTCTTTCCCATTGCAGGTTATTACAGGACACTGAACATACTTCCTGGTGCTCCACAGCGGGTCCTTGTTTATCTATTTTATATATCATGGTGTGTACAAGTTAAACCCAAATTCCTCATTTATTCCTCCCTCCCACCCCTTCCGCCTTTGGTAACCATTTGTTTTCTGTCTGTGGGTCCGTTTCTGGTTCAGAGCAGCATTCGTCTTAATAACAAAAGGCAGAAACCACCCACATGCCCATTGGCTGATAAATGGACACAAATGCAACAATGGACCGTTTCCCGCTGTAAGGAGGACTGAAGTGCAGACTCCGTACACAATGAAAATGAACCTCAAAAACATTATGCAGTGAAAACGGGAGTCACGAAGGCCACACGAATTAAATGACTTCATTCACTTATTCATTTATTATATGACGTAGACAAATTTGTGACTGTCCGGGGCTGGGGGGTTGCAAATAGGGAGTGACTTCTAATGGGGTTTCTTGGAGGATGGTGAAAATGTCCTAAAGTCGAGTGGCAGTTGCACAATTATGAATTTACTGGAAACCGCTCAGGTTTCACTTTAAATGCGTGAATTACCCGCAATGTAAGTTATGCCTAAATAAAGCTGTTCGGCTAGGCCAGCCAAGGCCGCTTTCTGAAGGGCCAGTGTTGCAGCTGCTACTGGCTGGTGAGCTTTCTTCGTGGCAGTTGTATTCCTTAGTTAAGTACTTTTCCCCCAGGGGAGACGTGAGCTGTGGTGTTTTAACAGGAACTCTAACGTCTGGGTTTCGTGACGGTCAAATGATAGACATTTGTTTGTTGGGGGCCTGGTTTCTGATGAAGGGACAGTCTGTGGTTATGGTGAAGCTTTTCCTTTCCTGGCAGCCCCAGGAGTCAGGCGGGAGGGGGGCTGCTGGCAGAGGCGGGCGGCCTGCCGGCCTTAAAATGCCTGCCTGGTCAGGAGCGAGAATCTGGTTAGAAGCCAGCCAGTTGTCCTCTGGGATTTTCTGGGCTCCTTGAAAGCTGGTTAAATTGGGTCAGAGCTTGGTGTCGTCACCCAGCAGTTCCCTGAGCTCCTGGTCTGGGCCAGGCCCTTTGTCCTACACAAGGACAAGGGAACTCCCAGGATGAAAGTCTGGCTTTGCCGAGGTCTGGGAGGCGCAGCCGGCCGTGAAGGCGGCTGTCACAGGTACCAGACCCCCAGCCACCACCCCCTCCATCTCAGGGCCGCTTCCGGGCTGTGGCTTTGCCACGGTGAGGTGTCTGGCAGACAGGTCCCTGGGTCTCTGTCCCCAGGTTGGTGCTTCTCCCCGCCCCACCCCACCCCGTGTCCCTAACGTTTGCCCCACAGATCGCAATACAGCCAAGTAACCCCCAGGGGAAGAAAGCAGGTGCTTTATTGGAAGAATAACCTCACAGGTATGTTTGACACATTCTGACAGCCTTCAGAGGGCAGTGCTCCTGTACTGACCAGGGACCAGGCTCAGAGCAAGAACGCTTTGCCCACTTGGAGAAGTAGCCGTTACGCTCCAACCCTTCTCCTCCAACGAGACTAAGGGACAAAACCTGGCAGGTGTACCCAATATCCCTGAAGCCTGTTCTGGACTGACCGTAAAGCAGCCCTCTGTCTGCTGCTCTGTCCTCCAGAGGTGACAGCCTTCGCCTGGTTCGGCCGTTGCTGGGCGACTTGGGAGCCCTGGGGGAGGCGATTTACTTCTCTGTGGCCTCATCTTCAGTCTTTCACGTCAGCAAGGATGGAAGGAGCACTGCTTCTTTGGGAAAAGTGAGAGGAGGCTGGTGAGTAGCAGGACTGCCTAATTTCCGCTCCCCCCGGCCTGTGGCTGTTACAGCAAAAGCTTGCTCAGACTTTCATTAAACAAAAGCTAGTCAGAAAGTCCACAAATGGCAAATGCTGGGGAGGGTGTGGAGAACAGGGAACCCTCCTCCACTGCTGGTGGGAATGCAGTTTGGTGCAGCCACTATGGAAAACAGTATGGAGATTCCTGAAAAAACTAAAAATGGACTTACCCTGTGATCCACAATCCCACTCCTGTGCATGTATCTGGGGAAAACTCGAATTTGAAAAGATGCACCCAGTGTTCACAGCAGCACTATTTACAACAGTCAACACATGGAAGCAACTTAAATGTCCACTGACAGATGAATGGAAGTTGTGGTATATTAATACAATGGAATACTATTCAGCCATAAAAAAGAATCTTAAAATGCCATTTGCAGCAGTATGGATGGACCTGGAGATTGTTATTCTAAGTGAAGGAAGCCAGAATGAGAAAGAAAAATACCATGTGACATCACTTATACGTGGAATATAAAAAAAGATACAAGTGAACTTATTTACAAAACAGACTCACAAGACATAGAAAACAAACTTATGGTTACCAGAGGGCTAAGGGGGTGGGAAGGGATAAATTGGGAGTTTAAGATGTGCAGATACTGACTGGTATACATAAAACAAACATATTCATACTGTAGAGCACAAGAAGTGCATTCAGTATCTTGTAGTAACCCACAGTAACATGAGAAGGTATATATGTATGTACATGTGTGACTGAAGCAGTGTGCTGAACACCAGAAATTCACACATTGTAAACTGACTGTCAAAAAGTATAAAAATTAAGTAAAAATAAACAAAAGCTAGTCTTTAGCTTTCAGGAGGCAGAAGTGTGCTGTCGTGGAGACACAAGAGCACATCTGCAGCTCCCGGCATGGAGGTTCTGAGCAAGGAATCAGGGAAGTTGCATTTCCCAGGGAAAGCCAGGAAGCAGGACCAACGGGAGATGGGATTAAGAATGTTCTAAGAGCCAAAAGTGCAGAGACAGAAAGGTAGAGACAATTTAGTCCTTATTTCAGGAGGGAGAAGGTTGGGTCTGCAGAGGTTAGATGTTGGGCTGACAGTCACACCAGACCCTGGTCTGAACATTCTAGGTGGAGGTGGAGGTGGCAGGGGCTGGCTTCTACTAAAAACAGTAGGATTCCTCCTGAATGGCCACTGATCTCGGGTGCAGCTTGTGGTTTCCTGTTCCTCCTGTGCCCAGGCCCCGTGAGTAACTTCCCTGCTGGAGGCTGAAATAGTCTTCTAATGTCACCCCCTGATGTGAGGGGTGGTTACTTCATCAAACACGAAGACCCCGTAAAGCATTTCCACACATGGGGCCGACGTCAAGCTGCCATTTCCAGCCTCCTCCAGCCCCCCGCCCACTCCCCTCCCTGGGAAGAGAGGACACCCGTCCCCGGAGCTTGGCCAGGACTGTGAGTTACTAGAGTCCTTTGCCTGGAATGTTCACCTTGGGACGTCACCCCACGCCTACGTCCCATTTCTCTGCTAGTCTTAAGAGCTACACAACTAGGAAGTGACTCTGGTTCTGGCTCGAAACAGCAGCTCTTCTGATCACGCCATTTCCAGCTGGTCATCCATGATCAGATACCTCTTTTTGGCTTTGTTCTGGACGTTAGTTTCTGAAGTGTGATGCTTGGAATAGAAAGATCAGGACCACACGAGAAATGCTGAGAAACCAAGCCCCCGAGCCTCAGCCCAGAGCCACTGCATCAGAAGCCCCGGGCGGGGCCGGCAGGCTGCTTCCTCAGCCTCCTTCGGCCCTGCCGCCCACCGGAGCCCGAGGACCGGCGTCGGGAAGACGCGTGAGGAGCTGCAGGCGAACTCTGCCCGAGCGGTTCCTCTCGTGGGAGAGTTTTGCTCGCTGCCCCTCAGGAGCGCGCCGGGATCTCTGCTAAGTCTGAGACCTTTAGTTCTTGTCGATTCTGCTTGAAGTTGTTAATTCACTGACTAGGAAATTCTACTGAAGTGTTTTTCTATTAAGATGGAAGGGCTGGAGAAAATAGGGTATCTTTTTTTATTCTCAGATAAAAAAGAAAATGACTTCCAGGCTGGAAAAAGGAGATGCCGACGGGTGAGCTCAAGAAATTGCTCTTTACCTTTCCAATGAGAAGCGGGCACAGGCCATGAGTGCAAAGGGTTTTATTGACACGCTTGGTCCCAGTAACTCATCTCCACTTCCTGATGGCCAAGCAGGACGCGGACAGGGCCCCTAAGGCGGCTCCGACGATCACGGTTCCAGAGAGGCCAGCCACCCACAGCGCGCGGGCGTCCACCGGAGACCCTGCGGGGGAAGGCGGGCTAGTGCGGGTGAAGCCAGGTGCCTCCGGGCCTGGTGGAGGCTGCCAGTCGCGAGCTACTGGGGAGAAAGCTGGACAGGCCCTTTGAGGTTCCCGTCGACCAGATCAGCAAGGGGCAAGCCAGGGTGAGGAAGCAGCTGCGGCTTGGCCAGTGGTTCAGGTACAGGACCGGAGGTGGGTCCCCTTCCACTCACCTGAGTATTTCCTGAGCTCCTCTGCAGGGTCCCGAGTAGCCTGGAGCAGGATCATGGGGCCCTCGCTGGAAATGCGGGCCGTGCTGTTCTGAAGGGGGCCCTCTGAGCGCCTTCTCCCTGTTGGAGAGACGGGGCAGGGATCCGGCAGAAGCCGTGCGCGTGGTGGGCGTGGTCAGGAACGCGTCCGAAGTGGGGCCGGGTCCCCGGTACGCGTGGCTCCGCTCCTGCCTCAGTGCCTCATACAAACGCGCCGCTCAGGGGAGCGCCGTTGCCTCGGGTTCACCAGAGAAGCTAGACTGTCCCCAGCGGTCACCCCTCCTGACGGAGGTGGGGGCACAGCGGCACTTGATCCTGACGCCCCGCGACGCGAGGGAGACCGGGAGGGCGGGGACAGCCGCGCTCCCGCCGTCTCTAGTGCCGGCTGTCGGGCCTCGCAGAGCTCCCAGTGTGCGTCTTAGACTGGACGGGAGGGCCGCACGAGAAACAGGCGTGGCTCGGGGAGGACCAGGGCCCACGTGTGTGAGTGCCTATGTGTCACTGGAGTAGCCAGCATGTAATGACAGTTATGAGAAATACTATGTTTTTCTTTTTCTTTCTTTTTTTTTTTTTTTTTTTTTTTTTTGCCAGAAGGACTTAAAGCTTCAGGGGGTCCTGAATCTGGTTCAGGGGCTGGGTAGGTGTTAGTGGATCTGGCGGAAGTGCACACGCTGGGCGCACCGACCCTGACCAGCGAGAGCGCACACTCGGGCTGCAGCCGTGCTCCACCTGCAGGCGTGGCCAGACCTGCCTTCCAGCAGACTTGAAGTCAGTCTGTGTCTGGCTAGACCAGAAGTGTTTTACTAGACTGAGCCACGGACAGGCCACGAACCAGTCTGCCTCCTGCCTCAGGTCAGGATTCACATGGAAGGAAGCTAAGGCTGAGAGCTAAGAATTTAGAGCCTACACTTAGAGGGCCTGGGAGTCTCCGCATTGTCAGTGCTTTAAAGGGGCCCCGTTAGTAATTCGAGCCTTCCGTTTGATTCGTTTGCCCACAGGCTGCAGGCTAGCCCCGGGCCTCCCCTCCACACAGACCTGTCCTCCAGTGTAGACGGCCTGGGTACTCACGCCTGGCAGCGGGACAGGTTACCCGGCAGGGTGCCGCCCCAGCGGGCTGGCAGACGGCGGCGCTGCAGTGCAGGTACACCTGGGGGAACAGAACTGGGGTCGCGGTGTGGCCCCGCCCCAGAGGGAGAGGCTCCAAACCTGCTTCATCTCCCCCAGGAAGAAGCTGAGGAAGTTATCGGAAGACTGATGAATGAAGCTGATCTCACAGAAGCCCCGGGACACTAGGGCTAGTTGACAAGCGCCACTCGCGCCACTGGCATCGAGAGCCGCTCGGAGCAGCACCCACAGCCCAGCTCTGCGGGAGCACCCTGGCTGAGGGGGCAGCGTGGGAACAGTTGAGCTGGGGGCCGGGGGGGGGGCATACCGGTCCCTTGAGCGCCTGCTTCGACACCGAGTCCACAAAGCTGAAGGTGGAGATGCTGAAACGCTGGTGGTGGGAGGGGAGCGGCAGGCCCGGGGCCTCCCGCACGGGGACCAGTCTGGTCCGGTAATTGTCTCCCGCGTAGGGGCATCTGAGCAAAGACACCGGCCATCAGGGGGGCTTCCTGGAGGGGCCGCGAGCGGGCTCAGGGCGGCACTTACCCCTTCACCAGCAGGGGCCATTGGGGCTGGAGCAGGGCGCTCGCGCCGGGGGTGGCCCAGCACTGCTGCAGGCGCAGCCCGAGGGAGGGGTCCGCCCTGCCGCGGAGCGAGACCTCCACGTGTATGGGGTCCCGGAGCAGCTTCACCACCGGGTAGTCACCGGCTGCGTAGTAGGAGCCGTAGTGCGAGTCTGCAGGGGCCATGACACGGGGGAGGCTGGGCACCGGGCCGCCCGGGACAGACCGTCGCCCTGTGAACACCTCGGGCAAGCTTCCTGTTACAGAGGGGCGTCTTCCTGCCCCGAAAAGTGACAGGACTTCCCCTCCCAAAGGGCCTCACCTTTGGCGATCCGAAGTTCCATAGTGAGGGGTCCGGGCTGGGCCTCGGGCAGCGGGGGCGGGAGGGTGAGGACCTGGATGCTCGCAGGGAAAGCGCTGCTGCTCACGGAGTAGCTGCAGCCGACGCGGAGCCTGGCGGGGAAAACGGGACACTGGCCGGAGAGCTCGTGGGGCGGGGGGCACCTCTCTACAAGAGCTTGTGTGGGGGGCACCTCTCTGCAGGGGTGAGGGGCTGCTGCGGCTGCGCGCTGGGCGAGTTAGAGCCAGGTTGGGGGTGGTTCCGGCCTTGTGAGAGCCGTGTTCATGGACCTGATCTGCAGACTGGACTTCCCAGCACTCGGGAGCTGGGCAGAGCCGCACAGGCACGAGACATGGTGCGGGGGAGGGGGAGGCACCGACAGGAAGGTGCCGCAGGCACTGGGATCCAGAGGAGGCTGGAGAGGAGTGACGGGGAGGTCGGGGGAGAGGACAGAACAGTGTGGAGGCAGGAGGAGTCTGAGGTCCTCTGAAGACACTGGAGGGACAGTCTAGGGGACAGTGGGTGAAGGACTGAGAACGTTGGACCAGATGGGGCTGGAGAAGCAGAAGCTGCCTGGTGCAGGGCCCCGAGGTTATGCTCAGGATGTTACCTTGAAGCTACGGGAAACCAGATAAGGAGCTCTCTGTGCTCTCTGATGTAAGAGTTTTTTTAAAAAAAAAATTTAAGTTTACTTTTATCATTTGAGGGGATAATTAGGTTTTTGTTTAGCTTTTCCTCTCAGCGGAGGGACTGGGGATGGAACCCAGGGCCTCGTGCGTGCTGAGCACGCGCTCTGCCACCGAGCTGTCCCTCCCCCTGGTCTAGGGTTTTAAAGGGATCCTTTTTGCTGCAGCTTAGACAGTGGAGGCCAAAATGAGAAACAGGAGAGCCGGTCAGATGAACCAGAGGTCCAGGCGAGTCTGAGGCTGGGATCAAGTCGGTGTCAGGGCTACAGATCCAATGACGGTCAGCGAGACCGGACAGCCAAGGCCGCAGTCTCCCGCACGAGGCGGCATTTTCGGGGGCTCGCCCTAGAGCTCCCGCTTCGTGGGGGAAGGGAAGTCAGGCGTCCTGGCCAAGCAGGGTCGGGTTAACTGAGCCCTTTACCTGAAGACACTGTCTCGGGTGATAGAACCCTGGCTCCAAGTTCGCACATCCCTGGTGGCCACCAGCTCGTTCTCATACACCGCTTGGTTTCCGGTGACCTGCAGGGGCAGGCGAGGGCGGCCGTCACCCCACAGCCCGGTGCTGCCGCCGCCTCTGGAGCTCGCTCTGGCCCAGCCTCACCCGGCCACCCAGATGCCCTCTGATGCTGCACAAATGCTGCAGCGTGAACGGAGCCACAGGCAGGGCCTCCCCTAACCAGGAAAGTGGTCACTGCACCTTGCTTTCAGGACAGAGGGACAGCAAGGGGCTCCGAGTGCTCAGATGAGGCGGCCAGAAACACCAGCCACCTCCATGGACCTCCCTGCTTGTGTCCCAGGGGGGCAGCAGGGACATGTTAGTTGCTCTGCAGCCCGGTCAGAGGCCAGCCCCACGCGGGGGCACAGGCGTGATGGCCTGGCTGCAGGCCCAGAGAGGGAGGCCATCCCTTCCTCTGGGATGAGGAGACTGTCTGACCCAACCCAGCTGCCGTCCGTGTGACCTGCAGGGCTGAGATCCCCGACCTCCCCTGGTCCCGGGCATCCCTGCCCGACGTTGAGTCAGACCAGGGCCCGCAGCCAGCCCACTCACCTGCTTGGTGGTGCCACAGGCAGTGACGGGGAACTGGAACAGGACAAAGGTGTGTGTCACCATCACGGGTTCACACTCGCTGTCATTCCTGAAGGCCAAGTGCACAGAATTCAAGAGCAGCGGGGGCGAGGTCACATTCCGAGACACGGCGATGGAGAAGTGGCCGTCCTGGGTACAGTGTGAGGTCACTGAAACACCAGAGCAGTGGTGCTAAAGGCAGGTGGCCTCTCGTTACGGGGCTGGCTAGACAAGGCCTAACAGTTAGGCCAGTGACTTCTACCTCGCCCCAGCCTCCTAGAGAAGCTGGCAGCCCTGCTGGTGACCTAGCGACCTGGATGCAGTTCAGCCACCCAGGCCTCGCCAAGGCTCTGCATGAGCGCCGGAGTCTGAGTCCTGCACCCAGCACAGCACGGAGCCTCCCCACAGCCTCCCCTGAGGCCGGGAGGAGCAGAACCTGCCTGCTTCACTCATCAGCCAGGACTGGAGGGGAGGGTGGCAGCTGCTGTTTAATGAGCATCACTTTACACGAGAAAAACTTGGGAGGGTGATTTGGAACAAACAGGCTTTTGAAATAAAGCTCTCTAGACAGACTGTCGGCCACCAGAGGGGCTGTTTCTTGGGAACTGGTTAAATTCCTGTTAATTAACATCTTGCCCATCGACTTGGCTTCTTGGGTTCATTGACTGGGACTTGCTTTGCGTGGGATTCTGGAGTGGATGATGGAAGGCCGTAGAAAGCTCCGTCTCTCGGGGCCCAGTGTACCAGGATGCATGCTTGTACCTCAGCCTCTGGTCCCCTTCAGTGTCTGCCTTCTGCGGGGTGCAGACCACCCTCCTTTGGGTGAGTGCAGGTAACGGGCACTTGTCCTCAGCTGATCTCAAACACGCGGGGGCTCACCTGTGTTTCCGTAGTAACAGGGATTTTCCTCCTCAGCGTCGTAGCAGCATCCCAGCCGCTCGCAGTCTCCTCGGGTGCTGGGCGAGGGAGCGCACGGCAGCCTGTCCCACGCTGGGATGGAGTCACAGACGCCAGCGTTAGGGACGTCTCGGGCTGGATTTGGAAGGGGAGAGTAACTCAAGCCAGGTAACAAGTCTGGCTTTTAAAGAGACCACTTTGTTACAAAGCATTAACTCTGAATTCCCACATGTATCCAGTGCCTGGGGTCGACACGCACTAGAGGGCAAGTGTCCACCAGAAAAGTCAGCCTTAAGTCACCTTATGAGGGTCCCCTGAACTGAGTCGTTCTGAAGAAGGAAATACAAACAAGACTGGTAGAAGTGAGGAGCAGTGAGGCCCTTTCCTCTTTTACTCAAAGAATTCTCCTCCTGGGCTTGGGGCGACCCCTCTTGGCGCCCGTGAGTGGTGTGGGCGCCACTTCGCGATGCCCTGTGTTCTGGTTCTGCAGCTGGGGCGGGGTGGGGGGGGGCAGGGTCGGCGGTTCATCAGCCTCACCCTCGGGCCGGCGGCTCCGGGGGCGGGGAGCCAGGTCCGCGGGGACAGCCGGCATCTGATTCCCGTTAATGCCCCGGTTAAGGGGTCAAGCAGCCCCAGCTGCAGGGCCTGAGCCCTGGCCTCAGCGCCCGGTCTGCTTCTCCCGGGCATTTGTCTCCAGGCACTGTCAGCCTCCTCCCCCACCTTGGAGGGAAGCTCCGGTCCTGGGGGCAGAGCCAGGAGGGGTGCGCGGTCGGCCCCCCGGCGGGTGGGGGCGCAGGTCAGGCTCGCAGCCGGGTGTCCCGGGTGCCCCCCTGGGGAGGCGAGGGGCGGACGACGGCCCCCTCGGGCGCCGGCGTCACTGCAGGGCGGGAGAGGGCATCCTCCGGGCAGGGGCCTCCGCCTGCCTTACCCGGGAGAGCCACAGGGCACTTGAACAGCTGTGTCTTGGTCACCACCCTGCGCCCGGCCGCATCCGCTTCTTCCACTCCAACCGGCATGACGTAGTGTGTGTCCTGGAGAGACAGGCCCGGGTCAGCCGGCCGGGGCTCGGGCCCGCGCCCCCCGCGGGCCGGGGACTCACCCACTGGGTGACGTAGCAGCCGCCGTAGGCCGCCTCCACCAGCACGGAGCTGCCGGGGCCCGTGCCGACCCGGGTGCCGCAGTCAGAGTCATTCCGCAGCCTGTGCAGCAGCCCGCGCTGGTCTGCGGTTGGGAGCGGGAAACACCGAAGGTCAGACTCTGTGGTCCCCAGGCTGCCCCTCAGGACGGCCAGCTTTGCCTTGGCGCCGGGGTCAGCGCCAGGTAAGGGCAGGAAAGGAGGGGAATCGGGTTCAGAAGCCAAGCTGCGTCTCGGAAGGTTCCTTCTAGGGAGAGAGGCTGCAGGGTTCAGCAGAGGTTCCCGGGGGAGGGCAGCTGGCGGGCCGTTTCAGGCGGCCCGGGAGCCAGGCCAGGGCTGGCTACAGTCGCTTACCCCAAGCTACCAGGGCGGGAGGAGCGGCCGCCTCCAGGCTCAAGTTCCCTGTGAACAGGAAGCCCTCGGGCCCACAGTGGGGGGCACCAGGGTCACCGGGCCCCCTGGGCTCAGGCTGGCCGCTCAGAGCCAGGGACAGCGGGAGGCAGAGCCAGACGGACTGCAGCCACCGCATGACGCGGCTGGAAGCCTGCACCTCCTTCCCGAGAGCCTGCGGGCCTGCGCTCGGCGTCCTTATATACACAGAACTGGCTTCAGGTGCAGTTGGGTGGCCGCAGGTGGGCCTCCTCCCGGAGGTGACTCCTCAGCTCCGGCCACTTGAGGCACAGCTGCAGCCCTCAAACACCGCAGGTGGGCGGGGAGGATGCGGCGTCTCAGCTGAGAGAGGCTTCCTCAGGGTGGCTGAGGGCAGTACTTTACCAGCTCACCCAGCAGGGGCAGTTACTACCTCTCGGAATCTCAGTTTTCTCATCTGTAAACTGGGAAGGGTCTCTCCCGGCAGGAGAGACGAGGTGAGACACTGAGTGTCTGGCCCGGGGCTTCACCAAGAAAAGGGACTCAGTCAACATCGTCGGGGCCTTCAAGGACCCTTGTCACCGTCTCCACTGGCCCTAAGCTTTGGAGAGAAGTCCCTGCACCTTTGGAGCCTGGCTTGAAACCCCAGAAAAATTTAAACCTGATTCTTGAGAAAAGCTGCCTAGAAAGTTTCCCTGGTCCTAAAGGAGAATTCCACCACAGGGGTCTTTTCTTGACAGATTCCAAAGCTTTTATTTTCCACAGCTGTCCTACTGGGTCCCCATTAGAGGACACAGGTCAACGGCTGGATTCTGAGATGAACCCCTCAAGCTAATTCTGCCTCTTGTGGACAGTGGGAAATCTCTTATCATTCACCTGTGTTTCTGTCCTTGTTTGCTTGCTTTCCACATTTTTGTGGAAAATGGGTCTCTTTACAAGATGTGATTGACGTGTGCTGGCAGCTGTTCAGTTAAGGTCACGGTGCCGGGTTCCGGGGCTTCTCAGAGGTTCAGGAGTGACGTGTGCACTCCTCACTGGTGATGTGACAGCGTGGAAACTAGCTTCCGGGGTCTCCCACAGTGTCCCCTTACCTCCGCTCCCAGGGACCTTGCAAAGTTTTACTACATAAAATTCTCCAGAACTGCTGGAAGCGGCTGCAAGGACAAATTGAGGTAACAGCTGGAGAAAGACCGCTCACAAATCAGAGATGCAAATTGGCCCCGGCAGCGGGTAATGAGCGACTCCCATCTGCATCAGAGACTGGGGCCATGCCTGCTACCGCCCCACGCGCTGACGCAGCTGGAGCAAGGCTCAGCCAGGGATGAATCACACAGTCTATTAAAAATGTCATTAGTGAAAAATTAATATTGCAAAGCATTTGAGAAGGGCCGGAGCAATCATCTCAGTTTAATAACAGAGGACAGTTCTCATAAACACCCTTTATTTTTTCCCAGAGCAGAAATGAGGGACAGGCCAGGATTATCTGATCTCACCCCTCTCTTTCCAAACTGCAGACTGAAACTGTTGATCATTTCCTCCTTCCTGAACTGGGTGGCGCTGTCAGCCTGCATGGGACGGGTCGTGCTTTTCCCTTTACTGGAGACTGCAGAAGACTCCTGGCTTTTGGGGTGAAGGAATTGCTTCTCATTGGTTGAAAAGTATGAGCTTTGAAGATGGATTTTTAGGAAGGCTTTAGCTTCCAGGAAACACCGAGCTGTGTTTATACATCCTCCCCCTTGCTTTGAGGGAGAAAGAAAGGATTCTGATGCTCCAGCTTACCAGCAAAGGCCTCAGGACTTGAGGGGCCCCTCCAAAGACACCTCAGGGTGGCCCTTGGAACTGCAGACCTTCAGGGAAATGGTCGCACCGACCTGCCTTAAACCCCCTCCTTGATTAAGCCTCTGTTACAGACCGCAGTTGTACTGGGAATTGAACAGAGTAATAATAACACTCGAAAGGAGCAAACCTGGAATTTTAAACAGTAAGTGACTGAGGACACCTTGTGCAGAGAGGCAGGTCGCCCCACCCTCGGAGGGGCGGCTGCCAGACGCCACGGGCACCTGGGTTGGTTCTTAATCATGGACCGAGAGCCCCGGGAGGCATTTTGCCTTGTTTACTGCCCAGGGCCAGCAGCTGGAGCAGAGACTGGCCCACAGCTGGCACTCATGGGAGGGCCGATGAACGAAGGAATCAAAGCATGAACGAGCAGACTTCAGTGAGGGTTACCAGGCTGAGCACATAAATACACGGCATGCTTAGGAAATCTGAATTTTCAATAAGCAATGAGTATCCAGTCACCTGCAGATGGACATTTAGGCTGTTTCCATGTCTTGGCTACTGTAAATAGTGCTGCTCTGATGTGGTATATTTATATAATAGAATATCACTCAGCCATAAAAAAAGAATGAAATAGTACCATTTGCAGCAACGTGGATGGACCTGGAGATCATAAGTCTAAGTGAAGTCAGCCAGAAAGAGAAAGAAAAATACCACATGGTATCACTTATATGTGGAATCTAAAAAAAAGACACAAGTGAACTTATTTACAAAACAGAAACAGACTCACAGACACAGAGAACAAACTCACGGTTACTGGGGGGAAGGGGTAAACTGAGTTTGAGACGTGCAGATACTGACTACTAGGTATAATATAAACACATTCATACTATAGAGCACAGGGAAGAACGTTCACTATCTTGTAGTGACCCATAATAATATGAGAAGGCATGTATGTGTGTTCTTGTGTGACTGAAACAGTGTGCTGCACACTAGAAACTGACACAACATTGCAAACTGACCAGACTTCAATAAAAAAAAGAAAGATAAAAAAGGAAGCAATGGGTAATTTTTTAGTGTAAATGTGTCTAAACATTGCATGGACATACTGATACTAAAAGTCCACTGTTGATCTGAGATTCAAGCTCAGGCGGGCGTCCTGCATGCATCTGGCATCACTTTCCTGAGGCTCCGTGTTCCTGTTGTGCTGCCTTCCCTGTCCCTGGGGTAGTGACGCCATCCTTCTCAGGGGCAGGAGGGCCTGACTGACAGGCAGCTCTCAGAAGGCGGAGGCGGCTTGTCACAGCCACTTCACCCAGGTGGGCCCTTTACCTGCTCTCCTCCAGCCTCTCGGAGAGTGATCCTTTGCACCTGGAAGATAGTGCATGACACACCTGTGCTCCATCCCGCAGGGAACTGGGGTCTCCTTGGGGAGGGGCCAAGGAGAGAATTCAGTGACAACTGCTCACAGGTCCTTATTCAACCCCAGGCTGTGAAGCAAGTCTCTGTTCCACAAGGAGAGGATGACGGGAAATTCCATACTCAGTTCTGTTAGTTCCTCAGGAGACGCAGGTACAACCGCGGAAAGTAACCGGCGCTGAGGGGAGGCCTTTCCAGAGACGCTTACACGGCTCCCTGGTGGTCTGACTGCCCACAGCCTCACGGCCCGGCACACTCCTCCTGGGCCCCGCGGATGGACGCTCCCAGTCTTCCTCTGACCCTCTTCCCTCCTCGTTCTCGTCCGCTCCCTGGGTTTGACTGGCTCATCACAAATCTGACATCTCCAGCCAGACCATCATCCAATAGACGTGTGAGGAACACGTGCTGCGTGGGAGCTAAATGCTTGGGGGTCAAATATGGAGCAAAATATGCATGACTTGGACCCTGATTTTGAAAACAGGCTTTTCGAGCAGACAGGTCATCAAGGACTTGAAAAAATAGATAAAAAATGACGATATGTGCGATGATAAACAGACAGAGAGGGCTGGGAGACCGGCCGAGGGTAAGGAAGAAGGGGGGTGTGTCTGGGGTGGGGGCAGGGGGAGGATGCTGAGAAGACAGGCCTGGGCTGGACCACCCGGAGCCTCGGAGAACACAGCCAGTACTCTGTTTCTTACCGTGAGAGCAGGGGAAGTCCCTCTCCGGGGTTTAAGCTGGAGAAAGAAATGCGCAGACTGACCTTGTGAAGAGTTTACTCTGGCTGCCGTGCGAGGAGAGGCTGAGGGGCCATGCCGGCGTGGCGGGTCGGCTGGGGGGCTTCAGCGGTAGCCCCGGTAAGAAAAGACGGTAGGCTGGTCTGGGGTGGTGGTGGCGGAGCTGGAGAGGAGTGAAGGGTGTGGAAATTAGGTAAGGCGTAAGCGGCAAGATCTGGTGACGCGCTAAGTGGGCGCGGGGGGGGGGGGGGGCGCGTCAGGACTGGCTCTCAGGTTCCCGGTGAGCGCAGCCTGGGGGTGTGGGCGCGGCCGACTGAGACGTGGAGGCCGGGAGGAAGCCGGGTCTCGGGGGGAAGGTCTCGAGCCTGGTTTGGGACGTGCTACAGTCACATCATGAGGCTGGACTGGCAGTTGGATGCCTTGGGATTGGAACTCCAAGAAAAGGGCTGGGTTACATATTTAAATCTTTTTTTTTTAATGGAGATACTGGGATTGAACCCAGGACCTCAAGCATGCTGAACACACGCTCCACCACTGAGCTATGTGTTCACACTGGAGCTCCAACTTGACATCTGGATGGCGTCTGAAGCCGTGAGTTGCCTAAACAAGGAGTGGAGTAAAGACAGAGGGGGTACCTGTCGTTAATCCCGAGGACCCCCCTCATTTAGGGGGGTGTGCACACAAGGATGAAGTAGCCACGGAGGCTGGCGGGGGGCGGAAGGCAGTGGAGTCCACAGGAGAGGACAGTTTCAGGAGGAAGGTCCACAGAGGCTCTTGAAAGGTTCAGCGAGATGCGGACTGAAAACTCCCCGTTGGCTCTGCTGTCACCACGGCACTCACGACGCCTGCAGGGTGGATGTGACAGAGAAGCTATGGCACCTGCCTGAGAAGAGTCGAGTCTGGGAGGTGAGGAGAGGGCGCTGAGACAGCCACGCGGGGATTTTGCTCCTTCTGTCTCGCGGAGAGGATGCAGGGCAGTGGCTGGAGAAGTGGCAAAGGCGGAAGGAGACCCGCTGTAGGATGAAGGAGACTCAGATGGTCTAGAAACCGACGCAGGGAAGGCACTGACTAGCCAGAGCAGGAGGATGCAGGGCAGGAAGGGGTTGCTGACAATGGAAGTGAGGATCGGGCAACAGCAGGCGGAAAGGAGCCGGACCCATCGGGGAGGGACTGATCTAAACGGGGAGGGTGCAGCTCGGGGGCAGAGCGCGAGCTGAGCGTGCACGAGGTCCTGGGTCCGGTCCCCAGTCCCTCCATTAAAGAAATAAATAAGCGGAGGGCCATTTCCTCTGTGGTGTCAGGAAGAAAGAGACACGTTTCTCCTCCGAAAGTGGGCAGACTCCGTGTGACAGAGTGGAGGTCTGGGGAATTCCATCCTTGTGACGTAGGGGGTGAGGCTGTCCGTCCGCCCAGAGTAGGAAGCACTGGGCGGTGCCGGCTCCTAAGCCAATTCCGCCGGTGTTCGCCACGAGCGTCCCATCGGAGGGGGAACCAGAGCCCACACTGAGCTGAAGCTCTTTTGTTGGACGACTGGATGATTAGAACAGAGGCAGTACAAAGGGCTTCCTTTAAAAACCTTTCTGACCCCAATGGACACCATCTGTTTTCTCGCTTCCAGTATTTTTTTAGCCTGTAATAATCTATTTCTGTAAGCAATACATCTAATACAGAAAAAAAGCTAGAATTCCTCTCAAGTGTACTTAATTTTATCACAGAGCTAAAAAAGTAGATTTGAAAAGTTATTTCCATTATGTAACGTTATGACAGTCTAAAAAAATGCCTGCACGTCCTTCGTTTTTATGCGTAAAGATGATGAGCAGGTATTATCAAAAATAAAAACTCTTTTCTGAAACCACTGAATTGGAGTTAACGTTCCAGTGGCGTACGTGATGTGAAAAGTAGGAAGCTCGATGTTAAAGAACAAAATTTAACCCATCTTGAGTTTTCCCTTAAAATCATGTCTCTCTTTTAAGAGTACAAAGAAAAGTCATTATCAATACTAACATTTGAGGGAACAGTAAAAGTTGAATCTTCCTTGAATAATAATAAAGTGTCTCAGAGATGTTAATTTTTCTTGAACTCTGAATTAAATAAAGCAGGAATTATGTTAGAATGCTTTTTTCTCTTCATTTAAAAATTTGCCATTCATGCAGAACATATATACATGCATTTTTAAATATATTTAAAGGTCCTGGTGCCTACTCGTCTTCTGCAAATGCTCTAAAGTCAAATTGGGGACTGAACATGTCTTTTGTCTACCTTGTCCAGACTCGTCTCAATACAGAATCACTTTTTGGCCAAACAATTCCATAAAGACTTGTTCAGCTAGTTTGTTCAGATCTGTGAGCCAATTATTTTTTCCCCTCTGAACTTCTGATGTCTTTTTTCAGAGGCTTTTATTCAAGGCCATTGGCCATACGTGTTCGTGACCTTGTATGAATCGTGCCACTGCAGGCTCCTGTATGGAGGAGGAACAAGTCTGCCTCTTTGCAATCTGGACCACATCAAACCAGGTGACGGTGTTAGAAAGATGCTGAAAATGAGTGATACCAACTTAAGCACGCAGGACCCTGTCCGAACGCAGGCCTTTCAGCTGCCTATGGGCACTAAGATTCATCAGGTAAGTGTTCATTGAGGACACCCTCAATTCTGGTCCTGTGCTAGGGACTACGGAGAAGAAGACGGACACAGATCTTGCCCTTAAAAAGCTGGAAAAGGGATAGATGGCTTGTAAGAACAGACAGCTCATCAAATCCTGGTCACTTGTGAAGACACGCAGGGAAAAATGACGTTAACTCAATCATGCAGTGAGAGAGACTCAGGAAATCCAGTCCTCTGGCCCTCCGGGAGGACATGCGGAAAGTTCCTCTGCTTCTCTCCCGCCAGAAGCTGCCCAGTTCTCTCCCACACCTCTGGGGTTTCTCTCAGCTCCAGCCTGGATGAGGTCCTGGTTCCATATGTGCCTCTCTCACCAGCCCCCACACAACTCTCCCTTCCTTCCTCAATCACATTTCACCAGCCGTGAGTTATTTCTACTTCGTCTTTTTGGACTTTGGAGCAGCAGTCAAAGTTTCTGACTCCAAGACACTTGAGCGTGAAGCCTATACCCGTGCGTGTTTTATCTGTAGGACATGCAGTGCACTGCCACAGGAGACGCACAGGCAGCAGTGGGCGCTGCCACAGGAGACGCACAGGCAGCAGTGGGCGCTGCCACAGGAGACGCACAGGCAGCAGTGGGCGCTGCCACAGGAGATGCACAGGTAATAGTGGGCATTCAATGCGGATACTATGCTAAGGTTCAGAACAGGGGTCAGAATCGTGACCCGCCTGGTAGCCACTTCCTACTTTCTCGACAATGTTCTAAGTGTTTTTTATATTTGATCTCTTTTAACTATTCTGACACTCCTGTGCGGGAATTGTCCCCACTTTACAGAGGATAACAAAACTTGGTGAGGCCACACCAGTAAACGTGGGGGAGCTTGGGTCTGAACACACGTTCAGCAGGTTCTGATCCTGGACGCACCACCGCCCAACACAGGAGGTGGTCTGGTGCGGTGACCGGGAAGGCCCCTGGCTCCGTCCCTGCAGCGTCTGTGTGACCGGTCACCTCCACTGGGTCCTGGCCCTTGATGAAGAGGAGCTAATAACGGTGTTGCTGCAGAGAGGCTTTTCACGGGGTTGGTGAGGCCATCCGTGTGAAACGCTCTCAGCCGTGCCTGGTGTGCGGGCGGCTCTAACAGGCAGCTCGAACATCATCATCATCGTTGCTGTTTAGCCTTTCAGGCACCAGAGTGTGGAAACAGAAGAAAGGAGCAGACCTGTAACGTTCTTACCCGCCAACAAGGTCTGCCCTCGCCGTGGGCACGCAGCGGTGGGGGAGGGTGCGCTGCGGGTGAGTGTCTGATGAAGGAATCAGAGCCAAGTGCACTGGTCTAGTGGAAGGGCTGTCTCGGGTAGACTAGGGTGAGTCCTACTGAGCTGGACCCCAAAAGGGACTGAACACGTGTAGGTGAGGGTGGAGGAGGAGGGAGACCAGCGCCTCCAAATCAGAGGGCCCAGCCACGCCGTGAGCGGGCTCCACAGAGTGGCCAAGACTGAAATGCATAGATAATGTACACAGCGCAGGCTGCCACAAGTTCGGTGAAATCCGAGGACCCCTGGGCACACGGGGTGGCCCTGCTGGCGGGGACAGGGGAGGGCGCCAGTTTGATGTTACTGACTTGGGCCTCAGTTGCCAATAAATTAGTGCCGAGGCCTTGAGAGACGGCCTGTGCCCCTTTCCCAAGGCAGCCCCAGTGTCCTCTGCCAGAGGGACGGCAGCTCCTGCCATGACTATTACCACAAGGCACCTCACAGGGTCGTTGCATTTTGCAGAGCAAAATGATGAGAGATACATATATTTGAGAGTAAACTATTTTATACCAGTGTTACAGAAAGCAAAATAGCATTTCACAAACTTGAAGCTGCTAGAAATCTAAGCTGGTATCATGGCCACACAGAGATGCAGAGCAAAGGAAAGGCTGTGCAGCACAGGTGAGGACGCCCCCCAGATCTCCGGCGTCAGCGTTGGATGACGTGGCTCTGTGACAGACGTCCAAACCCAGCACCGCCCTGCTCCTCCCCAGGCCCCGCACCTGTGTGGCCATCACGCCGGCTGAAAGGTCCACCTGCTCAGGAACGGAAGGCCGGTTTCACACGCAGACAAGGAGCTTTCACACAAAGCAGGCATCCTACACAAGTGCTCAGAGAACGGAATGTACCGGAACGCAGACACGTTAAGAAAGCAAGCACAGAGGTTTTAAGCGTGGGAGGGAAGAAACCATTTTCTCTCTCCCTTCTTCCTGTTTCCTGAACGCTGTGGAAGAAGCTGCGTGGGGAGCACGATGGGAGCAGGTCTCCAGACACGGCGTGTCAGTGAGCTCCCCGTGACTCTCCAGGCTGCAGGGTCCCAGACTTTGTCCTAAAAGGGAAAAGTCACAGGACTGGACTTTTTCAAAACCACATATGTATATAAATGGGCTGTTTCAAAACCTTATATAACTGGACCATTTAAAAATCTTATATATATATCTGGACATTTATATATAAGGTTTTGAAAAAATAGGTGTTAAATGTTATCATTAACTCTTCGGGGAAAACCTCCTCTTTGACACCCACGTTGTTAACCCTTGTGGGTCAGGAGTTCAGCACTCACTTCCCAGTGAGAACTTGCACCTGGGAAGCCCTGGCCCTACTCTGCCTGCTCAGTTAGCCCGTGCAGGCTTCCGTCGGGCGCGCTGGCCCGTCAGCCAGGCGCCCGTGGAGGCAGGTGTGGGGACGCAGGGAGCCGGGGGCGCTGAGCACCTGTGTGTGGACTTGGAGAGAGATGGGCCCACGCACCTGCTTGGCCACCACCCCTCAGCTGAGCCCCGGAGGCCCACGAGCCTCACCCAGATTCACAGTTGAAAAATCAACGGAGTGGCTGGGCCTCTGTTACCGTCTTTTGTTTCATTCCACACTTGCTTGTTTATTTAATTTCACTGGATCTTAGCAATGACTACGTACAATATGGGAACAGAGAGTAAAGTGACACTTTGGACCTGCAAGGGGACAGGACATGCAGAGTGACTTGGCTGAATACCCTTGGCCGGTGACCCTGTCTCCCTTGTTTCCTTGGCAGTGACATGGCCTCTCAGTGCGCTCCTAGAGGCTGGAGTGGGCCCTGCCTGTGGTCCCTGACCCTCTGGGAAGCTGCCGTCCTGCATGTGCAGGATGCTTGTTACCAAGGAAATGGAAACTGGGTCAAAAATATAAATGATGCCTGTTTTCAGAATCCTAAAGGAAACAGACTGGCAACAACGGACAAGCCACCTTTTTCCAGATCCACACACCTGAATTTAAGAATCATCCCCATTATATTGATCGCTTCAATACGACTTTCAAATTTATATAAACGTTAGTTAAAATCGATCAGGCAAGCCTTAGAAGAAACGGACTCTTTTCTTCCATTAAATTAAGGAGCAAAAATGCCAGACTAATTATTAAACAAATTAATGGAAAGGCCAGAGGATTTACGTTGCAAATTTAATACATCTGAATATCTCCCCACTAAGAGCTCACGGTTGGGATTATTTGATACGAACACCCATAAAGTGTTTGCCTTCGCAGAAGCACTTTCCTTTCGTATTGCATGGGTGGGATCTGCTGTTTCAGGTCTGGGGAGAAGGTCCCAGAAAACAGGAGTTCCTGAGAGACCCCCACCCCCTGCCCCCAGCGTCTCACTTTCCAGCTTTGTTGGGGAATGTCGGCAAGTGATCTTGCCAGTGCAGGGTGAGTTCACGCCATCCTGAGCAAGGACGAAAAGCAGGAGGAGCAAAAAGGACGGACGAGAAAGCAAATCAGCACTTCCCACACCGCGTGAAGCCTGTGTTTTCACAGATGCCAGCACCTCACACCTCTCCCTCCATGCTGGAAAGGGAGTTCGCAGTGACCACTTGGAAATGACCCAGAAGATGTATTTCATCACCAGTAAGTCTGTTTCTCATTATGTCAGTAACACAAGACAGGAGGGGACAAGACGACATGGCACGACCCAAAGCCACATGGTGAACTCCTTCTCTGGTGACCGGGCAAAACCTTCAGCCTAACATGGCCACTGCTGGGTCCCCGAGGAGCAGGGGGCTGCAGGTGGGCTGACCACACCCCAAAAGGCAACTGGGAGTCAGTTCTTTGAAATGGAACTGATCTGACCATGATGCAGCTAGCAATTTTTGTGGTGATGTCAAAGCAAACAACAGAAAAGGCAAAAAAGAAAAAAAAAAACAAACCAAAAAATTCCACTAAGAAAACAAGATAGTATTTTGTGTTTACACATGAGTCCTGGATGTTTACATGAAAAGTTGCTGGCAGAGGCCGGGGGATGTTGTGGGACTGCTTCCCAAACCCGGAGGACAGGCGTTTCAGGGGCAGACAGAGGGCACTTGCTGGGAGCTGCTCACTGCCTATCCTGACCCAGGCACCAGCTCCTATACCGACACGGGACTGGTGTGCGATGTGATGAGCTGTTCCCGGGCCTGAGCCCTGCAGGGGGACAGCTAGACTGGGTCCTCTTCCAAACTCTGTGACCTCGGGCAGGTGACTCGACCTGTCTGCGTCTCAGTTTCCTCATCTTTAAAATGGTATAAAAGTGGAGAGGATACAGCTCAGTGGTAGAGCGCATGCTTAGCATGCACGAGGTCCTGGGTTCAACCCGCAGTCCCTCCATTAAATAAACAGATGGATAAATAGATAAATAACTAAATCTAAAAATGTAATCAGGAGACACCCGTGGCACCGACATGTGGGATGACGATGATGCCGGTAGCCGTGCAGGCATCACTTACCTCCCGTCTGTCGCTTGGACAGACCTAGAGCCTCTTTCCACAAGGGACCCAGGAACTGGCCTGGGTGCCCGGGCAGCTCGTTCTGGGCAATGAGGAGCGGGCAACTGGCACATCCTGCAGTCCAGACGTTCCCCCCAAGTTTCTGGACGATGATCATGAAGCATCGTCCTAAAGCTATTGTAACTGCCCACAGGAACACGATGATAATTTAATTCCACAAATGTGAACCGAGCACCAGGAAGTCCCAGGCGTCATGCCAGGCGGGCGAGGCACAAGGAAGACCCAGGTGATGCCTTTCTGCCCCCATTTCCGCCCCCTGCCCCTGGGCTCACAGTCAAACGAGAAGACCAGGCTCAGAAACCAGGCACCTCCGCACAAGGAGGATTCTGGCCAGTGGGCTCCAAAGCCCAGGGCTGGCTCCAGAGTCAGTCTGCCTGGTTTGAATCCAAGCTCTTTCTCTCATGACATACACCTTCCTGGCACTTCTGTATCCTGTTTTATTCTGTAGAACTGGGCTGTACCTGCAAATGGCATTATTTCATTCTTTTTCGTGGCTGAGTAATACACACACACACACACACAAAACTTCTTTATCCAGTCATATGTTGATGGACGTTTAGGTTGCTTCCATGTCTTGGCTTTTGTAAATAGTGCTGCTGTTTTATCTTTTCAAATTTTATCTTTTCAAATTACAGTTTTCACACAGCAAAGGAAACCATAAGCAAAATGAAAAGACAGAATGGGAGAAAAAAATCTGCAAATGATGCAACCGACCAGGGATTAATTTCTAAAACATACAAACAGCTCATACAGCTCAATATCAAAAAAACTAACACAATAAAAAAAATGGGCTGAAGACCTAAATAGACATTTCTCCAAAAAAGACATCCAGATGGCCAACAGGCACATGAAAAAATGCTCAATATTGCTTATTATCAGAGAAATGCAAATCAAAACTACAGTGAGGTATCACCTCACACCAATCAGAATGGCCATCATTCAAAAGTCCACAAATGACAAATGCTGGAGAGGCTGTGGAGAAAAGGGAGCCCTCCTCCACTGCTGGTGGGAACGCAGTTTGGTGCAGCCACTGTGGAAAACAGTGTGGAGATTCCTTAAAACCTCAAAACAGGGTTACCACACGACCCAGAAACCCCACTCCTGGGCATACATCTGGAGAAAAGTTTAATAATTCTTGGTTGTCCCTTTAATGTCCACAGGACTGGTAGGACGGCCCCTCTCGTATTTTAGACATATTAGAATATGAAAAGCATGGACTTTAGAGTAACAAGAACTTCCACCTTTAATAATAATAATCATATAATGGCACACTGCTTCAGGCACAGCACTGGACAAGAAGGTGTCCCTGTCCTCGCTGGGCCCCCTTCATTCTGTTAGGAGAGAGGGACAGCGAGGGGACCCCTGTGTGGTAAGGAAGTAAAGTCCAGCATGTTGACATCTCCACGCACGTCACACACTACACTTAGCACTTTCCAGCCTCGCAGCAGCCTTGAGAAGCAGGCGGTATTAGGCACACTGGACAGAAAACAGGGAAACTCAGAGGAAATGAGTAAGGACTGAAGCTCACAGCCACTCACTGGAAAAGTCAAACTTTTAACCAAGTCTGATTTCACAGCCCTGAGCCCGAAAGCTCTGACACTCACCCTGGTTATTTGATGTTAATGGTGGAGGGTTTAAACAACAGAATGATGGCTTTTTCTGAGAAAGGCCTAGTCCACTTTTCCTTAGAAATTAAAACCTCCAGACTAAGATTTCTCAAACAGAAGATCCTTTGAACTTTTCCAAAAGCTTTAATTTCGCCTAATGAGATAGGAATCGATCAGATCTATTATTTAGAGGGGTTAGAGCCCTGCGAGGACTCGCAGCAAATCCTCTGAAATGGGTAAAAATCTGGGCTCTGATCTGACAGGGATCATCAGTCGGCTGTGTCGTCCCAGACTTCCCTGCCATCTTCTGTGACACTTCCCGGGTCGTCGAGAGGATCTAAGCTGTTAGAACTGCTTCTTCTGTCAGCCACCTCTCATCAAACTAGGGCCTGTGAAATATTTTTTGGAATCCGTGTGGTCCCCACCCAGGAGGGACCCTCTGGAAGGTGCTTGCGTTGGGGGCGTAGCCTCTGGTTGGGAGCAGCACTTGCTGGCTGATTATAATATTAACAACAGCGGCTAGCTGAGCCCTAAATCTTTCTTCTTTAAAAAAAAAAATCTACTGTTTTTATTTATTTTTTAAAAAACATCTTGGGGGAGGAAGGTAATTAGGTTTTTAGAGGAGGGACTGGGGATTGAACCCAGAACCTGTGTATGCTGAGCATGAGCTCTGCCACTGAGCTCTACCCTACCCCCCACCCCCAAATCTTTCTTCTTCAGAAGAGGAAAGAGAATTTTCTCGGAGAAGGTGAGTAACTGCACTTGGTCTTCTTTAAACATGAAGATTCAGTGATAATTCTACGCTGGAAATTAAGCTGCTTCTTCACAGTCTATCACCCAAATCGGCACTCGGTCTCTGTATATTTATAATTCCATGTGCTTTCACACTGACTCGGGTCTCTTCACCAATATCCCATAGACATAGAGGTTTAAAAAATATTTTAAACATTTTATTTAAGCGGGGGGGGGGGGGAGTATAGCCCAGTGGTAGGGCGCTTGCTTAGATAGATGCATGAGGTCCTGGGTTCAATCCCCAGTTCCTCCATTAAAAATAAAAACCCAATTACCCTCCCCCCAAAACAAACAAATAAAACCCCACTTTATTTACAATATTTTCCCTTTAGATTTGCAGAGCAGTAATATTGCCTCAGCAGGCCACTTCTTTATGACATCGACGTGGTCTTTTATGAGATGAACAAAGAAATCAAAGGTTCTTTATTGCCAGATCATCAGCATCGTTAAAGTGCAGCCAGTGAAACAGACGTAACAGCTTTTCGAAAACCCTCACCACCCCTCACAACCCCTCACAAAGAGACTACCTGCCGCCTGATCAGCCATCTGTATACTGGTGTCAGCTCCTAGATCTAACATACTGGCAGTGGGGGCAGAAGTATCAGTTTCCAGAGATTTACAACTTATAAAGTGTTACATAGCAGGCGGTTATCCTGTTTACAGGTGTCTGTGAAAACTGGGTGACCATAATGACTGGTCTTCCAAATCCCTACTACGTTCTCCCTACAGTTTTCTTTCCTTCATTTTCCTGTGGGGGAAACCGGGTGCCAGGCCAGGTGTGTTTCTGATCGTTCTACTGTAGGTTAGTTCGTACCTGACACCCGATGGGGAAATGCGTTCCTGTGGACCGCTGGAGAATCATGTCCTGATCTTACAGAACAGCAGCCGGTTCCGCGCACAGCCCAGCGCCAGCCCGCCAGGCCCAGCCCCAGCTGTGCCCCATACCGGGCATGTAATTACAGGCAAGTCACTTAACCTTGGTTTTCTCACCTGTAAAATGGGGGTAACAGTATTACCCACCTCTGGCACCTGGGAAATAGTCAGTAAAGATTAGCATTCAATTAACATTAGTGTTTCTTCTCAACATGTCAGTCGGACTTAGGTTTCTGTTCCTGCTCCAGCTGGTAAGAAATTTTATTTCTCCAGGATCACACAGTCGAGTGGGATCATGACTGTGACCTACTCTTAATATTTCTGTAGTCAATTCATCAAAGTGCTTTCACATTTACTTATTTGAAGGAGGCCATGAAGGATCTGACACTTAGAAAACAAGTTTCGTACTGTACTGGATCCAGGAAAATAAGATATTTTCAGAGTCACGCAATGTAATTAAAAAAAAAAGACACTCAATACTGGGTTTTTTCAAAACCAAGACCAGACATTTGAAATGCTTGACAATTTTTTTCTCCATTCCCTCAGGAAGAAACGTGCCAAGGACACACCTTGGCAGGTAATTTAAGCTAAGGCAACGTGATTCCTGCAAGGGAACTGTGCTCAGAGCAGATAATCTGTGCTTGTACAAAAAGCACCAGAGGGTCCATTTTGGGCATTACATCCCAGGAGCGGAGTGACGTGAGCTTGGGGGACCTGGAGGTGTGGCTCTGAACTGCCTGGTCTGACGTCAGCCCTCTGAGTGGCAACATAAACATGAACCGGGAAAGCATCGTTACCCACTCACGCAAATGTGAAAACCACAGACGCATCCGAAGTCAACTTTCCAGTCCCCCTGCTCTGATTTATCTCCCTGGTGTCTCCAAAAGCATCAGTTTCAAACCTCTCTTGCACAGAAGTAGCTGAGAGAGCTGCTGGCTTCAAGTGTAGTATCTCCTCTCCTTATTTCTGCTTAGAGCACCCCGATGGAGCGTTACAGGCACCAGAAGGTTCAGGAAAGCCCTCTGATGGTTTTTCTAGCTATAAAAAATCGTGTGCTTCACGTGAGACTTTATTTTCTGCTTTGGCATGAGAAATACTGAGATGGTATGGAAGTTAACATACTGAAAATGCAGCTCCCCCGTATCACCCAGGACAAGCTAACAGCAGCTTTTCATGCTTCACAACATGTTGGGGAGAATAGAACATCTTAAATAAATTTTTTAAAAATTAAATAAAATAAAGCAAAGGTCATACAGGTAAGACTCGGTAAACAGGCAATGAACACTTCAGGCCTGGGTTCCCTCTACCCACGTGTCCCCGCAGGAGCAGGGACCGCTGAAGGGAGGGAGGAACAGGGCACGTCTTAGGCTTTGATGTGCCACTGACACTGCAGGATAACCTGAGGTTAGGCTGAGTGACAAGCCCGGCATGACAGCACTGGAGGAGACGAGTCCTGGGTAGGTCGGCAAGAAGCACCAAACAAAGGTGACAGACACTAAAGGCCACACGCTCGGATGAACGGGACCTCACTGGGGGATGAGTTTTAGGCAGCGCCTCGCTTAGAAGATGGCACTTTACTTGGCTTTTTAAGGATGTAGACACTTGGAGTGGAAAAGCAGAGAGAGTGGGGGATGAGAATGAGGATGAGCGGGTGCAGGGAGGCTCCCAGGGGTGGGAAGGGCCGAGTGACACTCAGAGGGTGCCGCGAGGACCTAGCTCGAGCCCCGACGTCACGCAAGACGGGGAAACCTGCCGGAGCGTCTTGTGTTTGGGTGATGGAGGCCCTTGAAAAATGGAGCCTTTGGGAGGTTTTGCAGAAGGTGGCTTTTGAATCCTCCTTCTCAGGAGTAAAGTGAATGTAGGAGATCAGAAATGTGGCTCTGGGGGTAGGGGCAGCTCAGGGGTGGAGTGCATGCTTAGCGCACCCGATGTCCTGAGCTCAACCCCTAGGACCTCCAAAAAAAAGGCGTTGTGAAAAAACGGAGAGAAGTAAAAAGTCTGTTCACTCAATATTCCAGTTATCCTAGAGGGAGGGAGTGACGTTAATGAAGTGCTTACTATGGGCCAAGCTGTATATTCTGTTTTTCATCTTTTAAAAATCCTCATAAAAGCCTATTGAGGGAGTTAGCATCTCCACTTCACAGAGGAAAGACTGACACACAGGCTACGTTCACAAAGCTCTCAAGTCCCAGAGGCGGGGTCTAGACCGAGGCCTGTCTGAACTCAAGGTCTATGACTTTCCATCTCCAGAACTAATGTGAGGGGCTTAAAAAAGCCCACGTGGACGCCACAACAAAGTGGGACACGTGCTGTGCTCGCATAAGCACATGCCTACGTGTGGTGACAAAATGAGACCAATTTCCACACCAAACCTCAGCTACTCAATTTTCTCTTTAAAAAGTTTTGCAAGCAATAGTCTTTGCATCCGTTTGCTCTGACAGAGTCCCTATAAACTCACTGATGACATTTTACAGGAGACACGTTTATCAAGATAACTGAATATCCTTTGAATTAATCAAGTGAAACCACTGTGCTTAAGGGGAGAACGGTCTGGAAGCAGTAACCTCACTGCCTGCATCTTCTGCCTGCCTGTCGGAGCATGTCGCTTTGGGGTGTCTGGCTTGTGCAGGACTTACCGACTGCCCTTTTGGGGGGCATGGTTCAGGCTCAGGTGGACACCGACCCAGGCTGGGCCGCTGACGTTTGTCCTCAGCAATTTGGAACTGGGACCTAGAGCCACCTGGTGAGTTTGTCCAGAGAGCTGGGGTGGGTGAATTCCATCCTAGGAGCTGAAGCAAAGAAAACCTGCCCTGTTTGCTGAGAGCAGATGTGCATGTAGGCGAAGAGAGAGAGAAACATGGGTCCAAAGCACTGAGAGCTTTGCTGCTTTGGGTTCCAGCACCTTCCTGTGGCTCCATGAAATATCACTCTTTTCTATAAAACCTTTATTGCTTAAATTAGCTCAAGTTGGTTTTGAGACAGGAGGGAGGGGGCAGGGCGCAGCCGTTAAAGGAACGGCACAGCCATTAGCACCAAGGTGGTGGAAGGGTCAGCTCCCAGTAGACTGTGTGCGTCAACGCACGCTCACTGGACACAGCGGCCGCCAAGTGACACTCCCACAGGTGCCAGCGCAGTTTCCAGGCTGCCCACGGAAGGTCAAAGGGTGAGTGACGGCCCATCCGGGGACCCCCAGCCCTGCCCCAAAGCAGTGGGAACAGTCCTCCCACTTGTCAGCATATGACGTTACTGATCCCAGAAAAACTAACCACCCCATGCCTCATGGTTGATCTCGTTTTTCCTAGTGGACCCCCATCCTCTGAGGCCACAGCTGCTCTCCCGTCTAAGTAAGACGGACCATGTGCTGTCTATGGAGTATGCATCTCTCTGAATGAAACTTTTACCCAGCTGTGGCTCGCTCTTGAATTCTTCCCCGCATGAAGCCAAGGACCGACACCTGGTGGGGCCCAGGACTCGCCTGGAACCTGGGGCATGGCCATCCTCTCGCCCCACATGTTTTCCTGTATCATCTTCACTGAACTTGCCACCACATGGTCTCTACGAAGAACACACATCATAGTAAGGCTGGCTTAGAGTACAGCAGCCTGGCCCCGGGTCACAAGAGCCCCAGACGGGTCACGGAGTCGGAAGCAGTGTGGTGGCACCTTCCTGGGCACCAGGCGAGGCCGCACGTGCACCCGGGCTCCGTCCTGTTCCCACACCGACTAACGGAGCTCCGAAGCAAGGTGTAGCCCGGGGAAGTGTTCCTCACCACCTCACGTCAGCCCTGACGTGACGGGCTGCTCCACGTGGGGAGGTCTGGAGGTAATGACCTGCTATTTTTGTTGTGACAAATTACCAAGTTGGAAACGGGAGAGGACACGTCAGAGGGTAACCAGGCACCCGCTGAGGGATGGAGGAGCCCGGGCGGGGACCGCAGCGCGGCAGCCTGATGCTCACAGATGCAGCGGCAGTCACGTCCCAGGATGCCGTCTTTTCCTGTGGTGCCCGCACACGGACAGCTGGGTTCTCACACGCCCAGAACATACTGTTCTGGATGTGGAAGGCTTTCCTTTGGCAAACTCGGGAATGAAGTATCAGCATAGGAACAGGGGCAGCAAACCACTTCTGTTTCCAGAATGATTCCAACTGTGTTCTCTGAACACATGAAGAGAAAACAATTAAGCTTTGAAACGGGTAACACTGCGCATGTTTGATGATTCGCATTGTGCTTAGAGTGTAAGCTGGCCACCGCCTCTCACCTCACTCCCTGGGGGTAAGAGATGGAGGCGATCGTGCAAACGCTTGGAGGCTCTGCAGCCAGGAGCAGGCAGTGAAACATACTGAAATGAGAACTGGAATTAAGTCTCCTTGGCCACACGTTGTAAACAATTGATGATGATTCTGTCAGAAGCAGACACTGAAAATGCTTTGATGTATAATAAATGCTTGTCACTATTGTGAAGAGCCACAGTGTAAGCAAGTCAGTGTTCCGCAGAGATGAGGATGAATGCTGGGCGTAGCCCCTGTTCACGTGCCTCGTCAAAGCGTGGGCTTCCTGACTTGCGCTTAGCTTAGCTCATGTGAACAGGGATGGATGCTTACTTTCCTCCGTTGAAATAAAGGGCCTTTGGCTTCACTTGGCTGTTGCAGGAGGCACCCCGGGACCACACTGATTGCCTGGGGCTGACTCAGACTCTGTTGCATGCCGCCTGCTTTGTGCTAGAAGGTTTTGCAAATTTCCCGTATGTCAGAGGAGTCAAAGCGAGCTTCTGGTTTTTGTTCTGTCTTGTGTGTGGCAGGGCCAGGAGTCAGGGTGTAGGGAAGGGCAGCCTCGCTGGCCCTGGGCACGTGGGGAGCCGCTTCCCAGAACTCGGGCGAGCTGAGGTCCTAGAGTGGCCGGCAGGGTGCTTGTCACAATTGCTTTTCTTCTCTCATGTTTCTGGTACATTTGAGGAAAAGAATGCGTTCCACTGGGTACCCGCTTAAACATCAGATTCCTGTTTTCTTAGACTGCCTCTTATCTAGGGTGGGTGTTAAGCTAGCTGTTAAGTGCAGTTCAAGTCATATAAGCGCTGTAGTTTGGTGACTATTCACGACCTTAGAAGATGTAGAAGGACCCACTTGTTCCTGTGGAGACTGGAACAGAACTGGGAGAGGGAACTACTTGTTACTCAGGGACAGATTTTTTTAAAGTTCAAAAGAAATTTTTTTTTTTAATTGAAGTACAGTCAGTTACAACGTGTCAGTTTCTGGTGTACAACACAGTGTCCTGTCATGCATATACACACATATATTCGTTTTCATATTCTTTTTTATTAAAGGCTATTACAGGGTATCGAGGCCGCCTCTCGCTCCCTCCTCTTCGGAGACGGCCCACGCTCTGTCTGTGGAGTGTGTACCTACTTTTACTCTAATCTGAGCACCCAACCCCGACACCTCGTGGCCTTTCTCTTGCCTTTTGAAACAGCCTACACTCTATGCAGTATGTATCTCTGTAAGTAAATCTACCTTTACTTAAAAAAAGAATAAAAAGAGTTATTACAAGATATTGAATATAGTTCCCTGTGCTATAGAGAAGAAATCTGTTCTTTATCTATTTTTATATATAGTGGTTAACATTTGCAGATCGCCAACTCCCAAATTTATCCCTTCCCGTCCCCATTCCCTCAGGGACAGACTTTTTAAAATTGCTAACTGTATCAATGTCTATCTGAAAAAAAAATAACTTTTTACATTAAAAGCTCAATTTTTATAGTTAATTTACACATTCCCAACCATACTGAATACACAAGCGTACCTCCCTTCATGGCATTTATTTTATTGCGCTTAGCAGACACTGCAATTACAAACTGAAAGTTTGTTGACCTTGAAACCTGAAAAAGTCTGTCAACCCTCCATTGAGCAAGTCTCTTGGTGCTGTTTTTCCAACAGTAGTGGCTCTCCCTGTGTCCCATTTTGGTCACTCTCACCGTGTTTCAAGCTTTTCCAGGTTCTCTTGCTTTTATGGGGACCTGTGGTCAGTGACCTTTGATGTCACCACTACAGCTCACTCAAGGCTCAAGTGCTGGTTGGCCCTGCTTAGCAAGAAAATAGTTTTCAATTAAGGTGTGTGCTGTTTAAAGACATAATGCTCTTGCCCATCTACTAGACGACAGGGCAGTGCCTGTGGGTGGTTACACGTTACTGAGCTCGGTGTCTTCATCTGTAGAACAGGAGGAACCGTCCGTGCGCCTCAGGATGTCTGGGGCCTCAACTGATATAATACGCGTCGAGGACCTGGCTCTGGTTATTCAATAAAGGCTGGTTTTGTTTTCCGTTTTACTATTTAATCAATACTTATTGGGGGACCAGTTCATGCTCAGTATTGTCCTGTAGAATCTGAGGTTTCTGATGTGCAAAGTACTCCTTACCTGTCAGGGGTCAGCTTGAAAATACCACATATTAGACAGTGAACAGTCCAGTGTAACAGGCATTTTCATGCAGCCCTATGGCTCAGAATATGTGTTACTACTGTTAAAAAAAGGAAAGAAAAGAAGTCAGGGAAGGCTTTGCAAAGGTAGTAGATCTTGAGTTAACAGACACTTCATTCTTCGTGCTACTCACAAGATACAGACCATTTTAAAAGCACAGGCCTAGAACTTGCAAATCAACTCCCAAAGTCAGCCTTTCAGCGGATCAATTCAAACCCAGTGGGAGACCATATTTTTTGGAGGGGTGGACATTAGGTCAATTTATTTATTTATTGTTAGGTTTTTTGTTTTTTGTTTCTTTTAATGGAAGAACCAGAGGTTGAACCCAGGACCCCCGTGCAAGCTAAGCACGTGCTCTACCACTGAGCTGTACCCTCCCTGACGACTGACTGCATGCTTGAGTTGTGCTTTATGTTAACGTGTTAGTGGGATTCGTAGGATATTTTACAGTCTATGTCATTTCAGAAAGTTGTTAACTGTCAAAAGTCAAAATGGAAACTTTTTACCGTGTCCTAAATTTACGATTCTGGGTAGGGCTGAGTAATGGTTCCCATGCAAATTGCCTCCCCTGATAATCTCCTCAGTGGAGATTCCTTCGAGGAGAGAGACCAGCACCAGAGCAGCCGTTTAAGCTGTTTCAACCTTTCAACCTGCTTTCATGCCTTCGTCTTTAATTCCAAATCATTTTCTTTCTTTCCTGAGGCCAAAATGAGTCTTTGAACTTGGCAGTCTTTAATCAGAAGATTCATTATTCTAGAAACAGGTCTAATCTTACGATTAAAATAAGTCAGGCTGCACACATTTATTTTTTTTCTCTAAGACCCAGAAACAGGAGTTAGAAACCATCAAAAGTTTGCTTCCTATAACAAATATGGAGGCCAGCTCCTGTGAGCCCTGCAGCTGTCAGAGGGATTCCAGAACTAATGGATTTCTGCATTAAACTTTTCTTTTTTTTAGATACAGAAGGATTCTAGGGGAACTTCAGAATTCTGCTATTCTAAAGGCTCCTGTCTCTCGATTCCTTGTTGTTTTCAAGTTTTAAAAGTCATGTCTGTTTTACCTGGTGGCTGACCCAAGCAAACACAAGCACAAAGAACTAAAAGCAGAGGTCCATTACCTGACGGCCGCGTTTACTTCATGTGATGTGGGAACCTGCTGTTGTTCTAGGCCTTTCCCTTCTAAATAGGTTCTTTAGAAGAATGAAATTGAGTTCACAGTACACTAAATGCTGGTGGCCTAGAATCTGAGGACACCGCCCTAGATGAGCCCGGAGAGTCCTGTCCAGACGTTTCTGAAAGAGATGCAGTCCCTGTACTTAGACAGCAGAAACCCAGGCCAGGGTTGACATTCACACTAGTTGGCAGTGAAGGCGCCTCAGAGCTTCCCACCGTTAAGGCCAGGGGTTTGGATGGAGCACAAGAGCGAGAGTGGAGTGGGGTGGGGAGCTCAGGGGCAGAGCACATGCATGAGGTCCTGGACCTCCATTAGCAAAAGTGAAATAAATAAACCTAATTACCTCCCCCCACACAAAACAAATTTGGAAAACAAAAAAACAAGAGCGAGAGTGAAGGCAGGGACACTCCAAAGTGTCCAAAGTCTCAGACGTGTCAGTACTGCAGATTTTAGGTTTCCCAACCTAAGATCAAGAAGACTTTCCACTGAAGACATCTGTTTCAGGTTATTTCATTCAACATACTATTAAGCATATTTAGAAAATTAACGGTTCTTGAATGAGCTGATTTTTAAGGGGAAAAATCATGCAACAAAATAGATGTAGTGTGACTCTTTTGTGGAAAATAAACATGTTTATGTTTTTACTATTTATTTTAAATATTTTATATGCAATTTTATATGTATGTATGTAAAATACTTGTATTTCTCTGTGTGTACGTGTGTATGTGTGGGTGCACTTGTATGCGTATATGAAAAAGGCAGGATAGAGATGTTATTTGTGCCTTATTTTTTCCTGAGCAAACTTTCTGCTATTATTAAAGATACAGATATTTACATATGAGTCTAACTCCATAAATGTGTCCCAAGCATCGTGTGACATTCCCTGGGCTACAAAAGAGGCCTTAAGTTGTCCAGATGGTGCTCCTCTCTGCCTTCAACAGAGGCTGCAACGAGGCATAGTGGGTTGCTGTTTCTCAGTGCAACTGGTTCTGAATCGTGTAAAATGTGGACATCACCCCACCCCAGACCTTACTTACTGGTAGTGTGAGTCGGGCCCTTTCCTCTTGGGGCCCCCGGTGCTCACCAGCTACAAGGATGTCGGGACTTGAGCATTTCCTGTTTGGCCGTGGACTTAGGTAAAACTAGGTGACATCCGTGGGGTCAAATCCTCCCCGAACAGCATCTTGTACTCCCCACAGATTTACTAGCTCACCTGGGACGGGTGAGTTAACAGCAACAGCTTTGTGTACCAACTAGCTCAGATCACTCATCTTCATTCTGGTTTATTCAGTGTTAGAATCGGGGCAGGCTGTGAGGTAGTGGGACCACTCAGTTCAAATCACCAAGGGGTCTGGCAAGGTGATTCACTCATAATCATTCTCCCTCTAGTTTTTCCATGCAACACCTTATAACATTAGCTTTGGATGACTGACATGGCTAATGCACTCTTGTCCTGATGGTATCTGCTCAGAGAGTGTTTAATGTACAGCTGTTTAATACAACTGAAGTTAACCCTCCGTTGAAACAATCAGACGGTGACATCATGGAATCTCTCCAGGGACTCTTGCACGCCGCCGCGCTCTGGCCTTAACGTGTTGCGTTCATTCCTCGGGCGTAGTCAGGGTTTATACGTGGCAATCACAAAAGACTGGTCCGGGGGGCCAGCAATAACAGGTGCTAATGACTCCCCGGGACTTTGCTCAGCATGAGGAGCTAATGCTCGGCTAGGACGCACGCTAGGAAGTGGCAGTGTGTGAAACTGAGATCTCCCTGACCTCGTCCCCAGCCCTGCACTTCCACAGTGCTGGCTGCCCAACCCTGTAAACTGCTGCGTCGTGGCTCTGCTCGTGCTCCTCCCAAGACAGCAACTGCTCCCTCAGCGGCAGTGACCTTGGTGTCTTTATGACTGTGCCTGGTAGCAGGCCTTGCATAAACTTGAACTTCCATGACGGAGGTGCTTGCATTTCGCCTTGTCCCCCTTCTCTGGAGAGACAGTCTGAGCTCTGAGTTGAGTCCTCTCACCAGTGCCCACAGGCAGGCTCCCTGCCAGCCACACACAGTGTCATTGCTGCTTTAACTTAAACACACTGATGTATATTTTTTGAATGCTCACGTCTGGGCTTTCTAGCAAAAATCTACTTTATCTGATCATAAAAGATAAATGAGAATTCAAATAACCATCAGAGAAATAAAGGTAGAAATTTAAAACCATGAGGAATATTTTCTCTCCCCCAAATATTTATAATCTTATTGGTTTTGAACTACCTTTAGAATCAAATAAGAGCTAGAAAACTTCTTACAAGAAAAAAAAAAAAAAAAGCACACACAGCAATTGTTCCCTACAGTTTCAGGTCGTCTTTGATGCTCTGAAATCCAAGCACGGACCAACGGAAATGCACTGGACTTACGTGAAGCTCCGTGCTTAAGACGTGCTTTTGTTTGCAGGACGTTAGCTGAGGAGGCAGGAGATGTCACTGAAAGCACATGTCCTGCAGGAACATTCCTCAGGACGTGGGGTCACTGGTGCCAAAGAGGACTGATGTTTCATGATGAGAAATATATGCAGGGACCCAGACCCAGATTTGAGGTGAGTATGTTATTTCCTGATTCGGGGCAAATATCATCGCTATTGGCCTTGGCGATTTATTTGCTGAATTGAGGCAGTGATGCGTCACTGATGAACCACAGTATGGGTGATTAACTGAACACTTACAGAATGTTCTAGATTCTCCTCCCCTGGTCTGTTAACACACAGCGGACCCAGCCTGTCTTCCTCTATGAGTGCTGATTTCCCTAAACTTGTCTTAAGATATTTTAATTTCATGTCCTCCAAAATTCAACCTTCCAAGTTTAGGATGAGAACAAGCTTTGGTTAGGTGGAGGAGAGAGAAGTTTTCACTCCTTATTCCCTCTCCTTCCCACATCCTTAGAGCAGGACTGAGAGTAAGAGCTTGGGGGACTGTGAGAAGACCACGGGCTTTAACCCCAGAAGGAATTACTTTTTTTTGTATTGAAATATAGTCAGTTTCCAATGTTGTATTAATTTCAGGTGTACAGCATAGTGATTCAGTTATACATATATATGTGTTCATTTTCAGATTCTTTTTCATTATAGGTTATTGTAAGATATTGAATATAGTTCCCTGTGCTGTACAGTAGATACTTATTGTTTACCTATTTTATATATAGTGGCATGTATCTGCAAATTTCAAACTCCTAATTCATCCCTCCAGCCTCCCTTTTCCCCCTGGTAACCAGAAGTTTGTCTTCTATGTCTTTGAGTCTGTTTCTGTTTTGTAAATATGTTCATCGATGTCTTTACTTTTCTAGATTCTGCATATGAGTGATATCACATGGTATTTGTCTGACTTACTGCACTCAGTATGACAGTTTCCAGGTCCATCCACATTGCTGCAAGTGGCATTATTTATTGTCTTTTTATGGCTGAGTAGTATTCCATTGTATAAATGTACGTACACAGCTTCTTTATCCAGTCATCTGTCAATGGACATTTAGGCTGTTTCCATGTCCTGGCTATTGTATCCTTCTTTTTATTTGTGTGATATAGTTGGGGTTTGGGGGGACCCTGGTGACAGTTAAAGTGACACTCAGGCAAGCTTTCACTGATGACCATTAGAGCCGTTAGCTGTTTTAGGATTCTGCTCGCCCTCCTGCAGGCTTGTGCAGTCCTGCACCCCACACCCAGGCCTGTGGTCAGGGCTGTCTGCAGGACGTGATTTAGCCAGTTCATATGTGTGTTCATCCTGCAGTGCAAACCCTTCTTGCTACTGTAATAATGAAGACGTACTTCTCTGTGCCCAGAGTTAGAAGGTGTCTTGAGTTTCACCTGTCCAGCAGTGGATGCTGTTTTCATAATCATAGCAGTGGAAGTTGTACTGATGGGAATACAACTGAGATCATGACAATGGAAATGCTGTTAACTGTCTTATAATCAACCCTGTACTAGTCAGGGCTTCCTAGAGAAGCAGAATCAACAGGATGGACATATTTCACATATACAGGAGAGAGACAGAGAGGTGAATTGATTTGCTTTAAAGAATTGGCTCACATGATTGTGGAGGGCTGGCAGTTCAGAAATCCCCAGGGCAAGCGAGCAGGCTGAAGACCCAGGGAAGATTCAAGGTTGCGCTGAGTCCAGAGGAAATCTGGAGGAGAAATTTCTCTTCCTACAAGGACCTTGGTCTTTTCTCATCAACTGATTAGACAAGTTCCACCCCGATTATGGAAGGTAATCTGCTTTAAAGTCTAATGACTTATATGTTCCTCTACTTAAAAACACCACCACAATATCCAGACTGGCATTCGACCAAATATCTGGGCACTGTGCCTAGGCAAATTGACTCACAAAATTAACCATTCCAAACCTACAGAACAAACACAAAAGATTTTGATATGGTCAAAGATAAGGAGTAAATGTTAACCTCAACTACATGAAAATAAAAACCTAATGGGTAGGAAATGGGTTAGTGACAGGGTGATAGAGGTGAAGGATGAAGAAACAGAAGGTTAATGAGTATAGCAAATCAATACAATAACCTACATTTGGGAAGAGAGGTGGGAAAGGAGCGTATTCATGTGAATCACGAAGCCTTGATCTTCCACAGTGAAAAATCAATGTCTTACAGTGCAGGTTCATAACAAAGGCATAAGCATAAGAAACCAGACAAGCTTCTTGGGTAAGTGGCAGATTTCACGCGAGGACAAGGAAGGCAAAGGTGGGCTGAGGGCAACTTAACAGGTCATCAGGCGGTGAAGCATTCTGTGCTGTGTCAAAAGAATACAGGACAAGCTCGAAGGGGCTCCCAGTGGCTGAAGTAACGACAATTTACATGTGAAAAAACTGATGCGTAGAGTCTAACCCACTGAATCTGTGGACACGCAGGAGTTTGTAATGACACTCACAAAAGCCAGAAAAATCTCATTTTTTTCATCATTAAAAATGCTATTAAACCAACTCCTCAATCTGAAAATTGGTAATTAAATGGAAAGCAGTAAGCGATTATTGAATGACCCAAGACAACCCATTTTAAATGCCCCTGTTGACAAAGTAATGCTCTTTAGAAGAATTCTAATTAATAAATGTATAAGAGAGGATATCTTTTTCTTCTTTAATTCTCAGGAAATTCTTAAGTTAGAAATTGATGTTAAATCCATTACGTGAATGGTTGATGGGAAATAAATACAGATCTTGATTCCAAGAGGAGGGAAGAAGAGAAAGACAAAAAGAGAAACTAGCTGAATTCAGCGACTAATTTGAAAAGTAAACCCTAATGGAAAGCCAGCAAAGATTATTTCAGGAACATAACGTAAGATGAGAAACGGCTAGTTTTCAGAATTTCACAATTAGTGCTGTACCTTCTTTTGTAAATTAAATTGACGTGATGTTCTCACCTATAATTAGGATCCAAGTAAAATCCTCCACAAACTGCCTCTCTTGGGGGCCACGATGTGTACTTTCCCTGTGAATGACCAAAAGTCAAACTTTCCTTTTTAATCTTCTTCACCTGGACAACTGGTAGAAATTCAGCGCTGAGGGGGTCTTAAAAGGCTCTACAGTTTTTTTTTCTGGACAACATACGTGGCTAATGTTCATTGTTACATGTGTGCAGCAAAGCACTGTAAGTAACAACTGCTATGGTTTGTTGCTGAACAGGGATTGCATACTGATGACTTCTTGAGAAAAAATCACATTCCCCTTTGTGGTGCAGAGTGCAGTGGGCTAAAAAAAAGTTAACTCTACACACATATCTTATGGAGGAAAGTGCCAGGTTCTCCAGGCGTGGATGGTGACATGGGGATAAAGGAATTTAGAAACCCAGTTCTCTCTCAGGACTGCGTGTCCCTCAATCGTATTTTCTTGTTGCAGATCCTATTTATAAAGCCAGAGATGACTATCACTCCTCTGAAGGGTCTTGCATTAACAATACAGGAGAGAATAAAAGCAAATTAATTTAAAAATACTACCCCCTTCCAAAAATGTTGCATTAGATGATTTCCAGAGAATTAGAAGCATTTAATGTTAGGAAATGCTTTAAAATAGCTGGAAAAGCACTATGTAGGGTTATGTCACTGAAGTCATCATGAATGTATTATCAATTTAACATTTATATTTAACGCTGTTGCCTGACTACAATTAATTCCATGCTGTCACATTATTATTAGTGACATTATCTCATCATCTTGGCGTTTTCAGAAAATGTTCCCAGTGGTGATATCAGTGAATAGCTTAGCATTAAGATTTCTTATCAATATTCCTTAGTTGTGCTAATTTGAATTACAAGATTTGGTTTATCCTCAGGATAAAGGCTGAGTTATTTTATGCACTGCTATTTCAACCGATTGGGCTTTTTTCACAAATGCTGATTAGTAACCTCATTATTGAAAAAAAAATAAAACCTCAAACTTGGTTGAAAACTTCACATGGATTCACTGTGTAACCCCGAGAAAGCTACAGGTTTAAGGGCCACATGCTCTGAGCTATATGTAATCCAGTAATATTCTACGCTCAACTGCAATATTGTTTCCCCAAAGAAAACACTGGGCCCTCTTTGCTCATGATTTAAACAGTAGCCAAGACCTCTGACCAGGATTAAGGAGCAAATAATAAGCCATAAGTAAACAGAAAGCCTATCTCCCAATAACTGAAAGAGGGATCTACCTGGAAGGGAAACCACAGGTACCAAAGTTCAGGTATAAAAATTTTCCAAATGCCAATCCCTTTTTTGTTACTTTTTTTAACCTTTCTTTCTGTTTCCTCTGTTTACCTCTCCTCAGTTTTGTCTAAGGAACACAACCTTGTCCTCTCACTCTGCTTCATGCCCTTGTTCTCCTCACTTCAATCAAAGTTCTAAAATCACATAGCTAAAAAAATAATAAAGAACAGAAAAGTTTATACTGTAAAGCAGCAGGCCCTTGTCCCATGGCTCTTCACCCCCAGTCCCCAGAGGCAATGTCATCTAATCCTTTTGTCTTTAGACATGGTAATCACTTTCCTAATCTAATCAGGTTTGTCAGTGCAAATACCCCAAATCAGGTGCATTATATTTACCATATATGTAAAAAAATGATATCACGGTCAATTAGCTGGTTTTGTATTGTGCCCTGGATAGACATTCTGGTGACTCGCAGTGCTCTCAAACTCCTGGCATTCACACCATTGTGTAATTCCCTCCCCTTGAACGTGTGACTTGCACTTCTCTAATAATTAGCAATACTGAGCATCTTTTCACGTGCCTGTTGGCCATCTGGATGTCTTCTCTGGAGAAAAGTCTATTTAGGTTTTCTGCCCAGTTTTTGATTGGGCTTTTTTTTTTTTGGCTTTAAGCTGTATGAGCTGTTTGTATATTTTGGAAATTAGTTCCTTATTGGTCACGTCATTTGCAAATATTTTCTCCCATTCTATAGGTTCTCTTTTCATTTTGTTTATGACTTGCTTTGCTATGCAAAAACTTTTAGGTTTAATTAAGGACCATTTGTTTATTTTTGCTTTTATTTCCATTACATGAGGAGCTGGTTAAAAAAAAATATTGCTGCAATTTATGTCAAAGAGTGTTCTGCCTATATTTTCCTCTAGGAGTTTTACATTTAGGTCTTTAATCCATTTTGAGTTTATTTTTGTATATGGTGTTAGAGAATGCTCTAATTTCATTCTTTTACATGTAGCTGTCCAGTTTTCCCAGCACCACTTATTGAAGAGATTGTCTTTTCAGAAAGACACATGTACCCCAATGTTCATAGCAGCACTATTTACAATAGCCAAGACATGGAAACAACCTAAATGTCCATCGACAGATGACTGGATAAAGAAGTTGTGTGTATATTTACACAATGGAATACTACTCAGCCATAAAAAAGAATGAAATAATGCCATTTGCTGCAATATGAATGGACCTGGAGATTGTGATTCCAAGGGAAGCAAGTCAGACAGACAAAGACAAATATTGTATGAGATCACTTCTATGTGGAATCTAAAAAAAAATACAAATCTTTTTTTTTTTTTAATACAAATCTTATTTACAAACCAAAAACAAACTCATGGACATAGAAAATAAACTATGGTTACCAAAAGGGGTGTTCTGGAATTAATATAACATACATACATAGCATAACAAACATAACAGTTTGGAATTAACCGATACACACTACTATATATAAAATAAACAACAAGGACCTACTGTATAGCACAGGGAACTATATTCAATTTTTTGTAAACAACATATAATAGAAAAGAAAAAAATATGTGTAACTAAATGTATAACTGAATTGCTTTGCTGTACACCTGACACTAACTTTGTAAGTCAACTACACTTCAACAAAAAACAAAGTTAAAAGAAAGTTTATCTTGCTGGAAGACTCACTTTAGGGACTCTGTGTTGCCAGCTTTGATGAAGCACCTGACCACGCTGGTCCCACATGATGAGAGACTATGGATGTCTTCCTGGAGCTGAGGGCAGATGAAGCCAACAGTGAGCCATGACCCTTGTTCCCACAGCTTCAAAGAAACAAAATCTGTCAACAATCTGAGTGAGAAGTACATGACTCCTTCCCCAGCTGAGCCACAGATGAGCTCCAAGCGTGAGCGCGGCCTTGCCGAGAGCCCAGTTGGGCTGTGCCAGGACTGCAGACCCAGAGGGTCTACTGTGATACATTTGATACATTGTGTCACTTTAAAGCCATCAAACACGTGGTCATTCATTCTGCACCACAGACAACAAAATGCACAGTTTCCCCGCTTCAAAGGCAGAAGAGCTGATGTAATTTGGATGCTGAAAATTTTGGAATCAGAGCCATCCCAGAAAAACTAGCCTGCCTGTGCCTTTTCTGCTGTGTGTAACCCAGACACCAACCATTTCCCCTTCGACTGTCCCTGCTCCTCTCCACACTTCTCCACTCTGCCTTACGCCCCAGCGTAAAGTCCCATGTAAGTAACGGGGGCACCAGCAAAAGATCTGCTGGCTGGGAGGAGAGTGAATTCTGTTTTCCTTTATTCCCTCCCTGACAGGTCTTAGCAGGTTAGTTGTGAGCCTCTGATGAAAATCATAGCCCCTCTCAGGTGACCTTTCCAAACAACTTTCTCTTCGGGTTAGGTCACCACCCCAACCCTTAGCCCCTTAAGCCTGGGGGTGGTGACGGCCCCCTCTTTTCTAAGCTCCATCGTACTATTCCATACCTCACTGCTCTCCCTAAACTCTGCTTCCTCCTTTGTTGCTTTATTAAACTAACATCAAATTATTCAATTTGAGTGCGCCATCTGTTTTCCAATAAATAATGCAAAATCCAACAATGTTTTCTATAAGACGTGGTCCAGAATTAAAAGTGGGATGTCTGCATGTATCGATTCTGAGTTGGAAGAGGGAGCCCTGGGAGGGAAGGAAGATGAGGAGAGGCATCAGATTGTTATTCATGGTCTGTCAATGGCTTTAGAAATAAGTGTGAACAGGGCATGTCGAGGAAGGGACAGGAGATGCCTTCCTGGGGATCCCACTTTGCAGACTGCAGGCCGCGAGTGGGGAGCATAACAGGCTTCGGTGGTCATCCAAGCCTGCAGGGAGAACACTGAATGCAGACTGATAAGTGTTAAGAAGACAGGCGGTAAGCTCTGCTTCTCCAGAGGCTTCAGAAGAGGAAGGTCCATCAGTCTGGACCGGCAGAGGCACAGAGCTGCACGGAGGGATTTTTATTTTTTCATTTTTTGCATTCTTTTTAATTGAAGTCTAGTCAGTTACAATGTGTTAATTCCTGGTGTACAGCATAATGCTTCAGTCAGACGTACACATAAATATATTCCTTTTCATTATAGGTTATTACAAGGTATTGAATATAGTTCCCTGTGCTGTACAGTAGGACCTTGTTGTTTATCTATTTTATATACAGTAGTTTGTATCTGTTAATCCCAGACTCCTAATTTATCCCTCCCCTCCACTTTCCATTTTGAGTCTTTTTCTGTTTTGTAAGTAAGTTCATTTGTGGTTTTTTTTTTTTAGATTCCTCAAATGAGTGATACCATATGGTATTTTTCTTTCCCTTCACTTAGAATGGTGATCCACAGAAGATTCTTTGATTCATTTCTTTTTTCAGAAGTTTGAAGCCAAATGTTAACATGACATTGTTGAATGCCATGGGGAGTGTCCTATTTCAGTCATGTGCAACACACAAGAAGAGGCTGGGAGCCCTATGTGATTTTGAAGGACTCTGGCTTTTTAAAATAAGTTTCCAAAAGATGGGAATGAGGGCAAGACCATCTTCAGACCAGCTGTCTGATGTCTTGGGACTTTGAGTAAACCGGAAGGATGCTAGGTCCACAGAATGAAATGCTGAGGGAAGCCGATTGGCTGGGAAGACGAATGTGCCCCCCATACTTGTGTGGGTGGGTGGTGGAGCCTCAGTCCCAGTCAGCGCAGGGGACACGTCCCTCGGGGCTCCCCTCCTTTCTGGGCATTGTAGGGTGTCTGTTTCTCCATCTTGATCTGCACAAGCACCCTCTGAGACACCCTCTCTTCTCTCGGGTCCTCCGTTCCCCTGCATCACGGCTGTCGGCTGTCACCCTCACTCTTGGGCTGAGGTTCCCGCTGCGACTTCAGGGCCCCTCCCAGGGCACTTGGTGTCCCTGTGTCACCTCCCTCCATCCTGGGGCTTAGGAAATTTGGTGTGACTGTCTTAGGACCACGTGCCTGCATCCTTCACTGTTGCCATATTCTCTTCAAGGCACGTCACAGGGCCATCTATTCACACAGTCATATGTTCCTCCAACTCTGGGGGTTTCTTTCAGCCCTTACATTTTGGAAGCAGGTGTTGGGTCTCTGCTCAAAACCCGAAGTCCAAGCTCTTTCTCCCTCCCTCCACCCATCCTTTCCCACAGTCTTCCCCAGCTTGGGTGAACTTTTTATCTAGTCTTGAGACATGGAAGGCTTTCTCAGGCTCATCAGATATTCTCTATGTCTATTTTTTATGCCTTGAGTTCCCTACTAGAGCTTAGACTTCTGAAAACTGAATGGTTTCCTCTGTGTCTGTTTGGCTGTCCCTCCTCTGAGGTCATGAACATGCATTGCCCGGATGCATTAGGCAAAGAACCGGGGGTCAAAGGACATACCAAGAACAGAAATCTTTGTTAGTATTTCTAACACATTCTAGCACCACAGAGGTGTCAGCAAGATTTTGTTTTGGTAAGTTAAGACTCTCAACTCAAAAAAATACTCTGCACAAAAAATGGCATTGCTTGAATGTGCAGAGTAGGACATTGCAGTGTCCTGAACTGGAACACTGACTTGAGGTGATGCCACTGCGTCCTCTTCACATGGGGATCTGGCAGGCATCTTAGACTCAGAGCCCAAAGAGCTTACATTCATTGCTCCCTCAAAAAACCCCTTGAACAAGAATCTCCATCTCAAGTTCTGGTTCCAAGGACTCCAATGCAGGACAGACTGATGGTCATAGAAATAACAACACCTGGAATTGAGGGGGGAGCAGGTGGCTATCTGGGTGTGGCCAGCAGATGCGATCGCTCAAGGGAGCGGGGAGCAAAGAGTGCCTTGAACCACGTCAGGGAGTCCTCAGGGACACGAGTGCTTAAATGGTGAGTTAACAAAGGGGTGATCATGGCAGAGATTAAGGCTGTCCAGTCAAGTGCAGAGAAAGAGGGCATCGCAGATGTCCAGGGAGGAGAGAACTGTAAGGAGAAGGTGCAGTTAATTCACTTAAAAGGGAAGAATATGAAAGTAAGAATTTATTTGACCGTTTATTTGGTGAGCCTTCCATGATTTTTGTCACTTTGATGGAAAGCTAGACTGTGGAAGAAATCAACCCGATGTCAGCTAACTGTGCATGGGAGCTCTGGAAGTGGAGGCGGCGAGTGTAGACAATGGAAATGTTTTGTTACTTCTGATTTTTTAAGCATGGGAGAGACTTTAAGCAGAGGAAAGAAGCCCAGAAGAGAATCAGAACTGAAATTAGAAAAATGAGACATGGATGGGGTAGGACTGGAGATCCTGGAGGGTACTGTCAGGAACCCCACTCTCCCCGCACGGCGGGTCCAGCACGGCCCCTGTGGTATCATATCCTATCATTTATTCATTTGTCCATCAAACGTGTATTAAGCCCCTGTCATATGCTATTTTGGTCATAATTTTTTTTTAAAGTCAAGACTCCAATCACATAGAAGTTCACAACTTAGTCATTAGACTTCAGTGGAAAAACACAGACACAAAGCAATCACCAAGCTGGGTGATAATTGCTGTAAAGAGAGTAGAAATTGCTGTGGAATCACAGAGGAGATGCAATTGATTCTGATGGTGCAAAATAATTTGCAAAGGAGGTAAAGTCTGAACAAGAATTAAAGGGTAAGTCTGCACATGAAGAGGGCATGTCTAGATATAAGGACAGAGCCGAAATCTCATGAGTAATCAGTCTGTTAAGAAGTCTGCCCTGCGTGTCAGGTATTAATTCATCTTTCCCCTTGATACCTCAAAATGCAAACTCTATTTGGGTATTACTCTAAAAAATGCTTTAAAAAATATCTATGCCCAAGAACAGTAGAAAGAAGATAAAAGAAGGGGAAATGAGAGTAATCTTTTCTCTTGGCAAGCGATCTGAAGAATTGTTATCTTGGGTGAAGCAAGAAACCTACTCCATTTACACTTTTGAACTAAGCTGACACCTCTGCGTGCTGCCTCCAGTAAACAACAGGCAGGTCTGTAAAATATTTAAGCAACTGACCGCCTCACTCAGGCATGCCTTCTGCAATCTCTTCTACTCTGAAAATCCCACTTGTGCTGAAAGTCCTCAGTCAAGTTTCAGATCTAACCTGCAAGGCTCTGTCGCTACTGGTGGTCCGCACGCTCACCGTTCTGTTTCTACCAGCACTTACTTTCATTGGTATTTTTAATACTCTCCTGTGCTTATGTGTTTATGTTAAGTCTCCCTGATACTGTGGCCACTGAGTAGATTGATTGGCTCATCAGTGGGTTGGTCTGTGGGTGGTGACATCTTAAAGAATCAGATGTTAAATGTGTATTAATTACAGATTTCAATGCCATTGGTTTGAACGTCAAATTATAACCATTGCCTTCCCAGTGATTTGATGTGACTTAGTTGTTAAAAAAACAATCTCCAAACAAGAGTATTGCACCCAAGTCTATCTTTGCGTGTGTGTGTGTGTGTGTGGTGTGAACCATTTCTTCTGTGATTTCTGTTTTCCATTCCCAAACCTGCTGGTTCTTAACTAATCATTTCTGCCCTCAGCTAACAGATCAGAAGAAGCAACAGGTTTAAGAAGCAGTCCTTTTGTACTGACTGGAATATGGAAGAGGAAAATAAACGTTCCAAAGTCTAGTTCGTATCCTCCTTACTCCTCACCTCTGGTGTGTTTCTTTCTCAAATTGAGTGTTCATGAAAATCGCCCGCGGTGCACATCAAATGGCAGGGATCTGGGCGAGCATCTTGGATTTTCTTCTCCTTAATTGGACGTAAAGTCTTAGAATCTGAAGTTTAAAACAACGCCTCAGGGAATTCTGACGTGGTCAGTTCCCAGCCCATCTTTTGTGGAAGTGGCTCCATTTAGTATTTCCTCTGGAAGGAACCCTGAGTGGACCCTCAAACCCAACAGACCATTTCAGCTGGGGGCTGGGGATCTCACTTTCAAAATCCATACAATTCACTCTTGGTCTGAAGGGAGATGGAATCCTCAATGTCAAAACCACCTCTGAACATCTCACAACCCACCCACCAGGCCAGCGTGGCTCTTAACATCTGTGGCTGTACGTTACTCTCTGGCTCATAGAAAAGAGCATAAAGAACGTCTGTTGAGAGGAGATGAAGTGAACTTGACATTGGATGTGAAGAGGCAGTTGAGATATTACTAAAGCCTGTGAGAGGCACAGTTCCGTTTGCTTTCCTAGAAGTACACTGCTCTAAAGAACTGCGAACTTCTTGTTGGGACAGTAGATAAACTGAAAAACAAAATCGCCATTAGACAAAATGGTCTTAAATGGAATTTGAAAACCACAGATATTCTTAGAAATCCTTTCGTAATTGTCTCAAAATCTCAAACTTTTTTCAGCCTGGAGGGAAGAAAGGTCATGTTGTGCCTTGAACAATGAAAGCCATCTTCAATAGGAAAATATTTCTAATAAGCAGTCTTTAGAAATAGAGGTACCCATAACGTGTTTCTGAAACCAGCACCGATGAATTTTAACGGTAAAGTGATAAAACAATGCAGTATAATTCTGGATATGACTGTGTACAAACTCAGATGTACAAATCTCTTCTTTAGGTTAAGGAATTCAAAGTCACAGAAGGAATCTCTCTTCTTCCTAAGTATCTTTCTCACAAGAAACGCCTGAAGGAAACTTAGCGTGCATCACGTTAAATAACGCTGCAGGAAGAAGAGTTCTTCAGGGCTCTTCAGGGAAAGATTCCTTAAGTCCGGAAAACTGGGCAGACAGACATACACGCAACGCTGCCAGAAGAGCGGAGACTGGGTTTACTTATAGGTGAAAAGGGACCTGCTTGGAAGCAAACACACTTTTCAAGCAGCATCTTGGAGTACTGCAGTAAAGGGCTGTCTCCCTGGGCATGGTGGCAGAAATAATGTGTGTTTACAGGAACTCACAGACTGCATTTATTTTCACAGCATCCTGCTGAAAGAGAGCCTCGTGTGAAGAGACCGATGTTCTGTAGAAAACATACACAGATGCATCACAGATGAGGGGGTACCTCACTGCTGGAGCTCCCCTATGTATGTGAGTCCCAGATTCCTGAACGATACACAGCCATGAAAACTTCTCTCCTTTTCGTACATCTATCCCAGAGGACTAAACGTGTGGCATGTTCAACTTTAGAATGCAGTTACCAGGAAAACAGGACTTGGTTTTAGTCACACTTTAATCCCCAGCACCTAGAATGGTGTCTGGAATATGCTAATTGCTCAGTAAATACATGAGCCCTTGAATGAATTGCTGAACACAAAACCATGAGCTGTAGAGGAAGGAGTGACACATAAAATACGTCATATACATACGTGTGTACCTACATATCTCCTAATTTATCCCTCCCCACCATTTCCCCGCTGGTAACCATAAGTTTGTTCTCTATGTCTGTGAGTCTGCTTCTGTTTTGTAAGTAAGTTCATTTGTGTCATTCTTTTGATTCCACATATAAGTGATATCATATGATATTTGTCTTTCTCTGTCTGACTTACTTCACTTAGTATGATAATCTAGGTCCATCCATGTTGCTGCAAATGGCATTATTTTATTCTTTTTTATGGCTGAGTAGTATTCCATTGGATACACAACTTCTTCGTCCAGCCATCTGTTGATGGACATTTAGGTTGCTTCCATGTCTTGGCTATTATAAACAGTGCCACTGTGAACACTGGGGTGAGTGTGTCTTTTCAAATTAGAGGAGAAGACTCCTCTGCGTAGTGCTTTTTCCTGGTGAGCTAGAGCATTGTGACCATTACAGTTGCTAACAAGGCCGACAGCCAGCCTCCCTTTCACAAGCTCATCTGGGCGTCATTCATGCTCAGAATTTGCAAGAAGTCTCAGTAAGATTAGTCTCATGGGGATGACAACTGACTTTTCAAGGAGACATTGCGGAGAAAGAAATACTCCTTGCCAAGGAAAGCAATACAGACCTTCGGCTGGGAAGTGGTATGCTATTAGCTAAATGGATTAAACAAACTATTTTGTTTGAAGAGGACAGGCCATGTCAAGTATGGAATCCGCAAAGGATATTAAAAACATATAATGCAATTAAAATCACTGCCTTGGGTGTGAGTAGGGGCCAGATTAACTTAAGGGAAACAGAAAACTTCATAAATCTGGATCAAGTGTTTTGGTCTCAACTTAAATAAACTCAGCTGGCCTTAGCAGAACACTGCAGCTGCTGGGGGAACGTGCTGTCAGGCCCTAACCACTGTAGCTTTTCTTCAACTGTGTATTTTGAAATATTATTAGATTTACAGAATACTTACAAAGACAGTAGAGCATTCTCAAATACCCTCCCTGCAGCAGCTCCCTTTAATGTAAGTAACACCGTGCGTGACCGTGGTCCACGTGGTATCAGAGCTGAGAAATTAACAATGGTGCAATGTGAGCAACTAAACCTCAGACGTCATTCAAGTTCCTCCCTCTTTCTCTTTCCTGTTTCTGTTCTCGAATCCAATTTTTAGAAAATGACCTTGTACTTAGTCGTCACGTCTCTTCAGCTTCCTCCAGAGACAGTTTCTCAGCTTTCCTTAATCTCTGACGGTTTCGAAGAGCCCCTCAGAGCCAGGTGTGTCTGATGTTTTCCCCAGGACCAGACTGAGGTTATGAACAGCTCTCTTTCTAGAGTGAAATAACCCTTTCCCTGTATTTCTAGTGCTCTGCTGGCTGGCTTGAGGTAGGGTTTTGTCTTTTCCTCATTGTAATTCTTAAGAATCCAAACTTTATCTTTTAAGTTAGTGGCCTCAGAGGACTCATTTAATTTTCTTGAACACCAAAATCCATAAGAATATCTCTTCTGTGGCTGCAGTACATGAAATTTCAATAGCGTAGAGGTCAGAAGTGAAACAATTTGGTCAGGAGGGAAAAGTCCACGTTTTACCGACTGTCTGATTAGGCGAGACGTTAAACAGCCTGTATCTATTTCCACTGTCACATAGATTTCCACTGTCAGTGACTACTGGACAGTCATGATTATAAAGCGGGTTATTTACAGCAAAGAAGAAGGAGCTTTCCTTGCCTAGACGTGATTTCCCAGACATGTCAATAAACCACTTGATAATTTGCTCCCAAGAATTTCCAAAATAAAATAGAATTTAAAGAGATAACAATCATTAAATCCAAACATCCTTCCCCAGACTGACAAGATACAGTCTCTCTCCAGGGACGTAACTGAGTTAAACTGAAATACAGTTTTCCGATGCTCGTGGTACTTGATTCAGCATTTTGAATGCAAATGGTTTGCAGGGATACAGAGGAAATAAGGCAATAAATTTGGGGTTTTGAAGAAAACATAAGCCATAATACAGGCAACAACTCAAGGACTCAGAGCTGAGCTGATGACTTTTTGACATGTAATCAAGCGGCATGACTTAGGTGAGACACGGCTCTTTATTCTGTCTCCATGCAGACATGCAATTTCACTTTTATGTGCAGAGAGGAAAAAAACAAGCCAACAAACGTGTTCCAGCTGCAGCGTGATCACAGAGTTGATAATGGTGGTTGAGCAAACTCTGTCTGGGGTGCAGGCTGAGGCGGGATGGGCCAGTGGGACAACTAGTCGTTGTGGTGGTTTTTCACTACTGTAATACTGGTGGCGATGTTATCATATTGTGGGACAGAAGGTCTAAGTCCAGTCTGGACTCAGTGGAGATCAGTGAGGAAGTGGGGGCGACTTTGTTCACTGCTGAAAACACAGGGTTCTCCTAAGCTGCAGTCTGCACTGAACTCCGGGACTGGTGTGGTCCCTCAAAGTTTGGGGGACTGGCCAGTGACCCTGCTCCTCTGTGGCGAGACCTGTAGCTGTTCTCAGGCAAACTACTGCTCTAAGAGGGGGCTGAGCCTCTGCACACAGCAAACTCAAGCCCTGGGACAAAGGCCCTTTCATCACGATGTCTCCCCAAATGATGCAGGGTCTCTAATTAACATGGTCACTGTCAAGACAATCACTCGGCCAAAAAAAGCAATGAAGTAATACCATTTGCAGCAACATGAATGGACCTAGAGATGATCATAGTAAGTGAAGTAAGTCAGACAGAGAAAGACAAATACCGTATGATATTGCTTATATGTGGAATCTAAAAAAAAAAAAAATGAGACAAATGAACTTATTTACAAAACAGAAACAGACTCACAGACATAGAAAACAAACTTATGGTTACCAGGGGAGAAAGAGGTTAGGAAGGGGTAAGTTGGGAGTTCGAGATTTGCAGACACTGACTACCACATATAAAACAGATAAACAACAAGTTTCTTCTGTACAGCACAGGGAGCTATATTTAATAGCCTGAAGTAACCTGTAATGAAAAAGAATACGAAAAGGAATATATGTATGTATACCTCTGACTGAAACACTGTGCTGTACCCCAGAAATTGACACAACCCTGTAAACTGACTAGACTTCAATTAAAAAAAAAAAAAAAGAAAGAAAGAAGAAAAGACATGTGATCAAACCCTAGACGTTTCTTTGTCTTCCTCTCCAGTATTCCACTGCACCTGTCATTTCTTTAAGCTGGCTGGCACAAACGATGCTTGCAGCAGAAATGTAACGAGTTCTGAAAACAGAAGGATCTCAACGTGTGACGCCAGGTTTTGTAACTTGTCTACAAGGACCATTTGTATTACATCTAATTTACTTTGTTTACAAGTCACATTCGGGTACATGGAACCAAAGAGGATTTTCTCAGTTTTCATCCATCCACAAAATACATGTGTGTGCGTGCGTATCGCGTGTGCGTATGTGGTACAATTGGACTATATTTTTATTTCTGAGATTTTATTTGTATTTTAATGTAGATCTGCAACCTTGGGCTCTTGGTACCCAGAGATTAGGATCATGTCTATTTTTCCATGTCCCCCTTCCCCCACGACTCTTCTCCCACCCCTGAACATCACTGTCTTGCATATGAGATAAAAGCAACAGACAAACTGAGTGAGTCCAAGTTTTAAGTGAATAAACATGTTACTCACTGAACCTGCTGGGATGGCTGGACAGGAGAGAACATGACTGAATATCCTCATCAAATAAGGTCAGCTGCAAAGCAGGTTTGGGCCGTTTTTCATGATGACATTGGTTCCTATGCTGTACAGTAATTCGATGTGAACAGTAATCCATTCAGATAAATACTGATGATTTTTATTTCATTTCTACAACTTCGACTAGTGAAAATGAGGTTTCTCACAAGGTAGAATTTTTTCTCCCTTCTCTTTTCTCTTCATTTCTTGTCTTCTCCTCTTCCGTGATAACTTCCATTTACAAGATGCTGACAATCTCAATTCTGAGTAGTTGGACTGAGAAATCGTCTTTGAGGAGACATGGCTTTTGCGTGGGGGCAAATCCCAGAGTTATTTTTCTTCCCCCACCGTGCCCAGCGCCTCGGTATCAGTTCTGAGAGTGACTGGGACTGAAGTTACTTTAGTCTCCATGTCTATTGATCCGTGGAGCCTAGCAGTGCTGAGAAAGGATGGTGAACATAAGAGTTGCCCAGGGGTCTTCTGAGAACAGTGCTATTGGGCAGTGTGAGTTTCCAAGCTTCTGCCGTGTGTGGAATAGACTGAAATGGCTCCATCCAAAAGGACAAAAGGGACTTTGGGACAAAAACTCCCCTTGAGATGGAGAGGGTGGGGCGAGGAAGAGAGAGCTTGTGCCACATGCCTTTGATGTGGGACCCCGGCTGTCACATGTGAGCACTGTCCCCATGTGACCTGTGTGTCCTTGTCCCTGTGTGTGACCTGATGCTGGTATTTTCCTGGTCACTCTAGTCACCATCCAGTCACAGCCGATCAGATCTGAAGACCATTTCCTGGGGAATTTCCTTTTCTTTCCCCCTGTGGAATTGACTACCGCCCTGGTTTGGTGAGGACAGGGGGCTTAAATAGGAACTGAAGTGTTCTGCTCATAACAGGTGAGGGGTTCTAATTATCAACTAGCCTTTGACTTCATGTACCATTTTGGGATGTATTTAGTTCATCCCGTGAGTACTTAGTTCTTAGTTATCAAGTGCCTAGAGATACAGGAATAAAATCCGCGCATCGTTAATGAGATGGTGGAGTGCTAGGGCTGGGTTCCAGCCAACAGAAGTACTAGCAAAGATAGCCCATCTGCTCCCCTGAACCCGGACTTTCCCTTCTGTGATGGTTTAGAAGTTGGGGTGAGTCACAGGGAAGAGTGAAAATACAGACTGGTGTGCCCCAACAGAAGGCATGCCTTACAACCTCACAGGCCTGGACTCTTAATTAAAGCTATGGCGGGAAGTGTCTGTAATGTTGACTATCTCCTGAAAAACTTTTTTTAGAAGTTGTAAGCAGGTGAATCTCATCAGTGATTGTTGGAGTTCAGACCACTCAGGCACAAGAAGGGAGAGAGAAAGTTGCTTTTCTCTTTGGAAAATAGACAAGTTTGACACGGTAAACACTAGTTATGAATAAGTAATAAAAACTCCTGGTGGGAAAGTACGTATCTAGTATTATATCCTCCTGTTCCAACTGCCAAAGCACATCTCTCCGATTTAATTTTAAATTTCATTAAAAGGACTGTTTCCTTAGCTTAAGCATTACTATCTGCAATAAAGTTTGTTCTGGTAGGCAACGCAAGGGAAACTTTTTATTGCTGACTGAAGAGTTAGATTGAAGATTGCTAACTCTGGAGTTTCATTCTTAAGAAAAAGAAGAAAAGGATTTCAAGATTTTCATGACAAAGCAGTGAATTTCAAGCCTGGCACTTCAAGTGCTCAGTATAAACTTCCTAGCGTTCCATTTACCTTCATGATGGAAGCAGCACATGCGACTGTTGACAATGTCTAAGCAACAAGACTACCTGACAAGACACCCGAACATTCACGGGGCAGAGAAGCTTATAACTGGAGTCCTCACCTGCACCCCCAGCGGACCAGCTGGACGTCCCTGCACAGGGCACCTAAGGAAGGCTTCCCCACGTGCTGGTCACGAGGCCCTGCGTCAGGATCACCTGGGGAGGCTTCTTTTACTGTGGGGATATAGAGAGTTCACAAAGCTGTTGCTTCTACCCTTTAGATCATAAGGCAGGTAAGCTACCAGCTACTTAAAAAAAAAAAAAAAAAAACCCACCAGGTTGCTGAGAGCAGAGATAGACCTAAATAAACTAAACTTTAAGGAGTCCTAGGACCTTCCTGGGAGCAAAGAGACACAGTATTCCTTTCATGCCTGGCAGAGGGGTGGGGGAGGGAGGAGCCCACCACTAATGAGGGCAGGGAGGAACCAGTAGAACTCTCGACACAGTTTTGGTTGACTGTGTTTAGGCCGGTAAGACAAATTAGAAAACTGGAGAAAACCAGCCACAAACGGAGCTGCAGGTGCAGACTGTTCCCATCGCCTTGCACTGAGTGCTTGGTGCCAAAGGCTGAAGGCAGGCGGAGATGCTGACGCAAAAGCTTCCAAGAGACCCTTGGGGAGACCCCTATAGATGCTGAGAGGATGATAGGAGAGTGTTATGAGCGACTTCATGCAAGACATCCGACACACTGGGTGAAGTTGACCTGGTCTCTAAAAAATACAACATATCAAAACCGACAGAAGACAAAAGAGAAAATCTAAGTAAACCTATGTGTCCATCAGAAACATTGTACGTAATCGTAATAAAAGTCCTCCCTCAAACAAACTCCCAGCCCAGATGACTCACTGGTGACTTCTAGCAAATGTTTTAGGAAGAAACATTACCAATATTTTACACATTCTTTCAGCAAAAAAGAGGGTAAAACAATTTTCAACTTGTTTTATGAGGCCATCATGATCCTGATGCTAAGACATAAAAGAAATATTAAAAGAAAATGAAAGACACTCCTAGGCCAATACCCCCCCTTGAACACACATGCAAAAATCCTTAATAAACTATTTAGCGAATCAAAATTAGCGACACGGATACACCATGACTAGGTGGGACGGACCCTTGCAGTGCAACACTGGTTTCCCACTCGAAAGTCCAGCAGTGAAACTCACAACATCAACACAATAAAGGAAACAGCTATATATGACTTTCTCAATAGATGGAGGAAGAAATATTTGACAAAATTCACGTCCACTCATAAAAGAAAAAAATAACCTATCAGCAAACTAGAGGTTGAAAGGAGCTCCTTCAATCTAATAAAGGACATTGACCGAAAAAAAAAAAAAAAGCCAACTTCATACTGAAGTATGAAACATTATACTCTTTTCTCCTTAAGTCAGGAATAAGACGAAGACACCTGCTCTCAGCACTCCTATTAAATATTCTGCTGGAAGTCCTGGACAGTAGGCAAGAAAAGGAAATGAATGACATAGAGTTTGGAAAGAAAAAACAAATAGCATTCTTCTTTGAAGATTATATGATGTGCACCTATAAAACCCTATAGAACCTATAAATACACACAAGCCACACACACACAAGTAATAAGCATTTAACAAGGTCACAGAATTCAAGTTCAGAATATCAGTTGTATTTCCAAGTACTAGCAATAATCAATTTGAAAATGGAATTTAAAATGCTGTTCACAATAGTGTAAAAAACTTGAGACCTAGGAGTGAAGCTAACAAAATATATCTGAGGTCTGTCCCGTGGCTGCCGTGACAAATGACTATAATTTATTGGCTCAAAACAACAGAAATTTCTTGTCTCACAGCCCCGTAGGTCAGAAGTCTGAAATCATTAGTAATGGATTAGTAATTAATTACTGGGCTGAAATTAAATTGTCAGTGGGGCCATGCTCCCTCAGAGGCTGTAGGGAAAACCCATCCCTTTGGCCTCTTTCAGCTTCTGGTGGCTGCCAGCATTCCTTGGCTTATGGCTGCATCATTCTCATCTTTAGCATCAATGTCTTCCAGTCTACCTCTGCTCTGTCTTCTTCTTATTGCCTTCCCCTCCGTGTCTGTGTAATTTCCCTCTACCTCCCTTTTATAAGGATGGATGCACATGATTGCATACAGTACCCAACTGGATAGTCCAGGATAATCAACTTAACCTTATCTGTAATGTTCCCTTATTTCCCCTTTGCTATCTAAAGTAACATTCATAGGTTCTGAGAAGTATGATCTGGTATCTTTGAGGGCCATTCATTATTCAGCCTACTGCACCTATGGACCCTCCATAAGCTCTTATAGACATATGGATCAAAGTCACGGTCCACAGTATCAAAATACAAAACAATTATATTTCTAAATACTAGCAATAAATACTTTGAAAATAAAAACATCATTTTCAGTAACAGAAAAAGATCTAGTATCTAGTTATAAAGCTAACACAATATACCTAAGACCTTTATACTAAGAGCTACAAAATATTGTTGAGAATAATTAAAGATGACTTAAATGAATAAAAAGATACATCATAGTTGTATTACTCATGAGCTGTAATACTCAGTATTTCTAAGATTCAATGCAATCTCCATCAAATCTTTAGCAAAAACCTTTTAGCAAAAACTGACCAGCTAATTCTAAAATTTAGATGGAAATGCAAAGAATCGACAGTCAAATACCTTGAAAAAGAAGAAAAACTTGGAGGATTAAAATTAGCCAATTTACTATAAAGCCCCAGTAATCATCATGGTGTGAAATCTGTATAAAGACAGATAAACAGACTAACAGAAAGGAACAGAGGATCCAGACATAGACATATACCTATGTTGTCAGTTGATGATAAAGTTATTAAGTCAACTCAGTAAGAAAAGGAATATACTTTTAACAGACAGTGTTAGAATGCGAGGCTATACATGTTAAAAAAAATCTTAAATTCTAATTCACTCAACACACAAAAAAGTGATTTGAGTTGGTTCACAAACCTAAACGTGGTAACTATAACCTAAAAATTCTTGAGGAGAGCGTCTAGGAGCGTGTCTTTGCGATCTCGTAGTAGATAAGGATTTATTACAGAGGACACAAGAAGCACAAATCATTAAAAAAAAAAAAAAAGTGTAAACTAGGCATCATCAAAATAAAAAAAAAAAAATCTCTGCTCATCAAGGACTCTCTTAAGAAAATCAATAGGCAAGTCCCAGACTAAGAAGAAATAGTCACAGTCCGTGTATATGACAGAGAAACCAAATCTAGGATAGATTTAGAACTCCTACACACAGAAGACAACCAAGCCAATAAAAAGATGGGCCAAAGCCTTCAACAGTATTTTCCAAAAGAAGTTAATAGAATGGCCCATCAGCAAGTGAAAAAGGTGCTCAAATCACACTTATCAGAATATGCAGATTAAATTACAATAAAGTACTATTTTACACATATTACAATGGCCAAAATTTAAAAGACTGCTAATACAGATGCTGGGGGAGGTTCAGGACGGTCCTGTGTGTTACTGGTACTGGTACAAAAGGGTGCAACTACCTTGGAGAACTTTTTGAGAGTATAAATAGTACAAAAACATATCTACCTAAGACTTGGCAAGCCTACATCCAGGTATTTAAACCAAGATAAATGAGAACATACGTTTACATAAAGACGTGTACACAGGCGTTTGTAGTTGTCTTACTCATCGTAGCCTCAAGCTGGAAATGCTCATGAGCTGGAGGAGGGTAACTATTTGGTAGTGCATTCATGCAAAGAAATGCCACCCAGTTAAAAACATACACACCCCAGTGACAGATGCTATGAGGTGCATGCACCTCAGAAACCTTGTAAGACACACAGGAGAGAATACAGCGTAGGATTCCACTTATATAAAGTTCTAATACAGTAAAAACGAATCTCTGGTGGTGGAAATCAGAGAGTGTGTCCCACCTCATGCAGGGTGGTGGGGGGACTGAATGGAGAGGAGGATCGGGAACTTTGTGAGGGGGGAACGCGTTCCACATCTTGTCTGCAGTCGTGGTTACACCGCTGTCAAAACTCATAAACTGACACGATCTGTGCACTTCATTCTTCTATGCAGGTTGTATCTCAATTTTTAAAAAATGGTTTCATCAGAGTCTGTTTATGATACAGAGTCTTAGGCCCTGCTCCAAATTTAAAGTCTTCAGGAATAATCTGAATGCGTATTAAATGCTGAGAACCAGTGCCAAGGGGACTCGAGATAAAGCGGGACTGCTGCTTAGGTGGTTCTGACTAGAAATGGAGAGGGATCTTTTCTTAAGTAGACATAGAAAAAGACTTACTTTTGCACGAAAGTGGATGGTAACACGTAACAAATGTTCCTCCTTGTGCCAGAAAGAAGACGATGTTCCAGGGAACCAAGGAGCCAATTCTGTAGGGAGACAGGGATGAGATGAGACACTGGTCCTGTGGGACTGAAAGGGGGTGGGGCACCAGACTCAGCCACACTCTGGGCTAAACCTTGTGGGCTGGCCTGGGACTCGATCACCATTCATCTTAATTGCAAGTTTGAGACAATGCCTTCCGAGTTCCTGGCAACTGACTTACAGATAAAATGGGAAACACAGCCAGTTTATAAATTGAGGAGGACAGCCTGTACTGAAAAAAAATTTTTTTAAATCCTTATTTACATGACAATTGAGAGAGAGGGAGAAAAGAACGTGGTGGAGTATAGATCCGTTCAGTGAGAAAAATGAGTCTATTGCAGTTTTGTAAGCTAGCTCTCACCAGCAACAGTGGCCACGTCTCGCTAATACTGAACAACTGTCCCTGCAAAATCTGTTCCCCCTGCATGAAAGCAGCACGGTGGAAGGCTGGCTGCTTTGTTTTTCACCCAGACCTGCAGTGACGTGGACACACGCCCCGGTAACTGCAATGATTTCCTTCCCTTCTCAGGTATAAAATGGGCAATGGGTGATAGCGGAAAACAAGCTATGGTCTTTGAGGCCCAAGCTATGAACATCAGAACTTGCTCAAATTTTCCCCTGGGCGGAATTTTCAGCCTTTGGTTTGCCTTCAGAATTTCACCTAGAAGACCAGCATTTTCTACAGCGGTGGGATCAAGAGGCTGTGCTCAGATCTTGGTTTTGTGGGACAGACAAGAAGGAAGATTAGGTGGAGCAGGACTGAGACCCACCAGTACCTGCAGGCGGATTTTAAATGGCCCCAAACTAAGAGGGGGGATGGGGGAAGAACACTCCAGAAGTCTCTTCCTCCTTTGAGGGGAAATGATCTGACCTTGGTAGGCTGTTCCTGTAAGTCCAGTGACCTCCTGGGTCATTCTCCACACGGTTGTCAGAGGATGCTCTAAGCCACAGCTGTGATCATGTGACCCCGCCGTCCAGTACCACCCGTCTGCTGAATGTTGGCAGGCTGCTGAGGGAATGAGAGTGAGTTCTGGGCTCCAGCCTCTGCACCACCACTTACTAGCTCTGCAACTATGGGCGTATTATGTAACATTGCCCCCCCTTGCTTCTCCTACTGATACCTCAGTTTCCTCTCTTCAAAACTCATTTCATGCTACTGACCACAAAAGGTCTGAGCAAAAGATCTGCATCGTACATTCCACACATCTGCACAGTACCTGCCTACCTCAAATCGGTGAGAAGCGCTACAGAACAGGGCCCCTGTCTGAGTCGCCTTAGTCTAAGCTCAGACCCAGGAGGACGCATAACTGGTAGCAGAGGGGTCAGGACAGCTGGTACAAACAGGAGCAGTAGATTTAATGGGAGAGTAGAAATATTATGCCACTAACAGCAACAACCATAGCCAATACTTAATCGCTGTGCTAAGCGCTTCCCTTACGTGATCTCATGTAATTCTCACGACTGCTTTAACGGGTATTTATCATAAGAATCCTCATTTTACAAATGAGAAAATGAGACAAAGAAAAGTCAGGTATTTTTCACGATGTTATCCCTTCAGTAATCGGAAGCTCTGGATTAGCCACTAGCCTGTTGGCATAGATAACATCTAATTCCTTATGTTCTGCAGGTGGTCAACACAAGGGTAGAATTGTAAAATTTCCTTCTTTTAAAGACGATATACATACTGTGAAATGCCCAGATCTTTTTAAAAATGTGGTTAAACATGCATAACGTAAAATTTACCATTTGCACCATTTTTTAAGTGTGCAATTCTCCAGCCTTAAGTACATTGCATTGTTGGAAATGCACAGATCTTAAGTATACAACTTGATGGGTTTTGATAAAAGTACGTATCTGCAAAATCAGCATCTCTCTCAAGATACTCACATTTTTATCAGGAAGGTTTCCTTATGTCCCTCAAGGGTAAAATTTAAATAATAACTTTTTCCCCATTATATGTTCTTTTGCACTCAAAATATTCATAAATAGAGAAAAGTAATAGAAAATGAATCACCTGCAGAGGTAAGTCATGGTCTGTCCTGATACACTGAATTCTTAAGTGAACCATGACACATAAAGAAATAAAATTCAGAAGAAGTAAGATGCAGCTAGAAATTTCTTATATGGTACCAGGGGGGTTCTTGGGGGTCCTGTCTCACCCATCTCTCCCACCCAAGTTTAAAATACTGTAGAGTCAGTGAGCCCACTAGTCCATGATTCCAGGCTTTTCTCACCTGGAAGGGTTCTCATTCCACATGGGCTGCTGAGACCACCCACTTTTGGATGTATTTCCAAGAAGAACAAGGAAGTCACCAGGCGACAAAGTGGGTTCACTGCACCATCTGTCTCCAGTGAAAATCATCTTAGGTGGGTCTGATGTGCTGGTGGTTATGTCCTAGAACCTGGATGAACTCTGTTTCTGGGCCAGACTCACCTGTTACAGTTGACAGTGGTGGCCAGAATGGACTTGAGGTTTAAATGGGGTCTTGGAAGAACCAAAATAATGGTGAGACATGCCCTCATGACTGAGCAGGTTCCACACGTGCCTAGGACATCGGAGTGGCCTTAAGGAAGCACTTAAAGGCGGGGAGGGTGTAGCTCAATGGTAGAGTGTGTGCTTAGTATGCATAAGGTCCTGGGTTCAATCCCTGATACCTCCATTAAATAAATAAATAAATAAATAAATAAACAAACAAACAAACAAACAAACAAACCTAATTACCTACCCCCAAAAGTTTTTTTTTTTTAAGGAAGGAAGCTCCTCTGTGACTGTGCTGGGGCAGGTAGGGATGGAGCTGTTAGGAGATGTGGCATGGTGGACATACCATGGATTTGGACTCTGGCCAGTGGAGCTGGGGGCTGGCGCCCGGGGCCAGTGGTGGCTCTAGGCCAGCTTGGCTGCTCCAGTGTTTCTCCTCAGCCATGCTGGGCATTGTGACTGTCTCTGTGCATTTCCAGAGTCTTGGTTTGCCCTCGCCCAAAAGACCCTCCATCACTATCCAGGTGTGCCGCCCTGACACGCCCCAGCCTACCTTAACCCATCCCTGACTGCTGACGTTAGAGCCGCGGGTACAGTCGGGAACAGCAACTGCTTACTGGTAGTATAGTCCAGCCTGCTCCTCAGGGCTCCCACCACCCGACGGCCCCTCTGCGGGAACTCCACTGTGAGAGGTAACCCGTGGTTACTTGAAAAGCTGCCTTTCTCTAGAAGCAGGTGATCCAGGGTGTGCTGACCCAGTGAGGGTGAAGGCGGCTTATCTGTGCCACCACCTCCTCCAAACAAATTTGCCAAAATATCAGAGCAATTGCAACCAGGGGTTCGACCATGACTGCCACACCTACCTGGCTAGAGTCAGCCTCAGGATTCCAACAGCGAGTAAGAGGGCTGCTTCCAAGAGGTAAGGGGAGATGCTTCAGTCATCTGCACCTAGGAAACCAAGCGCTCGTCCAAATCGCCCCCTTCACAAGTGTGTGCTTTTGGAGGACGCCAACCCCAGGGGTTCGTGGTGGGGAGGGATAAGCTAGGGCGTTGGATGCAGTGCCTGTTCCTCTTTGATCATGGAGGCACATCCTGCAGGAGGCTCGAAGGAGGATCTGAGGCTGAGACTCCAGGTCCTGGTCTGCAGGCTGGGCTGCCCTGTGGAGCCTGTGTCAGTGAAGTGTGCACAGCTGCAGGGGTAAGCAGAGTTGCTGGCGTGGCTGATACGGTGCTGGCTCTGTAGGGACCACGCTTGCTCTAGCTCCACGGCCTCAAGCACTCCTGATGGAGTGTCCCAGTGACACTGCACGTGTCCTGCCAGACAGTCCATTATCTGCTTCAGTGTTCCTTACCCCGTTTGTTGGGGCTGTTCAGCTGAGTCATTTCCTTTGCCAATGGCTGAGAGCATCTCTCGATGTACTGGTGACCGCACCAGCCTCCCACGTGTACTGATCTCAGGAGGTGCTGGGGGTCAGGACCTCACAGCTTGAGTTATTCAGCGTGAAACTGCCATACTGGGCTTATGTTCCCAAAGAAGGTGACTGGGGCAAGACTCAGCTGTCTCTTCCTTGGATGACTTTTGAAATCCGACTTCTGAAAGTTTTGGTTTTGAGTTATACAGATATTTTTGGATGCACGCTTAGTCCTGGAGCAGTTTCAGCAGAGAAACTGGATGGTTCAAACTCGTATCATGGTTGGCACAGAATTCCAGAGAAATTTTCTTGAGAAAGTTTTCTATGTCATCCTTAAAGAGCAAAAGAAATCTTCTGAACCTGTAATGATAAAGAATATGAAAAAGAATATATATATATATATGTGTGTGTGTGTGTATATATATATATATATATAACTGAATCACCCTCCTGTACACCAGAAACTAACCCAACATTGTGAATCAACTATATTTCAGTAACAAAAAAATCTAAAAAAAGAGGTATCTCCTAAATTTAATGTTCATTTTCTAATTTATTTATAGGACCTGAGTGGGGCAGATAAGTTACCTTTACCGTTTCTCAATGTCAGTCCTGGCAATAAGGGGATAGGTATGAGACAGTATCATCAATATCATTAAAAAATTTTCCATGTTTTCTACCACGAGGACTGTAGGGTTGACTGTCCTTCTTGGTCTGAGACAATGGGGGACTCTGGGCAGGCTCCAGGTGTTACAGGTAAGGTAGAATCAGCCACCCTCTGGGGTCATTTGGAAAAATCCTCTTGCGCTTCAGTCTTGCAGCGTGCGTGGTGATGGTGGTGTGCGCAGGGGGATGGCCAACGTGGACTCCCGGGGGACTGGGAAGTTGGCCGGAGGGACAGGGATGGGTTTTTTTTAGCGGGTCAACTTGGCTTGGCTGGTAGCTCTGTGTTTCCATGACACACTCATCTACACTTTTTTGTGATGGGATTTTGCAGATGGAATTAAGTTCTCTAACTGGCTGACTTTAAGTGAAGGAGGTGCTTTGGGGCAATCTGATTGGGCCTGACTTAACTGGTGGAGACTTTACCAGCAGCAGGGAGGCTTTCCTGAGAGAGGAGGAATTCCTGTCCTGCACAGCAGCTTCGAACTGTCCTGGCGGGACTCCAGCCAGCTCATTCTGACATCCTCTTGTGCATCTTCACGTTTATTCTTCTGTAGCTATCGTCACATTTCCAACTGTGATTTCCTCTTTTATGTGGATTCTTGTTTCTTTTCTATTTAGAGAACAGCTTTCAAGGTATATTTTAGGATAAGTTTGGTATTGCTGTGTTCTTTTAGTTTTTGCTCATCTGAGAAGTACTTTATCTCTCTGTCTATTTTTGATACTCCCTGCCATGTGGCTATGACGAAACAGTCTGAGAATCGTCTATAGGCTGATTCTAAAATCTTAAGCTCAATTAAGTAGCATTTAGAGACTTGGGATGGTGTAAGTCTTCCCTATTGCAAGGTTAGGTGATGAGACTGGGGCCATAAAGACACATGATCCTGTGTAACCAATCTTCCGACACTGGATGGAGACCTTTCCACATATCCCATGCATTCTTTGCTCATTACCTTTCCTCAACCATTTATTTCTTCAAGGTAAATTCCAGTCATGCTGCTTTTTGCTCACCATTTTGTCCTCATTTTTTTCCTTCTTAACTCTTTTTTATAGTAGTTCTAAAATTCTTTGTAAGGTTGGACGTGTAGCAAAGGTCAAAACTCAGAGCAAACACATAAATACAAAGACCTGGAGTGGGCTATGGGGCTCTACATTGGGCAACTATCTAAAGAACAGTTGGGATGACTGGGAATATGAGTGTGAGGTCCTGAGGGGAAGGCAAAGTTTATGGTAATGCTGGATCAGCATAACAAACACAACTGGGAAGTAGAGAAGGCAGCTTTGCCCAGAAGAGGAATATGCAATGCACCTCAGTGCACAGAGGACCCTATTATACACATGGCGTCTGCCTCATATAACAGAGAATATGTGCTTGTTCCCCACAGTTATCTGAGAGCTCCTAGGAGTCAGTGTTTAGGTTTGATTTCAGTCCTTACCCCCCCCCCAACATCCCATCATCCATCCTCCATTCTTCTGTCCTCCACCCCTGACCCAGACCCCTTCTCTGTCTCAGAATTTCTTACAGAGTATTGAACAAAGCAGTCATGAGACAGGAGGGATGGGGGCAGGGCACAACCATATAAAGAGTAACACAGCAATCAGCACCCAGATGGCGGGAGATTCGCCCTCCAGTGGACCTTGAGTTTCATTACACTCGTGGTAATGTAGTAGGAAGGTGAATGGCACTCCCACAGGCGCCACGACAGCTCCCAGGCTGGCCATAAAAAGTCAAAGAGATGGCAGTGGCCTAGCTTCTGGGAATGCCAGCCCCTTCCCCAAAGTATTTGGAATAATCCTCCTACTAATTTAGCACATTAAATTACCATGCCCATAAAAACTACCAATCCTGCACCTCACAGTCACTCTCTCTCTTGCCTACTGAGATGGTCCACACTCTGTCTGTGGAGTGCACAACTCTCTGAACAAATCTACTTTTACTCAACTATGGTTCTCTCTTGAATTCTTTTCTCTGTGAAGCCAAGGACCCTCACTTGGCAGGGGTGTGTCTCAGGGACTCGTCTGGGACCTGGGACACGGTCATCTTCTCACCCCACATTTTTCCTGTTATCAGTCAGAAAATGCACACTGTACTCAATTCAATTGACTACAGCCCACTAACTACATCTTAAAAAAAAACTGTGGCTTTCTTAAAAGAATAATTTATCCCTTAAAAAATCTGTATTTAAAAAATAATCTCTTTCAAACACAATAGCAATGTTCCATCTACCAATTTCTCTATCTCTATAAGGTCTTAGCATTTGTAGTTATTCTTTATAAAGATATGGAATAAAAATGTATGCTAAAATTAAAGTTTAGGTTCCAAAATTATTCAAAAACTTGATTTTAGTTTTCAAATTGAATCAGAGATATTGCAATTATTACAGCTCGGGAAAGAAAAAGAGGAAGAGCCTTTAAGAGACTCTTCTCGCTGCAACTGTGATTCTAAATAAATAAATAAGCATCCTTGAATTAATAACAAGGCTTTGAGCTGTTCAGCTTAAAAATAGGCTTACCCCATTAAGATGATTAAACTCAGAGGCATATTCTGAAAGGAGCTTTTGAAAATGGATTTCTTGCAAACTGTCATCAAATATTCATAGATAAAATAATTATGTGGAAAGATAAAAGGATGATGGAAATTGAAAAGGGCTGACAACAAAGGGAACGTGATTAGATAGCTACACAAAGTTTTTGAGAAGGAGACTCGGATGGGGCTGGTGTGAGGCTTAGGAAGATTCGAGCATCTGCTTTGATAGACCTTCATCATTCTTGCTCTCCTGAGTGAAGATGCATGTAGGGAACAATGACTGGACTGTGATGGAATGGAATGTCCACATGGGTCTGTATTCTCCTCTCATTGTCTCTCTGCCGTCAGTCATGTTCTTTGCAGCTTCTACAGTGCCCGGCATAGTTCAGAATGAGTGTTCCTGAGCTACAGCCCAGTGGCTGAGAAGGACACTATTATTCTTTGCTGGAGATCAGCACACAAGACATTTTAATGGGTATGGTTTGACAGCTAATTCTGGTTGGAAAGAGAAGGATTTGCAAAATTAAGAAACTTAATTATTTTATATCTGACTCTTTGATAGTAGAATGTAGGAAGTCTATTTCCAAAAGAACTTGGTAGACAGTTCTTCCAGTATAAAATTCTTTTTATCTATATTTCCTAATGGCTTTTTAGGCTGTAGCTGAAAGCCATGCAGGATATCTGCCCTTTGCTTTTGCAGTTGATAATGAAAGCAAAAACTGCAAACAATACAGTTGATAATGAAAACCAAAGTTAAAAATAAAACCCTCCATAATACCTTATGAGAGTCCCTGTTTATGAATTTTGTAACAGTGAACATTCACACTTGAGTCCTTTGCTCAGGAGCTGACTGTGAAAATACTATGAAAGATAAATCAAATGGAAAGTCTAATAATTAGCCAAAACCATAAAATGAAGAGAGACTCTGAATAGTTCTAAACAACTGTTTTAGTCTTTTTAAGAGAAGAAAACTGTGAATCCTTATACGCTTTCAAGAACGTTTACTGGAAAATTTAAAACTTGCTAATTGCAGGATGTATGTTCCCTTCCTAAAACTTAGCAGTATACATATGATTTTAACCAATGTCCTTGTAAAATGGAGAAATCTCCTAATGTCACTTAATGACTACTGATCATCATTCTAAATGAACAAAGAATTGCTCATGAGTTAGTCTTTCCTGGGAAATTCTTTTCAATAATGTGAGCTTCCTGATCACAATATTATTTTGATAATATAAAATTCAGTGACTCTATCGTTGAAAAACATTAGATTATTAATGAGATGCATTTAACTCGTTATTTTTTTTTCTCCAATGGAATATTTGATACAAAGAACAAAAGTCACTTTTGGGTACATTTTCTTCATTTCTGTGAAGCCATCCGATCATTTTCACGTGAATTATAGATTGGGGTATAATTTTAGTTTCAGAGGTATAGTAATACTAGATAAACAGGGAAAGATTAGAAAACTAGTCAGTCTTTCAATTTTTATTTTAGTTATCCAGATGTGACCTTGAATTCCTCACACTTCATTTAAGAAACTAGAATACTTCAAGTAACTCTGGATTTGCATGCATACAATATTAAAAGATAATAGTAACAGATAATATTGTTAATTAATCAGTCTACCATGTGGTCAGTTGCCACAAAGGCACACCATGATTCCTGCTCATATGCAGTAAATACTGGGGCCACATGTACTTCAACACAAGTACTGCCCTACTCAATGGGCTTCCTCTTTGCAGACACATTTTTAAAAAGTCTTTGTTCCTTCTCATTCCGTCCTGAGAACTATACTCTCTCTTTCCTCAAAACCAAGTAAGCACCCCAGAAATACAGAAAAGGAAGTGGTCTGAATGTAGACCCCATGCCTATAATCCTGCCATGAAACCAGTGAATTCCATATACTTAATGCCATCAATGATTCCCTATTCAAAATAACTGTTTACCTCCATTTAAGGCAATTTTCTCATGTATTTAAAAAAATTAGGGCTAAAGAACACCCTAGAAACCCGTGAGATACTGGGACGGATATGTGTGTTGGATAATTAGCATTGAGTGATGATGTCTATTTTTCTAGGTTGGCTTATAACTGTTCATGTAGTTCCTTCTTAGAATGTTTAAAAGTATTTTGTTACTGAACTTTTTTCTCCTTATTTCCTCCCACAAAATGAGTGAAAATTTTCAGAGGAAACAAAGTTCTCTTTTCTGCCTGTTCCCAAAACACTTAGCACAAAGGATCTTACATGGCAGCCTCTCAACATCTCTGCAGGATGAATGGTCTCCTTGCAACCTCATAGGCTTTAAATAAACATCTCCTGAATTGCATCGCAACTCTGCAGGGTCCCCGAGTCTATGGAAACCAGTTTATCTCTGCCCTCCTTCCTGGGCTGGGATCTTGGCAGTGTGAACTGAAACATGTCTTTATTATGAAAATCACAATTAACACTTGATTCCAGTCTTACTGGCAGTATTCAGGGAGAAAATGCCCAGTTGTGAGGACTCTCCCTGGAGTCCAGTCTTCACTGAGCCAATTTCTACTATTTCAACACAATTTCATGGCTTTAAGTATTTTTATTTATGTTCTATAGTATGAATAAAAATAATTCCAAGAAGATGGTTTTTCTCCATCTTCTACTCCAAGCCTTGTGGAATTTTTCACTCCATTGCCTGAACTTGGAAGGCTTGTTCTGTCTTTATCAGGGATAATAAATCATTTAAGAAAAAATGAATTTTATTAAAAATATTTTTAAAAACTTTAGTATTTTAAATAGATAACATTATAAGTCATTTTATTATACAAATAAATGAATATATGGGTTTTTCTGTGTGCATCACAGGTAAAGACATACACAAAAGGGGACGAACATGACTAAGCTCTTCAAGGGTAAGGAGCCATCAATCAATCAAGAGATCACCTCTAAGCGAGGGTGTGAGAGAAGAGGGTAAATAAAGACCACTGCTATCTGCCCCTGGATCAGCCTGCCTCCCGTTCTTGGAGGTGTATTTTCCCTTTGCTAATAAAACCTTTAAAATCTTTTGCTAAAACAAATAAATATTTAATAAATCATGTAATAAATAAACGAATATATTTAATAATTGAATATGTTAGAAGATATTAACTGTAACAGAGGTTTTTTCTAGTTCATAGTGGAGTTTGGTTATTATAATAATGAAGAAAAGTGCACCGGTCCTTACATGCATCAGTCTATTCTGTTGTAACAGAAGCCAGAGTTCAGTGTATGTGTATTTCCATCTCTCCTAAGAAATAACTTTTTTCTCTCTCTACAAAGCATTCAAGCTCAAGCAGATCCCAAACTTGAGAACTACAAGCCAGACCACAAAGAAAACTAAGAATTCTCAAGCTCTCCGTATACTTCTCCTCAACAGAACAGTTACTGGATACAGGTAAACAATATGCTACTTTTGCAACAGAACTAATGACTTCATAGTGAGGAGGCCTTAATTATTACAAATGTATAAAATGAGACGACTTTGGAGTTAGAATACCTCTTGGCCTTCTTCTAGTCTAAGCTCCTCATTTCAGCAGATGGGGCAATATCGCTGAGCTAGAAAGACTCAGCTCGTGCGTTCAGCCAGGGTAACGAGTGGCATGCAGCACAGCAGGAGTACAGGGCAGGGCAGCAGCCTGTGCTGCAGAAGTGGACGCTTCGGTGGCTTTCTTCGGGAGGAGAAAGAGGCTTAAGGAAGATAACATATGTCTAATGCTTCCAGGAGTGACGGTGGGTGGTGATGGGGAGGCGGTGGTTTAGAACCAGAGGGAAAACACAGGACAAGCTACAGGGACAGGAAAACAGACAGAGAGATGGATGCAGTGAAAGAACAGAAGAGCCTTCTTGCTGGGTGTCTGCGGGTGACTGGAAAAGGTTTCTGCCTCTTGTTAAGGGGGTTCCCTGTTTGTCCAACCATGTGAAGAAAAGAAGGGATTTAAGTTGAGTTTAAATTAAAATTAAGTGAAAATTCAATTCCCTTTTAAGGTTAGAATTTCTCCACTTTCAACAAAAGTCAAAGAGTTGTGTGGAGGTTTTTTTTATGGAACTAAATCTAGCTCTCTTTCAAAATCTCAGGCTTACATACAATGACACCAGGCTTTTCTTGAAGGCATTTCCTGCCTGGTGTGTGTGTACTCGGGGTATCAAAAGTTTTGACTGAAATTGTAAGTTGTGACCCATCTGATAAATGGACAGGGGGTTTTGTGCTCCAAAGGTAGCTTGGAATGTCCAGCTGGGGGCAAAAGTGCTGAGATCCAGCAACCCCACTGCTCACCCATACCCATAAAGAAACATGTGCCACTTGCTGAATTGTGTGTGGTGGTAGAGAGGAGAGGCTAGATTCCAGGAAATGGTGCTGGGTGAGAAAAAAATAAGAGAAGCAGAAGGAGTTGAATAGAAGTGACTGGCAAACATAGTAAACAATCATGGTTACTAGGGGGGAAGGTGGTGGGAAGGGATAAATTTGGGAATAAATAGATAAAAAACAAATTCCTTCTGTATAGCACAGAGAACATATTTAATATCTTGTAGTAATCCCTAATGAAAAATAATCTGAAAACGAATATATGTATGTGTATGCATGACTGGGGCACGATGCTGTACACCAGAAATTGACACATTGTTAACTGACTGTACTTCAATTAAAAAAAAAAGCAAGCAATGAACCCGCAGAGTTGAGAATTAATTAAAGCTGAGACTTCCCTCATTTTCTTCCTTAAAAAAAGAGAGACCTACAGTCAAATCTGCATAAATCAAAAACATACACAATCTCTACATCTTTTACAAATTCAGTGGCACCTATTAAACGTATTGAGCATTTACGTCTGTCTGGAGGGTTTCAGAGACATGAATAAATGAAAACTTAATGAACAAATAAAAACATATTTCTAAAGCCAGAAGTCCATCTTGCATGAGTGAATGATGATTATCTGCAGTGAACTGAGGAATATAATTTATTCCCACTTCTGTATCTGATGCCAAAAGAAAGAACAGAAGGGAGAAAGAGAAAAAGGAAAGAGGCACAATGGGAAACAAAAGGAAGGAAGAACGGTTTGTGGCAACACATTGGTGAGTTCTCTGCAGAACAAGATGAGTTGAAAGACTCCAAACATGCCCTGTGGAATTCTGCAGTTTACTGGACAGTTAATAAGGCCGTAAATATTCGCTGCCTCTGCTCCCTTGCTCTGTCTGCCCGTCTGCTTCACGCGAAATAAACCACAAATAATCCTCTTTCAGGCATTACTGAGAGGGAGAGGGAAGGCTATCAGGGAGATAGCCGAGTCTAAGGTCGAGCCTTTCCTTCAGGAGAAGTGGGTTTGTCGCTTACTGACACACTCACGTTCTAGGCATGTGGCTACGTTTTCCAATTCACGCAACCTGTTTAACACTCATCACTTATCACATTTAAAGAGCATCTTAAAGAACAAGTTCATGCTGTTTAGCACAGGGAACATACTGATATCTTGTAGTAGCTTACAGTGGAAAAGAATATGAAAACGAATATAAGTATGTTCATATATGACTGAAGCATTGTGCTGTACACCAGAAATTGACACAACATTGTAAACTGACTATACTTCAATAAAAAAAAATGTATACAAAAAAAAAAAGAGCTTCTTAACCCTACTAGGTGACATGCCTCTGTTCAGCTCAAAATGAAAATAATGGAAAAACAGACCTCAGCTCATTTAGAAAATGTAAAACACAAAACTATATACTGGTACCCTCCAACCATACAAAACAGAAAAACAGCTGAAGAAATTATTTGGAAAATTCAACTAGAAAATGGGACAGAGGGTGTTGTGCCCTGTCCATGTCTCCCTTCGGGGCAAAGATGCTGGCTTCCTTGTGGCCAGGGGATTACTGACATCACAATGGGCGCTTTATTCCAGCTTTACTGACAGTATTCAGGGACAGAATCCCCAGCACCCAAATGGCTAACACCCAGGTAGCAACAGTCTCCCAGCCAAGTCCGCCCTGGGCCTTGCTTGCCTGGAGGGGCCCCTCCCTGGGTCAGCCAGCATCCTGCTGCCTGGTGCAGGTAGGCCAGGTCCCCAGCCTCAGGGATGATCAACTCTGGGAGGCCTTCCCAGCTCCGGGTGGGCTCGCCCTGGGCCCTGAGGAGGCCTTCGGTGAGCCCTGCCTCTCAGTTCAGTGTTCCCCTCTGCCCAACATCCCCCTCCTGGGTGGATGTCCTGAATACCAGCCGCGTTACAGCTCCAACCCCTGACTCTTCATCAACCGTTTCCCTGGGGGAACCTGAACTGAGATAATAAGAAGAGGGGTTCCCAGTGAAGGCAAATATACACTTGAGATGACATGACGTCCTTTAACTGCTACGCCAACTTCAGTCTGTCAAATGATAACAACCACAATCACAACCACACCGTCAAGAACAGAACACTTCCTTTGTGCCAGACACCATGTTAAAGGGAACTACAGAGACTCGCAGGATGTGGTCCTTGGCCTGGAGGATCTTGGAATGAGTGAAATTTCTTGACAATTATTTAACCCGAAATACCCTTTTATCCTTCTTTCTTATGGGTGAGTTGTATTCCATTACATATAAGTATATATATGCTGCATCTTCATTATCTATTCAACTACTGATGTGCACTTAGGATGCTTCCTTATCTTGGCAATTATAAATAATGTTGCTGCTAATAGCAAGGTGTAGGTATCTTTCTGAATTAATTTTTATTTTGTGGTTGGCTTTATTCCTTTGATAACTATGTAAGTTTAAAAAGCTAAAGCTCTAAATGTTCTTAGAAACAACGAACAGTACATATATGTAAATTAAAAAATATATGTGCAGTGAAAAAAAGCTATCAAGCCATGAAAGACATGGAAGAAACTTAAAAGACCTATTACTAAATGAAACAAGCCAGTCCGAAAAGGCTACAAACTGTACGATTCCAACCAAAGGACCTTCTGGAAAAGGCTCAGCTACAGAAACAATAAAAAGATCGTGGTTTCCAGGGGTTTGGGGAGAGGGAGGGAGGGAGGGGTGAACAGATGGAGCACAAGGGATTTCTAGGGTGATTAAATTATTCTGTATTATATTATAGTGTGGCTACGTGTCATTGTGCATTTGTCAAAGCCCGTAGAATGTACAACATCAAGAGTGAGCCCTAATGTTAACTATGGACTTTGGCTGATAATAGTGTCCATGTGGGTTCATTGACTGCACCAAATACGCCACACTGATGAGGGATGTTGAGGGCAGGGGAGTATATATGGGTGAGTGGGGAGGGCTATGTGGGAACTCTGTATTTTTCTGCTCAACTCTGCTGTAAACCTGAAACTGCTCTAAAAAAATAAAGTCTATTAAAAAAATACCCTTTTATCTGTGTGTGTATCTTTTGATACAACTGTCCTTCTTTAGTCAACAGAATGTTGAGACAGTCAATCCCTGGAATATACTAGTAGGTTTACAGCCATCTTTTAAAGACTGTGTAAAAAGGTATATTTATATCAACTGAAGTAGATAATCTAGCATTTGTTTATTCTTGCCAGCCATGAAGTACTTTCAAATTACTTTTTATTCATTAAATCCCTGCCCGTTTAGGTTGCTAGGACACCAGCAAAGTCGGCCAGGGAGCGAACTATGTGTCTGGGATAAATAATTCAGGAGCGATCAAGACTGAAATATTTGTATCGGGTTCTCATCTTAAAATTTTGCACTCTGAATGTACTGTATTCCAGAAAAAGAGTTCCACTTACTTTCTTAAGACTTCTCAGGAGGATTTGTTAATGAAAAGTACGTCTCTAGGAGATAAAGAGTCAGAAGACCTTAAGGAATTTATAATCCGGTTGAAGAAAAAAAAGATATTACCTAGAAAATCTGGAATACAGTTAGAAAACATCACAGGATAATTGATACTACAGTTTTCTGTTGAAACACTCACTTTTTTCAAAGATACATAATGCCAAAAAAATAGAACGAAGTCAGGTCATCAACAGAATTGATATACTGACTGAAATAAAAAGCACAACTTAAAAGTCAAGTTATGTTGTATTGGGTGGACTTCCTTAGGACTGGAGCCGGGGGCAGAGCATCTTGGTTCACTCTAAGGGCTGTTTCAAAGTGGCAAGGTAGAAGCAAGGATATATGCAACAAAGACCAGATAGTCGGAACATCCAAAAATTACTGTTAATTAAAAAATATTTCAAGATAATATTTCAGATATTTCAAGTTAAGGAATTTAGTGCTTTTCTATGTGTGGGAAGGTGCAAGGTCTGGGCTCACTGAAAGCATTCCTTCAATGTGCACCTAGCTCTTTAGGACCAGTGTTCTGTTCTTTCCCATCCTGAGTCCCGTCAGGGGGCACCGCTGGGAAGGAGGGGCACTGCAGAGGCTGGGCCACCTGCTTGTGTCCATCCTGTGTTCCCCCGCTGGCTGTCGGGGCGGTGGTAGCGGCTGATGGCTTGATGGCTGCAGCAGCCTTTGTTACTCATGTGGCTGCAGTATTTTTCATTCACGTATCTATTGATCTACCTCTCTTTCTGTCTATCATCTGTCTATATGAAATTAAGCCCCAGTGAAATTAAGCAATGCTCATTCACAAAAGAACTAGCCTTTGGAGTCAGATCAGGACCCCCAGGACCCCGGGTCTGGGGCTCAGAGCCACCATGATCCTGTCCTTGGGCGCACTTTCACCATCAGCCCCACGTCCAAGCCTCTCTTTGGTCCCACACTGCTTCACAGCGGGAGCAGAAGGATAGGCTGTGACAGACGAGACTGGGTGATGGTCTCAGCTCAGCTCCAGGTGACCTGGGGGAGCTTGTTTATTAGTAGGGCCCACGCTGGAGGCTGGGAGTTGAGGAGGAGCAGTGCAAACTTGGGAATCAAAATGGTAGAAGGGCTCACTGGAAAGAATTCTGTTCAGAATCCCTCTGGGGTCTCGCCCGGCCAGGCTACTTCCCTCTGGGTCTGTTTCCTCACCAGGACACAGGGGCTTGGGAATGACCTGCACAAACCCTTCTGACTCCAACGTTCTCTCCTCCTATGGTGCTTCTGCCGGGAGTGCAACACGAGACGTGTGTTCTTGTCGTGGTGAAAAGGAAACTCCCAAGGTTTAAGCCTCAGAATGGCACTTCCTGAGTAGTGCTTTCCATGTGAGGTGCTGTATTCCTGGGGGAGTCCATCCACAAGCATGTGACTTATTCCCTTTTTTTCCTGCAAGTTCACCTTGCTGAAATCGAAGGCTGCAGTAGCTTCAGCTGCCTGTCTTGTGAAAGCAATAAAAGCAACTGGGATGATGGCAGAATTTAAAAATGCTGACTATACTCAGCATTTGGGTCCACACCTCTTCTGAACCTTAATCTCTTATATCAGGTACAAGAGGTCAGGATGACAGAACAGGATGTTTTCAGGAAGGTGATCAGGGAAACCTGCAGTGCATTTACACAATATGGCTTTTAGTGTCTTGGCAGGATTGTGATTGTAAAGTATCATTTCCAGTCAGCCCTGAGCCCAGACATCGCCATCACCCAAGCAGGTTAAATCTGTGGGCTATTGAGTGTGACATACATTACACGAAAAGCTTCAAGGAATGTTAATTTCTTCAGTGTAATTTCTAAGAGACAGCGCGGACGTTGACTTGACAGGAAAGATGGCAAAATTCAGTCAAGCAGGAAACAAGGATGTATGTTTTAAAATGCAGAGGAAAGACAGATCAATTATCTCTTTGTAATTCCTCACGGTTCTGCACTGAGTGCCACTCAGGAGTCTGGCGTTAGTTCTGATGGTATGGAGGGGGCACAATCTATCCTTGTAATTGATGCCTTTGCTGCATTTCTGTTCCCATCTAGATTTTGTGTGCAGACCTGCTCAATAGGGCAGACCGTTAAGGCCAACATGACATTGTAATTAATTGTTGTGTATTGGTGGAAACCTGAACAAACAGAGAATGCATGTATTTGGAGCTTTCAAAAGGTGTGATTTCCGTCTAAAGATGGGACAGGACAATGGTCTGATCAGAATGGTTTTTGGTCCCTGGTGCAAAACAGCACTTTGAAGAAGAGCAGGAAAGGGATCCTTGCTGGACTTGTCCTGGAAGGATCTGGGGCAAAGCCAATTACTTCCTTCAATAAGCACAGTGTTGGTAAGAGGTCTTTTTGGCAAGGGGTAATTTTGCTAAATGTGAGTTCTTTCTTTTCCTTGGAGACAGACGGATAGTAGTGATGGTTGCACAACAATGTGAGTGTACTTAATGCCAGTGACACATACACTTAAAAATGTTAAAATGTAAAAGTTTACATTATGTATACTTTAACAGAACAAAAGTATTTTTCTCTTTCTGCTATACCTTTTCCCAAGCAGCAAAATAATGCAACTATGTATGAAACCTGAGTTAAGTTAAATGGATTTGAAGCACAAGAGATAAACATTTTTATTTATTCACCTTATGCATTTAAGCTAACAATTACAAAAATACAATTTTATGCATCTCACTTTTTTAAAATTGGGGATTAATGTCTCTTTCAATGTTTGGTTTCATGTTATCAGAAAGATTAAAACTCCAACGAATTTTTTCTTTTTGCAGAGGAACCTAAAATGGCCCATTTTGTTTCTTGCAAAGGAAAACCATTGAGAAACACCTTCCTACTTCTCACTCCAGGAGAGCAAGTGCATGCTCTGGGGGTGGGAAAAATAGTGGAGGTTAAAACACTGCTATGTCCATGAACTTCATGTATGAAATCAGGTGACTACTGTTCAAGTAACAGGTTAAACTGATGAGGATTCTGGAGAATTACAAGAAGACCAAGGTTGTATATGGATTGGAATATTTTGTTGCTATTTTAAAATTACCATAACATGTTAGTGCTTATAGGCATTGATTGGTGTAATATTTTTTACTTGCTGAGAGAAAAGTACTAAAATTGAGTTGCTGATATTAAGATTGCATTTCTCATATGTGTTGTGTTGGTGGGCATCTTTGAGTCCCTGGCAACCCAGAGAAGAAATGCTTCCAACAGCACCAGGAAGAGAGAACAGATTTTCTCCTACCCCCTATTGTCAACTGTCCTCACTCAGAGTCAAACTGCTTTCCCAGTGAGATTCCTGGTCTTTTATTTTTGAGGTTGGAGCAGAAATCTGCTTTGTCCAGTCAGTGCACTCTCTTCATCTGGAAACCTGTCTTCTCTGAGAAACATCCTCTCTCTCCAGTTTATTGAAGGTCGCCATGTCCTTCCAAGCCTTAATTCCCTTAGCACAGTGAATTGGCCCAGAGTGGATTTTACCTACAGCTCATTGGTTCATGCTAGGCAAGGGAACCTGGCATCTTTCTGTGGGATTAGGAGAGAGAGTCAGTCTTCTCAGAAGGTGGGATGTCTGGGCATGGTGGAAGTGGAAAACTTTGATATGTTTGTGACCCTGTCTTTCTTCTTTGCAGAGGGAGAGAACAAAGCCCAGAAGCCAAGAAGAGCCAAGACAATAAATGAAGATATAAAAAGTGTCCTGGTGGCCTGTGAGCCCCAAGATCCAGCCACGCGAGTCATCATCTATCCACCTCCTCATTTAGTGGCCAAAGCATTCCTCTGATTATAGGAGGCAGCCCAATTTCCTTCCATTTCATTCCATTTTTGCTTAAGCTGCATTTTAGCTGACTTGTTTCTGGTACTTGCAATTAGAAGCCTTGATTAATTTGGAGGTGAAGCCTCCTCAGATAGGTAAGTGAATTCTCCTCCCTTTGGTACCATGATTGGCCATCCCTGGAAAGTCCTAACATTCCTAATTGATACGTCCTTTGGCCAGATATCCAAACTCATGGTGTGGTCCCTCATACTGGAGACAGTCCTTTCAGTCTTGTGGGAAGAACAGTGGAGGTAGAGGGGGTGTGGGAGGTGAGGTTCCATTTCTGTTGGTTTGGTTTCTAAGAATGGTGAGAATTAAGTTTTGGAAAACCCATTCCTAAGGTAGGCAGCAAAGTCATTTAATATTTTCACACAATCACTCAAGTTTTGTTATATACTAGCAATTGGGGGAGGGGGTGTCAAGATTTACACATCAAGGTAAAGATATTTTTGATAGCCCCCAAATGTTGAAAATGTTTTTGAACAGCTGATAGGTAACTAATGCCTCTATATTTCTCAACCCCTGTCACTTTAAGATGAATGCTCTTACAATGAATGGTGTTTTTCACCCCAGAAAGAAACGACCTCTTTTCCCTTGAAAAAAAATATTTTGAGGATATTTTTCAGTCTGTACATAGGAAGTGAGAAGCTGTAATGTCTGTTGTATGCCTTCAAAGTCTGGCCATAAAGGACTGAACAATACAGGACCCGTAAGAGAAGAATCTACAGATGGTGAATCTCTGGGCTCTGATTCTCAGAAAGCCCCACCTTAGAGCTCTTTTTTTGTGAACTTTTTGCTTTCTCTCAAAACCATTTAGAGCTTTTGAGAATGGTATTTCTTAGCTCTTTGATATCCCAATGAAATACTTAACTGGAACAGATTGGGAAACAGGTCAAAATCACAACAAAGAAGAAACCCAACTTTTACTGAGAGTACGTGGGGATGAGGACTTCTCAATGTGCACACTGGTGATGCAATTATCTTTCCTCGACATCTGCTCTGCTGGGTGACGTGACCCTCAGGGTCAGACTCGGGGCCGGCCCTGTCACCATGCAGGGTGCTGAGACGAGGCCCAAGGACATCTGGGGTGGGACACCTGTCAGCAGGATGCTCTCTGTTGGAGAGTGACTGATAAACTGGATCGGGTCTTCTTTCTTTGGGACTCGAGAAAGTGCAGTTCAGAAGAGCGCGGAGAAGCAGGCTTGCCAGGAGAGGACGCCGAGGCCGGTGACGTGGTGTAACAGAGGAGAACAAATCTGACTCCATACTGCATCCGTTCCTTTGGCTTTAACCACTGTGCCCTGTTTTCTAGGCTTAGTCTTGCTCGCTCTACACTCACATAAAGATAACAAGTTGCAGCATAGAGAATAACATTTGTTTTGTTGGAGGTTTTATAGGAGCACCATGGCCTGGCCCTTGGACAGCTGCAGGAACAAAGAATTCCTGCACCAATAAGTTTGCAACAACCAACCACACTCCCTCTCCTGGTTTTTGTTTGTTTGTTTGTTTTGTTTTGTTTTGTTTTTGTATAAAAGGAGCCTGTATTCTGACTTGAGCAGGATGGTTCTCCAAGACATTAGTCGACCGGCTTTCCGAACAAAATCGCTATTCCCTGCCCTAACGCGTCGTCTCCTGGTTTACTGGCCTGGCCTGCGGCGGGCAGAGCGAGTCTGGACTCGGTGACAGTGGGGCGGCGGGGGCTCCCCTGCTGCTCCCTCCTGAACGTTCTCCTGCTCTGCGCGCACGACCCCAGGCGGCCTACCGCGGACCGGGGAGTAGCCCTCCCGCCCCGCCCCGGCCCCGGCGTGGGAAGCCCGCGCCACTCTACGGAGTCCGGTGTCCTGGGCAAATGTGCCCCTTAGACCCTAGGAGGGGCTGGCCCACAAAACGAGCTAGCAGGCCTACAGCCAACCGCCTGGCGCACGCATCGGGGGCGGTCGGCGAGGTCGCATGCGCTCACGGGAAGTGAGGCCGACAGGGAGGCGGCCCCCCACCCCCACCCCACCGCCGCCCCCCTCCTCCGCCCGCGCCGGACGCCTACCTGCAGAGCCCGGCCAGGCAGGTCCGCTCCCCGCCCAGCCCGAGCGTCAGAGGCTGCCGCGGAGACGAAGGGCAGACGGCGCGGAGGGAAGGCGCGGCGGGAGAGGAGGCCGCAGGGCCCGGCCGGCCCTGAGGAGAAGCCTCAGGCCAGGAAGCTAGTCAGGCCGATGGGCAGGCGCCCAGGAGCCGGGGACCTCCAAGGAGGCGGGAGGCCAGGGGGACGAGGAGGAGGCCTCCAGCCCCACCCGCGCTGCGGCCGGAGAGCCCGGTCCCTCGTCTGCCCTGGACGTGCGGCCGCCGCCTGCGTGGAAAACGGGGCCGCGGCGGGCTGCGTGGGAGCCGTTCCCGCCACTTGGCCGGAAGCCCCCTCAGGAGCCGGACCGGAAGTCGGGGAAGCGAGGCGGTGCGCGCCGAGGGGGAGGCGCGGGGAGCGGGCTGCTCCTCAGGAACGCGGGAGTCCTCGAGGGGGTCCGGCCCTCAGGCGCAGCGCAGGAAGGCATGAGGAGGAAGCTGAAGGGACCGTGACCCCGCTGACCCGCGGGAGCCCGGAGGCCGAGGGCGCGCGGAACAGGCGGGATTCTGTGTTGTCCCTGCCGCCGCCGACAGAGCTGTCCGAACTCCGCCCGTGACGCGGGGCTTGGATCCTTCCAGGGGTGTCGCCTTCTCGTGTTAGTCGGCCAGGCGCCCCGCTCGGTCCCGGCTCGGAGCTGGCGCAGACAGAGCCCTTCAGGGAACCGCCCTGGTGCTCCTTCCCCTTGGCTCCCGGGGAGGCCCGGCCCCCGGGTGACTGCGGTCTCGGAGGAATCGGGGCTCTGCAGCCGGCGGGGGTGCGGCAGGCCGCCGGGAGGTCCCGAGAGGCCTGCCCTCGCAAGGGCCGCCGCAGCACGGCAGGGACCGGTCAGCACTGCTTTTTATTGTCCAACTTTACAGAAAACAAACAGCTCTGTGCAGTGAGTACAAAAACGCCGTTGTCGGACGACCATGCTTCCGACCGCAGTTCCAGGCAGGGCGCGGCCCACGTGTTGTCAGACCCGGGGTGGCGGCGGCGCGCCGAGGAGGCCTGCAGGACGGGCTGGGGCCTGCCGGGGGCCTGGAGCGGTGGGCGACCCGCGCTCCATGCCAGGCCCTCGTCTAAACAAACAGGCTTAGTGCTGATAATGCAGTCGGAGGAGGAGGGTGCTCTTATCGTCCTGATTTCGCAGGTGAGAAAACTGACCACAGAGAGGTTCCGTGATTTGCACAGAGTCACACAGCTGGCCAGGGGGAGGGCTGCGCCACGAACCCAGGCAGCCTGGCTCCAGGGCGTCTGCCCTTCAGGGCTGCGCTCTGTCACCTTTATGTTTCTGTGGCTCTTTGACTTTCTTAAATGACTTGATAATCTGAGTGTATTATAAACCACAGATTTTTAATCTTGGATCTTAAGCAAACTTTGCTGGTTGCGTTTAGCAGAAGCGTAAGATGGAGTCGAGGGTGTTTTTCTGGTCACCTTAACACGGTTTTGGTGTGAATGAGGTGCGATTGTAGATACGTAGATATGTAAAAAAGCGCCAAATAAACACGAGACACTGTTGCAGGGTGTGTGTCAAAACTGTCCTCTGAACCAGAGCTTGCCTGCAAGACCAGCCTGGCAGCAGGTGGCCGTGGAAGCCACGTAGAGGCAGCCTTTTCTGAAGTAATGTGCCAACCAGGAACAACTGCTCAGCCAAAGAAAAAGAATCTTTCAAATTTCTAAAATGCTCATGCATTGAGGATTGTTAGATTATAGATTTGGATATTGATAGGTGAAAGGAATATTGAAGATTAAATAGAACAGAAAATGAATGGCCAACGTGACCTCCCAAACTGGGTCAAGTTCTTCACTCCTCACTTAGCACCTTTCAGTCACCCTAATTAAAGCAGTTAACACATTTTACTGAAAATGCTCACGTGCTGAGTGTCTCCACCTTGGAGGAGGAAGTTAACTGGAGTTAACTTAGATCTACTGGAGTTTTAGTGCTTCTTGCTTCTCTTGCTTCTCTGATATAATGATCTGAGAATTGTGATTTCTAAGGTTTACAAAACGGGGGCTAAGCATTTAGTAAACATGGATGTACATCATTAATTATATGACTTTTCTGGGAAGGGTTACCTATACTTTTCTTGAGTATGAGTGGAGATTTCTTTATTTCAACCACGTCAATAAATATTCATGACTTCTCTCCGTTGATATTGTAAAGATACATCAGGATTTTAATGAACTGTTATTGTCTTAAACTTAAACAGCAAGTGGCATAACTAGATTAACTGGATTAGATTAAGCCCAGGTTAGATTAACTGGAGGAAGACCATGCACACAGTGATTGCAATTAAGTTTATCCTGCTGGACAGAATGGAGTTGGTTTAAAAAAAAAAATAAGGAGGGGGGAAGGAGTTAGATTTCTTGCACACCTGGATTTGTGAATGAGATTTGTGTCTACTGCATGTGGGGAATAATGTGGGATTTCTAAAAATAAATATTCAGTGTCTTGGAATAACCTTTTATGAAATTGAATATTTATACATATATATATATTCATTGTAACTGATTATACTTCAATTAAAATTTTTTAAATTAAAGTAAAAATATCCATTTTGTGGCATTATCTGAACCACAGATAAACACAGTCCAGTACTAGAAGTGGTTCCAAGTCACTTAGGAGTACCACTGTCACCTGGACCCTGTGAGAGATGCTGTGTGACAGAGAGGGGACTTTGTAGACTCAGTGCCAATCTGTGCTCTGTTCTCGGCTGCGGAAAAGGGATGCCATCTGGTCGTCCCATTCTGATTTATTCCGCTTTCAGCTAAACGAGCCAGGGGAAGGTGATGGGCTTGTTTGCTCCTTGAGAAATGCTCTGCCTTCTTTGTTCCATGAGCACTAACACTGTCGGAGGCTCTTCTCTTCGTTCCTCCATTCTGGAGAAATGGGCGCCACCCAGGAGGAAACTGTGTCCTTCCTGGTATCCATTTCCCCTTCTTCCTTTTTAACAGAAGACTGATTTATTTGGGAAAACAGTTTATCCAGCTAAAACACTGTATGTCTCGGCTCTCCCGCTCTCCGCACCCCCTACCCAGGGTTGGTCAAGGAGATGTAAGATGTCCTTGGGTGGGGCTGGTGAGGAGGGATGTCAAGGCAACTGACTTACCCGGGAGGTTTTCCTCTTCTTACCTGGAATACAGAAGTGATGCCTGGAACACCAGCAGTCCTCCTGTGACGATGGGGCAAACTTGAGTGGAAGCCAAGGGTGACGGGTGGCAGAACAGACAAATGGAAGTGGCCATGGCTCGGATGGCCCGGTGGAGCTGCCCTAACCACTCTTTTTTACTCAAAAGAGGAAGCTCGTATCTGTTGAGTCGCTTATCCTGGTCTCCATTTCTTGCCAGAGAACAGAAGTCCTTTTCTTTTCTTCTACATCAGAGCTAGGCTGAGGTAGGCTGAATGAAATTAAGAAGTAGCACTTGGAAATTAATCACATAATTATTGAGAGAATTTCTCTGCTGGACATGAGACATCCCCGAGGTCTAATGGCAATGCTTTTACTCCCTCTCTGTTACCAAGATGCTGGGATCTGTCAGTACACAGCCACCCTTCTCTTTCTGTATCCTCTTCCTTCTCTGGTCCTCAGGAGTGAACATAGACTGAAAAATACCTTAAAGTACAATTAATTTTTCTGCAGAAATCTATCCAAACCCTTCTTGGGTAATTTACATAATTTTGCATCATTAATCAGAATACTTCTGTTCAAGTCGGAATATTTGCATTTGGATTAATTCATAAGTGCTTGGGATTCCCCCATGGACAGTGATTAAACACTGGGCCTGACTTCTTAATGATCAGGATGGCTCTGCCAAGGGGGCCTTCCCAGAACCAAGAGAGACTACAGGTAATCCAGGAAAATCTAATTCTCATCCTTATGCTCCTGGAAGCAAAGGTTGGCAGTTTAAAAATAAACATTTCATTTCCTTCTTTCTGGTCAGGCTTCAGAAATAACAAAGCAGAGTCTCAGAGCCCCCATCCACACGAATATCTCTGGTGTCAAGGAGATCCTGAGACATGATTTTTAATACATTCACTGGGAAAAAGTTGAAAATGGGAATAAGTGTGTGCATTGAGCAAATAATACTGATTCAAAATGAGAACATGTCCCTGTAATAATTTTTGTGAGGAGTTCAGTTATACTCCTTGAAATGAGAAAGGAGAAGTTCCTTAACATGTATGTGTGGGTAGATACTCCTATCTCTTCTTTTTAAAAAAAATATTTTTGTTGAAGTCTAGTCAGTTTACAATGCTGTGTCAATTTCTGGTGTACAGCACACTGCTTCAGTCATATAGGAGCATACATATATTATTCCTTCTTTAGGCACAAAAACTCAACTACAAATTCCTCTCCTCCAGGTTTTTTTTTTTTTTTAATGAACTCTTTATACTTTCCTTCGTAAAGTGTAATCTCTTTGTAAAGAAGTTTTACACTGAATCCAACTGAGTTCTAAGAAGGAGTAAAGAAGAGGAAACTGTCAACATTAACAAGGCTAAGGGTGCACATTGTTTTATATACCAAAGAAATTCAAAACTATCCACATTGAATGTGGTTCACCACTGAATTCTGCATCATGTTGAAACAATAAATGTAAAATCTCTTAATGACAAGTAGTGAGTGGGAAAGAACTGTAAGTTCTCTCTAGTTTGCACTGAGTACAGCAGTGCAGTTGACAAGAAACAATAATACTGGCAAAAATTACCTATTAGACAAGTTTCCTCTTTTTTTCCCTCAATTTTCAAACTTAAGATGCTGTTAAAACTGAATTCCAAAATAATGATAACTTTTAAATGTCTCTAAAGGCAAGAAGGTTACTTCAAACTTGGCCAAAACTATTACAAGAGAGGAGAGAAAATTCATGTTCAGTTTGTTTCTTTTGGGTGCCAGGCCTTTTATCTTAGTTATTCCACTTAATTTTTGCAATAATTCTGTAAAGGAGACATTCTGATCACTGTCATACACATGAGGAAACTGAACATCAATTAGAGACATTTACCAAGTTCACAAAGCTGACAAGTGGAGGAGGTTGGTATTAAAACTATGATTTCTCAGGCTCTGTTGCCCTATGTGGTGGTCAGGTGTTTCCTTTCCTGAAATGAGTGTTCAAGGGTAAAATCAAATACATTTACAAGGTGCCCTTGTTGGTTGCAAACTGGTACCCATAACGGCCTTAACTGGGTTTAGCCATGTATTCAGTCCAGATGGTTTAAGCAACCCGTTAGCCTGTCAAGGCTGCATCCTTGAATCAGCTCCAGCTATGGATCATGAGCAGAACTTACATTCCCAGCACTGGGGTGGAGAGCGAGGAGCCGTTGATTGCTGGGGTCTAGCTAGTGGGTCAGCTGGTCCTTACATACTCTCAAAGACCTCCTCCAATAGACATGAGTTCTGTGAGGCTAATACAGATGTGTAATCCAAGAAACTGGATTTAATTTCTTGCATTAACATGGATAAATTTAACACATAAGTAGACGAGAGTCAAGCAAATTGCTCACTGTAATGTCGGCAAGCCCCATCCAATCAGTTGAAAGCCTGAATAGACCATAAAGGCTGACTCTTCCCCAGTAAGGGGGAGTCTCTCCTGCCGCACTGTTTTAGAGCTGGGTCACTGGTTTTTCCCTTCCTTCTGGCCTCAACTGAAACTTGAGCTTTTCCTGTGTCTCTCGGCCAGACTTTGGTCTTCAACTCCACCACTGACTCTTGGTCCTCATGCTTTTTGACTTGGACTAGAACATATCCCATTGGCTCTCCTGAGCCTCCATCTTACCCTATAGTTTTTGGGACTTGTCACCTTCCTAATCACAGGAGCAAATTTCTTACAATAAATCATATATATGTGGTTATGTGTGTGTGTATATATATGTGTGTGTGTGTATATATATATATATGTGTATATATATATCTCCTATGGGTTCTTTTTCCCCTGAGAACCCTCATACACATGGGAACTGAGTTGGGAAAGTTTAACCAGTTTGACAGAGCCCCTTTTTTGGAGTTTGTGAACCATCATCTGCGTGCTTCCCTACCTCTGTAACTTGTGAGGAACTGCTGGCGTGCTTCTGATAGCCGATGGAGAGAGGTCACTGTGCCTTGTCATGTTCTGGAAGCTGGAGCCCAACCTAGAACCAACTGCTTAGTTACTTAAGGGAAGGAAAGCCTCCCTTCCCTTAAACATTAGATTTATTAAAAATTACTCTCCTAGACACAGCCAGGATAATATTTTACCAAATATCTGAGCGTCCCATAACCCGGTCAAATGAATACATAAAATTAACTGTCACATTATGCATGTAAATTTAGGAGGAGAAGAAATTATACTAGTCGGGGCACAAGGAGGTCAGGTGTTGAATTTCTCTCTACTGATTACCAGCCAGGGGGTTTAGCCACTTTATTTTCTAAGAGGACAGTAAAAGCATGAGTGTAAAATGAGATTATGTATAAAGTGATTTACTAAGCTGTAAAACACTAAACAAACAAAAGATTCTAGTATTACAATCAGGATGGTAGCCTTTGGAAGCACCAACCTGAGAATGGACAGTTAGCAATTTTTAACCTTGCGTGTGACAGCAGCCTCCTTGCGCTGCAGAAGAAAGCCAGTCTCGCAAAGGACGTTAAACCACTTTCTGGGTGCCCCTCGGCATTCATGAGCATCCCTGAAGGGGGAACAGCAGAGAAGAGAAAGTGCTTTGCGTCTGTCTTGAGTGAGGAGCAGAGCAGGCAGAGAAGCTGGGAATAAGCGGGCATCATTCCAGCAAGATCTGGACAGAGTGGTTGTTTGATATTGCCTCATAGGAAGTTTCTTGGCTTCCAGATCATTTTAAGAGGCAGAGAACGTAGAAATTCTGTTCACAGGAGGCAGCATGTGGCACTATTGGATTGTGGAAACGAGAAGTCCGGCCAACAGTGCTTTGCTGGCCATGGAGTCTTTCTTGTAGTCTTTCATGCATCAGAAAATGCAGAAGTTAAATGTGAACTTAATCACTTTTTGGTTTTTGTCAGGATGGATGTGTTTTGATATGTCTAGATTTTTTTAGGTCTAATCTGAAATCAGACCTAATTTCAGCAGACACATTCTCCTTTTGAAGGGAGATATTCTTTCAGGCTGCTTGTATCTAGGTAAAAATCACTCAGGTATAGGTTTTGGGTGGGGGAGTGGTATAGCCCAGTGGTAGAGCGTGTGCTTAGCATGTGTGAGGTTCTGGGTTCAATCCCCAGTACCTCCCATTTAAAAAAAGCAAAATACATACATACATACAGGTTTTGAGAGTCAAACTGAGAGGTGTAGATGTTATTTATTAAGTGTAAATAATACATTTCATTAGGTCTAAAAACTCAGGAGTTCTTTTGGATACTTTTGACATTCAACTTTTCATCTCAGTAGATTTGGGTTCTATGTTGAATTTTAAGCTTCAGGGGACGGATATGGGCTAGTTTTGGGGATAGTGGTGAGATGGGAAGAGGAGGTAGATTTGGTCCTTGATGCATCTGGCCAATTAGGTATCTGCTGGGATGAGCATCTCCTTGTCTGGGACCTGAGTCCCTTTCAGTTGAACAGCTCCATCTTCTTCTTCCCAGCCACTCCTGGACACTTGAAGAATCCATGCTGAGTCTGTTTTCAAGAGGGGTCTCAAAAATCTCCCAAATTAGCTCCCTGCCCCTGCCTAGATAGTCCATTTATTTTTGGAATCTTTGAATATCTTGTGACAGAAAGTGAGACTGCTCTGAAAGTGATGGAAGCCCAGGGCCAGCTTGATGAGTGTTCATGGGCCAAAGAAATGAGGGTCTGGGGGGAGGGTTCAGCTCAGTGGAAGAGAGCGTGCTTTGCATGCAGGAGGCCCTGGGTTTAACCCCCATACCTCCATTAAATAAATAAACTTTATTTACCTAATTCCATCCCCAAAAAACGATACATAAATGAGAGTCCTAGAGTAAATGTTAATGTAGATTTCTGGATAAATTTATTGATGTATCCCCTCTATAGAGGTTGTACTGTCTCGTAGTCCCCATGGGCAGCCAGGAGTGCCTTGTTCTCCACTCTGACAACAGAGGGTCTTGTCAAGACTTTGAATTTTTGTCAATCTGATGAGAAGTAATATCTCGGTATAGTTTTAATCTGCATTTCTCTTACTGTGAATGAGTTTAAATACCTTTCCATATGTCTGAGGGCCATCGTTATACAGTTTTTGTTAATTCTCTGTCCCAGTCTTTCTCACTTTCCTCTAGAATTTGCTGTCGTTGTATTTTCAATTTTTAAATGTCCTTATGTGTTTAGTAGGGATTATATTAGTCTGTCCTGTGTGTTGAAAATATTTGCTTCCAATCTGTCATTTGCCTTTTGACCTTGTTTATGTTTTTTTAATTCAAAATAAAGTACTTAAAAACTTTTTATAGAGGCAATTTATTAACCTTTTCTCTCTCTGTGTGTGTTTGTGTGTCTGGACTTTCTGTTATATTTAGACAACCTTCCCTTACTCTCAGGCTGTAGAGAAATTCACCCCGGTTTTCTTCTAACACTTACGTAACTGCATTGAGCACTTTTGGATTGCTGAGTCACTGGGGACTTAGAAGGGAATTTCTTTTTTCTCTATTGCATCTCACTGGTTTGCTTTACATTCTTCTTCCCTTCTTCTTTCTAACGTCTTGCATTCTTGGTGGCATTATTCATTTCCCTTTTATCATAGTGTTACCGAGTCCAAACTCATACTGCTTGACAGGGCAATAAATCAGGAGATGAGGTGGTGTTGGGGCAAGGAATAACAACTTTATTTGAAAAGCAGGCAGACCAAGAAGATGGGGGCCTAATGCCCTAGTTACCATCCTCCCCAAGTCAGAACTCAGGCTCCTTTTATGCTAAAAAGGGGAGGGGTGTGGCTGATGGTTGCAAACTTCCTGGCGTTGCAATCCTTCATTCTTGCGGCTGTTCACTTAGGTCAGGTCATGGTGTCCCTGTCAACCTCCAACAAGATGAACATTATTTTCTGTTCTTCAACTTTTTATCTCTGTGTAAATGGGAAAGTGTTATACCCTTAATGGTCAGATCCCTGAGACTGCTCTCTCCTGTATATTTTAGGCTCTAGGCAACATTCTTTTACGGAAGGTGCAGAACCAGCCCAGAAAACAACACAGGAAACAGAGCACAGGGTTAAAGCCAAAGGAACAGATCCAATATGGAGCCAGATTTGTTCTTCCCTATTACACCACCATGTTTTTAGTTTCCATTTTGTGCTGAGGATGGAACCTGGTTTATAGAAAGAGCTTCAAGTATTCACCTTCTCATTTTGCTGTTTAGAGCAGTGCACTTGGTGCAAACCAACAGAAGTATAATGAGTCACATGTACTTAAAAAATTTTTTTACTAGCTACACTAAAAATCAAAAGAAACAGGAAACACTGATTTTAATAGTATGTTCAATGTAACCCACATGTCCAAAGATAACCATTTCAACATGGAATTAGTATAAAATATTTTATGAAATTGTTTACCTTTTTTCCCTACTAAGATTTCTAAATCTGTTGTGTATGTTACACTTACAGCCACCTCATTGTGAACTAGACACACTCAAGTGCCTAAAAGCCACATGTAACCAGTTGCTACCATATTGATTGGCACAGATCTAGATAATTCTGCTCATTCTCGTGGAGAACACTGTGGATCTGAACAGTACCTCCAGCATCAAGAATTTGGGAGACTTGATCCAGAAGGAGGATTTTAAATGGTTCTGTGAACTTTCAGAAATCCCTGGATGAGAACCCTGAAGGTATGATTCTCCAAATAAGGGGCAAAGGTCATATATGTAGGTTCCCTTTTTCTGTCTTTTTATAATGTGTTCTTAAGAGTCTGACCATTCTGTGGGCAGTAGGCCAACTAGAAGATGACTGTGACCGCTGTTTCTGTGTGAGCAGAGCCTGCATTACATGCCTCATGGTGGGGAGCTCTCTTTTCTTGTCTTGCTGGCAACATCAATAGTGAAGCATCAAGATTCCACAAACCTACTTGGTTTTTGTCACCCTGATGCCTTCAAGGAGGTCATGGCCACTAGAGAGAAATCCTCATGTTGGGGAAAGGTAGAGTTAGGTTTAAAGCAATCCCTGCGATCTTAGAGAGATGATGGAGAAGGGTACCCTTTCCCAGGTGGATCAATTTTAGAACATCTGCTTCTTCAGAAATGGTGACCAGTCATTCTTGAATGAAATAAAAAGATTCTGGAATGAAGAGTATTTTGCTGGCATTAAAGCAGTGTCTGTTGAATGACCACTCTGTCATTGAAGACACCCTTGGAAAATGGGCCATAGGTTATCAAGCTGCTACACGGCAGGATATCACAAATCAGAGGGGAGAAGGAATCTGGGAAAGACTCGCTGATAAAAATCTCTAAGGGGTGTTCTATGGCTCACGGAATATTTGTAATCCTCTTGCCACAGTCTTTTGAGAATTAGAGAAACCTAAGGACCCTGAAAAACCTGCACGAAGCGCATACACACAATGTTTGTTGGTAATTCCAGGGCTGACTGAGGGCTAAGTGTTCACAAACCCCAGAGTGGGAGGTGGGGGGGCTGATCTAATGTCCATTCTTACTTAGAGCAACATGCAGTTACCCTTCAGTCTGTTGGGGTAAGACTTGGAGACAGAGGCAGTGAACCTCTATGGTCAGAGAGAGACGGCATCTTTCCTTGAGGCATTTAAGTAACTGGAGATCAGAATCTTAGGCTCTGAGTCACATTTACTTCTTTAGAGCCCCTAGTGCCCCATGTTACGAGGAGAGGCCTGTAAAAGGAGAGTAATTAATCCTTTTTTATCCTCAAGGAAGATAGGATTACACAGTGTATGATCTGATGTGAAGTTCTGTAATGTAGATTTACAAACACAGACCAGATTGCAAAATCATCTCTAAATACTATGGGACTGTATAGTGCACAGAATGCATTGATAAGGCTTACTTGGTCTTACTTCTGATTTTCCATAAATAATTCATGGTTAGGGATCAGAAAGTCACTATGGTATTTTGCTCAAGGGACCATGGTTTAAACTTCCTGGCCCAGTTCCTGCCTGCTTTTGCAGAAAAGTTGCTTTCTAGTCAGGAACATGCAGCTGCCAGCAAGCAGTCAAGCAGACAAGTTTCTGTCTCAAAAAGGATGCTATGTCTTTGGGCTAAGATATTCTGGGAATAAAAGCCTTTCGACTTTGGCTGAGCCCTGTGAAACAACATCACTGCTGACTGCAGCATGAGCATCTAAAGTCCAGGCGTGGGCTGCACAGAGAGGCGTTTTGTTTCGTTTTCTGACAGCTATGGATTTTAGAGTTGGTCTCCTGGGTCATTCATGCTGAGCACAGAGTGAAAGGATTTTCTCTTTCCTCCTAGAACTTTACATACAAATAAAAACAGTATTTGTACTGGGGACCCTGCCACGGAGTTACACACTAGAGTCCCAGACAACCCAAACTTCAGCTGAAATAACCTGGCTTTGTGTTTCCGAACAGTGGCTATTTCCCAGTTGGGAGATGGACTACACACACCTTTGGTCAGGGCACCGATTCTAAAGGAAATCTCTTTGTGAAGAGGGGTGTTTGGTAGCATGAGGAGCCAACCAGAACAGACAGGCCCAGTGGGTGGAACTGAAGTCAGCTCCACCGCAGGGTGGCGTGGCTGTGAGGCCATGGACCAGTCTCTGACTCCCTGATCCACAGATCCGGTGTGAGGGTGAGTGAGCGGAGGGACGTACAGGGGTTTTGAAGACCCAGTGACACAAAGTAAATAGTAGCTGAATTAGGATATTTCTGGGAATGTCTCCTTTCTGTCCTTGAGTGATTAGAATAGAAAAATCAGCAGAGAAGCAAGCCGTGCGGGAGGCCCGCAGCTGTTCAGAGCTGCCTGGGAACGATGCGCTGGGAACAGGCCGCTGAGGGCTTTTCCAGGCCGTGTGCTCCCCAGCCTCGTGCCTCTCCTCCTGGAGGGGCGGCCTTTGCCGGGGTGCCAGCTCCGTGGGCAGCTCAGGAGCAAGGCACAGTGACTCCGAGGCTGGGAGTGCCAGGGCAGCACGTAGGGGCCCAGGACGAGGGCCTGGCTGGGACGCAGACCAGGGCAGCAGCCGGGGCGCGGGCAGGAAGGAGAGGGTGTAAGAAGAGTGAGATGGGACACAAAGCCAAAAACTGAGCAGCCCGTTCTGAGTTCCTCTCTCAGGTGGACAGCTGACTTGAGACCTGTGTGACTGGGGTGGGACTATGGGTGTGATTCTCCTGCAGCGATACTAAAAGCTTTGCAAGTCTGGAGTGACATTTGTCATTATTTTTAGTGACAGTGCACATTTGCTTCTTCAGGCTGCAGTGGAAGGAGACAGGTGTTAGTGAGCCCCAGCATCCCTACCGCACTGCATCCCTGCATTAGATCACTGCATCACTGCATTATGCCACTGCATTAGATCACTGCATCACTGCGCCATATCATTGCATCCCTGCGTTAGATCACTGCATCACTGCATCAGATCACTGCATCACTGCACCGTATCACTGCATCCCTGCATTAGATCACTGCATCGTGGTATCCCTGTACTCCATCACTGCTCTGTGTCCCTGTGCTGAATCACTGCGTCAGTGCACTGCATCCCTGCATCACCACACTGCGTCATTTCATCACTGCATTACTGCACTGCATCACTGTCGCATTGTATTGCATCTCTGCATTACTGCACTCCGTTACTCTGGGAGGACATGATGCCCTCATGCTTGGTGGGGGCTTGGCTGCTTCTGCAGTGAAGCCTAGGTTAGAGAGATTTTAGTGATGCTGTGAGGAACAGATACTGTCATATTAATTGCAGCCTTTTTTTCTTTTCTGCTTTACTTCCCCTCCCCTTTTCTTCCCACTGAGAAAAATTCATATTCTTAGATAAACTATTACCAGGTGAAACCATAACCTCTGTCAATGGCCCACAGCTTAAAGGGAAACTCCAGATATTTTTGTATCTTTTAATGGCTTTTCTCAGGGCACTTACTCAACATCAGGCTCTCCATTAGTCTGTTATTTACAGTAAGTGTGTCACTTAAGGCACACGGAAAGAACCCTCTTGTTACACGCTATTACCCTGGCGATGCCTGTAGATGCGAAAACAGCAGGTTAAATGCGACCTGGTCCCTGAGAGACAGAACTAGTGGTAAAGCCCCATCTACCTGTACCTATTTCTTTGTGTCCATCGCCTTCCTACGGTCCCCACGTCAGCAAAGCAACCGACCGAAGCAACACCATTTCCAAGCTAACTGGCTAAGGCCCTGTCTGGTAGCAGAGAGCCGATGTCAGTACCCACCTCGCTCCCCCATTCCCTGTAGCCTCACTGCTGAGTGCATCACGCACCCCCGCCTCTCACCTCCTCTCTGTCCTACTTCTGCGCCTTGACAGCTTTAGCACGTGAATCCCGGCTGTGCTCTCTTCCCCATGCAGGCTCTGGGCTTCCTTGCTGGTTCTTTCAGGACTCCATCCGCCCCTTCAGCCTCCAGCCCCTTCCCCTCCCTGTGTGCTGGCCTGCTGGCCTTGTCCTGTTTGCTCTTGTGAGTTGCTGACGTCTATTTGACCACCCCCCCCCCCACTCCCAGAACGTGAGCTCCTTTCTTCAGGCAAGCCTCAGGTCCTTCAGCTCCCCGAGAAGTGAAGCTTTTACCTAGTTCCCTTTTCTGATCGTGATAGCGTCTTTCTCAGAGATGCTAACATTTCTTATGCAACCATGTTACTCTGCAGTCAGGAGGTTTGGGGTAGTTATGGAGTCCACCAATACAGGACACATCACCCTTGAACATAAGGCAGTGTGTGTGAGTGTCTCACATGTTTACTTTATAGGGGCATCCACCATAGATTCTTTGTTCTGCCACTTAATATTCTGTATGGTTGGGGGCATGTTGTCCACCCTGTCTGATCCTGTTTCCTTGGTATAAAATGGCAGAAAAAAAATCCTACCACACAGGGATCCTGTGAAGATAAAATGATGTATATACCCAAATGTCCATCAACAGGTGTCTGCATAAAGAAGCTGTGGTGTAGTTATACAACGGAACACTACTCAGCCATAAAAAATAATAAAATAATGCCATTTGCAGCAACATGGCTAGAACTGGAGATGGTCATTACAAGTGAAGTCACCCAGACAGAGAAAGACAAATACCATATGATATTGCTTATATGTGGAATCTTAAAATAAAAAGACACAAATGAACTTATTTACAAGACAGAAACAGAATCACAGACATAGAAAACAAAATCATGGTTCCTGGGGTGCTGGGGGTGGGAAGGGATAAATTGGGAGTTCAAGATTTGCAAATATTAACTACTATATATAAAACAGGTAAAAAACACATTTCTTCTGTACAGCACAGGGAACTATATTCACTGTCCTGTAGTAACCTATAATGAAAAAGAATATATGTGTGTTCATGTATGACTGAAGCATTATGCAGTACACCAGAGATTGACACAACATTGTGAACTGATTCTACATCAATAAACAATGATGCGTATGGAGCACTTGCCACAAATTATAACTCATCAACAAACAACGACTGCTGTCGCTGTTAATACTATCTTCTAGAACCCTGGCTTTACCCGACTTCTGTATAAGCAACAACTTCCAGCTCCAGCCACCTCCACCTCCATCCATTATAGGCACATAACAAAGACCCAACCAGCACTTGACCTTTTTCAGGGGTGGGGAGTGTTCAGCTGGATTTCAACTTTCAGCATAAACCACAGTGTACAAATCATCTGGACTCTTAACAAATGCGTGAGGAAGGTTAAAAGAAAATCTCTGTAAACTTTCCACCTTATGTCAGAATCTTTCCATGTAAGTTATAAAAATCTCACTTTCTTCTATTGTGTGGGTTTATATGAGTGGGAGAGGAATGTTTTCAAAAGTCTGTCATCTCAACTGGCTTATGAAGAATATTTTTTCAAAAAAGAAGTCTTCAAAGATTCTAGACTAGCAGATAAGTTAAAACTTTAAGGAGAGGGAAAGAAATGGAAAGTGGGTTGTGCTAATTTAAAGTAAAATTTGTTCTGCTTTTTGGATTTTTTTGTTGTTGTTGTTGAACAAAGCTTACTTTTTAGATAAGTGAACTCAAGGGAAGAACACTGAGATGTGATTCTTCAGATGGATAGCTTTGTAAATGGAGACAGACAGATAGACGTAGATATTCTGTAAGACAGAACCCTGTAGTATCTGTGTCCTGAGTGCTTAGGCGCTATTCCATTTGGTTTATTAGTATTACATTTGACTCTCTGATGCTTATGTAATCATCTTCCTGACTTTGAAGATTCCTCTCTATCCCATGTACTGCAGGGAAGACATAATGTAATGAAAATGAAAGAGGCTAAAATATGCTATTTTTATGGCAAGTACAACATTAATTTAATGCATATCTGTGTACGTGTTATTTAAACCCTCAGCTTGCTTTTTCCAATGGAAATACTAATATCTACATATCTCTGCTTTGGAGCGTTGGCGAGTAACTGATCATTTGTGAAAACACTTTATACACTGTGTCACCTTGACAACTGTATGTCCTCCCTTCTCGAATCAGTCTTTTTTATCCTTTCTCTCCCTTCCTGCCCCAGCAGTGTGGCACTTTTCCTGGCCCTTATGCTGTCCCTTTTTCTGGAGTGCCTTTCAGTCTCCGGAGCATTTCTCCAGATCTCTTCTCCTTTTAAGACTCAGTTCAAATCTTAGCTCTCTGGTAATACCATTATCTCCCCAACTCAGAAACCCTATAGCATCTCATATCTGAACCATACAATTCTGTTCCATTTTTCAAGTGTCCATGCTCATCATTTGTTCTAAAATTCTTGCTTGATTAACCCTATGCTCGGCATCCCCAGGTGAGTGTGTGGGGAACTTGCAAGGATTATCTGGCACATGTGAGAGCAGTGTTTCATCTGTGCAGCCAGGTCAGCATGTACTGAAGAGTGGCCACTCGGTCTTGTGTCCTTGTAGTAGTGCCTTTTCTCACTCCTTCAGCTTTGCTTTGCTGGGAGTCCTCAAGACTTGAGGTGGGTTATTTCCCCCCAAGTTAATAAACTATAACAGGGCTTCAACTGACTGTGTGCTTGGTGAGTTTCTTTTTGCTACTTATGGTCCACTCGTCTCTGCTGACATCCAGTGTCTCAGGAACACTGTGGAGACATCCAGGACACCTTTGAGGCAGTGGCTACCATGCGTTACACGGGCTGTGGCGGACCCAGCTTGTGTCTTAACTGGAGCCAGACTGACCCAGGATCACGTCTACCTCTGCCGAGTCCTAGCTCTGCAGCTCGGGGTGAATAGCTTAACCCTCCTGAGCCTCACGTCTTTGGCTATAAAGCTGGGATTATAATGGCAGTAATGGTATCGACCTCAGGAGGCTGGTTGTGAGCCTTACGTGAGGATAACTGAGAATAAATGAGGTAGGGCATGAGGCATGCTGACAGTCCCGAACTTTCTGCCACAGCAGGCGTGGCTCTCGGTGCGTGCTGGGCACGCGCTTGTTGGCGAGGGGCTGCAGGTTAATAGAACGCAGGGTGCTATAAACAGTCGCACAGCCAGGAGGCGGCAGAGCAGGGGCTTGAGTGTAGGCGCCTGACTCCAGAACCGGGGCTTCTCACCACCGCACACCTTAACATGACTGCAATTCTCACCGTGAGAGCGTTAGAATGTCACTCTCTACTCCTCGGTGCCGCAAGTATAGATCCCCCCCAGCAAGACCCAACACAGGCATCTACATCAGGACACTGGTACTGAAGGAGGACAGAGGGTCCAGCTTGGCTCATTTGAAGTAGGAGTAAAGACGCAGAGCTCCTTAAGGGAAGGCTTTGAGAGCCCCGGGGGGACCCTGCCTGGCAGGAACACAGTCCTGCATTAGCTGATGTGGTTCTTTACCCACAAAGCAATAAGAACTTTGCAAGGCCTGCTTCACTCTCTGTCTATAAGGGTAGACAGCTCTGGTGGTCTTTGTGGCCAGGCAAGCATTGAAAAGCGAATTCTGTTTTGGCCAGGAACTGCCCCGTTCCCATCACTTTGAAAGTGTGCTCTCCCCAGGGCTTGATGACAGAGCTTCAAAGCTGTACGCTAGATCTTGAGTTGAGTTTCAACACCACGGGTCCTCTCTGGGGTACGGAGCATGTGTGCCCCCACAGATGCCTTGCTCTTGGGATCTGGCTGATGTGCAAACCTCAGATCACTAATTTAGCTTGTGAAGCAAGTTCTGCTTTGGCAAATGTCTTAACAATTTTGGGGGAAAAAATGTTGACTCCCCAGAATTTGAAGTTCAAGTTTTGCCAATAAACAAGTTCCTACTGCACAGCACAGGGAACTATATTCAATACCTTGTAGTAACCTATAATGAAAAAGAATATGAAGAGGAATGTATGTATGTGTGTGGATGACTGAAACACGACGCTGTGCACCAGAAGCTGACACAACATTGTAAACTGACTGTACTTCAATTTAAAAAAAAAGAAAGAAACAAGAAAAGCTCTCTGTCCTCTCCCCATGTGCCTACGAGTGGGACACACTATTACAAAGGTGTTCCTTCTCCCCTCTCGACCAGGACGGGCAGAAGTTAATCACTAGGTGCCACGTCTGGCCCTCATCAGTTTGGAGAGGTCGCCAGAGGAGTCTGTGTAACATAGCTTTACTAGCTCGCCTGTGCCTCCTCCTGGGGGGCCTGAAACTGCTATTCTGGGTCCTGCCATTTCTCTACAGATTTACTCTTCTTTGTTGAAGACGCTTCAGCTGGGATTCTAAGCCCCAAGGTGGGGAGTTACTCATTTTCCTTTGGGTATATACCTGGTAATAAATTTCTGTTTGCTTTTCTCTTGTTAATCTGTCTTTTATCTAAAGGGTCTCAGCCCAGACCTCAGAAGGCTGGGAGACAGTTACTCCCTCCCCTGCACACAGAAGCAGTGAGCAGTTGCCTCTACTGTCTCGTGCCTCTACTGTCTATGCAGGAGGTGCAGGCTTGGGGAAGTATTTACGGGAGTCATTGCAATATAGTTGGAATTTCAAGTCCATGAGGGGGGTGGGCCCTGGGTTTAGATGCAGAGGGCAGGGCCTTCATGGTCCCCTGGGCCCCTCCAGGATTTATAAGTCAAGTAGGGAAGGGGGAGCCTGCATGGGGCCAAGGAGAAAGCAGCCCGAGAGGTAGTTTCTAAGCACTGAGTAAGAGGGAATGAGGAAACTCAGCAGCAGAGAGAGTAATGGTTAACTCGCACATTGGGCACACAGCATTCAAAGACGACAACTGAGTGATGTGGTAACATCACACAGTTCCTCCAGCGTAATAACGTGCGAGCCGTGAAGTGCCTGTCGTCTCACAGTGGATGCGGTGGCCGCCATCCAGCCACACCAAAAAGGCAGTGGCTTCTCCACTTTCTGCAATGTTGCTCTGTTTCACATACAGGCTGCAGCCTTCTGGTGTGAGCTATGAAACCTGGGCTCCCCATCGCCAGACACAGGATTCTCCAGCAAGGAGGTGCAGCAGTGAAGAACAAACCTGACTCCATATTAGACCTGTTCCTTTGGCTCTAACCCTGTGCTCTGTGTCCTGCTGGTTCTGCACCTTTTGTAAAAGGATGTTGCCTAGAGCTTGAAAGAGACAGGACAGCCCATTCTCAAGGCTCTGACCTTTAAGGGCATAATAACACTTGCATTCATATCGAGATAAAATCTTGCAGAATAGAAAATAACTCTTGTTTTGTTGGAGGTTTACAGGGACACCACGACCTGACCCACGTGGACAGCTGCAAGAACAAAGAATTCTGACAGCAAGAGGTTTGCAACAACCAACCACACTCCCTCCCCTTTTTAACGTAAAAGAGCCTGAATTCTGACTTGGGGAAGATGATTCTCCAGGACCTTAGTCTGCTATCCTCAGTCTGCTGGCTTTCCGAATAAAGCCTCTATTCCTTGTCCCAACACCTCGTCTCCCGACTTACTGGCCTGTCGTGCAGCGAGCAGAACGAGTTTGGACTTGGTAACAGAAGGGAAAGAGAAAAGAGGAAAGAAACGTATTTCTCGAGGGCCAACCACTTGCCGGGCATTATGCTGTGTACTTAGGTCTTTTTTTCTCATTTTGATCCTTTTAACAATCCCAAGAGGGAGGTATCACTAAGCTATTTCTATGGATTAGAAGCAGCACTCAAAGACACTGAGCAAATTAGCCGAGGTCAAAAACGCGTCCGTGGCAGAGCTGACACTGACATCCATCGCTCTGACTCTTGGGCCAGTTTTATTTCCACCACATCATGCTTCCTTTTCAATGCACTTATCTCAGAAGGCCCATTTTCTAATATGTTCACTTTGATGTAATAGAGAGAGAGAGAGAGAGAGAAATCTTTCATTTATTAGCCATATGGTGCAGAGTTTTGTTTTCCCCATCTGAATCATACCTCAGGAGGTATTCACGACCCTGGCACAGGGCCTTTGGGCAATTTAGTGAGTGAGTTACATAAAAATATGCCTAGATGCGAGTAGGCTTGAGTCTCAATTTAATTATTTCAGCTAAAACATTGAGGAATGGGGGAGCTGTCACTGTGAAATACACTCTTTCCCACTTCAGTGCTATTCCTTGTCTCTCACTGCGGCATTTTGACAGGAGTAGGTCTATTTTAAAGCAACCAACCTAAAATTTAACAAAGCCACAGTGTTCTAAGGGGAAATTGTTAATTTGAAAACTGAAGTTCATCTTGAAAAACCCCGGAAGACACTTCATCATGACTTCTCGTGAAACAGAAAAACCGGAAGCCTCTCAAGGGAACTGTGAAATGAGATCTCCTTCTGAAGCCAAGTGAGAGCCACACGGCAGCAAAGATTCTGTTCCACCGCAGTCCCGCCGCTGGAGAAATAACGTCTCCCGTCGTAGCGAGATCGTGGGGACTCGTGAGCGTGCTGATTACATTCACTTTCGTAACCCTTTGCAGTTCAGAAGGGCTCGGACGGAAGCAAGACCTCACTCAGAGTCCTTCCAACCTGGAATCACCTGAGGGAGCACAGGATGGGGGTTTCCCTGGGTTGTGGGAGTCCGAGAGGCAGAACTGGAGGGGAGTAGGTGGCTTCGACTCCACACTTTGAGAAGACGGTGTGTTTGACCCCAAGACGGCAGGGACCGCACCTGATGACCTCACTGCCTGCGTCCCTGGACCACAGCAGGGATTCGGGACATTGGCTGTGAAATGAGTGAGGGAGGAGGGCAGTTCTTTTCAGTCAACACAGGGATGTGTCTGAAAATACAGCCAGTTCAGAGACAGGAACATAATCTTTTCAAACCAACAGAAGCAGCTTCACATTCAGTTTCAAATGCTTTATCTTGTGGCTTTGCTGTTCGGGGACCTCAAAAGTAAATTTGGCCCCCAAACTGTCTAGCTTAGCTTTCTGCTCAGGGGTGTGAGGTAAATGTGAGGACTGAGGAAAGGAACGTGGAGACAGAGAGGAGTTCCCAAGTTCTGAATCAAATGGGCCGAAAGACCCGGCACCAGCACAGATCCCATCACGTCGCCTTTTACTCCGTAACCAAAATATGCTTTATCAGAGGCACTACTCTACTAAAATCGCATCTGGAAATGTTACAAAATGAAGTAGAAATCTATCAAATGTTTAAGACTTTAAATAAAGCCTGTTTACATTTTTAAAATGAAGTTATTTCCAGTCTAGTTAAAGATCCCTTCTTGAGATTTTTCAACAATCATCTACCAAAATTAAATGGGATGTAGAGGCAGAAAAAAATGTTCCCTCTTCTCATGTAGGTTCTTTGGCTGGTCTAATAATTAAATTGACATTAGGCAGATTAACAGGAGAAAAACAAATTTAGTTTTGTGCATATGGGAGCCCCTTAAAAACGAGGCTGAAGAAGTGACCAAAGCAGAAACTTTTTAGACAAGGAAACAATACATTTGTGAAGACTGACAAGAAAAAGGGGTTTGGGCATGGGGTCGTCCATTGGTGAGGAGTGACAAGGTTTGTTTATGTAGCCTCCTAGGCCCTGAGTGCCCTGTCTCTGATGATAAGGATGCCTTCTACCCTTCCAGTGCAAGGACGGTATATTTCACATGGGAGATTTATCTTCTGCTTCCAGGAGGCAGAGAGTAGAGTGTGCTTCTTGAACTGGCTGTTTCTCACATGACTTCTATTAAAAGGAATCAGTAGGCCAATGCGGCGTATTTTGAGCTGGTATATCCTGCCCCCCTTCAGAAAATAATTCTCAGTTTATACATAACCTCTTCTTTGTTTACCCCTTCTGCAAAGATCCAAGCACGCATCATGGCTGAAGTGGGAGATAATAGAAACGACGCTATGAGGCATTTCAAATTCAATGATTCTTCCCAACAAGATCATTTTATTCAGTTTTGCATTTCCCCCCCCAAACACTAGGTGTTAGAAGTTGCCATTCCACTGTTTTAATGTTACTAATACCATTTTTCTTCATGACTTAAGAACGACTGGGAAATAATTTAAAAATCGATGACTATTTGTCTATTCTGTTGTTGAGACTCGTGCACTAAACGCATACAGGATCAGCATTGCAGCTGATGCTGCAGACAGATGTTAAGATGTGCTTCCCTCGGAGGTGATCGAGAGGACATGACCCCGGGCTGACCCGTGGTCTGGAGCCGGACAGTCAGAGGCTCCTGTCCCCACCCTTCGAATAAGCGTCCTGCCCACCGTTTGCATAGCAGAGCTGTTCCAAGGTCGCAGCCTTGAGAGAGTAAGGTATAAAGACCATCTGGAGGGCCCGCGTGACCCAACCCAGCTAAGGACTCTGTACAAACTTGCAAGTAAATTTCTAAGATTCTGGTGGGTAAGTGCAGAGGTCTACCCACCTGTGGCCACAGAAGACAAGCCTGGTGTAAGTTCTCTCTCTTACGAAACCTGCCCCCGTGCATCTGGAAGGTCTGCCTCTGCCCTCCGTCTCTCCAGCCTCCGTGCGTGGGGGCCAGGTTGCCAGGCGACAGCTTCGCGCCCAGCAGTGAGTCAGGTGTTTGGATGCTGTTGCGCCTTCTACGTTAGTTTCCTGTTTCACTTCTGAACACCCTGTTGGGCCGCCTGACTTCCTAAGGCCAGTTTTCCTGGGTTCATCTTCTATACATCTTACTTTTGCCTAGATAACAGCAGTCCCGGAGGAGTTTTTAAGTAGAATTAGTGGAAATAGTTTGCCCATCTGGAGGAACTGCATTTGAGCAAGGTTCTTTCAAAACCAGGGCGAAATAATTGAATGGTGTTATTTCAGGGGTTGTGCAAGCTGCTCTCTTCTCTATTACTCTTTACAGTTCTGTCTCAGTATGAACAAAGCCCCTATTCTGTGCGCTTCTTTTAGCAGCAGAAAACATGGACGAGCATTGTTTTTAATTAAAAAAATGGAGTTTCATGATGGACACGCCTAGAATTGGGGGGGGATACTTTTGAGCAGGAAGGCTCACCCGGGACTTCTCAGGCAGCTTTTTGGCAAAGAAATCCATATAGATGGATGTTAAAGTGAGTGACTAAATCTATAATTTGATTTTTAAGTTTCGCTTCACATACTGGTGACAAAAGATGACAGACTGGGTTCCTGCAAGAAAATTCGTCCGTGGTAGCCACTTACCTCAGGGAACCAGCATGGCCCATTGTTGGTCTGCTCTTAGAGAGGAAAGTGCTGGAACTGGTGATTCTGTGGAGCCAAACATTTTGAGTTAATGTGTTTCAGAAAAAGAAACACCAACTCCTGGCCAAGGCTGACTCTCATGAGAATGCAGTGTGGTGTCAGAGCCTCGTCACCTTAGTGCAGATTGACACTCTGCAATGCTAGTCATTTTCCATGGCTCCCTCAAAATCCACTCGGGAGAGGGTGTTTCAGTCCTTCCCGTGTGGTCTCCAGATGGTCTCCACTCTGACCAGTCTTTCAAGACCTGTTCTCTTACTTATCTTTCTAGTGCCTCACAGTTGAACCTCAGCACACAAGCCACTAGGGACCCCAGAAAGCCAGGTAGCCTTTCTGGACTTGACAGGTAGAGTGCCCCTAAGTGGGGAAATATTAGTCCAAGGGTGCAAGCTTTCAGTTAGAGGCGTAAGTTCTGGGGACCCGTGTACACCGTGTTGATTACAGTTACTAACACTGTATTACGTACTTGAAAGGGGCTAGGACAGTAAATCTGAAATGTTCTCACCACAAAAAAGAAATGGGAATTATGTGAGATGATGGAGGGGTTAACTAACGCCGCCACGGTGTTGATCATTTTGCAAACAAGTGTATCCAGTTCACACCTGGCTGCACCCTGAACTTACACAATGTTATATGTCAATTATATTTCAGTAAAACTGTAAAAAAGTGAAGTGATCCTGAAAGACTCTGTTAGTTGGTTTCTATTTCTCAATCAGATGCTACATTTCATAAACTCTAAGGCAAACATTTTTACATTTTAAAACAGGAATCCTCTGTGAAATTATTTTTTTTACAGACAGTAGTATCTGAGATTTGAAGGCATGTGATGTCTCATTTTATAAATGCTACTCGTGGTCTGTTTGTCTCTGGGTTTACAATGTTAATCTTAAACTCTTAATTTTATGTCTTCCAATGTAGAATTATTTTAGTTGTTTCAGTCCCTAACCTGACTGCATACTTGAAATGTGTTAATTTTTTAAGCAATCTGCTTAACACTTACCTCCACTTTATTGGTCTGTATGTGTCTTGCAGCCATGAAGGAAGTGAACTTCATGCTCTTGGGTCCCAATCACATTCCTCCTGCCACAATCCCAAAATATAGGAAGTCCTTAATTAAATGTCCAGTGATGGTTAAAGAGAGACCTGCAGACCTGAACAAAATCTAGGGACTGGTGTCGCCTAGACATGCGCTTTGTTGTGTGGGTTGTATGCACGAAATTGAGGTGATCCTGTACATACACAGACTGGTCCACTGATCAGTGTAAAACAGACATAGATACATGAGTGTATCGAGGGTCTCCGACCAGTGAGTGCATTTCTGGATAATGCTCTTAGCAAAACAGTTAACATTCTAAATGGAGTCATTCTTAAAGCTGGGGGAAAACGGGCTGCATGGCAAAGTTTCATTTTTTTCACCCAAAGTGTGGTTAATCCTTTCCAAAGTGCTCTCAGCTCATTTTACGCCCACCCATCGCACTCAGAGGCACGTTAGGGTACCTTCCGTCCCAGATGACTTCCAGGAACGAGACAGCTCGGACGCTTCAGATCTGGCTTGTGCTGGACAGAGCCCTCCAAGGTTACAAAGTGACCGAAGCAGGCATCTACTGACACAGCACAGACACCTTTCCTTTTTGAGAAAAGTCTCATCCATTTCGTTAGTTGATACCCTAGACACCAAAGGATGGTGCGTTATGATTTCAGAACACAAAGTGCACAGGTATGAAGTCGCTATTCAGTCTGAAAGGAAGTCCATTTATTCAAGCCTGGCTTAGACTGCCTGTTTTTGTGTTGTGCCCTTCTTTCCCCATTCAAACTGAAATTGAGTTGCTTTTAAAAACTGAATATATTCTCCTAAGTGTGTCTGTCTGTCCCTCTCGGGGCCATCAGAGCAGCCAAATAGGAGGGACTAGAAGGGCACTAGGATGTAGTCACGACTTCCTCACTTGCTGAACAGTCCAGGACGTGACGAATGCAAATGCTGCTGGGCTTGCTCGTGGGGGGAGTGGGAAAGGCTTTAAAATAAAGCAGACTCATATTTATCAGAGCATTGAAGCATTTATTGCTTAAATTTGGAGGATTCAACACTTTTGACTTTTTGAGCAATCTGTGTCCAACATCCATTTTAGTGAAATGGGGCAAAGAAAACCTGTGTTGTTTGTTTTACTTACTTGTGTTGAACTGGTGTGACCCACTGTGTATTATTTATGTAGGCGCCCCTTTCTGATAACACTCTCTTTTTATTAGTAAAACAGTCCTTAAGATAACGACAGCATGCTTGTGTAACGGAAGTTCCTTCCACGCATCCCGGAAGTTCAGCTTAGCGAGGTCCAGTGAGGGACAGTGGCTGAGTCTAGTCCACAAGGGCGACTTACTCAGCTCCTCGCCCAGGTCCTGGGGGTCACGCGGTTGGATTGTGAGAGTCTTGCCCGTTCTACTGGGTGCTCTGCTCTGGCAGTCAGGAAGATGTGCTTGGGGAGGGAACTCACAATGTTTGAGTGAGCCTGTGGATTGGAGAAGTGCCGGGGACTCAGACTGCCAATCAGATCAGAGCACATTAACGTCTTAAAATCAAGGGTGAGAGAATAAACTAAGCTATAGGTCTTAGAATTTCTGACTCTTAACATCAGTGACTAAATCTACTTTCTCTGTAGATTCTCTGCCCTTAAACATAGTTTATCCTTCTCAACATAGTCTGTAATTGTTTTTTTAAAAATTACAGTGTTAAAATACCACATTCTTTTAGTTCTGGGTTGTAAACAGGTATTGCGACTGTGTGCTGTTTGTAGAATGCCCAGATCTCAGTGGACTCCCAAAGGATTTAGATACAAAACAAGTTTAAATTTCAACATATTAATCTAGCAAAAAGATATAAATTCTCCTTTTTTAATTCCTTTTTACAGTGTATTAATGTGGACATCTGGTGTACCACCCAGGACAATCAGATGTTTGTCAAAGGGTTACAAATAATTACTAGGGTAAAAATAACTAACAAAGGAGAGTAAGGTAGAGAAAAGAGAGACCACATCATAACTGAGTTTAAGAACTATGGCTTTATACGGAGGATCCTAACCAAACACTAACAAGTTGGAAAATATGGCTTCTCAGTCTTCTTATTTCTATGCAGTAATAAAAGACGCTCCAATGATGAGATTACATGCACAAGGAGCATGAATAACTTGTATTAAAATCAAGGTCTGATATCTACCCTCAATTAGCACGAGTAATTCCCTCAGGAAGTAACGTGCAATCTTTGCCCTCGGATAATCAGGTCAATTCTGTGAATGAATATCTCAGGACAAAGTCTGAACCCTTATTTAAACTTTAATTTGAAAGCTATGATGTGAAAAAAATGAAAAAGGAGTTAAGAAAGGTGTTCAAAAATAGAACGGTTCAGCTTTTGCTAGAAGAATTTTGATCGTAGGGCTATTGAATTAATTACATTTACAGGATTATATGCTCACATATCAACTTGAAATGCTAAGCTGTAAACTCAAGAAGATAGAATAATTACCTCCACTGAATCCTCCCTAAAGCACTATTCCCAGAATATCACAGCATTGTCAGTCTCTTGAAAAGCCTTTGTTGCAGTGTAGTGACTAGGAAGTAGAAATGGAGTGAGGCCAGGTGCAAGGTGTAAATTTAAATACGGAATCCACCTCAATTGCTCATGTTGATGTGAAACCTTCTAGAAAATTTATTTGTCCTTGAAAACAAGTTTCTCCGGATTGCTGGGATTGAAAAAGTCTACATCTCTTTCAAATATGCCTTAGTTTAAAATCATCTGTGAGTACCTGAGTGTTCTGGTATAAATGATTCAAGGTAAAATAATCATTTATTGTGTCTATAAATATTAGTCATTCTAAAATTAAGAATGATATTATCTTGCCAGAATGTTGCTGACGTGTGAAAGGCTAAAGAGTGACACTTAATCATTGATGTGCTGTGTTAAAACCAGAAGATCCACATGGAAATTCAGGTTTCTCATTGCTTTGTCTGCACGGCAACTCCGAACAGCAAATAAGAAACCACGAGACAATGCCTGGTGCTGAAATACTCTTCTTGCCATTATTTATCCTTAATGGACAGGTTTTTATTAGCTAAGTTTTTATTATGTTCACCCTGTATGTGTGCCATTTTGATTAACAGACATCATCTCTAACACTTGCTTCCTCTAATTTTCTCTCTGTAGAAATAATCAGATCTTTTCATGGAATAAGATTTTTTTCTTTTCTTTTATCTTTTTTGCTAAAAAAATTCTTGAAATGGAATTTTCAGAAAAATTTTCTTCTGAATATTTAAAAGTATAGTATTTTAAAACAAATATAAACAGAACGAGACAGGTAATATAACGGTATTATTTCTACAGAACGATGTATCTTTTATTAGAGAAAAGTGATCAGGTATTTGTAAAAGCTCACATAAGGAGAAAGCCATTCAATAGGGCTGAAGTAGGAAGCAACACAGAATAACCGATGTTTCCTTCATCAGAGGGCTTACCCAATGGTAGCAGGGATAAATCATGTCATTAAATGATCCATGTACCTGTGGTGTGCACAAGGATGCTGCCTGAGTGGTACTGAGGTGGCGCTTTCTTACCTCCAGCCCATCAATCCAATCTCCTGGGGATGAGAAGCAGCCTGGGGCGGTCATCAGTCATGATCTAATGCAGTCATCAGTCACCGTGTCCTGGAAGAACTTTTGTCCAGTTCCTGTTTATGATCTAAATGTTTTTCACACAAGTGATTTCCCCCACCTCCCTTTTTCTGGGCAGAAAACAAATAACATTAGTAAACTGTTACTGTTGTCTATTGTTCTTAAATAATTCACACTAAGATCTGTTTGTAGCTTTTATAGGAAAATAAGTACATTTATTAAAACAAAGGGAACAGAAAATGCTTGCTTGTTGTTTAAGATTCTGAACACTCACTAATTTCTCTCTTAGTGCGGGTGGACTAAGTTCCACAGCGAACACTCACAAATCTCAGAGGTTTAGCAACGAGAGATAATAACTGTGTTTCCTCAGGTGTTAGTCCAGTGTGGATAAACAAATTCGCTCTATGCAATTTTCAGATCATCCCCTTCTGTCCTTTGATGCCTCTGTCTGTAGAGCGTGCCTCAGGGTTGCTGCAGACAAGTAAGAAGATAGAGAATTTTAATGGAGCAGACTTGGACGGGCACGCATATCTTCTGCTCAGGTGCCACGAGCCAGAGTCTAGACACGTGGCCCTCCTACTTGCCAGCGAAGCTGAAAATGTAGGATCACTGTTTCACTGTGAACTGAAGGAAGAGAGGAAATATGTTTCGTAAACATTTCACCCGGCACTGCCGTCTCCTGCCGCTCTGGTCGTCAGCTCTCTCTCCCATCCTTCTTCCCACACAGAGGACACAATCAGCATCCCTTTAAGTCAACCAAGTAGACCATCATCCAGAGATCGCGCCATCCAATACAGATGGCGGCTGCTTGATGTGCCGGTTCAAAGCCAAGAAATTAAGATGTCATCGTCCCCTCCCCTGCAGCCCGCGTCCCCTCAGTAGTGGGTATCGCAGGTATAGGATGGTGCTAATAAAAACTCTCATTCCGAAGACGTTCTGGTCCAGGGTACTGCTGGAATCCCGCGGTCCTGGGAGGCAGGTCTCGTAAATGGGAGCATTGCTCTGATTGGGCACTGGTTTGGGTGAACCGACCTTGTTTACTTTCTTTTGTTGTTGTTGTTGTTGTCTTGTTTGTTTGTTTGCTTTGCCGTGGCTCCTGTCTTAGCCATCTGGCGGGGGGATGAGGTTTTCATCTTGTTGATCGTCATCTGGCCACATATTAAATGGGCACTGATCGGTGAGTGTCCCCTCTTAGGGACTACACAGGGTTTGAAGATTGTTTCTCATTTGTGGAAAGTTGGAGCCCAAGAGATGAAGATGCTTGTGGCCTGAAGTTTTTTGTTTTGTTTTGTTTGTTTGTTTGGTTTTGGTTTTCTTTTGCTCCAGTTTCTGGTTGCCCGTAAGATATAATTCCCTGAGAAAACTTGGAAGCCTTCTCGTATATTTGCTTCCAGGCAGTTATATGCTTAGTAAGCACAGGTGAATTTCTTTCCTAGACCCAGTTCCCTGACTGGCTTCCCTCCCACCTCCTTCCCACCCTCAGAGCATCCTGGCAGGCAGCCGTAGGACCAGTTCACATCAGCAGGTCGTGCACCAGCTGAAAAGAGCTGGAAAAGAGTGAAGCCGTTGTCAACAAAGTCGATGAAAGCACTTTGCACATGGGGGAGGTCTGGGATGTACCAAAATCTAGTAAAACAGGATGCTGTCTTTCAAGGGCTTCTCAGAGCTTTGAATGTGCTTATATATATTCCAAACCTCTAAGCAAAAGATACAGGAAATACTGGTTTTCAAACACATTTTCCCACAACACCCTTTTGCAGACGGTGTAGATTGTGATCTAGAAAAGGTATTTCAGAAATATCACCATAATAAATCCCTACATGTATAATAATTTAGTTCCAAAGCTCTAAAATTCTCTGAAAACAGTAATTGAATCAAATGTGGATTACATTGCCACAATTAAATAATAAAGTTTAATATAAAATAATTTATTAATAAGGAGAGCGTCCTTCATTAAAGCAAGAGTCATACTGTGGAAGATTTTCTCTTATCGACTGCGTTTTAATGGAATTTATGAACTTTTCATGCCAAGCCACTATTGCTAAAACTAAGTACCAGTTTTCTTCACAAAGCTGTACACTGTTTTATTTGTGCCAGTCTATAAACCTCTTCTGTCCCAAATAACATACCCTTTAGCAGTAAAAACCTAAGAGCCTAACTGACATTTTAATAGTACACTTGACAAACTTTGATGTTGGGAACAATCCTGTTTTCAGCCGTGATTCATTGAAAGCAGTTCTATTTGACATAATCCTGAAGGAGGACTGCTGTTACTCATACAAAAGTGAATTACATGGATGCAAGTTACTGTTACAAGGATGCAGATCACCGTAAAATTGTATTTTTTAAAATACAGCTTTTCTCTTCAGATTAACTTAACTTTGTTGCCCTATAAAGAATCAGCTCAAGGCTCTGTGGCCAAGATGGTGAGGGAGGAAGACCCTGAGCTCACCTCCGCACACGGGCGCGCCAGAATGACGACAATTTACAGAGCAACTATCCATGAGAACAGCTGGAAGCCTAGCAGGAAAGAATTTCCACAACTCAAGGTGTAGAGAAGGGACCACAGTGAGACAGGCAGGAGGGGCAGAGACGTGTAGAGTCAGGACTCAAGCCCCGGGCAGGTGACCCACCAATGGGAGGATGACCACAATCTCAGAGGTTCTCCCCAAAGGTGAGGGGTCTGAACCCCATATCAGGCTCCTGCCCTGGAAGAGAAGCTGCCAGGATGCCTGGCTTCGAAGGCCAGTGAGGCTTGTGTGCAAGAGAGTCAGAGGACTGGCGGAAACAGCGACTGTGGTGCTGAAGGGCTCATGCAAAACTTCACCTGCTCTGAGACCCAGCACGGAGGCAGCAGTTTGGAAGAAGCCTGGGTCAGACCCACCTGCTGACAGCGGAGAGCCTCCCAGAGAGGCAGGAGACAACCAGGACCACCACCTTCCCTGGGACAGAGATGCTGACAGCAGCCATTTTGGGGAGCTCATCCTACCATGAGGCTGTGAGCACCATTTGGATCCTCTCTAGCCTATTAGCACCAGAGTCTTACCTTCCCCACCAACCCATGTGCCCTGGTTCTGCGACCTTCCAGGCAGAGCAACCAGCTGCTTAGGAATCAGCCCTGCCCACCAGTGAGCCAGCAGCCTCTGCATGAGGCAGGTCCCATCAGCGACACAGACAGGGGCCAGTTCCACCTACCAGTATAGGTGCCACCACAACAGAATGGCTCATGCAGTCCACATAGGGGGCACCCCTGGAGCTTCGAGCTCCGAGGACAGAGGAGAGCATGCAGCTGGGCCCCCTAGGGCGTCTCCTACATAAGGCCACTTCTCCAAGCCAGGAAGTGCCACTGACTTACGTAAAACACAGAAAGAAACACAGAGAATTAAGCAAAATGAGGGGACAGAGGAATATGTTCCAAATGAAGGAACAAGATAAAACCCCAGAGAAATAACTCAGCTAAGTGGAGATTAGCACTCTGTCTAATAAAGAGTTCAAATAATATATCCAGATGAAACTCTAATTTGAAAAGACACCTGCACCCCAATGTTCACAGCAGCACTGTTTACAACAGCCAAGACATGGGAACAGCCTGAATGTCCATCAGCAGATGAGTGGATAAGGAAGTTGTGGCATATATATACAATGGACTACTACTCAGCCATAAAAAAGAAGGAAATAATGCCACTTGCAGCAACATGGATGGACCTAGAGATTATCATACTAAGTGAAGTAAGTCAGAAAGAGAAAGAAAAACACCATATAATGTCACTTATATGTGAAATATTTTTTTAAAAAGGACACAAATAAATTTATTTACAAAACAGAGACAGATTCCCAGACATATAAAACAAACTTATGGTTACCAGGAGAGAAAGAGGATGGGGAGGGATAAATTAGGAGTTTGGGATTTGCAGATACAAACTACTATATATAAAATAGTTAAACAAAAAGTCCTACTGTACAGCACAGGGAAGTATATTCAATGCCTTGTAATAGCCTATAATGAAAAAGAATATGAAAAGGAATTTTATATATATAACTGAATCACTTTGCTGTACCTCAGAAACTAACAGAACATTGTAAATCAACTATACCTCAACTGAAAAAAAAAAGGAGTTCAAATAATGGTCATAAAGCAGCTCAACAAACTTAGAAGAGTGGATGAATGGATGGACACAACGAAAAGTTGAACAAAGGGAGAATGCATGTTGTTGACTTCTAATTTAGTTCTGCTGTCAATAGAAAACATATTTTATGCAATTTTAATTCTTTGAAATTGATTGAAACTTGTTTTATGGCCTAGCATATGGTCTATTCTAGAGAATGCTCCATTTGCTCTTGAAAATAATTTTTATTCTACAGTCATGGCATTAAGTATGCTACATATGTCAGTTCTGTTGTTTATCTGTGTCTTTGCTGATTTTCTGTCGGGTTGTTCTTTTCAGTTTTCAGCTCGCCTCCTTAGAGGCTGCCCCTATGTCTGTTTAGCTGGTTGCCAGCCAGTTACTAGACAGAGGTTGTGCTCAAATGCCTCAGGCCCGTTGGGCTTCCTACTCACCAATAGCTCTACATGTGGGCAAGGGAGCGTGTTCCAAAGGTGGTCTGTTTTCAAGCACACCCAACTTTTACCTTCCCTAGGGCTCTTTTCTGCCTCCTGTACCTCCTGTGTGCGTGTGTATAGTCTTAGAGTGAACAGATACATGGGGACGAAAGGAGGCCCAAGCCGTCCTCAGTCCTCCTTCGGTCCCCACAACGCAGACAGTTTTATCCAGGTTAGGCTTGCCCCAGCTGTGACCAAAACACCAGGATGATCGAGCCGTCGACCCGCTTGGCTTACCCGCGGCGAGGCTGTCACTTGCACTGATGGTAGCAGCAGGCATCCGCATCTTCCCACACTCTCAGCTGAGCGAGCCCCTTGTGACCAGTGCCGCAAAGCGGCTGGTCCTAGTGGCCCATCTGCTCTGGCAGAGCCTCCACGCTGGCTGAGCTGTGGGGGGACGGAGGTAAATGGGACCAGCTGGAGGCGCAAAAGCCACGGACTCCCACGATCCTCCCTGGAAGTTCAGCAGTTCCTCCAGCAGGAGCCCTTTCCACATTGCTGTAATTCTTTGGTCAATTTCTGTAGCCTCAAAATGGTTATCTTTGTTGGTTTTTCTCAGCTTTTTAGTTGCTCTTTGGGGAGAGGATTTGCTAACCTCCTTGCTCAGCCAGAAGTCAGAAGGGTGTTCTTTAATTTGGATAATAAAACACAGAACAGGGAAAGGGTGGGACCGTCTCTCCCTCTGACTTCTCGGGGCGGTGGCAGAGGGTAGTGTATCTCTAGCAGGAACGGTATTTGCCAGAAACTAGGGAGCACAGAGGAGAAAAATTCAAAATGGTGAATTCAAGATTATACAACCACCTGAAGGGTGCCTGCATGAAGGGTACGCAGAGATCCTATTGATAGATAATTCACGGGCCTCTGTGTAAATGGCGTGGAGAAGATGGAGGAGAGGGAGTTGACACTGCTCCTAAGCTGTCACTTGCATGGCTGGTTCTCGTCCACTGCGGAAAGAAAACATCCCAGTGTCTGGCTCTTGCAGGTTTTGTGTTCCAGGCACAGAAGCCTGTGACCTCGGCCTCCCTGTTACACTTTCCGTCTGACTTTTTCTGCATATTGCAAATGGGGCTATGACAGCGTTAATAGAGGTGATGCCTCGCTGAGTAAACTTAATGATGCCGAGGAGTTTCTAAGACCCCAGAAAAATAGGTCTCAGGGTATGTACTTCAGAGAATGTGTTACTGAAAGTGGCATTTTTATTTATTTTTAATTTTTAATCTATTTAAAATTTTTTATTTTTAAAAAAATTATTTTATTTTGAGGGGGGTAATTAGGTTTATTTATTTATTTATTTTAATGGAGGTACTGGGGATTGAATTCAGGACCTCACGCATGCTAAGCAGGCACTCTACCGTTTACCTAGTTCCTCCCCTTCAAAAGTGGCTTTTTAGATGCATCTCTGCTTCTAAGAATGTGTGTTTCCTTCAACATCTTAAGTCAATGTCTTGAACGCTTACCCCGACTTTTGTCCAAAAAATGAAATATCATTTAGTAGAGTTAAAATGTAATGTCACTTCTACAGTTAGTGTAAAGATACACACTGTATTTATCACGTCTGGGTATGTTTAGAAACAGAAACTTAGGGAGAGGGACCAAAATAAGTGAGTGACGGGTCTGAGGCCCTGGGGAGGGGAGCCTTCCTTTATCCAAGGGGAAGAGAGGCTCTAAGTTGTGCTCACTGCGTCCCCTCCAGCCCTCACACAGAGGAACCAGGTCTTTCTATGATATTTCATGGGTTCCAAAGTGTATCTTAGACCTGCAACAAACCTTAATCAAGTCTTCTCTCTCTAAGGCTCTTCTCTTCCCAGATCTAAAGTATCATTGTTTACAGGTGGCATTCTCTTGAGGGTGTGGCTTTGGGCGAAGAAAAAAATGAGATGGACAAGTTCCCTTCTAAGAAAAAGGGCACTTAGTAAATTGTATGTATGTATACACATGCACATACACACACACACACACACACGTTTTACTATAAGGAACTGGCTTGTGTAATTACAGAGGCTGAGACATTCAACGTCTGCAATTGGCAAGCTGAAGACTCAGGAGAGTCAATGGCATTCGTTCTAGTCCGAGTCTGAACCCATAGTCAGGAAAAGATGGATGTTTCAGTTCGAAGACAGTCAGTCAGAGAGAAAGAACTTTTTCTGACTCAGTCTTTTATTCTATTCACATCTTCAGTGGCTTGGGTGAGAACTATTCACCTTGTGGAGGACAATCTGCTTTATTTACTAAGGACTGGAATGTTAATCTCATCCAGAAACATCCTCCCAGACACACCCAGAAATATTTAACCAAATACCTGGGCACCCTGCGATCCAACTAGATGGACACATAAAATTCACCACCACACTATTTCCTGAGTGCTAAGGGGTCCCCCCCCACCCCCTGCCCAGAGATAATCACAGCCTCCTCTCACGGATTCCAGGCTATGGGCGCCTACCGGCCACAGGGATTCTATTATCTATTGCTGTATAATAAATTACCAAAAATTTAGAGGCTTAAAACAACACGCGTTTATCATCTCACAGTTTCTGTGGGTAAGGAGACCAGGCCTGGCTTCACCGTGTCCTCTGCTCCTGGGACTCTGACAAGGCTGCACTCAATGTGTCAATACCTGGGGTCTCCTCCCAAGAGTCAGTGAAGGAAAACTCTGCTTCTCAGCTCACCTGGCTCTTGACAGGATTAGTTGTTTTCAGACTGTTGCCCTGAGGGTCTCAGTTCCTAATTGCTTTTTGGCCACAGGCTACCAACAATGTCCTGGCTACACAGCCTCTCTGACATGACCACTTGCTTCATTAAACCATGCAAACACTCATGTTAAAAAAGTTCACCCTACAGTTAAGCTTGGCTGGCTCCATTCTCCAGACCTCCTGTACCAACCCGTCTTCCCGTTAGACTCTAAGCTGCCTGAAGACATGGAAGACATGGACTGTATATGTTCTCTCCTTATCCTTCAAATTGAGTCCAGTAGTTTCCTTTTAGAAAGTTGAATATTTTGGTGTAAATTACTAGATTGGGAATATTAGCAGAGGAAAAAACAAACTCATGACCAAGGTTATGGGGAAGGGCCAACATGCCTTTCTGTCTCCAACATCCTCTTCCAGCCCAACAAACACTAAAGCAGTCTGTTCTGGAACCAGCTTCTTGGATATGGCAGTTGGTGGACATTGGCACATTTCCCCCTTTGTAACAAGAAGCTCAATTACAATGTCCATTCACAAAAGTCACTTATAGGATGCATCTTACTGAAAATTCAGGATGGGACTCAAACAAATGATAACCTCTCCGCTAGTGCTTGTGGATCAGCTGGGTCTTTCCTTGTCCTCATGGACAGGAAACACTCTTTAGAAGCCACCAGGCATGCCATTGTTCCAGGACTCAGTCCCATCCCATTGGGCCATTAAGTCCAAAGTTGTCTCATGGCCAAGGTTAAGAGACTTCGGAGGAGCTGAGTCACTTCTCCATCAGTTATGTGGCTGTGGTCCCTGTCTTAGGAAGTTTGCTTTTATCTGTAGAGTCAAAGCCAATAGCGGCCTTGAGGAGAGGTCCTTAAGCCCAGACCTTTGTGTGTGCAGATGTGTCACAGGGAGATGTTATCCAGACATTGTCTCCTCTAAACTCTGAAGAAGTCTTGTAATGCTTTCCTGAGCTGCAGAGGGAGAACAGAACTGATTATTACTCATGAAGAGCTGTGAAATAACAGAGCCAAGTCCTTTTGGGTGTGTCCTTATAAGAGGAAGAAACATTTGGAAGGGCAAAGAGATTAAAAAAGGAGAACACCGACATTTAATGCAGAGAAGCTGTTTCCGGCATAATCTCATGTGGGTTTTCATATCTCCATTGTTCTCTTTAGAGATTGGAGTTCCGTGGTCGAGGGGTTACATCCCTTGTCGGGGACCCGGAATCAGGCACCTCAAAAGGAAAATCAAATGGCTTTTCATCTCTCAGTTTAGAGTCCTTTATTAGGAACCAGGACCTCTAAATGTGCCTTTCTCTGAATTAATTTTCATTTTCCAAAAACATGTGCAGGTGTCTGAATCAGACGGAGAGAAAGCAGGTGTGGGGAAAAATAATTACCTGGCGCCTATACGTACTTAATCTCATCTCAGAAGGTTATCTGCAAAGCCATTGGATAAAATTGTTTCTCGGGTCCAAAATGGAAAGGTTATGAGAGGTGAAAATCCATGATTTGATTTTTGTGTGTGTGGTCTTATCTCTCTCTCTTTTTTTCCCTCCACAATAGAACTTCATTTATCAAAGGGCTTTCAATTTTGAAAAGACAACTGCTTTGTAAAAGCAAAACTTCAGCTCTTGCAAATGAGCATGAAAATGCTAAGCATCACCTGCTAGAGGGAATAAATATTGTAATTGCTTTCGGCAGAATGTTCAGTTGTTAAAATGCCAGCCGGATAATGCCTGAGGTGGGTGACATGAGCAATAATCAATTTAACACATATATTTAAAATCTGTTGGTTCAAAACGGGAGAAAAAGAAAAGAGCCACACCCCCATCATATCTGGGTTACATTGAAACGTGATAAACTGAAGGCAGAGTTCGACAGCCTAGGACACCGACATTAAGAACAAATTATGGGATTTAGCACAGCCTTACTCCTCTGGGCCTTAATGTCAGGGTTCTGTATGATCTCACCAGGCACGTTTCTGCCAACATGTTTACTGCCATATTTCAGTGGCTTGATACATCCTTGTGTTGATTAAATACAGATCAAAAGACTCTCGATCATGGAACCAGTGCTCATTTCCGATTTTGCTTTAAGAAGATTAGCATCTGATGATGATATTGGCCTCCCTCTTTGTGACCTATTACTTCCCACTAGTGAATCATCCAATTATGATTGAGTTGCAGTGATGGTGCAAGAATTTGCAGAACACTTAACAGATTTATTGCAGATGAGTTAAGTGTTCTAATTTGGTAATGAGGTAATTACCAAAAATTTGAAAAATGAGCTAATTTGAAAAAATTGTCCATGAGTCAGTGTTCAAACTCCTTAGTTTCTAGCTTCATCCCTGGGGCCATAACTTATATGCAACATCAAAATGTGGTGGCTCCCCATGTGCCATGTTGATTTTTCTTCTTGGGCATGTGCTAGGGTGGTGCCCCTCTGCTGGGACTGCCCCAAGCTGTATGCACATTCTCAAAGATATGGTTAAAGGCTCAGCATTTGTACTGACTCCTTGGAAAAGCAGCCCCATCTTTTCATGCCTGGACTTCGTACCTCTTCTCTGTCCGTAGCATCTTGTAACTGTCACGGTCAGAACTCTTAACACAGCTCTTTGCTTAGCTCTGTTTCCCCAGCTATAACGTTCTTTTGAAGAACAGCAAACATGCTTTACTCATCTTTTTATTCTACAGTCTACACCTAACACATAACAAGTACTCGGTAAGTATTCGTTGAAAAGAAAGACCGAATGGCTGATTGAAAGAATGAATGAGACTTTGAGCGCCTTAAAACTCAGCCGTAGGTGATGGAGCAAATATCTGTACCCGTTACTTAGTGGAAATATAAAAAATGCCTCTGTCTCGCCTGAGAAAGAAGAAGGTATTTGGAAAGCTCCTAAGATAGCTCAGGGATAGAAAAAAGGGGTGAACCCCCCAGCTTCGTGATGACAGTACTCAACGCAATTCTGAGTATTCAACCAAGGCAAGTGCATGAAACTTCTAAGGTGCTGCCCTCAGTGGGAAGTTCCAACTACCCCCATCCCTGTGTGTTCAGGGCTAGGAGAGGAGCTGATTGGCCCAGAGAGTCAATCTCCAGTGCTCACCCCTGCCATCAGAGGATTAGATCTAGTGCAAGTGTTTGTGCTGGGAAAGTGTGCGGACAGTAGCACCACTGCCGGAAGACCTCTCCTCGCTGCCTCTGGTTCAGAAGGGCTAGGGGGCGAGATTTCAGCGAGTCACCTTTGCTATTACATTTGAAGATCTGAGTTTCTTGAGGAGGGAGTATAGGGGACGGCTTTCAGAAGTGTCAGCACTTCCATGACGTTTTGAACTTCCTCTGGTGTTCTCCCCGCTTCCCTCCAGTGCTACGTCCATTCTGGTGTGAGCAGAATTATCGTGGGGGGTTGGAGTCAAAGTGTTGAAACGTCTCCAACTCATATTTATTTTAGCTCATACTTTTTAAGGCTCCTTTCTGGCATAATGTGTTAGATTTATAATATATTACGTAGGATCATAGAATATGAATACTTACACATAAAAAGGCACTTAATTACTTTTTTACATCAAAGCTGTGTGATCAAAAAATTCAGAGAAAACTGTTCTGAAGGTTTTAAAGTCTATTCAGTTTGAGAGATATTAAAAAACTGTCATGAGAGGGTGGAGGGTATAGCTCAGTGGTAGAGCACATGCTTAGCATGCACGAGGTCCTGGGTTCAATCCCCAGTCCCTCCATTAAATAAATAAATAAATAAACTTAATTACCTCTCCCCCAAAAAACCGAAAAGAAAGAAAGAAACAAACAAAAAACTATCACTGGAAAGCTATTAAAATAGATACTGGTAACAATAAAAAAAACTTTGTAACATGGCAAACTAGCATTTTATTGAAAAATAATTTAAAATATAAGCATAATATTTTATATTTTAATATATTAATAACCATGTTTATATTTTTATTATAAAATAAAATATTTTTCTGTCCTGAGGACCTGACGAGGTTTCATTGTGACAGAATTCTGTTAAGGCATACACTGCCTAATTTTTATTTCATCTAACATCTTTCTCCTTTTCCTCCTGGGAAGAAAAAACTCAAATACTTCCTTTTGGTTGAAATAACAACACCTAATTAGAGTAGCTTTCTTTAAGCAAATACATAAATTCTTCAAAGGATTTCGTCAAGTTAGGAGCAGTATTTGTAAGTTGGGGGGGGGAGTGGCTTGTCAGTTTGGCAAGCACTACAAACTTGATGTTCCGGCTCAGTAACCACAGCCTTGAAAGACGTCATGCTATTTCTAGAGGCGCAGTGGTCTATTTTGTGATCTAAAGTAATTAAAGCACAAAGTGAAGTCTTTCAAGGGAAGTTGAGTTTGCTGGAAAAGCCAAATGTGTGGCACGTTTCTAAGAAAGAAGAATAAAATGGAAAAGCAAATGAGACCGTGTTTACGCGATGGGAAGTCAGCAAACAACTCATTATGGCGTGAAAGGTTTCATCAGGCAGCGGTGTTATTTTCTACTGCACAGAAGACCGATTTTGCCTTTACTCTTTGATTTCATTTTATTTTGAATTGACTTGTGGGACTGGTGGTGCCAGGCAGAAACACCCCTTGGGAAGTCCCCCCCTTTCTCCCAGCGTCAGGCATCTGGTAGAATAGCTTCAGTGAGAGTGACACACTTTTTCTCTCTTTCGGTTCCTTCCTCATCGGGGGACAGAATAGGCAGGATCAGCTTTGCCCTCTTCTCTGTCTCCTGTTGGATCACTGATACAATTTGAGAATTCCCTTAAACATAATTTTTAGTTGTTTAGATCAGTGAAAGCCATCCACGACGTTTGTCGATTTCATAACACACTGCCTCCCCATGCTTGTCTTTTCCCCGTTCTCCATGGAGAATGAAGTTGAATGCTAACGAATATGCTTCCTCAAGAATGTCAAGACTAATTTTATCCCAATTGTCGTGACCCATATGTCAAAATAATCCTAAGAGCAGGGTAGAAAATAACATTTTAAGCAAAGCCAGAGGGTAATTCATGCTGTGGTGCATGTTAGACCATGCCTGGTGAGGATACTAAAGTGCTTCAGTTAAGTCAAAGTTTTGATGAATGTTCACAGCTTTCCTGTTGACTTTATAGCCTGAACTAACAATACAGACCATTTGTCACTGTCAGTACCTAAGGCTGCACCTGAAAACGTCAACAGCAGCAGCAACAATTCTCCGAATAAAATGTTCTGTTTCCCAGCCATGATGCCATTGTCTGTAAATCTCAGTTCCTCCTCCCTCAGCCCCTTGTCCCTGAACATTTCCTGGAACGTTTCAGCTGCAGAGCACGTAGGTGGTATGTCCCAGGTGCAGAGAAGGGTCTGCATTCTCCAAGGACTCAGGAAGGCCTTCTCTGTTCTGCTGTCAACGTGGGACGCCAGGTAGGAATGGTGGAGAGCTCCAAGGCACTGAGTGTAACTCAGCATTACTGCTCAGTCGTACAGGCACTCAGAAATGATTACACGAAAGCATAAGAGGCTGCAGACAGCGTTAACAATTCAGGGGGAACGGTAGAGGACTAGGACGTCCCAGCTTCAAGGTAGAAGGCTGAGCAAGAGACTGAGCACCAAGGCAAATGGCAGAAACTGTTACGCAAAGTGGGGCGTGGAAGGAAGACTTCCACCCGAAATGCCGTCCAGCTGAGCGCTAACCATGTGACCTTGCAAAAGCTGTTTACTTTCTATACCTCAGTGACGTCACCTTTAACGTAGGGGAAAGGATGCCGACGCTGCAGGGTCCTGGGACCCCTGGAGCTAAGCTCACATCGGTTTTCAATCCTTGATATGCTACCGTTTTCCCCATGCTTTCCATGTATGATGAGATCCTGGAAGTGAAGAGTCGTGCACGCTAATCTTTTTATCCCACAGAGCAGTGAGTTCAATGCGGGACACACGATGAGAAATCAATAGGTGCTAGTTGAATAAAAATGCAATGTGTAAATGTATGATTTGTTTAGACATAAAAGAAACATTTTTTATTGGATAAGCTCTCCTCATTGCTGGACCCATGAGGAGAGAGAGTAGGATCTTCTTTTTAGGCTTTTAGGAGAGTCTAGTGCATTGGAATGCTCAGGTGTAGTTTGACCTCCTCACCACGTAAGGCAGTGCATCTGCTGGGACATTCTGTGTGATCCAGGGAAGGGGGTGGGGGAAGGAGGAGGCGGGGGAAAGAGGGCACGGAGGTGGGGGACACCACCTGACTTTGTCTGCAGGAGTAGAATGTAAAGACCTGGAGCTCAGGTGCTACTCAGGCCATCCATGCACCTCGAGTGCCCGCCAATCTTTTTTTTTTTTTTTTTTTTTAAGAAAAAAAATGCAAGAGTGATGGCTTACTTGAGAAACTGAAGAAAAAGTATACCAGATTTAAGTGTAAGACATGGGAACACAGAGGTTTAATATTCCTAACTTCTTTTTTTTTTAATTTGTGGTGTTTTTTATTTTCATTTTTTAATTTTTTGGGGGGAGTAATTAAGTTTGTTTGTTCTTTCTTTCTTTCTTTCTTTCTTTCTTTCTTTCTTTCTTTCTTTCCTTTCTTTCTTAATGGAGGTACTGGGGACTGAATCCATGACTGTGTGCTTGCTAAGCACACATTCTACCACTGAGCTACACCCCTCCCACAATGTTCCTAACTTCTTTATATGAGTATAGTTTGAATCAAAAACTCTCAAATCTTCAAAACTGGGAAGGAGGTCTGTAGGGGCACCCCTTTTCCTATTCAAGGGATTTTGATTTCTTTTTTTTTTTGTCATTTTCATAAATGCTTTATTAAGTCTATCCACAAATACCAGAAGGGCCCTAACAGGAACCAGCATCCTCTGTGTGTAAGCACCTTCTGAAGGTGGCTTCCTTCTTCCTATATAGAAAAGGAATTTAGGGGATGTAGACATTTGACCTCCTCAACTTTCGCGAGGCTGCAGCAGTTATTTCAAGTTTTAGGGAAATTCATGCTTGCCCTTGGGTAGAAAATCCTGAGTAAAATGGGATCTCCAATTATTAACTCTTTAGCAATACGCAGAGTAATTATCTCAGTGAAAATGTGTTTAATGGGCTTATTCTCATGTCTTTTCGGTAAGTTCTCCCAGAGTTCTTACTGCTCCCAATACCTAGAGGGACACCCACAAGACAGAGAGCAGAGCTGAGCTCTCTCCATGCCAGCATCTCCCCAGCATCCCACATCCAACCTTTGTACATGCCAGCGCTGAGCCCTGGCTGTGTTGTTTTCTGATTCGGTATGTTTGCAAGCTCTTGAAGAGTTTTTTTTTTTCTGTTTACCTCTTTGATTGCTCTGAACAAGATAAAATAGATTCTGTTGAATGCCAACATTGATTTAATTTACATTGCTGTAATCTTGCCCCTCCCCCCTTTTTTCACTTTTGCTGATAATCATTCCTTTTAACTAAACATTATAATTAGCATTTTGTGTTTCTTAACAGCTGCTTTCCTTGTAGCCTTAAAAATAAGAGAAAACTTGTGTTTTTCTTCAAGTCCATTTTGTCTTCAGATTTCTAGTTTTAATTGTTTTTCTCATCTGCAGCTCTTCAGAGATAATTCTGTTTTCATGTCATGTAATTTTAAATAATTTTTGGCAGAAATGGTTCTTGAGTATTTGTTTTCCTTCCAGGTTTTTTGCTCATTTCAGTACATGGGCAAAAAAAAAAAAAAAAAAGGCTTCTGAAAGATATTTATTAAACAGATAAGTTCCATGATGTATTTTCTAAGATTTGTAATCTGTTTGTTTAAGGCATTAGACATCCAAAGTCCAGCCCGCAAAAGTAATTTGAGAACGTCTGTATCCAACTTGAGAATATTAATTCGTGAGGCATAGAGATGAAAGTCATACAACACGAATCTTTATGAAGGCCATTCCAAGAGAGGGTAGAGCTCAGTGGTGGAGCACGTGCTTAGCAGACAGGAGGCCCTGAGGTGTTCATTCCCCAGTGCCGCTATTAAATTAATAAATAAACCTAATTACCTCCCCCCCAAATAATGATTAAAAAAAGACCATTTCGTAAATACTTTAAAACAACATCTGTCTGGTATATATACTTAATAGAGCCCCAGAATTTTATGATAGAAAGATGTTAGAAATATGATTTCCAAAAAGTGAAACTATTAATGTTTTTGTGCAACATACTTATTCATAGAAATAGGTAAAGCAGAATCAATTAAGAATTTCTGCAGTAAGATTTGATGCAGCAAAAATGTAGTTCAGACGAACCTCTGCTGGTAAGGTATTCCAGTGCAGTAAGAGATCTGTTTTAAGCAGATATCTGGATTCATGCTTGTGAGAAATTCATTTTATTCTACGGTTTACTTGGGGAAATGTTACAGATCATGACTAGCGCTGTTCCTTAACTTTTCCAGCTTTGCCCTGGCGTTCATGCATGCTAATCGCCTTCTTTCCTCCTTGCCTGGAAATGTAAGTTACCAGGGGTCATGGGGTGCAGAAGGCTCACCAATGTCTAATGAAATGTGGAAAGTAACCTGCCATTTAACATCCACAAGACCAGCCTTTAGCCCAGAAAAATAATGCTCTGCACTGGGCCTAGATTGGACGTTCCAGATTTGCCCTGAGAATTTATATCATCATTTACAGGCATGCATTTTTTTTTTTTGCCCTTCTTCAGGGGCCAACAGCCACTTGAATTATTTCTGCTTTCTAAGAAGCTTGTGTATCTTATATGTGATAAAAGGTGTTTGTGAACTTGGTGAAAGAACGCGAGGACAGTAAAATTCATCAAAGACAAGCTATAACAAATATCCCATTAGGTAACAAATGCTAAAAATAGCAGTTATGAGCATAACAAGCAGTTTCATACTCTGGGGCTGCTGGCCTGAGGTGAACTTTTATAGTTATTTTGACAGCTTATATTAAAATCTGTAGACAATATTTAAACTATTTAAGAACTGGTGTGAAAAACCAGCGTTTAGAAAATGGCAAATACATAAGGCAAATCTCTGATTTAGAAGATCCGTAAAATCTTTTTTGGGGGAAAAAAAAAAACCAAACTAAGCAGCCATCTGTCTCCAGTCTTTTCTATATTATTTTCCAGCCTCTGATGTAAGATCTGTCTAGTATACTGTTGTTTAGATTATTACCTTAGTAAAACAGGGGGAAAAATGCAAGAAAAAAATAGATAAAATGAAGTAAGTCTTGAAAAGTTTCATGGGGACCTGGAGATTACTTGTATCTGTTACGATGCACTGTGTGTTTCTTCATAGTTGATAAGGAAAGGCAAGGTAATGTATAGCCTGACCTGACTATCCCACAAGTTCTAAAGACAAGGATATAAACATTTTCTATATAATTTCAAGCGGAAAGGATGCACCCTTCTCGACTGTTTGTGACTTTGCTAGAGTTCATTTTTGAAGAATCCCGTGGTGTCATTAAGACAAGAGCATCCAGGTGGAGTTGGGGCGCCAGGCCTGAGTGCCTTTTGTACCTCGCAAGACACCTGAGCTTCCGGGGCCTCCGTCTCCACAGTATAGAGCGGGCATAACCATTGTATTATACTAAATACTTCACAAAGTTACTTTTAAGTATCAAACGAGGCACAAATGTATGCAAGAGCCTTCTGAATATTGTAAGACACTGTTACTGCCATGCAAATAGCCATTATTGCTACACCCACCTAAATGAGCTAAAAAAGACAACGTGTCGGCAACCACATGAAGAAACTATCAGAGAAACAGTCAGACTGATATTCAACTCTACTTCCTTTTTTTTAAAAGTAAGGAATCAAAATGGCACAGTTGATGAGACAAAACAATTAAGAAATTTGCCTGTGAGTGGCGGAGCCATGACGATTTTCCTCACGTATATTGTGAAGGAGCTTGGCTACCAGGAAGTGATCATCTGATACAAAAAGAAAATACAAAAATCTTAAAAATCTGGGACTCAATGAAACCAAAGTATTGCCCAGATACTAAAACAACAACAAAATATAACAAAAATATAGAAGTTGGGGGGAAGACATCTCTAGACGTCTGCACACTTTTATTCATTCATTTATTCACTAGTGAAAACTTCTTTCCAGCTCTGTGCTAGAGAATCGAATGTGCCTGTGACACAGTTCTTGTCGAAAGGCGCTGACTTGAAGACTTGCTTTCACTTTGACATCTACAGGCTGGACAGTGAAAAACTATTTAAAAGAATGTCTCTAACACATTCTGTATCATGCAGCCCAGTATGGACTGCAAGGATCTCTGAGACAAGACAGACCAGTACACCTGCCTGCAAGGAGCCTGCACACTAGAGGCGCTGTAAGTTTGAGATTTTTGTTCATATATTTTAGGCAGATTTTTTTCTGGTAGAATCAGGAACATTAGGGCTAAACCAGTGCTACTGGAACTCTCCCTTAATATCCTGGCTAAAGGTTTACTGCAGTTTCTGTCAAGGTCACGGAAATAGCCCTCATGCCTGCATCAAATGATTTCATTTGCCTTTGTTTCCCCGTAGAAATGATGTGATTTTTAGAAGTAGATTCATGTACTTTGCTTCTTTATGTGAATTTAACTGTAGCCTGGGAAGGATGGGTAATTAGGCAGAGCTCAACGTCTGTCCCCTCTCCCCCAACCTACATAAAGGAGCGTTGTCTGTGTCTCTTTTCGGAATGAGCTTTTAGAACATTTAGACTGAGCATAGAGACCCATCACTTAAAGATACCAAGACCACTGTTTTCGTCAGTCCAGGTTTTAATGCGGAGCAATGGTGAGCACTGCTAAGTAATTGAACAAAGAGGATATTCCACTGAGACGCTTTCACAGACTACGTAACCCAAACTCCAGCCAGAGGCAATGCACTTAAATACAAGAAAACGAAACTTCAGGACGACCAGCCACGGCCAACAGGCTTCCCCGAACGAGGCGACTGCTAAAGTGAGAGCCAATCAAATGATTTCCTTGCTTTGCGTCTGTCTTTTCCCTGTAAAAACCTCTCGCCTGTCTCCCGCTGGTGGAGCTCCCTTAACCATTTTGGGTCTAGTACTGCCCAGTTTCAATAGATGTTTATTCAGAAAGACTTGACAATTTTAATGTGCCTCAGTTGATCTTTTAACAGTGGGTGATACGTGTCCTGATAAAACAAATGATTGAAAATGGGCTGGGACACTGTGCTGTACACCGGAGACTGACACATTGTAATTGACTGTACTTCAAGTAAAAAAAAAGAGAAAGAAAAAGAAAATGGGCATGTCTTAAACTGCATTGTAACATTGGTTTTCATTGTCATAATTATTTTTTAAATTTTAATTTATGCCATTTTAGAAAAGGTGTTGCAACGTGGCAAAGACAATAAATGTAATCATACAGGACATGTTATCTCCAGTGACTTTAGTACCTGTCAATTAGTTAATGAAGTATCACTTTTATGTGTTAGTGGTGTACATATCCCAGTACACAGAAGAACAGTTCCTCTGAGTGAGCCATACTGAATGTTATAAATGTCTGATGTCAAAGTACTGCAGTCCTGTGGGGCTGGTGTAGCATTCTTCAAGAATCACATCAGGTGTGACCTTTTGCTTTTAAAACTTCCCTAGCTCCCAAAGGCGACTTGGCGTTTTTTTTTGTTTTTGTTTTTGTTTTTGTTTTTGTTTTTGTTTTTTGGCGTGTGGTCTATTATAGCAGTTAAATTCCCTTAAGTTGAAATGATATATATCTTTCTTCTCTAGGACAACAGGTATAGTGATGGATCAGAATTTCTGTTGTAAACATTTTGAATCGAGTATTCTAAAATATTGGCCAATACTTGTCACATCAACTCTCATCAAATACTCATCTAAGGTAACAAATGACACTTTCGCTTTGAAGTTTCTGAAGCTGCCATCCATTACTCAGGTATAGGTAGTGATGTGAACAGCATCGGCGTCATGTTGTGGCAAAACATATGTTACCCAATATAAGAGAGTATGTTCCTAACAGTCTGGAGTGATGGAGGCTGGCGTGTGATTTTTTTAAAAATATTCGGATAAGAATAAATGTTAATGTTACCTTTTCAAAACAGTAATCAGTTAAGCAAAGGTGGCATTTTTATCCCTAATAATTATGAACAGCATTAGGAAAATGAGCTTATCAGAACAAATTAGGGAGATGAGCCTATTAGTCGAATTGCCCATTTTGGGTCATTTTCTCATTCTTTTGTTTTTCTTCCTAAATGTGTATCGTCTGTTCTCTTTATGTTCCTGTCTTTCCTCTTCCTTTGAAATTTAATTTCTAGGAAGATAGGATTTGCATCTTCTTCAGTTTCGCCTCCTTACTTGTATACATAGCAAACCCTGAGGAATTCTGAGCAAGGATTAAAGCACAGCTCTGAAACGATTTTGTAACCTTGGTTACGCTCCGTCAGTAACTACCATATGACCAAGTGAGCAGTTTCTACACTTGGGTTTTTTGCTACTTCCATCCTTTAAAAAAAACGCCACCACCTACCAGCTTCCTGAACATTGACATTCTTTATGTGATCGTCAACGGCCCTTCCTCCTCCCTCCTGTCACTGCTTTCATCTCCACATGTTTTCTGAACGGTGGGTGCACCCTGTCCTAACTTCCTCATGCCCGTCCTCACATGCTTCAGTCCACGTCTCTCGTGCTTCATGCGTCCTCACCCCCCTGGCAAAACTGTCTTGTCAAGGTCTCCCGGTGGTTTCCATACTGTCACATCTGGTGGTCACGTGACAAGATGGTATTTTGACATACTAGGTTTTTTTGGTTGGGGTGCGTGTGTGTTTGGCGTTACTTCCTATCAGCTCGGCCTTTCCCTAGTTCAAGCGTAGCAAGGTGTTCTGTACTTGCCCTCTTGCAGGTGGGATGGTTTTAATAGACGTGCACAGTGGAGGTTTTGAGACTTGAAACCCATCTACCTTTAGACAGAGCTTTGAAATCCACAGAGAGGAAGTTGCTTGAAATAAAAGATTTGTGAGTTCCAGAAGCTTAGTATTTGAATATCAAAAGTGGAGCCTTAAAGACCTGGTGATTTTATCTTTAATCTCCCTATCTTCATTTTATACCTAAAATGACTCCTCTTGTGGGGGAGGGATAAATTAGAAGTTTGGGATTAACAGATACAGGTGACTATATGCAAAACAGATAAACAACAAGGACCTACTGTACAGCACAAGGAGCTATATTCAATTTCTTGTAATAAGCTATAATGGAAAAGAGTCTGAAAAAAATGTATTTGTATAATTGAATTGCTTTGCTGTATACTTGAAAGTAACACTGTAAATCAACTACACTTTAAGAAAGAAATAAAATTAAAATAAATAAATAAAAGGATTCGGGTATTAAAAAGTTGCCACTTTGATGAGTATTCAAAATAAAAAAATAACATAAATGAAATGACTCCGTTTTGCTCAGCCTTCATCTGAGCACACTCAACTGCTGACTTGCTTTTCTTGGCTTTCCTCCACCAGGAAATAATTTTTTAAAAAGCATTTTACATCAAGACTTAAATTGAGGTTTTCATCATTCTTTTCTTAGCACTAGTTACATTTTAAGTTTCAGTTATTGTGTTTTAGTTCTAAAATACGCATATGACTATTTAGTTCTTTTTATTAAAGATTCCAGCCTTCTAGTGAATTTCCCCATCTTTTCATTTTTTTTAAACACAGGAAACTAATTATATTAACCTTAAATGATGTGTGTGACAACCCCAGCATGTGTATAATCTATGGGTCTGTTGTCTTTGTTGTCTTCAGTCATTTTAGTCTATCTTCTGGCACTCTTGGCAATTTTTAATGCTTTTCTTTTTTTTTTTTTTTTAACATTTTTTATTGAGTTATAATCATTTTACAATGTTGTGTCAAATTCCAGTGTAGAGCACAATTTTTCAGTTATACATGAACATATATATACATTCATTGTCACATTTTTTTCTGTGTGAGCTACCATAAGATCTTGTGTATATTTCCTTACGCTATACAGTATAATCTTGTTTATCTATTTGTAAATATATATACATATTGTGACTTTGGATGGTATTACAATGAGGTTTTACAGATTTCTGGCAGTCAGAGTAAGGGAAGAGTGTCAAATGTGGAGGCTGAGCTGCTTGATGCTGGGTATCAGTTTTTTGGAAGGCTTATCTATTTCAAAGTCCTTATCCATCCACAGTGGAGCCCTATCAGAGTTCCTAACTGGAATTCTATTTTTGTTTGTTGTTTGTTTGTTTCTTGTTTGTTTTCCTACCCTGTCCTCTGAAGCAACTTCTCAGCCTCATAGATTCTTTGTCCCAAGCCAAGACTACCTCCAGGGGAAGAGCCGCGTGGGATAATGGGTTTAACTCGATGTTCTTCTCATGTCTCTGGGATCTAACTTTATTGAATTTAAAATTGGTTGATTCCGCAGACAGGTGGGACTGCCCAAAGCTCAGCTCCAAACACTGTCCCCCTAGGCTCCACTTTCTGTGAGTGTCTTAGTCACTGCTGCGTACAAATCAGCAGGTATCTCTAAAATTATAAGGAAAAAATTGGAAAGTTTCAACATATGCTTATGATTAAACAAAAACCTCTTAGCCACCCTGGTTTATTTATAAAAGAACTTCCCTGGCCTGGTTAATGTTATGCGCCAAAAATCTACATCCAATATTAATGGAAATTAATTAACATCTTAATGGAAAACATTTAGCTAGACTCATTTCCTTTCAGACTGGGAATAACATTAGGGTGTCCACTGTTTTACCCACCATTAAACATTTACAAGATATCTTGGACACTGGTGGTAGGAATAAAAATAAATATATTTATATTTGATAGGACTACCTAAATAGGGGGAAAAATATAACTGGATTAACAGTTAAAACAATAGAACTGATCAATGAGTTCTGCCAGTAAGGGTGCCAGCTTTGAATCTATAAAAATCAATATTTACACTGGCAAAGTCAACTAAAAATTGTAATAAAACAAAGTTATTTTTCACAATAGTAAGAAACAACAAAAAGTGCCTAGGAATTGACTTACTCTGTAGCAAATAGAATCTCTGTGAACAAAATCTTAATCACTAATAAGATACATAGCAGATAATTTGAATAAATGGAGTAACTGTTTATTTCCTTGGATGAGATTTATTTATATATATATATATATATATATATATATATATATATATATATACACACACACACATGTGATATTTATATTACATATGTATTTAGATTTATGTACTATAAAAAGACCAAATCTATAAATGTAATTCAACCCCAAATTTTTGCAGAATTTTATAAATTTACTTAAAAAATTCTATTGAAGAATGATTCCGGGAATAACTCAATGCATCTTAAAAAAGATGAGTGGGAGAGGGAACCAGCCTACCAGATATTAAGTAATTCTATAAAGCAAAGCAGGTACAGTAGAATAGAGTTGGCATAAGAACAGACAAATGGGCAAAATGGAAGAATTGATAGCTTACAGATCGAGTCATTTATATTTGAAACTAAATGTAAAATAAATGTTGCATCTTCCTCAAGTTGACAAGAAAAGACATTAGGAGAATGAATAAATAAACTGTGGTACATCCAGACAGTAGAGTATTATTCAGGACTAAAAAGAAACAGGCTCTCAAGACATTAAAAGACTTGGAGGAATCTTAAAAGCATGTTAATTGAAGGGAGCCAGTCTGAAAAGGTTGCATACTATTCAATTCAAACTGTATGACATTCTGGAAAAGCTAAAACTACGGAGACGATAGAAAGATCAGTGGTTGCCAAGGGTTGGGTGGAGGGAGAGGGGTGAAGAGGTGAATTACAGAGGATTTTTAGGGCAGTTAAAATATTCTTTTTGATACCATAATGACAGATACATGATATCACATATTTGTCCAAAATCCATGGACTATACACTGCCAAGAATGAACTATAATGTAAATTATGGACTTTGAATGAGTGTGATGTTTCCGTGTAGGTTCGTCAGTTATAACTAATGCACCACTCCTGTGCGTTGTGTTGATCGTGGGGGAGGCTGTGTGTGTGTATGGCGGGGGGCAGGGAGTATACGGAGCAATCTCTGCACCTTCCCTTCAGTTTTGCTGTAGACCTAAGACTGTTCGAAAAAAGTCATCTTAGTAAAACACAGTAAAATAGTTTGCCACCAATTCTAAATGAGCGGCACTATTAAATTTTATGGCACCACCCAGGTGTAATGACTGTGATTATTTTAGCCTACTTTCTGACAGATTTTTCTCTACATGTGAATATTTTACACACACAAATGCACAAAATTTCAAAGGCTCAGACAAAAAAAGTAAAAAGTTGATTAATCTGGTTACCACAAAATTAAGGATTTATATTAATCATAATTCCATGAACAGAGTTAATTCCTAGAATTGGAGAAAATATTTTCCATGTCTAAATTAGACATGATATTAATATCTACGATTTCCAAGGCACTTCTGTGAATCACAAGGAAAACCAATAGGACAGGAACAGACAATTTATAGGAGAAAAATCATCACCCAACTCTTTACCATCACTTTCCCGTGGCCTCAGACCCAAGCCCATGACCTGATGGCTTCTCCTCATAACCATCTGTGGTCTGCCCCACCATTAGCTGGTGTCCATTTTACTCAGTGATCTAAAGACTCCAGTGACTCCCTTCTGCTTATAGATTGAAGATTAAATCCTTTGGTCAGACATTTAAGATCCCTTACCATCTGAACCTCATTACCTCTTCCAACTTTCTTTCTCAATAGTTCCTAAAATAGAGTTTGTATTCTATGTCTATGAGTCTATTTCTGTTTTGTATTTATGCTTTGTTTTTTTGTTTTTGTTTTTTAGATTCCACATATGAGCAATCTCATATGGTATTTTTGCGCCAAATTTGATGACATTCAAGTTCAACCAAAATTTCTTTTCTACCTCCTTGCATTTTCTTAAGTCACTCACTCTGATTAAATGTCCTCATCTTCTCCTTTAGCCTTTGGAAGTGTCCTCATTGCTTAAGATCTTCCTTGGGTGTCATATCCTACGTGAAAATTTTCCAAATTCTGTTTACGGGGAAGAATTGTGCTCCATTGGCAACAGTCAGTTGGCTCTTAATTATTCTCGCTTCCGTAATCATTGCTTGTATAATTGTCTTATCTCCTTTAGTGGATTGTAACCCCTTTTTGGACAAGCACCCAGTCTTAATCATTTTAAAATCCATCAGTGAGCCACATGGCTTGCACAAAAGGCTTAATAAATATTTGTTGAGGAAATTTGTTGTTGGATGAGTAAATGAGCAAATGTTTGAGTGAATTTGGTAAAGGCTGGAATTTTGTATCAGCAGCCAATGTTTATGATTCTCAAATGCACTAAGACATTATAATTTTAAATATGTGTATATATGAACACATTATAATGTATAATATATATACATCCATAATTTTAAAATCACAGGCATAGAGGAAGATCAGATTTTTTTAGAACTTATATATTAAAAATAACATTATATATTAGTAATGTTATATTTTTAGTAAAATTTATTTATATGGTATTCTAAAAATATGTATACATATTAAAAAGTTTATTCCCTTTTGGATGGTCTCCTTTATTTATTTATTTATTTTTAGTATACTTCAGTCACCAAATCTTTATTTATTTTTTATTTATTTTTATTTTTATTTTTTTTAACATTTTTTATTGATTTATAATCATTTTACAATGTTGTGCCAAATTCCAGTGTAGAGCACAATTTTTCAGTTATACATGAACATACATATATTCATTGTCACATTTTTTTCTCTGTGAGCTACCACAAGATCTTGTGTATATTTCCCTGTGCTATACAGTATAATCTTGTTTATCTGTTCTACAATTTTGAAATCCCGTCTATCCCTTCCCACCCTCCACCCCCTTGGCAACCACAAGTTTGTATTCTATGTCTATGAGTCTATTTCTGTTTTGTATTTATGCTTTGTTTTTTTGTTTTTGTTTTTTAGATTCCACATATGAGCAATCTCATATGGTATTTTTCTTTCTCTTTCTGACTTACTTCATTTAGAATGACATTCTCCAGGAGCATCCATGTTGCTGCAAATGGCATTATGTTGTCGTTGTTTGTGGCTGAATAGTATTCCATTGTATAAATATACCACCTCTTCTTTATCCAGTCATCTGTTGATGGACATTTAGGCTGTCTCCATGTCTTGGCTATTGTAAATAGTGCTGCTATGAACATTGGGGTGCAGGTGTCATCCTGAAGTAGGGTTCCTTCTGGATATAAGCCCAGGAGCGGGATTCCTGGGTCATATGGTAAGTCTCTTCCTAGTCTTTTGAGGAATCTCCATACTGTTTTCCACAATGGCTGCACCAAACTGCATTCCCACCAGCAGTGGAGGAGGGTTCCCTTTTCTCCACAGCCTCTCCAGCATTTGTCATTTGTGGACTTTTGAATGATGGCCATTCTGACTGGTGTGAGGTGATACCTCATTGTAGTTTTGATTTGCATTTCTCTGATAATTAGTGATATTGAGCATTTTTTCATGTGCCTATTGATCATTTGTATGTCTTCCTTGGAGAATTGCTTGTTCAGGTCTTTTGCCCATCTTTGGATTGGGTTGTTTGGTTGTCACCTAATCTTTATTTTTTAAGAAGTTTTTTTGTTTGTTTTGCTTACTTTTTGTGGGGGGGTAATTAGGTTTATACATTTATTTTTAATGAAGGTACTAGGGATTGAACCTAGGACCCCGTGCATGTTAGGCATGAGCTCTACCACTGAGATTCACCCTCCCCTTGATGGTCTCTTTTAAACACACATAAAGAATCACACCCGAAGGCACTGGACTTGAGAACACATCGCCCTGAGTCACTGCACTCTCACTGGATCTTAATTAGGGATAGGGCGCATGTATTAATCAGTTTTTCCCTCTCTTTGTGGGAAGTGTAGCATCTGTAGCAAATACTGATGCATCACCGAAGGAAGTGAAGTTGAAGCAAAATGTATAGCCTATTTGGACAGTAATAGTCCAGGAGGTGATGCGCTTCCAGTATAATAAATATCAAGAGATTGTTGTTGTTTTGAGTCACAACAAAAGCAAAGTCCCCCTTCCACAGCTGGGCTTACAGCCTTGTTTATTGCCTTTGCCATTTGCCATTCAGTTTACTATGTAGTGATTGTCTCCTACGATGAGAAAAAGAAAATCTTCTTCTGAGCAATGTCGTGCTGTCACCCAGCTCTTTCCAGGGGGAAAGTGAGATCAGACCAGGTTATTAAAATGAAGTAGCACTGTTAGACGTTGGAAGAAGGAGGATATATAGACTTTCCCTCAGCTCTGTGGCATGAGCAGCAGCACGAAACCTCAGGCTTTGCCCTAGAAGAACGAGTTACACACGTGACTCCCTTTCCTGAGTGCCGTGTCCTCTCTCCTCCTGTCAGTGTGAAAACAGCCGCCCTGAAACAACAAAACAGGTTGTGTGAGAGAGCAAATGTGTGTCGTGATTAAGCAAATCAAGAAACACTGAAATAGGAAACAGATCAAGTTTACCCTTACTTTGAGTTGCTCTTCTACAGAGGTGCAAAAAGATTTGGCAGTCTGTAACGTGGAGATGAACTGTGAACTTTCATTCGTCTAGATCAGATCTCCGAGGGCCTGTGGAATTTTGTAACCCAGAAGGTACCGTTACATGCTCTGCCAATCCAGTCTGCTGCTGAGGCTTCCATTCTGCAGGAAGCATCTATTCGCTTTATAAATTAATCAGACTTGTTACCGAGTCCAAAATCTTTCTGCTCTCCGCATGACAGGGCAATAAATCAGGAGACAAGGTGTTGGAGCAAGGAATAACAACTTTATTCAGAAAGCCAGCTGCCCGAGAAGATGGGAGCCTAATGTCCTGGAGAACCATCTTCCCCAAGTCAGAACTCAGGCTCCTTCTATACCAAAAAGGGGGGGAGGGTGTGGTTGGTTGTTGCAAACTTCTTAGTGTCAGAATCCTTTGTTCTTGCAGCTGTTCAGGTAGGTCAGGTCAGGATTTCCTTGTGAACCTCTAGCAAGACAAGTGTTATTTTCTATTCTGCAACTATTTATCTCTTTATGAATGCAAAAGTGTTATACTTTTAAAGGTCAGAACCTTGTGACTGGGCTTTCCTGTGTATTTCAGGCTCTAGACAACATTCTTTTACAAAAGGTGCAGAACCAGCAGGACTCAGCCCAGGAAACAGAGCACAGGGTTAGAGCCAAAGGAACAGATCTAACATGGAGTCAGATTTGTTCTTCCTTATCACAAGCTCTCAAAGTCTGTGTTGATTTACTTGTATCTTAGTCTCTCGTTACATTGAGAAGTAACTTGAAGTATTTTACAACATAAACAGATATGAAAGTTAAAAATAAAGACTGAAGTCAAGAAAATATTAAGGTAAAAAATGTAATAAAAAAGAAATACCAGAAGTTGACACAACATTGTAAACTGACTATACTTCAATAAAAAGAAAAAGACTTTATTGAATTAAAAAAAAAAAAAAAGAAAGAAACACCAGGACATCCACAGTGTCACCAGGAAATGGGGAGTGTGGGTGAGGGATCATCCTTCCTCTCCTGGAAGAGGACACAAAAAGGGAGAGGAGTTCAGAGACCCTGGGAGCAGCTAAAAGTTCCTGGGATCTGAAACTGTAACCCAGCAAGACCCTGTGGGGCCTTCTCAGGACAGACGGACCCCTCCCGCTACCCTCTGCTGTAGCCCCTCTCTGAAGGACATGATGCGCACATCCTGAGTTGATCTACAGATGCTAAAACCCTCACCAAATGGAAGAAATTGACTACTTGATGGCCATGAGCCCCCAGACTTTCTGGTGCCTACAAATTGATCATGTTGATGCCCTGGTGCCTCAACATCTACCAACCAGAGGATTGTGCACAAGCTGATCACCTGCCCTGCCACCCTCCTCCCTCACCGGGCTTTTAAAAATGTTTTGCTGAACCCCTCTGGCAGTCTGGGGTATTTTGGGCACAAGCCACCCGTTCTCCTGGCTCAGCCAGCAGTAAACCTTCCTCTGTTCCAAACTCCGTCGTTTTGGTTTCTTTAGCCTCACTGTGCGTTGGGCACGTGAACTTGACATTCGGTAACAAAATAATTAAGTTGTAAGACAAACAGCTAGTAATGCGTACACCCGTTCCTTATTTTCTCTTTGCGCTCTCTTAGTATTTAGTTACCTCTTTTAATGGAAACACTCTGCGCTCCTGGGCTCAGGCCCGGTGAACCAAGGGCATAGCAGTGGTGCAGGATAAAATCTGAAATGCCTAGTCATTTCCATCTCCAGGGCCTATTTTCAGATTTAAAACCAGAGGGTCTGAATCTCCTTCTATTGCTGAAGGTCACATTCCCCCAGAGGGAGAAAGCCTACCGCAAAGAGATTGATAACAGAAGGTTATCAGCCTGAATTTCCTGGCAACCAGCACAGAGAAGCATGACTTGCTGAAGAGCTATGTAATCTGATACAGCACCCCACCCCACTTTAGAGGAGGCAGATCTTTATTTGGCGCTCTGTTCTAAAAGGATTTTCTTTCTATTTTATTAACGTTATAAAAGGATTCTAAATATCAAAATTGGCAATATCTCCAAAGGTAGGTTCTTAGGAGATGCAAACATCTGTTCTTATTTTTGTTTTAAACACAATGAAGTCTACAAGTTATAATTTCCTGAACTCCGTGCTCTGTGATTATTGGATACTTAAGTCACGTTTTCCTCTAGGCTTGTGTTAAACGGTCTTTCTCAAATATTAATTATCTCCACTCTCCTTTGAGATAACCTGTCTATAAGATGCAAAAGAAATTAATTGGGGAACAAAGATTTCCTTAATTACAAAAATGAATACACATTAAAAAAAGATATTGGAGAAAACGGGAGAAAGAGACAGATAATATTTTCAATGAAATTTTTTGTTGTCGCATGATATCCTTTCTCGATGTCTGCTGTTTTCCTATTGGAAGTCTTCCAGGTATAGCACACCCTAATAATACAGAGTATACTAATTATAATACGAGTAATAGACTATTAATAATTTTGGATGTGTCGGTTATTTCTGAGTGGGCACTTACTGACCACCCTTGCTCTTACCATCACTATTACCTGAAGTCCATTTAGATGTTGAATATTCTCTCTTTAGGTTCCTGGAATCCTACATTAGGGTGCATCCTTAGAAGATGCATTAAGATGGAATAGCCCGCTGCTCCTTATCCAGCGTCTCCACAGGTAAAAATTAATAAAATCAACTTAAAAAGCAGCTGATACAATTTCACAATGAAAACTTTCCTTTGTGTCAAGTTGTCATTTTGTGAAGACCATGAATACTGAGGGCACCATACATTAAGTGTTCTCTGGGAAGGGCTCTGTCATGCTTTTGACATCTCATGGGGGTTAATGATGATATTCACCAGCGGTGTTTACAGTGCAAACCAAAATTTTTGTCAGAGTTGATTCTCTCATCAACAGATTTCCTAATAAACTTAGTTTGCTTTCCCTCAAGACAGGGAGCAGTGGGATGCTAATTTCATGGTAATTTTGACTTTGATTCCTCGATGCCACTAATTTATTCATTAGCAGTGACATGCCCTGGACTTCAGAGTAACGCCAAAGGCCTCTAGAGATTGAGTTAATGAGGTCAATCGGATGGAAAGCATGAAATGCTCAGTGTGCTAACTCCTTTAAAATAGTGGAAAGCTCATACCTAACCCCACTTATTTTAAGGGTAATTATGAGCTTTTCCTAGTTTTATTTGGTAGGATTGATTGCGTGACACATTATTGAGAAAGTTGGAAGTGTTGCTGTTTCTTTGCAAAATCCTCTCAGTAAAGGGAAGTATTTATGGGCCTTGTTATCAATGGCCACAATAAATAGCATTTTCCTTTCATTCCATTTTCTCCTTCAGCGTACAATATATGGCTTATGAATGGGCTTCAAGGGTGAAAGATCTGGTATAGCTCTGTGTGTGTGTGTGTGTGTGCGCGTGTGTGGTGAAGAATTTAACCTCATCCAAGGAGAGCTTTGGCCTCTGGCCATGTCCTCCGGGAGGTAATCTCTCTGAGCCCTTGGAACATCATTCCTGACACAAGTGTGACAATATGATTTAGGACAGGGGCTGACCACCCACAACAGATGGTCCCACAGTGTGATTTGGGGCGGGGGCTTTGGTTCACACAGCATCAGCTTAACCTGTAGAGGGGCTGGACTCTGCGGTGAGCCATGTGGGTGGTCAGCTATGCCTACGTGACGGAGCCTCGGTAACGTCTCTGGACGCTGGGGCTTGTATGAGCTTCCCTGGTTGGCACTGCTGAGCACTTACTGTCACACAGTCATGCCAAGAAATGCTGTTTTCCCTGACTTCTTTTTGGTGATTAGCAAGAAAAGGAGTTGAAAGGAGATAAAGACAGCATATCTCATGTGCAGCTAACTCTTAGAGGGAGCAACTGTTCAGGGCAGGAGTAGGGAAGCTGAGTCCTTGGAGGTACCAGACAGATGGATGTTGGTGCACAAAAGATCTGCTGAGACTTGACCTTGAGGTTTAAGTTTGAGAAGAATCGCGAGGGCTGCTCAAAAGAACGTCACAGAAAAGGTAGTTGTAGGTTTTCCTGTGCAGGAAAAAATTGCAAAGTAAACAGTTTGTCCTTGGTTATCAGTCCACATTCCATTTGTATTCTCATCCCTATTCTGTTATCCAGCCCAAGGGTCTATGCATGCATGTGGCTCATGGGTCATCACCGGCCAGACCTGTCACCGCAGCATCACCTCATAACATGAATATAATTGTCATCCCCAGTCAGATCATACTGCAGCTTATCAGGAAATTTAGACCTAACTGCTAATTAGACGACAGGCGAGTGTGCTTTTCCCTCCTGGCAATTTATACTTTGGAACAATGATGCCTTCGGCTGAAGACGTGAACACTGAGGTCATAGACACCGTGCTTTCAGGCAGGTGGGAAGAGATACTTCTGGTATTAGGTCTTTGTCTGTCAAGTAGTCTTGGCTTTTCTTCTAGGCACATCATAGATTTGTTTTTCTATACCTGCTGGGGTTGAGAGGGGCTGTGGAACTGGTTCTGGCTGGAGTTGGGTATTTCAGAGCCAGGTGTCACTTCTGGAGCACTGAACTACCAGCGTGTCACCGCAGACCTTCCCCCTCGTGTGGATAAAAGGTCCTTTCACAGTGCAAGACTGATCAGTGGATTTGAAGGCAACTGAGTATGAAAAATCTATCAGTATAGTTTCAGATTTGTCATTGCAACAAAACTTCAAGAAAGCCACTTGGAGAATTTTTATGTACTATTAAAGAAGAATAACCACAATTCTCTGTAAAGGCCGTTAGCAGGCTCCGCCTTTTTCCAGTTACCTATCTGGGCGAGTCAGGCTTTTTTCATATACTTCAGGCAAAACAACACCGTGCGACTGTCTGAATGTAGAAGCAGATACGAGAATCGAGTCGTGTTCTATTCATCCAGGAATACAAGGAATTTTCCAAAGTATAAAATAACACCATTCTTTTTATTTTTTTTGTTTGACAGATAGAATTAATTCAGAAAATGTTACTTATATTAGTATGGTATGCGTGTGGTCTTTATGTGAATTAAGACAAATATTTTTTTTAAATATTTCAGTTTGAATTTCAAATGTGGCAAACACATACTGACAGATACAACCTCACGTGAAAGGATTCCCAGTGATGTGCAGGAGTGCAGAGGTGTCTGAGGCCACAGAGTTTGGGAAGCACCGACCTGCACGGTCCCTTCCCTGTCTGTTCATTCCTCTGCTGCCTGTCTAATGTCTGCAGATGTGTCTTCACACTTGAATACATCTGTTCCTGCCTGGGGTAGAGTTCCCTGCTTATTGTAGCTTACTGAATTCTTTTAATCTTTAAAAAATCAAATAGACACTTGTTCTCCCCTATTTTCTTTCATAATTATTTATATTTATAGATATTTATATATTACAGTTATATAATTTATGTATAGCATATAAAACATGTACAAATTATATATAAATATACATTATATGTTTATATATTATTTATATCTTATTCATATATAATTTAAATATATAATATATAGCTAGTTATATTTAAAATGTTTATATATGCTTTATATATGTTTTATTTTATATGTTTATATATTATACATATTATTCGTAAAATAACTTAAATGTATAATATCTATAACTGTTCATACTTACAGATATTTCTATATAACATATGTATATGTACTTGATATCTTGTTTTATTTTGTTTCTATATTATTTATACATATTATTCATATAGTTTAAGTATATAATACCTGCAAGTATGAACAGTTACAGAATATTGTATTTATATGTTATATATAAATATAGATGTTTATATTTAACATTTTTATATACTTTATATATTGTTTTATTTTATATATGTTTATATATTATTTATACATATATTCATATATACAATTTAAATATACAATATATATAATTATTTATACTTAACAGATATAATTAGGTCTACATTTCTATTACAGAACGTGCTGCATTAAATTCCCTTCTGCATGTCTGAAGGGTCCCTAGTCTGTGAGATCCTGAAGGGTGGGCGCTTTCCTTTAGTTATTAATGCAGCAGCACCTAGAGAAGGTCCTTATGGTGTATGAAAACCACCATAAGGACTCATGCAAACTTTCTTCTGGAAGGACTGAATTTCGGGGCCCAAGAACTTCCTGCTCTTTTGTGTTCCTGCCGCAGAGCCCAGCTGGTGCCCATGACACCGGCCAGCAGTCAAGTACGTCTACCAGAAGGCTGGGTGCGAGGGCTTGGGGCCCGTGCTAGGCTTCAAAGGGAAATCAGTCAAGAGGAGAAACACCGAATTGTGGCCTGAGGGGTCTGCAGAGCTCCAGAGACTTCCAGCATTTTTTAGGTGCCTCTATAAGGCAATACCCACTCTCTGCAGACCGCCTTTCCCCGTGAAATTACAACCAACAGAAGTTATCCTGAAGGACTCAGCCCGGCTAATGAGAAGAAAACTTCCAGCTGGCAGTATCTGCTGAGAGCAACAGAGACACATGGCACGAGGGCTTTTCCAGAATTTTTCTAATTGGATGCAAGTGAGAACATTTCTCAAGATTAATAAGGGTGTCAAATCAGGTCCAGCTGGCAACCCCAAGATCTCACCAAGTGTTTAATCACACAGTGTGTGAGCATCAAGGCAACGTTAAGCAGCATCCAGAAGACGCTGCCGCATGGAAGGAAGGTAGCTCCTCTCCTGGGAGGCCACGCCTGCTCTTACCTGGGGCTGCTGACCACTGCCCAAGGCGGAGACTGAGAGGAAATAGCAGAAGCCCTGCTCTGTAGAGAGGCTTCTCCAAAAGAAGCAAGTATTACTGATAACCACAAGCCAATCTGACGTCTTCCCTGCTGTTCCCATCTGCTTCAGATACTCATGCTGGACAGTTTTCAAATGACAGCAGATGTCCCAGCTAGAAAAGAATTAATCAGCTGACAAGAATGCCATTACCTAGCTAATTTTATAGTTCCAGAAGTCAGAATCCGTTTTTGGCCATCACCCTGATTCCTCCACGTAAAACCAGCTCTCTTGTCAAACAAATGATGTTTGCTTAGCTAAGTAGAGTTTATTACACAAAATATCTTTAAACACAAGTATCCAGGTGACGAGGTTGCACTGATTTTTTTGGTCTTTAAATAAGCTTCTAATTCTTCAGATTCATAAAAATCCTGTACAGTGACAAAACAAAAGGGGAGTGGGCAAGATTATGTCAAATGCAGAAGATTTCAACTTCGTATTGTTTAGCACAGTCCATGTTCATTCACCATTAGTCAGTTGTGTTCTGCATAAAACAAAGGGGACATCAGTGGGCAAAGCTGATGTATGCTGCCCCACGCCCCTGCCTCTTTTCTTGTTATGTTGGAAATTCAGATTCAATACAGTGGTAGCCTCTAGACGTACTTGAGAGCATGCAGTGAACAAAACCTACTTAAAATGAAGCAAGTGCGCTTTCAGAACTGTGTTCCCAAGAACCCGCTCTAACAATCCTCTGTCAGATGATCACTGCTCTGTTAACTCAGGATACATTACAAATGTCTGTTATTTTGTTATCAGGCTGGACATTTAAAATACCTATTTTGTTATCAGCCTGGGGTCCGAGAATTAGCAGAGAAGACTACCATACTTTTTATCAAAATGGTAAGACTAGATAAGACCTATGGAATGAGATGAAACCCATGAGAGAAACTAGCGTAGTTCATTATCACTTAGCAGGCACACAATAGATACTTCTAAGTTGCAAATTCTATCAAGCGCACAATATTCTAGGTTGGATTGTTTGGCACAATGTAACAGTAGACTTCATTTTACTTAACGTAAAAAAGCTGCTTAAAATGGCAAGTGTCCTTTTGGACATTGGGTTAAGGCCCTACCTGTCTGGAATGGAGGTGAGGCCCAATGGTAGACAGTTCCAGAATGGGGAGGGTTCATTCTGAACAGATAAATAGCATATATCCAATACAGTAGGCAGAATGCAGCACCCCCCCCCAAAAAAAAACCATAAACAAAAACAAAAAACAAAAAGAAGTTCACACCCTAATCTCTGGAACCTGTAATCTCTTTTGCCTTACATGGCAAAAGGTTCTTCGCAAATATAATTCAAGTTCCAGACCCTATGATATGGGGGATTATCCAGATGGGCCGTATTTAATCACACGAGCCACTAGAAATAAAGAGCTTCCTCCAGTTCTCTGGGGTTTCTCTTAGGAGTCAGGTTTCCTTTGGGAATTATGCTTTCATTGCTAGATACAATAATACTAGGCTCTTCTCAGGAACCATTGTGCACATTTAGAAAAAGGAGAAATAACTATGCAGTGTGAAGGTAGTCGGGGTGCACTGTTGTGACACCCCACTTCCAAGCAACGTGGCCAGAGGTGTTGTGAGACTATGAACCCTCTGTTGTGAACGCGTGTAATTTCTGCACACGTTCTCATTAAGCCTATAGTGGGCAATGTCCACTGGGAACTTCAGACTGTGCCCTACCACATAGAGACGGTATGTCAGCTGCAAACATGGTTGCTTTTTTTTGTATCAAGCACTGCAGTCCCATTCAGCTTCTTTCTGTGGCAACTTTGAGAAGTGGAACTCCGTTTGAAAATGTTCCGTAGGTGAAGTAAAAGGAAGGCATTAGGAATGTTCACAGGCTGTTTCTGAGCCCCTCCTTCCCAGAAAGGAACAGAATGGGAAGGCAGACCACATGGTCACAACTTATGAGCCTTCTGTGGCCGGAGTGGGCAACGTATAGACTTGCAGAGATCCCGTTAGGAAAGCCTTGGTAAAGTATTTGTAAGCTTTGTAATGATTCCCTGTTGTCTTTCTTATTGTGGGTTATGAGCCTTCCTTTTGAAGCCGCCCATCAGTTGTGGTGGTGCTAAAGGGAAAGGAGGGAAAGGAGATTTTATTCTGGCTCATGGTAAAATTTCAAAGTGAGAGCTGCAAACCTCTGAAGGTCTGCTCAGTGTATGCTCATCGATACACAAGACCCCCCCGTTGGAGGGAATCCGGAAAATTAGGGGTGGACCAAGGGTCCAGCAGCTCTTTTTCACATGTGCTTTGTCTCAACAAGGAAAGGCGAGCTCTTGTAGGTCACAAGGAAGCTAGTCTAAGAAGGCAGAGCGTAAAGGACCTCAAGACGGTCCAGTTTTATTTATTTATTGTAGCGTCCTTCTGAAAAGCACTCGAGGCATCTGGAAATACTCTGCTTCCAGAAATGCCAGATTGACAGGGTTTGGATTTACCTTCCCACTTAAACAACTGGAAAACCAAACAAAGGCTAGGAAACGGGTCTTCCACACCGGACAGCAGGAAACACAGGATGTGATTCCTGAGGAAGGGAAGCATAAGGTGTGCTCTGTGATGTCCTAGCTCATTGCTTGAGCTGTCACAGCGCAGGGAGGGGAAGGTCCCGTTAACTCAGGAGACAGTGCTCTGAATTCAGGGAGGCCGAAGTTGTCCGTGCCTGTGGGGCACGTTCCAGACAGGGGGGAGCAGCAGAGCAATCAGTCTGCTTCATTTCCTATTTGTCTATTCTTTTATTCTAGATGCTTTTAGATTTATAACCCAGCTGGACGAGATTTGGGGGTGCAGAGAGGCAAGGGTTCATCTTCCTTTGCTTCTACACGTGTATCCGACAAACCACTACCATTTACTTAAAAGGGCTCCTCTTCACTGTTCTGCAGTGTTACCTTTGTTATGAGGCACAAAGCACTCGACTAAGTGTGTCGGAGTCTCCTTCTGAACTCTATTAATTTCCACTGGTCTTTGCAAAAAGAAGACACTTTAATTTCTGCAGCTTTACAATCAGGTTTGTTATTTGGTAGCGTGAGTGGTGGAGGAGGTCACTGTGAGGATGTGGGCTGCGAGGTGATGTGCACGCTGGACCTGGATAGTGGGAGGGAGGCTTTTTAAGCCCACCCTGTCCTCAGGATGTACATTCTGCCCTGCTGTTTCCACGTTAGGAGTAACTTCAAGGATGCAGCCTTGAGAGAGAAATGTGTTACTGAGAGCGTCTGGACTGGACACGGGACGAACCCCTGCAAGTCCTCTCTGTACGTGCAGAAATCTGTGAGCCTTGTGTGGGAGTTCCTACCTATTCCTCTTGCTTATTGAAACTGCCACCTATCAACCTGGAGCGATCGGCATCTTTCTGCTCTCTCGTTGCCCTCTGTATATGCGGGCCAGCTTTGGATTTGACTCAGGCAGCTCTGAGGTTGCAAACCAATAAGTCCTAATTTTTTTTTTCTTCTCGAAGATTGTCATGGCTATGGGTAAAATTTTGCATTTCCTGCAAGGATTTTGATGGAGATAAATCGATACGTTTACAATAGTGAGACTTACAATTCATAAACATATTTTAACTCTTTGCATATTTACTTTGGTTTCAGCAACTTTGCTGAAGTCATTTGTTTTAGTATAGAGGTTATTCTTAATTTTCTCAAAACACATTCATCTCACTGATAAATAAGGGGAGTTTATTTTCCAATCTTCTCATATTTCATGTCCATTTCTTTCCTATTGCGCTGGCTAGGACTTCCTGTATAGAGCTGAACAGAACTGGTGAGAGTAGATGTCCATGTCTCATTCCCAACCTAATGAGTAAAACTTTCTTTCTTTCTTTATTGACATAATGTTTGCTATAGATTTTGTGGTAGTTCATTTATAACAACGAAGATCCTTTTATTCATAATTTGTTAAAACATTTCGTTATGAAGATGTGTTGAATTTTATCAAATTTTATGCATCTGTTGAAACGATCATATGGTTTTTGTCTTTTTTATTGTACTGTGTAAAATTACACTGATTACTTTTCAAACACCAAACCAATCTCTTGCACAAGAGGAAGGAAAAACAAGGTGGTGGAGGAGGAAGGGAAAACAAAAGATTTGAGTAGAGATTCCCGTATATCCACATATAATCTGTCTCTCTGTCTGTATACACACCAAGGGGAATGTGAGACCACAACGTGGGGGAGAACACAGGAGGCCATGGACTTGGGACAAAGTCAACCCTAGAACCAGTCCTGCTAGATTTCTGTAATCTTGCTTGGAGTTCTGCTGTTGGAAATGCACATATATTAATTTCATTGTATTTTATAACGTTTTACTCTGTGTGTTTTTATTAAGTGCATACTAATAGCCAGTTTTGCTGCTGAATCCATGGTTTCTGTCCAAATGAAAGTTTTTCTAAGAAAGAGTATAATGCAAGCCACATAATCACGCAGGCAAAGATAAAACTGCATTTGTGACATGTATTATATTGAGGGTCACATGGAGTAATTTAAACTTAGATTGGGGGATTTGCATGAGCTGGGAGGTTATGAAAGGATTTCCAGAGGAAGAGATACTTGAATTGAGATCAGCTTAAAAGGCTGAGTAGGTGTTACCTGAGTCAAGAGACGAGAGATTAACATTGCAGACAGAGAGGACAGTACATGCAATGATTTTGTGGGGAGAAGGAACATGGCAAGAAAGAGATTTGAAAGGAATCAGTATGGTTGAATAAGAGAACAAAGTTGCATGGTTTCAGGCAAAGCTGGCAGAGAAAGTAAAGGTTAGATCATGTAGAATCTCATACATAAGGTTAAGTCATTTCTATTTTCCAAAGTGCAGTGTAAAACCATTGATCGATTTGAAGAGAGACGTTATCACGGTCAGATTGGTGTTTTTAAAAGATGGATCTGGTTGTAACATGGTATGCGATTTAGAAGGATTTTTTTTTCACCCAAGTAGATTTTATTTTAAATTGTGTCCATAGGACACATTTCTGGAGTGGGATCCAATTTCTAAACCAGCCACAGTGTCTAGAATTGCTTTGTCCACAATAAATACAAAACACAACACTGGAAATACTCAAGGGGAAACAATGAGAGTAATTGAGACTCTACAGGAACCCACTCATCAGGTTGTGTGTAGACACTGCAGAAGCTCCCTAGTTAGCTGAAGCTAGCGGACACGGAAGCTTAGACCAAGTGGAGTGCAAGTGGAAAAGCTGGATGGGTGCTAAAGGGACACCACAGGTAAAAGCGGTAGAGAGTGGTGGGGAGTGGTATGTTGAGGTGAGCTCCCAGCTTACACAAAGGATGTTTTTTCACTGACGTAGTAAGTCTGGAGGAAGTGATGAGGAGTGATGAGACAGTATCAGATATGTTGACTTTGAGATGCTCATGTGACTTCAAATAGAGCACGTCAAATATGCAGTTGTACATGTGTCCCGTGACCAAAAGAAAGGTCTGGGCTTGGAATAAACATAAATATAAGTCATTTGTGTAGAGGTGGTCATTGCAGCTACAGGTCAGGACATCTAGGGAAAACATTCAAAGCGAGATAAAAAGTGACTATGGGATGGAGACTTGGGGACCCTTAACATCTAATGGCCAGTTAGAGAGGAAGAGCCTGCAAAAGAGACAGAGAAGAAATAACAACAGAATGGAAAGAAGACAAGATGAATGAGCTACGAGAAGCCAAAAAGAAGCATTGTAAGATTCAAATAATGATCGGAAACGTTGAATGGTGACAAAAAGTCAAGTCAGCTCATAATAGCTGATATTTCTGAGTGTTTACTGTGTGCCTGGCAGTACTGTTTTAAGAGTTTCTTTAACATTAACTCTTTCAATCTCCACAAATCCTCCACAGCCAGCAGTCTAAGCAGTCCTCAGTTTAATCACGATAGTAAGACATGACCTGTCGTTCTTACTGTAAAGTGAGCACCGGTGATCTTTGCTGGAGCTGTTTCAGCGAGGTGATAGATTTTAAGAGCCAATTTAGGTGGGTTACAAAGTGAGCCAGGTAATACAGACGCCTCTGGTAAAGACCAAGTGTGAAAGGGTTGAGAGAACTGAGCCCCAGCAGGAGGGACACGGGAGTTACTCATTTGCCAGCTTCCCAACTGTGGGTTGGCAGGGCTTTCTAGCCAGTGGGCCCTGACCAAGGTGCTGAATTTGTATGCCTGCTGCCCCTTCACAAGATTTACCTTGAGGAACTAGAAAAATTCGGGGTGGGGAGGGGGTGTTAGAAACCTTGGTGTGTGTGTGTGTGTGTGTGTGTGCTTGGTGAGAGAGAGAAAGATTGAGAGAGAGGTTTTCTTTTTAGGGAACTGGTAGGCGTCAACCCAGCACAGCAGTGTTGTGTACAACAGGAGAATTGCTGAAAGCATTTGTTTTTCCTCTGACCTTGCCTTGGGACAGATAATGCTGGTCTCTACATTTGCCCTGAGCAAGAATTGTGGTCCAGGTGTTCTTAGGGGCACGTGAAGTCAGTCCAAGGCAGAAGCCCTTGTTTCTTATTGAGAGAACATGAGAAAAACCAGAAAACCAGTAGGCATCATGGCCTTTGGGCACTTGCTTTCTGATTCAGTCCTTCTCCAAACTGAATTTTAATCCAGCCTAGCTACTCGAAATGCTGTCTAGGACCAGAAGCATAACCATCATCAGGGAGGGTGTTACAAATGCAGAATCTCCTCCTCAAGTAAAATCTGAATTTTATCATAGTGTCCTAGGAGAAGGGTGAAAGTCAGGCCTAATAATTACTTTTAGGGAAGTAAGGAATTGCCTGTAGTTCTCTGATAAATAGAATTTACCTGTTCTTAGGTCTGTACACAAGTACAGGGCTACCCTCTGGCTTATCTGTTCTCTGTCCTCTGAGTAAGGGTCCAGCCTTCTCCCACACAAAATGCTTAAGAGAGTAGTCAGGTTGTTCTGTTCTCTTGCTTCAAATTCCCTTCACTCTTTTTCAAATATTTTAAATCATTTAAAATTGCTGGTCCTTGGCTGCAGGGACTCAGGTTACAAAAAAGGCAGAGCAAATTACTCCCCATCCCACAGATAAACTTCTCCTTCTGGGATAAAATGAGTTCACAAAGACATTGGAGGAGCACAGTCATTAAAAAAAAAAAAAAAAAGCCGGCAGGATTACAGATTTGAACAGAAGCAGAAATATTAGAACAGATGGGCCATGTGTTTAAAATAGAATTAAAATGACATTAAAAAGATTTATGTGTTCAACATTGAAAGAATACATATTTTATTTTAAGCCCATATGATGTGGAACATTTATAGAACTGATTAGTATTAGGAAATTTAAAAAGCCCTCAATCTATTAAATAAATAGAGTTATTACAGACCAAGATCTTTGATAACAGAATAATTACTTTAGAATTAAATAATAAAAAGGAAACTAAAAAAGAAAGAAAGAAAGAAAGAAATTCCTGAACATTTGGAAACAAGTGGAAGCCTCCTGAGCGATGCATGGGTTTAAGAAGTCAAAATGAAAATTTAAACACTATTTAGAATTGAAAGCCTATGAAAACTGTATCAGAATTGGGAAGGGCTTTGTAAAATGGTTGGAACATATAAAGTTAATGCTCTAAATACTTGATAAAGAAGACAGCCAAAATTAATGGACAGTGTCTGTACTTAAGTTTACACTGAAAACCCCTGAGAATAGTGGATGATTTACTTGAAATAGTAACAGTTTGCATTATCAGCTGGATATAGAATTAATGTAGAAACAGTAATGCATTTCTGTATATCAGCAGAGTAAATGTAATACAGAGAGTACAACATTTATGAAACTATCAGAAAATATGAGATAATCATAAATAAAGCTAACAAAAATATGTTTAAGAACTTTCTTTGGAAAGTTATAAAAACTTTATTGAGAGACTGAAGAAGACTAAATAGATGGACAGGTAAATGGTGCTCATATATAGAAAGAATTAATATTTAAAGATGTCATTTCTCTCTAAATGACTCTTTAGATTCAACGAGTTTTCAAATAGGATTTGTCAGGGAACTTGAGAGGTAATTCTAAAATGTCCAAGAACTGTGTGTGTGTGTGTCCCAGTGCACAAGAGCATGTGTTTGTCAAAGTGGAACAGTTACTGTGGCTCTTTGTGAAACGGCAAATATGACAGTGGTTTCTGTTCACAAAGAAATTAACCAGCAGAATGCATTTCAGAAACTAACTGATCCAGGGAGGTATAGATACCAGTCTAGGCTGGAGGTGTTGTGACAGGTGAGTGAGAATGAACAGACAGTTTGAAAAATTGAGTTGGAAAAATATTTTATATGGAAAAATGTTAATGTTGGATTTCTACCTCACACCGTTTAAAACAATCACCTCCAGCACTACATTGTAAAATGACTATACTTCAATAAAAAAGAACTGAATAAAATAAAACAATCACCTCCATATAAATTTAGGACTAAATCTAAAAAAGAAATAACATTTGAACATTGAAAAAAATCATAAGTGAATATTTTTAGAGCTCAGCAGAGGTGTGGTATCTTCAGTAAGGCATGAAAACAATTTTCTATAAAAGAGAAGCTTACTAAACTTAAAATACTAAGATTAATCATTTTTGTTCATCAAAGATTAGTTTTTAAAGAAATTTCAAAGCTAAGTTACTACGTGGAAAAAGAGATTAACCATACACACAACTAGGTCATTATCAAAAATATAGACGCATAAACAAACTAAAAGAAAAATCGGCAAAGAAATAGAAGTTCAAGATAATTGGTCATCAGGGAAACGCAGATCAAGACCTCAACTGAAGAGCATTTTATAGGCATTCTATTAGCAAAGTGAAAAATTCTGTTCAAACCAAGTGTAGGGGAGATGCGGTGCACAGAGTCACTGCTAGCGAAGTAAACAGAAGTCTGAAACCACCACGCAGTCACTGTGAGAACATTTTGACATTTCCTCCCGAAGTCAGACACTCACACGTGCTATGATTTAGCCATTCAACGTCCAGATGCACGGCTCAGGGGAACTCTTGAATACGTCAACAGGAGACATTTGTAAGAGTATTCAGATAAATGCGATTTCCATAGAAGTGAAAAAAGTTATTTCTTCTAAATGGGGAAATGGGAGAATACGCGGTGTTACATTCCCACTGTGGATAAGCTGCAGTGAAATGCCATGCCCGGTGCATCTTAGTGCCGTCGTAGTCTGTGAGAATAGTCCCAAAGGCTTGAACAGGGAGCCAGACCCTTTTTATGAAGTTAAAACATGAAAATGACATTCTTGCCTATGAATCTAATTTTGTCCTAATCAACGTCCAAAATAACAACAAGACAAAAAGGCAAGCCCTGATTAGAAGGAGCCCATTGAGATTGCAAGTTTGAACGTGCAGAGAAGTGTAGAGGGGAAGTCTAAGGTAAAATCCTGGAGGAGGCAGGAGAGTTAGATGCCAGCTACACGGACTGGAAATTTAGGATGTCCGCTGCTTAACAATTCAGTCCTCACGTCACTGAGGTGACCTGGAGTTTGTGTGCATTTGGTTTGTGTGCACGGGCGTGAGTCTAACCGCTCCAAAGGCGCACAGCAGTGCACACACAAACAGAAGTATACTTGATGGGGAAGGAAGAAATCAGGAAATACGCATAGATGCATTTTGTTTCAGTCAAATGCAGACTTTTAGGTGAGGGGAAACCATTTAAATTTGTTCATTGCAAAGAATATCATTTGAACTAAGATTTTAAAATATGAACTAGCCACAAACTATTTGCACAGAAGTTGAAGAGCTAAATACTCAAGACTGAAACGTCCTTTTATGTACTGAAAGGGGAACGACAAAGCTGAGACACATGACTTCTGCTCTCAAACTTTTATAACTGTTTATATATTAATGAGATGTAGCCATCTATAAAATTAAGAAGGTTTAAAAAGTTAAATTACTCTCAATCAATATTCTCAGAATTTGTTAGGCATTGAAATCAGACATGCAGATTGAAATGAGGGAAAATTAAAACATTTTCAAATGATTTTTAAAAGGCAAAGACCTATTTACATATAAGATATGTTGGTGCTTCTTTCCAAAAATTCCAACAGGGAATATGACAAATTGACTTCAGGTTGTTAAAACATGTTATTAAAAAGTGTTTTCTCAAGATAGGACAACTTCTTTCTTACTTTGGGATACTCCATTTTTGTTTAGAATGACAGAATGTCACTTTAGACTTAATTTGGGAGAAATGTATTCCTAGCCATCTATTTTGAGGTTTATTATAAATTATGTCTAATCAAGGTTATTCTACCGTTGGTGGCGGGGGAGGAATCCTGCTGAAAAACATCCACCCCAGGGGTCGGCAAACTTCATCCTAATGCTGAAAGCCAGCTGGCAACCACTGTTTTGTAGACTCCACCATTTAAAAGTGGTTTTACATAATGCTATTTGCTGCAACACGGATGGACCTGGAGATCATCGTTCTAAGTGAAGTCAGCCAGAAAGAAAAAGGAAAATATCATATGATATCAGTTATATGTGGAATCTTAAAAAAAAAGACACAAATGAACTTATTTACAAAACAGAAACAGAATCACAGACAGAAAACAAACTTATGGCTACCAGGGGGTGGGGAAGAGGGTAGGAAGAGATAAATTGGGAGTTTGAGGTTTGCAGATACTGACTACTATATACAGAACAGATTAACAACAAGGTCCTACTATACAGCACAGGGAACTATAGTCAATATCTTGTAGTAACCTGTAATGAAAAAGAATATGAAAAGGAATATATGTGTATATATGTATGGCTAAAGCATTGTGCTGTACACCAGCATTGCAACTAACTAGAGTTCAATTAAAATAATTACGTCAAACCGTGACCCCATTTCACAGTGCAGTATCTCTCATCAACTAGCCTTTCCTGTTTCCTCTATCAGGTCTTTATTCACCAGCCAAACTCAAACTTACATTCATAAATGCACAAGCATTCCTTTTTTCACATCCTAAGAATTTATAAAATCTAAAAAGTAGGGCTATAAGAATGAGCACTTCCTTTGGGGGGCTTTAAAATACATATGCTATCAGATGCCCGTTGCGCTCTTAAGACGCCCCGAAGATGTGGTTCACTACATTACCGTTTTCTTTTAATGAAAACCTCCTAAAAAGGCAGAAGCAACTCAAGTGTCCAATGATGAATGAAGGAGTCCATTAACTGTGATATATACATACAATGGAATATTATTCGGCGTTAAAAAGAAAGGAGATTCGGATACATAGTATAACATAGGTGAATCTTAAAAATATTATACTAAGAGCCAGTCACAAAAAGACAAATATTATGTGATTCCATTTATATGTGGTTCCTAGAGAATTTCTTCATCCTGATATTACGCTAAGGATCTATAAAGAAGAATGACTCTGATCTCAAATAGACACATCTAAATGCAGTTGTGCCACTTGTTAGTAAAAGAAAAAAAGAAAGAAAGGAAGAAAGAAAGCCTTTCTGGAATAAACACGCTACTTCTTTGTGGAATCAGCCGAGCGTCTGCTTAGCAGGTCGCCTGCTTTAGACTCACACACACGCTGAAGCAAGTACCCGACTTCATTTCACTTTTTCGCCTTGACTGCTAGAAGGTGTGTGGCTTCCTCTTACCTCCGTTCTGTTAGAAGACTTCTTGCGTCTTCCTCCACTTTTCATTTGTATGTATTTTATGTTTGTATTAACCACCATGTATCTTGCTGGGATAGTTTATGTTACAAATAAAGAATTTAAAACATACATTAAAAGGGTTACATTTACTGAGCACCAGTAACGCGCTAGGAATTCTCCTTAGGTCATTTCTTTTTCAAATAATAATAATACTTATATATTCATGGGCAAAACCAAGTTTTGTGGGGCCTATAGCTCACGTAGGGGACCCTTTCTCATAAAAGAATGTAAAAAATGACATTGCTATTGCGACCATTACGGAAACACCAGACCATGCCCACCCAGTGGGGGAGCCCCCGGCGGGGCCCCGGAGGGGGCCTGTGCGAGTGAGAGGCCCTGACTTATGCTTTGTTCGCGTCCAGTGCAGTCCCCCGCTGCGAGTGCTGCCTGTCTGCGCTGTGTCAGTCACTTTCGGACTCGGACTGGGACTTACCCCGCTGGCCCCCTGGCACTGATGCCGCCTTTGAGTCTGGGCTGGAACCACACACACCACCTGGGCCTCCAGCCTGCAGGTGGCGGACGGTGGGACTTCTCAGTCTCCATTGCTGCTGAGCGAGCTCTTCATGGTAACTCTCTTTCTGTGTGTCTATTCTGGTCATTCTGTTTCTCTAGAGAACCCTGAGTCACACAGAGAGGTCACACGTATTTTTCAAGAGCAAAGGACTGTATGTGGTAGATGTGTATTTGAACACTGTTCCTTTTTAGCAATTGTTTTTGGAGGGGGAGACAATTCAGTTTATTTCTTAATTAATTAATTTTAACGGAGATACTGGGGATTGAACCCAGGGCCTTGTGCATGCTAAGCACACACGCTGCCACTGAGCTGGACCATCCCCCGGGAGCACTGTTCTGTTTGAATCTCAAACTTATTTCTTCAAGTTACATTTATTAAATAGCTTGCATACCAGGCCCTGGGTTAAGCACTGGTATCCTGTGACAAACCAGATGGCTGTCCTGTTCTCATGAGGCTCCTCGTGTAATTCTTTCTATTACAGGAGCTGGTCATTCAACTCCTTACTCATTATATATATATTTTATTTATTTATTTTTTGCCCACTACAAACAATGCTTCAAGGAGTATTTTCCATGCTGTTTCTTGTCTATTGGCGTTTTAGCTTTATAGGAGAGATTTCTTTCTTTTTTTTTTTTTGTCCATTAGATTTTTTTTTAATTGAAGTATAATCAGTTATAATGTGTCAATTTCTGGTGTACAGCATGCTGTCCCATACATATATTTGTTTTCATATTCTTTTTCATTGAAGGTTATTACAAGGTATTGAATATAGCTCCCTGTGCTGTACAGAAAAAAACTGGTTTTTATCTATCTTTATATATAGTGTTTAACATTTGCAAATCCAAACTCCCAAATTTATCCCTTCCCACCCCCTTTCCCTGGTAACCATAAGATTGCTCACTGTGTTTGCGAGTCTGTTTCTGTTTTGTAGATGAGAACAGTCTGAGATAGATTTTGAAGGTTTCTGTCCACTTAGAAGTCGGTGTGCATTTTTAGCTTTATGGGTTTAGCTGGAATAGCTTATAGCTGAACCTCTCATTTCCTTCTGTTAATTAATCATGACACAGATTGGCACTTTATGGGTCTTAACTTTGATCATTAAAAACCGCTGCTCACAGGCTAGATCCAACTTTGTGTCTTATACCCAGATGTTTTCTGAATTTTGGGCTTCCGCTTCTCCATTTTCTAGTGATGATCTCAATGTCCCCAACTCCAAAGGCCTCAGACTCAGCCTGCCCAAAGTTGACATTAATGTTGGCCCGCCAGCAAAAACCCATTCCTTCTTCTGAATTGTCTGTTTCAGTTGTAATGTATAGTACCAGAGTGCATCCGTTCACCCAAACCAGATTCCAGGAAGTTCTCTCTTTCTCTTCAGAGCCTCTCACCCTTTATGTCAAGTCAATCAGAAAAAAATTCTCTCAGTTCTTGTTTATTAAAAAAAAAATCGGAAACACAAAACACTCATTGTTTCCGAAGCTCCATGGCACCTTTGTCCAAGGCTCATCTTCTCTTCTTGATGTTATGGTAACAGCTTCTCATTTAGCAAACTTTCTCTGGTACTGTTTGTCCTCAAAACCATTCTCCACACTGCTGCCAGGCAGACCTTTCTGAAATGTGAGTCTGATCCCTGATTCCCTTGCTTAAAATTCCTTAACAGCTCTCCACTGCTGCCAGGACCAGCACAAACCTCCTGGCTTGACATGTCGACCTGCCGTCTACCTGTCCGGTCTCGTTGCCCACCTTCTCCTTGGGACACTCCAGTCACACCGAATTCCTGAGAGGCTGCATCCAGAGGGCCCTGCATGTCAGCACTTCGCACATCCTGTCTCCATCACTGGGACCACCCTCATCCCCTTCTTCATCCTTCCCTCTCCCTGAACCTGATTAACGTGCTGTGGGCAGTGTTTGAGGATTTCAGGGATAAGCATGGACAAGGACGGGGCCTGGACGCTGTCCTCGTAAGCTTTATGTCGACAGGTATGCTTACAGGGACACACTTCACGACGGGAGACGTCTGGAGGCTTAGGGTGTGGGGGCTGGCTTCAAGGGGGAGGGGCTCAGAGAGGACTTGTGCATCCAGACAGTGTGCTCAGCAGCCCGGCAAGGACTCGCCCGGGGAGACAGTGAAGGAGGGGGAAACAGACTAACAAACCGGCTTCCCTGATGCTAGAACTGCCGGTTCATTCTGACGAGGAAATCCTGCACCTTGCTTTTCCTCCCTTACTGCTTTTGTGCTAAACAGCTTCCCCTCCCTGTACATGCTTTACGGAGAACAGCTTTAACCCAGAGGCCGTGCTCCAGGAAGGAGGTAATGAACCGATAATCTCAGCAGATGCGGCAGACCCTCTGGAGTTCCTCAAGGACACCAGGAAGATTCATCAAGGTTAACGGGAACATAGCAGCACCCTGTAACGCACCCTGGTGGTCACCACCTTTTCTGTCCCATCCAGTTTTTCTATAAAACCTCGCGACCCCAACCCCAAGAAGGATTCACAGTCTCTCAGGCATTATCCTGCTGGGACCCCCCCTTTTGCCCAGCAAAGCAATAACGCTGTTCTTTTCTGATTCTCCCAAAACTCTGCCTCCAAATCTGAATCTGGCTATTGCGATATAGAGGCTGGTTTTGTGGCAACGTTTCCCAGGGGAAACAGCCACTGTGTGTTCTTTTGTCATCTTGTGGTTTTGTCTTGTCTTTGGCTAGCTGGCGTTGGGTGCAGTTTTGCAGGGTATGCAAAGCAAAGAGATTCTAAATGGCTAAAAACTTGCTTAATTGGGTGATATTTAAATTTGAGTTTGCCACTTGGGTTTTGAGCTAATGGGTCTCAGACTGCTCTAAAGAAATAAATTACTGAAGGCTAATGTGTAGGAACCATCACTTATGTAACTGGTGCCTCTATCATGGTGACAGTTTTATCCCACTGCACCATTATTAGTTGTTCATATATGAGTTCCTCGAGAGTAGAGGCGAGTTTTTATTTTTCCCACTATGGACTTCATAGGAGCTTGAGTAGTGTGTGATACAAGGTGGGACACTGAAAAATGTCTGCTTCATGAATAACTATTCATATAGTATCCATGAGTTTTTTCATTCATCCAGAAGTGTTCCTTCAACCAGGTGCTGTAGGAAAGTCTCATGTATCTGGAGACATGCTATTTAAGCTAGATTTGGGTTCACACAGGACTTTGGCAGTCATTTAATTTCAATAACTAAAATCTTCATAGCCATGACATGGAAACAACCTAAATGTCCATCAACGGATGACTAAAGTTGTGATATATTTATACAATGGAATACTACTCAGTCATAAAAAAGAATAAAATTATGCCATTTGCAGCAACATGGATGGACATGGAGATTGTCATTCTAAGTGAAGCAAGCCAGAAAGAGAAAGAAAAATACCGTATGATATTACTTATACATGGAGTCTAAAAAAAGGGCACTAATGAACTTATTTACAAAACATAAACAGACTTACAGACACAGAAAACAAAGTCAGTTACCAGGGGGAAGAAGGTGGGAAGGGATAAATTGGGAGTTTGAGATTTGCAGATACTAGCTAATATATATAAAATAGATATATATAAAAATACAATAACACAGCGAACTACATTCAGTGTCTTGTAGTAACTTACAGTGAAAAAGAACATGAAAAGGAATATATGTATGTTCATGTATGACAAACATTATGCTGTAACCAGAAATTGACAAAACATTGTAAACTGTACTTCAATAAGAATTATATATACACAAAAAATAACTAAAATCTTCAAACTTGAAGTAAAAAAAGTTCATTTTTAAAATACAACTTGCTTAATGAACCATCATCTTAAACTCAGAATATATACCAATAGGCCAAGACACTTTATTCAGATGTCAGCCCTGCTATATTCCAGGAGAGAATTTTGGTATTTCGTGGCTACTTCCCTCACAGTGTCAGAGACCAAGGCCAGAGTGAACCCATGAGTGCTGGGCTGGGCCATTGATTCACGGAAGGTCTTAAGCTGCATGGTTGAGCAGTCCCCTGTGGTATGCAGGTCTCACAAGTGCCTGCCTGGGGTCACTGAGATGGAAAGAACATTCAAGGCTAGAGAAGAAATGCATTATTTGCCCAGGAGTCCAGAGTCTTAAGGGGGACGAACAGTTTACATCTGTATAAAAATCCGAACGAAGAGGATTCCATCGTGGATAGACAGAAGATATTTGAATTTGAAAACCCAACTCAACTGGATTCAGTGATTGAGAGAAATCAGAGGCTCGGCTAAGAGGCCACTGAAAAGGGCAGAAGTTGTGTAAATTTCAGGTGTGATCTGACTAAGGTTCCAGGTTTTTTCTCTGACTCATCCAGCTCCTCCCTTGTTCTTGTGTCATCCTCTCCATGGGTAATTAGTTTTAGTGACTCCTGTCTTCATGACCAGCGTCACCGCATCGATAAGGAGAGTGAGCATACAGGCCCCAATTTTTCAGAAAAAGCTTCACAGTTTCCTCAGTGGATCAATTTAGGTCATACTGTCAACTCTAAACTTACTTTATTTTTTGTCTAGAGGAGTGGAATATTCTATTTGGCCTCGCCAGGTTAATGGGTTCCACATCAAGAAAATCTGTATTTCTCCTTTATGTTATGAAGCCCCCTATAAAAACCTGGGGCTGTCTTGATGGTGTGGGGGGATAGCTGAGGAAGGCAACCGGTGGTTCCTGCAGGAGAGAAGACAGAGGGTGGTCGAGTGACAGCTCAAACAAAAGAGCCCCAATTCAGAGTAGAAAATATTTGTAGTTAGCCTCCAGTGTAGTTGCTTAGCTCTTACCAGCGTTCTAAATGCATTGCTCCCCAAGCGATGTATGCTCTTCATCTTTTATCTTGTTTATCATATTAATTTTCTAATCCCCTTTTAACGGGTGAAGTTAAACGCCATCTCAAGTCCAGTCTCGGCTCGGATTCCGGATTTGTGTTGTCCAACAGACAAGATCTGGCTTAATGTGACATGCTAGACACGTGATGGATATAAGACGTAGGGAACGCCTCGTTGGGTATAAAATTTGTACTGCTGTCCAATGAATGGCAATGGCTACCTCATTTCCAGATTTGAGCCTTCAGTTACTAAAGTTTTTATCACGTGTTAGAGTTTTCCCTCTAAATCTGTAGCACTTGGTTTGTGATTTCTCTGTGCCCCCCTCCCTTGTCTCCTTCCCCCCTGTCTCCTACTAGAAAGTGGTTTCCATCTGTCTTATCCAGGGGCACATTTCCAGCCCTCAGTGCGATGCCTGTCTGGGAGGAGACGCTCAGTGAGTCACTGCGTTACCCCTCACACTTTCCCACTGTGTGACCCCCTTGACCACAGCCGTGTGGGTAGTGGACCAAGGCTCACTTGTAGGGGCTGCAGTTACGCAACAGGGACCCTTGCTCACCGCAGGCACAGGGCTGAGACCAGGAGGGCAGTGCTCTTTGCATTTTTGTTCTACCCACCTGAGTCCACCCTCACTGGCAGTTACCACTATCAGCTCCGAAAAACGCAAAGGAATCCTTCCAAGGCGGGGGACTCTTACGTGGAATGGAAGGTACAATGTAGCTCACTTTAAGTGTGAACAATGTAGGAAAAGAAACTCTCTCAGGAATTAGAGGTTTGCACCTGAATATCAGAAACACTCACTGAGCTAAACACTTCACTGAGCTAAATGTCAAAGGAAAAAAAACCCCACAATTATACGATACTCTGAAAATAAGAAATAAAGCCAAGATTCGATCACCCTGCTCTGTCCGATTCCTCTGTTCTGTCTGTTTCAGTCCCGCCACAGTTCGTTTCACCATTTTCCTGGAACAAATATATGTGAAATCACTCTCAGCATCCTCCTGACCTTGTTCAGCAGACGAGCACTGAGGAAAATGGGGCCTTGGCTTCTGCGTGAAACGAGCTTAGAGTGTTTGCGTTGTGACAGTTCTTTTTAAGAGGATGTGTCAGTCTTTACTGAATGAAAATGAGGGTCATGAATAATGTTCAAATTCAGAACAGACTGGTGTCGATAGAGGCAGCTTGATGATACGTACTTTCGATTCTCCGTACATAGCCCCGTATTTTTTGTATCTCTTGGGATAGTGGAAAATAAAATTTTCCTTTCTGAAACATCTATCTTTTTTAAATAATGGCAAGGGAAAACTAAATTCCTCAGATACACGAGTATAAATTTGATAGAAGTGAAATATTTGGGTTGGGAAGTTTATGAGCCACTGATAAGGTATTTTAGGTGTTCTGCCTGAAAGGAATAAGATGATGAAATAAAAATTCTCTCCACGTAATAAATTAAGAGAATGAAAGGAAGAATTTCCCTGAACAGTTCTAACACAAGCCACATACACTAGTTTGAACTGGAATATAGAATTGTATTTACTAATGAAAAAGTCACATTATAAATCTCTTTTCCCTTTACCGTCCTGTATGCTTAGAACTTAGCCGCAGTAACGCCATCATACTTACCCCGCAGTAATACGGGAATAAGCATAACAAATTGTATTTGTAGAGCGGATTACAAGGATTACAGTTTCAGTTTTATTTGGTCCTCCCAGCCCCTGGCAGCGCAGATAATATTATCCTCTTATTACATAAACGTGATTGACGATGGGAGACGGTAAAACACGAGCCTGAAATGACACAGATGTGAATCTGGGACCGTCGAGGGCAGGGTTTCTTTCCCCACTAACTAAAGTGCTGCCTTCCATCCTGGGTGAAGTCACAGGCATCAGGAACAGCCTGGGAGCCCCGACTGCCCGGTCCCCCTCCGCCTGCTGTGCGGGCCCCCTGTGACGTCTCTGCTTCAGTCCAGGTTGCTTCTCCTGCCTTCGTCCACTGTCTCCGCTCCTGGACACCACTCCTGGCCGTCTGGCCGGATGTCCTCCGATGGCCGCAGCTGAGCCCCTGGGCCAGGTGCCACACACCGTGTCTTCTTTCATTCTGTATTTCCCACCACAAGGACTCCTTTCACATTTGTCCTTGACCAAAAATAAGATGTCGCCATGATTTATATTTTTCATTCTAGGAAGCAGTAAATTACATCACAGCACGCATAAGGAAGGGGCTTGATTCAATGAGTAGAATTGTTAAATAAAACACAGGTTACCAGGTAAACTTGAATTTTGGTAAAACAGCATTTTTTTTTTAGCTTAACTATACCCTAAATATTGTATAAGGCATACTTAGCCTGACAAAATATTTATTGTTTATTTCATAATCAAATTTAACTGTTTCTCCTATATTTATCTTTGCTAAATCTAACAACCCTCACTGAAAAAGAAATGTGACTCTTTTCCTAGTCACCTCAGATCTCATTTAAGAATTGAAATCCAGGAGGTTTCTACAGATAGGAGTGGAACATGTGAAGAATCCACAAGTGAATATTCACAAAAAGCAATTTACATGTCCAAAAAAAAATCTGCCCCCAATGCAGCACCTAATTCTTTCAGAACCGCCCCCGATCACACGTAGAGGCTGAATGCTGCCGGACAGATGGGACGTTGGCCTGCTTTCCAGCATTAAACTGGGAGGGGAGGATGCTGGGTGCCTGAGCGTGTCTGCAGCACAGTAACAGGGTGCTCTGTACCTCGGTAGATTCAGATGATAAACTCCTGCGATGCTTCCCCTGTTACCGGATTAATTTCAGAAATGTCTGGATGTGCTTAATATCATCTACTGACTTTTCACAAAGACAATTGAAACATTATTGGTTGAGTTTCAGGCTACAGTCTATGAATCCAGTGTGTTCATGGGGTGCCTCTCATGTGCACGGCCTGGGTGGGTGTGGTGGGTGCAAGCTTGAGGTTTGCTACCGGAGCCTGTAATTTAGATGGAACACGTAACCCAAAAAGTACAAAGCTTTTGTTAGCTAAGGTATCGGTAAATGCCTGAGGAGACCGGTGTGTCTTTGCATGTTTTCTCTTTTGCTTTTTCAGTTGTTTGCACCTTCAGTTTCGTGTATTTGGGCTCTCCATTTCTGTCCTCTCTGCTGTAATTTTTGCTCTAACGCTGAAATAATTTCTTCATTTCTAGGTTAAGCTACTTGCTTCTCAATTTCATTCTGCCTGTGCCTTATCGTGTGCCTCGGGGTGTTCGTTCTGTGTGTTTTCAGTTCCGGCTTTTATTTCTGTGATGGTTACTCTTTTCACTTGTTCAGTCACGAGAGTTCCTCGTGAAAATGAGGACTGACTTATGCTCACTCACTGAGCAAGTAAGTTACACAGCCTATCTGTTGCTGCTGTGCTTAATAGATACTTTTATCCATCAGAAATCTGAAATGCTGTACTTGTATTTATAATATATAAGTAAACTTATTTATTACCCAAATCACCGACTTGTGTTTCCTTGAGGGGATTCATAGGTGTGACTTAACATGTTCTTGTTCCAAAATGTGGGAACACGATCATTTTACTTACTTATCAATATTTATGTTGTTTCTTTAAAGGAATATTCAACAGACTGAAAAAAAAAAAGCCTCTTCTAACTTGGCAGTGATAGAACTCATTGCCATCAAATCCCAGACTGGGGAGACATCTTAATGGAAATTTGAGTTCACAAATGACAAAAGCCAGAAAGTCTACTCATTATGACATTATCAGTTTTATCAGGGATAAGTCATTAGCACTAGTGTGTTAGTCAGGGTTCTCCAAAGACACAGAACCAAAAAACATAAACATATTTTATATATACATATATTTATGCTTATATATAAATATAATAAGTATAGATTTATTATATGAAATTGAAATGTGACTAGAGACCCAGGAATCAGTGTTTCAGTTCATAAGCCATCAGACAGGAAGGATCTTCTCTCATTTGGGGGATGGTCAGCCTTTTGTTTTGTATAGCCCTTCAACTGATCGGACCAGGCCCACCCACATTCTGGTGAGCAATCTGTTTTATTCAGTGTATCTATTTAAATGTTAAACTTACCAAAAACACCCTCACCTAGGATAAGATCTGACCAAATATTAGGGAGTCTTGTGGCCCAGGCAACTTGACACATAAAATTAGGCTCTCACACCTTCCAAAGTCATTCAGAAATTCACTAAAAATGGCCTCTGGAAATCTTTTCCTTTTGCTATGTGACTGCAGAACTCTAGCATATTAGAAATATTCAGCTTAATTTTGTGGAATTGTATTTTTAAAAAAATGAGCTAAAAATCAGAGCAGACAGTGGTAGGTCTTGCCAAATTAATCAACTAAAATGCCAAGAGAATTATTGGCTGTTTGTTTGTTTGTTTTCCTCACTTGTGGGTAGAACAGGCTACAAATTAGATAATGCTGGAGTGAAATTACCCATTCGACTATCTTAATATCAGAGCATAAACTGTGTATAACCAGTGCAGTCTAATTGTGGATATGACACATGATACTGAAAAAATACAGGGCGTCTCTGTATCAGCCATGTTTTTATTTTCTGTCTTTTCTGATTCTTCGGCACCTGGGGACTGGGAGATTGCATCTCCCAGGGTTAGCCAGTGCCTAGAGACAGCAGACCGCTCCCGGGTGAGCGCAATTTTCACATGCAAACTAACCAGTCCAAAGCCCTTGTCCCGCTTACCTCCTGTGTCGTACAGCGGACCTTGTTGTTTCTCTCTTTTATAAACAGTAGTTTGTACCTGCTAACCCCAGACTCCTGACTTAGCCGCCCCCCACCTCCTCCCCTGTGGCAACCATAAATTTGTTTTCTGATGGGACGGTTTCCCTGCTGTCTCTTTCTGATGGTCCTTATTAGTGTTCAGAAAAGCAACATCTTTCTGTGTATTAATGTATCTTACAACCTTACCAAATTCATTTATTAGTTCTAATAGTTTTCGGTGGAGAGTTTAGTAAATCCTTTTAGCTTTTGTCTGGGAAGCTCTTTACTCTCCTTCAATTCTGAATGACTTGAACATTGCCGGGGACAGCCTCCCTGGTTTAGGTTTTTCCCTTTCAGCACTTCGAGTATATCATGCGAGTCTCTTCTGTCTGGCTTGGAAAATTTCTGCTGAAATGCCAGCTGAGCATCTTGTTCAAGTTTCCTTGCACATAACTGTTGTTTTTCTCTTGCTGATCTGAATATTCTGCTTGTATTTAACTGTTGCCATTTTAATTATAATGTATCTTGGTGTGGGTCTCTGGGCTCATCCCATTTGGAACTCCTTGCTTCCTGGACTGGAGGCGCATTCTTAGGTCTACTGGACGTAATGGCACAGCACGGAAAGGCGTGCTTGCATGGACGCACCCACACACGCTAAGCTCGGGTCCTAACACATGCTTCCTCGTGTATTTGTTTAAAACCATTTCCTACACAACCAGGGGCTCTGAAAAGCATCAGATATTTACAGGCTGTTTTCATGCAATTCCAAATCATCTTGATTTAGAAAAGTAAAAAAAAAAAAAAATCAGTTGACTGGGTTTCTGCTCTACATAATAACCGTGATATTCCATTCTTCACATTTCAAAATAGAGACTTAAAGGCATGAAAGTGAAATCAGATAGCTCTAATCCTTTCTCTGCCATTTTGAAAATATCTCTGCCTTTATGTGATAAACTTGTTACAGGCTTCTTTCATATTTCTGCAGTCTATAAAAACAATATTGTGATCTGTGGCACCTTAATAAAACTCTTACAATGGAAATAACCAGCACCTTCCCAACTTTCCGATTTGCAGAACGTATCCCCTGAAAGACAGAATAACCAATGCTGCTTCTAAAACGAGGAAGTCTCATAAAAATATGTTGAGTGTCTGTTTCTGCAACTGTAGTAATTGTGACGGTTTCTAAATAAGACAGAGTCTGTCCTTCTCTCCCCTTAAAAGTAATATTTTAGAGTGAATTGGAAGAAATACATTTTCTCCATGACAGAAACAGAGAGAATTATCACCCCAACGGATGTATATTCATCTTGTCCTTCTTGCAGTCTGGGTGGCACTATTTATAGCTGGTGAAGAACAAAACTCTACTAATATTTTCTTACAACATAGAGCTGTCATTTCAAATACAGACGAGGTGACGAGCTTCGTGCTTTCTGCGCTGCTTACTGATGTGTTTTCCCTCCTGTCAGCAGGCTTGTGGGCGGCTCGCAGGACCTGTCTCTGGGTGAGTGGTCCTCTGGGGGGCGCTGTCCACCCACCAAGGGGACTGAACACAGTGAGGTCTCAGTTTCCCACCCCTCTGTCCAGGGAGAGGAAACCAACACTGCCTATAACAGGAGCCTTCTAAATAGGGCCGGTCACTTTCAGTGTTTTACCTCCAACTCTACCCCCAACCCCAAAGCACCGTCACACTGGAAACCCATTCATGGCTGGCTTTCTTTCTTTTTCTTTCTTTCTTTCTTTCTTTCTTTCTTTCTTTCTTTCTTTCTTTCTTTCTTTCTTTCTTTCTTTCTTTCTTTCTTTCTTTCTTTCTCTCTTTCTCTTTCTCTCTTTCTCTCTTTCTTTCTTTCTTTCTTTCCTTCCTTCCTTCCTTCCTTCTTTCTCTTTCCTTCTTTCTTTCCTTCTTTCTTTCCTTCTTTCTTTTTTCTTTCTTTCTTTCTTTCTTTCTTTCTTTCTTTCTTTCTTTCTTTCTTTCTTTCTTTCTTTTCTTTCTTTCTTTTCTTTCTCTTTCTTCCTCCCTTCCTTTCTTTTTTCTTGTATATATGTATGTATGTATTTTTTTAACATTATTTTATTGAGTTATAGTCAGTTTACAATGTTGTGTCAATTTCCAGTGTAGAACACAGTTTTTCAGTTATGCATGAACATACATATATTCATGGTCCCATGCTTTTCACTGTGAGCTACCACAAGATCTTGTATACATTTCCCTGTGCTGTACAGTATAATCTTGTTTGTCTATTCTATGTATGCCTGTCAGTATCTACAAATTTCAAACTCCCAGTCTGTCCCTTCCCACCCCCCTCCCCCCGGCAACCACAAGTTTGTATTCTATGTCTATGAGTCTGTTTCTGTTTTGTATTTATGTTCATTTGTCTTTTTATTTCCTTTCTTTCTTTCTTTCTTTTTTTTGTTAGATTCCACATAAGAGCAATCTCATATGGTATTTTTCTTTTTCTTTCTGGCTTACTTCACTTAGAATGACATTCTCCAGGAGCATCCATGTTGCTGGCAAATGCTGTTCTGTTGTCTTTTTTAAGGCTGAATAGTATTCCATTGCATAAATATACCACCTCTTCTCTATCCAGTCATCTGTTGATGGACATTTACGCTGTTTCCATGTCTTGGCTATTGTAAATAGTGCTGCTATGAACATTGGGGTGCAGGTGTCTTTCTGAAGTAGGTTCCTTCTGGATATAAGCCCAGGAGTGGGATTCCTGGGTCATATGGTAAGCCTATTCCTAGTCTTTGGAGGAATCTCCATACTGTTTTCCACAGTGGCTGCACCAAACTGCATTCCCACCAGCAGTGCAGGAGGGTTCCCTTTTCTCCACAGCCTCTCCAGCATTTGTCATTTGTGGACTTTTGAATGATGGCCATTCTGACTGGTGTGAGGTGATACCTCATTGTAGTTTTGATTTGCATTTCTCTGATAATTAGTGATATTGAGCATTTTTTCATGTGCCTATTGATCATTTGTATGTCTTCCTTGGAGAATTGCTTGTTTAGGTCTTCTGCCCATTTTTGGATTGGGTTGTTTGTTTTTTTCTTATTAAGTTGCATGAGCTGCTTATATATTCTGGAGATCAATGTAATACATCACATCAACAAGAGAAAGGACAAAAACCACAGGATCATCTCACTAGATGCAGAAAAAGCATTTGATAAAACTCAACACCCATTTATGGTAAAAACTCTCACCAAAGTGGGTATAGACAGAACATATCTCAACATAATAAAAGCTATAGATGTCAAACCTACAGCCAGCATAGTACTCAATGGTGAAAAACTCAAAAGCTTCCCACTAAAATCTGAGACAAGACAGGGCTGCCCACTCTCACCACTCCTATTCAACGTAGTCTTGGAAGTCCTAGCCACAGCAATCAGGCAAGAGAGAGAAATAAAAGGGATCCAAATTGGAAAAGAAGAGGTAAAAGTGTCACTATATGTAGGTGACATGATGCTATATATAGTAAACCCTAAAAGATCCATGCAAAAACTATGAGAACTAATCGAAGAATTCAGCAAGGTAGCAGGTTACAAGATTAATGTACAAAAATCAGTTGCATTTCTTTACACTAATGATGAATCAACAGGAAAAGAAAGTAAAGAAATAATCCCCTTTAAAATAGCACCCAAAGTAATAAAATACCTAGGAGTAAATCTAACCAAGGAGGTGAAAGACTTATACATCGAGAACTATAAAACATTGATTAAGGAGATTTAAGAAGACTTTAAAAAATGGAAAGATATCCCATGCTCCTGGATTGGAAGAATCAATATTGTTAATATGGTCATACTGCCCAAGGCAATCTACAGATTTAACGCAAATTACCCAGGACATATTTCACAGAACTAAAACAAATCATAATAAAATTTATATGGAACCACAAAAGACTTAGAATTGCCAAAGCATTACTGAAGAAAAAGAAAAAGGCTGGAGGAATAACTCTCCCAACCTTCAGACAGTACTACAGAGCTAGAGTCATCAAGACAGAATGGTATTGGTACAAAAACAGACATATAGACCAATGGGACAGAACAGAGAGCCCAGAAATGAACCCACAAACTTTTGGTCAATTAATCTTTGACAAAAGAGGTAAGAATAGACAATGGAATAAAGACAGGCTCTTCAGCAAGTGGTGTTGGGAAAACTGGACAGCAGCATGTAAATTAACGAAGCTAGAACACTCCCTTACACCAGACACGAAAATCAACTCAAAATGGATCAAAGACTTAAGCATAAGACAGGATACACATTTCTGATTTGGTAGCATAATGACAACAGTTGCAGCAAACCACCTTCACTATACAATGGCATCTACAGCCGAGCCAGGCGAGGGTCGTGGAAACCCTGTGTGGTTACGTGCTGTTTTCATTGCTCTAACAGTTTGAGTCTGCAGTTGGAGTTAAGGAGACATATCTAAATTTTACTTTATAAAATTTTTATAAATTTTGTATAGTAAGTTTTATAAATTTTATACTTTTATTTTATAAAATTTTAATTTTAAATTTAAATTCAATTTATACGTTTAAATTTTTATTTAAAATGTATTTATGAAATTTATAATTTTTATAAAGTAAAAAAGCCACATTATAGGAGAATATTTACGACAGTTTAAATATTATTTATTTAATATTGTTTTAATGGTTATTATATAATAATCATAACGATTACTGTACAACTTTAATGATTATTGTTTAGTGATGATTTTGGCAGCTTAATGGTACTTTCTTTCGAAATTCGTCCAGGACCAGGTAGTTGCAAACACTGATTTATTCACTGTGCTGCACACCAGAAACTAACCCAACATTGCAATTCAACTATAATTTAATAACAAAGAAATTCTTTTTTTTCAAACTGCTGTTTTAACGCGACTCCAGATTTGAATCCCGCGCTGGAGGGTACCACCCAGGCTCTCTCTGGGAATCAAACATGTTGTTACTACTTTGTTTAAATAGATCTCACTGATACGACTATTCCTTGAGAGTCCATCCGGCCGGCATCTTGTTATTTGAAGTCAGCAGAAGACGCAGTCCTGCTTCCTGCAGGGTCACCTAGTCCAGCAGGAAAGCATAAGAGGAGATCAAAGGTGATGTGGGGCTGAGACACCAGCAGAAAAGGCCGAGGCAGGCGTGAACGCGGGGCAGGGGCGAGTGTGTCACTCACTGCTCGTGCTGTTTATGGAGGAACATCAGTGGCCCCGCAGCAGCCTGATGCTAACCGCCGCCGGGGAAGACAGTGCAGGCAGGGGGCGCTCACACCTGCTTCAGAAGTCAGAATGGCTTTGGATGGTGTTGCCACTGACTTTCCTGTTACTCTTTTTGCTCGTTCTTGTGCCCCAGTTAATTTATTTCAAAGGCGTCCACTGTTTCCCGTGTCCTCTTGATGGGAACACAGTAGTGCTGACACACTGGCTTCAGGCGAATCGACAACCTCAAATCACCACGGTGGCTGTGTTCGCCGTGGAAGGTTCTGCGGGCAGGAGGCTCAGAGCAGGACAGACCGCTCCCTGGCCACTGTGCTGGGGAAGTGGCGGGCTGAGAGGAGACCCACAGAAGACTGTTGGGCTGTTCTTTGCAGTGTGCTGCATTGCCCACGATTAGTCACATTTTCAAGTATATTTTGCTCAAACAGGTCTTTTTCTTGCTCAAAATTACCCAGGAATACCAAAAAACCAGAGCTGCTAAGAAACGAAACAGTGGGTACAATTCTGATCTGTGCTAATTAGCCGCTCAGGGGGTCCTTAAAACTTAAGCTGTTTTCATTTATGTCAAAAAACTTAATAGGCATTATTCACTTAACTGTATTAAAAATGTGCCGCTAAGTAAAATACCCACCCAGTTAGTCTGACTTGGGATGAAAGGATATGAACTCGTTGTGGTCGCGTTCAGGATGATAAGAAATTTGACCGCCGATGCAGAGTGTCTCTGATGAACCAGACACTCTCTCACAATCACACAAAGCCTTTGTGGGTTCTCGCAGGAAAATGACTGCAGAACGGCGTCTCTGGCATAGCCGGAGTATTGCTTCAAGGGGCAAAGTTTGAGAGGAACACGGGACACCAAAAGCAGATGGTTAAAAATACAGCCCTTCAGCTGCTCAGGATGCAGTTCCCGTTCCTCTGCGGGAGGCTCCCCCGTGGCTCGGCTTGAGCGGCTGGGCTCGTGGGCGCCCTGGGAGTAAAGTCGCCAGACTAGCACCTCTGGGGGGACTGGAGCTGGGAAGACTCCCCGTGGAACATGAACCTGTCTCTCCTTCTTTTTGTTTGGGTCCGCTGCCTGATCCCACGTGCAAGGCTTCCTTTATTCTTTACTTTTTATAAAGTACTGTACCCTCTGAACTGGCTGACGTGAACTGCACGAGGATCTCGACGGACTTCGCAGTGAAACACCGTGCGCCAGCTACACACACACACACACGCACACTCACCCCTTCCACACTCCTTGTAAAGGCGTGTGCACTTTTTGGTCCTTACTGGTCTTGTGCAAAATGTTCATTCAGTACCTGATCACTGGCAGGTAAGGCGCTGACATCACCAGGGGACTGCACACCAGGCCCCGTCACTTAATAATTCCTTCAGAAGGATCAGGCAACAGTAACCATGAAGCAATTTATTAACACAGCGAAACTGAGAGTCTGTTTTAAGTTCCAAATGTAATGCTATTTTGTCTAGAGGACATTGATTTTGTTTCACCAAAAATGGAAGGGAAATCGAATTATGATTCAAATTACTAGCATAATGAAAAAAATCATTTGGATTCCTTTCGTTGCACGACTGACACCCGGTGAATATTACTGAGTTAACCACATATTACTGAGAAGAGCTCTTCGGGGAGAGGGAGGCGAAATCCTCATTAACCATCTGTCAAAGGTTCAAAATGATTAAGTCAGGGGGTGGGGGCGACTGAAATGTAAGGTTACTGACAATGCAGGACCTACTTTAGCCAGGATGAAAAACAGGTTTTTAGACACAGAGAAGAGTTGCGAGTTTCTCATTAAAAGGGCTTTGGGAGGGGTTATAGTCACAGGTGGTTCAAAAGTGTTGACAAGCGAGGTTGGCGCAGCTGTCCACTTGAAACCTGTCAGGGCCAGCAGGTCAGAGCCTGACACGCTGGGAGTGACAGGAGGAGAGAGATGTTTGATGAGCATGCTGTCTTTTCTCTCCATTCCGGTCGGCTGGGCTTCGCACAGAGTGCAAGCAAGTATTCTGTGTGCTGTCACAGTCCGGTGCCTCGCGGTGCATGTGATCTCGATGTTACATTGGAAACTTCCCCACCGACTCCTTCTGTTTTCTCTCTTCCATGTCCTGGATGTAGACACAGGACCTTAGAGAGCTGGCCTGAGTTTCTAGTCCACGTTCTCCCTTCGAGGAAGACCTTTTGGGAGATTTTTCAGAGTTCTGACAGGAGGCACAGGACACTTGGAGATCAGGGTCTGAAGACGATTCAATGAAGGAGTGAGGCACGTCCGGGGGTTAGGATCTTGTTAGGGGATGCTGTGGCCTCCAGGGCCTAGTGACCGCGGAGAGTGGGAACCCGTCTTCACACCTGGACCCTCGGAGGTGAAACTCCTGGAGAAGCGGCCGCCCTAGCGAGCACGTGGGCCGTTTGAATACAGCCACCTCCCGAGCCGCGATGCGGGAAGGGGGACCTTGCTGGGAAGAAACGGACAGAATGCTGCCTCCCCCTGCCCCGGTCCCCTGCAGGCGCTCCCGCTGGCCCAGCTCAGTCAGAGCAAGGGGGCCAGGGAGCCCCGGGGCTGAAGCCCGAGCGTGTCCTCGGGAGCACAGCGGGAGGAGCGGTGCCGAGAGTGCACAAGGGGGAGGTGGAAGGTGCCACAAAGCGAACCGGCGGACAAGACCGGACCTTTCAGACGTTGCTCTAAAGGGGATGCTCACTGGTCAGGGCACAGTCAGTGTCAACTCCTTGGCTTTATGTGAGGGAATTATTCTCACTTTGAAGTTTATCAAGTTAACAAAGGGAGCAGCTGGAAATCCTAGACCCGCATGGTTGAAACGACTACATACACCGAGTCTAACGGTTTATCGATCTTTCCATCTCTTTTCAAACCACAAGCAAAACAGGGTTTCATCCAGGAAGCGGGGCCAAGCGTCGAGGCGTTACGGAACACAGAAGGGCTTTTCAGTGGAGGAAATCCCATGAGCTGCCAGAGCGAGCGTGCCAGGCGCAGGGAAGCGTGGAGCCCCCGACGGGCCGTCGGTGGAGACCCAGGGCTCATCCTTGGTGATTCCGATGCCAGGCTGAGAGGCAGGTTAATGCAGACCCTTCCTTCCTTTGACGTTAGCGGGAGATGGTAGTTGGCGTGAAGATTTTGGCCATTTCGGCGAGTTACCCAGTTCCTCTGGGTTTCTCCCGTGCACGTGTATTTTTAAACTTCGGTTTGATTTTCCTTCTGTTAATCTGTCTTGTGCCAATTTGATTCTAAGACCAACCAGAAGACCCTGGAGGGTGGAGGAAAATTTCTTCCCCCGACACACTGAACTGTGCACTTTCAAACAGTTACAAGGATAAATGTTATGAGATGTACATTCCATGCAGTTTGCTTTAATAAATACTTGCTAATGAAAACTGCTTGGCATGGAGAGAAACAGACTGCCATCCCATTTTCCCTCCAGACCCACATTCACATATGATGGCTAACAAAGAGTCGCGAGGCGTTTAAAGGGGGATGGGCATTGATTTGAGAGGAACGGAGTAAAGAAGAAGGAACTGGTGGATTTCTGGATGGCCTTTGAAGGATAAGATCTAAGATGCTAAAGACAGACGTGGATATACAAACAGAAGGAAGACCAGAAGGAGACACACTGGGTCAGGAAAGAGTCCGTTTTTGGAGAAGCATGGGGTGCTTGGAAAGGGACTGGCGAGAGACGAGGCTGCAAGCGGAGAGGCATTTTGAGAAGCTGAGATTATGGGCTTCCACTACCGATAGTCCGGCGTTCTCCTGACCTTGGCCCATTTTTCACTCGCTGTCTTTCACTCATCCTGCAGGAGACCAGGCATGCTGTTGGTAGTATTAAGAACAACACTGAAATATAGATTTCTGCCTTCAGTGCATGAGCACCCAGATAATATAGATTAGCTTCTGTAATATTTTGTAACTTGCCTCTTGAGCTAGGATACATATTTTGTGTCTAGAAAACCCTAAAGACTCCACCAAAAAAAAAAAAGAGAAACTGTTAGAACTAATCAATTCAGTAAAGTTGCAGAATACAAAATCAACAACCAAAATCAATTGTGTTTTATACACTAACAATGACGTACCTGAAAAAGAAATCAAGAAAACAGCCCCATTCGCAATAGCATCAAAAACAATAAAATAGTCAGGAGTGCATTTTATGAAGGAGGTCAGAAAGCCTGTGCCCTGAAAACCACCAGACACGGATGAGAGCAACTGGAGAAGACACAAGTCAATGGAAAGTTACCTCATATTTATGGGTTAGAAGAACTAAGGTTGTTAAAATGTCCGTACTACTGCCCAAAGCCATTTATTCAATGTACTCCTTATCAAAATACCAGTGACATTTTTTTGCAGAAATAAAAAAAGATCCTCAAATTCATATGGAACCAAAAAAAAAAAAAAAAAAAAAGACTCCAAACCACCAAAGCAATCTTGAGAAAGAACAAGCCGGAGGCACCACACTTCCTGGCTTCACACTGTGCTGTGAGCTGTGGTAGCCAAAACTGTGCTGCTGGCGTGAAAACGGACGCACAGGCAGAAATCCGCACATACGTGGTCAACTGATATTTGATGAGGGGCTAAGAATACTTAACTGGGAGAAGACTGTCTCTTCAGTAAATGGTGCTGAGAAGATATCACAGCCCCACAGGCAAGAACGAAACTGGACCCCTACCGTCCCCCAGTCACAAAAATTCACTTGAAATGGGTGAAGGGTTTAAATGTAAAACCTGAAACCGTAACAATTTTAGAAGAAAACATAGGGTAAAAATCTAGCTAGCTACAGTCAGAAAACGAGAGCCGTAAGGACATGGTATAAGCAAGCAAATGAAAGTGTATGTTTAACGGATTTATGGAGGTAAAATTGATACATGTATATAATCGATTTTATAGAGATATATATATATCTATATATATGTGTAAACGGCACACATTTAACGCACACAGTCTGATGCGTTTGGACACAGGCACACATGCGTGAAACCGGCACCACTATCAAAGTAATGAACGAATTCACTCGGAACAACCAAACCTGCAATCCAGTTTTGCGACTTGCAGGAGCAGTCTCCTTTTGGGAAGAGACGAGACCCTAACTGCCCTTGAAGCTCAGCTTGGAATCTTCGTCTCTGCAGGTGGAACTGCGAGCCAGCAAAGCAGGTACTGAGTGGACGGCTGATGTCTCCTGGCTTTTTTTTTTTTTTTTTTCTCTCTCCAAATACGTAAGCATTTTGCAAATAACCCATCTGATTCTGGGTTTAAGATTTCTCTGTCGGAGGGAGGACAGATGGTGACCGGCCCTCAGCAAAACCACGGGGCAGAACGTGACATTTAAGTCTGTCCGCCGTTACTTTATGCACTGAAGTCTCACTGTCTGCGTTCCTGCCTCTCACGCCTTTGGTGTCCGCTCCCTGGGAGGACGGAGATCGGACGTGCGTCTGGCAGTGCTGCCCTTCTGCGGTGGAGGCAGTAAGACTGCGTCCTATGTGCTGCGTTTTATGGAGGCAAGACCTTCACTTGTCTGTCTTGTTTCTGTCCCTCAGCAGTCCCTGGGGGGGCCAGGTCGCACGTCAGGGGGAAGCAGCAGAAGGGGCTTCTTGTGTTTTCTGCCACTTCTAGGCGTTTGGCTTTGAGCAGTTCAGGGACGCTCTCTGCCTGATCTCTCAGGTGTGAAGGGGGTGACAGGGCGGCAGGGTGTGGTGATGGTAGACCAGACCGTGTCTGAGCCCCCCCGGCTCCGATGCCTGCCTCCCCACCTGGCAAAGGGGCAGAACCCAGACTTTCCGACCGCAGCTGGTCCCTCAGCCCTCTGTCTACGGCAGCGGAATCACGGTCCCTCCACGATGCCCACACCCTAGTCCCCGAAACCTGGGAACACGTTACTTTACATGACAAAGCAGATTTTTCAGATGTGATTAAGTGAAGGATCTTAAAATGGGAGCGAACATCCTGGATTATCTGGGTGGGCGGGTCCAGTATGATCACAGGAGTCCTTATGCAGAGAGGCAGGAGGGTCAGAGCCACAGGGAAAAGACATTAGGATGGAAGCAGAAGCCAGGACGGAGAGGACACCCAGCTGCGGGCTGTCAGGGCGGAGGGGGAGCTCACAAGGGAGGCCGGTGTCCTCTAGAAGCTGCAAAAGCCAGAGAAATAGATTAGAACCTCCGGGAGGAACACCTGATGAAGACCGTCCCAGAGCCGGGGAAGCTAAATGACAGCACAGCTGTGTTTCTGTGTGAACTGCGTACATCGGCGGTGATTAAGGTCATGATGTCAATTTTGACTTTGGCGAACTCCGTTCACCAAAAATCCTGGCGAGTGTCGCGTCATGGAAGTGTGCTCGACCAAAGGCGTGCAGGTGATGTTCTGGCTGACTGCCAAGAAACAAAGCCATTCCGGAGCAAGTCATTTCCCATTAGAACTGACACGGCAAAGTCAGCTGCTTCAAAGCAGCGAGAAGATGCCTGGGTAGGAGATTCTGTGTGCTTTGACTCAAGAGAAAGCCCACGCGGGTTAAATATAGCCTCCTTGTCTAAAAAAGCAAGCTTCATAGGCAGTCCTTCTCCCTGAAATGTTAGGGGCTCTCGCCAGGAGAATGAGATAGGGAGGCAGAGAGGGTGTCAGCATTTTCCGTGCTTTTTAATGATTCTTTCAAGGTTAAAGTTGCATTTATTTCTGTGGAAATGCTGATGGAAGCACAAGTTTGCTTGCGTGGTCCCTCTTCCCTCAGCCCCCTTTCTGGGCTCAGAGCGGTGACATAATGAGAAAAGTAAGTGCTGAGTATCTCACCAGAAAGCCTCGGCGGGAGGCGGTGGGTGTTCCAGCTTCTGGAAACCAGCTGGCCCAGGCGCGTTGCATAGAGGCTTCTCTCTCTGCCGCTTTCCAGGAGTTCGTCACCGGGCAAAACTCCCAACCTCGCTGAGCCTTCGTTTCCTTGTATTTGCAATGAGGACATTAAAATCAAGCCTAACCTCACAGTTGACCACGGGGACTGCTGGCAGCGACCGCATAACCGATTGAGGTGTCCCCCGGGGTGGGGTTGCTGTAATTCAGGAAACTGGAGAGTTGCCATTACTCCCCGGGAAATCTTCTCCCAAGATAGCGCTTCTGAGCACCTCTCCCCCCCGGGGCTGTTTTGCTTTGTTTTGTTTTGAGGGGGAATTAGGTTTCTTGGTTTACTTCAGTGGCGGGGCTGGGGGTCGAACCCACGTGCTGAGCGCGCGCCCCTCCACGGGGCTGCCCTCCCCCGGGGCACTTCCTCACAAGCCAGGTGTCGGCACTGCGGAGCTCAGAGGAGCCTCCTCCGTCATCTCCGTCAGCCAAGGCGCTACGAGGCATCTTGGGAAGCTGGATGGAGAGAAAGTTAAACAGCAGCAAAGGGGTGAGCAGTGCCGCCAGGCTTCAAGTGGGGGAAGCGACCAGGGGCAGGAGATGCCTGGTTTCAAGAGAGCAGGTCTTCAGTGGGTGTTTCAGCCTTGCTGCACCAGGCTCCCTCGTCTTGGACGGTTCCCTTGTAGCCCGGCTGCTACTCACGGCAACCAAGGCCCTGGTCCCATGCCCTGCCTTCCTCGTCTGTCCTTAGGGCCACCTGCATCATCCCACCCTCTGTCTTATACCAGCCTCTTTTTCCTCAGAGTGTATGCAGATGAAGTCTGAATTCTTTCCTTAATTCTAAGACAAACTTGTGCTTGGTTGTTTATTTTGCTGTAAAGCTTGGCCAATAAGGATGTCTTACAAGCAATGCTAGAGACAGTAAATTTGTGAACCCAGATCTTAGATGGTTTTTGGCCACTGCCCAGCAATTCTATTCAACTCCTCAAGTATGTTCTCTTCCTCATTCACCAAAATGAAGTGTTTATGCCTACCCTCCTCCATAAACATCCAACACCAACTCTCCTTTCCCGCTTTCTTAAGTTCTAAACTTGCTTCCTTTCTCAATAACACAAATTCAGAAGCTCTCCCCACCTGCCTTCTGCAAAGCCTACCAGTTCACAGGTGTCCCTCGGTACGCCCTGTGTCCTCTCGTCCTTCGAGTATTCACTAAGGTCAGCTGACAACCGAGACAAAGAGCCCCAGCCTTGCCGTGGTTTCCCACGTGAGAGGTGCCGGGTCATTCAGATGAAGTCCAGCGAGGCTCTTCCAGTCACGTGACTTTCCTGGGCATCTTTCCTTCAAGCAAAGTGTGAGACTCAGATCACTTTCCCATCGGAGGCAGAGGTTAAAAAAAAAAAAAAAGATGGCGAGAAGGCTCAACTGCTTTAGTTCAGCCGTGACCTTTTATTTATTTCTAGGATCCCCTTTGTAGAAACCAATCACAGGGTCCTACCTCCATGCAAGACAAATGGAAAATACAGTTGTGTGACCAGAAAGAAGCCGCCTGGTGCGTGTTTGACCACGTTACGGACGGCGTATCCCCGTTGCCTTCGCTTGCGCGCGTGTTCTGTTCTAACTCAGCGTATCAGGAGCTCTACCTGTGAAGTGGCTGTTTCCCCCTCCTGAGCAGCTTCTCTTCTCCATTAGGTCATTACCTTTAGTACACAGACACGCGCTCATCCCCCAGGATCGCCTGTCGTAAAGAACAAGGAACTGTCAAAGCCCACTGCCTTCGCCCCCGCTTTCTGACTACACCCAAGGTTCTGATAGCGCGCGGGCGTCACAGAGGGCCCCCGGTCGGAGTGCCTTCCGTTTGCTGGCAGGACGCTACCTGACACACGCTTCCAGTGAAGGGAGACCCTGGGTTTGGAGACTCAAGCCAGACACTCAGGTCTTACAACTGTCACCATGGTGATCGAGAAATAAAGAACAGCGGATGGATGCATTTCAGAAATAAAAATCCTGAGTCTGAGATTCAGCACGAACGCAGCAGCCTGTGGCAGAGGAAGAAAGCCTGTTTTTGTGCACGCTGTGAAGAGCCCACCCTGAAACTGCTGCCTCTTCTTCATCGGCAGACCCTCCCTCCTCCCCTAGATCACGGCCGGCAGTCACTCCTACCTTGAAACAACAAAAGCAACGACAGAATTTCTCTTTGACCCCTACTTTCCTTTTCAACCATCCTCTGATACCATCTGAAACTTGCTGAAGAGGTTTACACCCCGTCTTTGCAGTCCCATTTTCACTCTCTCCTCCATCCCATCCAGCAGAACTTCATCTCCCCTCCACAGGCATTGCCAGAGACCTGCCACGATGGCACAGGCATCGATTACTTCTCTGTTTTTGTTTTATGGGAACAATTATCCTCTAAATCCTGGAGTGCCTGAGAGGTCCTCTCAATACACCCCCTTGGTGACCGCATCCAAACAGAAGGCTTTGGTGCGGAGGGTACAGCTCAGTGGCAGAGCACCTGCTTAGTATGCACGAGGTCCTGGGTTCAGTCCTCAGTCCCTCCATTAAATACATAAATGAATAAACAGTAAGCAAACCTAGTTACCTCTCCCCCCAAAAGCTTAAAAAAAGAACAAAAAAAAAAAAAGATGCTTCAGGGAACATCCTTGTCAATGTCTCTCTGCACATACATACAAGAGTTCCTCTAGTCTAGAACGTGAACTCAGAAATGGAATGACTTCCTCAGGGCAACACCAACTTACAGGATTTGTCAGGCTGTCTGCCACGGTTAACACGCAGACCGATAACCCTGCAGCAAGGTTAAGAGCTAATTTCCAGGCTTCATCAATGCTTGCCATTCTGACTTTAATATTTTTTCTACCATGACAGGTGTGAATGTATTTTTAGTGAGATTGAACACCTTTCTGTTTGGGCATTAGCCACATGGCCGTGGTCTCTCTTTTCTGTAAATCCCCCTTTTGCAGCCTCTGCTCATTTCTCTATTTTTGGCCCTGATTCATTTACATGTTTTGAATACCTGACCTTTGTTGTCTACAGACACAGCAAACACGTTCTCCTCGTCTGAAGGCTGTTTATCCACTTTACTTACGGTGCCTTTTTGTGCACCGACTTGACACGGTCACGCTCATCACTGTAACAGTTACACCATCACGGTGCTTTTGGTGTCTTGCTGAACAATTTCTTCCTTACTTCAAAGTCATCAAAACATCCTCATGTCTTCTTCTAAGCATTTAAAGTGAAGGTTGCATTTTATTTTTTGGTTTGCTTGTGGCTTGTTTTATTTACTTTTATGTACACTTTAAAAAATAATTAGATCTGCAACCTACTTAAAGTTGATTTTGCTGTCTGCAGGGTGCAGTAGGGTTCTGGTCTCCCTGGGGGTAAATAATAACCCAAACATCGCCTGTTTTGGGCCCTTTCTTTTTCCGCCGATCTGCTGTTGTTCCTCCATCACATCCGTCTTTTCCATATGAGCATGTGTCTGGATTCTCTGTGTGATTCCAGTGATAGATTTTTCTAAACCTGCAGCAGAACCACACTGTCTTAGTTACTGTAATTTTGGAGTAAGTCTCGAATTCTGGCCAGGCATGTCCTACAACCTCATCTTTTCCTGAAAGTCCTCTTTGCTATTTTTGAACATTCTTGAACATACTGGAAAAAAAAAAGCTTCCTCCCATGCCTGTAAACCAAGATGCTTGAGGATGGGCTCTGGTGATTCTGTGCATAATTATTAAGCCTTCCATGCAGCACACATGCAGTGGTGCCAGCCTGGACCAGAAGTGGACTGTTTGCAAAGAGAACAGCGCTTTTCTGAAGGTCTCTCCTACCCTCACCCCTGCGATTGTGCGCCTTTCCCTCTTTAAAAAGTCTCCTTGTCTCATCCCATTTCCACTTTTACAAAGCAGATTTTTGAACAATTTCAAGTGACTAGATGAATTGTTTCTTTAGTGCAGCATCAGGAAGAATAGAATCAAAACTTACTTATATACAAATGGAATTTTAAAATATTATGAGTCTAAGTGAGTCACTCAGGAACATGTGAATAATAATGAAAGTACAACATACATGTTTGTGAAACTCAAATAAATTCACACAAGGTGGTAAATATCCTGACATCAACACAGTCTTCAAGCCTTGTTTAAAATGTTTTCCACGACCAATGAAGCAAACTCGGGGATAATGGATGCCACACAGGTAACTGACCTAAGTTCAAATAGATTTAAGGATTCACAGTGCTGTTAATCATTGTTTGTGTTGTAAGAAGCTGGTGTAGCACCAGAAAAGCCAGTGTCAGAAGAGACCATTACAGATCAGCTTCTGTTTTAGTCCGAAATGCAGCTTCCTGATACCTAAATCAAATATTTTTAAAAATGACTGTTTTTCATCTTTCACATCTGTTCTTTTTACTTAATAGAGCCCCACCCAGCGACGTGATTTTAGGAGAGGCATTCAGTATCATTCCCTGCTTCACAGAGGGGTACATGGAGGCACCAAGATAGTCGCGATTTGGAAAAGGCGACAAAGACAGACAAAGGTAGAGAGAGGTAGCAGTCGGCTTCGAGCTCTTCCCCTGACTCTCGGGCTTGTACTTGAGGACTTACATTTTTGTCTTGTTGCCTCTGATATTGATTATAATTCCTTTACCCATAAAAATGGACGACTGTATGGGAGGGTGTAGCTCAGTGGTAGAGTGTGTGCTTAGCATGCATAAGACCTTGGGTTCAAGCACCGGTACCTCCACTAAAAATAATAAACAAACAAACAAACCTAACTACCTCCCTTCCAAAAAATAAAAATAAATTATAAAAACACAAAGTTAATGACTGCCTATTGTTTGTCTTAATAACAAAATTATACCTTGTAAAAAGTAAGAAAATTAAATATTTTCACAGTCATCTTCCAAGATTTCTACTAGAATAAATGTCCTATTTATTTGTTTTCACTTAAGCAAGTCCAGGGAAGTAAACACATACACGGCTGACTGATCTCTCCGCCAGCTGACTTTGGTGAGTCTGCGTCACCCCGGACCTGCGGCTTCTCTGCCTCTTCTTGCTGTTCTCCACTGGCCGACACACTGCCCTCTTGAACTGCCAGGAAGTGACACACTGAGGAAAGAAATGCACTATTTGATTGTCACCGGCGAGGCTGAGACAAGTCGCTAGAGTAGGGTGCTGATGCAGTTCCCTAGGTGGGCGTTTTTGGGTTACCAGTGGGCGTCATTTATCATAATATCCCAGCTCCCATGGCCGCGAGTAACAGCTGCCTCCCCGTCATCTCTTTCACATGAGGTCATTCCAGAGCTCAAGCCCCGTAAGCAAGAGAAACGGGTGTCGCCGTAGCTGAACAGCTCAGCTGGCAGCGAGCACGGAACACCAGGGAAATTAGGAAGCAACTGACAGTGAGAACTGCTTTTGCCCCCAACACCAGAAACACTGCATGAAGAAAGCCGATTAAATTGAACATCTCATCAACCCGTTAACAAGCGTGCAATCACACTTTGGGGTTTATTTTTTCCAACATTTGACTTAAAGCACAGAGTTAGGGAAGTTTATATATATATATATATATATATATGGTAGATATATGATACATATGTGATATAAACACGATTATGTATGAGATATACAATGATATAGATGAGATATATATATATATATAAATATATATGAACTCAATTTTTTTATATATATATATATTTTGACCTGCAAGTCCACTAATATGCAGACTCTTTTTCAGTAGTAAACACTACAGTACTGCATGATCTGGGGTTGGTTGAATCCTCCAATTTAGAACCACACACACACACACACACACAAACAGAGGGCTCGCTATAAATTATATGCGGACTTTTCAATTGTGCAGGTCTGTGCCCCTTCCTCCCAAGTTGTTCAAGGTTAATATGTATTTATATTTATATTTATATTTATATTTATATTTATATTTATATTATTTCTCTCTATATATATTTATATATATATATTTCTCTATATATATATATTCTCCTTATTTAACTTGACAGCTTGTATCTAAATAGCCTGTTACTACTGAGCCTGGGTAATTAAAACAAACCAAGTCGAGTCACAGAAAGACAGTCGTGGTTCCCAGAGAAGAGCTCAGGCACCTGCCCCCTCCCCTCGTTACTCTGGGCCTCCATCCATCAAACGTCCTCCGTTTCCTCTTCTCTTGTACCTTCAGCCTCACGACTGGCTCTTTGCTAGACCATTCAAGTCTTCTCTCCCTTCTCTTCATTTTTTTTTTTCACACGTATGCACAAAAAACTCCTTCGTCTTTCCCTGCTTCTCTTTTAATTCTTAACCATCACTTTTTTCTTCCTTTCCTGTTAACCATCCACTTTCTTAGGACAATATATCATCTCTCTCTTCAGGTCCTCTGTTTCCTTAGCAAATCAGCCTAACAGCTGACATGTCCACCTTTCCACATTTCAGTGCTTTTAACTGCGCTTCCCTGGTTCCTCTGTAAGTGACGTTCGTGTTTTATCCATTTGTCTTTGACGTGTGTTCGGGAAAGCTCTGGCCTCTCTCCTGACTGAGGTGAGATTCCTCGTGACAAACTATGACCACGGAGATGCTCTTCAAGCTCAAGAGAAAGGAAACGTGTGGGTGGCTGGCGGCGCACATGTTTCGGGGACACCAGGGCCACACTGGAGGGGCCAGTTTCTCCTCCGTGGAAGCTGGTTTTATAAAAGACAAAGCCAGTTCTCCTTTAAGTCATCTTGGGAAAAAGTACCATTTGAGCAGATATATTTACTCTCAGCGCAGAGGTATTTTCAACAGACTATTCTGTTCCAAGGAAGGCCGTCTCACTACCACTTAGGCAAAGCAGCACCACTAATCGGTATCTGAAGGTCGGGCCCGCCTGTGGAACAGACAGACAGCGGTCTGGAGCACAGCGTGAGGGTTTCCACATGAGGCCAAGGTCAGTGCAAGGGTCTTCTCTGCCGAGTCTGAGTCGGGGAAGAGCCTGGGCAGGATAAAGACGGCAGGTCGAGCGGAGGCAACGGCAGGTCGGTGGGGATCTCCTGACTCCCTCCCTGACTCCCAGTCTCAGCCTTCATTCTCTTTAACCGTCTCCACCTTCCCTTTACTTCCTCATTAAGGAAGGCCTCCTGTTCCTTGCTTAATTCTGTTAGTGAAGATTTGAAGGGTCCCCTTAAGAAAACTGTTTGTTGCCCCCCAAACTCATCATATCAGGGTAGTAAGATTCCCACAGATAGATGTGGTTTTCTCAGTCTGTTTCCTTAAAGGTGACTCAGATAATTAAAATCATTGGAAAACAATCGTCAGTGAGATAACACAGGTCGTGTTACCTTAGGCAACAGTGCTGTCATTTTGTTACGGCTTTGCAGAGGCCGTTCGACACATTTCAACAGCTTTTTTTTTTTTTGGCAGGATGACACTAGCTTCCATTTTTGTGTGGGAACTTCCTCTTAGGATTCCCCTTGTGTGCAGGTTCCACTTAGAGATGGCTTGGAGGGAACCGCTTCCTGAGTGCAGGGCCTGCTGCTCTGCTCGTCCCGCTGGACACTTCCAGGGTTTGCCCGCTGCAATAGGTTCCAAGTCCATGGCTCCCAGGTGTGTGACTCTAGGCTTCCCACCCCAGCAGACATCCATACTTGCGTTTCAGTCTACACACTGACCCTCTACACTTGCATATGATTTTTCCTAATAAAATCCACATGCATGAAATTAATCCCCATGGTCCCTTTAACAGTGGGTTCTAAAATGAATTACATTCCATGATGAAAGCACTGACACACAGACATTTATTTAAAAGGCTTCCTCCGATCATAAATGGTACCATTTGCTGCATCCGGACGGCTGGACAATCTGAGAGAGACGTTCATGCTGAGGTTGGCTGCACACCCCCCGCCCCCCAACAGGATCTCTGTCCCCTGAAGCCGTAACTGGTCCCCCTCCTGCTGAGCGCGCCCGTGGGAAGTGTTACCCAGTCACCTTCCGAAATCAAATGCTCTGGACGTGGGACAGAGCGGCTGCCGGGAAAGCCAGCGCTTTCTTTCCCCCCCAAGGTTACTTCTCTATTAAAAAAAAAAGTCTCCTGCGCGTGTGCACCGGACTGGAAGTTAGCAGCACGTCCCTCCTCCAGCCCGCTCTCTGGGCGCCTGCCTTCTACGCGCCGAATCGGGCTCGCCCCGCAGTGTCCCTGCCTGTTCCGAGGGCGTCCCCGCTTTCCCAGTTACTCCCACTCAGACCCCTGGAGCTCTCTGGGACAGCGCCCTCGCCTTCTCTCGCTCTGACAGAAATTAAAACCCTCTCTCTGCTCCCCGCTGACACTTCCCAATCCAGGCCGACGCGACTCCTTTCCATTCCACTCCGCAGACCTTTCGGCTGGATTTCCAGAACATCGTCGCCTCGTCAAACCTGTCTGATGGCGACGCCACGTAAGTGTCTCTCGAGCACCGCGCCCCTTTCCTGCTGAAACCCTCCATCCTGCCTTCAGAATGTTTTCAAATCAAGGTTCTCGCAAACGTCTCCATCCTGGTTTTCCACTTCTGTCTTGATCCTCTCAAATGTGACGCTTCCACACCGACCGGGTCCGTATCTTTATTCTCCTTAAATGCGGTGTGCTTTCTTCTTCATTAAATTTTTTTATTCCTCGATGCCCTGGTTCTGTCCCACCTCAGATCTGAAGCTTAGACCACCAACCTGGTTGTCAAGGGTCTCTCCCATTTCTTGACTCTTCTAATAACCCCAGCCCTGCTCTCAGCAGGCACGGAATCCGGTCCCGGGACTGTGTCAGCGTTCCACCATGAGAGGCCGCCGGAGCCCGGGCCGGGTACCCTGGAGTCCACGGGCCCCTGCGGCCCTCAGGCCTCTGCACCTTCCTGCCTGGTGACCTGTCTCTCCAGCCCCATCCTGGCTTCTCTGCCACAGGCTGCTCCTTCCTTTACTAAATCTGACTACATGTAAAAATGAAACTCCTGGATAAAGAAGCTGTGGTATATTATACAATGGAAGACTACTCAGCCATAAAAAAGAATAGAATCATGCCATTTGCAGCAACGTGGATGCACCTGGAGATGTCATGCTAAGTGAAGTCAGTCAGACAGAGAAGGACAAATACCATATGAGATCATTCATATGTGAAATCCTCCCCCCAAAATGACACAAATGAACTTATTTACAAACAGAAACAGACTCACAGACTCAGAAAACAAACTTACAGTTACCAGAGAGGAAAGGGAACAGCAAGGGATAAATTGGGAGTTCAAGGTCTGCGGATACTGACTGCTAAATATGAAAAAGATACGTAAGTGTCTACTGCAGAGCACAGGGAGCTGTATTCAGTACCTTGTAGTGACCTGCAATGGAGAAGAACACGAAGAGGAATGTATGCATGTCCACGTCTGACTGAAACATCGTGCTGCACACCCGACATTGATACAACCCTGTAAACTGGCTAGATTTCAATTAAAAATTAAGTAAATATTTTAAAAAATGAAACTCCTTTTGTTTCTCCTTTCAGATTCTAATCCAAAAGCGCGCCTGACGTGATTATCTTGGGCGTAACGGCTCAGGAGGAGGGTATGAATGTTTTCCTGTGACCACAACAAGCTGAAGCCTCTAGAACAGACAGAGCTTCGCTGAAACAGACAAACAGCCCAGCCATCCCTGATGCTGGCCAGCATCTGAAGCAATATATCAAAATTAGATGAAACCAGATTGAGTATGGCTTCTTAATTCAACTTGATTACTGAGAGTCTGAGGCTAAAACCATAGACTTCAATCTCTGTAGAATTCCTCCAGCATGAACATTGTGCAACAGCAAACTTTTCAAAAGCAAGGGCCGGTCACTTCCTTTCTATGTGTGTTCCCAAGCCTTGGCACACAGTGTAATACCCCTTAATCATTTTAATGCTTATATTATTTATCTAAGACAGGGGTTGGCCCCCTGCAGCTTGCAGGCCAAATCTGACTAGCTGCCTGTTTTTGTAAATAAAGTTTTATTGGAACACAGCCACACCCAATGACTTGCTTATTACTTTTCAATACTGTCCACGCCTGCTGTTCCTCGGGGACTGCAGAGTTGTGACAGAGGCTTTGCTGTTGCAAAGTCAGAAGTATTTAGTGGGGAGGGTGTAGCTCAGTGGTAGAGTGTGTGCTTAGCATGCACAAGGTCCTGGGTTCAATCCTCAGCACCTCCGTTACAGAAATAAATAAATAAACCAAGTTAACAACCCCCTGCAAAAAACAAATTAAAAACCCCCAAAATATTTACTGTCTTTTTAGAGAAGCTATTTTTGTCTCCAGAGAAAAGGTGGGTTTTTTTTTAATTTTTAGAAAAAATATTTTGCCCAGCCCAGATATAAGAGGAAGACATTATCAAAAAAAAAAAAAAAAAACAAAAAAACTTTTCTGCTGGTACCTTCTGGCATTAAAATTATGGAGCACAAAACCCCATTTTTGAGTCGGCAAGTGCAAAATGAACACCAGTGCAAACATTCACTCAAGAACCAGACCTAATTCTCCTCTCCTGTGAGCTTTCCCTTCCCCCCAGCAAAGTTGCTTTTCCTCCTCCTCTGCACATCAAGCCCTGCTCTAACAACGGACACCTTGCCGGTTGTTTCAGTGTCTGGCTTCCTAATTAAATGAGACTCTTTCCTGGGGCGAGGAGTGGGTTTTACTTTATTTTTTGACAGACCTTTGACACCTGCAGTGGAGCTGCGTAGACGCTAGGTGCTCAGTAACTGCTGGTTGAGGGAAGGGATGAATTGTAAGTAAGAGACTGCAGTCCGGGGACGTGGAAACCTTACGTTGCTATTCGTTGTACGCCTTCAGAATTGGGGGGAAATATTCTCAATAAACAGGCTAACCTGGCATGGTTAGAGGTGATAATACGGCCTTATCTGTAAACATTACCCGAAGGCATGACAGAGGATGAAATGACCACCAGTTTCATGATAAAATAAATTTCAAATGGCTGATAGACCAGTTCGGCTCCCTGACTGTGTGACATTGTAGGTTCTTCCTGTCCTGTTTTGAAAACTGCAGGTTTGTCTTTTTGTTAAGGAGCCCTGCTGTCAACATCAGAGACAGACAACGGGACAAAACCTTGCTCAGTCCTGGTAAAGGAAACTGAAGGTTCCTCTAAGTTGGGTCATTTGGCAAGTTTCAGCCACTTTTCTTTCATTTACTGGTTAATTTTTTTTCTTTATCAATAACTGATCACTTATCATATATCAGGGACCAGATTATATACACTTACTTTCGTCTCATTTTTTAAAATTGAAGTCTAGTCAGTTTACAATGTTGTGTCAGTTTCTGGTGTGCGGCATAGTGTTTCAGTCGTATGTACACACATACATATTTTTTTCATACTCTCTTCCATTACAGGTTGCTACAAGGTACTGAGTATCGCTCCCTGTGCTGCACGGTTGACACCTGTTGCTGTCCATCTGCTTTTCAAAAAGCCATCAACTCTGTGGAACGTTATGTGTGATAACAGATACAAAGTTCTCACTGCTTGATCGTCTGTTTACGACTAGTCATCTCAGACAATCCCTATGGGCCCCGTCCCGTTAGGAGGGGACACAGAGAACCACACGGGAATTTCACTCCCAGCAGCGAGACTGTTGTCGGCTCTTCAGATTACTCACAGCCAGACAGTGCCCGGGGGTCAAACAGGTAACAAAACGACTTTAGGAAGAACATGAAGGAAGCCAAAACGTCTGAACCTACTGTGGATAAGGAAAGAAAACGTATCATGCCTACATTCTCCAAAGCTCCACACAGAAACAAAACCAGAGAATGGAGAGAAGGAATTTGGAAAACGCTGACCGTCCTCCAAATTAAAGACATTGCAGATATTGAGGGTCAGAGTTGAGTTATCTTTTATCCAAATCATCTTCCCATCCTAACTTTGAAATCACCACAACAATCCTCTAATCTTCAAATAAATACTGGGTTTTCTTTACAGAGTGGAAAAATAATCCAAAGAGAGTGTCTAACATTTACTTAGCATCTCCCTGGAGCCTCACTGAGTAGAAAGGACAGCTTTGCTTTCTCTTCGGCTTTGCACCAACACAGCTGGTATCGCTCAAACCTTCTGGGGTAAGACTGTGGGTCGGGGTCGACCTGGGCAGGGTGGCGGGAAACCTGTGCCTGGGCTGCAGGTGGCTGTGAGGCGGGGGAGAGGCTACTTTTCATGTTTCTGTTACCATTTATTCCTGATTCCCTCCAATGAGCACTTCCTGTCAGAACACTGGAGACTAACACATGCTAGTGGTTTTGCAGAGGCTGCAGAGATATATTAAGAAGTTGTCCTGGACTTTAAGAAACATCTTATCTGTGCTGTTTGGAGCTCCTTGAGACTTAATGCCAATGCCAGCAAGTCAGCTGACTTTAAATTACGTGGCTCATTGTTAAATATTAATTACCAGTTTCTTGTGCACGGGGAGGAAAACTTTAATGGTCCCCCCCACCACAAATTTCAGTTTAGACTAGTGCACAGAATTATATATCTTCAACTGCACGTCGTATAAAACAATACCAACACTCTCTGTGCTGTCCCTTCACAGGCAGCCCCTCCTCTTCACTCCCAAGCTCAGCAACCACTGACTGCCTTCAGGTAGTTATACAGATTTTCTGTATCAAAAAGAGACAGTTTTTTTATGACTTTATTTTTTATCTGTATGACTGCGTTGTCTTGTCTTATTGCATTGGCTAGAACTTCCAGTACCAAGTAAAACAGGAGTGGTGAGAGAAGACGTCCCTCTCTTGCTCCTAAACTTAACAGGAAAAGCTCAGTATTTCCAATAAGCACGATGTTAACTCTGAAGTCCTTTGTGGACACCTTTTATCAGGTTAGGAAGTGTCCTTCTGTTCCTTGGCTGCGTCCAGTTTTTGTTTGTTTTGTCAACAATGGACATTGAATTTTTGTCAAATGATATCTCTGTATCTATTGAGAAGGTTGTATGTTTTTTTCATCATTAGTGCTTTAATGTGGTAAACTACACTGAGATGTGAAAGTCGAAGCAGGGTAGTTTAAAATTACTGTTTGTATTTTCTGACCTCCCATTCACCTCCCAGAAGGTTGCTGTCTGACATTTATGTTCTCACTGCACGTACCTCTCTAGATAAGGTAGTAACGGTCCATGTTGTGCGATCCTTTCACGCCTTGTTTTACATGTCTGTTAATAATGACCACGTTCGAGACCTGTTCTTTCCTGGTGTTCTTTTTCTGTTTGTTTTATGGGCCCTGCTTACCAATTACCCCTGTCCGTGCTGGAGGTGTGTGCATCCCTTGAAATTTCATTTCTTGCTGTAAGTATTTATTTGTTCATTTATTTATTTACTCTCCAAGTCCATGTTTACAGAAGTCATACACATGCAGGTGTCTCCCAAACCCCAATCTCCCATCTAGAACCCTCTCTGGTGAGTTTTACATCCAACACATGTATTGGGAGAGCCTTTGGTAATCAGCAAACTAACCACATCACCTTGCCTCCATCTTTCAAAGTTCTCTATTACTTTTAGCCTAAAAGTTATTAACCCATTAACTCTAAGTCCTGCTGACTTCTGCAGCTTTATTTCTTGTCTCTTCTTTACCTCTACCCTTAGCTGACACATTACAGAGTCATTTTCTATATCAAGTCACACAGCTGTGTCACATCTGAGCCTCTATACACATTGCTCCTTCTCTCTGTAACTCTTTTCTTTGTTTCTTTGTTTGTTTATTTTCTTTCACTAATTAAACATGAGTTGCTAGGTCTTTTTATTATTTTTGAAATTACTCACATTAGTGTAGTGGATTTTGCATAATTCATCCAGTTCCACACATTTGAAAACTCTCTCTGTTCCAACCAGGGCATTGCTCACTGCCAATCTGCTACTGGTCCAGTACCATCTCAGGCTGAATCATCTCACAGAATGATCCACTTATTTGAATAATGAGTCACTCTTTTCTCTTTGAATTCCTCCACATTTTATTTCACTCCGTCTACTTCACTTCCTTTGGGAGGCTTCAGACCTACCCCTCCCCGGGCCAGGACGATACTGGCTTGCTGTCTGCACTCCTTCTGCCTGCTCACCGTGCAGTGCTGTGCTGTCATGTTGTAATTTTACTGCAATAACTGATTTACATGTTTATTTCACACACTCACATCTTAACTGTGCATCGTGGTGGGGCGCAATCTACTGACTCCTCAGCACCGGAAAGACCTTGCTCTGTGGTTGGCAACAAGCACACATCTGCTGACTGAATAGCCCGTGAACCTAGAGTTTTGCCCTCATAAAGGCAACCCTGATTTCTGAAGACGTCAGCATTTTGGTTTAGCTTCAGACCTTAAGGCAAATTTTCATAGGAGCAGGGTCTTCACGCTAAGGTGGGAGGTTCCAGCTGTATGTTGAAAAAGAGAGAGGATACCAGCAGCAAGGCTGGGTGCTGAAGGCTGCATCAGACGGCATGAAACAGCACAGAAGTCTGGGTGAGCTCAGGGCTCCGTCAGCCTGGACAGGTTTTGCACTGCAGAGGGCACCGGAAGGGGGACACGTCTCTGTGACAGGTGCCAAGAGGCAGAATAATGAAGCTGGCAGGCGCACAGATGCGTCATTTCAAAGTTGCTGTTCCTCAGCTAACGGCTTCCTCTCCCGTGTGTCTCTGTGAAAGATTTCCGGAGGCTGTGAGTGTGCGATGACTCACCCCTAAAGGTTAAGCACCGTCCTAACGGCCGGATGACGGATGCGGCGTAGGCTCCTCGCCGCGCGGCAGCCGGACCTCCTCCTCGCCAGAGCTCTGAAGGGCCATTTCTCACACTTCACCCTTCGTGCCTGAAGGAAGTTAAACTTGTGGTTCTACTTTTTAAAAACCTCTGTTTGAAAAAATAAAAGTAAGTTTAAATACAACGTAGCTTTGTGAGGTGTTTGCTTAAGTATATTCAGCTGTGGGCCAAGGTCAAGATAAGGGTCAAAGACCTCAGTCCGGGAAAAGAGTGAGTTATGGACGGCGTCGGATTTGCACGGATACGATTAACCATCAAGGTCATGTCAACAAAGCCCCGTGTCTTGATACCAACTACGGTGGGAAACTCTTGAGTGGGCTTCACTTCATCTACACGCTGGATTACTTGATGCTGGGGGGGGGGGTCCCCTCTCTGAAATGTAACGACGGGACCTAGGACTCAATGAGGCTTGTGACCAGAGGACTTCACCCTACAACAAGGGTTGGCAAATACGGCCCATGAGCAAAGCCCAGCCTGCTGCCTGTTTTGCAAGTCAAGTGTGACTGGAACACATCTCTAGCCATTCACTTGCTCACTGTCTATGCCCATCCTTCCCCGACCCCAGGGGGAGGCAATTAGGTCCCTTATTTATATAGTTGACGGAGGGGCTGGGGGTTGAACCCAGGACCTCGAGCGTGCTGGGCACACGCTCTGCCGCTGAGCTCGACCCTTTCCCTTCCTGTGACCGCTCTGCAGTAAGACGGCGGAGTTGAACCGTTGTGACAGGGACCATCTCTGCCACAAACCAGACGCATTTACTAACTGAGCACCAGCAGACAGCTCTCGGCCGCCGCCCTAGCAGGTCTCCAGCTTCGCTGTTCCCACTCCTTTGTGTCGGTTGTTTTATTATTGTAGGCATCCTAATTAATTATATAGTCTCTTTTTTATAAACTAATGGTATAGGAGTGCAACAACAGAGATTGGTATTGATTCTAGAAAAACACAGTAAAAGCCAGTATCTAAAACAGCGGCACCGAATTAGGTATAGAAATCACGTCAAACGTCTAGGACTCCAGAAACCGCTACACTTCTCTCCCGTTTCCTACGCCGTACTTTAGAAACTGAAGCTGAAGAATTGTAAATAGTGTCATGTACACGCGTGGGCGCACGTGCACGTACACGCACGACGTGGAACTCCCATCAGCAGAACCAGAGTCAGGACCCAGGGCAGGGCTTCCACTGAAGGTTTCCAAAGCCAGTGTTTCACCGCAAAACATGGGCGGCGAAGACATTAGGAAAAGAGAGGAGACAGCAGCCAGTGCTGAGTTAAGAGTGGGGAGCATTAGCTGTGGCACGGCGGCAGCTCAGACTGCGAGGGGGCGCGGCAGGCCATCTGAATCAGCCTGCCCTGCTGCGCTGTCCGCGCGAGCCCGCGTTCCATTTTGGCTCCTTGGAACGCATCGGATTTTATTAAGGAGTTTCCAGAGAAGGAAGAGTGAGTGGGGCTAGCTCCAAGACAAGAGACTTAAGAACAAGAAATCAAACTTGAGAACGCAGATATCAGTAAGGAATCGGAAAGGCAGGAGGCTTTTTCAACAGGGGTGGAGCCTGGAGTGAGAAACGCGGCATATTTGACACGGAGGAGAAGAAAGCGTGTCTTCTTGGCTCCGTGGTCACATCTGTCGCCCAGTGGGCACGTGGCGGCCCTGGACGTTTTGGAAAAACTTAGGGAACCTTGGGAAAGAGTGAATAAATGTAATGGTTCACTACATTACATTTCTGAAAAATCACACAGCCTCTGTTTTGCTGTTTCCAGTGACAAAACGGAAACCAGGTTTTACTTCTTTGTTAGGAAACTATTCTTCGTATTGATCCCAAATTCTCCCTTTAATGCCCTGAACTTACATCTGTCTCAAGGAACCACACAAAGCAAGCTTGATACTTCTTTTGTAGAATTACTTTCAAATACAAAACGTCATCATCTAACGTTCTCCAGACCCTTCATTTACCAGGTCAAGTGTCTGAATTCCTTCCCCGTAGTCCCTGCCAGGAGACCTACACCCCCATCTGCACATGCTCTCTGCGCACATTTTGGTTTCTCTGTGTGTTGTCTAGAAATCAAGCTCACAGAGCGGCGGTTCCTCCTCGGAGGCAGTGAGGCTGCCACGCCACCTCGGACACTGTGCCCTCCACCTGCGATGCCCTTGAGGGTTATAGCAGGTACTCCAGGAGCTGGGCAGCAGAGCCGTCTCCGACTGAGCTGGTGTTTAGTGATTCCCTACTGCCCTCAGGCCTGATCCACGCAGTGCCTCCGCTCAGCAGCTCATCCTCTGCTCTGCAGCTGAACTCTGAATTTATTGACTTCCCTTGAGTCAATATGTAAAAAGCACTTAGCGTATTAGTCTGCCAAAAACCTAATAAAAGTCAGAATCTGGATGTGGCTATCAAAGAAAGTAATGCGCTGAGAGTAATGGAGGCTATCTGTCTGGAGAAGTGGAGACAGAAGTTTGTCTTCAAATATTTAAGGGTCAGTCATACGAAGAGGAGTTAGAGGCCAAGTTGCCCTGAGCACCTGAGGATAAACTTGGTGGTGGAACGTCCGGGTTTAAGTACTTGTTCAGATTCTGTTCTCTGAACTTTCTTTTCCTGGTTTGCAAAACGACAGTTAAAAAGTCCCTAACTCGAAAGGTTGATGAAAGAATGTATCTGAAACTGTTCAGCCTGACGCACGTGTGTTGACTTGGGCAAGTCATGTAGCTCCTCTAAGCTTGTCTTTCTCACCTGCCAAATACGTGCTCCCTCATTCAGGCGCTTCCCTGGTCACCTCTGCCTCCCGGAACAGCGGCCCCTGTCCTCACAGAGCACGGAGACCACCAAGTGCTCCCGCTCTCCCACGGTTTCTCTCTCCTTGCACCGTTGTGTGGACACCTCCTCCAGGCAGCAACCTGGGATGACCATATGAATCACATTCCTTGCTTCCTTTCTAAATCATTGTTTCATTGTATTTTTCTGGGTTGGTGGCTTACAGCATTGGGAGAGAAATTCTGACAACTATTAATCTTTCATGGGCACAACTGCAAATCTCAGGCATTCTTTAGTGATTTATCCAATAAATTAAATGTGTGTTTAATTCCTTATCAAACGTGGTAGTGGATACGAATAATGTAGAATCTCTTCTTTCAAAGATCTTACAATCTCAGGGCAAATGAAACAAAAGAAGACAAACAGGTCTATGTTTTCGCTGTGCACTGTGTACCAACTGGCACATGTTACCTTTTAAAATTGTCTGCAACGTGAGTGCCGCAGTGCTATCAGTTAACTCTCATCGGAGACATTAGAGAAGGCTTCACAGGGAGGTGATAATTTGATGCAGGTCTTGAAGTATGAAAAGCATTTAAGAGATGGAGGAAAATGGAGAGTCTTCTGTTAAGCCTTCTCGAGTCTCTTCCGTCCAAATGTGTTACTCACCCTTCCGTACTTTGTCTTCAGATTTATTGTATCGGTCACCCCTGATTGCTTTATAGCGCGTAGCCGGGTGGCGGTATCAGCTCCCACCTAGTGGGCCCTTGAGAGCAAGAACCAAATCGGATATGAGTCATCTCTGCAGCAGCCTCCTTCAAGTTGAAGTCCTCATGATTTAGTAAGGAATCTTCTGCCTTCTAGCCAAATGCAGCAAAATCTGGGAAAGTGTTTATGAAATGAGGCGGAAGCCAGGTGTTAGACTGAATAGGGGATGAAGGAGCCGGGAAAGGTCGGTAACATCAGATGCCACTAAGTTACAGGTCAAAGCTCATCGCAACACGCATGGAGCTGTTTCCACGTGATCTGTGCTGCGCCGTATCTGTCACATCAGGAACTGCTCGAAATGAGCACCCTGGCAGGAGACGTCGGCAATCTTTGCACTAGAGATGTTTACCGTTGTCGTCTTTGTTTTAACAAGGTTTGACTCATGTTAAACTGCATCACTGATGGGAGATGTTTTCTGTAAAAATAAATCCTTTTTATGGTGTGAGAAGGTCTGAAAATGTGCTGGGAAGATTCTCCAGCATCTGCCAGAAAGTTCGGAGGAGGAAAATCAGAGAGAAAAATATGCTTACAGCCTTTCCATTTATCTAAACCTCGGAGTGTAGGGAGAATATGACAGGAATAAATTTAAAATGGGAAATTTCAGGTCAGAGTCCCAACAGAGAAGGCAAATTATGTATGAGGCTAAAAAAATTAACCCATCATCTTTTCAATTAGTAAAAATTATGAAAATTTCACTAAAATGACTGCATTTTATCGAATACAATAATACATACAATTTGAACAATAATGTAATCAACACTGAAGTATTATTACTTTTTTAAGTGAAGGAAGAAGCTGTAATAGTTTGAATAATGGACACCCCAAGGTATCAAGTCCTGATCGTCAAATGTGGAGATGTTGCTTTATTTGCAAAAAAGGGGTGTCTGCAGGTGCAATGAAGAGAAAGATCTTGAGGTGGACAGATTATCCTGGGTTGTCAAGTGGCCACAGATGCAGTCACACGTCCTCGTAGGACAGAGGCAGAGGGAGGCAACACAGACAGGAGAGAAGGCAGGGACGGGAGGGAGGAGGCTGTAAGCCGAGGACGCTGACAGCCCCCAGGAGCTGGAAGAGGCAAGGAATAGATTCTTCCCAGGAGCCTCCAGGAGTGTGGTCCTTGCTGATACCTCGCGTTTGAACTTAAGATATTCCGAATGGGGACAGAATAAACTTCTGTCGTTTCCAGCCATCCCGTTGGTGGCCATTTATTACAGCAGCCCTGGGAAGCTGACACAGAAGCTTTCCGAGTTTTACAGATTCAGGGTAACGTGAACAATGACGAAGTGTCGAAATGCATTTTTAAATCGCCACGCTATGCAAGTGAACATCGGTGGGATCACAACATTAAGCCTCTTAAATAAGGAGTAAGTTATTGTATAAGCAGGTGGTTATCAAAACAAGGAGGGAGGAACTGAAGCTGCGACAGAGGAAGCTAAACGCCCTATAGTCTGAGGCGAAACTCTGGTCGGGGAGGTCGACCTTGACTTTAAAGGGCATATTCTTGAAGAGCTCTAGGAATGTATGCTTAATGTGATCAATTAAATCATGTTGCAATGGTCCTGTGGTTAATTCTGGTTAGACTGCCAAAGATGCTGGCTGTTGCATTTCCCCTAAGTACACTGCACTGCCCTTTGAAATCTGTTTTACGAATTCAGGCCATCATTAGAGACATTTGCATTGCTCTGCTCTAAGTGGATGAGAATGTCAGCCTTATCAGAATGGCACAAAGGTAATTCGTGGTTCAGCCAACATCCATAAGTTATAAAATGAATGGCACTGAAATTGATTTTTGTGGAATAGCTTAAAGAAATAACTTTCTCCCATAGCCTAGGACAATTCCAAGATGCACCACAGTGCAGGGCCTAAAGGGTTGAAAAAGACTGAAATCCCAGGGTGGGTACCGCACAGGCCGGTCTCCACAGACGGGAGAAGACGGGTACCAGGGCGGCACCTCTGCGGGGGTAACTGTGCGCTTGCGTTGCACCCTTGGCACTGATACAGGTGTTTTATGTGTTTTAAATGATTGAAATTCTGTTACTATGTTAACTCCACCTGATAGAGTATCATTTTCACATGGACAGTGCACTAGCCCGCTGTGGCCGTAGTCATAAACAACACAGATCAGACAGCAGTAAATGACAACAAAAATACCTTCTCACCGTTCTGGCGGCTAGAAGGCGGCAAGGTGGGTTTCTCCCGGGGCCTTCCTCCCTGACAACGTGTCTTAAATTGTACAGTGCAACATACTACACAAAAAAGGGCTGTGCTACCAAATAGTTTTGGAAATTCTGGGTTAAACAAAGCTAGTATGTTTCTATCTTGGAACATTTATCCAAGTCTTCGGTTTTCGAAAGGGAGGTGATGTCAGGGAACACAACACGGAAGATTTATGAAACTCTCAAATCAGAGAAAATGTGGTAGACGGAGTGTCTCAGAACACACGTCCCTGAGGATGGAGAGGCTGTTACCACATGTTGTCTCTCCCCCGTTAGGACTTCGTGGGCATCTATGTCTTGTTTATGCCACTAATTAGGTGACATCTTTATTATCCGTGTCTACATGCATGCATTGCCACGTCCCCCCCGACTTGGGGGCTCAGTGTTGGGTTTCTGGATGTCATCAGCCTAGAGGCGGCTGTGAAGCCCTGAGTGTACACGGCGTCTCAGAACAGGGCAAACAGCAGAGCGCCCAGGGCCACCGTGCAGAGGAGGCTGCCTTTGGCCGCATGCGCAGACTCCGTCCTGACAGCTACGCAGAGGGGAGCTCCGGGAGGCTCCCAGGGCGCCGGAACAGGGCTGCCCCCCAAGTTCTCATCGACACTAACAGTCTTCTAATACCTGCTGCTTGGGTATTAGCATCATTTTCACATGAGGAAATTGGATTTTAAAGACTTTATAATGGACCCAAAAGCCAGCCAGCAAATAAAACACATGGGCAGAATTTGAATACAAGGGTTTTGTTTGTTTTGTTTTGACTTGGACTTCTCCACTATTTTTAGTCTACTATTAACCCAAGATTTCAAATGTGCTTATAAACCGTAGCGTTACAGAGGTTCATAGGGCTTTCTGAGTACCCTTCCTTTGTCTTTAGAAACTTTTGAAGAAATATTTGTTTTTGACTGGCAATGACTTGTCGAAGGGTTTAGTTAGTGGCTGGGTTAACACATAAGTTTTCTTTTTTCCCCCCCAAAAGCGCACTTCCACACAGTCTACACATTTTCACACAAAGAAATCTTATCCGTCTATGAAGTGTTGTGTATGTTTGCAGTGAAGCACTGTGCTTCCGACGTGCTGCTCCTCACTTACGGAGTTGTGTGGGTTCAGTTATAAAAGCTCTTAGGCTGGAGAGAGTTTTCCCCAATATTTCTCATAGACAAACCACACAAAACATAAAAAAATAAAGATGCAGGTAGAAAAATATCTGACAGATGAAGGGGCTTTGTGGTTGTCAAACATGGATTTTGCCTTCAAGGAGTGATGCATAAGCCACTTAAGAGATCAGAATACAGGCTCGAGTCCTTGTTTTCCAGCATAATTCTGCCTGGTTCCTATTTGTGAACAAAGGAAGCAGGTAACTTCCAGAATTGGCAGCTTCACGTATGACTCAGTATTATTGCTTCAAGGGGACAAATATTACTGCTACAGGAAAATTCCTTTAGTATTCACTGGTCAATCTTAAACTGTAATTGTCTATTTCATAATTACTAATGTGCATGGTTTCAGCTTTAAAGATTAAGAAAGCAATGTTTAGGGTAACAGTGTGATTTCCAGGAATTTATAAGATTAGAGTAGACCATGTAAAGACTGTTAATGGCAGTATTTGTTAAAAAAAACACAGCAGAATGTCTCATTTGAGATCTAATTAAGGCAATCTGCGAAGTAATTAATATAAACTCACACTTCTAGAAAAAGAAAGAGAGATCAGAAGACCTTTCTCAGTTTGACACCTCAGAGCTGAAGCAGTTTCAATCCTTTTCATCAAAACAGCTTCTTCGGCTTCATAAAGATGACATTAAAAAACACGAGGTTTCACATTAATTCCCTCCTGTCTGCTGAGGTCTTTATCACTCTGCATTATGACTTCCATCTCCAGGATCCACAGGATAATTATGGCAAGAATGAAATAACTGGAGCATCATTTTAGACACATGTTGCAATTTGCAAGCTCGGGTTAAATAGTTTTTTCATAGGTCGTTACTTGAAAGGCGGATTTAAATTGCTACTCTACCCCACGTTAAAATGAAACCATCTAAATCCATAAAATCGTCGTTAAACAGTATCACGTCAATGCTATCCATCACGAATCACTGCGCACTGAAAAAGGACGCTGGTAAACAATCAGTGGAATAAATACTCCGTATTTTGCACAGCTCTAAACATACCTCGGTGCACCAACCCATGTACAACTGTATCTAATAAATGAAACCCGGAAACAGAAAGTGTTTTACTAAAGAACGTCCTAGATAAACTTATTGGTGATAGCGGGAGCAGCAGATTGAAAGCACCCCCCACCCGCCCCCCACCCCACTCACAAAACAGCGCCGGGTGGTCTAGAGCAAAGAACGCCGGGGCAGAGCCCAGGACGTCACGATGGAGCTCTGGGATGGGTTTCCATTACTGACGTGGGGGAAGGAAAGCCACTTCAGCTTCCCAGGTGTCGGATGAGGAGGACAAGCCACATTTCTCTAAATGCCCGACGTCAGTTCCTTTTCTGTGCGGTGAACATAAAGGCACCTATTAGCAAGTTTGAACAGCGTGCACCGTTGTTTCAGGCACTGTTCTAAGCACTTTATGCATATTTATGGGGCACACGGGTCATGGCGTTGCTTTTGTTCAAACAGGTGTGTGTACTGGGACACAAGGGATGGCTCACACGTCTGACTGACTCTCTAAATGCACAGTTCCATGACTTAGTGTCCTCATAGCCGTGTGCCTCCATTAACACAGTCCACTTCAGAACATGGTCGCAGCTCCCCAGAGAAGCCCTGTACAGCCTGGCTGCCACCCCCGCTCCAACCTCCCCGTCACTCTCAGCCTTATGAGGCCACCGAACCACCTCCGTCCATCGACTTGCCTGTTCTGAACATCCCCTGTAACTGGAATCAGACAGTATAGCTGGAATCAGAGGATACAATTGGCATCATGCAGTCTGGAATTCTTTGTGACCAGCTTCTTTCACAGCATATTTTTAAGGTTTATGCATCTTTTTTTTTTAAATTTTGTTTTTTATTAAAGTTTAGTTGATTTACAGTGTTAGTTTCAGGTGTACAACAAACAATTTGGTTACACATATACATAGATCTGTATCTATTTCTATTTCAGATTCTTTTCTATTATATTATGTTATTATGAGAAATTGAATATAGTTCCCTGTGCTATACAGTAGGTCCTTGCTGTTTACTTACTTTATATATAGCAATGTGCGTCTGTTAATCCCAAGCTCCTGATTTATCCCTCCCCTCCCCTTTCCACTTTGGTATCCATAGTTTGTTTTCTATGTCTGTGAGTCTATTCTTGGTTTGTAAATAAGATTTCTGTCATTTTTCTTAGATTCTATATATAAGTGATCTCATACGGTATGTGTCTCTCTCTTTCTGGCTTACTTCACTTAGATTAACAATCTCCAGGTCCATCCATGTTGCTGCAAATGGCATTATTTTATTCATTTTATGACTGAGTATAAATAATATTCCATTGTATAAATACACCACAATGTCTTTATCCAGTCATCTGTTGATGGACATTTAGGCTGTTTCCACATCTTGGCTGTTGTAAATAGTGCTGCTGTGAACATTGAGGTGCAGGTATCTTTTTGAATTAGAGCTTCCTCTGGATATATGCCCACGAGTGGGATTGCTGGATCATACGGTAAGTGTATTTTTAGTTTTTTAAGGAATCTCCATACTGTTTTCCATAATGGCTGCCCCAAACTGCTTTCCCACCAGCAGTGGAGGAGGGTTCCCTTTTCTCTCTGGCATTTATCATTCGTGGACTTTTGAACGTTTTAGAACATTTAGATCTATAGAAAAGTTGCTGAAACAGTGCAGAGCCACCATATACCTCACAGCGTCTCCCCTACTGTGAGCACTTTACGTCACTGTAGTACAGTTGTCACAATCAGTGCATGAACACTGATAGATTATTATTAACTAAAAAGTCCATACATTGTTCAGATTTCCCTAGCTTTTATCTAACGTCCTTTTCTCTGTTCCTGAACCTCAGGTTACATTTAGTTACAATTGCTTGGACTTTCCCTGTTTTTGATGGTCCTGACAGTTCTGAGGAGTACTGTTCGTGTATTTTGGAGAATGACCCTCAACTGGCATTTGCCTGACGGCTTTTCTCAAGGTCAGACTGAGGTGCTGAGTCTTTGGCAGAAAGACGGCGGGTGCCAGCGCCATTCTCCTCCTCTGTAACAAGTGCACGCACCATCAGCTCAGCTTCTGTCAGCTGCCACGGTCCCGCGGACCGCGCCAGGCTCTGGGTGCCCGCTTTCCACTCATGCCATCTGCACCCACGCACGTTTGCTGGGATTTTGACTGAGACGGCACTGAGCCTACAGATCAAGATGAAGATACTTGAGCCATGCTCTGTACTCCAGTCACTTCATTTGTCTCTTACTTTATTCTTTGGATCAGTGTTTTCCAGTTTCCAAATATATTGTTGGTGCTATTTTCCTGATGCCTTTGCATTTTTTATATATATATTTTTAATTTAAAATTCCAGTTATTCATTAATAGTGTGTAAGGAAGCCACTGACTTTCGTATATTGACCATGTATCCTGGGACCCTGCTACCCTTCCTTATTAAAACTAAGGTTTGAGGGGGAGGGCAGAGCTCAGTGGTAGGGCGTGCATTAGCATGCACAGGTCCTGGGTTCAACGCCCAGTGCCTCCATGTAAAAAAAAAAAAATTAAAACAAAGAAAGTTTCCTCCCAAATTAAGGTTTTGTTTCATTTTCTCAGGGAGGGGCTGCAGGGTAGACTGTGGTATTTCTAACACAGACGATCCTGTCAGTGAGATGCTGGGGAGAACCGGTGAGAGGGCACCGGCGCTCTAGCCCCCATCCTGATGGGGAAGGGTCTCGTGCCGTTAAGCAAGGTGCTGACTACAGAGCTTTGCAGACGCCCTCTGTCACGTGGAGGGCCGCCCCGCTCCTGGTGCGCGTGGGTGCTGGATCTCTGTCCAACGACTTTCCTGCGTCAGATTCTCTGCTCCTTGGTGCTTTCTTCTTCATCGCGTGGGTCCCCTTAGTCATTTTCACATGTTGAGCCCCCCTGACTCCCTGGAATAAACGCTGATTCTCCACGGTGTACAGTTATGCTCATGTTACTGCGTTTGGGTGGGTGGCCTTTCATGGAGGGTCTGTGTGTCCACGTTCATGAGGGCCATTGGCCGGTAGTCCTGTCCTCCTGTAGTGTCTTTATCTGGTTTGGTGTGATGGGAGTGCTGGCCTCATGGGATGAGTTAGAGAGGTTTCTTGCTGTTTGTTTGTTTTTTTTAATTGGAATTATTGCTTTCTTAAATATCTGATAGAATTCACCAGTGAAATCATCTAGCTTCATGCTTTTTTACAAACTGCTGATTATTAATTGCGGATTCAACTTTGCAGACATAGAGCCATTCATGTCATCTGTTTCTCCTTGTGCGAAGCTTGGCTGCTTTGGTTGTGCAAATTTTTGGTTGTCATTCGCTGCGCTCAACCCACGTGCTCTCCTCTAAGCTACCAACTGGGCGAGCGTGTAATCGTTCACCCTGTTCCTTTACTATTCTCTTCACGTCCGTGGGATTAGTAATGATGAGTTCTCTTTTACTCCTGATTTAAATAACCTGTGTTTTCTCTCTTTTCCCCTGGTCAGGCCAGCTGGGATAGACGTTTATCAATTTTATTGATCTTTTCAAAGAATGATGTGTTGGTTTCCTTGATTTTCTTTGTTGTTTTCCTGTATTAGATTCATTAATATTGCCCTAAATTAGAAAAAAATTCTTCTGCTTCCTTCAGGCGTGATTAGATCTTCTTTCTCTAGGTTCCTAGGGTGTGAGCTATTGATTTCAGACTGTAATGATTTTTAATATCCTTAACAGTGTGAATTTCCATCTAAGCCCTGTTTTCGCTTAACAAATGTTAAAGTTGCATTTTCATTTTCACGTGGTTCAATATATTTCTTTCTTTCTCTTGAGACTTATTCTTTGATCCAGGTGTTAGAAATATGTTGTTTAATCCACAATCACTTTAGAATTTTGCAGCTCTCCCTCTGTGATGGCTTTCGAGTTTAGCTTCACTGTACAGTAAGATTTCATGGTGCCCATTGTTTAATTGGCCAGGGCGTGTTTCATGATCTGGAAAGTCCTGTGTCTCTGTTGGTGAGTGTTCCGGGCAACCTGAGGAGAGGTGATGCTCTGCTCTTGTTGGATGGAATATCCTACAAATGTCAGTTCAACTGAGTTCGTTGATGGTGTTTCTCCAGTCCTCTGCGCCCTCACTGATTTTCTCTGCTTGATCTGTTATTACTGACAGAGGGTCCTGAAGTCCCCCGTTACAGGAGCTGGAATTGTCTGTTTTTCCTTTCAATACTGTAAGTTCTTCTCTCATGTGTTTTGACGTTGTTATTACGCGCCTATACGTTCCGGGCTGTTTTATCTTTTTATGACATGGACTGCTTTATTATTACATAATGCCTTTATTTAATGCTAATAATCTCCCTTATTCTGAAGTCTGATTTGCCTGAAATGAATATAGCCACTCCCGCTTTCCTCTGCTTAGTGACAGCACAGTGCACCCTTCCTTTTAGCCTTTGTATTTAAAGGGTTTTGTTTTTCTGTGTGGACGACACGTAGTCGGGCCTTGTTCCCCGGCTGCTTGGACCACCTCTGTCCTCTCACGGCTGTAGGCTGCCATTCCTATTAAAGAGAGCTTTGATGTTGCTGGAGCGACATCTACCACGTTTTAACTGTCTCCTACCCATTGGATTTTTTTGTTTCTCTTTTTCCCCCACTTTCCTCCTTTCTCTGGACTTCGCTGACTGCTTATGTGGTTCAGTTTACTTCCTCTCCTAGTGCATCAACTATATTTTAAAATATTCCCTGGGCTGGCATGGTCACAGGTGGACGAACACAGCCCTCCGTCAGTTACACGCAGGGCCCTCCGTGTGGTGCTGGCCGGTCCTCGCAGGCTGGCCCCGGCGCCCCCCTCGCGGCCGTTAGGACCTGGGTGCCATTCGCTGTCATCACCTGCTTCTGTGTTACTTTTACCACTTCAGACAAAAAAGCACATTAGATAAGTTAAGGATGAGGAAAATGTCTTATTTTACCTTCACTTACTATGTTTGTTGCACCTCTTTTCTTTCTGTAAAATCTGAATCCCTCACCTATACCATTTTCACTCCCCTGGAGGAGGCCCGGGGGCGGCTGCAGGTGTGTCTTACAGTAAAGAAGAAAGACTCGCCTTCCCGCCCGGCAGGGGCTCAGCCAGTGAAGCCCCCGGGCCCTCCGCCTACTCCGTCAGGTGTGCTCTCTCCCTCGCGGCAGAGGGAGCTCTGCGTGGCTCCCCGTGGTTGCAGATCCTGAGTGAATTCCCTGCTGATCCCAAATCCCATCTCTGCTGGAGAAATATCTGGAAGTCTGTTTATTTCAGGCCAACAAAATCCACAGCGTCCGGATGCTGCAGAAGCCTCGGGTGCTTTATGGAATGATTGTTGCCTCCGACGGTAACTCAAGTCATGGGACCATGCGGTGAGCTCCGGGCAGTGAGCTGACCTGGTTTACTCTGGGCTGGAGCGTTTAACTGTTGTTTCAAGATTTTCTGTTCCTCGATTATAAGAAATTGTAGACGTGGAGATGGTGTTGCTCCATGAGCCTGGATCCTTGAAAAATGTGATGAGAAAACCCTGGCCATCAGCCCATAATGGACACACTGCATGAAAACGAAATAAACTTTTGTTGTTCTGAGTCACTGAAGTTTGGGTCTTAATTTTGTTCTGCAACGTAATCTACGTGTCCTGACTTATAAATGGTTCACACACCTGCTTCATAAGTTATTAGTTCCATGAACTCAACTGCTCTTATTCTGTTTCCTTAACTACACGGGGGGTGGGGGGTGGGGACACAGTGTCTGGTTCTTAGGGATACTGAGACCTAACAAGGCACGATAAAGCATCTCGCTGGTGCAGCCCTTGGTTCGAGGTGGCTGTGGCTGCTCTGTCACCATCACAGTCCTTGGACACCCGCTTACTGTGTGACTCCGAGACCTTGCGTCTGGCCAATTCAAGAAGGGAAGGGATTCACAGCATACTTCAGCGGGTCCGAGTTACCTACAGAGCAGTTCCTAGAGGTCATTTTAGTGTCCGGTCCCTTTGCACCCCAGCTGCCTGCTGTGGACTGGATTTTATGAGTAGTCTTGAAGTGAATGTTGAACGACAAAGGATCTGTGTGTACGTCTGTATCATTTATTTTTATATTTTCTACCGAGTTTGGAAAATATTATATATCTGTATCTACATACCTTCATTTAGATACACAACTGTATGTCTATGTATGTTTACTATTAGGAAAATAAGGATTTTATTGTGACAAGGCAGGCAAGCTACACGGTCAAGAAGGGGAAAGAGGTCGGGTACCGTGGCCTCCTTGAGGCCAGGCCTTATGTTCGGGGGTTGGGGGCAGGGGCTGGCATGCGTGTAACTTCCAGATTCCTTTATTTTCCTGATGTCACAAGCAGCAGTGGCCCACTGAGGTTTGGCATCTCATAGAATCTCACGTAAGCATTCTCAGCTGTGTTTGCCTGCTCGCTAAGCAACAACATTTTCAGGCCATTTCTCAACTCCTTAGTATGAAAACAAAAGACAGGAGTGGCCATGGGAAAGAAAAGTTGAATCACGTCACTTTGTGAGGAACACGCATGTGGAGTTTTTGGAAAATCCATCTTAAGTTTGAAAAACAAAAGAACCCTTCTAATTTATCATCAGATAGGTTACAGATATTTAAAAAAAATTACCAGACATGACCCCAGGTAAGTGTCTGCATACAGCTTTTCACGATTTTCATACCCACTGTGGAGAACAGTCGCGAGAGGTGGCGGGGCAGCCATTCTTCCCGTTTTACGGATGAAATTGGTATTTAGAGAACTCAGGTGACTGGCCCAAGGCCCCCGTGAGAGTTAACTCTGAAGGCCTCGTCCCCCAGTCTGAGCTTGCTGGGGGGGGGGGGTCAGCAGGGGACGGCAAAGCAGGGGACGACCAGTCACTGAAGACACAGAAGTACCTGGGATTCCTGGTCCAGCCCTCTGCCGCCAACCCTATCCTGCCGGTTTCCAAATTCTGATGTTTGCCTCCCAGTGTTTTCCCACTTTGTCATTCGCATCTCACAGCTGCGTTCCTGCTCCACAGGGAGGCACTCGAGCGCACGGGGTAGTTGCAGCTCTGAGTCCACGCTGACTTTGATCTTGAGGCAGCTTTCAGGAGGTCTGGGGCACGTCCCCTGTTGCCAGGAAGCCGCGTGGTCGGTACAAACTCGATGTACAAACTGAGATGGACTGGTTATTTATCAGCTTCAGTGTCGTTCTCCTCTGGTTTAAAATGTGGGTAACACACGGCACATTTACCAAGGTGGGTCTGTGAGCTGAGAGTCCCAGAGGCCGGTGCCGAGCACGGAGCAGGCACACAGTCACTCTTACTACCTCACTGCTGGTTGGGGCGACCCTTCTCTGGCCGCCTTGCTCCCCGTTTTGCTCCTCGGCAGCACTTAGGCCTCTTCTTGGCCTTGCTGGACACAAGGGGAGACCAGCCACGTGAGACAAGCGAAGTCGGGGCTTGCTAGACCAAAGGCGGCAGCCACCATCCCGCACCTTGGGGCAGAGGCTCACAGGCCGGCAGAGGCGTGGGGAAGCTTTACGGCGGGGAGCGGCGAGTTCCAGGCTGCCCTGATGGAGGCTGCCGGCCCGGCGAGGCTGAAGAGAGGCCGACGGGATGGGGGGCGTCCTGTGCTTAGGGGAGCAGCTTGGCTTCGTCCGCTTGGTCCGAAGACGGACAAGCGGACACACAGGAGGAAAGCTGCCAGCTTCTCACCAAGTCCTGACTGCTTGGGGCCAGTGTTTGCCACAGTCTTAACGCCGCTTCCTGGACGCCTACCAGAGGAGGAGGACCGGCGTTGCACAGTCTGCCTTGTGGCCGGCGGTCCTCCTGGCCTCTTCCTTGTGCGTAAGGGGCCGCTTGTCTGGGCGGGATGCTGCAGGCTGTGGGTCAGAGATCTGCTTTTTTTTTTTTTTTTTTTAAGTCTTCTTTATTTTTAATTATTTTGGGGAAGTAATTAGGCTTACTTATTTATTTTGTGATTATTATTATTTAATGGAGGCACTGGGGATTGAACCCAGGACCTCGGCAAGCCGAGCACAGCTCCACCACTGAGCGGGCCGCTCCCTTCAGAGCCCTGTGCCGCACGCGGCCTGTCCGCCTCCTTTCGCCCAGCGCGCCTCTCCCGCTTCTCGCCTGGTGGCGCCTCTCAGACACAAATCGCGGGGCGCGACTGCTCCGCGTGAGGGTCTTCCATGGCTCCCCGGGCCTCCAGGGTGGATTCAGAGGCCCGAGCAGGGCCCTCGAGGTCCCTCCAGGCCCTGCGCCTTCCTGGGCCGTCAGCTGCGCCTGAGACCGCTTTGCGAGGAACCTGTGCGCTACCCGAAAGCAAGGCCGAAACCGCGTGCGTCAGCCCTGCTCCCTGCGGCCTCCGCGGGGGCGCCGGGTCTCCCTCCGCCTGCGCCCCGCGCCCCTGCGCCCCTCGCCCCTGCGCCCCGCGCCGCCTGCAGCCTCGGCCCCGCGGCTCCGGCCGCGGGCTTCCCCGCAGGGCGGTGGCTGCGCGCCTACGCTCCGGGCCCGTGCGTCCCGGTGCGAGTCCACCTTCGTGCTGGTTGGCGCCCCTTTCCAGACGCTGAGCCCCCCGAAGGCGAAGGCTGGCTCCTTTGTCCTCTTCCCCAGACCCTCGCACAGTTTAAGCCACTGCACTGAATAAGAATGAAGGATCAGAACCCGCATTCTCATTCTCTGGCTTCTGCTGGAGAGTTTTCTCCCATCTGTCATATCTTATGAAAATGTGACATTGAAAATGTGACATTAAAAATGAGCGCTGAAAACAGGTCCAAGTGGTGAAGTGGAACCAAATACGATTAAGGCATGTTTCCATCTGTCCTCGGGGGCATTTCAGAACGTGTCTCTGAGGTTACCTGTGACGTGAGCAGTCCGCGGCCCGCAGATGGACAGCAAGCCCTGTTCTTTGACCATCTGAACCAGATACGAGCGTTCTTTCCGGAACATTTGTGTCCTGGGCTGTAAATCCTGGCTGTTTTGCAGATTAAGACTTCAATAATGGGAACCTTGTTACACGATCCAAGAGAGAAAGCAGATGGACACCTAGACGAGATGGCCTGTCTGCATGGCTCCTCTCTGAGGCGGCCAGGTCCCGCGCAGGTGCCTGGACCCCTGTCTCACGTGTCTCCCTGACTCCAGGCCCTCGCTCTCGCCCAGGCGGGACAGAAACTGTCTGTTTCCTTTCCCCTGATCCCACCACCAACCGTTCCCAACGCGTACTTCTGGTGGTGTCTCGCACCTGCTCAGAACCTCGCAGCTCCTCAGGGTCCGGGCTGTAAATTTGGCCCGAGATCATCTGTCCTGTGTCCGTAATTTACCTTTTCGTTTCTCATTCACCATATAGCCTTGGACTTACACTCCAGATAAATTATCTGTGAACTTCTTAAGAACACGTTTGGCACGGTGTCACTTCTATGTAATTCCTCAACTGGACGTTTCCTACATGTCTATGAAGACACGGAAACAGACGGACAGACATGGAGGACAAACTTGTGGTCACCGGAGGGAAATGGGTGGGAAAGGATAAACTGGGAGTTGGACATTTGCAGACACTAACTACGATATGTAAAATAGATAAAACAAGTTTCTTCTGCGTAGCAAGGGGAACTGGGTTCAATATCTTGTAGTAACCTATAGTGAAAAAGAATGTGACAAGGAATATATGTATGTATATGGATGACAGAAACACTGCTGCACACCAGACATTGACACAACATTGTAAACTGACTGTATTTCAATTAAAAAAAATCAGAAAAAAAAAAAAAGATTTTGCTGGTCCTCTTATCCTAGGGTCTCCCAGACTCACCTGCAGTGAGCAGGAAGGAGTTTATTAAAAATACAGATTCCTGGAGGCAGCTTCAGCACACCTATAAAAAGTGCTGACAGACGACATCCTCTTAAAAGATTTCTGGGAATTCACAGTGCCTGAAGGATCTGCCTTCGTGTGGCATCAACATGTTATAGGCTGTATGTGGACTGGATGATACAGTTTAATAAAAATGGCATTTTATGCAGACATGACATAGGAGCCATGTTTGACATCAATTATTATTTTTATTGTCGTTGTTATTATTTGGATTGTGTGTGCTCTAGGAAGACTGATGACAGCATCCAAACGTACAGGATTCAAATTCTGGGTGCATCTAGATGCTGCCTTTGTAGGAGGCCCTCAAAGTGATTACTCCTTAAGCCAAATTTTAAGAGTCATTGTAGCTAATAATTCAACATTTTTCATAACTTTCTTCTGGTTGGCACAACTTCCCGCTTGGGCACGTCTCTCCCCCAGTGCATTTTCAGGGCCACAAGAGGACTTGTCACTGAAGCCTCCGCAAGTCTCTGCAGAGCCTAGCAAGGATGCCTATAAAACCAGAAGAAACTGCCAAATGGTAAATCCTTAGGCTGAAGAATTTTGAAGTAACATGTTTGATTTTGCAATAATTTGGGGGACTAACAGGATATTTTCATGCAGTGTTATTTCATTTAGAAGACAGATTCCTAGCAAGTGCCACATCTGCCCATCACCTTAGCCACAATACAAAAGGGAAATAAAAGTTAGTAAGGATGCTCACCAGACAATCTAGCAGAGGGTACCCTGGAGGAACTTGACTTGGAAGACCCTGCATTTAATTTCTTGACTTTCAGTCACTGAAGGTAACTGATACTTGCCTGCAGTTGGCGTATTAATCGTGGCACAAAACTATGCTTATTTCAAGCTGAAAAGCATGTGTCATCTTGGTACACAAAAGAGGACCGACAGAAACCCAGGAGTGAGTAATAAAAGGAGACGTAAGAGGGCAGAGATAGTGTCAAAGTAACAAACATACCTGCATTGGGGATTTACCAACTTGGAGATGAAGCCAGGCTGAACTGTATTTAGGACTGTATGCTATTCCTTTGTAATTCAAAGCCCTTGCGCTCTTAATGGGGTTTTTATGTTTTACTTTTATTTTATTTATTTATTTATTTTGTATTGAAGAACAGTCAGTTACAATGTGTCAGTTTCTGGTGTGCAGCACCATGTCCAAGCCATGCATATACATACATGTATATTCGTTTTCATATCGTTTTTCATTAAAAGTTATTACAAGATATTGAATATAGTTCCCTGGGCTGTACAGAAGGAATTTAGTTCTTATCTATTTTTATATATAGTGGCTAACCTTTGCAGATCTCAAACTCCAAAATTTATCCCTTCCCACCTCCTTCCCCCAGTAACCCTAAAATTCTTTACTATGTCTGTGATTCTGTTTCTGTTTTGTAGATGAGTTCATAGTGTCCTCTTTCTTTTTCTTTTTTCAGATTCCACATATGAGTGATATCATATGGTATTTTTCTTTCTCTTTCTGGCTTCCATCACTTAGAATGATGATCTCAGGTCCACCCATGTTGCTTTTATAACTTTTTCATAGTAAGCACCATTATTTAAATAATTTCTAGGTGAGCATAATTAATCACTAATCTAACGGAAATCCCTGTTGAATCTGTAGAAGGCGGATGTAGCTCCTCAAAGTCTTGGTCAGAGAATGAACACCAGCAACAGCATGGTTCCCACAACAGTGAACACCCAGGAAGCTGCGTGGGCTCCCTTGACGCTGGATGTTTTGATCTGAAGCCTCGTTACTTCTTCTTTATCATTAGGTAGCAAGTGTCCTTCATCCGAGTTTAATTAATCAGTTTTTAAATTAGTAGCTATCTAATATTTTTGACAGTTAAGGGAAACCGGGGGAGGGGAGGGGGTGACAGATACTGAGGTGCAGAATTGGTCATTCACCAATGAAGCCCATCCAACTGACACATTAGAGAAAAAGCTAACAGAGGCAGGCATGCATTTGATTTTTTTTTTAACCCCGCAGCTATAATGTGGAGTGAAGACAATCCTTTCTGCAGACGAACCCCGCAGTTAGTCATGACCACCCCATGCTGCCCTGCACCACTGAGCAGTCTCAGGAGGGTGTTACACAGTAGGGAATTAAGAGTAAAAGAACAGATGGTCTGTTTTGCCAAGACTCGGTCTAACACGTCATTGTACGTGGCTCCAGCCGACACGTTATCGTGCACCAAAAATGTGGTTTCTTAGGGATGTTTGTTCGGGACTCTGAATCGGGTCAGTCTTTATATCAACGGTGGTTTATGTTGGAAACAAATAAGAAGAAAAATGAGAACCTACGTTTTAAGCACGAATCTGCAATATTCTCCTTATTTTACCAAGTGTACAGGACTCGTAGTGCATCCTGTGACCCATGTGCTCCGACCGCCCCGCTCTCACCCCCGGCAGGCACGGCTGCCTGACGGCTCGACTCTTTTCCACCAAAGACTAGCATCGTTTTACAAGTCGTCCCCACGTGGTCCTCCAGTGGCCACTACCCACAGGGTAGACAGACCTAGTTTTCAATTTGACTTTACCGTCAGGTCTTCTTATGATGTTAGGCCTGTCAAAAATCATTCAACGCGATTTTGGTGTTTCCCACCCATTTTTGTCCTCATTGCTACACTAGGTATTGAGAGCAGTGATCAGATAAACGTAGATGCAGCAGATACGTGACCATGAACCTGACAGAATCCAGGGAGGGGGGAAGACACACCACAGAGCCCAAGCACTCCGAGCCGCGTCTCTGGAAGATGATCCTCTGGGGGGAGGGGGCGGACCCCAGGGTGGATGGGAGGGGGGCACTGGCAGCAGTCTGCACGCCCTCAGAGCTGCAGCAGCGCAGTAATACTGGGAAGATTAGAACCAGGAAATGGCCCTCACTTTCCCTCGCTTCTCACCAGGAGACTAAAGCATAAAGGGTGTGTGATGTCCATAATTCAGTCTGGGGTCACCATGATTCCTGCTGCTCTTCATTCTCACCCTGAGCTTTTTTTTTTTTTAACATTTTTTATTGATTTATAATCATTTTACAATGTTGTGCCAAATTCCAGTGTAGAGCACAATTTTTCAGTTATACATGAACATACATATATTCATTGTCACATTCTTTTTCGCTGTGAACTACCACAAGATCTTGTGTCTATTTCCCTGTGCTATACAGTATAATCTTGTTTATCTGTTCTACAGTTTTGAAATCCCGTCTATCCCTTCCCACCCTCCGCCCCCTTGGCAACCACAGGTTTGTGTTCTATGTCTATGAGTCTGTTTCTGTTTTGTATTTATGCTTTGTTTGTTTGTTTGTTTTTAGATTCCACATATGAGCGATCTCATATGGTATTTTTCTTTCTCTTTCTGGCTTACTTCACTTAGAATGGCATTCTCCAGGAGCATCCATGTTGCTGCAAATGGCATTTTGTTGTCGGTTTTTATGGCTGAATAGTATTCCATTGTGTAAATATACCACTTCTTCTTTATCCAGTCATCCGTTGATGGACATTTAGGCTGTTTCCATGTCTTGGCTATTGTAGTTAGTGCTGCTATGAACATTGGGGTGCAGATGTCATCCTGAAGTAGGGTTCCTTCTGGATATAAGCCCAGGAGCAGGATTCCTGGGTCATATGGTAAGTCTGTTCCTAGTCTTTTGAGGAATCTCCACACTTTTCCATAGTGGCTGCACCAAACTGCATTCCCACCAGCAGTGTAGGAGGGTTCCCCTTTCTCCACAGCCTCTCCAGCATTTGTCATTTGTGGATTTTTGAATGACGGCCATTCTGACTGGTGTGAGGTGATACCTCATTGTAGTTTTGATTTGCATTTCTCTGATAATTAGTGATATTGAGCATTTTTTCATGTGCCTATTGATCATTTGTATGTCTTCCTTGGAGAATTGCTTGTTTAGGTCTTTTGCCCATTTTTGGATTGGGTTGTTTGGTTGTTTCTTATTAAGTCGTATGAGCTGCTTATATATTCTGGAGATCAAGCCTTTGTCGGTTTCATTTGCAAAAATTTTCTCCCATTCTGTAGGTTGTCATTAGCTTTTAAATCAGCTCCTGGGAGCCCTGGTCGCTGGCTCAGGGTAGAACCCACCAGCAATGAGATCTCACGAGTCTCCTCCACATTTGAGTCATGCTCATCCAACAGGCAAAAACAGTACTCACTGAACCCCACAGGAAGGAAATTTTACTGCAATGTGAGTTTCAGTGCACTCCAACTATAAATTCAGTCATGCAAGGACCAGGATATTAAGCTATCGAAAAGTAATCCATGAGCTAACTGCTGATTCCGTGTCCAGGGGACCGGATATACCCTGAAAAATGTGTCTCAGAAGGTTTGTTAGCATTATATAACTACTTGGGTTGTGTGGTTTTTATATTTTTTTGTCTATTTACTAAAACCATTGGTCCTCTAGTTAATTGCTCACCACACAGAGAGGCTTTCCAAGCTTCAAAAATAATAGAATTGCTAGGCAGTTAGATAGAAATGAGCACTGAGCAGGGGGAGAGGAAGAGGACAGGAACCACCCAGGAAATAACAGTACCTCTGCACTCAGGTTAAGGCAGTCCAGAAACTTTTACTCTCTTTAAATGAGGATCGGCCAAAGCAGCCAGCTAACATCAACACGCTGCAGCTGCGCATGAGGAAGGCCCTGGTGTAACTTGACCCAATGCTCATTATAATGTAAGTAAGTTACAGTTTGAGCCCCCACCTCCCGCAGGCTGCTCTGCGTGGAGAACCTGCCCAGAGGGGATGGGCGTGCCACAGCACAGGGAACCTGAGCTGTCAGGCAGCCTGAGCACTCACAGAACCTGAGCCATTAATCAATCAATCACAAAAAACCGCCCCTAAGCCAGGATATGACACGGAAACACAAAGGAGCGACGCCATTTTTTCTCTCTTGGATGGGCCGGCTCCCAGTTCTTGGGAACGTACCATCTTTTACTGCCTTTTTACTTCACTCATAAAAATCTTGCTTATATCACGCTTTCTGTCTCTCATTAAAAATTCTTTTTTTTTTTTTTCGGGTAACTAAGAACCGAGGTAATTCTTATTTCCCTTTCCCCAGTAACAGAATTACGTTGTTTCATCAAAGTTTGGGATGAGAATTGCATTAGGTTATACACTGATTATAAAAAAGACATTTTTAAAACCATGCTCAGTAGGTGTGAGCCACTAGAAAACTGATATAAAATTATATGAAGGCTTTTCCCAGAGTTACTGAAATCAGTTAAATGTTATATATAACCTAAAAAATAGGGTACAAAGCCCTCTCACTGAATTGATGGTGGCACAAAGCAGGGAGACTGAATTCAAGAAAAGCATGATTGGATCATGGACTGGAATTCTAAGCTGATGATTTTTAAGGTTTTGAGAATTCCCAGGTCTAGACCTCAAGAACCCAGATCTACTCTCAAGCCACCAGGAGACACAGTCTTCAAATCCCCTGGCCTGTGATTCTTGTCTGTGACTGCTCCAGTCTTCTGAGCGCACCTCTCATCAACCCAGGGAAGCTGGAGAGGGGGCTCAAGGGATGTTTTATGTTTTGCCTATTAGCTTTTTTTTTTTTTGGTTAAGCAGCTCTATTGATGGGTAGTTGACATATAATAAGTTGCACCTGTTAAGTCCAATTTGCTGCATTTTCACATAGATATACCATGTAAAACCATCAGGACAAATGACGAGCATCTCCGTCAGCACCAAGTCTCCACAGTCCCTCTGTGACCCCTCTCTCCCAACTACAGACCCCCACTCACTGGCAGCTCTGGTCTGCTTTCAGTTGTTATAGGTTAGCTTGCATCTTCCGGAGCTTTATGTGAAGGGAAGCGCGAAACATGTGCTCTCTTTGCTCTATCTTCTTAGCTCAGCATAATTATTTTAAGATTCATCTATGCTGTGGCATATATAAACAGTCCATTCTTTTTGCATTACTGTGTAGTATTCCATTATTGGGCATACCACCGTTTAACCATTCATCCAATGATGGACATCTGAACTGTTTCCAATTTGGGGCTATTACAGAAAAGCTGCTACGAATGTTCATGCACAACATGTAAGCTTTCATTTCCCTTGGGTCAATACCTAAGAGTGAATGCCTGGATCACAGGGTGAGTGTATGATTCACTTTCTAACAAAGTGCTAAACTGTCTTCCAAAGTAGACACACTGTTTTACATTCCAACCATTTTATATTCCAGAGCATGAGTTCCAGGTTCTCCACATATTCCCCAAAACAGTATCCTCAGTCTTTCTGATTTATCCATTCTGATAGGTGGTAGCAGTATCTTGTTGTGTTTTTTTCCTTTAAATTAATTAATTAATTTATTTTTGTTGTTGTTACTGTTTTTTAATTGAAGTATGGTCAGTTTACAACATTGTGAGTGGTGGTTTTAATTTGTCTTCCTGATGAATAATGATGCTCAGCTTCTTTTCATGGTCTGATTGTCAGGAATGTATTTTCTTTGCTAACGTGTCCAAAAACTTGCCCAGCTTTTTATTTTTGTTTTCTTAGTAAGTTTTTAAAGTATTTTTAGTATATTTGAAATACACTCCCTGTGTATCCAGATGTGCAATTTGCAAATAGTTCCTCCTCATCTGTGGCTTCTTTCCTTTCTCTTCACAGAGTCTTTTGAAAAAAGAGTTTTAATTTTGACAAAGTCCAGGTTATCAATTAAATATTTGTATAGATCATGCTTCTGGGGTCACATCTAAGAAATCTTTGCATAACTCACGAGCACAAAGATTCTCTCTTTTCTAGAACAGTTTCAGGTTTTACATTTAAGCCTAAGTTTTTTGTCTTTTTTTTTTTTTTGCCTAAGGTCTATTTTGAGGAGCATTTGATTTTATCTCAATATACATAAAATTAAACTTAACCGCGGTAGCATCACCAAAGGAAAGCATGGTGGTTACTTAGGTGGCCAAAGTTAAAATCAGAGGTTGTGTGATAGAGAATGACTTGGGGATTGTTTTAAAATCCTATCTTCTTTCTTTTTTTTTTTTTTTTTTGAGACCGTCAGCTATACAGTCTCTGTATTTATTTCCTACCCAGAGAACTGGAGAAAACCCCACGAGGCTGTGGTACTGGGGGTGCAGAGAATGTCCCGTGTCAGAAGGCCTGGAGAGTAGCTGCGTCCTGTCCCAGGAATTCAGAGCCTGAGCACGTGGAGAACAAGGGAAAAGCTGAGAGATGAACCTGGAGAGGCTGACGGAGATCGGCTTACTGAAGGCTTCCTGAAGCATACCACGCATTCCTAAGTCCATCCTAAGAATGCAACAGAATGAATGCAACGTGTTCTAGTAGACAAGACGTTCAGAGACCAGTTAGGAACTGTGAAAGATCTGGGGCAGATGCATCACATAATGTGTCTGGGTGGAGGATGAGATTTACACCGTGACCAAAGGCAAACAGTCAGGAATGCGAGGGTGTGTTCTCCACACGGTGAAGACAGCGCACTTGGTGGTCAGTGGTTAGTCGGGAGAGGGAGGGAGGTGGGAGGGACTTTACTGGCACTCAGAGTAGCTCCCACTGCATCAGTAACAAAATTAAATACTGAGCCAATGTAAGGCTTTGTGTGGAGCAATGTCAGACAGGTTCTTTAGCTTGATGATAATATGGTCCATGGATTAAAAGAAATGCAGATGACTTCCAAGGACATTTGGAGATAATGGCAGATATTGAATCAAAGCAATGCAGGATTGGGGTCAATTCGTGAAAATGGGACTTGAAATCAGAACAAAAATCTCTTTATCTAGTTTTAAAGCCTCAGAATTTATTTGCAGGCACTCATTAAGCCAACCTCATTTCTCAATTCTGCCTTATTTGTACATGATTGTCTCTTATGAGCCTAAAATAATATTTAGCCCTCAAAATGTTTTGAGATTTTAAATACCCTTTTTATAGCATTTTGTAAATATTTTCCATATTATGCAAATCATTTCTGAATACATTTAGCATTGTTTCAACCCACATAATTTTGATGAAGCTTAGCATCTTAACTGTAAAAACCACACCTACCCACTGACTTATATCCTAGCCTTTTAAGCATTTAATAGATTACTGACAATGAAATAGTCAAATAAAATAAGTGAACATCTTCATGATTATCAGTATTTTTCCACGGAGGCAGAATGAAAACAGATCGATGCACATATATTTTCCCTTCCCTTTATGGAAAATATTCTTAGGAAACTGAGCTCCGTGATACAGAAATTATAGTCTATGTGTTGGAATCTGAGACTTGGTTTTGACGATTTGATTCAAAAATTGTTTTACAGAACCTACTATTGATTTTTTTCCCTCTAAATTTTCTAAATGACCATTATTGTTTGCAAAATCGAAAAGCTACAGCACATCAATGAAACGGATGCTCAGATTTAAGGAAATCATCATCACCATGGGTTTAAAATTCACGAATGATAGCTCACTAACTGTACAGATAAATGCACCTCCTTCAGCACATTGAGTGTGTGTGTGTGTAGTGACTGAAGCTGGACTCCCTAAGATACGATGCACCATACCTTAGAAGCCCAGGAAGTCGTTTAGGAGATTGCTTGATACACAGCCTTGGAACATTCATCTGAGCACTGACTACGTCTTGGCGACATCGGGGTGATAAGAAAACACGGCATCAGCTGCAGGAACTAAGCCTTTACTATCAGATTTCCATCACTTGCAAGTTGGGTAAGACGGACGGAAAGAATTTTTCTTTCCACCTTAAGTGACACTTTAATCATTATCTTTAAAGCTCACGGGGCAGTCTTTGGTGAAATATGTTTAAAAACTTACTCCATTTTTTTTAGTATAACATTTATCTAACTTGACTTTAATATGACCATATTTTTATTTTTATAATTTATGTAAAACAAAGTTTCACAGGCTAGTAACTCCACGCGAATCTTCTAGTTGTGCTGTTAGTGATTCTGAATGCATCTCATCTTTCTTCATGTTGGAAGTGCTTCCAGGACTGATTCTACGGAAGTGCAGCTGATTAAATCCCACCCCATGGGGTCAGAAAGAAACCAAAATCAAAGCAGGGGTCCACCATTCAGGCAGCACTGCTTTCCTGATCCATAAACTTCAACTGTAACTGCACCCTGGAGCCACCTGGGGATGGCAGCTCACGCGCTGATTTAGGTCTTCTGCAGTGTTCTCTCTCTAGCAATGGCCTTCCACTCACAGGTGATTCCAGTACACAGCCGGGATTGAGAACTACTGTCAGACTGAACCCAGGAAGCAAACTCCTCAGCAGACCCAATGATATCCTGTCCGGGTATTCGGATTCCCGAACTCTAGGATGGGCACAGGAACCCGCCTTTCAGCCAGCGGGTCGTCCCGAGACAGGCGGGCTGCAGGAGAGCGCGGGGCGGGACCAGAGAGACGCCGGCCCTTCCCAGAGGCCAGCGCTCCCGTCCTGGTGGCCGTTACTGCAAAAGCCTCAGCTGACTTCTTCAGGACCGTACTGGCGCCCGATGAACTTTAATTCTTCATACCGTTAAATAAATTAAAATCCTAAAGCTGGCACATGTTAGGATGTCAATGTAAACCTTTGTCCCACGATGATTCCAGGTCGTCAAAATCAACCTGCTCTCCCGAGAGAACCGGGAAACGGAACATTCCAGGCCACTATCTCCCCGAGTTAATACAAGTAATCAGTCCGCTGCTTTACTCCGGCATTAACTGGCACCATATCCTATTGGAGGAAAAGAACTGCTCGTTCTGGGTGCTCATGATAAAAAGTAAAGCTGATTATTTAAATGCAAGATGTCTTGGTCTGGGGCCGAGACACAGTAAGAGAAATACTCGGTCTGGAATGGATGGACGCCGACGAGGAGGCGAGACAGAAGTCGCACTCTAGCCACAGGGCCGAATACTGGTAGGAGCTCAACCCGACCGCTCCCCCGGCGACCACGCCGCCCGCCCGCGGAGGAGGCGGGCTCCCCACGCTCGGGGGAGCGCGGCGGGTCCTCGTCCGCCCCTCCCGGCGCCCCCCGCCCCGCCCCGCCCGGCTGAGCTCTGGCCGCGTGGTCCACGCGCGCGGCGCAGGTACCCAGAGCATCCACCGCGCGCCCAGGGCGCCGCACTTGTGTCCCTCGGCGTCTCCGGCGACAGCAGCACCAGGTCCCCGGAGACGCCGCCCGCGACCACGGCCATCTGCCCGACCACCCTGTCGGCCTCAGACCCCCGCCGCCTCGGCCGAGCCCACGGAGGGCTCCCGGGTCCCTCGCCGCGACCCGCCGACGCCCTCCTCCAGGCCCACCCCGTCTGTGCGCAGTCGACCCCGAAAGTCCGAGGCCCGCCTCCACCCCGGCACCACCGCCACCGAAGTCACTCGGAAGACGGCTGCCCAAAGCCGGGGGCTGCCCGTGGGCCCAGGTAGCCCCCCAGCACCCAGAGCGAGCCCGGGGGACGTGACCAGGGTGGTGGGGCAGCAGTGCAGAAAGCCCTCGGTCCCCGCCCGAGACGGCCACTCGAGGCCCACCAGGTGCGCCCGCACCGGCCCGGAGGGTCGGCCGTCCCGCCTGGCGCCCGCATCCACCTGGGCGCGGCCCACCTGCCCTGCCCGAGCCGCGCCGGGGGCCAGGCGCGCTCCCGGGGCTGCGCGCACCGCTGGGCCATCGCCGCCCCCGCTGACCTTGAGCCACGGGCGACCGTGGCCTCCAGGTGGCCCTTTGTAATTTTAACATCGTCATAATCTCTCACTATGACAGAGCCCATGGCCTCGTGGGAGGGAGGTGATTATGAGTTCTGAGTATCAGCGAATAAAAATATGGCAAGAACAGACAGAGCAAACTTACGGGTACGAGGGAAGGGGGGTGGGAAGGGGTAAATCGGGGGTTGGAGACCTGCAGATACTAACTACTGTATATAAAATAAGACAAACAAATTTCCTCTGTGCAGCGCGGGGAACTGTACTCAGTATCTGGTGGTAACCTGTAAGAAGCGGAATATGAAAAGGAATATATGTATGCACGTGGACGACGGAAACATGCTGAACACCCGAAACTGACCCGGCATTGGCAACGGGCTACACTTCAATTTAAAAAATTAAAAAGAACATTAAAAAATAAATCTTGCACTATAGAAAAGCAAATAAAAATATGGTGAGGAGCGTGAACTGAGTGAGGGTGGGCGCACCGTGGAACTCTCCAGAGGTCTAAGGCCCCAGAGGCCCCCACGTGACCTTACTGTGTGCAGCTGGGGTGCTCGCTTCCAGATGAGGCAGAGCACACTGGCAGTGGCTACCAACACTGCGGTACTGCTTCCAGTGTTGCTTGTGTTAGCAAGTCCAAGGGCTCATCTGGAATTAATTATATTTATACACACAAAAATAGTCAATCATGATAACGTAGATTTTAACATTTTTGTTCTAATTACGTCACCATGATTAGAACCTTGTAAGATAAACGGAAGTTATTGTGGTGTAAACAGAAATGTTTATCTTGGGACTTTATGATAAAACTGAGGAGAAACTATTTTTAAATTATTGCTACTGGCATACCTATTCAGACATTTTAATAAATTCTCTAATATTCTGATATTAATATTGCAACCCAATCCTGTGTATTGGTCCCTTTAATTTTTCTACAGTTTCTTTTGTGATATGATTGTTGAAATATTTACTCCTTAGGTAAAATCATTAAAAAATTTAGTCCAAAAGAAGTGTCTCCTTAGTGTCTCATGATAGTTCCTGACATTTATTTTATTACATGTTAAATCTAAATTTCTATCATGTTTCCAGTCATCAAGTATCCTAATATATGTCTGATGTAGGGCTCGATTCTTACTTGATGAGGTAGTTTCCCACTGATGTATGCCTTTAAAGATAAAAATAAGTCATGGGGAACATCCAGCAACTAAAAATCAACCCAAAAAGTTGTCCGAATACTGAATAATATGCTAAGCTAAACAAGAGTTAGAAAGCATGGCTCTGCTTGTTGAAGCAGAAATTAATCCTCCCCTTCATTTATTCCTTAGCCACTGTTGATATCCCAATTCTTTTTTAAAATTTTTTTATTTTTCAGTCTTCTCTTTTTGAGTTTTGTAGAAACCAAATAGGTCATCATAATCAAAGACCTCATTTTCATTAACAGCCTTCAGGAGCTTGACTCTGATTCTCCTCCTCCCGAGTCATCACAGTGCAAATCAGACAGTGACGAGCGAACAGGAGCAAGAGGAAAGAGACAGGAACCGCGCTCGCCCGCTGGAAACCCGCGGTTCCTGGGAGCCGTCCCGCGTTCCCCCTGAACCGTCCCAGTCACAGCTTCCTTCCACACTGGAACTGAAGTCCTAGACGGTTCTCCCTTGAATCAAGGCGTCTTTTTACTCACCTGTTTTAGGCTGTTTCTTCTGATCCATTTAAGAAGTGATTTTCTAGTAAGTTTTTCTGCCCCACCATGTCTCCTTAAAAATCCCTACACTGAATAATTAAATAAATACAGCTACTGGCTGACCAAGAAGGAGAATGAACTCTTCTCTGTTTAAAAATATTAGAGATAATGTGCAACCAGTAAAATTGTATTTTCCCAATACCAAATTTAAAATACTTTTTCATCTCAAAGATGATGGAAAGATAACCAAAATCTCCCTTAGACAGATTTAGGCATAGCTTTTATTTCTCCTTAAATAGAATATAGCTTCTCCTCTTCTATCCTGTAGGGTGGTGCAGCTTAGTCAGGAAGACAAACCAGATGGGATTAACAGAACGCAGAAACAAAAGATGGTGGTCCAGGAGCAGCGGCGTGCCTGTGGAGCAGAGCCCTAGGTCCTCCCGGGAGGGCACACACAGCAGTCTGAAGCAGAGCTTGGAGTTCTTCCGCGGGACTCCCAGTGCGGGGGGTGCAACGTGCTGACCGCAAGCACGCAGACCCCAGACTGGTTAGAACCAGAAGGCTGATGACTGAGATTCCAGAGACACCAATCAGAAGAAAGCCATGCATCTCGCAGCTCCCCCCCGCAAATGTTGCCTTTAAAAAAACACTTCCCTGAAAACCTTTGGGGAGTTTGGGTCCTCTGGGCATGAGTGGCCCACTCTGCTTGCTTGGCCCTGCAGTAAACCTTTCTCTGCTCCAGATCTGAAGCCCCGGTTTCTTTGACCTCACTGTGCGTCGGGCACAGGAGCTTAGGTTCAACAACACTTACGCCCACAACACCGCTCCTCACAACTCCCGTTAAAAGACCGTCTTCACTTGGCTTCCAGGACACCGTGCTCTCCTGGGTTGTCGCTGTTGGCTGGGCTTGGCAGACTTCCCGTCTAATCTAAACACTCAGGTGTGTCAGAGCTCAGCCCTTGCATTTCTGGTCGTTGTCGCTCGGCTCTCACTCTCCTGGGGGTCATGTCTACGCTCGGGGTTTTAAAACACATTCTGTAAACGGGCAGTCCCCAAAACATAGAACAGTTCCCAAAATTACTTGCTGAAAGCATGACTCTAAAATTTTAGTCTCTTTCCTTGACACCTGCTAATTGAGCCCTTGCCAATTTGCAAACAGCTTCACAGATGGCTTATTTTATCCTCGTACCAAAGCTGTAACCTCCAAGATGAACACTTACATCTAGTTCATGTGTAAACAATGTGCTAGGAAGAGTTAAGTGGCTTGAGGGTGAGTGCTGATCTTAGTTCATTAGACAGTCCCAAGTCCGATCATCTAAGTCCATGTTACTGCATAACTTCATGAAAACATAAATACTGAGAGCTTTCTACTTCATGAACTTTGTAGACAATCCTCCTGAACTTTTTGTCCCCTGGATGGTGATAAAAACAGAGACTTCTACAAATACTCAGTTTTTTCTTTCTTTTCTGAGTATTTAAAATGGATTCACTAAGGATTATTGAGTGCTACCCTGAGTTAATGCTGGAGAGAGAATCTAAAATGTGTCCAACTTATTCTTGGGAATTTTGCTGTGTCTCTTAGACAAACTGAAGGCATACATCTAATGTTATTTTTTATTCATGATCATGCTCAAAATAACCAGTTATAACTTAAGTCTTTAGATTTGCAAGATCCTTTGGTTTTAAACCATTTGAACATGATCATTTGAATGCTTTTCCTAGAGAAAGGATGACCTATTAACTTTTCATAGAAATGCACAGAAGCAGGCAATGAAAAAGGAACATAGCCAAGAAGACCTAGTCAGGTCGGGATGAAGAAAGGATTGGGGTGAATCCAGTGTGACTTGGGAGCAGGTGTTACATATATACAGATCCAACGTCTCTGGAACAGCAATGCAGTGGTCCCTGGTTCCCTCACCATTTATATTCCCATTCTTTTCATATTTCTTACATGTTTCTAGTCTCTCATGACTCAAGTCTTTCCCGGTTCTGAATACTTCTTTGACTCTGATTATAGGATATTTTCCAGAAATTATATGGTAAACACAGATACTAATAGGAGGTTCCCACTATTTTTAGGCAAAAGCTTGTGGCTCCCTTTTTTTGGACACAAATCTTTGACCTTCCTTTAATTGCACTGATTGTCTTTATCCCTGCCTGCCTCCTTGGTATCCATTGTCTTGTCGGCCAGTGCCCTGCAGCTGTCCCATTTATATAATTCAGCCAATGTTCGGAGAGACAGCATTGTGAACACAATTGTTTCCAGCCCAAAATAGAAGCAAGTTGCACTGCATCTTTCTGGGTAATTTCCTCTGTGGCTTCCATTCAGATACCCTCACAAATGTTCTTGTCTCAGAAAAGACGCTCTTCTTCCCTCTCTCACCCCGTCGCACTAACACGTATGTGACCTCTGCACTTAGCAAAAACTTTCACTTCAATGCACTGATTTGAGTGCCGCATTCTATCCATCTGTATGTTACGGCCGCCACCTTTTAATGCTACCTCTAAAAGCAGACTGAAGAATTTGAACACTAGCGGGCAGCAAATTATACAGGAACTGCGTATTCCCGCAGGTCAGACAGCGTATCTCGTTCACTCTCGTAACTCAAAGTCCTAGCAGAGTGCTTGGAGGTTGTCTGAGTAAATACCTGTGAGTTTTAAAATCCTGCCACCCTTATGAGCAGAAAGCACACCGCAGTCCCAGGCCTCTTTTTTCTTAATTTTCCTTTGTCTGCCCACCTCTCAGATGTCACCAGCAAGTTCTCACTACATCACCTAGCCCCGTAGCATCTAGCAATGAGCTATCCTCAGTAATAGCCAAGTTCGCGCCGTATACGTGGACTAGAATATACAAAGTGAAAACACGTCATTTGCCTTGTAGGTTTGTTGAGGGACATGTGACGTGCCGATTAGTTCAATGACAGAGACTAGTACCTGGCAGTTAGTAACGTCACCTGGTGGCAGCAGGACTCCCGTACATGCATTTAATCCTCCAGACAATTACGGTGGGTAAAGAACTTGCCAAAGGTCCCAGAGCTATCAAATAATGCAGTGGAGTTCCTTCCTCACGTGTATCGCCGTTCAGAACCTTCCCTCCTCCCTGCGAACTGTGATTCCGCAAAGCACGCTGCCTCTCCAGTGCCCTCGGAGAGCTTCATCCACGTGGCTGACGTGCGGCGGGACCCCAGGCTGGGCAGGGCACCTTGATCCAACAAGTTGCATTTAGAAAATACGTGCAGGACACCAGATTTCTCCAGGGGTTTGTAAAGACTCAGGACCGGTCTCTCTCCACGTGAGGGTGAGAACACCGAGACAAGCACAAACAGGGCTCTGGCACAAGACTGATGGTGGAAGCTTTGATGAAGGGCGTCTGCAGTGCCTTGAGGACCCTAAGGAGGGAAGAGCACGTGGCGTAGAGAATGCAGCTTGATGGGGGGCGGGGGTGGAGACCCTGCCCTGTCCTTGCCAGGAGGGTCCAGTGTCTCCTTAGATGGGCGGGGATCCAGCAGAGGTGACGGGAAGGAGCGAGAGACAGACACTCCAGACAGAAGGGAGAGGAGGAGGAAGGGGCAGAAATGAGAAGTTTCCGAAGCTCTAAAGGAAGAGATTGGCTGAGAGACTGGGGAGAGTTTGTTCTCATACTGACAGCGAGAGAACTGGTGCTGTTCTGTGCTTCTCGTGAGCCCACTGCCCACACCTCCCAGGTGTTAACTGAGGCTGAACCCCAGGGAGCAGGGGTCACAGAGCAGGTTTAAGGGGGAGCCTGCCACTCTCTCAGGGATTTTCAAAAGTGAACTTGTAACTGTACAGAGCAGAGAGCAGCTTTCAAGCCTGACTCTCGGCGCCATCTCGGTCTCATTGCTGCTGGATAAGTTAAAGGACGCGGCGTGAAAATCCTGTTCTCAAAGAACTGGGATTCTCCGCTGTGAATTCAGTTTTACCTCTGTTGCAACACCACGCTCACAAGGGAACTTGATAAACATTATTCTAATTTGAGAATCTTTAACACCTACTCCTGTAAGAGACCTGGGAGCCTTGACTGATTCAGGCGGGGCTCGAGCTGGCTGCGGCGCCCCGGGCTGGTGGAGGCTCGCAGGCTCCCTGGCCCAGAGCCCCCTGTAGCGGGGGCCTCGGCAGCCGGCGCCACGAGGTGCGGGCCTGAGGGCTGCTGTGTGCGGAGCACTTCCCCAGCCGCAGAGGGGTCCGGGCAGGAGTCGGCCAGATGCCCCCCCCGCAGGGACTCGCCAGGGGGCGTCGCAGGGGGCGTGCTGCCGTGCCTCAGAAGGACCAGCCCGTCTTCTCCACGACACACGCGTCAGGTCCCAGGGCTTCGGCCGGCACCTTCTCGCTCCCCTTTGGGAGCCCAGAGCGATGAGCGCAGCCCTTCAAGGGTTCTAGTCAAATGCGTTACCTGACGAGAAAACAAAGCACCCGCGCACTCATTTCCTGAGGAGAAAGCGGCTTCACGCTAACCCGGACTCCTCCTCGGAGGACCGCGGCTTTTCCCTTTAACTCTTAATTCGTTGTAAGCTGCAGAGCGCTAATGAGTCCATTTTCTTCGTCTGAAAATATTTTCCTTCCTAGAAGCACAGTGTACGCGGGGAGGGTGTCGCTCAGGGGCAGAGCGCGTGCTGAGCACGCACGAGGGCCTGGGCTCAATCCCCGGGGCCCCGTGAAATAAGCAAATAATGAGCAAACCCGGTCGCCTACCCCTCCCACTAAAAAGTAAATAAAAGTGCGATGTTCGATGCTCCACGGTATTCGGGCTTCAGGTGGAAATGGCACAAACACACAGCCGCACACTGGCCAGCAGCAAGCAGGACCAGCCGTCCCGGGGACGGTCCCCACCCCCAGTCCGGTGTGCAGACGGGACTGCGGTTCCCCAGTCTGTGCTGCTGAGCCAGCGCTAATGCCACGCTGCAGACGTGCTTCCCAGGCTCAGTAAAGAAAGTAAAAAGGAAATCACAAATTTTGTTCTGAATCCTCGACAGGGCCTTGGTTCACAGTTGCGGCTCACCCAAAAAGGCTGAGCAGCCCCGACATGACCCCCGAGAGACAGCGTGAGATGCAGAGGAAGGTGGGCGAGCTTCCCTGTGCAAGTTCTCACCAGGCATCCTGACCACGGTGGGGACGACTTTTCAGGTTTTTGATGTTAAGAATCTGATTAAACTGATCCAGAATGAAGAGTCTTAAAGGATTCACACACGGCAAAAAAACCGTAAGATGACTTGAGAAATAAAACTCCCATTCACTGCAGCTCATTAACCATCTGTTTCCAACTATGCTACGTGTGTAAATACACCTTTGCAGGGTGTCAGGTAACCACCCATTGCTAGGCGACCTTGGATGTTCCTAATGCCTTATTACACATAGCCAGGTTGGGACAGTTACACTAAAGTTCTGCATTAAAACCTGTTTATAAAAACTTCTCTCAATGTTCATAGCAACACTATTTACAATACCCGAGACGTAGAAACAACCTGAATGTCCATCGACAGATGACTGGATAAAGAAGTTCAGGTATATTTACACGATGGAATACTACTCAGCCATAAAAAGGGTAACCTAATGCCATTTGCAGCAACACTGATGGGCCTGGAGATCATTATTTAAATGAAGTAAGTTAGACAGAGAAAGACAAATACCGTATGATATCACTCATATGTGGAATTTAAACAAATGAGACAAATGAACTTATTTATAGAACAGAATCAGACTCACAGACATAGAGAACAGACTTATGGTTACTGGACCCAGGAAGGAGGCGGGAAGGGATAAATTGAGAATTTGAAATTTTCAGATACTATTATATATAAAATAGATAAACAACAAGCTTCTACCGTACAGCACAGGGAACTATATTCAATATCTTGTAGTAACCTATAATGAAAAAGAATATGAAAATGAAATATATGTATGTATATGTATGACTGAATCACCATGCTGTACACCAGAAACTGACACAACAGCGTAAACTGGCCGTACTTCAACAAGAAAGATAATAATAAAACTTCTTAGTATCTCTTGACCTAATTTCCTCATCTGTTAGTTGCAAATAACCATGGTGTATATTCCTAGTGTAGATGTTGAGTGGATTAAAAGATAGAATTCACACAAATATCTTGTTTATAAGACTGTGTGGAGCATTAATCAGTGTGTTTATTTGGAGACTGGTTCCTTGAGTCTCATCCTGTTACATCACTTATAATCTTACTCAATAAAGATTTACCAAGTTACCACCTCAATGAACATTTGCTAAGTGGATTAGGCTGCAGGTTCTGTCGGAGGCCATGTGAAGGGGTGGTGGGAGTGAGTGGATTCCAGGTGGCTCTCCCTGCAGGGGCAGCACACTCTGGTCCCACTAGTGACAAGTGACAAGGACCCACGTGTCCGCTAGGAGGAGGCGCAGAGCACTGTGACAGCACGGAGAAACAAATTCCTAAAAACGCGCTCCCGCCATCTTCTTTGACTTGTATGTCAGCGCTTCTGAAATCCCAGCACACACAGTCATGAAACATCTCCTAAACTGTGTTCTCTCTCTGTGGAAAACACCACGCGTGGAACATTCTCAGGGCAGCGCATCCAGAGGCCCGTGTGTTCATTTGTTCCTTCTGGGTGACATTAATTTGCATCACGATGTGAACGTTCACTGTCTGCACAGTTACCATTTCTGCATCAGGAACCATCTTGCTGTGGACCTGCAAACCCTGGGCTAAATATCCTTTACGACCTGCGTCAGTCGTCTGTTGCCGTGATAGGTGGCAAATGGGTTCGAGCGAGGAAGTCCCTCCCGTGCAGCCATCTGCAAGCCTCTGCCTAAATCACGCTTGTTCGAGCTCCACCCACCGACACAAGCCTACCACAGCGCCGAGCCAGTGGGAAGGCGCCGCAAACACGCGTGCGGGAGGCGGGGGGGGGGGTAGGAAGGGCCACCGAGCCGACACCCTCCTACACGTAGCGCTAAATTACGTCCTGCCTCAGGTGGGCGCTGAGCGGCATCTTGGCACAATGTCTTAGGACGGCGGACCCGTGTATTCATACTCTTCAGCTGCTGCTCCTATTACAGCACAACGTAAAGTATGCCGTACGGGGGGGGCCACGCGGTGTCATCCCACCTCTTCCTGGCTTGTGGAATCACTGCGTTGTTCATTAGGCTTTTAGCGCATTTGAGGTGAAATTTCTGGTGTGGTCTTGACTACAATGGTGGAGCAGACACAAAGAGCTCGTTTCAAAGCTGAGGGTTGCTCTCAGAAATGTCCAGTGAACCGCTGTCTGCATGGGGTCCTGCACAAATGTGACAGACTGTGGTGCGTCAGCTTCTGTGAAACACGGTTGTCTTCCGTTCTGCGACCCCCCTTTTAGCCGTGACGTCTGATGTCTCATGGTAAATTATAGGAAGACTAAGTTCATATAATAACAACTTTACAGCGATAGTATCCTTGTGTGAAGCACTGCATATAGGACATGTAGCTCATTTCCTCAAAGTGTTCTCAAAATTGTTCACTTGGGAACAAAATTTAAGCAGCTTACAGGCGTGTCCTTTCCTCCAATAGAACCTTTTGTCATCGCTTCACTGTTCAGGGAAGAAATCGACCCAGAGAACTGGCACCGAGGGTGACAATAGCACAAAGCTCTGCTCCGAGGGAGATTTGATGAGCACTGACCCGATGCCCTTGGGCATTCCCTCCCCGCATTTTTCTCCAAATAAATTCGGCTGGTGCATCAAAGTCAAAAAGTTTGCCTCCAGCCATTGCTTCTTTACCTAAGGGTTTATCCCCTCAAGGGCACAGTCCTCCTGGCCAGGAGTGGCAGCAATTAAAGCTGACAATGCGGGTGCAGAGGTGTCTTGGGCCCTGTCATTGGGGTTCATTCCCTTTCCTCTATATGTATTTTTTAACTGAATTATAGTCAGTTACAGTGTGTCAATTTCCTGGTGTACTTCCTGCACTTAAACTGGCTTTTGGAGCAAGATAGGGGTGTGTAATTAAGGGACATAAACAACCAAGTGTAAAACAAGTGTGCAAAAATTGTACATTGTACAGCACAGGGAAATTTAGCCATTATTTTGCAATAACTTTAAATGGAGCATAATCTATAAAAATACTGAATCACCTTGTTGTACACCTGAAACTAATACAATATTGTAAATCAATTACATTGCCCCCCCAAAAAATAAATCTAAAAATTAATTGGCTCTTCTCTAATATATAAAACCAAATAGAGTATCTCTAACCTGTGCCCCTGAAGATCATAAGCTCACACACAAAATAATCACAGTGCTAAAGAGAGAGAATGCCGGCGCCGACCAGAATAGGACGCGTTTTGCTGTGGTAATCGAAACCACAAAACCAGATGAGATCGGGTGTGCTCAGGGCGGTATCCCATAGTAGTAAGCTGTCATGGAAAAGAACATGAAAACGAATATATGTATGGATACATATGACTGAAGCGTTATGCTGGACACCAGACATTGGCACAACACTGCATACCGACTATACTTCAATAAAAAAGAACGCAAAAAAAGCCCCTACAAAACCAATAATTACATGCAAAACTATGCAAAAACCATGTCAAAAATACCAGTCATACAAAACCGGTAACCGCGGTTGGCCACTCCCGCTACACGACACGTGTGTGTTTGGGGGGGGGGTCTGCCCCTCCCACTCACAGACCTAGGCTGACCACGCGTGGCATCTTGGTCCCACTGAAGAGAAAGAGAGGGCTGGAGGGGAGTCCTGTCGGTCACCCTGAATCAGACGCACGCGTCCTCCACTCATCTCACTGTCCAGCCCTCAGCACACGGCTCTGCCTGGCTTCAGGGGTGCAGGGGAAATGTGAGCTTCTGACACCTGGAAATAGATGGGAGCCAAGTGTGGGAGGACACTGCTAACACTGACCACAAACCCACGCAAGTCCAGAGCTTTGGACCTCACAGACCAAACTTTTAAGATGAGTCAGCCAAACATACACAAGGATAAAGTATCTGAGTACTTTGAAACAAGATAAATCATTTAAAAAAAGCTACGTGAAAGCCTCAGGTCTGAGAAACTTCATGACTGAAATAAAGAATGCAGCAAAGGAGATGAGCGGTAGGAGGAGACGGCTGGAGAGATAAGTAATTAACGTGTTAGAAGACCATTTTAAGGAGCGCTCCTAGAAAGTGGCACGGAAACTATATAGAGAGACCAAAACAAATGAGGCCTTGCTGAGGACTGGCCTTGTTATGAGGACAACAAAGACATTGCCACCTCTAAGAAATCAGTAAGTTCGCTTAGGAGTTGTAAGTTATAAGCTATTACTCTAAGAACTAAAATGTCACGTGCAGCTCTTAAACCAGCAGCACGTGCGTCGATTTATCTGCGAGAGAGCAGAAGTGGAGGCGCGATGAGGTCAACATTAGTCACTGAGAACGTGAATGGCAGAACTAAGTCTTAGTGTAACGACAGACACAGTCACTGTCGGCAAGTGAGACTCACCAGGTGAAACACAGAGATCTTCAGATTCGTTTAAAAACCATGAGTGGACCAGGACAGAAAGGAGCAAAAAGACATAGACGTTGAATCAAGAGTGAAGCTGGAAGACTGGTGACAGGTGCTGATAAAATGATGTAAAGGTGGACTTTGCCTTGCCGCAGAGCAGGAGATTTATACCTTATGTCAGTGCACCCCGAACTTCTCACACGCGGAGATGGGGCTCAGCTGTCAGGCTGACCAGACGCCATCGGACGCCACACTGTGCGCTGCTCGCTAAGGATGCCTCCCCGGTGCTTCCGCAGAGGCTCACGAACAGCGTGGCGCGGGTGAGAGAGAGAAATTATCTACCGTGACCTGAACTCCACGGACCCTCCCTCACCAGCGCTGAGCTGGCCACCGTCAGCACCGATTCCCAGGCTGCGGAGACCAGAGGCAGAGGCTGACACCCTGACGCGCGTGTCGGATGGAGGGCAGGGAACAGCTTTCCTTCACGAAGCGATGAACGTGTTTCGTCCCTTCGAGATCTGCTCGTTCCGGACGTGGAAGGGCTGGCCTTGCCGACAGTGAACCGGCACCTGTCCCCAGAGCTGCGTGTCTTGTTCACCCCCACAGCGCCTCACACAATTCTGACTAAGGAGCTGGTTTTATGAAGAGAGAAACGAGACAGCTGGCTGATACCTCTGGGATTCCCTGGCCTTGCCCTGCCCCTGTCAGCAGGGAGCCGCTGAGATGACGGCAGTTTTCCCAAAGAGGTGGTGCTGGCCCACAACACACAGCGTATGCTCTCAGCAAGCAGCCTACTGTTTCCTCTGAGCGACAGCAGGTTGCATGTTAAGAGCACACGCTAAACTCACGGGCTAGAGCGTGTGCCGAGCTCACGGGTCCAGACGCTGAAAGTTAGATGCAGGAGTGACACGTCTCCCTATTATGTCTTGACCAGCTCATAAAATCTTCGCTTTTTATCCTACAAACTTGAGCTCAGTTTCAAGAAATAAAAATGCTTCCCCTGGGGATATACAGTAGTTGCACTGAACTGGAGGTGGAGACACCCCTTGGCCCTCCGACTGCTCCGGCCGCTGGACCACTAGGAGGAGAAGATGATGGCAGTGTTGGCGAGACTGTCAGCTCTGATGCCAAGGGGAAGGTGGGCGCCACTGAGCAGCGGGCGCCGAGCAAAGGCTGAGGGTGTCCTCGAAGACTCCTCCCGATAGCCCCACGTCCAGTGGACGCCAGCTGCAGCCCAGGAGCAGGACCACGGCGGGCCAAGGCCCTTCGAGAATAAAAAGCTGGGTTACTCCACAAAGTGAAGATCTTTCACCGGCTGAGACACAGGCAGAAGCCCAGGGGACGTGGACGGGGCCGTGGAGGGGTGAAGTCAGACCCCAGTTGCCTTCTTCTCACCAGTGACAGAAACTAGAACTACCGTAACTACTCACAGCTCTTCCCTTGCTGTGATACAAAAAGCGCTCTGCACTAGAAATTGACACCATACTGTGAACTGACTACACTTCAATAAGAATGTGCGTGCAAAAAATGCGCACAAGTACTTTCAGTCGCTTACACACTTCTGAGCACCTGCCGTGACTGGCAGTGTTCCTGGCTCAGAGCAGAGTGGAAGCTCCCCGCTCCACACTCAGCTCCAGGGAGGCTGACGAGCTGTAACTGACCAGGCAAATGGGCACAAACTGTCAGGTCGTGACGCGCGCCGGCAAGGAACTGCGTGTGCTGCTTTGTGTCCCTGCTTAACTGTTCCTTATGTTGTTTCATTAATTAGGAAGCACTGAGGCTTCCAAGGAGTTGCTTTTTGATTTGATACACACTCACACACACACACACACACACACACAACTTTAAAGACTTGTCTTAAGACGGAAATTATCTCAGTCATTCGGTGCCTCACCGCAAGCTCTTCAAGAAGCCGGTCTCAGTCAAACAGACGGGAGGAGAGCTGTCAGCCTTCAGTAACAAGGAAACTGATTCCATAATACATGTTGTGTTCTTACACATCCGTCTTCTCTGAAGATCCACTAAGATTTAATCCAAAAATTCGTTCTCAAAGGAAGGCAGGCGGACTTGAGAGCACAGAGGAGAAGCAGGTGAGTTTGGGGAAATCCGTCCCCTCGGAGGTGCAGTTTGCAGGTCCGGCCTGGGAAACGCCCCTCTGGCCGCTGGCACCGAAGCGCGCGCTCAGGGCCGGGCCTTGCGCCCCCACGCACCTCACCGGACTCCCCGCTGGGGTGTCTTCCCTCCCTCGGCCCCGTGTGGTCTCCGTTCACTGCACTCTTTGCAGTTGTAGCCTCCGTCTCTTCCTCTCCGTCAGAAGTAACCGCAGGAGGGGCTCCGGCACCCCAGAAACGGGGCGAGGGAAGGCAGGTCCACCGCTGCGTCCGCCCACTGAGCTCTTTTCAGACACGAAGCTGCGAGGACGCAGAGGCCGAGCAGAGCTCCAGCGCACACGTCCTCAAACCCCTTCTTTATGGGAGGTGTGATTCTGCTGAGCAGTTTCATGGGGGTTTTGGCCAACACGGGTAGCCTGGGGCACTTTGCTGTTCGTTCTAATTAATTTTTAAAGTCAGTGTTTTGCTTTGCACTCAGGCGTGAACAGTTGAAGAATGATCTCTGAATCCGACAGTGCGCAGAGAAATGCAGGTCAGTCCTTTCGATAATGTTTTTTCTTTCACTTCCTTTCCTGTTTTTTTTTGGGGGGGGGCGGTCACATTTCAACATACTTTTTCTAAAGAAGAAAGCAACAACGAGAAGTGATCGTCACTGCCAAGTACCTGTAGAAAAGCACATGAGCTTCTCAGGACAGGCTTCCAGTGTTCTGACCAAGGACTGAGTTTTGAAGCCTCCCTCGGAACCGGAGGCACAGCCGCTCACCGCCCGTGGGCGAGGACGGGTGGCAGAGCGCCGGGGGGTACGAGGACCCAGCGGAGCCCGGGCCCCAGAGCGCTGGCTCGCTCCCGGGCCTCCTCCCGCCGCCCGCAGTCTCACTGACACGTCCACGCTCAAGTGTCTTTGCTTCAGGTTTACTCTGTTCCACCCTATCACTTCATCAAAAGAAGAACTCAATACAGTATTTACAGAAAACTACATGACTAAGTTACAGTTCATTAAAATGTGAAGGACTTTTGGTGAGATTTGCAATAATCAGATTTAAGGACATGTTATTTAAAGAGCTGTTTCATGGAGCGTCCCGCCAGAGAAGTGAAGTATTTGGAGGCATGAGAACACGTCTACACACCTTAAGTCAGGAATGTTGACAGTGGATTCCTTCACCTGTAAGTAAATTCCATCCACTTTGGAAGCTTGAAAGGATCTTATACTCACTGGACACTCACCAGATACCACACAACATAAGCACATTATTTCTTTGAATTTTTCAACTGAGGGAGCAGGTAAGAATCATAATCTATGTGCTCAGGTGTGTGCAAGAAATAGGAGTTACTTCCTTTGTAAAAGTTCAGCCTATTTCAGATTTTCAGCCTTCGTCTCTCCTTGATGGGTCTGTCCTGCTGAGAAACTCAGTCTCAGCCACTCAACCCCATTCCTCAGTGTCTGGTTTTCACTGAGGTCCCGAGCTGTTATGCAAAGCTGTGCACGGGCGTCGGAGGGGACCCCGATGTGGCCTGAGGATGCCCGGTCCCAGCGTGCCTTGAATTTCCCCAACACCCTGAGGCCCTCTGCTTCCCGGACGCCCCTGGGAACGAGGAGCCCTCGGCGGGACTGGCAGCACCTGTCCTGGGTGGCTGTCTCCCTCAGTGCCCTGCTCAGGCCTCCTTGCTTAGGGGTTGCCCAGTCACCACTGCCTGGGATCAACAGGGGAAGAAGACGCTGCAGGGCCTCGGGGACATCGCCAACCTGCCTGTCTTCCCCCTCCCTCCTTTCAGGGGAGCTCACCCTCCTGCCTCTGGCTTCACATTATCACTCTTGCTCTTAACCTGCATCCAAAATAACCAGCAAAAACGTCCTGGATGGCATTAGACCTTTAGGAAATACAGGGAAAGCCACTGACCTCAAGGTGATTCTTCTTTATAACTTGGCCATTAAGTTTGCAGACACACCTTACTGTATATAAAATAGATAAACAGCAATATCCTACTGTAGTGCACAGGGAACTATATTCAGTATCTTACAGTAACTACAGTGAAGAGAATATGAAAATGTACGTATGTACATGTATGCCTGAAACCCTGTGCTGTGCACCGGAGACGGACACAACACTGTAAACTGACTGTACTTCAGTAACAAAAGAAAATAAGAAAAAAGAACAATAGACCCATTCAGACTCATTTTCTTGTGTGACCACAGAACCTCCATTATCAGGAGGCAGGCTTTCTCTTCAGTCTTAAGGAAGCCGTCTGCTACCTTCAGCTTTTCTCTGGTGTCCCCATTTCGGAGCAGCGGGTTGGATGAGGATAAATCAAGTGCGGCCCTAAGCTGGTGCAGATCTGGGACTTAATAAAGCCAGACGTCACCCCTGGAGTGTCTGTACAAAGTACGGGTTGCTACCGTTTCTCTGAGTCTGCCACCATTACATCAGTTTCCGGCAGTCGCCCAGGCTCTGCCGATACCCAAAATAAGCATTTTGACTGAAGATACACACGTCTCAACCCAAATGTGCAGATCAGCACGATCAGGACTTTGGCAAACTCCTGAACTGACCTGCTCTCTTACAAAACCACGATAACTGAACATCCATACGCATCACTGTATATAAAATAGGTAAACAACACAGACCTGCTGTACAGCACAGAGAACTACATTCAGTGTCTTGTAATGAGCCATAATGGAAAAGAAACGGAACAAAAATGTATGTTTCTGGGCAGCTGAATCCTTTGTCGTGCACCAGAAATCAACACAGCGTTGGAAACTGACTATACTTCTGCTAAAAGAAAAATGGAAGAGAAAACTTGGCTAAATCGCCGAGACACAGGTTATGAAAACTCACTGCCTGCTTGAAGCAGATGAGAGCACGTCAAGAGGAACGGTCACCGTCGTGACTCAGACTTGCCCAGGGGAACACGGTTCCTGCAGGGCCTCGCGAACGTTCTTACAGGAGCGAGAGTGCGTTCGAGCAGCAGGCAGTGCTGAGGACTGTGCTAGAGAGGCAGCCTCCGCAGCCTCCCACACGTCCTGCTTTCTAACTGGAGTTCTGCACTGAACGCGTTCTCCCAGGTCTTAAAGTTCCACCTTTACCCGTGTAGAAATTGTCTGGTGCAGTTCCAGCCCCGCCCCCCTTCTCTCTGTATACGTAATAAAAATTTTGTCTGAACTGCAAGACTAAAACGAGCATTCCCATTGAGGAGCTAGAGGAATAAATATTCATTCTTTTATCAAGTGTTATTTGGGGCATCAGATATGATAAATCCAGAATAACAGAAGGCCTTGACTTAGATGTCTTGGCATTCCACACATTTACTTCATCCCTTTTTGACCCCACGCTTTCCGCTGAGTGAAGGATGTGGACCAGAAGACATGGCGCTGACCTGATTCATACGTGTGTTGGGCCAGGTTACGCAGTGGGACGAGTTGGAGTCTGTTGAGATTTTCAGTCCAAAAGTGAAATTTCTCACAATATTTAATCAGGGTGTCAAGGATTAAACAGCGGGAATGGCCTGTAACCACAGCCAGTGGTTCTCAGCAGGGGGCGATTTTACCTCCGGGGACAATTAGCGTCGTTTAGGGCCGTTTTTAGTTGTCACAACTGGGGAGACGGTGCTAAGGCCTCTGGTGGGTAGCGGGGCGGGGAGCCAGTAAGCGCCCCACCGTGCGTGGGGCAGCTCCTCACAGCAGAGACGCTTCTGTTCTAATCCGTCAACGGCGCTGGGGTGGAGAAGCCTTTCTTAGGCTGTGCTGTGGAAACGTCTTTCACTGCGACAGTTGCTAAACCTCACACTGGGTCTCCACTTTCTTCTAGGACAACCTTATTCACTTGTAAATCAAATATTTACTGACTGTCTAATACGGCTCTTGTGTTTTCAAAAGTAAAATAGATGTTTGAATAGATGCCAGTTTGCATAACACCAGCTCTAAGTGACTGAGAGAACCTTTTAAAGATACAGCTCTGAGCACATTTTAATGAAAAAAAAAACCTATTTAGTTTGTAACCTGAATATTTTATTAGTTATGAACACTTAATCCTGATACATCTTAAAAATGAGACCCGTACATCAGAATGTCCTAGAATCATGTCTGAGCACTGCTGGGTTAAAGTACAAACTTCTCAAATCCTTTTGAGTCAAATCTGTTAAATGCTGTTTTCCAAATTAATTATTGGGCACCATGTTATGGCTGGGTGAAGTTTTTATCTTTTAGAATTCACTCTTTTCATACCTTGTTTCTTGCAAAATAATTTTTTGGCTTCCTTCTCCATACGTGACCCTACCTTGGCCATTAAACACCAATTCTCTAATTTTCTTAAAGGCCACCTTCAAGGACGAAATATGGAATTTGTCAACAGGTATATTGTAAAAGTGTGCTGTGTTTAACCCAGATGTGGTCAGCCACGGGCTGTCTCCCACAGGTGGGGCAGGAACTGGGTGGGCAATCTTGCAACTTCTCTTGTTCCTCTAAATTTTTCTTTGCATTTCAATTTACGTTGAAGTAATGTGGGAATAGCTTTTTTTTTTTTTTAATAACACAGTGATTGGTTGACTTCACTGGCAAATAAAAGAAAGTGAGGAAAGACAAAAGGTCACAGAAGTAGAAATGATGTGCGTAATCTAATCTAGCTAATTGTGAACCGTCTCTTAAGTCTAACTCGAGTGGACATCTTAGCGTACATTATATTTTGCTTGAACTACTTCGTGTGTGTATGTTATATATATATATATAAATTATTTCTGAATTTAGATTTATCCATTTAAATTAGGCCACATTAAACGCTCACCTGTGCTGAGATGCAGTCCCTCCAGAAGTGTCACTGGCTGAGGGACAGTTACTGCCATGTGCAATTCACCAGAGATGCATAGAGATTTGCTTGATGTGTAGAAGTGTTTAAATGTACAAATGATAACTGTGCCCACACTTACAGTTATATTTCGCATGCTGACTAAGAAGATAGACGGAAGCAAGTGCCTGACAGCTTCAGTGGCAAACTTTTTAATGAGAATATGAGGGAAATGCTACCAGGCATATGGAACTCTACGAAACAATAATTACCAGTATCAGAGGGTTTTTACTATGTGATAAAGCAGCTGGTTACATGTGCATAATAGACATGACTGTAATTACAAATCTGGCGCTTGGCTTCTTTAGAAAAAGGTCAGGTTTTGGCGGTTTCTTTTTGTTTGGTTTTAATTTTAACATAAGCGGGCATTTACAGATCCACCTCCATCACCTTGTGTTTGTGTTTTCAGGCCCTCCGGGGGTGTCTCACGCTGGTGTATCTTCTTGGCACCCTCAGTTCTCTGCAGTCAGGAGGTGTCCATAATTATAAATAAATGCTTTTCTCACTATAAATAGAATACACCGTTCTACTTGGGGCTCAGTCTGTTTCTCCCCTCCTGCACAGAAAATGTCTTGCTTTCTGTTTTCTTTCTAATGCCAGCCAATGCTGCACTTCTTATAACACGTTTGTTTTAAACAAAATATTTAAAGAAACAAGACACGGCCTCAGTAAAATGACATCCCTGCTTGTGGTTTACGTTCACCATTCAAATACGTGACTGACCAGCTCATGTTGTTCAATGAGATCATCATCATAAATTTTGTGTGTGTGTGTGTGTGTGTGTGTGTATATATATATGTGTGTGTGTGTATATATACACACACACACAATTTGTTTTTTGACTAACTACAAAAATGGAAAAAAAGGTGATGTTTAATTTAATCATTCAAGCTTTATTGAGATATAGCCTACATCTAACAGCTTAATTTTAAGTACACAGATTGAAACCCAAAGTTGTAATTACTTACGTAGCAAATCGTGTGTGTGTGTGTGTGTGTGTGTGTGTGTGTGTGTGTTTACAGGCGTATGGAATACGGGGGATGGTGGGTAATCAGTGAGGGAGTGGAGCTGGCATGTGTTCTTCACATCAAGAGGAAAAGACGAAATTGTCTGTCTCAACTGAAAAGACAGAGGCCAAAAAAGTAAATTGGAGCCTGTGGGGCTGAGAATTTACTTAGAAAAAATTGTTTCTAATACCTTGTCATCAAAACTGATTTGGAACAATTAAAGCAGAAAGCAAGTATTGTGTAATCTTCTTGTCTGTTGGAATTCAAAACCCAGGAAATTTGAGATAATTTAATAAACATAAAACGGAACGATAAAAGGAACCCAATTATGAAAATGAACACTCTCAACCACCGGCAAGTAATACTGAGATAATTGAATAATTCTAGAGAGAGTGGATGCCAAACTTTAAATAGCAAATCATTTAATGGCACTGCAGAACGATTGGGAAAGGAAAGGAAATTGAGAAGAGAGTTATTTGAATGTTCACAATATTACAAAGTTAACTTCTGGGAAGGAGAGTCCATGGGAATGTAAAAATGCAGACATCCTGCTTCAGCGAATCGGGCAGCCGAGCCCAGTGGGTGACCGGGGGCGGGCCTGTCCCGGTCCTCAGGGCCCCGCTTCTCTCCAGCTACTGCACTGATTTCCGTTTTGCTCTGCTTTGCTTCCTTGAGCGCCCAGACCTGATTTTTCGTTTTCTTCCCTTCACCAGACTTACGTCAAACAACTTATCTTGCGTTCCCTATGATTTTTGCCCACTTTTGGACTTCTTTTTCTCATCTCCATTTTACCTGTCAAATTCCATATCCTCATGGAACCCCCTGCCTCATATTTCCAATTACTTTCACGTGTGTTCCAGCTCTTCCTTCGATGTGGCCATATTAATGAGGACCGATTTTGTACAGGGCACGGGCAATTCATTTTACATTTGTTTTCCTAAGTTTAAGTATCAAAATATTTGCTTACATCCCCCAGAAATTCTCTTCCTTGTTGCCTTTTTTGGTGGAAAAAAATTAAGTTTCTCATATGCACATTTGATGATTAAATTCCATTTTAAATAAAGCCTTTTGAGGATTTTTTACTATAGCACCAGGGATTTATTCACAACCCAAGAAAAATAGATCTTTGATATCAAGAGGGTTTAGCAAGTTCACTGGGACACGCTGCCCGGATCCAGCAAGAACTGCAGTCACCACGTGCTCTGTGTGCGTCCCCGTGCCCGCCGTCCTGCTCCCAGGTCACAGCAGATCTGACTGCTTTTAACTCATTGCTCTGACCGCTTGGGTAGCACATGAACAATCGTGTCCTATTTATCATCTGAATCTTTGTGCCTCATCATTAAAGCACCATATTTGGCTATTAAAAAAAAAGCTAAGAATGCCCAATTCGCCATAGACTTTTTATGAAATAGTCTACTAAAATAATCTCAAGGTGAAGTGACTCCACCGTCTGATGGACAGCTGACACTCACTACGCAATCGGCAGCTCTAACCATAAGCATCAAGCACAGCCGCTCAGCCCTTCTCCACCGGCCTCGGCAGTACCCGCCTCTCCACGTGGACACGCTCGATCAGAGACCTGAAGCGCAGCTTTCGGGGATTATTCTTGCTCGTTCTGAACTTGTGCTCAAGGACAAGTTATGTTACTGAGCGTTTTCTCCTTCCTATCTCGCTTTACTCCACGATTACCTTGTTCCTCATAAAGCACAAACATCCTCATCCCATCCAAAATCAAAACGTACTTCCACCAGGTGCCCGAGCGCCCCCTGGGTTCTCTAACAGCCCTTTTCCCTGGATCATGGGACTGGCTTTCGCTTTGTTCTGAAGAAGGCGTCTTATCTTTCCCCCGCCCAGTATATCAGCTCTCGTCAAGAGACGGTGTTTCCTCAACTCTCGTTTCATCTTCGATTTTACATTCACCATTACTTCTTCCGAGCAACTTTGTTCTACTCCTTACAGCATCCTTTGGTAATTTTCACCTGTCATCCAAGGATGTAACAGTTTGTGTGGGTGTGTGTGTGTTCACACGCGCACGTGATTCGGTCTTCAATTAAATGTGTCAAAGTAATTCCTCTAAGTGTTTTCGTGATTCCTTTACCTCGAACAAGCCACCGTTTTATCGACGTCATTTTATTTAATGTCAGTGCAGTCATTTCTGTTTCCACTGACTGGCTTTTCCTGACGATGGATGAGCCACACTTGCACGTTTGTGTGTCTGGTGTTTCTGACTCAGTAACAGGCGTTGTGAATGTCGTTTCCGTCTTGCTGAGCGCCAGAGCTCGCTGTTTCCCTTCAGGGTACTTTCCTTCCTCTGGACAGCAGCTAAGTTATGTGTGGATTACTTCTGTGCTTTTGAGGCTTGCTGTTAAGCTGTTTTATGGTGAGTCTAGAATAATCGTAACTCTAAGGCTTCGTTATTCCTCTTACTTCTTGTTTGTTTTTTGTCTGTTTAACTTTTATTATTTATAGTTTTTTGGGGGGGAGGTAATTAGGTTATTTATTTTTTTAAATGGATGTCCTGGGGATTGAACCCAGGACCCTGTGCATGCTAAGCACGAGCTCTGCCAGGGAGCTGTACCTTCTCCCAGTCCTGTTTCTAAGCCACGGCCATACTGGGTCTCATGTCTTCAGCACATTTTCTTTACTACGGGTGGAGGGAGTGTAAATGATTCTTGGCCTCCTGTGTGTTTACGTATAGACTCAGAGAGCGTGTACAGTTTACGTATGCCTGAATAAAATCGTTTATTTTCTGTGAAACTAGAAGGTGACGAGTGGCATTGTCACTGGGGAGAAGAGTTCACACAAGCCTTTAGAAAGCACACTGAACACAATTACTGGGGTCCTTGGTGGCTGTTCTCCTAAGATGGAACAGGCGTAAATGGTGGAAAGCTACTGAAAGCCAACTTTCCAGGTCTGGATGAAAGGACTAGAATTGAGAATGAGAAAACGACAAGTAATTTAACCTACATTCTTAAACATTCTCCATCCTTCGTCCCAAGATACAGCGTGTGCAAATGGAGGCATTTCATTACAGATACGAGTTTAATGAAGATATACTAAGGCTCTGACACAGAGTTTATTTGCAAGAAAATAACATGAGAACCACGTAGGGAAAAAGCCTTGTAAATGTCCCTGCAGCTAAAGAAGTGTCATTTCCCCAAATCAGACTTTAAAGAAATAATGGCCCTTCTTAGAGGAAACGGTTCTCTAATAATTCACACATTCTAACCGATCTGTGTGTGCGCATTAAACACATTCCTGTGAATGACTATCTTCAGTCACTTAATTCCTGTACCCGACCTGATGCACTGAAGTTTATACACATCTCTGCTGTGCTTTGGGGAATAAATTCTAAACCTGAAAAGCTTGGTTTCCATAATCTTTAACATTCTGGCTCATCCCATATGTTTTTCCAGTTCCACGTTCCACTTACTCTATTAAACTCCCTTTGTGATCTCCCACTGGCCAGTGTGTCAGCCTTCCCGTGCTTCGACCCGACTCTTGCTTCGGGACTAACTGGAGTTCCCTTCACCGCTCTGCCCCCCCCCCCCCCAGGTGGCGGTCCTCTCGCTCCACCTCCCTGACACAGTTCTCGTGCCAGTAATCACGTGCCTCCCTACACCTCCGGCTCCCACCTGAGCTTTGCCTGGTTTCTGGGTCGTAACCTGCTGGACCTGCTGGGTGGCTGCGTGCCCTCTGCCTCCTCTGAACCCACGCAGCACTCCCCTGGCGTGTGGTGTTTCTACGTGCCTCCTTTAGCACGTTCTTGTCCTACAGAGCCTGACCAAACCATCTTCCTTTTGTGTGCGGTAGTGCGGAGTGCTTCCGACATGAGGTTAGCTGAATGACATAATTCAAAAGTATGTTTCTGGGTTACTCCTCTGCTACGCTAACATCCTTTCTGACGGGATGATGGTTGATTAAGCTCAGGGGGCTCCATCCGGGCTTCTGGCTGGTCCCCTGAGCGTGTGGAGACATCAGTTTGGAATACGGCTCTTCATCACCTGATAACTCAAAGTACTGGTGGCCAGTTCAGTGTTCTTCACGTAGAAGCTTCAAACCTGTGCTTTAAAATTAACTTAAATAATTCAGCGTTGCTTATGTATAATAATTTAGTTTAATTTAGGCTACGTGTGTTTTTCTCTGAGTCCTTTTCTTCAAATGACCCAAATGAAGACGTGTATGAGGGTGGACATTAGAGATGAGGGCCCCATGAATACCGAAGTCCCACGACATACAGGATTCCAACTCTGTGAAAGCCAGCTACGGTACTTATATCCATGTGCAGTACCATTTGAATGGAATACATGTGGTGCATGCAGTGTGTAGTTTGGCTGAACAGTCATTCTGACCTCATTTCAATGAACCAAACTAAAAAACAAGCAAACAAATAAACAAACAAACAAAAATCAAAAGGAAACTACAGTTCCCAGATGATCTTTAAATGCAAAATAACCAGTGATTTACAGCCTTGCAGCAATTTAGGTGTTAATTGGAATGAACTAACCATCTGATTCACAGAACTATGCGGAACTTATCTTAAGATAAATTTGACTGCGGCAATGCAATCATCTAAGGTTGGCGATGACATTGACCTAAAGAATGCCAAATACATAAAGCTTATAACCAAACCTTTAAGTATGAGCAATTTTGTTACCTTTAAAGTAAAAAGTTTAAAACTATTTAAATATATTATAATGTTCCATGAACACCCTTGTATGCTTCCTAACAGTGACATTTCTGCATAAAAGACATATGGCATTTTCCTTTTATTTGCTATTGACACATTTTCTCCAAATATGTTTCACCAATTTATGTTTATATTTAAGAGTATGTGTTTAACAACATCCCCTCCAGAGCTGCCTTTTATCAAGCTTGGAAAATGTTTGCCATTCTTACATGTAAACAGTCAGGCTTCCCCCTCTCTGTCCAGACACACCTGCTCATCTGAGCATGCACATCTCCCCCAACACACCTAACTTTCATTTTGTCAGCACTGTCCCTTCCCCAGTGCCATTCTTGCTACTTTAGTTGAAATCACACAACATTTCCGGACAAGCTTTTGGGGAATTGACCTTTTAACTAAGAATAGGTCATTTTTTTCTATTTATCAGTTCACCTCATTTGTTATTCAGTAGGGTTTTGACATTTTCGCATTGCTGGTAAGTACGTCCTCCGCACCAGGAGCAGACGCAGATGGTGTCTCTGGTGATGACAACATCAGGCATGTCAACAGCAGTCGAGATCTCGGGAATTTTATTTCCCATCTGACTTTCTAGACCATCAGGCCCTTGAAGAGTATTTGCTCCAAGACATTCAGGTAAATCAGTTCTATTATGATCTAAGGTTCAGGTCCAGATCCTCACCTGGTCCTCGGTGCAGCTGAGCTAGACACAGCGTTGCCTAAACATTTAGAATACATTTTAGCCCTTTGACTTAGCACTTAAAACTGTGTGCACTGAGCTAGTAACTCCTTTTCCCTGCACTCTGAACCCTGCACTCATGACCTTGCACATACAGAAGGCCCTCCCGAAATAGTTACATCTGCTGAATGAGCTGCCCAGGAAAAGAAAGCAAGCTGAATCCCCGACAGAAAATGTCAAAAGAAGAGAAGTTTCGCCTAGACCCTTACACTTGCTACTCCTTCATTCACCTGACCAACAGCCCTCAGCGTTACTGTGCTGGCGTACTTGGATGCTTATCATAAGCAGGTGTTTTTCCAAGGGTTGGGCAGAGGCTGGCGTGCAGAGCTGGCGGCGTCTGCAGTCAGCGCAGCTGTGAGACCTGTTTGGAAAACGGGAATTTGTTCTGATACAGCCGACCTGTTGTGGAACCGTCGACACATGATGCGTGCTTCACATTTGCTCATCTCTGCTTCTGTCTGTGAGCAGCACTAGGTGGACGCATAAGGCGGCGCCCGGCTGAGCGTGGTGACTCGGGAGGGCACACACGCACCCAGAACGCACCCCGGACAACTACCAGCTACCTCCGTTCCCACGCGTGTTAGGAGTCACCCCTCCCCATCCAGTGTCTGTGTGCTGCTGGGGTTCTGAGCGCTGCACCCAGCCCCACTTTCCCAAGCCCTGTGGTTGGCATCACTCAGTTTTACCCAGTGCAGCCGCGGTTAGGAGTGCAAACCTCCCCTCACAGAAAAATGACTGTTTATTCTCCTCCTGGGCGAACCCTCCACCCTCAACTCTGGTCTAGTAAACCAGGCGGCTTGCTGCCCTCCTGAGCATAGGGCGTTGCACAAATTCGATGTTTGCTACAACTTCATTGCAAAACTTAGACACAATGTGTTCTTCTCACTTTCTAAGCCTTTTTAAAATCAAGACCCTCCGCGGGAAATGCAGTTAAGTTTTTCTCTGTGCCTAATCAAGTATTATCCAGCTTTTAAGATGTACAGACATAGTAAACAATCTTATGATTACCAGGGGAAAGTGGATGTGGGAAGGGATAAATTTGGGAGTTTGAGATTTGCAAATGTTAACCACTATCTATAAAAATAGATTAAAAAAACAAACTTCTGGATAGCACAAGGAGCTATATTCAACATCTTGTAGTAACCTATAACGAAAAAATATGAAAATGACTGAGACATTATGCAGGGCACCGGAAATTGACACACTGTAACTGACTATGCTTCAATTAAAAAAAAAAAGACCCATTCAAATTCCAAATACTGAATTGAGCCTTTTCTGACAATTCTAATTAGAAATGATAACGCCTTCCCCTGTGTTTAGAGCAAACACTGTTTATGCCATTACTTTAAAATGAGGGCTATCAGAGTCGTTTCCTTTCATTGTAGCGGGCACCTTGTTTCCTGGGTGTATCACAGGTTCCTGAGAGCAGCTCATGTGGCTCGCATGCCTTATGTCTCCCACCAGGCCAAGCACAAAGCACTGACCATGATGAGCACTGAAAAAATATTTGTAGCTGTGGCCAAAGTGGTTGATCTGCCTGAAAATCGTAAAAGTGAAATTAAGTATATGGGGAAGTCAGGGAACCTCCTTGTGATAGAAAAATAAACTTCACTTCTGTTATATCTTAGTTGTGCAGGGGAGGAAATACTTGGACACAGAATAAAAAAATACCAAGACAATTTGCTGGCCACACTCCTTGCAAGCAGCTCGTTCAGTAACTCAAAAATGTTGTAAATGCTGCAAACGGGACCTCCCAGCGACTCCTCTTCTTTTTTCCAGGCCACAGTCATGAGGCTGCCCTGGCCTGCCCTCCAGCCCTCACAGTTCTCTTCCTTCCTTGCCAAACTTCCTCCACAAATGCAGAGCTCAGAAATGTTCCTTGAGTAAGGAATTTTTTTAGTCAGGAATTTGTAAGTATTTTTTAGTAAGGAATTTTTTACTATTTTTTTAATAACAAATTTTTTAGCTAGAAATTTTTTCATTGGTAGTGAGCTTGGCAACATAAAACAAAACTCAAAAAAAAATACTTTTGCATTAAAAACTTCTATTTAAATTGGGTCAATAAGGCAGAATGTATTGTACTTTAAGAGGTTTTTGGAGTCTCAGAATAACACCGCAGCCACAGAGGTCAAAGTACACTGTAGCTTTGACATGACATATTGCTAGCATCAAAAGCAGCACGTGCCTAGCTTTTAAAAAAATGCTTTTTGTACTTAAATAGAGATTGAAGTGACAACGTTTTGCATCGAAACAGTATATATCTCATTCGTTTTTAAGTTAAAAAATAAAGTAAAACTATGCAAAAAAGAGACACTCGTTACTCTGCAACCAAAGGAAAGACTGTAAGAGACTAATTGCTCCGTGCTATCTGTGTTTGTTAGCTTCCATATCCGTCTTTATTTATGTTAATGAATTCATTGCCGCTATGAAATATATAATTCATTAACATCCGTGGTGAAAAAACTTCCCTGTATTTCTATTTGTAATGCAAATTCTAACCCCGTTTTAATTGCTGATAAAACTTCAAGTAAAACAAAAGATGTTCCAAGACGCTCTTTTATTTCAAGTCACTGATAGCATGAATTCTCAGGGGGGGATTAGTCATTTAATGACAAGTGATAAAGAAACGTCCAATCACCTCGCAGTCACCGCCCAGGGTCTGTCACTGCCTCAAGCAAAGCCTTTAAAAAATGAACAATTATTCACTGGAGAAGATTTTCAGAGGCTGAGCATTTGAGAAACAACATTTGGATGTGAGATGCATGGATGACCATTTACACGGTAATCATTCGTGAACTAGTTAAACATGAATTTCGAGTGCTCTGACTTGAAAGCTCTCATTCAGTTTGGAGCTGTTGTTGGGATGTATAAGGTTAAAAGTTCTTTGAAATTTAGGCAATTATCATAAAGCTCTTCAAAGATCCCAGGGTTAGGCTCTAGTGAGTTTTATATTCATTTGACAATTTGGTCAAATAATTCTAAAGTCAGCAAAAAATACTTTTAATTCCCTAGATGTTACCAGATTGATGGCAGCCTTGCCAGTCCTGGTGCTTCAACTACAGACCGTGCAGACGTAAATCATGGAAGATGTAAGTGGGAAATCTAAGCACAGCTGTATATTCAAGGTCAAATATTGTACTGGTGTACTTCACATTCTCAAGAGAAGGATTTCTAACATTGGGTAAGAAGTGATTTGCAGAAAACCATGTGATGTCCAAGGAAGCCTCCGAATAAAAAGTGAAGCCTTCAGTTCAGTGATGACTCCTCTTAGCAAATGAATAAATCTCTCCCACTACTTCTCTTCTGTAAAATCAGTATTTTCTAGATGATTAATATTTTTTAAATTGAAGTATAGTCAGTTACAATGTGTCAGTTTCTAGTGTACAGCATAATGTTTCAGTAATCCATAAATATATATGTATTCATTTTCATATTTTTTCATTGTAAGTTACTACAAGATACTGAATATAGTTCCCTGTGCTATACAGTATAAACTTGTTGTATATCTATTTTATATATAGTAGTTAGTATCTGCAAGTCTCGAACTCCCAGTTTATCCCTTCCTACCCTCTTCCCCCACCAGTAACCATAAGTTTGTTTTCTATGTCTGTGAGTCTGTTTCTGTTTTTTAAATAAGTTCATTTGTGTTATTTCTTTAGATTCCACATATAAGTGATATCATATGGTATTTTTATTTCTCTTTCTGGCTTACTACACTTAGAATGACAATCTCCAGATTCATCCATGTTGTTGCAAATGGCATTATTTTATTCTTTTCTATGGCTGAGTAGTATTCCATTGTATAAATATATCATGGATTTTTTATCCAGTCATCTGTTGATGGACATTTAGGTTGTTTCCATGTCTTGGCTATTGTAAATAGTGCTGCTGTGAACATTGGGGTAAATTAAGGTTCCCTCTGGATATAAGCCCCCGAGTGGGATTGCTGGATCATATGATAAGTCTATTCCTAGTCTTCTGAGGAATCTCCATACTGTTTTCCACAGGGGCTGCACCAAACTGCATTCCCACCAGCAGTGTAGGAGGGTTCCCTTTTCCCCACAGCCTCTCCAGCATTTGTCATTTGTGGACTTTTGATGATGGCCATTCTGACTGGTGTGAGGTGATACCTCATTGTGGTTTTGATTTGCATTTCTCTAGATAGTGAATATTTAAAGATGGGGATATGTGTCTGAAAAAGCATAAATGAGTGATTCAGTGATCTGTACCATGTTCACAGATTTTGCAGCAAAATCCTCATCAGTAAACTTCTCTGAATCTGACAAAGGCAACTAATAATTTACACAAAGATCATGGTCAGTGCCCTGTTACCGTATTGCTGCCCCAAGGCGGCACATCAGGGCTCCCAGGTTTGTCTCCTTTTCCTTTCTGATATTCAGTAGAAACAATAATATGTAGAAGGTGAATAATGCATCCCAGGCCCCTCTAAGGGGAAAGAAAAATTAAATTTAATGTTAGAAAAAAGATTTTTCAGTGACATGTTGGCCCCATTGCACAGTTACGATTTACTCCGGGCTCCTACTTTTAAAGCAGATTTGCAAGCAGTTTTCAAACATCATTATTTGTGCAAAGATTGAAATGAGCCTTGGCGTTTGCTCTCTTTAACCCCACTGGCCACTCATCTCTCTCCCTTTTGCATCTATTTATATTTCTACCTTGAAGGATTTATTTGAAAACCGTAAGAGACTATAAAATTTTAAAACTTTTGCTGAAGTCTTAACATATTGACATTATACAAAGCTGGGGAGTCCTATATGTGTGATGTAGAAATTCAAGAAATATTTACTAAACTGGAAGTAAGGAACTTTGGTTCAAGACTGTAGGAGACACGCAGAGGAATAGCAGAAAACAATACGTTTAATCAGCTCAAAACTTCCTCAGTCTTGATTTTGATGAGACAAAGCAGACAAGCAAACACGGGCCATGTGATCCTCGGACATGTGCCTTAACGTCTGTGTGAAATGAAAACATCGATGACGTCACGTCCACTGTTGAAAGTCTGTTACTCATCTCTTCCTTATTCCTAACATGAAGACTCGATTTGAAAAATGCTTGAGGATTTTTAAAAATATGAGATAATATTTGTGTTCTATTAAAAATAGGAATTTTTGTCTAAAGATAAAACTAGGTTAAAGATTATACAAAAATTGTAAGAAATAAATGGAAAAAGAATCATTAAAGAGATAGGTATACTTAATTGCTTGTTCAAATAGAAAATGTGCTCAAACACCAACTGCCCAGCACGTCCACTGTTCCTTCACAATCCCTAAGCACTGAGAACCCGCAGTAGATTGCACTGACGAGTCATTCTAAGCCCTGGTTTTCACATTTCCTCAAACGGACGGCATTCACTGCAGCCAAATGTGTATTTGCTTAAGAAGCTTAATGTGCAGAGAGAAACGAACTCCTTTCCAAATTCTGAGCTTTAATTTATCCACAACAGTAATCAAGAGAAGAAAAATCAACACTTCCTGTATGTTAATCTCAATAAATTGAACTTCGCTGTTTTCTATGCTGATAAATCAGTTAAGAGGCTACTTTCCTTTCTCATCCAAGCTCAAGTCTGAGCTAAGGAAACATATCAAAGTTGCAAAACTTATAAATTTGGGCTTTACGAATTAGGAACGCATAATCCCTAAAACAAGGCTAATACAGCTGTCTATAGACTATCTGAATGGGGGAAATTAACCCCCAGTGTAAACCACAGATTAGGAGAGTGTATCCCATAATAACACACACCGTTTTTAAGGACTTTAGAATAATTTGTATTATTACAGTATAAGCAAGTGCTAACACTCGTTAGATTCATAATTTGATATGTTCATTTTAAACAAAATGTGTATTTTTAATAACCACAGAGGCAGTAAGCTTAATTCAAGTTCTCATTGAGAGAAGCATTCCTCCTCTCCAGGATCCTTACATCATTCTGTTTTTTATCTTGACCTGATTCTTTCTGTGACATGAAAAACAATTACTGGCTTTCTACATTCAATTATGCTAGCATTTTTTACATATTTGGCCCAAAATAAAAAGTTAACGATGGGGGAGGGTAGAGCTCAGCGGTAGAGTGTGTGCTTAGCATGTGCAAGGTCCCGGGTTCAATCCCCAGCACCTCCACTAAATAAATAAATAAATAAAAAATCTAATTACCACCCCCCTAAAAAAAGGTAATGAGATTTCAGGTCAAATTCAAAATTAAGAAACTAAGTTTGAAAATTATACGTCAAAGAGATCAGAGCTGGAATAATGGTGATCAACATATATTTGAATTTTACTGAGTTTTTAACTTGCCAAAAAACCCCAAACTTCCATGATTAATAATTTCGTACTTTGAACACCTCATCTGTACATTTACTAGTGACTATGCATCAGCTCTGGTTCCGCAGCTCGTGCACGGGCGTTGGCTCTAACGACGTCGAGGAGATCAGACGCTGAATGTAACAGTGTTACCTGAAGGCATCGCCTCGTGGTATATTCTGTCGAGGAAACGGTCTCTAAGGCCACCTCCCATAGGTCCACTAACAGCTAAGAACGCTCATTTTCCATTAGGCCAGGAAATGGGGATCTTCTGAGAAGTAAGGTACCTGCTCTCATGAACGGCACTTCGCAGCAGCAAGCGTGGGTTACCGCAGAGGCGTGTCGGGGAAGCAGCCGTCCCCGCAGCCGAGCGTCCAGGCGCCCGCCGCCCGCCGCCCCTTCACCGCGTCCCGGGCGGGCGGGAGCAGGAAAGAGGAGACGTGCCCGCGCCGCAGGTCGCACACAGGGGTAAGCGCGGGAGGAGCGGCCCGGCTCAGCCCTGATCAGGCCGCCTGGAGCGCTTCCTCGGCGGCAGAAGAGACCCCCGGGGACAAAGCCTCGTCAAGTGCGGCGAGCGGAGGGCGCTGCCCGCGCTCCGAAGCCGCCGCGGGAGCGGTTCCGACCCGCCCGGGAAGCAGCTCCCCCAGCCCGCGTCCAGGCCAGAGCGCAGCCTCCTGCGGCGGGAACCGCCGTGGAGCCGCCTAGCGCGCCGCGGGTCCGCGCAGAGCTGCTGTGTGTCTCCGCGCGAATCAGTTAAAACGCCGGACAGCGCCCGCCGGTGCCGGGAGCCGAGCGCGCCTGTCGTGCACCTCCACGCCGACCCGCACCCAGCTGAGGCGCTGTCCGCCCAGAGGGGGCGCTACTGAGCGCTAGGCCCGCTGTCCCCGGGAAAGGGGGAGGGGACGGAAGACAGCGGCCGGAGCCCGTGGCTGGCGATTTCCTTTCAACGCGAGCAGGTCTTGGGCTCGACTCGGAGCCGCTGCTAAGGCCCCTTCTGGGGGCGCCCTTCCGACCACCTGCTCCGGTGCCGAACGCTCGGCCCCTTGACTCAGAGGCCCGCCTGGAGGAGTCACAAGGGCTGCGTCTGTGTGGACCTTAAGCAGTTCACCGAGGAAGGCGGGCACAGGGAGGGGGTCCTGAGGAAAACCTGTCTTCGGTTTCGCAAACCAGGATTCTGGAAAACTTAGAGAAGAAGAGTTAGGGAAGTTTTGTCCTGGTCCTCTGTGGACAGTCGGTCGTCTGCCTTTGGCTCTGGCCTGAACTCGTCTGATAAAGACGGAAGTGGGAGCCACGTCACTCCTGACTTCGCTCCCCTCGCAAGAGCCTCCAACGACCGAGAGCGACAGAACCCGGAGGCGGCGGGCGGCCGGGAGGGGCACCGCGGGAGCTGCGCATTGACCCCGCGGCGCCTCCGCCGGGCCGCGCAGCGCCACGTGGGGCGCGCTCCCCTGAGCCTCCGGTCCCTCCGGGGGAGCAGAGAGCCCGGGGGACCACCAGCTCCCCGCCAGCCCGGGGGGTTGCCCTGTGGGAGCCCCGACGCCGACCTCTCACTCCGGGGCGTGCAGGGGAAGCCGTGGGGCTCCGGCACCGAGACCCTGGCGGGGACGGAGCGGGGAGAGCGGCCTTCAGCAGCCGGCGCACGGAGCTTGGCCTGTGGACCTCAGACCTGCGCGGCCCAGTCGTCTTCGCGGCCAGCAGCTTTGCTCACCTGCAGAAGCAGGTCGGGTGGACTCCGACCAGGGCACTCAGCGGGGTGCGAATCTGTCCGATTCAGACGCTCAGCTGAGGAGTCCGCTGGCCCTGGAGCTTGGTCTGCGCACACCCAGCGAAGTCTGCGTCATAGGGCGCCCGCTGTGGCCCCAGCCCCACCCGACCCGAGGGGCTGGTGAGGACACCTGAAGGCGGCGTGGCCAGCAGAGACAGACTGAGAGAAGGACAGGCAGAACCCACAGTCTGCAGAGCAAAGCCAATGCCTGTTCAGCCAGGGGACCTGGGGTCTGGGTCGGCTTGAAGTAAGAGAGCAAAGAGCTTATGGGTTTCAAAGCTGCTTCTCCTGCTGAACCCGGCCCGAGAACCTAGTCCACAGCGCTGCTCGTTGCGTAGCCTTCAGCTGGTCTGCGCACCTGGGAAAAGCCCTCTCAGCTGCTCTGCGCACAATGGCGCCTGAACAGAGAGCACAGCCTAGGGCTTCCCCGTCTGCACAGCAAAATCAGTGCCTCATCTGAGCAGGTGCATGTTCTTGCCTGATTCGGGTCCCCAAGCAGTGAGCTGTAACAGCCTCTCGGTATCGTCCTGCCGCCCTGCTCGGGCAGGGCGCTAACTCCTAGTCCCACTGAAGGTGACACCCCATCCCAAACACACCCCAGGCCTGGCAGAGGGGCCAGGTAGCTGCGGAGCCTGTCCTGCAGCCCTGCTCGGGTGGGAACCAAGCCAGCCATGCCACCCAACTGTTCTCCGCCAGCAGCACAACCCCCACCCCCAAGCACAGAGCTCCGGCGGCTTCCTTCCCCCCAAATAGGCCGTAATAGCAAGCCCCTCACTGCCCGGGGACAGTGCCCACAGACAAGCCCGGAAACCCAGGCTGAACTGACTGGTGAAGACTGGTCTCTGACAAAGAAAACCTGTAAGGTCTGGGAGAGAAATCTGATTACTCAGGCGGGAAAGTTCCTGAACCTGGGGAAAGAAATGGATATCCAGAGATTCATGAGACCCAAAGGACCCCAAATGGGTTGACCTTGAATAGAGGTACACTGTGACATATTATAACCGTATTTTCAAGAGCCAAAGACAAAGAAAAAAATTTAAAAGCAGCAAGAGGAAATATAGAAGTTACATACAAGGGGGCCCCCATGAGACTATCAGATTTCTCAACAGAAACATTTCAGACCAGGAGCGTATAGGATGGCACATTCAAAATACTGAAAGAAAACACTGTCCACCAAGAGTATTATACCTAGCAAAGCTGTCTTATGGAAACGAAGTAGGATTAAAGACTTTGCTGAAAAAACAAAAGTCCAGGAGTTCATTACCACTAGACTTGCCTCACAGATATGCTAAAGGGAGTTCCTTGAGTGGATGTAAACAGATGTGAATTAACAATATAAAACTATAAAAAGGGAGTGTAAATAGAGTTAAAGTTAGATTCTATAATTCTATAATTTTGTAATGGTGGTGTATAATTCACTTACAACTCTAAAAGTTAAAGAAGTAAATGTATTAATTAATGTAAAAATCATAACTAAACCAATATGTTATTAGTTACAAGATATTAAAAATATGTAAATTGTGACAGTAATAACCTAAAATGGGAGGATGAGAGGAAGTAAAAGTCTAAAGGTTAAGAATTCTGTTGAACTTAAGTTGTTATCAACTTAAAATACTGGGTTATAATTTTAAGATATTTTGGGGAAGCCTCATGGCAACCTCAGGGGAAAGTCTGCAGCAGTCACACAAAAGAACATGGTAAAGAAGTCAAAGCATATGGATGCCAGGAGAATCAAAACACAAAAAAAGACAGAAGGATAAGAAATGAGAAGCAATTAATTACAAAATATCCAGAAAACAACAAAATGGCAATAGTAAGTCCTTATCTGTCAACTATTTTAAATGTAAATGGGCTAAATTGTCCAACCAAAAGACACAGAATGGCTGAATGTATTAAACAAAACCAAAGCATCCAAGGATATGCTGCCTAGAAGAGATTCACTTTAGACTTAAAGATACACACAGACTGAGAATGAAGGGGTGAAAAAAGTCATCTCAGGCAAACAGTAACCAAAAGAAGCAAGCTATACTTCTGTCAGGCAAAATAAGACTGTAAACTGAAACTGGTAAAAAGAAAATGGTAAAGGGGTCCATCCATCAGGAAGATAGAATGGCTAGGTATTTATGCATTCAACATCAGGGCACCCACATATACAAAGCAAACTCTGAAAGAGCTAAAGGGAGAAATAAACAGTAACATAATTACAGTTGGGGACTTCAGCACCTCCCTGACAACAATGGATAGAATATCCAGACAGAGAACCAATGAGGAAACAGCAGATTTGAGCTACTGTAAACCAAACGGACACACACAGAAGAGCAGAATACGCATGCTTCTCGAGGGCACATGGAACATCTTCTATGACTGACCATGTGCTGGGCCTCAACACTTAGCAAAGTCGAGGAGATTGAACTCATACCAAGCGACTTCCCTGACCACAGCAGCACGAAATAAGAAATCCACAGCAGAAGGAAAACGGAAAATTCACGAGTGCACATGGGAGTTAGGCAGCACTCTCCTGAGCAGCCAGCGAGTCAAACCAGAAATCGAAGGGGAACTAAAAAAGGGTCTCGTAACAAATGAAAGTGGAAACACAACGTACCAGAAGGTACGGAATTCAGCAGAAGCATTTCCAAGAGGGAGGTTCACAGCGACAAAGACCTACGTTAAGAAGCAGGGAAGACCCCAATAAACTCTGTGCCTTAAGGAACTAAAGAAAGGAGAACAAACTGAGCCCACAGACAGCAGAAAAAGGAAATGATAAAGATTGAAGGAGAAATGAATGAAACAGAGGACAGGAAAACAATAGAAAAGCTATTTGAAAAATCCTTTTTAGCGTTAATGATGACGATGGTGATGTCTGTGATTTGCACATGTATTAGGATGTGTACAGTATGGCATCTTGTGCTGTGGGCAGTTAATAGCCAAACTGGATATTTAAAATGGTACAAATAACCTAAAACCACTGATAGATGGACTTCCACATTGTGTCATCTACAGAGAAGTTGATTATATTCATTCATTTCACGTATCTTTTATTAGTTGATAAAAAGGAAATGGATGAGGGAAATCGAGGTTTTCACGCATGAACACTTGCTGACAATTTAGGTGAGGGAAGTGAGACTCAGACTTTCATGTATAGTTTCTTCTCTCCTCCCACTTTCCACAAGTTCAGAATTCTAGAATATTTCATTGTCCTTCAATTACATTATTATGAAAGAAAGCAGATTTTAGTAACCATTTATATTCACAAGGCTCATTCAATAGATAAAAATAAGTTTACATTAAGTATAATAAAAGTCTACCCCCAACAGAACAAAACATGAAAAGAATCTAGAGATTCTATAACGTCAATTTTTGTATTTAAGTTTGGAAAATCCTTTTGTATTCATTGTCTGGAACCCTGGTTACTCCTTATTCAACAGGTATGCACTTTTACTCCATATGAAAATTGGCATTTGTTTAGTTTGGGACTGATTTAATCTGAGGCTTTGACACCCTACCCCATGCTATAACCTGAGGAAATAATCCATTTAACATTTTTTTCCCTGATAAAATAGATATTAAAACCCAGGGCAAGAAACACCGTAGCTTTGAAATTTAAGACTGGAAAATTAGGATGTTTGTTTTTCTTCCTAAAGGCAATGGTTTAGAGCATCGATGTGCTGACAGGTGACCCACTGCTGTGGCCACTGATTCTCCATTTTCCTCCCCAGAATTATGCCTTGAGCTGTACTAGGAGTTTTATGACTCTCAGTGTTTGTTTTCAGCTGTATTGTGCTTGGAATATAGAGTTATTAGGATCCAAAGTATGAATCCTCAGTAGTAAATCCTACTTGGGCACCACTGTCTATGGTTGACTTACTAGATATGCATGGTGGCAATTGGAATAATCATTTTCCTACCTAATTCTTTTATTTCAGCTCCAAAAACTTAGTTACAATGCAACTGAGAAGTACAGAAACAAAGCTGCATGAGAATCACACAGCAATAACTATTGTTTCCCTCTTTTTGTGGCTGAGTAGTATTCCATCGTGTGTGTATGTATCAAATCTTCTTTACCCATTCATCATCTGTCGATGGACATTTAGGCTGTTTCCGTGTCTTGGCTGTTGTAAATAGTGCTGCTGTGGACATTGGGGTGCAGGTGTCTTTTTGAATTATATTTCTCTCTAGGTATATGCCCAGGAGTGGGATTGCTGGATCATAGGGTAAGTCTATTTTTCATTTTTAAGGAAACTCCATTCTGTTTTCCATAATGGCTGCACCAATTTACATTCCCACCAACAGCATAGGAGGGTCCCCTTTTCTCCACAGCCTCTCCAGCATCTGTTGTTTGTAGACTTTCTGATGACGGCCATTCTGACTGGTGTGAAGTGATACCTCACTGTAGTTTTGATTTGCATTTCTCTGATAATTAATGATGTGGAACATCCTTTTGTGAGCCTGTTGGCTATCTGGATGTCTTCTTTGGAGAAATGTCTGTTTAGGTCTTAGGTCTTCTGCCCATTTTTTGATTGTATTGTTTTTTGTTTTGGGGGTTTTTTTGATATTGACCTGTATAAGCTGTTTGCATACTTTGGAAATTAATCCCTTGTCAGGTGCATCCTTCGCAAATATTTCCTCCCATTCCGTAGGTTGTCTGTTCATTTTGTGTATGGTTTACTTTGTTGTGCAGAAGCTTTTCAATTTAATCAGGTCTCGCTTGTTTATTTTTGCTTTTATTTCCATTACTCTAGCAAATGATCCAAAAAATGTTGCTGCAGTTTATGTCAAAGAGTGTTCTGCCTGCGTTTTCCTCTGGGAGTTTTACAGCATTTGGTCAGTATTTAGGTCTTTAATCTGTTGTGAGTTTATTTTTGTGTATGGTGTTAGGGAATGTCCTAATTCCATTTTTTACCTGTAGCTGTTCAGTTTTCCCAGCACCACTTATTGAAGAGAATGTCTTTTCTCCATTGTATATTCTTGCCTCCTTTGTCATAGATTTTCTCATAAGTGTGTGGGTTATTGGAATATTAATCAGCCATATTCAAGAATGAAATAATACCATTTTCAGCTACATGGATGGACCTAGAGATTATCATACTAAGTGAAGTAAGTCAGACAGAGGAAGACAAACATCACATGATATCACTTATACATGGAATCTAAAAATTGATGCCAATGAACTTATTTACAAAACAGAAACAGACTCAGAGACATAGAAAACAAACTTGTAGTTACCAAAGGGGAACTGGGAGGGAGGGATAAATTAGGAGTTCGGGATTAATAGATATACACTACTATATATAAAATAGATAAACAACTAGGTCCTACTGTACAGCACAGGGAACTATGTTCAATATCTTGTAACAACCTATAATGAAAAACAATCTGAAAAAGAATATACATTTATATATATAACTGAATCACTGTGCTGAACACCTGAAACGAACACACTATAAATCAACTGTTCTTCAATAAAAAGAAGAAACAAAGCAATAAAAATCATAGTACGTACTTAAAAAGGGTCGTATTGTAAAGCTTTTTTCCTTCTTAATCCTACACAAAATGCATAAAAAGTTTCATAATTTTTATACAGTGAGCAGCACGATGCGTTGTCCCTAAGGCAGGTCAAGAAGCCTCCAGTCCAGCGCCGTCCCTGCCTCTGAGAGGCTGAGACCAGGGCAACACACTATGCCTCTCTTGCCACAAAGTTTCACATGAGACAAATGAGTGGGTCGACAAGGTGTCTTCAAAGGCTGCTGTGATTTCTGGAGTTTAGTGTGTAAATTTTTCTGAGCCCGAGGCTGTGACCTCATTGTCAGGGACACGTATGGCGGAAAAGAAGAAACTGAATAAAATCAAGACTTTCCCTGTAGAACAAAAATGTGCCTCACACTTGGAAAGAGACAAACGGCGGTTACAAGAGTCCGTGCACGTCCTAAGTCTGCTAGAATCTCACCTGAAATTCACCGTGACTGTGACAGTTAATTTGGCCAATGATCCTAGGCCAATACATCCTCCAAAGTCGGAATTTAATCTGCGAAACTTGATAAGATGCTGTAATTTCACAACCTGTACGAAGTGAGGCAGGCTTCTCATTTAGCAGTCTCACTTCGGTGTCCCTTTCAAAACTGATTATGCAAATCTCCACTCTTCAAGTGCTTTTTAAAATAGCTCCTTAATCTAAATAAAATAAAAGTCACAAACAACATCTTTGAGAACTGCGCTATAATATTTGGTCCACTTTGCGCTAAATGCCTTTTAGGTTCTATTCACCAAATAAATAAACGCTTTTTTTTTTCAGTAATGATGCTTGGGCACGATGATGTTTGCGTTATCAAGTTTTTTAGAAGTATTTTGAGAAGTCTAAACGTTGTTCGCTAGTCATCGCCCCGATGCCAGGGCCACTGCTCTGGGTCCCTCAGGCTGTGTGCTCGCCTTGTCTCTTTCCCGGCTGCTTGTCAGTTCCGGGAACTTGTCCTGGGAGACTGACCGTGGTCCTGTAATCTGGCGGCATCTCATCTGCAAATGGCCTGAGTCTTGAAGCTGTGATCCAGCGCTGCTGCAGGACGGAGGTGGAGCATGGAAGGGGAAGGACTCAGCTTAACCCATGACAGTTCCCACCCATGCCGTGCTCAGCCATCTGCGAAAAGCGTTTTTACTGGGTTATGAAGCCGCGTTTACTATCTGCTTCCCCACCACGGAACTGCATAACTCACTTGCCTGCCAGCCATTCAGGGGCTTCATGGTTCTGACACGGAGAAGAGATGTTTGGCCTGTAATTCTGGACCCTGGCATTGGCTGCCGCGGCACAGAGTCAGAGCTGGCAGCCCTGTGTCAGGAAGAGGTGCACGAGGCCACGCTGGAAGACGGCGTCTCATCTGAACCGTGTGTTAGCCTGGCTTCCTTGGGGCTTGATCTGAACTGCCATATGGTCGCCGTGACAGACTGAGTGATCACAGACTATTGATGGATCTTGACGACAGAATCTGCCGTGTCGCTGCCAAGTCAGTGCCGTCCTAATGGCACGTCTTCACATGTCTCCAGGCCAGGCGACTTTGTGTCCTCGTCTATAATTGCACGGCTGCTGAAAAATGTCAAGTGTATGTTCTAGTCTTGCTTCCTCTTACCGCCCCACGCTGACGCATCACCCGAGCCCTAATGCTCGCCGTATCCTAAACACGGCACGTTTCCTCTCTTCCCTTTCTGTCTGTTATGAGAGGGATGAGGTGCAGCTCAGGTTGGCATCCTTGGTCCTGAACTCGATGCCCGGCACACCCTGCGCACCTGTCAGTATGAATCTTGTTGAATTTGCTTCTCTTCTCTGTACCAATTGTTTTCATGTTTTCACTGCAAAATGCACTTCAGTATCAGGTTTCTCCATCCTCTCCCCAGTCTCATGTCTCTTAACCTATGTGCTATCTGCACGGGTGCAGCTTTGGAAATGTTTTATTGCTTTGTAATTCCTTCAGTATTCTGGAGTTCCAAATGTATTGCAAAGCTTTGCACACTGTATAATGGTCATTGCTGTATAGTGCATGTGGCGTAATGGTCATTCTGTGCTTTCTCTGATTGCACGACATTCCGGCGGATCCATGTAACCCACGCCCAACAAGGAATCAAGCCGATGCTGGGGTTTCATATATTCCAACTAGGAGAGTGACTTTTATTTTCTAAGTTCCACTCCCATTTCTTTTCTGATCAATTTTCAATCCATAGGATACTCCCAATCCCCAGGTACTGTTTTCTGAGGCTGTCGGCGTGGGGAGAAGCACGGCTTTCTGAGCAGAGTTGATGTAATGTGCCTAAAGCAGCAAGATTACCTGCAGAGGACACTGCCTTGTGTTCAGCTGTGTAACTAGTTTAGGTTTCCATGCAGAGGCACAGGGCCAGCAAGCAGACTCGGGGGAGACTGCACGGCATGCTTTTCCGTTTGCTGGTTCCTGTCATTCCTTAGAATAGGGCATTTCCGTCTCATCCTTACTACAGTCTCAAAGCAGATCAGCGTTTCGTGGTTTACTCATTTCAAACTGTCAACTTATTGTTAAGTTTGAAAACGTGCTCTGTGTGACTTTCAGAATGAATCAGAATCCTTGATGCGCCAACATTTGTGGGCTTTTGACGTCTCCAGAAACTTGAAAACATGTCTTCTGTAACCCTTAGCAGCCTGTCTTTCATGAGTACAGTGTGATATTGGCAAACACAGCCACTGAACAATCTAACACTTTGTAGTTAACTGAGAGAGGAGGATCAGATTTTGCAAGGAAACACCCAGAAAACACATCACATGTCAGGGGATAAACAAAGGCTGGCTGAAAGCATTCCACTGATTTTTTGTTTTAATTGAAGTACAGTCAGTTACAATGTGTCAATGTCTGGTGCACAGCACAGTGTCCCAGTCATGCATGTACGTACATACATTCAGTTTCATATTCTTTTTCATTAAAGGTTATCATAAGATATTGAATATAGTTCCCTGTGCTATAGAGAAGAAATTGATTTTTATCTGTTTTTATATATAGCAGTTAATATTTGCAAATCTCAAACTCCCAAATTTATCCCTTCCCATCCCCTTTCCACCAGTAACCATAAGACTTTACTCTGTTTGCGGGTCTGTTTCTGTTTTGTAAGAAAATATAGATTTTTTTTCATTCTTTTTAGGATGTGTTTGAGCTTATATGATTATCAGTTTAAAGCAAACAGATATAGTAATGGGGTAATATACTTGAAAAACAGGGTAACCACAAATCAAAAGCATACAATAGAGTTTAAAAAAAAAAACAAAAAGAAACCAAGATAATACAAACGAAAATTATCAAACCACAAAAAGAAAAAGAAAAAGAAAAAGAAAGGAACAAAGAGGAAATACCAAATCAATTGGAAAACTAAGTCCAAAATAGCAATAAACATACATGTATTAATAATTACCATAAATGTCAATGGATTAAATGTTCCATTCCATTGATTTTTAATGGAAAAGTTAGAAGCAAAACCCCTGAGCTGATCTTTCAAAGCAGACTTCTCAGTGACAAAAGGCAAAGGACTGACAGTGGGGGAAATACTGAAGTTCCTTCCTCTGACTGTGGTGGCTCAGAGCTCAAAATCCGCACTGGCTGGATTTTGCAGAGACACATTTATTTGGGGAGATTTGTTTTCCGCACTGTCAACTGTGTTCCCTCCGAGCGCGCACACACACGCTGTCGGATCAGCCCACAGACGGCGGACACGATCTCAGGGTTCTAGCGCTGCGTGCCGCCCAGGAATCCTGCACCCGCCAGTCGGCCGGCACGTTCGTACAAGTCAGATCTTCAGACCAAAAGCCATGTAGTCAAACTACTTTCTAATCCAAGAAATCCACAGCATTTTCAACATCAGTGAAGATTCTTGCTGAGGAACTTTTTCTTTCTCATTTTCTTCCCTCCCCCTGTGCTAACGTGACTGAGAGTCCAGAACTGAGCAGCAAGACGTCCTCAAATTAGCTTTCAAAGTTTTGATGTTTGGTATAATTATTCTGATGAATTGCTTCTTGTCCCTTATTAAAAATAAGGTATGGATCACAAACTGGATATCCAGAAGTCTGATTCTCTCCACTGCAGGTGGGGAAGAGACGGGAAAGTCCTGACCGGCAAGATTTCAAGGAGACCTGTGTGCACTGACCTCCTCTTCCACGGCTGAGTTCTCTGATAATTTTCTTAGGACTCAAAGAACTCATGGCTTCATAGAAAAGGAGGTCTGCTGTGTGCTCTGACATCACAGCTTTAATAAGGCAGCTCAGGAAACTGGCCATTTGTAGAGAGAATGTCCCCCAGCTGCCCAGGCAGGGGAAGCAACCCTCTGGAGTGCCCCTGGCTGTGCGTGGTCTCGTGGGCTTGCTCACTGTAAGGGTGCAGAACTGGCCTTTCCACAGCACAGAGCAGAGGGACGTGGCTGGGGCTCCTTCTGTGTGCTTAAACTCGAAGGGCAAGGAGAGAGGACTCTGGACCGTGTTAGATCACAGAGTCAGAGCAGGGAGAGTCTTAGAGACAATGTTGTGCAATTTTTATTGACTAGAGGATTGAAATCTCTCGGTTCTAGGAGATGTTCCCATGGTCACACCACTAGGGAACGCCGGGACTGGTACTGACCATCCTACCCTCCCAAGCCAGGGTCCATGGCCCCGCCATGTGCTCCCCACCCCCACCCCCGGAGATAGTGTCATGTATTTTAAGGGAAAAGTCTATTCCAACAGTGCTTATCTCCTAGAGTATCCACTTCCTTGGTCCAGGGACCTCCAGAGTCCCCTCCATGATGCTTCTGGTTATTCTAAAGGCAAGAGCTGACTTCGCTTTAGAGTGGGTCCAAGGCTGCCAATTCCCTGACTTGTACCAATGAGACCAAGAGTCTTTGTCCTCCTGGTGGTCTCTGCAATGCCAGAGGAATCAGGGTTCTAATAATAATATTTATAGTAGTGATTATAACAATATTTATATAATGATATTTCTTGTGTTCCATTTTGTATTTATCCAGTGGGTGGGGACTGCTGCGATCTCGAGGCGTCATGTTACAATGGCAGCAGCTGAGCGTCTCTGGCCCGCTCTGACTTTTCTCTTATGGTCTTCAGACTGCCTCCCAGAAAAGAGTAAGGAGAACCCAGTGAAATGCATGACAGATGGAGACGCAGATGCAAAGCCAAGTCACGGAGGAGTCGAGATTCCAGCGGAGATGATTCGGGTTGTGCTCCCGAGGACGGTGATTAAGCCACTCAGCCAAAGTGCTGAGTGCAGACAAAGGCATCAGGTGAACTGCACATCCACAGAGATGGAGGCAAAATCCAGAGTCTGCCAAATGGACAGGCAGAAAAACCAATGAAGAAATCAGAAATTTAGTATGTTAAATGCACAAAATACCTGACTGTGAAATTTAAATTTGCTTCCATGAGAACACATCTGAAGTGTTTTGCATCAATGTTCTCAGAGGGGGTCAATATTCCAATACATTTATTCAGATAAATTGTCTCCAATCATTCTCTGCGACACCAACAGCGGAATGTCTTCCCTATTTATTTGTTCAGTAATTTATAGGGAGAAATGATAGAATTCTGGTATCGGCAGCCCTGTCAAGGCTCTTTCCATCTCAAACTGGAACAAATACTGATTTTTATCATTTAATATTAACTGAACAATTTCTTTTTGCGTGAAGAAGCTTTCCTAAATTTTCTTTTCCATTTTTTTTTAAGAAAGTAATTCCAGGAGCACAACTTACTTGGGGTGTTCAGTTCATGTCCAGGCTCCCTGGTACTGGCGCACAGCGACGTGCACACTTAGGAATAATGTGGAGCCTACCGTTTCTGAGGACCTGTTCTAACCCATGGGCAGAAAGCGGAGCCCTGCAATGTTTCCACCGAGGTACATTTGTGAAGCATCTGATGATTTCAGGCTGGAGGTGGGGCCAGCTCCGGTTTCCTGCCCAGAGCTTGGAATCCAGTGAGAACAGCACGCGCCAGCGCAGTCTCTGAAGGACACCCTCAGCCCAGGCGCCTGTCCCAGCGCCCGCCGGGCGTGGCGGGCACCGGGGGGCTGCTGCGCACTCAGTCAGCGCTTGGCGACAGTGAAACGCTCCCCCAGAAGGAGGGCAAAGAGGGGGTCACGGCAGTCAGGTCAACGCCAGGGTCGGAGACGCCTGGCTGTGGGCCTGCGGGTTAACACGTCCAGTCGGTAGCGCACTTCACACAACTGTCTGAAACAAGCGGTCACTTCATCAGCTCAAAAGAAGACAACAGCCTACCTGCAGCCGTGCGGTGTCCGCTCACGTGCGTGACTGACGGCACACCTGGGTGTTCTGCCCACCCTGCCTGGGAAAAGGATATTTTAAGTGTATTGTGAACAAGAGAAAAAAAATCATGCTCTGTTGGCCGAACTGCTTAGTAAGACAACTTGCTCAAAACCTGATGCCTGGCTTCTTGCATTTGTTGCTATTAAAGTCTGACTGTTTTCATAGGGGCTTCAGTAACTGAATTCTTTTAGAAGCCGTGTTTTAGCAATAGTAGTTGTCATGGAAAACATCTTGCTTCTTCTCCTGTGTCTTTCTCCAGGGGACAGCGGACGTGTCATGGTGCCACCTGCACGCCGCCCCACATCCTGTTTTGCTGAACAGTCTCGAGGGCTTGAAACGGGTGACCATTCCCAGCACACCTCTGCCACCTGTCCTCTGAGAGTGTCCAGCCCAGAGCCCAGGAAACCCTCCCTGCTTCGCTGGGTCGCAGCTGCTTCTCTGGAGGCTCTTCTCTGTCCAGCTGGTGAGGACAGACCTTCCTTTCCCTCCGATTTCCTTGCCTGAAACAACTCTTGATACATTTTTGTATCTTATTTTATAATAAATAAATAGAAGTTTTAACCAAAAGAGTCCATTACGAGTTTCTGCAGGTGCAGAGTGCAGTGTTCTGTTTTGCTCTGGAGGGGCTCAGATGCTTGGGAGTAGGTGGCAAGTCCTTCCCCCTTGCCTGCCCTCACATTCTCTGGAAGTCCTTCCTCTGATCTAGCCAGCTGCCTGTCTACCTCCCATAGCAAACCCTCACGACCTTCTCTCCCCTCGACTCCAGGCCCTAGAAAGCCTGTAATCTGTCACCATGATCTAAGGCTCAGAAGCTCTCCCCACGGCGTGGGCTGGGATGCCGTCAACGGCGGCATGTTCAGCTCTCTCCCGGGGGGCAGACTCCTCTCTAAGTTGTCCTCCTCGCCCCCCAGCAGACACTTGCTGTGGTGTATGGAGAGGAAAGCCTCACAGAAGAGACAGTGGGAGACCAGTTCCTTGAGTCCAGCTGTGCAGGAGCGGGAAAAACGTGGACTCCTTAGTAATCGAAGTGTCTGCTGTGGAGATGTCACTGACTACAGCGGCGTCAGGTGCGAGGCTGCAGGCGCGCCCGTGCAGCGGCCACCCTGCCACCAGACCCAGTTCTGGAAGCTCTTCCTACAGGGCTGGTGCCTGTGTTTCATCGCTGCTTGCTTCAGCGCCTGATGAAGCACAGTGAAGTGCGAAATGCTCAATTACAACTGGGTAAACAAAACCGCTGGGATCAAACATTGTTAAACTGGGCGGCTGGCTGTGTAGCGTCCATTTCTCTTTATCTCAGGACAGGGTGTAGGCACTTTAGGCAGATAATTTTGTGAACAAATTCACAGGTACCGAGACCAAAAGACCTCATAAGTCAACTTCACGCTGAGTTGTTTAAAACCATTTTCATATCAAACATTTCATAACTTCCCTACTTTGCAAATACCTTCTGAAGTCTGAATTTCTGAGAGCTGGATTGTGCATGAGTTTCCTCCTCCTGTAAGCTCTTTGGGGAATTAATCTGTGAAAATATTCTCAAACGTTGATACTGGTAAAAATAGATTCAAGAGACTATCAAGAATATAATTTTAAATGTCTTTCATACACAGCCCTGAACACTGAAACACGTATCACAAGCTGACGCAGACCCTGTCTTGCTGAAATGTCATTTATGAACTCTGTGGTTCCTGCACTGACCAAGGGCTTCGTTAGGAACCCTTTTCCAGGTTCTCTAGCTGACAGCAGGATGGGCTCCCTCATGCTGTATCTGAAATATTTCTGGGGTATTTATTCTTTTTAGATCACAGCAGATACATATTTCCTGATAGTACAGGCTGGTATTTTCTGAGATATCTGTTCTGACATTAGAATTTTATTTTGGGCTAATTTTACGCAAGATTGGGAAACAAATGAACTTTCTCCTTATAAATCTCCTATTCATTCTTCAGGTATTATTCTGTCATCCTTCCATGAGTCATCTTCGTGGGGTTTTGCAAAGTTTAATGGCCAGAAAATGTAAGAACATAAAAACTTGATGCAAACACATGACTATCATTTCTCTGATGTTTCAAAGGAGATTTGTGACCAAGCAGTGATGGCGAGCAGACAGTCCCTTTCCAATATGCTGGCGGGCGTGCCTAACCTCCAAGGCCTGAGACCCATGGCCATGGCTGGAAGAGACACAGTTCAGACTAACGTGATTCATGGATAAAGAGGAGAAACAGAGGGAGGAAGAGAAGAAGAGAGAGACAGGGAGAGAAAGACAGAAGTGGAGGCAGCGACAAGGACAGAAGGGCAGTGGAGAGCGGGCGGGCGAGAGCGGCTGGACCTGGAGCTGCTCGGTGGGAGGAGGTGGCCACACTCACGGCCGCCGGCACCCCGTCCACCACCTAGACCCAGCCGAACACGCTCTTGAGGGGAAGCCTGGAGTCGAGTGAGAAAACCCTACAGATCCTTGCATTTTCTTTGCTGTCAGGAAAGGCCTGCAGATAACTGTTCAGATCCTGAGATGATTAGAGGTTAGTCTCAGGGGCTCCGTGGTTTTAAACATGGGGACCGTTGGGTACACTAAAAAAAATCTGTGATGAAATATCTTAAATATTGGCAATAAAATTTCTCTTTTTTGGGGTAAAATTACCTTAGGTTGAAAAATAAAATCTAGTTTTGAAGTCTTGTGTCATTATTCCCCTGGGACCATTTCTAAGGTTCAGCCAGCAGCCAGTCTATTATATTTCCGTTAACTCATCCATGAACTCGCCACCAAGGGAACTGCTTCTGCAGATGCCGTGGGCAGCGATGTGCCTGTGCACGCATGTTGTGTGTGTGCCTGTGAGCTAAGAGGATTTGGAAAAGAGAAAAAGAACATTTTGTCACTTTCTTCCTATACCATTTGTTTGCACACAGATAAGAAGATACGAAAGACTGAGATCCTTGAAAGACTGAAATTGTCTCCCTGGAAATTATCTTTGCATTTTAAATAGCTGCTTATGCACTGGTGACTTAATTTTTCATCAGCTCAGAAAAATAAAATATGTTGAAATATAAAAGGACTAAAGCTTGTTTAACGAAAGTTAGAAAAATTTACTTATAAACCTAATTTTTAAGAGTTAAATCTGTAATTAAAGAAAAAAGTGAAGTAAGTCTTGAATTGTGGTGTGGCCTGCCTTTCTTTTTTCCTGTGTCTGGAAACAGGACTAGCATTTACTCTTCTACATCTATAAGCAAATCTGCTCTATTTAATAAACCACGACACTTGAATTTTAACAAATCTACGTTGAACACAGAGATACTGATTTTGTCCAACCATAAAGTTAATTTTGCACTGATTCAAGACCTGCCTGGTGTAACAATTTTATGGAAATTTTAAAATTGAAAAATTGTATTGTCCTACTCCATGGGGGTTCTAGCTCAGCAGAAAGGTAATACGATTTCCTGATAGCTAAATGGACCAATTTGGATAATGTGCATCTCTGCACCAGTCAGTGTGGCCAGGGGATTAGAAACTGTAATGACTGCCCAGACCAGGACCCAGGGGCAGGATGAATAAACTGGTATGCCGTGCAATAAAGTGTGAGAAGGAAGGTTTAATCAAAGACAAACATGCGCTGTTATCAGAGCACCATAAATGCACAGAAGACAGCAAATACAGCAGATACTCTAACAAATGCATCAATGAGCGTCTTTTTCCTGCCTTATCCATTTGCCCTTGCTAAAATCAGCCCCCCAAAATTCACATTTCTTTGTTTGCTGTGGTGTGAGGGTGAGGAAAGCTCACCCCGCACCCCCCTCCCCCCACCAAATTCACAGCAACAATCTTCTCTACCTGGTTCTGGAATCCAGCACCAAATGTACAAGCACTCGGGAGAGCTGGCACTTCTGAAGAGCGACCAAAATGAACGGCCGCCCAGACTCTCTTTCGACGTTTCTGTGACATGCTCTGTCTTGAACTCTTCCTCTTCAGGGTGAGGTGATAAATATTTATGTCAACAGGTTTCCATGCATTTCTATCTCCAAAGATGTATCATTTATCAGTCTACTGCTTACAACCCAACTGAAGAGACACACTAAGGAAAAGATCATTGATCATAAAAGTCAAGAACGGGGATGGTTCAAAGCAAGACCCCGGGTCCAATGACTAAGGCCCGTGTTCACTTCAACGTCTCTGAATAGCTTTTGTTGACCAAAGACTAGTGTTCTAACAGCTTTAATACTGAGGAGAGGCACTTTGAAGTAAAGTGACCATTAATCGGCAAAATGCTTTGGGATACACACCTGACTATCCTCAGCAAAAATGCAAACTTTGCTTTTATAAAAGAAAGGTTAAGACTGGTTAAACTAAGTCAATTCTTTTTTAAATTGACCATTAATTCTTTCTCTTTTAATCATTCCATGCCTTTCCATCTGATTCTGCAAGACTTTTCTAGTATTTATGTCCTTTTTGTTACAAAGAACATGTGCCCTCTGCTCTCATGGTCTGGCTCCCAGCTCAGTGATGGCTGAACAGGGTAGAGCTGTCCAGATACATACTGCTCAGGACGAGAGTCCAGAGGAAGTTGACGACATGAAACGAAAAGGGCAGGGCACAGATAAGTGAAGTCAAGAATAAGAGAATGACAGAAACGCTCAGTGAGCCAAGGCTGGTTCTTTATAAGGAATAATAAAGCGGAGGAGCTCCAACATGTCTGATTTTAAGTAGGCGTGAACAGATGCACGGGGCACATTCCATGAACTGCGTATAGAAGGTGTTTATGGAAGACGACATTGCATGTTTGTTGCATATTCATGCCAGTGCCTTTTACAGTTTGCTCCAGCTGCTTGCATTTCTAAACAACCCAAACGGCCAATATTGACTCCACTCATAGAGCGACCAACCGTCTGGTTTGTACGAGACTGATGGATGTCCAAGGGTGTGGAAACCTCAGCGCTAACACTGGGGAAGTTAAGGGGAAAACTTCCTAAGTCAGAAGTAATGGGATAATTGTATATATCACTGTCTGTTTAAGTAAATGAGGGATCTAAAAATTCATACACTTCACCAAATGTACCAGGCCTACAAGGACTTTATAGCTGAGTTTTACCAGACCTTCAAGGAATAGTCCTAATTTGGTGTAATCTTTTAAGAAACAAAAAAATAGGGAATTCTGCCCAACTCACTTTTTAAGTACGTTGTGCCAACCTGAAAGATGACAGTATAAGAAATCATTAGACCGACTTCACTTTGAACGTAAATGCAAAACTCCTGATGCCATCTGGCTGGCTGAAGACACAATGTATATAAAATACATGTTGCAATCACGTCAGATGAATTCCAGATATGCAACAGGTTACATCAGGCATTCTACCAGTATTATCTGGTACATAAATGGATTAAATGGAATAAATAATTGAAAGATCAAAGAAGAATTAAAAATAATTAATCTCTTATCAGATGAGCCGATATTTAAAAGTCTGAGAATAACAAGCTCTGGCTAGGATGTTTAAACTTGTTGGTAGAAAGATAAAGTGGCAACACTCCTAGGACACAATTTTATGACACTGTCCTTTGACTCAGGAGTCCCATTGCTATGCACAACCAAGGAGATACGCTAAGAATGTCCAGACTAAAACTATGATGGCGACATGTGAAAACAATCTGAAGATGCATTAACAGGAGGTGGATACAATGTGACATCATGATACAAGAGTCTATGTGATGATTACCACGAGGGAACTAGGTGTGCGTGCATAAGCGAGAATAAACCCCTGAAACAGCTGAAATGATAAAAAATCACTGCTGAGTATTCAAACTGGAATAACAGAGAATTACGGGAGACGGTGGGCACAGCTGTTGTAAGACTTCCTGGCGGCACAGGCACGCAGACGTGCAGGAAACGTGGTTGGAAGGATGTCAGGATGCTGATTACCTTTGAGAGTGCGCCGGGCTGTGGGCACGGGCAACGCTGGCTGTAACTGTAGTGTTTTATCTCAGTGTTTTGGATGAAATCTGAAGCAAAATGTGACCATTGTATTTTAATTCTGGGGTTAGTTCAGTGATGAGCACCACCGAATTCTATGGATTGTCTGCTTATCAAAAGTAGTTCAGTTCACGAGCTGTCAAAGCAATGCAAACTGACTGTATGTCAATAAAAAATATACAAAAAAAGTGGTTTATAATAAAAAGTATCTTAAAAAGCACACAAAGTGGTCGGAAACCCACAGTGACAGACGCCTACTTGAAACGAAATACATTGTGCTGGCACCACTAACCGTGTCATGGCTAAAGGATTCAGGAAGTCACTCCCTGCTGACTCCCAAATGCTTGCTAGGTTTCTCCTGACCTCCATCAAAAGTCACATCTCGCTGCGGCCTGAACACCTGACCTCGAGCAGCCCCCAAATAACGCCTCCTCGGAAGTGCATCACCACTTACGGGTCCTGATCTGACACCTCCTCCTCAGCCTTTCTGCTCCTCACTGTCATCCTTCTCCCCCCACAGTACGCAAACGTTGAGGAAACACTGTACGTTCTCTGTGCAAAGTATCTCCAGAACCTAGTGCAGTTCCTAGCACTTTGTCCCCAGCCTCGCTGCCAGTAGGTTAGTCAGCCCGACGCATCTTCTGTGTGAGTGTTTGCTGTGTGTATTTTCCAGTTGTCTCTCTTTTAAAGGTAAAATCACACGCTCACTATTGTGAAAATAATACATATTCACTGTATAGTTTAAAAATTAAGCAATATAGGAAGGTGCAAAGGTGAAGGCAAACCCCTCCTTCCAAACCCTCAAAACTCTCCTTGCAGAAACACCTTAAGACTTTATTTGACGTAATTACTAATACATTTCTAAATACTTACATATAGAGAGGGATGTCGACCTATCTATCTGTCTGCCTACCTACCTATCCACCCATCCATCTAGATTTTCCAAACCAGGACCATACTCTTACAACACTCCTTCAGTGATGTATGGGTACCTTTTACCCATTTTTAACAAAAACATGATCTGTAGCAAAAATCTAAGAGTTTCCGAATTTCAGGAAAAAAATTGATCCAAAGAGATTATTTTCCAACAACTGTATATTCTGCAACTGTTAATGAGGAAATTATGAAAATCACAAACTAAGAGTATGAACTTGTTAAGTGTTTTTAACTACAACTTTAAAAAATATCCATTAATTCTGGTTTTCCCATTCTCCCACCTCCCTGTTTTATTGTGTATATAACTGGTTTAAATTTTTTAGGGTTTGTAACATGTGCTCTTTGTTTTATAATTTAATTTCAGCATTTTTAAAATTTATATTTTAACTGATTCTGTGCTCACCACCAGTGAGCATTCTCCATTCTTGAGTTTTTGTTTTTTTTTTTAATTTGGTGTTATTGCTTTTTGGACAGAATTTCATAATTTAGAAACGTTTTCCATCTTAAGTTTCTATCTTTTCTGTATCTTATTATCCAAATTACATTCTTTAACATGCCAGTAATTTGTCTTTTTATTTTAAAGCTAAATTAGCTTTCTAAATACATCTCATGTGCTGTGTGGATGCAATATTCCTTTAAATAATTAAAACGTTAAAGAGATTTTTTCATGTCTCCTTTTGAACACTAAATAGAACCATGATCCCCTCTTCCTTTATTTGGAACTAGCCTGTATGGTACGTTTCTTCCATGCCCTTCACTTTTGTACTGCCGTGTGTATTCCTTAAGTTTATAGCAACATATACTTCGCATGGTTCCCGACTGTGTCTCTGGCCTTTTTAAACTTTACATGCAAGTTATCACACTGTATCTATCCTTCCAATGGTTTTTTTCAGTTGTTCACTTGTGTTTTGAGCTCAATTCACGACCGATGCTATGTGTACCAGACACGTCGAGCCGTACAGCCCTGGTGCATACCCGTGAGTGCTTCCGCATGAATGGTTGGCCATCGGGGATGTTTATTCTGTTTCTCCATCATAAACACTGTTACAGTGAACACAATTCAATACGTCATGCTACGCTTCTCTCTGAGCCTTCCTCTAGGATAGCACTGCTGAATTACAAGACACGCACATTTTAATTCGTACCGCGTTTTGTCAAATTGCCTGCAACTTCGCTTACTGGGTTTACTACCCAAATACAAAACTCCGAAGCTTCTTCCTGACAACCTTGAAACACCTGAGGTTAGCAGACATTCAAATTTCTGCCAATCTAATTTATAAAGATTTTTTTCTTTAAATACTAATATTGATCGCTTCTATTTTAATACCTTTCAAGTTTGTTGTTCTCTTCTCTGTGAATAATACTATGTGTGTATTGGATCTCCTTAAATTTAAGGGGACTTTAAGTTTTTAAATGTAGAGAAATTACTATACCTTGAACCAGGAAATACAATATTCCAATGCACAACTCAAGTAGGAACTAATTCTGACAATATTTTATTTTTTTCTTTCCCTCAGAAACTTTAAAACTTCCATGTTTTACATGTTCGTCCTGGATACATTCCTATAGTTTGACTGTGTCTCTCTAACTAAGAGCAGCCTTATTCATTTCTCTCCTTTGCCCATACAAATGCTGGCACTAAAATCTGTGTCCTGGTTACCACTGAGAGACCCTTCATAGTCACAAGCCTGCTTTTCAACCTAAACTGTTCTGTCAGTCGATAAAGACAAAGGCTGAATTCTCCCAGTAATATTGTAACAAATGTTGCACTTACAAAACTAGATCTGCTTGGAGGCACATGAAGCAGTATTACGGTTGTAAAAAAAGACAAGACCATCTGCTTTATTCACTGAATTGATGTAATGACCCTGGGCGTGTTCTGTGGAGTCAGTCCTCCTTCCCAGCAAGACCATTCATTATCTCGTTTCCGACTGGCACAAGTGGACGTCTTAATGGCTGACTTTTAAATGACATTCTAAGATCTAGAGATATGTGTCAAGTAATTATCTAAATCTCATGTGGATTTGGTTTCCCTAAGGCTTCCTAAATCCTTATGTAAAGTTTGCCATCAGAGTAACTATATATATATACAAAGGGTGCAAGTGCCCTAATGGATAAGGCACAAGTATAAACGTTAGTATCTAACGTGCCAAAGAGTTCATCTTATTTTTTCCCTCTAAATTGACCTATTTCATGCTTTAAGAAGTTTTCTCTTCCTTTTTAAAAAAAAAGTACGTTGTTCATGTACTTGCTTCTGTTCTGAGTGCTTAGCACACAGTAACTCACTTCATAAACAAGCCACAGGAGGCCTGTGTTTCACCTTCATGTGCAAATAGGGAGAGTGAAGAAGAGCGATGAGGAAACATGACCGAGGAAACCCAGCCAGGACGCAGCGGGACCTGCAGGCTTAAGTGCTCCCGTCCTTTTAGCTCGGTCTCGCAGAACCGGCTCAGAATTCTATATATTCACCTTACCCACTCTCTTGATTCATATCCTTCACCATTTAAAAAAATCTTTTTGGTTGAAGAGTTCCAATTTTGTGGAAGGTTCTCCATTTATCATTTTAATCATCTTTTTCGCCCCTGAATTTTATGCCTTCATTGCTTCATTTTTGTGTTAGAAATACACATGTGGATTGCAGATACACAAAGCTTTAGTCGTAAAGTGGATATGAAAACATTTCCTGTCTAAATTTTTATAGAAAACCTGATATTGTCTAAGGTTTTTGCCTCAAAGGCATTTTTTAACACATATTTACTTAATGTGTTTAGACAATTTCCTGGTATTGTCATATTGGTAACTCATACTGATAACTTACGATTTTAACATGGATATAGTGATGTACTGTGGTTAATTTTCCTTACACCTTCTCTTTGGCCAACTTTTTATCCATTCCCTTATGACATAATTATTTTTATAGCCATCACTGACAACTTGACATTCTTTTTCAGAATAACAGCCACATTAGTCTTATTTCTTATTAGGATTCTTTTTCCCAGGAAGCTCATTTTCCTGCTCTTTATTAGCCTTATTTCTTTATTATCCAATCCAATCACTCCAGAACTTTCCAGGGAGAAATTTAAACAAAGTAATATGTTTGAATGAATGAATAGATAGTCAATTAGCATTTGTACAGCGCTGTAATTCTGCAAACATTTTAACAGACATTTCTCTCTTGTTTCTCTTAACTCTCTGAAATCTCTGGATAGATGTTACTTCAACTTGCAGATGACAAGATTGTGGGTCAAACTGCTTAAGTGACTTAAAGTCACATAATTGCTAAAAGGATGGATGGGATTGGAACTGCAGCCCAGATAATCTGTCTCTGCACCCTATCACACTATTTCTTTTCATATTTCCTTCCAGCAACTAAGCAAGTATCAGAAGGCTTCATTGTTGCCTGAAGTCAGAATGATGCTGAAACCAGATGCTAATCTGAGCTCATACAGCACGCCGCCCCCTTGAAGGGGTAGTCAGATAAATAGAGAGAAAAGTGGAAGCATGCAGGGAGAGGGGTCTTTGGGACAAGCCAGTCCAAATGGATCACTTTACAGATGAAAAATATGCACCAACAACAATTCTGGTAACTCAGAAAAGCATATGTTTTTAAACCACTGCAACTTGGCAAAGGCTACGTAATTTTTCCTAAAGAAGCAGCTTAATTAATATTCATTGAAAAAAATGAATGAGGGAAAATGTTCCTTAGAACACCAGGATATTTCTGAATTACCTCTGAAATGTAGATAATCGTCTGACCTGACAAGCCACTTCAGACCCGTTTGAGTGGCTTACAAATCAGGGAACGGGTCTTCAGGCCAGAGTCAGCTTATGACTGAAATGAACACCAAATAACAGGATTCTAATCACCACATCTAGTTTTACAGGCAAGAACCAATCCTGCATTTTTGTTTCAAACATCTCTGCAGCTTTAAAAAGTTTCACCTGGATTAAAGGGCTGAGAAGTGGTTCACCTGTATCAGAGGAAGTGACCGGGGCAGAGCAGCAGGGTGTGACCAGACAGTACTGAATCCTCGGAGAGGCTTCCACTTTTACTGGAATTATCTCTTAAAAAAAATAACTTGATCTGAAGGCCAAGTTCGTATGTGCATGTGTTTTCTTCTAGGGAATACACAAATCATTATGTCCAAAAAATACGATAATAAATGCTATGAAATAAGTTCATGCGTTATAAATCCCAGACCACGAAGAACAGTGGAGGAAAAGCGGCCAGGGGTTGGTGGCCATGTGTCATCAGAGTTCTGGATTAGATGAGCCCCGCAAGGAAACGGGCCCAAACTGGGAAGGCTCGGAGCAACCAGGAGCCCTTGGTGCTGGGAGTCAGCGAGACAAGGGGTGTGGTCACAAGGGACCAATGAGCGCCTGCAGGTGGAGTCATCACCGTGTTTCGTCTGGTCGAGCTGTGGCTTCATGGGTATTTTTACCCTGGTCAACATGTACTGCATGACTTACGTAAGGCTGAAGACTGCGGTTTTTATTACTGGTGAGTAATCAGCAGGTCAGTGACCATAAGAACTGGTAATTTTCCTGAGTCAAGATTTTTTTTTTAAGGGGGGGGTATAGCTCAAGTGGCAGACTGCATGCTTAGCATGCATGAGGTCCTGGGTTCAATCCCCAGTGCCTCCTCTAAAAATAAATAAACCTAATTACCTCCCCCCAAATAAAATAATTAAATAATACGATAACAAATAAATAAAACATTAAGCTTTAAAAAAATGGTGCAAAAAGATTTTTTTTAGCGAAGTAGATTGTATATTATTTTATTTGTTTTCTTTTGCTGTGTTTTAACACCTTTATCGCGCTATGGTTCCTGTACAGTAAACTACACATATTTCAGATGTACAGCTTGATGAATGTACACACCTGTGAAACCACCACAACCAAGATACCTAACGTTTCCATCTCTCTCCAAGAGGCGCAATTTTCAAATTAAATCAAGGTGACTGGGTGTTCAGGGAATGACTTAAGAGAGATCCAGGGAGCCATCCAGCAGTAATTCTTCTGAAATGAATCGAGACAGCAGTCAAGAAAAAGAAAAAACTTAAGAACGGCATGGCTGTTATCTGGGACAAGGAAGCACTGGGAGAGTTAGGGAGGGGACATGCAGTGGAGAGTCACATCTGCTTGGTGAATTAAACCAACACACGCTCCAGATTTAAAGAATAAACTGGTTTTTAAAATCCAAAGTATGATCAGAACAAAGTGTGCCGAAAGTCAAATAGCCTGCTGGCTTTTCGTATTTACTAAGCTGCATGCAGGAAACATAAGATTCTTGACGGAAACATAACTGCACACAACTGACTAAGATGAAGCCCTCTGGAGAGACGCTGGGATAAAGGTCCAAAGGATGTCCGCGTCTGTGTCAGCCTGCGCTGTGTGGAATGCCTCTGTTCTCAGTAAGTTCTTTTGTGAGGATGAACACAAGAACAATGCCGAAGCTGTAGGGAGACTATGATTATCTTGAGTCTTATCTTGAGCTGGAATGAAAACAGCTTTGCTCAGAAGGATTCTGATAACACTGACTCCTAGTGTGTTTAATTTGAGGGAAGCAGACAGAACATGGCTTTTGAAAATCAGGCAAGCTGACGACTCTTCTTCTCCACTAAGCTGAAGTGCACACCCTGAATGCTGTTCTCAGTGCAAAAATTATATCCTGGGGGAAGAAGGCAAGGCTATGAACGGGGAGATGATACATTACGATCTGAAATACTCAGAAGTCTCTGCGGCCCTGTTTATCCCCTTCACTTATTTCACAGAAAATAATCTGGGCAGCCCTCCCTATGGAAGGAAGCTTAAATTCAGGGATGATTAAATCCCATGAGCTAGAAAAGTAAATCAAATCCTTTTCCAGTCAGAGCAAAACCATTCTCAGATAAAAGAAAAATCACCTACTAAATGAATAGTAAGATTAGTTATGCCAAATGCAAAACCCTAAAGTATTTGCAAGTATGACACCTTCTAAATATGAAATTAACAGCCACGAAATTCCTAAGTGACATGGTTTTGCTCTAACTGAATTTTCATTATTGCCTTTTTAATTAACATGGTTCCTTGCTAATTTCTACCTTAAAAATGTTACATTACAAAATCTCTTATCCTAATTCTCAACATACGGAAATTTTAATCTATTGTAATAACACTTTACAGAGTATGTTTCACTTTTAAAAACTTATTTCCTGCTTGGACCACTAATACTTATTTTTTGAAATGTAATCAGTGATATTTGGTTTCTGTTTTCTTTTTTGAAACATGCTTAAAAAGAGTTTATGTAAAATTAGTTTTATGGGATGAATTACTACCGACATTTAAGACACCGTTTTTCACTCAAAATAAAACTGAATAAAGCAAATATTACTTTCCCGATTATCTCTTTTGTGTCAATTATTAATGTGTTTATTTTTAAATATATAGTTTTCTACTATAATTCTTCTTTCCCCTGTCTACCCCAGGCAACTGGGTATAATTAATAAATAATATGAGGAAGTTACTCTTTAATGTTGTTTAAAAAACTTAAAAAGCTGAATAACTAAAATGCATAAAATAGCTTCTTTTACTCTTTTAACCCAATACCACTTAATCTAAGAATAGTTTCTCAATGGGAGATGGTGACTTCCTAATTTTTAAACAAATGTTCTTGAAATCTCTTTACATGTCAATTTTGGGAATAAATAATATTTAAAAGTAGAACATTCCATTCAAAAGCAGCCAAACATGCATTCTTTTCAAAGTGCATCTGAACCGTCCCCAGGACAGATCACAAGCTAGGCCGCAAGACAAGCAGCAGTGAATTTGAGAAGGTTGAAATCACATCAGGTATCTTTTCCAACAATAATGTATGAGACTAGATCAACTACAAGGAAAAAAACTGCAAAAAACCAGAAGCACGTGGAGGATAAAGAATATGCCACTAAACAATCAATGGGTCACTGAAGAAATCAGAGGAAATCAGACAATACTTAGGGGCAAATGGAAACAACACAAAGACCCGGAGTCTACGGGAGCAGCAAAAGCAGTTCTAAGGCACAAGTTTACAGTGATTCAAGGCTACATCGAGAAACAAGAAAAATCTCAAATAAACAACCTAATCTTATCCCTAACGAGCTAGAAGAAGAAGAAAACCCAAAGTCAGTAGAAGGAAAGAAGTCATAAAGATCAGAACAGAAACAATAGACTAAAAGCAATAGAAAAGGTCAATGAAGACAAGAACAGTTTCTTTGAAAAGAGAAACAAAATTGATAAATCTTCAGCCAGACGATCAAGAAAATGAGACAGAGAGCCCAAGTCAATGAAATCAGAAGTGAAAAAGAAGTTACAGCTGACACCACAGACACAGAGCATCATGAGATTGCGACGGACAGTTGTGTGCCAATAAAATGGGTGGCCTAGCAGAAATAAACGAATTATGAAAAATGTACAATCTCCCATGACTGAGCCAGGAATAAACAGAAAGTATAAACAGACCAACTACCACTAACAAAACTGAATGAGTGACAAAAACATACTCCCAACAACAACAAGCTCCAACACCAGACGGCTTCGCTGGTGAGCTCCACCCAACGTTGGGGAAGAGGTAACACCTACCTTCCTCAGAGTAGTCCAAAGAACTGCAGAGGAAGGGACACTTCCAAACTCATTCCACGAGGTTAGCAAAACCCTGATGTTAAAACCAGACAAAGATATCACACACACAAAAAAATCCCAGGCCAGTATCACTGATGAACACAGACGGTAAAACCCCAACAAAACATTAGCGAACCGAATCCAATGATACGTTAAAAAGGATCACACACCATAGTCAAGTGGTATTTATCCCAGGGACGCAAGGATGATTCAAGACCTGCAAATCGGTCAGTGTGGCACACCACACGATCAACCTGAAGAATAAAAACCACACGGCCTCTCAGGAGATGTAGGAAGATCTTTTGACAAAATTCAGCATCCATTTGATACAATCCCTCAACTAAGTGGGCACAGAGGGAACACACCTCAATGTGACAGAGGCTTTCCTCCACTTTCTGATAAGATCTCCCTTGCTGCACATCTAATTATGCTCCAACCTTAGCACCTTAGAGCAATAAACACTATCTCACAGTTTCCATGAGTCAGAATTGGAGGATGACTGAGGTGGAGTTTCTGGACCAGAATTTCTCACAAGGTTAGCTTCCTGATATCTTGATTCAGACCATGTTCCCTTGGGCAAGTGACTTTTCTCACTTGAGAAGCAGGTGATGTAAAGGTTGAAAAGGTAGGTTTGAAGACTGATTTCCAAACTTCAGTGTCCATAAAAATCATTTTTGGATCTTATTTTAAAAAGACACGTTATTTGGTTTCACCACCCAGAGATTCTGATTTAATTCAATTTAATTTGAAGTGTTGCCTAGTAAGAGTTGGCTTCAGAAGGCTGGGCTGCTGAGGTAAGGCTCCTCCTATATTCTGAGCTGGCTGTGTGCCTTAAAGTGACGTTGGCCGTAACCGGCAGAGCGGCTTCAGAAGATGTGGCTCACGTGGCCCCAGATTTCCACCAGGCGGGAAATCAGAGTCGCAGTCGGACTTGGCTGGGGCTGCAGAGGAGTGTGACGGTGTCTTCCGTAGCGGTCAGTGGGGAATGACAGAGACAGCTCTGTCAGTGGGGGCACCTGGAAAAGGAGGGAACGGGAGGAGAGCTGCCGTGCGCCAGTCTGCTGTGCCTCCAGCCTGCACCACAGGCCCGCTCGCCCTCCGTAAGCTGCCAGCACAGAAGCCCCTGCAAACGGAGGGGTGGGCATGCTGACTTTTTTTTTTTTTTTTGACAAAACAATAAGGAGCTGGGGCAGGTGAAATGGTGTCTCTGATACTGAAGCTGATGCTTCTTCAGTCCATGTGTGTGTCTGAGAAGTGTAAGATGTGTGTGTTGGAGGAAGACAGGTTTTGTGTTTGAAGAATCAAGTCGAGTTTAAGGGCAGGGAAGCTCTGGGTATGAGAAGTTGGAGAAAAAAAAGACTTCAGAGCAACAGACACGGGCAGGAAAAATGCAGCGCTCCTAGCTCTAGCCCAGTGGCGGGGAGCACATCACCCGGTGAAAGCTGGTCTGTCAGACAGAGGTGGGAAATGGGACACTACCTGATTGGCAGGAGAACGCAGAAAGGACCTCCATGAGTCCAGCCCCAAACGTTCATTTTTCAAAATTATGTGGCATATGGCTGACTTTCTAGGCTTTGTTTATAAGATTTTCAGGACTTTTTATTTTCTGGACTTTGTTTACAAGAAACAGCAAATTGGTCTGCAGAAAATATAATTATAAAAATTTTCCATGGAAATACAGTTCAAATGAACTATAGATGTGGAAGGAAGATATTCTGTGAAGATTTAACAAATCCCTATCTTTTAGAGTAGAATGAAAATAAAAATTGCGTGAGAACCTTTGTGTTCTAATTTTATTATATTACTGGTAGCTTCTCTCAGGTTTAAAGTGACCTACTATAGGAAGACAGCATACCATTCATGTGGGAGAGATTTACCAAAAACAAAATATTTCTAATGAGTACGAGCGTAGTAAGGGTTTCTATCAGGTTTCTATCTCATTCTCTAGCTGTATGAGATTTTTCACTTATATATAGACTCTAACAATACTCAGCAAAACATACATGTTGGTGCAAACGTCTAACTGGCAACATAAATATCACGGGCAGTGGTGTCTTCCCTGACATGATTTTTCAAAAGAGTGAACAATTCTTGGTAACATTTTGAATATCATAGCATATAAGGTTTTTTTTTTAATGCATAAAAGATTTGGTTTCTTGGAAAATCCATTTTTACAGTCTAAAACCCAGCTTGTGTTTGGCTGTGAAGTGGAATTAGGTGAGAAGGATTAAACACTGATAAACAAGCTTTCCGCCTCCACTGTCTGGTGGGAAATGCGTTCCATAGTTTAGGGCAGGCCCACACACTGCGGGATGTCCTCCCTAGTACTGAATGCTGGTGACAACCACCATGACAACCGTGTCCACCACCAAGTCGTGCAAACGCACGCCTGGGGATGTGCCCGCTCTTGGGGGCCAGTACTGTGGGACATGCACCTAGAAGTGTAACCGTCAAGTCCCGAGCCTGACCCATCTTTAACTTTATCTGATAAACCTCAATTAGACGGACCCAGTTTAGAGACTTCCTGTCACGATATGCTGACACTAGCTGACTGTGAGTGCGCTGAAACCCTCTCAGGCCAGTGGGGGGGGGGGGTCCTCCCGCTGGGCGGAACTCACTGGGAGGAGCACATCTACTTGTTCACTTCGCTGACTCATGATTTCTGTTTTATGTTCCTGTACATGCAGTCTCTCAAAAGTTGCTACTAGGCGAAACATTTGCGTGCTCAGGAAGTTTCAACATTCTTTTAGCAATTTTATATGCTAAAATAAATTTCCGCTTGCTAAGATTATGCGTTTGAATTCAATAGTAAGATTTATTTTTAAATGCTTTGTAAATAAGGTTTCTACCTATTAGACCCTCCCCACATGTCTAAATCAGTAGGACTTTGTTAGGACTTATTTCACAGCATCTTATGAAAAGATACATATTACCATTTACATTGTACAAATGGAGATGCACGTAAAATAATGTGTTCTCTTCCTAAATAGCTAAAAATCCAATTACCAATAGTCAATGGGACTAGAACAGAATATTCTGCTACTCCTGATCTACTTAATTAATAAGTTTATTTTATTTTGACCTTTCAAAATTGGTTAATGTCATTTAACAATAAAATTCTAGCATGTGTGTGTGTTTATAGTTTATAATCTTTAATATATCTAAATCTAACCCAAGCAGAGGGCAACTATGTGAACTGATTATGAGAATTCAAATAAGCACTTTAAGTAGCTATTATTTAAAATTTATTTTAAAATATTCTTTGAATTTTATCCTAATGCATCCAGAAAAAGGTAGAAAACGTATTTGACTGTTGAAGGATATTTATCAACTGCTCCTTCCTTACAAGGTAACACTTAAGAAAGGTGGGTTTCAAACTAAATTAAACAGTTATTTGTATAATACTTTTCAAATTAATTTAGCCTTTATAACTTCATATTTATTTTTGTAATTTACATATGCAACAGCTACTCTATAATAACTTTCAAATTTTATTGCTAGTCAGGGGACTAATTTCGAAAATATACAAATAGCTCATACACCTTAATATCAAAAAAACCCAAAACAAACCCAATCTGAAAATGGGCAGAAGACCTAAATAAGCAATTCTCCAATGAAGACATACAAATGGCCAACAGGCACATGAAAAAATGCTCAGCATCGCTAATTGTCAGAGAAACGTAGATCAAAACTACAATGAGGTATCACCTCATATCAGTCAGAATGGCCATCATTAAAAAGCCCACAAATGATAAATGCTGGAGAGGGTGTGGAGAAAAGGGAACCCTCCTACACTGCTGATGGGAATGTAAATTAGTGCAGCCACTGTGGAAAACAGTATGGAGATTCCTCAAAAAACTAAAAATACACTTACCATGTAGTCTATCAATCCCACTCCTGGGCATATATCCAGAGAAACATATAACTCAAAAAGACACATGCACCCCAATGTTCATAGCAGCACTTCTGGGTACATATCCAGAGGGAACTCTAATTTGAAAAGATACATGCACCCCAGTGTTCACAGCAGCACTATATACAATAGCCAAGACATGGAAGCAACCTGAATGTTCATCAACAGATGACTGGATAAAGAAGATGTGGTATATTTATACAGTGGAATACTACTCAGCCATAAAAAGTGATAAAATAATGCCATTTGTAGCAACATGGATGGAACTGGAGGTTGTCATTCTAAGTAAGAAATAAGCCAGAAAGAGAAAGAAAAATGCCATTTGATATCACTTATATGTATAATCTAAAAAAAACAGGACACAAATTAACTACTTATTATTTATAACTTAGATGACTGATCTCTTGAATATGTGTAAGCACATCTGACTGTCCTTTATGATTGGATTACTGCATTCTGCCGATTCTTATTTTGTGGTTGGCTTTATTCCTTTGGTATATGTCAGTTTAAACAGCTAAAGCTCTAAATTGTTCTGAGAAACAATGATCAGTACATATATGTAAATTTTTTTTAAATGCGCAGTATATGGCATATATGTCTTTACATGCAATATATTATATGTGTGCAGTCAAACTGTAACAGTTCTGCCTAATAAAAATGAAAAATGAAAAAGTAAAGCCATAAAGAAAGAAAAAAAATCTTATTACTAGTGTCCTCAGATTTCTGATACAATGCCCAGTAAATAAAGTATCATTATGGTTTCTATACATTTTATCTGTTACAGAAAATGTAAATTGATGCCACCACTTTGGAAAAATATGGCGATTCCTCCAAAAATTAAGAACGGAACTACCATATGATCCAGCTGTTCAACTTCTGGTTATTTTTCTGAAGAGCACTCTTCAAATTTTAATAAATGATTGGGAAAATATTTACTTCATTATTTTTATTTTCTACCCACTGTAATGACCCCAAAGCTATAAAATATCATCCTTAGCTGCAGCTTACACGAAATGGAAAATTCTCTTTCGCCTCACACGCATTTCTTAGTATGACGGCTCAGTCCCTCTGCCCAGAGGAGGCCGCCCAGAGGAGGGCGGCCTGTAAGTGGTTCAGCTGGGCGGGTGCCTCCTTTCCCACTCGCACACGGGCGCGCAACCTCAAAACAGATCAGTTCCTACATAGAAAAACTGCTTAGATGAAACTTCTTCTGGATGATAATCCTAAAAGAAAAAGTATATTTTCCTGACATTGCAGGATATAAATATATTTTAAAACCAATTAATACAATTTTTCTCCATGAGGTCAACTGATTCAGACAAATAATTTTGCAAGTATCAGCAAAGATCTTGAAGTAAATATACCAAATATTACACCGTGATACAAAAATATTGGGAAGTATTAAAAAGAACAGACTGCAAATTCTCGTTTCTGCCTGCAGGCTTGCTTTGTTACTCAGAGAGTCATATATAGTCCTTATCTTTCAGTTACCCCAAGAATAAGAGAAAGCAGAACCAAATTTTGCACCTTATTATGCTGAACCTACGTCCTATGTTTTTAAGAACAAGCTTACTTGGCACGACCATGGAGACAGCAAAGAGACCGTAGTTGCCAAGGACGTAGGAGGGGGAGACGGGCGAACAGGCAGCGCCCGGGATGGGGCGGTTTCAGGGCAGTGGAAACACTCTGACGACACTGCAGTGGTGCATACATGTCACAGATTTGTCTGAACCCGCGTGCAAAGCCAAGGGCAGCCCTGATGTAAACACCGACGTGGGGTGACAGCGATGTGTCGGTGTAGGCTCATCACCTGCTACAGGTGCAGCCGCTGGAGGGGTGCTGGTGCCCCGGGACGAGGAGGCCGGAGCGTGCTGCTGTGACGCCAAGGCTGTTCTAAAAAAAAACGAAGGCTGAAAAACCTAATTTTTTAAAAAATTATTTAAATAATCCTCAAGCAAATTAACTGAATGATCATTTCCCGCACATTATGCTACGGATGCTACCTGTGAAGTGATGCTTTCCCTGCTTAAGACAAAAATATCATTTGGGAAAATTCTTTCAGACTAGAATCCATTTCAAGAAAGTCTGTGTCTGAAAATGTAATTTGTATACACACAAGGTGTAATCACGGCTTCGCTATTATCAGCGTGAAAGTCGCAGCCCTGCGTGTGCAGCTAGCGGTGTTAGCTAGTTCAGCGGCTGGAACCGCTCAGCTCCGTGGGCTAACCGCGCCCTTCATCACGGCTGCGACGAGCCAGTCTCACCCACCTGTGTTCTCCTGCCTCTGGGGCTGAAGCTTGTCTTTCTGGAGAGAGACGTTAAAACCTCTCCCCGCTTCTCACCGTCTTTGACTCCCTTTTCTTCCCTGAGGGTTACACCCGGCAGAGGAGGAGGATTTAGAGTAATGAAAAAAAGAATTTTTAGACTGTGAAGGTTTCCATGTGCAGGTCCCCTCCAAGCAAGCACCCGTGACCCCGACCTGGAATGCTGCTCCCGGGCCCAGGGGGCAACTCTGGGCAGCGCTGCAGGCTGCCGGGCGGTTCTGTGCAGAAGGCAGGGCTGCTCTGGGCCCAGCCGCCACGGCCGGGCAGCTGCGTCTGCAAGAAAGCAGCGAACTGAATGCTCGCGGCTGTTTCCCGCCTGTGGACATTCTGGTGATCGCTCACCCGGGTGGCACACTCAAGCTTCACGAGGCAGGATTCGGCATCGGGAAAATGTCTGCTCTGATTATTCTGTCAATATTAATTTTCTTATAGCCCAGAAGAATTTTAAAATAAGATTCTCCTTTGTCACAGTGTTCACAAATCCGCCTTAGGCATCCTACTGCACGTGATATTAGATTAAATGTGCTGGTATCACCTGCATTCCCTCAGTTACTCTTATTATAACGTAACGGGTAGCGAATTTACAGGAAGAAAACAATCTGAGATCAGAGACTGTCAAATACGAAATCTATTTGTACGGAAATACTGTGAAATATGTTAGTATGACTATACGGGAAATATATAATAATAATGTCAATTAATGGCAAAAGCACTAGTATTAACTCCCCACTGCGTCTGGTAAACATCACTAACTAGGTTTTGTCTAACGTCACCAGACAGTGGTTACAAATCAACGGGAAAAGCACGAAGGAGCTTGCGCCTGACGCTGCGGCCTCTTTTTTAGAGGAAAATTGTCTGGCTTTATTCTATTACAGCACACAGCTGCCTTCTGTTTTCGCCTGTAATAATGCGACCCACCTGCAAAAACTGGCAGGAGTCCCGATCTTTTCTGAGGACAGTGAGGTTTCTTGAAACTCAAAAATACCAGTTCTTTCCCCGGGGAAGCCAGCAGGCCCGCACTGTTGTCGTCCCGGGCCGCGGCAGGCAGCGCCAGTTAGCAGGTGCTGCTTGCCCCATTTTCCCCCAGACTGCCGAGGACTGTGGATCCACTGTGGAAACCTGGCTGAGATCTTGTGGCAACGCAAACCGACAAACCGACAAACAGTCAAACCCCCAACCTGGCACACGTCAGGGTCGGGAGCACCTCCCTAGGGCTCTGCCACGTGTCGGGCGCTCACGCAGGTAGTTCTGCAGGCAGTCTCAGAGCTGGGGGACCGCGCAGGTGCCAGCCAGGGAGGGATCAAGCCCTCGGGGACAGCAACTTGCCCAGGCCCTTGGTGACAGGCATCTAGCCTAGGGCTTACTGCAGGAGACCTCGCCATCCATCCTTTTCTGGAAACCCAACAACGCGTGTGCATGTCTTGGGCTCTCTCAGAGCCCTTAACCGACAGTCCTAGTTGGCTAAAGACTTAAATACGTTTCTGCTGGGATCGCAGGGAGACATTATGCTCCTTGGCCGTGCTTTGACAAGGCTTGGTGGATGTTCCGACTCCCCGGGACCATTTCTCCAGCACATACTTATGAAGGGACTGGGAAGAATAGAATCACACCTCACAGGCATTTTCTGTTTGTTTGCAGGCTGAGTTGCTTTTCAAATTAAATGATGTCTGCAATGCTCAGAGCTTAGAAAAGTGTCTGGCACATAAAAAACACCCAGTGTCTTGGCTGCTGCTTTTTCTTCTTCTGGTCAAGTCATGTGTATCTGCTGAACCACTACTACAATGATTGTGTTTTTGATGGTTGATTACTGATTATTTCAGATAATTTAATTTCTTTCTGAGCTCGGTGCAGAGTGCCAGCACTCCCTGGATGTCATGAATCAGAATCACCCCTCCGCTCCCATCTTGTGTAACCTTAACTTGCCAGGCCCGACGTGCCCTGTTCCTGGGACAGAATGAAACGCTGCACAGCCCTGGCCCTCGGGCAGGAGGCCACTGCTCAGAAGACAGCGGGGTGAATCGGGTCTGCGACGGGGCTGCTCGCTGCAGACGGACGCGGGAGGCTTGCGGAGCCCCACGGAGCATGTTTCCCGATGACTGTCTGAATTCTGCTTTTCCACCCACACCTCCTTTCTTCTCTAGGCTCCACGAGACCTCAGCTCTCCTCTCTGTGTGTTTAGTAACAAGTTAACATCTGATTTCATATTCCATCTTTTGTGTTTTCTTCCCTTAAAGGCAATTATTGCAGTCTCAGGAGTGCCAGGCCTGAGTCCTCCTGTAACAGAGCGGACCCTGTGGGGTCTTCCGGGGACAGACACCCCCCCATGTCCTCCGTCTGCCTCGTACTTGTCGTCTCCCAGGCCTCCTCGGGGTCTCAACAGCCTGGCTCAAGAATCACTTGTAGGAAAGACATGAACACGTAGTGACAAAAGTAGCAGCTGGGCCAGGAGACCTGGTGGCAGTGTGAACAGTAAACCAGCCACGTGGTAGAGTCACAGAATCCTCAGTCCCTCCCTGAAGGACTTAGACAACAGTGTCCGTCACACGCTCCGGAGCTGTCTCACACACGCTAAAACCCCCACCAGATGGAAGGCGTTCACTACACGATGACCGCGTGCACGTGGCCCCCAGGCCAGCTGGAGCCTAAGGGTTGGTGGTGTGAACCCCGGCGACCCCGCCCTGTGACCTCACCATCCACCAACCAGAGAGCTAACTCTGCATGAGCTGATCACACACCCTGACCCCCTCTCTCGCCCTTCAAATGTCTTCCCTGAAACCCATGGAGGCTTTTTGAGCATCAGCCGCCCTCACTCCTGGTTTGGCGCCTGCAATGAACGTGGCACTTTCCTTCCCCACAACCCGAGCCAGCAGATTGGACTCACTGTGGGTGGGTGAGCGGACCCAAGTCTGGTTTGGGAACACCCCACCTCACAGATACTTCTGGTTATAAATGAGAAGGGACTGGCGGCAGGAAGTCTTTATCTTCCATGGCCCTCCCTACACAAAGGAGCACGCAGTAAAACCGCTTCCCTTAACCCCCAGGGCAGCACAGTGCGTTAGAAGGAGCTACATACAATGGAAAAGAATGTGAAAGCAAGTATGTGTATGTACATGCATGACTGAGACAGTGCGCTGCACACCAGAAACTGACACACCAGTGTAAACCTGTTAGCGCAGGCAGACAGCTAGCTATGAGCAGAGAGAGGGGGACACAGACCAAACGGCAGGACTTGGGCAGAAAGGAGGGTTCACGGGCCAAATGCGGGAAACCACACATCATGTAAGCAGCAGGGGTCCCTGGGCGGAGAAAGAAAAGCAGGAACCTTTGGGCTGCTAAGGGATCTTGCTTTTTGGGGTCACAAGTGGCCTGGAGAAAAACAAAGAAAAGTGAGAAAAGGCAGGAATCTCCAGTGTCCGAATGTAACCTTTTGCTCATTATGCCCTCATTTCAATAAAATTAGCCTTGCAGATTAGAAGTACCCATCATGCACCACTTCCGATCCAGACTAAATAAGAACAAAAATCCCCCCTCCCTTTGGGAAGGGGGAGTTGGGATGATGATCAGGGAATACGACCCCAAACCCTTTCCTCCCCAGTGAATATTCCGCCCATTCATCTTTACACCCCATGTAGCTAACTTGCCAAAGAAACTCAGGGCAGCCGCTCCCCTGAGCCTGCCCACTCTCCCCTGAGAGTGTGCTGTCCATCCTTTAACAAATCCTCACTTTACCTTTTCTAACCACTACGTCTTGTCTCTGAATTCTTTCTGGGACGGGACAAGAGCCTGGAACAGCGGTTGCATCTATCGGCAACAAACTGACTACACTACAATACAAATAAATTAATTAAAAAAAGAACTGGATAGATTTCTCAGATAGAATCACTGAGGGCATCACCAAAGCTCACCCAGGTAGCACCTGGCAGGGCTCCACCTGCTGAGTTCTGTCTGACCCACACCTGTTCCCTCCCACGAGCCCACACATCCCACCGCAGTTGCTCAACATCCTCATGTAAACATAAAAATACAGTTTACCACTTGACTATTTCCCCACCAGAGACAAACCTGCATACTACAAATTCAAAATTCTTGCTCTAAAATACAACCGGGTCAAAAATCATTAGCTTTTTTGCCACAGTTTTAAACGCGAGTTTTCCTGAAACTCTGTGAATCTGTATGCCTCAACGATCTATGAAAGCCACACTTTTACTTCTCAAAAGTGATAGCCTGTTGTTTGGAAAGCAATACAAGTTCAATTTTGTAAAATCGTTCCCTAATTCAATTTTTTTCTATCATTTTAGGCTGGCTTAATTTCACTTTGCTCAAGAAGGCAGCAAACATTAGTCCATCATTATTGAAATTACACATTTACTGCATAATAAAAGCATAAAATATAAAAGGAAAACATTTAAGTAGTATCACATTTGAATGTGAAAGTATTTGTTACTGAGGTTCTGGATTGCAAGATATTTTTTTCCCCCAGCAAGTTGTTCTCACTTGGGTTTTATCTTAATTTGAATTTAGAATAGGTCCATTTAGAGGAGATAATTCCTATTATTTTCATAAAAACTTGCTATTATCAGCTAATTGAAAAATTTAAATAAATTGGATCAGTCTCCAAGAAGCTATTGTTATAAAAATAGACGTACCCATACAAGCACTTCATATGCATGAAATAATACACTTTCAGGAAAGGGTAATGTGATAGTGGGACTTCTAATACGAAGTACACAGCCAGTCTTCACCCCTCCAGCACAGGCCTCTCAAAACCCCTGGGACTCCCTAAGCCGTAAGAGCCGTGAGGTTCTCGTTTATTGCCCATAATAAGCCCCTTCAACCACACCTGAGTTTATGTTAATGAAATGGCTTTGGAAGGTCCCTATGGATGGGGCTAGACGCCAGGGGAACAACTGTACTAGATGGTTGGAACTCTCGGCCTCACCTCCTGACCCCAAGGGAGGAGGGAGGGGCTCGAGGTTGAGTCAGTCACCAGTGGCCCAAGTTAATTAAACCCGTCGTGCCTGTGGAAGGAAGCCTCCATAAACCCCACAAGGGTGGTGTGCAGAGGACTTCCGGGCTGGTGGGCTCGTGGGGGCGCTGCGGGAGTGGAGACCCCAGGAGGCAGAGAGAAGCCCTGTGCCCCTTCCCACATCTCTTGCCCTGTGCACCTCTTCCGTCAGTGGTTTTGTGAGCTACTCCAACGAATGACCCACCAGAGCGGGGGTGTGGGAACCTCCAGTTTACAGGTGGTGGGCCAGAAGCACAGGCAACAACCTGGATTGGCTGCCAGCCCCCGGGGTGGGGCGTGGATGCTGAGGGAGGGGAGGGATTGGGGGGGGTGGTAGTCTGTGGGACGGAGCCCTTCACCTATGGGATCTGATGTTATCTCCAGGCAGATGGGGTCAGAACTGAACTGAGTTGTCAGACCCGCCACTGGTGGTGCAGAATTGCTTGGTACGGGAAATATCCCCCAGGTGTGGTGACCAGGAGGGAATGAGTGTATTTCGAGCAGAGATGCACAGGAGAGTTTTTCCTTTACGGATGTTAAAGATAAACTGAGGCACATTACATGTTTGAAGAGTGTGTTGGAAACAATATCAGCTTGACATGAGCCAATCTGGAAGTGGCTGGCGGGGCGGCACTGGCGGGGCCAAGTGAAAGGCTTTCCCACAGCCGACTGGGAAGTGAAGCAAGGGAGCCGCCTGACTGGCTCGGCCTGAGTCGTTGCCTTATTTGGGAAAGTCAACGTGGCCGTTTACAACTGGATCTTCTTAAGTCTCGATTTCTTAACCTTGAAGCATTCAGAAAAACTGCTCAGGTTTCTTAGGTTTCATTTCGCTTAAGTAGCCTCAGTCTAAAGCTCTCCTCATTTAATTATTTTAACTCAGGTAAATACATGTATATAATATTGCTGAAAACTGACCCATGTTCCAGAAACATTTAAAGACAAAAAGATGTTTTATGTCTTGTTTTTCCAGCATCGTATACCGTCATGAAGTTGAAACGTGAAGGTACACACCTAGAGCTGTGTGGATTCGTGCCATGCTTTGTGTATTAATGTTCAGTGACATGTTTTTCTGAAAGTACAAGAAAAAATTCAACTTGACTTTGGCATTCCAGCCTCTTCTGGAATCTCTCCTAGTTTTGTATACATTGAATGCATACACAGATACATGAACAATATGCTTGGATTTGGGGTCAGGAATTACTTTTAAAGAGATAAATACGGCATTTTTTTGTCAGAGACAAATAATCCGGGTCATTTGGATGGTTTCTCCCAAGCGGCAGGGATTAGGAGACTGGATTTGTTCCTTCTGATGTAAAAGTGTATCATCTGCTCCTGTTAACACACAATAGGTGAGATCTTGTTGGGGAGACGCTCAGTTACGCTGCAGCAGAATTACCTTAAACTGTGATCTAAGGAGGTAAATGAAAGGGGGCGTCTGAGCACCAGGTAGGTATCAGACACAAAAGACCCTCTGCTTGCATCCATAAAAGAATATGAAAATGAATATATATCTGTGTATGCATGACTGGGACACTGTGCTGCGCACCAGAAACTGACACATTGTAACTGACTGTACTTCAATTAAAAAAGAGAGAGAGAGAGAAAGCTAGAGCATCCAGAAGGTTCCTTAGAGCAAACCAGCTCCTGACTCCCCAGGGCAGCCAGCAGACCAGGGCCACAGTGGGGGTGTAGGAGGCTGCAGCCAGGTCACTGACAACAAGATTGTACTCACCTTTGGTCACCACGGATCTGACCCAAGCCCTGGGAGAGGTCTGACCTCATCCTTACTTGATCCCTTGGACTGGGAGAAAGGGAGCCGCACTGGGTGTGCCTACGTGTACTGCACAGGCGAGATGTACACACACAACTACGACTTTCCAACCAAAACTGTCCTTTTGTGTCTACAGAGATGTAAAAATTGCTTTTGCAGTGGGCGTTTATCAGCCAGATCAAGAAAGATGTTCATTCTTCAAAAAGCTAAACGTAGAGTTTCCACATGATCCAGCAATCCCACTCCTGGGCATATATTCAGAAAAGACAAAAGCTCTAATTTGAAAAGACACATGCACCCCAGTGTTCACAGCAGCACTGTTTACAACAGCCAAGACAGGGAAACAACCCAAATGTCCAACGACAGATGACTGGATAAGGAAGGTGTGGTGTATGTATACAACGGAATACTACTCAGCCATAAAAAAGAATGAAATGATGCTATTTGCAGCAACATGGATGGGCCTGGTGATCACCATATTAAGTGAAATAAGTCAAAGACAAATATATGTTATCACCTATACATGGAATCTAAAAAAATGGTACAAATGAACTTACTTACAAAACAGAAACAGACTCACAGACACAGACGCACACTACTATATATAAAATACATAAACAACAAGGTCCTACTGTACAGCACAGAGAACTATATTCAATGTCTTGTAATAGCCTATGATGGAAAAGAATAAAAAAAGAATATATATACCTATGTGTGTATAATGGAATCACTGCTGTACACCTGAAACTAACACCGTATTGTAAGTCGATTATACTTCAAGTAAAAAGATGCTCAGCTGCTACCATACAGATCAGTGCGTGGTGCGCAGCTGGGCTCACCCTTGTGGCCCCTACTTTGCTTGATTATGAGGCTCACATTTCCCCTTACAGGTTTTCCTGTGCACTCTTTCTGCCAGCACAGCAGGAGAAGCTTCCTTTGCTGAACAGGACTGGAGCAGGCGGAGGTAGGACAGAGGTGGGGGTGGGTGTCTACCCAGTCCCACCGCCTGAGAGTTGAGTGCACGCCCCACGGCATCACCCAGGGCATTTATCACACCACTGGGGAACACTGAACAAGGCCGAACATTCCACACCCTCGTGGGCGAGTCTGCAACCATGTGTCTGTGAAGGGGATTGTCCACAAAAGGGAAGTGCCCTCTGGTTTCAGCTCACATCCGATTAATTACCGTGCTCTGTTATTCTGCCTTTTGAATATTTAGGACTGTCTCCTACTGGCCTTCTTTCTAATTTAGTTTCTGACAGTGTTCCAGGCATTGCACGAAACCCTGGAGATTGAGACAGGCGGAGAAAGCTGTTGTTCTCTGACCACAGAACTCACATTCTAGGGTCTCCAGCTTGCCTGAGATCCTTTCTCTCAAAATTAGCCTCTCCCGTCAAGAGCGCTGGGCGCACAGCCACGTCTGCACTGTGGAGAAACCACTGCTCTGTCTGGGCGAGGCAGGAGGCTCAGGGCTGGAGTCCTAACCTCCCCAGGAGTCAGGCCTCAGTCTCAGGAACTCAGATTTGGGACAAAGTGATTTTATTTAATGTCTGTTGGAACATGGACCGAGGCAGCACTTTTTTACCATGTATGAACATACAGAATCTGATAAGTCAGTCTGCAGAACGCATGACAGTGAAGCACAGGAAAGCAAAGAGAGGAAAGCCGCTGAGCCTAGAGGGGGGTCTGTCTCGGTCCGAGGTGTCCAGCCTGGTCCCAGGACCTCAGAGGCCTAGAGCCACCCTCAGCCTCTATTCTCCACTTTCAAAACAGAAGATCATTGCACTGAATCTTCCTTTTGCTTATTCTATTGTGAGACTTTTTTTTTTGTTGTTACTTAGAACTTACAGGACCTTATAACCAAGGAAATAACGATCTTTGGGAGGAGAAACGATCAAAGTTGAAGGGAAGACAGATAGGTAAATAATAAATCATGGTTTATGTGGTGCCTGCCATGACAGGAGTGTAAATGAGGTGTAAAAAGACTGCTTTACACGTGAAAGTAAGACACATGAAAGATCATTCCAAAGCGAAAAGCGTCTCTTCGGTTAACAAACAGCAAGTGATTGTGGTGAGCTTAGGGGTTCTAACCAAAGAGAGACTTTCATTTAAATGAGGCCTAGAACTGTTACCTAGCGGGTTGTGTGTGCAGACAAGGCTGCACACGTTGTGTTGGCACTTTGTGGCTGAACTGCCTGAATGGATTCTCCAACAATGAACTGAGTTTTCAAGCCCAGTGGAAATGCAGAGAGGGTGGAGTCACCTATTAACTTGCCACAGGGGTTGAAAATGTTTTCTTCCTGCCCCTCATCTCTGGGCCAGTTGACCTAATCACATGGAGGACGGTCTGAAGCTCCCTCAACCCTTGACACTCTGTGTGAGTCTGAATCCCGGCCGTTATCCCTCTCCTCTGTGCCTGTGATTTAACTTTTCCTCTGTATTTTATACCAAAATGAAATCAATTTAAAGCTTGAAATGTTCCACATAGTTTTCTCTCTCTAGGATCTAATTTCTTTTTTGCATATAATAGCTGCTCAGTAGACGTTTGTTGAATGAGTAAGTGTAAAATCGAATAAATACCCTACGTCAGGGGTCAGCAAAGCATGGAGTGCAGGCCAAACTCAGCCCGCCATGCCTTTGTGTAAGTGAAGTTTCACTGTTACCCAGTCGCGGTCACTGATCTGCGTACTGTCTGTGGTGCCCTTATGCTACCACAGCAGAGAGTAACGGAGGCAGAGACCGCGTGTCCTGCAAAGCCTGGTATGTTTGCAATCCGACCTTTAACAGAAGTGTGCCGACCTCTGCGCTGGCTTCCTGCCTCCGTATAAACCTTGGGGTTTTGCTCTGTAGCTGAAGGGTTTCCTAGGCTCCCTGCAGTCCCTCAGCCACGACTACGGCCTTGTCACATACAGTGGCTGGGTCACGGATGACGGTAACTAAAATCCTTTCATATCTGGAGGGACCATTAAGTGACAATGGCAGAATCAGAGTAGAAATGAAAAATAATAAAAAATAAAGTGCACTGGGGTTAGTACTATTTCTTCATGACTTTGTTCTTTATGTCTGACGACTATGATAATCATCAACATATTTGCACTGCTGGTTGACTTGGTATCTCAAATACATTCCCCTAAAAATTATCTGACACTTTCTAAAGCAATTTATTTATCAGCTTTTTGATGAATGGCAACTTTCAGCTTCAAAAATAGTATTCAGATTTCAGAATCGTGCCTGTATCGACTTAGTTTGGTGTCAGTATCCTTCAGCTCTAGATAGCCTTTACCGGGAACATTTAAAATGCCTGGGAAATGTCTTCCCAGATCTGGCTACTCAAAAAGGCTTCATCAGTATGGGAGGAACACAGGACTGCTACTTTTAGCTAGCACTCGATACGTTACCTTGGGCAGTTCTGTCTCTTGTGGTCTTATTAGTCAAGGCAGGAACACCTGCAAAGAAGTTCAAAGGGAAAAGGGGGAAAAAATTAAACTCTCATCCTCAGTGGAAGTCTGGACTTCAAAGAAAATAAAAGCAATACAAAACATTATTGCAATCTTCAGTGAAAGAATTTTGGAACTAAAATATTTCTGGTTCATTTTTGAATGTTTGTGTATTTAAAAAAAAAAAAAAAAAAGGAAGATTGTCGCTGTAACCTTGGATGGTCTAGGGCGAAGGCTTTCAAACAGCGCCCCCCGGAGCAGGAGGCTTCCTCGGGGAGCCCCAGGACGTGAAGCCATGTTCCTAATGCGAAGACCGTGGGGCACGGCTTCCACAACTTTCTTTCTCCAGCTTCAGCCAGGGCGCTCTCCAGTCAGGTCCAGATACCGAGATTTTGTGGGAGATTTTCTTTGGAAAGATGGTTTACATGTTAAAAACATGTTGTCACTGAATGCTATGAGATTTGTTAACTATTTATCCCTCAGGGCTGTGTAAGATTTGTGTTTGTGATAAGCCAGTTGGCCAGACAGCCTCCAACTCAGACAGATGTCAGCCGCTCCCTTGCGGAACCACACGCATGACAGTGTTTCTGGGATAACATTTTCGCCTTGTTGTCTCCACGTAAATACGCGGATTATGTCTTTTAACTAAAAGTAGGTTTCCTAGGTTTATGTGTGACCTAAGTTTATGGTATTGCCCCCCACCCCAAATGATGACAAGTTAAACACACACACACTCACTCACAGCTCAGTTCACACACACAAAAATAAGACATTCCGTAGTGGGGGTTGGGAGGAGACACCACAAGTTAAAAGCGTGGTAACAATTCTGAGTGTGCCTTTAGGAAGATTAAATGTGTTTCTCTCCCCAAAAGGAAAAGTATTTTCTGTCTTGGGGGAGACTGAGACCACCAGAAGGCAGATGATAACTAAAATGATCATTTTTAAGGTTTTTATCCTCCCCTTTCTCTCAGAGCATCCCGAATCATTAAACTCTGCATTAAAGCTATTTGCATTTCTGGTTTTCCATAAAAATAGAGTATTTTCAGTCAACTACACTTTGACAAATAAATATAAATGCGATACAAAATTTTCTGAAATATATTTGCCATATCCTACAGAAGTTCACAAAAGTGCTCATTCTCCCCTCACAAGAAGGGAGAAATGTTCCCCATAAAAACTTAATAGAATAAATGGATTTCCTTTCCCAAAAGTCATTTAAAGTTTGGGAAGAGAACGCTTCGTAATTAGCATCTGAATGGAGTCTGCTTGCAACAAGGAAGTGCATAGCAACTTTCCTATTGACAGCTTTAGGAGTTCCTAATTTGCATACGGAAGGCTGAGACGCGCTTGTCGTGCCGGAGCCACCTCAGTGGAGTCTGTGAGTTACAGGGCTGTCACTCCTGCTGTCCTGAATTTCAAAGTGCTACACAGGGTGACAGGAAACCTGTCAGGTGCGAGAAACAGGCTCTCTGAACCAGGAGGAAGAATGAAATCTTCCCTTCTACTCCCACTCCAGAACTCCTCTTCTTTTTCCAGAGCTCCTCTTTAAGCATCCAGCACTTAGCATCGGAAACCAACGAGATCAACACCAGGAAGACTGAACTGCACGTGACTGGGCGGGGCCGACTTGCCCGGAAGACCTGAACGGCTGGAACAGGGACCCGGTAGAACTCCGCTGCACACACTTTAAGTTGCTAAGGGGCGGATGCATTCAGTGACATTTTATAGGGCAGCCTGGCCCTGGAGGAAGAGTGACCTGGTTTGAATCCCGTTTCTTCCACTCTTGTAACCTTTGGTAAATAATTTAAACTCTCTGGGCCTCCCGTTTCTCACTGACGTGGGATGAGGACGAGAAGTGGGTTTTCCATTGATCTCTTTCAGGGTGAGACCTCGTGCCTAGACTCTTTGCTGATAAAAGCTATTCTTCTGGCCAAATCTTTGGAAAGATGAGGGGACTTGATTGAAACTTAGCCTCAGAATCGTTGAAACACAATGACTATGGTAGAGCCTGCAAAATCTGGCGTTTTGAAAATGCGAAAGTTACTTTTGAATATGATTTTAGGACAGAGTATCCCTAACACTGGGTTCTTTATGGAGCAGTTGCTTCCAAGTTCAGAAACCAAGGCCGGAAAACTCCACGAAGAATATGTAGATATTCATCTTGCCCTCATAATGGACGACGTTTATAAAAATGAAATAAAAATGAATATATATATATTTCTAAATCAGCTGGAAATGGACCAGTTTTAGTTTATTGCTCTCGCAGGATTGCCTGAGGGGGCCACCCTGTCAGAGCGCACAGGAGATGAAGCTTTAGTCTAGACCAGCGAATGAGGAGTGGGAAGGCATTCCTGAGCGTGGGTGAGGTGGGGCCGTGCTCACAGCCCATGCTGGAGGGAGAGAGAGGTCTTCCTGGACGGCACACACACATCTGTCTGTGGGTCAGCTGTCCCTGCAGGGAGGGAGGGTTATTAAAAGATTTCAGAAGAAGTAAGCTATGGCTGAGCACCCTGGGCTCCAAGATCAAATCTTTATCTGGCTCTGGTGTCCCCGGGCTCTGATGCAGTTCTCAGCTGCGCTGGTCACTGGTGTGGACACACGTCCAGCTCCCACAGGTGTCGCCCCTCCTCGTGCAGCAACCCCACCTCGCAGTCCCCAGGTCCGAGGGTCCCACCACGGGGCTGAGGACTCCGGTCCCTTCCCAGGTCAGTCAGGGCTGGGCCCGGGAGACTCTGAGGGACATGGGCCGTTTCTCCCGGGAAAGTCTGGAAGGAAGACTTCCTGTAACAGCTGGGCTGCTGTACCCCCAGGAGCGAGCCCTGGGCACCGGGGATTCCAGCTGCACTGCAAGGCTGTGCCGCTGCAGTGCAATCCTGGTGTGTCTTCTGCAAATTTTCTTCTCGCCCTCTTTGTTCTCCCGACCCCTTCACTCCTGCCCCAAGCCAGTGGCAACAGCAGAGAGACTGAAAGTCACAGACTGGCCGGTGATCAACACCTCGAAGGGAGCCAGTCTGGACAGATGTCACCCGTGGTCTCACCCATCAGAGCCAGGAAATGACAGAACTGTCCTCCGCGATCAACCAAATAAGGACCTCGTCTCTCCACCACATCTTCTCATACGAATCTCATGCCACAAACAAGCATCAAGTTATGCCTGTCGCCATGCAGAGCTTCGTTCGTGTAATGCCCAGGTGACTTTTCTGCCAGGGGGTCTGCATGCATGTCTTCAGATCCAGGATGAGGAAGCACTCCAGAGCACTCTATTCTGGAGTCTCCCAGAATTACTCTCAGAGTAAAACAGACAAACCTGTTAATGACTCATTCTCCCCCAAATTAACACTTCAAGTATTCTTTAAAAAGTGAATCAAAAACATTTTTCTAAATAGGGAAGTTTTCTCGTGCCTGCACTGTAACTCAGGTGCTGTTCACCAAGCCCTCTGGAACGCAATGCGAGTGTTGCAGCATTTAGGATGCTTTCCCCCAGATTCCCATCCTCACACATTGTGCAGGTAGGCTCTGAACCAAGGTTTCATTGGATCCTTTCAATCCTGTGTGTCTTCATTCATCAATTACCTTTTAGCACTTCTGTTCCATTCTGCTGGGCAGAAATTGGCAAAGCACGTGGAAACAGATGACTGCTTTAGGGGAACAGGGGCACAGGATATCTTAAGACAGTTAAGAGCAGTTGATCCAGTGCCTTCCTGGGTCACCTGACTTTGTTTTACTAAGTTGAAGTCTCTAACGTGCAGGTGTCTGTGTAAACAGAGAGATCAATTTATCAGGTGATTCAGATGTTCAAGGACATTATAGAAACCACTCTAGTTTTTGTTTCCTTTTTCCCACTCCCATCAAAGTGCTTGCTGTTCTCTAGCGAGAAGCTCCCTCAGCAGGACAGGACGGGGGCCGGAGCGACGCTCACGCCTCAGGGACCACAAGCTGGAACCTGTTGACCCCATTTCCAGTTGTTTCATTTGTTCCAACTGAAAAACATTACAATCAGTCTGGAACTCAGAGGAAAATAGTCACATAATAAGTGATTTGGGGAATAAAAACTAAACCAGAAATGAGATACCGTTACACACCTATGAGAGGGACTAAAGTTTAAAAAAATTAAAAAAATTTGAGTGATGGTTAAAATGAGGATTATAAGAAAAAAATATGAGTGCCTCATAATTTGAAAATGGGAATGTAAAATAATGCAAACTGTTTGGAAGAAGTTAATTTAAACCTATCCGTACACTCACCCTACATCCCAGTAACCCTCCCTGGAGGTATTCACTCCACGTCCGCAGAAAGATGTAAATACAATTGTTCATGGATGTTTTATTGATGGCAATGAAAACCTGGAAACTGTTCAGACTTCCATCTGCAGTGAAAGTCAACAAGCTACTTAGACCAACAACATGAGTCTTGAAAAAAATTATACTGAGTGAAAGATTTCAGATATATAGTGGATCCTACCATGGGTACCATTTATGTGAAATCCTAGAGGAGGCAAAATTTATAACGGCAGGAAGAAAATTTTTGGTTGCCTACACCTGGGAAGCTGGAGGAATTGACCTTAAAGGAGCCAGAGGAAACTTTTTGAAATGATGGAAATATTCTATATCTTTTTTTGATGGTGGTTACATGAGTGTACACTTTGGAAATGGATACATTTTATTGTATATAAATTATACCTAAAATATATACAATGATCTGATTTTCAAAGAACTAGCTGGCATTTCTGTTTGAAATTTTTGTATCACTTTTCAGTCACCATCTCTAACAAAGAAATAAGAGAGTCAGAAAACCAAGCATGCGAATTCAACTCGAAGGACAACCCCTTTGTAACCGGGAAAGAACAACATTCTTAGGCATCACTAATTTGGGAAAATTTGAAGCTTGTATGAAAATATCACCTTCAGCTGGACACGATCTGGCCTATAATACGTGCTAGAACTTGACATCATAAACCCAGACGTCATTTTAACTTATTTTTGTTGGTTTTCTGCCCTTCTTTTTGGCGCCGTGGGTAAACATGCTAGTGACACAGAACGTAATGGCGGTAACAGTCAGTCAGCTCTGAACCTGCACTCTTCCCCCACGGAGAAAAGAAATTAAAACCGTGCATTGTGAAGTTCTCAGCTAGCTGGTCTGGGTTTCTTTTTTCACTGTTCATGTTTCCTCTAGGTGCTATACACAATTTAAAATATTTAAAATTCACACGCCTCTTAATATCCCTTGGCCGAAGACTGGCTGTTGCTTTTCGCCTCCCAGAAGGTGAGAGAACAGAGCCACATACTCAACAGGGAACAAGTGTATAAAATACGCATTATAGATGTAAAACTTCAAACGGCTGCCCATTTCCAAATTTATTAATTTAATATTCACAGATTAAATTTTTAATGTTTAATCAACTGAACTTACTGCCAACTAAAAATGTTGCTCACCAGCTGTTTCTGCAAGAACAAAGTCATCAGCCACTGCAGTCGCTGACCTTCAACACACCCTGAAAGGAGCTCAGGGTGGAGATCAGGAACTGGGCGCTCTGTGCTCTGGGAAGCGGCGGAACAGGCTGTCAGAGAAAGATTTTCAGGAGAAGACCTGATGAGCCCAACTGCCTGCATCTCCTGATACGTAGAAAAGCACTAAAATCATTGATGGAGACCTCTGCATGACTAGTAGCAAGCCTCTGCCTGAATGTGCTGGGCTGCATGTCCCCTAGCACCAAAATCACATGTGTGGGGACCTTCCCCGCGTTTTCGGGCCGCTCCCCGGAGCTCCCTGAGCTGCCGTCTCGCGCGCTGTGGTCCTCAATTTGCCCCAATAGAACTGAACGCAGAGCTCTCGCAGGCTGCGTTTTCTTTCTTTCTTTTTTCCAGTCAAGGCTCCCTCCATGCTGACTGGACCACGTGTTACGTTGCTCTCAACCCTGAGTTTCATCTGGATAAAGATACTTTAGATCCAGCCTGGCCCCACGCCTCTGGATTTTGGTGTTCACTCGGGCTGCTCCGCAGCGCCAACGTGGAGGAGATCTGGAAGACTCTAATGTGACAGGAAGCGGCTGTGACGAGGCATCACAGATACCCCGTTTGCATTTTAATTTTTTCCCTGTCTTTTATTACAGGAAACATTTGCAGTATAGAAAAACTGGCTCAGGAAAATCACTTGTGTCTGCTGCGGCTTCACTGACTGCTTCTGCGCACGGTGATGTCATAATTAGTAGGTTGGGAAGAGAAATGATAATGTCACAAATGGGGTGTCATCACGTTTGAGGAGGGAAAAAACAAAAAGCAGGAATGAATGCAAATGGCTAATTTAACACAAGTACGTACACATACACACACACTGCTTTGTCAGGCAGAGGAAAGCTAGAAAACGAAAACTGAAAATTTAGTAAAATGATTGCTTCTTATTTAGGGAAGTTATTTTAAAGGCATGTTAGCATTACAGCAGCACAGTTTTATAGAATGCTGTGGTGTTACGTATTAGAAGATACATATTTCTTGATTGATAAATGATGTGCGAAGTATCATTCTTTAAAACCAATCTAAGCCCTAAATGCAAATTTTTTAAAAGACGTTTTTATGGGGGAAAATATACTTTCTCTTCCACTTTAGATACTTTCTTGATTGAATGAGACTTTGGAACTCTGAATAAATGACGGAGCCAACACCCTTGTCCTGGGGTCTCGGCTATCACGGGACACTTTTAACAGGGGAGGTCCTGCTGAGCACGGACCACACAACTTCTGGGTCGGGGGAGGCAAGGGCCAGTCTTGGGCTTAGGGCTTATTAAGAGGTCTGAATTTTAAATCTGTCCGATGATGTCTAATACCTGGAGAGAACTAGGAACAACAAGAGTGGAATCCAGATCTGCCTGTGTGAGAATTCCTAAATAAGTGGCTTTAATTTCTTCTCTCTGTGGGGGAAGAGCTGGGGCGGTAAACTGATTGATCGTCACTATCATTATTTTCCGTATCTCTCACTGTATATTCACGTCGGGTGTCAAATTCAAGGCGGGCAAGCCAACAGCCTGGGGCTGTAATAACGTCTGCGTTACCAGTGTAAGTTCCAACCACGGGTACCCCTGGATATTCCGCGTTTCCAAATTTCCCAAGTGAAAAGTGCCCAAGAACTTTTTCCCCCCAGATGACAGATGGGTCCTTTTCAAGTTGAGTTGTCATGCTTGGCTTTCTATTAATACATTTCTTCGTTGGAGATCATCACTGACAAATGGTAGAAAAACTTACACAAAAATGCCAACTACTTTTTGGCAACTTGAGTAATTACATAAATTACAATAATATTTCAGAAAAAGCCTGTGTTTTAGTAATGTTTTTAGGATAAAATCACTCGTTTGAATGATTAGCTGAACTGCTATTAAACCTAAGGTTGCTTCTGGTCTTGGGGTCCCTAGATCGCTGTCTTTGCTCAACGACTCCTAGATTCTCACTGTTTCATTAACGCCGCCAGCGGCTTCCTCGAGTCCCTCCAGACAGCTGAGGGGATGGGGCAGAGAAGGCCCTGTAACACAGCCCACTGTGCCTTAAACTACAGGAGCTAATTCTTCACTGGCCCATAAACCAGTGCGAAGCTTTGGCTGCTTCAGTGGCACCACGAGTGGTCTCCCCTCTTCCTTCCAGACGAGCAAAATTAAATGACTGATACGGGGCAACACTGGCAAATGTCTGAATAAACAAACACTTGTGTCCTGTTAATAGAAATCGGTGTGGCGTTTTGGAGGACAATCTGGAAGTGCACGTTCAAGTTTTATATATTAGCCCCTGTGACCTAACAATTCCACCTCTTGGAAACATCCTACAGAAAAATCAAAGATCTGCCCGCAGGCATCTGTGTCCGTGCGTGTTCACTGCGGCGGCATCAGTCACACTGAAAGCTGTCAGGCACATGCACATGAATCAGCAGAGGAATCGCCGAATAAACAGCCATGCGTCCACATTCCGTAGCAGAGACTGGCTGGGTAACAATCTCCCGTCTCCTCCTCTTCATCACTCGGGGCAGCATCTGCCTCCTTAGCCCGTAAGGGCTGCCCCGTGTGAACGGAACTGCTCCCACAGAAGGCGGGGTCGGGGGAGGGCTGAGCGGTCCCGCTTCAGGCTTGGCTCACGGTGTTCTCCTCGTCTGACCCTCCCACGACCTCGCTGATGGCTGCCTGGGGAAGAGGCGCCGAGACGTCTGAGGCCCTGCGATGGCAGAGCCGCAGATGGAGAGAGACTCGGGCTCTGAACCAACGTGTGGACAAGAGTCACCTGCCACTCACAGGAGTCTGGCTCTTCTGCGACAAGCAAGGGCTTTCTGCTTCTCTGAGCTACTGGCATTTTGCGGTTACGGCAGTTGGTGTTATTTTCCCATGAATACTCTCAGGAAATAGAAACTGTCATCTTCTAGACTAAAGTAAATGCCAGCGTTCTGACACTGAAATATATGCATGCTATTTTATTGTAAAGTGAGAATGCCACGTCCCGGAGCAGTGTGTTCACTACGATCTCATGCAGAAGCGTGTGAGTGGATGTACCAAATCATTAACACTCACAGACAACCGCACCTACTCAGACAAACACATCTTCTTTAGGATGTCTCATAAGAGACCTCCCGTTAAATAGTGATTAATTTCACCCTAAGCTGGCAGGGCCAACGCGGAAGTGCACAGGCCTAACTTGATAAAAACTTGAATCCTATTTCAAATAACTTTGGACGACTTACCTATGTTTACTGCATTTTATTCAGGCTATTTGCAGAACCTATTCAAAGACAAAATTACAATTCAAATAGCCCTGTCTGGATACTGACGACTATACATAACATAGACAGACAGCAGGGCCCTGCTCTGCAGCACAGGGAGCTGTATTCAGTGTCTGGTAATAGCCCACAGTGGAAAAGAATATGAAAAACTACACACGTGTATAATGGAATCACTTTGCTGTTCACCTGAAGCAACACAACATTGTGAATTAACTATACTTCAGTAAAAACTATCAAAAAATAATTAAAAATTAAAAATATATATATCTGCCTATATTCTCGGGGAAAGGATTGCATGGGAAACCAACCTGTGAGGTTCTGTATGACTGATGACTAGTACGAGGGACCTTAGTCTGTTTAATAAGGTCAAATTCAACATATTGGAAGATATTGGAGGCAGCCCAATGTAATGAATGCTCCCTATTACCACGTTGTTATCGCCGCCTTCTGAACATTCAACAAAATACGCATATACATTTTGAAGCATACAAACGAAGTTTTGAGAATTTTACTTCCAGCTTTGGTCGCTGAAATAATTTAGAGAGCAGTCATTCACGTAACCAGGAACTGTGCCATGGCTTGATTTCATCGCTGAAAGAAAAGCTGGTCACGGCAATCACTTGATAACAATTCTGGAGTGAATGAATGAATTTAAACTGAGGGCCTGACTTTGCAGAATAAACCTGTAACACATAAGTAAACTCAGTATTTGTGGGAAAATACTTGAGTAACACGTACGTACGTATACATCCATCATGCCTGTTCATTTGTTCATTCTGCAAATACTTCTAACCTCCTCCTGAGCCAGGCACAGACCTGGCTGCCGGGCCGGGGGCAGAGACCAAGACAGGTGACGCCGTCTGAGCCGTGAACTCGGGGCTCTGCTCGTGTACCTGGTGTAGTAGCATGGGTGTAGTTATACTTTTACTACCAGAAAAAAAAAAAGATAAAACCCTGTCTAATGTGACTAGATTGTAGAACAAAATCATATTAAAAAAAAAATCCAGTAATCAAAACACAACGTGACTTACAGGCTCAACCTCTGACGACTGCTGGCTACAAAGCTGTCCCGTTGCTTTATTTCTGAGCATTGATTAGCGGCTGAGAGAACACGTAGTGGACTCTATTTCAGGTAATCTGTATATACACTTGACATAAATTTTTCATTTGATGTGAAAAAAGTTTCCTGTCTTAATTAAACTCAACTGTAATTGTACTGAGGAATGGGGAATACATACCTAAGTACGTACGGGTGAATCAGTTATTTAATTAATGCTGTCTTGCTGGCAAGATACAAAGAAAAAGAATTTTAATTATGGTGAACTAACAGGGTATTAAGTTTTGATATCACTTGTACTTCCAAAGGAATTCATTATAATTTATTTTTAATTAATATGCCATTGTTAACAAGTGCTACCCCAAAAGGATACAGCGCATCGTTTCTCTTTCAAAGTTAATAAAGTAATTCCAGTGTTTTAAAAACCCCCGTTTGCTATTTGGTTTTAAGCGCCAGATGCAGTCTTAATCATTTCTTACCTATAGAGTTATAACATGCCGTTTTCTTAAACTATTGTTTCTTTAATGCTTCTGTTAAATAGATCTGTTCAAATTCAATATGAAATTATATGCTGGACTAACTTTAGCTTCAAGGTAGAACAAAGCAGATAACGAGAAACACTATCTCTGAGTTGAAAACGTACCCCTGCGTTTACAACACGTACACATACAACACACTTTCACTCATTTGTAGAAGAAGTTTGAGTTCTATTTCAAGAGTCAAGTGTGCATTGTATAAAATGAATACTTTTTTATTTCATAAAAACAAAATTAGTTTGGAAATTATCTTATTTTCCCACATATTAATTAAGTGGTTAGATAAAAAATTAACAAAATAAATTTATAAATAACAGAATTTACATTTATTTTTGAAATACACTTGGGATAATAAACTACCCATTGGGGGAAGATGAGTCACACAAACCTTTAAAGACAAGACGTCTCTTCTTGCTCTGTTTTCTCCCTGTCTAACTACCTAACATGAATTTCAAGAACGAGGGTGGGGAAGGCTCTAAGAATTACTTGCTCCATTTGACTTCTAGTGAGTCCTGTGATCCTGGAGGTAAAATGTTCTTGGTAGACGTCCTGGGAGACACTCCATTCATTTCCATCAAATTCCACCATAAAGTGGTGGCACATTCCTGCCGTCCCATGAGGATGGAGAACAGGAAAAAACGCATTCTGGGCAGGGCTCTCACACGTCCCACAAACGAGACTGTCGGCCCCGCCTGCAGGGAGGTGACTCTGGAGGCCTGGGCTGGGCTGTGAGAATCTGCTTTGAAACCAGGGCCACACTTTGAGAATCACTCTTTGTTTATTTTTTAAATGAAGTACAGTCAGTTTAAAATGTTGTGTCAATATCTGGGGGACAGCATCATGTTTCAGTCATACATACACTTACGTATACTCCTTTTCTTTGTAAGTTACTACAAGACATTGAATACAGTTCCCTGTGCTGTACAGTAGGACCTTGCTGTTTATCTATTTTATGTCTAGTAGTGTGTGTCTGCAAATCTCGAACTCCTAATTTATCCCTTCCCACTGCCTTGCCCCCTGGTAACCCAGAGAAAGAGAAAGAAAAATACCATATGATATCACTTATATGTGGATTCTAAAAAAAAGACAAATGAACTTATCTACAAAACAGAAATAGACTGACAGACATAGAGAATCACTCTGCTAAAATCGTGTCCAAATGACAGCAGATTTTTAACCTCAGATAGAGAAGAGCTTTGTTTCCTTAAGGACCTGGCTGACTTAGTTCCTCAGTCACATGAAGCGACTGCATAGAGAGTGACCCTTAGGAAGTTTTCAGGAAGTAAGTGAGATGTTTCTATTTCCTCTTTTATCAATGAATGGTTAATTGTTCAATGTAAAATACACCAGAGATGCTTGAATTTACCGGTGGACCATGATGCATTTAATCCAGCAAGAAATCCAGAAATCCTCATACTGAAGGCCATTATTTTTAGCTTCTTTGCATTTTGCAACGGATTGCAGAGTTAGATTTTAATTACCATGACAGAACCAGTTACATCAATTTTCTGCCAAATCCTGTATGATCTCCACTTTTTGGATGGTGTGGTAGTCCTGATACATTCTTTTTTTTCCCTTGTGTTACAAGATTGGCACATAGTTTTGTTTTCATTGTTAAAATTTACACATATAAGGAAAAATACTGAAATGTGCTTATGCTATCACTGTGATGTGATTTAAATACATATTATTTAAAATGTGTTCAAAACGTTTTTTTAAACACATCACATACGTTTTTAATATATAGTCAATGAATGGACTAAAATTAACCTTGTTATTCAGTAATGATTTTTTTTAAAATAACCTTTGAGTACTAAGAGTCTACTTGGCATTTCTTAAGGGTTTTACAAAAAATTTAAATATAAAGTCACATCATCAGACCAATTCTAACCTAAACATAGAAAATGCTACAATCCTCAAGTGCAAAGTAATTTTTTGGTTACTTTACTTTTTTAGATGTGTTACAATTCAACTAGTTGCCAGATTAATGTGAAAAGTCTGTTGTGGGATCTTTGGTTATTATCTAATGCTTATAAAATTGCATGTGAAAGATGAAGACTCTGTACTAGCAAAATAGTTTAGAACTGTCTGGTTTCCCATGGACTACAACCCATATTTTCATTCTCTTGATGGCATTAAGAAACCTGGAAAATAAAGTTAAAGAAACCTATGGAAACTTGTATTTTGAGAACAAAATATAGTCCAAATGGATTAGCAAACAAAAGGGCAGCAGAAGCATCAAGTCTGAAGCGAAATCAGCAAGTAAGAGGCACAAGTCTGAATTCCTCTGTCGACCACGTTTACATTTAAGTCCGCTGCGTATTCCTGCATTACTGGAAATCAGTTCAACTGCCTCTTTGCTTCGGACTCGCTGTCTACAGGAGCCCCTCCCGAGAGCAGCATAATGCAAACCCCACACGTGATGACGTATTTTCTAGCAGGAACGTGGACGAAGGGAAGGGAAGCGAAATTAACCCTAATAATACAGGATTTAACTCAACATACCCAAAATACAGTTTGAACATGTAATCAATACAGAAGTTTGAATGAGACCTTTTAAGTTCTTGAAAGCGTGTCCTCCGGCTCCGTGGTCTACTTCACATTTGTAGCCTGCTTTAATCTGTACCGGCCACGCTCAAGTTCCCAAGAGCCACAGAGCAGTGCGTTTCTAATAGTCCTAACGAGAGTCCGTCACAAGAACATGCTACATACAACGTATTGCGTATCTTCTTTAGTTTCATACTCCGCATCCGCATTAGACACGTCCCTTCCAAAACACTAAGAGGTACAGCTGCCACCAAAAACATGTTCCCTGTAAAGAACGTGTTGTATTTCTCAAACCCAGTAACCTTCTTCCTACCTATTCCTTTCTGTAACATGTAAGTTTAAAAAAAGGGTTCTTGAGTTAAAATTAGCTCATTTAGAGTCTTTGAAGTACAATGTGTGTATTGCCATATGTCTCTTTTCCACGTGCAAACATAAAACTTCTTTTACGCGCAAACACACATACAGCTCATAACGCCTCAAAAACCTTCCGCTGCTAGTGCATTTGGGGTGGGTGTGTGGGTGTAAATAATGAACACACGTAGTAGTGTGAGTGATGCCGTCAGGACGATGGTTGTGAGCTGCTGGAATACAAAGCGAAGGGGTCATCAGGAAAAGCTACAGAGAAAGCAGCGTTTCAGAGAGACCCGGAAGGAAGGGGGTGCAGCCCAAGTGAAGGCAAGAGAGCGAGCCTTCCGTCGTGGGCAGCGCAGACCAGTGCCTGCAGCCACGCCTGTCGTCCTCCTACTAGAGGCTCTTCTGCGTGACTTTATTTCATTTAGTCCCGGGGAGAACACTCCTGGGGGAAGTATAATTGTTACCTTGATGTTTCAAATGATGGAGCTGAGAAAAAGTGAATTCTTCCCAGGACGTAAAGCTAGCGGACTGAGCCAGGCGTGAGAGTAGCCAGAACTTCCCCAGAGGCCAGTCCCTGCACCACCGCGGGGCTCCCGTAGCTGAGAGCTCGCGCTGGCGCGCCAACATGCTGTGACTAGCGTCGTCACATCCTCTAAGAGCACCTCATGCCAGCTGTGTCCTTCGGTAGTCGGCTGAGTTGACTGTTAGTTAAGCAAAGAGGACCTGCAAGATGACAGCTCAGTCTGGAAGAGACAGTGTGTCTGCAAGCAGCCTGGGAGGGACAAAGCCCCTGGAGTCAAAGAGGTTGGCCAGCATGGTGGGTTTGGATGGACAAACGAAGGGACAGCACTTCACAGGGGTCGCGAATAAAGAAGACTCAATGGGAAAACTAAAATAATGATGATGATAAGTAAAACTGATAAATGGAAGTAAGGGTAGGTGCTAAATGAAAATAAGAAACAAACCCGACAGGTGAAAGGGACGAGAGTCACGCAGGGTCAGGGAGAGGCAGCGAAGCCGGCGGCTTGTGGACGTGTGTTCTAATGGAGATGCTGTTTTACTCTTCTGAGCGAAGTTCTAGGTGGGGTCGTCTCCTGGGTGTGACAATGGAGGTGGCAGAGGTAGAGATCTGATGATAACACAAGAGTTTAAAATAGCTCCTCGTGATTCCAGAAAAACGCACCAACTAAGAATGTCCAGTCCTGCTAAGACACAATCTGCAGTTGCCTGAATTTTCTCCTCAGGTTTCCTTCCCAAGGCGCCTGTGTCATTGGAACAAGGAGGCAAGAAAGTTGGAAACAGTGACAAGAGAGTAGTTGAAATTACACATCATGGAATCTATCGTTTACGGGAAGAAAATGAACTTAGGAGGCGCTGACTGAGAGAAGACAGACTGGAGGTCTTCATGAGGGAAAAGCTCACTTTGCCCATTCGATGAGCAAGACCCCCTCCCCATTGCCCCCGCCCCACGATCTTCCTTGGCGAGCGAAATCTACGGAAAATGCACAGGGAAACGAGAAAGCAGGAAAGAAGAACATTATTTAAATTCCCAAGATAAGAAGACTCCACATTAAAAAAATAAATAAATAAACGTTTTTACAAGTACAAACAGAAAATGATCTGGAATAAACCTTTTCCAAAACTATTGTGATGAAGTTTTCTTTTAAAACCCAAATGATCTCCCTAAGGTTGGCAGAAAATGACTTTGACTTTAAGCATACAAGAACTCCTTGGTGAACGTGCATTTCAAACTTTTTTCCTTTTCAAAGAGGCTGTCTGATTTCATTAAAATCCAACATATGCTGAAATGATCAGTGATTTTTATCCTCCACTATCAGTAATTCTATTTGCTTAGGAAAATATGATGTAAAATTAATAGCTCATAACTTTTCTCAAATGTTATGTATGTAATTTATTGGCACTCGGTTTCCAGTCCCCGATGACTCGGTTTCCTTCAAGCTGATATGGTTCCGGAAACTTTAATGGACTGCGGCATGAATCTCAACAAGCTTAAATCTAATTGCAACCCCAGTTTTGCATAAAATCATGAGAAACAAGAGTTTCTCAGACATGTTCAGCACGTTCATTACTACTACATAAAATAAACTGCTTGTTTTATATATGGCAAATGCACATTAAAAAGTATGAGTTGAAGAGCCACTCACATATGAATACAAGAGAAGTTCTCTTCAAAAAAATGTTTGTGAGAGGTGAAAATGCCATTTGGAATTCTGGATCAGAGACACTGAACTCTCATACACGTGTCTGCTAATCTAACATGCATTTTGCTCTGGAGCTTTCAGGTGAGTACACGCACTCAAGCATCCACTAGTGAACATGTGCACAAAACCCAGCTGCGCTGCCGTATTGTAATGAACACGGCTGTGCAAGGCTCTGCGGGCGCTAGGATGCATCTGAACCTAAAGGTCGTCCCCTAAAAGAGCGAACATGGAGGAAAAGGTCCTATAAATATTTAGATCTGCCTTCTTCTTGCAGAAGGTTTGACCACGGTGATCTTGGTAATTCTCGCATTGTTGTTTTGAATTTCAAGTCTTCTTGATTTTGGTATCACTGAGGAGGGGTAGTGGAAAGTAAGGATCTCGATGGGAAAGTCACCCAGATGTGAAATAAGGTCATCTGCATGCAATTTTAAATGGATGTTTTCCCAAATTATAAAGGATATGCTGTTCTTAAGCATGTGTCTTGGGTTTGATTCTCCAAGAAGACCTAGAGATGGGAAACGGATGCCAATGGGTTATTAGGTGAGTGATCCCGGGAAGGAAGGGAGGGCAGATAAAGGGCGCCCTGGGGAGCCAGGGACCACTCTGAACCACCGCATCTCAGTCGCCCTGAATTCTGGGCAAGCGAGAATCCAGCCTTGGAATGATCCTTACTCACTGATAAAGAAACGGACTTCAATCCACCAGCTAGCTCACTGTCATTAGTTGAGACCCGTTTCCAGGATTAAACCTCTGGCTCCGTTTACTCTGTGCTCAGACTCAGCTTGTTCCTGAAGCCAGAAAAGAACACCTGCAGCCAGAGGTGCGCACAGGGCTCTCAGTCGAGGCTTCAGCTTCAGGGACGCGCGCTGAGGGCCTGCGGTCCGGCACCTGCAGCATCTGCTACAGCCCACACGTGGCGCCGCTCAGGTCCATCCGCGACCCACGCAGAGCCCCGCTCTTCTCTCCAAAGGTCCTCCTATTAACGGTCATACTTCCTAAACAGCGACTTGCAGTGGGAAGGATAGTAGGTTCAAAGAACGTGATCGACAGTCATCCACGTTCCACCAGCCACTCCAGGTTGGTTTCCCCACTGCCAGCACTTGTGTTCACGTAGCCTACTTGCCTTGTGTGCACGCCAGCCCTGCCCCCATGGTCACCCCCCTGATGGGCACAGTCCCCACGTGTGGGGCTGGCTGAAGTGAAGGCAGGGGCTGGATGACCTTCGCGACCCAGTCGTCCCATCCACATGGCTGTTCAGCTGCTCCGCTGTGGGGGACACTTGCTGGAGGACCCACACGTTGTGTTCTCTCCTGCAGAGCCACGCACACACCTCCCCCAGTCCCCTGTGCCTCCAGTTCACAGCCTTGCTCTTTTAGGTGCCAGTCAATTCAGCCAGAGGAATTTGCCCTTGCCCCAGAGCCAGCGTGCTTACTTCCATTCCTCAGGCCACGTCTCCCTTTCCATCATGCAGAGGACTGTGTGTCCAGTATGGGAGACTTTCCTCCTTTACTTCCTTCTCTGAGGGGCACCTCTGAGTTGGGCTGTTTTATAGCAGCAACCATTTTCTGCTTACACCAACCTACAGAACTTATCTTTCTGCAAACTGGGTTTAAAATGTCTGCTTTGTGAAAGATGATGTCAAGGGAATGAGAAGACAAGCCACAGAAGGGGAGAACGTATTTGTGATAGAGTCATCTGGTAAAGAACCATTAGCTAAAATACACGACAAACAGTTAAAACTCAACAATAAGAAAGCAGGCAACTCAATTAAAAAACAGCCAAGGATCCTAACAGACATCTCACCAAAGATACACAGATGGCAAATAGGATACGAAAAGATGTTCCACATCTTATGTCATCAGGGAAATGCAACTTAGAACAACAATAAGACACCTACTAAAATGGCCAAAATCTGCAAGGCTGACAACACTGAATGTTGACGAGGATGTGGAGCGACAGGAACGCTCACACGTCACTGGTGGGAGTGCAGCACGGCACGGCCACGCTGGAAGACAGCTCGGCCCTTTCTTATGAAACACCGTCCTATCATACGATGTAGATGTAGCAATCACCCTCCTTGGTGTTTACCCAAATGAGCTGAAAACTTACGTCCTCATGAAGCCTATAAATGGATGTTTATAGCAACTTTATTTAAAATTCATAAAACGTAGGAGCAATAAGATGTCCTTCAGTAGGTGAGCAGATAAATAAGTTGTGGAACGTTCAGACAATGGAGTATCACTCAGCACTAAAAGGAAATGAGCTATCAAGCCACGAGAAGACCTGGGGGAATCTTAAATGCATATTACGTAGTGAAAGAAGCCAATCTGAAAAGGTTACATATCGTAATGATTACAAATATATGACCTTCTGGAAATGGAAAAACTATGAAGATGTTAAAAAGCACAGTGGTTGCAGGGAGGGAAGGAAGAAAGGAACAGACAGAGCACAGAGGGCGTTCAGGGCTGCACAAACACTGTTATCACAATGATGGATGTGTGTCATTATACTTTGGTCCAAATCCGCAGAATATAAAACATCAAGAGTGAACCCTAAGGTAGAGTGTAGACTCTGAGTGATTATGACGTGTCAATGTAGGTTCATTCTTGTTTTAAAAAAAGTACCATTCTGGGGGGATGGGGGGCAGGGGTATGTGGGAAATCTCTACCTTCCTCTCAATTTTGTTGTAAACCTAAACCTGTTGAAGAAATAAAGCCTATTTTAAAAAGTTATTTAACATTAAAATTGTGAAGTTTTCTTATTTTTGAACAGACTATCAAATACAATTTAGTTGAGGAGTTTCTGGATAAAACTGGAATATTAATTGTTTCCTGATGTAAATTGCTCCGATGTTGATGCTTCTGTCAGTTTTAAGACTATTCCTCAGACAGAAAAAGATGGTGAGTAAACTGCCAATACAAGGACAACATGCTTGTCTGTTTCACCTGGAACATATGGATTAAAACTTGAGCCTCTGACTTAACGAAATGCAGCTCACGGTAAAAACAGCGTCTCTCACTTACTCATGGCCAGAATTACCTAGTCCCCCCCCCCCCCACTCCTTGACTAAACCCCGTGTTTGCACTTGTTTGGATGGATCTGACCTGCTCATGGATCTCACTTACAATAATCCTGCTGCAGGTGACAGGGTGACAGAATGGAGAAGTCACACATTTATCGCCCTGCGTGCTTCCCCTGACACCGGCAACGACCCCTGACGATTCCAGAGCTAGAGAACAATCACGGTGAGAAGTCACGTGGCGAAAACGACTGAGGCGCAATTCCAAGGAGACAGAGCCACTTGGGACGGGCGAGGACGCACCGGTGGGGCAGAGCGGAGCAGAGCAGCGGAGAAGTGGCCTCTGGTACAGGCACACGGGTCTTGTTATCAACCTCGGTCTAAGCAACACGCACCAGACGGGCTTAAAATTAAGTCTGAGATTTGCAAACGTCAGCTACTATATATAAAAATAGATTTGAAAAACAAACTTCTGTACAGCACAGGGAACCATATTCTATATCTTGTAATAACCTTTAGTGAAAAAGAATATGAAAGCAAATATATGTGTGTACATGGGTATATGTAGTCACATCTGGGACACCGTGCTGTGCACCAGAAGCTGACACACTGTAACTGACTGCATTTCAACTTAAAAATTTGCGTTTGGAATAATAAAATTTCTCATCTCTCTGAAAACACCGCGTAGAAATTTACAAAGATCACAGTGGGTGAGAAGGCCTTCCTGACTTAAGGAGATGCTCGTCGCCTCGTTAACACAGGCTGCACAGTCCTCTTTCACAGACGAGCTGGTCTGCAGCAATGGGGCTGACTCCTCACGTCTTTATGTAGACCACACTGCACCTCCCGGAGCCTTAACTTTACCATCAACAGTATGGGGTCAGGGGGAGGGCGTAGCTCAGTGCAGAGCGTGTGCTTAGCACGCATGAGGTTCTGGGTTCAATCCCCGGTCCCTCCATTACAAAAAAATGAGTAAAAAATATAATAACGAAATAAACCTAGTTACCACCCCCCAAAATAATATGGGGATAAATGTTCTAATAATTTAATAAAATATCAGAGTAAAATAGTTTGCAAACCATAAAACTCAAGCAAAAGAGCCTTTTCTTATAATCTCGATTTTCACAATGCAAAGGAATTTAAAGGGTCAAGCTGTACTCTTATTTTGGATGCAGCTCCACAAGGCACAGAGCACACTCTGCTCTGTTATACACACACACACACACATCACATGCACACGTATGTCATGTATTCATGGATTCTCTACTTTTAGAAATCTTTACACTTTTAGTTACAGGCATCCAGTACCATGTTCTAGTAAAAATTTTCCACTCTGAAAAAAATGGAATAGCCTTCTCTCTGGGAAGATTGTGAAAACCGGAGATTCAAAACACCAAAGACACCCTAAGCAAGAATCGGATATAGTTTACTGGTTTTAATGACATAAATTGAAGTTACAAACTTACTGGATAGATGTACATATAATCAGATGAGGAGATAACAGATAATATAGGAAAGGAAATATTTTACAGAAAATGACTAAGAATTTTTGAACTGATTTAAAAAGCAAAAAAAGAAAGAAAGAAAGAAAGAAAGAAACAAAACAACAATTAAAACCCAAAGCAGGAAAATCTGTTACTGCTGAAATTAAAGAACACAAAAGACAATCTACAGATTTTAAGAGAAGTCTTCAAAACCATCAAAAACATTTTCAAAGGTATGCAACTCCAAAGAGATACTAACTACAGTACAAATAAAAACAAAAATGCAAGGTGAGTGTGTGTAACTTCATGGAACCACACTGTCAAAGACTCTCCTTGACCCGTTTATAGCCAGGCTCCCTGGACCACCCTTTCTTAGAATATTTTCTACAAAGGCTCCCTGTTTAGAATTATGGATCCTTCCTGTGACTCTCTGAATTGGACCTACCACAACCCAAGAGTGTCTTTCCCCAGGACTTCACAAAGCCATTTCCTCAGAATCTATTAATCGGGACATGGCTGGGGTCCCGTGTCCCAGGCTCTGTGGCAGGGGAGAACCCTGACTCCGCTCACTCCCAGCTGGCAGACACAGGTGGCCTGACCGGCATTTACACCTGCCCACCTCGTACAAGCCATTACAGGGCGTCTGTGCACCTGCGGATGGCTTCTCTGCCCTCTTGCAGATGGGACTCAGGTCTGTTTCTGACAGGTGTCTAAGGCCGCGGGCGGCCCAGGGGAGGTGAAGCCACATCCAGGCTCACGGGCTGGATTTTCCTGCTGTGTCCTGTCCAGGGGGCAAGGAGCTCTCTCTTTAGCTGCCTGGGGGACGTGACAGGGTGAATTTACTTCGATTCTCTTTTTACCTTAAAGGTGCAGCTCTCGGATTAACTGCTGGGGAGACAGGGGTCCTCGCACCCTCTCTGCCTCGTGGGCAAGCACTGGGATTTGTCCTGAGACCAGAAAACTGCCACTGTCAGGCTGGCAAGCTCCTCCTGGTGGGGACCCGGCCTCCACCTATGTCGAGGAATGACGGTTCTCACATACACAAGTTCGGATGCTTGCTGACGCTTTTAATGACGTTTAAAACACCTCCTCGACTAGTTTTAGTTGTTTTCAGTGAGAGAACTGGTGAATAAATTGATTTACCTTATTACCACTGGAAATGGATTTCCTGGAAACCTATTAAATATTAAATTATACAGCCAAAAAGCCCACAAGAGTCTAATTTTTCTTCCCCTGAAGCCAGCTTCTGAGGCCCTTCAGCGGGATTGACTGGGGCCCTTAAAACTCCCACGGAGGACGTTTGCCTTCAGAACCAAAAAAATATTTTAAAGTTAGAATTGATGTAATTGTATATTTCAAAAGACAGGAAAGGTTTTGCCCCAATGTCCTGAAGGCCTCATGATTCGTGATTACGCTCTCTGCAAAAGCCACGATTCCATTTTAAAAATTTACCTCAACTGGCATTTTAAATCAGACTATTTTTTATCAGAAATATAAGCCCCATGGCATATAGAGCACAGTACTCCTATCAGTGTGACTGGTGGCTGTTCCTGCACATGCTGGCGACAGTACGTACACGATGGCAAGTGACAACCTCCTGCATTTACTGAGTCAACTAAACGGAAAGCTAGTTTGGAATTAGAATGGAAATTTCATACCACCTGGGAATTGAGGGGTGGGCCTGCCAAGCCCAAGGACCTGGGACAAAATAAATATGCATTCTCTCAATCAAGAGTCTGGACGATTTTCACATAGACTTTTAAGCACATATCTCTCAACCAAAAATACATTGCAGAGAAATGTAATAATTAGGTATATAATATCCTGAGCTAGATTAGGGGAAAAAACCAACTACCTTGCAAAATAGCATCTGATTAGCTACTCAAAAGCCACCCGACTTTATTTCCATCAGCTCACAGGCTGCCTGACTTCCTAAAAATGGAAATGGTTGAAATCACAGGCAGTGATTGTCTTAGGGTGATTACATAATGTTGGCTTAGTGCTACATTGTACAGTCATGAACACATTCAAAAATTATTTTCTGAAACTATATCGCAAACACTGGTGCTTTAGAAAATAATAAAACATTTGGGACTATTTTAAGTAGGAAAAAAAATCTAATTTTGAAAAAAGGTGGTCAAAAGGTATGTACTTCCAGACATAGCTAATTTAAGTCCTGGGGATGCAACGTACAGCAAGGGGACGACAGTTAACCACAGTTACAGGTGCTCAGCGAGCAGAGTCTGGAAGTTCTCATGAGGAGACACTGTAACTATGTGAGGTGGTGGTTGTGGAGCAAATTCAGTGCGATGACCGTTTTGCAATATACACATGTATTAAATCATTAGGTTGTGCACCTAAAACTAATATATTGTTGTATGTCCATTACATCTACATTTTAAAAAGAATTTTAAAAGGTGGTTTAAGGCTTTTTGTTGTTGTGGTTGTTAAGCAACACTGTCAATAGTAGAAGTAGTTAGTGTCTTCAGCTACTTTGAGATTCCAAACTCTGTTTTTCTCCTTGAGCATCTGTCTGCTGAGACCAGAACATGCCCAGAACCGAGTCAGCCACTCCACTGATGACGGCAACACATTTCAGTCCCTGACTTACTAATTTGTTTCATTTCTGCCATCGTTTACGCCACGTTAAAAGTCTAGGGAAGAGTGACACAACCTCTAACAAATAACAAAAAACGCCACGGGTAAGCCATCTGTTCGGATACATTTTTTAAATCAGAAATATACAAAGTACGTACAATTAACAATAGTTAACATTTATTTTTTGGGTGGATACAGCTGAAGAAGATCCTACTGAGGCACTGTCAACTTTTTAAACAGTTTCAAAATGGCACAAAGTATATGTGATGAAATATTACTTAACTGATATTAATATTCATTGTGTCACAGTATAGACCCAGTGCACTTTAGGATGTTTCTATTTTGAGTTCTTGTATGTCTAAATTCATAATAACTAAGTGTATTTTCAATACCAAGTATTCTGGGTGATGATAATGAGACTATTTTAAAATACTGTTTGATATTCTAATAAACAAAAAAGTCAAGCAAAATAGGACCTTTCGTGGGTGCTGGTTGTTCGTGTTTCACACAGTGGTTGGAAGGGACCAAGGCGCTGACGTGCACCGGCCCCTGCCACGGAGGGAGGGCGAGTCCACCACACACACCGCGCTCTGGGAAACGGAAGTCCGCATTCTCGTCAAGTAATTGCTTCCAACACTAGAAGCCCTCTTCTTTGACTTCTGGAATAAATTATTCTGACCTAAGTGATCGTGTTTTGTCTTTATTCTATTATTAAAACAGTAAATTTTATCTAGAAACTATATGTTCTGCATTTCAACTGTGTATTCTCATTGCTTAGAATTAAGATTTTCCTTGGAAATTCAATACATAACATAAATCTTATTTTTAACGTGCTATTCCATCCGTGGGTACATTTGTAACTAGTCCTTAGGTTTGACCATTTGGATTGCTTTCAGTTACCAGTTACACAGTATCTTCTGACACTTTTGTGCATGAACTTTTTCTGCGTCTCTGATGGCTGCCTCAGAACAGATCCCCATGGACAGCAGAGTCAAAGAATTGCAAGCCTCTTCGTATCAGGTGCGCGTGACCTCCCTCATCTTTCTATGACAATGTCATTCTCATCACACTCGAGGAATTTTTTTTAAATGTTTAAATCATATAGATCAAAAAAACCCTCATATTTTCAATGGTTAGTATCCAAATAAATTTAATAAAATTTCTATAATTAGCTCAACAGAAATAACCATTTCAGATATTGCCAAGTTTTTTGTTTTTGTTTTTCCATAAAGACTCACTCACACAGCTCGCCGTGAGCGTCTGGAATCCTGACTTCCGCCCCCTGCTCCCTGCTCCCCGTCCCCCCTCCGGACGCGTCCAGGCGCTCAGGCCGCCCTTCCGCGCCGGGCCGTCCGGGCCTTCGCCCCCGCGTGTCCGCAGCAGGGCCCCCTCCGCCCTCACTTGGTCGCCTGCCCGGCGCGGACTCACGGGCGGGCATTCCAGGTCTTCGCACGCACTGCGCTTGCTCAGCGCCCGACCCGCAGCACAGAGCAGGTGGTAAGAGAGGGAGGAATAAAGCCAGCGCCGCTGCCGCCGACGCGTGTGTCCCCAGACGCGGGGCGCAGCGAGGCTGCTGCGCGGGCGGGGCCTGGTGACTGCAGTCACCTGAACAACGTATACCCCCCATCTTCACCTGGAAATAGGGACGCTGAGGAGAGAATCTGCCACCGAGCCCGGCGTGAGGGCTGCACTCCCGAGCAGTGCGAGCCTTGGTAAGTGCCCCGCACACGCGGAGGTCAAGTTCGCAGCCCCTTTCCTTCTTAGACCCCACCTGCCGCCCACCTTCACTCTGGCTGAGGACTGTGCCGCGACTCTTGGACAAAGGGAAGCACTGGGGCAACTCGTGCCCCCACCGCAAACTGCAGAGACCCAGCTGCCACGTCCCCGCTCCACGCGCCTGGCCCAGGCCCCGGGGGCGCGCGGCGTGGGCGTGGGCCGAGGGGAAGCCCCTTCCTGTGCGCCAGGCCCTCCCACCCCCGCCCGCCACGGTCACGCAGACCAGCATGGCCGCAAAAATGGGCTCTCCGGAGAGAGGAGGGCGACCTCATCACGACAGAGCACAACGACACCAAAGGAAGGCCAGTTCCAGGCACGGGAGGCAGGAGCTCTCAATACCCCACCCACGAAACACGTGCCCTTTCACGGCCGTGGAGGGAGAAGGTGACACATCAAACCAAAACACTCTCCCGAAATCCATCATTGTATTTGTGAGGGAGAGCCGATATGGAAAATGTTTTAGGACACGTTCTGAACAGATTCAGACCTTTAAATATCCGTATCAGAATGTTTTTAGAATAGAAGGAAAAGAGACGAGAACAAAAGGAAACAATTAAAATAATAATATTAATAATTTTTAAAGCGATAAAAGACCGTCGCTGACTCCTGATTGAATGGGTGTTAGGGTAAGTGAGAACCATATCCTGAAATTACAGTCTTTTTTTGTCCATTACAATCTACGTCCATTTGAAATGCCTGCGGGGCTTCCACGTGAAATATTTACAGAATACCTTCTTCTTTGTTTTGGTCACTATTCTTCCACGCTGTACGTGACATCCTTAGAACTTACTCATCTCAGAATACCTTCTCTGCGTAGGTTTCACTTTAGATGCCAGCGGTCAGAAGTCGAATTAAAATAAACCACCTAACCTTGGGAGCTGGTTAACTGCTGTGTCTATAATATCCTGCCAAGGAGTCTGTAAAAACCTTAAGTCTAGACTCCTATCCTGGATTCGCAAAGGAATCCTATTGAGGAGAAAACTAGGAATACCTCTTCTGTGTTGCAAAAGCCAACAGCTAGTGTCAACAGTTTTAAATACAACCTGAAATTCAGCCAAACACCCATGGTTAACAAACAGAGCAGAGGAAGTAGAAGAATGAAGAATTTCCTATTTCTTCCCTGGTAATTGGGTATAGCATTTTTTCCAGATAGAAACAATCTGCCCTTTCTCTGCAGCCCCATGACAGTGTGCCCGTCCCTCTCCGGTGGTGTGTGACATCACTCTTCACTTTTACTCAAGTGGGCACACATACTTAGATCACAAGCTTCAGGAGAGGCTTCCCTTTCTTTCTTTCTTTTTTTTTTTTTTTACTCTGGTTCTTATTTTTCAAAAAGAGCTTTATTGAGGCATAATTTACATACCATAAAATTAAGCATCTCATTCAGTGAATTGTACAGGAGAGGCTTCCCTTTAGGACCCCCCCCCAACCACTGCTCCCAGCACACACTCCCCAGGCTAAAATTCCTGGGATGTAAAGTGGGTTTACTATTAATATATCCTACAGAGAAAAGCTATGAGGAACCAAAGAGTCATCACACGTTAAGCCCTTAGAACATGCCCAATTTTTCCATAAATATTTACTGATATTAATATAATAAAATTAGCCACGTTACAGCTATTCCATGGATAAAAATAAGGAGGAAGAAATTATCAAGCACTAATGGCTCAGAATATATAGTCTTTAAAAAGGATCCAAAGGGAAGAATCACAAAACAATCTACACTCATCACTCATGAGTAGACATTTCTCATACATGAAAGCCTCTCCTTCTCATCCTATTGCACTGTGAGTTGAGTCTCCATTATTCTCCTGGCACGATTTAGAACATCATGCTAACAAGCCTCCCCTAAAAGAACAGAGGAACACAGTTGGACGAGGGGGGAAAGACTGAGGAGCAGCACAAAGGGGAGACCAGGAAAGAAGCAAGGAGACAAACGGGAAGTATCACTAGAGGGGTCTGAAATCCCTGGGGCTCTTAGCAACAAGCGAGCTCTCTGGTAACCATAGCAACAGCAAAAGTCAGACCATCAGAAGTCCTGACCAGATTAACACAAACTTCACACCAAAGCCCTGGAAGAAGGAAGGGCACTCCTCTCCAAACGTAAAATACACTTATTGTATCTATTGTCATAAATGTTATACATAAGTTTCAACAACAAAAAAATAAAGCACAGCACAGCAAAAAATACAATAAAATGTAGATAGAAGAAATAAACAATCATTAGAACCACACTCAGAACACAGGTAATGACTTGACACTTTTAGATAAGTAATTTAAAATAATTGTGATTAATATGTTAAAGACTTTAATGGAAAAGGTAGATAGCAGGAAATATTAGGTAAATTTAACAGAAAGTTAATAATTATGAGAAAGAGTCAAACAGAGATATTGAAATTAAAACTCAGTAACAAAAATGAAGAGTGTCCTTGACAAGCTCATCAGTAGACACTGCCAAGGAAAGGGTTAATGCAGGTAGATTAATAGAAATTACAAAGAGAGAAAAGGTGGGGGAGGGGGAACAAAAGGGAAGTACCCAGGACCTGTGGGCTAATATTAAACATTCTAACAGCAACATAATTGGAATTCCAGAATGGGAAAAATGTAAGAGGCTAGGGCATAAGAAATATTTGAAGAAATAATGTCAGAAATTTTCCACTGAGGGCGTCTGGAAGCAGTTACACCTTAACAATGAAAGCGTAACTAGCATCCAGGTCTTGGTTTCTAAACACTATGGTCCAATAAAAGGAATCATAGTGAGGAGGGTACAGCTCAGTAGTGGAGCACATGCTTAGCATGCACAAGGTCCTGGGTTCAATCCCCAGTGCTTCCACTAAATAAATAATAAATAAACCTAATCACACCCCCCCAATAAATAAACAAAATAAAAAGTATAAAATTAAAAAAAAATGAATCATGGTTTTTCAAAAAAAAAAATGGTTGGAGAAACTTGACAAGTACTTGCTTGAACCAAGCATCAAAGTCAACAACAAAAATGACATGTTGACATTATACACCCTGGATATGATCTGAAGATAGAGATACCTAGCCTCTCCATTAATGTTTCTCAAAAATCTCAATCTAATCATGAGAGAATACTAGAAAAACTCAAACCGAGTGACTTTCTGCAAAATACCTGGCCAGTACTTTCAAAACAGCCAAGGTTGTGAAAAGTAAGAAAACACTGAGAAACTGTCACAGAGCACAGAAGGCACGGCAGTGAAATGAAATATGATTCTCTTATTGGGTCCAGAATGGACAAAAGGCATTAGTGGAAAAACTAGTCAAATCCAGATAAAGTCTGTGGTTTAGTTAACAAGCCAAAGTTAAGGGTTTAGTCTGACAAATGTGCCAAGGGTGCGTGAGGTGTAAACGTTAAGGGAGATCAGACGAGCGGTCAGCACTGGAGGAGAACTACCTGTATTATTTCTGATACTTTTCTGTAAACCTGAAATTATTTCCAAACAAAAAAGTCTGTTAAAAATTAAGGGAGTCAAGAATATATACATACACATTTAGTGATTCAGGAAAAATTAACAGTTGTTAACAATTGTTGAGTTAGTGAGCTATAACTTAGATTTTTATTGTATGGCATAATAATAACACCAAAGTTAACGTTTGTGAGAGTTTTCAGGACCACAGTCACAGGACTCATCGATAGACACCATCACAGTACAGAGCAGTGCATCTGCACAGTCTCCTGCAGCCGACAGGAGCACGCGCCACAGAGGTTTCCCCGGTTCCGTCTAACGCTGCCCAGGATTACATAGCACCACTCATCCCCTCAGTCATTTGTCAGTTCGTAGACGGCTCTGTGCTTGCCTACCTGCTTCACAGAGGCCTCCCACATTTCCGTTCTCAAAATTACACGTTGGAAGATGAAGAGTAAGATTTTGTAAGGATTCATTCTCCCCGGGGAGGTACAAGTTGCCCCCCCATGAAAATTAAGGCATTCAGGGAGTGAAGTGGGAATTCCCCTGAAGTCTGACCGTGTCTTAGCTGACTGCAGACTGAAAGGTGGACCAGCGTGTCCTCAAACGGCAGGGCGGACACGCATTGCTGTGGTTTCTGTTACGCATCGTAAATCGTAGCTGTCTGCCAAGCTTCCTCATACATGAACTATATCAATCAGAAATACTAATTTCAACTATAAACCATGTTAAAAGACCTCCAGCTGTTAAAAATGGCAGTTTTGTGTATTTTTATCTTTCACATCTCTTGGTAGTTGGTTTAATTATCCCCAATAACCAGGACTAAATTCAAGTAATTTTACGGGAGACACTGGAGTCATGAAATAAACCTCAGAGGCAGTGGCACTATTTTCTTAAGAATGAGTATATCTTGCAAATTGAAATGTGTGAAATCGGATTTATTTTTCAAAAGCAGGGGTTAAGCAAGATACAAGGTGTTTGAAATTAGAAGCAGTATTTCATTCTCTGCCCAAACACAATATTAGGAGAAAAACACCAGTGATCTTCTTGGAGTTACCCTTCAGTTAAGGAATCACCTCTCGAATGCGATCTAGAATTTTTAAATATGTGGCCACTTAGTTATAATGGTGTTTCATGTAATCATTAACAGTTGTGGGGAAGAAAAGTGCCCAACCTAATTTACCGACAGCATTTTTCAGAGATTACTAGGAATCAAAATGTTAGGCTCTTCAAATCCCCTAGATTATTCAACACAAGTAGGGAAAAAAAAGTTGTCAGGATGCCCAAAAAGTAAAAGAGAGAGAAAAGAGACTTAAAAAAAATGAATAGAACTTCTGGCACTTCTTGGACAATAACAAAATCCTCAATACTGCTATCATTAGCATTCCAGAGGAGGGGAGGAACAGAAGGGAGCTGAAAAGGTATCTGAGTAACGGCTGGCAGTTTTGCATTGTTATGAAGGAGACGCTCCTACAGGTCCGAGAACTAAGTGACTCCCATCCACCTACGATTAATTCAAAGATTAACTAACTCGTTTAGCAAGAAAATTAAAGACAAAACCCCTCACAGACCTTGAAAGTGGCAGGAAAAAAGTACACATTACCTACAGAAGAGAACAAACTGGAGTTAGAGAAGATTTCGTATCTGAAACCATGAAGTCCAGGAGGAAATAATACAGTATTTTTCAAGCGCTGAGAGAAAAGAACTGTCAACTGGGAATTTTACCTCCAGCAAGACTACCCTTCAGGAATGAGGGGAAATTAAAAACACCCTCAAAAGAATGAAAGCCCCCCACACCCAAAAAAAAACTGCCCTAGCAGAGCTACCCTTAACATTGGCTAGTGAGCTTTCGTCAAACAGAAAGGAAATAATGAAAGATCTTCACCTTGTGACTTTTACAAAGCATGTTGAGGACTGAAACAAAAATTATGCCATTCGATATTCAAGACAGAGGTTTTAATAGAGGGGGAGGTGGGTGTGCCTCAAGAGGAGTGAGGGCCCCACACTCACCCCAGTGGTGAGCGCTGTGCCACTGGACTGCAGTGAATCTGATACATGTATTTCCATGAAGTGCTTCCATCACTGAGCCTTAGGCAAGAACGCTCGGCACGTAACCCCTTCCTGGATCACATCGTCCAGCAGAAGTTCCTCCCTGTGCTGACGTCTGAAAGTCTGTCGTTCCTTATACAGTGGGCTCAACTCTCACACATCAGCTTCATGTCTTACCTTCCTCCCTGCAGGGGCCATATTTTCTTAATCTTTATTTTTCTTCATACAATTTTACAGTAACTTAATAAATACTTGTAAAATGGTTGAGCTAAGGGAGTGACAGTAACCATTAAATTATATCAATTTCACAGTAGAACAGTATTTGCTCTAATAAGTTACAAAGACACACAGCAGAATGAATAATGACAAGTTACCCGGTCTGTGTTCCTGCCCAAGAGTGAAGCGTCTGCTTTTGTCTTTCTCCCCAAAGCTGTCTGTCTACACACTCCACCACCCCACATGACACACAGCCTGCTATCCAGGCCCCGCAGGACCCAGCACGCGCCTACTAAGGCCTGTGGCTCTGAAATCAGCAGGAGCCAAACCAGCCCAGGTTTGCCCAACCAGAGTTTTACAGGAGTGATAACTATGTTTGTATCTTATATAAGAGACTATTATTTGAAAATTGCAGTCATTTCTATCCGAAACTATTTCTAGCCAACGCACAGAGCCAGAAAAATAAAACTTCAAAAGAGGAATGAAAGGCAGTACCTTTGTTTGTTCAGAAATTTATACTTCAGAATGTTGTAGAGGCTTCATTTTATTCATGAACATTTTCTTAGCCTTCCTCATTCTCCAGATTCCCTGTGAAGTGAAAAAGAGGATAAATTCAGCCTTACATCCTTATAAATGAACACCAACTGACTGCTATTAATTTGGGGGAAAAATTGAATGGCACACCTTTCACTGATTAAAAAATAACACATCGGTTATAAAAAGTAAACATTAATTTGTTGACAAATTAAGTTTTCTGCATAACTTAGACAATGACATTAACTATAAAAAAAAAATGGCCTTGTCAATTATTCTCAAATTCTAAAATGGATTATATCTTAAAAAAACAAAGCAGAGATAAAATGTGCCAAGCTTGCAGAACTAGAAAGTTCAGAACTGTAGGTTCTGCAGGATGTTAGCGCGCAATGGAAGTCAAGCCTCACCACCTGTGCTTAGGCGCCTGCACGCAGACCTGGACGCCCCGGCGCCGGCCTCCCCGGCGGCGGCTTCTGTGCCTGCTCAGAGCGCAGAGCTTCCGACAGACCAGGCTACATTCTGAGCGGTCCAAAACACTCTATTACGGAAATCTGTCAACGGCGCACCCAGACGTTCCGGGGTTTCTCCTCGGAAGGCGTGCTGACTCCCCAGGGCGGAAGCCGCACGCCGCAGCCGCCCCGCTGCACGTGTGCCCCGCTGCACGTGTGCCCCGCACGTCGCCCCCCGCAGGCTCCCGCGTCGCGCAGCAGGCAGCAGCGCGATTAAAGCGCCGGCTGGACGGGGCGCCCACCTCCCTCACTTCGGCGTAAGCTCCCTGAGGACAAGACGCCACCTCCCTCAGTTTTTCTTACGCCTTCAGCGCCTTGATCACTGCTTTACACACTAGATGCTACATTAGGCCAACTTTTTAAAACCAAAGTGGAACTGGAAGTGAAGAAACAAAACCCGCCACCTCAGCCTGGAGAACCTGCAGCTCCTCCGGGCACAGCTTTGCGGGACGGACCAGGGCTGCTCACCCCCCCCCCCCGCCCCCTTTCAGTAAAGGCCGCAAAGCAGCCCTTGGAGCTGTCGCTGAGCTGACACGGAGGGTGAGAGGGCGCAGGGATCCGTACAGGCAGCGTCCTCGGGGACCATCCCTGTCCGAGCCACGCCGAGTGTCAAGGTCAGAATACAGCCTGTCTAGTTTCTTCCACAAAGTCCAGCAGGGCGGTGCTGAGCGGCTCACTGAAGAGGACCACCTCCAGCCGAGGGCTCGTACCTCCGTTAGACACATCCTGGACTTGCACACATACCTCAGTTGCATTGCCACATCGTACACATCGACACGGGTGTTACTTGGCTAGGAGACAGCCAACAAAAGTAACAAAGTTAAAATTCTCTAAATAATAAGCTCAAGGTTATGAAGAGCAGACTTGATTTCTGTGTTTCTCAGTCCAGACGGTGGACGCTGGCTTCATCTCGCAACTCTGAGGCAAGAGAGCAGAAAAACCAGGCCTAGCACGTCATGGTCTCATCCCAAACCCGGGGAGTGCTTGAGTCAGGTGCCCACCCGTGGACCCAGCACTTGGGCCCAGCCAGTAGGTTCACGCTCTATGGTAGGACCACGTCTGCTGAAGCAGCGGGGAGTGGGCAGGAGGCAGGATCCCAGAAAGTGATGACGCAGGTACAGACAAGGACGGAGGGCCTGGCGACAATAAAGGAGATGCCTGTACGACGTCTGGGTGTGCACACCAGCCTTCCCCTCCAACAAGACGTCCTCCTCTTATTTAGAAAAAGGGGAATTGAACATGAGCACATGAGGCTCATTCATCAAGGAAAATCCAGAGTGATCAGGGAACACAATTTTTCAGAAGGCGCTCTGTGATTACAGTAAGGAGGCTCTCAGGAAGTCCTCCTTGGCTTAATGTCACCTTTCCACTTGGTTGAAGCTGACAGCTAATAAATATAAAGATATAACTTAATGAATTCAATTAATAAATTTAATTAATTAATTACGTTTTACTGAGAGAAAGGCAATGGATGTGTTACCCTTGCGTGCGTGCCCACGAACACTGGCGTCCAAGACGTCTTCTCAAACGAGAGAAGTGCTGATTCCAGATCAAGGTAATCCTTTAATTAAAAAGGGCCTATTTTATTCTGAATTTGTAAAGCAAGTGGACAGACGCTGAAACGTCCGTGACCTTCTTTTAGTACGTCCTCATTACTTTGTTCCTTTCTGACTCTCAACAAGTAAGTCTGAAGTATTATCAAGATGAAGTGCTTTTTTAGCAATATTCAAAGGATGGGTTTTCAATTCTGGTGGATAATGCCAGCTCCCAACACACTGCTGTTATTTCCTGCAGTTAATTCCTTTTGTAACACACCCCGTCACCCTTTTCTTGCAATGCACAAATCCAATTTTCTTTGAAGCAACAGCAGAATTGTCTAAATGAACACAAACGTTTTCAAGTGAAATAAAAGAAGACATCAGAAAGATGGTATTTTAAGGAAGGTAGATGTTTTCTCCAGATTTGAATGCAAATGATGGCACTTTTTGGAATATAAGCTGGGATTGAAACTATTCTTTTTTCTGAACGCTGAAAGATATTTGAAACAGATTCTGGAGGGAGTTGTCCTTAACAACTAATACTTTTAAAAGAAAGAGACATGAAATAAGGATATGCTGTTTTTAAGGAATGATATTCACGGTTCTTTTTGTCACTTTGTGCTTCCAGCTCTAAATTTCTCACATGGAATAGAGAAATAACGAGTGTTGTCTTCAGTTAGTAGCAGTAGTTGTCTTATCTTAGTATGATGTTCTTTTCATTAATATGTTGGAAAAACTCAGAAGTCTGCCATTAGCAAACATTTCAATTTGCAGTCCACACGAGCCTGAATTTTCCGGCTGTGTTTCCTTCTCCGTGTTGCATGGTGGTGCATCTCTGGATCATTGTTTCTTAAAGAGCAGCACAGGTCAGATTGATCGAGATGCTTGTCCATCATCCAGGTTCCTGGACCCTATCTCCAATATCCCACACTGTGATGTCAGAATTCCTGGGGATGAAACTTAGCGGTGAATTTTAACAAACTTCCAAGATGATTTTCTGCAGGGCAAAAAAGTGAGAGGCTGCACTTACAGATAGAACCTAAATGTTAAAGTTTCATGAACTTGAAAGACCTATGAAATTAGGTTCCATTTAATCAAATCCCTACCAGTTATGCTTTACTGATCAGCGGCATTCATCTAATTTAATTCAGCATCCCACTTGTACAAGGACTTGATTCTTTGGCCCTCATAGCAGTTCTAATTCAATTGGAGGACATTGGAGGACTGGGAATTCCTCTCTGAGAAGTGAGTTAATTGTATGTCAGTCTTTATTGCAGAAATATTCTCAAACTTACTCTAGTCATTGTATGGGTACCCATCTTTCAACATTTTTGTAAAAAGCAACAATGTGGAATATTTCACATCCTCTAAGGTTATCTGTCAGTCAAAATAAAGATACCTGGAGAATTAACAATAACAAATAGGAAACTGACAACCTCCCCGCTACCCTGGAATGCTGCAGAGTGGAGATGGTCGTCCAGCGCGTTCTTCACTCCAGTGTCTGACTTTCCTCTCTGAGTGTCCTCAATCTGCCTACTCGTGAAATCTCTGCAACTGTGAACATCACCTCTTCCATTTGCAGGCGGCTCTGATCACAACCAAGTTATTCCTTGGGCTGAGTTCCAGTCTTCCTTCAGCTTTAAAAATATTATTATTATTTTAAAATTTCTTATTGAAATGTAGTTGATTTGCAATGTTAGTTTCAGGTGGACAGTTAAGTGATTCAGTTATACATATACATACATGTGTATTTTCTTTTCAGACTCTTTCCCATTATATATTATTACAAGAAACTGAATATAGTTCCCTGTGCTATACAGTAGAACCTTGTTGTCTGTTTTATATATAGTAGTGTGTATCTGCTAATCTCAAACTCCTAATTTATCCCTCCCTTCCCTTTTTTAAAATTTTAATTTCTTAATTAAAACTTTTTTTTTAATTTTAGTTTTTTTGAAAGTACTGGGGATTGAACCAGGACCTCATGCATGCTAAGCACACACTCTACACACTCTACCTCCCCCTGGCCCCCCCCTTTTTTTTTAAATTGAAGTACAGTTAGTTACATTGTCCTTTATGTTTAAATGTTGGAATCACTTTAATTTTAACATGGGCCATGTGAAGTAACAACCTGAGAACAAAAATGTTTACTAGTAAGTTAAACATCTTCATCAATATTGTTACATATAGTACATTTTTACACACAGTTAGCAAAGTCAGCGGGTTGTGTTTCTAAGGACCAAAGGGAGCTGAAATTACAATTGCTGACAGCACAGTTACGCATGTCTGGCATTGAAGTCTTTGTGGCAGATACGGATCAAACTATTACAACTTTAACACCATTCCTTAGGCGCACTCAAGTCCTGTTATTTGTATTCTGTCTTAAGTAAAGGGTTTTCTCACAGTATTTTGGCCTCCCAAGATGTTTCTATTAGACGGTGAGTATGCTGACTAGCTTGCTTAAGTATTCCAACCTCCTTGGCGGTTGTAACTCTCAGTGTGAGTAAATACAGTAAAACACTGGTTCATCATTTAACAGTAATTTATCCTCCAGTGTTTTTCCATTCTGAATGCTCAAATGAAAGGAAACTCAACTCTGACGGACGTACGGTCACATCCCAAATGCAGACCTCCATTGACACTCTCCCAGAAAAAGTGCTAGCCTCCTTCTGTTTATACAAATTACAACTATTATAAGGCTGAGAATGAGAGTCTGAGAAGTCTGCGATTTCTCTTCCCTTATAGTCACTGTCCATCACCTCCCACTCCCAACATATTTTTCCAATAGAAGGTAGAGTTGTGTGAGAACCCTTATGCGTTCATTTCATAAACGTGCAAATTGACTGTTTTAGAAACTCGGAGAGAGGGTAATGGAAATAAATGGACTCTGTGTGACATACTATGATTCAAATGGTCTGAATGGTGTAACTTCACTTGAATTTTATTTGCCAGAGCAAAAGCACTCTCTCAATTGGCTGAACTTTGAAAACGACTATCACGGAGACAGCAGAGCAGGTGAACCAGCGACTTACTGGCAACCGTCCTGTAAGAAGAGGCATCAAACGCTTGACTGGGTAGCTCCGTCACCCTTTAACTAGAGTTGTTATCATGGAACCTTCGCTTATGCAATGTATCATCATTACTTTTAATCAGATAGATTTGCTGTTGTTTGTCTCCGACTAGAGGGGGAAAGAGATCTAATGACATTTGAAAACAGTATTTACATTCATATCTGCATAAGATCAGACAAAGTGTTATTCTAGTGAAGCAGCAGTTTTCTGACATCCTGATAATGAAATGACGCAACACTCACTGGCTTTTAATACACAAAGCTTTTGTTGACGCGTGTTTGCACACTGACGGTGTTATGTTAAATTTCAGATCCCTCTCCTACTGCCATACACTGAGAGTGCATTCAGCTAAGGCTGTTTTAAATTCAGAATTAAAGGCATTCCATCTGTATATTTGAATTATGACAAAATTCTCATAGATCTAATAAGACAAAACGTGTGTTGGGAGAACATTTAGGTGAAAAAATAACTTCTATTAATACTGGTAATAATTTTATACTAAGATGGCATATTAACCAGTAGAAATATGATCATAAAATAGTCTGTTAAAGTTAATTCTTTTTATTATTTTTTAACTGGGGCATAATTGGCATGCTCTATTATGCTAGCTTCACGTATGCAACATAATGATTCAATATTGAACGTACTTGGGATGCTCCCCGCTGTATGTCCAGTTAACATTCATGAGTTCTAAAATAAGTATTCTTACTGAAATTGAGCAAAATGCTGTTGTGTAAGAGAAGGCTTTTCAAAGGTAAAATTTAGAGTTTTCTGTTGTTGCCATTACTGTTGCTAATACCACCAGCAAAACAGCCCCTTTCATGTACAGAGAGAATTTTCATCATTAATTTACATTGTAAAGACACCCTCTTCTGGGTGTAAAACAACTGCTTTGAGGCTGGAGCGACTGTGTGGCATATGTGTGCACACTCAAATAAACACATACACTTATGAAAGGTTTCAGCTGCACTGTTCTTAAATAAGACTTACAGCTTTTGAGTTATTAATTAATCCAACCCAGCCCAGGATTCATGTCTCAACCCTGATGCCAGCCCTTTCCGTGAGCCTGATTCTGTACTAAAAAGCCTCCCAGCTCCCTGAGCCTCCCCGACCCCACCCTGTCTGTCCACAAGACTTACCCACCACCTGCACACCCCTGGAAACTCAGGTGGAGAGACGGTGCTTAAAAACCAATTGTGGGATGCTACTACTTAGGAGACAGCAAAGAAAGAACAGTGTAAGTGGGGTGGGTTGTTTAGTAGCGGGCCAGAAACTGGCCCAAACTGGTAGAGCTGGTGGAGCGAGAGAAGGAAGCACACACCTAAGACAGACGGACGTGAATCGCAGAGCGCTCCCTTCTGTTATTAGTGACAGGCACCACGAGTTGCTGACGCGCTGGCGTTACCACCTGCCGAGCGCCGTGCCAAGCAGCGCAGCCGCGTGACTGCGCGCAGCCTCCCCGGCGCGCGGAAGGCAGCGCCGCGCGGAAAGCCCACGAGCTGGGCCGCAACACCGGCCGGTCTCAGCTGTTACTTCTTACTGAGTACGTGACCTTGGGCTGTTCATGGTTAATCCCCCTTCGCCTGTTTCCTCGTCTGTGAGTCTTTCACCTACCTCAGCATTTGTAGTGAAGGTTCAACGATTCAACATACAGTTAGTCAATTGCCACAACGTAAAACCCCATCAAAACAAAAATAACTGAACACCTGCTATGTGTCACATTCTAAGCACTTAAGGTGCATTTTTAAACAAGCGGAAGCCGACTGCTGACCGCGCAGGTCACGTTCAGTAAGCGTAACATTCGGCCTGCTCACTGTTCCTGCTGCTGTTCTTGAATCCACCTCCCCGATGAGGCCCAGAAAGACTCTGATGTAGCAAAGTTTGTCTTCTCAGCACAAAGAAGTTTCGGTTGAGCCGTAGAGCTTGAAATAGCGGTGGCAGAAAACAGGAAAGAAAATGGACTTGAGACAGGAAGGAGACTCTCTGCCCGGTTAGTAAGAGTGAGACCCCGAAGACACTCTCACATTCGCAGAGCGACCTTGGCGCTCCTTCGTCCCTGTGTGGCAGACGGCACACGCAGCATCGACAGCCTCCGCCTTTTACTCTATCTTCTTTTTCTTTTCTCAGTCATTGTGGGCTGACAGCTTTATTTACTCAGCTTTTCCTTGTGAATTGCCCGTCCTCTCTCACTAGAATACAGGTTCTCTCAGAGCAGGGCCTCTGTTTCCTTCAGCACCGGTTCCTTCCCCTGACACCAGCGCGGTGCCTAGAGCTAGCAGACAATCCACTGAAAAACCAAACCTTTATGAGGGGATGAACGAACGAACGAACGAATGGCAAATGAGCGCAGTTCTTTTCAGCAGTACTCAGGGTGTGAGCCAGGGTTTTTTCTTCCCATTTTATTTTTCCCAAATCATACAAGAGAAGACCAAAAACCTTAGGGGCGGTGACAAGTGCACTGGTAAGCCGAGGCGATGAATCACTGGCTCTAAGTCAAGAAAACTGAAGACACGATGGGACTGACAGCTTAGAGGAACCTGATGAGCCTCAGGGAGGTTGAAAATACTTTGCAGGAAACACTAAGAGATTGTGTTCAGAATAAGGTGAAGAAAAGAAAGCGTTCTTACCATTCCGTGTGCAGTTTGGAATGGAAATGGTTCACGGGGGCAGGTGTAGCTCAGTGGTAGAGCGCGTGCTTAGCATGCACGAGGTCCTGGGTTCAACCCCCAGTCCCTCCACTAAATAAACAAACAAACAAACCAAACTACTCCCCCCCAACAACAACAATAAAAATATATTAAAAAAAGAAGAAATGATTCATATGGAGTTGATGCTCAAATTCTAAACCTCTTAGCTCCAGGAAGTATCTAAATGTAAAACATAACTTATGTAAGTGAAGTTTCTGGGGTTAAGCTAGCTGTTTCCAGAAGGGCCCTGTCTTCACTCACTGTCTCACTGAACACAGGAGGGAGCTGGTGGCAGATGCCGGGGTCGCTGCTGCTCTGCCGAGGGCTCTGACATGCTGCCACTGATGGCAGAATTTCAGATTAGCTAATGAAGTTCAGATCTGAGTGCACGGTCCTGTACTGTGATGGCTACCCGTCACACGTGGCTGTTTAAGCTAAAATTCATGTTAATTCAAATTAATGAAATAAAAATCCCATTCCTCAACCCAGCCAGGTACACTAAGTGCTCGAGAGTCACATGTGACCAGTGGCTACCATTTAGGGCAGAGAGACATAGAATGTTTCCTTTATCTCAGAACGTGCTGTTGGAGAGTGTTGGTGGAGCGGAGGGTTGGCAAGGCACTGGGCGAGTTCAGGAGAGCTGCAAAATACTTCATTTCTGTGTCTCTATTCCTGAATATAAATAACCCGTTAGTTCACTAATGTTGACATACTAGTGTTTGCTCATTTGCATGACAGATAATGAGCCATCATCTCTCTCAAAAGGTGTGTTCTTGAATAAGTTGACAGTTTTTAAATAAAACGTATGGTAGTTATTAGGGATACCAAAGACTCTGAGTAGATGTGTTCCCCTGGAGTTCAGTAACTGATGAATTAAAGAAACTGTGGACGAGATTCTCCCAATGGCAGGAAACAGAGATATTCCCCATACTTGAAAATTTCATATTAGAAATGCCATGTCTGTCTTAATTTCAACTGCAAATGACATTTTAGACTTCTGTAATTTTCAGAATGGTCTGAAATAAAATGAGTCGTTAAAAGAATATGTTAGAGAATAGTGTGCTCAAAGAGCAACATCCCTGGTCTCACGTGGACTCACTGCAAAGTGGGATGGTGCTCAGCAGGAAGACTGCACCCCAGGAGCAGGAACTGACCTGCATACAATCAAACACAGCAGGTAGGAGGTTCCTGCTCACACCTCAGTTTATGCTGCGTTTTCATTCCCGGAATGTATTTCAGGACTGAAGAAACAGCCCACTAGTAATACCTGATCTGCGAGGCGGTCAGTAAACAATGCCCGCAAGGTAGAAGCGCAGGAGGAAACGGAGAGTCACGGGATCCGTGCCGGGAGGCGACTTGACAAACAGCTCCTTTCAGAGAAAACCCGTAAGATGTAACTGAGGGTGGACCCAGGCGCCCCACGCCTTCAGGGTGCGAATCAGTCACGTCGATGGGGAGCAGCCCACGATCCCTGTGTGCAGACTTACAAGCTAGGTTTCACCAGGGAAGACCTCATGGGCCGGAAAAGACAACTGGGTACTGGATTCTAACTGATCACTCATAGTTCCGGGGCTGGGGCGGCAAGGATCGTGGCTCTGTCAGGCCTACAACTCTGTGTGCCGCCCGGGGGTGTGGAGAACGGGGTGTGACAGACCCAGACGCACGAGGCGGCACACATGTGAAACAGTACTGAAAAGTAGGAGGCACACGTGACGTTTTTTGTCCGGTCAACATTGACTGAAGAATGACCTGTGTTCCACCAACATGATGTTTAGTGCGCCTGCAGGGCCTGTTTAGAACACAGTGAGTGGTACCGGAATGTGTCCCGTAAACCTGCACTGCCCAGCACGGAGCCATCAGCCCAGGTCCTTGCTGAGCACTTGAAATGTGGCGGGTCTGAACGGAGACGTGCTCTCAGAGTCAAACGCACGCTGGAATCCACAAATGGGGCCAGATAAAAGCACGTAAAGTATCTCACTGAAACGTTATATTAGTCACATGTGAGCATAACAATGCTTTGGGTAAATGTGTTGAGGGGCTGATTTGATCGGTAATTTATCTTCTGTCCGATTAGAACAACGCCCACCCTAATTTGCCTTACTGCGAAGTGTAGTTAATTGTATCACTGCTGGTCAATGAGAAACGTCTGGCGATTGTTACTACACAGTGTGCCAAGATCTAGCAAAAGTCTAAAAGGTGTTCTTTTCTTTCATATCAATGACGTTTTTGTGATTTGAAATAATAAAGAGTAAATGCTTTCAGATGAAGGCTGGGTAATAACCCACCTGCAGAAATGTGAGTGGGAAATTACCCCCTGAAGTGTAAGGTTCTGCTACAAAAAAAGAAATCCTGGAGGTTCAGCCCTGAACCTTTGTGCGTTAACAAGCCTCTGGGTTTCTCTGACGCCCACCAACCTTAGAAAACCTCTGCTCATAGCATGATTTGAAATCGTTTCTCTTGGAGGAAGAACACCGACCTTGTGGGAATGGCTAGACAATTTCACAATTCTTTCGCCAGAGATTTCCATCTCAGGAGAGTTCCCTTTGAACACAATGACACAGAGGCCATCGTGGGAAAGAGGGTCGAGGAAATGCTATTCACAACTCTAAGCTTTCCCAAACCAGTTTTGGGCAAGGTCACTTTGCGTCCATCCCCAGGCTGGGGGAGGGCTGCGGTGGCCACCCTAGGCGGGCTGAACGGCAGTGTGAGAGACGCTAGAGGTCCGAGAGTTCAGGAAACTCTCCTCATCCTGTCTTGGGTTACAGGTATTTGGGCGCGGAGTAGGTATTATGGCCCTAAATTATTAAAGGCAAGGTGCTTCATAATTCTGTCATCTGGGTGGGGAGTACTTCTAACTGGAAAGGATATATTCGATAACCAAGCCTCTCATATTCCCTGAAACACGATTGTTTGTAAATTACTGCATCAGAATACGATACGGTGTCTTTCAGATGAATGGTTCTTGTCAAGCAGATCACCCTCGGCTGTTTCCTGTCACACCTAAGGCCATGCTGCTCAAACCTCAGTGCGCTACACAGCACAGGGGGGGTCTGATAAAATGCAGGTTGGGACCTAGTAGGTCTGTGTTCCTAATGAGCTCTTAGTTAACGCTGGTCCACTGACCGCACTTTGAATAGTAAAGACAGTCACAGACCTTCAGAATCTAAACCTGCATTTTAACAAGATGTGTGGGTAACTTTTCGGCACATTAAAGTTTGAGAACCACAGACAGGAATGATCCACAGTGACTCACAACTCTGGCTGGACTTTATAATCACCTAGAAAGCTCGAATACAATCTGAATTCTTGGACTTAGTCTGGAAGAAATGAGCAATTGCGGGGTATAACGTAAGTCACCACATATTTTGAAAAGAGTTCCCCCAGTCGTAGCCTCTCAAAGAGGTTCATGTCATAATCCTGAGAACCTAGATTATCTCATATGGAGACAGTGACTTTGCGGATGTGGTTCATGTTAAAAGGGTCTTGCAATGGGGAGCGGAACCTAGATTACGCAGGTGGGGCCAACACAATCAGGAGGATTTGTAAAAGCAGAGAATGCTTCCCAGCTGTGGTCAGAGAGACTGATGACAGAAGGGAGAGGGTGGTGCACAGGAAAAGGGCTGTCCACCTACCCATCCTCGCAGGTTTGAGAGTGGACGGATGGGGCTGGCAGCCGGGGAATCATAGAAGCCTCCAGAAGCTGGAAAAGACAGGGGAATGGATTCTCTCCAAGAGTCTCCAGAAAAGGAGTCAGGCCAGCCAACACCCTGGTTTTATCCCTGAGACACCAACCACATTTCTAGCCTACAGAACAAGAAGATACATTCCAAGGCTCTCTGCCTGTGATAATTTGTTACACAGCAGGGAAGGAAACCGATACACCAGTGGTATTAATATGCAGCCCCTGCTCTTGTGGTCTGCAGAAAGAAGTGGTTCCCCGAGCTCCCAGTATATAATAAGGGTTCCTTAGGTCTGAGCGTTCTTCAAGAATTTCCCAACCAGACTAACGACTCAGATCAGTGTCCGCCACGCAGGGGTCTCTGAAGGACTGGGGAACCACTGTTTACCTGCAACCTTGAAATGAAGTACAGTTTTCCTGTGGTGGATGCATTCTGCCCTTAGTCATCTGTGTGTGATACGCCACAGAGAGCAAGAGTTTTTTTGGAGAGGATTGGGGAGGGGGGTATTGATGGTCAGGAAGTAGTTGGAAAAAAGAAGGCAATTGCTTTCCTCAAGTGTTCGCAGGATTTTCTCAACAGAGTGAGGAACTATTTCATGTATTTATGCTTCTTCAAGTCACTGGATTCTTGAACTACCAACAAAATAGCTACATATCTTTCTTTACCCAAGTTTCTGTCATCTATTAAATTATAACTAGAACATTCAAACAGCTTTTAATAGCTGTCATTATAAAGACACTTTTGGAAAACATCAGAAATCAAAATTTAAGAAAAAATTCAAATTTGGGAATTTCAAGTTCCATGATATGATGGTTTATTTAACCCATTTAAAGTATAAATTAAAGAACCGTTTTTATTAAAAAAGTGAATTTATGGAGCATTCACTGCTTCCGAAAGGCCTTAATTCAGCAAACTGCGAGGAATGAAAATGGCAATGTAGCTACCTGTGACGCCAGTCTTCCTGAATTCAGAATGTGTGTTTCTGTTCTGCTTAAATGTCTAAATTCTTCCTTAAAAGCAACCTGGACTTGAAGACTGACTAGGGACACAGTGCGAAATATAAGCATGGGACGTCTTCATCGCCCATGTGTCACCCTGACAACTGTGTTCTCCTAGAAGCTAGCGGGAGGTTCCACACGATGGTTCACGTACTTGTGATGACAGGGGAGTGACATTTTGCCCACAGCATTGGAGACCTACCTATACAAAGGGGGATAAAAGTATGTTAGCAGAGACAACATGTCCAGTTATGAAGGGACATGCAGGCAGTGCGGTTTAAAAGGTGTGCTACGGGTTCATAATGAAGCTATGGAAATACTGCAGTGATGCTAATAATGACATTACAATGGCAACCGTCTGATGACCGTGCCCCAGCTGCTGGGCGAGAGGCACCGTTCTTAACCCATCCCGTGTGATCCCAGTAAAACACTGGTAACGGCTGTGTTTACCTGTCTTACAAATCATGGAACTGAGACTCACAAAGGTTAAATATCTTACGTAAGGCGACACACGTAGTCAGACCCTCGGTTTCAAAACCCATTCTTTCTGAATGTAAAACCAGTATTACTAACCACTGTGTTTTATTAAAAGATTAAAATATGGTGGATATAATGCAGTTAAGTCTCAGCAACCTGTCAGGATTCAGAAGACAAAGAAAGACATGCGTGTGTGTGAGGACACGGACACACACACACAGGCAGTCACACTGTCACACAAATGTATACATTTCTACGATATCACACAGACCCAGCTTCATTCTAAATAACAGCTTTAGAGTTATGCGTAAGTAGCAAAATGTGCCAAGATCTAAAACGAGTCACTCTAGTCCCCAGTCAACAGATGAATGACTTGGATGTGATCAATCAGGATGTTCGAATTGTTCTTGGAAGCGGCAGACACACATAAGCACCCTCACTTGGAGTATCAGCCTCTCAAACTTCATATGCCTAAAACATATGCCAACTCTTCTGCTTGCTGCTCAGGACAACTCTGGCCTCACCTTAACATCTCTCGTCTCTTACATCTCCCATCTCCTCTGTCAGCAAATGCTACGTTTAAGACGCGTCCAGGTTATGACCGTGATGGACACACTGATAACCACCATCATGGGCTCTCAGACCTGGTCCTCGCTGGGCGTCTACAGCAACTGCCTCTTAGTTGCTGACCCTTCTTCAGACCTTAACTGCTGTCAGTCTATTCTCCACACAGCAGCCAAGCAGAATCCTCCAAAACTCAATCCCAGCGGTACCCCTCTTTGCGCATTGCTCCGCTGGCTCACCATCGAGTCAGAGTCCTCCTTCTTGCCAACGCCGCTCGAGACCAGGAGCCCTGAAGATGACCTCACTGCAGTTCTTCCTTCGCTTCCCACTCATTTCATGAGACTTCACGCCTCCTCAGACACACCGAGCAGACGCCTGCGTCGTGGCTTTGGGCCCTTCCCTCTGCGCTAAGAGGCCTTCTCTGTCTGTAGGACTCACTCACGTCCTTCCAGACATTTATCCAAAGTGGATTTTTTTCGCTTTTACCAAAACTCTGCACTCTCCCCCGAACTTGCACGTTTTCTCTCTCTCGAGTTTGCTTCACTCTTTTGTCTTTGGTTCCTCTCACTCCCTGGCTCACACTCTCCACGCCTGTCTTCCTTATTGCTATTTCCCATGCTGCAGACACTCGGAGGCAGCCTCCATGGGAGCTATGACCGTTGTCCATCTTCTCAGCTGCCAGGGCAGTGATCTGTCCCCTGCAGGCATTCAATGCGTATTTGCAGAGTGAATAAAATAAAAACAGTGCCTTTTGAAGAACTAATACTTAAGATTGATTCACTACTTAGCAGTCATCAGCATTGTGTTGAATGCATTATTCGCATTTCTTTTGCTCTTTACAACGAATCTATGAGGTATGTCCTAATAGCTAGACACTTTCCAGAGGAAGTAACAGGCTGGGGGACAAATACGGGACAGATGTGGTCACGAGGTATTTTGGTGATGCAGTCTGAGTCTTCTGACACCAGAGTCCTCGTCCTTTAACTCACAGTTATCTAGGTGTGCTCTAAAGCGGTTGTTCATTTATAAATTAGAAGAACTTTAAACAGTTATTCTGACAAACCATTTGACAGAATTGTACAAGCTGGTAGAGTTGAAGAATTATTTACAGAAAATTGCCTTTGTTTTAGCTCCTTTAGCAAAATTCATCATTTTGAAAGAACAGAATTCAACCAAGTTCAGCTTTCTCTCTGAGGACACGCTATGATGTCACCATTTCCCCCTGGAGGGCCTCCGAGTCTGTCCGGGAAGGAGAAAGGGGCCCGGGACAGTCATGACCTGCACCGTCTCAGGGTTACAGTTCTAGAGAAGAATTGAAAGAAACACATGCTTCTAGATTGGGTCCAGGGCATACGTGACTCATTGTATCATTTTTAAACGTGCCAGAATTGATGAATATAGCCAGTAAGGAACCTGTGGTACCCAAGGACTTCACATCCTTGTGTAGCATTTTCATTTTCAGGTCGCTGTTTCCCAGCGTGTGTGAATGGTGTTTATCTCCTCAGGAACGAAGCAGCTTTCCTTAATCAGAAACAGAGCTCAAGGTGAGGTAGATAGAACATCACTCTCCTTCAGAGGGAATTGTGCACCTGTAATTCACTTCCTCTGCTGTGGCTGGGATCTTTGACAGGAAAAGGAAGAGCATTAGAAGAAAAATTAGTGAAAAACAGAATAGTGATTTAAAAATAATCACTGAGGCTGCGTCCACCTGGCAGGGAGCCCTTTTAACTTCCATACCTTCCTGATGGCTAGTTACCACCTTCAGACACAAGCGCAGCTAACGCGTCGTCACGTTTGTATCATTACTTTAATGATATCACCAATAAGCAACTGGTTTATGCTAATTAATAATGGTAATCTGAAGTTCAAATAATTCTGAATTATGTTGAGAACTAGTCATCTGAATATTCAAATACTTAATTAAGCACCAAGATAACACTGGAACTTTTAGGTCGAATTCATAGACAAGAGCAGAGAAGCTATTCAGTGATTGGAGCCCAGAAAAATATTAACAATGTTCCTTTTAATTGTGAACTTGGAGCCAGTTCTAGTTCCAAGTACTTCTAGAAAATATTTCATAATTTCATGTTTGAACCATGGAATTGCCAGTTTTCCAAGCTGATTGACCTTTTTCACAGGACAAAAGAATTAAATAATCTGGCGTACTGCTGCTCATCAATATCAATTTAAAATCCCACTAGGACAGAAAAACTGAAGTTTTTGAGGACATACCAATTAAGCAACCAACAGCTGTGTGTTGAAAATGTGCTCTGTGTATGCACTGGCCTAAGGCTAGAAGCAGAAAAAAAGTATAAAGCCTCTTCCTTAAGTAAGACATACTCTGTTTGAAATGTGCAACCATAAAATAGACCATGGGCGATGTTTTTAAAAATTAACGTGTCCAATCTGTTATGGGTTTTGATTCCAATGTTTAGAGAGGGGATTAATAATTTAAATGTGAATAATGCTTATGGTGCTGGGTTGAATTTTGGCGGAAGAAAGGAAAACGGATAATAGTAGAAAGACGGGATTTGTATCAGGATGAACAATAAAGCTGAAGAGAAGAAACCACGCAGAAGCCACTGAGAAGTCAAACGAGTAAGTTGTTAATGTGTGCTGGCGTCTGTTATTACAACGTTTACTGCGTGAATGGTTTCTGGACTACGTTCTTGTGTTTCCTACCATAGATGCAAATAATAGCATAAATTCACACGGTGGGTGCTAATTCTAACCTCACGTTCCCTTTTTTCCTGCCTAACTCTATGTTGACATTTTGAAATACACAGATTAAGTTTTACTCTACATTATGGCGTCATGAAATCTGAAATGGCAGCCTTCTGGGGGTTCAGGTCAGTAGGGCGTCTGTGGGGCAGGGACAGAAATTTATGAATGACAAAGGTCAATTCCAAATAAAATAGCCAAGTGAAGATTTGTGGATATTAAGCTAATGGATAGAACATAATAATGCAATATTTGGGGAAAAAAAAGAAAAACATACTTTTGTTAACATCCTGTGTATATGCACATATTTTAAGTGTTATTAGCTTTGAAAACATATTTTTTTATTGTTATGATGATCTGAACTTGCCAGGGTTATGAAATCTAAGAGTCTGAATAGAAAAGTCATCTATCTTTCATTAAAGGAAGTTTTAATTTACCGTTGTAAGTTTTACACATTCATGGTGAAAAGTCATGTCCTGAATCAAGATTTATTCATCTTGCAACAAGTACCTACTTGAAAATAACCTATAAAAATTTGGAAACAAACCATGATTCTTGCTCTAAATAAAATTCTAACCTAAGATATAAACCTACACAAAACTGCAACCTAGGAAGGTAGACACAACCTATACAAACACAAATGCCTTTGGGAAAGATTAAAGACCCAGCTACAACATATCAACGAGACATGGAGCTCAGACAGTGATTATTCTTGAAAATGTCTTAGACTTTAAGGAATTTGTATGTAAGGAGAGGTTGAACTGGCAGAGAAAGGTGTGAGAAGTAATGCGGGAATAGGTCTTTTCGTAATTATTAAACGAGTACTGTCAAATTGATGCTATAATTATTGCTATTATTCATACTAACATTTACATAAGGAAAATAAAGAAATTAGATATTACTATGGACATGAGCAGCTGAATCATTAAGAGAGAGGGAGAGAGAGCCTGACTAATAGCTGAGTGCAGTAACAGTCATGCGTCCGTGATTAGAATTAATCCAGCTCTGATCCCTGGTCTAAGACTGAGCAGAGAGAGAAGGAAAGAGGGATGGAGGGAGAGAGAAGGAGCAACGATGACCGCCCTTCAAGCAAAGGAGAAGATTCATTTAGACAAGCAAAGAAAGACGAGAGTGAGCGCGCCAACACCAGTGGACAGAAGTCTTCATTGTACGACCCAGCCAAAGCTGTAACTGCTCGTGAAGGGGTAAACGTCTCCAGCAGATGAGCATTTACTTCTGAATGGTCCTGCTCAGACCTGTGATGGTCGTCAGCAATGGGGGCACGCTATAAATGCACCTTTTAGGCCCTCTGCTTGGTGTACCAGGCCCTCATTTTCAGGTATTGCTACGTATTGTGCAAGAGACAAAATTTTGCATTTTAAATCACTCATAACAAACTTATGAATAGACTTGCAGGTGTCTTGCCGTTCTTTCCAAAACTAAGTGTGAGATTGAAGACGACTAAGGTTTTGGTTTGTCATGTGGCTTTGGCACAGAGGTGCTTCTAGAATTCTCTATAACCATTAATGAGTTCTGATGACTAAATCCACATTTTCATAATCATGTGTCACTATTATCCGGCAGGAGAGACCTTCTGTGTGGGAAACTCAAGAGTCACGAGTCACTCTTCATTTATCCGAAGGCTGATGGTATGACCAGGGCAGGATCTGAAAGGGACGTCTAACCAGTCAAGGCCTCTGAGGAGGGTTTGTCTCTGACTTATTTAAGAGTTATACTCAATGTAATTTTATTATTAAATGAGTAACTTTTCTGGAATCCCATCTCTTTTCCATGGTGATGGTCATTATTCTAGTACAGTCATTGTTCTGAAACTTAATTTACATACTGAGATCCATCTATGGTATGATTTTTTTAACTGCCCTCTTCTACAGCATAAATTACAGATTTAAAAAATAAATTGGGTAACATTTCATTTTTCTCAGCCATCGAGATTTATATCTTAAGATAAGTAATATATCTGGTTTTTGTCTTTGGTAAGAAAAACTCTGAAAATCACTTTTTCAATTTCAGCCGCCTGAAGGCTTCCATGTCAAGGGAGAACCATGTAGAGACAACTTGGAAAGAAAGAGAGAGAGAGGTGGAGACACACAGAGAGACAAAGAAAGAGACAGAGAGGTACCATCCACGGAGCCCCACCACTGCAGCCACCAGCTACTCTAAGTCTTCCCTTCCTGGGACCCAGGCAGGTGAATAAAGAAGCTTTAGAGAAGACCTCAGCCCAGCCACCATCTGACCACAAACTCCTGAGGAAGCCTGAATGAGAGAGTTACCTAATTGAGACACTGAAGCAAAATAAACACAAATAATTATTTAAGCCATGGTTTTGGGATCATTTGTTACACAGCATAGATAACTGGACCAACATTCATTTTTAAAATTTATAACTATTTAATTGAATTGACACGGACCACAACTGTTAACATACTGCAAAAATTTACACATGCGTAGATGTTCACACTCAAAAGAATATTCTTACAAATGGCTCTGAGATTGTGCTTTTCTCAACAATATGCACACACACGTCAGAGTACACACACACATTTAACACGATGTTGACAGGGAAAATGTCTTTCATCAGTATATTCACTGACATTTTAAAATCGAGAAATAAAGTGGTTCCAAATACCCCTTTGTCTTTTGTTTGAAATTGAGGTGGTAGGCATCTGTGCAGGACCAGCAGTTCTCTTGCCCCCAAATTTCTTGCCATTATCTGCCATGGAGGCATGTATAGCAGAGAGGTAAGGGTTTGCAGGAGATGTCACAGTGAGAATTTCTCTGGTGAGGGCTGGAGGTGTAATGTGGACGTCATCTCCCCCACCCCAGAAGTGAAAATGCTGCTGATGACTGATTTGGAATCAGCCAAGTGGAGGAAGCTTCAGGGAACTATTAAAAAACTGACTTACTTGAAGTAAGCCAGGAAGAGAAAGGAAAATACCATATGATATCACTTATATGTGGAATCTTAAAAAAAAAAGAAAGAAAAAAGAGGACACTAATGAACTCATCTACACAACAGAAACAGACTCGCAGACATAGTACACAATGTTATGGTTACCGGGGGAAAGAGGGTGAGAAGGGATAAATTTGGGAGTTTGAGATTTGCAAAGGTTAACCACTATATATAAAAATAGATTTAAAAAACAAGTTTCTTCTGTACAGCACAGGGAACTACATTCTATACCCTGTAATAACCTTTAATGAAAAAGAATATGAAAACGAATATATGTATGTATATGCATGACTGGGACATTGTGCTGCACACCAGAAACTGACACATTGTAACTGACTGTATTTCAATTAAAAAAAAACAAAAAACACCTGACTTGATTTCCCTGCATTTGAAGTGGACAGAACCAGGACTGGCGTCAGATTCCTGCCGGAGGATGTCTAAAGCAAGAAACCGACCAACATTAACACCTTACAGCTAGTAGACAGGGCTGAAGGACTGCAGGTTATATTTTTTAAATTCGAAAATAAAGATAACATTTACTGTCACAAGTTTCATAAAAACAGCTTTTACACAATGATTTTTGACAGAAAAATATTTTAATACATTGTGGTATTTGCAAGAACACCACACAATGCCTGTATAGTTGGCTAGTATTCCAAAGAACCTACATTTGTCATAATCGAAATATTCAGTATTTACCACAATCATCTTTGGGAAGAAGTTCATACCGTTTTCTGAACAAACCAAAGCGTTCACTCATTAGGGGGTGCTCCCGTGCCTGGGGTCACCTGCCGTGTGCGGAGCGCACACACACACTGGGATGGTGACAGACGGTGGCGCTGGAGGGGCGTGTGGGTCATCAGTCCACCCTTCACTGCACAGAGGAGACGAGGGCCAGAGAGACTGAGACGTCCTCTCAGTAACTCACGAGTTAGAAGTCACAAAGGTTTAAAGAATTAATGACTTCACCACTGTACGATTATAAAAGTGAGCTTTTAAATTTTCTTAGTGGTTTCCACAGTTCATCTTTCTGAAATGTATGTGGTACAGTTCGAGCTAAGGCTACGGCTGTATTTCTTTCCCAATGAGTCATCAACCAGTCTATTCATTTAATGAAGCATGTATCCTTTCTTTATTGCTAAAAAAAACTCAGTTACTACCTATATTGATGGCTCTGTTCTCTTTTGAGTTGTGCTCATTTCCATATTTGACACTTTACTTATTTTTATTTCCTACTTATTTAGACTATAGTTCATTTTTTAAAAATCCCAGTAATATATAGGAAAGGGCTTAATACGACCATGAGATTTTGGGGGGGCACAAATTCATTTCTGCTCTTAGGCCCGACAAACAAACTACTGAATCATGGAATGAGTTCATCTAGCAACACAGTATGGGCAGAGGGTACTGGTGATTTAGTAAAGTAGACCAGTGAGTCAAACAAAGCTGACTTAGCTGACAAAAGGGAACATATAGTATCAACAGAAATAGAAAATATTTTATCAACAGAAATACAGTATTCAGGACAGAGAAGAAGGTTGGTCTCCTAACTTTGTGCATTTAAATTTAAAATCCACAGTTCTGGAATCTATGAATATCACTATGTAGGTCTTCAGACAAACCGCCCATGAGTAAGAAAACTGGACAATATATCATATGGGCAATTGTGCGAAATCTATTGAGATTCATGGTTTGTGTGGGTGGTGGGGAAAAATAGCTGCACATGCTAATGGGAAAGAAAATTTATATTCATTCTGTGTGAATTGCTTTGGTCCATTGCTCATCTGAAGAAATCTCTATGCAAGGAGGCACTGCATTCCCCGAGCGTGGCTGCCGAGAGATCAAGTTTATGGTCTGATGACTGAGTTACTCCCACTCTGCTGTGGACCGTGTGGGACAGCTCACGTTCTCAGTCGGGGAGACAAAGACCAGAAAGCCCACGTTCCTTTTACTTGAGTGTTTATTATTTATTTATTCCTTTACTAACAGACTGAACTAAAAGTACGTAATGGCGGATGTTAAGCCTGAGAGTTGGCTCCCAGGTAGGAACATGCTTTGTTTTTGCTCCCTCTGATTTCTCTTTTGCTGAAATCCCATATCTCATCCATGAAGTTAGCCCCAGCGGGACTCTATTAATCACCAAACAGAACAAAATCCTAACCCAGCAAATCCATAGTTTCTTCGCAAGGCTCAGTTTTCTGTGTGTGTGAAAAATGGGACTCAGAAGTTGATTAGTGATCAGAAATATTTCAAACATCAGTATTGGAAGAACCATGGAAGCCCAAAGTGGCCATGGTAGAAGGGAAATGTTTCCCCTATTGTGTGTCCCATGTTACAGGCAAAGAGAAAAGGTGGTAGAAACATACGAAGGGAAGTTACAGGGTAGATCCTCAAAGTTAGGTTGAAAGCACTGGTAATGACCCCTCACCTTCCTTTGTAATTTCGCTTCTGTATTTCTTTGTCATTTGGGGTCTTTAGCTAATTGTCTGTGCAACAGAAGTCAGCTTATTTCTCTTAGTAAGGGTAGGGTTTTTTTTTTTTTTTTCTGTTTGATATTGTATAGAAGATAACCTAAAATTGTTCTGAGGAACACATGGCTCTAACACAGGAAACTAGGACTTGTGGGTAGAAATCAAAAGGAAACAGGAAAGCTCTGGCAATTAGATTTGTCCTTGTAAAGTATCACCATATTCTGTGTCTTCACAAGTTCTCCACGTTCTTTTATTACAGGGTTTTTCATTTCTAATGGGAGCCAAATTGTAATATCATTGAGGAAAAAAATGGCGTATTTAATTAAATACCCATTTTGTAAACGACTGATATCACATACTTTCTAAGGGCAGGATTTGAAGTGTGACTCTTCATAGGAAAGAGTGAGGTACAATTATGGAGAAGCAAGATTTATATATATATGACAGAAGAAACTGGGCTAATACATACAAATTTTTCTTAGAATTGGGCCAAACCAAATTACGACTTTTAATTTACTTTAGTAATTAAACATTTTAGGTCACTCTTCTAACACATCAGCTCTGACTTGCTTTTTATCATTCTGCCACCCCAGGGAAAATGTGCTTGGGACAGTTCTTAAAGTAGAATGATACACCTTGCAAAGCAAAGACGAATGAGACTTGGTTATGAAAATGCCAAACATCAATGTCTGTCTGCAAATCAAAATGCATTAGGAGCACTTCCGAGACCCCAGATGAATAAAATACCACATACGTTCGGATGATGCCAAGATAAATACGATATCCAGAGAGATAAATTATACAGAAGAGATAATTTTCTCTCCTGGATTGTGCATCAAATATATGGTCACGCTGGTTTTATTTACTTGGTATATTATTATGTCCCAAATGTAAATTGATAGTCCTATTAAAACTGCCAAAGGTGTTGGTGACATTTATTTGCTAGCTCATGTTTCATATGCAACTGTTTTTCATCTGCTGAACAATTCATTTACACCGACAGCTCTAACTTTACAGAACTGCTCTTTCTGGACATACATTTGAGGTTGTTGTTTGTATCAATGTTCAATAACCTCCTTCATATCTCTCCATTCATTGCCCCCCTTAGAATGACCTGCGCATTTTATGGCGAGTGTCACTGCTGTCATTACCAACAGGCAGAAAAAACTGACGTACTGTCTCTGGAGGCAAACGTTCTGGCAGCAAGCATTTCAGGGGTACAGTTCAGAACTTAATGACCATTGTCCCAGAACAGTAACAAATCCCCTGAACAAGCACTGAGCAGTTGGCTTCTTTCTTAGTCTATGAAGTCCGTCACATGCACCAAAATGCGTATAAAACAGGGTCCCTTTTTTATGTAAGGAGGAATTCAGAATAATTATGTTAATCTGCTGGCACTAGTTGAATGTGACCCATTGGATTTTTATAAAATTAGCAAACACTGTTGTAAAACGTTACAGAGAAAGTTACTTTTGGCTTCTCACTGCACACACTTCTCCCCACACGTGACATTAAATCTGGAAATGTGCTTCACCCGTTTTGCCCACCCCCAACCACCTTCCTTTTTCCAGCCGTCAGTCTGCTCTCTGTATCTGTAAGCTTTATTTTTCATTTGTTTTTAGATTCAACACGTGGATGGGATCGTAGGGCATTTGCCTCTTCTCTGTCTATTTCACTTAGCATAAGCACTCAGGGTTCATCCCTGTTGTTGCAGGTGGCAAGATTTCACTCTCCTTTACGGTCGCAGAGGTGGTCCCAAGGTGACGTCTGGCCTGCTTTGCAGGATCGTAATTTTCTTGCTTCTGGTGTCTGCTCCTGGTGGCTGGTCTAGAGGCTCGGTCTGGCTCCCTGGTAGAAGAGACTGAGGTCTGCCCACGGGTGGGTGGAGCTGGGCCTTGGCCCTCTGCTGGGCTGGGCCATGGCTAGGGGTGAGCCCAGATGTGGCTGTGGGCTCTTCAGTCTTTAGGCAGCCCGTCTGCTTCGGGGTGGGCTGTGTCCCCGCCCGGTTAGCTGTTTGGCCTGAGGCGTCCCAGCGCTGAGGCTGCAGGCTGCTGGGGGGGCCAGGCCTTGGAGCTAGTAAGCCGAGGTGTCAGCCGCCGACATCAACATGCTGGCTCTGCTGAATGTTCCCCAGTATGTCCCCAGGGTGAGCCCCAGCCGCCCCCTGCCCCTCCAGGAAACTCCCCAGGCCCCGCCCAGGTTCCTATCAAATTACTGCTGTTTCCCTGCGTCTGGGTGCCCTGAGATTTTGTACATGTCCTGTCTCTGTTTCCCCCAGGCCAGCGGGGCCCTTGCAACTAAAGCCTCGCTGGCCTTCAAAGCCGAATGCTCTGGAGGCTTGTCCTCCTGGTGCCGCACCCCTGGGCTGGGAGCCTGACGTGGCTCAGAACTCTCACTCCTCGGGGAGAGCCTCTGCAAAGCAATCCTCCTCCCCTTTGGGGGCCGCCAGCTGGCGTGTATGGGATTTGACCGTCTTGCAAGGGGGCCCCTCCTGCCTCTCTTGCTGTGGCTCCTTCTTCATGTCTTCCGTTTCAGAAGACCTTTTCTGGTAGGTTCCAGTCTTTTCCACAGATGGCTGTTCTGCAGACAGTTGTGGGTTTGGTGTGCTCGTGAGAGGGGGTGAGCTCAGGGTCCTTCTGCTCTGTCATCTTGGCCACGCTCTCATTTTTATTTTTATTTAAAGAGGTTATTTTTAAATAAAGAGTTAATTTAAACAATAAGAAAAAAAACCTTGTATGTTGTCATCATGTGGGATGCCCTTCGGTCCTCTGCACAGATGACTGCTTCCATCGGCACAGTGCTCTTCCTGTCTGTAATCCACTGTTACTGTGCTGGAAGTGTGCGGTGGTGACGCTGAGGTGTGGGGGAGGGAAAGCATTCTGGAACCTTCTGTGTGGGTCTTCGTCTCTGGAAGTCCTGTGTCCCCAGGTGGTGACCTTCACCAGTCTGGGTCAGGAAGGCTGAAGGGGACTGGAGCGGGGACACACCCTGTTCACCATGAAAGACAAGGCTGGGGTACAGTGTTCTCCATGGGGCGTAAGCTTTTGTCTGTGACAACACTCCTGGCATCTTTAAAGATGGTTACTTCCCCCTCCTCCTGCCAGAGCCGCTCGGGGGTTTCCTCGTGGCCCTTCATGGTGAGAAATCATGCTTTCCCTGGAGATAAAACCCATGGAAGTGCAGAGGCCTCCTAGGACCACAAGAGTTTCTTTCCTGCTGCACCAACAGGAACTTGTCAAAATGATCATTTAAGTGTTCCTACCTGTTTCTTGCTCCAGTGGCTTCTGACCAAGGTAAGGGGATCTTGGCTGTGTTCTCTGTATTTGCCTGATTTTCCAGAATTTTAGGTGGAAGTTTTGCGACTTTAGTTCTCTCTTCATTTCAAGAAAAACCACTGATAATTAGTTTGTTCGACTTTTACTTCTTCTAAGGATGTGTGGGACGACTTCCGAGGTCTTTGCTTGTTGGACCTGAAGCCAGAGAGGGAAATCCTCTTAATGACTGGCCTGACATCTTCCTCTGTTAAACCAGCGTCCGTGCCAACGCTGACTGTGTGCAACTGATTGACCTGTCTCTTCTTTCTTCATCTTACTCTCCTTCTTTCTTGTAGGCCTGGAAATCTTTTGCGGGATGCCAGACGTTGTAAATTCTACCTGGTCAGCGGCCTGGATGTTTTATATTTCTACAAATTTGAGCTTTTTTTTGGGGGGGGGATGTAGGTATGTTACTTGGAAATTATTTGATTTGGATATTGGTTTTATGATTTTTTAGATAAAACTAAAGCCATGTCAGTCTACAGGTAGTTGTCTACTGGGTAAGACTCTCCCATATAACTGTCCCAGTGTCTCGTGCTTCAGGAGGTTTCCAGTCCTGCTAGAGGAGCAGCACTGTCCTTAGGACAGGCACTCCCCCATTTTATTCTTTCAGGTCACCCTTTCTCATGCCTCTCACTGGCCTCTCACTCTATTTTCACCGACCTGGGTATTGGGTTCTTAATCTTTACTATTTGGATAGTAATATCTATATTTTAGAACAGTTTTAATTAAATGAAATAAAACATAACAGGAAACTGGCGTCAAACCTGTCACAGGGAAACCTAATAGATCAATATTTTTATTCTAACGTTAGCCTAGATCATGCGACAGCTGATTTTTGAAAACAAAAAAACAAAAAAACCCACCAAAAAACCCCAAACACTATCAGGATCCCAGAGAGACAAATGAAAAGCATTACTGAGGGCTTAGAGGGTCACATAAAAGCTGCAGAACCAGGAGCAAACTGGAGGTAACAGAAAAGGTAAATGGAAGGGTAACTGGAGGGGGAAGGCACCTAACCCAGAAGGGCTGTGATGATTTGAAGGGACGTGTGTTATACAGACCTTGGTTTCTGAAAACACCATCCTCACTGAAGCAATGACTATTTCTCTCTCAGTGTTCTGACCGGGGTAAGAAAAGTAATGAGTGACATCCCTCAAGTTAAGCTGCATACACACCCACTCACACACACACACACACACGCAGACGTGCCAACACTACACACATAATTCCACTGGCCGCAGCAGACAGAGGCGTCTAACTGAAACCTGCCCCACGAGCGTGACGTACAACTGTGCCCCTGGCCGTGTGACGGCCGTGCCTACTCACAGGCGCTCACCCCGGGTTCACCAGCTCTGCCTACTGCTCCTCTTACTTGTCAACAAGAGGAACTATGTTTTTAGACAACAGGGAAAATTTGGGCACAGCGGAAATAAATCATCTCAGGGATATACAGACATTTTGGTAAGTTACAGCCCTCCTGGTGACCTGTCTCCTGCTGTTACCGTGCCCTGCTACAAGCCTTAAAGTCGGAGACTGGAAGCTTGGGTTTTTATTTCTATCCGAAAGTGATCTATCCTCAGTTGGCAAGTCAGGTTTTACTCGATGGGTGCGGAAAGATCACATTCCCAGGGAGCCAATAGAAAATTTTCAAAAAATTAGAAATCATTCCATTCATTATTAAAAAAAAAATCTCTGATAACTCTATTAGCCAGTGTTCTCCAGAGAGACAGAGCCACTGGGATATAGAGACACAGGTGGAGGCAGGGGCAGAAACAGACGCTAGTACAGATGCAGACACAGACATGGACAAGGGGGATTTCTACAGAAGCCAGCATGCATGATCTCAGAGGCCGATAAACCCCAGCTCCCCCATCCATAAGAGATCAGGAAAGCAGCAGTGTGATTCGGGTGAGTCTGAGGCCCTGGGGGCCAGGGCTGCTGATGGGAGGAGTCCCAGTGTAAGACCCAAGGCCTGAGAACCAGGCGGCCCATATGGATGTCTGAGCTCCAGCAGAGAGCGAGCCTCGCCTCCCCCCGCTTCGTGCTCCAAGTGGGCACAGGGGACTGCACGGTGCCCTCCTGCAGCGGTGAGGACAAGCTTCTCCGCTCACTCTGCGATCCAGACGCTGATCCCTTCCACAGACACCCTCACAGAGGCCCCTAGGACTAATGTTTTGCCAGAAACTGGATGACTCCCAGCCAGCCAAGCTGACATACAGAATTGACACGCATGACAACCTAGATATTGCAGAGGAGAATTTTCAACGATGGCCGTCTCAGTATTAGTCTGACCCTCACTTCTCCATCGAGAGGCAGGATTTACGTTTAAACAGATACGACTATTTCATGATGTTAGTGTTCAGAACATCATTTATGCTTGCAGGCAAGTTCACTGTGATGAGCATTCAAGTAGCTTCTGGGGTGCTGAAAATGTTTTATATGGTCGCATGGCTTTGTCCACCATGCAAAAAAGTCCTGAGCTGTAGAGTCATGATACGTGCAACTTATTATATGTACGTTATACATCAAATAGAACATTGCAACGTCTTCCTGGCTTGTATTCGCTAAGCCATGTTTTTATTAGGGGCCGTGAAAGCAAACATCTATACGGGCCAGTGAGAGAACACCTACCGTCTAAACGCGACATACTGTGCGCAGCTCCAGGCAAACGCGGTCATGAAGCATGTTGCACCCCCTGTGGCCATACTTTCTAATACATTAAGGAAGCTATAAATTTTATATTTTTTTGTGTGGAATTTTCTAGTTTTAAGTATCTGTTTATCTCTGCAGCATGCCAGCAAAAAAATTATAAAATATGTTCGGTGCAGGGGCAAATGTTTTATGCTCATTGTGATCTTGGTATGATCATTAAAATCATGAAACCAGACTTCTTTCCTTTGCAATTGTTTTTGGGAGAAATTTATACCTCCCCTTTTGCATTTGCTTAGGCAGTCTCTGGACACTGCGAGGGAAATTTTTAATCACGGCATATTTCCCCCTCTGGTGCCTTGGCTCTCACAAGTCATTTTCATTCTTTTGCCCAGGTCAGCTGACTGTCAATGAGTGCCACTCTGTCATGAGTCATCGATATGGGATGGTTGCAATCCAATTACTTGTCAGGGAATAAAACCTCAAATCTGCTATTGCTCACTATTTATGAAAGGCACAGTTGAGAGAACACAATATTTATGGAAAAATTTCTGAATGGTAAGCAGCACACTCATATCTCTAAATGCTCTAATAGCTAACCGTAAATTAACCCACACCGTAAGTGTACCAGCAGCTTAGACCACATAATTTTGCCACCCCCTAAGACAAGAGCATTTGCAGAATTACTGTTTGGCAAGAGGCCATTGTCACATGGCGAGGGAGAGTGAAAGAAACATCCCTAAGGTATTGTTGCTTCTATGCTACATACCGCTGTTCCCGTGACAGACTCCCCGGGGGAACGGCTCTGTGCTCTCAGGGTCAGAAAGAGGTGCTTTATTCACTATCTTGTAATAACCTATAAAGAAAAAGAATATATATGTATAACTGAATTGCTATCCTGTAGACCAGAAATTTAACACAATATTGTAAATCAGCTTGACTTCAATCAACAGAAAAAGAAAAGAAAAAGGTGCGCATGGTAGCTGGATTGCTTTTGTGTCACGGACCCCGTCACTAGGCTTCTCTGCTTCTCAAAAGAAGGGTAGCTGGAACTATATCCATATACAGAAAACCAGGCAATAAATAGTACATACGGATACTAATGGAAAAAAAATTACACTCAAATATTTAGAGAAAATGTTTTGAATTTTTTTGCTCTTTAAACGCTCTGTCACATGTGGACACGAATTAATTAATCAGAATTCAATGTCTTCATTTTGATAATTCAGTATTTCTGTTTTGTTTATTTTGTTCCATGAACATCGTAAAAGCATAAATTTGTAGCATAAGCTTAAAGCTAGTAAAAATGCACAGGATAATTTAGAATGTAAAGTAGATACATAATGATAAAGTTTATGCCAGACATGGACTAGTTCCTGACATAACCTCTAAAATTTTTGACAAGAAATATGAAAGCATTAACCAATTACACCAAGACATTCGGTAGAAAACATACTCAAATGCTTACAAAAAATATGTATTGAAATAAAAATGAACTCTGATTCCACTTGTACTAAAAACCCTGAAGTCTGACAACCTGAAGATGTAACTCGTCAAATATAGCTATCTATTAGCACTTTCGGGCTTCTGTTGCAAAGACAGACTAAGCAAGTCTATTCACTGCAATATTAAAGACTGGCTTACCAAAACTGTCATTTTACCACACACTATTTGAAGCCTGAAATTTCACTTACCCACTACAAAACAAAGTGGTGACTATCTTAAATTCACATGAAAAGATGACTGAGAACTCGAGTGTGAGCGGTAATGACAACAAGAGAGACGAGAAAGCTTCCAAAGACTGAGGACAGGGCACTGACAACATGTTGGAGTCTATTAGAATGAAACGTCTCAGTAACAGTCCTGGGTGCAAAACGATCTGTCTGCTCAGGTTTCGAAGGGCACGTGATTATGAATGCATGATTGCAGATCAAATCAAATCAGGCAAAATAAACTGCCAGAAGTTCACTTTCTTTCCAAATTTCCCTTAAAAAATGTTCAGGGAAGTGTTCCCTCAACAGTAAAGGAATGCAAAATAATAGCGATATTAGATGTTAATTAAGAGCCCACAGATTTCCCAGAGTGGAAGAAAAATAAATCTCAGGGTTACAGCTGAGTAGAAGGTTACCATGCATGCAAACAATTGAAATTTAAAAAGCAGCTCATGGGACCCCTAGGCGAAAAAAAAGACTTGTGTAATGAAAGTTATGAAAAAGAAACCAGATACTGTTATTGGTCAGATGATGTAATACATCGCTAAGTCAAAAAAAAAAAGCAGAAAGGCAACTGGAAAATTCAGAAAAGTAAAGCTGACGTCAAACAATGTTTCAGTTATCAATCAAAGTAAATTATGGTATAGTTTTGAAAATTTGAAGAATGCAAGACAGAATGCATTTAAAATTTGCCCCCTGGATCAGTCACTTAAGAGTAAAAGATTTAGTTGACTTTGGCTAAACCCCCTTTTCTTCTGTTTTAATGTCATAGTTTGTGCATAAAATAATGTTTACAGCATCATAATAGTGTAAACGCCACTCACTCCTTTCCCCTTTAGAATGGGATAGGAGTAGGAAACTCAGAGGCGGCTGAAGTATAGTTACTGATCAGAGTATTAAAAGTTATAAATAACAGGCTCAGTGCTGTTGAAAGAATATTGTAACAGTAGCTGGTAAGTGAAGAAGCCGTTGCAGAGGGAGAAGAAACTACAGGCACATACATTCCACTGCCATGCTTACTAAAATACTGAACCATAATCTCTAACGTTGAGTGATTAAGAAATAATATTAAAATATATCATATAAATGAAAATATCAGAACACATAACATTTGAGAGCAGTGGAACGAAGAAATGGAGATAGTTTCCATGAGTAAATTCCTGTGAATAAATTCCTTGTTACTATTCAAGTTAGCAAACATCTGAAATTAAGGTATGGACACATATGCATATAAATTCCACCAAGAGGTTTAGAACTATAAATTTTAAAAGTGGTTACTTTTAAGAGAACATGGTTGAGGATGAGAGAGAGCAGACATTTAAAATTTTAATTGTATGCCCCTCAATTTCATTTTAATCCTTTTAATCCATTGGAATATGTTACTGAACATCAAAATTTTTTATAAAGCATGAAAATTTTATTTTGCATCCATTTTTTTCTGGCTAAAAAGAGAGAACTACCATTAATACAACAAGCATAAAAGAAGAATATTTGTTTGTTATTTCCTTCCAGGTGAGCTATCAGTGCACGTTGGCAGACGATGTTAGCACAATAAAAGAAAAGCTGGTGAAACCTTGGACTGTAGATATGGTTAAATTGAACATGAATGCATAATATTGTCAAAATGCTTTTTAACATACTCCCAAGATGAATTTAAGTAATTCGTTATTAAACGAAGGATAACATTTTTACATCAAAGTTTATGAAAACATTAGATTTTTAATGAAGATACGTTTTATATAGAGTACCTGACTGTAAAACCAATGATGAACACACTTCCTCGTGATATAATTTAAAATTACTTTAAAAATAATATGTCTGCAGGCAGGACCACTACCGGAAGCACAGCACTTTCAACAGCACTTGCAGACTAAGGTACCAGATGTCTCTACACCAGCTGTGGCAACAGCTCACCTCCAGGCATTCACTTCAGGTTTCCGCGATGTGGAAAATATCAGTGTTGTAAAAATGGTACAGTCTGCTAAAATCAGTCACTGATTTTTGATCCTTGTGGAGCTTTTTATGAACAAATGGGAAACAAGTGAGATGACTTACTCTAATGTAACAGTTAGTCTTAGCATTTGTCATGGATTTGCAAAGTCACTACTTAATTGCACCTGGCAACACCACAGCGACGAAAATCAAGTCTGAGTGGTAGATGAAGATGGCTGATTGCTTGAGGCTCCTTTACATTTGATGAAAAGTTAAAACTTTCGTTCTAAAATAAATAGCACCATCAGTCAATTTTCTTTAGTGAAAATCCTTTGATGAGTATTTCTCTGAGGTAGGAAAATAAAAACCTTTAACTATCAAATTGTGGAATCTTTGATTGAATCATATGGCAGAATAAATTTGGTCTCCAGTCCAAAAAAATGCACTTCTTAATACTTTGCTAAAATTATACAATGAGCTTCTCTTTCAGAAAACATGGCAGGCCAATTTCTCAGGTCACTCGGAGAAGCTTTTCTCATGCTGAGCAACTACACTTCTAGGTAAAAATGTGTTTAACTTTTTAAATGGATGATTTAGCTGGGAGAAAAGTAGAAAATATTCTTAGAGGCAAAAGAAAGAAGGAAGGAAGGGAGGAAGGACAGAAGGGTGGAAGGAAGAGAGGAAGGGAGGGAGGAAGGGAGGAAGGAAACAGGAAGTGTAAATGAGAACAAAGGACGTGAATATCCTGAGGTTACCTGCCAAAGGAGGAGTGGAAGCCACAGTTTAAACACAAGCCTAGGACACAGAAGACAGAGCCTGGTGACTAGGTTTGGGAGCTCAGATCTGACCCTTGTGTAGCAGCAGCCACCTCCAAGGGTGAGCCACTGCGGCAACAGGTGAGCTGGAAAACACCAGAGAGAAACAGAGCGTATTCCAGACTCTCTCCACCGGTCACTTGTTCCTTGGCCTTTGGTACTGCGGGGTTGGCTGGCTCCTGTGCATTCTGCAGTCACCTAAGATTGTGGTGATATTTTTAATCTCATTTTGCTTTACCACCCATGGACTGCCTCCTTTCCAGAATTTTCCCTCCCAGTAACCAAACTCCAAGGCAGCCCCAAACTCTACCTCCTCTGGCACATAAGATGTCTGCTCTCCATGGGAGCGCTCTGGCTCTGTGGGCCCAGATCTGGGGAATGCATTTGGTGAACCAGCCAATTAGATGTAGGTTTTACCTACAGTGATCCTCTTCTTTCCAGGATGTATGACCTGCTTAACTTCTTTCATCACTCTTTAATGTCTTCAAAAAGTTATTTTTCATATTTCCCCCCAACTTATCATTATTTCTGAAATAAGTTACTTTGCCATCACAGAAGTAAAACACTGTCTCTTTTTTAAAGCTATGTTGTCCTTTCTAGAATAACATAAATATAATGAAATTGCTCTCATTTCAAACACAATTTAATGACTGACACAATTTCAATTATGTCAATATATAGTAACAACAGTAAACACTATTTTCAATTACTATTCTATTCTTAAAATAGTAAACATATGGTCCTAGATCTTGAGAGCATAAATATATACAAAATGCAAGACATTTATCATTTCATTAAATCTCAAGCATTTGCTGTTTTCTCAATTACAAATTACTGTCCTCCTCTCAGAGTTAGTTTTGCTGAAGGATGGGCGACTTGTGGAGCAAAGCAAATCTGTAAGGTCATTATAAATAGCTTCCAGAAGATGGTGACGGTGTAATCAAGAAAACTGTAATTAAAAAAAAAAAAATACTGAAAGTAATCTGTATCATGCTGCTTCCGGTAAAAACACGTACTTTCCTATTCTACTGTTCTATGCAGTATGCTAATATCACATGGTTCTACTGATGCAGAAGTAACTGGTGATGCAGAAGAATATATAATACACATTTCTTGAATATCTCAATAAATTTTTGCCTGCATTTCGGTAATCACCCAGATTTTTCCTTCCTGCGTTACAGTTCCTTCCTGTGGGTTAAAGAAGTGGGTCCCTGCTGTGACGCCCCCTCCAGCTATGCGGATACATGCCACTGGTTCGTAACAGACATATTCGGGTAAGCCCCAACCTCAGAGTTCAGAACGGGGACTCTCTGAGCCAAATCCTTTTTTCAATTTTGGGTTGATGAGGAATAAGTGGAAAATTAACGTGATGAACAGTGATGCAACAGAAAGACAGCACAAAATAATCGAAGTCTTGTGGGACAGAAAAAAAAGGCTTTGCTCCAGCGACGACAGGGAGGACTGTGAAGAGGAGTGGCTTATGGTTTTTCACTCAACATCCACCGCGCTGAGTTTTACAGGCAGACGCACCTCCATCTGGCGTTAGGCTGTCCTTTTACGGTTACGAATCAGAGGTGAGCTGCGTGAAGTCTTACGACTAGTCAGGGTTCTTGGTTCCTTACTGGTTGCTCCCGAACATCTGGAAAAGCTGAGAACAGCAGTTCACAGACATGTATCCAAAGACAGAAGGATCTGTTTTATTCTGCAGAGGCCGTCCTGTGGCAACGGCCCTCACATCACCTTCGGGTGGAGGTGCCGCAGAGGGTGCCGCTCACACAACCAACGTGGGCTGCTGCCAGGATTTCTGTCACTTCACCCGCAGGAACCTGAAGCGGCTGTGGACACCATGCAAGATGTGGAGAAGCAGCTGCTGCGTTGCAGAAATTCAAATTCTGAAGTGAGAACGTCTGCTGGACAAAGCTCATCACCTGACGGGGATGCGCTGCACTGCACAGCTGCAGGCTGGGAAAGCACCTGGCTTCTTGCACGGTCCGCCTTTGTAAAGCGGGGAATTCTCAAAGCAGAAAATGTGATTCAGAGGCTGGATACTCAGAAAGAATGGCAAATCTCCACCATGGATGGTCTAGATTTAATTAAAGGCACCCTGGACTAATACCAAATAATAATATCAGGAGCTCAAAGTTAATTTAAAAATTCTAATTCCCTCTAATTTTGTTTTAAAGGAAGTCCATCCAAGTAATTTTCATAAAGAATGAAGTATTGCTCAGGAACTCTCTGAAAGTAATAATGCATCTGGTTCTCAGGAAAACAGGCATTATCCTGAGGGAAGTATCTGTTGGTTCCTTGGCAACAGTTCCCCATGCAAATAGCCTTTAAAAAAAATTCTTTCTGCACGTGCATCTGGGAATGTTTACATTCGTAGTTTGAAAGATTTTCTTTCTGTCTAGTTATTCTTATCTGTGAGTTCCTCATCAAGAGAACCCCAAGTATATGTTGGTGGTAAGATCAGACAATGGTCTTCCTTACACTGAACTGGCTATTGAATCATCCTGTTAAATCAGGCTACTATCTAAACTTTGCAGTTTCAACTATGCTTACGTAGAGCTCTGTTTCTATGAATTCCTGCTTCATTATATGTGGTGAAAATTATCTCTGTTTCGCAGATGTCCATATCAATCTATCGTATTTCATCTAATCTGCTGGATAATGATGATTTTTCTTTGATCACTTAACAGCATCACTTAGGAAGTAAGAAATTACCAGAAAGTTATCTAGCAGGTGCGTGTCAGCACCTATCATGTAAAAGTCAGCCAAGAATAAAGAAGAAATTATTTAAAAATAAGCAGAGTCAAACTTCCGTGGGTTTGAGTACTATACCAATTTCTTTTGCAGTTCCTCGTTTTGGATGTTATGCCTATATAATGATTCTAAAGTAAGAAAGGATGTATTTTCACTTAATACAAATATTAAATATTTATGCAAGGAAATGTCCAACAAGAATTTGTAAAAGGTGGTAGTATTTACAAATAAGGACGTGGAAGACGTAAACGCTAAATAAAGCATTCTCTTGTGAACTCTAGGAACGCATCCTGCTAATGTTCTCTGATATATAATTATATTTGCTCAAACATGCCCTAAATGTTTCTTCAATGAATCTAACTTCCGTGATGTCCATTTTCACCTTTATAGCCTCCGTCTTTTGCCTTTAAGCTCAATCAATATTTCCAGTCCCATCTTTCTCAAATTCCTCATGCTCACCCCATTCTGAATCATGGATCTCACTGACTTTACATTCGGGCGATGCAGCTCTCCCCTCCGGCCATGAAGAAGGTCCCTGCAGGAAGCACTACCTGATATGCTGGCTTCATTTACACTGCCGATGTAGCCAGACGACAGTGCAGTCACAAGGGCTGCTTCCACAATCCCCACAACTTTGTTCCAGAATATAAGGCTGTTTGGCTTTTCTTCATGAAGATGGCTGAAAACACTACATCAACTATGACACTTCCTTCGTGGGAAGAAAGTAATAAAACCTATGTGTTAAGTACTACGTTCAAACTGGCATGACGTCTTTACACAATATAAAATATAACATGTATAAAAGAATCCTGGCATCCTGGACTAGGGGAACTTTAAGGTACATCCTTAAACATTAAATAAAGGAGAAAGAACACAAAAGTAGTCAGTTTTCTACTCTTTGTCCAAATTGTCTCCAGTGTCCCTTGTACACTTACTTTATTTTCCAACTAGTCCACAAATTCTTAGACTTCCGACTCTCTGAACCACCCGCCATATAACTGAGGGCATAATCAAAATGTTTGCTTGTCCATTGTCTAATTTATTGATAACTGAGGAAGTAAGACTTTTTTTTCCCTTAAATTTCATTCAAGTCCATAGCTGAGCTCATTTAGCTGGGAAGGTTTGTGCATTACATTAAAAACCTTGGAATTACACTTACTTTGGCCCAATCCCAGCCTTACCATTTTTGGATAGGAAACCTTGCACAAACTAGTAAACGTTTATGAGCTCTTTTTGGAAACGGATGATTTAATTTTCACTTATGTACCCTTTTTTATTCTTTAGCTTTATTTAGAAAATGAAGATTACAACGTATTCTTTGCAGTGTAAACATGAAGACGGAGCTGGCCTAGGGTCTGAATAGTATTACTATTATTTATTCTGCTATTATTTATTACAGCATGGTACAAAATAGCATTTTGGGGACTGAGCTAATAACATGCTTTTATTATTTATTGTTTTCTGAAAAAAGAGACATAATGTGGGTGAATGATAAATTCACTGAAGTTCATGTTTTAATTATACCATAGAGTTACTTATTTCCTGTCAGCGTGTCAGGAAAACTGTCTTACATAACCCAAGTACAATTACTGACATTAGGAAGCTATATACTGAATAATACCATTATCTAACATAAAGGCTATATTCAAATTTTGTCAACTGCTTCAGTAACATCATTTATACTGCTTCTTTTTTTTAAAAAAAAATTAAATATCCATTTACCCCATCTCCCTACCTCTGTTCGTTGTGAACTGTTCTCCACCATTTTTGTCTCTATCATTGCTGTTACTTAAAAGAATAGTTAGTATTTTTGAAGCATGTTCCTCAACTTAGGTTTGCATCTTTGTTTCCTTATGATTAGACCTGGGTTATGCACTTTTACCAAGATCATTGTATGAATAAACTTGTGTTTGTTTCACTGCATCTCATCGGGGCCTGATGTCAGCTTGGTTCTGTGTCAGTGGTATTAACTGATCACTTAGCTAAGGAAGGTGTTGACTGTTCAATTTCCCCACTGTTAAAGTAGTTTTATTCCTTTTATGATAAATGCTTGTTCTGAGGGCAGATGCTATAAGCAATTGCCTTTAATTTCAGCAGCCATTCATGATTCTTGCTTGAGTTGGTTATTACGAGGATAATTGCAAAATGGGTTTTTTTTTTACTGTATAATTCCATTTGCATGTATTTATAACAATCTCTTCTTCCTTTTTTACCTTCTGTACTATGTATACATGCATGTATGTGTATATTAATACATGTCTGTGTCCCTGTACCAACAGAGCACTTTACCACATTTCAAATTTTTGATACACTAGTAAGTGAAAAATTATGACATAATAGTATTGTTTGCTTTATTTATTCGGAGTCAAGGTGAAAACAGTTTCCTATGTTTACAAATCAAATTTATATAGTTTTATAAGCTGTTCATATTTTCCCATTTTTGTTTTTACAAATCTGAATTTGTCTTCTTTAGTCATTATAGTGAAAACTTTAATATATTTTAATCAAAATTTAATTTTTCTTAAATGTTGGTTAAAAGTCCCCTTAGAACTAAGATTCCCTCATTACAGAAGGCATTAGCTCTGCCCTGAATTTTGCTTTTTGGCTTAAATAAAAATATTTTATTGTCTAAAATCACAGATGAACTGATAATATTTCATTTAGTTTTTAAAATTTTAGGAGAACAATGTAGTTTTAAATAATCAGTCCATCACTGTAAATAATAAGATTATATCTTCATTGAAAATGTCTAATTCTTAAAATTATCATGTATTCAGAGTCTTGTAAAATATGAGGCATATGTGATTATAGAATATTTAAATCAACTTTAAGCCCTGAAATAAATAAAATCTATTTTTATTATAAAGAAATGTTTGTATAAGCCATAATATTTAGTTTCTCATAATAATGTTGAATGTGGAAAATTAAAGCAGCATGTGTATGTATACACAAAAGCATATATACCCTCTAGGTATGTGTATACACACACACACACACACACACACACAGGACACTATTAATCAACACACTTACTACTATACATGAGTTATCAGTAATTACTTCTGTTTGATTTGTTAAATATTTCTAATATTCTTTATTTCTCAGATGGAATAAATTATTAATTTATTTCATTATTAAAACAGTCTTTTTCAGTAACTGTGTAAAAACTTCTTGGGACACATAAAAATGAAACCTAATGCTCACTCTAAAATTTAGTTACCTGGCATTATGGATACATTATGGATCTATTGCTGCTAATTTGGGTGCACCTTTCAGTATGAATGTATTATTTCATTTTGAAATACATGAGGTTCATGCAATCACCGTATTTTAAAACTCCCTCATATCATATTTCTCAAACGGATTTTGGAGTCTTGAGAAAGGTCACTAAAAGTCAGGATAATTATTAGCTCTTTCTGGAAAGCAAGATCTTCCACAGCACATGTACTAACTAGGATTAAATTGTGAATACATACCTCAACCAGCCTCCTTTAAACTTTTTTTTTTTTTTGAAAAACTGAAAGGAAAAGAAACACACTAAACATTTTAAATCTGAAATATTATTTTTTACCTTAGACCAGAAGTTTGAGGTATACTATTTTTTTTTTTTTGAAATAAGATTCTTATGAGGGAATTGTGCCAGTGCAAAGAATATATCCAAACACAGAAAGAAAATATGGACTGGAACATTTCATATTAACACTCTATAACATCAAGAAACCCTATTTTGTTTGCAGATATTGCTGAGAGCAAATGTGAGGGTAGACTGTACAGTCGTTTTTTGAGTTTTTACTAAACCTGGTTAAACACTGCAGAAGATGGCTGGTGTTACTTCACATGCGTTTTCCGTTCAGTATAATCTGCTGATGATTGTGGATAGAGTTATCAGCAACAACTCTTTCCACAGGGATAAACTAAGCCAACAACAAAACATTATGATAAGCTGTGATCGAGGTTAAATTAACTCCTCGGCATTGCACGGAAATACCCTCGATGCCAAATCACTGAGGGCCCAGTGCCAAATACCTGATTGAACCCTGGAGAAGGCGGGCAGGGCTGGCAGAGGGGGAATCGCAGGGCTGAGGTAAGCGGAGCCCTGGGAAGAGGGAGACAGTTAGCACTTAGAACCGGCTGCTCACGTCTGTCAGTCCGATTGTTAACGGGGATCACTCGGGAACACAGCAGAGACAACTCCTGCCCTGGGAGGGATTAGCTCTCTTGCAGGCGGACTCCGCCCCTTTTACCTAATGCATCTGCCATCAGCTGTCTTACTCAGTCTCTTGGTCAATTCTATTTCTATTTCTAATATTTTTTTTAAATTCCTATTTCAAGGTCATTTTATTTTTTCTAAAGAAATATAATGTTTAGCCATATTTTACTATTTTCTAGGTTCAGGTAAATTTGAGTCAATAGTTTGCATCATTTTTATATGTTACAAGGAAAATTTTGAGATTGTAGTGTATTTTGAAAAATTAGAGTGTTCTGTAATTGAAAAATAATCAAATTTTTGAAATTTCAATTTTTGAGAAGATATCAACTGATGCTTAGAAAGTATCTAATTCAGTTTCGAACGTGTAAATTCTTTTATGAAGATACAGTTGGTAATAATTAACTGTTAATTGCTATAAACTCCATTTCAACGTTAAATTTAAATGCAAAGTAGTATTTGGATAATGTAAAAGTCTTCAAACAGCAAGTGAACAAATTGAGAACAGGACTGTGAAAAGTAAGGCGCACAGAATTTTACGGAAAAGTGAGAAAAGATAGGATAGACCAGAACAGACTCATTTAAGTTTAGAATTTAGAGGAACTAACAAGCTTTTTAAATAGGTAATGCATTTTCTTGACTTTTAGATGCAAGGTGTGGAATCCATCTTTATGGAGTTATACACAAAATAAGATGATAGCTGCTTTAGTATTAAAAATGCACTCCAATGTTCACAGCAGCCCTATTTACAGTAGCCAAGATATGGAAGCAATCCAAGTGTCCATCAACAGACAACTGGATAAAGAAGATATATGTATGTCTATATCTATATTCATATCTCTATATAGCAATATATAGTAAAATATTACTCAGCTGGATAAAGAATGAAATTCTGCCATTTGCAAATACTTGGATGGCCACAGAGATGCTTAATGAAATAGAGAGAGAAAGACAAAACACTGGGTCATCACTTATACATGGAATCCGAAAAATAAAACAAACGAATGTATGTAAGAAGACAGAAAACAGACTTACAGATACAGAAAACAAACTAGTGGATACCAGTGGGGAGAGGGAAGGAGGGAGGGGCAAGAAAGGGGTATGGGATTAAGAAATATAAACTGTTACATATAAAATGGATAAGCAACAAGGATATATTGTATAGCACAGGGAAACATAGCCATTATTTTGTGATAATTTTAAATGGAGTATAATCTAGAAAATATTGAACCACAATGCTATACACCTGAAATGAATATAATATTGTAAATCAACTGTACTTCAATTAAAAAAACCCAGAAGATCCCAAGATATAAGTAGGGTCTTAAAATAAATGCATATTATGTGGATTAACTAATTAAATATATATGTTTACTACCTTATGCACATTGGAATTGTTATAGTGGGCTGATTACTAATAACAGGAAATGACAGGAAATATTCTCTCAGTGGTAACTATAAGCACCTTTTCAAAAATTGCATTACATCTTCATCATTCTAATTTTTAAATTTCAGCATCATAACCTCTTCAGCATCATTAAATTTTTTTTCCATTTTACATACATATCATGCTTCCCTTTTAGTACATATTTTCATATTAAAATGTAAAGTTTATCAGACAATTGTTTTCAAGTATGCCAAAATCAATCAATCAATCAACAGAAACCTAATTTTCAGGTTTTTTATGTGTCCAATCTTATTAAATTTAAATGTTCCTAGGTAGAAAATTACTTAGGAAAGGCTACACATAGTAACTGTAATTATATGTTTTAATGTTATTTTTATATTTGCCATTAAGAATATCTTTAAACCAATTAAACATCATCTAATTTTTAAGCAAGTCATGCTTTCTTACTGCTTTTATTTTATTATTATAAATGTACTCATGAGAAAACAAATTCTCTATAATTTTCCTTAGCATTGATAATTCAAATAATCATTTAAAACCAGCAGTACATTAATAAGGGTGTATGACTTTCTCATATTTAACATGATTACTGTAGTAATGGTGTTATGTTTGAAACTACCAGGCTACAAACTTGACCAGGAACTTCCTACTCTTATAGTCCAGTCTTTGTTCATTGTTTTAAATAAATACTGAGGATTTGCCTTTGTCAAGGCACTGTGTTTGGCAATAGGCAGAATAAAACAAGGAGTCTTAAGGTCTTTGGCATTTACAGTCTAAGAGGAGAAAAAGGTACCCAAATAACAACAACAAAATATAGAGAGGGATTCAGTTACAAGCAGTAAAAATCAGAAATTCTACCACAAACAAAAGATGATTAACCATGGATAAATAATCAGCATTTAACAATACATGAACTGCAGAACAATTCATTTAAGACTAAAACCCTACAATGTGTAAACCTGATACCTTTTAGATTGATAAGGCTATTGAATGTCTTAACATTGCTCAAGTTCACCATAGTACATGTCAATCATCCTTACGTCACGTAAATACAAGAGAAGTACTGGAACCAGGCAGATCTGGTTTTGATTGTGTCTTTATTCGTCGACTGTGTGAACTGCTGCAGGTAAATCTTTTTAAAGATAATTTTTAAAAACCTGAAAAACATAATACATATTTTCTAGTGGTCTTGTGAGAATGAAAGAAAACAATGCCCACATCCCACTGTCGGAGCGAGTGGGGACCCAGAGACGTTTATATGCAGCAGGTCATCACTCAGGAAGTCAGACACCATTACTGGCACTCCCGCTGCTAGTGATAATTGAGCACAATGCAGCTTCAGGCAGAGAACTTTGGAGAAGAGTCTGCCTGCATAGCTCAAGGCACAAGAATGTCAGGGTTTTTTTTTTTTTTTTATTAATATGGATTATATAACTATGCGCTGCTGAGGCATTTTAAATGCACAAGAGGGAAAGAACTTTTATATGTTTCATGACATGCATTATTAATCTTTTGAAACATGGTGGTGACTTTCAATATTTTTCATCACTCTCTATTTTGAAATATTGGCAGGCTGACTTTCAGTTTGCCTTTCCTGTATATTACCATAAGCATCCCTACCCCTTTATGGGTGTTTTTGTCTCTTATATTGGAGAAAAGGAACTAATCTATATTCTCCCACTTTATGATCTGCCTAAATAAGCAGTGCTGCTCAGCAGCATTTGAGAAACTCACTATTTTTGCATTTGAGTGGCCAAATAAAACCAGCCACAGCTCTGTGAAACTCTCTTCCTCACAGCTCTCCCCCGCCTCGAAACATTTCAATAAGCACATAAAGTTTTTTTTTAATAAGCATTCAGTCCAGTTTTTTAATATTGTTTTATTACTTCTATCTCTTTTGGAAGCAGGACGTTTCTGCTGGTAATAAATGAATATTATGTGGGGTTTCTCTGTGTGACCTGCTGCATATCAACATCTCTGGGTTTCCCAGGCAAAGGAGATAAGAGAGCCAACAAGGAAAGGGGAGCAGGGGAAGGAGGGTGTGACCCCTGAGCACCTGCTCTTAACCTGGCTTCTCTTCTAAACCAAGAATAGTCAGATTATTCTTTTATTCATTGCCACCTCTCTAAGAGGTCATCAGTTTCTCTATAAACAGGCTGTCCTGACAAAATGCTTTATTCCAAACTGTAACTGACAGGATTTTATTTAAAGGGTGGTTGAGCTAATATTCTAGAAAAGGAGATCAAATGTCTTTTTTTCTTTCATCTGAAAGGATTGCCTACTGTATCTATCCAAATTTGGACCTATCTGAGGTACAGGGATATTTGAATGTAATTATCTCTGCAGGTAGGTTAATATCACAAATTCATTTCTATCTTTTCTTCTTTGATTATTTTTTCTTTATCTTCATTTAAAGATGCATGAAAACATTAATTCAAAAGATACATGCACCCCCCCCCCCCAATGTTCATAGCAGCACTGTTTACAATGGCCATGATATGGAAGCAACCTAAATGTCCATCGACAGAAGACTGGATAAGGGAGAAGTCGTGTATATAAATAAATTAATTAATTAATTTTAATTAATTAATGGAATATTACTCAGTCATTAAAAAGAATGAAATTTTGCTATCTGAAAAAAACATGGATGAAACTGGAAGGTATTATGCTTAATGAAATAAGTCAGCCAGAGAAAGACAAAGATTGTATGTCATCACTTATATGTGGAATTTTAAAAATAAAATGATCTAGTGAACCTAACAAAATAGAAACAGACTCACAGATACAGAGAACAAACTAGTGGTTACCAGTGGGGAGAGGGGAGGGTGAAGCATGGGCAGGGGATTAAGAGTACAAAGCACTGTGTGTAAGATAAATAGCAATAAGGACATGCTGCACAGCACAAGGCATATGGCCAATATTTTATAATTACCTTTCAACAGAGAGTAACTATAAAAATTCAGAATCACTATTTTGTACAGCTGAAACTAACATGATATTGTAAATTGACTATACTTCAATTAAAAAATATAAATAAATAAATAAATAAATAATAGAAAATGAGAATAAAAGAAAAACAGACAAGTTGGACTATATCAAATTAAAATGCCTGTATGACTTTGAGGGAGAAGTCGCTTCATATTACTGAGGTTTGGTCTCCTATTTAACCCAGATTTATTATGAGTACTATGTAGGGTAAAGTGTGTTTAATATAAAATAGAATAAAATGAAGTATTTTCTATAAATAAACCACCAGACACAGACTGTATAAGTGGCAAATTCTACCAGACATTTAAGATGTAAATAATGCCAGTTATATACATCTTTTCCATAAAGTAGAAGGGTGAACACTTCACAGTTTACCTTATGAAACCAGCACATGACAATACCAAAAATAATGAAGACATTGCAGGAAAATAAAACTACAGACACATATCTCTCACGCACACAGACTTCAGAATCCTTAACAAAATATTAGCAAATCAAATCCAGCAGTATATAGAAGGGTTAGTAACTCACGACTAAGTGAGGTTTCTTCAAGGAAGAAGAAACTGTGTCATAATCAATTAAGGCAATTCATCATAATAACCAACTGAATAACAATAGCCTGATGAATATAACATCAGAAAAGTCATCCACACTCATGCGTCTAGATGCCATATGGGAGGTAAGTGTGCTTGTTGTTATCTTCTCTACCTCTGTCCACTGGGAGGGTCTAGAGAAGGGACAGGACCATTAGCAACAAGCACACTCAACTCCCAGACCTTGGTGTCTATCACCATTTTATAATAGGAATCAGTGACTGGAGAAAGGATTCCTTGATTTTATCATAAGGGCAGGAAATATGTTAGGTAAGCCTGGAGCACAGTATAGTGCCAAGAAGCAAGAAGTGCCCATACGACAAGAGGATGGGATATATCAAAGGAACAGGTACCTACAAGGTCTCCCAGGAACCAAAGCTGGAACAATTCGAGCAACAAAATAAATGATATAGTATTGGATTATAAGCCAAAGCATAATAAACAAAGAGGGGGGAATAGAATTTCCTGAGCAGAAAAATTCCAAATAATTTATGTAGATAGTACCCCAGAAATGACCTGTGGAATAACCATCCAGTTGTGGCATGTTCACAGTGACTCGCTTCTAAACAGTAAAGCATGGAAGGTTTGTGGCTGGGGGTGGAGAACAGCACAGTTAGCAAAAAATGTACATTTATTTGAAAAACTCTTAATGCATCATGACAATATACAATTCTGGGTCAGCTGGAAATTCATAAGGGAAATTAAAATCTAAATACGTTTTCATAAAGGTCTTAGCATTATACCTGTCTTATTTTTACTAGTTAATTTTAAAATTTCATGCAGTCTATTAAAAGTGTCATTAACATTTTGTTAGTATTTTCTAGGAGCTACACAAGTTGAATATAGTTTATTTTAAAGTAAAATGAGAAAGTGCAGCCAGAAAAATCCCCTAAACAGAGTATTGATGAGTGAGGGGGAAACTGAACATTATCAGAAATAAAAACTTTTTATAAAACTTCTATAATTAAAATTGTATGATATTGGTATCTCTGTAGAAAGGCTGATGGAACAATTTAGAAAGAACCCAAAAGTATATAAAAGTATAAATAGAAATTTTATACCTGATGAAATGGTAGCTCGAATGGGGAAATAAAGCTTATGAAATAAGACAGCAAAATAATATACAAAATAAGAAAATTAATCCCTTTCCCACACTGCAAATGAATCAAAAATTTAGATTTAAAAAACATGCAACTATTGGAGATAAATACGTGTGAATTCCTCTGTAATCTGGTAGGGGGAAGACTTCCTTCTGGCAATGAAACAAAAATCCAGAAGTAAAGAGGGTACATATTGATAGATATTTCTGAAGAATTAAAAGATGACAAGCCTATATTGTAGCTGGGTGAAATAAAAGGACACATTGTAAACTGGAAGAAAATACTTGAAATTTAAGTCACAGAAAAGAGTTAATGCTCCTAACACGGAGAAATGATGCTGGTTTTTACGCTGTTGTTTCAAACTGTAAATGGACTCTTCTGTGCGGTGCCCTTCAGGCCAGGACTCACAGTCTGCAAACCGCATTTCTACCTGCGCCGGGTGTGTCTCCCACAGGCTGCGCCAGCAGAGCACACGCGAGGGGAAAGGACGTGCTCCTCGGTGTTTACCATCTGTTCCTGCGCGTTTGTCCCCGCGGAAGAGGCAGGCTGCGGCGAGGCCCCTACACCGGGTGCTCTCTGGCCAGCCGCGGGCACAGCCGCGGGCGCACCAGGAGCTGGGGGCCAGGTCCTATCCACAGCCCCCCGGGTTCCCCTTCTGAGCTCGAAGCCCCCAGCAGAGATCTGCGTATCTGCTCTGCCGTGGCCTCTCCCCCAAGCCTCCCTGGTCAGAGAACCCCAGATGTCCCCTTTGCTTCTCCAACTCTGGTCCCTGCGCTTAATCCTTGAATTACGTCAGTGTAGACTTTTTGATGCATTAGCTCAGCTTCGGTTTAGCTATCTCCTTATACCTGTTTTCCTTTGGGGCACCATCTGAGGTCGTTTATATTTTCCTGACTGTGTCTTCACTGATAGGTTTTCTAAAAATAGAGAAGAGCAAAAACCCAACAGAGCTTCAGAGAAGGAGATGAACAAACAAGTCATAGAAAAAGGAACACAAATGAAGCTTAAACAAATACTAAAAAGTGTTCAGCTTCATTTATAGTAAGGCAATGCAATTAATATTGCCAATAGCAATTGGCAATATTAATATTAAATAGAATTCCTTATTTAGCAGGTTGTTAAAAATCTGAAATTTTAAAAATATATACTGTAGATGAGACTGTGACTGGATCGCATCTTTATGTATTTTTGGTAAGAATGCAAAATATAAAAGCCCCTTTGGAGAGGAGTTCAGCATTTTCTAGCAGCGTTATCAAAGGGTTTACTCTTTGTTCAAGAAACACCACTTCCAGCAATCTATTCCAAAATTACTCTGGAACAAATATGAAAAGGTTAGTGAACAAAGAAAGACATTTTCTGCAACACCATTGGTAATACCTCATTTTGAAACAACCCACACACCCGTGGGGAAACAGTTGAAGAGATGTGATGCATCTATGTAATATACCGTCATGCAGCTACCTAAAGGGAAAATAAGAGGTCACTAAACACTGCTATACCTCGTTTCCAGGACATATTGTCCAAAAAAGCAAAACAATATATTCAGAAGACGACCTAGTGAACTCTAGTGTAAAATATAAGATATACATAAATATGTGTATATAAATTTCTGTTGTCTGAAAAGAACAATGAAGACATCAACCAAAAAATATCCCCAATCCTTACATATAAGAGGAGGGATAAAAAAGAGGTGAGAGGATGTTTTTTTGATATAACTAGTTGCATAGGTTTCATTCTAAACCATGCGAAGTTTTACACAGTTAAAAAAAGACTCAATTATATCTAAAAGGAAACAAAGCAATGGCATATCCCACTGTGGTATTACCACTCACAACCATTTTGATGATGTTAAAATAGAGTATTTTGATTGTAAATAATAAGTAGGCGAATCCAAAGGGAAAAAAATGGCAAATACCTTGAGCTGTATTGAGTAGACGTGTTTTCAGCACTAATATTGATGTCATTATTTAACACCCACCATGTACCATGTTTGTGCATGTACTATGGGTGGGTATAGAAAAATTTCAGAAGGTTATATGACAAATCACACAGTCTTGTTTGAATAGGAGATGTCAGTATGAAACTGTATTTTTCTGACACACATCATTTGTTTTACCTATTTCTGTCACTGGAAAACACAAGAAGCAATTAACTACATAGTCACAATGAGCAACAGCAGCTCCAAGGCTGTGATCTTTAAATGACATTTCCCACTAAAAGAAGTGGAAACTCTCTGGGAAAAAAATGGCTGGTTACAAATCTGGATCAGGAAATACAAAACGAGCCGGTCAGAGAGCAGGAGGCTACCCGGACTACAAAGATAGTGGGATAAGGGGCTTCGACAACCACCAAGAGGCACTGCCAAACAGCTCCGGTGGAAAGCTTGATGGGGACACCGTAAACTTTGTAAAGGGCAGAGAAAGCTGGCAACACCTCAACCAATTCATGAACACTGCCATCATTAGAAATAAGACAGCCAGACGTTGCTTCATGGTGAGGAGTAACAGAGTACATGGTTGCATCACTTCTGCAGTGTTTTCTGGAAGACTTAGATCTGATTCTAACCAAGACTAGATCCAAAAGCCATGTTATAAGAAAAGCCACATAGTATGAACGTAATAAGTCAAGTTCAAAATATGGGAATATTACTGAGATATTTCTACTATGATTATGTATAAAGAATCAATCATGAATATACATGTATACATGTATGCATCATATATTCACATATATAAACAACATATACTATTTATAAAATATATGGTTTTTATACCTAATGATAAAATTCTTCATAGAAATAATAAATACCAACTTACTATGTCATTACTTCTGGGAAGAAAAAAGGATAAATCTTATCAGGGAGGATTAATCACAGAACTTTACTTATGTATTCATTTTTTTATGAGAAAAATGGTATCTGAATATTATCTATCCCCAGTTTTAGGATTCAACAGAGATAAGCATTCTGTGTGTTATTCTCTAAACTTGTGGTATATTTAAAACTTAGGGATGCAAATGACTTTGGATCAATATGCCATAAACTATGTAAATTGGCTAATATGAAATTTCTAATTTTGTAACTTTAGAATATTGCCAACTCCACAGGGCTTCTTCTCTAAGCTCCTAGGTTCTGCTAATACCAACTCTTCCCTTGGTTCTCACAGATTTAGGAATAATAGCTGCTTCTTATACTTATTATTTCTGTTTCTCTTTGCTGCTTTTGCAGTTCTCCAGTACAACAAATTATCTGTATTAACTCCTATCTGTTGCCTGAAACACTTGTGTGGTTTCAGTTTTCCTAACTGGGTCCAGGGATACAATATTGATAACAATAAGACTCTATAATCAAAAGATTGTTACACAGTTTACAATGATATAATAAATATAAAATATTCAGAAAGGTCCCTGTCACAGAGTAAACTATATAAACATATTTGATTTTTTATTAAAGTCTGGTTTGATCTGTCTCTCCAAATATTTCAATTAAAACAGAAAGACTACAAGTAAATAGCGTTGGGGAGAAAATTTGCTACCCCAAAATATGCCTCTTTGTCATGGGGGTTAATTTAGGATGATTACTTTTAAGTCCCAAAGGCTTAGGAGGAAACTTTGACCTCCCCCCTAACTTCCTAAAGAGTGTAGGTGGAGGACCTTTTCCAGAAGGGAGCATCACCACAGATAATTATTATAATATGAAGAGGTGCACAGAGTGGAATCTAGCAAAGTGTTTGTTAAAATTTCTCTCTGTGTCGCACTGTCTTTGCTGACCCTGCAAACATTTGTTTACCAAACATTTGCTTTTCTATCTCCCTGTGAATTGCCTCCCTCCCCTTTGAGGTCCCAAACCACTACCCACAACATCCTCTTCTGTCGTTAGCCAAAGATGGTATTTAAGGTGAGGGTTTTGGCCATTTTGGTGAGTTAATCTGTTTTCCATGTATACCTCTTATTAAAGTTTGATTTTTCTCCTGTTGACCTGTCTCATGTCAATTTAATTCTTAGACCAGGCAGAGGAACCTAGAAGGCTGGAGGAAAATATCTTCTTCCCCAGCAACGGAAATTTCCAAAAGTTATTATTTAAACTGTTAACATTGAATTGCATCTTCTTTTTGATTCAGATATTACTGTTACTGCACAAAAGCTTATGTGCCTGATGCACACTGAGACCAAACAAACTGAAACTTTAGAGCTCGGAGCAGAGGAAGGTTTATTGCAGGACCACGCAAGGAGAATGGGTGGCTCATGCTCGAAAAACCCCAACTCCTTGACAGTTTTCAGGGAAGAGTTTCTTTTCTTTCTTTTTTTTTTTTTTTTTTAATATTTTGAAACAAAACTACAATGTTTAATATGATATACTACTGAGAATTCAAATTTACGTAAGTAGTATTAAATTCATACTTTAGATATTCATTGCCACAATATTTTAAGTATGAAATACATTCCAAAAAGCCTTTTTAAAAGACGTTTGTTGTCCAATGCTGTGACTCCAAAGATCTTTACAATCCTTAGTTTTCAGTTGATTTTGGTTATTTATTTATTTATTTATTTATTTATTTATTTATTTATTTTGCAAAGCTAACCATTTATTCAACAGCTACTTCTTGGGCACCTAATACATATCAGTCACCTGTATCCACACAGATGCTAGAAAAGTAGTGAAAATTTGTAAAGGAATTATCAAGAATCCTTACATATTTCTACATTTAAATAGTGTCATATGCAAGTATGGCTTTTTTTTATTGAGTTATAGTCAGTTTACAATGTTGTGTCAATTTCTGGTGAACAGCACAGTTTTTCAGTCATACATGAACATATATTCGCCCTCATACTCTTCTTCACGGGGGAAGAGTTTTTATAGGCAAAATCTGGGGTAGGGACTGCAGGGTGAGTGACTTCCCTCTGATTGGTTGGTGGGGCGGTACCAGGGCAGTGCTCCAGAAATCTGTGCTCAGCTGGAAGTTACCATCCTCCACCTGGGTGAGGTTCTCCATTCCTGCAGAGGAAGATACTGTTCTGCATATCCCTTGAGGAGGAATCAGGACCCAGCCACCAGGCTGTGTTATTGTTTCTTGACTGTTCCTCCCTTGCCTCTGCCTCCTCTCCCTTCTCTGATAAGCAACTGTTTGAATCTGCCCTTTGGAACTCAGGGAAGGTCGAGGAGGCTGAAGGAAGCCTGTTTCCTACAAGCAAGAGATGGAGGACTCAGAAAGCATTTGTACCAGGGAGGACCTCACAGGGTCCTGCTCCGTTTTAATCCCCCCTTTTCTTTGATGCTCTTCAATCTTGAGGAGAGCAGGTGTCAGACAAGAAAGGGAGTAATGCTTTGAATGGAGAGGTTAATCATAAACTCGGCAGAGGAACTCAGTGTTAGGGGGACTTGGTTTCAATTCCTTTTGTTCACACTAAATATTACGTGGAATTCTAGTATGGAAAGCCATTATAATGGAGCTGATCTGAATTTAATCAGCATGTAAGCCAGAAGCCTCAACAACCTCTTCCTTTTAGTTCCCGGGTGGTCTTGGGGTACATTCCTAGCAACCGGAAGGATGCAGTCTGAACGCCATGCTGTTTGGGTTCATGATTCTACTTAGTAAGCAACATTCTGGCACAGAGCTGTCAAACACATCATTAATTAAACACACATACAGATTGAATATAATATCCAAGAAGGTCTACATCCCTGTTGGAAAGAACTATGAGAAAATTCTGTTGAAGAGGATCTGTAACTATAGTAAGATTGGTTCTATATTGGCTTTCAAAAACAGTGGAAAGAATAATAATATTAAAAGAAAGCTCTTTTCTATTACACTCACTCATTAACCCTGCAGACACATAAAAAGAAAGTTACCCTCCTGTCCTCAGACTGAACACACCCAGTCCTGTCAAGTATTTATTTGTTATGGTAAAACTTAAACTGAACACATGTATCTTTAAAAAATGGAATTAGATATAATATTAATGACATATTATAATCTGTTCAGAGTAGAGTAACACTTAATTTCCAGAAATTATCATGATACTAGAATTCTAGAATTTTCTAAATAAACTCCAAGACATCAAAAGTTTTAGGAAGGTTAAGAATTTAAATCACTGTGATCAGTGATTTAAAAAAAAACTGTAATCAATATTGTATTTGATTTCTTATGTCTAATTAATATTTCTGAAAATGCTGAACTACTCAAAAATAATAACATTAAAAATGATGTTTTGTGAATAATTTGACTATAGCAATCAAATATCTCAAAGGGCTTTGTAAATTCACCTCTGACTCGATGGATCAATATTTCTGAAATTGTGCTGACTGGACAAAGAAATTTATATTCAAAAGTACACACTCAATCAATAGCCTAAGTCACATAAAGCAGGGAAAGCTATTCTCCTTAGTGACATAATCATCAAACATAACTTATTGAAGGCTCGTCTATGTTTGATGCTGATGAAGTAGAAAGACAGGTGTGCTATTTCAAATGCATGAGACCACAAATTGAGGTTCAAAGCATTGATTCCAAAATAAAAACACAATGCAGTGCATATGGGACAAGAACTAATAAACACATTTGGGAATAAAATGTTGCCACAAAAGTATAGACATAGTTGAATTAAAATAATTAAAAAAAGGAAATCAATTTTGCCAAGTAAATCTCAAAAATTAGGTGAAACCAACAAATTTCTAAGGGAAAAAAAAAAAAACTAACAGACTTAATATGGAGTGCATTTAAAAATTAGGTGAGCCATCCTGGGCATATATCCAGAAGAGGCAAAAACTCTAATTTGAAAAGACACATGCACCTCAATATTCATAGCAGCACTATTTACAATAGCCAAGATATGGAAGCAACCTAAATGTCTATCAATAGGTGAATTGGTAAAGAAGTTGTGGTGCATATATACAATGGAACACTACTCAGCCACAAATAAGAATGAAGTATTGCCATTTGCAGCAATATGGATAGAATTTTGGAGATCATCATTCTAAGTCAAGTAACTCAGACAGAGAAAGACAAATACCATATGATATCACTTATATGTGGAATCTAAAAAAGTAATACAAATGAATCTATATGCAAAACAGAAACATACTCACAGACAGAGAAAACCAACTTACGTTTACCAAACGGGAAAGGGAGGTGGGGAGGGGTAAATTAGGAGTATGGGATCAACAGATACAAACTACTCTACACAAAATAGATCAGCAACAAGGATTTACTGTACAGCACAGGGAGCTATATTCATTATCTTGTAATAATCTGTAATGGGAAATAATCTGAAAAAATAATTTTTGCTGTACACCTGAAGCTTACACAGTATTTTAACTCAACTATACTTCAGTTAAAAAAAAAAAAATGTGTTGATCGAAGTTAAATGAGCGTCCTGATGCAGTCGCTATGTGCTGACTGAGATAGTTTATTGAGTGACCTGTTAATGATTCGGTGCGGCTGCGCAGAAAATGGAAACAGGTCACATAGCTGCGTCCAGCTCGGTATAATTACGAATGAAAGCCGAAGAAACTGCAGATCGGATGTATTTCCTGAGCTGAGACGACTGACACCCACTCAGGGCCGCTCTGCTGACAGCGTGGTCCCTAAGGGATGTAACTGGGGCATCGGAAGCTGCACATGAGACTCAAGAACGGGCCGCTATGCCATCACCACACACCTGTGCCGCCTCCCCCTCCCTCCTCTGAAAGCTGCACAAAGGGGTGCTGAGTGGTGTCTTAGCGTCCCGTGGATTTGAGAACAAATCTCAACCCAACTTTCACTGATCGTTCGAACTGTGTGAGAATGAATGAAGGAAATTTCCTAGGTTTAGTAGAGGTCATCCACAAAAAATAAAGTAAATGGCACATTTAATACTGAAAAATGAAAAGTTTCACGTCTGAGTTCAGTATTCAGATGAGAAGAGACACTACCATTTCTAGTCAGTACTTTACTTTAGCTACGCACCAGTGCAATGAAAAGATTAAAAAAAATAGAATGAAAAGGAAGATTTAATACTGTCATTTCCACAGATAATGAAATTATATATGTAGAAGTGTAAAAAGCTTCTACACATAAAATATTAAGTGTAACGAATGGATTTAGCAAGTTTACTGAAACGAAGATCTATACCCCAAAATAAATATATTTCTATTCTCGACTAGAAAACCGTTAGAAAATGAATGTTAAAAAATCACTTACAGAGGCATCAAATATGAACTATGTGGGAAAAACATAACAAAAACATAAAATTTTTAAAAAGTGAGAAAATTAATACAATTCCAAATAAATAAAGCAGTGTATCATGTACCTCAATTGAATATGTCAACATTGTAGAAGTACCAATACTCCTCAAATTGACTAATGGATTCAGTATGATCCCAATTGAAATTCTAGCAGGATTTGTAAAAATTTATAAACTAATTATAAATTTTTGCTATTAAAATTAAAAGGACCAATTCAACCTAAAGAAACTTGAAGAAAAATTTAGAAGTTGAGGAACTATTTTACCAGATGTTTTAATTTGTTATAATGACATCAGTTAGTACAGTGTGATATTGGTACAACTATAGACAAACTGTGGAACTTAATAGAGAATTCAGAATCACAGCTGCACATATATAGAGACTAGATTTTATTTTTGACAGCATGACAGTGCAAAGCAGTAGGGAAATGATAGTCCTTTCAATAAATTTTGCTAGGTCAATTGGACAACTATATGGAAAAAATAAAATTTAGTTTCAGGATTAATACCATCTTTCAGATTCAGGACTGGCAGACTTTTTTACAAGGCAAGATAGCAAATATTTTATGCTTTGGGGCCAAGTTACATCTGGATATTATATAGGTTCTTATTCAGCTATTTAAAATATAACTATTTAATAATCTAAAAACTATTTTTAGCTTATTGGACACACACACATGGACACACACACATACACACACACAGCAAGGCAGCTGGCCAGACCTGGCCCTTAAGTTAAGTTTGGTGACAAATCAATAAGAAAAGAACAGACTACTCAGTATAAACACAGACAAGGATGCTGAAGAGCTGCTTTATAAAAGATGATCTCTTTTTTCTCAGTCTCATGAGTAATCAGACAAATGAAAATTATTCCAATAGATTCTACTACTTCCAGAGTAGGTACACATTAAAATTACTTACAATGTCGCATGTTGTGGGGGTGGTGGTGGTGGAGCAGTTGTAAATTTTTCACATGAGTAGAAGTGCAAATTAACACTCACATTTTGGGGAAATGTTTTACTTTCCTTTTTCATTCGGTTATGTGCAGACTAGAAAGAACACTTTACAATTTTATCTTAGGCATGGATCCAATGGATATGCATACATATTTGATCCAATACACATGGGCAAGGATGTATACAGCAACATTATTTGAATAATTTCAGTGGATGATGAGATACTACAGAGCCATGAAAATGAGCAAACTACTGCTGAACACAAAGATGAATCTTATGTGCATCATGTTGAGCAAAAGAAATCACCACATCTTCCTTTATCCACTGAATACTTTTGTCCAGTGGATAAAGGAAGCTGTGGTATATTTATACAATAGAATACTACTCAGCCATAAAAAATAATAAAATAATGCCATTTGCAACAACATGGATGAACCTAGAGATCGTCATTCTAAGTGAAGTAAGCCAGAAAGAGAAAGGAAAATGCCATATCATCTCACTCATATGTAGAATCTAAAAAAAAAAGGACACAAATGAACTACTTATTATTCATAACTTAGATGGCTGATCTCTTGAATCTGTGCAAGCACATCTGACTGTCCATAATGATTGGATCACTGCATTCTGTTGATTCTTATTTTGTGCTTGGCTTTATTCCTTTGATAACTATTTAGGTTTAAAAAGCTAAAGCTCTAAACTGTTCTTAGAAACAATGAATAGTACATATATGTAAATTAAAAAATTAAATAGTTCATCTTACAAAAAAAGAAATCAGCAGAAAGGAATATGTACCATTTAGTTCCATTTCTCTATATTAAAAAACAAACAGGCATAATCAGTTGATGGCATTTGATATGAGAATACTTGTTACCTTTGGGACTGAGAGAAAGGGAAAAGTCAGAGGGCAACTCTAGGGCACTAGTAATATTCAGATCTTTTATTTGCACGGCAGTTATTTTAGTGGGAACGGGCTGCTTTGTGAAAATTAATCATGGTGTACTTTTATCTTTTGTGCATTTTAATTGAAGCAAATATACATGCATAAAAATGTTTTTAGAAATCAGCTTTTCCCAAGATCAATATTTGTCATGGAAAATACTTGCTAAAACCCCCCCATTTTTCACAGGCTACTTCAGTGCTTTCTTTCTCCACATAACCTCCCTTGCCTGCTGTCTCCTGAGGAAATGAAACATTTAAGAAACAAATAGTTGATGATAAGTTTCTCACAGATGCTGAGCGATGCTGAGCACAGAGAGGCATCATGTCGGGGAGATATCCTGGATTTACCGTCAAAATGCCTGTGCTGTAACAGCCACACGGCAATCAATCTCTTACCGAAGTTACTGAATCACTTGCAGTCCGTGCAGGTCTCTCACCTGCAACTGCTTCTTAACCCTGAGATCTGGGTTCACCCTCTAACTCATGGAGGAACCCAACAGCCTTATTTCATTGAGCTGTGGAGTCCAGCCTCGCCTTTTCTTTGTGTTAGCGGCTTCTGCCCACTCCTGTCACTAGCGTGCATTCCATGTTGGTTTCTAAAAGTAATGTCCTTGTTTCCTTCTTGGTGATGTTTTCCATTGTCTGATCTGGGGATTCTCCAGGATCTGATGAGCTGCAGTAGACAAGCATTCTTAACGCTCATTTGTCTTTTACTGTGTGGTGCAGACTTGTGTTTTCCAAGCTCAGAATTCTGACAGGTGTGGTGACAGACCGGTTAGTCGCCGCCGACCCTCACCATCTGCTCCCCCTCACCTTGATGGGCTGCCTCTGGAGGGGCAGTTTATTCTGCAGATGTGGCTGGGCCAACTATGGTACACGTGTCTAGGTCCTGTTCTGAACGCTTCACAGTACTCACTTCTGAAGGGAGAGCTCTGTGTCTTGTGTGTCCACTCCTGGCATTGCTTAAATGAAACAAATTATATTTTGTCAACTAAATACTGGTTAGAATCTAAAATTTCAAGCTTTGCTACTTTAAAAAAAAATCTGAAATCATATGGTGAAATAGTTAAAGTGGAAATTGAAGAAATCAGCAAAGTGATTCTAAGCAGATAACGTTAATGAAAAAATAAACCTGCAGCAGAACTATTAAGAAAAGTAGTGATGCTACCAAAACTGTTAGTAAGCAGTGATTTATCACAACTTGACAGCCACTCTCAAGGAAACCGCCGAAGTTATTTACTATGACTTTGATTAGAAATCAATACAATTTGACCATGGGTAAACTGAAAAGAGCTTACCATATTGAGGCAAGTAGAAAGATACCAGCGCTACATATATATATATATAATATAGAGAGAGAGACTCTTGAGAGCTCAGGTTTTGGGTAGCTACAGGCTGCTAGTTTTTAATATTTTAAATCATAAAAGTATGGATAGCTTAAAATAAATTTTAAAACATAGTTTTATAAACAAAGCTTTCATGATGTCTGTATGAAGGCTAATTTTGTGCTTAAATAATTTATATCCAAGTAGTCAATTGCATGATTGCCCAAAGGTGCTTATGTGCAAGATCACAATGTGCAAACAGAATGGAATGCACTGTCCTCCCGTTCCTACCACAAAGAGGATGTTAAAAAAGGAGAAATTGCAAGAAAAAAATCTTTTTCAGTTCTAATCACAGACTTAGGAGTCTCTGATAGATGCTCCTTAGTCTGGGGTCACTTAGGGATAGACTATAAGAATTAGGGTGCAGGAAATGTATTCAGGAGGTCATGCCAGGAAACACGGGGAATGCAGTGGGAATCAAGGCAGGAGAGAGGGGGGAGACAGCTGCCACACCTGGGCCCCTGGACCTCAGGCACTCTGGTCAATGCGGGGAGACTGTGTGCAACATGCTTGCAGTAGCCTCACCCAAAGGATGAGAAACCCACAGACTTAGTCACCAAGGCCCTGCCGGTCTTTGGCAATGCTCCAGAAAGCATTACATTGTTGGCAATTTCAGGTTGCTCTGTGCAGTTTCCATGCGTCACTCTGCAGCCAGATAAAAATCCTGTGGTGAATGACACGTGACATGAATGACACGTGACAGAGTAAGCAGCCTTGGACAAGTGGAGGTAAAGGTGGAAGGAGGTGGCAGGACGCTGACTGACAGTGTCTGCTACAACTCACCCCATGCTCCACCAGGTACATTGGAGCCCCAGGCAAAGGACACTGTCCTCTCACTGATTCTCCAAGGTGTGACACGTGACAATTAAAACCAATAGTTGGATGAGTGGAAGAAGCTCAGTCCCTACTAGTGAGGTGGTCCTGAGACCAGAAGTGACACTCACACCTGTCCTCCTTTCCCTTCTATCCTGTGTACCTTTCGTCCTTGGGGTTCCTGCTGCCTGAGGCTGCTTGGCTAATGGAGCCTCCCAGCTTCCCTGGTGGTCTAACCCCATGGCTGTTCTGCCTGCAGAAACATAGTAGCTGTAATTTCCTGTTCATGTCATAGAAACATTCTCCTTTGTCCCTGCTGTGCAGGAGGAACTCCATCATGGTGAAGTACCCTGGCGTACAGTAGTTCCTTTTTCTGCCTGCTGCCTACTGGCATGGGCACCCCAAAGCAGCTACATAAGAAGCACTTCAGACTTAGCAATGTTGGTAAAGCCACCCATTTGAAAACAGCAGTGCCTAATGTTACAGATTTCAGAAGTACAAGTTCCTCAAGTGCTTCACTGGGACTGCCGGAGGGAAGGGCCCACCCTTACTTCCACCTCTTAGACACAGTTGTCCACTGTGGCTGCAGCACCAACAGTACACAGGGGTTCCCTTCTCTCCACATCCTGGTCAACACTTTTTTGTCTCTTGGCCTTTTGACAACAGTCATTCTAACAGGGGAAGTAACAGCACCTGATCATGGCTTTACTTGAATTTCCCTGGTGGTTAGTGATGTTGAGCACCTCTTCGTGTATCTGATGTACGTCCTCTTCGGAAAAATGTCTATTCAGGTCCTCTGTCCATTCTTTAATCAGATTTTTTTTTTTTGCTATTGAGTTGTATGGGTTTCTTATATATTTTGGATTTTTAAACCCTTGCTTAATATACGGTTTGCAAATATTTTTTCTCACTCTGTAGTTTGTCATTCTGTTGACTGTTTCTCTTCTATGTAGAAGTGTTTTAGTTCGATATAGTCCCACTTGTTCACTTTTGCTTTTCTTGCTAATGCTTTTGGTGTCAAATCCCCAAAATCATTGCCAAGCCCAGCATCAGTGAGGTTCTCCCTGTCTTCTTTTTGGAGTTTTATGGTTTTAGATCTTACATTTACTTTTTTATTCCATTTCAAGTAAATTTTTGTGAGTACTATAAAATACAGGTTCAATTTTATTCTTTTGCATATGAATATGTAAAAACATGGATACACTTTGAGGACATTATGCTAAGTGAAATAAGTCAGACAGGAAAAAGACAAATACTGCATGGAGCACTTACATGTGGAGTCTAGGGTAAAACTCAGAAATAGTGTGTAGAAAGGGTTGTCAGTGGTTGGGGATGGAGGGAAAAGGGGTAGTTTGGTAAAAGGACACAGGATTTCAGTTTTAAGTGCATAAGGATCTAATGCATAACTTGGTAAGTACAGTTGATGACATTGTATCGTAGGGCTGAAATTTGCTGACACAGTATGCTCTCACACACACAAAAGTAAGTGAGGTGGATGGATGTGTTAACTTGACGAAGGGAGGATCCTTTCCCGGTGTACACGTACATCAGATAATTCTGCTGTAGACTCTACCTTGCTTATCATTTAATTTGATAATCATACCTCAACAAAGCTGAAAAAACTGTTACCTGTAATATAACTGAGTATAGTTTATGAAGTGACATTCCTTGCAGAACAGTGGCTATTATGCAGGTATTAGAGTGAAACATTAGGGACTCTTAGTTTTTGTGAATAGTACATTTTCACATACAAACATGGTTCTCCACCTAACATGAAATCTGGGGGTAGTCTTCTCTGTAGTTAGCCAGGGCCCTGTTGAAAAGCACTGATGCCTCTTAGCGATAATGAGATCTAACGTTGTGCCACGCAAAGTGCGCTCCGTGTCCTGCTCCGACCCACAGATTTTTCTTACAGGTCCACAAGGAGATGAATTCAGAAACTGAGAGGAAGCAATTAGAAACCTTTATATCAGTTTGACCCAAGTGATTTGTGTCCATTGATCTAATAAAAATTTAGGACTTTGTTTTATATATTATTTTTCATGTATTTTTTCCTAGGAATTCACTTATAGCACATTAACTAATTTCTAATTAAAAATTTACTAATCACTGAATAGACTTAAGCTAGTAATTTTTACTACTGTTAGTAATGAGTCTGTTAGCAATTACTAATTGCTGATTTACTATTCCATGAAGGGTTTGAAATTAAAAATAACCCTGTTTCTTCATCAAGGTCAGTTTGAGAAGCTCTGCTGTGAGGAGCATGAATCTGAGCTGCAATCTACGAGGCTGTCTGACCTTCCTGGATGCTCTGGCGTTTGCATGTTGCTCACAGACTCACAGTTTAGATAAAACCACAGCAGCCACCAGACTAACGTGCCTGCTGCAGGGAACCTTATGCTCGATGCTTCACCACGTTTCCACCACTTCCTAGATGTTTTCTTACTTTGCACATTGAGCAAGTGACACACTGCCGATATGTCTTTTGATAACAGAATGACAGAAATTGAGAAAATCATTTATAAAAACATCTTTCAGTTTCCTCTGTAACCACTGTTTCACCTCACAGCTGGAGGGAAAGTCTTCGAGCAGTCAAGTTACTGCAGAGCCACTGGGCACACAGCCATCCCGTGGCTCTCCCGGCAGGCCGAGTCAGGAGAAGTCAAACCGTGCTCTGCGTCTGCCAACCCGAGGGCCACGTTCCACACAAGAGAATGTGGAAGCCAGGCCACTGACAACAGATGGCCTGTTTCCTCCCTGACTTCTCCAGCCTGGGGTGTTGACACCAAGGACCTCTGAATTGGTGTGAGTGCAATTCACGGCCGACCTTCTCAATAGTCATTGCCATTAGCATTTTAATAAAGTCTGAAGAGCTCTCATTTCAAAATGTCAGTGCTGTCACGAGGGACTCAGACTCTATGATTAAACCTTTTCCTGCTTTCTCCTCAGCATTTTGAATATAAAATATATTCTGTGTTGGAGACTTAAAGTGAAGTGTTGGAACAGCCAATGATGGATTGAGCAGGAGCCTGTAAACAGGAAAGGGAAATAAAACCTGGACGTTTGGGCTAAAATCTGGGCCTCCAGTTATCTGGGGCTCTCAGTTACATGGAGAGATAAGACAAAGAGAGCTCCTTGTTTTATATCTTGGTTTGAATGACTGTAGGTCAGAAATTTTAATAATGCTAAACAATAAAATAAAATCATGGATGAAGCACCCAATTATCTGTTTAGAATCTGTCAGAGATCCACTTTGGTAGCCTTGGAAGGTTCATTTGAAATGTCCTGAAACGGACTAACCCAATCTAAAGAACTAAATGACCATGCTTTTTAAGGAAAAGTGAAACTCAGCAACCTCACTTGCAAAGATCTTGAGAAGTTCTGAGGGGCCAACCTACGCTGAAATGCAGGAATCTGCTGAGGAAATGCTGTGATTCTTCCCACGAACTGTAGCTCTTTGTGCAATTATCTAGAATGATCCACAGCTGAGGTTCCATAGTTGGAGGACAATGTCAGGAGTGTTCAAGGGCCGGGTCACTGAGAGTGCTGGAAAAAGTGCGTATGATCAGCAAGGACACATGACGTCTGTCAGAGAAACGCTGTCAGACAGATCACTGACTTTGCCACCAGAGAGCAAGGACTTAGCACAGAGCCATCTTCCTGCTGTTTCCTTATTCCTTTCCCTTTCTTTTTCCTTCCTTCCTTCGTCCCTTCTTTCCTTCTTCCTTCCTCCCTTCCTTCCTTCTTTCCTTCTTCCTCCCTTCCTTCCTTCTTCTTCCCTTCCTTCCTTCCTCCCTTCTTCCTTCCTCCCTTCCTTCCTTCTTCCTTCCTTCCTTTCAAGTGAGTCTCCCAAAAGCCTGATATTTGATTACTTATTTTGTTGCCTAATAAGAAAATATAAGATAAATTAATAAGTAAATTGAATTATATTAGAAATATACATAGAACCTAGTTAAAATGATTTTACCAATAAAACAGACCCTAAGGATTTGTTTCTAATTCATTGCTTTAAAATGCTTCTGTTTTAGACATTTTAGTGTTTTCCTACTTTTTTAAAGCCACCATAATGATGGATACATTAAACATTTGTTCCATCCCACAGAATGTACACCACCAAACATGAACAGTAACGAGAATAAAAAGTGAACAGTAACAGTAACGAGAACTATGGATTTGGGGCGATTACGATGTGTCAGTGTAGGTTAACCAGCTGTACCAAGCGTACGGCTCTGGAGAAGGGTGCTGATATGAGCAGCTTCTGCACGTGCAGGGGAAGGGAGTATATGGGAAACTGCAGTATCCTCCCTTCAGTGTTGCTGCAAACCTTTAACTGCTCCAAAAACTAGTCATAATTAAAAAAACAAAAACCTTGTATATAGTGTTGTTGTATGTAATAAATTGATATCAGAACTCTGCTTTTCTTATGCAAACTGAGAGTATTTTAATAGAGAAACCACCCACTTTTCTGTTCCATAAGTGTATGTTCCCAAGTTAAAGGGAGTTGTCTTCATGACTCTTATCTGCCACAAAGGGTATACGCTACTTTGGGCTTCTTATGATGAAAGCATCTCACTGGATGTAATGTAACTGTACTGTTTGATGACTTAGAGAGACAGTGAGATGAGACGTTTTCTTATAGGTAGAGTAAATGGTTATGACCAGTTGATATTAACGTTTCACTATAAATAAAAATGTCAGTTCACAGTCTCTCTTCAGAACTGAGTATTACTTTCACACATTGTGAAACGGTGTGTACACGTACAAAGGCATCTGCTAGTGTGTTCATCAATAGTAAAGGTACTGGGAACTACCTAGATATCTCTTGATACAAATTTCTTTTTCAAATTAGGATACAATGTAAACAGATATTGTGAAATTATATAAAGATACATTATACAGAGGTTAGGCAGGTTATATTACAATATTCAAAATACAAAAATTTATATTAAATATCTATTTTTATGTATGTGCTTATAAAATTCCATGTAGCTTACATAAGAAAGATTTAACATTGAAGAAAAAAGTACATTATTAACTGCACATTTGGATCTTTTATATTATTTACTATTTTATCATAAGCAGACATTAAATGTATAATTAAAAACAATAATATGTAATTGTCCCAATCTTGTCTTTGTTACCAAATTTAGGCTTTGATAAAAAGATTCTAGTAGCCCAATTCTATTCCTTTCCTCATTAGTTGTGGTATATTCATACAATGGAATACTACTCAGGCATAAAAAAAGAATAAAATAATGCCATTTGCAGCAACATGGATGGACCTAGAGAATGTCATTCGAAGTGAAGTAAGCCAGAATAAGAACGAAAAATACCACATGCTATCTCTTATATGTGGAATCTAAAAAACAAAAAGACAAATTTATGTACAAAACAGAAACAGACTCACAGACATAGAAAACAAACATGGTTACTGGTGGGAAGGGGATGGGAAGGGATAAATTAGGAGTCTGAGATCTGCAGATACTGACTAATATATACAAAATAGATAAACAACAAGTTCATACTGTATAGCACAGGGAACTATGTTCAATATCTTGTAGTAACTTATGGTGAAAAATACGAAAATGAATATATGTAAATTCATGTATGACTGAAGAATTATAATGTACAGCAGAAATTGATACATTGTAAACTGACTATGCTTCAATAAAAAATATATATATATAAAAAGAAGTGGCTTGTACTTACATATTAGACACAAAAAGAGGAAAGCAGTCATTTTTCCTGTTCTTTAAGTTATTGTTTGCACATCTTTTAAAATAAGAGCTTTCAAAAGCCTTAAATTATCAAAAGATTTGTTTACTTAATTTTTCGAAGCATGAGAGATGTAGGCAAGAAAATGTTTTGAACAAGGCAATGGAAATAAAGGGCTTCAAAGAGTAGCCCAGGTGGCAAAGGCATGGCCACCATTAATCTGTCGGAAACTGTAACCGCAACCTTGAAAACAGGGTGAGTCATTGGGGGATTGCCTGGAAGAGCAAATTACGGGATACTTAATTTAGCTACTCTGATTCACTACATCACCACATAGCTGTGCCCACACCATCCCACAGGTGGCAGTTGATGTGTCTGTTTGCTGTACCTCCTTAAAAGTCCCCCTGTCCATGTCAATGCCCCAGAAAAAAAAAAAAAAAAAGACAAAGAAAAAAAAGAAAAAGAAAATCTGTGAATGGTAGAAAAAATAATTTTTTCCAAGGACTTCTCGTATACCTCGCCATAGAAAAACACAGTGACTCCAAGCAGAAAGATGAGGCAGTTAGGATAAAATGAGGGACACTGAGAAAGAAAAACACTGTGCCAATAACTGGAAAAAATGAAAATAGCAGGTAACACTGTGTTAATTATACTTGTGACCTGGAATATCAACTATATATGTATATATAGATATAGATCTTCAGGAGATACAGATGATGAGCTAATAAAAAGTTTCCAACCAATTAAATTAGGTGCTGCACAGGTTGCCATAGCAACCCGCTTTGATGAGGACCACAGCAGAAATGAACTTGGAAAAACCGGTCTCCAGCTTGGAGTGAAGACTACGTTTTAAGAAGAAAAGTACCATACTATTTTGGTTCAAAAAAAAAGTTGAATAACATAATATATACTTAACTTTCTTTGTATGCTTCCTTGAAAATCAGAGTAGGCAGGGGGCTTTGACAGCAGCACCATTGTGGAAGCTCTCATAGAGGGAATGTAAAGACTGCAATCCGGACAGTGTATGGAGGTGGGCATATCTGGAGTCTAGAACCTTCCTACGTCTTCATTTACCTGGTCTTCCCTCTGTTTAATGTACCAGCTTAGGTTGTGTATATTCCAAATGCCATTCCAACTCACTGACAAATTCTTTTCATTTTTTTACCACTGCCATGGCTTATCTTAAAATATATTACATTTATATGTATATACAACTTATATATAATAAATAATACTACAAATACTTTATATATCATTTTATTTTAAAATTACTACCATAATTGCATACTGTCTGGTATGGTTAACATACACCATAAGTGTGTAATTATATTCATGCACTTGCCACATACATATTCCCTTCATACTTGGCAGCAGGCATATTATTATTGATGACACTACGGGTGTGAACATATACAGTGTCCCGTGTATCCACATGTAAAATCTTTGGTGAAAGAGACAACTGCTCAGAAATTTTGCAAATATTTCACCGTCTACTGTGCTGGTCTAAGGCTCACTGTAAGTTGAGGCACCGTCTGTACTTACTAGTGATTATGGTTGAAACAGGAACAAACCTGTAGCCTTTCCTTCCTGCTTCGGAAGTGACAGTGAAGGAGTCTCTACCCCCAGAAGAGAAATCAGTAACAACACGTGTGTCGCACCGTGTGGCCTGATGCCCCTTTTGTAAATGCACTGAAGAAAAGTCTCCTGGCCTCCTGTCTAAGCCCCCATTAGATTTCTCCCATCTCCATTTCCTGCCAATTCTCAGCCCGGGAGCCCCCAGGGAGTCTGGTGGAGCAGGCGCAGGACGCAGAGGAAATTCACGAAGGGAGGGAAAACAGCTGCAAAGCAAAGCAGGTAGAGAAGCCCTGGGACACGCGCTTTCGTCAGGGCTGCCTTGTCACAGGCTCCACAAGCCTTGATTCCATCATGTGTACGACTAATTCTTCCTCCACTTCTCTCTCAGAGAAAACTCCGAAATATTACAGGTCTCAATATGTCTTTCTCCACAGTAATTCTCAACTTGGGAGCAGCATGAAGACCTGTATTACATAACAAAAACTATTTAACATCTCCCAGCAAAATATAAAATTATATACATATTCACAGAATATTTTTCAGAAGATCAGTGAGTCATTGAAGCCTGTGGATGAAGTACAGACTAAAAACCTACAACCTTCTGAAAGAAAATCTAATTTTCTTATATTTAAGACACTGTAGTTACTAATTTTCATTTTAAATTAACACATTTTTATTATCATTTTTATTTAGGTCCCATGTAGATTTTTCTGCAAAGAGTACACTAATGGCTGTTGCATATGATGCATTCTGTGGCTGTTACATTAATAATTTACAGTAAATCAACTCCTCTAATCTTTGTTTCACATTCAATATATTTTTACTCACATTCCAGTTGGAACTGGAGTTTGAGTTGAAGTGGAAATATAAAGATGAAAAAACCAGTGTCCCTGCCCTAAAGAAGTGTTTCCAAGGCTGTCGCTCCAGAAGCCTGCCCCTCTCTCTGGGTAAACTTGCAGAAAACAGAAATTAACCATATCCTCTAGCTGTGTGTACATCACAGGAACAAAAGAGAGAGTCTAGCCACAAGGAAACTGGTGCAAGCTGGTTCAGCTCCAAAAGTGGGATGATGGTTGGCTTACAGCTCATTATCATCTTGTTGTAATAGTAAGATCTCCACCTTCCTATCTACGCCATGATGGTTTGACCTAGTTCCAACCTGGATGCCAATGACCACACAAGGGTAGAAAAGAGGTGGCACCCAGTTCCAGGAAGAACCTACCTTTTCCCTGAAAACCAATTCATATGCCACTCATCAGCCTTGCCTTTAAAATCTTGCCTTCATCCCCCCTCCCACCAGGATAAGGTGGTTTGCAAACTCAGTTCCCACCTCTCCATTCCCTGGCCACTGGATAAGGCTTGTGCTGTTTCAGTCTCAGCGCTGGTCTTGATATTGGCTTTGCAAATCCAAATAGGAAAAGAACCTTCCCACTGAGGCAGGGGGCTTTGGCTAGGCTGGGGCCCAACTAGGGGGTCCACATGGGGAATCTAAGTCTGGAAAACAAATCCTGGCAGCTTACAAGAAAATCAAGCTTTGACGTGAGGACCGATGCAGCCCTTGTTTTCTTATTTTTTTCTTTTTTTGTTTCCATTGGGAGAAAGATATTGACCTTAAGTTATAAAATGGAAGACTGAGTGATTACTTTATGTTTCCAATATGTTAAATGGAGTTAGTGCAAATGAAAAAGGGGTCCTGCCCTACCCATGATTCCTTTTTTAAACCTTGAGGGCATAGAATTAATTGACCTTAAACCTCAGTTCATGGAAGGTGATCATGGTTGTGAACATAAAGCCATAGATTTTATTTGAACTATTTTTTTTTTTTAGAAAATTGTTGATTCACATGGACTTTGAAGAAATAATACTGGTAGAGCCCATATACCCTGTGTTCAGTCTCCCCAGTGGTAGCACCTTGTAAAACTATGGTGCAACATCACAGCTAGGATATTGGCTTTGATACAGTCAAGGAACAGAACAATTCCCTCACCAAAAGCATCCTTCAACTTGGTCTTTTATAGCCACACCCACCTCCATGGAATGTGTTAGCAGAATTGCATGGACTGAAGGTACCACATTTGTTTAACCATTTATCCACTGAAGGTTGGTTCTGGTTTGGGGGTTCTCGTTTGGGGCCATTCTGAATAAAACTGCTGTGAACACTTGGGTACAGGTTTCTGTGTGAGCATAAATGTTCATTCTTCTGGGGTAAACTCTCATGAGTACCACTGCTAGGTCATATGGTTAGTTTAGTTTTTCATGGAAGTGCTGAGTGATTTTCCACAGTGACTACACCATTCTTCTATCTCTAACCACGTCCGTGAGTGTGTGCTCCTCATCCAGCACCTCCTCATCCTTGGCAGCATCTGCTGTTGCTCTTTTTCACGTCAGTGTTACTGGTGTGTATTGTGATGTCTGTCTATCCTCCCTGGTGACATGTCTCAGCATGGCTTTTGACTATTTTCTAATTGATTTTTTGTTTTTTGGCTGCAGTTTGGAAGTTCTTTATATATTCTAGATACACGTGCTTTGTTGGATATTCGGTTTGCAAATGTTTCCTCTCAGTTTGTTACCTGCCTGTTCCTTACTTTCACATGGGCTTTCAGTTTTTAATCTAGTAAGATAAAACTTAACAATTTTTCTCTCAATAGGGTTTGGTGCCAAATATAAGACCTTTTGCCTAAATCTATATCCCGAATATCTTCTTTTAACATTTTTTTTGTAAAAATGTTTAGTTTTGTAGTTTCTACATAGATCTGCGATCCATTTTAAGTTAATTTTTGTGTGAAGTGTGCGTTTAGATTAAGTTTTGTTTTCATCAAGTTTGGGAAGTTTTTAACCGTTATTTCTTCAAATACATTTCAGTTCCACTTCCCCTCGCCTCTCCTTCAGTGACTCTGATGACACAAATACTAGTGCTTTTATCATTACCCCAGTGTCCCCTACAACTCTGTTTCTTAAAGTTCTCATTTTTTTTTTCTCTTTTCAAATCGGCCAAGTTCCATTGATCTATTGTCAGTTTCCCGGATCCTAACATCTGGCATATCCGCCCTGCTACTGAGCAAATTGAGAGTTTTATTTTGGTTTCTGTATTTTTCAACTCTGTAATTTTCATTGGGTTCTTTTTCTTAAACTTCTATTTCATTACTAAAATTTTCCATTTTTTCCAGAAGAATCCACAGTTGCTTGTTGAACCATTTTTTGCTGACCACCCTAGAGCCCTTGTCTGAGGATTCCAAACACCTGCTGACGGTGGAGTTTGGCATCAGTTGTCTTTTCCTATTCCTCCTGGGATTTTTTGGTTCACGGTATTAAGAGTGGTTAGTTTTATTCTATCCTGGGCATTTTGTGTATTTTATAGGAGACCCAGGACCCTATTTTACCTTATTTTTCAGTGGGTCAGTCCTCTATTATGTGCAGGCGAAAGCCTCAAGGGTATGTGTGTTAGCTTCCCGTGGAAACTGCCACCAGCCCCCGGGAAGACGGGGCCCTGGCTCACGCTGCCTCACTGCAGGCGGAAGATCAACTCACTTGGCTGAATGAAGCCTCAGAGGAGGTAATGCAGGTTTTCCACTGGCGAAGACTGAATTCAGTGAGTATTGCCAAGAAGATTTTATGTTGTCAGGGTGGGGGTTGGCAGGGATGGGGACGGGGGAGACAGACTCTTTTTGGAATTTTGTCTATGCCTTTTTGATGGTTTGATGTTGGAGACTATTGCAAAACCCTGTGTGGGACATACGGGAGTTGTAAGAAAATCCAGGAAGATCCAATCAGAAATCCAACAAGAAAAGTCCCCAGATTCCGTAAGTGGTCCGCTTTCTTCTTTCTCCCTGTCAGGGTGTCCATATGCTTGTGTTGTGCTGATTTCAAGGTAAAAACTAAAGGCTTTTTTACTTGGAGAAGGGAGGTCCTGGGAGGAAGCGGGTACTCCATTGACGGATGGGAAGTCTCCAACGCCATTGCTTTCTTGTTTAATCTTACTGTGACAGGTTTTCCCTGATCTGATCCCCCAGTTCTGTCCTCTAACCTCCTATCCACACGCACATGCCTCCACCTGCAGCTGGCCAGACTTTCAGTGTTCGTCTTTCAGATATTCCTCAAATATACTTTCATATTGATGGATATCTACAAAAATAGGTAATTTCATTCTGTGTGGTTTTACGTGTCTGTTTAAATTTACTTTAACATGTAAAAACATTACACGAGTGTGTTATGAATTTCATTTGGCTTTTACCTTTTTCACAAATAATTTTGGAAATGTACCCAAAATTTTTCAAATCAATCTATTAAAATTCTTTTATTGCTGTATCAAATTGCACTTGGGAAAAATGTGCTTTATCTACAGATTTCCAAATTGATACTTAATATGTCTCCGATTTCTTTTCTGATTTGAATAATGCTGCAGCAAATATCCTTATAAATATTCTCTTGAATGTTATTCTGAGCATATCTCTAGATATAGAAATGGAATTGCTGGGCCAAGGGGCACGTACATTTGCCGTTTTATAAGGTGCTGCTAAATTTTTCCTCAAAGCAACGCCGATTTACACTCTGGCCATGTGCTCTGACCAGACTTAGTCGGGGCTTAGTTTTAGTAATCTAGTGGATGTGTCCTTTTTAAATTTGCGTTTTCTGATTTCCAGTGGATTGAGTAAATTTATCCACAAACTGTTAGGCTTTGTCCATGCAATGCCTTTTTATGTAAACTGTCCATTTTCTATTTAATGAGAGAGGGCTTTTTCTCTTTTTTGCTAGTTTGCAGGATTCTTTTTTTTGCTTTGTTTTTAATAATATAACCTGGGTACATGAATATAGCACATTTTCTCCCCGCCTGTCATTTGTTCTATATACTTGTTTATATTTTCTTCCTCATTTGTTTCTCTTTTCTTTATATTTTCTTTTAGGGTTTTTGTTGAAGTACAACCTATGACATACACACTGTTAACTGTGCGTATCCTACACGTATCGCTCCATGAACCTGCCCACCTGCGTGACCAGCTCAAGAGATGGAAAGTGGCCAGCACTTCAGGTGCCTCCGTGAGACCCACCCCCGGCATCACCTCCACAAGGGAACCACTATCTTTTTCCAAATGCAGTTCAGTTTTACCTGCCTTTGCACATTTTGTAAAGTGAGTTATGCAGCATGTACCCTTCTGTTTCCTTTGTTTCACTCTTTTTCTTTGGGAGTCACATGTGTATTCATAGATTTAAGTTCATTATTTTTCCACTGTCATATAGTCTATTATTTGAATACACTACAATTATCATTCATATATTCTGTTTGTTTAACGTTTTGGCAATTTTTAATACTGTTGCTATAAATTTTCTTGGACATATTTTTCAAAAGTGTTTTTACCACACATTTCCACTACTTGTGTTTCAGAGAATCAGTGCATGTGTGTGTGTGTTTCAAGTGTTCCAAGTTTTTTTTTTTTTTGTATAATTTTGTTGTATTTGGTTTACGAACATATTGTTTAGGATATCTCCACCTACACTGATAAGGGAAATTGCCCTTTAAATATATTTTTAGTACCTTTCTTGCCTGACTTTGATGTCAAGATAATAATTTCATAAATTAAATATTTTACCTATCCTCTTTCTTCTACTTATTTCTATCCTTTGAAGGTTTGGCAGAATTGACCCATAAAACATCTGGGGACAAGTTTATATTTTGAATTATCTTGTTGAATAATTTTAACTATTAATGCAACTTACTTAATGAGTAAGTGATATTACATTTCTCTTTCCCCGTATTTTTCTAGACAATTGTTCATTCCATCGAAGTTCTTAACATTTATGGTATGAATCTCTTGGGGGAAAAACCTAAAATGGGGATATGATAGGGTCTTTAAGCGAAAGAATGTTCTAGCAGGGGGAGCATTTGTTTCCTTAGAACAGAAATGTGATGCTGAGTTATTCATAGCCTGACACTTAAGTTTATTCATGGAAATTTGAATTTATAATTGTCATTTATCAAAATCATTCCTAAAACATACAGTATACTAGCACTCCTGTGATTTACATAGTCTGAATGTTTTGTTTCCTCAGGCTAAATATAAATCGATTTTTGATCAGATTGTATCTGGGGTTGCAATTAGATCTGTGTGGAAAATTAGAGAATTACGTAGATGCAAATAAGAACATTTCAATCTGAATGAAATTATAAAAGCAGGTTTGCATTGATAAACCATAGTGATTTCCACTGTCTGACATGCCAGAGTCATCATCTCTCACTGGGCTTCTGTCCCCAAAAGGCATCCTTAGGAAAACTGAGGAATGGTTACTTCCTGATCACACACACAAAATGCAGAGAGAAAAATCAATAATCTAAGACATTATTTAAGAAAAATAACATTAGAGTGTTGTGTAAATAATAGTTAAAATCTGCTGTGGAATAAATATTGACTAAGGAGAAAAGGAGAAAAATTAGAAGAAAACAAGGGAGGAAAACTCTCAATTAGAGGAAGAAAAATCTAGCTTATTTGTAACATTTGTGTCTCTTTTTCCTCATTTGTCAAATAATGAAGTTGTGGCAGAAGATATAGATAGACAGGTAGGTAGATAGGTAGGTAGGTAGGTAGATGATAGGTAGGTAGATAAATAGATAGATAGATAGATAGATAGATAGATAGATAGATAGATAGATATAATAGAATAAACAAAACCACTTTAAATTGGAAAATAAAGCCAAGTGCTTACATCACTCAATTTCCAGCATACTATAAAACTGCAGTCATCAGCACAGTGCAATACTGGCAAAATGATAAGAAAGAAATATACAGGTAAATGGAACTGAACAGAAAGTCCAGAAATATCTCATTTATAAATAGCTGCAAATGTAAATTCAATGGGGAAAGAAGAAACTTTTCAACAGGAGGTGGGATACTTGAATTTCCCCATACAGACAACCAACCAACCTCACATCACATACAAAAATGAATTCAAGTAGGTCATATATCTGAACGTAGGCATTAAAACTGTAAAGCCTTTAAAGGCAACATAAGGGGAAATCTTAGCAATTTTAGGTTAGGCAAAGATGTCTCTGGTAAGATATAAACTGGATTTATATAAGAAGTATTCATAAGGGCCTCATCAAAATTAGGAACTTTTGTTCTATTGAAAATACTTTTAAGAAATGAAGATGCAAGTCAAAGACTGGGGAAAAAAAACACATCCCATAATGGATTTGTATTTACAATGTACTGAAAATATTTCTTACATCTCAGCAGTACTATGTGCACAACCTTAAGACAGAGATACGTCAAAGCTATTATTTACTTTTCTTCCTTTAGTGCCTAAATACCACCCAGTTAGTTTTTGCATTAGAGAGACTGTAAGAAGTAACGTAAAGATATATTGTATATGACAAAGGCCAATTTCCTAGTTATTAGCTACACAACTGGTAGTTAAACATCAACAAATTGCTGTTCCCTATGAGCAACTGCCAATCTCTAGTAATCATATATATTACTTTCGAGTCACAGCATGCTGAATTCTAATCCAGCAACAGACTTAAGAGCTAGGGAGTAGAAGGATATTTCTATTTTTGTTTTGGAATAATTCCTATTCTTAAATATAAAAAGTCACAAAAAGGAAGAACTATGAATTACCGTCTTCAAAAACATCAACATAAGTATAAATACATAATTAAAAAAATTCTTCTTGATGAAACAAATGGCAAATAAAATATATAAACATAGAATTTTCTAAAATATGGAGGGCACTGTTATTATTTTAAAATGTTAGGAGGAATTTTTTAATTAAAGTTTTTATTTTGAGGTAATTGTAGGTTTGCATGCACTTGTAAGAAATAATACAGAGAGATCTCAGATATGCTTCACACAGCTCCCCCAACGGTGACATCTTGCAAAACTGCAGTACAGTGTCACAACCAGAGTTCCTCACGTTCCCCTTTAACCCACATCCACTTCCATCCCTCCCCACACCTTCACTAGTAACCACTAATCAGTCCTCCATTTCTAAACCTTTGTTAGTTCATGAAAGTCTATAAATAAAATTATACAAATGATAACATTTGACACTGGCTTTTTTCACTCACTAAAATTTTGTGGGTATGAAAAATACAATACAAAATTTTAAATGATGAATCAATACAGTAAAATAGCAATCCTCAATTGTATACACTTAATGATACATGTAAAAAATATATGAAGTAATTCTTGACCAAGTGAAAGGAAGAGTAGACAGATTCATAATCCTGTGTGAAGCTTTTTAAACAACTGTTTTAGTTACTGAGCTGACAAGATGACCCAAAAAAAAATCAGTTAAAATATGGGAGATTTACAGTGATTCTTAATAAACTTGACACAGTTGATATTTTTAGAATGCACATTGAATACTGTAGAATATAGATTCTTTTCAAGTGTCTGTGGAACATTTACAAAAATAGACCACATCTTGGGCTCCAAAGCATGCATAAATAACTAGAAAAGATTGAAATCATTCAAGTATTTCCTCTGGTTTCATAGTATTTAAAGTAGAAATCAATATTGAAAACTTAACTAGACAAATGCCTAAATATGTGGAAAGTAAACAACAAACATAAAATAATTTGAGTCTAGAAGTAGAAGAGAAATAGAAACTATTTTGAATCTATATGATAATAAAAATACGACATGATAGAATTTTGAGATTAAGCTAAGAGAATTGACGAAAGGGAAATTTATATCTTATAAATACATGTATTAGAAAATCAGGAAGTTTAAAATCAACCTAGTTTTTACTCAAGAGATTAGAAAAATAAGAGCATTTTTTTATAATGGAGATGAATAATTGGTGAACTATAATTTCTACTGCTGGCCATGTTACTGCCTTTTCATCATAAAGAACTGGAAAACTGGACTCTGTATATGAGACAGTAGTTTTCAGGCATTAGATTACAAGCAGCATAAGACTGTAATTACAAAATAAAATGAAATCAAATGAAGTAACATTTAGGATACACCTGGCTTTTCTTTTCTGGAAGTGTTCTAGACTACAGAGTGGGCAGACAGGACCAAGTAGAGCATATTGGATTGCACAAGTGAGCACAACAGACTGGAGCTTATGAATGGTGAGTCAGCTGGAATTGATAGGGAGGAATACAGGTAAGGAGGAAGTTCATCTGAGAAACATCTCCAGATATCTGCAGAAGACTCCCTTTGAATCTGTTACTGAAGAATTATCTGCACATATGTTGGGTGAAATGCAGCAGGTCAGGGAAAGGACTTCTGAGGATCTGTAAGCTAAACAATTCCAAGAGCTTCCCAGACTGAGACTACTGAGTCCGACAAACTAGAGAGGAGAGACATCGTGAAATACCCAGGCTGTACACTAGGGGTCCAGATAGCCCATCTCTGCATAGGAGGGCTCGACTAGCCCTAGAATACAAAGGCTACTTTAAATCTGCTTTAACAAAGATTTTAAAAAAGGTTAAAAATCCTGAATCGATTTGTAAGTTAATTAACTTCTTGCTGAAACAAATCCAATACTCTTTAATAGAATACAACAAAATCCAAGCACACAACAATGTTATAATCACAGTGTTCAGCATTTGATCAAAATTACAGGCATGAAAGGAAGTGGGAACTTGCAATCAATAACCAAAAAAAAAAAAAAGCTTATAGAAACAGATGCAGAGAGGATGGAGTTGATGGAATTGGATAGTTCTAAAAGAACTAGTATAATAAACATGCACCAGGATCTAGAGAAAAATTAATACATAGTTGACCCTGAGCAACTTGGGGGTTAGGAGCACTGACCCTCTAGAGCAGCTGAAAAGCCGCAGATAGCTTACAGTTTGCCCTCAGTGTATGCACTGCCTCCATCTCTGTGGTTCCTCTGTTTATGTGGTTCACATTTGTGCATTCAACCAACCACACATCATGTATTTAGAACTTTAGTCTTTACAACTGAAAACACTCTGAGTATAAGGCGACCTGCACAATTCAAACCTGTGTTGTTCAAAGGTCCACCATATTGAAAAGGTAAATAGAACATTTCAAAAAAATCCTATGACTGATGAAAAATACAATCTCTCAAAAGAAAAATGTACTTGATGGAGTTAATGGCAGATTAGACACTGAGTAAGAAAAGAAGATATTTGAGCCTGATGATGTTTCCATGGAAAATATCCATACTGAATTACAAAGAGCAAGAAAGACTGAAAGAATTAAGTTCTCAATAACCTCATATTAGGCAGTGAATTATATGAGCAATGTGAGTCACAGTGGAGTGTTAGAAAAAATATTTAAAGAAATATTAACAATTTTTATCAAATTGGATGAAAATTAGAAAACTACAAGTCAATGACCACAAAACAAATGAAAACAAAACAAAAAAAACAGACCATGGCACATCATAATCAAATTGTGTAAAAACAACCGAAAAAATAGGCAGGGAATAAAGAAATACAATTCATAGAGAAAGAAATATAAGAATACCACAATCTTTCTACAAGAAGCAAAACAAGTCAAAATACGATGGGACAATATTTTTAAAGTGCTAAAAGAAGACTTGTTACCTCAACATTCCATACTGACAGAACATAGCCTTCAAAATTAGAGGTGAAATAAAGACATTGGGATTCAAACAAAAGTTTAGAGAAAGAGTCAGCAGTAGATCTGAACTACAAGAAATTAAGCAAGAATTTTGTTAAGGGAAAAGAAAAGAATACCCAGTGGAAATTCAGATCTGCAGAAATACATGAAGAATGCTGGGAATAACATGCATTTGGATACAATAAAAGGATTGTTTTCCTCATTAAAAAAAAATTCCTTAAAGAAATACTTACTGTTAAAAGAAAAATAATTTCAATGAAAATACACCGTAATACTTTAACACACATAGAAAGAAGATATTTGACAAAACAGCAGTAGGAACAGGGTGAGGTGTGTACAGGCGAAAGCCTGTTACATTGTACCTGAACTGACATGTTACAGGAGGTAGAGGATGACAAATTAACGATGCACACTGAAAACCGTTAGACAGGAGTCTGCAAACTTTCCCTTAAAGGGCTAGGTAGTAAGTGTTTCAGGCTTGCAGGCCATTCACTTTCTGTCTTATCTACTCAACTACTCAAGCACAAAAGACTCCTTAGGAAACCACACAGACAATATGTAAATTAGTGGGTTTGGCTGTGTTGCAGTAAAAATTAATCTGCAAACCACACTGCCATCTCAAGGCCATCGTTACCACCCGCCGCTGTTGAGTAATGAATAAAAACTTCAAACGAAGGTTATAACCAATATGCCAGTAGGAGAGAGAGATGAAAATTGATTATAAACTCAGTTCAACTAAAAATTCAGCAAAGAGGAAAAAGAGATTAGAGGAGACAAAAACAAAATTGGAAGTTTTAGAGTTTAATGCTTTAAAAAAACAAATAGCAAGATTTAAAGTCTATAACATTGCACTGGTAACTTTATTACATGTAAATGTACTAAACACTCAGAAGACATAGCAGGGACTATCAGACAGGATAAAGACACAAGACATATGTTGTCTACAAGGAACTCACTTTAAATATAATGATACAGAGCTAAAAGTTAAATGTAAAAATGTTAGATGTTAAAAGTAAAATAACGGAATAAACAGTTTCATGAGAAAAATCATAAAAATGACAGTTCCTATATTTCAGGAAAAAATGGTCTTTAAACAAGTAGTATTGCCGGGGATATAAACAGATATTTCCTGATAATAAAGGCTCAATTCATTCTGATCACAAAACTATTCTAAATATGTATATATACACCTAATAACTAAACTTTAAAACATTTGAAACAACAAGAATTGAAGGAAAAAAATGGACAAATCCAAAGTTAGATGTGAACATTTAACACTCTTCCTAGCATTTGATAGTATGACTAAAGTGAAACTTACAAAGCTTGTAGAAGCTTTGAACAATACTACTAGTAATTGATGTTTATCCCCCCAGTAACATCAGAATGCACATCCTTTTCAAATGCATAGAAACATTCACACACACAAAAGATCACACTCTGGGCAATAACATAGCTTCATAAATACAAGAAGATTTAAATCACAAACAGTATGTTTTCCAGTGTTCCAGTTATAAGATAAATAAGTACTAGGAATGTAGTGTAAAATGTGATTAATGTAATTAACACTGCTGTATATTACAAAAAAAAATTACTACGATAGTAAGTCCTAAGAGTTCTCATTACAAGAGAAAATTTTTTTCCTTCTTTCATTTTACATCTGTATATGATGATGGATGTTCACTAAACTAATTGTGATAATCATTTCATGATGTATGTCAATCAAATCATTATGCTGTGCACCTTAAACTTATACAGTGCTATATGTCAATTATAACTCAGTAAAACTGGAAGCAGAGAAAAAAGAATGCACTCCTAAATAGTCTGTGGCCAAAGAACAAGACACAAGTGTAATTAGAAAATAATTTGAACTAAAATTGAATACCAATAACACAAAATATCAAAATCATGAGATACAGCTCAAGCAGAGCTTAGAGGAAATTCTGCAATTTTCAATGTTTATATTTGACTAGCGTAGAAAGGTCTAAGGTCAGTATTTCCAACACGAGAAAGTAGAAAAAATAGTGTATATCAAATGTAACATAAGTATAAGAAAGAAAATGATAGAAATAAGAGTAGAATTTAATGAAATAGGAAATGGACATGAATAGAGGAAACCAATGAAACCAAAAGCTTTTTCCTAAATATTAGTAAAATTGATGAACTCCTGATCATGAACAAAGGACAAAGTCACAAACCACCAAATATCAGGAATGAAGGAAGGGATATGTCTATAGATGTTACAGATATTAATAGTATAATAAGAAAGTACTGTAAACATTTTAATGGAATTAATTTTGACAAATTATGTAAAATGAACCAATTTATTGGAAGACAGAAAAATTACTAAAATTGATTAAGATGAAATAGAAATAAACAATATGAAGAGTTTATATAAACTAAATTGTAATTAATATAAAATTTTAATTAAAGACATTTAATTAATAATTAAATTCTTTCTAAAAGAATACATAGGACCATATGGCTTCACTGGTGAATTCTTTTAATTATTTAAATAAGACATAATACCAAATATAAAAAAAGTTTTTTAGAAAAGAGGAAGAGTAAATAGTCTGCAAATTACTTTATGAGGTCAATATTACCCTATTAAAAATAAAGATATAATTACAGACCAATGTCAGCCAAGACTCCTTAAAATATTTTACCAAACTAAATTCAACACATATACAGATGATATTTTATTGTGATCAAGTTGGGTGTTCCCAAATGAAAGTTTAACATTGGACAATGAGACTTACTGGCATTCACCATGTTGACAAAATAAGGGAGAAAATCAAAAATCAACAAATATGTGGAGGAAAAAAATTAACCAATTCCAAGTCCATTTCAGATAAAAACTATAAGAAAATTAGGAATGAAAGAAAATTTCTTTAACGTTCTTAAGGGCTTCTACAGAAAACTACAGCTAACATCATATTTAATGATGAAGTATTAAAAACTATCCTAAGAATACCAACAAAAACGTGTGACGGCATGTACCACGTCCATCTGCAGAAAACACGATTATGTCCCCAAGTCTAAAAACAGCCACTAGAAGTAACATGTGAACTGATCAAGACTGTGTGTATAAGATGATTAGACAAAACTCAATTGCATTTCTGTATTTTAGAAATTAAATATTAATAAAACAGTAACATTCATAATTGCCATCAAAGGAAATATTTAGGAATGAATTTAATAAAATATCTGCAAGGATGGTGGTAACTTTGGAAACAAAAAAGGCCTAAAAACCTGAAGGATGAGCCCTCTAGATCTTCTCTGATAAGTAACGGGGCTTCAGATAATCTTAAAACTATTATCCCACATGCCTTTTGATTACTGGAATAAATTTCCATTGATTTCCATAATGCTCTTAAGGGTTTTAAATTAATTTTGCCAGCTTTGACTGGAAGGAATAGTGTTAGTACAAAATAAAAAGATGCCTTTGGAACGTCAAAGTTCTCCCCTGCAAACACGTGCGGTCTCTTGTGGAAAAGAAAGACGAAGAGCCCAGAGGCCAGAGCTCGGGGCCACGAAGACCCACTCCCAAGCTTGCGAGCCTTGACCCAGAAAAGGGCAATGAGCGCTTGGCTGGATTTCAGAATTGCTACGGACCAGTAACTGCTGTCAGCTTTACACTCCCTTCCCACACTGCCTTCACCTAGCAGTGTCTCTCGCGGTTTCTCTGCGTCTGCCCCGCCATTTTATGTTGGATAACTCCTACATCTAGTTCACACATTTTAAATGAAGTGAAGTGGGACTCAGAGGTCAGGGTCTGGTGACACACCCAACAAACCTCGTTAGCACATGGACCTGGTGTAGGGGTGGGAGCTGGACTCTTACAACCTGCAGTGAGCGACAGGATGAAACTGGGGGTTTTGAGCATTTTTTGCTTGTTTGTTTTGTTTTGTTTTTGTGTTTTCCTTTTCATGTGAGAGGGATGTGAAGTGATCTGGCTAGAGAGCAAATTCTACGTTCCAAAGATTCCCATCACAACACACTATTCATACACCTACACATACTTCTCAAAGTGTGGTATTCACATTCCTTAAGTAGTGGCGCAAAATTGCTCCATCTTGAAGCACAGTTCACTGCTATGAGTCTCTTGAGCAACACAGTACAGCAGATGTGATGGTACAGGTCTTGGACTTTTAGGCCAGGCCATAAAATGCCATGCACTCCACCTTTTCTGGGGAATCTCTGTTCTTGGGACCCAGCCAACGTGTTGTGAGAAAGCCAAACACTCGAACAGAAAGACATCCTAAAGGTGTTTTGTCAGACAGCCCCTGGGGGGAGTCCCCTCTAATAGTCAGCCATTGTGATCAGAATGGTGATGTGAAAATTTTTCAGCTGATTCCATCCCTCAGCTGTCGTGACATCCTAACCTCCAGTTTGACCATAGGTAATGCTCTGTAGTTAACACAACAGCTTTCCATGATGAGTTTATCCAACTTGTAGATTCATTACCAAAATAAGAACCGTTGTTACTTTAAGCCAGTAAGTTTGGGGTCATTTAGCACACAGCAGTTGGACATACGGGCAGAAGTTAACAGGAGTGTTTGATATCCCTACTGAATTGAGATGACACACTTACCATGTTAAACAGTGGATCTAAAAGCACATTTTTTAATTTCAGAAAAACTGTTTCTGAAATTAATTTAAAATGTTTACTGGCTGTGTAACACAATAGTTCTATACTACACTTAAAATCACTTGAGGCATTCTATAGTCCTGTCTTAATAACCAGAAAGCTCTGTGGCAAACTGAGTTTTCAGTACCCATCCACTTACAAGGAAATCATCAACACCAGTTGTCCTTTAAATTCACAGAAAACTACTCAATTACTCACTTACTCACTTAGAGGAATTTTTATGTGCCTTGAACTTTGCAGCTGAGTACTGGTACTGACATCATAATGAGCAGCTACTTTAATGTCAGTATATATATATGTTTTACAGCAGGAGAGACACTGAGGTGATGATACCAAAGATTCAGTCTGTCCTTGTAATTCTAGGCACCCTCCAAAATTCTTGAGAAGTACACATCAGTGACATAAGAATAAAAGTGTCTTAAACTGACATTTTCCAAAAGTAATAAAAAATATTTGAGGAGGAGAGGTAAAGTGCCACTATAACTACTTCACTATTTTGCTATGTAACCAATTATGTAAGTGCTCAGCGAAGTCTTAGATGGGTACCTTGTAAGTATAAGTTACATGCAGAATAACATCATAAAGCGAATTACATAAAAAATTCATTTATATAAAATTAATACCCTTGTGTATGACCCATATGGTATTTATTTTAGAGACATTTTTATAAATTAGTAAATAAATAACATTCATATCATAGAAATCGACTAGCTCTGGGAGACTAAACAGGCACACGTAAGGTATACCACCATATATCATACTTACGGTTGTTTTTCAGCCTAGCAATCCCTATGTTGCAAGTATAAGATTAATGTTACCTAATCCCATAAATGTTTTTCCATAAATTACTGCTTTTCTTCCTCTTCACAATTTCTACAATGCAAAATGTCAAAGTAAATTAAAATTGGACAAAAGCATCAGCCGTGAGGAAGTTTCAGGCTCCAGAATTTCCTTTCCATGATAAGCAACTAGAAAACTGAACAACTATAGAAAATATCCGTTGGACAACAGGAAGTAGACACCTGTGACCCCTGTGACCCAGGTCACTGACTTACATGCGCCTACGACCTCCATGGCTTTCTATGTGGAAGCCAGTTCCTAAATGTAATGGGGGTCTGGGAGTTCGGGGAGGACACAACAGAGCCCGAAGTTCTCAGTGAGTTGAGAGGTGGCGACGCCATTCAGGAAGCTTAAGGCAGCTACACAGGGCAGTAAAGTACAGAAGAGAAGCATAATCCATTGATAGAGGGGTCTCGCATAATCCATTGATAGAGGGGTCTCTCAGAATCTTCACAGGAATCCCCGGACACTGGGATTTTGCTGTTCCCTGCATACTGGGCTCCAAGGTGTAGGACAAACCTCCAGGAGACCAAGCAGGGAAAAAGGAATTGACAAGCTCTGTAAAATCGTCGTGGAAGACATTTAAGTTTGTCTCAGTCAGAGAGGACGCTCATTATTGAGCACTTAGGAGAAACAGAAGCACAGAAATGTGAGTCAAACCAAAAGAAAAATGAGTCCATAGAAATAGACCCAGGAATGTCGAAGATGATGGATGAGAAGAGAAACGGAAGTTATCTTTTAAAATAAAATTTCTGTGGTACAACAGGACAGTGGAGATGAAACAATTAAATTAATAACATACTAGACAATGCAGAAAAATGATGACTTGAAATCTTAGGAATGCTGCCTTTTAAAAAGTGAAATAGAGAAAAAAACTGCAAACAGAAGCACAGCACCTCAGTAATATGTGGGACAATCTCAAGTGTCTAAATGTACTAGTTCTAACATTACGAGAAAAGGCTGGGCTGAAACATAGTTAAAGAAACAATGTCTGGAAATTTCCAAAATTTTATGTAAATCATAAACCAACATATTTAAGAAGCTCAACAAACCACAAGCCAAGAGAAAAACACATATAGAAATAAATCAGACCAAAATACATCATCACAAATTTTCAGGGAAAAAAAACCTCTGAATTTAGAATTCTATTTCAAGTAAAAAATTCATTCAAATATGAAATAAAAATGATAACTTTATCTTCCAGACAAGCAAAGTGAGAGTCCGTTGCCTGTAAACTTGCATTATAAGAAATGTTAAAAATAGTTCTTCATGTGGCTCCGCCCAAAGGAAAGGAAAGCACGAGAGCGGGCAATTATGTGGGTGAATATGTAGCATGGTTTCTCCATTTTAAACTTTCATTTAACAGAGAGTTGACAAAGTAAAAACTGATGCGTTTATAACACAGAGGACCAAACTGTGGCAACACTAGCACCAGGCAGGAAGAGGAGGCTGTAAGTTTATATTTGGTGTGAACTGGCACCATACAGCGTCTACACGGAGAGCATGATGTATTAGAAGCCCCGGAGAAACTGTTAAAATAACAAAACAAAAACTGTCGCAAACAAACCAATAGAAGACAAAAAATAATCATAAAAATTTTATTTAATTCAAACGAATGCAAAACCAAAGGAAATAAGGAACAAAGAACAGATGCAGAAAAAAAGAAAAAAATTAGCAAGATAGTAGACTTAAACCAAACTGATACTGCTATTAATGAAGATGATCTAAAAAGTGAAGTGAAAGAGAGACGTAGTCAGACTGGATGAAGAAGAAAGACCCAACTCTGCTATTTACAAGCAACTTATTTTCCACTCTAGTTTACACTAAAATAAGTAAGATGGAAGAAGCTGCACCAACAAACACTAATCACAGGAAAACTGAGGTGGCTGTGGTCCTATCAGTCGCTGTGAATGTCAGAAGAAGGAACATTAACTAGAATCAAGAAGGACGTTTCCTAATGATGGAGGGTAAACTCACTGAGAAGACATGAAAGCTCTACATGTGAACACCCCTAACAGCTGAATATCAAAAACACATAGGCCTACTGGGAGAAATAGGGCAACTGACATATATGCTTGGATATATCACCATTTATTTCTCAGTAATTGGTAGATCAGTTGGACTGAAAATCAATAAAATATATTTAAAAACTCAAAAAACATTATCAACCAACTTTTCTAATTGCCACGTTAGAACACTTGACCCAACAACAACAGAATGCACCACATTCTTTTCACACGCATATGGAAGAGTCATCATGATAGACCACGTGCTATGCCATGAAAATGTGCTCAATAAACTTTAAAAAATGGAACTCATTCACAGCAGTTCTCTGATCCCAAAAGCATTAAATTGGAAATCAACAGCACAAAGATTTCTAGAAAAAAATCTACAGGTAACTGGGAATTTAAAAACTCAATTCTAAATTATGCATGTGTCAAAGAAGAAATCACAAGGATATTAGGAAATGAACTGGATGATAATGAAAATGCAATATATTAAAATTTGGGGGATGCAACCAACCAAAACAATACTTAAGAGGGAAATTCGTGGCATCATATCCTTATTCTAGGAAAGAATAAACTTCTCAAATCAATGATCTAAGCTTTCACTTTAAGAAACTGGAAATAGGAGGGAAAATTAAATTTAAAATAAGTATAAGAAAGGGAAAAATAGACACTAAAGAAAAACTCAAAGAAATAGAAAAACAGGGAGAGTGAATAATAGATTTGTGTGAAACTCTGATAAGCACTTATCTAATAACTGGTGGCAAAAAGGTGATCTGTTTTTGTCTTGGCCAGTGGATGAGTGGAATTCACTCTTTTATGATGAAAATGTTCTCTGTCTTGATGGTGATGATAGTTAATGTGGGCAAATTCACTGAAAAAACTCATCAAAATATACACTTTAAATGGTTGCTTTTTATTTGTAAATTATCCCAGTAAAAAGTTTATTCATTTTTAAATAAAAATATAAATTAAAATATCCAGGTAAAGTTATTTTCCTTTTTTTAAAAGACTGTATATTTTCTCTAATTTTGAACTACATCTGTCTTATCAAAACAAATGGCTCCATGATGTTACAATAAATTAAGAGCCAGAGAATATTTGACTGGTTCTAAAAGTCTATGACCCCCATAAAGAAAAGCTAGTGCAATAGGAAATAGAGGCAAAGTCTGGAGGCACAATTACATTCTGAACAAAATAGAGCAAAACATGGATGTTCAGTAAACACTGGCTTAGGGGTCAGTGTCTACACCGGTAATTCCCTTCCCAGCCAAGTCCACCGCATTTCCACCACTGCCAACTGTGACTTTCAATGAGAACAGATGAAGCAGAGAAGGTACAGTTAGTGCTGGAGATCATGGAAGAGACTGAGCTGAACAGTGGGTCTAGGAATACAGGTCCCTGCACTGGTGAGAGCTCTTATTTTAGAAGGTAATCCACTGTACTGAGCAGAAGGAGATCAGTTAGGACATAAGGAGTAGGCTGAAAACTGTTTCTAAGCTAAATCTCAGGGAACGATTGTTAAAATCCAGACTACGACACGGATTTCAAAGGAGGCTGTACATAACAGGCGATACCCACACAGCAGCAGCGCCTCTCCTATGATCAGAAAGGCACTGACCTAGGAAACCACCTGCCAAACCTAGAACAACTCTGCCGTGGCCAGGATCCAAGACCGAATTAAATGAAGGCCATGTGCTGTGCTCTTCTTCGGTGTGGTTCACTTTCAAAGGACAGACTTGGGTTTGGGCGCCCCAAAATAATCAGGGGCCCTGGCCACAAGAGCATAGGCGGAAATCCTAATTGCAGCCTTTAGCTTTTAAAATTTGTATTTGAGTAAGAAATCCTAGAATGTGTTTGAACTCACTGTTGAGTGAAGACCCTGAGGGCGTCACCAAAGCTTTCAACAACAGACGGTAAGTTTGCAACAATATTAGTGTTCATTTGTGTATTTGTTAGGTTAGGGCAGACTGCCTTACCACATAAACTAAGACAGGTAGTAGTTGCAAACAATGCAAGTTTCTCTTTAGATTATGCAACAGACATAGGAAGTTAAATTTGCAACAAATGTTAAGGACTGCGTGAGAGTTAGTTCTCCTATAAATCTTGTCAGGGAGGAAGACATTTTCCTCTACCTTTCCAGGGTCTTCTGCTTGGTCTAAGAATTAAACTGACATGAGACAGATTAACTGGAGAAAATCAATCAAAAGTTTAATAACGTGTATACATGGGAGAGACCTAGAAAACCTGAGTAACCCCCCCGAATGCTGGAAAACCTCACCTTGAACACCACCTTCCACTAAGGACACGAGGGTCTGGGGTTGGGGACAGTCAGCTATGGAGGGTTACCAGGAAAAGCACAGCAAACAAGATACAAAGTTATCAACACATTTCACTTAGTAAGTGTATAAACTGTGGGTAATAATTTGAAGCCACAGTCCATACTGTAGATCACTAATATAATAATAATACCTAACATCCTGTTGCAGTACATCCCAACACAACGTGACGCGTACCTCCCACAGTGCGGCAAGTCAAATGTGTGCCCAGCTGGGAAAAGAATGAGAAAACTAAGTGTAAGTGACATCTTATCTAAAGAACATTAAATTAAACAAGTTGGCACTAACAGAGGAGAAACAAATTCTAGGTCTATCATTCATGGATATTTTGCAATGATTCAAAACAATACAGATAAAAATATGTTCTTCCTATTTTAACATGATGCTTATACATTTATGTGATAGTGCTACAAAGAGTTCTTTTTTCTTTCTACTATATGACGGAGTAAAATTCAGCAATTAGAAATAAAAATGTGACTGATTTACTTTTCATCAGAATACATTGTTCAAAGAGATATATATTTATAGGAAATCAAATACAAATATCACTTTGATAGGTTATATTTAACGTAAATTGTTTTATGCAAAATAGACATATAAAATGCTTAGCTTCACACAAACATAATGTTCGCAAAATCTTTGAGACGATAAAGTTAATTTTCACAGAAAAAAATGAATTGAAGGTGTCTAGGTGAGATCAAATAAAACATTAAAAATAAAAGTATAGCTTTATAGCTCAGTATATTTTTCTGAATTTAACTTCAAAAATTATGCATGTAGTTATTTCAATTACTAATTGTTTTGTAGATGACCTTGCTAAAGCTCTCTGATCTGGCAAGGGAATTACTTAAAAGGAATGACAGAGATCTAACACATTAAATAAGTGGTTCATATATTTGAAAATATAAAAATGTTGAACATTACTGCTGTATAGTTTTATACCTGGCAAAGCTGTATGCCTTTAAAAAATCTATTTAGTATAATTTCCAAATTAGTAACTTCCCAAAGAGGTCATTATATTTTTAAATATTTTTTTCATATCATTATGTGAGTTTTTTTAAAAAATTTACTCTTATAACAGTGCAATCGCTGACACTGAAATTAATTAGTTCAAGGACTTAAAGTTTTTCCAGAAACAAAAATGAAAACAAAGTAACAAAAAGCAAAATATTTCATTTGCTTCAAAGTCGCCCTCTTAGCAGGTGTCAGGGAGGAAGAAACATGCAGAAGCATGTGACCCAGATGCCCCTGTGCAGAACACCGGTTACCTCTCCTGTTTCCCTACCTCCAATCACCTTTCCCACCACTTCGTCTAAATAGCCCAGCCCTTGCCTTTGGGAAGGAGATCTGAGAATTGTTCTCCAGTCTCCTCACTTGGCTGCCTGGTGAATAAACTGTACATTGGCTGTAAAGCTCAGCCTCTCGGCATTTGGCTTCCTGCACGTAAGACAAATGGACCTGGTTCAGTACCACTAGGTTCTTCTGGCTGGTCTAAGAATTAAACTGCTTGACATGAGACAGATTAACGAGAGAACATCAAACAAAAGCTGAATAACATGTACGTATGGGAGTGACCCAGGAGAAGACGGTAACTCACCAAAATGGCCGAAACCCTCACCTTAAACATCATCTTCAGCTGAAGACGAAAGAGGGTGTCAGGGGGAGTGGTTTGGGGCTTCAGAGGGGAGAAGGGCAATTCACATGCAGAAGGAAAAGCTAACGTTTGGCAGGCAAACGTTTGCTGGGCTTGTAGAGACAATGGGACACAGGAATTTTAACCAGCACTCTGCAGGCCCCTCCCTGTCCGCACACCTGGCTCACGCCACAGTTACCTGTGGCGCTGTGTGCTTCCTGAAACAGGTCCTATGTCTACATGTTTTTAAGCAGTTAGGGGGAAGGTCAAAATTTCTTCCTGAGTCTTTTGGACCTTGATTGTTTTCAGCTTGAAATAATCCATACACCAAAGTGACATTTTGGGGTGACAAATTTCATCCCCCTTCAGTATACACATGAGTAATTATTTTAAAAAGCAGACCTAGAGATCCTCAACTCAGAACTCTGGGATTTTTTCTATACACTTTGAAGAATGAGGGAATGATTTAGAGGAAGAAAGATCCACAATCTTGGTTGCTTCTGGACTGTTAATAACGTGGGTGTTTGGTTGAGAGAATAAATAAAAACATGGGGGAGACGGGTAGGGGGGAGCTTGTGACTCTTCTGCTCTGTTTAAGAATTGTTAAGGATTATTTCAAGGGAGAATTTCAGCAAATATTGTGCAGCATTTACACAGCTATGTAAGGAATTCAGACTTTAAAACAATAGTCATTTTTGGTGGTTGTGTACTTGAAAGTCTTAATGGAAAAATTAATTATGAAGTAAGCATAGGATTTGAGCATTAAGGAGAAAGTATATTCCAATAACGGAAGAAACAGGGTGATGGGAACCCAGAAGCTTTGTTGAGTTGATAGTAGCCACAGGGGTGTGTTAGGAGTTGAAACCAGGATGACTGAAAAATAAGAAGCAGCTCAAGTTTCAGAGTTTATACCTGACATGGTAAATAATTAATTAAGCAAAATACAGGTCCTTATAGACAAAATGATATAATGACACAAAATGAAACAAAAATTACGGTAACTGTTTAATTATCAGAGTTTCTGATGATTGATTGCCTTCATAAATTAAGTATTGAACACAGAGACCAGTTGAAAGCTTCCTTCTTTGGTTTTGTGAACAAAAAATACTGCAAACCATATCAATAAACAAAGAATCCTAAAGTCATCAAGTCATCAGCGGCTGCTGCCTACCCCCGAGTGAAGACCAGCCTGCAGCCCCTCACAGTGGTGCCCTCTGAGGGGACTCAGAACAAGAAAGGACAGGACACTGGCCCTAGAGAGCTAGGCGCTTGTCAAAGGAATGAATTCAATGAGCCCAAATGTTTGCTTCCTCCCATACATAGAAAAGAGCTAAATTCTTTAACTTGAGATGCCTGGTTCTCTTAAGTTAACAAGTAAGCTTTTAATGTTCCAACTACCTGGTCTTTGTTGTAAGGCTCCTGTGTGTCCTAGCTCCTCCCCTGCCTCTTCGGAGCCGTCCCTCAGAGCCACCTGAGGGGCTGTCATCCCGGGCTGAGTCCTCAGAATTGTCCACCGAATAAAATGTAACTCTTAGCTTTTAGGTTGTGCGTTTATTTCAGTCGACAGTTTGAACTGGACGTTTCTTCTCTGTATGTGCGAGGGACCAACCTTGTATACAGGACATTAGTAACGTTTCCAGTGAAATGAAATACTTACTGTGTGTCTAACGCTGTGGAAATTGGGGTCTCCAGCTACTGTTCTTTCACCTTCAGAACAGGACAACAGATCCTCAAACAGCGATAATGATGATTTCTGCTCACTGGTTTCTGCCAAGGTTTGCTTTATTTCAAAATTCTTCCTGATTACATAGAGTTCTTCACAGGAGGAGCCATCTGGCTGTTTCTCTGAATGTCTCACTGGGATGATAGCAGACAATATGAACACAGCCAATTCCCAGAGAAAACAAAGGAAGAATGTCTAGATTGCCATGGCGGACTGTACGTCAATGCCAAGAATCTCTGCATAGATGCCAGGTAGAATATTACTGCTGAAATCTGATTTAACTATCAAGGGACACCTGACTGTGCCTACTAATTGAAATTTGCAAATCACTATCATCCACAAAATTAAAAAAATCTCAACCATATATATTGATTTGCTAAAAAAAAGTTGACATTAATGTATGTATCATTAAATTTTTAGTAAGCTCATTTTAGGAAACAAAAACATAGGATGACCAATTTAACAAATCAAATGTCAGTTTAAATAGGCATAACCCTAGGACAATATAAGAACAGATATGAAATAATGATTTTGTTGCAAACAAGAAAGCTACTACTTCATTTTTAGATAGATCTCTAAACAAATTTTTTTTTGGTAATGAAAATAAAATGTGGCTATTTTTAAAAAAGCTCAAAAGCAATATAAGATATACTTTATCCTGATCCCATAAGCACCTTATTAATAAATGAACAGAAATAATCAATTTTATCACCAATTAAAGTATTGAATTAGGTTGGAGTAGCTATGTTTTGTTTTCTTTCTACTAATTCATGTTCAAGAGCTTTATTCACTCCTCATTTTTCAGGGATTTATTAATGCCTATTTTAGATCAAATATTGGGAGGCTACTCAGAATTCAAAGAATACTAAGAGTTTAACTGTGGGAATTTTCAGAAACCAATATGGAAGACAGAGAGCTGAACAAACTGCGTGCAAATATTAGACTCTTTCCATCTGGGGAGAAAAATGTGTTTATATGACAATGTCTTCAGTCTTGATTAGATTTTGTCCTTAAACAGGTTATCACTAAAATTGCCAATGTTCTTGGTTTCTTAGCTGTTGAGTTCCTTGAAGATAAACATTATTAACACATTCTACTCTATGCAAAGCTCTTTGAGACTAGCTATTGTATCATGGAATTTATGCTCAATTAATGATTCTTCAATAACTATTAATAAATAAAAATAGCTTTTTTGGGAAACATTACCTGCTTCTCTTATAATTATATGTTCCCATTTCATGATCGTGCTGGGAGAGGTAAGGGTAACGCTGGTTCTGAGCTTCAGTAGCCAGCTTGCTTACTGCTGCCACAAGCATTTCCCATTTCTCGCTGCCCTCACCCCCACCTCGACCGTCTTCAGGGAAGTTGTCTCCCTTGTGGGTTCCCTGTGGTCACAGGTGGGTGCATCAGTTCCAGGAATTACACTGACTTATGATAAATCCACAGAAGAGGAGCTATTTGTTTCATTTTGGAAATAAATACAGTTTTCCAGAATCTCCTCCTTAGATTGACGTTCATGTCTAATCGGTCAGGATTCTGTCACATCCACATCATGAATCCACTCACTCATGGTTTACCTGGGTGACCTGGATGCTTAGATTTATAACTTGGGGTGCTTGAGGTGCAACCATATGGACCCACTCTGAGTTACAATCCAATCATTTTGACTCATTCAGAGATATGAAGGCTGAGGATTTTCACGGTAAGAAAACTGTTCTAACAGAGAAGTGATGTGCAGAGGCTTGCCACGTCATGTTTAAACACCCTGAGGGAAGAGTCTGCATCTGGATACACAGAGTACATATTGAGGTGGAGAATGCACTAGCGCAGTTTTCTCAAAACACAGGAAGCTTCTGAAAGAAAAGGGTCCAAACACCAGTGTCTTTAAGACTCTGGGCACTGACAACACTGAGAGAATGAATGAAAGCGTCAAAAGGGTTTTGATGGGCAGTATTTTCCAGTGCAGACACTGCTGAAACCTACTGGATAACAAAGGAAAAGTTTTGCATCAGAAACAAGAGAGGTCCACGTGATCGCTGCTGATAGGAAGAAAGGAAAGAAATGCAATTACAGATGGCAGTACATGCGAATAGTGCTCAGAGGTTGGAAATTCTTCAGGAAATCTGGTAGATTCAGGCAAAGCCAGAAAGAATGTTGACTATTATTATTAAGAAAATACTGTATCCCTCAAAAAAAAAAAAAAAGAAAAAACAAAATACTGTATCTCTCATAATTTTTGGTTTGGCAAAATATGAGCTATCAAGGACACTTAATGAAGCATTTTTAAGAAAAGGCAATGAAATTCGTTTTGGAAATACAGGTGCTATTGTACCATTTAGACACTTAATTATTTAATCACTTAATACAAGATAGCCACAAAAATGACAATGATTCACGACATTTCATTCCCTAACAGTTACTTCAGAAGTGTACATTCTAGGTTACTTGATTGCAAAAATTTCTTTTCAGTATATGAAAGAAATTCCTTCCAACTCAGACATACACACAACACATACACATAAAAACGTAATGTTTATGTTATATCAAAGTCACTACTTCTATGTTCCGTTGTATCAAAGACACTACTTCTTCCTAGTTGTTTGAAGAACAGGATGCTATTTCATTCCTTCTGCAAGGTGGAATTTCTTTTTTGATGTTAGGCAGAACTCAGGTGACTGCACTTCATATGACTGTTAAACTTGCTAATAATGTTAGATAATTGGCTTTTTTCCATGAACAACCAAAGGCTACTAAAGTATGCATGTGTATTTTTAAAATGTATATGTGCAGCTACTCATTTCAGAATCACAGTTTCTTAGTAGATCAAGGATTTAATTTAGGCAAACTTTTGATGCTGCCCTCACTAAATCTTTGAGGGATTTAAGTAAACTTGCTTATGAGACAATTCACTTCGTTGGACTCCCTGAAAACAGTTTATATTAACCTGAGAATTAACTCCTGCTGCTTCATTTCCTTCCTGTTCTTCAACTGCAGCCTTTGAGGGGCCAGCCTCCATTGGCTGGAGGTGGAGTGGGGGTTGAAAGATTAAAAATGAGAATATATAGGATGAGCGTTTCTCTTTAATGATACCCTGGTTGCTTCCTTCATTCCCCATTTGCCCCCCTTAAATTCAGGTATTCAAACTGTTGCCCAAATAGCCCTTTAAAACTGTATCAGATCATGGTCACCCCTCCTCCAATACTCTCTCCAAAGTTCCTTCCAAGGCCCGACAGTCTCCTAACTGTGGTTCTCACGGATTTTTTTCACAATGTCTACATATATCAAATCACCATGTTGTACACTTTATATAGCTACAGTTGTATTTATCCATTATACCTCAGTACAACTGGAAAAATATCTTAAAAGCATAATAAAACCAAAACAAGAGAATAAAATGTGGGATGAGTGGAATTGTGCCATATTTATAAACGGGAGAGAAATATTAAGCAGCTCAGGGATCACCTATAAGTTGCTCTCAGCTCCATCAGACTTAATGCTCCTTAGGCCAAAAGAAAATGCATATAGAATAAAACTCGTTTATATTTGTAATTTTAAGATAATCAATATAATGCCCAAATTGTAGTATGAAGGAGAAAAGAAGAAAAGTAATTTATAAAAGGATTGTATTTTCAATATGTACGTGCTGGACACACATACCACACAAGAAATCATGACAGAGATCACAGACACTTGCACTTACAGAACACGTCACAGCAACCGCACATGCATTGTTACACAGACACACCTTGATGGCAACTCAGCAGTCATGGCATTAAATTATTTTTCTAAGTGGTGAATGCTTCTCAAGTTCAAATGAAATAAATTACACTTTTCTCTCAATTTACATGGCGTTTGCATTCTTGGAAAGTTTATGGTACCTAGAACTATGCACAAAGGTTGTCTGTTTATGTATAAAATGGAGTTATTTCTAGGCTCAGGTAATTACAAAGAGGTGTTTCACCTGCACGACATTCTAAAGTCAAGTGAGACACAGAATGGCATTTGCTTGCACACAGCTGTCACAGGCACTGCGGGGGTGCTTCGTACCTGGCCCACATCCACGGATGTCAGCGGCATTCCTTAACCAGCGCCACGACCTAAACTGTCCTCAGACATTTGCAAAATATCTGCAGTGAGGCGTGGAATGGCCATCTTCCTGTATCCCAGCACTGGAAAACTACGGAAATGCAGTCACTAAAGTATCCAGACTTTCTCTCGTAGGCCATACCAGTCTTCTGAAATGTTCGTTTCTAACAGTCTCGATTCACCTGTGATTGTGATTCTTAGATGCATTCATTCACACTCCTTCATTCATTTAAGAAAAGTTTATGAAGCACTTGCTACTCTATTAGTCCACAGGAATATTTTTTAAAGGACCAAAAAAAGTCTGAAAGCAAGCAAACGAAACAACAGCTCATCTCTTAACAAGGGTTACAGTATAGTTAAGTACAGAGACTCTTGGCCTGCAATTTTAATTAAAAGCTCCCAAAGCAACAATTATTCAACACAGTTCACACCGTTTTCATCCACGCTGCTGACCCTCGACCCCTACCCTCAGCGCCCCAAAGCCATCACCAAATAAATTCAAGGTGGCAGTAACCACAGTGGCCTCCAGCTTCAGTGGCTTGTTCTGCAGGTAGACCAGACAGTAGAAAAAAAGAGTGGTTTTTTTTGTTTGTTTGTTTGTTTTGTTTTGCTTTGTTTTGGGGGCTGGGAAGTGATTAGGTTTATTTATTTTTATTTATTTAATTTCTAACAGAGGGACTGGGGATTGAACGCTGGACTTCCTGCGTGCCAAGCATGGGCTCTGCCACTGAGCTGTGCCCTCCTCCTAAGGGTAGATTTTTAAGTGAGTTGTACTGACGTTTAATTTACACACAGTGAAATTTACTTTTTTAAAGCTTATATAGTTCCATGAATTTGGATAAATAACCAAGCCGTGTAACCGCCAAAACAGTCAAGACACAGGCTATTTCTGCAGCTTCTTAAGTTCCCTCACGGCATTTGGCAATCAATCTCCTCCCAAAGCCACCACAGCTTCGGCTCCGCCAGTCCTGTGCCGGAAGGCACATAAATGGGACCGTACCTCAAGCAGCACGTTGCATCTGCCTTCTTTCATTTAGCATTAGTCACTTCACACTCACTCATGTGTCTGCGTTTGTCTGTAGTTCACTCTTTGTTTCAGGTCGTGTCCCATTTTACACCTAGGCATGTGACTGTCAGTGTGGCAAGCGTGTATCTAACTTTCTAAGAAATTGCTAAGGAATTTTACAAAGTGGCTGTACAATCTTGCACTCCCACTAGTAATATATGACGCATCATGTTGCTCCAATTTTTGCCAGGATGAATGCTTGTTAGTCTTTTAATTTTTGCCATTTTACTGAGTATGGATTGCCATAATATTGTGGTTTTAATTTGCATTTTCCCAATGACTAAAAATGCTGAGAATCTTTTCCTGTACTTACTGGCCATTTGTACTTCTGCTTCAGTGAAATGTTTGGTCAAACCTTTCCCTCATTTTGTAAAGTGGCTTCTTTATCTCTTATTATTGAATTATAAGGGATTCTTTGTATACTTCCAATACAAATATGTTATAAAATATACATTTTGCAAATATTTTCTCCCAGTATGCAGTCTGCCTATTTGTTTTCTTAACAACATATTTCAAAAAACAGAAGATTTTAATTTTGATGAAGCTCAACTTATCATTTTTTTATTTGGTTTTTGTGGGTCTTAATTAACACATATTTGCTTATTCCAGGATCACAGAAATATCCTTTTATGCTTTCTTCTATAAGAGTGTGGTTTTAACTTACACTTATGTTTATTATCCATTTTAAGTTAATTTTTACATGGTATGTGGTAGTAGTCAAATTAGGAATAATTCTTCTTTTTCTTCTTCTTATTGGTTTAAGGACCTCCAGTTTGCCCAGCATCAATTGTTGAAATGACTTATTTTTACTCAGTTGATCTGTCTTTCTCTCTGGAACAATGACTGGAACGTGGGCATGTGTGGTCTACATCCGGACTATTTACTGCGTTCAGTTTACCTATATAGCTACCCTTCCCCCAAACCACATTATTTTGATTATTACAGCTTCATATTAAGCATATAATTAAGTGCATTAAGTATCTGTTATTCACATAATTAGTTCTTTTTCAGAATTATTTGGCCATTCTAGGACCTTTGCATTTGCATACATTTTAAAATAAGCTTCTGTGTAGACATAATGAATTGCATTGATTGAGTTTTAAATATTCAAACATTGATTTCGAGAAAATCTTTACTGGGTGACAATTTAGCATTCTTTGAGAATATTGGTAGGCTTGATTTGCTAATTTCTTAAGAAAGCTTTTGTCTATCCATCATGGGTACTGGTTGACAGTTTTCTGTCCTCATGATACCTTTGGTTTGGGTGCTGAGGAAAGCTGGCCTGGTAAAATGGGGTGGGAGGTTTCCCTCAACTTTCTGCTTGAATTGTACACAGTTGGTATGATTTCTTCCTTAAACGGTGGTAATAACCGTGCCAGTGAGCCATCTGGCTCGGACCCTGGAATTACCATACGTATTATACTATGTATGATACCACACACAAACACACGCACATGTGGTGTAGGCACTGCTTCAGGTAGCCCGCTTCTTCAGTACTGATCTTCGTGATCTTTGTTAGTTTAGGTACTTTAGCAAATACGACCATTTCACTTAAGTTACAGAATTTATGGCATAAACCTTTGCATATTTTTTATTGTATTTGTAATGTGTATGGAATCTGTAGTGAGTGTTCCCTTTCTCTCCTTTCTTTGTTCTTTATGTTGTAATTTTTTGTCTTTTCTAATTTTTTTCTGTCAGTCTGGCTGTAAAGCTGTATCAATTTTATTGGGCTTTTCAAAGAACCAGTTTCTGGTCCCACCACCCTATGTGTCCTGGACTCCCTTGACTTCTCTGGTAGCTGCAGTGACACTTTGTTTCTTTTCCTCCAGCTCTTCCTCAGGTAACCTGTTAGTGTTTATGTAATCATAAGTCCTTCAAATTGGATTTTTGGATGCTGGTGATTATACCCTCTCAGGAGAGACTTTTTCCTGGAGAAATTGCTTGTGTGCTTATCTGCTTGTTCCAATCAGGAGGAAAACATTCATAATTAAGTAATTTGCTCTGATAGCTTACCCAGATGTTATTATGAAAGAGAAAGCGACCTCCAATTCTCAGAAGTTCCTTAAATATTTCCTTTACATTGAGTGTTGGTCAAAATTACTTATTTTTTTAAGCATTTAAAGAAAAGTACAAAGTTGAGACGTTTTCTGTGTACTTTGCAGATCTGGCAACATCCTTTTGCATCTCAGCCTTTACCAGTCAAGTTCCTTTTTTTTCATTGTCTTTGGCTTTTGATGGTGAGGAACAGTTGTTTTCTGTGATCACATTAATTTTTAACCCTTCATATGTAAGCCTGTTGTTAATATCTGAATGCTTACAGCATTTATTTCCCAGTGTTCTGAAAATGTCATCAACAGGTACTCCAAAAGAGGGAGTGGGTCCTGCTGTCGAATGGTTTTATGAAATACTGAGTTACATATTCAAAACTACATACGTTTTGTGATTGTGGGTTTTCTAACGGGCACGGGAACCTTCAAGGCTTACTCGGCATTTCCCAAACACACTGAACAACAGACCCCTTTGGAGTTCATGGAACCATGAGTATGGGCTCTTTGATGCTACCACGTGCCAGCATCTCCGTGTAAATGTGCTCACCTGTACCGCAGAAAGGAGTCTGCAGAAAGCACTCCTTCTAAACCACGGAAGCTAGTACAGCACCCTGGACATCAGGTAAGGGTAACATTAGGCACCGTGGCCCACAGGGAGGCTGGATCGCAGCACCCAGGTGGTATTTGCAATACCTGTGAGCCGTACAGTTTATTCTGGGTTTCCTTGAGGGTTGACCTCATCAGGGGATACGTCCCCTGGTCGACTGGATCCAGGGTGGCATCAAAGACCTGAAGGCGCATATCTTTTTCAACTCACAAAGATGAGACATATCTTTGGCATTTGCTGCCCAGTTTGATAATGTCTGGCAAATGACTTAACCACTGGATAATCATTTTCAAAATACTCCATTGGTAAAGAAGAAACAGCAGAATCAGTGGGACGTCTGGTCCCATTAACACGGTGGTAATGGATAACTCCCAGCAGAGAAGGCATGGTACGTCTCGTTTCACGGAGAAGACGTCCATCATTCCAGGAGTTAATAAAATTGCTGAATTCCTTGAGAAATGGGGGAGATTCAGCTTCAGGCCTACAGCTGGGAGTTAACAGCCTCCATCTCCTTTTAATCAGCCTCCGCAGATTGTAAAACAGCAATTTTAATGTAGTTTGTTTATTTGCTGAAAAATAAATCCACAGTAAATGCACCCCAACAACCCCGTGGATTTATGAACCATAGCCTTTTTTTTTTAACATCTTCACACTAGGTCTCACCTTTCTCAGGCAGCTCTGCAGATAACAAAATGTGTAACAGTTTGTTGAACAAAATATTCAGACCCGCTGTTCGTGCTCCAAGGGAGAAAAACGGGCAACGTAACCTGGGCTTCCTGTTTCACCTCTGCACGAATCACACCACTGAGGCAGGCAAATCCCAAGGCATCAAGTCAGAGTCTTGAGGATTTAGATTTATTTTTATTCCTCATATCTTCCAAAAACCTTTTATAATTCAGAAAATGGTCAGACTGTTGCTCAAGGAATCGCACATCGGTGTCTGAAATGTTAGTTGGTGTCCTTTGGATGCCCGTGTGACAAAGTGTAAAATATCCCACTAGCTTTGCCGTAAGATCTCTGCCAAAAAAGAGCAGCTTTTTTGAACATTTCAATTGGCCTGCATTGGGATAAAGCAGCTTCTCACACAAGGCATCTGGTGCTTCTGCATGTGGAAAGCCAGTTACTACACAAACTCCATCGAGTCTAAAGCCATGACAAATGTGTTCTGATAAGGAATCCTTATCAACCCTGGGGACACTGTTCCCCATGAGAAATGCACCACTCAAATCCAACACTTTAACATTAAGATCCACTGCTCTTATATGTCTTTCCTTGTCTATGAATTCCGCTGATTTCAAAGACAAACATAGTTTGGCCGTGCACTTGGATCAAAGGAATCCACAAGTTTTTAAATCAGCTATTAGTTTTCACCAACTTGGACAGAATTCTACACCTGTCGACAACTTTTCTACCATGGCACCAAGACATCTACAAGGTCCCTGTGCTTTGGGAGAGCAGTTTTCACAAATTCAGTCACTCTGCACAAGTACTCCGAGAGTGCGTCCCAGAGTAGCACACAGGAAACACATGTTCCCCCAGCAGCTCTGTCTTTCGTGTGCAATGTGAAATCCTTCTGGGGCACTGAGCTCAGGGACTCCACAAGATACTGGTGCTTCCCAAGCAGGCCCAGGCAGCGACCCTGGAGCTAGATGTTGAAGACAGTGCCCACCAGGGACGAGCTGGGCTGACCCATCTGGCTGGGACCCTGGCTTCAAGGCTACCAAGCCCTCAGGAGCTCAGCATCCTGTCCCGAGCAGACCCTCCGCCAGCTGCAAGGCCCCTGGCCTCAGCGCTGTAGCCCCAGCCTGGAATTCCACTCTTTATTCTTTTCTTTTTCCTGCTAGCTTTGGTTATAATTTGCTACTATATTTCTACCTTCTTAAAGTGCAAGTTAGGATCATTTGGCTAAAACCTTTTTTTCTTTGTAATATATTCTAATATAAAACATCACTTTAAAAAACTTCTACCTAAGCACCTTTGTAGCTGCACTCCACAAAGTTTACATGCTCAGTTTTCATTCTTCATTAACTTCAAAATATTTCCTAGTTGCTCTAGACTCTTTTCTCTGACTCATTGATTATTCTGAGGTATGGTGTTTAATTTTCAGATATGCTGGTATTTTTGAAATATCTGATATTGATCTTGTTGTGGTCAGAAAACACACTTGATTTTAAACATTTTGAAGTTGTTGAGGTTCTTGTTCTGATCCAGAATATGATCTACTTGGATGAAATTTTACCCGCAAATTTGAAAGAATATATTTTCTGGTCCTTGAAAAATATCAGTAAAATTGTCAGACTTCTAGCAATAGTGACAAAGAAACAAGGAGAGATGACACAAATTACCAATGTCAAGAATGAAGCAGGTGTCACCATGGACCCTGCAAACACTTGGAGGATAGTGGGGGACTACTAAGAACCACTGTACACACATGTACTTGACAACTCACACAGAATGCATCAATTCCTTCAAAACCACAAACTACCACAACTCACTGAACACAGAACAGATAATCTGCAGAGTCCTATAATTATTCAGAAAAACAAATTCATAATTTAAAAACAGCCCCCAGAGTAATTTTCAGACCCAGATAGTTTCGCTGGAGTTCTACCAAACCATTGGAAAAGAATGAGTATGAATTCCACACAATCTCTTCCAGAAGTGGGAAGAGAAGGGAACACTCTTTTGATTTTAAAATTCATTTTATAAAGTGAAGTGTTACATTGGTTGTGCTTTTCTGGAGAGCCACAGCAAACACAAATACCTTTTAAAATCACTCAGAAAAAAATATGAAATACATAGGTCCAGATCTAATGAAACACATATAGAACCTGTATGCTGAAATCTACAAAATGCTGACAGAAGGAATGAAAGGAGAGCTAAATAAATGGAGAGGCGCACTGTGTTCATTGTTACGAGGTTCAACATGGTAAGGACCTCAGTTCTTCACACTGTAATACAAAGTTTTAATGCAATTCCTAACAAGATGCCAGCAAGGCTTTTGGTAAAGACAGACAAGCTAATTCAAAAAATTTATATGGAAAGGCAAAGGAATTAGAACAGTTTCAAAAATTGTGAAAAATAAGAATTAAGAGGGATGGAATAACCCACCTGATTAAAGACTGATCATGGAGCTACAGTAATCAAGAATTTGTGATACTGGTGGGGGACAGACACACAGATCAATACAGCAGGACAGAGAACTCAGAAACAGACCCATGCAATTATGCCCAACTCAGTTTTGACAAAAATTCGAAAACAATTGAGTGGGGGAAAGACAGCCTTTCAGCAAGTGGTGCTGGATCAATCACACATCCCAAGGCGAGACACTGACACTCAACCTACATTTCTCAACTTACACAACAAGTAAATCAGAATGTATCACAGACTCAAATGCAAAATGAAATTTTTATGTAAAAAATAGGAGAAAATCTTCAGAATCTAGGAAGAGGCAAAGCGTTCTTAGACTTGACACCAAACTGGGATGCGTTAAAGGAAAAACTGGTGAACTGGACATCATCAAAATTAAAAATTTTTGTTCTATGAAAGACCCTGTGACAAGAATGAAAATAAAATTTATGCATTGAAAGAATACATTTTCAAACCACACATATGCCATATATCTGACAAAGAGACAGAATCCAGAATATATCATTTTTCAAAAAGTTGTCAAAATTCAACATTAAAAAATATCCAAATAGAAAATGGGCAAAAGCAATGAACAGACATTTCACCATAGAGGGTATACTGATGACAAATAAGCACATTAAAGGCTATTAAGAAACACAAATTAAAACCACAAATAGATATCACTACTTGTCTATCAGAATGGCTAAAATGAAAAAAAAATAATGGTAATGCTAAACACAGACAAAGAGTCAGAGAAACTGGACCACTCGTACGTTGCTCATGGGAAGGTAAGATGGTACAGCCGCTTCAGAAGACAATGTGGCAGTGTCTAACCTGCACTTACTGCGGGACCCTTACTGCGGGACCCAGCAACTGCCCTCTGGGCAACACATCCCAGAATAATGACAATTTATGTTTATGTAAAAATCTCTGCATGGTTGTTACAGTATCTTTATTTGTAATAGCCAAACACTGGGAACAACCCAAATGTCTTTCAATGGGTTGGTTAGTGGTTGAACAAACTGGTACATCCAAATCATGAAATATTACTCAGAAAAAAAAAAGTGGAAAAGGCTGTTAATACACACAATAACCTGGACGACTCTCCAGAGAATTATGTCTAATGAAAAAGGTCCAATCCAGAGAGGTTACATAATGCATAATAACATTCTTGAAGTGACAAAAATTTTAGAAATGGAGGACTGATTAGTGGTTGCCCGGTGATGAGAAGTGGAAGCAGAGGAGAGCTGGGCTGTAACTATAAAAGGGGGTTAATAATGAGGTGACCGTGTGGTGAATGCAGCGTTCTGTGTCTTGACTATGTGCATGCCGTATGCTGGGAGTGATCTTTTACTCTGGCAGGACAAGATGTTACCACTGTTTGATACTGAGTCAAGGGTACATGGGATTTCTCAACCTTGTATCACACAACTGTATGTGAATGTACAGTTATCTAAATTTTTTAAAATAACAGTTTAGTTTTTTAAAGTATTAATGTGCAGGAAATAGATCCTCCTAAACTGATAATGTCATTATACATTAAAACAAATTCAAAAGACTAGGAATAGACTTACCGTATGACCCAGGAATCCCACTCCTGGGCTTATATCCAGAAGGAACCCTACTTCAGAGTGACACCTGCACCCCAATGTTCATAGCAGCACTATTCACAATAGCCAAGACATGGAAACAGCCTAAATGTCCATCAACAGGTGACTGGATAAAGAAGATGTGGTATATTTATACAGTGGAATACTACTCAGCCATAAAGACTGACAACATAACGCCATTTGCAGCAACATGGATGCTCTTGGAGAATGTCATTCTAAGTGCAGTAAGCCAGAAAGAGAAGGAAAAATACCATATGAGAGCGCTCATATGTGGAATCTAAAAAACAAAAACAAAAACAACAAGAACAAAAAAAAAAGCATAAATACAAAACAGAAATAGTCTCATAGACATAGAATACAAACTTGTGGTTGCCAAGGGGGCAGAGGATGGGAAGGGATAGACAGGATTTCAAAATTGTAGAATAGATAAACAAGATTATACTGTATAGCACAGGGAAATATACACAAAATCTTATGGTAGCTCACAGAGAAAATAATGTGACAATGAATATATATATGTTCATGTATAAGTGAAAAATTGTGCTGAACACTGGAATTTGATACAACATTGTAAAATGATTATAAATCAATAAAAAATGTTAAGAAAATAAATTTAATTCCAATGCAAAAAAAAAAAAAACCAAACAAATTTTCTGGAGAACAATTTGACACTTTATAGCAAGAGTATTTTTAAGTCTTCCTACCCTTCTATTCATGCATTTGTTTCTAGGGATTTGACACAAAATATAATCATGTTACGGTATGTTTAACGTTTCCATTGTTAGAAAATAAAATGAGCTAATGAGATTTATTTGCGCAAAACTACAAAAAGGAAACCACATAAATGCGCAAATATAGACAGCTAGCAAAATAAACTCTTTTCACGGAATAAACATACGCATATATTTGAATGGTGTAAGAAACAACTGTGTAAAGCAAGTTGTAAGGCTGTATCTACTCAATGATTTTAATTTTGTATCAACAGCAGATATGTGTGTACTGATTAATGTCTTTTCTAACAGTGTTGAGAAAGACTGTTTGCTTGAAGGAACTTAAGTCATGCTCCCGAAGCTTCTCCGCCCGTAGTGCACTTCCTTATAAAATCCAGTTTTAGTAAGAACCCTGTTAAGTCAGCATTAACCAGAACTCCTACTCTCGATATCTGATCATCTTCACTGTCTGATCAGGTTCCTCACCCTCCAGCAACTCCCCCACGACCTCCCCCAGATGATGTCTGATCACCCTGGTCTGTCTCAGCCAAAGATCCTGTTAGGTGGATCTAGCCAGAACCCCGTTTACCCCTGATGTTTCCTCCTTGTCACTTTCCATTTACTGACCCTGCTCTGTGGCTATAAATTCCCACTTGCCTATTCTACATCCAGAGTTGAACCCAATCTCTCCTCCACAATGTAGAACTGACAGCAGTGGTCCTGATGCTTACATGTATGGCCATGTTTCTGAATTAAGTCAGCCTTACCATCTTTCACAAGTGTCACTGAACGTTTTCTTCTTTAACAATATGTATACCAAAATCAAAGTAGTGGTTCTAAGAAAGGAAGTTTTAAAATGTTTTTCTTTATATATTTTTTGTATGTTCCTAATTTTCTATAATAAACATATATTAATTTTATAATCAGAAAAAAAGTCCTCTAAATTGAAGTAAAGAATAGTTTAAGACCCCCAGAATGTTGGTTCTGCCCTTTATGAACAGATTACTCTATGAATTTGATTTGGGGCAAGCTGACAGCCAGTGCTGTTTCAGTCTTCTGTAACTGTGCTGATTTTGTCTCCACTTGTTCCATCACTTACTGAGAGAAGAGCACAGAGTTTCCAACTACAGTTTTGGATTTTTTGGTTTTTGTCATTTCAATTCAGTCGGGTTTTGCTTCCTGAACCTTGAATCTCTGTTGTTAGATGTGTATGCATTTAGAATTGTCATGTTTTCCCGCTGAATTGTCTCCCAACTCTGACATCTCCTTTATCTGAAATTAAAATAGCCACTCCAGCTTTCTTTTTTTAAGTGTTTGTCTCTTTACCTTTAACTTATTTGTGTCTTTGCATTTAATGTGACTTTCTTATACACAGCATTCAATTTAGTCTTATTATTAAATTCAATCTATTTCTACTTTAACTGGAGTATATAGACCACCTAAGTTTAATGCAGTCATGAATATGGTTGTATATAAATATCCTGCTGTTTTTCATTTCTCCCATATAATCTTTGATTTTCCTTCTTTATTTCCCTTCCTTCCAACTGTTTAGACTATTCATTCTATTTCAGTTTATCCCCACTACCTGCTTATGAGTTAAACCTCCTTATTTTATTTTTTCCAAATTGCCTGCCTTTTCTTCCAGAACCTTGAAGATGTTACTCAGTTACCTCACAGACCTGTATCTGGGTTTTCCTCACGTGACTGTTTCTTCTTTTATCAGTCAGTTGGCTCTACTGCTTCTTTGTGTCTCATAAATTTTTTAATGATTTCTGGACATGAGAGTCCAAGATAGTTTTCCTGCCCTGAAATGAGCACACCTCTTCCCTGTCTCCTACAATGTGACTGTGGATTGAATCAGTCTCATAAGCTGCTGAGCTGAATTTGGGTTTAGCTGTTGCTTTAGTAGCTGTAATCAGGGACTTTAAATGTCAACAATGCAGGACTGCCTCAGCCTTCAAACATTTCAGTGACTTGCAACCACTCGGGATAAAATCTGAGAGCTTGTCACAGCCTAGGGGTCCCACACCTGTCTTCCACCTTCCCCAACATTGAGCCGCCCTTCTGAAGCTTTGTGATCAGGACAAGCTCTGTTTGCAGAGCTTGTTTTTGCTTCCATATTCTGGGACTGTTCACAACTGGCAATTATGTATTCATGTCCTGCTTACTTTATTACTTTTCACTCCCTTACGAAATTATAATTTCCATGAGTGCTTAATACAGTCTGACATATTATGTGGCCCAGTAAATGTATTTTTTAAAAAATAACAAATGAACAGTAACAAGAAGCAAACACACCAATTAAATTAAGACTAGATGTTAATTAGGAGAGTAATGGAATTACCTACAACATGTGTGCAATACTGAATAATTTCAGATTTATAAAGTTACTTTACACAGTGATTCTCTGTTTCAAAATATTATTATATTTGATATATTTCCTTAAAATATGCTAAAACCATCAGAATTAAATAGATTTTGCTTTCAAAGTGGCCTGTTTTATTTAGTGAAGTGCAATTGCTCTGACTTAAAATAATGGCTAATGGCTGATGGCTTCTCTGTACAAAGTCAGTATTTAATCTAAATGTTTATTTAAATAGAAGTGTCCCATAAATTGACCCATGTGGGGTTTATATGAGTTACTCTGAAATTTGTCCCACATACCTAACCACTTTTTAAACTTTCTATCTCTGTGGTTGTGGGGAAAAAAAAAAAGGTAAGAGTTTCAACTACTGTGATCTTCTTCAAAAATTGTACATACTTTTTTTTTTTAATCATCTCTTAACATTTACTGTGATAGCACAAACCTGCTCCCATTAGAGACAAAATAAGATAATTATAATCTAACTGTATGGGGCCAGAAAATGCCATTTTTCATATTAGTGTAACATAATAGAAGAGTGATCTTTAAGTCTTTCTAAAACCACCAGTTTCCAGTATATTTACTAAATAAATTTAAATTTTTTTTTCACAGGATTATTAAGAGGCTTCACTGTGCTATAAAATGTATGGCTTGATTGAAGAGTCACATGATCATCTGTATATGTATTCAACGGGTTAGCATATATTTTAAACTAGACTTTAGCTCTCCAAATTTTATTTTAAAACTTCGGCTAACAAGAAAATTAAACAAAATATGATAATTCTGCTTACTGAAAATAACTTTGTAATATACATACAGATAAACAGGAATTGTAAAATCTGATACATCTCCCTGGCTATTTTGAATTTGAGGGGAAAAGTTATTTGTGTGTGATGTAGGGAGAAGAAGACAGAACCATTTGGAAGATCTTAATGTCTTTGGTGCTGAAAGAAAATTATTTCTAAATTTTTCATTTTTGACAAATATGAAATACAGTGGGGAAAAAGGAAGGTAGAAATATAGGGCGTATTTTTTCTATGTTGTGGGACACGCTTTCCTAAATAAAATTAGTGTGTCCATCGCTCCATATATCAGCAAAGCTCCTGAAAAGGGCTGTAAAGTTATGACAAAGGAGCAGCCTGGTGCCACCTTTAGTGGTGCTACTGAGGAGGTTATAAGCATCTGTGTTTCAGTCAAGTGGGAAAACAACAAAACCTCACCGCTCACCATGTGGCGTCATCACTGTGAAGAGGCAGAAGGCAAAGAAAAACTTCAGCCGCCCAGCAGCACACTGGCCGGTTGTGTTCAGAGCGTAGTATTATTATTGTCACCCTTATAACCGTTACATCATGGTTAAATGTTGTCATTTCATGCAGTGTATAATGTGCATGTGCCATTAAATTGTACATCAACATCATACATTTGCTACGGACAGACCGGGTCAACTTCATACGTGGAAACCTAGTCCCGAGTGTGATGCTGTTTGGAGGTGGGGCCTCTGGGAGGTGGTGAGGTCAGGAGGGCAAAGCCCTCATGAGTGGGAGTAGTGCCCTTATAAAAGAGACCCCATAGGGACCCCCCCCCAACCTGCCTCCGTGTGCGGTGACAGTGAAAAGACTGAATCTCACCAGACACCAAGTCTTCCACCTCCTTGAGGCTTGGATTTTGGACTTTTCAGCCCCTAGAACCACGAGAAATAAATTTCTATTTCTTATAAACCACTTATTCCATAATATTTTGTTACAGCCACCCAAACAAAGACAATACCACATGCCACTGTGTGTTTTATATAATCCTATGATTATGTATTATGAAACTTACTAAATGTCCTTCCAATAATTATACTTATATCATAAGCACTCCTGATAGACCTTACTCATTTGCACACTCACTGTGCTCCCGCAGCAAAATCCTAACACTGGTTAAATTCAGATTTCTGAATGAGCAGGTGAGCAGGTAAACGTGGCTGTAGATAAAATACCTGGATGCACTTTGAATTCATGACAACTAGTGAGAATCGGGTACTTAATCCTGCTTCCCTAGTTTATTCAATCTTGAAGACCTGAAATATCTATTCCACAGTTTTTCTTCTATCTTCCTATTTCCAACACCTCATCCACATCTTCAATCTGAAAGACTTCGCTTTCTTTCCAACTGAGAAAATTAAAATCATAGTATGAAGACTTCCAGCTCCACATCCATGCACCTACAAACACGGGCATCCACACAGGCTATTCAGACTCCCTGCCTGTTACTAGAGATGAACTAAGAATCCAGTCTACTATCCACAGGAGTTTCAACCTGGCACCCCGATGTCCATGGGTAGGATTCACACAGTTCATAAACTTGGAATGGGGGAAAGACAAGCTAACATATATCTTTATTTTCACCAAGAAAAATTATAAACTTCGATTATAAATGTAGGTAAGAAACCATGGTTGTATTAGCCAATTTATTCTGTGCTGGTCTCAGCCTATCAGTAACCAGTGTCATGACTGAACTGGCCCCTGTGGCTGTCATGATTCCAAGACACCAACAACCATTAGGAAACTTTGAAAGAAAATCCTTTATTAACCCCTAGACCTGGAAATTATGCAGCACACCTGGGGCCACACTGCGAGGCTGTAGGGAGAAAGAGAGAGTGCCCCGGCTTTCACAGGTGTTGAGGGTGGAGCCTTGGATTTAGGGGCCTCATACTGGTAAGTTTAAAGCATAAGAAGGGGCATTTAAACCAAGAGAAGAGAAAACACAAGTGGCCCAAATGGTCGGTTATTAAAACCAACCAAGGTCTCTAAAGCAAAGGAGCTCCAGCGGGAGGCCCTGGCTCTTCATCCAGTCCTGCGGCTGGATGCTCGTCTGCTCGGGGCAGCCCTCTTGACGTGGTGCCTCCGCAAGCACAGCTCAGGTCAGGCACCTGCCCGACAAGAGGAAGACAGAACAACTCTCAGGGTCTGCACTACAGGACGCTACGGGTTTCTCGCCAGTGTCTTCATGTTGTAGTATAAGTGGTGCCAGTATCTGGACCTTTCTAGCCTCCAGAACTGTGAAAGACCAATTCCTTTTGTTGATAAACCACCCAGTCTATGGCATTTTGTTATAGCGGGCCAAAGGGACTAAGGTAACTACAATGTCTTTTACACCTGTCACTATCAGCGAAGTTGTTCAGCCATCATGCAAACGAAGCAGAGCAAGAAGATCTGTACAGAACAAGCCACACAGAGACCTGACATGTGACACAGGTGGCTCCACAGGACAATAATGACACAGTAAACTCTTCAGTATTTGGTTTTGAGCAATTGGTTGTTCGTTTAAAAAACAATTATCTCCTACAAAAACAAATGTAAACTCAACTTAGCGTAAATATACAAATAAGCCATTTTTTACATCATTTAGGAAAAAACGTCAGAGAACTTGTCATTAGCCTTGGTAGGTTAGAATTTATATAGGTAGGAAATGTACAAACCATAAAAGTAAAGTTTAATAAATTTGACTACATTAAAATGTAAAACTTCTGTTCCTAGAATGACAACTTAAGGAGAGTTAAAAGACAAGCCACAGAAAAAGAAATGATTTTTAAAATATGAATGAACAATCAAGGGAGCATATTAAGGATTGAAATAAATACCCAGGTGCATTCTTGTTGAAAATGAAGAGAAGAAAGATAACTCAATAGAGAAAAGGGCCAATTCACAGAAAAAGAAACTGAATGGTTAATATCTGAAAAGTATGCTAAAACTTTGTAATATTCAGGGAAATGCAAATTAAAGTAGGATCCCATTCCTCAGCAATAGATATAAAAAATTTTAAAAGTCTGAAAATATCAAGAACCATTGAGGCTATGAAAAGAAACTTCTAATGTGTCATTCTTGAGCAATGCGATAATGTGACATGATGTAATTAGTCTGGAGACTAATTACACAACAATGCTCCACGGATACAGATGCTAACCCAGTTTCTAGGGCCTTTGGACCAGAAAATGATACTATGAGATAGATTTCATTTTAAAATACTGATTTGCATTTTTAATTAAAAACTCTCTCAGAGATCGAAAAAAACCAACTTCCTCAAAATTGTCCAAAAGAAAGATTTGCCACAAGTCTTCCATTTACAGAGACAGAGAAAGAATCTGGCATACATGGAACCCAAGTTGCCACAGGCCCCAAAGGAAAAACAGAGATGCAAACAGCGCTTTTTGGTCGCTTGTCACTTACCCCACAGGAAAGCTTACTCCACCTCTCCATCTTCAGATGGAATAAACTAAGAATTGACAGAGACGCTCTACAAAATCAATTCTTAATATTTTGTCTTTTAACAGGTATAACTTTTATCATTTTACATTTACTGTATAGGCCTATTTTGCTTTACTGCAAGATCTGAGGCCGTGTTGCATTAAATTAGCCCTCTTTTACAAGCACCTTAGCCTAGGCAAACAAATTCTTAGAGTCCAACTCACAAGCCAAAATTCTAATCAGCATTTCCAAAGGGAAAATGAAGCTATAGGCTTCACTGCACCAAAAGTGAGCACATAATTTCCTCATTTGTGCTTAATTTTCTCTGCAGGTAGATGACAGAGTAGAAAATTACAAAGATCAATTAGCTATTGTTTGTGAATGGATAATTATAGACCGGTTGCTTCATACGTGTTCATGCAAGAGAAAACGGAGAAAAAAACATGTTGCTCCATTTTAAAAGAAAGTGTCAGGACGAAAAGCTGGCTGAGAGGAAGAATGAGCCACAACCGAGCGGTGACTACCAGTGAATACATATGAAGGACGACTGCTGCTGCTAATTTGTATAACAAATAACTTGGTCTTTGATTTTTCACTTTGAATAGAAATTTCTTACCATTTAACAGCATACAGTACATTCACAACGTTAATGTTTTTTATTAATATTGTCACCAATATTGTTAATATTCTCACATTGCGGAGAGAATTGAGAACATTTCCAAGATCACCTCTATAATATCGATTGAATCAAAGTCAGAAAGAAGAATTTTGCCACATCAGTGTAAGTAGTTAGATATTAAAAGAATACAAAACTTTAACAGTGGTTCTTTAGAGCCAACTGGTATGTTGGGGACATACTCATTTCCTTGGCTTCTCCTCAGACTTCACACACCTGCTTTTATGGGACACACTTGGCACAGAGCCCCATCTCGAAATTCACATATGTAAAAGGAACATTGTGAAAAAACACAGCCCAATAGCAATCCATGGTTTTAACAGGCTGCAAGCTCAGATCCAAACCTCAATTCCCACATATAATACCCGCTCATCCAAATAAGCCTACAAATAAAAAGGCTGACTGCTTAACATACATTTTCTCTTTCCTTTATTTCTTATGATTGGAGCTACTTCAAAACAAAATGGATCATCTAAAAAGTTAGGAAGTTCCTCTCAACAGAAAATTTCAAGTTAATCAGGGCAACTGCAGTACCAGATATTGAAATGGGAACTAAACAGATGACAGGGGAATAAACTGATCATTCCTTCCCACCTCCTTTATCATCTCAACAATCTATGAGTTTCCCCTAATTCTGTGTTTTGACAAGCTAGAGTGTTTATAAATGAATAATGGAAGCTTAATGGCATACTTTTATTTCTTATCAAGATTCTAAAATAAGCGGAGAAATATAAAAACAAGGAAAAGCAAATGTGAATAGTGAACACTAAAGGACAGAGCAGTCAAAACAGTCAAAACACATTACTTGTGAGGAATTCTATCAGATGGCGTGCAGATGGACTCAGTACAGAAAGTTGCTCCCTGACAGAGGAGCAAGGCTTTGGGGGGTAACAATCATGTTCATGTTCTGTAAATGGGATCTCTCTGCGTTGTATTTTTAGAGCTATTTTATCTTCTTCAAATAAATTGAGAAAACTAACATGCACATTCGTGCATTACATGGACAATTATGATACCTTATAACAACACACATAAAATCTAATTCCCCCCTCCTGTCCCTTCTATCATTTCTGACATCTGTTTCACTTACATATAAGCATCCATAAGTATATATGAATATATATGCATGCATGATCAAATATATGATTGCTATTATTATTGTGAACAACATATTGTATCTGTTAGATCAATAAAGAGTAAGAAACAAAGTTTTTATTTTACCTTCACATATGCTTTTTAAACGCCTTCCCTTCTGAGTTTCTTATCCATATCATTTTCCTTCTTTAAAGGAACTTCTTTAAAAAGTTTCCTCCATTTTTATTTCCCTGGAAAATCTTTATTTTGACCTCACTTTTGAAAAATAATTTCACAGGGTACAGAATTCTAGTTTGGTGATTTTTTTTTTTCTCTCAACACTTTAAATATTTCATTCCACTCTCATCATGCTCGCATGATTTCTGGGGAGAAGTCAATGTGATTCTTATTTTTGTTCTTATCAGTAAGGTGTTTTTCCCCCTTGGACTTTTTTGGAGTTTGAAAATGATATACTAAGGTACAAGTTTTGGCATTTAGCTTGCTTGGTGTTCTCTGAGCTTCCTGAATATATGGTTTGGTGTCTGACATTATTTGGGGCAAATTCTCCCTTACTGTTTCAAATACTAGTTCTGTTCTCTCTTTCTTTTCCTTCTGGTATACTCATTACGTGGTTTTACACATTTTTTTCCCTTAACCCACAGTCCTTGGTTATTCAGCATTCCCCCCCCCCACCCCCCTACCCCCAGCCTTTGTTCTCTCTACTTTTTGGATTTCAAGGATTCTATCAATACATCTTCAAGTTCAGATACTCTTTCCTGCCTGCGTCCAGTGTACTAATAGCCCATGAAAGTCATTCTTCATTTCTATTACTGTTGTTTCAATCTCTAGCATTTCTTTTCCACTCTTTCTTAGGGTTTCAGTCTATCCCTTTACATGACCTACCTGTTCTGCATGCTGTCTACTTTAACACTTACAACATTTAGCATATCAACCACAGTTGCTTTAAATTCCCTGTTTGATAATTCCCCTACCCCACCCATGTCTGGTTCTGACGATGGCTCTACCACTTCAAAGTGTATTTCTTGCTGTTCAGTGTGCCTTGTACTTTTTTCTTAGAGCCAGACACAATGAAGTGAAGAGAACTGCAGGACACGGAAATTTAGCAGTGTGAAGGTGAGGTGTAGGGGAAGAGAAGCGTTCTGGTGTTGGATGAGTAGGTCGGTCTTTTAGGGAGCCTGCACCTCTGGACCATGAACTTCACGAGTATTTCTCTGGTTTTCTCCCCCTTGCGTGGGACAGGAGGGCTTGCATGGGCTGGAGTGGGTACTCCCTTCTCCGATGTCAGTTAGACTCTTGTAACACCTTTTGCAGGTTAGATGCTAGTTACCTAGCTTATCAGAGGGCAGGCCTTGATAAGAAGAACAGAGTGCCCTGGCGTATTCGAAGATGTTTCCTTTCCCCACCCCCACCTTGCTGGAATTATGAGGGGATTTTTCTCTAGTATTTACTATGCCAACCTGGCTGGGGTTCCACTCTGACTGGGTGCCCCTGTGTTTCACTCTCAGACTTGTCCACGCTGAGCATCCAGAAATTCATCCATGACAGTTCGCGTTGTCCTGTCCTGGCTCTGGTCCCTGCGGTGGGTTCCACTCCTGAGTCTCTGCTGCATAAGGCGTGACTCCCTGTGCCTACCTGTCTGTTTCTCTAGTCTTGGCCGCAGGATTTGTTTGTACCCGCCTCTCTCATGGACCCAAGAATTGTACACGTCTCAGTCTGTTCCACTTTTTACTTTTTGTTAGGACAGAGGGGCAACTTCCAAGTTCCTTACATGTGAAACTGGAAACCAGCATTTGATTTTTTTTCAGCAAATTATTTTTGCCTAGAAAAATCATTATTTCTTCACGATTAAGAAAAGTGTTTTGTTATCCATCCACTTACAGAGCAGAATCTATCCTGTTATGATTCTCAATTAGGAGTGAATTTGTGCTCATGTGTTTCATTCTTCTAACACATCCTGACAGAGGTTCTGCTACAGTATTTTTTATTGAGCTACATAGCCCTGCTTTCTAATTTGTTAATAACGTGGCTCATGTGGAATGTACTTGTGTTTATATCTAGCTTACCCAGGACAAAAGCCCTCATGATGGGTGGCTGTTGCCGGTGCCTAAATGTGCACTTACCTTTGCGGCTGTCAGTCATTCCCCCATCAGCTGTTTTTGGCATTCATATTGCTTCTGCAAGTGTTCTATGCCTCACAATTCATTGTTATTGTAGTATTCAAGTTCATTTCACTTGCAAATGATGTAAAGCCAAACTAAACCAAGTTGAGCAAAAACGAAAAGGGAAGAGGAATATACTGTCTTCCGTACTGGAATGGTGAGAGTAGCCAGAGGCCGGACTAGTTGGATCCAGAGACTCAAACGCTGTCAGAACACTCTCTCTTCAACTCTCAGACCTATTCTCTGACTTTCCATGCACGTCGATTTATGGCCACAGGAAATGTGGATATATATATCCTTACAGAAGTGAAAGAGAGCTTTTCCTGCTCTGTACGTGATAATAAGATTTTGTAAAATATATTAAATGCCTGAGTTAAAGATACTTATTCATTTATGCACCAGTAATCTTAGCCAGATCAACACAAATACGCTGCTCACAGCAGTCAACTCTATAGAGACTGGAGGGGAAAAATTAAAACTGCCCTCATTCATACCTGATGTGGTCCCATCTGCAGAAAATCTGAAAGACTCTACAAAAAAGCTACTGAAGTTAATACTTGAATTTTCAATATTTGCAGACTGTAAAGTCAATATACAAAAATCAATTGGATGTCTATATACTAGAAAAGGGAAATGTAAAATTTAAATCTAAAATGTATTATTTACAATAGCATCAAAAAGTATAAAATAATCACAAGTAGGTTTATCAAAATATGCACAAGATCTACACATTGAAAACTCTAAATATTGCAGAAGGATTGAAGAATAAAATAATAAGTGGAGAGATAGATCCCATTCACGAATTTAGAAAGTCAATACTGTTAAGATGTCTGTTCTTGCCCTAACTGAGTTACAGGTTTAAGGCAATGACAGTCACAATCTCAGACTGCTTTTGGTAGAAAGGGTAGAAAGAAACAGGCTCATTTAAAAATAGTATGGGAAGTCAAGACCTAAAACAGCCAAAAACAAATTTGAAAAGAAAATAAAGAGTAGAACACCATTACCACTTGAATTTAAGATTATTTTAAAGTTACAATAATCAAGCAAGTGTGGAATTTGCATACAAATGAATACATAGATAAATGGTCCTGAATATCGAGTCTGGAAAAAGAGCCACTCCAATCATTTGATTTTTGACAGAAGTCCCAGAGAATTGAGTGAAGAAAAAAATACAATGTTTTCAACACATTTTGTTGCTGCTGTTGGATATTCATATGCCACAAAAAAATAATAATCCTTGGCTCTTACCTTTAACCATATACAAAAATGACTGTCAAAAGTCCTGAATGTAGTTTGTAAGCTTACAAAACTTCTAGAAGAAAATATGAGAGAAAATTTTAGAGGTTTTAGGGTTTGGCCAAGATTTATTACATAGGCTGCAAAAATCACATGTTATAATAGGAAATTAACTGATGGGATAAGATGGAATAGTAGAAAGATCCTGGGTTCACCTCCTCCCATGGACAAACCAAAATTACAACTATGTATAGAGGAACCGTCTCTGAGAGGGATCTGAAGACTAGCAGAAGGGACTGCCTACGCCTACAGGTGAGAAGGAAAAGCTGCAGTGAGACAGGTGGGGGGCTGAGGTGCAGTCTGGCTGGACTCACACCTCCAGTGTCAGGAGCCCTGAGAGGCAGGAGTGTCAACAGCCACAGATGTTTCCCCTGAGGATCAAGGCTCCAAATCCACATCAGGCCCCTCAACTAGGGGGCCTGCACCAGGAAGAGGACATCACGTCTGACTTTGAAAACCAGCAGGGCTTATGTCTGGGAGAGCCAGAGGGCTGTAGGCAACTGAGAGTCCACGCTTGAACAGTGCACACAAAATTCACTCTCCTTGAGTCCTGGCACGGAGGCAGCAGCCTCAAAAGTGCCTGGATCACACATGGAGATTCACTGACTGATATAAGGAAACTTGGGTCCTTCTCTGGGATGGAGAGCAGGTGAGCACTGCTTTTTTGTTGCTATTTCCGTTTGTGACACCCCTTCTACCAGTGCTGGCAGGTGCCATCCTTCCTGACTCCCTCCATCCGACCATGAGCAACGCTCACTTCACCAGGCTCACTTGCGGACCTGACACAGTCAGAGCTCCACCAGTGTTCTGCCAATCCCAATGAGTCACCTTGGCCAGCACCAGAATCCGCCCAAAGTGGCTCCTCCCTAGGCACTGGCCCCACACAACAGAGTGCCCGTAACAGCAGAAGCCAAGCCTTACAGCCAGTTGCACCAGGCGCCGCCCCTGCACACTAGTGTGCCTGCAGCAAGCACAGCCCAGCCTTAACAGGAAGACAGTCCTAGAGCCTGGCCCTGACACACAGAGAACTGGATGCCACAGTAACAGTAGGGGGCTTTAACATCACACTGACATGAGTGGGTAGACTGTGCAGACAGAAGATCGTTAAGGAAACTCTGGCCTTAAAGGACACAATGGAACAGACAGACTTAATGAATGTGTGCAGGATGTTCCACCCCAAAATGGCAGAAGATATAGTATTTTCAAGTGCTAATGGAATATTCTCCAGGATGGATCCTATGTTAGGTCACAAAACAAGACTCAATACACTGAAGAACACTGAAATCATATCAAGCTTCTTTTTTCACCATAATGGTATAAAACTGGGTATCAGGTATCAGAAAAAAAAACAAACAGAAAAAAACCCACAAAATGGAGTCAAAACAACATATTACTAAACAAACAATGGGTCATTGAAGAAATCAAAGAGGAAATAAAAAAATACCTGGAAACAAATGAAAATGAAAACACAATGCTCCAAAATTTATGGGACTAGCAAAGACAATGCTAAGAGAGAAGTTTACAGCAATACAGGACAAGGATGCCCACTCTCACCACTTTTATTCAACATAGTATTGGAAGTCCTAGCCCCCAAAACCAGAGAAGTAAAAGAAATGAAAGCATCCAGATTGGAAAGGAAGAAATAAAACTGTCACTATTTGTAAATGACATATTATATCTAGAAAATCCTATAGACCACACCAAAAAAACTATTAGAAATATTAAATTAATTCAGTAAAGCCGCAGTACACAAAATATACAAAACTCTGTAGCATTTCTATACACTAATAATTAACTATCAGAAAAAGAAATTAAGAAAACATTTCCATTTACAATTACATCAAAAATTATAAAACACCTGGGAATAAATTTTTACCAAGTAGGTAAAAGACTCGTGCCCTGAAAACTACTTAAAAAATTGAAAATGAACCAAATAAGTGGAAAAATATACCTTGCTCATGAATTGGAATAAGTAATATTGTTAAAGTGCCCATCTCACCTGAAACAATCTAAAGATTCAATGCAAACTGTATCAAAACACCCATAGAATTTTTCACAGAACTAGAAAGAAGTATCTTAGAATTTGTGTAGAACCACAAAAACCTTAAACAGCCCAAGCAATCTTGAGAAAGAACAAAGCTGGAGGTATATGTGCCCTGATTTCAAACTATACCTCAAAGCTACAGGAATCAAACAGTATGGTACTGGTGGACAAGCAGACATATAGATTAATGGAACAGAATTGAGAGCCCCAAAATAAATCCATGCATATATGGTCAATTAATTTTTGACAAAGGAGGCAAGAATATATAATGAGGGAAAGACAGGATCTTCAATAAATGGTGTTGGGAGAACTGTACAGATAAAATGAAACTGAATCATTTTCTTACATCATATACAAAAGTAAGTTCAAAATGTATTCAAGAATTAAATGTAAAACCTGAAAACATAAAATTCATAGAAAAAAACATGGTGTGCTCTTTGACACTGTCTTAATATTGTTTTGGATCTGTCTCAACATTGTTTTGGATCTGTCTCCTCAGGCAAGGTCAACAAAAACAAAAATAAATACAAAACAAATAGGACTACATCAAACTAAAAAGCTTTTGCACAGTGAAGGAAACCATCATAAAAGAAAAGTCAACTTTTTTAAATGAGAGGAGATATTTGGAAATGAAATATTCAATAAGGAGCTAATACCCAAATTATATAACAAAATCATACAATCCAATATAAAAAACCCCAAACAATCCAATTAAAAAATGGGCAGAGAACCTGAGTAGACATTTCTTTCCGAAGAGGACATGCAGATGGCCAACAGGCACATCCAAAGATGCTTAGTATCACTAATTATCAGGGAAGTGTAGATTCAAACCACAATGAGGTATCACCTCACACTTGTCAGCATGGTTATCATCAAAAAGACAAGAAATAAAGTGTGTTGGCAAGAACGTGTGGAAAAGGGAACCCTCATGCACTGTTGGTTGGAATATAAACTGGTGCAACCACTGTGGGAAACATTATGAAGGTATTTCAAAAACTTAAAAATAGATCTAGCATATGATCCAGTTACCCCATTTCTGAGTATTTACCCTCCAAAATGAAAACACTAATAAGAAAAGATACATGCACCCCTATGTTCATGGTGGCACTATTTACAATAGCCAAGATGTGGAAGCAACCTAAATGCCCATTGATAGATGAATGGATAAAAACGATGTTTACTTCTGGAATTCATATTTTAATTTTATCATCATCATTACCTCTCTCTGAATTACAGTGACTTCACTGAATTTTAACAGCATCTAGCATGGAGCTACGCTTCATGATTTTTGTTGAATGAACGAATAACAGAATAAATTCTGTTTTATCTAATCTAATCTTAGGCTTTATTTTGTAGATCAAGGTAATGGATTAAGCTAGGAGGAGAGGTTCCCTAGGGCTTAGAGTCTAGCTTAATTTATATTAGAAATGGCTGAAAGATAGCTATGTTTAAGAGATAAGGTTTTAAAAGGGAGAAAAGGGCTAAAGAGCCTTTCTAGAGAATTTAGGGACCACATTTCAGAGCTTGGGTCTGTAGTTGAGAGAGGACATTGGGAAGAACTGAGAAACAGTAAGATAGTGAGAACTGGGAGAAAGGGAGAAGAGATTTGAGTTTTGTTCCTAATTATAAACTTAACTCTGTCATTCAACTGGTTGGCGTGTTCTTAGAAAGTACTGGAAAGATGTTAAATTGCTTAGTAGCTATTTTTGGATGCCATTTGAGTACGTCTTTAAATGCTACACTGGCTCAAGATGGAGCCACAACATAGCTCCAAGCTTACTCAGTTTACAGATGAATGCATGGAAATTCCCTTAGATAATATCCACAGCTCCAGTCTTGAAATTTTTGAAATCAATTTCAACAATGCAGTTAGAATAGTATTTCTGAAGCACAACTTAGCCAAGTCTATCTTCTGCTTAAAACATGTTGGTGGTTTCATTCTTCGGAATAAAATCCTTACCACCATTCATGGTTTCATTATCCAGTCATTTTTCTCTGCATACGGCCTCCTCTCCAACATATTTTTTTCCCTTGCTCTCTTTCTCTCTCACAAAATAAACAGAGTTTTTTGCACTTACTAAAACATTTTGTCCTCTTTGGCTTCTAATAATTTGTACATTTGGTTTTTTGTTCTTTAAATTCTTTGTACTTTTCCCTGCCAAACTTGGCTCCTATGTATTTTTCAAAACTCCATTTAGACTAGACGTCTTCCATAATATTGACAGAACTGTGATGAGCACGTTTCTGTTGTTTATCAGCCACCCAGTCGGTGGCATCTTGTCACAGCAGCCTGAAAGGACCAGAACACCTAGCAGTCTCTTAACAAGCATTTAGTAAATATCCAATTAATACATGGCATATCAGTTCACACTTACTACATTTACTACATGAATTCAAAAATAAATTACCCACTATATTTGAAGTATAGGCACTCATTTCTAACAATGTTTTAACAAAAAAGTCAAGATGGCTGCAACTATAAAATATATGAAACAAGTATGTGTGGGAAAAATGAAAACAAGACGACTATTCTTACAATCAGTTATTACTGAAAAAATCCCATGTATTTGCTGTATCTTTTCCAACATCCCTAGTATCATATGTCTTAATTATGGGGAAAAAAACATAGTATTACATGTAGTAAAAATGTTAAATGCAGCAGCAATTTCAAATGAGTCACCTTTTTTGGAAAAGACAGTAATATATTCTGTGTGAGTCCTTGGTTGATTCTCCACTCATGAAAGCTTATATTTTGTCTTATCTCCAATGATACGGTATCTGACTCAGTGTAAAGACTGGTGATCATTTATTTGATCGCGACCATCTGTTCCCTAAAAGTGATTTATCTCTCTCAGGATTTGGAATGATATCTACAGATTCCTAGAGTGTCCTCTTTCTTTTCCCTTAAGGGAAGTTACTTTGTTTTGATTACCTATTTCTTTTTCATTCTCCCCTGGGTTTTGTCCTAAATCACCCCTGTCTGAGGGGAGTATGAAGGCAGGAATTACAGAGCTTGAGCCTAAGAACTACTGGTGACTCCATATCAGAGAAAATAAGTGTGTGTGTCCAGGGGCCCCTGAGGACTTTCCCTCCACTCTCAGCCTTTCAAATTCCTATGGAGCAGCAACAATGTGCAGGAAAGTCCGGACACTTTCTGTACCATGGTTTTCTCTAGGTAAAATATGGAGGTAGAGGAAGAGGAAACCAGAAAACTCACCTACAGTGGGCAGACAGTGTGTGTCCACCCCGTGCAAAGGGATTTACTTGTAGGATCCACTGAATCCTCACAACAAATCAAGGGCAGGCATTTTAAAGGCCATTTTAGTGAGAAAATAAAGTATTGTAGACTTGCATAAGGATAATCAGTTAGCCAGTGGCAGAGCTGAATTCAAAGCCAAGTCTGAATAACTTCAAAACACAGTTTTTCCTAAGTCTCTGTACCTCATGTGGCTTTATAACAGCCATCTTCCAACTTGTACTTTCAACTTGCTCTAAATTAGCTCATTCAAGTTCACAGGTGGTTTATAGGTTCTATGGATGTCAAAGTACAGTCAGCCCTTGATGTCCATGTGGGATCAGTTCCCAACGCAATGCAAACGCTATACAAATAGTTGCCAGTACATGGCAAATTTAAGTTTTGCTTTTTGGAACTTTGTGGAATTTTTTTTTGAATATTTTCTAACCATAGTTGCCTCAATCTGCAGATGTGGAGCCTGCAGATACAGAGGGCTGAGTGTGTACATGAGGGAGAGTGTAAGACATGGTTCTGTCTCGCAAGATGTAAATAGTTTAGTTTGGGAGACACTACATGAACCAGTGTAAAACATGTAATAGAATAAGATATAATGAAAATTTGAAGCCATATATTTTTTTTTCTTTTTCTTTCTCCCTCCCTTCTTCTCTCCCTTCTCCCCCTCCTCCTCTTCCTTTTTCTTTTCTTCTTTCCTTTTTTTTTTAAATCAGTTTTTAAGGCTGGAGGGTAAATCTCTTCCAATTACTCCTCTGGCTAGCATTGGAATTTAAGTGTTAAATCAATGGTATTTTTCTCCAACTTTGTTTAGTTTGACTTTTCTGTATGATTAATATTTCTATATAAATCTTACAATAAACCTAATAATTTCTAAAAGATTCCTGTTGGAATTACTGTGGGAAATGTTTGGAATTTACAGATAAATTTGGAATTAAATGACATCTTGAATATATTAAGTCTTCTGATTCATAAGCACAACAAATTTCATCATTTATTTAGGTCTTCTTTTATATCTCTCAGTAATTTTCAGTGGTTTTAGTGAAGAGGTCTTGCACACTATTTATCCCTAAGTATTCCATAAAATGTTTCTTAAAATTTCATCTTCAGTTACGGTTATTAGTAATTGAATATTATTTGGAAATTGTTGACAAATAACACTCTTTATTTAACTAGCCTTTCATAATACAAAAAGCCATTTCATATTTCTTATATCATTTTGCTATTTCAACAAACTGTGAAGCCATCTGGGAAGCTATTTTTATTTTAGAACAGAAAAAAATACACAGTAGGCATCATTTATTGAAAACTTTTAAGTTACACTTGATGTCATAACCTAAATTTGTATCTTACAAGCTTATTAAGTTCGTCCATCAGTTCTAGCAGTTGTTTTACCAGTTTCTTAGGTTTTTCTATGTAGACAACCATGCCATCTGCCTTTTCCTTGTAGTAACTAGGACAGTCAGTATGAAGTTGGACACAGATGTGAGAATGGGCATCCCTGATTTGTTCTCAGTCTTTGGGGAAAAGTGCTAACTTTTTATAGGACATATGTTTTTATTAGGTTTTGTTTGTTTGTCTTGTTTTTATAGATGCCCTTTATCAGGAAGAAGAAGTTACCTTTAATTGCTAGTTTCTTGAGAATTTATACGGTGAAAACATGTTGACTTTTGACAAATCATTTTTCATCTCCTCCTGACATGATCATAAGGTTGTTTTTTGCTTTTATTTATTTTGTTTTAAAATATGGAGAAGTGCACTCGTGATATCTGACTGTTGAACTGACATTGTGTTGTTGGAATAAATCGCACTGGGTCATAGTGTACAACTGCTTTTACATGGTGTTGGATTTGAGTAACTCGTATTTTACTATAGTTTACTGTTAGCAATATTGATGATTTTTCATCTTATTAATGCTTTTGTCAGGTTTTGGTTTTAGGATTATGATGCTTCATGAAACTAATTGTACAGTACTCCTGTTTCTGTATTTTGGTAAGATAAATTTTTAAAAAATGTTTTGTAGAATGCTCCAGACCAGTAAAGCCATGTGTAACTGAAATGAATTTTTTGTATTCACTATAAAAATCAGGATGTGTAAAGAATGTTTTCTAATACATAACATCTTACAAAATTAGCCTTTTATCTAAGTGCTGCAAAAGGTCTAATGTAATATTAAATCATTCTGATTGTCCATCCATCAAGGGCAAGCTTATCATAGCTTTTGAGGAGACCCTTCAGAGCCCATATACTGTGAAATGCTTAGTCCAAATTATTAAAGTGTAGCATAAATTCCTCTAATACATGAGAAATAAAATTTATTTTTCTAATGGCAATTTATAGCTTTTATTTTCATGAAGCAGTGTATGTGTGGAGAAAATGTATTGATTGGCATAAATATTAAAAATGGACTTTTCTACATCCACTAATCTGAAATTATACATTTATTTTAGACCTTGTAAATGCTCTTCATGTAATTTAGATAGGCTTTTTCAGAAATTTTAATATGATTAAAACACATATGCTTGTCAAGTCATTGCCTCTTGCCAGAATTGTTCAGAATTCCAAACTTTCTCTGAATCTAAAATATTGAGGTAATCTGAATATAGAGTTCCTTTCAGATGCTATCTTTATAATGTAAAGAGGGTAAGGGAAAATGGCACAAATTTTTAAATGTTCTGCAATACACAGCTCTTTTTCTCATTTTCAAAGGGTGAAAATGATATTGTCATGTGTCTCTCAAGTAATAAATGTGTTTGGTTATACAAGACACATTTTTCAAAGAAAACAGTCTGACTTTCTCTTAGTTCTTGCCACGAAGTTTTGCTTTTGAGATCCAGAGACAAAATTTCTCATTCCCTATGCCACACTGCGCGCGCGCGCGCACACACACACACACACAAACACACACACACACACACACACACACACACACGTACTTTAGTTTATTTCTTTGTTTCCTGGAACACTGTACATCAAATTACATTTGTCTCTCTAGGAAGAAAGAAAATAATAATGCATTATTTTATTAGTTATTTTTCATCTATGCATCAGCTATACCAGACATTAACGATTTCTTATTCAGTAGTTCCTCTTTCATATTAAAATATTATACACCACAAAGTCTGTCTGTAATTAAATCCTTAATGTTAAAGAGAGAGAGAGAGAGAGAGAAAGCTTTGGCTAGTATACCCAATGCTCCTGATAATTTAAACATTTTTTAAAAAATGGGCTATGTAATCTCAACAAAATTTCAATCACAAAAAAATATGCTTGGTAAAGCTGACCATGGTACAGTAATTATGAAGCAGCTGAAATCCCCAAATTTCTTGGCAATTTTCAAGAATATGCTTGTTCAAAGAATGATTTTAGTAGAAGCCAGTGACTAAATGCCTTTGAATTTTATTTTAACTTGGTCTACTCATGACATTTCATCTCATCAGCAGTGAGACTACATTCTCAAAACGTGGTTGCTGAATGCTTTTAACAGCACAGTGATTACAAGGATGGAAATGAAATTCCTGAGATGTACAGGAGCTTCAATTTCTTTCAAGACCAAACGGCCAGCACCACACTGACGTGGATGTGCTCCCATGGAGGAGTGCATGTCTTGTGTCATCAACAACCTTAAAGCGAACGTACAAATAAAAATAAATGTTATGTAAAATTCTGTGCATATTTTATTCTTCACCTCCATTTATGTGATTTACCACAAAAATGTGACTGAGAGTTAGGGAGTGATGGTTTCAGCTCTGACAGGTAAAGCATTTGAATTCAACCATCCTCATCATTCCAGTAAGAAAAAAGCTGAACAAACTAAAATTTAGTAAATTTTCTCGAACCCATCAGATAACTGAAGAAACATGAAAATCTGCCCTCCCCAAATCTGGAGACATAAGTGAATCTCGAGAGTTACAGCTGTGATTGGCTTACTCAGAGGAGAAGTCACAGGAGCAGGATGCAGGTGGGAACACTTAAATGGTAATTCTAAAGATTGCTCAAGGCTGCATGGGAGCTAGTTCAAGAAAGAAAGTTCTGGGAGCCACAGTCTTAGGGGTTCCCCACAATTTTATGAATTTTGCCTCAAGGGAACCACCAGGTTCTTATAATGAAAATCCAAAAAGATTACCTCATAGCTCTGACAGAGGAGGAAAAAATTAACCCCCTGAATTAACCAGCACATTTCTTAAAGTAGAAGCCTACTCTCTAAGAAGGAAGACTTCAGCAAAGCTTCATCACACCCAGCAGAAGGTTATCAGCCTGACGCTTGCCCGTGCAGCCTTCCTGCCTAAGCTCAGGAGGCAGAGGAAGTGCTTGTGACGGTCACAGCACAGGCACAAAGGGCCAGTGAGTCCTGAGGGCTAACCATAGGATGACAGGCTGCTTCCCCTCCCTCACACCCTGACATCACAGCAATAAGATGACAGCCTCGTAACTGTGGATTACAGCTGAAGGGATGGCCAGGCAAAAGTCTACTTAATGAGGAAGTTTAAAGACAACAGGGGAATAAAAACAACGGCATTAGAGGAATATGAAGCCTCTGGGACTTACAGTTAGAGAGAATATTAAACACAGCACAATGTCTATCCAAATTTACATAAAATCTCACAAGAAATTCTATTTTCCTCATTTCCTATTTCTCAGTACATTGCCATAGGTTTTCAACAAAAATTACAAGGTTTATGAAAGGCAAGAGTAATCACAGTCTGAAGAGACAAAGCAAGCATGCAAACCAGACTCAGATATGACACGGACTGCAACTATCAGGAGAGAATGGAAAATAACTATGATTTATAGGTAAAGGGCTCTGATGAAAAAAAGTAGAAACATTCAAAAGATGTTGGGTAATGTCAGTTGAGAAATGTAAAGTCTAAGAAAACAAATCAAGTGAAATCTGAGATATCAATGAATGGTAACAGAAATGAAGAATATCTCCTATTGACTCAACAACTGACTGAACAAGATTAATGAAAGAACTATTCACTTAAATATTAGGAAACAGATTCTCCTCAAACTGAGTGAAAACAGAGCAAAGCATCCCAAACAAAAGGGCTATTTCAAAGGTGTTACCACACGTGATTGGAATGTTAGGAGAAGATGTAAGCAAGACGGTGCAGACAACATTAGAAATAAAAATGGCCAAGAATGTTTCAAAATTAATGACAGACACAAAATCAGAAATACAGGAAGCTCAAAGAATTCAAAGTAAGACAAATACCAAAAATGCCGTATCTAGCTATATTATGTTCCAAATGCAGAAACCAAAGACAAACAAAATGATGGAAGAAGACAGAGGGACAAAAATATGTTACCTATAGTGGAACAAGAGTCAGAAGTACAGTGGACTTCCAGTCAGAAACTATGCAAACAAAAGACAATAGAGTGATATATTTAGAATGTAGAAAGAAAATTTTACCAACATAGAATCCTATATCCCATGAAATTATCCTTCAAAATGCAGGATATATAAATAATTTCAAAAACAAATAAATTAAAACAGTGCACTGCTAGGAGCACTACTCTTCAAGAAATCTTAAAAGAAGGTTTCAGAAAAAAAGGAAAACAATTTAGGAAAGACATTTGTGTCTATATAAGGAAAATAAGAGTGCTGGAAAAGGAATAAATAGAAATAAAGGGTTTTTTTAAAAACATACAGGTTATAGATATATATTCTATTCATACAAAGTATATATGCGTAAGAGAAGGTAAAATAGAATCACAGGAAATGCTCAGTTAACATGAGTTGCTGGGGAAAAAAAGGGAGGGAAAAAAAGAACAAAGGCAACCAATAAAATAAGCAACAAACATGGTAAACACTAGTCCAATTTTGTGAATCAACACTTTAACTGAAAATGATCTAAAAATATCAATTGTAAAAGAAATTTTCAAATGGGTAGAAAAGCAAGACTCAACTATACTTTGTCTACAGAAACAAAAATAAGAACCCAACACTTTAAATATAAAGATTCAGACAGGTTAAAAATTAGGCAGACGACCCAAAAGAGCCAAAACTGTAATGCAAAGAACAAAACTGGGGGCTGACAATACCTGATTTCAAGACTTACAGTAAAACTACAGTCATCAAGACAGTGTGCTACTGGTGAAAAATATATATAAGCGGATTAATGGAACAGAACAGACAGCCCAGAAATAGGCACATGTATGTACAGTCAGCTGATCTTTGTCAGGGAACAAAGGCAATACAATAGAAAAGACAGTCTTTTCAACAAAGGGTACTGGGACAATTGGACATTCTCATGCAAAACAATGAATCTAGACACAGACCTTACACCATTCACAAAAATTGACACAAAATGGATCACAGGCCTAAAAGTAAAAGGCAGAACTGTACAACTGCTAGAAGACAGCATATGAGAAACCGAGATGCCCTCAGGTATGTGAAGGCTTCTTAAACACAGCACCAAAGGTGTGATCCATGAAAGAACGGGTAAGCTGGCTTCTTCAAAAGTAAACACTTCTGTTCTGCAAAAGACAGTGTCAAGAGAATGAGAAGAAAAGCCATCGACTAGGAGAAAATATTGGCAAAAAACATAGCTGAAAAAGAACTGTTAACCAAAATATAAAAAGAACTCTTAAAACTCGACAATAAAGAAACCAAACTCCATAAAAATAGGCCAAAGACCTGGGCACTTCATCGAAGAAGATACACAGATGGCAAATAAGCACATGAAAACATGCTCTACATCATATGTCATTAGGAAATTGCAATTAAACAATAAGATATCACTATATAAGTAATAGATTGGCTAAAATCTAACACACTGACACCACCAAATGCTAACAAGATGTGGAGAAGGGGAAACTCTCATTCATTGCTGGTGGGGATGCAAAATGGTACAGCCCTTTGGAAGAGGGTTTGGCAGTTTCTTACAATCTAAACATTCTTTTACTATGCAATCCAGTAATTTAGTTGAAAACTGAATTTCACATAGAAACCCGCACTCAGATATTTATAATACTTTGTTCTTAACGGCCAGAACTTGGATGCCTTCAATAGGTGAATGGATAAATAAACTGAGGTACGTACAGGCAATGAAATGTTTTTAACACTAAGAGGAAATGAGCTATTAAGCCACGAAAAGACTTATACGACCTTAAATGCGTGTTTCTAAGTGAAAGATGCCAATCTGGAAAGGCTGCATACTGTATGATTCCTACTAAACGACATTCTGGAAAAGGCAAAACTATGAAGGAAGACAGCAAACACTGAAGACTGCATACATGGCTCTTCTTGTATCTATTCTGGACAGCGTCTCTAGAAGAAAACAGCACAAAACTCCTGGTCAGCCCCACTTTTATCAGTACTATGGTAATGGTTCACCTGACGACTGATGTGATAAATTTACTGAAATATACATTTTTTAGCTTAAGGACATCATTCAACTGATTTTTTTTCCAACAAACTGAATTTTTCTTTGAGTTTTGGCACTGAGAAGACACAAGTCAGGAAGCACCGTTGTGAGCCTGTCAAATTTTAATTCCAAAGCAGCATGCATGAGAGTTGTCGGGAATAATAATTTTTTTGGAATTTTCAGTTCTTGCTACACCAATAATAATCATTAAATGTAAAAGACTGAAACATTTATCAAAATTAGTACAGCTGGTAATTTCCATTTCATTAAAATTTATACGTGTTTTCCTTTGTAAATTTTCTTAAACTGTCTGAGATCCATAAAAACTTCCAAAGTTTATAGATGGAGATCATGAATTCAGCGAAATGTTAAGGAACATTTTGTGGATTGTTTCATTTTTCTTTCCTGAGGAGAGAAGTCAAAGACTTCATCAGTCTTCTGAAGGGCTCAAGATAAAAACGTTTGATTTCCTACATGAGAGCTAGTTTAATTTCTTTCCAGTACTGTGACTTCTTTTTGGCTGACACAAAGACTGTGTGTAAATTTCTTCAGTTTAGTCTGCTCTAAATTTTGTTTTGTTTTGTTTCTGAGTTTTAAGAAATTAACTGGAAATACTGAGGGAGAGGAAATCCTCCGGGCCGGGGGTGCAGAGGTCAGCGGCTGCTTTCTGAATCTGAAAATTATAGCAACTTTATATGGTTTAAATCATAACTGACACATTCTGAATATCTGCTACTGGCGGTGGAAGAGTAGTTGTTATGTCGAAGTTGGCAAAATTCAGTTAAATTATTCATATGATGGCAGTCATCAAATTTTATCCAAAGAAAACTTCCTTTTTGGTGTTCTCAGGCATCATTAACTTCAGGCACATAAGCTAAGACAGAGCAAAACATGCCTTAGGTCTGTAAAAATAAAACAACTTCCTGCCCTGCCTCTGCAGATTTAGGACGTGAAACAGTGACTTTCCTATTGCAGGAGCCAGATTCGACTGGGAAGCACTCAGTTCACAAATTTATCCCCAGACGTAGTATGGTCTGAACACACAACCCTGGAACAGAAAATGGCCCATAATTTTAGAGAAACTGAACCACTTTTGAAAATAAAATTCATAGTCCTGTTTCCTCTCATGTCTATGTCAACACAACAAAACAGTCAAAGCTCAGCTCAATTATTTCAAAAATCTGAACAGCAGATAATGTGTTTATTAGTAAATCATTGGATATTTGATTTTCTCAATTAGTCCCATAATGTAATGATGGCCCCCGTTATAGCAGGACTGGAGGGAAGCAGCCGGCGGCCACATAAGTGGTGGCAATTGCAGGGCGCTGGCTGAGTCTCATGGCTCAGGGTCTCAGAGGGGCACTGTCCTGGCTGGGCCGGGGTGGAGCCCTAAGAGCGGCGGCCAGGAGACACCCTCGATGGTGCAGCACCTATGAGTAACGGGAGTCCAGAGACAACAGCCTGGTCTAGAAAATGAGGTGGATACCAAGAGAATCAGGACAGTGGATATGTTCCAAACCTCAGAGTTTTTTTGATATTTAAAAATCTCTAGAGCAAAGCCATAAACCCTGACCATACGTCATGAATTCAGACCATTTCAGTGGCTCAGAGACATCAAAATTATTTTCCTAATAATACCAAGATTTTGTATTTTTTTTTCATTGCCATTCTCTTGTAAGTGTAGAGTGGAGTTTCCAGAGGCTGTATGAAGTGCAAAAAATGATAAATAAATAAATGAAATACATAGTGTGATACATGAATTTAGGAGCAAATACAAAAATTTAGCCGGATATTAGAGACATTTTCAACAATGTAAAACAGTGCCATTCTTCTCACAGTTATTCTTCTTTTCCAATACAGCTGTCTGTTTTTAATTCGTTAACGTTTATTTTTCCTTCCGGCTTTATTTAGACATAACGGAATAGCACTGTACAAGGCTAAGGTGTGCAGAGTGATTTGATTGACATACACTGTAAAAAGGTTATCAGAGTAAGTTAAGATTATATCCATTGTCTCACACAGACACAACATTAAAGAAATAGAAAAAAATTTTTCTTGGGACGAGAACGCTTAGGATTTACTCTCTAAGTGACTTTCATATAAAAACATACAGCAGCATTAATTTTATTTATCGTGTTGTACATTGCATCCCTAGTACTTATTTATCTCTTAACTGGAAGTTTGTACTTTTTGATCACCTTCCTCCTGTTACCATGGCCCCCTATCCCCTGCCACTGGTAACCACAACTCTGATTTCTTTTTCTGTGAGTTTGTTTTTGAAGCATAATTGACCTACAATTCAATGTTAGTTCCCATTACACAACAGAGTGACAATATTCCTAAACATTCCGAGATGATCACCATGATGTCTAGTTACCATCCACCACTATGCAAAGGTATTCCATAATTATCAACAGGATTCCCCACCCTGAACATTTTACGCCAGTGACATTTATTTTGTACTTGTTCATCTGCTGCACCCATTTTTCTCCTCCCAGTCTCTCCCTGCTTCAGGCAACCACCTGTTTTTCCTCTGTATCACTGACTGTGTTTCTGTTTTATTGTGCTTATTCATCTGTTTTTTAGATTTCACATGTAAGTGACATTATATATTCGTCTTTCTCTGTCTGACTTATTTCACTTAGCATAAAGTACACTCTAGGTCCATCTATGCTGTTGCAAATGGCAGGGTTTCATTCTTTTTCACGGTGGAGTAATATTCCGTTGTATATATACCACATCTTCTTTATCCATTCGATAGACACTTAGGTTGCTTCCATATCTTGACTGTTGTAAATAGTGCTGCAATGAACACAGCAATGCATGTATCTGTTCTAATTAGTGCTTTCATTTTCTTCAGATAAATACCCAGCAGTGGAACTGCTGGATGGTAGAGTAGTTCTGTTTTTAATTTTTGAGGAACTTTGATACTGTTTTCCATAGTGGCTGCACCAATTTACAATCCCACCAACAGTGCATGAGGGTTCCCTTTTCTTGACATCCTCTCCAGCATTTGTTATCTGTTGTCTTTTTGAAAACAGCCACTCCGACATGTGTGAGGTGACACCTCACTGTGGTTTAGATCTGCGTTTCCCTGATGACTAGTGAGGTGGGGCGTCTTCTCATGGGTCTGTTAGCCATCTTAAAATAGTTATTTAAAAAATATGCTAACATATAATGGATGTATTACTGCTACCTTAAGTGAATTAATAAATACTTAAAATTTCTTTCAGTTTTAACTTGTAATGTGGTAAATACTAGTAGAAATAACCCATATAAACAAATCCTCTTTGAAGTGCTCAATAACAAATAAGACTGTAAAGGAGTCATGAGTCAAAAAAAACTGAGTATCATTTTACTGTAACACATTTAAACTGAGAAATTAATCTTCTCAATAGACGATGCATCTATTAAAATTAAATTCATCTTATAAAATTAAACAGATTTTTCCAGTAAAGAAATAAACAGGAAAGACTCAATAATAATCACAGATTTATTCAAACTATACTCAGAAGTGTGACGGAAAAGTTTTTACCTGACTGAATAATCTGAAAATTTACACTTTCAAATCAAAACTGATTTGCTCCTTTCAAGTTTAATGGTCTTTTCCCTCATTTAAATAGTCAATATATGTAGTATCCAAGGTTTGGATTCCTACAGATTGCTGAGCTTTGAAGTCTTTTTGGAGAGTCTCTCTCCTGAGTTGAGTGTTCTCAGAATGCCACTTCTCCTTTCCTAAGAGCGTCTGGGGTGCGAGGATGTCCACTCTGTTTTTATGAAAGCAGAGAAGGGGATCTGTATGGTGTCTTACAAATTCACTTTCTGCTGCCGCTCCCATCTGGCCTGTTACCTGGGTTGGCAGCTCTCAAGTGTGATAGATTCCACTGGGAAATTTGAGTTACCTTGGGATACAGTCTCGGGGTGAACGCCCTGGCCAGTCCTCTTCTCTCTGACTGGCCCTCTGGGTGACCACAGGCCCTCTCAGACCTTGTGCATTTCCCACTGGGGTCCACAGAGACTTCAGAATCCCCTACATCAGGGCAGGTCAGTGTGGCCAGGAGTTTGCCTCCAGGCTCTGCAATGTTCTTCATCTGTTCAGGAGTGTTTAAAGCCATCCTCAGCAGTGACTGGTCTGAAGGAGCAGGCAGAGGAAATCAGATCCTGGCATATTACTCACTGTCATACGGCCAGGTCCCTCCTACACATCCCGTCCTGGGCTGCAGAGGGACAACGCTCACCCCCTCGCAATTTTACAGGGACCGCCCCTGACAACCTCCTTTTCCTTCCTGATTCCATTTCCCCTGATAAGCTTTCACACTAATAAGAGAAGACAAATCAGAACTTATTTCAAAAATTATTTATATATATATAATTTTTATATTTTTTTATATAATCGGAGAAGAGATGAAGAGATAGCTTCAGAAATCTTCAAAAAGTACAGCAAACTTTATACCAAATAATAGCAAACAAGATACAAAATAATAAAAGGTCAGAAACATTTATAGCAAAGTCAAGAACAACACACGGCTGCTCAGTATCTTCTGTAATATTCAATATTTGCCTGCAGTTCTTACATTACACTCTAAGACACTAAAAAAAAGAGGTGTAAATAGAATGGAAGAGAGAGACACAACTGATAACTTTACACTAATGTTATGGCTGATTTGGGGAAGACCGAGAGAATTATCAGTCACACTGGTGGACGTGTAAGAACTTTTAGTAAGGGGTTCTGCTATAAAATAAATGAGGATGTCAGAGGCTTAAGAATGCCTTTAAAAAGCAAGTAAATTAAAGTCCACAGTGGCAATTAAACACCAGTGCAAGGGAGAGCTTTCCCATTCCCTCCTTTATTTCTCCCTTCCCTCACTTTCTCAGAAACTACAGTTAACAAGCTGGAGAGGAAAAAACAAGGACAGAAAGACACAGCCAGAAGTCAAAGAGGAGACCTTTGCTGATCAAATACTCCCTTCCTGCAGTACCTACCTGGGGATGGCAGATATACTCAAAATTAATTTGAACGCTTTCATTGTAGTATGGTGCCAGACAATTTAATTTGTAAAATGAGATGACATCTTAATTTATAATGTAAAAAACATGACATGTGATTAGAAAAATCCTGACACCACTTGAGTTCTACTGAATGTGTTTTAAAGAAACATGGAAGACAAAACTAAGTTGCTTTTTGATTTCCTCTATGAGTAATGCTACCTTAAATTACTGCTTTTATTAATTCATAGAAGTATATGTCTTTCACAGTCTGACTTTATGAGTCATAAAGTACATTGTGCAGAATGTATTCTACATAGGTAAGTCATCAAATTATAGATCTTTACTTTGGCAAACATTAGGAAAATTTGAAAGCAATTTTTAAAAACTGTAAAATTCTGATATCAAAATATATGTGTGCATGCATACTAACTGGAAGGAATTCCAAGTACCTTTGCAATGTAGTATAGATTATTTTAAATAACGGAAAAAGTAGTTGTAATAGGAAACTATAAACTTCTACATCTTTAAGATGCTTACACTATTATTTATACCTACAAAATCTTATCACACAGGGCCAATGGCCAGGAACCCAATCAAGCCTTTCTCCTAAGCCTCAAAATAGAACTGCTTCCTCTTTGTGTGTCCCTTGCTCTTCCTAAATAAAGCCTGCATTTTGGGGTACTGCAGTGGGGTTGGCTGTCTCTCCTGTTGGATTGGGGCTCTTTAATACTAATTTCCTCTTCCTTTTTGTATTCTTTGTGCTTCAAATGTGCTAAACACCTATTAGAGAAGTAATACACAGTAGTTCTGTTGAAAGAAATATGTAACTTAGAATTCTTAGAGCCTTTTTTACTTTTACCATTTAGAAAAATGGTTATAATTTTTTCTAAATTTACTACATTATCTTCTGCTGTTTATTACATTGTTCAGCATTGTTTTATTACATGATTATACATGACCTATGTTTAAAAACTCTCAAGAATGATTCCTTTGGGTTCCATCTTCAAAGAGTTAAATTTACATAAACTCAGCAAACTATTATAAAATGTATGTTAAAAATTATGAAGCATTTGAGTGATGTTGCTATTACACATACTATAATAAAAATATAATGTAATTTTACTTTCTGAAACTGAATAATGGAAATTTAAAAATATCTGACTGTCATGTTATGAAAAACGAGAAAAGCTTTTCTTTGAAAAAGAAAAACAGCCATAAATCTGTGTAATGGTTGATAATACAGCCAATATTTTAAAGACAACAAGATAGCAGCTTAATGTATTCCGATTGAATTTTAAATTTTATAAATAAAATATAAGTAGCTAGAAAAGAAACCCATTATTTCAAAGGGAGAGTAAGACACAGTATGCATAAGGCAGAAGCAAACTACAAAGCCATGACGGAGCTCTCGGGGAGACACTCTACAATCACAGTACACCACGAGATGCTCTCCACGTAGTCTGTCTGATAATGACATTTATTGCCCCAATTCAGCACAATGTAAGAAATACAAATGGTGTATTTACCCTACTTTTGTCCTTTAAAAAATGTCTTATGTCCTCTTCTTGGATTGTGAAATTCACAACATGCATCTGATGCGTTGTGTCCACGGTCTTACCTTCCCTTTCCCTCCTTCTTTCCTTCCACTTTACAACCACTGATTTTTTTCTTTCTTTCTTTTCTTTTTTTAATCTCTCTTTTTCTGAATGAAACCAGGTTTCCTGCCTCCTTTGGCCTTTACAGCTCACAGTAGCTATGCCCACCCAAGTCCAGGAATGGGCTGTGACTGACTTAAGTCAGTCACAAGGATCCCGTTCCCCTTATTAGTGCTGGTTTAAAGCATGCTCTAGGTCACGATTCTGGCTCATGAGACAAAGCGAAACTTCTAAAAAAAAAAAGAAAGAAAAGAAAAAAGTAATGTGTCCTTGCTCTTACTGAGCTGGGAGAGTCCCTTTTATAACCCTGGATGTTGTAGGGACTAAGTGAGATATTTTGACACAGTAAGTGAGATATTTGAACCCACCTAGGATAATTTAATATAAGCTACCGAAGAAAAAGATGTCGAAAAGCTGGGCTCCTGAAGCCATTACTGAACCATGATGTCTCGATCGGGTTGGGCTGCTCTCACAGACACTATAGTCTGGGTGACGACAAACATTTATTTCTCAGAGTTCTGGAGGCTACAAGTCAAGTCTGGGGAGGGCCCTCTTCCTGGTTTGTAGACAGTCACCTTCCTGTGTATCTTTCCATGGCACAGAGAGAGAGAGAGAGAATGAAACAAATGTTTTCCTGTCTCTTCCCAAAAAGGGCACTTCCTAAAAATCCCATCAAGGGGGCTCCAGTCTCCTGAACTAATTCCCTCCCAAGGTCCCCATCTCCACATACCGTCCCACTGGGAACTGGGGGTTCAAGGTGTGGATTCCAGGGAAGTGAACACGCAGTCCATACACACGGATTCAACGTGCTCAGGAGCTCCCCTAACCCTGGGCTTCTTTGTAGAGACCCTGGGTTTCTTTGTCATTCAAACAAGTTTGATCTCAGTCTTTCACACGTAACTGGAAGAATCCTATTGGCTAGAAAACAATTTTGCAGCATAATTACAGAGGATAACACTTACGAAGCCTCATTCTGTCATTCTCTGAATATCTGTGCTTTTTCACATCCGTTGTCTCTGACTCTTTTGAAATCCATCATGCGTTAGGAACACTCTCTCTTTTCTTGGTAATTTCCACATTTTCTCGGTAAAATTAACATTTCCCATTTCCAACCATTTCCTCAAGGTGTGGTGTAGAGCATATCCTGTGCTAAAGGGACACTCGCACAACCCACGGCCGACAAAGCAGTGGTGACGCAGACACAACACACGCCCAGGACCAGCAGATTCCAGAACTCGGGAAGCCCTCTCCAGGCCTCTGCCTGGCCGCAGCCCTGCCTCCAACAGCACAGATCAGCTCTGCTTGTTTTGAAACTTGTCATCAGTGGACTCATGATGGATATATTATTATTAGACCATTTTCTTTACATGCAGTATCTTTCTAAAATCCGTAAATTTTTGTAAGTAGCTACTAATTATTCACTTTTTTTTTTTGCTGTATAGAATTCTCTTATATGAACTTACCACCATTTATTTATCAATTTTAATATTGAGCCACATGTATTAAATGGTATCATCAAACATGTGAAAATGCAAGCCACAAACCACGGAAGGTATTTGAAATACATAAAATTGACTGAGATCTCACATCCAGAATACATAAAGAATTCCTAGAATTCAATAAATAATGACAGATAACCAAATAATAAAATGACTGAGACCTACAAGTGCTGTACAATGGAAGACACCCAAGTCTCCAATGAAAACCTGTCAAGATTATTTTCATTATCAGTAATCAGAAAAATACCCATTAAAACATAATTTAATTCCATTATACATTATATTCCCCAGAATGGCAAGAAAAAAAAAAAAAGAAACAAATGACAACAGCAAGAATTAGTCAACAAGGTTAGCAAAAGGGCGTTTTAGACCCTGCAGCCAGGGTTGGGAATTAGTACACTATTTTAGAAAATACTTTCCTTGATCTTCCAAACTTGACCACACACATTTTCTGTGACCTGAAAAATTTCACTCATAGGTGTATCCTCACCTGGTGGCCATTTGTTTCAAGGGACATGTGTATGAATATTTTTAGCAGAATCAATCTGATTGGTCTGCAAAACTAGAAAGTACTTTTTAAAAATCATCTGAATGTGTGCTTTAAAATAATTCAGATTTCTCTTATAGATCAGGTCAGTTGTGTGGGTGGTGTAATAATTCACAAAAGACAGAGCCCTAACAGATGGAGAAAAATAAGGAACACGAGTTTAATGCTGAAACTTGACAGAAATTCCCAGGAAGTCTATTGTGCTCAGAATCCGTGAAAAATGAGCCAAACTTTATCATTTATAGAATCCATTACTATGTTTCCTGAACCAACTCTCATTCTCCACAACGATATTCCACACCTTCTCAATGCTTCTCAAGCCTGATGTAGCAGCCTGGGGTATGTATTACTCAGATCGCCCCTAAAGAGAGATCCACTGGGATCAACGTGGTTGGTTTACCAACCCCAGATTCCAAAACTTTGGATCCATCACAGCATTCACACACAGGATCTGTTTCTCCTGGGGCTGCTCCCAGCCAAAGACTGTGCCTGGAAGAGGGAAGAGACCACTGTTTCCGTCTGACTAAGGACTCTTCAAGTGTGCACTCTTTGCTCTGGGACCCCCATCAGACAGAGTTTCCCAGAGGGCACTGCAGTCTGGGACTCCTCTTGTTCACTCGTCCTTCTTTTCCTGTCTCCTTAATAGCTGTCAGACCTGCGTTTGGTCTAAAAACTCCCCCTGCTTACTGCTGTTCCATCTGCCCTTTGTCCTTCATCGACTCTCCCCCAAATAAATCTTTTGCACATCCAGTTCCGTCCTGGTGTCTGCTTCCAGGAGGACTTGAAACAGCATGTCTAGCAAACAATGCCCTTTCCAAAAACTCTCAAAAATGCTGTCTCACTGTCTTACCTTACAGAGTCAACAGACAGTAACTTTTTTCTCCAGAGATGCTCAAAGAAAACTTACATTCTTATCAATTAGTTCTTTCCTCCAGATGATTAAAAAAAGAGCCGATCTTTTCCCTTGGGTTAAAGATGACTACAAATTATTTGCTACATTTTTCAGTGAGTGGTAAAATCGAATTTTTATGCTGTTATGACCAGATCACATGCTGCCTTGCAGATTTAAACTAAGTTTCTTAGAACATTCTTTCTGGGAGGCCTGAGGCACTTACGTAAGAGGTTAGATTACCCTGAGACTGGAAAGAAATCAGATGCTGGCCCCTGGTCCATAACCCCAGGTAAACTCAGCCATCTGGCCGTTCCCACCAACGCGCAAGGTAGGAAGGAAGGAATCTTGGATGGTCCAGACCCACTCATCTACCAACAGTCTCTCAACGGCACACGGGGCAGAAAAATCACCCAGCTAAGCTGGCCCTGAATTCCTGACCCTCAAAATCTTAAGCTATAAGGACACAGAACAAAATCATTATTGCTTTAAGTTTCCAAGTTTCAGATAGTTTATCATACAACAATGGATAATGTGTGCAATCTCTCCCTGTCCATGGGCCATTAATCAATCTTGTGCTCTGTCCTTATCCTTTTATTTTGTGAAGGATATAGAGGTTTTGTTTGTCTCCTTTTCTTCTAATTATCCAAATTCACACTCTCTTCTGATACCAGCTTAGTATGCTTACATCTTAAAAACACAGACCATGTGGACTGGATCTGCTGATTCAGACGCCAAAACTTCAGTGGCGTAGTAACATACAAGTGCACATGTGGTTACTGTTAGAGTCCCGAAGGGTGCTAGGTCTGTTGGGGAGCTCCATCCATGGTCCTGCAGAGACCTGGGTCTCCATCCTCCAGGACATCACCGTCGTCTGCCTCTCCCATACCAAAGAGGGAAGAGACAGAAGAGGGGCCCAGCAGACCAGGCACGACAGTGGAACACCTCAGAACACTCATGTCCCACTGGCCGTAACAGAGTCAAATGGCCACACCCAACTGCCCGGGATCTTAAAACACAGTCAACTTGCAAAACCAAGAGTAGGAGAAAATGATTCTTGGAGAAGAACACAGGTTATACCTGTATTTACCATGAGATTAAGCAAGTTTTTTGTTAAAATGCCGCAAGTACGTGTGAAACCTCGGCGTCCTGTAATTCTCACACAGAGAATTAGTAAATAATTTTATGTGTCACTGCATGTATTTCTCCATCCTCTCCTCATTCCTTCATCCTTGAGGAATCTCTGGAACTACTCACAGAACTTGGACCATTGTATACAATTAATACACATTTAATAAAAGCATGATTTAATCAATTAGTATATTTTTTCCAAAAATATTAGAAGTCATCATTTCTATATGTAAATCAGTTGTCTTAGTGCATTTACTGAGCAGTCTAACCTTTTCCAACCAAAAAGGGATACCCTATTTTATATATTATGTTACTGGATCTATTTGGGGCCTCTATTCTGTCTGCCTGTTCACTCACTATCCTTGTTACACTTCTTTAATTACCATGGATTTAAATATAATTCTTTAGGGGGAGGGTACAGTGCAACGGTAGAGTGTGGGCTCAGTATGCACGATGTCCTGAGTTCAATCCCCAGGACCTCTATTAATAAATAATAAATAAACAAACAAGCCTAATTACCTCCCCCCAAAAAACCGACAGAAAAGAATTCTTTGTATGACAAAGGGCAGGTACCTCTTCTCTAAATTATTCCTCTCCAAAAGGGTATTGGTTACATTTGATCTTATTAAGATGTTTTAGATCCAACCCCTATATATATCTCATACAACTTAATAACAACTACAACAAAAAAATAAACAACCCAAACAAAAATGGACAGAAGACTAAAACAAGCAATTCTCCAATGAAGACATATAAATGGCCAACAAGCACATGAAAAAATGTTAATATCACTAATTATTACAGAAGTGCAACTCAAACCTGCAATAAGGTATCACCTCACACCAGTCAGAATGGCTATCATTCAAAAGTCCACAAACAAATGCTGGAGAGGCTGTGGAGAAAAGGGAGCCCTCCTACACTGCTGGTGGGAATGCAGTTTGGTGCAGCCATTGTGGAGAACAGTATGGAGATTCCTCAAAAGACTAAAAACAGACATACTATACGATCTAGCAATCCCACTCTTGGGCATATATCTGGAGGGAACTCTAACTCAAAAAGACACCTACACCCCAGTGTTCACAGCAGCACTATTTACAACAGCCAAGACATGGAAGCAACCTAAATGTCCATCGACAGATGACTTGATAAAGAAGTTGTGGTATATTTATATAATGGAGTACTACTCAGCCATAAAAAAGAATAAAATAATGCCATTTGCAGCAACAAGGATGGACGTGGAGATCATCATTCTAAGTGGAATAAGACAGAAAGAGAAAGAAAAATACCATATGATATCATTCATATGTGGAATCTAAAAAAAGAAAGTAAAAATGAGGATATTAATGAAGTCATCTACAAGACAGAAACAGACTCACAGACATAGTAAACAATCTTATGGTTACCAGGGAAAGGGGGTGGGAAGGGATAAATTCGGCAGTTCGAGATTTGCAAATGTTAGCCTATATACATATAAATAGATTAAAAACATTTCTTCTGTATAGCACAGGGACTATACTCAATATAGTAACATTTAACGAAAAAGAAAATGAAAACGAATATATGTATACGTATGCATGACTGGGACATTGTGCTGCATACCAGAAATTGACACATTGTAACTGATTATACTTCAAAAAAAAGAAATTTTGCTTTCAAATCATCATTTTTAAATGATAACATGGATACTTGTTTTATTTATTCATTTTGCTAACACTCCTTCACTGAGAGAGGATTCTACAGAGAGGAAGGGTATGTGCGAGTTAGAGAATCTTCAAATGCAGCATAACTTCTAGCAGACTGTCATAGCTACTGTGCAAGACACACTGAGTGTGGTGGGAGGACAGGGAACTCACTCCTCACTGGTGTGATCAAAGAATGCCTGACACGGTCAGTCTGAGGGAGTCTAGAAAGATAACAGGATTTCAGCACTCAGGGTTCTGAGTGTGGGGAAGGCCTTCGAGGGATAAAGAATTCTTTGAACAGGAGTCGAAGCAGAAAGGCAGGCAAGGAACGATGAGATCTGCTGCAGGTGCGGCAGAGGGCCTGAAGGACGGTGCTGAGCGGCCAAGTTACAGTGTTGCACCAATGATGGAGCTACCCAAGGCCCAGACGCCAGGACGAGGGCTTCTTTATAAATCTGGTAGAAAACTATGAATTTTAATTTGACAATTTTTTTAAATCAAGAAGTTGCTATAAAGTGCCAGATATTTCCAGAATGAGATCTAAGAGCTTCACGTATCACGTTATCATATATTAGCTAACTTACGCCTCACACTAGGACCTTAAACACACTTTCTCTGAATGTACCGTGGGCTGAACATTATGACAACGATGAAGCCTGCCCAGGACGTAAAGGCAGACCTGACACATCCCCACGCTTGTAGGAGGAAAACACAATGGGGATCTAATACGATATGGCAATAAATTACCATAAAACATCTGGACATTTCCCAAACTACTTGAAATTTTGATTTGCAACCATTCCTCTTAAGGATGAACAGTTTGCCTTTAAGATATAAGCTAATAAAAGTATAAAGTCACTGCAATGATCAAGCTAGTTCAAAATATTGTTTATCCATTTCTTAAAAATTCTTCTTCAGTGCTTTATCTTCAAAATATATTTGGCAAATATGTGCATGTTAATTATTTAATACACAGGCTGAACTTTTAAGTAACAGTAGTATCCCATCAGAAAAGTTGGTAAAGTACTGTAAAATGTAAGAATATGTGTGAACTGGATTTATGTGTGAGGAAGCTCTTTGTGTGAAGAAAATCTTTGAATTTTTATGTGTGAAATTTAAATTAGCTGAGTCTAGAAAATATACATGAAGGAAGGAGAGTCTCTCATCTCCATGTTGGGACAAGATCAGCCTTTTAACATATGAGGTGAGACCATCTGGCTTCAGACCAGGAGAGTGGGGTGAGGTTGATTTGTAAATTAAAGATGCATTTAAATATGAGTGGACCTTGATTTCTTTATCCTTCAGGTTGAAACCAGTATCAACAGGAGTTCTAATGTTTGCTTCCACATCGCATCAACCTTCCTGACCCCTACTCTGTAAATCACTGCCGTACTATTCAGCTCTGAACACATGAACGAATGACCTCTTACTTCCAACCGTCCACATAACGCAGTAACACCTGACTGCATTAAGCGGATCCACTCTTTCAGGTGGACTGTTCTGAGAACTGCACAGGCTTATTTTGCCTTGTGGTGTAAGCTACACCATTCCTCACGTTATCCTTTACACAAGGCAACACTTTGGCATCATTTTGTTTTCATCTACCTGGGTCTGTGAGAAACTGTACGTTATACTAGCTCCACCCGCTAGTTCTTCAGAGGCCTCCTCCCCCACCCCTCAGGCTGTTTCCTCTCTAGACCTGTTAACATCTCTATCTTTCACCTCCTCCTCTGCTTTTAAACCACTGCCATAGAGTCACAGACACTCCAGAGAAGGAACGTATTAGTCGGCAGGAAGCCAGACTTGTACAGGGTGGCACCTTGATGAGAGGGGGCCAGAAGAAGGCCCTGTAATGAAAACGACTCACTGCATTGACAGCTGATTTGAAAAGGAGTCAAAGACCTCAGAATTTAAGGCCAAGAGACTGCAAGGACATTAACACAACAAGCAGGAGAATCCAAAATCTGAGTCCATGGGAGAGGTGGATTTTTGCCTCCTGGTAAAATCCGTGGGATCAGTTTTTCCTAAGTCACTGGTTTCTTTTTATGTTATTATTGTTTAGATGCAAGAAATTAATTTTTGTGTAGAATGAGAGAGGTATGAGAAGATTAATTACAAGACTGATGAATTTACTTAACAAAAACCCATCAAAACCACAGGAGCCATTTCCATGTGCGTCCGAACATCCAGATACCGCAGCTCTTCTGGGCATAAGCAGCACATGGATTGACTGGCGTCCCTTCCTCCCACCGCTGTCCCTTGCCCTGGAGCCACAGAGCAGTGAGGCACCCCGAGGGCAGAGCAGGAGTGCTTGTGAGACAGGAGGGAAGAGGGCAGGGCACAGCATTAAAGGAATGACACAGCAGTTGGCACCAAAGTGGCAGAAAACTCAACTCCCAATACACCTGGAAGCCCAAGATGGTGGGAGATTCGCCCTCCAGTGGACCCTGAGCTTCGCTACACGCACTGTAATGTGCTAGCCTGGTGAGTGACGCTCCCACAGGCGCCATGACAGTTCCCAGGCTGACCGCAAACGGTCAAAGAGAGGGTGCGCCCCCGTTTCTGGGAATCCTCGCCCCTGCCCCAAAGTAGTTAGAACAACCCACCTACTTATTAGCACATGAAGTTACTGAGGCCATAAAAACTAACAACCCCACACTTCTCTCCTGCCTTCTGAGATGGCCCACACTTGTCTATGGAGTGTGTATGTCCCTGAGTAAATCTACCCTCCTCAACTGTGGCTCACTCTTGAATTCTTTCCTGCGTGAAGCCAAGGACCCTCACTTCGTGAGGCGCGTCCCAGGGACTTGCCTGGGACCTGGGACATGGCCATCCTCTCACCCCATTTTCCTGTATCACTTGGCTGAGTGTCTTAAGGAGAAGCTGGCACTGGCACCAGAGGGATGAGACAGTCTGATGGGGAGTCCGAGGGGCACTGATGACCAGGAGGAGGCTCGTCCGAAACCACATGTGACAGTCTGTGGGGCCTCCCAGAGACACCTGGGAGGGACTTTGTTGTGGGAACAAGGACACAGTGTCTGCAGCTCCATCAGATAGTAAAGCTCATGATCACTCAGGTACAGATCGAGGCAGAGACACCCGCAGTCACAGGCAGGTGTCTGAGGTTGGCTCACTCACATTGAGATCATGGTTCAAGCCATGGGCATAAATGTGGTTTTTAATGAAGCAGCAGAGGGATGTGAGAGAAAGATCTTAACACACACCATCATTCATTCTGCTACTTCATTTACATTAACTTTTTTTTTTCCTATAACCACTAAGACTCCAAACTTTTGATTTTTGGTGAATAAGAGTTGAGAAAGGGGAGAAAATGAATCAAATAAAGTAGAATGTATCCCTAGAGATTAAACCGTTTTAATCATAGGATGCAGATGAGAAGTTTTAAGTATTATTCATAAAGGGTCATTAATGTAGAGATGTACATACTAAATTCTGATTAATTTAAATAAAGAGTCATAGTGGCACTGTTAAGGTCAATTTAATTAAAACTGGAAAAAAATCACTCATGTTTGAGATTTTATATTTTATTTAAGTGGCCCTGATCATAAGTGCCTTAGAGAAATTCTTCAGTCTATTCTGAGAGGTATATTTTCCCAACTATAGGATTGGTTAGTTTAAAATGTATGAACTACATAATTTCGTATCTTTTGAAATTCCATTTTAAGCAAACCTTCTTTCTTTGTCCTGTGAGATTCAGCAATGGAAAATTTTATTCTAAGTATATATCATATGTTAGTTGAATCATCAAGTAATTTACGCTACAGTTTTGTTTCAAATATTCTTTTTTTTATATTGTCAGATTACTACTGAGAATAACAAGACAGTACTTTTCTTTGGAGTTGTGCTTTAAAAAAAACTAAATAAAATCAAGGACCAATTTCTGTAATATTCACTTAAAAGAGTTGAAGCTACTAAAATAAGCAGTATAAAAGGGAATGGTGTAAAATCAACACAAATTAAGACTTTCTTGACTTCATCAAGTTTACCATATAGCTTTACCTTCTAACTCTTCTTCCAATTTAGTTTAGTCTGGAGACAAAAAGAACTGCTGACTATGCTGCACATGCCAACGAAAGGCTGGAATGAGCATTCAGAAGATCTGCATAACCAAGGGGACAGTACTACCAACTGCTCAAATTTAAGGATTATTTTTAAATCATTGAATATTTCAAATTTGATTCTTTTTATAATTGAAAAGAAGTCCTTAATAGTCTTTCTAAATGCCAAGTTTAAATAAACATGACTAATTTGAGCAAAACTTGAAAAACATTTCTCTATGTCTATTTCTGTGAAAGAATCAGAGAACACTGCGTAGCAAAGAACACTCGTAAAATGGAGAAAGTGCAGGTAATTGTTAAAAATATGACAGTATCCTCCTAGAAAATCAACTCTTTGGTTGCATACAACTAGTATTTGAAGTAAAAAAAAGAGAAAGACTGAAGTTTGTCAACCATTCATTCTGTATCAATGTGACATCAAAGGAAATCAAAATGGAAACAGAAAACAAAATTAGAAGATACTGTTCAAAAGTTCAAGAAATTACTGACACTATTGGAAGGACCCAAAGATCCTCACAAACAATGACATCCTGGCAGAAGATTCTGAAATACTTGCAAAGCTGCAAGCAAGCACACATCACAGCAGAAACCAACTATGTGTGTATTTGCCAATGAAGCGCAAGACAGAGATTCCCACGGAGGCCCCTGCTAGTCCCCGTCTTCCTTCCATAAACCTCTGTGAAGAGAACATTCCGCCCGTCTCCATATATGTAGAAGGTCAGACGCGGAATCATAAAAGCGGGTTTCTTCCCACGAGAATTTGTAGTTTCGTGAGACATAAAACGACCCGACCTGAAGCTGAGAGATGTGGGGGACGGAGTGCTGGCTCCAGCACAGGGATGAGGAAGGAGATGGGGCGTGGGGTCCGGGACGCAGAGATTGCATCTGCTCAGCTGTGATGAAAGTAAACATCACACAATATTTTAAAGAGCCAAGGGATACTGTATTTCTGTTGTACAGATTAGGACACTGAAACCACCAACGTACCTAACGTTACACACACAAAGGTGAGCTCAGAGATTCCAGCCCTGTGTGTTTCTAATGTCCCAGTATCTCTGACTTTCACCCTCAGCCTGGAGTAAAAGAGATTATATTTGATGGAACAGAGCCAAAAGAAGGCCTTAAGGAAGTGTCTGACACGAGGACAGTGCAGGAGAAACAAGGATGATCAGCAAGAACGCCTAAGAACCTGAAGTATGTGCCAGATTTATTCAAGTACAGCTCTTATGATGAAAGTGTCGTTTCTTAATTGATTTGCTCAATTTGCTACAGCAAAGTCAACAGAATTTACCTGCTTTAATTTTAAGGCACTGATGTGGTTTTTTACTGTGTCAATTTTGCTAAGCTGAAGCTACGTTTTCCAGATTCCTTTCCACCTGTGGTTCTGGGCCTGTGTTGCCCACAAGAGAAATCAGCAGGAGGAGTGGAAGGCAGGAGTGAAGCCATGGGTCTTACACTTTGGCAGGGAAGCCCCACAGGCTGTCCCTGCTGGGCTGGCTCCCCTCGGAGACATGGGACAGCCACGCCCTCATTCCTCTACTTCCCTTTAGATAGCCTTATTACGCTTTCCAGAGCCCTGGGCCAGGTGCACGCAGCCTTACCAGGAAGGCCGCACTTCTTCCGCAGGTCACCTATGTGGTTGGGTTTAGATGCTGTGAGAGACAGGGGTCCCAATTACTGCCTGTGGGCTCCTGATGGTCCTGAAGATCATGGTTTACATTTGCAGGTCTCAGTTTGTTCCTGACTTCCTCCTGTGTGCTGCCTGGAAATAGCCTGCCTTGATGAATTTAATTCAGGGCTACCCATCAGCAAAAGCAGAGACCACAGCCGGTCCCCAGCTACCTCTGTCATCCCTGGTTGATGAATGCTCTCTGATCCACCAGCCACTCCATTCAGGGCTTGATTTCCTCTACTTCCACCATGACTGTGTAAGGTCTCAAGGCTGTGTAAATTGTTTATTCCATGTCACTTACCAGACCCTAACAGATACAGGCAGGAAATGAAGAGGGCCCATTTTTCCAATTTAACCAAGAGTTTAATTCCTACTTTTCTATTAGTCAAACATACTGCCAAAATGAACTTAGACTTCATTTAAGGGCTATTTTGGAATGCTTTTATCCATAATAGTAAAATTCATATTGCAGGGGAGGTACTTAAAATAATACAAGTTGTATTTCTCTCCTTGGCCCAGGGACCGCAGGATGCATGTAACATACTCTCTTCTGATGAGGGCAGACCCCACACAGTACAAATTTGGCCATGGTCTGCCCTCTGTTCCATGGTTTTCTGCTCTTTGGTGTTTCATTCCTTTTGCTGTCCTAACGTTCACACAATCTGAAACGCAATTTGACAGAAAGATGTTGGACATTCCAGGATGATTGCTATTCAGAAAGTGGAGGTGACACTTGCACCTTAAACCTGGGGTGGCCCCACGGAGAGTGACAAGAGCAGCAGCAGCGAAAAGGACACGACCCGAACCAAGCCCGCATCGGCAGCACGTCATGGGTGCGTGTGTGCGTGTCTAACCTTCTCCAGCGCAGAACATGCAGAAGCTGATGTTATTGAGTCTCAGTTTAAACATGGAAGCTGAAGCCCCAAGAAACTTTAAAATTGTTTCTAAGTCACGTAGCTCGTAAGTGGCAGAGAAAACATCTGAGCCCAGATCTGCCTACCGCCTTTATTCTTTATACCAAATTTCTCTGCTTCTCTTCACAATTCACATATCTTTCTCTTTCTTTCAAAACTCAGCTTTTTTTGTTTTAAGGAAAGATAACATTTTATTTTTACACCCCTGCATACAGCTCATTTACTTAAACCTGTATGAATCCTATCAAAGGGCATGCAAGGTTTAAGGTCAGATGTGGTGGTGCTTGTCGCTGATGCCAAGGGCAAGATACAAACTGCTTTGTATGGCTAACTTAAAATGCTTTTTTCCCCCAAATTATCAAGTCTGTCAGGGATGTTTTGGCCAACAAAAACCCGAAAACCAATGACAACAAAACAGAAAAGCAGAGGGACAAGCTGGGTCATCTCGGTCTTGAACTTAGAGTGGGGTCCTGGCAGAATTAAGACTTCGAGAAGTGCTTTCTCCACATAGCCAATTTGGAAATAGGACAAGAACCAACTCTCTCGTGACATTACAGCGCTTCACTTGGCAAACATTTAAAGAGCAAGAAAAAAGAGACATGTGTGTTGGCTTCAGTCCCAGTTTAAAACTGGTTTGCCCACTGATTGCGAGAAGCGCTTTTATACCCTGTGTGCTCACCCTCACCTGTCGACATTCACAAGGCTGTTTCACGGAGCAGTTGTCGGGGGTCACCTTGGGAGAAGACAATGTCTCTTTTCTATTCCATTTTTGCACTTCCAAAGTATGAGACAGAGATTAAGCAACAGAAAGTACAACCTTTCTTTGTTAATATGTTTATGGATCTATTTTCCCGAAATGATTCTGTCCTGCAAAATCCTGATTTTCATGTCTCAGATTTAGAAGTATAGAGTATGACAGAGAGAATATGTAAAAGAAAAAGCTGAAATCCACGATTAATGCAATCAGCAAAGACACAAAGAACGAGCATGAGTGATGAATACCTTATAATTTAATAACACATAGCTATTAAGAAAACTGTCGCATCTATTTCTCTTGGGGGATTTATATTCTCAATGAGACAATTCAATATTTCTACCCCAAAATAACCACAGTTCTTAATTTAAAACAATAAAAACAGAACACAGGAAGTAACAGCTTGTTCTGCGTCATAACCTGATTGTTCAGCCCACCCTTTACTTCTCCCTTGGAAGTACCTCCAGTATTTTCTTTGTGTGTGTGTATGTGTGTATTTTGTGTTTCACCTACAGAGCTGAGTAGCTAGGATTTTGGAGCTGAAGTCTGAGAGATGGCTGTGAACAGAGTTGATGCTACCATGCTTCACACATACTCATACTAGCTCTGACGCACTAACTTGCAACCTGGGGGGGGTCTGAAAGGCTGGTTTAATACTTACTTTAAGAGAGGTTGCAGGTATTGAAAATGCAAATTCTTTTTCCAGTTGTCTGGAAAGCTTTTCTGAGTTCCTTCATCAGATCTCAGCTCAGAAACAAGGAGCCCCCTAAATTCCTTAGCCTGGGTTAACATGCTTTGTTAGGTGCTCCTTTCTTCCCACTGTTTCTCTCAGTTCTAGGATGTTTCCCTATGCAGGAAACAACGTTACTGCATTTTGCACCATGGCCTCTCCAGTGAGCAGAGACCAGCACTGTGCTTAGAAAATATTAGGTGCTCATAATGTAAGTTGAAACAATATTCAAATGAAAAAATAATCCACAGCTAATGGTACAATCTGGCCTAGAATCTAAATTTGCTCATCATGAAAAACAAAGGCAACAATGAAATGCTTAGAGAAGATACCGGAGAGGATCTGTTCCACTATGTCAAACAATGTACTCCCTGACATAAACGGCAAGAAGAAAACCTACTCTGGAGAGAGACCAAGTCAACTTGAGTACTAATTTGGCTACTTCTGTATTTCTGAAGGGCATAACGGCTCAGACTCACCTTCCTAAAAGATACAGAAGAGGGGGAAGATGGGAAAGAGAAAGAGAAGAAGGAGGGAAGACACAAAAGGACACACAGGGAGGGAGGGAGGGAGGGAGGGAGGGAGAAGGCAGCCGGGGTGGCCCGCTACTCAGGAGGGAAATGCCTATCTTGGTGACCTGCTGGGCCTGCCTGATCTCATCAAGGGTTGCTTAGTGGAGTGATCCTTCAGCCACCAGAGCAGGAAAGAATAATAACTGTGTAGGAGAATAACAATAGTATATTTCTCATGGCATTGCTATGAAGTTTAAAGCACTTACTAAAGTTCAAGCTCCTAGCATAGTTACTGGAACATGTTAGACTCACAATAAAACAGTTCACTGAAAGTACAGCTCACGTTTAGCTAATTGAAGACTCTGGAGATCTTTTCACAATGAATGTCAGATATCATTATCATTCTTGATGTTTCCATTTTTTTCATTATTCCAGTGTAGTTAGAGTGTTTGCCTTTGAAAGGCTGGGATTGTGCCCTTGATGCGTTGTTCCAGAGTCATAGAATCACTGAGTAATAATGTGCAACACTTACAGTAAAAACTATGAAACTTTGTCTAAACAAGCTTGCCAGGTATAATTTATTGAGAAAAAAACACAAAAACAAAGCAAAATGCAAATTAAAAAACATATACATAGGTCTATTATTTTATATGTAACTTGATTGTGGAAAATTCAGACAATATTGACATGAAGAAAAAAGTTCATTTTTTTCTTCACATAAAATTAGAGTCATTTTATGTGTTTCACCTTCTAGAATGCAGATGATACAAATAAGTTGATGACACACTTTCTGAATTAAAATATGATATACAATATTGAGCCTAAAATACGGATTTCCCCTTTTCTTACAGCTTTGAGAGCCAATGAACTAGAAATTATGCAAATATATTAAAAATAAGAGCTTTTTGTATTGTGTGCAGATTTTGGTATCCATTTAATACCCACGGATAATATTTGGTTGACATTAAATACAGGTAGTTAGAAATTACTATTATAATTTCTGTTAGAGAATCTACTATTAATTTGAAGATCTTTACCATTCATTAAATTCAGACAGGCTCTAGTTAAAGGTAAGGAAGCAAACAAAGTTTTAAGTCTCTACATACCTATTAGTAAGGCAAAATTTAAGGTTTTAAACTAAGAGTTTTTAAGGTAGGTAAACTATTTAGAAAAGAAATAATTAAAACAGGTGGATAATTCATAAATTGTGAATTAAATCAACTCAACAAGAAATTCAATGGACAGATATAATTTTGTCTTCAAAATTAAATTATTCCAAAAGCATATTATTTTTACAAAATGACTTTCATCTTCAGAAAGGATTTCTACTAAAGTTAGGCAGACAAAACATGAAGACCTAGTAGGCCGTGGCCTTGGAGTTTAAACTTGATGGTTGCCTCTTGTCAAATGTTTCCTAACTGCCATTTACAGTAGCCAAACGAGGACTTGGTGTTTTTCTTTTAAGGCCATTGCCTTGCACACTGAATGGCTACACTGACAAAATGGTGCTGCGGTCTCGGTGCAATGACAGTGCAGCTCAGAAACGTGGAATTGCTGGTGACACCTTCCTTTAGAAGTAAATGTAGAATCATCCCTTGAGACCCAAACCAGGAATGTAAGCAGGCATCTATAAAGAAATAGGAGCAGAAAGCTGAAATGTGCTTAACCCAACTTATTTTTCTCACCCTTCGCAGCAACGTGAATCCAAAGGGTTCATTAAAAAAGAAAAATCTCAGCAAGCATTCTGATAATGGTTCATGCTGCAACTTTTTTACTTTACTAGTCGGAAATTGAAGAGATTGCCCCACATAGTCAAAAAATTGAGTTCCTTTTGTGACTGTACTCTGATTTCATTATTACATTTTTCTTCTCTATTTGAAAAAATCCTAGATCCTATCTTGCCAATTTTCAAGCAACAATGTTTTATATTTAAAATGTTATTCCCACATTGTTGTAAAAACTATCCCAAATATCAGGCCATCTGCACAAACATTTTTGACGAAATATATGACTATCTAACCACAAGGAACTTGATAGAAATTTTGTTAAGTATTAGTATTCTAAGTTTTATTAGACATCAAATGACAGATATATTTTTATATAGTTGAAAGTCGAATGTTAAGACATACATGCACAATAAAAACCTTGACTAGCTCTATGTTCTATGTATTGTTTCACTACAGTTGTAAAGCTTCACGCTTATTAAACACATTTAATGAATGACAGGTAACAGCTGTTGCAGCTACTCTACATGACTCTTAATTGATAACTGTTTTCTTTTACGTGTAATGTGGATAGAATTGCAACTGACAGTATCACACATATATTACAACTGTCCTGAACATGTAATACATTGTTTTTCACCAAGGAGACATGGTATTTTAAATACTGCAGCTAGAAAGACTCAAGACATGATCACTAAAATTCTCTTTATCTGTCTGAACACCTTTATCACTGACAACCCAGCTGGTGAAAGACATCTAAACCCTCTAATGTGAGACTGTTGTTTGGTTTGTTCATGGATAAGCTGGAACAAGGAGGTTGCCACTAAATCTATTAGTGTCTGAGCAGAGAACAACCAAGAGTTCAGGGAAATGAGAAAACATGGTAATAAGACAGGAAGGGGGCAGGCACAGCCACTCAAGGAATGCTACAGCAATTTACATCAAAATGGTGGAAGATTCAGCTCCCTGCAGGCCTTGAGGCTCAAGACGGTGGGAGATCTGACTTCTAGTAAACCTTGATGACGCCCACTGTAATATATTAACATGGTAAATAACATGCCCACAGGCACCATGGCAGTCCCAAAGCTAGCCACAAAAGGTCAAAGGGTGGGAAACGGCAAACTTGCTGGGAATGCCAGCCTCTTCCCCAGGCTAGTTAGACTGGTCCTTCCACTTATTAGCATATGAAGCCACTGAGCCCATAAAAACTGGCAAAACTGCGCCCTGAGGCCGCCCTCTCTCTCTCCCTCTTCAGAGACAGCCTGCACTCTGTCTGTGGAGTGTGTACCTACTTTTAATCTGAGCACCCAACCCCCACACCTCGTGGCCTTTCTCTTGCCTTTCAATGTATCTCTCTAAATAAATCTACTTTCACTCAACTGTGGCTCACTCTTGAATTCTTTCCTGCGTGAAGCAAAGGACCCACACTTGGTGGGGCACGTCCCGGGGCTCAACCGAAGCCTGGGACACAGCCCTCCTAGTGCCCCACATCCACTTCTCCTGCATCGGTGAGAAGTTAGAAAAGGGAGAATAAATGAATAGAGAAAGTCACACCTTCTCTGGAAGGTGATCACTGGGGTTCACGTCACACTTGAAGGTCAATAAACTACGGGGGACATTAACTCCAATAGAATAAAGCTCAGGTCAGAGGAGCATGCAGGCAGAAAAGGAGGAATGTCACCACACCTGGATTCACTTAGAGCCATAAAAGGGACTGAGAGTAATCTCTCAAAATGAAAAGATAAAATGAGGAAAGTGTTATGAAGTTCATTAGCAAAAGGCACCATTCAATACTCAATTAACAGTGGGGAAGTACAATTTCTGTTTAAATATTTCTGCAATTTTTGGTTTCATTTTATATGTAATTACACAATTAATGAGTTCATTGTAGTAAACACAATCATGTAATCAAATTCATCAGGGATAACTTCTGTTTATATTCCATCCACTTTCCATATTTATTACTCTACCTAAATGTGAACCTGTATATACACAATTAGGTAATATTTTCTGATTTTACAACAAGTTACTAAGTACAGTATATAAAAGGAAAATAATCATTATTCTCATGTGATGGACAATAGAAGTGTGGCTAGTTACAGCTAGTAAGAGAAAGTGGCAATCAAAAGTCAAATCACATTTGCTGCCCAAGTATTTTGACTTTTATTATCAAATTGCTAAAATATAAACATTACAATTTCCTCAAAGTATATACCTGTATATGCATATATATACACACATATAGTTGAAAGGATTTTATATATTCTCTCATATATTTCAGATACAGATAATATCAATATTTTCCATTTCTGCTAAAATCCCATTTAAGATTTAAATTTACCCTTTGATTACTTTTGAATTGGAACATCTGCATATAATTATGAATCATTTACTTTCTTATTTTTCATTTGTGGCTTTCTTTATTACTATCTGTTAAAGCTTTTTATGTATTCAAGAAATACATCAATTTCTTTTCATTAGACAATGCTTTAAAATTTTTTTCTTAATTTTACCATGTATTTGAATTTGTATGTGGCAAAAGAGTGACAATTTTGAAGTTTTTCACTTAGCGCAGTCTAATGTACACAAGTATTTTCAATGTTTTCTGCCTTTGAGTTCATGTTTCATTAATTCTTCCCTACCTCACTTATAAGTCCCTCTACATGTTTACAATTTCTCTCTTTACATTTAATAAGTATTTAGTCCATCCAGTATTTATTTGAGTAAATTATATGAGAGGAATTGGACTACTAAATTTAGTCTAGTTTCCCAATTTCATAAAAGCAATAATGTGACATCATGCATTGATTTGATTTTATATACTGGCTTTCTCAATCTTATACTTGCTAAACTTTTTTTTTGGTAGGATATTAACTGTTGTATATTAGAAGACCTTTCTATTGCTTCATATATGAAAGTGTGATTAAACTCTTGAATGTTATTCTTTTTCTTTAAACTTCATTAATGTGCCTCTACTAATTTTAAGAAATGGATTCACCAATAACTGAAACCATCGCATTTTTAGATTTACACAGAGAATAGCATTTCATTAGCTTTCATTCTACACTTTCCTTCTTTAAAATTTTCTCATTTTTTAAGCAAATATCCTTTATATAGGATATTGGTTGATCTTTTAATAATAAACTCTTTCATGAAAGTCTTCATTTGTTTCTGAGAGAGAGTCTCCCTGGGTAAGTGGAGGACAGCTTCCTCTCACAATGCAAAGTTACCCTCCCGTCACTGTTGTTATTACTAAGAAACAAATTATCACACACATTGCCCTTCCTTTGTAGGCAGTTTAGCCCCTTTTTTTGGCGACTTTCAGCATCTTCTCTTTCATGTGGCTATCTTCTGAGTTTCATTATTACGTCTCTTGGTGTAGATCTGTGCATGTTATTCCTGTTTGGAAATCATTGGGCTTCCGACTAAGGACATGGACCTTTCATTAACACTAGGACAGAATCAGCTGCTCTGTATTTTCAAACTTCCACCTCTTCCATTCTCTCTGTCCTCTCGTGGCTTCTGAGTATCTCTTACACGTGCGGGCAAATTTTGGATTTTCTATCAGGGTATCTTTTGCTCTCTTCCAGATTTACTCTCCTTCTCACTTCCCAGCTCTTGTCTCTGCCTCTTATTTTGCGTTTTTTTTTTTTTTTTTTTCTCCAAGTTTGTCATCCAGTTCACTCTCTCTTCCTTATGCTCGGCTTACTCCATCCCACTGATTGATTTTTAAAAATCAGTTCTTACATTTTTAATTTCTTAAACTTTTATTTGATTTTCATCAAATATGCCTGGCCACATTGATAGATATTTATTTTTTTATTTTATTTTGTTAATGGAGTTTATTTTATCAACAAAAGTCACTGTTACATTCATTACATAAACATTTTACCTGAGATTGTATATTTCGTTAGTTTTGTTAATGATCACTTTCCCCTTATCTATTTAATGATTTCTGATTATGAGTTTATGTTTCATACCATTTTATTTGGAAAATGTTTGAGGTTTGTAATTAAAATGCATCCCCGAAGATGTTAGTTTTCTTTTGCTAATTTCCTAAAAGCATTTAAACACAAGAACAATTAAAATATACATTTTAGTTTGGACTTTTTCTGGCCACATAGGTTATATAAATTGCCCTAAATCTAAGTAAGAGGAGACTTTTGTTTCGAAGTTTTCAAGTGAAACTTTCTTCCACTCTATTCAAGGCCAAGATAATTATAGACGACACCTTTGCCCTTTGTAATCGTTTTTTTTTTTAATCTTGCCAGCCCTCTGTGAATGTGGACTTTCAGTACTTCCAACATCATTAAACAGATCTGCCAATTGCCCGCCAGTTCTCTAATTAATTGTCCCCTGACATCTAGATTCTGTGACAACCGGAATGAGCAAATGTGCTACAGGCAAACAATAACCCCAAGATTCTCTTTGCCCTGATGGATACAAAGTTTGTCTCTTCTGAAGAATCTTTCTTTCGTACCAGCCTGGTCCTGTATTTAGAAAGGTAAAATTTTATTTCTCCACTAGCATATCTAGGCGTGTGCCCCTAAAGGAGGTTTCTGTTATCATTTAGTACACAGTATCTTAAAAATAATTTAGAGCTTTGTATCGAAAATCTCATATATTTTTCTTTTTATGTTTTTCCTAAGTATTTACTTCACATTTTCCCAGGATTTATCAAGATGAGTCTCTTTAATTAAACTGGCATTCAACATGAACTGGTAAGGATAAAGTCTAGGTACAAATTGAAAAAAAAAAAATCCAAGTAACAGTGGTTTTAACAGACTTAAAAAAGACAGAAGCTTCTCTCTCTCACATAAGGACAGGTCACGCTAGGACAGGTGTGGTGGCCTCAGTGTCAGCAGGGACCTAACACTCCCACACCAGGTTTCTACTTCATAGTCTAACATCGTTGTGCTAACTCCAACTACCACACTGGCATTCAACCCAACAAAAAGACAACACTGGGACACTGTCTTTGTTAAGACTTGTCAGAAGGTACACACACCACCGGTACTTATCTGACAGTGACCATAACCACTGCTACACTGCAACACTTAGCTTCAAGGTATGTTTGAAAATGTCAGCTTTATACTAGGTAATCAGGTGCCCAACTTATATTCAAAGATCCTATTAGTGAAGAATAAACAGGAACTCGGGAAGACCCATCAGTCTCTGCCACAATATATCCATGTACACGCATCCTTGCTCATGGAACATACCTGTTTTCACCCCCAAACAGACAGTTGCGAAGCTGCATCCAATTCCTGTACCTAAACTTCAAGTTCAGGATGCCTAGGGATGTTCATTCTTTCCATCGATCTGAGCTATGACTTCTGGTGGACTGGTCACTTACAAATGGTGGAAAATCATAAGAGGAATCATAATAAAATTTCCTAAATAATGAACAACTAGCAGACTGGTGGTGGAATAAGTTCTCAAGTTTGTCCAGCTGGCAGTCCCAGACTCTACTTTCTGGGAAAAAATCTTTTGTTGTCTCTAGTCCCAGTCTCTTTGGGAAGTGTTCCCAGTCCGTTGCCTTCCATGGTCCCATCCCAGGACGTCCTTAGAGTGTCCAGAGTTACATGTGGCACAGACTTGGGAGGCTGACTTTAAAGGATTAATTTTCACAAATCTCTATAATTCTTTGCTAACTTCAGTGTCCTTTTAGAAGCCCTGTGATGCTTCTGCTTGGTTCCACGTACAATAAACCACAGCCAAGTATTTTTGCCTAGGCAGTTTTTAAGCTTAGATCTTATACATACTGGCTCCTAAACTCTTCTCATCCCATTTTGTATTTTCAAAGAAGCTACATCATTTATTGCCAAGAAAAGAGTCTTGGGTAGAAATACAACATACTAACTTGGTCTTGGGAAGAAAAGAAGAGCCAGGAACATTCTCTGCAGCCTCTTCCCTTCAGGTTTCTAGTGCTGTACAATCACTTCCATTTCGTTATATCGGAGAGAACATACTGACTACTCCCACCGTGAACAGAGCCGGCCCAGTGTGGCTTTATTTCTGGCAGCCAAATGCCCGAAGAAAGGCTGGGGGAGGGATAGTGATTACACTATCAAAGAGGAGGAAAAATATTCAAAGGGCAGTGTCTACCACCAGGTGACTTTTTTTTTTTTTTTTTGCCCAAATCAGACCCTAGGTGGTGGAGCCAATGCCTGAGTTCACAGCCTAGATCTACTGCTTCCAGTAACCTCTGGCAGGTTTGTTTCAAATGAGGTTGATGCTGTTGCCTACAACTCAGGGTTGTCGTATGAATAACATAACACAAAATAATGTCAGCAGAGTGTCTGGCATGAAGTACAGAGCTCTATAAATATCAGGTATAATTATACTAGATCAAGCTGCTTATAATAGTGATGACAATGAGCATGTGGTTTGCCCCATACCCTCTAGATTTACCCTAAGAGTTACAGCAGGATAAAGCTGCAGACCACACTTCCTGAAGGTTCTCCGTGCCCATATATTCAGTGACCACTATGCACCAGGCACTGTTTGAGGCAGCGGGTTGCAGCAGTGAGGACGACAAAGGCAGATCCTGATCTAACGGAACTTCTGATGGTCTCACCTCCAACGAGCCTCATGCCTCACTGCATGGCACCCCAGTCCTCTGCACAGATGCAATAAATGAACTACAACTTCCCAGCATGCAGTCCTATCCAGGTTTTCCTGAAGGCACGTGACTGCCTCTTCTCAAGAGGCTGTGCTCCCAGAATAAACCACCAGTTTACTTGACTCTCCCCTTAGTTATCTAATGGGTCCCGTATTCTTTGCCTGGACTTAATATTTCCACAGGTGAGAAACACAGGTGGGTACTCACCCTGCATATCTAAGCCTGATAATACGTGAGGAAGGAGTACTCAACACCCTTCTACCTGTTTCAGGTGGACTTGGTTTCGTGAAGCAGACTCAAGGTGCACTCTGTGCTCAAGTCTAGGAAGACGACTCTCCGTCCACATCTGTCTGCCTCATCAAATGACAAATCTCCCAAGATCTCACCGGTAGGCGTTTTGCCAGTATTTACTTTCCATAGTTTCAAAATGTTCTCTCCCTCCTCCCATGTATTTAGAAGAACTGTAATTAGAATTTTAGGGAGAATGGATATGGCACTGCTAAACACACACCATTTGAATCAGATAGCCATCATTTTCGGATAAAATATTAAACATGTTATAACCCTGACTGTTGATTTGACTTGATTTTCTTCCTATCATATTTCTAGCACTCTTTATTTTGTTTTATAATAGCATCAAGAAATTCTAACCAGACTTATTTATATAGTATCCTTAAAACGTAGGTAATTTTAACACCTGACTAAAATACTCTTTCTAAAATATGACTTTGTTATGTTCCTTAATGTATTTACCACATTATATTTACAGTATTAAATTTCTACTTTGATTACAGAAAGCATACGCAACCTCCAAAATTTATATTTTTTGGATTCTTTTTACTGAATCCAGGCATGTTTTAAAAATGTGAATATCGTTTAATGATGGTGTGGTTTTATGTAATAAAAAATAATTATGCAATATTTACTTGAGGCTTGTAACCCAAAGTCTCATTCCCAAGGAAATCAGAACCAGAATAAACTGGAGCAATAAAACACATGTACTCACTATAAATCTAGAGATCATTCTGCAACACTGAACAGGAGATAAAAAACAAACTTATTTTAAAATTAGACTTTACTTGAAAAGCATAATAATAACTTGTAAAGATTCTGAGTTATCTACAGGATAGTGACTTCTTTGATAAATATGGAAGACTTCTTTTATCCTGAGAAAGAAAAGCAAAGTCAAAATGTTCATGGTGTATGCATGTATATGTGTGTGTGTGTGTGAGCATGTGTGTGTGTTTGCTTTGAAAAGAGTGAATTTGAGGACCCTTGAAACACTAAAATCGATGGCTGAAGTTCCAAGACAATGAAAATTGCTCCCTCTGGGAAACAGGAAGATTCCTATTGTAATAATGAGTGCATTTTTGTTTTATCAAACAACCTGGAACTCGCACCTCCTTATTTGTCTGTCTGTGAGTCTTTTAGATGCTGGGAAGTAACCCAGACAAGAAGAGAACATGGTAAAAAATTCTATTTTTGCACAGTTATATCCATGGTGTCTGTTAAATATTCAAGAGGGCATGCCAAGTAAGCAATGGGCTACATGAATCTAGAATTCTGCAGTGAAATCAAGGGTGAAAATACAGATTTAGGAGTTACTGGCATGTGGTATGGTATTTCCGACCAGTGGAATAACAGAATAGATCACCTTGGAAAAACTAGAGTTAGAAAAATGTGCAAGTACATTTTAGCTTAAACTTGTTTTGTTGAACACATTCATCTCTGTTTCCTCTTAGAGACCCACTAATTGAGTGTAATGTAATTAAAACTCTCCCTCCCAGCTAGGACAAAGCTCCCAGAGGTAAAAGAGCAAGCAGCAAGTGCAAGTGTGGTCAGTCACTTCTGAAAAATAGGAAGCACACAAAGGGGTGAGGAGGGCTGGAAGCTGCATACTAGGTGCCTGGAGGGGGAGGCCAGTCAGAACAATTTATTCCTCTATAAAACTCTAGGATGGCTGCAATACCAGGTGGATTCTTTAGTGCAAGCAGTACGGGCGAGGCAGGGAGCTGAGGCTAGGAAGACGGGTGGCTCCCACACAGGAGCGCAGGCACAACTCCACATCCGCTTCCTCAGCCTGCTCCAGAGGACATTAAGCAGGACGCCGTCCAGACCAGGGACAGCTGAAGAAGGGTTTGGTTAGTGCCCTGCCACCTGGCCCTGCACAAGCCAGAAACTCAAAGCTGCCCCTGCTGGGCTTCCTTGCAGAGCCAGGCTTGCATTTCCTCTTCACCTCTGACGACACCCGTCGGCGAGGAGGGGCAGGGAGTCTCCACGACTGCCAGCGAGGTCCCATGTCCATCACGAGTCATTCGAGCGTCCAGAGACAAGGGGCAGAGCACTCACATCCGCAGTGTTTGTTTAGCAGGTTTGGCTGATTCTAGAGTCAACAGCGAGGTGGCCTCTTGATTCCAGCGTCTCGATGATGCCATGTATCCTTTGAGTTAAACATTCTGGGCTCTGGCTTCCTGATCCCAGCAATGCTGGTAAGAGAGGATATTCCTGGCAGCAATGGAGCCAGTGACAACTGCCTGGCTCCTGACTTTCTTGATAGTGACAGTGTGGGTCCATTCACAGGCCAGTTCTGGAGTGTTCTTCTGGGGATAATTTTGAAAATTCTACCTGGAACTACTTCTCCAACCATCTGAATGTAGTTCTCTAAACACAAAACCTCTTGTATTAAATTCCTCCAGGTTACATGGCCAGAGTGGCTTCCCTTACAGAGGTAGTCGACGAGAGGAGGCCGCATCTGAAGAGGAGGTTTAGAGCACGTCTGTGTGAAGGATGCTGGCACACCCATTCCTGCCACATGTGCTCCACTTTTTCCAAGTCCAACGGAAGCCCACACACCCTCTTTCCTAAATGCACATGTGCATATGCTGTGTGCACACAGACACACATGCACACATGCATGCGCACACGACTGTTTGTTTTCTGACTACCTTAAGGACAGGCTTCCAGATAGTCCATGCATATACCGAATCCAGCTGGCCTTCGGTAACATCCTGAAGAATGAATTGGCAGACAAAAATGACCAAATATTTGAGGAAACCTTGTACAAGTAAGACAGAGATTGAAAAAAAGAATAGAAAAGAAAGAGAGAAAGGGAGGGAGGGAGGGAGGGAGGAATGGAGAGGTAGAGAGAGGAGTGGAGGGAGGAGGAAAAGGCAGGATGGGTGATTCAAAAGAAAATTTCAAAACTGTAATTAAAAGCTATAGTGGGAACTATATTCAATATCTTCTAATAACCTACAATGAAAAAGAATCTGAAATATATATGTGTATGTGTGTGTATAACTGAATCACTATGCTGTATACCAGAAACCAACACAACACTGTAAATCAACTCTGCTTCAACAACAAAAAAATTTTTTATAAAAAATAAACAAAAGCTATAGTGAAGAGCAGAGGGTCCAGGCTGTCCTCTGGCAATGACATTTAGAAGTAGGTTGTGAAAAGAAGCCGCCATCAGAGAACACGCGAGGAGTGACCATTAGCTGGGGGGAGCTTTAAGAAAGCACGATGCTACAGAACTTGGAGCAGAGGTCTCCGTGCTCAGCAGAGCACACGCCCTCCTCCTCCTGGGCTGGAGCTGAGCCCGCTTCCTGGCCCTCGCAGGTCGCTGTGACTGTGCTCCAGACGCAGCGGCGTGTGGTCTGGGAACCAGCCCCTGTGAAAAGCCTCTCCTGCGATGCTCCGTGCACTCTCTGCTCCCTCATCTGAGGCCTTTTCTCTGAGCACCAACATCCAGAATGGGTCCCAGATGACCGTGCGGAGCAGATCCCTTTCCCTTCCTTCACCCTCGTTGGGACTTCATGCAAACAAGAAACAAACTTCCACTGAATAAATCAATCTGATTTTGTGGCTGATTTTTTTACAGCAGTTAGCTTAACCTGACTGATTCGGAAGTCATGTAAAGCCATCGGTGAGATGCCCTTTCTGCATTAGGCTCCTGAGAAAGGCTGAAGTCTCAACGGTTGGGTGGACCAGAGGAAGGAAAGGGGTCGTATCATCGGTCTCTTCTCTTCAGCCAGTTCCACCCCTTGTGCACCCTCTCCTCTCCTCTATTAGGACTTACTTTAAGAAAGAGTTCATGGGCATAAAAGCACCACAGGATACCTTATGCCCCATGTTCATGTGCTGTGTTCTGAGAGTGGTGCTTATGTGGGCATCCTTTTTGGGGTACCAACTCCTAGAATAGCAAAAGGCAGAAAGAGTGAAACAGCCAGCTAGTGTCACTGTCAAATGTCAGATTCAGTGAAAAATTCTTCCAGCAATCTTGCAAGGGAGAGACTGACTTCAGCATAAAACACCTGCCCATACAAAGCAGATAACGAAATAAAGAAAGCAGAGCACTGTGGAAATGCGCCTGTGGCTCCCAGAGAGTATGCACGTTGAGGCCCTCACAAACAAGCCCTGTTCATGACTGTGCTTTTATTTTGTTCTGCTTGCTTTATAAACTAACTGCTGTTGGAATGACCAACAGATGGTAAGATCTGAGATGGTAATGCCTCCACAGAGGTCACTCATGTTTCCTTCAGGACTTAGTGATACAGAGGACGTAACATTTCCAAGACTGTCACCTCTCGCTCACTCAGTGGATGACCTCTTGTGCGTCTGCTCTGAAAGCTCCCTGGAGGACTCGGTATATCTCGTAAAGAAACTTGTGGCTGGCCGTAGGTCTCCAGTATCAAACAAAAAAATTAGAATTTTGTCATGTATATTATTTAGGTCCTGATCGCTATACTTGAGGGCATATTCTAGCCAAGAAACAGCAATAATGGCTCAAGAAACACCCAAAGCACCATCCAGAGAAAACTGAATGGGTTTGAAGACTACAGAACACTGCAGGCTGTGAACCTCCAACCCTTCACAAACCCACCAGAGGGTGAAGAAACCCTTCCTGGGACCCTCAAAGCTGAGTCAGCCATCCATTCTTTATTCTTAATTGTTTATGTCCTCAATAACCTCTCTACCTGAAACTTTAAAAATTTTTATTTTTTCTTATTTGTTTGTAAAAATAAGATGTGCATTCAGGGTTTCACCTCTCCAGGATGGTAAGCATCAGGAACTCTTCTCCTATGTGAGTGTTTCTCCGGGCCCATGAGCTTGCCCTCCTTGTTCATGCCTGTGACAGCAGCACAATCAGTGGGAGGGACTCCCGCAGGCACTGGCCTGGTCATGTCAATGAATGTGCTGATCACACTGCATTACTGATAACCAACCAAGCATTTCTTCAAACCCAATTAAGTAATTTTAAATGACTATTGTTGGCCTATAAAAATGGAGACTCATTGGAGGATTTTTAGAAGAAAAATCCACTTCCACTCCAGTGGAAATGCCCATAATAAATACTGAGGTACAAAGTAAAACACTGAAGATTCCACGGGGAAGGTACTGGAAGGTCATTATGGAAAATAAATCATATTTTCACTTTCATTTATAAAGACTGCTTAAGATAACAAAAATATTGGAAATGTTACATATTTATCCAGAATATAATTCCAACATAGAGAATGTGGCCCCAGATTTGTAAAAGAAACACTGACTAACATTAAGGACTGTCCATTTTCCTGGCCGTGGGGTTGGCGAAGACAGCCACTTGGTTGTGCCTGAAATGCTACATCGCCCAGACCGTACTAGAAGAGACAGGACTACTGCAATCCTGAATAATGATTCTGAAACATCAGGCATGAACGCCTTCTCCATCTGCTATATTCAGTGCTCTCTAGAATATTTTCACTTGCTGTGTGTGCCATCACAGGGAAGAGGTTCAGAAGCACAGAAGCACTGGAAGTAAAAATAGAGAAAACAGTCTCCCGAGGACTCTGCAGGGCGTACGGCTTCATAATTTCACTCACAGAAAGCGTGACAGGATATGCACTTTACTTTCGCTACTGGAAGACCATGACTTGTATATGAAAGAAAAAGACAATTGAGGTGATTACCTTTAAAGTTTAAATTACAGTAAGTAATTCTGTCTCTAATTCTTGAAGCTATAATCCTTTCTCAAGAATTGAAATGCAAGATACACCAGCATATTTTATCAAAAGAGCTCCATCTGGTTTATGGGGTTTATTTCTGCAAGTCAGCAGCGAGTATGAGGAACTGTTTGTGATTCCTCTTTTGAGACACTGTGGAAGGACATTTAAAACTTAACCAGGTTTATTTTCGTAAGCCATAGATAAAACCTAAAAGAAATCCAAGGAGACACTCAACTATGACTCAATATATTTTCTGGTGATTTCTGAAATCTATTCATTTAAAGCATATTAAAATAATTAAGTTACAGTTCAGAGATCATCCTCAATTAGGACAACTCACAGAGAGAACATAAAGGAATTCTTATCTGCCTTCAATAGTGACCAGCCAATAGTTCACTGTGTAATTAGAACCATTTCTTAAGCTGTCTATAATATTTATCTCCCCAGGTTCTATGTGTTCTAAGAAGATATTTTCATAACTAAAAAGAATGCCTCTAAAGAAAAAAAAAATCCAATTTCTATTGACCATAAACATCTTTTGAAGGTTCAGGCTGAGCCTACAGCCCTGTGTTACCAGGGGTGCAGCCTGGAACCCACTGCCCAGAGCCGGGAAGCTGGGCCTGGCTCAAGCCTGGGCAGCCAGCCTGGAAGACCAGCACCTAATTCTGACGTGCAGTGACGACGGCGCTGCACAGTTCACAACGTACTGGGACAGTCTGCGTGGACGCTGCTGCTGCTGCTGCTGCTGCTGCTGCTGCTGCTGCTGCTGCTGCTGCTGCTGAGAGTCCTCTCTCCTCCACATCTGCTAAAATCCAACAGTAAGAGCTTAAGGGGGGAGAAAGGGACCGTGGTGCCGCCTGACTCTCAAGCGAATCTGAGGGAAAAAAGATGTGAGGGCCACAGATGGACCATTCGACACTCACGGGCACCGTTTCAGATTCTCAGTCGCCTGTTTCTGGAGCCCTTGACTCTTTGCTCAGCTCAAACTGAGGCTGAGGAGACCCACTCCCCATGCACATCTGGGCACTTCCACCATCCAACCAGCCAGATGGAAACTGGGACGCCCCACGGCCCAACACTGACCGAGGGCAGATGGTGGAAGCAGACACACCGAGTTCCTCTTTGTGTCCCCATCTGTGTCCATTCTGGAGCAGGGTGATTCCTCTCAGCCTGTCTGCAGATGCTGCAGGCACAGAGGGACGGAGTGTGTTTCTTCACGAAGAAAGGAGCTCTGTGTAACGTGCTACCTCTTCATTTCTCATTCTTCCTTGCCTTTATGCTACTCTGGCCTTTCTTAGTAAAGCATCAGTACTCAAAATTCAATATATATATATATTCTGCAATGTTTAGTACTGAAGCAGAATAGAAGCAGATCAAATTATTATGTTTTAGTCAAATTATTTTGAGACTTGTTCCTTTTAAAAGCAGGGGATAAGAGGCATTCAATTTGGCCAGTAGCCAAATCTGCATAAATAAGATTCCCACTAAAATGAAGATCTCTCAATTTCTTTCAGCATCTATCTTTTTATTAAAATGTGGTTATAATCAAACTTCACGATTCAGGACTTTCAACAACTGTTCTCAGGATTTGAATTAAGGGATGAACACCTTTTAAAATTATACTCTGTATTCTTAATAAATAAAAGTAGTATCTCCTTGTACAGTTATGAGAAATTCTAAGGCAAATGATACTATTTATAATGTTACAATTGTTTAAAATGTTACAATTCATGAAAGGCAAAAGAGCTTACAACACTATCTCTTATAAAGGGAGTTCTGCCAAGAAGTTTGATAAAATGCGGATTTTGAAAGTTAATCGCCGAAAGTTCAGACATATTTGGATTTTGGTTGTGCAGTTAAAATTCCACATGTGGATATGCAGGAAAATATTCTCCCTAAAAGAGAAGAGACAGAAATAGGAGTCTCTGAGGCCCGACTGGCTCATGGAAATACCAGTCTCTCTATCGTCAGCTTTAGACAGCATGTTTGAGTACAGGCAGCCTCCGAGAGCTTGACTGACCCTGATCCTCGTTCTTTAATCATCTTGTCTTCTCGTGCAGAGAACTACACAGCAATTATCATACTGATGTTTCTAACTAACTTCCCAAACCAGGTGGTCTTCATTTCCATATTGCTGCAGAACCATGCTTTCTCCCTGAGCCCAAATTGCCATATATTTACCATTTAATTTTTTCTTGAGCTAGCAACATGAAATAAAATGTAATAAACCTAATAGCCTTCCTTCTACCCATAGAAATCCTGGATTAAAAACAACAGGATAAATTTTTAAATGTAGCAAAAAAACCTTTTTTTAAAAACTGAAAAAAAAATTTGTCAGTGTGCAAAACCAGAGTGAATTTGACACAACAGCGATATGCAGTCTAAAAAGAACTAGGTCCAGTAACAGGACGTAACAACTGGGTGTCTGTTTATCCCACGATAAGGGGTATATGGCTCTTCCTCAGGTCCAAGGAAAGTCAGACTCTGGAACTGAGATGTCTACACAGTGCAGGAAGCCTGGCAGGTGTCCCCCCAGGACAGCGGATGGAAAAGAATCACCTGCACCTCAAGATGCAATAGGAAAGCTGGCTTTAACTTGAACTCACTATGTGGAAAAAGCGATAGCCTCTATCCAGGGCAAGTACTGAGCTCAAAACTGTCGAATTCCCTTTGTTTAGATTTCACAAGCCAGTAATTAACATAAAGGGACAAACAAGGCCACCTTTGAAATCTGTTGAGCACCTGCTGGGACAAACCTGAAATCACTCTTGAGGAACAGGAGTATTAAAGCCTATGGGAAGACCACAGGGTCGGAGGAAGGAACTGAAGATGGACTAGTAGCAAAAAATAATAATTCAACGTTAAACATTTCACCATAAAGAAGAGAACACGAGAATGACATACGTGAAGATTAACACCAAGAGATACTATAGAGCAATTTGAAAGTGATGTAAAAACCATTCAGATTCTTCATTTATGAAGAAGTTACAATGAAAAGAGTCATTGCTATGAACAAAAAAAGATCAAGCAGATCCGAGAAGCAACAAGGTCTGGAACTGAAAGCCTCAGCGATGAGTTAAATACCTAATTGCAACCAGCTGAAAAGGAAATCAGCAGAAACTTAGGAAAGATGTGAGGAAAATACCCAAGATGTGGAATAGAGAGAGGTGATGTGAATATGAGAGATTATCTTACATGAAAATATCGGGAAACAAGATAGTTGGTGTTTTAGAACAACAGGAATTTTTATACAGCAAATCCAAAATAATCTAGAGATAAACTATTAGGATAAATAATAGGCTCTTGATAGTTTTTCACATATGAAGTAACTACACAAAATTAATAGTTTTTCTTTATAGAAGCAAAAATTAATTAGGTAATTCTAACTTAAAAGAATAGTTTAGGTGGTGAGTTTTGTCAATTTTTTTTTTCTCTGCATCAGTGTGTCTAGCGAATGATTAAATGATTTTTGTTCTACTAAAAAAAAAAAAAAAAAGAAGGATTGAGTTTAGTTTGGGATTATGAAAAATTCCGGAGATGGATAGTGGTGATGGTTGCACAACAGTGTGAATGTACTTAATGCCACTAAACTTAAAAATCTATTAAATGGTTAGTTTTATGATATATAAAGTTTACTACAATAAAAACAGTTTTTACAAGCTATGGCATCAACTGCTCAAAATACTGAATAATTAAATTAAAATTTACAAGAGATTTTAAAAAATTACAAGTTTCTACTGAAATAAACTAAAATGAGAACCTAATTATAGAATGAAACCATGTTCATAAATAGGATTCAGTATCTTATGCCAATTTTCTTCATAATAATGTATAAATTAAATGTAATTCTAATAATCTCAGAAGTGTTTTACAATGACACTGGGGTATTTCTCATAAAATTCACACTGAAGAACAAGTAATTAAAAATAACAAAGTAATTTGGAAGGTGAGTAATGAAGATGATTGGTCTCACAGACTATCAGGCTTTACATAATGTTATAGTCATGCCAGGTCAGGAGGGCTTCATGGATAACTTTTGTAGAGACTGAGCTGCCTGACGGTGGAGGAGACTGAGGTTTAGAGACTCGTAAGTATACTCCGAGGCCCACCATGTAAATGGAGTGTGGTTAGAAAGTTGTTGGGGGTGGTGATGTATCCACTGGAGTCTGAAGACAGATGAAAACACAGAAACTAGAGTCAACCTCCCTGCCTTATTATGAAGGCATGAAATGACCTGCAGGGACTCCTCAAGACAGTGAGTAGAGACAGCAGCCGGGAAACATCGGGATGACGTTCAAGGACGTGGGAATCCATTGGCCCATGGATGTTTGGATGATAGCTGAATTCAGGCATCTTGAAAGTGTTTCTCCAAAGTAGGCACAGTGCCAAGCCTGGGGGACCCCAACTATTTAGAGGGTATGGATTCTATTTCTTGCAAAGGAGCAAAAATAGTGACAGGTGGCATACAGTCAGAATGTGTGCTGCCCACGTCATGAAATGTGCTAGTACTTCTCCCAAGGTGCCTTGAAGAACATATGTATGTATCTCAAATAAGACTTGGGATGATGGCTACATCTTGAGCATTTATGGCCAAACAAGAAAGACCTGTGACAGCAGGGCAATTAAATGTGAATAAACAACAGCATGAACAAACAAACAAACAACTTGTCCCTTTCCTCTCTTGACTTCTTCATTTCCTCAACTTCTGAAAAAATAGGGTGTGTGCCGGAGACGTCACCAAGAGTGGGAGGATGTGAGAGTCAGACACTGGCTGATCTCCAGATGTCAGCAGCTGGAGAAAAATTAAGGCATTTATATGCCCTTTGAGTCCTGCCATTTAACAAGCTGATTACATCAAGAAAACTAATAGATGATTCATAGTACTAAATCTTATAGTTCCCTGAAATTAGTTATTTAATATTTCTAAATTCAGTCTTCTAATGGTTTGCAAAATATTTATTTATGATAATATATTTTTCTAGGTTAAAAAAACAAAATTATTTTCTCTACATCATAATTACAATAATTTGGTGTTACTCTGGTAAATTCTTTCCAGGCCTTGTACCAGGAGGTTTGTCAAAACAATTGACCAGATAGGCTAAAAGTTAAACAAAGAAGTGACTAGAGGTTAGTATAACAGTTTATACAGAGATGATATTTCTCACTTTTTTCCTTGATATGGAAGAAAAACAGTGTTATGAGACATGACTCTTTGCTGAAAGTAACTCCCTAGGTAAATCACTAGATTCGAGATCATGTTAATTATAGTAACACAGTACTATACTAGGTCAACAAGGCTCATTGTTACATATTTTTATTATGAATAAATGTTTACTGTGGACTACACTGTATGTGATGCTATCTGTGAATAAAGTCCCATGTCTGCCTCCATGGTCACAAGAAGTTGGAAGTAGAACCCAAACCATCTGGGTTACTTGACATCAGCACCAACTTAATGCTACAAATGTTTCCTTTCTCTGTATTAGAAGCTGAAGACGTTGGTTGATTTTCTAATAAAATATAAACGTATTAGCAAGAACAATGTAGTAAAATTTAACACGAAATATATTCAGTCAAGAATGTCTGTATGTTTCCCGTGGAAGGAACCTTAGCTGTATTCCCTCAAGTGGAATTCCTTCTGCTTTTTACGAACTAACGGGGTTGAATGGAAGTACGTGCGCAGGGGCAGGACTTACTCTACTAGCATCCGCGCTTCCGTGGGGGATGGCACGTAGTGAGCTAATTCTTCACGGGGAACCCCCGAATGTCAGCACCTGGAGGAACGCGCTCTCTGGAGAGGATTCTCCTGGAGCAAGAGGGCTTGGAGTACTTCCTTTCTGTCTTGATTTTCCTTTAACATTTGCATTCCTGAACTTCAACACTTAACTTCTCTGTACCCAGAAGTCCTCAGTCTGCAATTTCTCAGCGTTTAATTCTTTGGAGAAGAAATGCAGTCTCCAGGAGCGCTGTAGGTAGAAGGGACACCACCTGGCTGATTCTGAGAGCTTCCAGAGGGGACGCAGGAGTTCAGCTGCTCCCTCAGGGCAAGTCTGAACAATCCCTCCATTTTTAGACCTAAGCCTCATCCCTGCCTTCGGAGATGCCTGGGACCTCAAGGCGTGAGTTTTCAGGTGTTGATACCGTTTCTTCTCCCCATTTTAGGTTCTTGTACATTTTTTAAAGGAAAGTTGATTGAGAATTTTGCGTTGTGCTTCTTGTTCCCTTACTAAAATATTACAAATCTGAGAGTGTGGAAGGTAGTCCTAGAAGTCGAAACCAGTGACAGAGAGACAAGAGCTGGAAGAAATTAGTTCCACAATCCTACTGTAAAGACATTTTGTTCCATTACTTAACGCTTTGTCATAAAATTGACACTATTTATTACTAGAGGTAACTGTGAGAAAAGTTTTAAAAATCTGATGAAATCGTAAAGGACGAACAGTCTAATGCCTCCATCTTACAGAAGGGAAAATTACGCTTAAACTCTGAAATATCAGTGAATGTAAGTATGCTTTCAAGGATCATCTACTCAAAGGATCATAGAGTTGTACAGTACAAAACAATGCAGCGTATTTACTCTGGAGTTGGCATCTACTCAGTGTATTAATTATTTGCAGTAATAGCCTACTGGGTTTTCTTAAAACTTCAGTTTTGTTGCTTGTTAGACACAAATGACATTTAAATCTCTAACTAATGAGAATATCCCAATCCTATTTCACCTGAAAATATTCAGATTAAACTAAGTATATTTATTTAGACAAGATGAATTATTATAAATAGAATCATAATTTGGAAGCATGATAATGCAAGTGAAATGCATTTTAATGAAAAGCTAGTTACAATTCTGAGTTAAAGAAAATGCTACTGCTTTCCTTTCTGTGCCATGAAGTAAACAGCTTTATGGTTCAGAGCAAATATTTTAATCTCCCTCATCTTCATTTTCCTCACTGGCAAAATCTCTAAGCGGAACAGAATCTGGTCCTTTCCCCTTTAAACCCATTTTTCCCCCTCATGTATGTTTCGTATAGTGGAAAACTTTTCATATAATTTATCACTCCATTTTTTCCCTCCTGTTTAGAAGAACAAAGGTGGTTTTGCCAAGGTGACACATATTCATTTTCCAGTTCGCTATGACATTATGATAATTTTTGTCTCTTTAAGACAATTTTTATTTAGTTCTAGGAATTTCACATTTTGTTAGGCACTTTTTATGAACTATAATAGATATCGTCCCTTGAGTTCATTCTAAAACAGCACCTAAAACAAATTTACTGTAATATACAATTATAGTTTTCAAACAAATGACTGGGGTCCACCAGTTTGAATGGAGTGATGCAGCAACCTGCAAATCTAGAGTTAGTGCCAGTTTTTCCAAACACATATTGAAATATTTGCTGAGGATTTTCATGTGTAGTATGCATAACAAGGAGTGAAATAAAAATGGCATCAGGAATTCAAGAGGAAATAACACATACATTATACTCAAGACTGATAACCATATTTGTTCAATGTGCTAGGGCAACAATAAAATTTAAAAACCATCTCTAAAATTGAAGGCCTAACAGAAATTATAAAAAGTGCAGAATAACATTTTAAAATATGACTATTCATTAAGAGTAAATTTGGGATTTTTAAACAGTCATTCAATAAATATACACTGATCTCAAAACTAAGTACCAAGCATTAGGCTGGGCAGTTGATGACATCCAGCACAGACTCCTGTCCTCATGGAATTTGCAGTCTGGTTGGGGAGACAGAGAAGTAATTTTAATGCAATATAAATGCTAAGATTAAAGACAGAATGCTCTGTTGGGGGCATATGAGGAGGACAGCACATTCACTAATGAGGAAACAGAATAAACCAAAGAACTGAAGGATGGCGATTAGGAAGGAGGTAACAGAGGGGTGGGTGATAACGGTGCTTCAAGGAGAATAAGCAGCCTCTGAGAAGGCCTCAGAGGAAAAACCTGTAGGATGATAGAAGACCTTCAAGAAACCCAGTGTGGTTCTTGCAGAGAGTGTAACAGTAAGAAATGAGAAGTACATAGAAAGCAGTGGATCTTCACATGTGGTCCCTGGACCACTCCACATAAGACTGATTATCAGTCAGTGTTTATCAATGTTTTTCAAGTACGAAAGTGGCTTTAAAAGATACTTCAAACATGGTCTTAGTCTATGTCCCTTTTAATTCAGGCACTTCTGGGAGTTTTTTCCCCTGTGGCTAATGTGCTAATACTTGTCATTGTTATCACCAGCATCAGCATCATAATCATCATCATCACCATCAGTAGTAGCAGCAGCAGCAGCAGCACCATCATCATCACTATCATCATCACCACCATCATCACCATCACCACCACCATCAGCACCATCATCATCACTATCATCATCACCATCAGTACTTTATAACCTAGGATGTCTAAGCCTGTAGAAAAATACTTGAGTAAATAAAAAGCAACAATCATTTTTCAAATGTAGGTACAGTGCAGTAAGTCTATGACTTTAGAGTGGACGTTTTTTAAGTAGACACAGAATGGGGCCTGTATTAATAAGTGTTTGAGTAAGATAATCTAGTTTCTGAAAAGAAATTTATTCAGAATGAAGGAAAACAAGCACATCGTTAGTAATAAGTAAAAGTAATAAATCCCAGTGTTTCCCAGGCTATGTTTTTTAACTGTATGATTCTTTACAAGAGTCATGACGACATGAATTAGCTGATCAAAATGCCTGTTCATTTCGCCATGCATGTGTGTGTGTGTGTGTAAAGGGGATAGGGAGGAAAAAAGGGAGGCAGGGGAGAGAGAGGGTTAAAGAAATCAACATAAGGGAATCTTGGAGCATCTATTTCAGGAAGCTAGCACATCCTTGTCAATGAGACTGGTTGGTACCAGCTGTTCCTTCATGTTCATGAGTGATTAACATGCCACAGAACACACAGGGAAGAATTTTCACTTGGGCTGGAGAAATATTTTCTGCCATGAGATCTGCACAGTTTACACTATTTTATGATAAAACTTTCAGCAGAAATCTGAGGCTCTCAAAATAATCTTTAATACTTTTACTTCGAAGATAAATTAAATTATATAAACCAAGAGAACTAGAACTTACACTATATTTCATCTATATTTCAACACAGAAACAAGTGGAAGCTCATAAGTATGATCATTACTACTTCGGTAGAGAAAAGAGGAACTGCTGTATTTTTATTCTTTATCAAAAAAAGTGATTTATCAAATTCACAGACAAAACTAAAATATGGAATGTTAATAGCCTCCTTGATTGTGTACCATCATTAATACATACATTGATTAGAGAATTCGAAGAGAACATGATTCTTATAAGATCATGCCACCTAAGTATTCCGATCACCCAGTCCAGGCTGACAGCTTGCAGAGAAGGGACGCATTGCCTCCATCCAGCGTTGCTCACATGGCACTTTAGAGCTGCTGAGAGTTCCTCAAGATAGTTGAATCCAACAGTTCTGTGTAACTAGAGACACAGACTGGCTTCCTGTGAGGAATAACCACAGCTGCCTTTCCAGTTTTACTGTTTCCCGTGTACTCTCTCTCTCACTGTGTTCCGGGCTCCTGCCGCTCTACCAAATACGTTTTCCAGGTCTCCAGTGAAGTACTAGGTGCCATGTCCGCGTCTTGGCCACTCTTCAGCATCTGATGTCATTAACGAATTTCTGGTGAATCCCCCTCCCTGTTTGATGCTTCTTCAGTCTCTCCTACTCTGACTCAGCACTCCTCTGTACTCAGTTTTCTTTCATCCTCCGGTCCTGCTCTCCTTTTGGGGTGTAAACACTCCAACAACGATTCTTTTCTTCTGCTGTTTCATTTCGCTGACAGTATACTTACTGACGACTTAGAAATCCCCATTTCCATACACAACTTATTCCTGATGTATGCAATCCTGCATAATTAACTGACCACTGGATTTTTTTTTTTTTTTTTTTTTTTTAGTTTATGGCCACTTGATTCGGACAGGTCTAACCTTTGTATCACCATCTTAACTTTCTTCTTCGATGACCATCCCCATTGCTCATTCAAGTCAGAAGCCTTGTAGTTTGTCCTTAGTTCATCCACAATTACTAGTCTCATTCCAAATATCCAGCCAATTCATAAAGCATGCCAATAATCTTTCTTTAATCCTAAGGAATCCTCTCTTCCTTGTAGCAACAGCAGTAGCACCTGTAATTATTTTTACAATTTCCTACCAAAGCTTGTTTTTCAGTCTTCCTGGATAAATCATGTAAGTTCATTGATCTTTTTCCACATTTTGATAGAACGATTTTTCCAAAATGTAATCATGATGCCAGGCCTCCAAAACCTCTGCTTAAAATCCTTCTTTCCTCCCCCAAAGCTTAAAGATAAAATGATGCTCCTTCAGCACAATGTTCAAGGGGCTTCATGATACAATCTCTGTCTTAAACAGTCACAGTTAAAGCTCCCATTGTTCACTTCACTACTGTCTAGTCATGCTGAAGTCTGTTTCCTAAAAAGGTTTCACTATGTGTCTTTGGATTGTTTTCATCTTTCACTTGGGAAAGTCATATTCCATCTGACATCTATTAATTATTTCGATCTCAAAATCACGTTCGCCTTTGAGAAAACTTTGTGATATCCGAAATTTGGCATTAGATTCTCCTAACAAGAAGTCCCTAAAGGATTTGTTTATCTGCTAACTTTGTCTTCCCCACTAGATTAGCACACTTTGAAAACTATATTATAAGCTGTACTGGATACTCATTAAATATTTACAGAATAAGTCAATGAAGTTCAGAGTTTCAGGTCCAGTAAGGAAGGAAAAGCATTGGACTAAAGTTTATTTTCCCAAACCTCATCTGAATCCGACAACCATTCTATGAGTTAGATAGACAACCTGTTTTATTTTGATCTTTTAGTGAGGAAACAAAACCTCAGACAGATTAGCAGTTTTCCTGAGTACACACAACTTGTAAGGTATGTTCCCATTATCCTTAAGCTGAAGGGGACGGGCAGGAGGAACACAAGGGATGTAGGTACTTGCTGCCACTAAAGTTTGATTCAATTCAAGAAAAATTACTGAATGCCTATGTTTAAAACTATGTATTTTGGTGATACTTTTTTATTTTAAAATAATTTTAGACTTAAAAGAAGTTGTTAAATACTACAGAATTCACATACTTCCCTCACTCAGCTTCCCCTAATGTTAGCAATTTATGTAACAACAGAACAATTATCATCCAAAATGCTATGAACTAAGCTACAAGCCATTTTTCCCTCTTATTGTACTTTTTCTGTCCTTCTGGTCCAGAACCCAATCTAGAATTCCACATTGTGTTCCACACACTCCAGCTCTTCAGGACCTCAACAATTCTGATGAGTACTGATCAGTTATTTTGTGGGATGTCTGTCAATCTGAATTTGTCTAATATTGGTAATAATTTTTTTGAAATATAAAACAAGTTTGCCTCCTTTTTTAGAGGGGCCCAATGATCTCAAAAAACATTGTGATAAGTACCTATTTTTCAAAATTTCCCGATTTTTACACATTATTACCAACTATTCAAAAAATAAGGTACAAAAGTACACTAAAAAAAGAATTTTTATTAGTTTGCATTATTAAATCTGTGAGAAAATCTACTTAGGTGTTATAAGAGATTACTTCTTATAAATTTTGAAATTGTAGGTAATTTTTCCTTTACTACATTTATATAGCATGCAAATTTGTTGAAAAGATTGTGACAGTCTTTTCATAACCTGTAAACAACATAAAATATAATTAAAAATAGATTTCTAAGTTCCCCATCATAGCTTCTAGACCCGTGAAGTTCAGTATGGTAGCCATGAGATACATGTGGCTACTTAAATATAGCTAAAAGTTTAGTTCATCATTTAAACTAGCCACTTTGCAAGGGCTCAGAGCACATGAGGCTAGTAGCTGCCACACTGGACAGCAGAGATTAGACATGCCAGTCATCACAGGACATCCCACTGAGCGAACAATCTCCAGATCACGGTTGTAGGAGACAGTCTTTGCATTCAGACATATTTTCTGGATTGCCTCTGTAGACTGAATGCATCCCTCCAAAATTCATATGTTGAAATCCAATTCCCAATGTGATTATATTTAAAGGTGGGACCTTTGGAAGGTGACTACACCATAAGGGTGGGCAGTGCCCTTATAAAAGCCCTTATAGAGTTCTCCAGCCCCTGCTGCCATGGGAGGACCTAGAGAAAAGATAGGCACCTGTGACCAGGAAGCGGGCTTTGACCAGACACCAAGTGTGCCGGTACCTGGACCCTGGACCTCAAGATCTGTGAGCAATACATTTCTGTTGTTTCGAAGCTACCTGGTCTATGGCATTTTTGTTATAGCAGCCCAAAAAGAACAGGAAAATTGTCTTCCTAAGTTAGAAGACAACGCTAAATCCGGTTAATAGCCTACCATGGGTCTCTGAGCTACAAATTAGTCTTTTTTGCTTTTTATCATTTTAGATATAATTTGGCCATCAATCCCTGGCTTACCTTAGGCAATAATGAAAAAACACATATATACACTTACATAGGAAGAGTGCTGTTCTATGTACTTTGCATATGTTACTTCACCAAATCCTCACAACTCCATGAATTACATACTAATACATTCCCATTTCCACAGGAGGAAACTGAAGTAGGGAGCCGTCCAGAATCACACAGCCGCTGAATGAAATGCCCAAGATCTGACCTATTAGTTGACCACTTTCCTATGCTGTCCTATCAAGTGTGCCAATTCTTTTCTTCTTCTTTTTTTCACTAGGTTGGACAATTATTTCAAATTTCTGTATATCTTCTGGAAAATTCCTAACACAAACATCAGAAATAATATATTTGATGTACCATGGGAGATGAAATAATCAACAAAAATCAAAATTGCCAGTTAGCCTAGATTTTCTAAGGAATATTTTTAAAGTTTAATATTATAATAGAAATGTTTACTTTAGCAGAATTTGAGGTTCAGAGAAATTAAGTTTTCAGCTAGTAGTAAGGTTATCTAGGTAAGTGCTGAAGGCTACTTTAAAAGAGTTTGCATGAGAAGTAAAAAATACATGATATTGTTCTTTCTGACTGAAAGAGAACTACAGAAAGAGGCTTCATCCTAAAGCCCACCAAATAAGATAGTAATTTATTAGATTTTTTCTTTTATTGTAATTTTTTCTTAATGAAAATGCATTCTCATCCTTAGGTATTGATTTGATCTTAGTATCATCCAAAATTAAGAGGACAATCAGCTCACTTATTTAAACAGATTCCAACTAGATCTTGGAGAAAAAATGTCACTGATACATTTGCAATGACAGTTTAATGAAAGCAATGTAGGAATCTGTGAATTGGAAAATAATAACTAATATTAGCAATCATTCACATCACTGCACAGGATAAGACAAAACTATAAATTAATAGAGTATTTAAACATCCCCACCCCAACATTATTTTCATTTCATTAAAGCTGTAGATCTTTCAGATGCTCAGCATTATTTCACTTGCACGTCTACGTGCTGCTCTTATATAAGATATTTAAACAAATCATTAAGAGTCTGTATGCAGAAATGGTAATTTCATCGGTTCTGGTGGGCTTTTCTAAATTCACTATTCTCTACCTCCAGGTGAGCAGAATAACATTTTCCCTGTTTCTTGTGTTCTGCACTTACTTGGTTAATTTCCTCCTCTAAGCTAGTGATTTATTTTCTTCTTTCTCCAATTAACCTCCTGATAAACTGCAAGTCTCTAATGGTTTTTATCTTTCAGCCGCTCCACTTAGCTTGCTGCTATGTACTCTGTACTCTGCTTTTTGCCAACAACGGATGGCCCTAACCCCCTCCCATCCTCTGCAGCCTCTTTAAAGCCATCCAGGAGACATAAAGTGCTTGGTCAGCCTGTTAAACCAGGACATCAATTTTTTAACGGTCAATAATGAAACAGGCTGACTCTGCAAGGAAACTCCAAGGACATGCCCTGCTAACCCCTGCCCAGCTCATCTGCATTTATTGATGAAAACACATTATCTCAGACCATCTTCCTGGTCTCCAAGTACAATAACACTGATGTTCCAATGTTAGCTGTCAGAATTAAATGGTATATAAGCTAAAGAATAAGTAGTGATTTTATTATCATATCATCAATGACCCCCTCCTTCAACCCTCTCATCCTACAAACATAAATAACATTGAATCATCAGTGTTCAGACTGTTGCACAAATTAATTTGTAATATAAGTTTCCATCACTGTCAATTTTCTATTACCCTTACACTTAATTTTACTAGAATTACAGGGACAAATATATATTTGCTATTTCACAGCCTAAAAAGGTCTATAAAACTAGATTATAAATAGCTTCCATGATAGGCATCACTTATGAAACTGAAAATATTTCATTATTTCTTAATTAAAATGATTAGGAATAACACAATCTCCAAAAATAATCTGTGGATTATACAATTATAAACACATAACCCGGGCCAATGTCAGGTTCAGATCGATATTCTCTCTCAAGGCACCACGAGTTAAGTGTAGCATCTGGCCTCCATCACACGGTCCTCATAGTCCATCCATAGTCTGCAGTGTTCCAACTCCTTACAAAACATTTTTTTAAATTCAGAAACTGTGATATTTCTTTTACTTGTTTAGTTGTGAATTAAAAGACTGACATTCTTTCCCTCTTCATTCTCAATGAATGTTAATGGCTTTAATTCAAGTTTTCAAATCATTAAATTTTCATTTTCAAACTTTCTTCCTTTTCTTATGCATTTATCTTAGTCAGTACTGTAGTCATGTAGCAAAGGGAAAAATAAGCATGTGTCTACTTTGGAATATATTGAAACTATCATTCTTGGATTTTATCAAGAAGGATATTATGAGTAACAGTCTTCTTTCCTTGGTTTCTGTACCCCGTGCTCCCTTTGAGTGACACAAGAAGCACATTATTTTGCAGAGAAAAACAAGAAAATAAAATGTGCATGGAGGAAAAGCAGCAATACACAATATTCACTCACGGGGAACAAGAACTGGCCCCGCTAAACTGGTTGCTTTCCACATGGAATGATTTCGCCACAAAATACTTTCCTCCTTTGACTTCTAAGACAATGCACTCTCCAGCTTTCAAATTTCTTCCATTTAGTCTCACTGTTTCTCCCTCTTCCCATCTACCCTTTAAAAGTGTGTTTCAGGACTACAGCACAGCACCCTCAATCTGTCTGCTGCCCACACTCTCCTGGGACGTCCCTGGCTCATCCTTCCTATACCTCTGAAAACCATCCCCACACTAATGGCTCTTACACTGCTATTTCCTGACGGCGCTCACCCCCAGCCTTCGCACCAAACACCTCTGTGCCCACATTCCCTTGCCCCTCCCAGCTCCTCAGGTCCACAACTGAGCTCTGAGATGTGGAATCTTAACACTGTCCATGCTCACAAGAAGTGGTACAATCTTTTCATCAAGCCAGGAACCTGAAGATCATCCTTAAAACCTCAAATCCATTCCATCTCCTTTATAACCAATAGGTTTCCAAATAGTTCACATTTCTAACGTGATCTCTTCTTGGCCATCTTGTCCCATCACTGTCGCCATCGCCCTTGTTCAAGTCTGGCTAACATGTATACAGTATAGCATTGTTCTTAACACTTTAAATGTACTGGACCATGTAAATCTCTATTCTTACATGTTAGGTATGATTATTAACCCTATTTTATGGTCTATTATTATTTATTGAGCTTGAACCAAATAGTTGTTTTGATCTACAGGAATTAGCAATTTAGTATAGTTCAATCTAATTGTTCAGCTGTCTTCAGGATGCATCACAATATTATTACCATGTCTGCATGGTCTCTGGGCTGTCTCCTGCTCACCTTCCAGGCTCACCTGTGTCATTCTCTCTTGTTACTTTCTCAACCTCAGCCATAGTATAAAATTTTAATACCATTTTCTCTTGATTGCTGGCTTTTGCCTATGAAGGTTTCTCTACTTGGTATATCATCTCCTTTCCTCACTTGTCTGTTTGACTCCTTTATTCTTATTTTTATTGAATTATCACTTCTTTAGCATTATCTTCTCTACTATAACTCCCTTGAAGGCAAGAATCACATGTGACTTAATCATATCGAAATCTCTGGTTTTAACACTATGACTGGCACATTAGAGACAATCAAAAACATAAGTATTGATAGAACTATTGAGATATTTCTTGTTAGTTTATGTCTATAAATTTACATTTATTGTTTCTGACATATAAAAAAATTAATGCAATCATATAAAGTCTGAAATGGTGGCTCAGTAAGATTACATTATCTGAGCAAAATTTTATACTTAATAAATACCAGACCTTAAAATCAAACTCAGGTTATCTGAGTCCAAAATTCATGAGTATTTGCCATTATTCTATATATCCAACCATGTACAGAATCTAGTCCTATTAAGTCAACTTATTTGGTTAGAAATTATCAACAACTTAGTTAAAGTTGCAGATTTAATTTCTCTAAAGACTTCTCATAGACCATACACAACAGGGTTTTTAACAGTACCACTAAACTAAGTTGATTTTTGTCATAGGATGGATCACATGAAATAACAGAAATTATTCACTACTAATGAGAAATGTACTAAGCATAGTAAGTCACCTGGGAGCTGCATCAGATGCCATATCAGAAGAATAGTACATTAAGAATTTGTCCCAGTATGATATTGTTTTCTATTTATAGCACCTTAATTTTATTTTTTCAAAGCATGCATGTGTGTGCACTGTAAAACTAGAGGAATATTCAAAAAGAAATATTCTAGTGAAAGAAGTATTTAAAATACATGATCATTCTTAGTTTTTAATATCCAAATATATTTTAAGCTTGGGACAGTATAAAAATCAGATAATATCACTGCCAGGATACTGCAATTATAATTCCTATAGAATAATTATTTTACTCATAACTGTTAAAGCGTAAGTAAATCTGTGTTTTCTTGTCACCTTATTTCTTCTTCTTGCAAATGTGTGTCATTTTTAACTATCTGGTTTATTTTTATTTTCATGACATACATAAACATATACACAGATGTGAGCAGTATGAGCCATTTGAGAAATGCAAATTCAAACTAGAATGAATAACCACTATACATATATTAGAATATATAACATTTTAAAAAGACCATTAAAAACTAATAAACAGAAACCTCAATTAAATAGAGTCTGGACACCAGAAGCAGCAGGCTCTCATGCCCTAGGAGATAGCAGAGCCCGACAGGAAGAAGAAAGACGCCTCTTTTTTCCTGGTAAGGACGCAGCCAACGAAAAGCCATGCACCCTTTGTTTACTCAGCTCTCCGACTTCCCTTCTGTCTCCCTAAAAGAATTCACCTTCCTTTGCTGTGAGGGGACTTGCACAGGACTTCCAGGGTTGCAGGTCTCTGCTGATTCTGAATAGACCCATCTTGCTGGAGACATATCCAGCAGTCTGTTTGTTTTAGGTCAACAAGACTAACTATACCAAATATGATAAGTATTTGAGACAACTTGATTTCTCCTACACTTCTGGAATATAAAAGGTCAACTCTGGAGAGCAGTTTGGAATTCTGTATCTTCCATGTGGTCTAGCCATTCTACTACTGCGTATTTGCCCAGGAGAAAGACCAGGTCTTTATGAAGACTGTATACACATGTTCATAGCAACACTATTCTATTAGCCAAAAGCTGAAAACAATCCAAATGCCCAGCAACAGGTAAATGGTAAACAAACTGTCATATATCTTTACAATGAGACAGCACTCAGCAATAAAAAAATAAACTATTTATAAAGACAGCAATATGGATGAATCTTAATTATGCTGAGCAAAATAAGTCAGACAAAAAATAGTGAGTAATGTATGTCTGCTGATATAATGCTCTAGAAAATGTTAACTAATTGGGGGTGACAGAAAGCAGCCCGGTTGTAAGGAGGGACTAGGGGATGAGTATGGAGCAGTTACAAAGGGCAAGGGGGAACTTTTGGTAATAATTTGTTAACTTCCTTCATTGTGGCAATGATCTCACAGAGATATGTCAAAAGGCATCAAACTGTCTAATTTAAATATGTACAGTTTGTTTTAGTCAATTATATCTTATTAAAGCTGTTTTAAAAAGATAAAAATTTGTTTTAATCAAAACAGAATTTAAAAAATAACATTTGGAGGGCTTAATATGGTGGTTCTTGAAGACACTAGCAAGAAAAAACGACATGTAAAGAAATCAGCAAAAATGTCATTATTCTTAGCTAACACGATTATATATGTAGGGCACACTATAAAATTTATAAAAACCTATCGTTATTATTAAATTAATATATCAAGGTCAATGTAAAATGAATTTTGTATCTCTACAGTGGTAAGAAACAATTTGAAATTAAATTTAAAATTAACTGAATTTTAAAATAATCAGATGTATCCCATCAAGTACCTATGGGTAAATTTAACAAGATATACTATGAGATGCTGCTGAGGAAAAATTAAAGGAAACCTGAATAAATAGAAACATACACAATGTTCATGGAAGTCATCTACAGATTCAATGCAATTTCAATTAAAATCCTACAGGTGTTTAAAAATACATTAGCAAGTTGCTTCTCAAATTAATATTGAAATGTAAAGGATCTAGAGTCTCCAAAAAAGAAAAAAGCTTAAGACTAAAAACAAAGTTGCAGGACTCTTACTATCTGAATTCAAGATCTACTATAAAGCTTCAATGATCAGTTGTAGCATTGGCTAGCTAAGCAAACCACTGGAACAGAATCAAGCATCTAGGAACAGAATCACACTTATACACTTAATTAATCTTCAGTTTTTAAGAAAAACATAAGATGGTACTTTTGCAAACTGGGTACAGACAAAAGATTTTGCAGTATAAGACATAAAAATCCCTAATTAAAAAGGAGAAAAATGATCAGGCTTCATCAGAAGTAAAATTTTCTGCTTATCTAAATTATAATTAAGAAAATGAATCAGTAGACCAAAGCCAGGAAAAAGCCTAATATTTATAAAACGTGAAGAAATACTAAACTATTAAAAGAAAACAACTAAAACGGGTTAAGAACACAAACTGACAAAAAGAAATGTAAGTGAATAACAAATAAATACAGAAATATTTTTAACTTCATCACTTATCATGGAAATGCAAATTAAAACAATATTAAAACACCTTCTAACACCCAGTAAAGGGACTTAAATCACAAGAAAATGTTGATGAGGATGTGGAGTAACTTGAATGTTCATTCATTGCTAGTAAGAAAAAAATTTATAACCACTTTGAAACACTCTGGCATTTTCTTTTAAATTTAAATATACATATATCTTATTATCCAGTAGTTCTACGCCTAGGTATTTTCCCAAGAAAAATAGAAACGTATGTCCCCAAAATTCTTCTACAGGCATCTTCCTAGGAGCCTTATCTATAGTTATCAAAAACTGGAACCAAGCCAAATGCCCTTCAAGAAGGGGATGTTTTTAAACAACTGCAGTATATTCACCAAATGAACTACTATTCACCAGTAAAGAGAAAAAATCTGCTGCATGGGAAAAACATGAATGAGTCACAAAAATATCAGGTTGAGTAACAGAGGTATAAGAATTCACTACGATTCTATTTATACAAAGTTCTGGAACAAACAAAACCTAGCTATGGTGATTGAAACCAAGACAATGGTTACTCATGGGGTGAGGAGGCGTAAGAACTTTCTGGTGCAACCGAAATGTCCTATTGTTTTTTTCAGTAGTTGTTTCATGGGTATATACAATTTTCCAAAACAAATCAAAATAAAACTTTATATATCTATGGGGTGCGGGTGGAAAGCCCCTGAGTCTGTATAGTAATACATTGCTAAACATAAATGCGAGATCCTTAACAAAATATTAGAATGCAACAAAACATAAAGAGTAAATACAACATGACCAGACTGGGTTTAACATGGAAAGGTGAATTAAGAGAAAAAAAGAGGTAAAACCATATGCTTGTATCAATAGGTGAAAAAATAATTTGATGGGATTCAATACCCATCAATGAACACTCTTGGTAGTCTTAATGATGAACTTCTGAAAGCTTTCCTCTAAGATACCACAAGTCAAGGATGCCTCCTCTGAACCCTGCTCTTCAGTATCATACTTAAGATCCTAACCAGTACAACAAACCAGAAAAATAAATAACAAGCATATCGATTGAAAAGGAAGAAGCAAGATAGTTATTTGTAGACGACCCCACCAGATACGTAGATTATTCTAAGGGATCTATAAAATGCTACTACTAGTAATAATTTAGTAAGGAAATAGGATAAAAGGTTAGTTTGGTGTTGTTGTTTACTTTTATTTGCATTTATTTTATGCTGAATTTATTCACGGGCCATAAGTTTTCATTTCTTCAGTTTCTTCCGGGATAGCTTTCTTCTGTGCAACCTCCTCTTTTGGTTTAGGAACAGTCTGCTCTTTTTTGCTGTGAATCACCTCCATGTGGCAGGGGAAGCTCATTATGGTTTCACCCAAACATGAGCTGTACAAGTTCTGTGTCTTGTGCTTTTCTCACTTGGGTGTGCTCAATGATCAGGGAATCTACATGTAAACCCCTACGTTAAGCATTACTCTCTGCACTTTTATGCATCTGCAGCAAACATTCAGCACCCTTTTTGGGTCACTGAGCCTGCGTTCAGCCCCACTGCCAGAGAAATTAACCAAAAATGGATCACTGAAACTAAAATCTATACCTGTAAAACTTCTAGCAGGAAACATAGGAGAAATTATTATTTTTTTTTTAAATTTAAGATAGGCAGAGATATCTTATTTGGGACATATTAAAAAAAGAAATGATGAACTGGACTTTATCAAAAATGAAAACTTCTGATTTCTGGTGCAAAGGCATGTTATGGACTAGAGAAAATATTTCAGTATGTATATCTGACAAAGGATTGGTGCCCAGAATATACAATGGCTACAACTTAATAAGATAGCAATTTTACATATGAATGCACAAGAGATATAACTAAGCACCTTACAAGAGATTTATAAGTTGACAATGAGCCACATGGGTGAACTTCAAAAACATTTTGTTGAGAGAAAAAAGCAAGGCACAGAAGAGTGCATATTCTGTGACTTCCATTAATATGTGATTCAAGTAAAGCAAAGCTGATCTATGCTGGCAGACGGATTAGTGCTTTCCTGGGCTTGGGGACCTGGAGGGCAGTGCACAATCAGCTACAGGAGGACCAAGGAGCAGGAGACTATTTTGGGGGGGGTGTGGAAATATTCTCTTCCTTGGCTTTGAATGTGCATGTATTGGGGGGAGGAGTATTACATGGTGTATGTATTTGTCAAAACTCATTACAAAGCACTCTTAAAATGAGTGTATTTTATTTCACGACATTACATATTAACAAAACTAATTTTAAAGCAAAATGTAGTTGTGTTTTGTTGTGTAAATTATAACTCAATAGGAAGTGTGCAGAAAACTATAGCAAAATATAATAAATGGTAGGGAGAAAAAAAGAGAAAAAACAATCTATTTTCAGTAAGGATGCCCTTGAGTTGTTCTTGTAAGGATTTAGATACTGTTCATATCATAACAAGTGACCAATGAGCAGATGGCTTTGTCTTTTGCGTCTGTTGCGTTTGAGATGCAGCATGCAGTAAGTGCACTGCTCCTGTATCCCAGCACACTTAGAAGTCCCTGTAACAGCTGCAATCCAGAAGTTCATGTTTTGCCATCAAAAGGACCTATGTTTGCGACCCTGCTCTAGGGAATGTTTTTCAAGTTTGGGGTATGAAGTTCAGGTTGCATCTGTAACATGTAAGGATGATGAAGGGAAGGTACTAATGTAACAATATTCAAATCCTCCCTGGCAGCAGTAAACATCAATGTTTACTCTGGCTAAAAAATTCCTCCTTTTAGAACCATACATTGAAATTTTACTACACTCCTGACACAGTACTCAGCAGACAGCTGACTACAGGATTAATTTAATATGGTTTTATGAAAATAAATGGACAGCAAACAGAAACGTATAAAATCTTTGAAAACGGATTACTTTGAAGATTTTTCCAGTGCCTCTGATATAATGTAATTTACCATGGATTTTGGCTGCTGTGTCTAAGGTTTATTTCTAGATACATATTATTTTGTTTAAAAAATATTTTAAGCAGTTTAATACCTTCACTTGAAAAGGATCTGCCCACATTGTAACCCTAAAAATGAATTGTGTGATAATTTCAAGAATTATGGAAAGACTGGAAGGGGAGAGATTTTTGGCAGAAAAAGAAACTTTCACCGTGATTACCTTTCCCCAAGCCTTCTTTTGCTTTCACAGTACCAGTTATTTTTCAGTTGCTAAAATTAAATACAGTGCAACAATTTGCATTAAGGTTTTCCTTCGCGTTCTAAGAAGTAAATCATAACCCCAGTGGGTAAGAAATTCATTTTTCAAAAAGACAGGCAAATGGACCAATGTAGTATGATTAAAAATCTGGAAACAAGCAAAAATTGTATGGCCATTTAGTGTAGAATAAAAGTGACACCGAAGACAGTTTGCACATTATAGACTTGAATAAATGGAGCCTGGGTATTTACATGAAAAAGATGGATTAGGAGTTCATATAAGTTATGCTAAATTATAACCAAGTGGATCAGATTTAAATGTAAAACTAACAGTGTAAAGGCTCTGGAAGATAATGCGAGAGAGTCCATTATATAATTGTGTGTGTGGTCAGAATGTCTTCCTTACTGACTCACCATTTAGAAATGATAAGGGAAAAATACATGAGACTACATTAAAAGGCAGCAACCATGAATACTTAAAATGCCAACTTAAAACTGGAAAAATTTGATAGACAAACATAAACAAAAATGTCAAGAAAAAATTTGAAACTGCAATAGATGGGCAAAAGTACAGAAGTTCATGTCATGTTGTTTTGTGAAGTTGCCGGTTTAAAATGGGTACTCTCATTTACTGCTGGTGGAGCAAAAGTTCAATCCAAATGCAGAAAAGTTTGTAAATGTTTTTCTGAATAACAAATACATGTATTTTCCAATCAAGGAGCTTCATATATGACAGTTCATCATATCTACATCGATATAGATACACATGTATACACACACTTGTAAAATGACTTTTCAATATTCACTGCAAAAGTTGTGATGGCAAAAAGTTGAAGGAAAAATTTAAATAGACATCAGTGATATATTGATTTATCTTGTGATAATTTAAATAACAATAATTTACATCAGTTTATTTTAAATTTTATGCAATGTAAAGATAAATTATGCTAATCCATAATGACATACGGAACTGTAAAAAAAAAAAAAAAGGGGGGGGGAGAAAAAATATACTGGTAAGAGTGAGCCAAGATACATTAAATACAAAAAGCAAGGTGTGGAGCAGTGTTTTAACATGTTTTTGGAATTAAGACTCTATATTCATATTTACTTGATTATAGAAAGAGAAATTCTAGGCAGACACAGAAGAAACAAAAAATAGTTGTTACAAAGGATGAGTGGTGGGACAGGGCTGAAGTAGGTACTGAAAAGTCACATTTTTCTTCTTTTATTGTCAAACTAATATGCAAGGGAGCTGGGCTTACCTCAAATCAGCAGGAACTCCCCGAGACTTCACTGCTCCTTCAGGCTGCACTGTCAGCCCAGGCTCCTCCTGGCCCCTAGGATGAGGACTTCAGCCTGGGGTCCCACCACAGGCCCACGTGGGGAGGTTATTTCCCCCTTCTCTGTGTCAGACAGGGCGTGGGACACAGCACCGAATCCAGTCAAACTTGTACTCCACTCGAGTCTGAATCTTGAGTGAGGGACACAGCGTTGCAGGGGAACATGAGAGGTCATCAAGCAGCAGCAGTGTCTCCAGCAGGAGTCCAGCCTTGGGGACCCAGTTATCACATGTGACCCTGCCAGCCAGCGACAGCTCCCCATTCCCATCACCAGGGCCACCACGCCTTGGCTCCTTTGGGTTTTACCAGTCGAGGTCCTCCAGTTCGGCTCCTGTCTCTGTCCCCTCCAACGTTATTCCCATGAACACCGTTTCTGTTAAAGGTAAACAGATTTAGTTTCTTTTGTTAGCTACATATAATTATAGTGCTATAAAGAATTTCTTTCTTATTCTCTTTGCAGTTGGGCTGCGAGTTTCCTGAGGTCAAGAAGTTATCCTTGTTCAACCCCATAGGACCTAGCGCTGTGCTTACCATGTAACAGCACATGAGCATTGATGGAACTGATTCATTCAATGACCCAGCCGTTAATACCGAGTCTAGTGTTTCTATTCACTGACAATTAAAAGCTTCAAAATAACAAAGCGCTTCCAATGTCTAAGCTCTGAGTTTATGCAAATTTTTTGTGTTAAGTGACTTGCTCAATTCACAATCTCAAATCAAAAAACAGATTGAATAAAACCGTCAAGAAAGGTTAATATTGAGAAGGCACTGAATTATTTCTGCTTAAAATAGCAGGAAAAGTGTTTCTAAAAACAGATGTAATACTAAAATGAGTGCAGGTTTTTCTGAAATCATTCATTCCTTTTAAAATTTGAAATTTTACATTTTAAACGATTCTTATTTTTAATGACTGTTACTATAAACCTTGGTCATTCCATTTCTCTTACACATTAGAAGAAAGAGAGGAAAACCTGTATTAGATAACTTTTCATTCAGCTAAACAATGAAAAAATATATTTCTAAGAAAGTATTATTTAAAATAACAATTAATTTTTACTTTACACCTGACAACACAATAAAAAATTTTTATTAGAATTTTATATTCCTAGAAACCATGTTTCACTGTGTTAATATAAAATCCAGACTGTAATAGAAATAGGTAAAAAATATTCCCAGAACCTTCAATTACTTAAATAATATATTTTACACAGCACTAATTATCTCCAACTAGCATACCACCGGGAAATGAAAAGCAAACATGAAATCTATTTGATTAATGCATTAGAACATTGCAAAATTACATTTTTCCCTCTTGACAGAGATAATTTTCCCTGTATTTCCCCTTCCTTGTTTTTTCATTAAGTACTCTCATGTCGACAATACTGATTTGACAATTTGAGTATCATTCCCATAAGAGCACTCCAAATAGCTATTCCTTCACGTTATTTTTACCTGTAAAAATACAGTATCACAGTCCTCACTCAAAAGCCTTCTAAAATTATATATTATTAAATATAATTCTTAGCTGTTAAGTTTCTCAGTGTGACATGTACTGGACAACAAGACATAGGAGTCATTTAGACACTTCCTCAAGGATTAGAGTGATTTTGCTCGAGGGCCACTGCTCTGTCACTCTTAAAGGCTTTCAAATATCAATGCAATGTTATCTAAAACTGAAGAAGCAATATCTTTTTGCCTATTGTTTGCATTGCAAGCATTATTCAAGTTTTATTTATCATTTTTCATAATATCCTTCAAATAAAGTGAACAATCAATTTTATAAACAAATAGGTACTAAGAAATTTCAAGACCCAACACCACTCTCCAGAAAAAAGTGAAATCAATCCAAACAGTTGAATTAGGACTATCACTCCCAAATCTCTCATTTCTACATGCAAATTTCCCTACTAAGACACAACGAATTATTTTTAGGTTTAGACTATTGCAACACTGCATCAAAATCCCCTTCCCCTGGCTCAGTTTGGTTCGTTCTGTGCTGCTGTGAAGGTTCCTTTTGTATAGTATATTCATTCTGGAACTTGTTAAGACAATCAGGATCACAGGTTTATAGTTTGCTTCTATCAAGTTTGCTTTTCCTTGTACCTTAGTAATTTTTACAGCAGCTTAATTCTGCTGCTTGTGTTGGGTGTATAAAACTCAGAACCATAAGTTTTTTTTCCCCCAAACTTGGTTCTTAGGTGAAGATGGTAACTGTATAAAAGTATAAACACTAAGAATGGATTGCTGCATTTTCCAAGACCTGTTTCCTATGTCAGAACCTTAACGAAACCGTTTGCAGTTTCTCTGTGTGTTAGGGCTGAACTCCCTTCCTCCTCTAATGACATCATTATATTCTGTTCTTCGCAGCAATTTCTGGCTTTTTCCCTCCAGTTAGAATGATGGATCCCTGCCGAAGGAACACTTTATCTTATTATCTTCAGACACAGTCCATCTCCAAGCTTTCCTGCTCTTCGGCCTTCTTTGCAGTTCAAGTGTCCCACATCCTAACCTATTTTCAAGTCTAAATCCAAACAGAATTATTTTCAGCCTCTCTCCCTTCTTGCTCTATTGAGCTTTGGAACGTAAGAGTCAAATAGTGCTGCTCTGACTTCATCTATTCCAAATCACTCTTTAACATGGATGCAATGTGGCTTATGGACCTATCCTTCTGTGGATGAGTCTTCCTCATCACCGGGCTCCTAATTTCCAAGTGCATGATCTGACCTCAGAGTTCTGACTAACTCTCCACCTATCCAGAACTCCATGACACTCTTCCTCTCCATCCACGACTTGCATGACTTGCTTTCTTTTCTCTCTTTGCTTTAAATGATCTTTATTGATTCCTTTTTTTAACTAAATTTAAGAACTTGAGCACAGCAGCATTCCAATCTTACATATTCTTTCAAAAATACTACCCGAGAAGGTATAATAAGTCACATACTTCTCTATGAACCGAGGCTATAAGCAGAGATACAGACTCCTGCTGACATGGACCCTGTATCGTAACCAGGAGAGCATGTCTGAAGGCAGCAGGTGCTGTGGGGGGTCTGCAGGGACAATGAATCAGAAGTGGTGAGGAGGTGTGCAAGTTCATGAAGAGAAGACAGGAAAGATTAATGGTGAAGTTCACAGTCTGGCAAACGCGCCATGGAGGTAAAGAAAGGAGCTCTGGAGCTGTCTGGAGAAGAAGAGTTGAGGCAGAAGGAAGCAGGATGTAAAACCACTGAGGAAGGAACATCAGAGTGCATTCCAGTAAGAGCCCACGGAGCAAAACGGTCAGAGCAGATAGGTTCAGAGAGGCAATGGGAAAAGGGGGTCACGCAGGGTGTTGTGAGTGGTTGTTAGGATTGAGCTTTTATTCTCCGTCAAAAAAGACTGAGACATTCTAATCAGAGGAGTGATATGTTCAAGCACATTCTAAATGGACAACTCTGGCCTTTGAGTTAAGAATATATTGTATTTACAAAGTACAACACACTGTAAGAGTTGGTTTTTGGACTTCTCTGTAAGGTGATATGATATAAGTCAGGTTTTCCTTTACAGGAAACAAAATAGCACACACACATCAGGTAATCTTTTTTTTCCAAAATATAAATGTTTATTTACTTTTCTACTTTTATTTTTAAGAATAAATCCATGCAATTCATACTTGTATTAAAAGTAAAGCCACAGATGGTTCTGTAAAAGAAAACATGGAAGCAATACCCAAAATACAGCAGCAATTCTTTTACTTGTTATCACTGATGAGCAACAAATTTACATACGTTAAATTTTTCAGGCAACCTAGGCAAATTCATTTGATCACCCAGTTTATTTCTACTTATTTGGAGGAAAAAATTTCTAATATGTATTTTCTATTTGCTCACTTTTCCTGAAGACTACTGTATATAATTTAACATTTGCATGCATGCCATCATGAAGAATGTAACAGTGTAATAAAACAGAAACTATCCTCTGGGGTTAATGATATGAGTAACACCATATACCTCTTTCCTACATAGACCAATATTGCTATGCTTTTTGAGTTCACTGATTTTTTTAAGTTTGTATATCTTCCCTTAAATCAGCTGTCACTTTTTGCTGCTGCCTGTGTGTCTGTTTCCTGAAAGAGGCCCCTAATTTGCTTTCATATCTGCTGTGCATGGAGAAACTACATTGCCATACGCCTATAATTGTGGAAGTGATCCAGTCCTGTTCTGCTCCCTCCCATGGCTGCCAGGCCACATCACGATTGTGGGCTGTTATTTTTCAAGGCTGCCACAGGGCTGGAGAGCAGGGGATGGGAATGGGGCCAGTTAAAATGCCACGAAAGTGACTGTGATTACTGAGATTCAACTGCTTTTTTGGAATAAATTTTGCCTGGGTTACTGCAAACCTTTGGTTTGATGTTCAGAGTTCTGGAAATAACAATTTTGTCATATAAAAAATATCTGTTACAAGGAGCTCATTTTCAGAGGTCCTTACTTGGCCATTTTTGGTGATGTCACTGTCATTGGGTTTTGATGACATTTGGAGAAATATTTATGCTGAAACGGCATGGCCTATAAAGGTGTACCCTACATGATAAGGCCACGACCAGCCAAACCTGTCATTTAATGTGGTCTGATATCATAGGACGCATATTTTAGTCTGCACTTTTGTCATTATATCTGCTTTAATCCACAGGCATAATTGTATTTCCTCCCCTGGGTGGGTGACATGAAACAATTAATTTCATATCAGGGCATGATTAACATGTACCATACTGCCTGGAGGTTTGAGAAATACAACCTTTATGCTCTTCAGGGCTGGGAAACTCAACTCTCTCCCCAACTGGTCTAGGGTACAAAGAGATAGTAATTAAACATGCTTCATTTTTACAAATATCTTGAGAGCTTTTTCTGTGTTCAAAGGTCAGCTGTTAGAGGAGAATAACCAGCTGTTAGCTTTACCTTTGACACTAAGAAATTAGCACATTGTTCCTTGAGCATATTAACTTACAGAAGAGGACTGACTGCCCAAAAAGCTATGAGAGGTAATTGATTAATGTGGTACAGCTACAATTACTTTGCCCTATGTGGGCCACTTCTCCAGAGCCAACATTAACTGGGACGATAGCCTGACTTTGCACTACATTCTAGACTCCCTGGCCCCTGGACCACTAATTAGACTTGTTCAGCTTATGCGGCCTGGGTGATAATTGTGCCGTCACAAGGTGCGGGGACCTAGGGACCCTTACAGGACCTGTGGGTGAAAAGGACAGCTGTGTCACTCCCCAGCATTTCCACCAGGGGATGTGACAGGTTGAGGCACCCAAGTTGATGCTTGTCTCTGTCGGCTTTGTGGCTGTGCTACTGGTATGACCTCTGACTTAACTAGCAGCAACCACATTCCTCAGTCACACAAAAGGCTTCTATCAACTTATGTCTCCATTGCCCTGGGTTTCCTTGAGCTGTGCTATGAGTTGCTGTTGTTCTCCCTGTCAGTGTAGATTCCCAGGACAGGCCAAGCATGAGATTCGCAGCCAGGCATCCTGGATCGACTAGCGCCACCACCACTAGTGGCTTACAAATGGATCCACTCTCCGGCACCCTCCCTGTTTTTCTGTTTTTTCCACTGGCGACTGGTTGAAGTTCCATATATTCCGGAAACAAACCAGGGAGTCTGCTGCACCAGCAGACTAGAAGACGCACACTCCTTGCTTTCTGAATTCCTGCCACCTCTCCTGAATCCTCCTTCCCTGAAAGGTAATGGGTCCTGGGCTGGACTGAATCTGCCTGACCTTGTTCGCCCCTCAGACACTGCTTCAGACTGCCTAGGAGAGCCTCCCTTGGAGAGACCAGGGATGTTCCTTGGTACCTGGCCAGGGAATTCAATGAGCTTTTCCCACAACTGTTTGTCATGTCTGCTCCTCCAATGTTCAGACTTGAAGAGAGCTTACAAACACATCTGCTGTGCCAAATTGAACATCTCGGTCCTGATCAGGAGCTCCTTGGTGGGACTGGGACTTTGGTTTGAATCAGTGGGATGACTTTCCTAGGAAGCCTGTTTCACACTCTACCACTATGGGGGTCCGTGTATTCACAGATCCCTATGAATTCCCTGTCAGTTTATAATAATATCCTCCTTTTAATTGTTTTTCTGCCATCAGTTGTGAGGCAAAGGTAATAAATATATTAACAAGGGCTGAGCCATAGCCATGCAGACTCTGACAGATCACATCTGCCTACAGGCAGAAACCTGGCTGCAATCCTAGACTGCAGGTGACATAACCCTCTGAGGTCCACAGACGGCTCAGTCATTCTGTAAAACCCAGCTTCTTATTTCTTGACTTTTACAGCATGGAGGATTCGGACACCACCAACTCAGCACCTCAAGGGGAGCTGGCTTGACACAGTAAGGCTTCTGCATCATCTGAACAGAGGGCATACCTGGCTTCCTAGATGTCAGCCACTGGGGTGACTGTACTTGCCTTAGTCTCTTAGGGTAAAACTAAGTCCTGCGGACTGGGTGGCCTAAACAACAGAAATCTACTTTCTCACAACTCTGGAGGCTAAAGTTCAACAGCACGGTGCTGGAAGGATTGGCTGGTTTGGAGACGTCTTTCCTGGGCTCCTAGTTGACTATCTTCTCCCTGCATGTTCACATGGTCTTTCTTCTCTATGTGTCTACACCCAAATGTCCTCTTCTTCTGAGGACACCAGTCAGATTGGACTAGGGCCCATCCGAATGACCTCGTTTTAACTTCATTACTTCTTTAGAGGCCCTGTCTCCAAATACAGTCACATTCTGAGGTCCTGGAGATTAGAACTTCTACATATACATTTTGGAGAGATATACTCCAGCTCTTAACAACAGCACTCCTGAAAAATTATGTTAACCCAGACCTGCTATTTACCCTGAAGAAATCCTTACCTAACCACTGTCAGAAATAGTGAATATGTATTCTTACTTCCAGTAAGGCCACCTGTAGGAAGCCACCTGTGAGTAGATTTGAAGCTGTGGTTTTAACTGCTTGTCCAAGTCTATGTCACACCCATATAAAATAGTGTTTGAAATTGGCTTCTCCAAAACAGTACACCCTACTCCGAACAGACTAAGCTGCCAATCAGCTAACTCACTGAAAATCTGTAGTGTGCATGTCTGCTGGGGGCCTGTGATGCCCCAGATAGCACTGTGAACCACAGGGACCCAATGCCACTGTCCTCATTTGGGAATCTATCTTTAAGACCTCAGGTGACCATATCTGGATTAAAAGTTCTCTATTAGAATGAGCATCTATTACTTCTGTAATAGTAAACATCATTCATTATCTTTTTACCATTTGGGCAATAATTAATTATATGAGACTATCCACAGGAATGTAAGAAGGCCAAGTACACCAACTAATTCCACATGGTCTCAAGGAAGACATTCATACAGGAAGCAGTTCCAGGAGTGGGGCTAAGTCTTCAGAGTGGGAGCTGACGTGCAGGTTGCTGGCCTGGTCTCCACATAGAAGGCAACTGTATCTCCTGGAGGAGTGAATAACACGTGGAGGTAAACAGGCAGCCACTTGCATCTGGGAAATCCTGCTGCGTGATCAGATTTTATGCACACTGTGTCCAAGGAGAGCTTCCACCCCTTCTGCATCCTCTGATGCAGCCCTGCTGCACTTTCCCAGCCTTCTCTGCCAGGTGAGGAGACAAAGTGCTCCATGACCCCTGCTGTGGGGTCACAGATGGACTCCCCTTTCACTCCCTCCTAGCAATGACCTCTACCGGCAAGAATTAGTTCCCTCAGATTTTTCCTTTTTTTTTTTTTCTTAATAACTTTGCTGGTTCATAGGTGATGGTCCTCTTTTCAACAAGGCTTTTAACCAGAGAAGAAAGTTACTAGCCAGTCTGGTGTTCCCTGTCCTCTCCTGATTTCCCTCTGAATATATAAAGTGGCCTGGGGGAGGCCCTTCCCTTAGATTTCAACTCATGACCTATCCAGCGATATCCAGCTGTGTCCAATTACAGGTATCATCTAGTTTTATTAGATAAATGAACCCAAATTTCTGATTATAGTATAACCACCATGTTTTTATATACAATTTTCAGAAACCTAACAATTTGGTGGCTTCCTTCTCAGTATTCTGATGGAGAAGTGTATATATATATCTCAAACCACTTATTTTTAAACTATCCACTCTTACCAGCTCATATGAGTGAAGAATCAATGGTAGCACTTTATGATTTGTTTCACTCTATCTGAATGCATTACATTTTTTAGGACACTAATTAATGGTAGTGATACCTTACAAAAAGTGTCAGTACATATTTCCATTTGGGGCAAAGAAATATAATGTGCTAGGGAGGCAGAAAGAAACCAACAAGTATTTAAGAGTCTCTGGAAGCAGATTTTAGCAGATCTAATAATGTCTAGTGTGCTATTTGAATTTCAAGTTCTAAACTTTTGGTGTCAAACATCTGGAGGGCTTTCATAAAGACCCAGCGTTCTCCTAGCTGTCTACCATCCTGAGAATAATGTAAGCTAAAAACTCACAGATCAAATGGTTATACATAAGGACAGACAAGATGGTTATACAAATAGACCTCGATGTGAGTGAGCCTGTTGTCAACTCAGTACAAATGAACATCTGCTAGTCGTGTAGCATGTTAATAAAACACATTTAGAGTGACTGGGTCACTCAGAACATTGGCAGAAAAGTGATGGAGCCCTTTAACCTGGGCAACTGGCACCAATTTATCTAACAATGGAAATAAATCATTGTACTATTTTCTATTTCTGCACTTTATTAGTATTTGCTAAGGGCTTACCAAAAGCCTTCCACTAAGTACTATGAATTTAGGTCATTTTTAAGGACATGTATCAGATAGACCACGTGCATCCAGAAATTCCAGAATCTTGTCTAGAGAAGAACTAGACATACAGAAGAACTGGACATATTTACACAGGAAATATGGACAAAAATAGAGACATATGCTTTTGTTTTAAGGGTAGCCCTACTGATAAGTGAGGTGGGGTTAGAAAATCTAAAACTGGGACTTGAGGAATTGAAAGAAGAGATTGCAAAGGATGAACAGAAGACTTTCTCTGCAGAGGTGGTGGTAATTATTGAGCAGAAGCATGGTTAAACAGCAATTAGGAAATAAATATGTTTGTAAAAAATTAATGTCTACAGAATAGGACAACCAGGAGATCAGATGCAGAAGTCTAAATGTGATAGAAAGAGCACAGAGAAGCTATACTTTTTAAAATTATGATTATGATATGGTGAGCTATGGATCCAACATTTGCCTGCCTAATCTAAAAAGTCACCTCTAATATAAAGTATAAGGTGCTAGGAAATCTTCATGGTGTTTTACAAAAGATAATAACTTCCTGGCATGTATTCATGCACTATTGATTACCTACTATGTATAAAATATTGTGATATTAACATAGAAAAAAGGCATGGAGGTCTTGGTGTAAACTTAAAATCTCCAACAGCATTAAGATGAGCACATAATATCTATAATGAAAGTAGACTGCTTTAAGGCTCATAAAAGAAATAAATGCCCTAGGAGTTAAATAATGGAGAGAGTAATTCCCAAAGGAGGCAAGATAGCTCTGTCACTAAGACACTGAACAGAGAAAATTCTGCCATCAGCTTAATGTTATTCAAAATATGAGATGAAAGGGACCTGGAATCCTGGATCCAGCATTCTCTTATCATACTTCAAGCAAGTTATGTAATATCATTAAGTATAAATTTCTCCACCTGTAAAATGAGGGTATTAATACTAACCTTCTTCCTGTGAGAGTAAACTGAAATAATTCATAAAAATAATTCATATTCCTATAGATATTTTAATCCTAAACCTAAATGATACCGAGCAAGCTTCCTTCAGAAGGGGCAGCATCATAAACTTCATGATACCCATCATACTTCTCCAGTCTCTCAGGTATTTATCGCTTAAAGTGGGCACTGGGTTTTTTGGGGAGAAATTTAATTTGCAAAAGTAAACCATAAGATAGAATAGAGGAACAGTCACTTAAAATACCAGGGACCAAGGATCAAATATTCATGACTGTAGGTTTTCCAGCACTCAAATTCTTTCCATTAGATTAGATAGTCTTTGCATTCATCTGTGTGCTAAATGGGGCTCCCCAGTTAAAACCCAATCATGTTTTTGCACGCCTGGGGTTCATCTGATAGATGGAAGCAAGGTGAAAGTAAAAAACCTTAAAATACTTTGGTATTATTTTCATTTGGTCTTTCCTTAAAGTTTATATATAACTGTCTTTCATCATAAAAAATACATTTTTAGTGTCTTCTTCACAAAGTGAAACAAGAAGGATATAATTGCACTTATAATAGGTGAGCTCTACAACCATGCAATATTAAATTATATGCGAAAGGAGAAAACACAACACAAGGACATAATTCTCAATCAGTAATGTGGAAAATTTAGGGAAAAATGAAAATCTTGCTTTCTGCATTTTAATATACAAGCATTTAAAATTAGTATTTTTCCTCCAGGAACTTCTGACTTTGAACATTCAGTTTTAATTTCTGAGAATGCAAATTATGAATCATTGACAAGAAATGTAAAAGGTGAGCCTTAACCGTTGATCAACAGAGCAGAATACCAATGATTTCTTTCCTCCCTGTCTCCTGGCAAAGGCAGATCTGCGATTTCTCTTTCCAACACCTCTGTTCTCCATCGCTGTATAAAATTCTACCTCTGGTTGCTGAGGGACCTGTCCTACAGACCACAAGCATATGCCTGGCAGTTGGCTAGGGTACCTACTTTCAAACATAAGGCAAAGAAGATGAGTTCACTTCCCTAACAGCGTCTGCCAAATCTGGCCCCATTCTCCCTCAGTGGTCTCGAGACCCGATGGCCAAAATCCTGCTATAGAAAAATTCCCATGGGAAAGGTCAAAGTCAAAGAAAGGAATCCTGGGAAGACACAAGAGATTCTCCTTTGCTGAGAGTCACCTGCTTGGGAGGAAGGATGTTTATGCTCTAGCACTCTTCATCATCAACGGATGGAAAATGTTTTTGTCTAAGTCCTGACAGCATCCCTTTCCTTATCTAATTGGTGTTCACACCACCGATTCCATTTAAAAAAGAGGAATTGGTTTTGGTGACCACGTTCAAATAATTCTGCCCATTTTCTCTTGCATTGCTGAAGCTTGCAGTCGTTCTGCACAGATGTCGTTCACCATGAATGAGGCCGCCTTTGTTCCTGTGTAAGCTCTTTCACATTGGCTATGCCCACAGTCACAAGAATTGGCCTGAGCTCTTATCTCCAAGGATGGTGATAAAGTTAATCTCTATACAAACTGGACAGGAGCCAGTATTCATAAGTCCCTACAGCAGAACGGGCTGCCGTGACAAAGCACACAGCGATATTTTCAGCCAATGGATCACAAAGCATAAGGGTATTTTCCTCTTCCTGGGCGAATTTTATGACGATGGCAAAGTGTTCATTTAGAACATTTTATGTTTGGGTCATAACATTCCTTTCAATACCTTAGAGGTTTAAGTTGCAGCAATCAATATTATCTATGCATTATAAAACAGTAACTTTTAGAAAACATTTTAAGCACTGTATTTCAGGCACCTGGTTAAACACTAGAGATATAAAGGGAAGCAGAATGTGAAGCAAATGCATGTTTCCAAGATTCCCTAATAAATAACTTTGGCAATAGGAACAGTTCTAAGTTTAGAGGTTTTAAAGATTCGCCTCTAATTTTTCTGCAACTGTATTTACCATATGTGGTCAAATTAGACTCAATTTCTTATTACTCCCAGTTGGGGCTTAATGTCATTTATTTATCTATATAGAAAAATACATTGTCTTGTTTTTCTGTATTTCCTAAGTACTATTATCTTTCACGTTAAGATGCTCAAATTTGCAGAAATTCGGTACTTCAAGACTTACCAAATATAACAACTAATGCCTTTTGTTATTAACTTGGTGCTTAATCAACTTCCTTCAGTATAACTACTAAATATTTAGAACTACCAGGAGTCCATAAGTCTCAGAAGTGTCTCCAGAAATAATGTTTTCACTTGATCACTATGGGGTGAAATACTGATGATATATGTCTTTACTGTTTTTTTGTGTAAGTCATCAGAGAAAACAATAGAATGGTGGAGAAAAAGTGGTGAGTGTTAAAAGACTTTTTTCAGGTCCCGTTAAAATGGAATGAGCATAATAATCAATGCTGAAGTATTGAAAAGCTGGCACAGCACATAGTTCATAGTTTTTGCAAATCCCTTAGTTGATTCAACTAAAAGTGCATCTTTAATATTTGAATGGACTCATGAGACATTTAACTAGGCAGTGGAATGAGTTCTGGATTTATGTGGCTCCATTTTATCTTCAATTTCAATCTGACACACGTGCTTGCTAGGGGGAATCTTTCCTTTTTATAGTCACAAGTTTCATGCTTGGGGAAGGAATTATAAAAAAAAAATTAGCAGGATATTTCAAGTATTGACAAACATTCTTCTTAGGTGTGTAGATTAAGATGCTTTAATTATACATTTTTTAGCGCTCATGAAAATCATTTTTTTTTTTATTATATGATCACAGCTTGTACCAATGGCATTTGTTTTTACTTGAATTATTAGGTGTAAGGGAGTAGGGCAAGAAAGCCTGGTAGAACAGTAAAAGATCATTCATACACCCACATTATCTAAAGCAACTCAAGAGTTCGTGTTTCAGGAATGGATGGCCAATAGCATAATCACAGTTTATAAAAATTATGTCTATCTTCCAGTGATGGAAGCTTTGTATCTACTTTGAGATCTGGATTTAAGACTATTTTTCTCGCCATTTACTATGTGTTTGAATCTCATCTCTAAAGGGAATAAAGTATCATCTTTCTCAAAGGTCTATTGAAAGAAATCAGTGATATATTTGAAAGCATTTTTAAACATTAGGAAGTATTAACTTTTCTATGCCTTTTAGCGGGTGAGTATTTGGTTCTGGTCTTGAGAATACATTATATTATTCTGTGTTCACTCAAGGAAAACCTGGATGAATAATATCACTGGGTGTGGTTTCCGGATTGTGGGTAGCTTGTATTTCACAACATGCAGTAATCGTGGCGGTATAGTGGTGAGCATAGCCTCCATGATACGCAGTAATCTTTTGACTAGTAGAAAACAGAGTTTCTAGGCTAAAGTTGGAGGCACTAAAAGGACAAAGTCTAACAGAAGCACTGTAGGTATTTGAGTAATTTTCCTATCTAAAAATACCATTTGTGACTTATGTGTGTTGAAACCTATATATCAAATAAAAAATCAAATTTTCTGAAGCCTAACCCTAACAGATACGAAAAAAAAAAAAATACCCAAAACATAAGTACAGAGCTCAATAAGATACAAACTAAAAAATCTTAGGTCAAGAAGCAGAACACTGCCAGCATTACAGAAGTCTCAAACAAATAAATGTAATTATTTCAAATATTGATAAACGCTCTGAAGAAAGCAAATAAAGCACTGCAAGGTCAAGTAAGAGGAGCATCTACGTCAGCGGGTAGACACAGGTGCAGATGTACATGCTGAGAGGAGTGGTGGACAAAGCAGATATATGGCTGTCACCTGGAGAAGAGGGTGATGAACACAGGGCTGAACAGACTTTTTAGAGCTGCACATTGAGAGAGGGAAGAGTACCTTCTTCATTCAACGAGGAAATAAGTGGGAGACAAAGGGCACAAGATAGGAGAGGTTTCTAGGTTTGTGGTGAAAGTTCTTATCTGATGACCCTTCTATAAGGCAGATTTATTTTTTGAATATGGATGTCCAGGAGGAGTCTAACGTTTTTAAACAGGAGAAAATAATGAAATGATGGTGCTATGGTGGTTTCGGTAATGAGAAAGTCACCCTATAAGGAAGACTGGAGCGATGACTGCCCAGCTGAATTTAAGCATCACAGATTAAAAAACACAGTCAGCTGACCTGGCTGAATATTTTTTCCCCAGAGTTGCGGATCTTTTAATGCAAACTTAAAGAGAAGAGAGATAGTAGGATTCACTCAGGTTTAGTATTTTGACTCGAGTATAACGGAAGGAAACAGTGATAATGAAGTTAAAGATTTCACAAAAGACCTTCAATAAATCACAGAGGCAACCTATGGAAGAGGAGAAAATATTTGCAAAGCAAATATATCTGACAAGGAGTAAGTAACCAAATACACGAGGAACTCATTCAATCCATGGTGGTGGCGCGGTGGGGGAGGGGGATCTGTTAAAAATGGGGAGAGGAACTGAGTCGACATGTTTCCAAAGACGACGCAGAAATGGCCAACAGGTACAGCGTAAGGCGCTCCACATCACAAACCATCAGGGAAACGCAAATTAAAGCCACAGTGAGTCACCTGTGAGAAGGGCTGTTACACAAGTTGACCAGGCTGCAGAGAACGGACCCCGTGCACCGCTGGGGGGACGCGCTCTGGGGCCGGGGTTCCTCCAACATTATGAGCAGAACTGGCCTCGCTCCCGGCCCTCACGTCGGGCCTCCGGGAGCCCCTCCCTGGGGTCACGTCCCAGAACCAGGATGGCTGCGGACGCTGCACATCCAGCGCTCCCCGCACATAAGCGCCTGCGCAGAAGCCGCAGGTGTAAGGACACACAGGGAGGGCCCGGCCGGCAGCGCTAACTCGCCCTGACACAGAACCACCATGGCAACGCCTCACCCTGACACAGACCCACCACGGCAATGCGCCGTGACGGAGGCGGTGTGAGCGCGGTCCGTCTCCCCCTAAAAGGACCCCACTGTCCAAATTCAGCGCCTTTTCCGCGCTGACTAAGCCCTCCCCACACGCCGTGGCCCGAACGTCCCCAGACCGGCGCGGACTGCTTTCCCGCCTTCACAGCTTCACCCGGAGAAGACTCGTTCTTACCGGAGCGCCCGGCCACCTCAGGGCCCTGGCTGCTGCTTTCCTTATCTGGTCGAGAACTTTCCACAGGGACCATCCGGAGTCGGGCCCCAGCAAGGGTCCTCAGCCTGGAGCCGCTGGCTCGGGAGAAGGAGGCGAGTTCGCCCAGAAGCGAAGGGAAGCGGTGTTGCCTGACGGGAGGACAAACAGATGCTGGAGGTCCCTCAGCGCGGAGTCTCCCGCCGGCTGGGGGCGGGGCCGCGGGGGGGCGGTTCTCACAGGTTCTCGCGGGACTAGCCGGAGCTCACGCCTGGGCCGCAGTGCCGGGCGCAGCCTCTCTGCGCTCGTCCCGCCGTGCTGCCGCCGGGGCTGAGCGCCGTGCGCGGCTTCTGCACACGGCGGGCGGGGCTGAGGCGTCGGAGCGGATGTCTGGGGCCGCGGGAACGGTGGCCTGAGGTGACAGGTGCGAGGCCTCCGCGCGTGCCGCCCAGCCAGAGAAGGAGAAGACAAAGGTGAGCCTTATCGTATTACCGGAGGCGCTTCATTCCCCGGGAAATGTTCCTGGGCCTGGCGGTGACGGTCGCCTTTTCCCTTGCGGGGAGCGCTTTGCGGCGTCCTCGGCACGTGCCCGTGTGGGCGCTCCCTGCCCGTGCGTTCTGGGGCCGTCCAGTGACACGCGGGCTTCCGAGGCCGGCGCCGCGGTGCCTCCCAGGCGGCGTGGCAGTCGGCGCGGGGCGGGAGGGGCGGGCTGTGGGGCGGGGGGAGCAGGGCGGCGGGCGGGCCCTTGCTCGGGGGCCGCGTGCGGGGAAGGCGCGGCGGCTTCGGGCCGCGCTCGGAGCCGCGTGCGGTGTGACGCGCCAGTTGTCTATCTCCGCAGTTCTCCGTGTGGCCCTTTCTGACCGCGGGGGCCCTGAGGGAGCCGGAAGCTGAAGAGGGTGGACCCTGGGTCAGGTGGGGGTGGGGGACACTGCCTGTTCAAGGGAAATAAAAACAGGATTTTTTCATTATTTAACACCTTGATTATGTCCATAGAGTAAACTACACGTATTTCAGATGCACAGGTTGATGAACTTTGGTAGCCGCACACACGCATGAAACCACCACCACAATCCCGGTAGCGAACACTGGGGTCACTCCCCAAGAGAAGCACATTTCGAATTCCCGATTTATCCCTTCCCACCCGCTTTACCCCCGGTGACCGGGAGTTTTTGGGTTTTGTGTATGTGTGTATGTATATTTTATTGAAGTGCAGCCAGTTTACAGTGCTGTGTCAGCGGTGACCGTGAGTTTGTTCTCTATGGCTGTGAGTCTGTTTCTGAGAAACAGAATCTTGGGGTCACTGCACCTTCACGTTCATAGCAGCGTTGTTTACAAAAGCCAAGATGTGGAAACAACCTAAGTGTCTGCGAGTGGACGCGTGGGTAGAGAAGAGGTTGTTTATATATCTTCCGTAGAATGTTTGTCAGCCTTGAGAAACAAGGACGTCCTGCCGTTTGCAGCAACGTGGGCCGGCTTTGAGGGCATTATGCTAAGTGAGATAAGTCAGACAGAAAGATACCATACACTTGAATATGATCTCACCTATGTGTGGAATCTAAAAAAAGCCAAACTCATAGAAACAGGCAAGAATTGTGGTAATCAGAGGCTGGGTCGTGGGCGAAAAGGGGAGATGTTGGCCAAAGAGTACAGACTTAAGTTATAAAATGAATTAGTTCCAGTGATCTAATGCACAGTGTAGCGATTATAGTTAATAACACTGTATCACACGCTTGAAAGTTGCTGAGAAAGTAAATCTTAAATGTTCTCACAAAAAAAAAAAAAAAAAGGAAATGGTAATTATGTGATCAAGGGCTTAGCTAAAGCTCTGGTGGTAATAATTTTGCAACATATTAGTGTATCAAATCACCTTAGACTTGCGCAGTGTCATATGTCAATTGCATCTCAGTGAAGCTGGGGAAAAAGATTTTGCAAAGGAGGAATTGTAATTACTGCTCTTGGATCTTTAACGTGGATATTTGTTTCCCATTTATTTTCTACTGGGTATATTTTTTATTCATGTTGACATCATTCTCATAAATGTTCATCTAGTACCTTTTATTTACGAGTCCCCATTCTGGAGGGTAACCGTTATTCAGCACTGAACAAAATAGAAAAAAAAAATTCCTGCTCTCAAGGGACTTCTGCTCTGGATTCGTGTTCACACACTGTTGAATTTTGTCAGCTTGAATGTTCTTGCTGCCTGGTTGTGGTCTTCTCTGGCCATTTTTTGTGTGTTTGTGTGTGTTTACTTAGTTTCAGATACAAAATGGAGAGACCGAGTAGTCACTGTCCACAAAGCTTTTGGTTTCCATACTTAATGTCTCAGAGCAGAGCCATATACTCCAAATTCTGTATAAACGCTGGGATCCGAGCCCTACCTACTTACGTGTTGTGAATGATACACCTTGTCTCCTTCTTTCTCTCAACATGTATTTTATTCACTGTTTCTGGTATTCCTTGATGTTACTGCCTGCCTGGTGAATGCCTTCTATTGTTTAAACTTAAGTCTAAAATTAAGACTTCCTGTGAAAAATTTATTTTCAAACATATCTTCTTCTTCATTTCCGTTCTTTACCATTTCCTTTCTTTACCATTTCTTTCCTTGCCTTGTGCCCTCTCTTCTTTTTCCCCTTCCTCTTTTGAAAACCTGTTATGATCCAGTCCAAGTTATTTACTTAATCCTTAGTGGTGTCCCATTTTCTCATAAGCTAAATTTGTACGTGAGCCTATGACACTATGCATGTTGGGTTTTGCTTGTTAGCTTGATTTTTTCTTTCCCACTATCCAGAGAGCTCTTTACAGACAGTGATTGTATTGTACACATCTTTTTATCTTTAGTACCTTGTGTATTGCTTAAAACTTAGTAGCACTCAATTGATTTTAAATCAACAGACAGATGAATTAATATGTTGGATGTCTTGTGGAGGATAACAGAGTGCCAGTACAAGGTGAATGGATTCTGTCCTTTCTTGTTTTAGGTCATGATCACTCTGGATTGCCAAATTCAGAGAAGTTGTGAGAGGACTGTTGTCTGGTAGACTTAGACGCTTGCCAAATAGACTGGAGTTCCTGGCATAGGAAAAAGCCTGTGACAAGGGGCAGGGTTAGAAATCAGTATAGCGTGTCAGGGAAGCTAAGTAGCTTGTGTTGCTTGGACATGAACTGTGAGGGGGGTTGTGTGGGGGGTAAGTTGGAGGTGCAGGCGGGAACAGAATAGAAGCCACAGCATTTGGGGCAGAAAGCCTTGCAATTTGAAACCTGAAAAACCTGCAGCATCCCTACAGCCAGCTCATCTTTATAGAGATTTTACATGAATAGGCAGAGACCTGCCAAAACAAGCATGGAACCCGACCAGAGGGCAAAATGCAGTGCAGTCGGCTGGGCCCTGGTGCAGGCTGAGAGCTGACTTCTCGCTCCTCACCAATAGAAGGCTTAATGAATTCCCAGTTAAGAGAGTTTGCCAGTAAGCAAGAGAATAACTGGGTGACAAATAAGGATATTTTGTCATTAATTATACATGTTTCTATCTAGTTTAAATATTCCGGATGTGGATACACATTTCAAATGTAGATGCATTTTCTTTTTTTTTTTTTAATGCAGATGCATTTTCGTTCTTCACAGATCCTTGCTTGTCACATTCCAGAAGTACACAAAACAATGACTATTGTGAAATTGTTACACTGCATACTTGAAATGGGATAGGACTAACCGGCTCTCCATCACCACATACGCTGGTTGAGTCCACCAGCTATCATCGAGCTCACTTGGACAGATTTTTAACTGAGCTGCTACATTGTTAGGTACTCCTACACAGCCACACCAATGACACAGTTCTTGACCTCAAGGGGTGTACTGAGCTTACAGATACTGACTATCCAAGTGATTTCTAGTGGGCACTGTCTCTAATTTGGGTTTCACCTGAGAAGAAAACACAAAATGTTTTAAGCAGTGACTGAGTTTAAAAACAAAGACCTATGTTTAAAAAATGGGATCTGTCATGAATCTTTGAAGTATAAAAATGTGTCATTAAGTGGCACAAGCAAGTAAACCAAAAATAACAGAAAATAATGTGTTGAATGGTAGAGAAAATTTCTAGTTTCCAAATATTTTCTCTCACTTTTTCATCTTAATACCTAATCAATTATTCTTTTAAGTGTTAAGTCAGATTTTACTTTATCTGATACTTGTTGACAGTACCCAGCACTTGCATTTAGCTTCCCTTCTTTTATGATCCAACATCACCGAATAACATCTCTATATTTCCTCTACTAAACTGGGCTACAGTCTTGACGTTTGGCTACCAATCTGGGCTGTAAGCATCCTCTGGGCAGAGAACATGTGTAAATTCTGCCCCGGTACAATTCTGAATCAGTCCAAGTGTTGTAGACTGAGTAGTGATTTGAGTGAATAAATTAATATACCTAATCTCGCTTCTCAGTTAAGGAGAAGGATGTTTTGGATCCATAAGGCAGGAGATCATATTGGTCTTGTCCCACATTTGCCCCCAGTGCTAACCATCCCTAAACAGTAGTAACCATCCAGTATATATTTGTTGAATGAACAAACATGAACTCAAATAGGGCTGGAGTCTTCGGGGCGGGGGGTAGGGGAGTAACCAAAATTCCCCTAAAGGGTAAGGGGACCAAAGTCTCGTAAGTCAGATATTACAGGTGTGAGTGGAGAGCAAGACATATATCCAAGTGGTAGGATCTGAAGGTGAGATGGTAATGCAGGGTAATTCAGGAAATCCTGAAATGAGCTGGAGTGCTTGCTTCCTTAAATCAGTTGAGTGCAGTTGTGGGGAGCCACAGCTGTCCAGTTACATGTTGTCTACAGCTGTGCTCGTGCTACAACATCAGACTTGAGTAGTTGTGACTGAGGTCAGGCCTCAAATATGCTTACTCTCTGGACCTTTAGAGAAAATGTTTGTTGACTTCAGAAAAGATGTCATAGTTGAATTAAATCTTATAAGTATGAGTATGGAGTGCTTATGGGATGCTAAGATGAGGTAGAGAAAACGTGACCGTTGGGCTAGTTAGGATACAGACTCTGATTGTGTTAAAGGAACAAGAAACTCAAGTAAAACATTATGAAGAACGTAGGTAACACACAAAAACATCTGATCTTTTTCACATGGGAAATGGGAAGATCTGAATAAATTTTGGTAGGTTAATAGCACAATCACTTTCGAGCTTTAGGAAGATTACCCTGGCAGCAATGTGTAGGATACATTGGAGTGAATCTAAGCCAACTGTGTTCTTGGCTTAGGTTCATCTCAGTCTAATGGATGCAGCTCAGCATATAAATGCCTGAACTCTTTTCATAGAGATTCTGATCTGGTTTATCTGAAGGGAAAACTGACATTGACATTTTTAAAAAGCTCCTTAAGTGATTTCTGTTATATATTCCTGATTAAAAGCCACAGTACCATACCATTTAGAAACCACTAAAATTGTTTTGATGTGAGAAAAAGAGTGAATTAGGGTAGTCTCAGCAGGGGTAGGAGGCTGGGAGACACATCAGTATTGTTAAGAGGTTGAATATATAGGATCAGTGGTTAGTTAAATGTGAGAGATTACATAAATTGGGGCAGGTTTCAAGCTTTAGGTAGCTGCTAGTACCATTCATAAAAATAGAAACACTAGGTGAAGGGAAAATGAAAATAAAATTTAATACATAAAGTTTGAGGTATAGTTGGTGTATCTGAATGGAGGCTTCCCACTAGGTAATAGGATCCACAGGTTTCGTGTTCAAGAAAAGTTTGGAGTTAACTCGAATACTGAAAAGCTACAAGGATAGATGTGGTCACTGAAGTCCTAATGACAGATGCAGTTTGTCATGGAAATTGTATGGAATATACAAAGAAGGCTCAGGAATAGAATCACAGGAAACACCTACTTCCCAAGGGCATGAAGAGTTTCTGGATGGAAATAGCCTCCCAGTTTGGAATAGAGAATTTTTGTATTTCTGGCTATGAGCGCTGACTTGCATTAGACAAGCACTTCTGCCGAGAACAGCTATAAAAGTTGGGAAAAATACAAAAACTGTCTGAAGCCTTCAGACATCTACCACGGCTGTGAGGACATGAGGGACCGAGAGGGTTGAGCTTAATGTCCAGCAGTGCTTTTCCCATTGAGACATTTTTTCAGTTTGTAAGTGGCTACCAAAAGTCTAAGAAGCCAAAATACAAGCTGTCAGTTAAGAGGCTGAGAAACGAAATAGAGATTTCTGAAGATCCATGGGAAGAAGGAGACAAAAAAAAAACAGAGATAAAATCCTATCTTTCTGATAATCAAACCAGGACTTTAAGAATCAGCTCATCAGAAGGGCTTTATCTTAAGAATAAGTGGAAAACTAAAAATAAAACAGCCCTCAAACTTACAGAGAATTTAAAGCAGTCACTATAATAGTTCATGCAAAATATTGAGCATTCAATCACATATTACCAGTCATATGAAAAGATAAATCTCTAATGACCAAAAGTCAAGAGAAAACTCCCAAGAATCTGCTGCTGCATTTTTTTTGAAAATAGAAATTAAAATAACTACAATAACATCTTTGAGAAAATATAGGACAACATCAAGAATTTTAGCACTGAATAGACTGAAAACAGTCAAATAAAAAAGTCTAGAACAGAGAATGTAATAACTAAAATTAGCAAATCTATAGGCAGGTTAATTAGAAAATTAGACATAGTTGAAAAGATCACTAGTGAATTGGTACATAGGTTAGTAGAAAACACTCATACCACAGAGCAAAAAGTAAAAAGAAAAAACAATATAAAGAAGATGTTAAGAGATGTATGAGACACACTGAAAAGGTTAATAAATGTGCAATTAGAGTAACAGAAAGAAAGAAGAGGCAGAAATTAGGTAGAAATAATCATTGGAAAGATAATGACCAAGAATTCCCTGAACTACAAATATACATCAAGCCAGAAAATAAAAACTTCAAAACCAAATAGAATTGCAAAAAGAAAGAAACCACACATAGAAAGATCACAGTTACACTAATGAAAATGAGAGAGAGAATATCTTAAAAGCAACCAAATAAAAAAAAAAATACATGTTCATTTCCAAAGACAGTGGAGTCTTGTTTGCATTATCTATTGACATGTTACATACCAATCTCATATTCAGAAAATAGAAAATATGGAAACCTGTCCCGGTGTTTTACAAGTGTAGCTTTGATGTTTAAAACCTGGTAAGTACATTATAAGAAAAGAAATTATAGTCCAGCCTCTCTCATAAACATACATGCAAAAAATCCTATACAAATATTAAACAAAGCAAATCCAGGAATATATACAAAGGATAATACATTTGTGCAGAAAAGAGCTAACATAGCAGGCCTGACATAGCTCATGGTTGAAGGACCGACCTGTTTACAGGATGGGCCTTGGCTGACGTCCGGGACCCTAGATTCCAAGAGGGTTTTCCCCCCATTCTCTGATAAGAATGACTTCTTGTGTCTGAACAGGTTGTGCAGAAAATATGGTTGATACTGAACATCTGTGTTTCTCCTTGGAGTTTGGCATTTTAGTACATGCAGGGCAGAGGATGCCAGCATGACCAGCCCCCAGTAAAATCCCTGGGCACTGAATTTCTGATGAGCTTCCTGGTAGACAGCACTTCACATGTGCTGTCACAGTGTGTTGCTAGAAGCTTCAAGTGCATCTGTGTGACTTCACTGGGCGAGGACCCCTGGAAGCTTGCTCTCGGGTTCCTCAGGAATGTGCCCCGTGGGTCCTTTACTTTAGCTGGCTTCCCTCCTTGTCCTTCACTGTACTAGACCACAGCTGTGAGTGCGACTGTGTGCTGGGTATCAGGAGCCCACCCTGGGAATCTTTCAACCTGAGACTGGCCTGGGGACCCCTACACAGCACCAAAACCAAATTGTTCTTGCTGTTTTTTTCCATAAATGAAAGTTTTTTTGACATTTGACAGTCACTAATGTATGTACTATATTAAAAGTAAGAAGAAACTTATATGATCATTTGGGTAGATGCAGAAAAAGTATTTGAACACTTCAATATCCAGTTGTAATTAAAACATTCTTAGCAAAGTATGAGTAGAAGGAATTTCCTTTGGCTAGAAGGTATCAACAAGAAATCTACAGTAAACCTCATACTTAATGTTGAAATATTGAAACTTATTTCCCTAAGATAAAGAGTGAGACAAGGTCCCACTACTGTCTTTGTTCATGTTCAGGAAAGTAACACAGGAAAAAGGAATACAAATTGGAAGCAAATACATTTGTTATCCATAAATGATATGAATGTACACATAGAAAATATTAAAAATAATCAAAAGGTAATGTGTTAGAATATGTAGGTGAATTTAACAAGGCCACTAGATATGAGATCATTATATAAAAATCAATGTATTTGTAGATTCCAAGAATAAACATTCAGAAAACAAAGTTTGATAAACAGGGCACCATTTCCTATTTATCGTTTTTTAATGGTGTTTTTTTTTTTAATTTAAATGGAGGAACTGGAGATTGAACCCAAGAGCATGCAGTCTACCACTGAGCTTTTTCTCTACCCACCCCCTGCCAATATAATCTTGAAAAACGAAAGTTGGAGAACTTGTACTAAAAAAAAAACTTTTCTTACTGCAAAGCTATGCTAACACAATGTTTTTAGGAAAAAAGATTAATATAATAGATGGCTCAGCAGCAGTTCCACAGATATTTTAAACATTAGATTTGTGGCACAGGTGTTTTTTTATAAAAAACAGTTTTTATAAAATAGTGTGGTGTAAATTGGATTCTATATGAGAAAAATAAACACATGACTAATCTTGACCCTTTCATCACACCATACAAAAATAAAATCTGATTTAGGTGGGTTGTAGTGTTTGTGGGGATGTGGAATAACATTAATTGTGGAATAAAATTGTTAAATCATTTTAGAAAATTGTTTGGCAGCACTTAGTAAAGCTAAACATACGCCTAGCCTATGATTCAGCAACGCTACTCCCAAGTAAAAGCCAGCAAAGATGTATGTAAGTGTATCCATTGGGCACATATAAATATGTTTCACAGCAAATATTATCAAAATAGCTCCAAACTGGAAACCACCAAGTAGTCTATCAACATTAGAATGGATAAATAAATTGTAGCATATCCATGTAAACGAAGTTTATATCACGGTGAAAGTGAACAAAAATATGTACACAAATGCTGCAGACAAATCTCAGATATATAAAATTACATGGAAAAAGCTCAGTGCTTAAAGACTCCATACTGTGTAACACTCTCCTCATTTTACTAAAGGTAGGGAGCTGGAGAAACTCGACACATTGAATATTCCTGTTTTCTAATAACAGCCATGGTGTCACATCACGGGGATTCAGTAGTCAGCAATAAACAGTTGGAGTCAAATTTATGTGTGTTTTTGCTTTTGCCTTTTAAACCTAAGGTAAAAATCAGTATACTTCCTCCCTAAAGGAAGTGATAGTGAAATAATTATATATTATACATAGAATTATATTTAAAAAAAATCCATGGCATTCTCTTACTCCTCTGATAACAAGGTATAAATCATAACCAAAAAATGATTTCTCTTTCATAATAAAAAATGTCAAATACTGAATAGTTAATATATCTTGGAGATGCATACAAGTGTATGAAACAACATGAGTTTCTTAGAAATATAGGAGACAATTCCATTTTATCATAATCCTATTTTTAAAAACAGTATTTTTAAAGAATTATCAGTTTGAGCAAACTCAAAATTTCGACTATATAAGACTATCAAAGTGTAATATCAGAATATATCAAAGGAACAACAAAAGTTGAGTGTTTTGGGTTACCATGAAATAGAATATATAAAAACTCTAAGTAAAAATAAAGATAAAAACTTTTAAACAGGAGAATGTTTGGTGTGTAAAATAAAAGAAAACCTGAAAGGCATGAGGTTTCAGTGATGTTGATGTGTGAAAATATGATGAAAAACCAATTGTTTTAGTCATAAGAGTTGAAAAGGAATTACAGCTATCTAAAATTTCAGCTTTTACAAATACAAATGGGCACAAATACAGTGATACCTCATTTTACAAAGAAAATTTGAAAATGTATAAATCAGCTTGTATCACATCAATCTTCATGAAGAAAGAAATTCCTGTTTGTGTGATATTACAGAAAATTATAAAATATGCATTATATAGTGATATTGAGGAAATTCAAAACTGATCATATCATCAGATGCTTAAATTAAGTTCTGAGAAAAATATAACATTTTTGGTAATTTAGACCCTGTGACCACGCTGACTAGGATTACCTGGTTTACTTTTGAAGGAAAGAAAGAAAAACCTTTAAAAATCTTTTTCAAAATCAATTAAGACATGCCAGCATTGCATAATGGTAAGTGTCCTACTTGGAAACCAAGACATTAAATTATATATAGTTCTAAACAAATCCTTTAATATATGTTGTGGTTTACTAAGCTGTAATTAATAAAGATTGGTTTGTGTTTTTCTGCTTCTTAAATACTGGTGCAATCTAGCCAAAGACAGGTGTCCTGGGTCCTTAGTTTGAGATTAAGCATCTGGGTCAGGTACTCAGAAGCCTTACAGGACTTTCTTAACCTCGCTAGAATTTGATGTGCCTTCCTGTGAAACGAAGCGGTTGGACTAAGTGATGCTTAAGATTCTTTCATTTCTAACATGCTGTGTCCCGATTCTGCTGCTTCTAAGTGACAGCTGATTCATGAGACAATCACTTAAGTAGCTCTTTGGCATTCCAGGCTCAAAAAGCTATGAAAGCATAACTAATATAACATCTTACTGCAGTATTATTTCTTCATGCCTTTCCTCCCCGTTTCCTCTCCTCAAGTTTGTAGTCAAAGGCATTTTCTCACTTAGGCAGTTTTATCCCCTTTATATCACACTGAACCAGAAAAGAAATAGCCCTTTCCAAAATAGATGTATATTGAATAGATCTGTCTCTTGTTTTTTTCCCTTTTGTCAGGCAATTTAATGATCTATACCAGTTTGAAATCCCAGGCATTAAATTATTGACATGTGAAACTGTCCAGGGAGCACAGAGAAGGTTTGATTTTTATTTTCTTGACAGAAGTGGTTTTATTCTTTGTCAACACTGGTGGACTTCTTTAATGCTGCTACTGTTGCTACTGTAATAGAACCCGATTTCAGGTATTCCAAGTGTGGGGTGTGGGGGGTCTGGAATAAACCAGTGGCATAAAAATTATTTTAAGCTGAAGGCATTTGAGTTCCTGAAATCCCTACCTAACTGCTTAAATGCAGAGAGTCTGAGAATAACCCGTGTCATAAATTCCTTCCCCAGAACAATTTCAGTCTTCTCTTCTCAGAGATGAGAGGTCAGCGCTGCAAACACACATTGTCATGAAAGTATCAAATCTCCTGTCTAGTGTTGTAAGGGCTGTGTTACATTTCCAAAAGCCATTTGTTTTTCCATAAGTGCCCTCTATCCTCCTCTTCAAATAGGTCATTTATTCTCCCAGAAGTACCCCATGCCCCTTTGTATCCCCTATTAAAAATAGTGTGTAAACCCCAAATTCTAATCTCTTCTTCGAGTAACATTTCTTTGTGTTTCCAGTGCATACATGTGTAATTAAATCTTTTGTTTTCTTTTGCTAATTGTCTTCTGCCAGTTTAATCTGCAGGCCTGCAAGAAATGCACCCTAGAGAGTAGAGGGAAAGTTTGTTCTCCTCAGCACTTGCTGTCTGGTGGGTCTTTTTCTTACTAGGCAACGACTTGGCTGATCTGCAATATCAGTACATGAAATTCATTTCCTTGGAAACTTTCAGTTTCTGGAGAGAAGAAACCTCAAATCTCAGGTCGTGGGGCATATCCAGGAGAGGAGAGAGAAGGTGCAAAGCGTCTCGCGGCTCACGAGGGTGCCTCTAACCTACTCCTCCTGCTTTCATGCCTGTGCTTACTTGTCTCAGGGGCTCTTGGTATTACTGACCCCAGAGCCTTCCTGCTTTAATTTTTACAAAAATTAAACGTGGGATCCACTCCTGTGAGAGGCAAGGGTGAGTGGGCTGATACACTGCTATTTGAAAGATGCTGGTAGGTTTCTGGTGGTCCAGCTTTCCTGTCCTGGCAGTCTCTTTATTTGTGAGGGGTCATGGCTTTTTCATTTCCACATTGTAATTTTAGTGAGATTTCAGCGGGAAAGCAAGTGACTGTGTATGAGGATTCCCCTGTGTTTAACCATGTCACCTGTGGTAATACTGATCAAGTCAGCCAACTCCTTCTTTTTCCTTTATTAAAATTTAGTGTTTGTCTTCCTTGGAGAATTGCTTGTTCAAGTCTTTTGCCCATTTTTGGATTGGGTTGTTTGGTTGTTTCTTATTAAGTCGTATGAGCTGCTTACATATTCTGGTGATCAAGCCTTTGTCGGTTTTATTTGCAAAGATTTTCTCCCATTCCGTAGGTTGTCTTTTTGTTTTACTTATGGTTTCCTTTGCTGTGCAGAAGCTTGTAAGTTTCATTAGGTCCCATTTGTTTATTCTTGCTTTTATTTCTTCTAGGAGAAAAATTTTGAGATGTATGTCAGATAATGTTTTGCCTATATTTTCCTCTAGGAGGTTTATTGTATCTTGTCTTATGTTTAAATCTTTGATCCATTTTAAGTTGATTTTTGTGTATGGTGTAAGGGAGTGTTCTAGCTTCATTGTTTTACATGCTACTGTCCAGTTTTCCCAACACCATTTGCTGAAGAGACTGTCTTTATTCCATTGTATATTCTTGCCTTCTTTGTCAAGGATTAGTTGACCAAAAGTTTTGTGAGTTCCTTTCTGGGCTCTGTATTCTGTTCCATTGGTCCATGTGTCTTTTTTTGTACCAATACCATGCTGTCTTGATGACTGTAGCTCTATAGTACTGTCTGAAGTCTGGGAGAGTTATTCCTCCAGCCTCTTTCTTTCTCTTCAGTAATGCTTTGGCAATTCTAGGTCTTTGATGGTTCCATATAAGTTTTATTATAATTTGTTCTAGTTCTGTGAAATATGTCCTGGGTAATTTGATAGGGATTGCCTTAAATCTGTAGATTGCCTTGGGCAGTGTGACCATTTTAACAATATTGATTCTTCCAATCCAAGAGCATGGGATATCTTTCCAGTTTTTAAAGTCTTCTTTAATTTCCCTCATCAGTGGTTCAATAAACTCATGAAAAAAATGCTTAATATCACTAATTATCAGAGAAATGCAAATCAAAACTACAGTTAGGTATCACCTCACACCAGTCAGAATGGCCATCATTCAAAAATCCACAAATGACAAATGCTGGAGAGGCTGTGGAGAAAGGGGAACCCTCCTACACTGCTGGTGGGAATGCTATTTGGTGCAGCCACTATGGAAAACAGTATGGAGATTCCTCAAAAAAATAGGAATAGACTTACCGTATGACCCAGGAATCCCGCTCCTGGGCTTATATCCAGAAGGAACCCTACTTCAGGATGACACCTGTAAGTTTGTTTTCTATGTCTGTGAGTCTCTATTTTGTAGATAAGTTTATTTGTGTCTTTTTTTTTTAGATTCCACATATAAGTGATATCATATAATATTTAATATTTTTCTTTCTCTGTCTGACTTACTTCACTTAGTATGACATTCTCCAGGGCCATCCATGTGGCTGCAAATGGCATTATTTTATTAGTTTTTATGGCTGAGTAGTATTCCATTGTATAAACCACCACAACTCTTTATCCAGTCATCTGTCGATGTATATTTAGGTCCATTATTATGGTTTTATAAGAGTGAAATGATTCAATTTGCAAAGAAGAAACATTATTTAAGAAATAGTGACTATGGAATGGCTAAGGTAAATAAAGGTAAAGGAAGATTAAGATAATGTATTGAAGAAGCTTTGTCATGGAGACACTATATCAATCAATGTCCTAAACTTGGTAACCAAATTTTAAAATATAAACATCATTAGTTTCTGAGGGGGTGATACTGAAGGGTCCAACCATCTCCTTAGGGCTCAGTTTTCTGAAGTGCAAATAAAAATCACTTCAAAGAGGTGTAAGGATTAAATAAAATAACCCATGTAAATTGCTTAGCGGAGTGCCTATTATGTAGTAAGAATTGAAGAACTGGTAACTGTAACAGATACCAGATATCTGTTCTAGGAGATATGGGAAATTGATAGAATTATTGCAAATAACCATGGTAGATTTTGAAGGTAAAGAGTTCAAAATATTTGAAAATTTCTCCTAGTCTGTCATGAATATGGTTAATGATATTTTGTCCTGCTGCTTCATCAAAATACTATGAAACTTTAGCAACAAGGGGAAATTAACTGTTAGGTTGAGGTTTTTGTTTTGTTTTTTTTGTTTTTTTTTTTTTTGCTTGGAAAGTTAATACTCAGAACAATCATTATTCATTAAAAAAGTATTTTATTTTATATATTTGCTATTTTTGATCATTTCCATAAAAGATTGCAGTAATTTGCCACTTTTGTGTGAGGCCCTCGAGCGTTTTTTTCCTGTGTTCATAAACTCCTCGTGTCCTTCCCTCTAAGTTTCTGCTTTTATGGACCTTGACCTTGACCAATGATAACAGCTACTGCTTATGAGAGGGAAAAAGCCGTTAGCCATTCTTTCTTCTCACTGGTAGGATCTTAGATGCTGCTGCTACTGGAGATAGTAGTGTGAGGGTGTTTTAGTTAATGAAGCAGCCCACAAACACCCTACCAGACGTTCTTGTATTGCTTCCTGAGAAACGGGCCCTTTTAGGTAGTTAAAAACTCATTTCCTGTTGTTGGTAATATAAACACTTTACCTTTCCTCCATCTTTTACTAAAAAAAAAGTCTGATTGCTTTCATAGTAATTTACAGCTTTGAAAGAGGGTGAGAAGGGATCTGGGAAGAAGAGGAGACATTTGTTGAATTTTCGCTTGTTCCTACTTGATAAACAGTTTGTTTTGGAGGGAGGTTGTGACAAGGATGTCGTGTGTAACTGCTAATGATTTCAGTTGTTTCTAGTCACTGGCTGCTCCCATTCGCACAAATAAGACAAAGTGGACTATTTTACCTCTGTTCTGAGGTATTAATTCTGCAAAACAAAAACCAAAAAAGGTGAAGGACCACACAAGGGGACAATGAAAATGCCAGTGTTATCTATGACAATGGTTTTACTCAGAGTAGTACTAAAACAGTTTTTGCTCTGATGGTTCTTGGAGGATTAAAGAGAACTTAGGCTGGCTTGGGACACAAAATAAAATATGAGGTTTGATATTCGAAAAAGAAAGGAGACTAACTTTGTGAGATGACTGCTGTGAGAAAACACGTCACTGCATTCACGTTTACAGTAAACACTAGCTGCGGTTACCAGGTGGGGGGATGGAGGGAGAGGGATAGATTAGGAGTTGGGGATTAACAGACACATGTTGCTATATATAAAACAGATAAACAGAGACCTACTGTATAGCACAGGGACCTATATTCAATTTCTAGTAATGAGACATAATAGGAAAGAAACTGAAAATATATTTGTGTTTGTATGTATATGTGTAACTGAATCACCTTGCTGTACACCTGAAACTAACATTGTAAATCAACTATACTTCAATAAAAAATAAGAATTAAAAAAAAAACTATTCTCCACCCCTCCCTACCCCATGTTTTCTTTTCTGAGAAAACTGAGAAAAAGAATGTTTAAACAGATAGATTCAGGTCACTTCACTAATAAATGGCAAAGTTAGTATTTGAACTTAACCCTGCATGGTTTCTAAAACAAGGTGCTTCCCAGAGTGACTCATCAACTATGGATGGAAAAACAGTGTAGGCAAGCCTTTAGCTTGCAGTGAAAATTAAAGACTTGAAAACACTGAGAAACCTGAAGACTGAGTGAGATGGCTTTGTTTTGTTTTAATTTTGAATAAGGGGATTAATGATTACCTTTTCTGAGTATTCTTCTCTGAGATTGGTTAAAGCAAATGTTCTGTTCTTCGTAGATGAAAACTGAAGGTGTCTTACATTTGGTGCATATCCAGCTATTTTCAGGCTCTCGTCCTGGCAGTAAGATGACTTTTTCTGGTAACTCCTGGAGAATATGAAACTATTCCCCATCTCTCGAGTTATTTCAACCATCAGGATTGACAAGACTTTCCCTTATATTTTCTTCTAGAAATTTTAAGTTCTTTGCTTTTTTTTAAAAAAATTGAAGTATAGTCACTTTACAATATTATGTCAATTTCTGGTGTACAGCATAATGTTTCAGTCATACATACACGTAACATATATTTGTTTTCATGTTCTTTTTCATTATAGATTACTACAAGATATTGAATATAGTTCCCTGTGCTGTACGGTAGAAACTTGTTGTTTATCTATTTTATATTTAGTAGTTTGTATCTGCAAATCTCAAACTCCCAGTTTATCCTTTCCACCCAATTCCCCCTGGTAACCATAAGTTTATTTTCTATGTCTGTGAATCTGTTACTGTTTTGTAAATAAGTTCAGTTGTGTCTTTTTTTGTCTGTTTTTTAGGTTCCACAAATAAGTGATATCATATGATATTTTTCTTTCCCTTTCTTGCTTACTTCATTTAGAATGATGATCTCCAGATCCATCCTTGTTGCTGCAAATGACATTATTTTATTCATTTTTATGACTGAGTACTATTCCATTGAATTAATATACCATATTTTCTTTACCCATTTATCTGTCAGTGGACATTTAGGTTGTTTCCATGTCTTGGCTATTGTTTATAGTGCTGCTGTGAACATTGGGGTGCACGTGTCTTTTCAAATTAGAGTTCTCTCCAGATACATACACAGGAGTGGGATTACTAGACCATATGTTAAGTCTGTTTTTAGTTTTTTTAAGGAATCTCCATACTGTGTTTGTTGGCTGCACCAAACTGCATTCCCATCAACAGTGTAGGAGGGTTCCCTGTTCCCCACTTGGGTCTTACATTTAAGTCTGTGATCCTTTATGAGCTAACTTGTAGGGATACTGTTAACTAGAGGTCAGGGTTAAATGAAGTTTCTACTTGTTTCTTTCTTTGGCAAATAGTTTGTTGTGAGGTAGGTTGTATAAAGGAAGGTCATGGTTTAGACGCTTGGAAACGTTGAATAATTCCAAAATTCGTGGAGCGATTAAGTGCTGGAGCCAGGACTAATTACAGAAAGTCTCTCCCTGTGATCTGTGTTCTAGACCACTAAGATCTACTTTTCACCGAATTACTGAATTTATGTTAAATAATTCATTGTTCCTAGATTGTTTAGAATGCCACTCTATTCTGTTAAACTCATAAACTTTGACTATTTCTAGCATTTCATTGATCTACTTTCTCTAAACAAACCTATACTGTTTATCTTTTCAAGATAATGGAGGAAATAATATTTATTTTTAACAGCTCTGATGAGGTAGAATTGACTGGCCCTTCTCTTTCCTTCTGTTCTGAGGCAACTGTTGATTTGCTCTATGTTATCATAAATTGATTTCCATTTTTTAGAATCTTATATGAATGGACTCATATAGTATATACTCTCTTTCATGTGACTACTTTCACCCCAAAGAATTATTTTGAGATTCATCAAGAGTTTATTCTTTTCATTGTTGAACAGTACTCAGTTATATGGATGTATCACAACTTGTTTACCAATTTGTGTATTTCATGGACATTTGTGTTATTTCTAGTTTTGTGCTACTACAACAAATAAAGCTATACATCGTATATATATATATATATATATATATATATAAAGCTATATGTGTATGTATCAGTAAAGCTATGAGCATTTGTTTGCAGGTTTTTGTATGGATATATGCTTTAATTTCTCCTCGATAAACACATAGGTGTGGAATGGCTGGTCTATATAGTAGGAGTATGTTTCATGTTTTAAGACAAAGCTCAACAGTTACCCAAAATTGTTGTATTTTTTATTATTCCCATCAAAAGTATATAAAAGTTCTAGTTGCTGCACAACTCTGTCAACACTTAGTATGGTCCAATTTTTTTTTTTAAAGAACTTCATGTTATTCTAATAGGTGCATCTTGCTATCTCACTGTAATTTTAATTTTAATTTCCCTAATGATTAATGATGTTAGTCAGCAATGAATAATGATGTTAGAGGGCCTTTTTAATGTGCTAATTTACCATTATTTTAAGTGAAATGCTGTTCAGATTAACTTCCTTAACTCTTTGATTGGTCTGCTTTCTCATTATTGAGTTTTGAAGACTCTTTATATGTGCTGGGTTCAAGCCCTTTATCAAGTAAGTAATGTGTAAATATTCACTTCTAATCCATGACTTGTCTTTTTATGATCCTATGAAAAGAAGTTCTTTATTTGGAAAAGTTCTATTTACCAAATTTTCCTTTTATTGATTGTGCTTTTGCTGTACATCTATAAAATCTTCAGCAAACCCAAAGTTATAATGATTTTCTGCTATTTTTTTCCTGGAAATTTTATAGTTTTAGTTTTACATTTAGGTCTGTGATCCAATTTAAGTGAGTTTTTATATATGGTGTGAGATAAGGATTGAAGTTACTTTTATTGTGGATACCTAATTGTTCCAGGATCTTTTATTGAAGAGACTATCATTTCTTCATTGAATTGGCTGTCTATGTACTGCTCTGTTTCTGCACTCTTTTTCTAACCCACTGGTATGCTTCTCTAGCTAGAGGCCAATACCACACTGTCCTGGTGACTTTAAATTTAAAATAATTCCAAAGTTGTTTTGGCTTTTCTAGCTCCTTTGTATTTCCATACAGATTTCAGAAGCAGCTTGCCAGTTGTGTTCAGAATGCCTGCTTTCATTGTGATTAGGATTGCACCACATCTGTAGATCAGTTTGAGAATTGTTGTTTTACCAATATTCTTCTGATGTATGGACAGAGTATTCTCTTTATTTGTGTACTCTTTAGTTTCTCTCAGGAATAATTTACAGTTTTCAGTGTTGAACTCTTTTGTCAGATCTAGCCTTAAGTATTTCATATTCTTTGGTGCTATTATAAATGTTGTCGCTTGTTATTTTCAATTTCTAATTGTGCATTGCTAGTGTATAGAAGTAAAGTTCATTTTCATATTAAACTTGTATCCTGAGATGTTGTTGAACAATTCCATTAGCTTCTTTGTGGATGCTACAGGATATTCAACATAGACAATCATATCTTCTGTGAATAAAGACAGTTTACTTATTTCATTCCTCTCTGAATGTTTTTTTTTCCCCCTCCTTTTGGCCTGATTACACTGGCTAGAACCTCCATGTTAGTATTGCATAGAATTGGTAAAAGCAGACACCTGTGCCTTATTCCTGATATTGGTGAGAAAGCATACAGTTTGTCACCGTTAAACATCATGTGAATCTTTGGTTTGCCATGGATCATAGATGCCCTTTATCAGGCTGTGGAATTTTGGAATTTCTCTTTTCTTTCTTGTTTGTTGAGTTTCTTACCATAACAGGTATTAGATTGGTTAAGTAATTTTTCTATATCTGTTGTGATGATCATATAATTTATGCCCTTAATGAATATGATGGAGTGCATTAATTGATTTTCAGATGTTAAAGCAACTTTACATTACTAGAATAATTTCCACTTACTCGTGTTGTATAGTCCTTTATATATGTGGATTTGGTTTGCTCATGTTGTGTCAGAGGTGTTTGTATCTATATTAGCGATAGAAATACATCCAGAGCTTCCTGGCATTGTCTTTCTCTGGTTTTTGTGTCACTTGGCTACTCTGAGTGAGCTGTGAAGGGCCTTCTCCTCACTTCCTGAGTATGTTTTCTTCATTTAATTTCTTCTTTCAATGCTTTTTTTTAGATATCGGTAAAGCCATGTGCTTCTGGATTTTTCTTTGTTGGGAGATTTTAAGTTACTAATTTAATTTCTGTACTTGTTATAGTTCTATTAATATTTTCTAGTTCTTCATGAATTAGTTTTAGTAATTTGTTTCTCCCTAAGAATTTGTCCATTTCATCAACGTCTAAATTTTATCACATAAAATTTGTCATAATATTCTGTATAGTCTATAAAGTTGGTGGTAATGTTCCCTCTTTCATTTCTGATTGTGGTCGTTTTCTTCAGTATTTTTCCTTAATCAGCCTAGTAAATGATTTGCTAGTCTTGTTGATTTTTTTCTATAAACCAGCCTTCAGTTTCCTTGATTTTTCTCTTTTATTTTTTTCTAATTCATTTATTTCTACTCGTATCTTTATTATTTCCTTCTGTTTGCTTTGCATTTATTTTGCTCTTCTTTTCATAGATTATTAGGTGAAAGTTTTAAGTTAATTATTTAAAACTGTTTTACTTCTCTAATACAGGCTGTTCAACTGTGGCTTTGGCTACATCCCATAAATTTTGATACTGTTTTAAAAATTTTTTTTATTCAACTCAAGTATTTTATGATGTTTCCGTTGTGAAGTCTACTCTGCCCTGTTGGTTCTTAGAAGTGTGTTAATTAATTAATTTGCTTTTGGTGTTGTATGTAAGAAACTGTTGCTTAATTTGTGATCATGAAGATTTACATCTGTGTTTTTGTCTAAGAACGTTAAAGTTTTAACTCTTACTCTTAGGTCTTTGATCCATTTTGAGTTAATGTATATGTCTGATGTGAGGTATGGGTCAAAATTCATTATATGCCGTGAGGATATCCAGTTGTTCAAGCACTGTTTATTAAAGAGACTGCTCCTTCCCCCATTGAATTTTCTAGATACCCTTACAGGAAATCAATTGATAATAGATGCATGGTTTTTTCTAGACTTCAGTCCTATTTCAGTTATCTGTGTCTGTCCTTACGCCAGTATTATATGTCTTGATACTTGTAGCTTTTTACTAATTGTTGAAATGAAGAAGTGTGATCCTCCCAATGTGTATAGTTGTGCATAAAACTTTTCTTCTGTGTGACTCCATTGCCTCTCCTTCCTGTGTACTTGACTTGTCATAAATTACATTATGTGCCCATTAACACAGATTTATAATTACTATGTTTACAGTTGTATTTTAAATCAGATAAGAAAACAGAAGACATCTAAACAAAAAACACTAAAATTGTCATCTACACTTGTCCATGTGGTTGCCTTTGGTGATACTCTTCATTCTTTTCTGTGGATTCTAGTCAGTGTCCTTTCATTTCAGACTGAAGGACTCTCTTCTTAGAATAAGTCTCTCTGGGAGAGACGATGTCTCAGTTTTTGTTTTCTCTGAATGTCTTAATTTTTTCCTTCAAATTTGAGGGTAATTGTGATATATGTAAAATTCCTGGTAGATTTCTTTTTTTCTTTCAGCACCTTTACTATGTGATTTCTCTGCCTTCTGGCCTCCCTGGTTTGTGATGAGAAATCTGCAGTTAATACTTCTGAAGATTCCGTTTATGTGAGGAGTCAGTTTTTTCTTGCTGGTTTCATATTTCTCTTTTTCTTTGGTTCTCAACTATTAGCTTTCGCTGCATCCAGGTGTAGATGTCTTTGAATTTATCCTATTTAATTCATTGACTTGCTTGGATGTGTATATCAATGCTTTTCATGAAGTTTGGGAGTTCCCAGTCATTATTTTTCAAATTGTCTTTCTGCCTTTTTCTCTCCTCTTTTCCTAGGACTCCTCTTATGCTGATGTTGGTATGCTTGGTGGTGGCCAAAGGCCTTTGGGGCTTTTTCATTTTTCTGTTTCTCAGACTAGAGAAGGTTGATTGGTCTGGTCTGTGTTTAAGTTTGCTGATTCTTTATTGTGCCACTTCAAAATCTGCTGTTGAGCCCCTCTAGTGAATTTTTTATTTGAACTTTTCAGCTCTAAATTTTTAATTCATTATTTTAATGAATTCTGTCTCTTCATTAAATTTCTACATATAGTAAAACACTGTTCATACAGTTTTCTTTAGCTTTTCAAATATGATTTCTTTTAATTTTGGATTATATGTAAAATAACTGATTTAAAGTCTTTGTGTAGTAATTCTAATGTCTGGGCTTCTTCCAAGACAATTTCTGTTTGTTTATTTTTTTTTCCTGTGTATAGGTTATACTTCCATGATTCTTCGTGTGTCATTCATTTTGGTTAAAATTGGACATATTTAATAATAGTATATGGTAACTCTGGAAATCAGACTCTCGCCCCATCTCAGGGTTTACTGATTTTGTTGTTTGTAGTAGTAGTTGCTGTTTATTCAGTTAGCGATTTTTCTGAAATAATTCTGTAAAGTCTGTGTTCTCTGTCAGATGTAGCTGTGAAAGTCTCTAGAGGGTCGTTAATAATTGCATGGACAGTTTCTTAAACAAAGACCTGGTAAGTCTCTCAGCCTTTGCTGGGGCTCTGTGTGCGTGCTGGTAGCATGCCTTCGGCGTTCAGCTAGCCAGTTGTCAGCTGTACCTTGGACTCTACTTCTGCGTGCATAGAGCATCCAGGTCAGCCAGACAGCAGAGTTTAGGGCCTTTTCAGATCTTTCTAGAGTGCATGCACTGTCCCAGGCATGCACAGGGCCGTCCTGATTCCCAGGAACGCGTCCACGCTTTCAAAACCATTTTCCTTTTGAGCTACTTGCTCTGTTTTGTTTGCCCCAGCAGTTATCCACCACCTCAAGCAGACACTAAGTTAATGAATCCCCTAAAAATTTTTTTCCAAAAATCACCCTTGCTTGAGGAAAAGACTTTCTGCCCTGAGCAAGCTCCACATCAGGCAAATACACAGAGCACTGCAAATGTAGAAGCACCAGAAGAGTCAGACAATGACAGCTTTCTGGGAAGGAGGCTTTAAAAGAGCTTCAGCCTTGTTTTGTTTCTTCAGGGCTGTCAGGCTACTGGTTTTCACCATAAAAGAGAGCTGTTGTTTTGTTTTGCAAGGCTGCCACAGAGCCCAGGACTGGAAGATGTGACTCAGGCAATTATAACGCCACAAAGTCCACTGTTCTTACAGAGTTTCAGCCACTTTTCCTTACTAAATGTTCCCTGCATTGTTTCAAGACTGTCTAATTTCTAGAGTTCCAAAAAAGTTGATTCTGACGTTATTTGCTGATTTTCTAATTGCTCTTACGAAGGGGTGGATTTTGGAGGTCTTCTTGTGCTATTAAAAATTACATAAATCACATTCATCTTTTTCATTTCAGTCTGTTGGTATATCTGAAAATAATGCATGTTTTTTAGAGACAGTCTGTTTTCAGAAATTGTTTTTAACCTAGTCTGACAATCTGTGTCTTTAGATTGGCATGTTTAGTCCATTATCATTTAATGGAATATTTATATGGTTGGATTTATGTCTGCTTTTTGATATATATCAAAATATATGTGTGTATATATATATATATATATATATATACTAAGTTTACCTTGTTCCTCTGTGTTGCATGTATCTTAAAATTATTTATATGTATATACATACATCTTGCTAAGATATATATATATTTAGGTATATACATATGTGTATATTTAGAGTCCTATTTAATTCCTCTGCTAAATTTTTAAAATAACATTGTACTATGTAATGTGTTTACTGTATTTTTTAGTTATTTTCTGATTTCTTGCTCTGCAGGCCACAGAACAGGTCTGCTTTAGTGTTTCTGCCGTTCTGAGAGCAGCCCTTGAGAAGGACGGCCTCAGTGCACATGCACCAGTGGATTTCAGAGTAGAGCTGGGCCCTTGCCCTCCGAGATTTGAGAGGTGCATTCTCTTTGCCCACAGATCCAGCCTCACCCCTCTACCACAGCCAAAGAAATGTCTGTAGGTAGAAATCTAGAGCAGTGGCAGGGTGTTGTGGACTGGAAGTTTGTGCCGCCACCCCCATGTTCTTATGTTGAAGCCCCAACCCCAAGGTGGCTGTTTAGAGAAAGAGCCTTCGTGGAGGTAATTCAGTTTAGAGAGGTCCTAAGGTTGAGCTCTATTCCGATGTAAAGTCCTTATAAGGAGAGACACAGGAAAGTTCTCTCTCTTCCCACATATGAGGACACCATGAGCCAACCATCTGCAAACCAGGAGGAGGGTCCTGCCCTGGAACCAGCGTGGCGGCAGCTTGATGTGGGGTTTTAGCTGCGAGAACGGAGTGCTTACACCACGCGGTCTTTGCTATTCTGTTGTGGCAGCTTAGGTAGACCAAGACATGGGGTTTTCTCACTTACTTCTTCTCTCTTGGGGATCCTCCAGTCCCTACCTCTTGTGCAGTGTCTGGTGATCATATTTTCCACATGTTTTATCCAGTTTTCTAGCTTTCTGTGTGTGTGGCAGAAGGGAATGCCCAATCCCTGCCATTTCCTTGCAGCTGTAGGTGGAGGTCGAATAGAGTATATACCTCTGTTTTGGGGTTGAGCAAATACTTAGCTGCGGGGGACTTGGCCACCACTTCCAGGGTGAGAGCTCATTCATCACCTGTTCTCTGGCTTTGAGCAGTCACCTTCCATGTACATTGTCTACCTGCAGGAAGCCCGAAATGATTCTTAGCACATCTCTTCCCTGCCCGTCTTATACACAGCCCTGCATATTTCTGATTTTAGGGTTAGTGGAATCTGCCTGTAGTGCATGTTCTAACATAATATACCCAGGAGGTATTCTGTCACAGCAGTGCTATGGCTAAATATTTGGGGAAGCCATACTTCAGTTCCTTCTTGGATGTTCAGAATGCAAAGTAGCATATCTTAACGCTGTGACAAATCTTTTTCTTTAACTCATCATTTTCCTTTGTTTTTGATGATGAATTTTGTTATTCTATGAAATTCTGGTTTTGTAGAATGCTCTTTGAGAAATACTATCCATGTCTATGGAAAAGCTTAGAGGCAGTATGTTCAAATTCCTGTCATCAGCACATACATGTCAATTCTTTGAGAAATGTCATGGTAAACATTTTGAGCTCACCTAAAATATGAAAATATTATTGTCAGAATGAAATTAAATAATGCATAGTAAAGTGTCTGATTCAAAAGTAGACACTCAACACATGTTAATTCCTCTTAACTCTACCTTTATGTGTCAAATGTAAGAAATTTAAAACTTTTAAAGCTATAAAATACATGGTCCAAATGTCATGCACTTTTGTATTTACATCATTTACAATTTATCTGTAGCTTTTTATTATAGGCTCTAACCAAGGTGAACCTTTTGTTGTTATGGTGTATTCAGTGCCTGGCAGTGTGTCTCTGTGATGTGATGCATAAATACTTCAGTGACTATCTGCTATAAGGTAGTATGATCCATTATGTTTGGTATGTATTGCTCGTTTCCTACGTGTTGCATTTTGAAAGAAGTGTAATTATAGAAGTAGAGGTATTTTTCCCCTTTTCACATGAAGAAGTTTTAATTGATCTCTGTGGAATTTGAGGAAGTATTGGAGCTAAATATAACCTACTGCAGGAGACTCATTAAAGTCACTGAATACAGTTAATTCTCAGAAAACCTGTGTGACAGCAGAGTGTGCTTCAGCAGAGGGCTTGAGGAGAACGTTTGTTGGTTTAGAGCAGAGTCAGTGCTGTACCCCCAGGGGTACTGGCCGAGCCCAGTGCTGTGGACTGAGCCTCTCTGCCTGTGTCCCTGCTATATATACACTGCTGATGATCCTAGGAAAGGTCCAGAATGTTGTATCTTCTCCCCACTGTGTTTCATTATTTGCATATTTCCTTTAAGTTCTTGTGAGCTGGAGTCTTGCTTTACTTTTGTTTGTTTTCCTGGGAAATAACAGAATGCTACACAAGAAATAGGTATTTAATAAATGACACTAAATTCAACCTTTGCCCACCTCCTCACATTAAGACTAGTGGGAGTTGTCATAAATACCAGATCTTTGTCTCAGCTTTATGTTTGCTTTGTACCAACTATAAAACTGAGATCCAGATAATAATAGAAAATACTTTTACTCTACAGTATCCATTGATTACATTATTTCACCCAGTAATTGAACAGTGAATTTCCTATGGTTGATATTTAATAAATAATTTGTGGAGTTGTGACATTAAAATTTTAGAGACACTTACACTATATGTTAATAAATTCCAGCACTGAGTGATATTAAAGAAGCAGTCATAGTAAAGGAATTATACATTGTAAGGTTTTGTATTTAAACATTTTGGTTTTTTTATTAAGCATTCTTCCAATTTTGAGAGCTAGATTAACTTTATATTAAAAACATTAATGTTTAAATAATTCTTCAGGCCTTTAAAATTCATTTCTGCAAATTTTCATTAAAATTTTCATAGCATCTTACTTTCAGAATCCTTTTTTTTCCGCTTTCATATCAGGTCACACAGTAGTCCTAAGCAGAAAATCATTATTATCTCCAATATATGGAGGTGTACAAAGATGAAAATAATTTTTAAATGATTTGTATTTTTTTTTCATAATGAGTCAGATACACCTGGACTCTCTCCCAAACTAAGTCCTAGTCCAACTTTCCCCACTCTTGGAAATTAAGGCTGTAGCTCTTAGCCAAATGTCTTTAGATGCAATTTTCACATATACAGGTTATTTTTTTTCTTTATGTTCATTTTCCATCTAAGTCCAAGTTTCATTGTTAGAATTATAAAATGACTTTTAAGCTGACCTATTTGAGAATAATTGTGTGTGCTAAATATTGTTGATGACAGGAGAGTCTGTTCAGAGAGAACTTATGTTGTGATACTGTTCTCCCTTGAAAGTCAATATTGCATACTAAGTCAGAGGCGATGCTCTTTTGTCTTTGCAGAATTTTCCAGCTGCAGGTTGATTTGCACATGATGCTGATTTGTGTGTCTTATGAAACATGACACTTGAAGTCATTTAGCTCCTGAGACGTTTGTGCTGGGTATTGTTTTATTTTCATAAATTGTACATTAACTCTGGCAGCAACTTTTTTTGTAAGTGCAGTGGAAACCTGTAGAAATAATACCCCTGCAGTGTGGAGATGTCTTAACTGCTACCCACCTTCACCTTACTGACGTGCCAGATTAATTGGTACTGTTGATTCTCTCAGTAAAACAGAATTATGACTGTACATAGTGCTTTATTTTCACAATGCCTTTGTTTTCAGTTTCACTCTCAGGGCAGAATCCTCAGAATCAGAAAGATATTTGTTAGTGTCTCTATACTTTCATGCTTCCCATTGATTTATCAATAGTTAAATGTATTTTCATAAAACCTGTTTATGACACTAGGTTAGAATTACTATTCTAAATAGATTATTTAAATAGATCTCATTTAGCCAGTATAATAAAAATAATTCTTGTTTCCATGAAAATTAAGTTTGTTTCTGTGAAAAGAATCAGTAATGATGACTTGCTAGGAACTCACAGTCGGATTAGGAGTGAGTAAGGCAAATGCAGGAGACTGGGGAAATGTTCTGTGAATCTAGACGGCTTCTGCACTTTCTTTGCAGTGGTTGTGAAGTTGTTTTAATTTCTCTGAATATCGTGGAAATCCCCCTTGGATATGTTTTTTTGCAATAAAGACAAAATAAAACTTAAATAAGAGAACTCATGTTCAAACAGTCTTTTTCCCTTTTCAAAAAAAATGTTCAAATAAATGCACATACATTTGTTTTAGATAAAATAATACCATAAAATTGTTATTTTTAAATATTAAGAGTAGCAGTTTAGTTTTCAGTCTCTCTTTTTTATCCTGTATTAACCTAAAGGGACTTTAGAGTAGGAAGGAATTGTAACGATGACTCCCACTTTGCAGGTGTGGGGACTGAGGTCCGTGGGCCTGAAGCCACTGCTCGAGGTCCCAGGAGGGGTGGGCGTCAGCCCCCAGGGCCCTTGACTAGAGGGCTGGGCCCATTTGATTCTGATGCACCTAAGTGCTTTCAGGGCTTGGCTGTGCCTCGTACTCTTTTCCCACAAACGCTTGGAACCAGAGGGGAGTCTGTAGACAGAAGGAAGACCATTTTTGTTGTTCTTTGGTCGACATTCTTCCAAGTAACAGCATTGTTTAGCTTACCATCAGCTCTGTTGATACCGCTTGGCTCTTTTTCTGGTCCCTCACCTTTTAGTTAGTCACGGATGATGGCGATTTATAAAATCTTTCACAGCCAAAGTTCTCCATCTCCAAGCCATGCTGACTGAGTGCTGAATCATAAGAGAGAGAATCATCAGGGAGTAAGGATAGCTTTTAACTTTGTTCAGGTCGGTTTGAATATGCCTTTCATGATTTAATAAATTTTAAATCAACATATCTTCTTCTGTCTGCCAATTAAATAATACACCTTCATTGAAGAGTATTAGGACGTTTGAGAGAGACTGTATAGATACAATAACTGTCTGTTAATTATCCTGCCTGGGATAACTGTAACAAGTATTTAGGTATTTCCCTGCACTTACCCACATGCATGTGTTAACTTTCCTACATATACCCACGTGCATGTGTTAAAAATGTCATCCATAATTTCAGAATGCATCCACTGAAGAAATGGGCATTAAAATACTCTAAAACTAAAAAAAAGAAAGTTATTTCTACATTTTAAAAACACCTAGCAAATATTGGTGCCTTAATACAATTTCCCACGTTAATAAAACATTGTTATAGTAATTGTTTAAGTATTGCACAATAATATTCAGTTGTATGGATAAAAAGATGATTTAAAAATGTTTTCATATATTAGCAAAAAATGACATCTCTGATTTATAAACATTGTATTTTAAATACTAGTACAGTTGAACATTTTGCATGCTTTTGGTTTTTATCTTCTGCTTTATTAATTGATAAGTTTTTTGTATACTTATGATGTTAAAATTATATTATTTGATATTTTTCTATTATTTATTTGGAATTTAAATTTTGTTTAAATATATTGGCATAATTTTTATATAATTAATTACCCCCTTTTTCTATGGTTTTTTTCCATGCTTTTTTATCTTAGAGAGTCTTTCATGATATATATGTTGCAGTTTCCTCATACTTGTGGCTTGAGAGTTGCTTTCAGTAATTTAATTTCCTAAGTTATCAGCTGTGTGTCCTTTGCCAAATATTATAACTCTCGGTGCTTTTGTTTTCTCATATGTGAAACATGCCCATCATTACTAACTTCATGTTGTGAATCTGAATTGTACATAAATGTACACATGTAAAGCATGGATAAGAGAACTGGCCGCAAAGTAAGAGTTCAGCAGTATTAGCTCTTATTATTTTACAGATTTAAGACCTGGAGTTATTTTCCTCACTAAATGGTTTCAGCATTATTAATTGAATATTTCCATCTTACATAATTCATATTTCATATTTTTAAACATTCGAATTTTATGTGTATATGTATGCATGTCATGAATGTTATTTATTTGTATGTAGATTATAGTGTACAAACAATATTGGTCAAGAAATGGTTGTGCTAATATATTCCCTTAATTAATGAAAGGAAAGTAGTCCATTTGTATCAATCCAGATAGGCAAGGTTATGCTTCTATAAAAAAGCTGCCTGTGACAATAAAATGTTTATTTCTTGCACACACTACATGTCAAATATACATTGTTACAGGGCTCTGAACATTATAGTTACTTAGGAACCCAGGCTGATGGCCCTCCATCTTTGGATGAACATTTATAATCAGCTCAGTAGGGTGAAGGGACATCGTGAGTCAAAAACTGGTCCTTGGCAAGAATATACAATGGAGAAAAGACAGTCCTTCAACAAATGGTGCTGGGAGCACTGGACAGCTACCTTTAAAAGACTGAAATTAGAACAATCTCTAACACTATGTACAAAAATAAGCTTAAAATGGATTAAAGAGCTAAGTGTAAGACCAGATACTATCAACCTTCTGAGGAAAACAGAGGCAGGACACTCTTGGACATAAATCACAGCAATGTATTTTTTTGAACAAGCTCCTTGAGTAGTGGAAATAAAAGCAAAAATAAACAAATGGGATCTAATTAAACTTAAAAGCTCTTGCACAGCTAAGGAGACCATCAACAAAACAAAAAGACAACCTACAGGATGGGAGAAAATATTTGCAAGTGACGCAACTGACAAGGGACTCATTTCCAAAATATACAAACAGGCTTATACAGCTTAATATCCAAAAAAACAAGCAACCCAATCAAAAAATGGGCAGAAAACCTAAATAGACATTTCTCCAAAGAAAACATCCAGATGGCCAACAAGCACATGAAAAGATGCTCAACGTCACCAATTGTTAGAGAAATTCAAATCAAAACTTCATTGAGGTTTCACCTCACACCCATCAGAATGGCCATCCTTAAAAAGTCCACAAATGATAAATGCTGGAGAGGGTGTGGAGTAAAAGAAGCCTCCTGTACTATTGGTGGGAATGTAAATAGGTGCAGCAACTATGGAGGACAGTATGGAGAGTCCTCATAAAACTAAAAATAAACTTACCATATGATTCAGCAATCCTACTCCTGGAAATATATCCAGAGGAAAATATAATTCGAAAAGGTGCATGTACCCCAGTGTTCACAGCAGCACTGTTTACAATAGCCAAGACATGGAAACAACCTAAATGTACATTTTCAGATGACTGGATAAAGAAGATGCCATATATATATAGATACACACACACACACACACACACACACACACACACACACACACACACACACACACACACACACACACAATGGACTACTACTTAGCCTTAATAAAGAATAAAGTAATGCCATTTGTAGCAACATGGGTGGACCTGGAGATTGTCATTTTAAGTGAAGTAAGTCACAGAAAGAAATGTAATATGATATTGCTTATATATGGAACCTTAAGGGAAAAAAAAGGGGCTCAAATGGACTTATCTTCAAAACAGAAACAGACTTAGAACAAAGTTTTGGTTACCGAGGGGAAAGAGGGTGGGAAGGGATAAATTGGGAGTTCGAACCTTGTACCTACTGGGGAGTGATGGAAATGTTAGCTATCTTGATTGTGGCAGTGGTTTCATGGGTATATATATCTATCAAATTAGGTCAAATTGTACATCTGAAAAATGTGTAGTTTACTATACAGAAATCATACCATAATAAAGGTGTTGAAAAAATAACTTTAAACTTTCAAAAAAAAGAAAAGGAAATGAAGAAGTAAAACTATCTCTATTCTCAGATGATAAGATTGTATATATTATACAGAAAATCTTAAATAATACATCAAAAGCTATTACAGCTGATAAACAAACTCAGCAAAGTTGAAGGATACAACATCAACAATAAAAAATCAGTTGTATTTCTATACAATAGCAATGAAGAATATGAAAAGGAAATTAAGAAAACAATTCCATTTATAACAACAAAGAGAATAAAATGACAAATGGTGCTGGAACAACTGGACAGCCACATGCAAAAGAATGAAGCTGGACCTTAATCTCACACCATATATAAAAATTACCTCAAAATGATCCTACCATCTGTATTTAGTCAATCAAGTGTGAAGCAAAATAAAGACAATTTTGGATATTAAAAAAATTGATCATCCACGCAACATGTTTAAAAACATTACTCACAGAAATATTTCGGTGGAGGGAGGAGGAATTCTAGGATGCCAGAAACAGTGGCATGTAATAAGTTTGATCCAGATGTAGCAATGGATACTTGAAACAAAAGAATCCATTTGACCTTGGGAAAAACAAAAATGATCCTTTAAGCTTCCACTGATAACACACATCATTTTTCTTCACGTTTCATTAAACAAAACATAGCTACAGATATTTAAAATAAAGTTAGAAAGTAAAGTTCAACTATGTACCTTGAATATTTATGAACAGGTGTATTAAATACTATACCATCTTCACTATTTTTCAAAAAAATTTTAATCTAGTTTTTTCTTATCACTTTTCCAGAAAAATTGAATCATTTTCCAAAATTTCAATTCAAATTCAATGACACTTTTTAGTTCGTATTACATTAAACATACACCTGAGAAGACTTTTTAGCCCTAGCATTTAAAAGTTTTATAATTTGTATCAAAAATGTTGCTTTTCTTACATGCACCTTGCATATTACTTCATGCGTTCAATCTCACAACCTTGCGTTTGAAGCTACTTTAAGGGAGAACAATCTGTTTTCTATTATGTTTTCTAATTAGTATAACAAACTAGGGTAATAAGCTTGAAATCTATTAATTCTTATATATTTAGATTATTGCTGTCAGACAATAAATTTGCTAATTAATTGTATACTTTTTCTTTGATTCTCCTGAAGTTTGTTGTAATTGCTCTTTTGGTGTAGAGTCATGTGATTTGCAGTAGTGATGATTTGTATACATTCCAGTTCAAGCTACATATTAATAACTGTATTATGTCTTACTGCATTAATCCCAAGTTCTAAGCAATGCTAAGTATGTAATGGAAAGAAAAAATACATTCAAATGTGACAAGCACTACAGATAAATTTTGTCCTCTATATGCAATAGATGGCAAAATTACTGTTATGAAGGAAATACATATCTTCTGTTTCCTTCTTCCTGCCAGCACTACTTCAGGTGATACGAAAATGTTTGTGCTTCTGCCTGAATAGACAATTTTTCAAAGACATCTAGATGGCCAACAAGCGCATGAAAAGATGCTCAACATCACTAATCATCAGAGAAATGCAAATCAAAACCACAATGAGATATTGCCTCACATTATGTCAGACTGGTTATCATTAAAAAGACAACAAATAACGAGTGTTGACAAGATGTGGAGAACAGGGAACCCTTGTGCTCTGTTGGTAGGAATGTAAAGTGCTGCAGCCTCTGTGGAAAATGGTGTGGAGTTTCCTCATAATTAAAAACAGGACTGCCATGTGATCCAGAAATTCTACTTCTGGATATTTTCCAAGGAGGGCGAAACCACTAATTCAGAAAAGGCATATACACTCCAATGTTCATTGAAGCATTAATCACAATAGCCAAGATATGGAAGCAACCTAAGTGCCCATAAATAGATGAATAGATAAAGATGTGACATATATAGAAATATTACTCAGTCATAAGAGAGAATGAACCCTTGCCATTTGCTGCACCCTGGACGGACCTAGAGGACATTATACTAAGTGAAGTAAGTCAGAGAAACACAAATACTGTATGATTTCACTTATGTGTGGAATCTAAAAAACAAAATAAATGAACAAACATAACAAAACAGAAAAAGAGTTATAGGTATGGAGAACAAACACTTAGTAGCCAGAGTGGAAGCTGGCGGGGGAGAAATAGGTGAGGGAGATTAAGAGGTGCAAACTTCCAGGTACAAAAAAAAAAAAAAAAAAAAAGAGTTACAGGGATGAAATTTACAGACAGGGGGATATAGTCAGTAATAATATAACATCTGTATAGTAACAGATGTTAACTAGACTTATGGTGATCCTTTTGTAATGTATAGAAGTATCAAATCACTGTGTTGTGCGCCAGGAACTGATAGCATTTTAAGTCAGTTATATCTCAAAGGAAAGAAAAAAACCAAACAAACTCATAGAAAAAAGGATCAGATTTATGGTTACCAGAGGCAAGGGGTGAGGGAGGTGGAATTGGATGAAGGTGGTCAAAAGGTACAAACTTCTGATTATAAGATAAATAAATACTAGGGATATAATATTGCTGATTCCAAACTCTCTGCTCCCCACTGGACAGGCCAATAAATCAGGAGACAAGGTGTTGGGGAAAGGAATAAGGACTTTATTTGGAAAGGCAGCAGACTGAGAAGATAGGAGACTAATGTCCTGGAGAACTATCTTCCCTGAGTCAGAATTCAGGCTCCTTTTATTCTAAAAAAGGAAGGGGGGTGTGGTTGGTTATTGCAAACTTTTTGGTGCCAGAATACTTTGTTCTTGCAGCTGTCCGCGTGAGTCAGGTCAGGGTGTTCTTGCAAACCTCCAACAAGACAAATGTTATTCTCTGTTCTGCAACTCTATATGAATGGAGAGTGTTATACCCTGAAAGGTCAGAATCTTGAGACTGAGCTCTCCTGCATATTTCAGGCTCTAGGCAACATTCTTTTATAGAAGGTGCAGAACCAGCATGACTCAGCCCAGGAAGCATCACAGGGTTAGAGCTAAAGGAACAGATCTAATACGGAGTCAGATTTGTTCTTCCCTATTACAATGATGCCACATGATTAATATAATTAACATTGCTGTATGTTATATATGAAAGTTCTTAAGAGTAAATCCTGAGTTCTCTTCACAAGGAAAAACACTTATTTTTCTCTTATTTTGAAGCTATATGGGATGATGGATGTTGACTAAACTTACTGTGGTTGTCATTTCATGATGTATGTAAGTCAAATCATTATGCTGTTCACCTTAAACTTACATAGTGCTGTATGTCAATTATGTCTCAAAAAAACGAAGGAAAAAAATAAACGATTTGTGCTTCTATTAGTAACAAATCCACATGCACTACTATTACTGCTGTGGTTTGTTGACTGATTCACAACTGAAAGAAATGGTAAATTTTGGTTGCAGGTTAATGAAAATAATGCATCAATATGCATGAAACTACTGAATTCTGGATTTTGGACCTTAGTTTAAGAACCCACGTTGTAATAGGTCAAAAGTGAACAGATGGTATTGGGAGCGTGATGTGCTTAGAACCTCCTAAACTGATCACCACATCTGCTTCCTTTGAGAATGAATGCTTCAGGTAGGTATTTAGGATTTTAGAGAATTCATTAATGCAACAACAACCTAAAAGATTCTAAAATACATGGCTTTCCTTGAAAAAAAAATCTTTTAAATGTGTAACACTTCTACCTGAATATAAGCATCATAATTCATTAATAATCATAAATTACTGGCAAGAAAATATACAACAGCAGTTCTGCGATGCATTGTCTAGATGACTTGGTAGAATGTGTGATGTCTTGTGAAGAAATTTGCCTTTGTTCTCACCTTTTAGAAAATAAAGATGTCTTGAAGAGAGGGAACTCCCTATCAAATTTATTCCACAAATTTCCAGAGCATAAAATGGGATCGATGTCATTCTCAACTACCACCCCCCAAATAGGCTAATTCACTTGTATCAAGAGTTTACTTCTTGAAGTGTTTTGTGGGTGGCAGGGTTTCTTTTATGGTATTTCAAAATTATTGCCATATGGAGGAAGACTAATATAACACCTTTACATGTTTTTGTTGTTAACTCTGGAAAACAATTTTGAGGGAAATCAAAGTGAGAGCGGCCTTTTTGTTATTTTATCTAATGCACAGGATTAAATGCTAAGAGAAGGTAAAATTGTATTTTATTTTTAATTTCAATTACATGCTTTCTAACAGAAAATAAACTATGCTATATTTAGTGCTGTAATTAGGAACTAAATTATTATCTTTTCTTACTGATTTTGCCCCTTGCCACAAAAAGAAGAAAGTGCCTCAGTTAAAATCTGCTAAAAGACTTCCTCTCACACTGCTTCTGGGTGCTCATTTTGCAAATTATCACTATTTATATACACAAAATAAATGCTTTCCTTTATCCATGTAGAAATATTAGCAAAGTATCCATTTGCTGTTAGAAGGAACAATAGTGATAAAACAGTTATTTCAATGTTCAGTGGGTTGAGTTCTGCTGTTTTGAAATCTCTTATTGCAAACATTAGGTAGAGAAGATAATATCAAATATAAATGTTAAAATATGTTAAAAATAATATCCATCTGCCTCTAGTCTGCCTGTACTTCCTTGAAGCTGTAAGCCACAGTCAGCTATCTAATGGAACCACCTTGTCAATCAAACTATGTTTTATAAGAAAAGGAAGGATAAATGTGATAAACATAAAAAGTCTCCAACATCCCAAATGTAAAGTCTTTCATTGACTAATGTCTCAGAACCACCACTGCATGCTTAACCATGAAATGCGCTGTGGGGGACATGGAGTTAGAAAAGACGCTGTTCTTAGCTTTAGGAAGCACACAGCCCAGCTGGGAGACATGTCACAGGGGCAGAACTTGGTTTCTAGACAGTCCTGATTAAATGTAAGATCAGAACTGAGGAATGGGGACATTTTATGAGAAATCAGAAAAATACCTGGTTTTGAAAGACATAGCAAATAATATGCATGGTATATGCAAATTTAAAAAAAAAAAAACAACATACATGACTTTAATTTCAAGGCAGAATGAAACAGTGACACTGGGAAGCCCAGATTCTGGGGCTGGTCCAATGGCCGGCTTTCAAAGCTAAACAAGGTCCCAGGCCTGGGAGGTGACTGTAGCAGGACTCTGCTAGGTCTCAGTAGATTCCTAAATCCACTATGAGGAAATAGCAATACCTTTCAAGGTGGCCTGTGAAGAGAAGGCCCAGCCGGGGAGCTTGAAGCCATGCAGGGGATGGGGTCACTGAAGAAAATTGAGGGTTTCCTCTAAAACTCAGCATCTGGCAAAAAGTGTCTTTGGCACTGTGTGTGTGTAAATGCGTGGTTCAGCTCCCATGCCGCAGAGAGCCATACCTGGCACGTGGCCCTGAGCTCAGCTGCTGCGGTGGGTCTGTCACAGCCTTCATGCCAAGGCCGTGCTTCTCCTAGACCTCTCCCATCAGTGACAGAGAATGGCAGGAGGCCTGGGGTTGGCCTATTCCTCTGGCACTTGGAAGTCTCTCGTGGACGCCTTTGAGTCAAGGATACCCATGGGTCTGGTTGAAAATTAATTAGAACTGAGCTGTAGTGTGGGACTCTGGCTGCCTGGTCTGCTGCTTTCACAGGTGTCAGATACGTGACACAGTCGGCGGACTCCCCCCACCTGCCCCTGTTCCTTCCCTTTAATCCATCACAGGCACTTCTAATAAACCTCATGAATGTCTGATCTCATCTTAGCCTCTGTTTCTGGGAGGCCCCAGACTAACACCAGAACCTGTATTTAGATTGCCCACTTCTTTCTTCCCTCCCAGCACTACTTGAAGGTTTCATTCGTTCCTACCAAATTCTCTCTCTGATATATGAACTCCCTTCACCCTGCCAGGCATTATTTCTCTGCTTTCATTCCTGCTCCCACCCATTCTTTCCTTCACACTCCCGATTATTTGGTTTTAAGTTCACTTATCTGACTTTAAGAAAACATGCTGATTTCTTAATGACATACCTTCAGGGGTGCACTGGTTAATGTTTAACAATAGACTTTCTGGGGAAAAATGCCCTAATTTGTAGAAATTCTCTGTTTCTGTGGTCAATTTCAAAATAGCAATTTGCATTAGTAAAAGTGCAGGTGTACCCAATTAGCTGTTGTCAACCTGCACAAGCTGATTTTGACGCAGCACTGCACACCTCTTTTCTCAACCCATCCGTGTTCTAGTCTCCATATGCTGGAAAAGTCCTTTGTATAAATACTTTCTCTTCTGTCTCTCCTGGACAGCAACCACATGGACATTGATGTAGGTGTGAATCACAGGTTACAAGGTACCAAAATTTTGTTTTGTTTTCTGCCTCTCGCATACTCCTGGATGTCATCAGTGCATTTCAGAGCAAGAAGGCTATTAGTATTATGCAGTATACTTTATATTCCTGATGGAGGTAATAAGAAATGTTTAGGGAGTACATTTTTAAAGGTACCATAATGAAAATATTGGTAAGTAAGAGTCAGGTTAGACTTGAAATACGTGATAAGTATGAAACTGCTAACCATTTTACTATATTCAGTCATTCGTCCAATTGTTCTTTTATTCATGTCATCAAACATGTTGTGTTATGTGCTGAGATAGTGCAGTGAACAACTTACCTTGTCCTAATGGGGGGTGCATGTGACAAAGTAAGTAGTAGAAAAATATGTGATCTGAGAAATCAGACAGTTCAAATGCTAAGATTTCTAAGAGGCAACTTTCAACTGCAGAGAGGGAAGCAAATATTAATTTAAAGTTTTCACATTCTTGGGTTGTAAAGCCACAGGAAAAAGAAAAATTTCACATGAACTTAGAGAGAAGTACCATGTTTGTTTCATGTAGAATCGCTCTTGCCTGCATGGCATGAGGTCTTGCAGCAAGGCTGCTGCACAACTGCAGTGTTAATTGCGCAGCTGTTCTAAAGGTGGCCTTTCGTGCTAAGAGGTCCTTTGCAAACAGCGAGAAAGAAGAAGGGAGTGTGTAGAACTGTGGGGAAAATGAATTAGTCTGATAACTGGACTGAGGTTACAACTGATGGTTTCTCTCAGGGAGGGGGATAGACTGTCCCTTCAGCGGGCACCGGCTTCTCCCCACTGCTCCTGGAGGGGAGCGTAACGGCTTTCTTGATAAAAATACCTCAGCCTTCTCAGTGTTCTCTGAGGGATGAATTTGAGCCCTGTTCCTGACTTTGGGTTTTTAAATTGAGAAACTTAAGGTAGCGGAAATTATTGCCTTGTTCCCGCATTGCCCAGCCAGATTCCAGCAGACTCCTCGTTTATCCTGCCAGAAGGAGTACTACGAGTATCTTTTCCTTGTAAATCTGTAGGCTCTTCCTCTTCCTAACCCAGCATTCCTGACATGTTTTCTCATAAAGCAAGACCTTTTCCAGATCCCCCAAATTTAAAGATTGTTGCATTCTTCTACTCACCTAGGAATAAAAACATAGAAGTATTTTTGTCCCTTTCATCACCATATTTAAGCCATTGACTACTCATATAGAGTTTGCATCTGCAACGTGTATAAAGTATACCTGTTATTTTACTGCTTATTACTTTTAAGGCAATAATAGCTATATTAGTACTTTCTCTTTTGTAAGAGAAAGTATAGAGAAGTACTCAAGAATGTAAGTGAGGGAGGGAGATTCTTGGGTACAAAAACTGATGCCAGCGTTAAGACTTACTGATTAAGGGAGGAACATGCACATCAGAGGTCCAGTGACAGAATGATGCTCAAGTGTTGGCTCCTCCATTTACTGGTTTCGTGAGTTTTAGAGATTTAACCTCTTTGATCCCTAACATCTTCATCCCTGGACATGACAATGATAAAAACAATCCCTATTTTAGAGAGTTACTGGAAAAGTAAAGGGGAGAATGTGTGTTAATTGCTTAGCACTCTTCCTAGCACTTAGTAAGAGCTTAACAAATGGCAGTTATTATTGTTACAGATGAAGAGATTACACATGGTCTTCTGAACTCTTAATTCAGTGACCTCATATTGGTAGCTTGAAAGTGGACATGGTGCGATATTTAACCAAAGGAATTGGCAAATAGTACACGAACTAGTTTTCTTTTATTTTTGTTTTTCCTGGAGAGCCTACTGCTAGATTTACTCGCACACCACTGGCATTGGTTTTATTAATGCTGTGCTTTGATATAGTTCTTCTAAATAGGTTAAAGGTAAAACAGCGGACAGGTGAGGGAACAGGATGAGTTCATCCCAAGTATAAGCTGGCCAGGAAATGAAGTAGTTTCTCAAGCAGTATGCTAGAAGTGAAAGATAGTATTTAGATAGCAGAGCGGTTCCTTCCTTTCATTGGATGATGTTTGGATGTGTAATTGTGGTGATTACCAAGAACTTGTTAAGCTTTGGTAGCCTGTTAGTTTGGTCCTCTTTGATGGGTCACAAGGTAAAGATGACATTCATGTTTTATATGCCAAAACATCCAGGCTTTACATTCTATGTCAACTTGCAGACTCATCTTCAGTAAATTATTTCTCAGTTGTTCCAGTCTTGTCTGTGCTGTGCTGTGGAGTCTGTGGGGAGGGAAACTTAGGTGTCCACTCCTGGGGCAGAGACCAGAGGGAGAGCAGTGGTACTGGCGGCCACTCTCGTTGTGGGAGTGGTCATCACGGGGACCTGAAGGGAAGGTGAACTTTGGGGAGGAAAGTTGGGCTTAGTCATCCTTCTGGCTCTTCTTACAAGAAGATACTCTTTCAAATACCTGCTTTAGTAGTGTGCTTTGTTTTTCTCTGAGTATCTTTTTCTTACACTATCAACACCTTATTTCAGGCCTTTTTCTAATCTTTCATCTTGTTTGTGTTGTTACAACGGCCTCTTAATATATTTACAGTGTCTAATATTTTTCTAAGAGAGAGATGGGGACAGTGAGAGAGAGACAGACGTTCCTCATTAATTTTAATTGTCTAAACTATTTTGTACAAACTCATCTTTCTGGCATTCAAGATCCTCCCCAGTCTGGTTTTAATCTGTCTTTCAGATTTGCCTCATTTTACTCTGTCCCAGGTACCATAAAGAGAAACTAAATTGAGTTACTTATTTGTGGTATGTGATTTGGACTTGCTAAAAAACAAAATTCAATTGAGTCAAATTTAAATACTTTATTGGCTTTATTCAGTGATTCATGAATCAGGCAGCATCCAGTCCAGCAGATGGAAAGGAGCCCTGGGGAGCTGGACATAATGAAGGACTTTTACAGGCAGAAGGGAGCAGGACGAGGAAGTGATACTGGGCTGAAAATGGGGGCTGGTTATTGCAAGGTCACCTTCCTTTAGGGGATGGCTGGGGTCTGTCAGGCAGATGACCTAACACTGGTCAGGTGATTCCTGATTGACTGGTTTAAGATCCCATTTCTGAGAGAACTGAAACTATAGTTAAGTTTAGTGTTGGTTTGGTGATACAGAGCTTAGCATAAGCACCTGCATTTTGGGCTTGCTGTCTTGTTGTTTGAAAACTTAATGAACAGAAACTGAGTTGAACAGAATCAGGAAACCAGAATGGAGAGCTCTCAAGTCCTGTGTCACAGCAGAGCCCGACAGGAAGAAGAAAGGCTTCTCTTCCTTCCTGGCAGAGACTCAGCCAGTGAAAAGCCATGGACTCTTTGTTTACTCAGCCCTCCCAACTTCCTTTTCCCTCTGTAAGAGCCTCTCCTTCCTTTGCTGTGCAGGGACTGCGTGGGGCTCACCACGGCTGCAGACCCTGAAGCAGTTCTCTGCTGATTCTGAACAAACCTGTTTTTGATGGAGAAAGCCTGGTAGTCTACTTGTTTCAGGTCAACGTTAACAGGCTTTTGTGTCCATGCATTTTGACAGGTCTTTTCTACCAGCATCCCCATCTCCACCATCTCTGCTCGTCACAAAATTCTCAAATTTGTACCACACATTTCATGGTCCAATTGTACTTTTGTCATTCTTTGCGATAAAAATTTTCTGTTCATCTGTGAAGACCTTTAACACTTTGTAAACATTTGGCAGGTGTTACATTTGGTTTTGTATGATAGTTATGGGGGGATGGATTATACCTAGACATATGGACATGAGACAAGGTGGAGGGAATCAGGACAGGAAGTAGCACAACTGCCCTAAAGACCAGAGAGATGGTCAGAAAAGAAGTGAGACGGGAGCTGACTCCAGACATGTGTGGAGTGGATGGGTGGACACAGAGTCAGAGTGTGTGAGGTGCTGTGATGAGATTCGGGCAGTGTTTGGTACCAGCATTTCTAAATGGGGGTGGAGAAAGGCAGGTAGACCATGAAATTGAAGATACAAGATCAGCCATCCCTGGAGAAGCCAAACAGCATCAGAAAAATAATCTGGGCACAACTCCTGCCATAAATGGGAATGGAACATCACTAATTGTTAGAGAAATGCAAATCAAAACTACAATGAGATATCACCTCACACCAGCCAGAATGGCCGTCATTCAAAAGTCTTCAAATAATAAATGCTGGGAAGTGTTTGGAGAAAAAAGAACCCTCCCACACTGTTGGTCAGAATGTAAATTGGTGCAGTCATTGTGGAGGACAATATGAAGGTTCCTTAAAAAAACTAAAAACAGACTTACCATATGATCCAGCAATCCCACTCCTGGGTGTATGCCTGGAGAAAAATGTAATTCAAAAAGACACACGAACCCCAATGTTCACAGCAGCACTGTTTACAACAGCCAAGACATGGAAACAACCCAAATGTCCATCAACAGATGGCTGGATAAAGAAGATGCATACATACATACATACACACACACAACACATACATACATACACAACACATATGTACATACACAACAGAATATTACTCAGCATTGAAAAATAAAATAATGCCATTTGCAGCAACATGGATGGCCCTGGAGATCGCCATTCTAAGTGAAGTAAGCCAGAAAGAGAAAGGAAAATGCCATATAATATCACTTAATTGTGGAATCTAGAAAAAAAAAAAGGACACAAATGAACTACTTACTATTTATAGCTTAGATGACTGATCTCTTGAATATGTGTAAGCACATTTGACTGTCCTTTATGATTGGATTACTGCATTCTGTTGATTCTTAAAAGAAGATTTTATTCTGTTTTTAAATGTAATAATGTCTGATGTACTATACCTCAGGATTTGTTATTGCTTAAAAAAAGGAGGGGGGAGGTTGGAAGAACCAGATGAAACATATGGGTGGAAATCAAAGTACAGCCCTTATCATTTCTGTGTTGGGCCAGCATGGCCTCCGAGAAAGAGGACTAGGTGAGCTTTGACTAGGGTGAGCAGTACTCAGGGATGATTCCTGTGGGTGTACCTGGCTCTGGTTCTTAGCAAAAACCTAGCAGTATTGCCTGAGCTCAGATACACACAGTATACCATGCATAAATAAATATGCATGTATGTATTATTTAAAAGATATGACTGATCAACAAAACGTAATTCAACTTTTGTCAGATGTGGTAATCTTACACAATGTTTTTAGCAAAACAGGAGTTGTTATTTAGTTCATACATAGTTCGAATTAAGCATACATTTGTTAATTACAGTAAATCAGCTCATAGTGAATGGATGCTTGGCCAAAACCTTAGAGAATAACGAACAAGTATATTCCTGGCCCAGTCACAACCATTTCTTCCACCCAGTATCCTGAGTTTCTATCCTCATCAGTTCCTTGCTTTTATCTATTTTTACTTCTATATATGCATCCCTAAATATTATAAATTATTGGTACTTCTCTTTGAACTTTTTGTGAATTCAGTCAAACTCTATGCAATCGATCGTGCCTTGCTGCTTCTGTTCAATAGTGTGGGATTCATAATGTTGCTGACGATAGCTAAGGTTTTTAGAGGGATTGTTTTTTGGTTTTTGTTTTGTTTTGTTTTTGTAAAATAATGCATTGTGCCACAAATTATTAAGACATCCTTCTGTTGATTTATATTCACTTTGTTTCCACTTGGCACTATGATGAAGAATGATGCTGTAAAATTCTTATAAAAGAAAAAACAAACAAACAAAAAAGAAGTTTAACTCAAGCCACACCAGAATAAAGGAGGAAACAGGGGGTGGGATTAGGTATGAAGCTTTAATCTACTCACAGCCTCTGTCAGAATTAGCTCAAGAACAGAATCCTCTGGTGCAGATGCTGGAGGTAGCTGAGCAGGGGAGCCCTGGATGTGAGAGTTTCTGAGTGGCAGATTATATGGCAGTAGGGCTGTGATACCTGATATTTATTTAGCTGGGTTTTGAACCTGTGTAGAGCAGCAACTTGCTTCATTAACATATCTATTGCTTAACACATCTAGACCTTGCCTGTAGACAGACTCAGAAATACTAGGGTTGGTCCAAGCATAGGGCATTGTGGCAGCACATCTTTGCAGCACAGTTGAAGCCCAAGATTGGGGTCCTGTGCCTTTTATTCCTCATCTGTAAAGCATGGAAAACAGTTTTATATTATAAGGTTATTGTGAGAATTAAATAAGATAATTTATGTAACAAAATAAAAACACCTAGTAATTAGCAAGCAGTCCATACCAGCTAGAGATCATTTTGTTTTTATTATCATCAACATCCTTTTTTTCTCAAAAATTCTTATACTTTAAAAAAGTCCAATTATAGTAAAAGTGAGATGTCCCTGTTTTATTTTATTCCACAGATTGAGAGTAAGACTTACTTATTCATTATAAATCTACACCTCAGTCGAAATTGTGTCTATCTCTTTGAGTTGCTTAAATAGGCAACCTAGATAGATTATACAAGATTTCAACCTTTCATGCTTTTTTTTTAAATAGAAACTCATATGTAATGTTAAAACAGGACATCCACATTGAATGTGGCATTTTTTCAATAAAAGAAGAAAAGTTATAACCTTTAAAGGTCATACTGTTTACACCCTTAATAAATACAGTAAAATAAAATGCCAATCTGAGTATTTCATTAAGTAGCTAAGTTTGCTAGGTTGTCAATCTCAGAATTTAATTTAGAAGAAAACATCTGCATTTTTTTGACGTTACATCTTATAAAATTACATATACTGACTGCAGCAAATCAGTTCAATACAGAAAACTAGTTAGAAAGCATAGCACTAGTGTTCAGAAGAGTGGCAGCTCTGTTACAAAAAAAAAAATGCATTAAAAAATAAACTCTTTTTTCGTGGACTAGAGTCAGTGCTCTTCAGATCCTGGAGTTTATCCAAATATATGGATGATTTTTCACTTGTAAGAGAACTGCTAAGGTATAAAATATGTATCTACAGAATATCCCCAGAGGCCTCTAATATAAGAATGTATATATGTGTGTGTGTGTGTGTGTGTGTGTATATATATATATATATATATATAAATACCATATGTTGAACAAAACTATCAGCATATTCCCAAATGTATATATGCAGTAGGATTAAAAATACTTTATTACTAATATTATTTAATTTCAGAGTTCAACAAAAACTTCTAGATCAGTCTCTACAACGCCCAAAATTGTTACTACACACGGGACAATTCACTGGAGCATAATTTGCTCAGAGGTTTTGCCTCAGAAATAAATATTTCAATCCACTGGAATTTGTATGTTGCAAAGTCTTGTCAAACCTTAGGGGAGTTATTGTATCACCTTGAATGTGAAGCTGTTAGTTAAATTACTGACTCATAATAATGATAATAGTAATAGAGCGATGAAATAAACATGAGGATGTAAAAGAGGACATCAAAATCATTAAAGGTGGGAGAGAGAACAAGAAAATACAGGTGTTTTTTCTTTTTTTTTTTTCATTCTTTTAGGATGTGTTTGAGCTTGTATGACTATCAATTTAAAACAAACAGATATAGTAATGGGTTAATATAGTTGAAAAACAGGGTAAGCAGAAATCAAAACCATACAATAGAGTCCAAAAATAATAAATAAAACCAAGATAATACAAAAGAAAATTATCAAAGCACAAAAAGAAATAGAAAAAGAAAGGAACAAAGAAGAAATACCAAATCAACTGGAAAACTAAGTTCAAAATGGCAATGAACACATATCTATCAATGATTACCATAAATGTCAATGGACTAAATGCTCCAATCAAAAGACTTAGAGTGGCAGGCTGGATAATGAAATAAAGACCTTACAGTACGCTGCATACAAGAGACCCACTTTAGGGAGAAGGACACACATAGGTTGAGAGTGAGAGATGGAAAAAAATATTTAATGCAAATGGAAATGACAAGAAGGCAGGAGTAGCAATACTAATTTCAGATAAAGTAGACTTTAAAACAAAGGCCATAAAGAAAGATAAAGAAGGGCACTATAGAATGATTAAAGGAGCAATACAAGATGAAGATATTACACTCATTAACACATATGCCCCCAATATAGGAGCACCTATGTACATAAAGCAAATACTAACAGACATAAAAGGAGAAGTTGTTGGGAATAAAATCATAGTAGGAGATTTTAACACACCATTAACATCATTGGACAGATACTCCAGACAGAAAATCAGTAAAACAACAGAGAAACTAAATGACACAATAGAAGAGTTGGACTTGGTTGATATTTTTAGGACCTCTCCCCCAAAACAGAATATACATTCTTTTCAAGTGAAGATGGATAATTCTCTATGATAGATCATGTACTTGGGCACAAAAGAATCCTCAAGAAATTTAAGAGGATAGAAATTATTTCAAGCATCTTTTCTGACCACAATGCCATGAAACTAGAAAACTACAGAAAAACAAAGCAGAAAAAAAACAACAACATGGAGATTAAACAACATGCTACTAAAAACCAGTGGGTCAATGATGAAATCAAAGAAGAAATTAAAAAATACTTTGAGACAAATGACAATGAAAACATGACCACACAAAATCTGTGGGATGGAGCAAAAGCAGTCCTAGGAGGGAAGTTCATAGTGATACAGACCTTCCTCAAAAAAGAGCAATATCAAGTAAACAACCTAACCTATCACCTAAAAGAATTAGAAAGAGAAAAACAAAACCTAAAGTCAGCAGAAGGAAGGAAATGATAGGGATCTGGGAGGAAATAAATAAAATAGAGATTTAAAAATACAGAAAAAAATCAATCAAACCAAGAGCGAGTTTTTTGAAAGAGTAAACAAAATTGACAAACCTCTGGCCTTGCTCAGCAAGAAGAAAAGAGAACACAAATAAACATAAAAGAAAGGAAAATGGAGAAATTACAAACAACACCACAGAAATACATAAAACCATAAGAGAATACTATGAACAACTATATGGAAACAAACTGGACAACCTAGAAGATATGGACACGTTTCTGGAAACATACAGGCCACCAAGATTGAATCAAGAAGAAACAGACCACTTGAACAGACGGATCATTAGAAATGAAATAGAAGTAGCAATTAAAAAACTTCCCTACAAACAAAAGTCCATGGCCAAATGGCTTCACTGGGTAATTCTACCAGACATACAAAGAAGAACTCATACTGATCCTTCTCAAACTCTTCCAAAAGATTTAAAAGAAGGGAATACTACCAAACTCATTCTTTGAAGCCAACATCACCTTGATACCAAAACCAGACAGAGACACTGCCAAAAAAGAAAACTACAGGCCAATATCACTGATGAACATAGATGCAAAAATCCTCAACAAAATATTAGCAAATAGAATCCAACAGCACATATAAAAGATCCTACATCATGATCAAGTGGGGTTCATCCCAGGGACACAAGGGTAGTTCAGCGTAGGTAAATCAATCAGTGTGATACACCACATCAACAAAAGAAAGGACAAAAATGACATGATCATCTCAGTAGATGCTGAAAAATGATTTGATAAAATTCTACAGCCACTTATGATGAAAAGTCTTACCAACATTGGTATAGAGGGCACATATCTCAATATAATAAAAGTTATTTATGACAAACCCATAGCCAGCATAATACTCAATGGCGAAAAACTGAAAGCCATCCCACTAAAATCTGGAACAAGAGGAGCCCACTCTCACCACTTCTAATCAACATGGTCTTGGAAGTCGTGGCCACAGCAATCAGGCAAGAGAGAGAAAAGGGATCCGAATTGGAAGAGGAGAGGTAAAATTGTCACTATATGCAGATGACCTGATACTATATGTAGAAAACCTAAAAGGTCCACACAGAAACTACTAGAGCTGATAAAAGAATTCAGCAATGTAGTAGGTTACAAGATTTAACATACAAAAATCAGTTGCATTTCTTTACCCTAACAATGAATTAGCAGGAAAAGAAAGCAAAGAAACAATCCCTTTTAAAATCACGTCCAAAACAATAAAATATTTAGGAACAAATCTGACCAAGGAGGTGAAAGACTTACATGTGGAAAACTACAAAACATTGATTAAGGAAACTAAAGAAGTCTTAAAGAAATGGAAAGATATCCCATGCTCTTCGATTGGAAGAATCAATATTGTTAAAATGGTCATACTGCCCAAGGCAATCTACAGATTCAATGCGATCCCTATCAAATTACCCAGGACATTTTTCACAGAACTAGAATAAATAATCCTAAAATTTACATAGAATCACAAAAGACCCAGAATTGCCAAAGCAATACTGATGAAAAAGAATGAAGTTGGAGGAATAACCCTCCCAGAATTCAGGCAATGCTACAGAGCTACGGTAATCAAAACAGCATGGTATTGGCATAAAACCAGATATATAGATCAGTGGAACAGAGTAGAATGCCCAGAAATAAACCCACAAACCTATGGTCAATTAATCTTCGACAAAGGAAGCAAGAATATACAATGGAGAAAAGACCATCTCTTCAGCAAAGGGTGTTGGGAAAACTGGACAGCAGCATGTAAATCAGTAAAATTATAACATTCCCTCACGCCATAAATAAAAATAAACTCAAAATGGTTTAAATACTTAAACATAAGACAAGGCATGATAAATCTCCTAGAAGAAAATACAGGCTAAACATTCTCTGATATAAATCTTAGCAATGTTCTCTTTCCTAGGACAGTCTACCAAGGCAATAGAAATAAGAGCAAAAATAAACAAAGGGGGCCTAATTAAACTTAGAAGCTTTTGTAGAAGCTTTTGTACAGCAAAGGAAACCATAAAGAAAACAAAAAGACAACCTAAGAAATGGGAGAAAATGCTTGCAAGTGATGTGACTGACAGGCACATGAATAAATGGTCAATATTACTATCATAGAAATGCAAATCAAAACTACAATAAGGTATCACCTCACACCAGTCAGAATGGCCATTATTCAAAAGTCCACAAATGATAAATACTGGAGAGGGTGTGGGGAAAAGGGAACCCTCCTACGCTGTTGATGGGAATGTAATTTGGTGCAGCCATTATGGAAAACAGTATGGAAATTCCTCAAAAAACTAAAAGTAGACTTCCCATGTGATCCAGCAATCCCACTTCTGGGTATAGATCTGAAGGGAACTCTAATGCAAAAAGATACATGCACCCCAGTGTTCATATAGCTGCTGCACTATATATAGTAGCCAAGACATGAAAGCAACCTAAATGTCCATCGACAGATGACTGCATAAAGAAGCTGTGGTGTATTTACACAATGGAATACTACTCTGCCATAAAAAGAATAAAATAATGCCATTTGCAGCAACATGGATGGACTTAGAAATCATCATTCTAAATGAAGTAAGCCAGAAAGAAAAAAATACCATATGATATCACTCATATGTGGAAACCAAAAAAAAATGGACACTATGAACTCATCTACAAAACAGAAACAGACTTTCAGACTTAATAAACAATCTTATGGTTCCTGGGGAAAGGAGATGGGAGGGGATAAATTTGGGAGTATGAGATTTGCAAAGGTCAGCTTCTATATATAAAAATAATCTGTATTAAAATAGATTTTAAAAAGTTTCTTTTTTACAGCACAGGGAAGTATGCTCAATATGTTGTAATAATCTTTAATGGAAAAAAGTATGGAAACAAATTTATGTATTTATATGCAAGACTGGGACATTGTGCTGTACATCAGAAATTAACACATTGTAATTGTACTTCAGTAAAAAAATTAAAATTAAAAGTTAAAAAAGAAGAAAAACTGACAGTATGAACTCATCTACAAAACAGAAACAGACTTGCAGGCATAGTAAACCATCTTATGGTTACAGGGGTAAGAATGTGGGAAGGGATAAATTTGGGAGTTGGAGATTTGCAAATGTTAACCACTATATGTAAAAATAGATAAAAACCAGATTCCTTCTGTATAGCACAGAGAACTATATTCAATACCTTGTAATAACTTTTAATGAAAAAGGAGATCAAAACAAATAGATGTATGTATATTTGCATGCATGACTGGGACATTGCTGTACACCAAAAATTAACACATTGTAACTGACTATACTTCAATAAAATTTTTTTTTAAATCTTCAAACAAAAAAAATAATAGTAATAGAACCAATATTGATGAATTTGATGATTATAATAACTATAGTTTCTGAATTTGAATGCTTACGTATACTAGGCTTTGTGTTAAATGCTTTTTATATATCTCTTTCATTTGAATCCTTACAATGCTTTATTTATGGAATAATATTATTATTAATTTATTTAGCAAATATTCATTGAGTGTCTATATACCTCACACTTTAAAAAAATTTATATTGAAGTGTAGTTGATTTACAGTGTTAGTTTCAGGTGTACAGCAAAGTGATTCATAATACATATACATACATACAATTTTTTTCCGGACTTTTAAGGGTTGGAGGTTTGGAGGTGAAAAAAATACAAGTTTTTTGCCTTCATAGAGCATATATTTTTGGGTGAGTTAAGACTCTCAATTCAAGAGTTTAAATTTTATTAGTTATATATTGTTAGGCACTTGAAGCTCTCAAAGATTAGATAAATATCCAAGGTTTCACGTGGTGTGTGGTTTTTAATGTCCTCTCTCTTCAGATGTGCTAAGGATCACTTTGGTTACAATTAGTATAAATATTTTTTTTTCTCTTTGTGATATGTGAAAATGGTAAATTTCAAAAAAATGCGCTATATCTCATAGGCCCTCCCAGTTTCTTGTATTTATGAATTAGCTTTTGCCTTATTCTTAGTTTTATTGTAGTTAGGATACTTCAACACTAATTGTGAAATTTGCTGACTGGTTGAATATATTTTTTTAATTCTACACCTAATTTATGCTATAAAATTATTTTTAAAATCATGACTGAGTCTAAGCCTTCTCAAATTCAAATGTTGAGATAAACACTTACTTTCCTCTTTCCTTTAAAATATTCAGTTGATTTGTATTAATTATTTTTCTAAAGTTAAACTGTCTTTACTTTGGATGTATCACTAGCAAATGATTTAGCTCACATCTCCTAAGTATAAGAATATTATCCTGCAACCACAATGCCATTATGAGGCCTTAAAGCACTAACAGTAATTCCATAACATTGTGTGATTTTTAGTCTGTAGTTTTTCACATTGTTCCAGATATTTTCTCTCCCCTCAAGTCAAGAGCAACTCAGGATTCTCACATTGTCTTTAATTGCTATGTCTTTTTCAATCTAGAAAAGTGCTTTTCTTGTTTTCTTTTCCTTTCTCTTCAGTTTTTATATTAATATCCAATACTGAAGACACTTGAAATTTAAAATGCATTTTTAGTCATGATAGAAACTCACACCCAAGGCCAGTCAACTCCCATTCTATAGTCATTTAGTAGAGTTTTTCTGTTCTCTTCTTTACAGACAGTTTATCTATCTTTGGCCCCGAGATTTATGAGAAGGCACATTTCCAGATCATTTTGATGGTAGGTCTAACTAAAGCCGCAGTGGCTGTGTTTGTGAGGACATTCAAACTGCAGCGCCAACGCTCAGGTCCAGTGGTGATGATCTCATGAGACTCGGGGCTGGACCTTCTGATCACCACGGTTTGAGTTCTCTCTTCCTTGATGAAGCTTTCACAGTGTTTCATCTTTTGTTTGGATTCAACTAGATAATTTTTTAAAATATAAATATTGTGTCCAATATTTCACTGTGCTTGTAGTAGGGAGGACACTTGACTCATCGCTATAGTCTTCCATTGTTTTTATTAGACATTAGACATGAATAACAAGTGGACGGTCTTCAGTAAAACAATATTTTAAGTACAGATAGAACCTCATGGTTGAAAATAGGGAAAGATAATCTTGATGATCATCATTGGTGCTGAATAAACACTTACATGCTTCAGCGTCAGTGATAATAGATTTTCCATTAGTTCTTTGATGATTTAGTCCTATTTACATCAAAAAATTTAACCTGTATTGGGATTTGAAGTTGCTGTGTTTGTCTGTGTATACATATTTGCATGTGCATTCACACGTGCTGTTAAAATTCTTTTCATCCTGGTGATAAGGAATTGTAAAGAATTTTTTATTTCAATGAGAGTTCCTCCAGAAATTACAGGATGCTTCCACCTGATTAAGAATTTACTTTAGAGAGCTTGTTCTGGACTTTGTATTTTTTTTAATATGAGCATTCTATAAATTCCATTGTATAAATTATTTTATATTTTTGGAAGACGGTAACAATCCTAGCAAAGATGTACTGGTAGTAGAAACTCACCAGCACACCAGCTTAGCATTTCATCAGGTCACTTTCTCATGTGAGTGAAGCTGAGGTCAGGTATGTCAAAAGAATTATCTTCATAATTGTATGTATTTCCAAGCACATTACTTTCTGTTAAAAGAGGATTTAGCAAATATTCTAAATTCTTTTTTCTCTTAAATTAACAGCAGCCGTTTACGTATTGGGCAGAGGAATGGGAATGATTTTCCTAGGACAGGAAAATAAAGCACATGTTAAGGACATGTGAAGAACAGGTCATATCCAAAACACTGAATAAATAAAAATATAATTTTATAATTTTACTCAGAGTAATTTGAAAGAACACCACAAGATGTGTATGAAAGGCAAGGTAAAAATAAATTAAACAGTTTTTACCTTGAGCTAAGGTAAGTAGTACACAAACCAATCCATGAAAGTGATAAATAAAGTACAGGACCCTTCGTGTCACAGGGAAATAAACACACAAAACAGCAGGGATGATCTGAGCAAGACTTACCCGAGCACCTTTGCTAACTGGAACTGCTCTCCCCTGACTGGCCATCATTCTCCTTTCCAAATGGACTCCCCCAGTCTGCTCACAGTGGACCGGATATGCTCTATGAGGAGTCACCAGTCACGGACAGTTTCACGACACAGGAGTTATTTAAGCTCTGGATGTAGGAAAAGAGGTGGCGTCCTCCCTCATTCCACATCACTAGTTCTAAAATTGGATTCTAGAAAACAAAACTGCTCAAGCCAGCTGTCACAATCCTGTCTGTAGTTTTGAAGAAAGCAGTTTGAACCTAGACCATTCTTTTCTTCAAAGTCATTTTAAGGCAGAAAGTTGAATGCAGACTCAGACAGATGTGTAAGCATATAGGAAAAGTTATGTACCATACTTGTTTCACATACACTTTCAGGTAACTAAACACGGTATGAAATACTCCAAACTATTCGAAATTATATTTCATTTAAAGAAGTACACCACAGTGTTTTACATTAAAATAAACATCTCATTCAATGCATGACCAGATTCCCTTTTAAACCTTAGAGGAATGGATGGTTATGTACTTATAGGAATATTAATTCAGTAGTTCAATGGAATCACTTCATGAATAACTTCTAAAAAAATCCAATAATTATCTTAGATTAGATAATTTAAACTTTTTACAAATGAGTTTTTAGAAATTGTGTAAGGACAAAATTCATGTTTTAGTCACATGTGCAATATTAAAAATTCTCCATTTTTTCCATGAAAATACTTCAATCACCAGACTGCTCTTACTTTTAAGTTGTTGTGGGATCTGCATTTTATTATTTTCTAGTTTAACTTTGTTTCTCACCCTTTAAAATAATAAATTTTAAATTTGATCCAATTGTAAAATGCATCTTATTAAAAAGTTAAGACCAATATTAAACCATTTCTTTTCTAATATATGTCTTGAAATTATATTAAACTTAGAGGTAAGCACTATGCTAATCTTGTACCAGGTGTTAATGAACAGTTGAATGACCAATGTTGTTTTCTTTTATTAATTGCCAACAGTAAATATTTGCGTGATCATGGGATGAACTGCATTAAATCCACAGACAAATTCATGGTCAGGCCCTATACCACTTTTGCCCATTTATGATGTTGTTTGTTCATCTAAAAAATATTTACTGAACAAATCTGTGGGCCGTGTTCTTTTGTAGTGTTCTTTTGTTACATAGAGCAGCACAAGTGAGAAAGTTCATGGTCAAAACTGGATAGACGGGCACACAGGAAGTCAGTGGACATCAGGGTAGTTGCTGTGGGCATTTGAGGGCCATGTTCAACTGGAACAGAGTCTACCCCAGTCTCAGGGAGTCAGCAAGGGATCTGCAGAGAGTGTGGCACTTACACTGAGACTGAAATCTCTTCAGCTGTCTGTGGATGTGTTTGTGTTTGTGTGTACATCTGCATGTATTTTAATGCTCTAAATTGTAATTCTAAAATGAAATGCTGAAACTAAAGCTTCCTTGGGGAATAAATCAAGGCCAATGTGCAGTATTTATGATGATTCCAATGGCCTGAGATTGACCATTAGGCAGATGATTTCCTGTGGATTACTCAGATACTCTAAGGCCTTGTAAATCAGAATTCATAGTAAAAAGGATATTGGTAGCACTGTTATCCATTCCTCTCCATTATCACTACCTCTAAGTGCAGTTAAATTCTCTCTTTTTTTGTTTTGTCTTTTATTTAAATTTTTTAATTTTTATTTTTTAACTTCTGCGATAAACTTAGATGTGAATTTCTTAGGGAACTTAGATCATACACTTTTGGCTTGTCATGTTATACTGTAGAAAGGAGCATAACAGTTTTTACCTTGATCTCAGACACTTAACTTCCGTGTACTAAAGGGATGTTATTTGGAATTCCAGAGGTGGACAGGGACCGCCAAGTAAGAAATCAAGGTAAATCTAATGATGCTTTAACTCAGTGGTCTATGATCACTTTTTTATAATTTTTTTCATAAATTCGTTAAGCTAAATGTCACTGCTACATTCAGTGGGTTGTACCAGGTGAGTGGATAGATGGACAAAACCTTGCTTTTTACACCAGGACTCCCTAATTTGAATAAACTGCACTTTGGATCTGGTGTCAGATACTCTCTGCAGCTTTACTTTGTTGTACCCCTTGTTTTTGCTTTGACTTTGAACACATGATGAAAAATGAGACTTGGAAGCAGAAAGTCTCACCAGGGGCTTCCTCCTGAGGCTTCCTGCTAACCAGGGTGCTCTGAAAGTACATCTATCGTGTCACATAGTACAGGCGTTTGACATAACATTGCCTCCCAAGATCGCGCTCAAGGGGTTTCAGTGTGAGGGGGTTTTGTCAAAAATCAGATTTCAAAGATTAAATCAGGAATGTGGAATATATTCTTGAGAGGCATACTAAATAAAACAAACACATGTTAATTTGCAATGCTTGTTTTTTGTTGGCCAAAAAAGGTCACGCATCTTTTTCACAGGGTAGTAGCCTGTATTTTGACCCCCCCGCCCAGGAAAACTGTATTCAGGACATATGGCTAGTGAATCAAAGTGTTATCAACATTACAAATATATCAATGTATTGAAGCCGCTATTCTAAGAATTTTAGCCTTGTTACAGAACATAAATTTCTATGAGCTTAATGATTTTGCAGGTTTTCAGCTGAAAGATAACTTAATGTTTATTTGCGTAATTTGCTAATTTTCCATCAGATAAAACTAACGAATTGAAATGTGACACTGCAGGGTCCCAAAGCTAATTAATGACCCATAGTGGGAGGTGTTCCCAGGATGCTTGACTCCTGAACAAGTGTTCCTCTGAGGGGCAACCTATCTCAGATGGTAGAAAGTTTAACCCACATGTATAGAGTCAATAAATTTATGACAAAGGAGCCAGGAACATATAATTGAGAAAAGACAGTCTCTTCCATACATGGTATTGGGAAAGCTGGACAGCCACATATTAAAGGATCAGCCTAGACCATTATCTTACTATCCTAAAATTAATTCAAAATGGATTAAACACTCGCATGTAATACCTGAAGCCATTAAACTCCTAGAAGAAAACATAGGTGGTACAATGATTGACACCAGCCTTGGGGATGATTTTTTGGATTTGACACCAAAAGCAAAGGCAACAAAAGCAAAAATGAACAGTGTAACTACATCAAACTAAAAAGTCTTCTGCACAGCAAAGGAAACCATCAACAAAATGAAAAGGCAACCTACCAAATGGGAGAAAATATTTGCAGATCATGTATCTGATAAGGGTTTAATACCCAAAATATATAAAGAACTCAGAAAACTCAATACCAAAAATTTTTTTTTGATAAAAAAATGAACAGAGGATCTGAATAGGCATTTTTCCAAAGAAGACATACAGGTGGACAACAGGCACATAAAAAGATACTCAACATCACCAGTAGTCAGGGAGATGCAAATCAAACACCACAATGAGGTATCACCTCATACCTGTTAGAATGGCTATTATCAGAAAGACAAGAAGTAACAAATGTTGATGAGAATGTGGAGAAAAGAAAAACTTGTGCACTGTTGGTGGGAATGTAAATTGATACAACCACTATGGAAAAACAGCACAGAGGGTCCTCAAAAAATTAAAAATAAAACTACCAGATGATCCAGCAATTCCACTTCTGGGTATTTATCTGAAGAAAATGTTAATACTGACTCAAGAGGATACATAAGCCCCAGGTCCATTGCAGCATTATTTACTACAAAATTTTAATTTTGTAAATAATGCAACATTATTTACTGCAAAATTTACTGTCAAAAAGACAACTTAAGGAGCCGTGGATGAGGAATGGATAAAAAGGATTATCTATCTATCAATCTATCTATCTTGAGATAGATACATAGATTATGGACTATTATTCAGCCATAGGAAAAAAAATGGAGTTTTGCCATTTGCGGCAACATGGATGGACCTCAAGGGCATTCTGTTAAGTGAAATACGTTAGACAGAGAAAGACAAATGCCATGTAGTCCCACTTACATGTGGTACATTAAAAAAAAAAAAAAAGAAGAAGCAAAAAAACCAAACTCATGAACATTTGAGAACAGATTATTGATTGTCAGAGACAGGGTGGGAGGTGGGCAAAATGGATGAAAGAAATCAAAGGCACAAACTTCTAGTTATAAAATAAGTCAGTCATGAGATGCAAGGTACAGCATGGGGACTGTAGTTAACGCTGGTGTACATGTTTGAAAGTTGCAGAGAGAGTGGATCTTAAGAGTTTCATTACAAGAAGAAATTGCTGTAACTATGTGTGATGACAGATGTTGAGGAAATTTACTGTTCATTGTTTCGCAGCACATACAGATGTTGAATCATTATGTTGTACACCTAAAACAAAAATGATATTCTATTTCAATTATGCATTGATTTAAAAAGGCCTTTCTTCAAAAATTCACTGTTAGCATCAGAAATCAAATACAGTTGAGAAAGACTTCCTTGTTTAAACAATGTATCGCACACTACAGACAATATATTCTGTTGGTTCTCTTGCCATAGGACGCTATGCTGATTTCTGTGAGTTCAGCTAAAGTCCTAAGTAGCTGTGTAACAGTCTGTAAAAGCGGCAGGCACGTTCTTATTCAGTAAGATTCAAAATATTTTATGAGTGAGCGAGCTGTGTCCGATTTATAGGTGCCAGTTAGGGTCTCCCCATTCCTAGGCACACAACTGCGCTGTCTTCATCAAGGGATAGTAAGTGGCGGCCCTAGGTTTGCCTCCTGTACCCATCCTGTACCTTCTCCCCGGCCAAGACAGCGGCACTGATCAGCCGTGGCCCCCTTTTTGACTTAGTCTGGATGGAGCCTCACACTTCTTGGCCACATAGCGCCACAGGAAATCCCTACAAATGAAATGAAGTTGGCAAATGAATGAAACCTCTTCAGCATCTGGTCCTAATCCCGTTTGCTTACACTCTGGTGGTTATTACTGTCTTCTCCCCACCTCATCTCTACTTGTCTGGAAATCACAGAAATACATATTTTAATAGCTTGGACTTAGAATGTAGAGATACAAATTAGGTTTTCTTCCCGACATAAGGATATCACACCGAGCCACTGTGATGCAGTGTGGCAATACGATTTTGAGTTTCTTGGTTCTTTTTGCTCTTTCCACTTTTATGTCTTCATTTCTCCTGCTGCTAGTGATCTGGCAACCAATACGTTTCCTCTTCCCTTGGTGTCTGCTACTCAGCCTTGAGGTCTCTGCCTCTAATTTCCCTTTTCGTGTATTGTAAGCTGTAAAGCAGGGAACTAATAAACATACTGTGTCTTTAGTAGACGTGTAAAGTGAGCATCCATAAGACAGCACAGCGGCCAGGCAGGAAGATGCACGGACTTCAGGACTGCTGTGTGGGAAGCCCAGAGACCTGGGTGTGGGCTGGTGCACAGCACAGAAGGTTCAGCCAGATTAAATAGGGCCGCTCAGCGGTTTGCTTCCTGCGTGTGTCTGTCTGTTATACTTCAAGCACATTTCTCCTGAGAACAGAAACCAGAGGTCGGTCTTTAGGTGAAAGTCGGTCGGGTCAGGGGTGCAAGAGATAAGGTAGCTAGGTTGGCTTTGGAGTGCATGTAGTGACTGTGGCCAGATCATATCTCCAGTCCATTTTCAAAAGGAGAAGCCCAGCTTTGGTAGCGCTGAGACCTGGAAGCCAGGGCTGAGGAGCAGGTGGAGCTGGAGCAGTGTTCCAGAGGTTGTGTAGAGGGTCTCCTGATCGTCAGAAGACATCAGGTGTGGGGTTTCGGTGAGAAGGGGCCATCCCTGGATACTCCCTATCGGGCCAGTTTATCTGTCAGCAGAGGCAGCATCACGGCTGCCTCGGGACACGGCAGTCATGGGGGTGTTTGCCGGCACCTGCTCGGGAATAAGAGGCAGCCCTCCTCCCACCTGCACAGTCGTCTGACACTTAGTCTTCTGCTGAAAGGCAGCAGGTTTGGGGTGCTGGACTTTCCCACCCTCAGTTACATTCCTATGTAGAAGTAACCTCAACTTCAGCTTCATTACTGAGCTCAGGGATGCAGCCGCTGAACATGTCCCCCTGAAAAGTTGCCAGTGTTAACCATCAGTAATAAAATCGTTGCCATCTTGACACTTCTTATCCAGTGTGCAGCTCGTAACCTCCTCCTCCCTGCTTGCTGTCGTGACATCCATGGAGTATTTACCAATTGAGAAAATACTGGCAGTCATTCACATTTTTCTGTGCTCCCTTGATAACAAATGTCGTCATTATTACTTCTGTCTTAGAAAAGTTGCGGATACTGATTTTGATTCCCCCAGAATGCTTCTACTGCCCTTAAAGGGCTGGTGTGGACAAGCTTGGTGAGGCGCCTTTTATGACTCTGAGTCATGCAACGGGCTCCTCCTTGAAAGGCAGTGTCTTTTGGATGCATCCAGATGCTTCTTGTTTGTCCCCTTTTACAAGGTGTAAATGGAGATACCAGTAGTGTCAGCGGTGGCCCCAGGGTGGCTTTGAGAAGAGAATGGGCACCACCACTCCATGTGGAGACAGCTGGTCAAGGGCACCTCTCACCTCAGGACTGGCCTCAGCTCACATCACTTCCAGTGCTTGTTTTCCTGGCAGGCTGACTTCAGGGGCCGAGTAGGACAGGTTTGGCAGATGCTGCCGTCATGGACCAGGGGAGAAGCTGTGAACTGGCCTGTAGTGGGCTGAACAGCAGTTCAGAGCCAGAGGATGACGTACATCATTATGGCAGAAAGACCAAATTCTAACAATTGGAAGTGTTTCATGTCTTCCAAGAGAGTCCTCTGTCTGCACTTTAGAAGTGTCGGCAACGGCCGTGACTCGTCGTTCTTCCTCTCTGTAGACTTCTGCTCTTTTTACATTCTTTTCTCATTCTAGTCTTAATATAGATGTTAGACAATGTAACAGAAAGCTTAGACAGCTAGGTACTGGAGCAGAGGGGAGAAATGTTTACTCAACCCCAAGATTGACTCCTCATTGGAGTTTGCGGTCTGGGCAAATCCTGTGTCTTAACTTTTAAAATGGGTAGTTTATGTTCCTCAGAAAGATGAGGGATGAAAGAAGGACACTCCTGTACGGTGCATGTTTGCCAGGCACCCCACTAAGCCCCCTGTGCTGCTCTCCACAGCAGCCCGGCTGTGTCTCACAGCCCCAAGCCCTTCCCTTCCCAAACTTCCTGACAGGGAGGAAGAGCTCAGACCTGGGAGCATTCAGGAAGACACATGACCCAAGGACTGGGAGGGTTCCTGGGCACGGCTCTGCACTTGGACCAAATGGTTGCTTTTTTCTTGAACTGACCTCATATCTGTCACCAGCTTTCTAAGACTTGGAACTCTCTGCCTTTCTTGATCTGGTCCTAAGCGGGTGCAGACTTTCTTTGCTGCAGCTTTGTGCCAAGGGCTCCCTGGCCTATATGAATGATTGACCCTCAAATCAGTTGACAAGTTAATCGCTTATTTCTTTCCTAACATGAACCCTCCTTCTCCTACACCAGCAATGTGACCAAATTAATCAGGCTCTAAACCTTACTTGAGAAGGGATAGCATTTACTAAGTCAGCCAAACTGTCATTCACCACAGGCAACAATTCTTTAGGAAAAGAATAATCTTTCCTAATATTTTTAATATAAAAGCCAATGCTATCTCCTTGACTGTTTTAGAGTTCATGTGAAATGTATTTAAAATCAGAAATGATATTGAGAGACAAAAAATTTGACTGCATTCTTATTACTGTCATAAAAATAATAATAATACTTTTGTTACATATTTTAAAGGCTGTAATACAAATTGCTGTAAGCTGCTTTTGCTGAGCTGCCTATAAAAGTGTGGAATGTGTTTGACCGTGTTGATTTCATATTTCTGGTAATGCTTTGTGACCGTCTGCTGGATTTCATGCTGCTACAAGCAAAGGTATTCCGTGTTTCTCAAGATCAACAGAGCACCTTTGCTTCAAAGAGAGCCCAGTCCTCCTTGAAGGAACTGGCTCTGCAGATTCTCTTATTTTGGTGCAGTACCCTTTCTGAATTATTTTGTTTATCTCACCGTGCCAGTTTCATGCAGTCTAAGTACCAGTTACTTTCAGAGTAAGTTCCTTTGCTCTTAGTTATTTTTGAAATATTATAATTAAAAATACTGAAAACTTTCATGGTCTCATCCCTCCAAAGAAGGAAAAGTGTATTTCTTTCAGATATTTTATTTTCCTGCTAATGATATTAACTTCTGCTCTCTAGTTTGTCACTTACATGATGATTAATAAAGAATACCAGATTGACTTTATCTGGAGGAACTGTCATGGACAGAGTCATTTGTAAAAATTTTAAAAGAAAATTGAGACGTAAGTTAGGAGTGAGGGGCAGAGGGAAGAATGTTTTGGGACAGAGAAGGAGACTTGGTAACGTTTGCAGGTGTTTGATTGCCTTGATTTGAACCATTGTGAGACAGGAGATGGATGATTGCTTCAAGAAAGTTCTTTGGTTGAGTATAGGAAGCTACTGGATAATGTAACCTTCGAGAGAAAAATGACTGTATATTCATCTAAAAATGATACACATTTCACACTCTACAACCAAATACATTCCAGATTTTCTTTTAATTTGAAAGAAAATAAATAAACTAATCAGAGTACTGGATGGAAATATGAGTGAGTGATGATACAGCCTTGTGTAACAATGGACTATGTAGGTATAATGATAAAAATTAAAATCACAAGGGAAATTGTTTGACAGTGAGAATTTTTAAAACTTCCTTTGGGGAAAAATGGCTTGAAAATTACCTGGGAACACTTGGATGTATACAGATGCAGCCGTATGTGTGTAGTGACAAAGGGTCAGTCTACCCACATGATGCGCCTTCTCCTGCGGCCCTCTGTGCCTTTCCCTCTGCGTGACGCGTTCTGTCTTCCCCACTTGGCTGATGCCCGTTTACTCTTCAGCCTCAGCATAAGCCTTTGTTCTGGGGTGGTCTTCCCGACGCCCTGATGGCCTGACCCTGTCGGCTCTCACCATACTCCTGGTGCCAGGGAATCCTTTACCAAGCCTTGTCCCAGCTGTCATTTTAGTGGCCATATTCTTCGTTAGACTTGAGGCACCACAGGCAGGGGGCTGTACATTTAATATTCACAGTGATCTACCGCTCCTAACACATGTTATCCAGCATACAGTAGGTCTCAAGAAATAGTATTTGCCATGGAAAGGAATGACTTTTGCATGTGTACACATTTAGTTTTATTGTAACAAAGCAATTTGTACACTTTTAATGTTTAAAACTGAGCATCATCTTTCCTTTCCAGTGAAACAAAAATAAAAATTTAAAAGTAAACAGGAACAAAATTACAGTAGAGAATGTCAATTGCAAACAAGATCCTACAGGTTCTACTGATTCTCCCATCAAGTGGCAGGGCTCAAGTCATCATTAGGAGAGAATTTTATTTTAAAAAGTATCACCTTAAACTGCAAGACCGTCCACTAAGCATCACAGTTGAACATGCCAGAGGAGAAGCTGTGCTGTCAGAGTGCCCGCTTAGCCCGCCCACACATCTCAGCCACTCAACCCACCCACACGTCTCAGACGCACCCTTGGCTGACCTTCTATCGCCCTATTGTTTTTCTTTTTTTTAACAAGAGAAAGTAGATACATGTTGGTAAATGCTAGCTGTCCATATCACAGAGACACAGTGTAATCTTGGAGCCCAGTGTCCAGAGAAAGGAGGAAAAAAGCTAGGATTCTGTGCACTAGCACCAGCTTCCGGCAGAGCCGAGGGAGCAGGTTTGAAATGAATGACTTTTTAAATAGTAAAATGCTGGATGGATGAGCAATTCAGAAGGAACATACACAGAAGTGGCTGAGTGTGAAAACGTGTGCTGCTTCAATAACAAACAGGTACAAATTAAAACATGTATTATATGCGTATCTCTAGCACCTGAATTGTGTGTATTTTTGTCAGAAAACCTAAGAACATGAACAGTGTCATCAGCGATGTGTGAGACCATGAGGGAGCATGTACTTATGAACCATTTGTGGCGGGAATTTCAGCTGAAACAAATGCTGTAGGAAGACTGAATGCTGTTCACACAGAAACTTATATTAAGAAAGTAATTTGTTTAATTGAGCATGGATGCATGTAGAGGGAACGTCTGATAGTGTTTTATAAAAGTAAAAAATTGGAAATAAACTAAATGTTAATCTATAAGATACTATTTATAAAATCTGAGCACAACCATCCCATATTGGGTAAATATTGCATTATTACCAATGCAGCTATGAAAACATATGCTGTACTAGAGTTACTGAAATAAATAAATACCCACGTTAAGATTAATTTAATTTAAAAATAGCACCTCTCTTTCTGTGTATGTATATGTGTGGCTATATACAATAGTAGAATCCCATTTTTGTAAAAATACATGTTCTGAAGAAAAATTCTGGAAGAGTACACTCAAAACATTAAAAGTGCTTGTATCTTGACATTTATTAGCATTACACGCTAATGATCCGTTGACTTATGCTTTCTCTGAATGCAGTAATTTTCATGATATTTCAGTGTCCTTAAGAGGGGCGAGTGAGTAGACAGAAGAGAACCAGACAGATCAACAGGGAGCAATAATAAGACATGGAGGGGTACAGACTTCTTATCTTGAGTTCTTGCAAAAGCAGAGCTTGAGGGAAAAAATTATGTGCAGGTGGTTGATTCTGGAACACCGTGTCAGGAAGGAGGAATTAGGAACAGGGGAGTGAATCAGGGGAGGAGAAAAAATCCATTAAAGACCACATTATCAATTTGACCATCCACCTTTGGTGGCACCACTGCTTGATTCCATGGACCTTGAAGATAAGATGAATTGTGCCTTCCCTGTGGCCGATGGAAAGTCTGACCTTCACTGCCCCATCATGCACACATCTCTCTGTGGAGGTCAGGAACTCTGGAGTCAAGCTCTGCCTGGTGATGCGACAGAGCTACTTGGAAGGAAATAATGAGAAACATCCAATGATCATTGTAATTGTTAATTTTGGAGTGAATATTGCTGGGATAATCAAATACTAGCAGCAAAATTGGGCTTAAAAGCATTCCTTTGAGAATATCAATTACCCTTTTGGAAGATCCTCTCAGCCTCTTCAGCTGCGATCCTGTTTCTGAGGACAGAGAAAGTGCACACGAGGAAAGCTCAGTCTTTCATGATTTCTAGTGTGGATTACTGAAGAGAGCAGGAGAGGCTTTGGCCCCACTTCAGCAGTGGGAACTAAAGAGCCGATACCTGGTTTGGGTCACTAGGGAGTAGGGATTACAGTGTAAATGAAGCAAAGAAGTGTCCTGCCAGACACATCTCCATAATTAGGGATTCATTTGTATCCAGAAAATATTTTTAAGGCCTGCCCCCTGAGAAGGACTTGGTAACTGAGATCAGCTATACTGAGTGTATTTTTACACTCAATACTAAAGGGTAAGGATGCTTTAAGTACTAGACACTGGTGTTTGGAATGTTGCAGAGACAGAGTATGCAGTCTGGTGACAAGTATGTTTCTCTCCACAGTGTCTCACCAACTCCATCAATGCTGCTGTTTTTGGTATAGAAGAAAATATAATTTGTAAGAATTATTTTTAGGCATGTGTTCCAGAAACTATACAAAGTAGTTAAGTGTTTTTTTTTTCTTTTGTTTTTCAATTGAAGTACAGTCAGTTACACTTTGTCAATATCTGGTGTACAGCAAAGTGTCCCAGTCATGCATACATATACTTGTTTCCATATTTTTCATTAAAGGTTATTATAAGATATTGAATATAGTTCCCTGTGCTATACAGAACAAATCTGTTTTTTTTAATCTATTTTTTATATATAGTGGTTAACATTTGCAAATCTCAAACTCCCAAATTTATCCCTTCCGACCCCCTTTCCCCTGGTAACCATAAGGTTGTTTACTATGTCTGTGAGTCTGTTCCTGTTTTGTAGTTGAGTTCGTTAGTGTCTTTTTTTCTTTTTTTAGATTCCACATATGAGTGATATCATAGGGTATTTTTCTTTCTCTTTCTGGCTTACTTCACTTAGAATGACAATCTCTAGGTTGATCCATTTTGCTGCAAATGGCTTTATTTTATTCTTTTTTGTGGCTGAGTAGTATTCCATTCTATAAATATACCACAACTTCTTTATCCAGTCATCTGTCAATGGACAATTTTGCTTATCTATATTTTTTTTAATAAAGCATTGTGATCTCATTTGTTCAGCTGTGGACAGCAAAGTAAAGCGTCACTCTCATACTGATTAAGTATGTTTGCACGGAAGAACAATTCTATTTAAACGTAGAAAATGTCAATAGGCATGACAGGGAAATAGCATCATAGGTGAGATCGTTTGTATATGCAGATGAATGAATCTGAGGTTTAAAAATGAATGAGTCTTACCAAGTCCGTATTCTTACTATTAAAAAGTTAATATCATTGAAGGGCTAATTAAATTAGAAATGTTCTAAAATGTGACTAATTGTCTTTTCCAAATGGAGAGCAATGTGGAGGTGAGTGCTTTTTTTCTTTCTCTCTAATTGAGACATACTCGTTCATTTTGAAGGATTTTATATTCCACTCGGCATCATTCAGTTCTTGGGAACGTGATCTGGAGGTAAAAGAGAAAAGCTAGGATAATTTACATAGTGCTGCTCAAATTCTATCACCATAGAGCTTCCTAGGCCAAGGGATTCATTTAGGTCCCAGTCCCTTAACTCTCAAAGAAATGTGAAATGTTTAAAGAGACAGAAGTCTGTTAAGTATTCTACTCGAAGAGAAAACTTCAAATAAAGGGTATTTACTTCTGCCAGCTTGAATTTTTCTCATGTCTCCCAATGCCTTACACATTTTAATTGGAGAAATAGATACCCATTTGTCTGAGTGATTGCCTCGTGTACACTGCCCCAAATACATTTTTTTCTCTTCCTTACAAAACAGAATCTTCATCCTAGGGGGATCACTTCTGGTCATCTGTATTTTCCTTCAATTTCAGTCCCAACTATCCTTTTTCTGACCCTTTCAGCCTGTACAGATTCCCAAAGCCTTCCCTTACCACCTGTTTTGGTGGTATTTGTTGGACATGGCACCAAAATGCCAAGAAGTTTCCTAGCATTCTTCACCTTGCGTTGAATGTGTTCTGTGACACACTGGATTACTGACCTCAGTCTTCCACTCTTGCAGTTAAGTGCGAGAGCTGTTCCCTCAGCCACCAGTGTGCACGTGGCCGTGGTACTTGCTCTGTCCAACAGAATAGGAGCGAAACAGTGGTTGCTTTTTCCAAGCTAAGGCTTCGGTGACTCTTACTGTTTCCTACCCAAACTCTTGTCACCCACTGATAACTTGTCTCAGGTAGCCACAGCTCCACAGAAAGGGAAGAAATGCCTAGAACACATAAGAACCTAACGCCGAGTCTAGAAGCAAAGCCAGGTGGTCTGTTGGCTTACACACAGCAGCCCCAGACAGACCCACAGACAAACCTGTGGGTAACAAGAGAAACGCCTTTGCTTGTAAGCCACTGATTTTAGGGTGGCTTGTAGCACAGCATTGTTACAGTGATAAATTGTTACTGAACCAAACTTAGGTCTGCTCGCCTGTGAGGAGTCAAGCCAGTCCACTGACCCTGGGGTTGAGGCGAGGGAAAGTGCAGCGTTGATGGCAGGCACCAGGCCGGGAGACCAAGGCAGCTGCTGCTCAAAAGCCCTGAACTCCCCAGTTGCTTTCAGGGAAGGTGTTTAAAGACGGTGAGGGAGATGAGCTGTGGGGTGCATGATCAGCTCGTGGACATTCTTCTGACTGGTTGGTGGTGAAGTCAGCAGGAGTCAGCATCATCAGTCTTCTGGTTCCAAACAATCTGGGGTCTCTGTGCTTGTGGGCAGCACATAGTTAACTTCTTCCACTTGGTGGGGTCTCAGTTTCTGCAAAACATCTCAAAGGGCATGGCTCAGGATATAATCTGTAGTCCATGGAGAAGAATTAAAGGTCCTCGACTTTGTTTAATGTCTGAACTATTATTATTTTGCCTCACTTGATTGTTTCCCTTTCTTCCTGCGTTTTCTCACTTCTCTGATTAATTTTATCCTTTGGAACTCAGGGAAGCCTAGGAGACTAAAGTTTTCTACAGACAAGAGGTAGGTGGAAGATGTGTGAGGCATCTGTCCTGGGGAGGCCCCATGGGGTCCTACTCAGTTACAGGATGACAGAATTCACTCCTTTGACCAACTCAGATGAACTGAAACCTTAAAACTTCTACTCCTTAATTCTCAGATAAAAAATGCTAATCCATCTATATCATTTGTAAGGTTATCAAATCCATTTGGATAATTATAATCATTCTGTAGTGCAAGGTGACCCCATCTATTCAAATTAAACATAAGCATTTCCTACAACTATGCACTCCTAGGAATATATTGAAAAGAAACACAGACCCAGGCTAGCAGAGGGGCATCCATGAAATTGTCCATTTAAGTATGATTTGTATTGCTGGGAGTTGGATATAATTGGAATGCAGCCGGCAGCATATCAAAGGGGCTATTGAATCCAAACAGACAAACAGGCAATGAAACTAATCAATAACGAAACAAAAACTTCTCATTTCTCTTTCCAGAGATGAAAGATACCTATACACAATTGACCTGTTTTCAGTGATCATCAAATAATCAGACCACAAAACCAAATCCCAATCACTGCTGCCCCCAATGGGGAGTAATAACTTATCTGCCTTTAACAAACCAAAAGCAAAAACTAAACACAAAATCTCTGTATCCACCCACCATGGGGAATCATGTAATAGTTTGAAGCAATGTCATAATTGTACACATAGCAACGGGCAGAATTTTAAAAACGTAATATCAGATGAAAACAAGTAATTGAGACAAAGCTATCATTTAGAATAGAAGGAGAGATAAAGAATTTCTCTCACAAGCAAAAGCTAAAAGAATACAACAATACTAAACCTATTCTAAAAGAAAGATGGACGAGTCTTCCCTAAATAGAAAAGAAGTGGAAATCTATAGACAAGAGAAAATCACAATTGGAAATGTGGCACCTAAAATGGACAGCAAAAGAATAAACATGAAAATGTAAAAGAGGACATCACAATCATAAAATGTGGGAGAGGGGGCAAGAAAATGTAGATTTTTTTTTCATTCTTTTTAAGATGTGTTTGAGCCTATATGAATACCAGTCTAAAGCAAATAGATATAGTAATGGGTTAACATACTTGAAAAACAGTGTAACCACAAGTCAAAGGCAGAAAATAGAGTCACAAAAATCAAAAAAGAATAGAAATCAAACTAACACAAGAGAAAATGATCAAATCACAAAAGGAAAAAGAAAAAGGAACAAAGAGGAAATTTAAAAATCAACTGGAAAACAAGGTTTAAAATGGGAATAAACACACATCTGTCAATCATTACTGTAAATGTCCATGGACTCAATACTCCAATCAAAAGACATAGAGTGGCAGACTGGGTAATAAAACAAGAACCTGTAATACGCTGCCTCAAAGAGACCATTTTAGGGTGAAGGATACACATAGATTGAAAGTGAGAGGATAGAAAAAGATACTTTTATGCAAATGGAAATGACAAGAAAGTGGTGGTAACAATACTTACATCAGAGAAAATAGACTTTAAAGCAAAGGCCATAAAGAAAGATAAAGAAGGACACTATGTACTGATTAAAGGAGCAATACAAGATGAGGATATTACACTCATTAACATACATGCCCCCAATATAGGAGCACCTAGATATGTAAAACAAATACTAACGGATATGAAGGGAGAAATTGATGGGAACACAATAGTAGTAGGAGACTTTAACACCCAACTAACACCACTGGACAGGTCGTCCAGACAGAAAATCAGTAAGGCAATGGAGATACTAAATGACACAATGGAACAGTTAGACTTAATATTTTCAAGATATTACATATCCATAAAACACATAATAGACATTCTCTTCAAGTGCACATGGGAAAATTCTCGAGGATAGACCACATACTCAGACACACACAAAAAAAGCCTCAACAAATTTAAGAGGCTAGAAATTACTTCACATATTTTTTCCAACCATAGGAAATAAAAGATGATTCAAGAAACAGAAAGATAACCCTAGCTTTTGGATTGGAAGAATTAATATTGTTAAGATGGCCATACTGCGTAAAGCAATCTACAGGTTTAATGTGATCCCTGTCAAATTACTTGGGACATTTTTCAAAGAACTAGAACAAATAATCCTAAAATTTATATGAAATCACAGAAGACCCAGAATTGCCAAAGCAGTACTGAAGAAAAAGAACAAAGCTGAAGGAATAACCCTCCCAGATTTCAGACAATACCACAGAGCTACAGTAATCAAAACAGTGGTGTTGGCATAAAAACAGACATATCAGTGGAACAGAATAGAGGGCCTGGAAATAAACCCAGACACTTGTGATCAATTAATCTTCGACAAAGGAGGCAAGAATATACAACAGAGAAAAGACTGTCTCTTCAGCAAATGGTGCTGGGAAAGCTGGACGGCAGCATGTAAATCAGTGAAACTAGAACACTCCCTCACACTGTGCACAAAAATAAACTCAAAATGGCTTAGAGACTGAAACATAAGACAAGACACTATAAACCTCCTAGAAGAGAACACAGGCAAACATTCCCTCATATAAATCATCATGTTCTCCTAGGGGTGTCTACCCAGGCAATAGAAATGAAAGCAAAGATAATTAAATGATACCTAATTAAAGTTATAAACTTTTGCACAGCAAAGAGAACTACAAATAAAATGAATAAGCAGCCTATGGAATGGGAGAAAATATTTGCAAATGATACAACTGACAAGGGCTTAATTTCCAAAATATAAAAACAGCTCAAGCAATTCAATAACAAAAAAACAAACAACCCAGTCCAAAAATGGGTAGAAAACCTACACAAACATTTCTCCAACGAAGATGTACAAATGGCCAATAAGCACATGAAAAAATGCTCAGTATTGCCGATTATCAGAGAAATGCAAATCAAAACTATAATGAGGTATCACCTCACACCAGTCAGAATGGCCATCATCAAAAGTCCACAAACAATAAAATGCTGGAGAGGGTGTGGAGAAAAGGGAACCCTCCTACACTGTTGGTGGGAATGTAGTTTGGTGCAGCCATTATGGAAAATAGTGTGGAGATTCCTCAAAAAACTAAAAATAGTCTTACCCCATGATCCAGCAATCCCACTCCTAGGCATGTATCTGGAGGAAACTCTAATTCAGAAATACACATGCACCCCAGTATTCATAGCAGCACTATTTACGATAGAAAAGAAATGGAAGCAACCTAAATGTCCATTGACAGATGACTGGATAAAGAAGATGTGAGATATACATATAGACACACACAAAATGGAATACTACTCAGCCATAAAGAAAGAATAAAATAATGCCATTTGCAGCAACATTGATGGACTTGGAGATCTTCATTCTAAGTGAAGTAAGCCAGAAAAGGAGAGACAAATGTCATATGATACCACTTATATGTAGAATTTAAAAAAAGAAAGGACATAAATGAACTTACTTACAAAACAAAAACAGACTCACAGACATAGAAAACAGACCTTTGGTTACCAGTGGGGAAAGAGATGGGGAGGAATAAATTGAGAGTTTGGGATTAGTCGATACAGACTACTATATACAAAATAGATAAACAGCAAGTTTCTACTGTATAGCACAGGGAACTATATTCAGTATCTTGTAATGGCCTATAATAAAAAGAATATGAAAAGGAGTATATACGTATGTATAAATGAGTCACTGTGCTGTATGCTAGAAATAAACACACTGCAAATCGCTACACTAAAAAGGAATTAGACATATGACATGACATTTATGAAAATGAAAAACATATGTGTAAACATGAACACATATAAATGGAGAATACCAACATTTCAAACATCAAAATGATTCTGTCAGAGGGAAGGAAGTGGAGAAGAAGACATGAACATCAGCACAAACAAAAAGGGACAAGAGGGGAGCTTGGAACTGACCAAGGACGAGAGTGCACTGCAGACCGAGAGCATCACAGAGTCAAACCTATCCATCAGAGTTAAAAAAATAAACCATGTTACAAAGTCTTTCCCCAAAGTCTAAAAACAACTGTCTTATTTTTTCTGATAATTATAAAAATGATTGATGTTTTTTCAGTTGATACATTTGAACTTGACTGTACTAGATACTGTAAGATTATGATTTTTCTTTTCCTTCCAGATAACTAAGTCTGTCATTTATTGACAAAACCTTATTTTTCCCCACCGACCTGTTATGCCTTTGTTAGCATCTATTAAATTACATGATATAGTCAATGAACTTGAGGCTGTTTCGCCTTTTATTGAATTGTTTTCCTCCTCTTTGTACTAGTGTTCCAGTGCTTAAACATTGTAACTTCATCTGATTTTAGAAGTCTTCCCTGGAGATGCCCCATGGATTTACAGAACTGGATGAACTTCCTCACCAGAGAAGTGGGTAAGTCTCGTGGTGACTCCAAAGTGGTGGTAGAACTTGGCTGATTGTTAAAAATTTTAGTTTCTCCTCTCCAGCAGTTTTGTGTTCTGCGTGTTGTGTTGTACTTTTGGTTTATTAAAGGCAGATAAATTATTATTCCTCACTATTGGCCACAATGACTGGTAATTTGTTTTATGGTCTGATTATTTACTAATCACTGTAAATAAGCTAAAGATTTATTGAGATCTTTTACCTTTTAGATGAGGGATGGTGGAGAAACTGTTCTGTTATTCTGATTTGTTGGATTGCCTATTTGTCTGTTTGAGTTCAGGATTGATGCAAGAATTTTATGACCACTGGGAAGAAGAAAAGTTCTTCAGTATCTAGACTGGTGAATTTTTGTGTTTCCATATTTATTCTTTGCTAAAATTGGAGAATTGCAACTGTATGCATCCTCTATATTTGTATGTCTGGTGTCTGTAATTTGAAATGGCATTTACCTTTTATTATGATTCTGTGATGTTTTCATATTTCTTGAAACTATTAATGATTTAAATTAAAAAGACCCGGTGTGGGGAGATATGGATTCAGGCATAGGAGCTTTCCTCAGCTTGGGGATCTGATCCAAAGTTGGGGAGAGCATTTAGACTCGTGTATAGCCTCTCCAGGCAGAAATGACTGAACATGGTGTGGTTAAACATGTGTAACAACACTTTTATGAGGCAGTGTAATGGTTGCATTCTCTCTGCTCTTTATAAGAACAATGTCACAAATTTGGATAGAAATTTCTCAGATGAATTTTGCATGAATTCCATATTCAGTTTCTAACAATCATATCAAAGTTATATCTGGGGAAGTGGCACAGAGGTGTCCATGGAGCGTATCTGAGAATAACATTTGACAGTCACAATTTATTGTTACTGTTACTAGGAGTAGTCCAAGATAAAAAGGACAGTATCTTGGGAAGCTTGGACATTGTTTGGATGAATCAGGATTTGACCAGTGGTCACCTGAAACACCCAGAGCAAACATACACACACACAACCACACACTTGGAGCCCCGCACACCCAGAAGCATGTGCGTAGACATCTGTCTGTGTTGTGTTTTACTGAGAGCTTGGAACTGAGCAAGGACACTTACGTGGCCCAAACAAAAACAAGGTAAAATTGAACTTTAAACATCCCCCTTCTCTTCCCCTCCCTTTTAAGAGCTAGAAATAACAAACAAATAATTTTTTTAAAATTCCCCTCATTTGCTAAATCAGAAAAATCTGTTTCTAGCTCAGACCTCCAAAACCAGCTCAGCGACTCCGTGGTCCTAACTTGTACAAAAGCTAGTGAAACTGCTCTGCTGTGTGTGTAGTGGGCCCTCCTCTCAGGACTGTACTTGCAACAAGGCTTTTCCAGCCAGATAAAGGTGCTGTTCCTCTAGTCACAAACATGTTCCATCACTCTGGACAAAAGGCAGTTATGGTTTAACTAACAAACCTCTTTTTTCTTACATCGACAGAGTTTGATATTTATATTTGTTTATCCTTTCCCCTCCCACTGTTTGGTTGCTAATTGGCTTTTTTTCCCTATTTATTTTTAAATGGTCAGCATATTTCAGAAGTGTTCCGTATAGCCGGTACATAGTTGGATTTAGTTGTGTAAATTAATTTGAGCAACATCCCAGTGTATATTTACATTTTTCTTTTCTTTCTTTTTTGTTTACATTTTACGTGTGTTACTTTTATGCGTTTGGTATATTTCAGCAACATTTTGTATAATCAACATTTAGTTGGATGTAGTTAATGTGTGAGGAAATTTGAATGCTAGCCCAATTTATTAAGGTTGTGGCCACCTTGTACCCACTGCTCCCGTTCTTGGATTTTAAGGGTAGCATTTTTCTGCATAAAGCAACACTCTCTGAGCTTTCTCTTTGATTGTAAGAAAAATGTGTAAGACACTTCAAATTCCATGATGCAGCACTCCTGAAATCCTTCCAGTTTCCACTTGAGAACAGCTGACTTCACATCTGATGCAGTAGACCCCGGCCCTTCTATTTCTCACCTTCTTAATGAAAAGGAAAGGCAGGATACTGCCAACCTAGTGAGAAAGAAGGCAAGGTGTCCTGAAATAGGGGCTTCATCTTTCAGCTTTCCATAGTCCCTCTACTGGAGGATTGATATAGTACCTACCTCATGAGTTTTTTGGTTAGTAATAAATGAGATAATATATGTAAAATTCTTGGCATACTGCCTGCCACATAATAAATAGGAAATATATGTAAGTTACCACTACCGTTATGACTGAAGATGAGGTTTGGCTGGTTTTAAGAAAGCCTTCCATCCCGGGCTGGATGTTTGGGGCATCCTGAGCAGGTGGTGACTTCCTGGCTTGTACTTTTGGAATCAGCAGTGTGCAGGACAGGCTGCGTGAGGAGGTACCAGGCAGGAGACTGCACATCCTTCGGGCAAGTCATGGTGACTGGCTCCTTCTCCTTTCAGTCTTGCAAATTCCCAAGTGAACGGCAGCACTGCCCTGTGAAAGGGCAGGGTACTTCGGGGTTTACTTCCCAGTTTTGTCACTTACCATGTGTAGCTTTGGGGAAATCATTTAGATTCAGGCAGCCAAGCATCCTTATTTAAATGGGTAACAACAGTATGTGTCTCATACGTTACTTTAGAATCCTGAAGGAGACAGTGTGTGTGAGGCGCTTTCATAACCGTAAGCAGATGGTGATTATTTAAGCACAGGTTTCAGGAATGTCAGGCTTAATGCTGTAAACAAAAGCCAAATCAAAGTTCTTGGAAAAGTCTGGTAATAGGGCAAGAAATATCTTTTACACCCCGTTACTCCCCCCGTAGAATAACTTCCTGGGTGTTTATTTTCCTTCTTAAATAGATACTTCCCTTCTATCTAATTATGCAGCATTCTACAGTTTCATCAGCTAAGCAAAATCAGGCTGTCCTCGTTTGACTTAGAGTGTCATAGAAATGACGAGCTGAACAGCTTAGAACAGCACAAGCGGGAGCGTGTAACGCAACTGTCTCAAGTTTAGTCTTAACCGTCCCGTGCAGACTGTCCATGTCAACGTTCAGGAGCTGATTAAAACCACGCATGCGCGACAGTGTCACGGTTTGTGTTTCACAGCGTTTCCTTAGTTCTTGTTAGCACGTGGTCTTCATAGCCACAATGTAAGGTTGTAAACTAAATTTAAAGAATGGCTTTAAAATTGCCTTCAGCACCCAGGAGCCTTGAGGCTCCAGAGCGGGGACGCCTCAGGCCACACTGCTAGCTAGGTGGGGGCATACCGACTCGTCAGCAGACAGATGGCCTGAGGGGTCCTGACCTCAGAGCTGCCTCTGGGCACGCCCCTTGACCCAGCACTGCCCGCCAAACAGCCAAGACCCAGCTGCATCCACCAGTGGCAGGGACCAGCCCCTCCCACCAAGAAGCCTGCACAAGCCTCTAGACCTGCCTCACCCGCAAGAGAGTGGACAGAAGCTAGAAAACTGGTCTCACAACCTGAGAAACAAATCTGCAGACACAGGCCAGAGTCCACCCTGGGACAGCCGGCCACAGGCCCTTGGGTGGCAAGAGGACAGCGCACTGCTGGGACACATAGGACGTCTCCTACAGAGGCCACTTCTCCAAGGCTGAGAAACATAAGTAACCTACACATACGTAAAAATACAAATGGAAATGTAGACAGAAGGAAGCAACAGAGGAATACCTTCCCGACAAGGAAACAAGGCAAAGCCCCAGAAGAACTAAATGATGTGAAGGTGGGCGCTGTTCCTGAGAAGAGGTTCAGAGTTAAGATTGTAAGGATGAGCAAAGATCCCAGGAGAATGGGTGAACAGAATAAGAAGACAGAAGTTGTTAGCAAAGAGATAGAGAAAATATAGAACAATAAAACAGAGCTGAAGAACACAATTACTGGGATGCGTCATACACTAGAAGGAACCCAGGGTACACTAAATGAGGCAGAAGAACACATCAGTGAGCTGGAAGACAGAGCAGTGGAAATCACTGCCACAGAACAGAAAAAAGGTAGAAGAATCAAAAGAAATGAAGACAGTCTAAGAGACCCTGGGACAGTGTAATCCACCCAGGCATCCACACTGCAGGGATCCCAGAAGGAGAAGAAAGAGAGAAAGGGCCCGAGAAGATATTTGAAGGGAGAAAGCTGTCAGCTTCCCTAACCTGGGGAAGGAAACAGTGACCGAAGTCCCGGGTGTGCAGAGGCCTGTACAGGATTAACCCCCAGAGGAGCACACCAAGACATATGTCAGAAGTTAAAGACAAAGAGAGAATATTAAAAGAAGGGAAAAACAACAAATAACACAGAAAGGAACTCCCATACGGTTGTCAGCTGATTTTCCAGCAGATGCTCTGCAGGCCAGAGGGGAATGGCATGATATACTTAGAATAATGAAAGGGAAAAAACCTACAACCAAGAATACTACCCAGCAAGGCTCTTCTTTGGATTTGATGGGGAAATGAAAAGCTTTTCAGACAAGCAAGAGCTAAAAGAATTGAGTACCACCAAACTAATTGTACAACAGATGCTGAAGGAACTTCCCTAGGCAGAAAAGAAAAGGCCACAACTAGAAACAAGGAAAAATTTCAAAATGGAAACACTCACTGGTAATCATTCTCCCACAAACTAGTAGGCGGAGTAAAAGACAATAGTAGTAAAATCATCTGAATCCACAATAAGCAGTTAAGAGATACACAAAACAACTGCAAAGTGTAATGTCAAAAACAGGGATCTTGAGAAGAAGAGAGGACAAATGCAGGGTACTCAGAATACGTTTGGAAATAAGGAATCATATGGACATACAGAATGTTACACCAGAACCTCATGGTAACCTCAAACCAAATATCTGTAATAGATAACACAGACAAAAACGAAAAAGGAATCTAAACATAACACTAAAGAGAGTCAGTAATTCACAAGAAAAGGGAGCCAAAGAAGAAAAGGAAGCAAAAGCCCTACTAAAACAAATCCAAACAATTTACAGCATGGCAGTAAGAACACATATATTGGTAATCAGCTCAATGTAAAAGACTAGCTACTCCAACTAAAAGATACAGACTGGCTGAATGGACACAAAAACCAGACCCCTATGTTAGCTGCCTACAGGAGACTCACTTCAGGTCAGAGGTGCACACAGACTGAACGTGAGAGGATAGAAAAAGGCATTCTGCACGAGTGGAACTCAAAAGAAAGCAATACTTATATCAGACAAAAAAGACTTCAAAATAAAGCTTGTTACCACAAAGAAGAACACTACATAGTGATCAAGGGGTCAATCCAAGAAGAAGATGTAACAATTGTAAATATGTATGCACCCAACACAGGTGCACATCAGTATATAAGGCATATGTTAACAGGCATAAGGGGGGAAGTTGAAAATGACACAGTAACAGTGGTTACCTTAACACCCCACTTACATCAGTGGACAGATCATCTAGACAGAGAATCAGTAGGGGAGTGCAGACCTTAAATGACACATTAGACCAGATGGACCTGACTGATCCTCACAGAGCATCCCATCCCAAACAGCAGAGTACACATGCTTCTCAAGTGCCTGTGGAGTGTTCTCCCGGGTAGAGCATGTGCTGGCCCACAGAGCAAGCCTTGGTAAGTCTAAGCAAACTGAAATCTCACCGAGCATCCTTTCCAACCACAGCGCTGTGAGATTAGAAATCAACTACCAGAAGAAAAACTGCAGAAACTACAAACGTTTGGACACTAAACAATATGCCACTAAACGACAAACAGATCACTGAGAAATGAAAGAGGAAATAAGGAAATACTTAGAGGCAAATTTAAGTGAGAACAAAAGGATCCAAAGCTTCTGGGATAGCAGAAGCAGTACCAAGAGGGAGGGTTACAGCCTCACAGGCCTGCCTCAGGAAGCAAGGAGCGTTTCACAGATGCAAGCAACCTCACTCACACCTCAAGCAGCCAGAGCAGGAAGAGCACACAGGGCCCAGAGTTAGTAGAAGTCATAAATAAAAAGGCCATAAATATTAGAGCAGAAATAAATAGAATAGAAACAAAAAGAGAGAAGAGAACAATGAAACTAAAAGCTGGTTCTTTGAAAAGATTAAACTGATAAATCTTCAGCAAGATTCATTCACACCTTTAGCACCTTTAGCAAGAAGAAGAGGGAGAGGACCCCAAACCACAAAATGAGAAGAAGCCACAGCCGACACCACGAGGGGTCCCCACAGGCCAGGACAGCCTAGAGGAGACGGACAGTTACTCAGAAAGGTGCAGTTTGCCAAGACTGACCCAGGAAGAAATAGGAAATACGGACAGACCAGTCACCAGCGTTGAAGTTGAATCAGTGATTAAACAACCCCCAACAAACAAGTCCAGGACCAGTGGCTTCCCGGGGGAATTCTGCCAAACATATGGAGAAGAGCTAACACTCATCCTTCTGAAACTGTTCCCAAAAACTACAGAGGAAGGAGCACTCCCAGACTCATCCTGTGAGGCCGCCATCACCCTGATGCCAAAACCAGATGAAGATACTGCACAAAAAAAGAAATTACAGGCCAGTATCACTTACGAATATAGACACAAAAATCCACAACAAAATAGTAGCAAATGGACTCCAGCAGTGCATTAAAAGGATCACACACCCTGATCGAGTGGGTTTGTCCCAAGGATGCAGGGATGTTTCAAAATTTGCAAGTCAGCCAGTGAGATACACCACGTTAACATACTGAATAGTAAAAACCGTATGGTCATCTGACTAGGTGCGGGAAAAGCTTGTGATAAAATTCAATATCCGTTTCTGATGAAAAGCTCCAGAAAGTGGGTGTGGAAGGAATAAACCTCAACATAATATGAACAATGAAACTACAGCTAACATTACATTCACTGGTGAGGAGCTAAAGGCATTTCCTCTAAGATCAGGGGTGCGACAAGGATGCACTCTTGCCACTTTGACTCAACATAGCTTTGGAAGTCCTATCCACAGCAGTCAGAGAAGAGAAAGAAATAAAAGGAATCCAACTTGGAGGAGAGGAAGCAAAGCTGTCGCTGTTTGCAGATGATGTGATACCATACACAGAAAATCCCAAAGATGCTCCGGAAAACTACGAGAGCTCCTCAGCAAAGCTGGTAAAGTTGCAGGAATTAACATGCAGAAATCAGGTGCACTTCTGTACAGTAACAACAAAATATCAGAAAAATAAATTAAGGAAATAATCTCATTTACCATCACACCAGAAAGAATAAAACGCCTAGGAATTAACCTACCTAAGGAGGCCAAGGGTCTGTACTCTGAAGACTGAGATGTTGATGGATGAAGCTGAAGACAACACAGACAGATGGAAAGATACATTGTGTTCTCAGATGGGAAGAATCAATGCTGTTAAAATGGCCATGCTACCCAAAGCAATTTACAGATTTAGTGTAAACCCTAGCAAATTACCAATGACATTTTTCTCAGAACTGGAGCAAAATAAGTTGTTAAAATTTGTATAGAAACACAAAAGCCAAAATAAATAGTCAAAACAATCTTACTGTACTGGCACAAAAAGACGCACATAGATCAATGGAACAGGACAGAAAGTCCAGAACAAATGCATGCACCTGTGGTCAATTAATCTGTGACAAAGGAGGCAAGATTATACAATGGAGAAAAGACAGTCTCTTCAACAAGCGATGCTGGGAAAACTGGACAGCTACATGCAAAAGAATAAAATCAGAATATTCTCCAACACCATATACGGAACTAAACTCAAAATGGATTAAAAACCGAAATATAAGACTGGATACTATAAAGCTCCTCAAGGAAAACACAGGCAGAGCACTCTTTGACATAAATCACAGCCATAGTTTTCTCGAACCAGCTCCTAAGCTAATAGAGATAAAAGCAAAAATAAACAGATGGAATCTAATTAAACTTAAAGGCTTTTGCACAGCAAAGGACACCATAAAGAAAACTAAAAGACAGCCTATAGAATGGGAAAAGATATTTGCAAATGGTATGGCTGATAAGGGACTAATTTTCAAAATATACAAACAGCTCATACAGCTTAACATCAAAAAACAAATGACCCAATCAAAAATGGACAGAAGACCTACACAGACATCTCTCCAAAGAAGACGCCAGATGGCTAACAGGCACATGTAAAGACGCTCAACGTCACTATTGGAGAAATGTACATCAAAACTGCAATGAGATATCACCTCACACCAGCCCGAATGGCCACCATTAAAAAGTTCAATTTCTTTTAATAACATACAATGGAGAAGAATCCAAGAAAAAATATGTATGTAAGTATACATAGAATTGAATTGGTTTGCTGTGTACCTGACACTAACATTGTAAATCAACTCATTACACTTTAATAAAAAAATTTAAAAATTAATTAAAAATTTGGCAAAATATCTATAATAATTAATAAATAAATAAGTAAATAAATAAATAAAATTGCCTTCAACACTGACTTAAAAATCTGCCAGTTTCCAAGCTTTGAATGTAACTTGTATGATTTGGGAATAAGTCATTCCTTTGTTATGATAATATTTACTCTTTAAAATCACTCTTTAATAATGTTTTTTAAATGTCAAAAAGGTCACTTTTCTGCTGTTTTTGTATGTTCTTCAGAAAAAGCGTAGTGCACCCTCTCAGACCACTCTCAGGCTTACATTAAGGAACATTATCTTCTCTAAGCCCTGAGAGGTGTGATTTCTGATGATACAGTCAGAGGCATATATCTGAATACTTGAAGATCTGAGGTGCCCCACTGTTTCCCCAGGATCTCAGGCCATTTTCTGAACATCACACTCTTCTTTGAAGGAAGGGTCGCTGAGTTCTCCCTAAGTCCTCTTATCTAGGCCTGACATGTAAGAGTCATTTCAGCTTAGCCAAGTTAATTTTCATTCGTGTGATGTCCGAGGGACTAACTCTCTGGCCTCGTTCTGTATCTCTCGGTATCGCTTTAGCTCCGTGTCTCTGTATGCTCAGCGTGACTCCTCCAAGGGGCCAGGCTGGCAGGCAGCTTTAGGAAGGGCCAGCTACCCTGCAGTGGGCCAGGGTGGCCCTGTTGTAAAAGCACACTTCCTAGGGCTGCAGACAAGAACCAGGTGCATTATATGATCATTTTTTTAAAATCCAAATTCTTTTCTTGCATTCCTGTATCAGGCGCCCGCTACATTATTTTCCCTTAGTGAGGGTGAGCCCTAAGTTCCTAGCCCATAGTTAAAGTATCTCCTCTCCTTTGGGGTTTTCACAGGCTGCACGTTGGTAGCAGACGTTCATGCTAGCGGGACAAACCTTGACGACTGAATGCGATCATCCTGCTCATTCCTTACTCATGTGTGACATGACTCACCAGCAGGACTGTCAAGCCGCCTTTGTGAGAAGCCACAGCTGCTCTGCGTTAAGCATCATTACTAAACAGCTTTTCTTTAAAGACAGGCAGAAAATAATTCCTTTGTCTTAGAACGTAGATGGCTCTTGAGGTCTAGAAGACTAAGTACTCCCCAGAGTACGGTGGATCCCTGTCAGACGTCACTCGTGCCCCACGGGAGGACTGGGTGTCTTTGCCGTCACTGTTTTTCACAGAACAAGACCACGAGAAGAATCGAAGCTGGAACTTGAACAAGTTTACTTCCTTTTTCTGCACCGGGATGGGTTCCTTTTCCACCTTAGAATTAAGATGCTCCCTCTACCCAGATCTGTGAATGTCCCTCCACCCCCGTCCCTTTCCCAGGAGTGGCTTTAAGCCTTCAGTGCCATGCTGTCTCTGCTCCCTCTGACCGTTTATGACCTTTCATCCCCTCCATGTGCCTCCACGACTGGGACTTGAGCACAAAGCTGGTCACCACTCTTCCTCTAGGGCGTTGCCCCCGAGTTCTCTCCCCAGCACTAGCAGTCTCCTTCCCATTCCACTCGGATGGCTAGCAGGTACCGCGGTCCTAGGGTGCTCCAAACAGACCTGTGCTCTTCCTTCCCAAACCTGCTCCTGCTCCGGTCTTTCCCTGCTGCCTTCTCGTCACGCTCACGCATCCCCTGCACTTCTCTCCTGCTCCTCTCCCCTTGCCTAGCCCTGCGGCCACACTGGAGCCCAGCTGTTCCTTCCACACGGAAGGCACTCCCAGACATGTGGGAGGCACTGCTGCTGCATCTGCTTAAAAAACAGCGCTCCAGGCTTTTCTCAGTTTGCTTCTATCCACCCCCAGGTCTGCTCAATTGTCTTCTCGGTTCCCAGTTCCCAGGACGTGCTGTTTAAAACTACACTTCCTCTGTCTTTGTCCCTGGTCCCCTTCTCTGCTTTATTTCTCTCTGTAGCGCTAATTTCCATGAGTCATAATATGTATGCTACTTGCGTATTTGTTAATTGTATCCCTAACATCCAACTGAAATGTGGCCCCCATGAGGGCAGGGGTTTTCTGTCCACTGCACCGGGGTGAGGGCTTGTCACATTTTAGGCTCTTAAGAGGTGTTTGTTGAATGGAGTTGTCAAGGAACAAAAGTAGAACTGAGCTTGGAATAGCCATCGACCTTGGGGTGTGGACTCTGTTCTCAGTTCTCATAACTGACCACTTATGGATGGCTTTCTTTGTGTTTTAGTGAAGCAAAGTCCTTTATCAGACATTTACAGCCATCTCAGCCCAACTAAAGAAACCCTGAGCTGGGTACCATGTGCAGAGCTTTTAGCCCAGGGCTGGAGTGGCACGTGGACACGGGGCTTGTGGGTGAAGCATCCCGAGACGCTCCTGGCGAAGGGGAGGCTCATGATGACTGTATGTGGCATGCGACTGAGAAATGGGCGCAGCTGGTTGTGTTGCATTTTATATTAGGTTGCAGTTAGTCTAAGGATAATATTTGAATATAAAAATAGCTGAGAACAAGTTTTAGAGATAATGCTACAAACCAGTGCCATTCAGTCTCAATGACATTATGTTGAATTTTTCAATTAATCATTTTTATAGGAGTCCGGGACTGAGATGAACTAAAAAAAAAGTGATGAAAATTTGTCACTCTACTTCAGAAAAAAAATCTACCCAGATTGTCTTCATTTTGGTGATATTCAAAGGTCAGAACAATGTATTATTATATTATGTGATAAAATATTACGTTATGACAAAAAAATAAGGTCATAAAATGGTTTAAAAAATGAGCATTTGTTCCCTTGGGGTACCTGGTGGCCTGTGATTGCAGACACAAGAAGGGTGCCAGGGTTCCATCTACGTTAGTGGAATCGTCTGTGGTATCGATACAGGCAGGTGCCACTGGAATAGAGGCTCAGGTTGATTCCGGGTGCAGACTTATATCTTCTCTGCTCAAAATCCAGCCTCTCAAGTGTCCTGGGAATTAATGTCCACAAGACACCTGAGGAAGTTCTGGCTTTACCATTTGATAGTTCATTTCTTTCCCAGTCCCGGTTAGGAAGTCAGAGGACAGCTCTTCCTGGCCTCTCTCGGGAGGGATTTACCCTTGTGCACGGGAGGTCAGTGCTCCCATGGGAACGCCTGTGGTGGGACGTTGCGTGGGCTGTCCCCGTGCTGGGGCCACAACAAGTCCCTGTGTGTCTGTCCCTTCCCCTCGCCTTTTCCCCTCTAGCTGACAGGCCCAGGCTGACTTGCTGGTGAGGCACCATCCTTGCCCAAATTCGAGGAGGGTCATAGTTCACTGTCATCTTCTTTCTTTTCTTCATTTCATTTTTTGTTTGTTTGGGTGAAATTTCTGCCATCCATACAATTCCACTTGGAAAAACAGATTGAATCAATCCAAACAAAACAAAAATCACATAGTTTTACAACCATCTCACTTTCTCTCTCTTAAATAGCCTGGTTTCCAGGTGAAGAAGCTGCTTATTAACTCACACACCCTTATTTTACATTTCCATGTAGACTAATGTTTTGTTTGGGGAGGTAATTCGGTTTATTTATTTAACAGAGGTGCTGGGGATTGAACCTGGGACCTCGTGCATGCTAAGCACATGCTCTACCACTGAGCTGTGCCCTCCCCACCCCGTAAGTAGCACACCTTCCTGCTTCCATTGTATAGTGCTGGTTAAACTGCTGTTTTCTTCAGAAGGAAATTACCTTTTATTGTTGGTTTGGGTGGGCACTGTTCTAAAACTTTAACACAGGACTTTACTTTTTCCTTTCTCTTACTGTTAACCCTGGGAGGTAGAAATCATTAGTCCCATTTTACAGATGAGGAAATGGAGGATTGGGGGTTAACTAATTTCCCCCACAACACTGAGTTAGTAAGTTCCACATCCTGGATTTAAATAGGGGTCTATGTTTCTTAACATCGGTTAATCTAATGACTTTTAGAAAAGACAACAAATGAGACTGAAAGACAGTAAAAAGACTTAAATCCTTGAAGTTTTACTTCCTAAATAAGTTTGCAAACCAGCTTCTTTCCAGCCCTGTCACCATTGCTCCAACTCTGATTTCTTCTTAATGGGGCTTTGAGTTTTTGGTCCTTTTCTGTCACATTTGCTCTTGCCACAGGTGCTAGGCATGTGTTTCACACATGAACCCGATGGTGTTACCCCTTTCTTCAAATCCTCCATAACCCCCCTTTACCTACACCAGCAGGTTTCTGGCGGCCTTGCACGCATGTGCTTTAGGGGTTCTGCAACTGCTCGATTACAGTTTTAGTTTAAAACGGTTTTAATATTCTGCACATTTTAAAAGATCAAAAGTGTTGTCATAAAGTTTGTTTATAACCCCTTGAAGTAGGTGTAGGATTAAAGGTCGGGTCACAGGTATCTGCTTATGATGCCTGCAAATCAGGGCTGCTGCCACCACGCCAGAAAACGTGGATTTCTGTGAGACCTTGACATCATCAGCAAAACGTAAATGAGGGCTTCTTCCTCCAAAGTGTTTAGTGCTCTGCAACAAAACAAAGTAAACCCACAACAACAACAGACACTACAGTTTCCACTCGCACTGACCTGTCTTAAATGTTTTAGAGCTGGCCCAGGCTCAGTGCACGGCCAGTTGCAGTCCTGCTGCGGGTTGTCGTGACTGACTCAGATTCTCAGGATGATCAGTTCTTGTTGGTGGATGTGGGCGCTCCCTGTAGAGCTAGCCGAGGGCTGTAGGTTTCCAGGCCACCAACTGCACCACCATAGGAGGTGTTACAATGAAGTGAGTCTTGCACTGAATTCCACAACGCACAGAACCACCTATTGCAAGAAATTTAAAAAGCTGTGCTGTCAATTCTGAGGACTTGAAGTCCCAGGTCTCTGTCCTCGCCCTTTTCACAAAGCATTCACTCAACACAGATGTGGCAGCGTTTAAGCAGCAGGATTCAGCTGAAGCTTAGCTTAGGGAGAGGAAGTCTTTCTCTGACCGTTTGCTACAGACAGTGTGCTTCTGAGTTCGAAGTCCATAGAGTGCAGGACTCTGGGCTCAATGGATTCTTGAAAGGGTGGAATTCTTAACAATTTCCAGTCAATGGACATATCGTGGGCAGTTCTAGGATCCGGTATGCTGGTTAGCCCAGCCTCCGTAGTTGGTAAGTTAGCATTAGCGCTAACAGTCGCTGTATGAGGATTGTGAGTTTCTGAATGACAGACATTCATACAGCAACTAAATCTGGAGCTGTTAACTAGCCACCCCGGGATACAGAGTGAAACTACACCTGAACTCCAGTCTCACTGAAGTCAAGTAAGTGGGATCCAAGAAATCCACATGTGTAATATGGAGGTGATGGTGGAGTTTGGGACCTAGTGAATACGCGGGACGCTTCCTGACCCTCCTAATAGGAACAGATGCTGTCCACTAGCAGGACGAGGGCTGGACCAAGGACGGGAGCTGATCACCAGTCAGTTCACGCTGAACTGTGAGTTTCCATGGCGTTTTTTGTTGTGTATATCAGACTGTCTGTGTTGAAGTACTTCAAGATAAATTACAAACCACATAGTAAGACCTCACTACCAATGAAATCAAATTCCTGCCGAGACTTCCCTGCGGTTGACTGTCCCAGTAACCATGAGCTCAGGCCTAAATAATCCATTACTTATTGGTCCTTATTTTGATATTTGTTTATTTGGGAACAATAATATTTATTTTTATGAGAACAAGTGATTTATTTTCTTATCTCTCAATTTAAAAAATCTTCAATGTGTGTTTTAGGAAGATATTTGATTTGGAAAATTACAAAACAATATGGAAGAGGAAATAAGAACAATAGGATAGTAGGAAATGTTTTCTCACACAAAAGACAGGAAAATAAATTATATTTTAAAGACGACCTTGAGGACTATTAGCCACTGTTCTTCATGAGCAACCAGTGCTACCCATCAGGGGTGATGAAAACCTGGAAAATAATTCCAGTTATTTTCAGTGTATTCAAAATCTTTATTTTCATGCAAATGTAGTTGATGTCAGTTTAAGGCCGACAGATCCCGGACTGAAACGTGGACTCAGGAGGCTGCCTGGATTGAAAGCTGGTTCCACTCTTTATGCACTGTATGATTCTGTTAGTTCTGTCATTTAATCTCACTGGTTCTCAATCCCTCATGTGTAAAATGGGGGTAATACTGTTGCCCCTTGAATAATGCGGGGGCGAACTGCGTGGGTGCAGTTACACATGGATGTTCTTCAGGAGCAAATACTCCCGCGTGACACTGGCCAGCGGTCGGTTAGTCTGTGCATGTGGAGGGCCCGCTCTTAAGGAGGGAACGCTGCAACCTGCGCTTGGGTTATCCCACCTAGTTCAGGGGTCAGCGGCCTCTGCTGCGGGGTGCTGCGGGGATAAAGTGCGCAGGTGGGAGGTGCTGTGTGCTGCCTGGCCCGCGGTAAGTGTCTGATGTCAGGGCTGTTTGTCCTCCAACATCCGCGCTGTGCGCTGCGCGCTGAGGACTTGGCGGAGTGGCCCTCTCTAGGAATGCTCAAGGGAGTGTGCAGACGTTGCACGAACGACTCCTGCAACTCAGTCCCTGCTGGTATAGCTGGTATGTGGTCAGAGCAGCAGTGTCCCAGGAGACTGGCTGTTCCTCTGCCTCTGTGCCAGCCTCAGGCATTTCCACTGTGGCCACCCTCCTTGGGCACCGTCAGCTACCTCCCTGGTGTCCTGCGGCTCCCTGGGTGCCGAGCCCCTGCCGTCCACGGAACACGCCGTACCCCCGTTCCCTCTGAGCTTCAGGGGAAGGCCGCGCCTGGGGTGGGCAGGCCCGGCCTGGCGGCTCTGCAGGGGCCGGTGGGGGAGGGCGGCGCCCTGCAGTGGGTCAGAGGGGCCCGGCTGGGCTGCCCCTGCTGAAGGCAGAGTGGCCACTTCTCCTGATTGTGGAATTTGAAGGTTGTCTTTGTTTCTTTGCATTTTCCAGGCTGGGTTTTCTACCCTCTCGTCAGTTCTGGGAGCCCCCACACCTTCCAGTCATGTCTTCCTTTTTCTTAAATACCCAGATTTGGATTTTCTTACTTGCTAATAAAAAAAATCAGATACAAAGAAACACACTATTTCCTGAAAGAAAATCCTCTTTCCCCATGCCCCTACCACTGCCATTAATGAATGTTAAGCGAGTGTTTGGTTATTGGTGACAGGCTACCAAACTCTTGGCCTGTCCTGGGGGCTCACCTCAGTGACCCATCCGGATCCTAGAATACTACTGCTCTTGCCACTTCTGCCTCATAAAAGTTGTTGAACGACTGTCTCCAAACGTTTATCTCCATGATTTAAGACATGTTTTTGGCTGATACACAACTAAAAATAAATTTAGAATTAAGTTATATGCTGGGGGTGAGTTTTGGGGGTTCGCTGGAGTGGCCTCATTGCGCTTAATGCCTGAGCATGTACATTGACGTCACCAAGTGGGGCTCATCCGTTGATACTAGTAAGGCACCATGTTTTCGTCTTTTTATGTATTTGACCTCTAGGTAGATAATATTTGGGTAAAGTGTTATTTTGCTTCAAAAGAATGAAAGGCAGTGCCACGCAGAACATGTGTCAGGTGCTCACCGTGGGTTACAGGCCTTCTAGGACTGGCCCAGCTCACCGCTTTGTCCTTGTTCTTGTCTGCGTGACGACTCATTTGTAAATACTCCGACAGCTGCTAAGTGTCTGCTCCTGCGCCTTCCCTCCTACACGAGGTGCTGTTTTCGGAGCTGCCTGACCTTTTTTCTCAGGTCCTGTGAGTTGGCTGAGTCCTGCTATCCCTGAAAACTAATCTTAGCAACAGCACCCGCCCCACATGTGTCCCCTTGGCTGGGTCAGGGTCCCTGCACAGGAGGCTTCCTTGTACCACAGGAAACGAGACCTTTGCCTCGCATGCCCTCAGCTCTGTACTGGGTGTCCGTCTGCCCTGACGGAAGGGGAGCTCCTTGAAGGCAGGGACAATGCCTGGCCCCCAACAGAGAGTCTGTGAGGTTGTGATTTATAACAAGAAAACACGTCTGGCCTTCGCTCCATTTCTGGCACAAAGCAGCTGCCCTCTTGGCGTTTGCCAGGTGGTTAGGGCACGAGGAGCATGTTTGTCCTCACAGTTGTTCTTTAACCCCGATTCCTGACACAGGGCTCTTAAACCTTTGTAATTCCCTGGGGGACAGAGGTGCCGTGATCTGTCAGATGACTGGGGGGCTCCTGGAGGAGGGCTGGCCACCAGAAAGGCCAAGCCCCAGGAGAAGCTTGGCCTTTTCAGCCGCCCCTGGCCTCTGAGAAGGAAGGAGGGCTGGGAACGAGATTAATGATCGATCATGCCTATGTGATGAAGCTCCCACAGAAGTCCCAGAAGCATGGGGTTCGGAGAGCTTCTAGGTGGGTGGACGGGTGGAGGAGGGGTGGTGCTCTGCCTCCCGTCCTACACACCTGGCCCTGAGCTCCTCTTCCATCTGGCTGTTCACCTGTATCCTTTCATGATGAACCTGTGAACAACAGTATATAAACAGCTCTCCTAGTTCTATGAGCCGCTCTAGCAAATGAATCCAACACAAGGACGGATGGAACCTCGGGTTGATGGCTGAACATTAGAAGCACAGGTGACAGCCTGGGCTTGCGGCCGGTGTCTGGAGAAGGGGGCAGGATGGCGTTGTGGGCTGAGCCCTTAACCTGTGGGATCGGATGCTGTGTCCAGGCAGGTAGTGTCAGGATCGAGTGAAATTGTTGGACACCCGGCTGGTGGCGAGCGCTGCTCCTTGTTGGGGAACTCGCCCACCACAACACGCACACTCTGGAGCTGGTTCCCGAGCACCCCTTAGACTGCACACATGTTAGTTCTTGTCGTGATAGGCACGTGTCAAAATGGCTAAAGTCCTTGGGCTACATGCAGAAATGTGTTTAAAATTCCTCCTTAACTGATACAATGGCTAGCTCACTGTGCACATAAACATCCACAGTAACACTGAAATTGTTACTGTGCTTCAGTAAACGCTGGATAAACCTGAAATTGAATGGAAGGTCTAAATAAAGGCAGTGAAAATACACAGTCCCTGGTGGATATTGCTGTGTGTTGAATTGTGCACCCCTCTTCCCCTGTCACCCCCGCCAGCCAGATTCGTATGTTGAGAGCCCACCTCCAACGTGATGGTGTTTAGAATGAGACTCTGGGGAGGTACTTAAATTTAGATGAGGTCATGAGGGTGGGGCAGCCTTGATGAGAGGTGTTCTTGTGAGAAGGCAGACACACCAGAGCCCTCTTCACACAGCGGGAAGGACAAGGAAGGGGGCCCTCGCTGGGGAACAGGGTGGGCTGGCGTGGCAGCCTGGAACTTCCCAGAACTTTGAGAAATAAACTCCTAGTGTTTAAGCCATCCAGTCTGTAGGGTTTTTTTTTTTTTTTAATGGCAGGCTGAGCTGACTAATACATGTTTTAAAAATTATCAGATTATACAGATATTTCAAATGTTCTGATTTTGACAGTCTAATGAATGTTCAGTTTTCATCCAGTAACCTAGTGTGTTGAATTTTTTATGAATGCCTTTTCTTTTACCTTAAGAGCAAACCCCGGCTGAAATTGTTCGATTTGATTGGGCTGGTTAAATTTAGGTATCAAAATGACTGAAAACCATGAATCTTACAAGATGTTGTTTGAATTAGATTCAATATAAAGTATTAAAAATCATGATTTGATAATGAGAAAGTTCAGCAGAGTGATTGTTTCTTAATAATTAAGGCATTTAAGGCAAAACTGTTTTTCCATTTACAGTTCCCCTTGATGGCGTAGGTTTTGGTGCGATGTGTTCTTCTTCCTGTACCTTTGTAAACGGGGTGCATTTTCTGTTTTGTTCCAGGAGTTATCATGCACCATCAGTGCTTAATTTCTAAGTAGGTGCAGTTATGTGGGTATGGGTTTTGTACTATATTTCCAATTTCATTTTTTTTGTGATAAAAAACATAATGTATGTTTCCTTCTCTTGAATATGTGTTACGAACGTGTGTGTGTTCAGTGCACGTAGAGTGTTGGTCACTCACCCAAAGGCTTTCCTCCTTGTTACTTATTTATGCTAATAAAGCTGTTTCTCTACAATTCCTTTTAATCGTAAAGCAAAATTTTAAAGCATTGAACAAGTTGTGTTTACTTTTTCTGTAGTTCTCACTTCACTACTCGTCCTCATCTCCATCTGGGCTGTCGGGCTCACACTCACACGTCCTGCTGCACCTGAGGACGAGTCCCGGCTGCTCCCTCGCGACAACAGCGTCCCCTGCGCCACCTGCGCCCTGCTCCAGAGCCGAGCTCTGTGGGGCAGGCTCGCCGACCTTTTCCACCTCCTTCTGAAGGAGACGTCCTTTTCTCTCTCCCTCCTTCACTGCGCCATCGCTCAGAGTTGTAGTGAGGGCAGTTTGATACTTTCAACCCCAGATTCTTTTCATATTTTCTCCTCTCCATGAGAAGATTTACGCATCCGTTCTCATAATTGACACCCATTTAATGTCGAGGATTGTTCTTTAACCCTGAGCGTTCTCATGATTATTTTATCACATTCCTGGACAGGGCCTCCTCCGCTTCAGTCCTACGCATGTGAAGTACCAGGTCCCTCCCTCCCGCCTCCGCTGCCCTCCTCTGTCCCCTCCTGTCTCCAAGGTGTTTTCCTGATTCAGTGTTATGGGTAAACGAGGCACAGGACCACTGCATTTCCTGAAGTCCGGCAGAGTCAACGTGTGTCTGTCCTCCCTGCGCACAGTCAGAGATGGGCATCTCCACCGGGAGAGGGAAGGCCAAGCTGCAGTTCTTGCTTCTCAGTGTTCTCTAGGTCGCTTCCCTCTACCTGCTTGTTGCCCGTGTGGCTTATCTGATCCTTTTCCCTTTTAGGTAATTTTTTCTTCTTTGGAAGCTCGCACTTTTTTTCACCTTTTCTTTGAAGTTCTGGAATTTCTCCAAGCCTATTTAAAAAATCATTAACTTTGTCAGGGTTGTTTAATGAATAGTTTTGACCTGCAGGCTCAGCTTTTTCTTCAAGTTTAAAAGATACATGTTTTATTTCCTGTCCTCTCTCTGTTTCTGTCCTTCCCTCCAGAACTCCGACAATTCACATTTAATTCTCTCAGATCTTCCTTCCGGTTCTTGAGTTTTCAGGGTGGTGTGCTGTCTCTCTGTATTTTGGGCTCTGTGCTTTAAGGTATTTGTTACACCGTGTTGTCTAGACCACCAATTCTGATCTCACCTGTAACTGTCCAATTTTTCAACATCTGCTGAATAGTTTTGGTTTTTTATTTCTGTGAAGTCTTTTTGTACCATGCTTGAAATTCCCTAAATGCTCACCATTATTCATGGCTTGTCCATCTCTTCTAGTAGATCCATTGATTGATTGATTGGTTGATTGGGCTTTGGTGCTTAATCTTAAGCTTACTTACTTTCTCTCTGCTTAGGCTGCTCAGCCGCGTTAGATGTATTATGATGGTTCTTTCCTTGTCTGTTGCTGTTCTGGTGCATCTTCTGGGGTCCCTCGAAAGAAGAGAGCCATATTCCTGGCAGAATTTCAGGATTCTATGCTTGTGGGCCAGTAGTTGACTAGCAGTGGGTCACAGGCCCCAGTACAGCACACAAGATCCACTCTGTCCGCTTCCGTCTCTCCTCCCTCCTTTACCTGTGGGGGGGATGGGGACAACACAGCTCTCACTGGCAGGTGGACACTTTCCCCAGAGGGCACAGAGCTGCTCGCACGAGGACATGCTGTATGTGGGGTCTCTTTTTGGCTACCCCCAGTACCTGTTTCCAGGTTCCTTCGTGGCCCACACGTGAGACAGTCCTGCAATCAGTCACACTGCTCTCGTATATTCCAGGTGCCAGAGGATTCCTGACTCCAGAGGCGTAGGCTGACTGGGTGGGTCTTACTGGGATCCCACTCCTGTGTTGTGGACGTACGTGCACTCCTGCTGACGTGTCTTCCACGTACGAGTGGGCTCTGTCTGTCGGTTTCCAGAGGAGCCCTGTGCATTCTCAGAGAACCAGTTCACTTTTCTCCTGCCGTGGAGACTTGGCGGGACCACAGTGCTTCCTCCTCTGAGTATCCCTTGTACTCACGCCTTCTCCTTTCATTTGACTGTTTGAAGACTTAATTTAGCTTACTGCCTTTAACAGTGCTTGTCACATAGGAGTAACTGAATACATATTCACTTAGTGAAGGAATAAATGAATGAGGTCATGCTAACATAGGTAAATTTAGTGCCAGATCAAGTATGGAAAACAAAAATAGATCACAGCATCTGGTATCATGTAATACTCTCAATAGGTAGTAAATAGTATTCGTGTAGCACTTTGTGGGAAGCAGGAAGAGACTGGTCACTGGGAGTCTTTCCTTTTAGGGCTGCTTCTCCTATCAATTTATTTACATAATTTTACTTAGAATGGCAAAATGGGTAAACAGACATGTGTCGAGACCATCTAAGATCAAATACTGTGCCTTACTCATCTGTCGTATCTCCAGACCTTACTCAGGGTGGGTTTCTGATGGACAGAGGTTACTGTGCCTAGGAGTAACCCAGAGGCCCTGTGAAATGAAAGCTCTTTCCCCGCTTGTTGAAAGTCTAATTCAGTAGGTATGAGGTGGACCTGAAACATCGGCGTCTTTAGAAAAGACCTCGGGTGATTCCGGTTTACGTCACCCCAGACCCACACCTGGAGACACGCTGGTCAAATGACTCCATAAATATTTGTTGAAATGAGTCCATTCATCTAAGGTGCTCCATCATTTCACAGTTCATTGTTCTCTGAGAAATGAGCTAAAGATTCCTTCCCTTAAGAGAGAGTTTTAATATGTAATTTCTCTATTTATGAAGATATAACTGTGACTGAAATGACCAAGTGAAATGTGCCGGGAGACTGACGTTTAGAAAACGTGTGTAAAACTGAAAAGAAAAAGGAGAAACATGGAACATCCAGAGCAGGCAGAGGCAGAGAGCAGGTTAGTGGCTTCCAGGGGCTGGAGGGAGGGAGACATGGACAGCGACTATTAGTGACTATTGAGTATTGAGGGATGAAAACATTCCAAAATTAGATAGCGATGGTGGAACAACTCTGTAAATGTGCTGAAAACCACCGAAACGTGCATTTTGAAAGGGTAGATTTATGGCATGTGAGTTACAGTTCACATACTATATTCTATATTCCCAATATAGCTATTACTACAAAAGAAAGTGAGGAAGTCTAGTAAATTATACAAAGTTCAGTAAGTAAAATGGAAGAATGAATGAACAGCTTGCACTTAGGTCTGGCTCTGTTGAGTTCTAAGGCTGAGACCTTTGCAGAAGATGTTCTCACAAAGAACTTCTATGAGTGTCAAGGGAATTTCATATTCCAGTCTGACTGTCACAGTTTCCTAACAAACTGTCAGTAGAACTCAAATATTAAATGAGATTGTGCACATTGTAATCAGAAAGAAGAACTGCATTTACCACGTAAAGAAGCCAAACACAGGCACTGTGTTTGCACACACACGTCCACACACACACAGCGTCATGTGTTATTGTTCCCATGGCCCTAGAGAGAAATGTGCAAATAGGAAAATCCCACCCAATTTACCTGTCTGAAGACTAAATGGAAAATTAGTTGCTTACAACCATCGCCATTTACTTTGGCGTACCTGATTTCTGTCTAGTCTTTTAAAGGGTAAGCGTCCCTTCCTGTCCTGCCTTGCCCTAGACTCCGAAGTGCATAGCTTTTCTTGCGTCTTGGCAGTGAGTGGCAGAAAGAGCAGAGAGGAGAGCTGTTTTCAAGAGAGGGCTGTGCAAGGGTGACAGTTCCCTTTTGTTATCAGGCAGCTGCCTTGATGAGGAGGTTTCCTTTTACTTTCTCTGTGTGTGTGTGAATTTGAGAGAAAGCGACTGTAGAGAAAGGGCGAGACATTCCTTGAGATTTGTTCTTCTAAAAATTGGTAAGGAACGTTTGAAAGATGCGACAAGCCATCCAAAATTAAGAGTGAGAGAGAGAGAAGCTAGATTTTCCTTAAGCCTTTAACTTTTCTTAAGATGAAAGCACAGTGGTAAATATAAAACGTGCCTGTCTGAAACTTACATGAAAATTGCCACTATGCTTTACATACTTGATTAGAGAAAAAACTTTACAGGTGAAAGTGGATCATTTTTGCTATTTGTAACCATAGAAAGATAACGTTTTATTCAGTCGGTAGCTAGTGGCGTCCCTCCTTGGTTTGTAGGAATCAGTGTATTTACAAACGGTTGCCTTCAGCACGGGCAGAGCGCTGACTGCTAAGTGAACGCTTGTTTATCGGATTGTCACTTTATTTACTGAGGAAGGCATCAAAGCTGCCAGTTCTATCTCTAGAAACCATGACTGATAGAAGTCCTCCAAGTAATAGTTGGAAAATGACAGTTTTAATTTGAATAATTCTGGCTGCACGCTCTTCTGTGATTGCAATGGCTTCGCAGATAAAGCAGATGAGCTCTGGGCTGCAGTGACACACACCGCGCACTGATATGTATGGGTATGTATTGATAACATTGATACCTGTGCATTGATATGCATCCTTCGTAGATCATTGGAAGGCAGCTACGGACTCTGTGGCGTTACATTGTTTTTGTATACTCTGAATATCAAACCTGCCTTGTAGTAAAATTAGGTTTATGCAGTTACATAGGCTTGATTGAGTAGAAGTGTTTGCGTACCTCTCTAGGCCATTGCAGGGGGCACTGAAAGCATCAAAGAGATTTTTCCTTCCCTTGGTAATATATAACGTATGTCATCATGGGAAAAAAACACATGAAACAATAAGACTAATATCATGGCTACGTTTTTTAACATCTGCAGTCTTTTGTTGGATACTATATATATATATTTTTTTTAATCCTGTAAAAAAATACTACTACTGCTTTTGTATGCACATAGAAACCAAGGTTCAAATAATTTCCTGTAGGTTACAATGCTAATAATTACTAGAGCTAAGGTTTAAATCCATGTCCTCTTGATTCCCATGGCACCTTGCATTCCAAAATGCACACTGCCACCTCAAAGTAATAAATTAGATACATATTTAATTTAAAAGAAGTTTACTGTGCTCTTACTCTATGCCAGGCAGAAGGTTAGGTGCTGAGTTTGCGGAGCTGAGACAGAGAGATTTGGAACCTGCTCTCTTCCTGGGAGTTTCATTCAGCTCAGTCGCCCTCTTTTCCAGACTTACTGCCCCCTTCCTTCCTGGAGCACCCTTTATGAAAACCTAGGCTGAGCACTCAGTGTAAGTCGAGGCTGGGGAAGGCAGCCGTGTGTCACTGTCCCCATCCTCTGGTCAGCCTAGCAGACAGTCAGCGTTTCGGTGGCCTGTGCCACGGTGCACACTCAGTGAGCACTCCCCTCCTGAAGCTGCCCTACAGGTGGGGCGGGGCCGGAGCAGGACTGCAAGCCTGCCTGCCTTCCATGGTAGCTCTCCTGCTCACGCCGCTTCCTGGTCCTGCGCGTGCTCTGAGAGGCTGCTCTTCTCTTTCCAAGTCCTTCCTTCTTTTCCAGACTCTCAGCCTCCTAATGAAATAAACCCTGTGAACACCCTCTGTGGCCCCAGGCTCTGCAGCCCCACCTCCCTCTGGTCACAGTCTGGACCCGCCCAGCGAGCAGCACTTGTGTGCAGGTGTGGCTGGCAGGCTGCGGTCTCTAACATGAGCTCCCTGCAGCAGCCAGAACGGGTTTAAGTACATTCAGCACGCTCTCCAGCAGGGAGCCACCTGCCCAGACCGCGTTGCTCCGACTGGACCCATAACAGACCTCCTCATGGTGAGATGAGAGTCCTAGTCTTCTGAAGTGACCCAGAAGGACACACGGCTTCCCTTCCTCTCTGCTGTGGGTATTCTCACCACTAAGCCTCTTGGCGCTGCTCTTCTTTCTTCCGCACTTGCTCAGAGCATCTAATTTCTGATGCTGTTTTTCGTATTTCTTATTGTTGCTATGAAGAAAAGTTCATCTTTTCAAGTAAGCCAGACATTAAAGAAGGATTCCTTAAGACCTTTCAGTGCCAACAAGGACACCAGATTGTAATTTGACACATTTACAGCCATTGCTTCTGGTGTGGGGAAAATGAGATTGCATCTCAGGAACAGTTTTTTGAGTTTCATGTCCGCTTTTATAAAAAAGGGAGGGACCTGAATGGAACACTGTGCTTTGTGTCTCCCCGTTTTCTCTCCAGGGTGAACTCCTGTGACGTCCTGCTCTCAAGTCCCATGGACGGGCTTTGAAGGAAAGTGAACCCCATCCTTCTTAAGCTAGTTTACAGGTTTTCCTGCTCACTTAGATTTTGACAGTAGTTCCTAGGTTCATAATGGGAGCTCTTCCACCAAGATTCACTGAACAAAATGACAACCTATGGAATGGGAGAAAATATTTGCAAAAGATGAGACTGACAAGGGCTTAATTTCCAGAATATATAAGGAGCTCATAAGCTTAATAAGAAAAACAAACAAACAAAAAACCCAATCCAAAGATGGGCAGAAGACCTAAACAAGCAATTCTCCAGTGAACAAATACAGATGGCCAATGGCACATGAAAAAATGCTCAGTTATCACTAATTAGCAGAGAAATGCAAGTCAAAACTACAGTGAGGTGTATCACCTCACACCAGCCAGAGTGGCCATCATTTAAAAGTCCACAAGTGACAAATGCTGGAGAGGCTGTGGAGAAAAGGGAACCCTCTTGCACTGCTGGTGGGAATGCAGTTTGGTTCAGTCATTATGGAAAAGAGTATGGAGATTCCTCAAAAGATTTAAACTAGACTTACCATATGATCCAGCAGTCCCAATCCTGGGCATATATCCAGAGGGAACCTTAGGTCAAAAAGACACATGCACCCCAATGTTCACAGCAGCACTATTTACAATAGCCAAGACATGGAAACAGCCTAAATGTCCATCAACAGGTGACTGGATAAAAAAGATGTGGTATATTTATACAATGGAATACTACTCAGCCATAAAAAATAATAAAATAATGCCATTTACAGCAACATGTATGGCCCTAGAGAATGTCATTCTGTCTGAAGTAAGCCAGAAAGAGGAAGAAAATTACCATATGAGATCACTTACATGTGGAATCTGAAAAAAAAAAAAAAAGACAAATGAACTTATTTACAAAACAGAAACAGACTCACAGACATACATAGAAAATGAAGTTATGGTTACCAAGGGGAAAGGGGGTGGGACGGGACAAATTGAGAGTTCGAGATTTGCAGATTTTGGTATATATAAAATAGACAAGTAAGTTTCTACTGTATAGCACAGGGAACTGTATTTGATATCTTGTAGTAGCTTACGGTGAAAAAGAATATGAAAATGAATATATGTTAATTCATGTATGACTGAAGCATTGTGCTGTGCACCAGAAATTAACACAACATTGTAAACTGACTATACTTCAATTAAAAAAATTTTTTTTAAAAGATTCACTGAATAAACATGGGACCATTGGTCAAAAGATAAGAAATAGCTATTTTATTTATTTTTTAAAAATTTTCTTTGTAGTACAGTTGATTTATAATGTTAGGTTACTTTCAGGTGTACAGCATGGTGATTCAGATAGATAACTAGATAGATACATAGGTAGGTAGGTAGGTAGGTAGGTAGATTGATTGATTGATTGATTGATTCTTTTTCAGATCCTTTTCCATTATAGGTTATTAAGAGAGTGAATATGGTTCCCTGTGCTGTACAGTAGGACCTTGTTTATCTATTTTATATATAGCAGTTAGTATCTGCTAATCTCAAACTCCTAATTGTCCTTCACCACTACCCTTTTCCCCTTTGGTAACCATAGTTTTGTTTTTATGACTATGAGTCTATTTCTGGTTTGTAAATTTATTTGTATCTTTTTTTAAAGATTCCACTTATACATGATATATGATATTTGTCTTTCTCTGTCTGACTTCCTTCACTTGATATGATACTCTCCAGTACTATCCATGTTGTTGCAAATGGCATTATTTAATTCTTTATGGCTGAGTAGTATTCCATTGTGTATGTATACCACAATGGCTTTATCCAGTCATCTGTTGATGGACATTTAGGCTGTTTCCATGTCTTGGCTGTTGTAAATAGTGCTGCTGTGAACATTGGGGTGCATGTATTATTCTTCATTTCTTAAATAAACTGACTTTTATGTTTATTTAGCTATATGTGTCAGAAATATGAATCATATGAAAATAATATGAAAACATAATTCCAGTGTACACCTTCCAAAGAAAATACAGGCTTATGTTTTTCATGAGTATCAGTAAGGACATTGTATTAAACTTACAGTATAAAATCAAGGGGTTTTAGGAAATAATAGATTTTATTTTTTAGAACAGTTTTAGATTTATAGAAAAATTAAGACAATACAGAGTTTCCATGTACTCATATGCCCTGTGCTCAACTTCCCTTACAACTAACTTTTTATGTTACTGTGGTACATTTGTTATCATTAGTGAAACAATATTGATCCATTATTAACTAAAGTATGTATATTATTCAGATTTTCTTAATTCTATCTGACTTTTTTCTGTTCCAGGATCCCATCTTGGATATCCCATTATATTTAGTTGTATGGTCTCTATAGGCTCTTCTTTGCTGAGAGAATTTCTCAAAGTTTGCATGATTTAGATGACCTTGACAGTTTTCAGGAGTACTGGTCAAGTATTTTGTAAGATTCCCCTGTATTGGCATTTGCCTGATGTTTTTCTTGTGATTAGTCTGGGGTTGCGGGTTTTTAAGAGGAAGACTGGAGAGGTCAAGTGCCATGTGGACATTGTGTCGAGGGTCACACTGCCAGCGTGACTCATCACCTGATGCTGACTTGGCCACCTGGCTGTGGAGGTGTGTGTCAATTCTCCTGTAGCTCATACTTTTCCTCCCTGTTCATGCAGACCTTTTCAAAAGGAAGTCACTATGTGCAGAACACAATGGAGGGGTTGGTGTGTAATGGAAATTTGTCTCCTCTCTCCCTTTACTGTTCAGTCAGCTGTTCATATCATGCACATCATACATAGATAACAGATGTCTAAGTAGATAGATAGATCTACAGAGATCTAACACAGCTACAGATGTCCTGTCAACATAGGTGCATAGATAAACACAGATATATCTGTGTATTAGCACATCTGTAACTGTTTTCTATTCATTGTACTTGTTCTTTGTTTTTTTTATTTTTATTTTCTGTTTTCATGCCTTCTCTAGCTTTAACCAAACATTTTATGACTTCATTTTGAATGTTCTCTTTGCATCATACATTAAATTTTTTTTATTATTATCAATTGCCTTGTAGCTTGTGGTGTACACGAGGAACTAAGTCCATTTTCAAACACCATTATACCACGTTGTGGATTGTGGAAAATACAGATCAATTATAATACACTATTCCCTGTTCGCCCCTCCCCTTTCTTATTATATTGCTACAATTTATTTCCCTTACCCACATAATATAATCAAATAATATGTTTTTACTATCATTACACTGAACAGAAAATTACCTGATACATCAATTAAGAATCTGAAAAATAAAATATTCACTTGTCTTCTATTATTATTTTTCTATTTTTCTTTTTTTTTTTTTAATTGAAGTAAAGTCAGTTACAGTGTGTCAGTTTCTGGTGTACAGCCCAATGTCCCAGTCATGCATGTACATATATATTCATTTTCATATTCTTTTTCATTAGAGGCTATTACAAGATACTGAATAAAGTTCCCGGTGCTATACAGAATAAATTTGTTCTTTTAATCTATTTATACATACAGTGGCTAACATTTGCAGATCTCAGACTCCCAAATTTATCCCTTCCCACCCCCTTTCCTCTGGTAACCGTAAGTTTGTTTACTGTGTCTGCAAGTATGTTTCTGTTTTACAGATGAGTTCATTAGTGTCTTCTTTTTTCCTTTTTGTTTATATTCCACATATGAGTGATATACAGTATTTTTCTTTCTCTTTCTGGCTGACTTCACTTAGAATGATTATCTCTATTTTTCTTTCTTTAAGTAGATCTTTCTTGTGGACCTGCTTTCTACTTTATCTGGCAGGTCTGGTTTGCTTGCAAATAATTTCCTTACTTTTTGTGTTTTTGAGAAAGTCATTATTCCTTTGACTTTTGAAGAACCATTTTGCTGGATATAGAGTTCTGAGTTGGTGGATTTTATTTTTAACACTCAACATTTCACCCCACCCTTTCCTTGTTTTGCATAGTTTCTGGTTAAAATTAAGCAGTATTTTTAATTTTTTTTCCTCTGTAGGGAAGACTTTTGTTTTACCTCGGGCTTCTATCAAACTTTCTCTTTGTATTTGGTTTTTTATAGCTTCAATATGGCATGCTTAGATGTAAAATATTTTTGGTAATTATCCTGTTTGGTATTCTGAGCTTGCTCTGTGGATTGGTCTATGCCATTAATTTTGCAAAATTTTCAGCCATTGTTACTTCAGATAGTTCTGCTGTATTTATTTCCCTCTTGTATTCCAACTACATGGATAGTATACCTTTTGAAACTGTTACAGTTTCTGGCTGTTCTGTTTTTCTATTTGTTTTCTCTGTGTATTACAGGTTGTGAAGTTTCTATTGACATAACCTTGAATTCCCTAATTCTCATCGAAGTGTTCATCTCTGCTACTGTTTCTTGTTCCTTTTTCAGTTTGCTTCAGTATCTCATTTTTATTCTTTCCTAGAATTTCCCCCTCTCTGCTCACATCACCCAGTTGTTACTGCCTGTTGTCTTCTTTTCCCTTAGAATTCGTGTCATAGTAATTAGCTATTTAAAATTCCTATTTGATAATTGGCAACTTCTGTTTCATATCTCAGTCTGATGTTTGTTCTGTCCCTTCAGATTGCATTTTTCCTGTGAGTTATCATGTCTTTTAATTTTATTGAAAGATGAGTGATAGGAATGAGGTAAATAGGATGCTAACATGAAGTTTTATGGTGATTGGGATGGGAAGTGGGCTGTGTGTAATTCTTGCCATAAAGTTTTAAGGATCTTCAGATTCTTCCAGTGTCCTGTTTCCTCATGTTCTCTTTAATTTCCCCAAGAGCCTCTTGGAGTTGCTACCTTGAAGCTCGTTCAGCTGCAGACACTGCTACCGTATTGGAGCCCTTCAGTGTGGTGGTGACGTAGGAGACAGGGCACGTTCTGCAATCGTTTGGTGAACACTCAGTCTTTTCATGGGCTTATGTGTCTGGGATGTGACCTTTATGAGTGTATCTTAGCTTTTTTTTTTCCTCTCCAATCTGGATGAGACAGGAAGTATAGACAGGTCTCCAGTTGAGTAAATTGTCCTTGCTTCTAGATAAACTGAGGCTCTGATAAAGCCTTTTTTTTTTTTTGAGAGAGAGCAAGACTTCATTATGGAATACACTCTGGGTATATTTTTTAAATGCTACTTTATTTTCTATCAGACCCATGATGGGATCTTTCCAGCCCTTCACCTTGAAAAATTGTGGGGTTCCTGGAAGTAAAACCCATGGAAGTGTGGGGTTCCCATAAAACTGAAGCCCTGAGGACTTTTTCACTCTCAAGCTAGTCCTTCCTCATTCAGCCCCCACCCCAGATTTATTCAAATTACAATTTAAATGTTTCCCTCCGTGTTTGGCCCCGCTGACTTCTGCTCTAAGTCAGCTCATCTGGGCTGTGACTCTGTACTCACCAGCACTCTAGAATTCTGAGTAGTTATTTGCCACCTGTCCTCATTCCTCTGATCAGTCTGAGAAAAGTCATTGGTTTTCAGTTTGTTCAGTTTTTTTCTTGTTGTAAAGATTGAACTGATGTCTTCTGAGCTCTTTACTTGACTAGGCTGAAACCAGAGGTACCAAGATTTAGCAACTGTCCAGCATTCTTTAGTTGACAGAGCAACGCAGTTAGCATTTACCTGATTCATTACTGCGGGTTCACTTCAAGGGCATGTGTTTTCGAGTGACCGCGTCAGTGTAGTAAGGTGGACTCGCAGAGCCTGTCTAACCACGGCCGTTAAATTAATCCCCAGTCTCAGACGTTGACATTCTGGTACTGTTGCAATGTACAGCTTGATTAAATAAACCTTCCAAATTAAGAGTGTAATTACTTTGATTCATCTGATACTTCATACACATGCACACATACATATATAGCTTTCAAAATATTTAAAATAGCACGCCCTATTCTGTCTTTATCCCAAAGTTTCTGTAACCTACCACAGTTTGCTAAACAACAGAACAAAAATGACTAACCTGTCTCACTGGCAGCTCATGAAGAACAGCTGGTAACCTTGACTGTCAGGCACCCCAAGGATAGAAGCTGCGACAGCCAGCCTTGATGATGCAGGCGGTAACTTCCAGCCCGACACGTACACACTCCCTGTGCTGAGTGCACGCCTGTGTTCTCATTTGTAATTATACTCAGTTCCATTAGCAGTATTTTTAATACCCACCTGGATTCATTGGGGATTTGATTTGATGTTCACTTCTTAGCTTATCAGCAGTAACCTCAAACTGCAAGATGCAGGCTGAGTAGAAAAGTCATTACCAAAGCCAAATTTCGCACCTGCCCCCCCTCTAGTCATCAGACTCTGATCATTCCTCAAGCCTTGCTCCTCTCTTTCATCCAAGGTCATTACCCATCTGCTCCCACATCTTTTGATTCAAAATGACAGAAAGGGTATTTTTAAAAGCTATGTACTGTTATAGTTTCTATATACAGTGCACTTATCTAGACGTTGGAGTGAGATATACACTGTAGCTTGGTCTGGGAACCATAGTTTACTTTTAGATCCTGCACACAGAAAAGGAATGAGTGGAGTTTGCTCTTTTATCATTTTTAGTCGCAGTGGTAGGAAAGACCGCTGCCCCAACTCAGAGATAGCAGAGAACTAGAGTCTTTCACCTTTCGCGTTTGCTGATGGGCACGTAAGTGGTACACAGAAGTGACAGAGGACAGTCATTTGTGGAATTACATCTCTTTTTACGTTTATAGACTAATAGCAAGCATGGGCTCAGCAAATTTTGACATGGAGTATTATGGAGGCAGGAGTGATACTTAACATAATTTGTGATCTTAAAATTAGGAAAAATTTTGAGAAGGTCACCCAGAAGAACACCAGCCTTTGATGCACCGGCTGCCTGAGGGAGGGGTGCAGTGGACTTAACACTTGGATACTTGCTGTATTCAGCCACCTCTAAAATCTGCACGTTATTAATTTGGCTTGTAAGTCCTGCTTTTTTGGTCAAAAGATATGGTGGTCTTTGGGGGTAAATGCGCATGGCGGTTTAGCCATCTTACTGATTTCACCAGCAAGAAGCTAACCCTAGAAAAGTTGTTTTAGTGATTGTACAATTAAAGTGAAAGATTCCATGGAAGAGGATAAAGCAGTTTGAAGGAAAACAACTCTGATGTTTTGTTGAGTAGAACCACAATGGCAGGGAAGCGACCTGATAGTACTTGTGAGTTGTTCTGGTAATTCTAACTCATACCTACATAGCACCAGAAGTTTCATTTGTAATCTTTATTTCCTCCACTTCTCTCAATTCTCCCCTCTGCTAGGGAATGTAAACTTGGCAACTTTTCCCAGACCCTCTTGCCAGCAGTATTCCACATAGATTTTGGTAACAAGAGGTATTTGGCCTTTGAGCAAGATGTTTACCCCTTGGAAGAGAAAGGGAAGCTATTAATCTCCAGTTTCTTCACGGAAACAGGTTAGATTAATCGATCTTTTTCTGGGATCCATAGCATCACACAGAATGTGTGGGGAAAAAAAAAAAAAAAGTAGACGCCTCTTGCCGGATGTCTACATCCCACCAGGAACGTGTTCTCAGAAATTGTGAGCTTACGATCTGAATAGCTGGGTACGTCTGTTGGCTGTAAGATCCTTGGAAATCCAAGTGAACCTTGTGGAAGTAGGAGCCTCTAGGATTGCCTGAGGCCGCCAGAATGTTACAGGTGCCTGAGGGGATCCAGCTCTCCTTGCCCTGACACGATCCCAGGAAATGAACACACAGCTGGAATCCTGAGTGAAGATGCCTCCTGACAACCTCCATAATCAAGAGTCAACTTGTTTTGGTTTCTAATGAGAAAAGCTGTGGACCTAGAGTGTCCACATTTCGTCTGAGGCAGTCACGCGGAGCTTTGCTGCTGAAGGGGGTGAGAGACGCCACCTGGAAATACGCCCCTGGAGCGTGGGTCACTGAGCCGGAGGGCCTGAGAAGTGGCCGATTCAGAAGTCTTCTTGGAGTCGCTCTTATCCCACTGAAAGCAGAAGCTTCTGGGAAATGAAGCCTGCCACGACCCGGTCTGCAGGGGAGCTGCGTGGCTGCGGGGAAGACAGACAGCCAGCACGGAGGTGGTTCTGCGCAGACGCAATGAGTAACCTCGAAAACAACCTTCATCTTCCATTGAGTCCCCGTGCGTTTACCCTCCCACAGCGTATTGCCCCTCGGAGCCCAGGCCCCCGTGTGCGGCGCTGCTGCAGAATTCGCCGCTCTGTGTTAAGACGGGACGTAAGCGCTCCTGTCTCACTGCCCCTGGGGATTTTCACTTCTTTTCCTGTGAGGTTCCCACACGTGGAAAAGCTCTCACGCCAGCGAGGTGCGCGTGCCTTTGCTGCTGCGCTCTCGTCAGTTTAACTTGCGGGCCTCGGTCACTAAATCTAAAACGGCGTAGGAAACGTCTTGTTTTCCTGCTTTACCTCCACAGAAAAAAAATGACGAGGAGTGTTTTTCCTTTTTGCAAGATGAGAAAGGGTGAGACAGAGTGACTTTTAGGCTTTTGATAGAGTTGGGAATAAAACTGTGAAACGTGAAAGAAAATCTTACTTTCTGACTCTCTAGTTAGTCGACTCAGGCGCCCAGCCTGGCCCTGGAGTCCCTGCGCCGCCATGAGTCCTCGCTCCTGGCCCCGTGCGCGCCGGGGCGGGGGGGGCGCGCCGGGGCGGAGTGGGGGGGCGCTGGGGCTGGTGGGGGGCGCCGGGGGCTGGGGGGGAGCCGGGGCTGGTGGAGGGGGGACGCCGCGCCGGAGCGGAGGGGGGCCGCCGGGGCTGGTGGGGGGGCGGCGCCGGGGCGGAGTGGGGGGCGCGCCGGGGCTGGTGGGGGGGGCGGCGCCGGGGCGGAGGGGGCGGGGGGCGCCGCGCCTGCTCTGCTGCTGCGGGCGAGCCGGCGTGGTGGTGCGGTGGACGGGGGGCTGTTGGAAGTAGTGCCTCTAATGCCGGCTCCGACCTGACTTGAAAATTGAATTTTGATACTTATTACTTAGTGTATTTCACCATGCCTTGTTTTATTGTTTTTCCTGCAAAATATAATTTAAAAAAATACTTTGCTTCCGTCATGGCCAATTACAATAAGCAATCAAGTTGGAAAAAAAAAATCCACCAAAATTTGCAGAGCGGCTGAGGGCTGTGTGAATTTTTCGCTTCAGATACTTACACTTTTGAAGCTTTCTCTGCTTACTGCTGTCTAACAGGTAGAAGTAGTCATTGTCTGCTCAAGCACTCTGTTTTTCAAGACTTGTTTTCCTTCCTGCAAATTATGGTCTGAGGCTTCAGCTTCTGAACTTTTCTCTTACATCCAAGATAAAAGACCTGTAACAACGCTTCATACACAGCGGTGCTTTAATAAATAGTTTACATTAGCATAAAATGTGAATTACTCTAAAGCCGAGGATGGGTCATCATTTTTGAATTTTTGCAACTGACTGTGGCTTTGACATATTAGCTACTCCATTTATTTTCAATTGGAATAAATTATTATTTCTTTAGCTGAGGACATTCTAATTTATTATTTGAGAAGCAGTCAATGTTCATATGAAAATGTTCTTTTTGTTAGTTTGCAGTTTTATGTCTGTTTTTCTTGCTTTTCTTCGTTGGAATGCACTGCTCCGTTAATGGCGGCAATCGCCGGTGTTTTTAGAGTGAGAGATGTACTTTCCTTGTGTATGTTATTTGGCTGAAAAAGATTTTATTTTATATAGGAACAGCTAAGAGAAAACTGATAAAATAGCAATAATAACCACGTCCTCAGGACCTCAGGGCCTTTAGGAAATTACTTTTCACTTGGATCACTCCACCTATGAGAAGACTGGGCTGAGAGAATTGTTAAGAATTTGAGCCAGAGTCTTTTGAAGAAAAATCTCTCATTTCAAACATTTTGCCACTCTTTGTATCTGTAAAGACATATGGCCTTTTGTTTGCCACCTGTGGGTTTTGGCTGTTCAGGGAGAGTTGGTTAGGATGTCACAGTTTGGAGCTGGCAGCAGAGGAGAGGGGCAGACAGAGAAGAGAGCGAAAAGGAGACCAAGAAGGGGGGATCCCATGGCGGCTCACGGCCAGTGAGTTGAAAGCAGGGAACTCCTGGAGGCCAGGCGTGAACGTCTTGTTCATCTCTCTGTCCTTGGCTCCTGACCAAGTGCTGGTCGTTGCCTGCGACCTGAGCGCTGATTTGGTGAACTTAGTCAAGTGAAATAGCTTAACCCGTTTATACAGTGGCCCTATTAGGTCAGGAGTGTCTCCCGTTTACACATGACGATGTCAAGGCTCAAGAGTGTTACTGGCAGAGGCAGAACTGGGGGGAACTGGGACCTGAACGTAGTCTTCAGGAGTCCAGAACCCACAGTATACTGTTTCCACTGTATCAAGGTTTTTCCACATACGTCCTCAGTCCCATGATAAAGTTGACAAAAAGAAGGATTGTATGGGAAATCCCACTTGTGGTGTTGCCTCTCCTGCAGTTTCATAAAACGTGTTAAAATCTCTGGTAAAACCGTTAGTTAAGCAGTTGTTCCTTCTGTCAGCATTTCTCGAAGGTGGTTTATTGCAGTTTTCAGAATGAGCTCTCTTTTAATGAGTCAGAGGGAAATGACAGGAAATGTTTACTGTCCGTCATAGTAAAATAAATTATAGCACTGGCTAAAACCATGATGAAATATCATAGTCACCACATTCTGGAGGAAAAGAATTTTATCTTATAGGAAGCTATTAAGAGGATGTAAATTAACGCTTTGTAAGAATTCAGTCCTTGTAAATGTATTGGTATAGAGTTTAGTTAGCTACTTGCATCCAAATGTCCTACAGCAATAGAACCTAAAACTGGAAACATAAATTTTAGCATCTACTCCTTCTCCAAAATAAAATAAACAGAAGAAATGGATACTTTTCAGAATTTGTCATTCAGTTACATTATAAACTTTGACGCTTGGAATTGCAAGATCTTTCTCCATTTCGGGAGTTTATTGTAAGTGTTGTATCTGCATTACTGCTTCCTGTCTTAGCGTTCAGACAGATTGCACTGAAGGTGTAGTTAGAAATCCTGCAGTCTTGAGAGCAGGTAGGTGGAAGTGAATTAACTGGAACTTAAATAAACAGGCTGTAGAAATTGTCCCCTGTGGATGACGAGTTCTCTGGAAGATGTTACACTAAAACATCCTCTTTTCTGGATAAGGTGTGTGACAGTCACAGGCACATTTCTCCATTACTGAGAAAGCTTTGGAGAGAGAAGTCAGCAAGATATACTTAGAATGAAGGGTTAACATAGCGCACTTAATGTCAAACAAAGTCATGACGATTATCTGAATCTTGTTCAGCTGATTAAGAATAAGACAGCTTATATTAATAGAGATTAAGTAAGCCAGACAAAACATCTGTTAGCATTCTGGCACGTCCATTACACCATATACAGTTTTTCCAAAGAAAATCTGCCATTTTTTATAAAACCTTTGCAGGTTAGAAAGGAAAATGCAACTCACTTTAAAAGAGAACATGTAACTTTCTTAATGAAATGTATTCCTTGATTCATTAACTAGATATGCACTGAATGCGCAGCCTGCATCCTGGGAGCTGAGGAGGGAAGGCGGCACATGCTTGAGCAGGTGCTGACGGGGCAGCTGGCTGCTCTTCAGGTTGACGTCGAGGGAGGAGAACGGTTTCCTCTCCTCTTCTAGGTGCTTTTGGCTGGTCTAAGGATCACATTGTCACGAGACAGAGTAACAGGAGAAAATCGACTTTAACTTTGTGCACATGTGGAATTCACGAGACAGTGAGGCCCAGAGGGTAGCTAGGCACTGGGGGCTTAGATGTGATCTGAGGTGAGAAAGGGTCGAGCTTTGGGATTCCCAAGGGTGGGGAGGAACACAATTTACCGGAAGGTGGGAAAAACAAATGTTGGGTAAACAAGCGTTTGCTGTGCTCTGCAGAGACGATGGGGCAGAGAGAGGACTTGACATAAAAGCCTTCCTGAGTGTGCCCAGCCTCCCACTTCGGCCGCACTCTCTGTGCTTAGCTCCGTGACAGCCCTCTCCCTGGGAATGGCCCCCGCCTGATCATTTAGGCAGTTCAGGGGAGGAGCAAAAGGTCTCCCTGAGTCTTTTGTGTATTTAAAAAACAAAATAAAACAAAACAAAACCTACCAGCCTAATATAAATCCCATGCCAAAGAGACACGTTTTGGCAAATTTTCCTCTCCTACAATGTGCTGTTACTTTTGGGATGTGAAGAGACATACTCAAAACACGTCCGAGAGGTTTGGGTACAATCCAGAGTCTGACACATGTTAGGAGCTCAGTAAACTGTCGTCGACAGGTGAGACATGAAAGGGGGACACAGCACGTGGTGGTGTCTTCTAACAGCCTAGGCATGCAACGCATAATGGCTAAGGAATTCAGGATCGGGAGCTAGCAAAGTGGATTGGAACACAGGAGAAAACCCCAGAAAGAAGTGGAGCTTACTGTGGATTTCAGAGACGAGAGTACTTTTTTAACGGGGAGTAGGAAGAACGTTAGAAGATCAGGACTAACCCTGAAAACAGAAGCATCCGGAGATACGGAGATACGAGTTCAGGTGGTGTGTGGGGGAAGGGGACAGAGACGGCAAAGATGATTGCCGACTTGATGGGACAGAAAGACTCCGAGCTGAAGACCGAGTTGTAATACACATGGAGTCGCTTTTTCAGAAGAAGGTGAATGAGGGATGGAGGAAATCCAGTAGGATATGAATTTCAGCTACTGAACATGGACAGATTGAGAAGCTCTTCTGCAGACTCAGGTCTGATGTGAACGGGGGCCTGGTGTAAGAACACGCAAGACAGTGTGCAAGGTGGTCAGGGGTGAGGAAGGGACAGGTGTGAGAACATTTCAGAGGTTCCACAGGACTTACCAATTACTCAGGTTAATAAAACAGCAAATTTACTGAAAGTCAGGTCAACATAAAATAATAAAGTTTATTTCTAATTTATAAAAAATTATTTTTGCTTAACATAGCAACAGCAACAGAATACTGAGGTACCAAAGGATATATCTGAATGCTATTAAAAACACTGAGTGTTACTAAATAAGAAAATTTATTTTGCATAGCAAACAGCAGCAGTAATAAATACTGAGGAATATATTTAACAAAGGTGTGTGAAACCTTCATAGGTAAAAGTATAAAACTTCATTAAAAGATAATATATGACTTAAATTTACTAGACACATAAAATGCTCAGTAGGTGTCATAATATGTCAGTTTTATTAAAAGCATTGTTTCAGGTCTGTGTAATTCTTAACAGAAAGCCAATCGTTTTTTTAACCTGAAAGGCTGATTCTAAAATGTATGTGTAAGAGTTATTAGGGGGAAGTTTTGTACTTGATGTATAAAATTAATAGAAAATTGAAGCAACTAAGGCAGTGTTCTTTTGATTAAATTATAAAAAAGTGAAAAATGAAACAAACGAAAACAACCCAAAATCAGACTGATGCCCACATAGGAACGTGTTATGTGGGTGGGATGATACGCAGGCCAGAAGTGGGTGAGCACACTGTGCAATGATGTCTGAAATAATTATTGAACAGGATCTTTATCATATACAAATACAGAAAAATAAGTTCTAGATAGGTTAAAGACAAATGTGAAAAACAAAATTAAAAAATTTTAGCAGAAAATTAACCTTGGGCTGGATGGGGGCAGGCAGTTCTGTGAACCAAGCAAAGAAACAAAAAACATTAAGAGAAACATTTATAAATGTAATTACATTCAAATTAAAATTTCTTTTCAACAGTGAAATCATATGAAGAATTTATAAAAACCTTGAAACACAACAAGGAAGTGTTAGTAAATCCAACAGATAAAGTTTAAGACATGATCAAATAGTTCATAGAAGACATACGAGTGAAATGAACACACTCTGCGCATCAGAGTCATCAGAGAAGAGCAGATCTAAATGAAATGAGATACCAGTTTACGTGTCATAACGCAAAAATTTAACAATCTGAAAATGATAGGGATGCCGGCCAGGAGAACACTTGGAACCTGCGTGTGGAATTAAACCAGTATAGCTTTGGAAAAAATAATGATATTACTGGTAATTTGGGTAGGAACCACCCTATGGCGTAGCACTTTTACTGCTAGTTATATACTGTAGGGAAACCATTTTCATGTGCACAAGGAGAAGGTTAATAGTGGCATTGTTTATAGTAACCAAACATTAGAAAACATCTTTGTTCTATCCGTGGGAAAACTGATGCACCCATTTTCGCAAATTCATTTGATGGAATAGTATTCAGCAGTGGAATTGAATGAACTATAGTTGCACATAATAACAGAGTCTTAAAAAACGTAACATTGGATGAAATTCAATGAAAAGATAAATTAGTAAATGATTACGGTCTGAAAATAAGCAAAACTAAACAGTACCTTATATGGAAGTATAGGTCTAGAGCAAAAGCCATAAAACCAGGGAATGACAAATGTTGAATTCAAAATATTGGTTATACATATGTAACTATAACATAAATATAATTCTTTTGTATATGTCAAATATTGTATGAAACCTAGACCATGAAAAAATAAAATAGCATCAACAGGGTGTGACAGGAACCTGCAGCTGAGCAACGCCGGAGTCGTAAGCCTGGTGCAGTGGGCAGAGGTGACATACTGGTAGTCAGGAAATTTGAATTTTGAGATGGAGCATTCTTTTGAGTATGGGGTGATGGCATAATGTCTTGTCTTTTGCAAACTGACTTAAGGTGAGGGTAAAATAATTAATTAGGTAGCACAGTTCACATTGTTACCCTTAAAGTTTCAGGACATGTCGGGAAAATTTATACAGATTCAACAAACATCGCAAAAAAGTTGATATTACAGCCATTAGGTTGCATGGTTTGTGGTTCCTGCGCAGTGTGACAGGTGCCACCTCCCCCTCCCTGCACTTTGGAGGGCTGGCATCTTTATCTCTTTCCCCTTCCAATGTCTCTGAAGCCTGCTCTGTCTAAGCTAAGTGCGTCCTTTCCCATTTTCAGGATTTTTAATTTTTGCCAATTATGACATGTAAACTGGTGTGTCACTTCATTTAAACTTGCACTTCTCTGTTGACTCTTGGTATGCGTCAGAAATGTCCACACACGAGGCTTTGAGGTAAGTGTTCAGCTGCAAAGGAAACAGACATGTCCTTTGTTAGAGCTTGTTTTCTAAAGGCAGAGAGAACATACAAGTGACCAAACACAAATTTGAAATAACCTGAGAATGATATGATGGAATGAAGTTAGGAGCTTTCTGAATATATGTATTTTTTGAGTAAATAAGTGAGGACTGGAACCAACAAGGAAAGAGACAACTTTTCACTTGCACACATTACTGAGAGCAAGTTTAGACAAATGCCCTGGAGGCTGGTGTTTTTCTCAGTGAAACCGATGCACCTTTGCATTATGGATGGTCCAGGGCATATAACTCTTAAGGAGGTGCACACCAGCCACACCAGCCACAGCCCGTTTCCTTCTCCCACGTTGCACCCCTTGTGGCCTGAGGTTAGAGGTGTGGTTTATGGGATCGTGAAGGAACAAGAGTCACCAAAAGTATTACTTTGCCGTGATTTCACCAGCGTGGCTGTGTTGCTGCCACTTTTATACCTTCTTTTGTTTACAAGTATGAGGTTAGAATATTGAATTCCAAATTGCCTCACATGAGTCTTCTTCCTGCATTAATGTATGTGCATTCTTAGCTCCCTGGGCCCTCAGGCCAAGTCAGGCCATCAGCCGTGCCCAGACTGTGACAAGATGCTCATTTGTATCTGCTCTGGGGCCTCAGTGTCCACAGTTCCGAGGATCAAGCCCGTAATTTCCGTGAAAGTAGAAAATTCACTTTCCAAATCAAAGTGCAGACCATGCTACTGACGTTATCCTCCCCTCATGTATTTTACAGAGAAAAACACCAGGCTTTGGAGAATGAGTCTGGGCTTGTTCTCAGGGATACGTGGAAGTAAAATGTTCCCTCCTTGCCCCCAGCATCTGCTCACCCCGGGCTACATTCACTTGCTGCTTGCACTCCTCCAGTGAAATTCCCTTACCTGCTACCCAAATCTGCAATGTCTGGTGGGTAATTTGTGTTGTACAGAGGAGCAGAGCTGCTGATAATGTGCACCATTATAGTAAATAGCCTTCGTAGCTAGAAAGATTGGGTCAGATTTTTAAAACTCAGTATAGACCTTGAATATGATGATATAATTCACAAATAATTGTTTTATTTTAAATTTACTGTGCTATAGAGAGGTGATAATACGTATTTATAAAATGGAACTCGAAACATTTTAAAATTTAGAAAAGTAGTATTCAGTAATGATGGCATAGTAAAACGTTTAGTTGTCTTTTTACTTCATTCATTGAGTTTTTCACTCAGCCAATCCTATAGACTAAGGATGGGTTGTATGATTTCCCTAGGCTTTCCAGCCTAGAAAGATGAAAGGCTTTAAAGCTATTTGCTCTACTGTATTTATTAATAATTAGCAAATGGCTTGCATTAATGCGTACATTAGACAGTGCAAAAATGCAATGCAGCCAACTTGTTTTGGCAGTAAAGTGACATTAATTATTATTTTCCAACTTATTGCGCTATATATATATATATATATATATATATATACACACACACACACAAAGTAATTTGATGTAATCCTAGAAATATTCTGGTTTGCATTCCATTCAAGGCGAAACCAAAGAAAAATAAGTTTTCACCAAATACCTGCATTACTAAGCAAACTTGGGTGTGTGACAGTTGGTCAGTAATCTGAATTGAGTTTCTGATACTAACTTTGTAGGGGAACAAAACCTGCCACCCAAAACTTAAATTGTTTTAGCTCAATGGAAAACAGTATGGAGGTTCCTTAAAAAACTAAAGATAGAGCTACCATGCGATCCAGCAGTCCTACTCCTGGGCACACATCCAGAAAAACTGAAGACTGTAATTCAAAAAGATACACACACCACAGTGTTCGTAGCAGCACTATTCACAATCGCAAAGACGTGGAAACAGCAAGTGCCCATCAAAAGACAGTTGGCTTGAGAAGGTGTGGTATATATGTACAGTGGAATATTACTGAACCATTAAAAAGAATGAAATATTGCCATTTGCAGCAACATGGATGGACCTATAGAATATTATACTTAGTAGAGTGTCAGAGAGAGAGAAAGACACTATTATCACTTATATGTGGAATCTAAAAAAATGATACAAATGAACTTATTCACAAAACAAAAACAGACTCCTAGACATAGAAAACAAACTTATAGTTACCAAAGGGGAAAGGCGAGGGAAGGAGGGGCAGATTAGGACTATGGGCTTAACAGATACAAACCAATACATAACACAGATGAGCAACAAGGATTTCCTGTACAGCACAGGGAATTCTATCCAGTATCTTGTAAACAATGATAAGTGAATATAATTGCAAAACAAAACCTGAACCACTTTGCTGTACACCTGAAACTAACACAATATTGTAAATTAACCATACTTCAATTTTTAAAAAAGCTAAGAAAAAGATGTTGCTGCCCCAAAATAGCTCTTTGGCATACAGATTATTTGGGGCTAAAAACAATGAAGGCCCAGAAGACTGAAAGAAAACTTGGCCTTACCCCTAACTGCCTAACAGTATAGCTGGAGGACCTGTTCCAGGAGGGAGCATTACTGTAGACAGTTATGTTATGGACCAGGGGAGGTGACAGGGAGGGACCTGGCAACATCTGTGTTAAAACTCCTCTCTATGTCCCATGGTCTCTGCTTCGTTTACCAGACACTCGCTTTTCCATCTCCATGTCAGTCGCTTCCTTCCCCGTCGAGGGCCCAGACCACTACCCACAATGTCCTCTTCTGTCCGTAGCTGAGGACAGTGTCTAAGGTGAGGCTTTCAGCCAGTTTGGTGAGTTAATCTGCTTCCCGCGTACACGTTCTTCAACTGCGTTTGATTTTCTCCTGTTAACCTGTCTCATGTCAATTTAATTCTTAAACCACCAGGAATGACCTAGGACAGAGGAAAATTTTTTTCTAACAACTTCATTTTTGTCTTGGTTTTTAAATGGCACATGTCTTGGTTACTAATGTTTTATCTCAGGGTATTATGACCATTTTACAGGTGAGGAAGTGCAGTTGCATGGAGGTTAACTAATGTGACCAAAGCTCACATAGTTTATTATAACTTGAGATACTATTCAAAGCCGGGTCTGTAAACTTCAGAGCTTGAGCACTTACCTGCTATATTATGCAGCAGCAGTCAATCAATAAAACTTTGTCTAAGTGAATTTTGCTACCGGAGAATCAGAGTGCCAAATTGTAAGTTGAAAAGATTAAAGAACTTAATTCAGAATTTGAGAGAATAGCAGAACGATTATAATAAAGCTGGAATCTCTTAGAAAATGTTGGACCTTGTTATTTGTGCGTGCATGTGTGTGTGTGTGTCTGTCTTTGTATTTTGCGGTCCCGAATATTCAGATACTTCTCAGATACTTTTTCAATAAATTTTATAAAAGGCAGTGATGAGCAGCATAAGTGCAAGCCAAAAAGAACTGCTCCACAATTGCAAAAGGTGAAGAAACCAAATGGCTTTGAAGTGAGACTACCTACACCCTTTAAATCTGCTCTCAGTTCCCATGTGGACGGATAATCCGCTTGATTTCTTTCTTTTACACTGAAGCTACTGGCGAGTTGATTGAAGAGTGTGTGCGGTGCAGCAGGTGTTCTTGTTTCGTCTGGGGGTGATACTCACGGAGAAGCAGTGAGAAGAGTTACGAAAGGAGAATAATCTGAGCCTGACAAGTGCAGCTCTTCCCCCGGAACCGGAGGGCCCTGTTTTCACCCAGGCATTGTAGCGCCTCAGCCACGTGCAAACGCGGCCGTAACAAAAAGTAAAGTGTGTGTTTTACAACATCTAACGTGATGGAAACAATACATTTGTTCCTCTTGTTTCATTTACTTGACATTTTCTTTCTGCATTGGAGTTTTTGTCTTCGACATTCCAGTTCATCTTTCTGTGATAATCAGATTCTCCCATGCCAAAAAATGTACCCTCACCTTGCCCCAGAACACGCACACAGTCTCATACAAAGGCACGTGAATACACGCGTTCGCACAGAAACACATACGCAGAGACGTGCACGTATTCATTCATCTACAAAAACACGCAGGCAAGCACACACGTGCTCACTTAGATTAGAAAAATCACATGGGGGTGAGTATAATTTGTAATTGTTCAACAGGTGCCTGTTTCAAATGTATCAACTGCTCAAAAGCAGGCTTTGCAATAAACATTTCCAAAATGTTTTTCAGACTGTTCATCTGAATACATTTTTGGATACAAATTTGACATATACACAAAAAATGAAATCCAAATGTAGACTTTATGAATTATTATAATGGGGCTGTTTGTGTAAACCTCATCAAGGTCGAGAAATAGAATATTTCCAGAAGCCCAGAAACCTGGATGCTTTCTTCTCCTTACAAACAAAAGCTATCTTGAAATGCCTTCTGGTTTTCCTGCCTGTGGTGGCTGGCGATAGTGGTCTGTTTAGAAGTCTGAGAGTGTGCTCACAGACCGTGCACCCCTCTGCTTTCCCCCGGCTTAACATTTGGATGATACATCCACTCTGCTGCCTTGTTCCATTTTCATCTTTAGAGTAATCGATTCCATAACAAAACTGTCATTTTTTATTCATCTTTATGGTTTTGAGATTGTTTCTAATTTTAAACTCTTATAATGTAGCTGTGAACACTTTCAGCCTGTCCCTTGTTGTTCCTGTCTGCAAATTCCTCTGGGTAAATAGCAAGAACGGTACTGCTCAGTCATAGGAAGTATTTCCATAAGTTATTGTAGATGCTGGGACACTCTAAGTTAAAATTGTTCTAAAACCAACCACATTAAATAAATAGTCCTATTTTAAAGCTGTTTTTGAGAACTCAGATCATACTGAATCACTTTGCTGTACACATGAAACTAACATTATAAATTAACTACACTTCAATAAAAAATAAGTATTAAAAAACTCAGAATATATCTGAAAAAGAGATAATATCTGTATACTGTGAATAAAATTGAGAAAAAAATTATTTTTTATTTAAGAATTTAAATAAATAAATTTCTGTCATTTTTCTTAGATTCTACATATAAGTGATATCATATGATATTTGTCTTTCTCTTTCTGGCTTACTTCACTTAGTATGACAATCTCCAGGTCCTTCCATGCTGCTGCAAATGGCATTATTTTACTTTTTATGGCTGAGTAGTATTCCATTGTATAAACTATACCACAGTTTCTTTATCCAGTCATCTGTTGATGGACATTTAGGTATTTAGGTTGCTTCCATATCCTGGCTATTATAAATAGTGCTGTTGTGAACATTGGGGGTGCATGTATCTTTTCAAATTTCTCCAGATATATGCCCAGGAGTGGGATTGTTAGATCATATGTTAAGTCTATTTTTAGTTTTTTAAGGAACCTCCATACTGTTCTCCATAATGTCTGCACCAAACTATATTCCTACCAGCAGTGTAGGAGGGCTCCCTTTTCACCACACCCTCTCCAGCATTTGTCATTTGTGGACTTTTGAATGATGGCCATTCTGACTGGTGTGAGGTGATTCCTGATTGTAGTTTTGATTTGCATTTCTCTGATAATTAGTGATACTGAGCATTTTTTCATGTGCCTATTGGATGTGAGGAACATTTATTCAGGAGAATAGTCATTTGATTTAAATGAAAAGTCATGCTTCACGACCTGCATCTTACACATGTAAATGCATCTTCTTCAATTTCATGTGTCAGAGCACTGTATTTTGGGCAGCTGTGTCCAGTTAACTAAGTTTGAGCTGCAAGTTGATTGTCCTTCCCCAGGATTGTGTGTTATATATCTTTTTTTTAATGTTGACAACAATATCACTTTACCATATAGGAAAATCATTTTTGTAAACTGCGTGTCCATTTAAGCTTTCTACAAAATGAAAAGTCCATACTTAATTTTTTTTCAGCTTACATGGACTTAGCGTTTATAACTTTTGACATTTGAGCCATTTGTTCTGAACAAGGTTACTGCAAAACAGAAAGGCTCTTATCAAACAATAGAATAAATAAAATAGTTGTAGACACTATGTGATAAAGACCAAAAATACCATAGCAAGAACATTTAGATGATTATTTGGAAGTTCTGTGGCAGGATGGCTTGGCCTCTGTTTCCCACGCATCTCACATACGTTTCAACATAATGTTAAATTTCCTACGTTTCCCGCTGACCCACCACTTGCTGGCTTTCACATCCTGAGGACTGCACTGCCGGTTTAGGAACAGCCGCTGGGTAAGCCAGGTGGCCAAACACGTGTTACTACACTCTGACTACACCGTGGGCCAGCAGGAGTTGCTGCCTGAGTGGTTTTAGTTCATCAGTTAGTGCGTCTTGTGCTGTTATTGAAGGTGAGGTCTGAGCTGCATTGCAGCTGACATCTTACTTTTTTACCGTTCACTTATTTATTTTAATGGAGGTAACGGGGATTGAACCCGGGACCTCGTGCATGCTAAGCATGTGCTCTACCACTGAGCTCTACCCACCCCTCTACATTGCATCTGGAAAGAGTTAGGAAAGAGAGAAATTGTCACTGGTTATATTTTTCAGACTCACCATGTATTTACATGAGGATTCTGTTTCTTTTTAATCTGTCTCTCGTCCTAGTAGAAAAGAGCATAGAGAAGCTAGAAGTTCAAAGTGGAATCTGTCTGATCCTTCCTGGGTTGTTTCAGTGTGACTGTTAACAATAGCCATTGCTAGAAATGAAAAAAAATCTGTGGCAAATACTAAGGGGGACACGATGCTGGGACAGTAGGTAAACTGGGCTACTTGGGCAAACTATGATTTACGCATCGTCAGGTTAGCAGATGATGCCAGAGCATTCCAAGGTGTGTGCTAAGTGTTCCCCTTGCTCTCATGTTTTCTCTGATGTCATAGAATCCGACTGGTTCCAACTGAGGCTTTGTTTTTTAAGTTTACTGAGTGATAGATACTGTATTTTTATTTTCCATCTCATCCCTCAAGAGTTTTATCATCTTTAGCAGAGAAAAGCACACATTTAATTTAAATTCATCAATATAGAATTTAAAGCATCAGGATAAACTAATTAATGCAGTGCTTAGAAATAGACAAACTGACTAATAATCAGCTTTTGAAAAAATGTGTAAATTGTAGCAATGTCTTTGGAGGAGGATTTCATAATACATGCGCAAGTTGAAAATATGTGTATCTTTCATGCAAAGACTGGCGTTCTTGCTGTGTATCCTAAGACATATTTATCCATTAACACAGAGGCTGGTGCAGAATTTTTTGATTAAAGCTACAATATAACAATTTAATACTAAGTTGATTAAATGCAATCTTACAAATGAATTATGTAAGTTATATATATTTTTTTGCAATGATAACATAGTCAATATAAATTTTTCAGTGAAAAAAAGTAAGTTTCTATAAATATGAACTGGCCAACTTACCAGAAAGCTGATGAAGCATAGGCTGTAGAGCCCTTCACCTGAGTGGGACCTGTCCAGTTCTGGATCTGCCCTGGAAACATGCACATTACAGTATCACGCATGTAATAAAGCTTTTCACAAAACAGAGAGGTATGCCTGTATCTCTAACAGACAGATCAGCAAAAATGCACACTTACATAAATGCCTAAGGATGATTATTTCTGAAGGTGGGAATTAATTTCCAGTCAGGTTGAGGCTGGAGAAGTTCAAAGGAAATTTAACTTTATATACATTAAACATTTCTAGGGGGCAGGGTGTATAGGTCAGTGGTAGAGTGTGTGCCCAGTATGCACAAGGTCCTGGGTTCAATTGCCAGGACTTCCACTAAAAATAAATAAATAAAAACCTAATTACCCCCCCCCAAAAAAAACCCCAAACAAAACAAAGAGTATAGCAAGTGCAGTAATTAAAAACCTATTTTAAAAAATTTCTGTAGAATGAGTATGCTAGTGTATGATTTATGTAACTGAAATAAGAATGCTAACTTTACATATCCAAAAATAAGAAGGAAAAAGCTTGATAGAATTTTATTCTCTTGTCAGGTATAGAAAAAGGATATATATAGAAAAATAGGGGAAAATAAAATTGAAACTTAGAGGACAGTTTGAAAGTCTGCAACATAGTTTTGAAGGAAGCTACAGAGAATTAAAATGGATAGAATAGTTTGAAATAATATTCTGAAGGAAGAAGTCTGAGAATTCTTATGACAAGTAGACAGGTGAGTTTGCAGCTTGGCAGTTACTGCGAGGCCTGAGGGAGAACGGATCCCTCTGCCAAGCTCTGCACTCCCTGCCCCTCGACTCTGCGCTTGTCCAGTTACATGTGGGCAGAAGTGAGGGAGCTATGTCTGGGTCAGTGCTGTGTCTCGCCACGTCTTGCTCTGGTGTTTCTGGTGTGTATCATGTGGTGTCTGTCCACCTGTCAGGCTGGCTGATCCCAGGACTACCTGTAGATTCATAAGCATGAATGAATGTTCTTTTAAACGACTGAGTTTGGGGCTGATTTTTCATACAGCAGCAGTTTGACTAATACAGGTGTTGTGTGGGGTGCCCCTGGGCGGAGTTACAGACTTGAGTGTGGCATCTCCCTTTGTCCTGAGGGCTCTGTCTGGGGAGGGGCTCAGGCCTGGCCTTCTCCATCGCCAGCTGGTGAATGCGTTTCTCAGGCAACGGGGGCGGGGGGGTGGTCTGGGCCTCTAGCAGGGCTGCTTACTGATTTGTATTTGCAAATAGCGGTGATCAGCAGCATGCATCCTTCTTTGTGTCCCCTCCCTGCAGAGCTGTCCCTCTGCATCTGACTGTGAAGAAGGGCCGTGCAGATGTACTCGTCCCTTGCGGGCTGCTGAGGCTCCAGCAGCGTTCTCGTCTGTTCTGTAGATGCCTTCTTTCTCTCCACCTCATGTGTGGAGTGTGGGATTTAGCACTTCTACTCCTCCCGCTGGACGGTGCTTGATTCTTAAGTTATGATGGGATGGGACCAAAAGCCAGGAAACCAGTCAGAGCTCTTTCTGCAGGGGAGCTGAGCACCACACAATGTGAAGGGGACAGTTCCTCCACATGCACGTTTGTTTTCCGTGCTCCCAACAGTTTCCCCGAAGGCAGGAAACTTCATTGTCCTAACAGCCCTGGACTCCAGAGCTGGCACTTCCCAATACATGTTTGGTGTAAGAGGGCTGAGGAAGAATCCAGAACCCAGAAAACTCTGGGCAGCCGTTTGCCCCTGAGCCCCAGCAGTCTGCAGGGGTGGTCTGCCCTTCACTGCATTGCTTTGGGCATAAATTGTTAATCCTTGAGAACACAGAGCATTGACGTGTTTTTGCCTTATTTCGGATGCTAAGGGCCAGCGGCTTCCTTATTTGCACACGAGGAGGAGTCAAGACGCAGAATCTCTAGCAGAGGACTTTAAGTGAGGGATGGTACTCAACCTCTGAGGCTGTGTGTAGTGACACTTCCACAGCTTAGGGAAAATTGTCATCATTTTCCTTTTGTTTCATAAGCTGCTTTAGGAAGGCTCTCTCATTACACATTGGTGTTCAGAGTGTCAGGCCTGCTTTTGTGTTTTCCTAATCATCTCCCCTCACATCACCAGGAAAAAGTGGTCTCTCTCTCCTTTGAATTCACACGGCAGTTGGGATTATGTCAGGCCCTACACCAGTAAGAGCCGTGTTTTGATCAACAGGAAACCTGCGTGTGAGCTTGCATTCTGCCAGTTCCTTCTTAAATGAGTTGAGCCCAGGCCTGTGAAATGTAAGCCTTTATTTTCAGTCCTGTGACGTGAGAAGAACTCTGGAGCGGTGTCCTGCCTTGGGACAGAGAGGTGCAGTTTTATACAGTCCAGAGGCTTGAAGTTAAGCTAGTTTTAGGAGTAGTTGGTCAAAATGGTCTTTGGAAAAGGGAGGATTTACTCTTGCAGTTTAGCAGTTGCTGGCGGGACACTTCAGGGTCAGCAGGAAGGTGGAGCTGGAGCAGGGGCTGGTCGTGTACGGTCGTGGTGGGAAGGAAGGCCTGCAGGGGTTGAAGTGATGCCGGGGCCATGGGAGAATGTTTAGCCTTTCAGGGTCTCTTACGGGCTGGCTTCCTGGTCAGCAAGGGAGCTGTTGCTCTGCTTGTCACCAAATCAAACCTGGGTCCACTTTCCTGCGCAGCGGATCCAATCTACTGACACCAGGTTGTGGGGAAGGAAAGTGCAGCGTTCACTGCAGGCGCCAAACAAGGAGTGCGGGCGGCTCATGCTCAAAGGGCCCCAACTCCCCGCAGGGTTTCAGGGCAGAGATTTTAAGGGGAAAGTGAGGGAGGGGGTCGGGGTGTTGTGATCAGGTCGTGCACAGTTAGCTCTCTGGTTGGTGGATGGTGAGGTCACAGGGCGGGGTCGCCGGGGTTCACACCACCAACCCTCAGGCTCCAGCTGGCCTGGCGGCCACGTGCATGCGGTCATCGTGTAGTGAACGCCTTCCATCTGGTGGGGGTTTTAGCGCGTGTGAAACAGCTCCGGAGCGTGTGACAGACACTGTTGTCTAAGTCCTTCAGGGAGGGACTGAGGATTCTGTGACTCTACCACGTGGCTGGTTTACTGTTCGCACTGCCGCCAGGTCTCCTGGCCCAGCTGCTACTTTTGTCACTACGTGTTCACATTGTTTCAATCATTCATTCCTGAGCCAGGCTTTTGTAACTCAAGCGAGGCCTGGGAGACTGCAGATTTCCACAGACAAGACGCAGGCCGGGGACTTGAAGGGGGTGGTCTGTCCCGGGAGGATCCTGTGGGGCCCTGCTAGGTTACGTGCTCTGACTCTAAAGCAGCTGCATCCTGCGTCCCATGCAGTCTCAGACTCACTGGGCAGCACTGCCACTGGGATTTGCTGCAGCTTTTGTCACTGGCACTGATTTCTAACATTTGTTGAGTTAGTAGCTGTGCAGAAGCATTTGAGAATCAGGAGAAAACAGTGACTTGTGGTTAGAAACAAGCATTCACGTGATAATTATGAGAAGGCTTGAAACAAGGCCTCTTGGCCCAAATCCTGCCTGGGATCAGGACAGAGACGAGATCCCGTCCCTTCTGAAAGGACAGAGCAGGTTTGATACCCATGAATTTGTGTTCATTCTCTAGATCCATCTGAAGACCCAAGATTAAAAGAAACCTTAAGATCTTCATGTTAACCATGAAAGCCTTAAAGCAAGAGAGAGGGAGAAAAATGACAATGGAAGAGAAAATGACCAAGACCACTACGGCTGCTCAGCCTGCGTGCGGGGGTCGTGATGGAAAGGTCTTGGGCAGAGGAAGCTCGTGTCTGCTTGGATGCCTGACCTGAAGCTCCTGGGAGAATGGTCTCCTTTGGATGAAGTTTAATTCTGCCCAGTTCTGAGGAGACTCTGTTTTAGGTCTTCTGTCTGTGTGGATGCCTTAGGGGTGACTGTAAGAAATGTCTTAAACTTGGAAACAAGAACCCAGACTTTTGTAAAAGCAGTGGAAAGTGCTTTCCTCTTCCGGCCTCCGCCTGCTGTGATCTCCAGCTGGAGCCTGTGAACAGTGCCTTAAACAGTCTGTTACGGAGAACGAAACACAATGTGTGTGTGTGTGTCCATGCGTGTGCCTGTGTATATAACGCAGACCAGAACACAGCACCTCACCTCACCTGCAGCACTATTTAGAAGCAGATTTGATGCCGGTTCAGGAGGGAAGTGTTACCACTACCTGGTGATGTGCGTCAAGTAAACAGAAACATCTCCAAATGCCACTGATGCTGGTCAAACTAGTGGTAAGGTCCAGTTTGGGAGAAACAGACAGTGAATGGGAAGGTTCAATGAAAGGCGATTTGAAAAAACAGGTTTGGACAGTCTGATACGCTGTGTTGAGTTCTCTCGTAGGCAAAGGGGGAGGCCACTGAAGTTTGATCCGGGGAGGAAAGGATTCACGTTCTCGAGGCAGGTGTCCATGGCAGTGGTGTGTGCTTCGGCTTGAACAGAGAGAGCCTGAGGCAATGGGAAATTTGAAAGTTGTTGGTACATTCTAGATGAGGTAACAGAGGTTTAAACTCATGAGATGGCAGTGGGGGTAAAACAGAAGGGACACATTATATATATATTACACATGTGATTTTAGAAGTAGCCTATTTAATCTGCAAGGCTTTGTGACTAATGAGGTTTTGAAGGGATAAGGGAGAGAGGAACTTAACCACAGTTTTGAGGGCATCTCGGAGGATAATGGTCCCATTAAAGGAGAGGTTTGGTGTGGTTGGCAGACACCTCAGACTTTGATTTTGGACGTTGTAGAGCTGCCCTCTTGTTGCTGGTTCTCACTGGTAACATCTGTTACATCAAATCAACCCTTTTGACTAACCTACATTTGTGAAATGACTGTCAGGCCTGCAGTGTGTGTGGCATTTATATTTTTAAAATAAATTTCACACTAGCTTTTATGATGACCATCAGGGCAGCCTGCACTGGACAGGAAGTTTATGAAGCCATGTCTCCTCAAGAAGCTAAAAACTCTGAAACTCTATTTTTATATGCAAAGTAATCTTGATAACACAGAAGCGTCAGGCAGCGCTGCCAGCCACTCGACAGCTTGCTCGGGTGCAGGGCTTAAAGGACAGTTTAGCGGAGCTGTGCTCCTGGACATTATCACCGACGTCCAAAGGGGCAGCACACAGCCCCACCCTACGTGGAGGGCCCGCTCCACTGTAAGCCCCGTCGCGCGCCGATGCACAGCTCCTCCCGTGGGACAGTCTCTCTGCGTGGACCACGGCCTCAGTGCGTGTCCAGCCTTCCTCCACAGGCACAATGGGGACAGCTGGCAGAAGCCCTCAGCTGCAATTCCTTGTGGACTGGATGGTGGGGCGTGGAAGAGACGGAACTTGAACTCTTGGCAGGACCTGAATAAGGCTGGGTGTTTTAAATTTCAAGGCAAACAGTTGAAAACATTCTCCTTCATCGTTGCCAGTTTGCAAAATGAACGATCTCCCTGCCTTTCTGTAAGTCAGGAACTTTTTCCATACACATGACTATTGAGAGAAAAAAATAAGGTTCGTATACTTGGGGAGGAAAGTCAGAGCTGTTATCCCAAAATACAAATGTGCGTACAGTCATCCCTCATTTGGGTACGTGCCATCTAAAAGATGGGCTCACATCATCTCAGTACCCACAAAATGCGTCTCAGCAAACCTTCAGTCTCCCCAGCCCTCTGGAACCCCAGCTGACTCTGTATTCCAAACACCCTGATGTCCCCTTTCCCCGGAATTCCCTTTCCGGCCTCCTGTCTTTGAACAGGATGCTTCTTATCCATAAATTTCCTTCTAATTTACCTAGAAATCATTTGTTTATCCTTGGACACTGAATTCAAGTGTTAGATTTTCTATGATCTTCCCAGAATTTCTTAAGGCAGCTTGAGATTTAAATTACCTATTATTTGGTCACATTTTGTTTTCCATTTGAACGCTTAGCACATTAGTGTGTTTTCATATATTTATACTAATTGTTCCATTCGTCTGTCTGTTCTGCCTCATGATATGCTTCTAATTCAGGTCTCCCACAGAAACTCAAATAATGAGAGAAATTAATAATTTATAATAATTATAATTATTATTGGGAAGTTATTCTGTATTAGGAATTGTGCATGCAGTATCTCACCTGGCCTCAGAGCAGCAGTCTGTGTGGTAGGAATCATTATCCTTAATTTGCAGGTGAAACAAAGGCACACGGCTAGAGAACAGCTGGGGAGCCATGCCCGCTTTACCTGACTCCAGAGACCTTGCCTGTAAACACAGTAATGTACACCCCCTTTAAGATGACTCTGCTTTTAGCGAGTTACTACATTGCACTTGCCTTTGTAGCAGTTGGTCAGCGTCTGATCTGTCTTTTGTGCAAATACAGCTATGGCACCTGAGCTTAGTATGTGAATAGTCACGCAAAGGTCAGGAGGAAGCCTGTTCCACTACTAATTTTACATCTCAAGGACTCTGGAAAAACCGTACTCTGGAACATTCATTTTCAGTCAGCTGTCGGAGACACAGAAAAGAGCTTGTCAAGATGAATGGCGAATGAGCTATGAAACACAGTGCCTATTATAAGCAGACTCTCAATAAATTATTGTTGAATTGAATATGATGGGTTAATTATTACGCATGAGACTGTGAGTTAAAAGTTTTGACATTTTCCTAAAACTGCTTTTGACATACAAATATTGCTCTCGCATGGCTGAACTTGTAGTGTGTAGTTAATTAATAGGTGTTCGTGATTGCTCTTAGCACTTTATTTGCGCTTCTCTAGTAAAAAACAGAGGACCATTACTTAAAATGGATCATGTTCAAGCTCTAAAAATGAATCAGCTAGAATATATTTAATGTCACTGGGGGCTAAGAAAGAAAGGTGCTGTTAGGTACAAGGACAAAGTATATAGATGGACTTTCAAAAATTGCAAATACTTCCTTCTTTCTTGTGTGGTTTACTTGAGGCTATTGGATTCCACTTGGAAGATGTTGATACTGACAAAATTCTCTCCTTAATCAAATTCTAGCCAGGCTGCTCAGAGTCACCTTCTCCATTGTCTCAGCTCTGGCCTGTAAAGATCTGAACAGACACGAAACAGCTTCTAACAGCTCAAGGCCACATCTCTAGGATGACCCAACATTTCGTCCCCTGTTAAGATGTCTGCCTGAAAAAGCTCCAGACTGCCAAAGAAGTGACTGTCCAGCCAACACCTGAGGATGGGCCTGGACTGCCCTTTCTGTTTGTTTGTTTTAGTTTGTTTGTGTGTGTGTGTATTCTTTTTTTTTTTTTTTTTTACTTTTTTAAATTGAAGTATAGTCAGTTTACAATGTTGTGTCAGTTTCTAGTGCACAGCACACTGCTTCAGTCATACATGAACAAACATATAATCGTTTTCATATTCTTTTTCACCATAAGCTACTATAAGATATCAAATATAGTTCCTTGTGCTGTACAGTTGAAACTTACTGTATACCTATTTTATATATAGTAGTTAGTATCTACAAATCTTGAACTCCCAGTTTATCCCTTCCCAATGCCTTTCCCCCCTGTAACCGTAAGTTTGTTTTCTATGTCTGTGAGTTGGTTTCTATTTTGTAAATATGTTCAGTTGTGTCTTTTTTTTTTCAGATTCCACATATAAGTGATATATCACATGGTATTTTTCTTTCTTTGTGGCTTACTTCACTTAGAATGACGATCTCCAAATCTGTCCATGTTTGCTGCAGATGGCGTTATTTTATTCTTTTCCATGGCTGAGTAGTATTCCATTGTATAAATATACCACAATTTATTTGTTCAGTCATCTGTTGATGGACATTCAGGTTGTTTCCATGTCTTGGCTATTGTAAATAGTGCTGCTGTGAACATTGGGGTGCGTGTATCTTTTCAAATTAGAGTTCTTTCTGGATATATACCCAGAAGTGGAATTTCTGGATTATGGGTAGGTCTATTTTTGGCTTTTTGAGGAATCTCCATACTGTTTTCCTTAATGGCTGCATCAAACTACATTCCCACGAGCAGAGAGTTTGCATTTCTCTGATACTTAGTGATATTGAGCATTTTTTCCTTTGCCTGCTGGCTGCTTGTGTGTCTTCACTGAGAATTGCTTGTTTAGGACTTCTGTCCGTTTTTGGATTGGTTTGTTTTCTGTTGTTGTATAAGCTGTTTATGTACTTTGGAAATTAAGCCCTTGTCAGTTGCATCATTTGCAAATATTTTCTCCCATTCCACAGGTTGTCTTTGTTTCGTTTATGGTTTCCTTTGCTGTGTAAAAGCTGTTAAGTTTAATTAGGTTCCATTTGTTTATTTTTGCTTTTATTTCTATTGCCTGGATAGACAGCCCTAGGAGAACATTGCTAAGATTTATATCAGAGAATGTTTTGCCTATGCTTTCTTCTAGGGGATTTATAGTGTATAGTCTTATGTTTAAGTCTTTAAGCCATTTTGAGTTTATTTTTGTGTATGGTGTGAGAGAGTGTTCTAACTTCATTGCTTTACATGCTGCTGTCCAGTTTTCCCAACCTCACTTGCTGAAAAGACTGTCTTTTCTCCATTGTATATTCTTGCCTCCTTTGTCAAAGATTAATTGACCATAAGTCTGTGGGTTTATTTCTGGGCTCTCTATTCTGTTCCATTAATCCATACTGCTGTTTTTGTATCAATACTACCCTGTTTTGATTACTATAGTTCTGTAGGATTGTCTGAAGTCTGGGAGGGTTATTTCTCCAGCTTTGTTCTTTTTCTTCAGTATTGCTTTGGCAATTCTGGGTCTTTTGTGATTCCATATAAATTTTAGGATTATTTGTTATAGTTCTGTGAAAAATGTCCTGGGTAATTTGATGGGGATCACATTAAATCTGTGGATTACTTTGGGTACTACTGCCATTTTAACAATATTAATTCTTCCAATCCAACAGCATAGGATATATTTCCATTTTTTTAACTCATCTTTAATTTCCTTATTCAGCATTTTATAGTTCTCCATGTATAAGTCTTTCACCTCCTTGGTCAGATTTATTCCTAACTATTTTATTTTTTTAAATGATTGTTTCTTTAATTTCCTTTTCTGCTATTTCACTGTTAGTGTAAAGATATGCAACTGATTTCTGTATGTTAATCTTGTATCCTGCTACCTTGCTAAATTCTTTTATCAGCTTTAGTAGTTTTTGTGTGGAGCTTTTAGGGTTTTCTATATATAGTATCATGTCATCTGCATGTAGTGACAGCTTTACCTCTTTTCTTCCAATTTCGATCCCTTTTATTTCTTTTTCTTGCCTGATGGCTGTGGCTAGGACTTCCAAGACTATGTTGAATAAAAGTGGTGAGAGAGGGCATCCTTGTCTTATTCTAGATTTTAGCAGGGAAACTTACAATTCTTCACTGTTGACTATTATATTGGCTGTGGGTTTGTCATAAATAGCTTTTATTATGTTGAAATATGTTCCTTGTATGTCCTCTTTGGTAAGATTTTTTTTTTATTATAAATAGGTGTTGAATTTTATCAGATGCTTTTTCTGCATCTATTGAAATGATCCTGTGAGTTTTGTCCTTTCTTTTGTTGATGTGTTGTATCACATTGATTAATTTGCATATGTTGAAACATCCTTATGTACCTGGGATGAATCCAACTTATAATAGTGTATGATCTTTTTTATGTGTTGTTAGAATCTGTTTACTAATATTTTGTTGAGGATTTTTGCATCTATGTTCATTAACAATATTGGCCTGTAATTTTCTTTTTTGGTAGAGTCTTTGTCTGGTTTTGTTATCAGGGTGATGTTGGCTTCATAGAGAATCTGGGAGTACTCCTTCCTCTTCAATCTTTTGGCAGAGTTTATGAAGGATCAGTATAAGTTCTTTGTACGTTTGGTAGAATTCCCCAGTGAAGTCATCTGGTCCTGGAGTTTTGCTTGCAGGAAAGTTTTTTTTGTTACTGATTCTATTTCACTTCTAGTGATTGGTCTGTTCAGATTATCTGTTTCTTCTTGAGTCAGTTTTGATGGACTGTGTTTCTAGATACTTGTCCATTTCTTCTAAGTTGTCCAATTTGTTGCCATGTAATTGTTCATAGTATCCTCTCATGGTGTTTTTTTGTTTGTTTGTATTGTTTTGTTTTTGCATTTTTCTGCTGTTTATAATTTCTCTTGTTTCATCTCTTATTTTGTTTATTTGTGTTCTCACTCGTTTTCTCCTGGTGAACTTGGCCAAAGGTTTGTCAATTTTGTTTACTCATTCAAAAGACCAGCTGTTGGTTTGATTGATATTTTTTGTATTTTTTTAATCTCTATTTTATTTCCTCCCTGATTTTGGTTATTTCTTTCTTGCTGCTGACTTTAGGTTTTGTTTGTTCTCTTTTTCTAATTTTTTAGGTAGTAGGTTAGATTATTTATTTGAGATTGTGCTTGTTTTTTTGTTTTGTTTTGTTTTGGTTTTGAGGAAGGCCTGTATCACTATGAACTTTCCTCTTAGAACTACTTTTGCTGCATCCCATAGATTTTGTGTGGTTATGTTTTCATTCATTTGTCTCAAGGTATTTTTTTATCCTTCTTTGATTTCATTGTTCACTCATCAGTTTTTTAGTAGCATGTTGTTTAATCTCCATGAAACAATTTTTTTCTCTTTTTTCCCCTGTGGTCGATTTCTGGTTACAAGGAAGAAAACTGCTCTTTTAAGAGTCATGTTGAAAAAACACAGTTATTCTAGTTAATGTGAAGGCAATGCCTATGGAGAATAATTTGATTTTGATTGCCTCTAGGTTTGATCCAGGGCACTGGGAGTTTTGGATAAATTACAGTAATTTTCTTGTAGCAGTGCATGGGTGGTGTGCTCTAGCAAGCTGCATAACTCAAGATGGAAGGAGCACCACTAGAGAGCTGGTGCAGAAGAGCCAGTGGGTAGTGGAGGAGCAAGAGACTGGGCTTCCAGGACTACTTCTGATAAGGCTTATTATGTGCCTGGAGCAATTGATTTAACTCCACTGGGCATCCATTTTCCCCCATCAGTTTAAACCGATGAAGTTGAACTCAGGGGCTTACCTTGAATTTTTAGTGCTCAAAAATTCTGTCACTATCATGGAAAAATATTATACATACTTAATTTTTTTACTGAAGTATAGTCAGTTTACAATATGTCAATTTCTGGTGTACAGCATAATGTTTCAGTCATACATATACATATATATTTGTTTTTATATACTTTTTCATTATAGATTTGAAAAGTAATATATATATACTTTAAAAACTCTTTTATGTAGTCCTTAAAATTCACTCTGATTTACTTGAGGGGTTCCTTTTATTATTTGCCCCTCCTTTTATTTCTTCAAGAATCTCAAGAGAAATGTGTCAGCATCTCTTTATCTTACTAAAATTCATTTTCAGTGGACGTAAAAAATAATTTCCAAACATTTAAATGCTAAAGTTTTGATGGGGGATATCTTTCTCATAAAATCATACTTACCATTTTTGTTTCTGTAGGAGTCTTCAAAATACTGAATAGTGAGTAAGGGGATGGAGGTGAAGGGAACAATCTGAGTGTATTTGTCAAAGACAGAAGAATTTTAGGTGCTTGGAGTGAATTTGAATTAAACTTTGAATTGTCTGGCAAATGTTTATACAATTTAACAGAGGAGATGGTTGCAAATAAAATGGGAAGCATGCTCATGCAGATAATGGGACATCAAGGCAATTTTGTGTGTGTGTAAATTTCCCTTTCTTTACCACCAGCAATTAACATGTAAATTGAAAGTATTTCACTTTGACAGAAATAGCATTGCCGTTTGAGTTTTACTACTGATTACCTATGTTTAATATTTTATTTACCTATTCATCAGCTTTAAAGTAAACAAAAATTGTATGATTTCCATGTTTGTTGAAAATCAGCTATATTACTTTTACAAAGGGAGGATTGATTTGGCTTTGTCCTATTTAAAGGAAGCATTGCATTTGGTTGATATGTTTTCTTTGTGTTTTTCACGACCACATTATTTGCATGCTGTTTTCATTTATTTGCAATGATCCTGGTTAACTTTTCATGAATATAATGCTGAGTGTTCTCTTTATAGCATCAAGCAAATGACTCAGTCCACAGTCCAGGGCTGACTTTTTTTCTTTCTTCACGTACATAGGGTGCTGTTACCTCTTTCTGAATTGTTGAAAGCCATACTGTTTCAGAACTTTTCTCCGGGTTTTGCCAGCCTCTTATAGAAAGGAAACTCCAGTTTGGAAAAATGGGGTAAAGAACTGAAAACACTTTCACAGAAGAGACAGATAAGCAGATATGCTTATTCGCTAGTATTTCACAGCATGGTACTGCCTCCTGGGGAAAGTAGTTCCTGCACTCATCACACTGTCAGCCATCTCATACCAGTGGTGGACATCCTGAATATTTGTGCAGTGAGAAGATCTGGATTTCTTTTAGGTTTCAGGATCAACTTAACAAAAATCAAAGCAAAATAAATAATGCTCTTCAATCAGATAATGCATCTCTGAGAAAGTTGAGGTGACTATCTAGAAAACTGCTTTTCATACATCCATAAATAACATTTCTCTGGGTAGCTCCAAATCCCTGTGCTATCTCCAGCCCTTTGGGCTTTGGCTGTCATGCTTCTAATAACCAGCCACCATTTTTACTTTGCTTGTTTTCTTTAAAAACAATTTTTCTTGAAATACAATAAATATCCAAAAAGTTGTATAGCTTAGTGACGTTTTCAAAAATTGCCCACATCTTTATAAACAACATTCAGATAAAGAAACAGAACATAGTGCTACCCTTAACGTCTAGTGACTTTCCCTGCCAAGAGCAACTATTGTCCTGATCTCTAACAGCACAGAATGGTTTTGCTTATTTTTGAAATTATTGTAAATGGAATTAAACACTAGGTACTCCTTTTTTGTCTTTATGTTTATGATGTTTATTCATTTCATTGTATGTAGTTGCATTTTATTCATTCTCAACATTTTACAGAAGTTCAAGGTCTGATTTTACTACAGATTATTTTTTCAATTGTTGACAAGTATTTATTGAGTTTCTAGGTTTTTTGTTTTTATAAATAGAGAGCATTACAAATACAAGAAATTTCTGTGCATATATTCTGGTGTATGTGAGTGTATGTCTGTGGGAGGTATGCTTCGGGGTGGAATTGTAGGGTCACGGCACCACATATAGTTAGTCATTGTTAAAGAGTTTTCCAAAGTGATATACACACTATCTGCAACATGAGTCATAGTTTTACTGTGTTCTCATCTAAACTGGTATACATTTTCTTCTTTTTCTCCTTTTGCTTCATCTTCTTTTGAAATTTTATCCATCCTAATGGGAATGTATTTGTATAGCTTTGTGGTTTTTGCATTTTCCTAATGTCTAATGAGACGAAGCACATTTTATATGTATTTTGGCCATTGGAATATACTCATATGAAATTTCTGAACAAGTTTTTTGCACAGATTTTAATTTTATTTAGACTTTTTCTTACAATTTGCAAAAATTCTTTATGTATTGTGAACACAAGTCTTTTGTCAGATATCTCAAATATCTTCTCCCACTCTATGGCATGCATTTTTCTCTCAGTTTATCAAAGTCTTAAACTATAATATGTTTTGATTCATCAAATTTTTAAATTATTTGTGATTATTTATTTTCCCATTCTATTTAAAAAGAAATTTTTGCCTCCTTTAAAGTCTCAAAGATGTTTTCTATTTTCTTCTGAATATTTTGCTGTTTCACCTTTTTCAATTAGATATACAATGGTCATGGGATTAATTTTGTTGTGTACTGTGAATTTTTTATCAAAATCCAGTTGTTTTCGAAACAGATATTTAATTGACACCATCATCATTTATTTAAAAAAAAATCCTCCCTGCACTGCAGTATCATCTTTGTCAGAGAATCCATACATGTATGTGGTTGCTCTCTTTTTTGAAAATAAAAAGCTCAGGTAAACTAAGAAGGATAGAGTGGTTTGGTAAGTGTGTGTGGAGGAGGAGTGTGTGTGTGTGTGTGGGCGTGCTTGTTTTAGTTCCACTGAGATACAATTTACTGCCACAAAATCCACTGGTATTACGTGCACATTGATGGAGTTTTCTAATTGTATACAATCGTAAGGCCTCCATCAAATTCTAGATACAAGAAAGTTCTTTCTGTCACTATGAAAAGTTTCCTCGTGACCTTTCTCAGTCAGCTCTCTCTGGTCCACTGGCCACAGGCAACCACTGATCTGCTTTCTGTCACCCCAGTTTCGCACTTTCAGTATAAACATGTTCCTACTGTATGACATTCTTAGCATTAGACTTACTCCTCTAGCATGTTCTTGAGGTTCATTCCTGCCATTGTGTCTGTGAGTGTTCAGGGATTTTTACTGTTGGGTGGTACTTGATAATGTGAACATGCCACACATTGCTTGTACATTTACCAGCTTATGGATGACTGGGTTGCTTCCAATTTTGCATTAATATGACTAGTGCTGCTGTGAATATCAGTAAATAAGTTTTGTGTAGACATGTTTTCTTGCCTTTCTCTTGGGTAATATTTCTTATGAAACATTGTAATGGGATGTTCTGAGATCATGGAAATGTTCCGATAGCCCCACGTGCAATAATATGGTAGCCACTAGGCACGTGTGGCTATTTGGAATTTGAAATGTAAGTAGTTTGACTGAGAAACTTAGTTTATATATTATTTAATTAATTTAATTAATTTAAATTTAAATAGCCACATGTTGCTAGTGGCTATTGTAGTGCACAATCCCAGGAGTGCAATGACTAGGTCAAATGGTAAATGTATGTTCAGTTTTATGGTATGTTGACACAGCATTTTCCAAAGTGGTTGTACCATTTCTCATTCTCACTAGCAGTGGATGATAGTTCTGATTTCTCCACATTCTTGTCAACACTTGGTAACAATAATTCTTGCAGCTTTAGCTATCCTAGTGGGTAGTTTTAGAATGTATTTAGTGAGGAGTGATTTGGTCCATCTTTTCATGTGTTTAGTGGCTGTTGTGGATCTTCTTTCGAACTGTCTGTGCGAACATGGTGCCTGTTTTTACTGGATCGTCTGTCTTGTTACTGAGTTGCAACAGCTCTTCCTTCTGGATGCAAGCGCTTGTTCAGGCTTATGCTTTGCAGCTATTTTCTTCCAAATGTAGCCTGTCTTTTAGTTAACTTAAAGGTGTCTTTTAAAGAGTATGACAGTTAATTTTATGTGTCACCTTGGCTAAGCTACAGTACCCTGATATTTCAAACATTATTCTGGATATTTCTGTGAATGCATTTTTGGGGGATTAGATTGACACGTAAATCGGTGGACAAAAACCTTGAACTGCAACTCTTCCGCAGCTCTCAGGTCTGCTGGCCTACCCTGAAGACTTCGGCCTCGCCATGTCCTCACGAGCACATGAGCTGAATCCTTAGACAAATCTCATCTGCCACGTATCTATGTCTATGACCTATCCTTGTCCTGTTGCTTCCGTTTCTCTAGAAAACTAATACATAGAGGAAATGTTTTTAATTTTGACAAAGTTCACTTTGTTAGTTGGTTTATTCTTTTATGGAGCGTGTATGTTCTGCTTAAGAAGTATCTCCTCACCCAGCGTCTCAAAGATTTTCTCCTTTGCCGTCTTCTGGTACGGTTTTAGCTCTCATATTTAGGTTTACGATTCGTTTTGAGTTGTTTTATTTCTGATGTGAGGTTAGGGTTGTTATTATTTTCCACATAGATAGCCTATTCTAATACTATTTGTTGTAAAGGCTATGTTTACTCATTACGTTACATTTATACCTTTGGAGAAAATCCATTTACCATGTAACTATGAGTTTATTCTTGCTTGACCTTATTCTGTTCCAATGATATACACACACACACACACACATATACACACACACATACATATACACACATACACATTTTATGCATGATAGGTATTTATGTCACCTTCTTTATATATATATATATAATTTCTCTCCTGATACCAATACCGCGCTGACTTGATTAACGTAGCTTTACTTTAACCTGAAATTAGGGAATGTAAGTTCTTCAATTGCACAGACTATATAATCAATTTGGGGAGAACTGCTCTCTTAGCAATATTGAATCTTCCAAAACATGCAAGAGTTTATCATTCTTACTGTATTTATCTTGCATTTTTCAATAATTTACTTCTAAGTATGTTGATGTTATTATAAATGGAACTGTTTATAAAACAGTTATTCAAATAATTTCATTTTCTAATTGTTCATTGCCAGTGTATATGAATACAGATTATTTTTGTACTTCGATCTCATGTCCTGTGAGCTTCCCAAACTTACTTTTTAATTCTAGTAATTGTGATTTTGGGTAGATTTGTTAAGGGTTTCTACATATTTCAGCATGTCACTTCACATTGATTTGTGCTTTCCCTTCCCTGTTTTTTTTTTTTAACATTTTTTATTGATTTATAATCTCTTGTTTATCTATTCTACAATTTTGAAATCCCAGTCTATCCCTTCCCACCCTCCACCCCCCTGGTAACCACAAGTCTGTATTCTCTGTCTGTGAGTCTATTTCTGTCCTGTATTTACGCTTTGTTTTTGTTTGTTTGTTTTTGTTTTTGTTTTTTAGATTCCACATATGAGATCCCTTCCCTGTTTTTACGCCTTCTTCCTTTGCATTACTGCGCTGGTTAGCCTCTTAAGTACAGTATTGCGGAGACCTGTTGAAAGCAGACGTCCTTGCCTTGGTCGTGGTCTTAGCTGGAAAGCACCAGGCCCTTTGATGATGTGACGTTAGTTGTACATTCCATCCTAGATGCCCTTAATCAGGTTACAGTCCCTTAATTCCTGGTTTCCTGAGAGGTTTAATCATAAAGGGGAGTCGAATTTTGTCAAATGCTTTTCATCTTGCATCTGTTGCAATGGTTATGTGTTTTCTTCTTATTCCAGTAACATGGTGAATTACAATGATGGAAATTAGATGTGATAGAAACTTTAATTTCTGAAATAAACCTTACGTGGTCATGACATATTTTGCTTTTACATATTGTATAATCTGATTTTCTAAATTTTTACAATGTTATTTCTAATCTATCTTCATGAGGAATAATCATTGTAGCTTCCCTTTCTTATGCCTGACTGGTTTTCGCATCATGGTAGTAATGCTCTCATAAAATAAGCTTTGAGGAATTCCCTCTTCTATTTTCTGAAAGTTTGTGTTAAAATGGTAATAATTCTGCTTAAAATATTTGAAAGAACACACCAGTGCAAGCGTATCCAAATTTGCTTTGAGGAGGTATTATAATTTGAATTGAATATTTTTAATTAATTCAGGGCTTTTTAAGTTTTCTGTTTTCTTTTTAGGTCAGTTTTGGTCATTTTTGCCATTCAAGAAATATATCCATTGAATCTACATTGTCAGATTTATTGGTGCTATGTTGTTCGTGATCCTTCCTAATTATCATTTTATGCATGACAGGTATTTGTGTCAACTTCTTTATTCCTAATGTTGCCAATTTTTCTTTTTATTTTCTTTCTCTTTTTAAGATTAGTCTTGCTAGAGGCTTATCAATTTCAGAGAACTTTTTAAAGAACCAGTTTTTGGTTCATTGATTTTTCTCTGTTTTCTACTTTCTATTTAATGGAACTCTGCTTTTATCTTTATTTTTCCTTCCTTCAACATATTTTGGGCATACTGGAGTCTCTTCTTCTAATTTTTAGGGTGGGCAAGAGATCATTAATTTTTTTTTTTTCTCCTTTTGGAGAAGACTACACCTGAGAGCTCTGTCCTTGTGCAGGTGGGAGGCTCCCTACCAGGACTGCCTCTGCTCAGCCACCGCCCAGGCCCCAGCCCCAGCCCCCACGCACAGGAGAGACCCAGGCCAGCACTGTGCACCTGCTGTGGGGGTCTTCCCTGCTTCTGCAGGACCTCAGTTACACAAGTAATAAACCTCCTCAGACCCTTTTGGTGTGTGCCTCATCTGTCTTGACATTTGGCCCAGGTTTGGGGTTGGGGTTCATCTGCTTCTGAAGGAGACCATGACAGCTCTGAGTTTAGTCACTCTGCATGGTGTGTGTCTCCTATGTGTTCTCTCATCTTACCTCTCTTTGTATTGAAAGTGTGACTCCTGTAGACATCCTATAGTTGGGACTAATTTCTGAATCCATTCTGACAACCTCTGTCTTTTAGTTGTTACCCATTTCAGCTCATATAATTTTTCACATGTTTGACTTTGGGCCTGTCCTTTCATTATTTGTTGTCTGTATATCTCTTCTTTTTTTGTTGTTTCTCATTTCTCATTTACTGGCTTTTGTTGGATTATTTAAATATTTTCAGAATTCTATATTGAATTTTCTATTGGCTTTTTAGCTACAATTACTTTTAAGAGCCTACTCTCTATAAAATATATGCCCTTAACTTTTCACAGTCGAACTATTATTAATAATATATCAGCTTACATAAAATATAAAAACCTTGTCACCAAACAGGCCCTTGACTCGCCCTGATTTTTCATGTCATTATCATTACATGTGTCATCTCTATATAGATTGTAAACCCTGTAAGGAAATGTTATAATTTTTGCTTGAAATAGTTATGTGAATTACAGAAATGAAGAAGTATAAACATGTAAAAAACATTTAAAAACATTTTTCCCTGGACATGTAGCCTTTTGAGTATTCTTCGTTCTACTCTGTGGATGTGAGTTTCTGTCTGATGTCCTCTCCCTTCATCCAGAAGAACTTCCTTTATCACATCATATAAAGCAGCTCTCCTGGCAAAGAATTCTGCCAGTTTTCTTTTATCTGAAAATTTCTTTATTTTTGCCTTTTTTTGAAGACAGTTTTCACTAAGATACAGAATCATGGATGGATTTCTTTTCTGGCATTTTATACTTGTTGTTCTACTCTGCTCCGACCTCCGTGGCTTCATATGAGAAATGAGCTATTCATTTGCTCATTGTTCGACTGTAATGTTTCGTTTTTCTCCTTGCTGCCTTCAAGACCTTCCCTTTATTTTGACTTTCAAAGGCTGAATAGTAGGAAAATCTGAGGAGCCAGGCAGGTGCAGCCACTGCAGGTGGAACAAAGGGGGGGGGACTGCAGAGAGGACTGTGGGACTGCTGTCCCTGTGCGTGGGCATCCCAGGGCCTGGGCGGACCGGGGCGCTCTCGCCGATGGAGCTAGAAGGTGCAGAGACGGAACGCGCAGGGAACGGAGAGGAGGGTGTATTTTGAGGCCTGGCGGACACATCCGGTTCTATCATCCTGTCTGAGCCCCCTTGACTGTTTTGAGAGCAGTGATTCTATCCTCCAGGCCTCACTCGGGATCAGTGAGGAGCAGTGAAGGCTTTGAAGCACACAGAGACGGTTTCGTAGGTACTGCTCTGCTCAGCCGTGGAGGATGGCTTCCAAGGGGCCAGGAGGGCTCGTCACAGCCGTGCAGGCAAAGCTGGTCGCTCCTCGGACAGGGAACGCAGCGGCATGGCTGGTGTGAGGAAAACGTTCCCCTGGGGGGTAGATCAGACGTGCAGGAAAACTGGGGGAGATGAGCCAAAGGTGACCAGAATAAATGAGGAGGTGGTGGGGATGGGAGTGCTGAAGACGGAGCTGGCCGGGAGATGGAGGAAAGGGAGAACTGACCGGGGGCATCAAGGCTGGTGTTCCAGACACATGGAGAGGTTCACCAGGAAGTTGGCACTTGACCCAGGATCTCAGGGCACTGTGCTGAGATGCAGATCTGGACTGATGGAGATCGAAAGTGTGGATATGGTGATAACGAGAACAGAGCCCTGGGCTAGAACCCATGGAATGTGGAGGGGCTCACTATTGGGGCTGACACGGAGGCTCACCTGTCATACAGCACTGTTTGTTGTTGGTCATAGTAATGATTCGGAAATGAAACTCTGACTGTTTGTTGCTATGATTAAGAACATAATGCAATACGGAGGTTCACCTTCCCTTGGGTTTGTAATATCTGTTCTACTTTTTATTTCGTTCCAATAAAAATTATGTAAAGCATCTCATTAACAAGCTATGCACTGCACGTTTCGCTGCTCTTAGTGACCATCAACCTGGCACCCAGACAGATGACCCCTCAGGAATTCTCTCTGGGCATTTCTTACTGTATGTTTTCTATTTACGATACAAATCGGACTTGACAGTTTCTCCCCAACTGCAGTCTTACTTGAAATTGCTAAAGTGGAAAAGAGAGACAGCATAAAAATACAAATGACTAGCTGCTTGGACCGCTAGGGTTTTTGACTTCCACACACTGGTGAACTGGGTGGTGAACGTATTAACCGTCATGTCCAGTTAGATGCTTACTAAATATAGGTAATCTTATTTAATTATTTAACGGTTAATTGTTTCAATTTGTACTTCATTGAAATGAAGGTGGTATCAGACTTCATAAATGCCGCTGCCAGTGACTGTCCCTTATACAATTGCTTAAAGAGGTTTTTATTTGTATCTTGTAAATAAATGGCAATTACAGATCAAACTTCAAAGAGACGCAGTTACTAGGTCGCACTAAATTAAATACCAGTTTTCCCTCTGCAGGATTGTCCTGGGAACGTCACTATGCTGTGGTGCTCTGTCTTTTGCCTTTTAAAAAATAATCATTTTGTTATGAAAAAAGTCTCAGTCACAACCATCCAGTGACTTTGTCTGCTTCTGTAGCATCCCTGTGTAAAAAGTAACATTCGGAGAAACAGATTAATTCAGATACCACGTAGCATAGTTACCGCTAGGTAGCATGTTGTCACTGGCAGACTTGTTCAGGACTTAACTGTGAAGTCAGCCTTCATCACAATACAAAAAGCCGTCGTCATCAGAGTTTGTGTAGGACACAAGCCTGCGTCACCCGCAGTCCCCTGCGGGAGGGGCTGTCACGTTCCCGTGGGTGTGGTGCTCTGTGGACGCTCTTTCTTTGGCTGTTTCAATGCCCTGGACTAGCACAGGTGTAGAGAACAGAGGACTTCGGTTTGGTCTGCACATGGTTGATGGTTACGCTTTTAGACATGCATTCGGGCATTTCTCCCCCTTCACCGGTGACCGCAGACCACCTTCTGGACTTCGTATTCCTCTGACTGGCCTTCACCCTTGTTCAGCATTTGGATTTGTAATTTTTGTAGGGATTTCCTTATTTTAAAAACAACCTTGTTTTTCAAATTAGTTATTTGTATATCAGTGCACACATGCCTCCTTCTGAATGTGTTGTTCCGTTCGAGGCAGGCTCTGCAGCGTCATGTGTGGCACGTCGCCAGGAAGACGCCTGGCTGGTTTCACATTCTTAGAGAAGTGTTTATTTGGTTGGCACACTCCACGTATGGACATTTTTACTGAAACAGTCATTTGGGTTCACCTGAATCCAGTCTTTTCAATCATGGTCATAAATAATCGTGGTAGATAAAAGACTACTAAATTGAAAACAGCTGCACACATGGATGCTGGTAGTGGAATGAGACATCTAAAGTCCCTTTTATGGCTTAATATTGTTCAAAAATTTATGAATGATAGAGATAGGCCTATCGTAACGTAATGTTTCCCAGTAAGGAACTGGCCCACTGTGGCTGAATGGATGCTCTGTAGTGTGTTGATTTTACTTTATTTTGACATCTTAGTCCTAATGGTCCACTCTGGGGTGTCATGTGCTGTTCTGTGCCCTCATCAGACTGGCCAGTGTTGTCTCTTCTTGGTGGAAACATCTTTGTTACTGGTTGTAGAGACTTCTCACATCTGCACAGGTAGTTACTCAAAGTTACGGTTTTTCTATGTTGCTTTTTCTTGAATTATGTTATCTCAAAGTTGTGGCATTCACAAAAATCCATGAAGCTATTTTCTCAGTGCCTGGAAGTGTTTCTCTTTGTGGACCCTGTCACCCTTCCTGCTGGTGCCACCAGGTCTTGGCCTGGGGTCACTTCACACTGGCTCTTCTTGTAGGAGAAGTAAACTCAAGGCTGCATTAAACATAAAGAATCCCCCACTCTGTGGGGGCGCAGTGTAGATCCGCTCTGGCTGTAGACGTTTGGGTTTATTCATGTCTGGAATTACAGGGAATTCAGTTACTGTGTTTGAGGTACCTTTAAACATGTCTGTTCATTGATTAATTAATCATTTCACTTAAGATGGCAGATCCTCATTCCATTAGGAGATACTCATTTAGTAATCAAATCAAAACAACCTTTTAAGTCAGACAAGCATAACTCTCCTTAAGGATAACACATGGTAAGTCTGGAAGGGAAGTGTTGCAGATTGAGGCTGGATCTGGGCATGTCTATATGCACTGCATATAATTAGCATTGGTACGGCCGCTGTCTGTACTCTTGCCCTGGTCACTGAGATGTCCAGGCCAGGCCTGGAGGGAAGGCGGAGCAGGGTGTCAGCCACCTTCCTCCTGCAGCTCACAGCCTATCGGCGTCAGACAGGAAACAAACATGATACCCACACAACACTGACTTGAAAGGTTTGTTAGGAGAGTCGTGACTGCTGTGTGATGTCCTAACATGGTTCCGGGTTCTCAGAGATGTTTGGTACATGCTAACATTTTCCTTTCTCTGAACAAACGGTGGATATAAGAGGAAAACAACTTTTACTGTGTTCATAAGGTTTCTTACATGTAGCTGTTTGTCTTACAGAAGTGTTTTTGAGATATGCTTTCTAAAAAGCGAACTAATGAATCCCTGACTCTAACTTCTGTCTGGATTTGACAATAACACTGGATGAATTTGATGACAGATTAATTTTTCCCTACTAATGTTGCATTCACTAAGCTAGTTTAGACATGCACACTTGGAAAATGCATGTTCTCTTTGTAACAGAGTCTGTTATTTATCTCTTAGCATCTGTCAGCCTGATGCACATTCCTTCTCCCCAGGAGGAGTGCAGTGCAAACACTGCTCACACTCAGTCCAGGCACAGCCCGTGAAAGGACGGACACACGCCTTCCCTCCCCCATTTACACACAGTGCCCAGCCCAGGGCTTAATCCAGGACGCCGTTTTTCATTTCAACAGAAAAGCATTAATTAACGTTTTATAGGAACGGTTCTGTCACATGGGAGAAACCCACCAAAGGGATGGAACCATAAACAGTGTTCACCGTGTCAAAGGAATACGCAGCTGGGGAATTTAGCCTGTGAACTCCCTCTGTCAGTGGCCTTGAACTTCACGCTGTAGGATTACTTGACGTGCTTTGGCACAACCCACACTTGGACCTCTTCGCCATCCTGCTTTTTTATAAGCTGGGCTTCTGCGTATGTGTTGGGCATGCTCTTCTATGAACTTTAACATTGCAGACTTTTTGGTGCCATCTAAGCAGCTTTTCTCGCCTCTTTCAGGAATTGAACTGTAACCATTTTTGTATCTATCAGTGATTTATGCTCTCCTTTAGGCTATTGAATCTATTTTTAGACTCAGGGTTGATGAGGGCCTGTTTCAAGTATTCCAGAATGTCTTGTGCACGTCTGTGTTGACAGTACTCAGATTCCGGGTAGTAACAGTGCTCTGTAAACGTCACTGCTGTGTCCTTAGAGGCTCCTCTTTGTGGACAGAAGCATTTTTGTTTTCAGTTATTTGTGTTTCAGTGCCGCCAACCCCTGATGCCCGAGGAGTGTAGGCTTCTTCTCGGCGTGTCTGCTGGCTCCGTTAGAATTTTTGGATGCCTGGCAACAAGGCTGGCTTCAATGCTCCGTTTCCAGGGGCAGAGCCGACCAGGAGTGGCCCTGCTCTCTCTGCGTGTGAGGCACTCTGGGTGGGGGGCCATTCACTCAGGTGGCCGGCTGCTCTCTATTTTCAGAACAAGCTTTTGGGCTGTGATCAATTGGTCGCGGCAATTTCTCAGCTGCAGAGTAGGCACCACAAAGTCCTTTTCAGATGTGTTTGAACTTAAGGTAGTTTCTCTCCTATTCCTTAGTATTTAAGGCATTTACTGAGAGAGAATGTAGCACTGAGTCTGGGTGTCTGAGACCGCTCTGTGTTATCTGCTCGGCGCCCCAGTCCTTCTCCATTCACTGCTTCAGGCCCCTGCAGACCGCGTGCCTCTCTGAGGGACAGAGAGATATTCAGATGGAATGCGAATCTGGTAACTGTCTGAGCTATTTTTCCTTCAGTGAAGACCATTTGTTTTGTTTGTTTTGTATTTTTCCTTTTTAGAAAGGGTTTCATAACTGTGCTCAAGCAGCATAAACAACTAAGGTCATTTTATTGATTTTGATGGAGGCTTACTCTGAATTTAAAGAAAAATTAATTGATTAATGCTCAGAAAATATATATACTTAAGTGTGTGTATATATATATCTATGGATATATAAAATGAACATAATGAATACATACACATATCTACAAATTTTCCACATGTCTGCTTATAAATATGCACCTGAGTTATTGCTAGGTGGAAGATATAACTTCCCTCAATTATTATAATGCCAAACAATTTTCTGGCTTTATTCTTAGAAATTTAAATTAATGCTTATGATATATTTAAAATTATATTGAATTAAGAGAAGACATTTTAAGAACCATTTATTTTGTGCTAATATTTATTACAGATTTTAAAATATTCTCATTTTATTAATTATTGGTTTTCCTAGACCTTCATGAAAGCTGATTTTTGAGTATCATTCAAAGTAATACAGACAAATGATTTGGTCTTTCTATGATTCTTCCTCCAAAAGATATTATAAACCATCTTTTCCCTAATGCATTATTAAGTAGAATTTGAAGAGATGAAAAACATTTTCTAAATTTTTAAATTCTAGTAATTTTTCCATGGATCTCTTGTGACTAAGTGTCTCCATGATCTGTGTGGTGATTAAAATTTGATATCTTTTCATTGCTTTTCCTCTGGGATTGGCAAGGCTCTTCACAAGTACTTAGTAATTAAAGTAAAGCTAAGAAGAACATTTCAATTAAAAAACTAATATATTAAAAACACTCTCATAAATTTTATTCAATTTCCTCATGCCCAGTTTTATTAATTTGCATTTTCTCTCCTTTATTTTTGTGAAGCTCTGACTTTTCTTTCTGTAGTCCACTTGGGCATCACCTTTCCGCGTGGCGTTCTTTGACCCCCGGACTCCTCTCTCATACGCCCTGAGTAACTGCCACACTTTTCTGTCCCATTTACCGCAGTTGATTACGTACTTACTTCTTCTGTTCGTGTGATAGCCTGTAAGCTCTCTGGAAGGGAGACTCCTGTGTTCTTTTCACGTCTGTATACCTCGACTCTAGGACGGTGCCTGGCACAGAGTAGTAAATCACTGGTGGGAGGGAAAAATAGACCAAAAAATAAGCAACTTCACCTCCATGATGCACGTGGTAGAGCATATGTCTTGGAATTCCAAATCCATGATCTCACCATTGGGAACACTGCTTCTTTACCAAGAGTCAGAAATCAGCCAGCATACACTGAACAGGTAAGAGATCCTGAGAGAGTGGAGCTTCTCCTGATCGTGAGTGGACCACTGCAGAAATCTGAGAGGAACTAACTGGCTTGTATGATCGTAGGAATGTATTTCTTAAAATTGCATTGATGTTTCCAAAAAGGTAGATGAATGACAGTGGTTTTCTGTCATTCCCAGTGTGTAAGTAAGCAAACCAATGACCAGTCGTTGTCAAGTTGTCATGGATGCTTTAAAAAAAAACAATCCTCCTATTCATGAAGAGGCTTCAGAAGAAAAGGTACAATTCTGGTCCAGTGTTTGGGTATGATTTTGAGTCATCGGATGATCCAGGTAAACTGTGTGCAGAAGGTCTACAGTGAAAGAAAAACCAGCCAGATGTTTCCAAGGCCACCAGAATTAAGCGGTCAGAGACACAGAACGAGAGAGCAAGTGTCTGTTGCTTTCCGATTTAGTAAAGCACGGTGGACTCAGTGTTTCAGCTCAGGTATGTTAAGCGCTGGAAAGAGCACAGCTACCCGGCTTATGACAGGGAAAAGCTGGGCCCACTGCACAGGCAGGGGTTGTCTTGAACCCTTCAGAGAACAGGGATTGCAGAGCAGCGGTCTGGGGGAGAGGAGCCTCAGGGGAGGTAAGAACCCAAGGATCTGTGTGCCTCGAACGAGCAGACGTTGCCAAATACAGTGTGAGCTGCTGAAAAGATTCATCTAGAACTGATTAACAAAGTGCTCCACGCCAGGTGAGGGCTAGTGCGGGAGGCTCCTTGGGAAGCAGACAGAAGTGGGCTCCCACGCTCCGCAGACGTCTCCCCCCGGGGATGGCAGCAGGGGGATTCAGGCGAAGCGCCCAGATCCTGGCTGGCCGAGGGAAGGAAAGGAAGCACGAAGACCTGCCCAGACGCCTGTCCCCCGTCCCCCGCCTGCCCGGTGAAGCCACAGCCTTGACTAGACTGCACCCCACATCTTCCCTCTGCAGCAAAAGCCTAATCCCTGTGCTTTGGCCTGGAAACCCTCCCGGCAGTGGCCTGGGGCAGCCAGAGGGCTCCCCTTGGCAGTTTCTGGTACCTCAGGGGTCAGCATCCTTCACTGCCGGGTGTTCTTTGTCTTGAAAACTATGGGCATACACAATTTCTGGTCTGTTTTAGACAGGAGGGTAAATTGCTTTCTGCTGTTCCAGCTGGATTGGAGACACAGGCTCCCCAACACAGACGTTTTAGCACCTCATTTATAAAGACAGAGCTGTCTGCGTTCTAACTGTTGAATAAAGGATTAGGTGACCCTCTAGTCTTCACTTCGTCTGAAACGCGGGCTACAAATCCCTGAGGTGCCCAGTCAGTTCTCGCACCAAGGAACAGACCTGTTCTGGTATTTATTTCTTACAGTCACAAGTTTACATCATGGGAGCGCTACAAAGTGCATTTATTATTATTCCCACTCTGAGAAAATATTCTCTTCATTTCATATAAATTGTACGTATTTTTCCTTGAAAGCATTTATAAAAAATGGATGACACTTTCCCAGTTACCTCTCAGTCTTACTTTATAATCTTGTTACACATTTTAGTAAAGGGGGTATCTTGAAGCGTTATTAAATTTGTTTCTTGAACTGAACATGGTTCAAGGTATCTTTAAAAATTCCTTTTAAAAATCTCAGAGTAGGTCATGGAGTTTTCAGAATCACTGCTTGTCAAGGTCTGGTATTGTCTGGAGAAATCTTAAGTAACATTGTTTCTAAAGCACTTTTTTTTTTTTACCGTGGCAGCCGTGTTTATGGATTGCTGTTCCTCTAATTGCTCTCCTCTCATGACAGTCTCGTTAAGACAATTACTAGCTCCATTTCTCCCATCTTCTGTCTTGTATTCCTGATCTGATGCTTTTTCACATCTCACATTTTTTTCTCGTACTAATTCAATAGATGTTCCCTTGATTTGTACTTTACAGTCAGTAATTTCTGTTATTTTGCTTTTACTGATACGCATGTCCGCAGACTGGGAGGCAGAGTGCCCTGGGGCCGCACTGCAGACTTGCAGGGCATTGCGGGATGCTTCACATCGTTGAGGGTCAAGCGATGCTAGCCCTGGCGGACGCTGCGTGAACTCTAGCTTAAGGTCTAGACTTCAACACTGGAATGTGCTGTATTCTTTCCATTAGAGCCTATCTTTGTGAAGCTGGCTTTTGGCAGCTCTGTGACAGATAGGGAAGACCACACAAACCCGGACATGGGGGAAGCAGTGAGGGCAGAGCTGTCCAGCCTGACGCAGGGGCTTGAGCAGCGTGAATGCCTGGCGGATGCCCGCATCTCTTAACGCAGTAACTCGGATTTTTTTTAAGAGTGAAAATAAAATATTATTTCCTTTTAAGTTATGTGTATAACATTTTAAATAGTTACTAAGTTGTGAAGACGTACATATTATTAAGTTGTTTAGGTTTATGTACTTAATAGAAGAAATATATACTTGTCACAGTGTACAGATTTCATCTAAGAAAATTGACTTTTGTTACCTTCAGATGCATTCGTCAACCTATAGTACACTATTACAGCATTATAAAGCAGAGACCCTTTATTTCCTAATTTGAACTGATAATTTTGTGAAACATATTAAGTATAAACATGTGTCCAGCTTAGTTTTTACCAAATAAAAAAAGTGATCCCCTAATAATGAGGTTCTTCAAAACTCCTTTGATTTCCTATGCTGTGTTGCAACCTCAGTGTTTTAATAATTCAAGAGAATTATAAAACAAAAAATAGTTCACTGAACTTGATTTTCTTGAGAAGAAATGAATAAAATGTTCATTTATTTTTGAATTTAAAAAGTAATATATAACTACAAAGAAAAAAACACAGAGATATTAAGTACGTAATTTGATGAGTTACACAGATAGTTCCACTGGCTTCAGCCAAGCGCCACAAAACACAGAACACTTCTGTCCCCACAGAAACCCTCCGTGCTTTATTCTAAATAGGCTCCTCACCCTGAAAGCCAGCGGTTGTCCCTAGTTTCCACCCGTGTGAACTTGTTTTGCAACCGAGCGACCTGGCCAGGCTGGAGGAAGCCACGTGCCTTCCTGCCACACTGGAGAAGCCACGCAGCACCATGGCCTCCGCATTGTTTGAGGTGCGTCCCCACTCGCTGAGATTCCGGCGGAGAGCACACAGACCCCGGCTCTGAAGGACAGGCGGGTTAAGGTCCTACTGCGGAAAACTGTGATGACAGATACGGCTGTGGCTGGATCATTTGCAGCCTGGCTTTGTGGTTTTCTTTTGTGTTCATTCTTTTCCCAGCGTATTTGTGTTCTTTGCATATTTCATCATATTTAATAGTACACAGGACTTTGTGAGTAGAAAAATGGTGGAAATTGAAGACTACTGCTCTGCTTTTATGTTCCGCAGAGAATGTGAATTTTTATTTTATATCTGGAAGATAAAGTGAGGTGGTGAGGTTTTAGATGTGACTGAGTTTTAAGTTTTTGGGAGCCTGGGCTGCAAGAACTGAGCTGCGTGTGTTCATTTGCTCTGTGGCCTCAAGTTACTTGCTTTCTTCCTCAGCAAAGTTCAGAGCTGTGAAGACGGAGAGTAGCCGTCCTGCTGTGCCAGAAGTGCTGCACTTGGGAGCCTGCAGACTCTAATCCATGTCTGTCTGACCTTTGCCGGGGGCTCAGCTGGTCTCCTCCTTGTCTTTAGCAAGTCTTCTCTTTTGCTGACTTCATACCTGCCCACCATAATGGATAGCAACTTTCCGCTAGTCCGTGAAGGTCTCTTCTCTGTGAAACTCTTGTAAGTAGGCTTCTGTGTGTGCCCACTGCTCTTCGATACCATGGGTAAGGCGCCATTGGTAAGGGTGCTTTCTGTTTTATTGCCGTCTTCTTAGTGTTGCTGTGTGAGTGAAGGTATTTTATAGCCTCTACATCTTAGTCAGAAGAATGACCTGTTTACTCAATTGTAACATGACAACATTTTAAAGAGATAAATGCAAACCTGCAGAAAAGAAAGTATTTTTTTCATGTCAAACCCACTCCCCACTTCTAAATCTCCAGAAAATTTTTCTTACTGTTTTAGATAGTAAATAAGTCTCTATTGATTTGCTTTTCCCACAAATAATCAATTAAGTGTTTTAAGTACTTATCATATAATATGCTTACACATACACGCATTATACATTCAAAATAATCTCTACTTGATTATGACATACAAGATTACAGTTAACATCACAAGATGACTTACCGGAAGGAAAACAGAATAATGTGTGAGCAGCTGATTTGGGGTGATGTTATACATAGAGGAGTGCCTGGAAAATACATTTTAAAGATTAAAAAAAGATTTTAAAAATACTGAGTAGGTCCCAAAATAGACTCAACATGCAGGATTTCTAATTTGTTTGATTACAGACCCAGTTTTGCAGAGTTTTGGGAAACCAGTGTTCTCAGAAAACACTGAAAAATATTCTATATAATTGTGAGCATGGAGAAATGCTTTTGAGCTGGAGTAATCAGCAGAAATTCCTCAAGGAACTAGAGCTTCAGATAAACTTGAAGAACGTAGACAGTTTGGAGGAGATGAAACAGAAGGACTGTTAATTCCAGGTAAATTTTTGTGGGAGACGGAGCAGCTTAGTAGAGGAAGCAAGCTGCAGGGTGAGAGAGTGCACTGGGAATGGGGTTCCCCTGGACTGGATCCAGTTCTGGCACTTAACTGGTCAGATGTGGTGACGCCATGCAACTTAAATTCACATGAGACTGAGTTCTTGTTCTGTAAAAGTGGGAAGGGCCCCCTCCTCCCAGACGGCCCTGCGGATGAAATTAGACCCAGATGTAAACCTAGAGGGAGTATTAGCGCGTAGGGACACTCGGAGTGTTAGCTTCCCTCTCTCCCCAGTGAAACCGAAGAAGCAAAGCATGGGAACGTGGAAACTGAACAGCGGGTGGAGTTAGTTTAAGAACTTTGTGGGGTTTTTCCTTAGGAATGCTTTGGTGCTGTTGTCCCATGTCCCAGTCCTTAGGATCACAGACATACTATAGTAAGAAAAGCCTGTTCATTCTTTTTCTCAAGTCTACAGCTTAACCATGTCGCTCTTCTGCCCAGGGTCCTTTCAGAACAGACGTGGACGATGCGTCCACTCCGATGTTTGTGCTGAGTGAGCCCCGCCCACTCCACGAGGAGCACGTGCCTCACAGCTGACCAGCACCCCCACCTGACCCACACTTCTCGTGCCACCCCTCCCCCCGGACGTGAGTCTAACACTTGCGCCGCCGTAGCCTCCCTGTCCCTCCAACGCTGGGCTCGCCCCGTCGCTCCGCCTGTCGTCCCTGGGTGACTTCACTCGTGCCTTTGGCTTCAGCTGTACAGCCATGTCTCCGAAATCCACGTTTCAGGTCATCAGCTTTATGGTTTCATCGCTATCATGTCTCCAGTTTCTACCAGAAACCTCCAGCTGCAGGCTGAGGGGCACCTCCTCACGTGTCCGTATTTTGAATGTACGACCTACAACCTTGTTTTCTCTCAGTGTCCCCCGGGACCTGAGCCTTGTCCAGCCCCGTGGGGAGCAGTGTTACCCACTAGCCGCTGCAGCTTTCCTGTCTTCTTCTGCCCTTGTGCTCCACGCGTTCCAGTTAAGTACGGAGGCCTTTGGGTTCCGCTGTCTCAGCATTTCTTGAATTTATTCATTTGCAGAAGAAAGTAAATTGCACGCAGGAAAAGGCTTCCTTGTAGTGTCTCAAGTTCTCCACCACGTTGAGGACCCCAGTCTTCCCTTTGGAGGCTCCGAGACGCCACCTGGCAGAGTGCAGAGCGCGCAGGCGCGGAGCAGGCGGCATAGCTAGGCGGGAGCGGCGCTCGCCCCGGGGCGGCCGCTCGTGCGCGCACGACGCGGAAACACTTCCTGCAGGAGCTGGAGCGCCCTTGCCCTCTGTGGGCCCTCTGGAGCTCTTTTTTAATGTATTTCTTCCCTTTTCGGGTATTCATAGCACCACTTATAATGGTGTATCCACATTCGTAGCAAAGCTTTACACGCTGGTACGGGCGGCGTGCCCAGCGCTGCGTCCTCCTGGCAGGCTCAGAAGTGATTCTTTGTCACGCTCAAGCTGCTGTTGAGCCTAGTGGGTTTGGAACTGACCAGGTTCTTCCGCTGTGTGCCACTTTCGTAATTTAAATAGCAGAGGGCGATCTCTTTCCCTGCTGAGTGGGACCTGTGACGCCACGCGCCGTGTGTTCACGTGCCACGGTAGTTGGCACAGCGCCGCTGCGACGGGTTTCTGCGCCGCCTTCTCCCCAGCTTACCCCCTGTGAAACCTGTCGCTCTCCAGCTGTCCTCCCCTGCTGCACAGTGGCCTTTCTGGAACGCAGGTCTGCCCACGTGTCTGTCCTGCGGCTGCGTCTGCAGTTGCCTCCGCACCTCCACAGCGGGGCTGCCCGGCTCGGATGGCGCGGGGGCCTCCCGGCAGCGCTGTGTTCATCTTTCCATCCACACTCACAGCGCGTGCTTTTCTCTCATTAACATCTTCCTTTGCCTCTGGTCCTTCCCGTAATATGGCACGTTCTGGTCTGAGTGTCCTGGTCACTGCGGAGGATAGCCCCTCCAGCGGCTTCTCCTACAGAGAAGGCCTCCTGAGCCCGGTGCCCTGACACGCCCGGCCCCCAGCGGGACGGGTCTGCTGGTTCTCCGTGAGGTGCACGTTTCCACCGATTCATCTCATGCCGTTCTCTCCTTGGTGCCTGACGCCCTGACTAGATTCTTGAAAGCACACACCTGGTCTTCATCCCTGTGGTCACCCCTCTGTTCATACAATGCCCAGCACACAACAAGCATATGATAGATGTCTGCTGAAATGTATCCAGTACGTAAATAAACTGCTCGTTCCTTTATCCTTCTAAGTAGGCATTTGTTTGCCCTCTGACTCTGCCTCTAGAAATGTCTTACGTTCGTTTTACACCTTTGACAGCACCTCGCGTAGTGTCAAGCAGGTAGTAAATGCTCGGTAAGTCATTTCCAGTGGCCAGATGAACATGTCTCGTTCTGTAGTTTTCTTAGTTAATATTACCTCTGTAGTTGTGTGTATGTTTTTAACCTATACTGTGTTTCTAAGACTAGTAATAGAAACATAAGCGTACCCCAGATGAATCCAAGGCTGAAAGACTGTTGATCAGGTAGTGCCTGTTTCCTAATGGAAGCTCCTGAATTGTGCCAGGTGTTCTGCAGCCTTTTAAGTCTCACCTTTTTCATAATACTCTCTTTGTTCAATAGGGAAGAACAGTTACCAAATACGTAAGTGACTTTATTGATAATAAAATTCCTTAGGCTAAGTCAAGCTTTAGATTTTGATGAAAGGCAAGAAATTATGCAATGGTTGTGTGAAATGAACTGAAAACGTGCCTGAGAAGCTCAAACCCACTTTACCAGTAAATTCTAATGGGCTTTTATTAGAGAGAAAACCTTTAGAAAGCAAGACGTAAGATGCAGATAGTTGTTTTTGATACTGTTCTCAAAGCCAGGTGGGACAAACAAGCAGCTTTAGACACAAACCTGCTTGCCAGGATGGACTTTCACTCGGTCGTTGGCACTAGTTTTGTATTCATGCTGAGACAAATGACCACAAATTTAGCAGCTTCAAACAACACAGATTTATTAAGTCACAGTTTATGTAAGTCAGGAGTCTGGGCGGGTCGGACTGGGTCCTCGCCTGGGGTCTCTGAAGGCTGCAGTCTGAGCCCTGTCAGGCTGCATTCCTTCCTGAGGCTTTGAGAAGCGTTTGCCTCCACGCTTATTAGAGTTGTTGGCTGAGTTCAGCTCCTGAGGTTGTAGGACCAAGGTCCTGGTTCTGTGCTGGCTGCATCCAGCAGGGAGGCTTTGCTTCTGGAAGCCGGCTTTATTCCTTCCCATGCTTCCTGCAGATCCCGATACCCTCCAGCAACAATGGGTCAGATTCCTCTCATGTTTAGAAACTCTGACTTCCCATCTGTCAAATTTCTCTTGTCTCCAGCTGGAGAAGTTTCTCTGCTTTTAAGAGGTCATGTGATTAGTTTGGGTCCACCTGAATAATCCAGCATCATCGCCCCACTTTAAGGTCTAAATTGCATCTGCAAATCAGCATTTTCATTGTAATTAAACAACTTACGGATTCCAGACAAAAAGGCATGGTCATCAGCAGGGGGCTATTTTTCTTACTGAATAATCCGTGATATTAGCATGTGGAATAGAAATCCTCACCACCCCTCTTAGGGTTTGGGAGATTTGATGATAGAGCCACTGGATTATCCCAATTGTTGTGGGCTTTTTTTTTTTTTGAGGAATATACATTTAATCCATTGTTTTTGTTAACATCTTCATTTAAGTTCTTGGGTTTGTAGATTTTTAATGTTGAAAGCAAAAATTATAATGTTATATCCAAATATAATCAATTTTAATAACAAAATTTAAATTTTAAAATTATAAATATAAGCCTACCAAGATAAATTGAAACACACTGAAATATTTTTCACTGAAATTCACTTTGTGTTGACTGGCTCCGATTTTGAGAAATGCAAGTTAATACAAAAATTGCAAAAACAACAACAACAACAAAAAAAAAACAGAAACAACAAAAACAAAACACCCTAGCATGGAAACACATGGAGAGATGGGGATCTGAACGCCATACGTTCAATAGATGGCGTCCAGATCGTTGAGAGTGATTCAGTTTCCTCTTCGTGGAGTTCGGGGAGAAGCAATGGTATTATATAGACATATATATCTCTTTGAGAGACAAATTTTACTAAGGAAATAAAACGTTAAAGAATACCTCAGAAGGAAGCAAGTAACCTAATTTTTTCTCGATCCATTTTTTATATACGATATAACTTAAAAAACACTTGACAGTATTTGAATATAGAAAATTGACTTAAAAATCTGGATTTTTGCAGTGTTCAGCCTCGAGGAAATTGAAGACATAAATGTGGTAAAGTTATGTCTGAGTCTGATGAGAATAGTATAATATGTGAAAATATCCCAGCAGGAACTGCTAACATCTTCTTCTTACCTTTCATCCGTCCTTGTGAATAAAGCTTCGCCGCGACACAGCAGGTGGAGTGAGCGTGACCTTGGTGCGCTGCACTTGGTCATCCCACGTTCACGTCTTACCCTGCGAGCACAGCTCTGCCACTTAACACATCATTGTGAGCCTTTCAGAGTCATCCCAGCTATAAATCACTGGAAACAGCCTGACGGGGGCGATTCTGGTTATTAAAATTTAATTTGAGGTTTTTAATTGAAATGTGTATCAGACATCTCACACCAAGCTACCACCGACCTGTGATTAAGTGGTACAGTATCCACTGTTAACTGCGTTATTTCCAGAGATTTCAAAGAGTTGCTAAGGCGTGAATGTAACCGTTTTGGTAAAGAGACGCCAAACTGAAATTAGGTAAATTGTCATTAAAGGCGCTGAAGAGTGTAATCTAGAAACTCACTGTCAGTAGTAGGAAAGGGGAGGAAGTGCCCTCGTAAAGGTCAGATGCTCTGCTGAGGTCTTCTTGGAAGCTCGCTGGTTAGTATTCAGCATTTTACAGCTCCTCTCACACAGCAGATCTGAAGTGAGGCCTTTGGTTTTTGTCAAATGACCCAAAACCTGAGGAACAAAGAAAAATGAAGTGAGCAAAAAGAGAAGAAGAAATAATATGAAATGTCAACCCCCAAGACAACTTTATTAATAAACTGGACTCTGCTTATGTATGTACAAACCTGTCCCAATTTTAGGCATCAAGGTTATTTTCAATTTATACTGTGATGAAAGCTGAAAATAGTGCCTCGTTCTTTAAATTGTATTCATGGCGATGCGTGTTTATGGACCTGTCTCTTCATGTGTATTGGCGACTTCTCTTTCTTCTTTTGTGACGTATTTATCCAGTTGCCTCTTTTTCTGTTGGGCACTTGCTCCTTCCTTAAAGATTTGTACCGTCTCGTGATTTATTGAGGTCATTGGCTTTTATTTATGACCGATGTAACATCTGCTTTTTACCAGGTCATTGTCTTCACTTTTATTCATGGAATTTTATACTTAATAAATTTTATATTTTTGTTTATTCACATTTACTGAATGTTTTTGTCATTTCTGTCTTTTAAATCATGCCCAGAAAGACTTCTTTATCACAATATTTTTAAATTTACATACGCATACTTCTACTTTATGTCTTCACATTTTACATATAAATTTTCAGTCTGTCTGGAGATTATTGTGATGGTGCTGCTGATGGATATTTCCAAACTAGCCTAGCTGAACACTGTTAATTAAATACATTGACAAAACTATCAATTCCTTTTGGTTTAAAATGATGACTATTGTATATTAAAATTTGCATATGCTTGAATCTGCATCTTGACTTTATCTGTTGGTCTGTTTGCCTGTTATGATGCCGAGAACACATTGTTTTCATTAATTAGCTTTCTACTTTAAATAATTAATAGAGCTTATCCCCCTTTATTCAAGCTAAAATTTCAGAAATTTCCTGACTTGTCTTTCATGTTTATTCTTTCACATAAATTTAAGCTGTATTTTCTTAAGGTCCATCAAAATTAGACGGTGATTTTAATTGAGATTATCTTAAAATTATAGATTTATTTTGGGGATAATTGAGTCCCTACCTTTAGTACTCCCATTTTTCTGAGAAACATTCTTTCTCCTGGGAGTTTTTGCATACTGTTATTACTAGAGTGTATGTCTATCCTGGTCATATTTATTTGATTTAGGGTAGGTCTACTGGCATTTATTTTTGTGGAGAAGTCTTACAGTACTTTAACTGTGTTTAACCTCTGCATTTAATAGATTTTCTCCTTACCTTGATAATTCTATACATTCTTATTATTAAATATTTTAATATTTTTATTAAGGAGTAGTTGATTTATAGCATTATAATAGTTTCAAGTGTACAACACAGTGATTCTATATATATATATATATATATATATATGTATATACACACACCACCTTTAAAATTGTTATAAAGTGTTGACCATATTCCCTGTGGTGTACGGTGTATCCTGTAGCTTATTTATTTTGTACATAGCAGTTTGTATCCCTTCACCCCCCCCCCCCATCTTGCCACTCTCCCATTCCCTCTCCGCACCGGGAACCACCAGTTTGTCCTCTGTGTCTGTGAGTCTATTTCTGTTTTGTTATATTCGTTTGTTTGTTGTATTTTTTAGATTCCACGTAAGTGATAACACACAGTCTGACTCTCTATCTCAGTGACTATTAGATTATCGTCTGGGTGCTTCCTGCTGGTGACTGACCTCATGCAGTGACTCTGCCCATCTCGCAGATTAGGAGCCTTGTGTTTCCCATACTGCTCTTCATGCTGTTGATTTTAGATTTGGTCTTGCATCTGCTTCAAGGAAGCGTTTTATCTGTGTGTTCGCTTGCATTGTCTGTCGTCCTTCATCAGCGTCTTGTCTGTAAGGCTCCCACCGTCTGCCCCTCCCCTTGTGTGGCTCTCAGGGCCGCTCCCCACACCGCTGACCCAGGCTTCTCCACGGTCGAGTCTGCTCTTTACTTCTTATGTGCCATTCTCTTCCATTATATTTTTCTATTTTAAAATCATCTTGTGTTTCACTTAAGTTCAGTTCTAATAAGATTCACACCATCTCCACATAATTTTTTTACATCTGACAGAAAACATTAATTTGGATTTCCTTCCTTAATAGTGCTTTAAATATTTTCATAAATGCTTTCTTAGTTCTTTAGGGAAAAACTTACCTGGATGAATGCATGTGCTATAACCATGAAGTAAAATCAATGATATGTTCTAAAGGAATGGAAAATGATGATCTTCCCTACAGTGTGTACTGATAATGCAGTTATACCCAATTAAAAAGAAAGATGCAAGTGAATCGAAGCTTTTCAAACATATCACCCTTTTTTCTCCCACACATCTATCAAAATGCCAGTTAAACTTGAGAATCTATATTTAGTACACAGAAAACAATGAGTTTCTGTAATTATATCTAGCAGAATTCATTCACCCACATAGACCATTTTACCCAAATGGCGGAAGTCGTCACACCTCTGGGTGGGTCCTCTGACATCATGCCTCAGACTGAGGATCTGCCATAACAAAAGACATTACAAAGTACTTTAGTACTTTAATAAAGGTAAGTAATCTTTTCATAATGTTTTACACACAGAAATGATTTATTATACATTATCTCATTTGATTTAATCTTAAAAAACTAAAATGGGCTTTATTACAATTTCTGTTTCCCTTTTTGTGATGGTTAAGCTTATGGGTCCCCTTGACTTTGCTGTGGGATGCCCAGATATATGGGATATGGTCATATGCTGTTTCTCTCTCTGTGTGTGAGTGGTCTGGGAAGAGGTGAGCATTTGGGCTGTGGACTGAGGACAGCAAGCTGTCCCTCCCTGGTGTGGATGACGTGGGCATCATCCAGTCCTTGGAGGGAGGCAGGAGCGTCCCTTCTCTCTGCCTTTGTGCTTCAGCTGGAACATCGGTCTTCCTGTGCCCCTGAGCAAGTGCCTACACCGCAGGTGCTCCTGGGTCTCAGGGCTTCGGACTAGAACTGCACCACCAGCATCTGGGGTCGTGGGAGCTCTCAGCTTCCAAAGTCACGTAGACCAGTTCCTTCCAACAAGTCTCTTTATGCATCCAGATGTCTTTTTCCTGTCTAATTTGTTAATATATAATATATCTTATATATAGATAGATAGATATGTATCCTAGCAAGTCTTTTTATATATCTGCTTCCAAAATCACGTAAGCTAATTCCTTATAACAAGTCTATATATCTATATCTATTTTTTCTATCTAGTTATAATTATATATATATGTATTATATATATAATATATATGTATATATAAAATTGGTCCTGCTTCTCTGAAAAACCATGACTAATACACCATTTACACCATTTTCAGATGATTAAAGGTAGGCTCAAGTTTTTATTTATCCTAGGTAACCCAGCTAGTTTTGAGCTAGGATTAAACAAATGTCTTTAAATTCTGAGATACTGACCCCTTCCACTACAGTATACTGCTTTTCAATAAGTGATGCTCCTAGATTTTATAAGTCATAGAAAATTAAATTTTATAGATGGGAAGAGAATATATTTGAACAAATGCACCAGCATTCTGTCCTTATGACTAAACACTCCACTTTCTCTGTAGACAGCCGAGACTGGAGACTGTAGCAAAGTAGAAAATCAAACAGGTCCCCTAAGAACCTTAACCGTGGTTTGTTTCATCAACCTCATGACTTAACTAACTGAATAAGTAACAGCCAGTAGTATCTGGTCATTTTGAGTCAGCAAAAAGTGGGAAATAGAACGATTATGCCTGGTCAGATTTTAACACCTTGTTTGCCTTCATAGCATTTTTTGGTGTCTATCATGTGTAATTCCTCCCTTTAAACTATAAACCCTAGTGTGGAAATGTCATTATCAGAAGCTAAAATTTAGGGCTCACAGAGCTCAGACATGAGTTAGCCCTCTGCTAAGCAAGCTCTAGCTCAAACAGAAATGTGAACCCTTTCCACAGGGAAATCCCAGTTTCTGACCGAAATGCAATTTGCAGCACTTGCTGGAGCTTTCGTTCTTCGAAGACTCGAGGGTCCGCTGGCGTGGGAAGCAATTCAGCAGGGCCAAGAGAGCTGGAAACGGCTGCGCTGAACCTGCCACGGGGCCACAGCCAAAGCTGCCCAGAAACCTTGGGGTGCTTCCCCTGCTCCGCTGCACGCCGACCGTGGCCGTCTCAGGAGTACTCCTCTAAATGCTAAGACCAAGTTATATTCTACTCTTTAAGGACAATTAAAGACGAGTTATGTATGTCGTGTTTCCCGTTTGCTCTCTGACGTGCTTTCTTACGAAGTTGTAGTCCAAAGTGGGGTGTAAAGATGATCATACGGAAAACTTAAGTCATCCGGGCATAAACTGCTATACCAGCAACTGAGGCGAATTAGGTTGAGCTGATCGGTAAAGCGAGTATTAATTTTCATTTCTAAGTTAAAACTGCTGATTACAGGAGCAATGCAGCTTCTTAGAGTCGCCTGAGGAAGCAGGGTTCTAAGGAGACGTCGCAGGTAGCGCGTGGTTTGTACTGGTTTCCTGAAGTAGCTGGGTTTCTAACGCCTGCTTTTCTAGAATTTCTCTGTTGATTTCCAAAATAAAAGTAAACTTTATTTGCAGTTAAAATCAAGTCCTTAGGAAAGAATGGCTAGGCTCATCGTGGCAAAAAGGAAGTCATGACTGTTGGCTTAGATGATTTTATGTAACTTTTGATCATCATCTAACTGTATCTACATGCGCACTGTGTATAATTAAGATGTTACACATTTATATCTGTCACACTGTATACATGTATACATGTAGGTGTGTGCAAGCGTGTATAATCTCCATGTTAAGACATTCAAGAAGTTTTCCCACATACTCCCAAAGAGTACAAATTATTTACCATCATTGTACTTTTGTCCATTGACTTGAGATGGATGAGTTCTTTTCTTATAAAAGTCCTCTAAGGCACGACCTGGCTTTCATTCCTGTGGCCCCTCAAAAGCACATCCTGGGAGCACCTTGTCTGCTGTTACCTCAGATGGTGCTGATTAATACAGGACACACTATGCAGTGCATTTTATTTTGTGGAGAACACGTTGTAAATAGGAGGCATATACACTACGTTGATGAAAAAGTATTTTTTTTATTTTCAATGATAAACTGTATCTACTTTCCCCTCTTCTTTCTAAAGAGATACGCACATTGCTGAAGACTAAGAAGAATGCCAGGCAGCACATGCAAGGCCGCGGTTACAGACCTGTTGCTTTTAGTCACAGCTCCGTGGAGCGTGGTCGCACCCGAAGCCAAACAGAACGACAGGAAAACAGAACAGGGTGCGACATGTTGTCTTAACTTCCACGGCTGCTTTTTCCTGCAGATTTTCCTTTGATACAGTTTCTGTTGTTGTTGTTGTTTTTGTAATTGGAAAAGTAAACTCAAGGAATTTCAGGCCATCAAGCTTTGTATATATAACAGGAAAATAAAGATTACAGCTTATCCTTGAACATCATGGGGTTAGAGACTCGACCCCAGTGCAGTGGGAAATCTACATATTTGCTGTCTTTGCCCCCAAAACAGAAGCATTGATACGTGACTCACCCAAAGTAAGGAATATGACACAGTTTGGATAGAATCAGGTCTCACACCCTGGTTCTCTTGATTTCACGTTGTGATCTCTGAACACAAACATTCCCCCACACTTTCTGTAAAATGGAAATTATTGAAAAACTCCATGTACGAGTGACCAACCCAGGTCAAACCCCTGTTGTTCAAGGGCCAATGGTAAATATGCATATTTAGTGACATACATATTAATCTTACCCTACCATTTACTGATCACCTTATCCTCAGGTAACCTTTCAAACTATTGGTTTCATTCCACACAATATATTTTCCAAATATACACAAAGGTATCATGTGTCTATATATTCTACATATTTACTATTTTATGTTTTTCAAGTATCATCTAATCTATAAAATCCATGTTCAATATATGTATATGTTTGTGTATCTGTAGACTCACATACAAACGTACAAGTTGATTTCTGCTAACTTCTGGTCACAGCCTTGAGAAACAGGTGAAATCTGGTTGTGGGGGCAGGGATGTGGAGAATGGTAGGAAATGGTAAAAAAAAAAAAAAAAAGTCCTTCTGTCAAAGCATGATACATATGCAGCCAAAAATGAAGAGCTGCTAATACAATGTGTAAGTGCAGGCTACAAAGAGAAAATAAATACAGTTTCCCATTCTACAACACTTCACCACAGAACTGCACCATATCCCATAATGGAAATTTCTTCTGCATCGCTGCTGCGAACCTCTCCTTCACTCCTGCTTTGAGTGTGCGGATGGTGGAGAAGGCAGAAAACTCACCCCCATGGTAGTCATGTGGGAGCAACCTTCTGCAGGGGCAGGGCTGACATTTAAACCTCAGTCAACTTTTGATCAGGGGAGACAGGGACTCATAGACACGCTCTCCCCTTTCTCTTCACGAGAACCTGATCCAAGACACGTTGCACGTGATCAGGTGGTCAGGTGCCTTTTGGTTAGAGTCTCCTCTTGGTGCATCACTTGGTAACACATGCTTGTACTGGGTTTTCCTTTTTCCCTGTTTCCATCCCCCTGTTTCTTACCATGACACTGAATGGCACTTGCAAATAAACTACAAATAACCTTTTTTTCTCAGGCTCTGACTTCGGAGAAACTAAGGTTAAGACATAAAGTAAAATTAGAGTTTGAATCAATATAAAGATAAAATATAAATTCATCTATTACAAGAACATTTAACCCTTTTTTTCTCATAGATTCACCACAATTTTATGTTACCTCTTACCATAGAAAACCTAAAAATAGGTTACTTCTTTTTGATAAAAACTGACCTAGGGAGAGGAACAAAAACAAGATCGAAGAAAGGCTGAATCTTCCCGGAGTTCACAATCAGTATAAAATTCACCCCAGACATCGAATGCTGTTACAGGCATCTGACTTCCTAGGTGAACGGAGGATCACAGTTGAATTGAATTGTTGTTTCTAAGAGGAAAAGGGTTTTAAAGAAACAAACGAAAACTAGTTACAGTGTAAAGAAACACAGGCAGCACCTGGGATCATTCACCGACTAACCAGCACTGAGCCTCTCCCATGTACAGTACCACAGGATCCTCGGTGGAGCAAAGTAATCACGTAAACCTGAACACACGTCCATTATAAAATAACATGCAGTGTTGGATAAATACAATAACCAACACTTAAGTGCATATCCAAATTCACAGAAAGCCTGCACCAACAACGAAGGAAACACTTAAACTCAGAGCAGCGCATGGAAGCCGCACCCCTGACGGAACCCCAGCCACAGAGGAGCACGTGTGATGTAGAGACACTACATGCATGTGTGTGACTGAAGCATGGTGCTGGGCACCAGAAACTGACACACTGTAACTGACCGCACGTCAATTAAAAAAACTAAAAATAGAACTAAAAATAAAAATGAAAGCACTGCTAGATAACCTCGGGCACACCTTACCTTTTAAGATGTATCTTGAGTTCAGAGATTTTGACACTTGCCAGGTTCACAGCCGTCACACCAGCAGAGGTGGTCATCGCTTCACTTGAGGGTCACGATGGCCTCTAGTGGCCCCTCCTGCCTTCTTGACCCTCTCTGTTTGGTCCACACACGGCGGCCAATCTCCTTTCAAAAATGCAAATCTAGTCATGCTTCTCTGTGTAAAAACTTTCCCTGATTTTCAACTTAGAAAATGCTTCTTAAACCTAATTTTACCGTGGTGTACCCCGACACTCCCCAGATTTAATGGCAAGCGTCTCTGATTCGCGGTGCCTCGGCTGCACAGTCTTGGCTGTGCTTCTTTTTAGCACATGTCCAGGTGACCTCTTGTCCTCTCTCCTCAGCCTCTCTCATCACTGCAGTGACTCTTGTTACTCTTTAAGGACTCAGCCTTCTATGACCTTCAGACAAGGTGAATTGCCCTTGCTTTAGACTCTAACCTCTACCACACTTGTGAAACTTCGTAGAACTACACGGGATCATCGCTATCACTGCTGAATCACTGGATGATGTGTATAATTAAATTTAAACTTATATTGCACTGTAGCACACATTTAAAAAAACCAAAGTGTTAATGTAGAGTTTACAGGATCATCAACAAGTGCACACCCACTTTATCACCACCGTCAGGACAGACGATGCTGTACGTGGAGCGGAACGTCCGCCCAGACGCCCGTCCGTCTCAACAGCTACCTCTCCATCACTGTTACTTGCTTTCCTTTTTATACCATAGTTTAGGTATGAGTGTTTTGAACTTTTCAGTCATACTCTTCATTTTATTTTGAGTTTATTTTTTCACTTAACATTCTATTTGTACAATTCATCAATGCAGTTGTGAAGTAGTTCTTTCTCATTAATATAAAAAAATCCAATCTTCTATTTTTTAACATTTTTAGTTTTTATTACCTGAAATACTGCTATGACATTCTTGAACATATCCCTTAGTGCATATTTTCACACATTTATTTTGGTAAAAAGTGTAACTGGATTTTCATTGTCCTAAAATATACATCTATTCAAATTCAATATATAATGGTAAACGATTTTTCATGTGGTTGTAATGATTTAAATTTCACAGCAATATATGGGCGTTTCCTTTGTTCCAAAGCCTTGCCAATATTTTATATTTTAGCCATCCTTCTGAATATGGACTGATACTTCATTGTGTTTTTAATTCGCCTTTTGTTGAAGACCAATCAATCTGATCATATTTTATTATATATCATAAAATTGGCCATGAGAATACACATTTTGAAGTCCCTGTGCAAGTCTCTTGACTGATTATCTCTTGGAATGTTCACACTTTTCTAATTTATTTGGGGATGTTATTTATGATGAGTGTGAGTTATTTCTCAGTTTTAATTATCCTGTGGCTTGTTTTTTCATTGTTTTAATGGTATTTGTTGATAAAGTTAAGGTCTTAATTGTAATGCACAATGTTTGCTTTATGTTCATTTTCTGTTGTCAAAAAAGGCCAAATGGTGGTAATTTCATATGATTTAACCCGATGGTTCATTTTTTTTCAGTCATTCACTGAAATTCATTCAGTCATTCATTTTCATATCTTTTAAAGAAATATTTCCTCCCCTACATCATGATATTCTCATATATTATAATTGAGAAGATTCCTTGTCCTTCCATTGACGTTTAGTGCTGCAATTCATCTGAAATACATTTTTGTGAGATTGTCGTGACCTTTCCAGTGTCACCCTGGCCATAAACGATTTTTCAGGATACATACGGATCTCTGTCGGGGCTTCCTACTCTGTCCCGCTGGCCTATTTGTCTAACATCACTTCAATAGAACATTCTCTTAAATGATGTATTTATTTTATTCTATTTCATATTATAAAAATTATTTTGTATTTTTATTGAAGTATTGTGAACATGCAGTATTATATTAGTTTCAAGTGTACAGCACAGAGATTTGACATTTATATGGTTTATGAATTGATCACCATAAGTCTAGCCAGCCGTCTGTCACCATGCGAAGTTATTACAGCATGATGGATTATATTCCAAATGCTGCCCATTACGTCTCCAAGACTTACTTACTTTGTAACTGAAAGTTTGTACCTCTTAATTCCCTTCACCAGTTCTGCCCAGTCCCAAACCCCACTGTCCTCTGGTGACCACTAGGTGTTCCCTGTACCTTTGACTTTGTTTCTGTTTTGTTTTGTTTGTTCCTTTTGTTTTTAGATTCCGCATATGTGTGAGATCACATCGTATTTGTCTTTCTCTACCTGACTTAGTTCACTTAGCACAGTGCCTGCTAGGTCCATCCTTGTCCCAAATGGCAAGACCTCATTCTTTTTTATGGCTGAATAATATTCCAGTGTGTGTGTATATGTGTGTGTGTGTGTGGATGTGTACTACTTTGGTATTCCTTTCTCATTTTTGGGTGTGTATGTTACAGGTTTTTGGTTTGTGGCTACCATGAGGTTCATGTACCACAACCTGTGTATGTGGCAGTGAGTTTTAAGGTGATGGTTTCTTAAGCTTGAGTGCATTCTAAATGCACTATGTTTTTACCACCCCTTAATGTCGTATGGGTTTGACATCGTATTCTACATCTTTTTACTTGGTGTATCATTTAGCTGATGACTTTAGATACAGATGATTTTACTGCTTTTGTCTTTTAACCTCCCTACTAGCTTTATAGATGGTTGACCCGCTACCTTCACTGTATGTGTGCCTTTACCAGTAAGGGTTTTCTTTCATAGTTTTCTTATTTCTAGTTGTGACCTTTCTTTTTCTGTTTAACGCAGTCCCTTTGTCACTGACCATGAGGGCAGCTTAGTGGTGATGTGGTCCATTGGCTTTGGCTTGTCTGGGAACCTTTTCATGTCTCCTTCAGTTCTGAATGATAACCTCGCTGGGGGAAGTATTCATGGTTGTTTAAGTTTTTTAATTTCAGCACCTTGAATACATGGTGCCAACCCCTTCTGGCCTTTAAAGTTTCTGCTGAAACATCAGCTGATAGTATTATGTGAGCAGGGGTCGGGGGATGGATTCCCACGTATGAAACTAGTTATTTTTCTCTTGCATTTTTAGATTCTCTCTTTATTGTTAACCTTTGACACTTTTAGTGTGTATTGGTGTGGGTCTCTTTGGGTTAATTTTTTGGAGGACTGTCTGTGTCTCCTGGACTTGGATGTCTTTTTCCTTTGCCAGGTTGGGAAGATTTCAGCCGTTATTTCTTCAAATAGGTTTTTTTGTCCCTTTCTCTCTGTCTGCTTCTTGGACCCCTAAAATGTGACTGTTAGCACACTTGATGTTGTCCCAGAGGTCCCTTAACCTCTCCTCATTTTGTTTTCTCTTCTGGCTGTTCTGAGTGGGCTGTTTCCATTACTCTGCCTTCCAGGTAGCTGACTGTTCCTTTGCACCTGTAGTGTGCTGTAGATTGCCTACAGCGTATTTTGCATTCCAGTTTCTGTAGTCGTCAGTTTTGATGGCTTCTATTTTATATTTTTCACGTCTTTGTTGAAGTTCTCACTGAGTTACCACCATTCCTCTCCTGAGTCAGGGAGCATTTTTATGACTATTCTTTGAACTCTTTATCTGGTAAATTGCTCATCTGTTTCATGCAGTTCTTTCTCCGAGGTTTTGTCTTGTTCTTTGGTTTGGAAGGTACTCCTTTGTCTATTTTGTTTCACTCTGTGTTTATGTGTATTGTGTACCTCAGCTATGCCTGCCAGTCCTGAAGGAGTAGCCTTAGTAGAAAATGTCCTTTGGGGCACAGCAGTGCAGTCTCCTCTCATCACCAGAGCTGGGCGTTTCAGGGGCATCCCATCTGTGGGCCACCTGTGCCCTCCTGTTGTGGTTGGGTAGCAACCCCTGCAGGCACATGGGTGGTTGGGGGTGGTCCCCAGGCCTGCTGGCTTTGAGGACCAGCTGCGAGTGTGGCCTGCATACTGGTTTGGGGCTGGCCCCCTGGAGCATAAGCCACTTCGGAGGGGGTACCAGTGCTGACTGTGTGACCCACCAGGTGGGTGGGGCTGGAGTGGCCTTGAAGAACCCAGGAGGGTGGGCAGGTTGGGCAAGATGGTTCCTCGTGGAAACACCTGGGAGGGGTGAATGGCGTTATCTTGGCTGATGGAAAGTGACAGAAATAGTACCCACCAGCGCTGCGCCAGCTAGGTGGAAGGAAGGTTTTTAGGAAAGTCTCCTTTCTTTCATTCTTTTCTCTTCTTGCACTTTTCCTTTCAGTTGACTGTGAGGTATTATACGAAAAAACTTAAGAAATAATTTGAGGTCAAAATACTATCTTCCATTTGACATGATTTAAGACTGGATTTTTAAGTAGGGTTCCTTCTTGATATATGCCCAGGAGCAGGATTCCTGGGTCATATGGTAAGTCTCTTCCTAGTCTTTTGAGGAATCTCCATACTGTTTTCCACAGTGGCTGCACCAAACTGCATTCCCACCAGCAGTGGAGGAGGGTTCCCTTTTCTCCACAGCCTCTCCAGCATTTGTCATTTGTGGACTTTTGAATGATAGCCATTCTGACTGGTGTGAGGTGATACCTCATCATAGTTTTGATTTGCATTTCTCTGATTATTAGTGATATTGAGCATTTTTTCATGTGCCTATTGATCATTTGTATTTCTTCCTTGGAGAATTGCTTGTTTAGGTCTGCCCACTTTTGGATTGGGTTGTTTGTTTTTTTCTCATTAAATTGTGTGAGCTGCTTATGTATTCTGGAGATCAAGCCTTTGTCACTTTCATTTGCAAAAATTTTTTCCCATTCCGTAGGTTGTCGTTTTGTTTTGCTTATGGTTTCCTTTGCTGTGCGAAAGCTTGTAAGTTTCATTAGGTCCCATTTGTTTATTCTTGCTTTTATTTCTATTTCTTGGGTAGACTGATCTAGGAGAACATTTTTGAGATGTAGGTCAGATAATGTTTTGCCTATGTTTTCTTCTAGGAGGTTTATTGTATCTTGTCTTACGTTTAAGTCTTCAATCCATTTTGAGTTGATTTTTGTGTATGGTGTAAGGGAGTGTTCTAGCTTTACTGATTTACATGCTGCTGTCCAGTTTTCCCAACACCATTTGCTGAAGAGACTGTCTTTATTCCATTGTATATTCTTGCCTCCTTTGTTGAAGATTAGTTGACCAAAAGTCTGTGGGTTCATTTCTGGGCTCTCTATTCTGTTCTATTGGTCTATATGTCTGTTTTTGTACCAATGCCATGCTGTCTTGATGACTGTAGCTCTGTAGTACTGTCTGAAGGCTGGGAGAGTTATTCCTCCAGCCTTTTTCTTTTTCTTCAGTAATGCTTTGGCAATTCTAGGTCTTTTGTGGTTCCATGTAAATTTTATTATGATTTGTTCTAGTTCTGTGAAATATGTCCTGGGTAATTTGATAGGGATCGCATTAAATCTGTAGATTGCCTTGGGCAGTGTGACCATTTTAACAGTATTGATTCTTCCAATCCAAGAGCATGAGATATCTTTCCATTTTTTAAAGTCTTCTTTAATTTCCTTCATCAGTGTTTTATAGTTTTCTGTGTATAATTCTTTCACCTCCTTGGTTAGATTTATTCCTGGGTATTTTATTACTTTGGGTACTATTTTAAAGGGGATTTTTTTTCTTTACTTTCTTTTTCTGTTGATTCATCATTAGTGTAAAGAAATGCAACTGATTTTTGAATGTTAATCTTGTAACCTGCTACCTTGCTGAATTCTTCGATCAGCTCTAGTAGTTTTTGTGTGGACCTTTTAGGGTTTTCTGTATATAGTAACATGTCATCAGCATATAGTGACACTTTTACCTCTTCTGTTCCAGCTTGGATCCCTTTTATTTCTCTCTCTTGCCTGATTGCTGTGGCTAGGACTTCCAAGACTATGTTGAATAGGAGTGGTGAGAGTGGGCATCCTTGTCTTTTCCCAGATTTGAGTGGGAAGCTTTTGAGTTTTTCACCGTTGAGTACTATGCTGGCTGTAGGTTTGTCATCTATAGCTTTTATTATGCTGAGATATGTTCCCTCTATACCCACTTTGGTGAGATTTTTTATCATAAATGGATGTTGAATTTTATCAAATGCTTTTTCTGCATCTATTGAGATGATCATGTGGTTTTTGTCCTTTCTCTTGTTGATGTGATGTATTACATTGAGTGATTTGCGTATGTTGAACCACCCTTGTGTCCCTGGGATGAACCCCACTTGGTCATGATGTATAATCTTTTTTATGTACTGTTGGATTCTCTTTGATAATATTTTGGTGAGGATTTTTGTATCTATGTTCATCAGTGATATTGGTCTGTAATTCTCTTTTTTGGTAGTGTCTTTGCCTGGTTTTGGTATCAGGGTGATGATGGCTTCATAGAATGAGTTTGGGAGTATTCCCTCCTTTTAAATCTTCTGAAAGAGTTTGAGAATGACTGGTATGAGTTCTTCTTTGTATGTTTGGTAGAATTCCCCAGTGAAGCTGTCCAGAAGGAACCCTACTTCAAAATGACACCTGCACACCAGTGTTCATAGCAGCACTATTTACAATAGCCAAGACAGGGAACTAGCCTAAATGTCCATTGACAGATGACTGGATAAAGAAGATGTGGTATATTTATACAATGGAATACTATTCAGCCATAAAAACTGACAACATAACGCCATTTGCAGCAACGTGGATGTTCCTGGAGAATGTCATTCTAAGTGAAGTAAGCCAGAAAGAGAAAGAAAAATACCATCTAAGATTGCTCATATGTGGAATCTAAAAAACAAACAAACAAACAAACAAAACATAAATACAAATCAAAAACAGACTCATAGACATAGTATACAAACTTGTGGTTGCCAAGGGGACTGGGGGTGGGAAGGGACAGACTGGGATTTCAAAATTGTAGAATAGATAAACAAGATTACACTGTATAGCACAGGGAAATATATACAAGATCTTATGGTAGCTCACAGAGAAAAAAATGTGACAATGAATATATGTATGTTCATGTATAACTGAAAAATTGTGCTCTTCACTGGAATTTGACACATTGTAAAATGATTATAACTCAATAAAAAATATTAAGGAAAAAAAAAAAGACTAATTTTTAAAGTTAGCCGTGGATGCCAGAAATCCGTCCTTACTTCAGTCCAGTTATAAAGAATAATATAATTTGATTTCCTTTTCAGCCTGGTGTATTTCTGTTCACCTTTTCTCTAGGACAGGAGTCAGCACTACAGGTATGGTCACAGCTGGCCTGCCACCTGCTTTTGTAAATAAGATTGTACTGAAACACAGTGACATCCATCGATTTATGTGTTGTCAGTGATGGCTGTCCAGCTAGAAAAGCAGAACTAAGTCCTTGTTCCAGATAGAATATCTCACAGAACCTAACATAGTTACCGCCTTGACCTTTACGGAAAATGCTTGCCGACCTCTCCTGCGTGATATAGTACTTTACGGTCTCAACACAGATTATGGGGGGTGAATAAAGACTACCCCTCTGGCATATGTGGATTCCCGGGCGCCCTCCAGTCCCAGAACCTACCACAGTCCCCGCTCAGTGTCCCGGCCTCCCATCCGCCTTCCCAGGAGACGGCAGCTGTCCCTTATGGAGAAGATGTTCCAAATGCTGCTTTGAACTATTTTTATGTCTTTCTCCTACTCCATTGCTCTATCGTTCTCATGACACTGCAGCCTTCTCGTGCCTTCAAACATATTTTAAAAACATATTTCCCAGTACTTCTCACCATTCTCAGTAGAAAGGTCAGTGCACATTACATAATGCGCCGTTAGTGTAAACAGAATGGTCTATATTAAAAAATACATATCTGTCTGCTCTGCTGGGATGTCAGCCCCAGGAAGTTCGGGGCTGCCTCCCTGCTTTTTCTAGCAATGTGCCTCTGGGTCTGCTGCTGAGTTTGCACTGTGTTAAGTACATGGAATCACACCAAAGTGCAGAACTCAGGCGCATCTGTGATGCAGGGCTCTTGTTGTGTAGAGCTTTACTTTACAAAATTGCATTTTCTTTAATCAGTGGAAGCAAGAACAGACAAGAATTTGATAAATACTATCCATATTATAAAATATGAATAATCCCAAGCTGCAGCAACTGGTACCTGGCTTTATAAGAACATAAAGCTGAATTTTATTGGTTAAACACTTGACGTTATTAAGCTACTTGTGGTTGTTAGAACCTAAGAACTTACTTTAACTTTGGAAAAGTGCCCTTTTTTTTCTTCTGGGAATAGAGATGTCGTGTAAATAACAAGTAGGCTTAACAAGTCCCCTCATCTGGGAGAAGAGCCGGTGTCTGCAGAACAGAGCTTCAGCTGCAGACATGGCTTAACTTTCTGGGGGCCTCTAACCGTAATGCAGGAGCTTTGGAGTCGATTCCTTCCTGGAAGGCAGAGAGGGTCTTATATATAGTCTTTTTATAGACTTTGATTTATGTGAAGTGGGCATTCATGCTGTGGTCAATCAGCCAGTCTTTACGATGTAGAAGGAATAACGTCACACATGCCGTCACATTTTCGGGGAAGTTCTGAAGCACGTGGACTTGACTACAATGATGTGCTGACAGGAGCCCTTCAGTTATGCATGTTAAAGAGAGCATGTGGATAATCGTGCAGGCATTCACCGCAAAACCATTGTCGTGAACGGTTTGTCTCCATGAATGATGTGATCAGTGCATCCAATGGTGATGCGAATAAGAAAGCCTTACAAAGATAATTTAGTCTAATTGCGGCATCTTCCTTTGACTCCTTGACTTAGGAAGGCTCGGGCCATGCTCGAGGGCTGGCTTTTCAGACCGCTCCTCTCCCCTCCTCCTCTCCCCTAGTGAAGTTTCGGTGTGCATCGGAGAAGCATCAGGCTTCCAGGCCCTCACGGCAGCTGAGAAGAGGCCAGACCCAGAGTGCCCTGCACGGTGCTCTGGGTCTTCCCCGGACTGCTGTGGAGCGGGGCTGATCTACCCCCTGACCTTCTGAACATGGAGTAGCAAACGCTCTGGCTGCTTGGATCGTTCTGGTTCCATTGCTACAAATGAGATGCAGCCTCCGAGCCAGCGTCCCTGCCCTCTGCAGGCGTTCGGGTCTGCTGCGACCTAACATATGACCTCAGTGCCACCCTGCTGGGCGCCTTGCCGCTCTCCAGGTCCTTGCACCCACGTGCAGGCCGTGGGGAGCTGGGGATTCTACCTGGGGTCACTTACCTGCTTCCCTTCTGACAATACGTTCACATCACATCTCCTGCAGTGTTATCAACGGTTCATTTACATGTTCCTTGAACAAAAAATTTTAAGGGTCTCCTGTGACGAAATTGTTGCTGTATGTCTGTCGACCTAAAGCAAAGGACCTAAGACATGTATGCCAAGTGTCCATAGTGTCCGCGCATCATCGAGTTTGTTTTGCTTTTGTGTTTTGCAGTTTTCTAAAATTCTGTGCAAAACTTTTTGTCCAAAGACAAGAGAAATAAATGAAAACAAAACTGAAAAATGACTGAAATATTTTATTAGAAAACTGACAAAGGACATAGCCTGTTTGATAAATGTATAAAAACGGTAACTTCATTAGAAAATACATGAATGATAAGTAAAATTTTTAAAATGCTGTTTTTCAGCTGTCAAATAAAATGTTAACAACTGTGTTTCTGCTATGGAGGTAAGTTTTGAGATTTGAGGGAAGACACATTTTACTGGCAGTCAGAGATCGAGCAGGAAGGATTGTTTTGATTTCCTCAGTACTCACTAGAAAACACATCCAACAGGGGTAATTTATTCCGTTGCTGGACAGATGAAAATCTGTGTTTGCGGTGGCAGGTGACCACCCCATTAGTATCATCATGTCAGTGTCACATTAGTGACACTCTCGGATGAAAAGTCTCCAAGTCTTTAAAAGTGAAACACAAAGGAATCTTTTGGGACTAAAACAAGTAAGCGTCTTGAGGAGGAAATTGATTGGAAGGCACAGAATAGGTTTAAGTTTTAATTAACACTTCAGCTGAAATTGAGCCTGTTTCATAACACTTATGGTTTTTATTTAAACCAATTTTCACAGTCTTTTTTTTTCCTCCAGAATCAGAATTGCTGGATTAATCTAAAGATCTTTCTCATGTAATAGAGTTTTATTAACTTCTGGTTATTAATTTATAGTTGACAGGTCCTCTATTTAATAAAGTTGTTTTTTTAGACTGTGAGCACCCTAAATGGCTATTGATTAATGTACTTTTTAGATCTCTGTCAACATGACATTACTTAAGGTCTTCTGCGTGACAAGAATACTTGTTAAATTAGAAGCCCTGTCTAAAGAGATCTCAGAATTTCAAATATGCATCTTTTATTGGCATTGGTCAGAGTTCTTTACAGGGTTCTTGTGGTGAACACAGTTAAGATTTGAGCAGTGATGTACAGTTTGGAACTTTCTAATTCAGTATCTCATTTAATCCTCACAACAATTCATTGATGTAGAGTTGTTAGCCAATGTCATGGATGTGGAAACCAAGGCCCAGAAAGGGAGATGACTTATGCAAGATGACACGGAGAGACTGAAGTTGCAGACACTGGACGCTTAGCTCAAGTCTTCCAGCCCTGTTTCATTGTGTCATGTCCCTTAGCAAAAGAAAACGAATGAGGTCCACACTACCTCATGTTTGGGGCTTGAGTGCAAATGCAAATGCGTATGGACAGCAGCTGTACAGAGTGAGTGAAGCGGCAGGATGGGCATTGTGAGCGAGCGGAGAGCACCTGCATAAAGGGGGATTGTTCATCTGCTGATTTTTGTCTTGTGTATTTGCGGGCCGAGAGTTTCCACATTCTCATGTTCAAGAGAAGCTGGAAGTTGTATTTATGTATGAAATTTTCTTATTTTAAATGACTGGAACAAATTCTGTTTTATTTTATGCTGCTCACACCAAGCAAAACTAAACTACAGTAACCTAACTAAAAAGCATTTCTGCAGACTGAAACTGCCCTGTTGACTGCCATTTGATGAACTCTGATATGCAATTAATGATAATTAAATTGCTGTAACTCCAGAGTACTCAAAGTAAACTAGGATACAAAATATTTTGTAAGTTCCTGTTTTTGAAATAATTTCAGACCTCAGAAAATTTGCAAGAGAGTGAAAAGAATTTCCATATCTCCTTTTCCAAGATTGCCCTACTTTAAATATTTACTTGTCGTTGTTTTATAGTGTTTTCTCTGCACACACAGACACACACACATAATGTGTATATATTTAAACCGTTTGAGAATGGGTTGAGGACTAAGGATATAATGCCCTCCTTAACATGTAAACGCTGTGTTTCCTTGGAATAATGACATTCCTTTACATAACTTCAAATTCAAATTAGAAAATTAAATGATTCACACTCCAGTGTCATCTATAGCTTTTATTTGATTTTACAAATTGTCCCTAGAATTTCCTTTGTAACAACCGAAAATCTCAGATCATGTCTTTCATTGAGTCGTCATGTCTTTTTAGCTCAATTTGGAAGTTTCTCAGTCTTACCTTGTGTTCCATGACCTTGAGATTTGTGAAGACTACTGGTCAGTTAATTTTTAGAATGTCCCTCGTTTCGATCTGTCTGATGTTTTCTCATGATTTGATTGAGGTTTTACATTTTTGGAGACATAGCCTAAAAGTGAGTTTGTCCTCAATGCACCGTATCAAGAATCCCGTGTGGTTGGCTTGTTCCATGACTGCCCATGTTGACCTGGTCACTCAGTTAATTAAGACCCTGTCTCGCAGGCCTCTCCACTGCGCATTTACTGTTTGTCCTTCTGGAATGAATATTGCTGGAGAATATTTGAGAACATGTAGGTATCTGACTCATCGCCAGTTACACTAGGATATGTGTCAAACAGTGATTTTCTCACTGCATTGTTACTGCATTTGTCAGCTGGCATTCCACTACAGGGAAGGACATGCCTTGCTTTGTATTAATTTATCTGTTATCAGCAAGGTCTCATGCATTCCTGTTTCATTCAATGGATTTTAATCAATGTGTTATAATCCTTTAATATGATAGCTTCCTTTTACACTGACATTACCCTGGACTCGGGGGCCGGGACCTCTCCCGGCTGACCTCCGTGTGGCCACGGCGTCTCCCGCGCTGCTGGAGCGCCTCTTTCCTGTCTGTCCGGTTCGTCACGCGGTTTCCTGCGCCGGTGCTGACGCTGCTTCTCTGAGGACGCACGCTTACCTTAAGTGAATGATATTTAACAATTAGTATCTGGGTGCCCGTGTGTTAACTGCCACTGGATGCTGTTATTTCTAGTTCCTCGCGGTGAGCAGATGTAGAAAATAAGTATTTTTAGCCACTTGTGATGCTGACGGACTGGAGAAAGTACTAGCACACTTGGGCGTCTCTGGAAGAGGTCCGCGGATAAACTGACATCACAGCGCTGCGCTGTAGATGTACGTTATTATTTTGAAATATCCCTTAATGTCTCTACCTTAAAATACGTTCTATGGAATTTTCAGCATTTCAAGAATATTCAGTGTTATCAAGATGGCTTCGAATTGTGTAGACCAATCTAATATTGGAAGGAGCTCCAGGAATTCCGGTCTCTTCCTGTTTATGTTAAACACGTGTTCAAGCGGAGTTAAATTTCACAGCTCGCCTTTGATAGGTGCTAGCTCGGCAGCCAGTGCCCAAAAACCAAGATGAAGAAAGTTCCTGAAAGGTCCCCCCCCCCCTTCGTAGAATTTCACTTCAAAGGAAATTTCTTGACATGCAAAAAACAACAACAAAACTTCTCTCCAGTTTGCTGTTCTTGACAGTCAAACGTATTTCTTCCTTTTTAATGAGAAATGCTTCAAGATGGTGAATCCTGAAGAACGTGTAACTCCATATAAATAAAAAAAGCAAAGCTTCTGTCAAATCTGAGCTTATGTACTAACAGATTCCTGAGGAGTCACCTTCCTGGGAGAGACATGAGAAACCCCCGGGCTCATAATGCACGGGACTGGCGCCAAGCCGGGCGCGCGCCTAACGCGGCGTGGGAGCGGCGTCGGAGCGGCGTCTGGGAGAGACCGGGCGCCTGCGCGTTGCCGGGGGGCGTGCGCGCGCGAGGCCGGCGCGGCGCCGCTGTCCCGGGCGCGGCCACTCTCCCCACGCGGGCGCTTCCCGACTCCCGCGCGGCGGCCGGAGCTCGGTTTTCTTTCATTTGCTATAATACAAAACAGTGAAACAAAATACAACCCAAAATAGACTTCCTCTGTTTCCGAAACACTGCTTGGATCTGACCAAGGACCTAGGCCGAACGCTGGTTTCCAGGTCAAGTCTCCGATGAACAGTTCATTGAACAGGGCTAGGTCTGCGCCGATTGTCCACCGGAGAGAGCCCGCCCTTAGAAGACGGCCGTCCTCACCAAATTGTTCCTGATTATGCAAAAAGGAAGATGCTGGTTTCTATATTAAAAAGTAACCTTGTAATACAGAATTATTTAAGCAAAGGTAGGCACTGTGAAAAGAATTTCTTTCAGGAAATGGTTTTTTAAATAATTGTTTTATTTGCACATGTTCTTTTTGTACTTACATAAAAAATTAAACGAATTTTTTCTCATTACAGTAAATTTACATTCCCTGAAATTTCTTCTCTGTAAAATATGATTTTAAGACACGTTAGTTAAGAGATTTGATTTTTTTTAATGAATCACTGTCACATAATAATGTCATTATTTGAACAGCGTTTTAATACGTATCATTTGAACAATACTTCATCACACATGTTTTCTTTGTACTGATTTACATGTATTACTCAGAAGGAACCGGTTCGGAAGCCTGCCAGGAGGTGTGTCTAAGGAAACAGCCCCAGTTCTTATCTGCCCCAGTCTTTCTTCTCGTGTCAGTTTTCTGCGTGTTGTTAAATCCTTCTGCTCTTCCCGGGGCTTCTTCCCCTGCCTCGTCTGCGCCGAGATTCTGCGTATTTATAACTGTGACCGTGACGGAGCCACAGGTCCTCAGACTCCCTGTGCGACTGCTCAAAGTCCAGAGCTGAAGTGTCAGAGCCCTTTGAAAATGGCCTTGTTCACAGGGCTTCCTTGCCCTCCAGCTGTGCTCTCCCAACCTACAGGTCATCCACTTTTGATTCGGCGATGGCTTCTCTTTCACTGCCCCCCATCCTACACCATCCGTTCTGTATCAGAGCTGAGTCCTCGTGGACGTTACTGGTGTTAAAACCAGAGATATGTACAGTGAAGGAACTTGGTTTTTTTGTTGTTCCTTTTCACTTAGAAGAAAGCAAGGGAGCAATGAAGTAGGAGGTAGGCAACATTTACTACTTTTTTATTTTTACTGGGAAAATAAAATCTATCATCCACGGATGCATTTCAGGCAATGCACCGATTGGAGATTTTTTTTCATCTAAGAAGGACTAATTGATTTTGCCTTTTGATTAGAAACCTGTTGAACTGTTAGTGCTGTGACTCCCTCACACCAGTGTTATTGATGAACTCACTGAGGTCTAAAGCACCTGAAGTGTAATTCTGATCTTTACTTCTAGTCACCACAGGCCAGCATGTTGCGTTTCATTCTGTCAGTGACACATTTTGTCGCACTAATTCCTGAATCAGAACCGTGTTCTTCTTCTGCACAGCTCAGTGAGTGTTCTTACTCGGAGTGTTGGTGTGAGTCTGATGCATTGCTTTTCCCTTTCCTTTTCTGCCTCAGTTTCCGGTTTTGTTACTCGCCATCATAGCCCCTGCTGAGGTGCCGACTGTATGTTGGGGATCTCTGATGCAGGCATTCACGTTAGGGCCCCAGACACCGCGGTTCTTCACCCTGACCGCAGGTCACAGTAAGCACCCACTAGCCAAGTACACCTTATTCAAGTACCACTGTGACCAAAAGTGGAAAAGATACACCCATCAGGCTCTTTTATTGAAAAATAAAACATAGGGGAAAATAAAAAATGTTCAGTAACGGAAGAGGATGCTGATTAATTATGTATTTATCATATGTTGTAGAAATGCATAACATACACCTATATAAAAGTATTTAATCCTGAATTGTGAGAAGAAACAGCATATACTTGGTAGGCACCTACATATTACCTAAAATTTGTAGAAAATCATGATGTGTAGTTAAGGTACAGAGAGGTCAGCTTTGCAGTTGGATTTTAATTTTAAATATTTCAGTTAGTAGGCATGGTTTGTGGTGAAGTGACTCAGCACCTCGTGTTTCTGTCTCCGTAACTGGAATATGAGGATAATGCATGGAGGTGCCTCAAGGAGTTTTTGAAAGGCTTAAATGAGATAATGAACGCAAAGATTATAAGTGCCCACACATGTGAAACACTCGGTAAATGTTAAGTTGCAGTTATTACCATTATTAGTAGCGGCTGTTGTGGAAGAACATGCAGATTTTGTGTGACGGTTTGAGACAGAAATGTGTAACTTAAATACATGTCATGTTGACTTCCTAGTGACCAGGCCAATGACTTCTCTGATCGCAGGTGTATCGTATCAAGAGTGTTTCTGTAGTGGTTAGTTTGGATTTATAGTCATATTGGGGTCACAGAAAAAAATTCTATCCAGAACAGCTTGATGAATTCACACCTCTCTACTCTCATTCTGGCCTATATGGGATTTTGAGAAAAAGTAACTCACTTCCAAGCAAAAGAAAAGGAGGAAGTTTAACCCAACAGGAAAACAGAAAACCAAACCAAACCAAACCATGTCTACTCCACAGCTGTCCCTTGCCTGTCATTTAAACTGAAGCCTGTGTATTGGTGACTAGGTATTTAGACTTTACATATTTTTATCACTTTAAGTTATTATTTCCATAACAGCTTCTACTACTGTTAAACTAATTTAAATACTTTAGGGAGGTGGGATTGTTCAGATGAGGTTAGTTCAAACAGAGTAACAACCAAAGGCGCGTAAGGATAAGACTGAAATGCAAAGACACTCCCCAAGTCCTGATTCATTGGTTAGTTTCACTTAGCTACCACTCCTGCTCTCACCGGACGGCTTTATGAGTAAGTGATGTGTTTTATCAATAAAAGTTCTGTGTGTTTCCCCTTTTCCGCACTGGTCAGTACATGCCATTGCATTAGACATTGTACCGACAAGAGGATACTGGACTCACAATTTGTGAGACTTTTTACTCCCAGCGGGGAGCAAATGTTCCATATTTGTAGCATACAACTTAGTTTTTAAGAATGATTTTTGTTGTTGTTTTCATTTAGAAGGCAGGACTCATGGAATAATTTGGTTTATGCAAAGCTCCTGGGACCGGGGAAGGTGTCCACGGATGTCACCGCCTCTGCAATGGGCGTTCCTGAGCGCAGGGGTGGAGGAGTCTGCGCAGTTGTTGTGGCGGGATGTGGCCTCACCGGGCGCAGCGTCGGGGCAGCCCCGCCCTCCCGCGGAAGTGCCGCCCAGCCGCGCGCGCGCGCCCCGCGGGACGGGGCGGCGGTGTCTTTCCCTGAGCCCCTCGGTCTTGCCCCTGAATCCTTCAGTTCCCAGTATGTGGTATACTTGGGAGCGCCCCCTGGTGAAATAAATAGGAATCTGCCAGCTACAAATAATAGATAACACGGTATGGTCATTGTCAGCCCACTCGGTCTTCTCGTGCTGTTCCCTGCGGCGTGTGTTTGTGTGTGTGTCTGGTGTGACCCCATAGTCGTGTCAGCAAGCGTGTGCATCGTTGACAGTGAGCTCATCAAGCAGAAAGGCAAAACACCACACGAGAGTTAAGATTCAATTCCAAGCAACATGGAAGTGAAGTTCAAAATGTCATCAGTCGTGAAGGAGATAGAAAACCTCAGCTTGTGTATTTGCTCTTCTGGAAAGTTCCCCCAGCCTGATAGGCGCCTGCCTGCACACGCACCTGTTGCAATGTTGCCCACACTGGCACACTCTTGGGGGTCTCTTTCTCTCTCTCTCTCTTATTGGCATGAAAGTTTCCTTGAGTAGAAACCTCCTTATTAACACATGATACGTATTCAGTATATGTTTCTATAATGGAAAGAATTGCAGGAGGCTATCTCATTCCTTATGTTATGTATGTAAGAAGAAAAACACAGTATGCAGGTGACCTTTACCTCAGATTTAAGAATTTCACTATGGTGGGGAGGGTGTAGCTCAAGGGCTAGAGCTCATGCTTAGCATGCAGGAGGTCCTGGGTTCAGTCCCCAGTACCTCCTCTGCAAGTAATAAATAAATAAATCCAATTACCTCTCCCCACCCCCCAGAAAAAAAGTAAAAAATATTTCACTATTGATATAAACAAATTATTAACAAATGTATGTGGTGAAAAACTAAATAAGAATTGTTCCCCATCACACATACTAAGCTGTACCAAGAGCACAGCTCTACAACTTGACACTCATATCTTCACTGAGAATCTAATACACTCAGATGTTTTTCCTTGATACAAAATGATTGCATAGAAATGATCACAGATTTGGTTTCTCAGCTCTAAAACTCTTACTGTCAAGTGATTGAACTGAGGTGTGTCCTCACCTTGATTGCTCTCTGATTTGAAAGTTTCTTATACTAAAAATTCACCATCTTATATTTCAAACCGATCATTTTGCCAAAATAGAATTAAAGGGTAAGTTTTATATAAAATGAATCCTTAGTTAATTTTTAAATAAGTATGATCATACTTCTATTTTCTTAAAAGTAGTATCTTTGGTAACATACAAAATTTGAAAAAAAAAAAAGTTCAAAACTACAAAGTGTATACAAAAAAAAGTATGCCTTCTTACCCTAGAAGGGCCCTTTTCTATCTTCAGAGGCACCCACCCTCTTTCATTTCATGTATTTACCTCAGAAATGTTCTATACATACTAAAACATGAATTTATGTACAATATTACTTTTGTTATCCATTGTTATATAACAGATTCCACAAAATTGGCACTTAAAACAACCCACATTTATTATGTACAGTTTCTATGAGTCAGGAATCTGGTTCATGGCTCAGCTGTACCTCCCGCCGCAAGGTCTCTCATGAGACAGTCAGCGTCTTGACCAGAACTGGGTTCTCATCTGAAGGCTTGACTAGTGAAGGGTCCACTTCCAACCTCACGTTTGTTGACGGCAGTTAGTTTCTTATGTGCTGAGAGACTGAGTCTCAGTTCCTTGCTGGAAGTATTCCAGGAGCCAGCCTCACCCAGCCACCTGCACATGGACCTGTGTGAGAAGGCACCAGGGAGAGTCAGAGAGCAAGACAGAAGTTAAAAACCGTATGCAATTCTAATCATGGGCCTTACATCCACCCAACTCTGAGAGAGGGGTTTGCACAAGTCCATGGTCATCAGGAGACAGGAATTAGCCACTGCAGAAGCTCTGACCCTGAAACTCATGGCTTTCACATGCCAAACACATGAAACCCCTGCTTCTCAAAAGTTCTTAAGGGTACTGTCCTGTAGCAGAATTTGTTCCACGTCTAAAATCTCATCTTCAGAAGCAGGATTAGGTGAGGAGGAGTGTAGACTGTGAAGCAGAACTCCTGAAACACAGCTTCTCTTCATCTGCAGACATGTGAAACTAATGAGACAAGTCATCTCTTGTCTGTCTTTCCAACATGCAGGGGTGGGTGAGGCACAGGGTGATGTCCGCAGATGCTCCTGTTGTAAACGCGGGTGACGGGAGGTAAAACTAGTCCACGGTAATTCTGAATCCAGCTAGGGAATGTGGGGAGGTCCTTGATGAGCTTTCAAGGCCCAGGGGTAACTCTCTGTAACTTTGTTTATTTTGTTGTTGTTTTTGTTTCATCTTTCATTTTATTTATTTATTTTTATTGAAGTATAGTCACTTCACACTGTTGTGTCAGTTTCTGGTGTGCAGCATGTTTCAGTCATACATGTGCGTACATATATTCCTTTTCATACTCTTTTTCATCATGGGTTACTACAGGGTAGTGAATATAGTTCCCTGTGCTGTACAGTAGGACCTTGTTATTTACCTATTTTGTATACAGTAGTATCTGCAAATCTCAAACTCCCAATTTATCCCTTCCCACCTTCTTCTCCGCTGGTAACAATAGTGTGTTTTCTGTGTCTGTGAGTCTGTTTCTGTTTTGTAAATAAGTTCATCTGTGTCTTTTTTTTTCCTTTAGATTCCACATATACATGGTATCATATGGCATTTTTCTTTCTCTTTCTGACTTACTTCACTTAGCATAAATACCTCAAGGTCCATCCATGTTACAGCAAATGGCATTTTATTCTTGTTTATGGCCGAGTAGTTTTCCATTTTATAAATATGCCACAGTTTCTTTATCCAGTCATCTGTCGATAGACATTTAGGTTGTTTCCGTGTCTTGGCTGTTGTAAATAGTGCTGCTGTGAATGTGGGGGTGCATGTGTCTTTTCAAGTTAGAGTTCCCTCTGGGTATATACCTTGGAGTGGGATTGCTGGATCATATAATAACACTATTTTTTAGTTTTTTTAAGACTCTCCATACTGTTTTCCACAGTGTCTGCAACAGACTACATTCCCACCAGCAGTGTAGGAGGGTTCCTTTTTCTCCACAGCCTCTCCAGCATTTGTCATTTGTGGACTTTTGAATGATGGTCTTTCTGACTGATGTGAAGTGATACCTCGTTGTAGCTTTGATTTGCATTTCTCTGATGATTAGTGATATTGAGCATTTTTTCTTGTGCCTGTTGGTCATTCGTATGTCTTCACTGGAGAATTGCTTGTTTAGGTCTTCTGCCCATTTTTGGGTTGGGTTTTTTGTTGTTGTTGTTGTTATTAAGTTGTTGCTGTTGATTGCATATTCTGGAGATTAAGCCCTCCAGAATAGTTGTATCTTTGTCATTTTGGGGTTTTCTGTTTGTTTGGTATAGATTTATGCATCCAGTTTGGGATCCATTTTTTTTCCAGGAGTCTTTCAAAGTTGTTATCTGCTCTGGAGCATTTACTACACTTCAAAATCTCCATGGCCTTAGTTAGCTAGCAGATTTAAAAGGGAAAAGAAAATTGACTCCTATTGACCGACTTCCTGACTTTTCAGTTTGCTGCCTCTTAGGACATACCCCAAAAGCCAAGATGGGCATATCTTTGCATATATAAAGCTAGTGAAAGACTTCATTTCTACCTCTAAAAACTCCATGGCAATGGGAAAAAACAACGATCACCCACAGGCCACCTTCCTCTACGCTCCTGTTATGTGCATCCATCTGAAACCTGCTGAGTGTAAACCCGAGAAGCATTAGTGTTCAAACATCACCCTTTTCAAGGACGGGTAGATTGGGCCAAAGTACAGGAAGCGAGTCTCCCTTGGTTTGTTCCACTGCTGGTGTCACAGCCTTTAGAGCCCCTGGCTCTGCCTTTCTGCACTCTCGGCTTCATCCTCTGAGCCCCCCTACCTTTTCCGTGAAAAGCAGCCTGTGTTTGCACCTAAATGGTTTTCTGGGTGTGCGCACTGTCAGTTGAAATTCAGCAGAGACCAACGGTGTCTTTTCATTTTCAGTCCTCTTTGTTGCTTGTAATTCAAACTGCCAGTGATTTTTGGTGACATGATTTTCTCAAAAATTTGTGGGCCTTCTGCCAATTTTGCTTTTATTTACTCCATTAGACAAAAACCGTACCTCAAATATCTTCCAGATAAACTCTTTTCTACTTTGGTGTCCTGCAGAGCTGACTGAGGACAAAACCCTAAAGCTTCCTGGACGCCCTGTGGTTTGATTGAAGCATTGTATTCATTTCTCTAAGTGACTCTTTTTGTGATGGAATACTCTGAAACTTCATCTTTCTGAAATTTTAACAAAAGTTTTGTCCAGTTACATACTCAACTTTATCTCCAGACCAGGCCTCATCTATAGAATACATTTTTCTGACAAGGCAAAGAAGTCATTTCTTAGTTTTGGAATCCTCTGCCCTCTGAAGAAGCTGAGAACTTCACAGATCGTCGGTCCTGGTCCCCTTTTGTTTGGTGCAGTTCACCGCAGTCGGTCCCCTCTTGTACTTAGCTGTGAGCGGTAAAAGAAACCAGGTGGCATTTTCAACTCTTTACCTGGAAATTTCTTATCTAAATAACCACGTTTATCATGGAAGTGTTCTGTTTTCTACGTAATTCAGAGGAAAATTTTGCCAAGATTCCTACCACCACATAATAAGGATCCCGCTCCCGTCAGCCTCCAGTAGCACGTCCCTCTCTTCTTCTGAGCCCTCGCTGGCTGTGTCCTCAACTTCCCAGTTTCTGCCAACAGACTGATCAAGGCAAGTTAGGCATTCTTGGTTATTCTCCTGCAACTCTCCCAGTCTTTAACTACTGCCCAGTTACAGAGCCATCCCCGCACTGTAAGCTTATAGAAGCATCTCACTTCCAGGTACCGAAGATGTATTAGTCATCCATTGCTGCACAGCAGATCATCACAGGACGAGCGGCTTGAAACAATGCCTACTTACTACCTTGCGGTTTCTTTTGTCCAGGTGCTCAGATATGGCTTAGCTGGGTCCTCTGCTTCTGCACCTTTCATAAGGCTTCAGTTAAGGTGTCATCCTGGCCTGAGGTCTCTCCTGAACATTTGTCTGGAGAAGAATCCACTTATACACTCTTTTTGTGGGCTGCTGGCTGGAGGGCTTCAGTTCCAAGCTGACGCTGGCTCAAGGCTGCCCCCCGTTCCTCCCCATGTGCACATCTCCAGCATGGCTGTTTGCTATATCAAAGCACGCTAGCCAGAAAGAAACAGACTCTGCTAGCAAGACAGAGGTGGCAGTCTTTCTTTTAATATAGTTATTTGGGTTTTTAAATGTCGTTTTTTATTATTTTATTATTTAATCATTTTATTTTTGGCAGGAAGAGGAGAGGTAATTAGGTTTATTTATTTTTAGAGGACGTACTGGGGATTGAACCCAGGACCTCCTGCATGCTAAGCATGCGCTGAGCTATACCCTCCACAGAAGCAGCAATCTTATGTAACCTAAATTTTAGTTACCATCCTGTTACCTTTGTCATACTCTGTTTATCAGAAGCAGTCGTGGGTCCCAGCCACACTCAAGGTGCGGCGGTTGCATTAGGGGGTGAATACTAGGAGTCAGGGGTCAGTCAGGGCCATTACAGTCTGTCCACCACAGATTCTCCACACTGCTTTTCCCATTAAGTAATATATTTTGACAGTCACTCCAGGTAAGTGTATATAGATCTCCTTCTTAAAATGGCTTCTCAGTATATTTATCTACAGGAACTCTCTCTGTGTAGTACATCTTTGATCAGTGCTATTCAAGAAAGAAGAGTGCAATGTGAAAGGAAAGATATGCAAAGTCCATTGTGAGTAAGTTCTCTAAGTCTACAAGATGCAGGCCAGCAAGTTGTGTGGAATTGATTCTACTCACAGAATTCCTTTTGAGACATTCTTACGGTCTTGAAAACACTAAAATTCATGTAGAAGTAAAAGTGATAAGGCCTTTGTTACTTGTCATTTATTATGTGTTTTCGCCCAAAGTTTGATGCAATGCAGTGGAGATAATTAAAATCTTGGCAGCATTCTCAGCTTAATCTGTAGCTCACTGGAGGCTGAATCACATAACCACAATAAAATCAAACCTGAACATGATGGTGATTGTATCACACTAGCAGAAGTATTAAGTATTGTAAATATAAGTATAGAGCTGGTGTCACTTAGCAATAAAGAACGTGTAGAAATGTCTCTGGGTCAGATATCTGAGTCAGATCTTTTGAAACTAAGAGAAGGGCGCAGAGGAAGGATGGCACTTTGAGCACCTGGGAGACTCATTGCACTGCTGTTTTTGTGTTCTTTCTCTTGATTAAATAAATAAGACTGGTTTTTTGCTCATCTGAATTTTACCTACCAAACCTTTGTTTGGCCGTGTTTCATGTATATTTCTGTTAAACAAAGTGGGGAAAGATGACACTCAAAACAGTTTATTTCAGGACTCACTTCATGAATCTAGAAAACTGTATATGGCTTCAGGAACAGGAAATTACATTTCAATATTGCATGCCTCTCTCCAGTTGTAGAAAAAAATTGCCTAGTAAATACTCTAGAAATATTGAAGCAAGTCTCTGATGTATAAAAATGTCACCTTTTTAAAAATCTGTACTGATTAAAGTAGGACTGTTTAGCACTCCCATGAATTTCCAAGAAAATCTGCCTGTTAATAGGACTTTATTTTCTTACTTATGTAATAAATTGATAAGCAGAGCTCTCAATTAAATAGAGTTGGAACCCCAGAAGGGAGAGCCCTCACAGTGGCAGAGCCCGACAGGAAGATGAAAGACAACTCTTCTTCCCTGGGGAGGACTCAGCCCACGAGAGTCGTCACAAATCAGCCAATGGAAACCGTGGCCCCACAACCTCCTTCTCCCTCTGTAAAAATGTTTCCCTTCCATTTCTGCCGGGACTTGCATGTAGCTCACCGTGGTTGCAGACCCTGAATTGCAATTCGTTGCTGATCAGAATAAAGCCATTTTTGCTGGAGAAATAACTGCAGTCTTTTTGTTTTAAGAAAACATACTATATTTGATAACAAAACTACGTTAGAAACTTTTTCAAGAGAAAAGACTCTTTATCCATTTAATACACAAACATGATTGACTTTGTAATATGACCGCCTCTGGTAAAGTGATTTTTATAACAAAATCCTTATCCAAGTTACATTAAATCTCTGAATAAGAGTTTCTTTAACTCTTAAAATTAATCCAGAACTTTTAAAGTGGAGTTAGAATTTATCATGTGTTCTTCACAGTGGTAGTGGGATGTGCACTCAGTGAATTACCTTGGGCAGGTCACATGTTCAGGGCAAGGCGAAGTGAGTGTCTTACTTCCTTTTCCTTTTCTGAGCAATTTCTTTTTATTTTATTTTATTTTTTGAAATCTGATCATATACTAAGTTTTCCTATTTAAATGTTAACGTAGCTGCTTTGAATCCATGAAACAAGGGGTGTACTGACGTGTCACTTGCTAAATTTTGTAATCATTTACCACTTCTTGCAACAGGCTTTACCTGTTGTCAAGAAAATGTTATAATAATTTTCTTTAGAACGCGTAATTTTTTACAGAGAGCTAGATTTTGGAACTCTCACACATTGGATTTCACAGGCGAACACTGACAGTGCCAACTAGAGATTGTTACCGTCACTGTGGTCAGTCGCAGTCAGTTCTATCTTGTGCCAGTAGAGCACGTGTATTCCTGATCAGAATTGGTTTGCGTCGTTATTTGAGCAAATCTCTTACGTGCTTGATATTCTCAGTTTATGTGTATAGGGTAGATGTGACTTTTAAATGTATGAAAATACCCAAGAATGTCATTTCTGATGCTTGATAAACACTGAGTATTAGGTACCACTATTAGCATTCACAAAACATACCAAAAATCTGTAACACACCTAACTCCCTCTTTAGTCTCTCTTTAATTTTTAACTTGACGTCATGGTGTTGTGAAGCACTTACTCAGAAAGGATAACATTTCTAAACGTACAAGTTGGCTGGAAATGGGAGTGAGTGTTGTTGGCTCTCACGCTGGACTTTAGTCCCAGGGGCTGTTTCTGACTAATTCATGATGTGATTTCAAGGAGTCTGGTCGGCAGTTGGACAGAGCACTAGTTTACCAGGGTTGCAGTTACAAGATCTTACCAGCTGTGGGCTTAGAGCAGTAGACATGGGTTGTCCCACAGTTCTGGACACCAGAGATGTGAAATCCAGGCGGCAGCAGCCTGCTCCCTTTAAAAGCGTTAGCAGAGGATCTGTTCCAGGCCTCCAGGTAAATTCAGTGACTTATTTCCAGATACGACCATGTGCTGAGGCACTGGGGGATGGGGCGGAGGTTAGGAGTTCAACATACGAATATATTCAACTCATAATAGATAGCAAATAAATGTTGCATTACATTACAGTGGTATAAGATACAATTTCAGGTTATTTAATAAAATTTGTATTTGTAAACATTGTTTTAAAGAGAGTTTTACGTGATTTTTGCCTACTAATAAAATGTCATAGGAAGTTACCCTGCATCTTCCTTAACTGTGTTTCTGTTTTTGTTTTTTAAGGGGAGGAGGTAATTAGATTTCCTGAGCCATACCCTCCCCCCTTAGCTGCATTTTAATACATTTATTTTTAATCTTCCCAACGGGTTTGCCTCCATGTGTGGGTTTTCCTTTTTTCTTCTAAGAAGCCCCGTGAAGTCAGAACGGGAGGCACAGAAGTTAAATTGCCGTCTGGGGACAGAGTCATTACTACGCTGACCTTCCTGCAGAAGCTGGGTGTGTAGCCGGGTACTTGGCGTCCTCCTGTTTCGTCGGGGTGTGGGTGTCTCAGAGCCCCACTGCATTCAGGTCTGCCCGTGGTCCAGGGGTGGAGCCTCCAGACAAGCCGTCGCGTGTGCTGCTGCTTCTGATCAGTGTTAGTAACCGTTTCCTAGTTTTCCAGAGAATAATTGCCATCGCTTTGTATACAGTCTTTTTATTTTTTATCTTCTCTTTCTCTCGTCCTCTTTTTTCCTTTTTGTGTGTGGGGCCGTTTTTGGCCAGTGGTAGAACATAAATCAACTTACCTGGCTACGTCCATGCGCGCTGTTTTTCATTTTCCGGAAGTGAGCTTTAACACCTGGACGTCGGCGGGGCGGCCTACTGGGGCAGCAGTCCTGTAAGCAAGTGCAGAAATAGCAGGTCCTGAATTGGCGCTTCTCAGGTGCCGGTGGTGTCTCGGGCGCTTCAGAGTTACTAATAAATCGATGCTCACCGTAATTGCGTACGTACGACGTGACGCCGCGCGGACGGGTGAGGAAGCTGAGTCCCGGCGTTCTGTTTGTTGTGTGATAATTACGCTTCACACGCAGATGTGTCAGTGTTTTGAAGCTGGGATACATTCAGTCCTAATTTTAGAATTAAATTTCACTCTGCCCGACTCCAGGATGGGTGGTCAGCAAACTCTTTCCCTAAAGAGTCAGATAGTAAATACTTTAAGCTTAGCTGGCCATATGGTCTTTGTTACAATGAATGAATTTTGTCCTTGAAAATAGGAGGTAGCCCAGGTTTGGTCCATGGGCCATAATTGACTAATGTCTGATCCAGAACATTTTTAAAGAATCCATCATGTATTCATTTATAATTAAGCTGAAAAAAGAATTTCCTGAGCACTTACTTCATACGCTACATAGGTTTATTTTCCTCGGGGACCACGGGAACCTTTGTAAGGTAATACTTTGCTTGAAGATAAAGGATGTTCCAGGTTTTAAATTTAATGTTCGCAGGAGGCGCGTACCTAAATCCAGAAAGTAAACGTGATTTTTGAAGTGCAGTGTTGCGTCTCTTCTAAGATGCACACTTCTTGTTCAACGGTATCTGAAATTGGAACGTCTGGCAACCCACGTCTGGCGCTTGAGGAGCTACAGGACCAGCTCCTTTTGTTACGTTGTATTGTCAGTAATTCTTAGTGAGACACCGAGGCGTGTTCAGTACTCGCTGCAGGGAGGGGAAGGCGCCGGGGACAAGCGGGTCCAAGAGGACGGGCGGGGCTGGGGCGCGTCGGGGGCCTCCAGGGAGGGTGTGGAAGCGGCTGTTGGCGGGCGCTGCTGGAGGGCGCGCGCGGGGGCCCGGGGCGGGGGGGGGGGGGGCGCGGGGCCCCGGGGGAGGGGGCGCGCGGGGGCCCGGGGCGGGGGAGGGGGCGCGCGCGGGGCCCCGGGGGGGGGGGGCGTGCGGGGGCCCGGGGCGGGGGAGGGGGCGCGCGCGGGGCCCCGGGGTGGGGGAGGGGGCGCGCGCGGGGGCCCGGGGCGGGGGGGGGGGCGGGGCCCCGGGGGAGGGGGGGCGTGCGGGGACCCGGGGGAGGGGGGGCGTGCGGGGGCCCGGGGCGGGGGAGGGGGCGCGCGCGGGGACCCGGGGCGGGGGAGGGGGCGCGCGCGGGGGCCCAGGCGCGGCGGGCGGCGTCCAAGTGTCCCGGGCGCGGGGACGCCGCGGCTTTTTGTGGCGGGAACGGCGTTCGCACTCACAGAGCGGCCTCCTTCTTCGTCTAGTCCATCGCGCTCGCAGTTGGCCTTGCGTGCTGCTGATGTTCCGTGAAACCGTCCGTGTCCGCGAGCCGAGGGCTAGCACCCCCTGGGCGGCCTCCGGCCTGTCCTCGCCGCCGACGGCCTCTATCGCATCAACCTGCTTAGCCTGGAGGCGCCGCGCTGTGCGCGGAAACACCTGATGCGTGCGCTGACTTCAGTTAAAAAAATCAACTCATCACATTGTTGTAAACTTTTAGTCGATACCAAAGGGCTCTAAATAGTTGTTATTCATAGAATGTAAGATTCTTGAAATAATCAAGACTGAACTAGAGTGCCTAGTATATTTTCCAGTTGTAAGGATTCGGTGAAACGGTTGTCAAATGAATGAATTACACTCGCAAGGTGTGGTTTTCTCCACGCATGTTGGTGGCTGAATCCTGAATGTGAGCAGTGAGCAGTGGCACACAGAGATGTCTATTAGTAGTTTGGTACGTCCGACAGACCTTTTCAACATTAGGCCGACCCACTTCCCTTGGTTCCCTGAAACACTGGGCATTTTTCAGTGTTTCTTAACTCTTACCTACAGGAGTACCACCTTCAAAACAAAACAAAATGATTTACAATTAGGCCAAAAGACCTCTCAAACATGCGGATTTAGACAAAGAAGTAAACTCTTCACCCTAAATGAGAAAATAAAAGGCTAAAAATTATTCCAACAACTATAAATTTTAATGTTTCTGACTAGAGAATTATTGAGCAATTTATTTTGGTTCCTAATCCTTCCCAAGTCTTGGTCCCGGAAGTTAATAACTTCATGTAACAAGGGTAGAAAATACCGCCTGCTAGGACTTGCAATAACAGGGGAAAAGCAAAGTTAGAAGAAACAGTAAACAAAGCACACAGGACCTTACACAGGGAGAACCTTCTGCACTAACGATGGGGTCATTGAAGCCATTTAAATTCCTTGCCTTAAATTTTTAGTTAAGTATATCCGTCTTTTCTGACAATTCTTAAAATGTCATCTTTTTCCACAGCAACATCATTCTCATAAATAGGACGAAAGTTGTTTCTGAAAGTGTCATTTTTTAACACCAAGAGCAGAGAGCTGTAAGATGTGTTTCCTTATATAAGTGGGGGATCATGGAATCATCTTTTAAAAAAAGTTTTCTGGAAAAAGTTCTTGAAAGTGCTGTGTATCTTGTTTGTTAGGATGGAGTTTAGTTCTGACTTGCAGGATCACAGAAACGTTCCTCATGGAGCTGTCTGTCAGAGGCCACAGCAGTAGAACAAGCTATTACTGATCTAATCCGGCCTTCGGGGTTTTGCAGTCTCATCGTGACGGTCGTCTGCGTGTGGAGAGGAACTCGTGTTACCGCTTTTTAATTTTTTTATTCAATATAGTTGGTTTACAGTGCTGGGCCAGTATCTGGTGCGCAGCACCATGTTTCAGTCGTACGTACACATACACACATTCCTTTCATTATCGGTTACTACAGGATGCTGAGTGTATCCCTGTGCTGCACAGAAGCAGCCTGTTGTTGATCTAGTTCATATACAGCAGTGTGTATCTTAATGTTACTAAGTTCAGAGTTGACAATAGAGCCAAGGCAGAACTTTGCCCTCTGCTTGGCTGTAGTCGTCATTCATGTCTTGTGTCTCTCAGTTAAGGAACATGGCTTTTTAAAATCCAGCTTCATGAGGTTTTTCAGTATGGCGTCGGCTAAAGGAGAAGGGACTAGAAAATAATTGTAAACAATAAAGGAAGAAGGTACACACTTGGGGGGTGTAAGGAAGTAAAGTTAATTGAACATGAAGCCCTATTTGGTCATACATCTTTTTGTCCATCAAGACACCTAACGCCGTGTCTTGGCACGTAGATAACTGTTGAATCTGTTTAGTATAATCTTTCAAGAACTTTATTTTAAGGCATCATTAAGAATTCGTTTTTTAAAATGTGGTTGTTTGTGATAATACAAATTGGACAGTTCAGTAACTAAAATTTCTTGTCTAAGATCCAGGATAGGACCACTTCATATGAAATTCTAAGTTGCAATACAATGAAAACTTAGGGATATTATCAATCTAAAATGCCTGCACTGACTGCTTCTGCTCTGGGCAAGATACTTCACAGCTGTAAATGTACTGTTATTCCTGAGAGCTCTTTTTAGGAAGATGAGAGAGACCAGAACCTAGAGGTTTAGTAACTTAGGCAAAACATCCCCCAGAAAAGTGTCAGAATGGAGAAGTCTCTCTAGGACATGGGTGGCGGGCGGGGGGGATGAAATCCTGTCACGAATGCAAAGCTGTTAGGGTGCTTTACTGGAAATCTTATTTCACGGCCTCAAGCTCAGTGTGTCTCCAAACGCAGGGGGACGCAGCCCTACCAGACAGGCCAGTAGCGGGGGCTCTTGGCAGACATCCGCTTGTACGACCGACGGAGTCTTGTCGAATCTCTTCACTGCACCAGCCTGCAGCTTGTCAGTGCTTAAACCGCAGTGGTGAATTCGTGCACTCAACAGGCAGCGCTCGTTAACAGACTCTCCCAGTGTGAGTCTCTATAATAGTAGCATGAATGAACTTGGCTAGTGTCGTGGTCCTGTTTTACCCAATAAGTTCTCCCAAACCTGCAGAAACTGTCACCTCCTTCATGTGAAAGTCTCTGTACCCTTCATAAGAGTGTAAATTGGTATAAACACTGGGGAAGCTATCTGGAAATACCTGAAAAAGCTAAATGAACATATATGACAAACTCCTAGGCACAGACAAGGCATGGATACAGTAGAAGTGCCTAGATACATGTTCAGGAAAGAGTCTGAGTCACATGTATTGCAGCTGTATCTCAACAGTCCTAGCATTCGTTTTCTGGGCTGCCATAGCAAAGTGCCGTGTACTGTGACGAACAACGGAAATGTGTTGTCTCAGTCCTGGAGGCTGGAATTTCGAGGCTGAGCTGCAAGGCAGCAGGACTGTTCCTGCCGAGGGCTGTGAGGCAGAACCTCTTCTGGCCTCTCCCCAGGCGTCTGGTGGTCGGCTTCACTTCCACGTGGGCTTCTCCGTGAATGGCTGTCTGCCTTGAAAGGCTCCCTTTTCACCAGGACAGCATCGTACTGGATTAGGTGCACACTGATGATGTCAGTTTAGCTTGCTACATTTATAAAGATTTATCTCCAAATAAGGTCACGTTCTGAAACACTGGGGGTTAGGACATCAGTGTGTGAACTTCGGAGCGACACAGCTCAGTCCGTAGCAGCCCTCAGGTGGAAATGGCCTGTGGAGAGGGAGAATGTAATACACTCCTAAACACAAAGACATGCCAACTGGTCATAAGAACGGATGATGTATTGACAAATGGATCGGTGTGGATGAATCTCACAGTCATGATACTGGGCAAAAGCAGCCAGAAATTTACACGTTGCCTGAGATATAGAACACGTACATAGTGAATCGCTGCTTATAAAGTTTGAAAATCCTGGCTGCATTTCAGAGGTAGGAGTGGCAGCTACTGGAGAAGGCTCAGGGGCTGTCACTGGCATATTTAATTCTTGATCCAGAAAAATGGTTAAATGGATGGAATCAATTAATTACTTAATGCAGCTGTAAACACATGATTTGTATACTTTTAAAAATATATAAAGACACAATATAAAAAGTTCTAGGACACCAAAGAAACAGGCAATTACGTAGTACCTTTAAGGAAGCCACTGAAAACCGTCTCCAGTCCATTTCAATAAAAATATTTTCCAAATTTAAAAAATTGCTCATAATCTAGTGCTCTAACTAAAAATTGCTCAAAATGAATGCTCTAATTAATATGCAAACAATATCATATTGAAGCCCAGAGGTCAGAGTGACTCTCATTAGAATATATGAAAACTTCAGAGAAAAAGTGATGCAAAAGCAGATTTTTATAGATGACTAAAAATGCTACAGGTGAAAAAGTGAAAGAAAATTCCTAGAAAAAAGGCACTGACTGTGGATTGGTTGAGATTTCACAACCAGACCCTGACGAGGTTGAACAGCGGTTACTGAGCGAGTTAACGTGACCAAAACATTCAGAAGCCTCAGTGGAGTCGCCCGCTCGTAGCAGTCCGGCCTTGGAATGTTGTTCTGTATCCACCTGTGGTCGCTGACTCTTTGAACGTGGTTCTGTAAGTCAGATTTGTTTTGATCGCTTCCTCAGTGGCCCACGGCTTATGGCTGACAACACACTGAATCACAAACAAGTATTTCCTCTACTCGAGCTAGACGAGGCCAGAGCTGGCTTGGAGTCTGGCTTCTGGGGATATGGGATACATTTAAAGAAACATCTCCTAAGAATGTTAGATAAAATATTTCTTTAAAAAAAATTCATGCCACGTAAGTGAGTGGAATTCAAAATAAGTATGAATCAATGATCAGAAATACAATAAAAGGCAACGCCACAGAGGTTAGGAGATGTGTAGCCAATGTCTGTCCCCCGTGCGTGTGTCAGACCAAAGTGTTCTGATGTTCACGTATCAAGGGGCACACGTATGGTGAGGTGACAGAGCTTGAGCAAGGTGCAAACTCAGACTGGAGGTCCCCCGAGTGAGACTGAGACAGCAAGAGACAGTGTCTCCCTCTGATTTCCATTTGTACAAAACCAGCAGTGTGTGCTTTGGAAAATGACCTGTCTTTCCCAGCCCTGCTTCTGAGCGGAGAAAACTCTCACTTGAAGAGCCTTAATAAATCATGGGACCGAGGCCATTATTCACCCTGTCTGTTGAGACTCTAAAATCTGAATTCAAGGCTTGCGTTAAATGTGATACTAGGCGTCTTGCAGAGACCAGTGCAGACTCCCTGTGGATGAGCCCAATGCAAATGCAGGTCTTGAAGGTTTCTGAAAATCAAAGTCAAAGAAAAGTAAGCTCCAACTCAAAAATCTCTGAAAATATCAGGAAACAAAATATAATGCACGTAAGTCAACAGAAAATAAGTCAGAAGAACCACTTTTGGAAAGCTTGTGAGAGCAGACACTCCTCATTTTATTGTGCTTCACTTTCTTGTGCTTCACAGAAATTAGGTTTTTTACAAATTGAAGGTTTGTGGCAGCCCTGCCTTGGGCAAGTCTATTGGTGTCATTTGCCCAACAGCATTATCTTTTAATTAAGGCTTGTACACTGTTTTTTCAGACATACTGAAATTGCACATTTAGTAGACCACAGTATAATGGAGACAACTTTCTCCCGCGCTGGGAAACCAGAAAATTCACGTGACGCGCTTCATTGTGATGCTCACTTCAGTGCCGTGGTCTGGAACCGAGCCCACAGTACCATCAAGGTGTGCCTGTAGCAGAATTTTTAGAGAGACTATAAAATAAAGTATGTTTAATACTTTGAAATACATAAAGAATTAAAAACATGTGAAAATAATAATGAATTGTAAGAACTGACATAGCGGATTTCCAGGCCTGATGAGAAGCACCAGTCCTCCAGCTGACGGGACGGGGACTCATGCACAGTAAACACGCTGTGATTTAGAGGAGTGGAACTGAAGCACTTTGTCAACAGATGGAAGCCTTCAAGGTCAAAGATAAAGGGCAGAAATGGTGGACTTCCAATAAATGAGTGATCGTTTAACTGGCAGCTAATAGATGCCAGAGACATTAGAGTCAGTTCTTCAGCATTCAGGGAGGGTAGAGAGGAGGGCACAGCTCAGTGGTAGAGCACGTGCTTAGCATGCACGAGGTCCTGGGTTCAACCCCCAGTCCCTCCATTAAAAAATAAATAAATAAACCTAATTACTTCACCCCTCCCCCTCAAAAAAAAAGAAGAAAGAAAAAAGAAAAGTATCATTAGTTCGACAGGACAATTAAACAAAAATTCAGAGAGAAAAAAACAGCAATTCACCTAGAATTGCACATCTAGAAAAATTACCTTTCAAAAAGGAGGATAAGATGATGGCAATATTGCACAAACAAAACTTGAAAGATGCTGTTAACTGCACTGCAGAACTTTAGAAAGAAGAGAGATTCCAAAGGAAGGTATCAGGTGAAACAGAAACGATGAAATTGTATTTGTGCATAGATCTATACAAATATCCTGAATAAAACAATTTAAAAAACTCTAAAAATCAAGATAGAACAATAGCTCATACCTCACACAGAGAGTGATACCACTTTAATGGTTCTCAGTCCGTGTTTTCTTGAACTGTCTAAGGTATTCCCTGAAGACTGGACACATAGTGTACAGTACAGGACAAACTGAAAAGATCAGGAACAAGACGAGGAAGAGCAGGAAAAGGAGACACAGGAAGAGTGTGATGAGTTGAGCACACAAACACGACAGACAGGAGGAAAGAACCCAAACACGGCAACAGTTACAGTCACTGTTACGGGATTAAAGTCTCCGGTGACTGTCCAAGATCGTCAGAGTGACTTCTCAAAAACTCCAGTTACGCGTTGTTTACAGGAGACATACTTAAAGTCCTTGTGGGGCGTAAAAGTTTAAAAGTAAAAATTTTAGTAAATTTTATTCTGTATGAATCCTGATTAACATCAGTCAAAATAGATAAAAATCAAAACATTGTTAAGTGATGAACAATAGCCACATGCTAACAGAAGGCTCAGTTTATCAAGAATCTCTATCAGTATTTTTACCAGCATAGTCAGTAACATGACTGCCAAACTCATGAAGCAAATATTGACAGAATAGGAGGGAAAATAGAAGACTTCACAACTATAGTAGAATGTTTTAATCCAGTTGTCTCAATTATTGCTGGATTAACTAGAGAGAAATTTAGTTGTATACAGGTGATTTATTTAACATGTATGACAAGCTTATCAGATAAACTCATATACAGTATTCCACTGAATAATTTAAAATGCATATTTGTATGCAAACTCTTCCAGAAAACAAAAAAATGAAGAAATTCTAATTCATTTTATGAAATCAGAATTGCTCTCTTACCAAAACAAAATAAAGACACTATAAGAAAGGGAATTTTATTAATACTTACGAATCATTAATGCATATACGAAATTTAAAACGCAGCATTGGTAAAGCCAGTGTGGAAAACTGTGCGACGATTCTTCAAAACAGGTTAAGCGCAGGGTTACGCCTGGCGCGGCAGCTCCGCCTCGGGGCACACGCCCGGGACGGCCGAGGGCTGCGGCCGGCGGCGTTCCCTGCAGCTTCGTTCCGTTGGCGCCCCGGCGCCCCTGCCGGGGCAGTGAATGGCGGGACGAGGTGTGTGCTTACGTCCCCTGAGACGGGCTGTAGCCTTGGAAAGGCGAGAGGCAGGACACGGGCCACAGCGTGGATGAACCTGGAGACACTTCCTAGGCGGAAGGAACGGGCCGCGGGGAGGGCAGGTGCGGCCCAGCCCCCCTGCGGCGCGGCGCGGCGCAGCCCACGGGGAGCGGAGCCGGGGCGGGCGGGGGCTGCCGAGGGCCCGCGGCGGCGTGGCAGCGCGGGAGCCGGATCACCCCGGAGACCCTGGCCGGGCCGGTGGTCGCGCGCTGTGGGAACGTGCGTGATGCTGCTGAGCTGCACGCTTGGAAACAGTGAAGACGGTAACTTTTATGTTATGTGTATTTTACTAATATAAAAATCGTAATAAACTATTTTCTAATGGAATTTAGCAGTTTGCAAAAATTACTGTACCATGGTAAATTGGATTGATCTTAAGTACGCAAAGATAATTGAGTATTTAGGAATATATACACTTAAATTAAAAAAGAAACATATTATCGACAGAGGCAGAAAGCATTTTCAGAATTAAACACCCTTCATGATCAGAAAAGAAAAAAATATCTTATGAATAAAAATGAGGAAGAGAATGGAACTTCATTCTAACAAATCGCATCTACGGGTGGTTCGAGGGCCAAGTATGTCCTCCCAAGTGAAGGTTTCTTAAAGGGAAGGAATCTCTTTAGAACCAAGTGTCAGAGATGATCGTTACCACTACTTATGCTCGTCAGTATACTGGAGATTATGGCCAGAGTATTCAGGGAAAAAAACAAACATAAATTAATAAACTGGAGGATAAGAATAGGAAAAAAGACCATGATTACTTAATTAGAAAACCCAAAAGAATTTTCAGGGAGCTTCTCAGCAGTGGTAAGAAGAGATCAGTAGTGACTGGACACAGGACTGATGATCATGTCTTTTTACACACCCCCAGCAGACAACCCAAATATAAAGGAAAACACAGCTTACAGCGAATACTAAGCAAATGCTGAGCAAATAAGCAAAGGCTAAGTGTCTGGAAATCAGTTTAGCAAAACAGGCACAAGGCTTCTACAGAAAAACAGTCTCACACGGGTATGAAAAGAGAGTTTTGCGATGTGTGTGCATGAAAGGAGTGGACGTTTTGTAGACTTCAGTTCTCCCATGTTAACCTATAGATTCAGTATGATAACGTTAAAAATCCCAACATGCATTTTCATAAAATGTGATAGTACGATTCTAAAAAAGTTGGTCCAGTGAAGGAGGAATAGTCAGAGCACTTTTGAAAATGAAGCTCGATGGGCAGGGACTTGCCCACCTGGTGTCCAAATTTATTCTGAAATGGTCGTGAGGAGAGAGTCCGGTATCGCCAAGGAGACACACAGACTGGAGAACACAGAAGCTGGCTCACACACGCGAAGAAATGTGGCAAACGCTGCAGACGTCCTGTCAGATTAGTGGAGGAAGGAGTGACTGCTAAATAAATGATGGTAGAAAAGAATGATTATCAACATGGGAAATGTTTGATTGGGGCATATTATCCACCATATTAAAAAATAACTCTAAACATAACAAGGACTTAACTCTTCAAAGGAAAACCTTAAACTTTTGGGAGAAAATAAATGTCACAATCTTATTACAACTTGAATTGAAGATAAATCTAAGACACAAAGAACATTGCTCAGAAAAAAAAGGTCAGTGTAACTTATGAAGAGAAAATATATTTTTCTTCAAAAACCAACTTAACAAGGAGAAAACATGATAGAAACTGAAAGAAGATAGTCTTAGTACACACAAATGGTAAATGATTGATATCAAGAACATGTAAGAAAAAGTATAAATCCATAAGAAAAGCACAGATATTTCAGTTGAAAGATGGTTTACATACTTGCCAGTGAGATGGAATCACGTATTACCAACAAATCTAGGGAGAGTTGTTCATGCCATTTTCAATTAGGAACTGCAAAGCATAACCATAGAAAGTGGTAATTTTACACCTAAATAGCAGATGAGTGAATTGGAAGAGCGACACTGTCGAGGATCAGGGAGAGTGGTGTTGCCCACGGGCTGATGGGACGTGGGCTGAGGGGGGCTAGTGCTCCCTTCTGCAGACGCAGCGTCACGGCACTTTGGAAAGCTGGGCGTTTATTTACTTTTTGACCCAGTGCTTTATTCTGTGAGATGCGCTGCAGCCTAAAAACAAGTTGACTGTCGCAGATACCAGCTCCCCCCCCCGGCCCTCCCCCCTCCCCAGGACTGGTCTGTCGTGTTTCAGCGAGAGGATGGATGAAAAACTGTTACAATCACACAGTAAACACTACATAGCCATTAACATGGATGAGAGTGGGTGGGAGGGGGTAGCTCAGTGGTACAGTGCATGCTTAGCACTCGGGAGGTCACGGGTTCAGTCCCCAGTACCTCCATTAAAATTAATTAATGTATTAATTAAATTGTTTTAAAAACATGAATGAATGTGTAACATTATGGATGAATCTGCAAAACAAGTTCCGAAACCTTATATACAACACATACCTTGTTCATATAGTTGAAAACTATATAAAACTAAAATTTCTGTGTGAATCTGTGCAAATAAACATACACAAATACTTTAAAGCAGTAAATATAAATGTGAAAAGTATATTAAGTTGAAAGGAAGGAAAAAAGGAACATAAAATTCAAAATAAAGTTTATCTCAAATGTAAGGGAGATGGGGTGGTTAGATAAAGGCTGTTGTTCTGTTCTACTTTTGTTGTAAGTGGTTTCACACAATAATATGATTAACATCATATAATACAATAATACAAATGTATTATAAATTAAAAACTAGATTAAGAAACTAAAGTGGTTATGTGTCATGATATTAATGTAAAACATTTGTTTACATTTTTAGTTTACCAGAATGGCATTGACCATAACAAAACACTTGGTTAAGTATGCCTACTATAAATTTAAAATATTTTGTTCATCAAAGGTCACATTAAAAAAGGTAAAAAAGGGGTGGGAAGGAATAAATCGGGAGTTTGAGATATCCGGATACTAACCGCTACGTGTAAAGCCGATGTGCAGCAGATCTCTCCTGCACAGCACAGGCACTACACGCAGTATCTTGCAGCAGCTATGAAAAAGAACGTGAAGGCGAATGCGTGTGTGTGCATTGTGTGACTGAAACATGACGCTGTGCGCCAGACATTGACAGACACTGTAAACTGACTGGACTTCAATAAAATGAAATAAAATGGTAAAGAAGATAAATTGTATCAATATATGTGTCAACATAACACGTCCCCGGTTCTCCTATTCGCCTGTAAGTGAGAAACCACAAAGGAAAGCAAAGGGGTGATGACCTGACACTCAGGTCAGTGGTCGGCTCCGGGAGGGAGGGAGGAGGCTGCAGTGCTTTGTGCATGGAGCTCAGAGGTGCGTATGGGGCTGCACCGAGCGATCGCATCGCTGCTCTGTGCGGGGCTGTGCGTGTGTGCTGTGTTCACACATTTAGCCTCTGGGCCAGGCTGCCTGGCATTACCAGTTTCCACTAAAATACCTTCCAGTTGGGTGAGGTATATGCTTCAAATTGATGTTAAAATTCAATAATTTACTGCAGATAGTAAATTAGACCAGCATCCAGCACACAGTAAGTCCCCAAGAAGTGTCAGCTGTTACCATCACTAAAAAGCCCCATAAAAGCCACTTGCAGGCCTGTCTCTTTTAGTCAGCAACGCAGGCTTCTGAAATCGGTGTCTTCAGTAACGCTTTCTAGAGGAAAGGTTTTATGTTTCCCTCTTAAATGCCTTTGTCATGGTCGTATTTTTAATGTGGAATGGAGTCAGAAGTCAGGTCATTAGGCTCTAAATAATAATCAGTTTACTGTAAAATGCCTGAAAAGAACTCAGTGTTGAAAAGAAGTACACCTTGGCCAAAAAGCAGATGGCCTGGAATTCGGAGTACCTGAGGTCAGGCTCCTCTTTGCTGCCCGTCGGCCTGCGGCCACGGCCACTTCACCTCCACGTAGCTCGGAAGGCGACTTGGTCTAGGTGGGGTGACGTCTAGAGCACGTTTCTAGCTCTAAGATTATGTTGCATCTTTGATTTTGTTCTATATCCATGATACATTTGTAAGGCTTGGTAAGCGTGGATGGAAAGGAGAGTGCATCCGTGTTAATTTTCCAAGATAAACTTGGCTTCCGGTGGTCTGTTCCTCATCTTTTACTTGATTCACTCTTGCTTTGTTTCCTTGTCTCTTTTTCTTTTTATGGATGTCGACATAAAATCATCATTTCTTTCTCTGCAACTTTTTTTATTAGGAAAGGTAAAACCCATGTCTTTGGTGTAGAGCTGGACTCTCAGGCTGTGCGCGGACCACGGCGTCGTCTTCTGTAGAGGTTACCGCATACTTCTGACCACCTCTCTGACCCAGCGGTTCAGGAGCGATACCGTGTTGCACATCTTTAAATCACTGAAAAGATCTCACTCATTTGCAATCCATGAAATTTAATCTGGGGAAGCACAGAAAGCAAGGAGGTGCTTCACCTCGTGTTACTTGAAAAGTGCTTTGATTGTCAGTCACAGAGGAAGCAATGAATAAAAATCCGTTATTAGCATTGCTGTTACTAGGTGGAATCAGGCTTAAGAAGTGACACGCTTTAGGCTGTCAGTCAGTTTCCTGGTCGGGGAAATACCATTTTTAGGAGTGTTTGGAGATGGGCTCCTGCAAAGGAGAGAGAAGGTGCAAAACTAGCTGCTGGGGGCACTAAAAACACACCTCACTGTGCGTTTGCTTAGTAACAGTCTTTGAAAAAGGAAACAATCAGGTAAAAATGTTAAAGCAACTTCCACATCGATAAACAAGTATTGAGGCAAAGAACCTTCACTTTGGAAATACAGTAACTGTTTGTACAAATGTGACTTTCAGGTACTTAACAGACAGTAGTCCTAAAATTATACTGTGGATGGAAAACCAGAAGAACCCAAATGCAAAAGGCATGTTATTTTAAAGCAATGGCTACAAGAAATTGTGTGGATAATGAGAAAAGAAGCATCATTCAGTGGGAACTCAACATCCATTCCAACAACATCAATTCCGTATCTGCTGTCAGTAAGGACTCTGGTAGACGTGGACTTCAGGGTCTCAGAGATAAAGGAAAATGCCAACTTCATTTCATAGGAAAAAATATTTTTAGAGCCTCAGAAAAAGTCAAATAGGCAACGCTCCTTCTGCTACCTACACATTGGAATAGCAATTCTTTGGCATTAGAATATCCAAGATTGCAAAGGACAGCAACTACCTCCAACGGAAGCAACAGCCGTGTTTTGTGAACCTTCCAAAGAGCCGTGTGTACACAGTGGTCCCCATGTGTCAGCAAGAGGGGTTCCCGGACCCCCAGGGGGGCCTGGAAGCTCCGAGAGCACCAGACCGTGTCTAGACTGTGTTTCTTCCCACGCAGACAGACCTGTGACGGAGGTCACCTTATAAATCCGGCTCAGGAAGAAATGAGTAACAGCTGATGATGAGACGGAGCAATTGTAACAGTATACTGCGGCGGCAGTTACGTGCACGTGGTCTGTCTCTCTCTAAGCACCTGTGCAGGTGTAATCATGCCTTTCCGTCTTCATAGCTAAGCCCTCAGCCCGCACTGTGGCCACAATGCTTGCAGTCTAAGGTGTGACAGCCACACGGGCACGCATTTCTTCTCATCCTTCACGATTTCAGTGATAGCAGATTCACTCTCACTGTACATCTAAGCAATCTCCATACAGTGGTTTTCTCCTGTCCTTATTAAAGTGGAGAACGTTCTCCTTTCCACTTGTAGGAAGCACCTTACAGCGGCTTTTTGGCATATCTGAATTTCCAGCATCCCTGCCCTCATGCTTTGGGTCCATGCAGCGCAGTACGGGCGACTTGAACACGAGCCCTGGGGGCCGCAGCAGACGGTCTCATAGCCCCGATGCTGCCAAGCGGCTGACGGGCAGGATGTGCTGACGCCACAGGTGGGGCGGAGCCGGACGGCACAGGTTTCATCACCACTCAGAATGGCATGGGAATTAAATCTTATGAATTTTTTTATTTCTGGAATTTTTCATTTAATATTTTTGGACCATGGTTGACCATGGGTAACTGAAACCTTGGAAAGCAAAACTGTGGATGAGGGCGGACAACTGTGTACTTTCTGAATGTGCCCTTTCAATAGCGTACTCTCATGAACTATATTAAGAAGCTCTTCTGCTGCCAACCATCTTTTAAGGAATAAAACTTTATCAGACCAAATATACAGAATACTTATATGCCCAAATTCTACCCCAGATAACTTGAGGCCATAGTGTATATGCACTGGTTACAGGGCAAAATAATAAAACAATGTTTCCCTGCTTTTTCCTCTGTTCCCTCACCCATTCTTCCCTTTATGAAAATAAATATATTAAATACGTTACTCTAGAATCTTAATGTCACCTGAAGATTAAATGGCAGCCAGGTACTTTCTTAGGAGACATTTAGAAGATGGGAGTACTTAGAACGTTGAGGGTTTTAAAAGCACGATGTTTCAAACCTATTATGTTATTTTCTAACATCTCTTATTTTAAATTGCAAATTTATTTTGTTTTTGAGAGGTGAAAAAGGAAAAATTACAAGGGAAAAAAAGCCTTACAGAAGAAAAGCACGATAGTTTGATTTGGTTATTTCCAGGAAACTAATGAATCAACATAAGATTCTAAAAAGAGTCCATATTTTAACCCGTTTATTGGCAGTACACTAACTTGGAAAAATAACCTTAAGAGAATTAGAGGATTCTGGGGAAGTTACACCCTAAGTACAATAATGCACTTTCTTTTTCCCAGAAGTCACCTTGTGTGTGTGCGTGAGTGCGCGTGACAGGTGTGTATATTGGGTGTAAGAGGGGAGAGGACTCTGACTCGCTAATTAATCCATAAAGATATGAGGGGCTCTCTAGTCTGTTTCCAGGGTGCCCGACGGGGGCTCAGGAGGAGAGGACCTGCAGGCTGAGAGGAGAGCTGCCTGTCTGAGGGGCCACGGGCAGCACGCAGCCCGACCTGCTACCTCGCTGAGGGCACTCAGCTAGCGTGCATGCTGTGTCTGCTCAGTCACCTGTTCACGTAGCCGCCTGTTTCATCTGTGCTCACCTACTTTCCGTGTATTTATCGAGTGTCTACTATTTGTTGGAACTATCTTGGTATTGGGGTGCCGTGGCAACAAAACACAGTCGTTCTCCTCATGAAATGATCAGTCCGACTGGAATTGGGGTGGTGGATGTGTGATGGGGAGGGAATAATCAAGAACTGAAACATAAAACTCTCTTTCAGGAAAACATACAGAAAGTAGGGGCTGTAACAAGCATAATCTTGTCGGAAAATGTCAGAATCTTCCCGAAGGCAGTGGTATTTGAACTCAGACTGGAAAGAAGCGAAGGATTTAATGAGCTCAGTGGACCACAGGCTTGGGAAGGGCCAAAGTCCCCGAGGCAGACGGGAGTGGGGTTCATCTAGGAGCGGCAAGCTGGACGATTTGACTGGAATGGGAGAAGGAAGAAGCAGTACACCAGGACGCCAGAGGGGCTGACGGTGACCAGGTTTTGTCCTTAAAGCTGAGGGAAGTTTTTGACTGAAGTGTCTAACAGAGAGGTGCTTGATTAGATCTGGAGTGTGTAAAAGGTCCCCGTGACTTCAGTCTGGAAAATGGGCTGAAGGCCCCAAAGCAAGCAGACAGAGCCTGTTACCAGCCGTCTGCCGTCGCCGAGGAAAAGCCTGGCGCTGGGCAGGACGAGAGGCGGGGAGAGGAGGGCAGATGCGTGATGTATTTGTGATGCCACGACAGGCACTGGGAGGCGGTGGCAAAGTCTGAGAGCCCGGCAGCCCGTTGCCACGGGCTAGTTTGTGTTGGATACAATGAATCTGAAGAGCGTTTGAACTGTCCAAACAGAGACTCGGAGCAGCATCCGGGTGTGTGTGACTGGTCTTGAACAGAAGGTTTGGACTTAGGGTCGGCATCGTGTATGTGACATCTGGAACCCCGTGGAAGGGCTAGCCAGAATCACGTGGAAACCTGAAGGAAAAGAAAATCGCAGTATTAACTTGGGGAGTAGAAGGAAGGCGCCGTAGAAGCAGCCGGGAGGAGGAAGCAGGGAGCGAGGGAAACGGCAGGAAAGGGGGGTGGCACTTTGCTTGCTTGGTTTTCACTTGGAACGATATGAAAAACTGCGGAGGTAAAGACTGAGCATGTTCATTGTCCGGAGCGTGGAGGGTCGTGGGCGTTACCGGGGCCTCTGGGGAAAGCCGTGTTGAGGCCCAGCAGGAGCCGAAGGGGAACTGCCTTGGGTTCAGGAGCAAGGGACCAGGAGGGGAGAGAGTGGGTGAGGACGGTGCTGCAGGGGGAGCTGAGACATCCCCCGGCCCTGTGCGCCCCGTCAGGATGGGGCACAGTCGGGCACGTGGGAATCCTGACGGGGAAGGGGCCGGTGAGAAGGAGATGCTGAAGGCAGGAAATTGTAGGAAATACAGGAAGTGTTAGATGGGGAGACGCAGTAGGAGCCACTAGGGTCACCGTGGTCCCATCGGGCATGTCGCTCAGAGCTGGGGTGTGGCTTTTCCTGCCTCTGCTCTGCCTCATGCTGGAGGGTTCTGTAGGACTCCTTCTGTTTAGTATTGATACAGGGAATGTGGGGCAGGAGGATGGCCGTGTCCCAGCTCTCGGCTGAGTCCCTGGGATGCGCCTCGCCAACCGTGGCTACTTGGCTTCATGCAGGAAAGGATTCAAGAGTGAGCCACAGCTGAGTGAAGGTGGATGTATCCAGAGAGATGCCCGTTCCATAGTCAGTTCAGGCTGTTTCCAAAGGCCGGACGTGGGGGTGGTTAGTTTTTCTGGGCTGGGTAACGTCATATGCTGACAAGTGGGAGGACTGTTCCCACTGCTTTGGGGCAGGGCTGGGGGTCCCCGGATGGGCCATCACTCACCCTTTGACCTTCCGTGGGCAGCCTGGAAACTGCGCTGGCACCTGTGGGAGTGTCACTTGGCGGCCGCTGTGTCCAGTGAGCGTGCGCTGACGCACACAGTCTACTGGGAGGCGACCCTTCCGCCATCTTGGTGCTGATCGCTGTGTCACCCTTTCGTGGCTGCGCCCTGCCCCCCCCCGTCTCAGGGTACTTTCATTCTCATCTCTTAATTAGCTTGAGACTACTGAACCTCTGCTCTGCTTTTTGGGGTGGCTTTATGTTTAGCATCTTGCTGTTTCCCAGTTAAAGTTTCGGCAAATGCATCAAGGGGAGGCTCCCTTGAGTTTGACCTCCCTGCCCAACGCCCCCCTTCTCCCGAATCAGGCTTACTGAATCATGGATGGCTGGCCAGCAGCAAGTTCTCTCTGTCTCACCTACCCCGCGTGAGCTTGACCCAAGTCTGCCTTGCTCTGCTGATTCTCTGCTGCGTCCTTGACTGTTTCATCAGCCTCTGGTTCTATGTGGTTATTAGCAAATACCCTGAGTTGAAAGGCAGCTCACGTGATACTAGCTCCCATCTCTGGGATTCCCTTTCCTCTGAGGAGACCTGGGCCTCTCAAAGCCTGTTTCTTCAGCAACTCTGCAAAGGGTTCAAGTTGATTTTGTATGTTATCCAGCTCTCTCCTTGTGGCCTTGCTGGAAGGTCCTCCATCCTGTTCCAGAGAGGCAGAGCGGTGCTTCTTCTAACTCTGAATACTGTGTGTGACCCCGTAAAACCCACAGAGGTTGTGCTCCAGACGTCCCCTCCTTTTATACAGTATTAAAAGTAAAGTTCTTTTAACTAAAGCCCCCTTTCCCTTAGGACAGGGCACAGTCTTCTAAAACCTGATAAACAAGCGCCAGCAATCTGGGTTCTACCCACAGTTCTCAGGCCGTGGGTTTCAGAACGTGGTCTGTGGAGGGAGGGCGCGTTTTCTCATCTCGCTGATTTGGGGATGCAGAGGTGCCAGGTGGAGCTGTGAGACTTAACAGTGCTCCCCTGAATCTTTGCTGTTTTGAACAGGGAAGCTTTTATTTTGCAAAATTTATAGAATTAAATAATGAGGGGTTTTTTACATGCTTTAATATTTTCTGTAAGAATTTTCCAGTAACAGGAGACAATTAAATAGCACCATTCCTCATGTGAAGAGTGGGGCTGGAATTACAGCTCGCTTGGTACAAGGGAAGGCTCTGTGCGCAGTGCGCCGTCGAGCTGCGGCCCTGCCAGGTTCTCCTCCCTCGTCTCGTTCGCGGTGGGACGCGGCCCCCGATTATGTGCTGGCTCAGGTCCTTGTCTTGTGAAATCCTGTCTTCCTACACAAGTTTCCACAAGAAATCAAGAGTAACGTGTTCCTGACTCCAGGAGACAGCTGCACTATCCTTGGAACTAACACTTAGAAACCAGACAGGTCATGTTTCACCTGGCAAATAGCCTGAACAGGCCCTTCTTTAGAAAGTCAGATTGTTGTGTCTCTCACAAGGCTTGAATCATTTCGCTGTTAACTTCTTGTTCCCTGCGGCTTCAGTGCCTGAGGAAGGTGGATGCAGTACCGGAGTGACCGTGTGTGTTTGTTCTGAACACTCAGCTGGGCTTTCAAAGAGGCTGAACACCAGCTGTTGGTCTCGGTACTGATGTCATACACGTGAAAGTAATGTAATGTTATTTGTCGATTATGTCACAAATAAATAAATAAAGATGAGCGTAAAGCTGCACTTGAAGAACGTGCTAAATTCCAAACCAAAATCTGACCCTTTTACTGAGTACACAGTGAGATTTTGTTCTAAGAAAATGGTATTTCATCAACTCCAGAGTCATTGTGGGTCTTGTTCTGACCATCGTGATTTTCAGATACAACGTTAGATTTGTCCGAGTGTATAAATGCCTCCAGCGTTTTCATTTGCAAGTGAGCAGTCATCCAACTTACTAAATAAATGAAAACTTTCGGCTTCCAGATAATTGTTGATTCTGTGGACACGGCCACGTGGACGGTCTGAAGAAAGGTACTAGCGCCGTACAGTGTTTCGTCTTGGTTAACTCCTCATTCTGACCTGGTTCAGCCTTTACAAAGCGATGACTCCGCATAAAGTCCTGGCCCCTACCTGGTTCACAGCTTACTCTTAACTTTCTGAACAACCACACTGCAAACTACCTAATATTGTGGGGCATCACACTTTTTTCTAAAACACGTCTGTTGGGAAATCATATAAAATACGGTGTGAGAAAAGTATGGTTCCCTGAACATAGTTGTCAAAATACTTGTAAAATTCCGCTTGTTTTGTTGAAAGTATAATTTTAAGAAGGTATAAAAGACAATAAAAGGAAAGCTCAGTTGAGAAACCATATGCTTCTAGGAAAACCAAAGAATCAAGTAGTGACAGCAAGCAAAAAGCACCAAGTTCTGTCGGGCAGGTGCGTCACACCTGCAGAATGGAAGGTTTCTATTCGTTCGACGCTAGAAGCAAGGGTAATAATTTAAGAACAAGAATGAAGAAATTGAGCTTCTCCTGTTTATAAGGCCCTGAGTTTACTTCCCTGGCAAGCCCTCTGAGCCGTGCCCACCCCGCCTGGGGCGGCAGCGGGGGTCTGCACCCCAGCCCACGGTCTCACAAAGCACCGTGCAGAGGAAGGAGGGCCAGCGGGGCCCCCGTGGACCCCAGCGGACTGAGACTGGGGAAACGGGCTTTGTCTTCCTTTACCACTTGCTTTGTGGAAATCCACTTGAGAGGACTCCGACCTTTCTCTTTTCTGTGTCCGGGTCTAGTGGCGGATGGGGTGAGAGGAACCAAGGCTGGGCAGGGAACAGCTGTGGGGCACTGGTTAATGCTTGTGGGCGACACACGTGACCAGGACAGCAACAGATCGCCAGGAATTAACAGATGGACGCTAATGGACGAGCCTTCCCGAGCTGCCAGCCCAACAAAACCACAGGTGACCCTGTTTCTTTCGAGGACTGGTCTGTGACTGGCCTTCAGCGTTACAGCTTTTCCTTCCTCTCCAGTGCTTTTGAATTCCTTGGCTCAAGGCTTTCCCAGTCTCCTACTGTCTTCTTGGTGATAACGGAGCCAATGTGACAGGCAAAGTCTCAAACTTCAAAGCTTCAGTTTTTTCCTTGGCTTCCCTGCTCCCACGTTCCGTGGGCTGATGCTCTGGCCCAGGTGCGCAGGTACTGAGCATCGGTGATGAAAGACCGGGTTTATCTAAGGAAGTTGTTAATCCTGTTGTGTTAGTTAGCTTTATGAAATATTTATGAAACTGCAAAACACTTGGGGAAAAAAACCCTCAATATTTTGTCACGAAAGAATACTAGAACTTGAAAAAGTAATACAATGAAAGGTGTATTGTGCACGTATTAACATGAGCGCAAACCCAAGGGTATACACGGTACATACAAAGTAACAGTGTATCTAGGGAAGAAAGACAGAGGACGAGGCACAGGGAAATACAAAGCGTCCTTACAGGCACTGAGGCGGGAAGCCCCATAAAAAGACCGGCAGGACCCCCAGGCAGGGCCGCTGCTCTCCTCCCAGCACCGTCCGGTTCCCTGGCCCAGAGGCTCTATCTCCCTTTTTGCCTCTAAAGGCTGACTTACACCTAGAATTCTGTTGGTTCCCTGAGCTCACTTCTGATTGTTTATTTCCTTCACTCCTGATTCGTTACTACTCGCACTTCTGATTGGTTATTACTCTCACTTCTGATTGGTCCATTAGTAGTACTTCATTTGCATGGAGCTAACTCCTGATTGGTCTATTTCTACAAAGCTTGTTCCTGGTTGGTCAACTTCTGTTCTACTTGATTTGCATATGATGTTGCAAAGTATAAAACTGGCAGCCTATAAAAGACCTGTGTAAGCCTGCAGATGGGGTCCAGAGCTTGAAGTGTTAACTCCTCTGGGTCTGCTGGCGTAGTAAACCTGAGTTCTGCAACTCTCTGAGTGCTGCTTGGTCTCTCGCCCGGATCCAGGTTGCTGTCACAACTGAGCTGTAACACCGAGCTGGAACACATTTTTCCACAACAGCACCAGTAAACAGCTGCTTATGCCAATAGCGAGCACGTTGTCTTGTTATGATAGAGTAATAATCATACAAGAAAGTTTTTTGATTAGCAAGATAAAAGAAAACTTCATGGAAGAGGTAACACTTGAGTGGAGATTTACAAAATTTCAGCTTGTAAATTGAGGTTAGGTGGTCAGGTTGTCCAACATAAAGGAAAAAATGTGGAAAAAGTAAGAAACTAACTGATCAGAGAGTTGAAAACTATCCATATGCTTCATTTTTTCTGTAAGAAATAGTTATTGAACACTTGCAAACAGTGTTTGATAAAATCAAATGGGCCCTACTGCCTAGCACTGAAGACAAACTTTAAGTAAATGAGTCAGTGTGATTGTGACAAATGCTATGAAAAGTATCTGCCGCTGTGTTTCCATAAGTCCTGACTTAATCAGCTCAGGGTGGAGGAGCAGAGAAACCCATCTGATAAAGAGATGTTTTGCTAAAGTTAGACATAAAAATTATTTATATTTTACTATATTTATTTCACTGTTTTTGCTGAATTTTGAAAGTTAATTATAGACATAGACATTTCACACCTAAGTATTTTTGGTAGGCATCTCTAAAATACAAAAACATTTTCTACATAATCTTAAAATCATTAAAAAATCTAAAAAAAAGTAGTATTTCCCTAATATCAGATACTTACAGCCATCTTCAAGTTTCTCAGATTGTTTCCTCAAAATTAGTATTTTTTAATCAACAGACTATAGTTAAGGCTAAGAATTGCATGTGTCTCTCTTAACCTGTAACATTGCCCCCACCCAACCCAAACTTGTGTGTGTGCCTGTGTGTGTGTGCGTGTGTGTTTGTGTGTACATGTACTCCCATGCACGTGACGTTGGCTTTGGCAGCATTCTGCCTTCTGGACTTGTCTTAATCATTTCCTTTTTTTATTTTTACTTTTTTTTATTGAGTTATAGTCAGTTTACAATGTTGTGTCAATTTTTCAGTTACACGTGAACATACATATATTCATTGTCACATTTTTTTTTCCGCTGTGAGCTACCACAAGATCTTGTATACATTTCCCTGTGCTATGCAGTATAATCTTGTTTATCTATTCTGCATATGCCTGTCAGTATCTACATATTCTGAATCATTTCCTTTTGATGTGTTTTGTTTTTCAATACCCTGCATTTTCTGTAAACTTAAAGTTAAATCCAGAGACCAGATCAGACGTACTCCACAGGTGATGTTCTGTGCTTTCTTTTGCATCATTTCAGTGGCGTGTAACACGTGATGTAGGCTTTCTCATTGTCAGTTATTTTAAATCTGATTTCTGGGTTAATGCAGAGCTAGCAGGATCTCTCTAACATGAGGTTATATTTTGTGGGTTCTGACCAGCATAAATCCCACCGAGATGGAATGAGTTACTCAAGACTCTGTGGAAAGTCAAGAGAGCAAGAGGGAGTCGGGGACCAACTCACCAAGCCTCTCAAATGCCCCCACATTTATTGTGTACAATCAAAGGAAAAATCACCTACAGCTGTGTGATGGGATACAGGAACTCAGGGAAAGACAGGATGGGATAGAGATCGCAGAATCCACAATGACTGCAAAGGCTTAGTTTACCTTCAGGGAAGTCATGGGGAGGGGGAAACAGGATACATTCTTTAAATACATTAATTACAGAGCAGACCACCGGGCAGCCAGTCCCTCGCCTTGGGGATACAGACCGTCTAACAGCAGGCACGCCCCGCGCTTATAGCCGAGGGCCTGGGTCATTGCTTTGCAAGGAGCAGAGTGCTACCTAAAACCTCAGCTGTGCCAGCAAGGCAGTGTCTCTGCTTTTCACAGCAGGGAGACTGGAGTGCGATGCACAGGCGCCTGCTTGCGAGGCGGTTACTCAGCACACTTGTTCTTCTTAAAGCTGACAGGCGGCTGGGGTCGGTTACCCAGTTGTTAACCCAGTCATGGGCTCCCACAGTATTTTACTCCCCAAGTCAGCAAGTGCCCGGAGCCAGTACCTCGGCCCCTCGGGAAGTCCGGTTATGGGCTGGGCGTCCCCCCCCCCCCGGTGCTTTCAGTGTCCCGTGATGGTGCCTGGTCACCAGGGCCAGCGCCACAGCTGCAACCTTGTGGTTTTCTAATTCCGTCACTCAGTGTGTTCTCACCGACTTACAGGTTTTAAAGAAGTTCTTTGCAATATCCATTGGGAGTATTTGGTAACCTCGAAACACAATTTTTGCTGAAAAGTTGTCACAAAGACTGTTTCTTTTCCTGCGATTACCAATGCTCTAAATGCGGAATCAGTTCACTAATTCGCTTGATGAAACCACTCTAAGTTAGGAACCAAAGGAAAAGCAAGAAGCAGAAATGAAGTTTATTGAGACAGAAGAAAGCATTTCAGAGCAGACTTTTATAAAAAGATAAAGTTCATTAAAGGAAACAAAAGAATGGACTGAGGATTGGATGAGGAAAGAAAGAATGCTAGAAGAAATGAGGCCGTCACGTGGCCTTGTGGTTGATGGTAAGGGTTCTGGACTTCATTTCTGTGTAATGATAAAATCAAAGATTGTAAGCAATGGAGCCAAATGTGCAGATATGCATATTTTTACATAGTTCCATTTTTTTCTTTATCGCTACTTTTAAAATTGCAACACGTCATACATAGAACAAAATGTACAAATCCTAAACATGCAGCATGATGACTTTTCTTTGCTTTTTGTTTTTTTAAATTTTATTATTTTTGTTTGCTTGTGTTTTTTCTTTGGAGGGGTAGGTAATTAGGTTCCTTTTTTTCTTTCCTTCTTTCTTTCTTATTTATTTATTTAATTGAAAGGACTGGGGACGGAACCCAGGACCTCAAGCGTGCTGAGCAACTGCTCTGCCCCTGAGCTCCACCCTCCCCGCTCACGATGGCACTTCTCATATCTGTGCATTTGGGGAACCACCCCCCAGGTCTAGAGTCAGAAGACCTCCAACCCCCCCAGGGGTTGCCTCACGCTTTTTCCCGGTTGGTACCCCTGTGGTACCAGCCTCAGGATGGATCCCAGTGACCCCTGCCGCCAGTATCCACATCCTTGTTGAGTCCCCTTGCACAATAAATGAGGCTGGGTTTGCTTGTCTGCTTGCTTTGTTACTGCAGATGGGATTATGATTTTGATAGAGGTTGCAGTGAATATGCAGATTTTGGGGGTAGTGTGAATATTGTAATAATATTAATTATTCTAACCCAAGAACACAAGATACTTTTCCATTTATTTGTGTCGTCTTCAATTTTTTCCACAAGTGTCTTACAGTTTTAAGTGTACAAGTCTTTTACTTCCTTGGTTAAATTTATTCCTAAGTGTTTTATTGTTTTGATGCTATTATAAATGGGATTGCTCTCTTAATTTCTCTCTTAGATTGTTCATCGTTAGTGTACAGAAATGTAAAGTGTGTTGATTTTGAGTCCTGCAACTTCCCTGAACTCATTTATTGGTTCTAACTGTTTTGGGTGGAGTTCTTAGGGTTTCTTATAAGATCATGTCATCTGTCAACAGATCATTTTACTTACTCATTTCCAATTTGTATTCTTTTATTTCTTTTTCTTGCCTAGTGCTGTGGCTCGGACTTTCAGTACTGTGTAAGGAGTGGGGAAAGTGGGCGTCTTTGTTTTGTTCCTGATCTCAGAGGAAAACCTTTCACCTTTCCGTTACTGAGTGAGACGTTTGCTGTGGGCGTATCATGTATATAACCTTTGTTTTGTTCAGATACACTCCCTCCATTTCTATACTTTGTTGAGAGGTCTGATTATGAAAAGATGTTGAATTTTGTCAGGTGCTTTTTTTGCATGTATTAAAATTATCATACGATTTTAAAACTTTGTTCTGGTGACTCACATGTACTGATCTGAAACGTCCTCACATCCCAGAGGTAAGGCCCGCTTGGCCACGGTGTGTGAGCCTTGCAGTGTGGTGTTGAATTTTGTCTGCTAGTGTTTGGCTGAAGAGTCTGCATCTGTGTTCGTCAGGGATGCTGGCCTGCAGCTCTCTTCCCTTGCGGTGTCCTTGTCTCGCTTTGGTGTCAGGGTCCTGCTGGCCTTGTGAAATGAGTTGGAAGTGCTCGCTGCTGTCCAGTTGTTTGGAAGGGCTTGAGAAGACTTACTATTAATTTTTATTCGAATGTCCCGTGGAATTCACTAGTGAAGCCCTCGGGTCGTTTGGTTTTGTTTGTTAGAAGTCTTGATTTCTGATTCAGTCTCTTTCTCAGTATTGATTTGTTCACATTTTCTGTTACCTCATGACTCAGTCCTGGTAAGTTGTATGTTTCTAGGAATGTATCTATTTCTTCTGCGTTGTCTGGTTTGTGGCCATGTAATTGTTCACAGTGGCCTCTTGTTTTTTAACTCCTGTAGTGGCAGCTTTGCTGTTCCTTTTTCCTGTGATTTTTATTAATTTGAATCATCTGTCTTTTTGTAGCTAAAGGTTTGTCAATTTTGTTTACCTTTAAAAAAACTAACTCAATTTAGTCTATATTTTCAATTGTTCTTCTCTTCTATTTTATTGATTTCTACTCCAGTTTTATTAAATAAACTTCAGCTAACTTCAGGTTTAATTTCTTACTTTGTTTCTATACAACAACAACAAAAAGATTTACTTGCAACACAGCGCAGTCCCCATCACTTCCTTTTCTAGTTCCTTGAAGTATAAGGTTGTTTATTTGAGATGTTTTTTTCTTAACGTAGGCCTTTATCCCGCTAAGCTTTCCTCTAAGGACTGCTTTCCCAGCACCCTACAAGTGCTAGTGTGCTGTGCTCTCATTTTCATTTATCTCGGGGTATTTTTTAATTTGCCTTTTGGTTTCTTCTCTGACCCGTTGGTCGTTTAGACATTTGTTGTTTAATTTCCATGCATTTGTGAATTTGATTTCTAGTTTCATGCCATTGTGGTCAGAAGTGATACTTGATGTGATTTCAGTCTCACATGTGTTAAGACCATTTTTGTGGCGTGACGTCTGGTCTGTCCTGGAGAACGTGCCGTGTGCTCCTGAGTATAGACCATGCTGTTCTTGGAGGACATTCTGTGTATGTCCGTTAGGTCCATTTGGTCTAAAGTGAAGCTCAAGTCCGTTATTTTCTCATTGATTTTCTGTCTGGCTGATCTATCCTTTGTTGAAAGTGGTGTATTGAAATCCACTACTGTCATTGCATCACTGTCTTTTTTTTTCTGCCTTCAGATCTGTTAATAATTGTTTAATGCATTTCGGGCTCTCATAGTGGATGCAACTATATTTACAACTATGTACTCTTGATAAAATTACTCCTTTTTCATTATAGAATAGCAGTATTTGTATCTCGTTACAGCTTTTGACTTGAAGGCGATTTTGTGTAAGCAAAGCTGCCCCTGCTCTCTCTTGGTCTTTGCATAGCATATCTTTTTGTACCCCTTCACTTTAAGTCTATGAGGGTTCCTAAAACGTCAGTGAGTCTCTTGACTGTTCTGTAGTTCCTGTCTTCCTCTTCCTCTTTTGCATCTTTCGGTGATTTCCTGTAGTGACTTTCTTTGATTTTTTTTCTCTTTGTCCTTTGTGTATCCGTGATGGGTTTTCACTGTATGCTTGCCATCACACTTTCATGATACGTCTCGTAACAGTCTACTTTAAGCTGATAACGACTTAACTTCATTTGCATCAAAAGTTACACGTATTTACTTGACCCCAAACATCTTACATTGTTGATGTAAGTCTACATGGTTTTATATTGTGTATCCATTAACATAATATTGTAGCTATAATTATTTTTAGAACCTTTGTCTTTTCACCTAACTAGAATTCAAAGTGATTTGCACACCACCTTTTCAGTACTAGAGTATTCTGAAATTGACTGTATATTTATCTTTACCAGAGAGTTTTATTTTGAATTCTTTGTCAGGTGCTCATTGACCTTCATTTCTTTGGGGTCAGTTAGTGGAAAATTATCATTCCCCTGATGGTGTCTTGTGTTCTTGCTTTTCCATGTTTTGCACTGATGTCTGTGCATTTGGTGGAGCAATCATTTCTTCCAGCCTTTTTGGAGAAAGACTCTCACCTGCGGTTGGCTCTGAGGGCACTGGCTGGGTGGGGGGCAGTGTCTCTGTTACTGGGGGGTATGGTGGCGGCAGTCTCCATGCAGCTCTGCCAGCTGGCGGCAATGCACAGAGATGGTGGGGTCTTCGTGGCCAAGGCTGCAGTGGTCCCCCAAGTGTTCGGAGCCTCAGAAGCAAAGGCTGCTAGATGCCTGCTCTCCCCTTTGCCCTGGGGGAGAATTGTAGCCAACGGGCCCCTTCTGGTGCCAGTCATGGTGTGCTGCCACTCCGAGTGGCGGCTGAGCTGGGGTCCTGGGTTCAGGGCAGCCAGAATGACCGCAGCACTGGGGCTCTGGGTGCAGGCACACGGTGGGGGAGCTGGCATCCGAGGCACTGTGCAGATCTCCTGTGGCTTCTGGCACTTGCCACAGTGGCAGGCTGAAGGTGAGAGGGCTTCAGCGTTGTGGGCCCTGGGTTCAGACGGTGTGGTGGTGGCCTGGACCTGGAAGGCGGGGGCAGTTCTTGCCTTCCCTGGGGACGGTGGGTGGAAGTCCCCACTCAGGCCCCTGGGGGTAGTCACAGAACAGCCGTCCCTCAAGTTTGGCAGGTCACAGCCCCGCGTAGAGCCCGGATGATCAGAGGAGCCCTGGTCATCGGGGTCCAGCCGTGACTTAGGACCCTGGGGGTGGGGCAGAGCTGCAGCGGGCAGCCTGGGACGGAGGGTCAAAGCCCCTCCTTCGGGCCAGGGAGTGGGACATAGGGCCACATGGCCTCAGTAATCGCAGGTCAGTGCTGGGACCGGGGACCAGGGGACAGAGGAGGCGGGGTGCAGAGCAGCGGCAGCTCTGGTCCTGCGGATGCTGAGGTGTTTCGGTGCCCTGACCTCGGAGGGCCAGGCGCAGTGGTCAGTGGGGTCTCACCCCCCAGAGAGCCCCAGGGAGGCGACACGGGCAGGGACCTGGCTCAGTACCGGTAAAGAATCTGAGGGCTGGAGCACAAGTCGCTGATCTCCCTCCCCCCGTGCCGAGAACTCCCTCCGCCGGGACCGCTCCTGGCCCCGAGCTGCTCCGGATGGTGGGCGGGGGGTGCAGGGAACATGCTCCCTGTGCTGTGCTGGGAGGCCGTCCTTGGGTCTCGAGCTTTGCGGGGTTTTGCTGCATCCTTGTCGTAGTCCGGAGCTTTCCCAGGGATGTGCTCCTCGGTCTCTGGTTACTTATTTATTGCTTTTGTTGTTTTCGTGGGGAAAACAAGCATTGAGACCTCCTGGCAGTCTGTTTGCTGCCGTCACCCTCATGCAGTATTCACTTTTGTTCTGAAGTCTTTTGCTCAACAGTGTTGATGTTCCTGGGTGTGAGCAGTGTGTCCCTTTATATTGCTAAATATATTTCATTATGTGAATTTACCACATTAAAAAAATCATTCCACCATTGAAGGGTATTTGTTTTAATTTTTCCAGTTTGAAGATATTATGAATAAATCTGTGTCTTCTGTGACACAGGTCGTGTGCCTCTTCGTGGAGTTACGCACTTCATTTCTCTTAGGAATATGCATAGAAGGACAGCTGCTGGGTCCTAAGTAAGAAGCCTGTCTGGGCTTTGGTAGATTCTGCCAAATCGGTTTTCAGAGCTGTTCTCTGACTTACTCTCCTACCAGCAGTGAGTGGCCGTCCCAGCTGCACAACGCAGTGTTGTCCCTTCCTGGGTAAGCCACGGGGCGGGGGTGGGGTGGCATCTCTGCGTTTCCACGGTGAGTACTGACGTTCCAGTCCGTGGCCGCTTAGGTAACCCCTTTGGGACATACCTGCTCAAGTCTTTTGTCCACTTGACTCTTTATCTTGATACCCAGCTTGTGGACTTGCAGCATTTTTAGCGCTCCTTTATATATTCAGGATATGAGTCACTTGTCGTGTGTACGTGCTGAAAGGATCCTTTCCCAGTGAGAGATCTGCATCACCAGCCTTTCAGAGCTGTTATTCAGCAGATGTGATTAAGTTTAATAAAACCACCTTATCCATCTGGATTTTGTGCCTAGTGGCTTTTGTGCCCTAAACATTTAAGGAATATTTGCTCACTCCAAGGTTATGAAGATATTATCCTGTTTCATTCCAAAAGCTTTGTAATGTAACATGTCACCATTAAGGCTATTATCCACTGAAGATTAAATTCTGTATGTCATGGGGGAAGGTCAGGGCTCACGTCCCTCGGCAGTACCCGCTCGTCTCGGTATCGTGTGTGGAAAGGTCATCTTGTGCCCTATGAATTGCAGTGGTATTTTTGTCATAATCAGAAAACCATACAAAATTAGGCGTTTAAATGCGATGAATGGATCCTCTAACAGAAAACGGGCATTAGTGGAAAAAATGATGACTTCTCAGTAAAGTCTGGAGGTTAGTTAATAGCACTGTATCACTTCTGGCTTCATGGTTTTGACATATATTATGGTACTTAAGATGGTGACACTAGAGGACACTGGCAAAGGTGTGTAGACACTTTATTATCTTTGCAAATGTTCTCCATGTTTGAAATTATTCCAAAATAAGCAGTTTGTTTTCAAAAGCAAGTCTGCGTGGACTCTGTTTCGCCTGTTTGGCTGAGTTTTCCTCCTCCGCACTGGGAGCACCGTCCGTGGCCACGGCAGCTGTAGCGCGAGCCCTGACTTCCTGGATGGCTCTCAGCGGCCCAGCGCGGGGGACGTGAACTTTGCCAGCCCTGGGGTTAAGCTGGCCTGTGAGATTCTGCTTTTTCACTTCCAGGTGCCGTGGGTCTCCAGAACTGAAAGTTCAGGAAAATGACTGTGGGCAGAATTTGGAGGGTAGAACACTGAAAAGGAGGGCACCTTGAGGAGAGAGCTCCAGCAATCAGAATGGGGGTTCCGTTAACGCTTAGCTGAACACCTGTCTTCACACACACGTGGTGAAACCTCATGAAAGAGGTGGGAAGCCAAGAATCTTTTTTTTTAATTATTATTGAAGTACAGTCAGTTACATTGTGTCAGCTTCTGGTGTGCAGCACAATGTCCCAGTCATTGATATACATACATATATTCGTTTCCATATACTTTTTCATTAAAGTTTATTACAAGGTATTGAATATAGTTGCCTGTGCTGAACAGAAGAAATTTGTTTTTTTTTTAATATATTTTTATACATAGTGGCTAACATTTGCAAACCTCAAACTCTCAAATCTATCCCTTCCCACTCCCTTTCTCTGGTAACCATAAGATTGTTTACTATGTCTGCGAGTCTGTTTCTGTTTTATAGATGAGTTCATTAGTGTCCTCTTTTTTCTTTTTCTTAGATTCCACATATGAGTGATATCATGTGGTATTTTTCTTTCTTTTTCTGGCTTACTTCACTTAGGATGACGATCTCTAGGTCCATCCATGTTGCTGCAAATGGCATTATTTTATTCTTTTTTATGGCTGAGTAGTATTCCATTATATAAATATATCACAACTTCTTTATCCAGTCATCCATTGATGGACAAATTTTTAAAGCGAACAATTTCCAGTCTTCACAGGACTGGGAAATGTTTGAATTCTAGTGCATTCAGGTGAAGTTATCAAGTCTACATCATATTTTGATTTCTTTCTCTGTCCAATCCTGTTTCCTCCCCCATCACAGGTGTTAATCCGAAGGGCACTCCTAATGAATTTTAAATTCTCTCTTGGAGTCTGCTTCTTTGAGAACCCTAAACGTGATAACAATTATTAATAATATACGTCAAAGTGGTAATAGCTAATGAATAGTGGAGGTAAGATGAAATATGAGAAAGTAATCAAAAAGAAGGGAATAGAACAAGATAAAAAGGAGAAGCACAGATGGGAGAAACAAAACGATTAGAATACGGTTGATGTAACCCAGTCATATGAAAATCTTTATAAATCAATAATTTAATCATTCTAATTTAAAGCAGAGGTTTTAACTACAAAGATATCAATGTTTCTTAAAGTAATAATTCTAAAGTCATATGATAATTTAAAAGCACAATAATCAAGCAGCAGTGGCTGGGTTTATTTCAGAGCAAGTGGACTGTGTGACTAACAGCATCACCAAGGGTGAAGACAGAATGACAAAGAAGGCAACTCACCAAGAAGAAGAAGGGCTCTAGGGGGTCGTGGACCTAACTGCTAGCCCCAGAACACGTGAAGTGGAACTGGCAGGACTGAAAGGAAGCAAACGGACAACTCTGCAGAGCGGAGCTGTCAACACTCAGAGCTTAGTAATTAGCAGAACAAGTAGGTAGAAGTCCCTGAGGGTGGGGGATTTAGAAGAGATTATCAGCCAGCTTGGTTGAATAAACTTTACAGAGCACTCCAACAACAACTTAAAAAACAGATACTCTTTTAATGCATGTAGAACCATTCACCAAGATAGGCCTTACAATTACCTGTAAAACAAACCACAGCACAGCCATAAGGACAGAGGCAATCCAGAGTGTGTTTTCTGACCACACTGGAATTAAGCTTGCAGCAGATACAGAGAGAATGAGACGCTGCCAGGTATTGGTGAAAGTATGATGTGCGCCTCCACGTAGCTCACAGGTAATAGAAGCAAATCACAGGAAAAAGCAGAAACAGGAAACGTTTTGAACTAAATGAGGATGGCAACAAGACGTCAAAATCTGTGTGATACTAAGGAGGTGAGATTTCAGGGAAATTGCATCGCTTCAAACCCTGATTTAAAAGATTTGTACAGAAATCAGTAATCTGAGAGAAGGAGGAGAGAAGGAACAGAGACGGGCAGAGAAAGAAGAGGGCGAGGGAGAGACGCGTGCGCTAAAGCCGGAGCGACCAGACGGGAAGGAGCAGACAGTATGCAGGTGAGACTCAGAAGGTGGCAAAACAAAGCAGAGAAAGCAGCTGAAAACCACAGGTAAACCAAATGCACATTATATGGAAAGCTTGTTAAAATGGGGCAAAAGTCTAGTTATCAAGGAAAAACAAAAAGACAGAGAAGACATAAATTCAGAATATAAGGAATGAAAGGGGGCCATCACTGCAGATTTTACAGACATTAAAAAGATACTAAGAGACAACTATAAGCAACTTTTTGCCAGTTTATTGAATATCTTTCATGAAGTAGATTTGTTGAGGATCACAGCTTACCAAAACTGACTCAGAAAGAAACAGAGCCCAAATCTCTCCACAAAAAATCAATTTTTAATTAATGCTAATTTGCCACAGCAGTGATTTTAGAGCCAGATAAATTCAATGCCAGTATAACCAAGAATTTAGTGAAAACTGGTATCAGTTCCACAAAACTCATGGAGAAAATACAGGAGGAGGAAACACTTAACAAATCCTTTTATAAGCCTGCATTACCCCAGTATTACAGCCAGACAAGGACAAGGGAAAGAGAGGGGCCCGCAGTCCAGTATCTCCTACGCTCATAAACCCAAAACCTTTTTCATAGAGTTAGCAAATCAAATGTGGTAAGATATCGAAATGACGTACCTGCCCAAGTGGGATCCATCCAAGGAATGTCAATTTCAACACTTGAAAACCACCCAATGCACTTTATTAACACAATGAAAGAAAGGAGATACATGATTGTCTGAATAAACGCAGAAGAAAATACTTGACGAAATTCAGTGTCTGTTCATAATAAAGGCTCTTGGGAGATCAAAAATTTTCAAATTGAAAACAGACATCTTCAAAATTGCAAAACTAAAATTATATTCTTAAGAAGAGCGTGGACACTCTCCCCATGAGACTGGGGAAAACCAAGGGTGCTTCTCTCACCGCGTATACTGAACGTTGTGCTGGAAGCCTTAACACATGCACTAAGGAAAGGAGAAGAGCATACGCTCCAGAATCAAAGAAGCAATTTTTTAATAAATAGACAATATGATTATGTGTGCAGAAAATTCTTAGAAATCTACAAATCGCTGTAAGAATGATTTCAGTAAGACTATTTGACACAAGGTCAATATGTAAAATGAATTCTATTTCTATAAACTAGAAATGGAAATTGATAATTAGTATTTTTAAAGCCATAATTTATAACAGGATAAAACATGAAATAATTAGGGTTACTTCTTAAAAATATATATAAGAAAGGAAATGAAACATTGCAGAATGATGCAATGAGAAAAAAGAACCCTACATGAATGGAGAAGTACACCATATTGATAGAGCAGAAGACTCAGCTTTATTCAGATTTCGGTTATCCCACACAATGCTGGAGGAAATGTAAGCGGGTGCGATTCGGGAAGTTGGTTTGGCAGCTTGTTAAAAAGTTAAACAAGGCTTATCCTAAGCATTTACATCCTCAGGCACTTGTCCAAGAGAAATGAAAATATGACCACACAGATACTCATGTTCAGATGTTTATAGAAGCGTTATTCAGAGTGGTCAGGAACAGGGGTCAGACTGTCCATCAAAACGTAACTGGGTAAACACACGCTGGTGTATTCATACATGGAATATTACTTAGCAGTAAGAGTAAAGCAATAACCAATGTATGAAACATGAATAAATCTCAGAAACAGCAGGCTGAGCAAACGAAGACGGGTACTGAGGAACACATGCGGCGGAAAAGAGAAAACAGCCGCTGTTCGTGGCGGCGGGTCTGGTAGCGGTGCGCTGGCTCACTGCGGGCACGTGGGAGCGTGTTGTGGCGATGGGTGTGCTCTGTGTCTTTGTTACATGATAGCTACATGGATGTGTGCACACAGGTGTGTACATGTGTGAAAACTCATCCAAATGTACCCCTAACATGGGTGCAATTTATAGGAACAAATTATATCTCCAAAACTTTAATGAAAAAATGTAGAGCGTAAAAAAAGCCAGGAATACGGGGTCTGGATTGAGAGTGAGAAAAGCAGGAGAACGTACGTCTGGAATTACATGTAAATGTAACCTGGGTGTGGAATTCCATTTTAGAATTTGGAGGTTTTATTCTGCTTTTCAGGCTGTTGTATTACCAAATTCTCACATTTTAGTGTCAGACACTTTGTGAATTGTTTTACTATTGTGTCACCTAAGAGATCTATTTAAAGATCTATAGACTAACAGATTTTACAAAAAAAACTTGGCCTGACGATTGAGACTGGTTGTCTGAAGAACGGCACCCTGTTTGGAAGTCTACCCATGAAACCGTTAGAACAGACTCGGTGAACACAGCGTAAATAAAACAGACTTCAGTGCTCTGAATGGTTTATTCCCTTGGTGGAGTGATAAGTCCATTTAGAAGTGTGTGTTTTTACTATGCCCTTTGCTTTGGCTGTAACGGACAGGCCAGGAACTCTCCTTTTTCACGTACGATGATCCATCTTAATAAATTCTACAGAGTGACTTGGCTTTACAGTTTGCAAAGCATTTTCACGTAAAATTTATCATTAGTTTTATTAATTAGTAACAGTATCCCAGCTTTATTTACATTAGCCTTACTGTAACTTCTATTTTAGAGATAAGGAAACTATGATTCCAGAAGTGAGAGGGAAGGAGACACAAACAGAACTGACATTTATTGAACATGCATTATGTGTCAGCATTAAGTGGCGGGACCTCGACGTGCTGTCTGTGTAATCTGCGCCGCACTCTTGAGGGAGAAGAAATACGTCTCTGTGAACAGATAAGGCAGCAAACGTCCAGACTAGCAAAGAACAGAACCAGTGTTTTCATCCAAGTGTCTGGCTTCAAAGAGCTGTATGTTTCACTAATCAAAACTGTCTGACGTGAGTTCCTAAAGAAAATGTAACTTGAATCTAGAATTTTCCATTCCAAATTTAGTGTTCTTCACTGTGCATCTGCTGGTCAAACTTGACATTCCTCCACCTGCTACTCATTTCAGATTAGCTCTATAATGTAACAAGTTTTAATTAATTCTCAAGCATGTAGATTAATTGTCACCTATTTTATATAATCAAAGGTATGCAAATAAATATATAACGTTATCATAAATATGATTCAAATCAAACTAGTATTGGTCATTGCAGAAATGGTTAATCTGACATCTACTCTTTTCTATAATTTGTAGAAATGTGTAGACTGCATTTGCAGAAGCACTTTCTGACACATTTATCCCATCCTTCTATTTAACTTTTGACAATTGACTCTAGTTTTACTTTGGGGCATGACTGTCTTAATTATTAGCACACAGTTCTCTCTCCGGATGTCAGTGCTGACTTTCCCAAGTTGAGTTTTCCTCCCAGAGCCCACAAGTTGAAGTCCTTTGCTGAGGGCCGTGAATACAAATGCATAGTCCAGGGATCTCGTGGGATGTAACTGCGAAGTCATACGAGGGCAACGTTAAACACTTTATGCTCCAAATGAGTACAAGAGGTAATTTTATAACAAGAGTGTACAAAATAGTCTTACGAAAGATATAGATGCACTTACATTTTTTTGTGTGGGAATCAGCCAGCAATCATGTCATTTTGTTCCCACAATGCTTCTTACAATGAAAAGAACATGGACTCAAGTGACACTTTGGGAAGGAGCTTGCACTGTGTCTGAGCAACTTACGTTCTCTTTTTAAGAACAGAGCAGGAGAGCTGGCCTTCACTCCCTGAAGCCTTTCCTCTGAACGGAGCTGGAAACCCTCGGTCTCTCACCAGACGTTGAGATGCTCTTAATTTTTAACACAATTCTCCAGGCTAATTAAATAACGTTTAGGGCTGTACTCACCTACGTTTAGGTTTGTTTTCATTTCAGTAACAGCTGACAGCACCTTGCTGTTTACTGCCAAGAGCAGAAGGCATTTCTGAGCGCTATGGACATCATGCTTTGGAAATGATTTCTAATAAGCTGATGAGCTGCGTTACGTTTTAAGGTACTGTTTTCTTTCTCTTTGGTTTTATAATTCACAAGATTTCAGAGAGCTAAAAAATTGTACATATTCAGCCTCCCAAATAGGTAAAAATCTTATCTAAAATTTACCCTAATTTATCTAAAAGTTACCCAGATTTAGGCAAGACTTGTATCATTTCCTAGAGTTTTGTTTGTGTATGTGTGACCTCACAAAGGTTGTGATCTTACAAATTAAATTCATGCAGATGTTAAGGACCCAAGTGTATTTGTCTAGTGAGTAATGACACTTAGGAGTGTTGCCTGCAGGACAGGGCTTCGCTGGTAGAAGACATCTCTAAGGGTAAAATTTTGGAGACTGCAGTGATTCTGAAAAAAAGAGCGAATTATAGTTGTGTCCTTACTCAGCATGCCTGAACAAACAACTGGTCTTTTTGCTTGCTGTCAATATAGCAACAAATTGTTGATGTATCTTCTTTATCTATCTTTGCCCCGTGGATAATTTCAGAAAGTAGAGGCCTGCAACTTAAAACAACTGAAAACAGACCCGCACTGTATGAATATATTTCCTGAATGTACTGTTCTTGTGCAGACATGGTGAGCATTGCTGGTTTTACTAGCTGAAGCCAGAAATAATTCTTAGGGAAGAACCGTCTTTACTGAGGAAAGTCTCTTAGTGAATCTCTTGAAGGCCTAGGGTGAGGTCTGATGGCTGCATTTGAAGGAGACTAGGAAGAAAGAGTCAAACTTTCTGCAAAAGAAGAAAACAGACAGGACTGAGGGCCCCTGAGAGGACCTAGAGTCAGGAGGGTGTCTGGGAGTTACATAGCTGAAATGACTGAAAGGATTGAAGAGTGGAGAGTTCTGTGCCTTATTTTTAAATTATCCACAGTGTAGCCTTGTGGGGTCTCTCTCCCACCTGTTAAAAATTTCCACACAAAAAAGCCAAACTATTATTCCCAGTTGCCTGCATGCTTGCCCTTAGGCTGGATGAGGGATGTCAGTCCGCAGACCATTTCACGTGTTCCGCTTGGCGAGTAGGTGAGCAGGAGGGCATGAACCGGGGTGGGACGTGTGTGCATTCTCTGAGGAGGTGTTCGTAATTGCACAGGTAATGTTCCCACACTGAAAGGCCACAGGCCCTGGACACACCTAGACCAAGTCACCCCTCTGTTAAACGGCCCAGCCCGTCGGCTCTGAGAGTCCTGAGGGTGCCTTTGGCAGTTTTCCGCCTGGGTCCTTCTGCTGGCTGGTCAGCCGTGTTTACACCTCCAGCTGTTACAGCTCTTGTCTGTGACCTGTTTTCTGCAGCGCACTAACGCCACTGGTGTGAGTTCAGAACACAGACAGCGAAAGTCATTAAAACTATTGTCACAGTGGGTCATTAGCCTGTGATTTGTGTCAGGGTCCGTGAGCAGCTCCGTAACTAACTGGCGTGAACTTCAGTACGTGCTCTGTATTTTGGTTGCTCAGGTGGCTGCTTTTAGTGTTCTTGTTTGTGGTCTTTGAGATACGTGCTTAATAGTTGAGATTACTAAATAAATAGGAAGCGATCCAATTTGAAAAGGCCTTGAAATCACACAGCGGTACGTAAGAAATAGGAAAAAATGCCAGGTTTAAAGGGCTGGGAGGAAGAAGTCTTGGGAGATGAAGACGGTGTCAACACCTTCCGTAGACAGAAGCACCTGTCGGCAGTGAGATGGATCCTCGTACGCGGTTCACTTCTGTTCTGCAGTCTCGGGGGACGCGAACGCGGTGGAGAGAAGCGGGAGCGCGTCTCCGTCTCAGCTAGTGGGTGCGGAAGTATTCCTTGCGGGCTGAGAAACGTGCTCTCCTGGAAGTGACGCTTTTTGTTGTTGTTGCGCAAGGATGTCACTGCCAAGATGAATGTTAAAGAGGAGCACATTCAGTAAAAGCGAGCAGAGCAACACTTTAACATGCCGTAGGAATAGTCGTGCGTGTGGGAGGGGAGATGGTTGCTCTGAACTTCATTAAGCCAATTGTTGGGAAGACATCTGGAGGCTGATGCCAGGGAGGCCAGGCGGTGAATGTGCTTCGCTGTTCATGCAAAAATGAGGCCGTTTAAGTGGGATTTGTTTGAACAAAGTGCATTTTTTAGTCCTTGCCAGTTGAGCTGCCTCCGTGGGTCCTTGTTGGTCTGGGGCGAGGACAGGACAGGTGGGAGGTGAGGGGATGGGGGTTCAGTCTCCACGACGGAACAGAGACAATGAAGTGACAGGCAGGCACAGGCCAGCTCCCGGAAGTGGCACAGTCGACATCTGAATTACACGCGTGAGCGATTTTACTTTTTATTCTAAGATGATAAACTCATTGAGGGTTAAAAAACATGTATTTTTATATCTAAAATGTAATAGGCTTGATTTAGTAAATCAACTAAAATAATAGATACGCAATGAAAACAAGTGACTAGATTATTTCCTAAGAAATAAAATCTGAGAGTTTTAGTGGAAGAGCATGCATTCGGAACTGGATACAGTGGGGACTTAAAGAACGTCCTTGTGAAGCGTCACAAGGCTCCGGAGCCACCGCACGCCTTGGCTCAGTCAGTGAACCGGGATCAGCGCCCGGTGTTACCGAAGTGAGAGAGGCTACTGGATTCAAGCGATAAACGAGCACGCTGCCTGCCTTCCTGGAACTTCACGCCTGGTGTTTCCTGAGCATGAGGTCGCTGCTCAGGGGGAGAACAGAGCCGTATGTTCAGTGATACGGCTGATGTAAAAGTGCATGTCCAAAGACACCTTACGAAACCCTGACTTTTGCTTTCACGATGTTGCCAAAGACCCACAGCAGGGTTGCTCTGGGGCTGGATCATGATTATGGAACCCAAAAAAGAAGTTTCAAACCGAAGCAGTGGACGTAGGTCCACCGAAGGCCTTCCGCGGCTCCGCTCTGAGCTTTCGTGGAGCGTCTGCTGAGTGGCCAGCCGTCTCTCATCGCGGGCGCTGAGCATCACGCGCTCGATCGCAACGTACTCGACCCACTCACCGCCTCATCGCGCCCTCTCTCACCGGCGTTTACTGGGTGCCGCCAGAGCGCAGGGCCTGCCCGGCCGGGGGGGTCGTGCTGGGTGAAGAGGCGCGGGGCCCGCCCTCCGGGCGCTGCTGCTCTGGGCCCCCGAGGCACGGCCCCCGTCCCGCCGTCTGCTCGGCGGTCTAACGTCCGTCCCACGAGTCCCTGCACCCGCGGAGCCCGAGCGCCGTGGCCGCCTCCCCGCGGCCGGCCGTGTCCCCAGGGCTCCGGGCCCGCGTGGGCTCTGAGCCCCCCCGGAGTGTGGCCCGACTCTGGTCAGTGGTCTGCTTTTGTTAGTTTGTCGTCCTCCTTGTGTCTTGTGCCTTCATCCAAGCACGTTTCAAAAGGGCTGAGGTGTGTTTTTTTTTTTTTTTTTTCTATTTCAAAGCAGCTGTTTCAAAATACATACAAATGAACTTTTCAAAAGCATTACGGAGGACGGTGCTCTGCGTAAATCTCCGTGACCGCGACTCCCACGTCGGTCACAGAGCACTTCCGCTTCTATTCCACGCGCCCCTCTGCTGTTTGAAGCTCACCAGCATGCACTGCTTCTGCTATTCAGGGAAAGCAATAAAGATACTGAAATTTTGAAGAAGCTTCTAAGGGGATATGTCAAGCAAATACAACCGCAAGAGAGGTTTCCAAATATTAAATTTAATTTATGGGAGCCATTGAAAGAACTGTAAGAAATTTAATTAAGATTTTCTTATGCAGAGTAGGGATGGTAAGAAGGAATATTTTCCCAGCCCGTCTCCTGTGTAATTAGGGGCACCGTGAATGATGGACGTGTTCATCGTCTGGAATGAGTGGATCACTAAACAGGCCCCCTTCTCAGCACAGAAGTTTGTCAGTTCAGATACGTTACAGCAGCCAAACGCTTCAAGTAGAAAAGGGAAAAGTTTTGAAGGATAACGTTCAAAAATACAGTGAATTGACCTTAGACTTTGATTGTAATTTTTTTTTAATTTTTTTTATTGAGTTATAATCATTTTACAATGTTGTGTCAAATTCCAGTGTAGAGCACAATTTTTCAGTTACACATGAACATACATATATTCATTGTCACATTTTTTTCTCTGTGAGCTACCACAAGATCTTGTACATATTTCCCTGTGCTATACAGTGTAATGTTGTTTATCTATTCTGCATATGCCTGTCAGTATCTACAAACTTTGAACTCCCAGTCTGTCCCTTCTCCCCCCACCCCGCCCCCTTGGCAACCATAGATTTGTATTCTATGTCTATAAGTCTGTTTCTATTTTGTATTTATGTTCTTTTTTTTTTTTTTTTAAGATTCCATATATGAGCGATCTCATATGGTGTTTTTCTTTCTGTTTCTGGCTTACTTCACTTAGAATGACATTCTCCAGGAGCATCCATGTTGCTGCAAATGGCATTATATTATCATTTTTATGGCCGAATAGTATTCCATTGTGTAAATATACCACATCTTCTTTATCCAGTCATCTGTTGATGGACATTTAGGCTGTTTCCATGTCTTGGCTATTGTAAATAGTGCTGCTATGAACATTGGGGTGCAAGTGTCATCCTGAAGTAGGGTTCCTTCTGGATATAAGCCCAGGAGTGGGATTCCTTGGTCATACGGTAAGTCTATTCCTAGTCTTTTTCAAAGACCCTGAGTCAGATAAACAAATATGACCAGAACATGACTCCTGATTCTGTCATATTTGTGTTCCAACCCTCATACGAGTAATCACCCTACTTTTGAGACATTTCTCACCCCTACCACATCAAGATCCGCAGTTCAGAGGACCAGGGTGGAGATGAAGTGAAAACCATGGACAAAGTCAGTCATCAGTGGGTCTGTGACCTCAACCCTTTTCGCTTCTTTATATCCATCGCGTCCATCCAAAGTGCTCGTGTGTCTCTTCTGTGACACTCTTCCACTGACGCGCGTTTCTGCTGCTTCCCAGTAGCTCTCCACCCCCTGTGTATACATGTATCATATAGATCTTTAAGAATATTTTTGTAACCTCTTCCTAGAGGAGTGAGGGCCACCTGATGGAGGACAAGTATATCTATTAAAAATAGTATTCCTTTAATGAATCTTAAAGTGGGAATTTAGGCAATAGTAGGGCTGTCAGAAAAACAAAATGCCATTTAAGGGGTGTTAATCTAAGACATAATGGTATAAATGGAATGAATGAAGTCTGAGAGCATGTTTCTAGTGCTGCTCTATTTATTATTCTGTTTATTTGGGGAAAAGCCTTCTGATGGTTATGAAGTAGAAATACACAGTTGGAGTAACCGGCTTTGATGGCGGCCCCAGTGATGTCGCTCCAGCGTGCGTGCCTCCGGTGGTGCCCCCGACGCTGAATAGGGATGACCTGTCACACAAGTAGGAGTTTGGAGAAATGCCCGCAGCTTCTGCCTTTCTGTCTGGGATTGCTTCCTGTGGGTGAGACCAGCGGCCAGTCCTGAGAATATTCAAGCTCCTGTTGGAGAGGTCTCCGTAGCAAGGGCTGCATTCCTCCCACCGGGCGTGTGGGCAGGTGCCTTAGCAACGCTCCCGCAGCCACAGTCAGCCCTGCGGATGACGGCGGCCCTGGCCAGCACCTTGACCACAGCCTCACGAGGAGTCCTCAGCCAGAGCCACCCACGTGAGCCACGGCCAAGCCCTTCCCCACAGGAGAGGCAGTGAAATAGGCGTCTGTTGTTCGAGGCTGCTGGGTTTGGGAGTGATTCGGTATGCAGCGAGAGCTGATGACTGTAAGCATATTTACTAAAGAAATTGCTGTCACTTTTAAAACTCCTTCATTCCATCACATTATAGCCAGGAAATATATTTGAAATCAGGAAAGTAATTTTTCTGACAGAGTCTGACTCCTTTACATGAGGTTATAACCCTGAAAACACTCTGGGGCAGGCATATTTAAATCTGTCCTGCTCCTGCTCTTTTATTTCTAACAGTGCCAGCAGCCGACATAACGAGTCTTACGAGTGCAGAGTTACAGAAACTTGGTCCGAGAAATCGTTGTACAGCATTGACCTTAAAATACCGTGAATATTTAATCCAAATGGTGTTAAGTTAAAATGTATCTTAATTCAACCATTCCCAACTTAACATGACTTAATTTTAGTAAGATATCCTCATAATTAAAAAATACGAGCAACACATGTATGCACAGAATTTATCTGGAAACAGAGCGATCCATCTTGCTAGTTTTTGCCCCGCTGTGCTTAACCTATTTTTAAATTCCTTTTGTAGATAGATGATGCTTAAGGTGCACAGCCTTCAAAGGTAAGAATCTAAATTAAATTGCTCTAAAATAATTGTTCCCTCTGAAAACCCAGATTGTTCTGAATTAGAGTGACAGGCTGACATGGCAGTTCATGTCGCCCTCAACCTTTACGCTAGGAAAGAGACGCAGAGGGACAGTAACTTCCCCCTGCTCCTCGTGGCTGGCCTCTCGCTCTCCTCGCCAACTTTTCACGTGAGCTGCCACAGGTTTTCCTTCCCACACACACTGAAGGCAGCATCTATTCCATACTCTCTCCCTAAATCTAATACGTCTCTCATTTAGAAAGTTTATTTTATGCCCTTTTTGAATCAATGTATTTTTAAACTTTTGAGGCCCAGTATTTCTAAAGCATAGTTGGCACTGGACTGAAATGCTAATAATCTCATCAATTTGAAAAGAAACAAACCATGAAGCTGGACCCGGCGTCTGACCTGTTGCTCTTGGTCGGAATTAACAGGATCATCGGTGCTTGACCCTGGCCGGCTGGAAGCTCGTCCCTCAACCAGTGCTAACGGCAGGTGCCTGTGGCAGGTCCCCGGGGAGGCTGAAGCGTGCCCTGCGGGAGCTGGCGGCTTACTGTCGCCCTGACGGCTCGCCGGCAGAGGGGAGGGAGACAGCAGCTGCCTCTCCTCCAGCTCCCGTAGTGCTGATAAAGCCTGAGTCTCCTCTTGGGGAAAAGGCATATGGCAAATAGTCAGTTTCCCTGCACTAAAGCTAAAGGCAGTTTTTATATTCAGCCCTTTCTAAACGTTTTCCCTGTGATGCTCAGGACAGTTGTTTTTAACCACACTAAGGTCTAAATCAGATAGACTTGTTGTGCTACATACCGGCTGTCTGGACTATGTTCCCTAATCACACATGTTATGTTTCCTGTGGTGCTAACATCTCCCTCTGAGCCTTGATGTCCTCGTCCCCAAAATGGGAATGATAGTACCTGCCATGATTTCTAAGAAGTGTGGGCTGTGATTACTTGTCTTGAGAAGAGGAGAAGTGGAGCCACACAGGAAACGCTGTGAGTTTGAATGCACTGCTCTGAGCAAATGACGTAGATAATTTTGAGCTGGACAGTACAACCAGGGATTGGTGGCAGAGATTTCTTCTTTCTAGAACCATTTATTCCCCCTGAATAAAACAGAGCAGTTTAGCAGCAGGACTCATACCCCTACTTCTCTGAGCAGGTCTCGGGAGACGTGGAAGGGCCAGTCCTCAGATGGTGGCGCAGGATACACCTGGAGGGCTGGGTGTGCCTGTGGTGCAGATTTGACTTGTTGACAAAACGCTGAAGTCCTGGGGGTGCTCCCTTTAAAATAACAGTGGGAACGGGTCCTAGTACCAGCAAACCACGGTTGAACTCGGGTCCCTGACATCCGCCGCCACTCAGGTACCGGAAGGGAAAGACCCGTGTCTGCGGGCACTGCCCCGGCGGCGTCCCAGGACAGGACACTGGGGCACATGGGCGCGTGGTTGTTGTACTTTCCGTTGAACCTCATCACTTCTTTTCTCTTGCCTGATCTGGAGTGCTCATGCCAGGACCAGTGTGTGCAGTTCCCCCGCCTGACTCAGAAGCGCTCAGGGCACCAGAATGCATTAGGTTGCAGTGGTGGTGACGAGGAATACGAAAGGACAGACACAAAACGCCCCGCTGGGCGCCGACCCAGCTGCACAAGGTCGGCACCCAGCAAGCCACATGGGCCCCCTTGCTTCCTTTATGTTCATTTACTCCACAAGACTGACTTTCAGTGAGGTTTCTTAATTAACATTTTCTATTTTTGTCTTAAAAGTGTTTAATTTATGAAGAATTTTCATCCAAGTATGTTGAATGACGTTGTGCATGATGAGAACTGTGTTCAGATTTGAGATCTGAACGCACTTTTTTTAACATTAAAAAGAGATCTGTTTCTCAGTTTTAGGCAGAATGATTCTTTGGTTTCTTTACCTTTTTTTTGGTCAGTATTTCCTGCTGCATAGAAGTAGCCCTGGAGGGTGATGCGTGGTCACTGAGCAGCAAGGACCCAAGCAGACTAAAGCTGTACTGACCGGGTGGTGGGAAGGGGGCAGCCCTGGTCTTGGCAGGGAGTCCGAGGCACCTTCAGCACTGTTTCCATAGCAGCATTTTCCGGGACATCTACTGAAGTGGAAAGTTACGATGTCTTACGGTAATCCAACTGGAGATTAGAAATTTGGGAATGAGGCATGGAGAACCTCATGACCACAGATCTGTATGGAGGTGCTGGAGGGTTTATGATCAGGGTTAGGTACAAGGTCTAAGATGCTGGGGATAAAAGCTGTAGAGAGTGGTGCAGAGTTCATGTGGGAAGTTGTACACCTGTTCCTCTTGTGTGGATGAGTTCAGGAGACCACCCGACACATTCACCATCACCTGCCTTAGCACAACTGCATTAATCACAGTAGTATATAATATTGTCCCCTCTGCTTTGGGCAGAATTAATATTAAAACCGTTCATGTGACCAATTCGCTGGTGTGTTTTGGCGATGATACTCATTTTGGTCCTTACTCACTTTTGCATTTCTCAAAGGGCAAGGTATTATATAAACCTATTTTCATATTTTGAATATTTGAATATCTCTTAATAACATTTAGCAAGACAATGCAATGTGCATTTGTATGTCCTCTCAAAACTGCAGTGGAAAAATCTACCATAATATTGGCCAAGAATATCAAATTATGAGTCCTAATATATTCTGGATTTTTATAAGATGCTATATCCATCTACCCAATAAGTAAAAACAGTGTGTGAGACTCCATGCAAGGTCAGAAAGATTCGGTGTATTCCAGGCCTCGTGAACCATGGAATCTAAGCAGGACAGACTTTGAATAAGTTGACTACAAAAGGAGAAATGAAAGCACTTACCAGAAAAAAAAAAAAAAGCTGAAACGTAATCTGAAGGGCCAGAGAGTATCCCTGGAGGAAGTGACCGCAGGTGGGTCCAGGAGATGAGTCGAAGCTGTACTTGTGCGAGTGAGAAAGCAGAGATCAAGGTCTAACAACGTCACCATCGTTCAGTGTTTACTTAGAGGAGGGGAGGATGGTGAGGGAACTGAAAATTAGGAGAGACCAGAGAGATAAGAAAGAGGGAAAAAGGAACTGAAGAAACAAAACAGGAAATGCAAGTGATAAAGTCAAAGATACGTGTGCGTATGCATGACTGGGACATGGTGCTGCACACCAGAAACGGACACGTTGTAACTCACGACTGCAATAAAAGAGAGAGAGAGAGAGTCATGGGAAAGGAGCACACCCTGACCGAGGCTTTGGTCAAAACGGCGACAAGAGAGTGAGATGGACGGTGGTGGCAGACCCCTCACTGGGTGGGCGGGCCTCACTGGACGTCACTGAACCCTTTGCACCATCATCTCACCAGTGAGGGAAGGGTCAGGAGAAAATAAACAATGAAGACAAAAGCATGCCGCCTTTTAAAAGTTTAGCGATGAGGTGATTTTAAAAACTCAGGAGTGGAGGCAGTGAGGGTAGCTGGCGAAGGTTTTCGTCGTGTCTCCCTGGGTGTTGGGTTGTCTGGGAACACGGAGCTGTTGCAGGCACCCCTCTAACACGATGGGAACTGCAATAGGAAGATGAGTTGAACGTGTCAGCAGAAGGGAAGATGTGTGAAAAGTGAATCTTCCGTCTAATTAACAATGTAATTACGTACAAAAATACTGACAATGTGGAACGAAAGCAGAATTGTGAGATGAGTGTGATTATGTCTCAACGTTCTAACGGCACATAAGATCCAGAATATTTTCAGTAGCACTTAAATCTTCAAAGCTAACTCCATTATTCAAGTGGACTTTAATGCTCACAGCACAGTACCTCGTTATTTCCTCTGTGTTCACCCAAGCAATATAAGAATATTAAATAAAATCAAGTGGGAACTTTCTTTAAGAAAGGAAGCTTTGGCCTGTCGTTGGCAGATGAGATGGGTTAATAATCACTGATTTAGCTTAGATATGAACTCTGGGTTTGGGCGTCGAACAAGAAGAACTTTCTGGACTAGCCTCTAACAGACGAGAACTCTACACTGCTGACTCAACAAATGCGTGAACTGAAGACCAGTTACGGTTTGAAAACATGCTCAGTCTTTCGGATGAAATGTGTACCCGAACTGTTCACGTCGGTAACTGCTGACGTCAAATTAAGACTTGTTTGAAGTTAATCGGGGAGTCCGTTTTATCGCTGGTCTATCACTGCCAAGTTTCTCCAAGTTCAGCATTATTTGTGTTGGATTAAGTGATTATCCTCCACCGATCACTAAGTGCTTGCCGTCTCGTTAAACACCGAGTAACCACTGACCAGCTGCGCTAATTTTCGTGGTAGCACTGGGTTAGTTCACTAGATTCGTCACTGTCCATGATCCTGATTCTAGAACAATTCTGTTGTCAAAATCAGATACTGTAGCAAAAAAAAAAAAAAACAAAAAAACTGGTAGAGTTCATGATTTCTAATATTGAAAATATTTGAGTCAGTCCGAATAGGAAGTCTGAGAGTGATAAAGGCGAACATGAGTAGCTGATAATAGAAATGGATAATCGAATAATTACCCAACAGACCGCCGTCCTCCCAGCAGTGCCTGCGGCGAGCGGAGGACTGGGCCCTGCGTCCCTGCCCGGCCCTGCCCTGCGGCGTGGGGTTCTGCGAGAAGCTCAGGTGTAGAAGACTGTGTGCCCTCAGGGTGCGCTGATCCTGACACATCTCCATGAAAGGACTGGTGGCTTCTACCCTTAAAATACGTAGGACTACTCTTGGTTTCCAACTGTAGTGTTTTATTCTTAAAGTTAAATAGCAAAACATCCCCCCGCCCCAGCAGACTGTGGTGTTTCACCTCTCGTGTATCCCCAGATCGACATCTTCAGACTTGTTCCCTTTAAATGTCCTGGTCTCCACTCATTTTCAGCCACGTCCTTTAATTCTTACTTTTTTCCACACTAAACCAAATCGACTTTTCCTACCCTTTTGCTTAATGTTTGTTCCAGCGCGTTTCATTCATTAACTAGAGAACAGTTTCCAGGGATCTCTTAGAAACAGACGTAAGGAATGGAGTCTAACCGTGATGCCGCTGCCGCAGCTGAAGCTGACTCACACCCTCTAATCCGTGTGAGAAGACGGTCCGTACACGTTTGTTGTATCTACATCCGGTATTTCCTGTTGCACAGGTAATGCAAGAATTAGGAAAGTAAGTGTCCTAGCAATTTACTTGATTCAAAAGAAAAACAAAATACTTCTGAATACCAAATAATTTCAATAGCAGCTGAAGAAACATCTCTTACAACTGAAGTATTGTTCAGGACCAGACCTGTTACCTAGGAGAGCCAACTTGGGTGAAGTGACAGAGAAGCCGACAGTTTGTCCCAAAGTTTAATGTTAATAACTGCTCTGCGTTAAACAGTCACCAAGGCAGCCGTGTTATTGTGCAGTGTTGCTCCCGCAGTGTGTGCATACATGGTGCACACTAACGCGTGTAAACACGTGTCCAAGGCAGCTGTGTTAAATGCTAGCACGTTCAGCAAGCTTTCCTTAGAGGTTAGCTTAGTGTTCTCACGTCTTTAGTGTGGTCCACGTTGGAAATCAAGAGCAAAGAAGTAAGTGAAACACGAGGAAGTGAGAACTAATAGAGCACCTTCTTTGAAAGGATGAAATCTGAATAGAGGCTAAACTGCAGTGAAATTAATGAAAATAAGCAAAAAAAAAAATACAGAACTCTGTATAAATACATGGTTTCTACATTCCTTTACTTTGACGACCATGAGGAGGAGATGAGAGTTTAATGCATCATTCCAGTGCAGTCACCTCCGTCTTCCTCCTGTCTCTTTAAACATCTGTCCGCTAAGCACCTCACTGGGGAGCTGTGAGTCATTAGGTCAGAGAAGTAAAGAGAAGCACACGTGTAGGTGATCGGATGCAAAAGGAGCAAAGCGGTAATTTCCCAAGCAGAGAAAAATGGAAATACTCTCTGCTGATAGAGTCAGTCTTCAGGCATGCTGACCCCGCCCAACTTGCAGCGGGAAGGCGGGAAGACGGACGGTGTGGCCATCCGGAGAACACTCCGGTGACTGCCAGAGCCGGCAGCCTGTTGGGTGCCCCGATGGCAGCCTTGGTTCTGTCCTAGGAGGGCTGGTGAAGCAAAGGACCAGGAGTCTCTTAATAAGGATTAGGAATCACAGTCGTCATTGGTTTCAGGGCAGAGCCCCCCAGAAGCCTGGTGACACAAAGGGAATGTTGATAAACAACAGCAGAGGTGAGCCAAGTGGTCTACGGCTGTGTTGTCCAAGGCAGCAGCCACGAGCTGCGGGTGGATCTGGAGGCCTTAAAAACAAGGAGGAGCAAAGCTGTGGTTCCTGCCTAGCACTCAGGGGCCGACAGACGGGGCAGCACAGACCCTGGACAGTCCACCCTCCATGTGGTGGGGGGAGCGCCATGAAGAGCAGCACTGACGGCACCCGGGGTTCTTAGAAACGCAGAAACTTGAGCCCTGGTGTTTCTTCATGTGATCTGGGTGCAGCTTAACGCATAGAGGGCTGATCGGAAGCTCATGCCAGGATTCCAGCCATAAAAGTATAAATGGAGCACAAGTCAGGAAGCTGAGGCCGAGCAGCCCAGGAGAACGCACCAGCACTGTAGATGAGCGTACTTCCGCCCCGGGCTCGTCCAGGTGACCTGGACGCCCCCCCCTTTCCTGCCTGGCTGGTTAGCTGGGGTGACTGCCGTTCTGTCTGTGCTGGACAAGACTGGGTAGGTGGCACTCACACCACCAAACCAGTAACAGTAGCAAGTAACAGATTCCTGTAGTACTTGCTGCTTCCCTGACACTTTTTGCTGGGCAGTTAGGCGTTTTAAATTATTCCACATAAGTGACCTTTAAACAGTTTTAGTGATGATATAATTTAGCCTCAACAAGTATAAAATCATGCCTGTAATCACACAGCTAATAAATGGTAGAGCCAAACTGAAAGAAAAGAGAAAGATTCTTTTCTCTCTTAACCAGTAGAATATTAAGAAATATGTGCTGTTATTTGTGTTTCAGTTTCTAACCATAATTTCTACTGTGGCAGAAATTAAATAAAGCTTATTTGAGATTCAACTAAGATAATGTGACTGAGAAAGATTTTATGCCTGGACTAAGCAGTGGTGAAAAGAAATATTTATAATTTCCTTAAAAGCTTTCCGTCTTTTGGAGAGGCTCTAACCCGCATTAGCAGAGGTGGTGCCCTTGGAGTGGCATCCGGCTTCATCCTCCGTGCATTAGAAACCCGAAATTCAGCTTCTCTCCGCCTCCCTTGAGGGAGGGCCACCTCTCTGCACGCTCAGTTAACTTCACTCCTCCTGCCGCCTCCCCAGAATCAGCCAGCCCCACGGCCGCCCCTCAGCTGTGCGAGCAGCTGCGAAGTCCTTAGTCGTGCAGGCAGACTGAATGGTGAGCCCGGGACTTGGTAATGCAATAAGCGGTTGTGTCAGGACAGCCACTAAGAAAATACGCGTTGAACAGGCTTTATCCTGACCACCACAAGCAGGTCCGTGGCCACTCGGCTTGCTGCTGAAGCTACCCTTCCACAAATTAAAGTATATGAATTCTTTAAGTCGTCACCAGAATTGTGCAGGCAGCAGGCAAAGCTGGCCTTTTTCAAGGGAATTTTTCATTTTTAAGCAGATAGTGGAAGCAACTCTTTTCTTTCTTTTTTTATTGAAGTCTAGTCAGTTTACAGTGTTGTGTCAATTTCTGGTGTACAGCATAGTGTTTCATAGACATACATATATTCATTTTCATATCCTTTTCCATTATAGGTTACTACAAGATATTGAATGCAGTTCCCTGTGCTGTACAGTAGGACCTTGTTGTTTATCTATTTTATATACATTCATCTCTGCGAATCTTGCACTCCCAATTTATCCCTTCCCACCCCCCTTCCCCATCTGGTAACCGTAAGCTTGTTTTCTGAGTTTGTGAGTCTGTTTCTGTTCTGTAAATAAGTTTGTTTGTGTCTCTCTCTCTCTTTTTTTTTTTTTCCCACATGTGAGAGATACCATATGGAATTTTTCTCTCTCTTTCTGGCTTACTTCACTTAGAATAACGAGGTCCATCTATGTTGCTGCAAATGGCATTATTTTATTCTTTTTATGGCTGAGTACTATTCCATAGTATAAATATACCACAACTTCTTTATCCAGTCATCTGTCAATGGACATTTAAGTTGTTTCCATGTCTTGGCTGTTGTAAATAGTCAAGCAACTGTTTTTCTTGGTAGAGATTAAAAAAAAAAAAAATAGAAGCCTATTGAGTAAAAAGAAAATTTAATGAAGATTAGCCAAGAAATTCTCATTAAGTATAGATTGATTCCATTTATAGTTCTTTGACCTCAGCTTTATTATTTATTTACCAATTTGCCCTGTCTTAAACATTTTGAACTAAGATTTTATATATTCTAAGTTGACTTTGTATTTAAACATATTGCAAATATCTATTTAATATTTTAAGTATAAATGTCTGATTTTTAACAACAGTGATTCAATAGGAGATGGAACACACTGTGTGCTAGAAACTAAATTTCAGAAACTATCATCTGTTCATAAAAAGCAACCAGGTTTCTTGATGAGTTCGGAGACTTGACCAGGGGACTCAAGTATCTGTAGCCTAAGGATAGAAGTTTAAGTAATTAATAGACTTTCATGTGAAAACATTTTGTGTAGCATCATAATGCATATATAGGGCCAGCAAATGATTGAATAATACGAGGGGCAAATTCTAAAGCAGTAAGTTCTAACACTATGCTTTGTAAAAAATTAATCTAAAAAGAAGAAATTAAGATTTGGGTTGTAGGTCCCCTGCTGACCTCCTGGGGGAGCTCATTCCATTCCGTCCTCAGGGAGGAATGCTGTAGGCGGATGAAGGGAAAACTGAAGTCCTGAGAGATCCGCAGTCAGTGTGCCAGCGGGTGGGGTTGGGCGCCGTATCAGTGGAGGTCCAGTGTTCTTTCTCCTTGTAGTGTTTCTTCCTTTCCTCTCCGGCTGCAGTTGTGACCGGGGAGCCTGAGGATTACTTCTGCCTGCAGGTGTCCTCACACTGGGAGGGTCAGCCAATGGTGATACTGCGGAAGCCCACAGATCAGAAATTAGTTTGGGCAAGCTTTGCTCCAGGCCTGAAGAAAAAGATGTGCGCAGCCATCCTGGCTTTCGGGGGACGGCACGGAGGACGTTTCCCTGGCCAGCATTTTGTTTGGGCCTTGAGATGAAGGCAAAGAGTAGCCATCCAAGTTTTTGGGTTTTTTTTTAATTTATGTTGTCTGGCAATATGAAGTATCAACAGGACATCTTGTCAATATTCAAAAAGTAATGAATTAAAATATTTTTTCTTTTGTTAGTTCCTTAGAAAGTCTAAGTTAATTCTTACCAAGGTACAATGTAGATACTCCACAAATATCAAAGATAAAGTTTGTAACTTACCTTAAGCAACATATTTAGCAGCTCAACACAAAGTATTATGAACGTTACTCCTTATTACATTGATTCACATTCATATGGAAGTTACAAATGTAAAGTCTTTTTCATATTGTGTTCTTCCCATTTATAAAGGATATTACCATTTCAATGCATTCTCCTTAGCGAAATGTAGACATTTACATGCTTTTGTTTCTAAAATAATCACCTGAAATTACTAATTGTTGATTATAGTCTCAGAAGAGTTGATTAATTCATTTATTAAATTATCCTACGGTTCATTAAGCCAGAGCTTTGACAGAGAATTAAATAACGAAAGTAACTGTTCACAAAATTTTAAACGTTACCACCTTTTCTCACTCGCCTTCGTCTGTCTGTCAAACTGACTTAGACACAGTGGAGCAGATTGTTCTCTGCTATGCAAGGAAGCTCCTTGTTTTAACAGCAGCCCATCTACTAGAACACATCTAAATTCTCATTAGATAATTTGACAGTGAAAAAACAGAAGGCAAAAAAGTGACAGGTGTGAGAAAATAAAAATTGTTTGCAATAATGTAGAACAATAAGAAGACTTACTGAGTGTTTGCTGTGCACCAGGCACGCAGCACATTTTACATGCGGTCACTTGTTTAATTTTCATAACAACTAGTGGAAGGAACCACTATCAGCGTCATCACTTTCTGATGAGGCCAGAGGTAGGTCACTAGTGTATGACAGTGTCGGACTCAGGCCCAAGTCTCTCAACACCAAAATCCATGCTCTCGAAATAAATTTCCCACTACCGTCATGCCATCAGTAATTAGTTAATGGTGTCACTAACAACTGTGGGCACTGTAAGGCGGGCAAGTAAATGGGGCAAAAATTATGGAAGTATAACCTTAATGTTGTAGAAAATGTAGCAAGCTACCCACTGCAGGTGTTAATACAAGTTAGAGATTCATGTGTTTGGAAAAGGTCAATTGGATTTCCAATTAGCACGCAGGAGTTCACGAAGGAACTTTACTCCCGTGGTAGCAGCGAGCCAGAAGTAGGTATTATGCTGAAACGTGTAATTCTTACAGAGCTCCTGAAGGGTGCTGGTCACCGAGATAGCTTAATGAAATAAACTCCAGAGAGAGATGAGCCCTTTCCGGTTATCAAATGCCACTTGCAACTCTGGGGTCCAGGGCCTCGTGTGGGAACCGGCCGGTAGGAAAGTAGGCCCGTCATGGAGAGAGCCCTGCAGAGACGCCGTGAAACCGGCCGGTTGCTGCTCGTGGAGGGCCGAAAACCAGCGGTGAGCAGTGTGAATGCCTTGGCTGCCAGTCCTCTCACCTGCCTTTGCAGAGCACTGCGGAGTAAAGCCATGGAGGTGACAGTGAAAAGCAGAAAGTCTCCAGCAGACTTGGGCAGCCACAGTGCTCAGTATTCCAGGAATCAGCCAGACAAGAATCCAAAAGTGAACCAGAACCACCTAAAATTGCAGTCTGAGCCACTTCCAGCTTCAACTCTGACAAGATCAAAGAGCTTAGCTGAAGTCTAAAAAGGGCCTTAATCCAATTTGAAAGCTGAATGCTGTCAGTTTATGGTGACAGACCACCACACAAACTCAGCTAAACTCCTGATGGAATCTGAAAAAGCATTCCTTCATTCCGCTCGCCCCCTGAGGGAGGAATACTACTTGAACACGTTAGGAAAAATAACAACACGAGACAACAGCAAAATATATTGTGGTTTAATTTCTACTTTAGTTAATGTAAATGCCCAGCATGAAACCTTTTTCCGAAAAACAAGCAAAGAAGCATGGAATGTTACCGTAACTAAGAAAAGACAGTCAATAGAGGGCAGAGCAACAGACGACCCAGCTGCTGTAATAAGGAACACTTCAAAAGGACTGTGACAACCATGTTAAGAATTGCAAACAAACAGACAAACAAAAACAGAAAACAAACAAAAAATAGATTGGAAGAAGAAATGGAAAATTATGGTATGGAAAAGGAATATATATATAGTATATGACAGAAAAGTTCTAAAACTTAAATATGTATCTTAAATGTAAAATATATTTAAAATAAGAAATTTAAAGCCACATAAATGAATTTCCCCCTCCTATCCTTTGTGATAATTTTAGACACAGTTCAAACACAGCAGAAGAAAGAGTTAGTTATCCTTATACAGATTAGTAGAGATTATCCAAATCAAAGCAAAGAGACAAAAATAAATGAAACCAATGAATAGAAAGCAGTAGCCTGTAGACAACACCAGCTTTCTAACCTGTTTATAATTGGAGTCAAAAGAGTAGAAGATAAAGAATATGACAGAAAAAATACTTGAAAAAAAATATGAAAAAAAATATTTTTCATGAAAAAATAGCTTAGCAGGCCCCTATTCCTTGTAAAACCTTAATATGCATGTCCAAGAGACAAGGCAAAACTAAGTCTAATAAATGCAAGAATAACCACCTTTAAGCACATTAAAGTCAAAATCCTGAAAAACCTAAGATAATTTTAAAATGTTGAATGCAGACTGAGAGAAAAAGACACACTGCATCTAACAGTAAGAATGGTGACTGATTTCTCACCAGACGTAACAGAAGCTAGTAGACAACAAAATGAGACTTCTAGTGTGCAGAGAGAGAAAAAGCCAATCCTTCACTCAGTATTCAGCAAAAATAAGCAAAATCAAGAAATATTTAGATGATCAAAAGCTGTGAGAATTAATCAGTTCAAAAAACACCCTAAAAAATCCTAAAAGAAGGTTTTCAGATCAACAAAGGTATCCAAAAGTATCTTTTAAAAAATACTGGAAATGCCAGGAGACATAAGATCAAAATTTAGTTGCATTTCTACATAATAAGAACAAATAACTGGAAAATGAAAATTCTTTTAATGCAATACAGAATCAAAAACATAAAACTCTTAGATATAAGTTTACTGAAAAATATGCAAAAATTCTCAATGAAATATAAAACACATTTTGAGAGTTATTAAAGATGACTTAAATAAGAGACATGCCACATTCATAAAGTGGAATCAATATTGTTAAGATGTTAATTCTCAGATTAAATTAGTGATTCGATACTATCTGGATCAAAATACCAGCATTTTGAGGGGAGAAATTGGCAAGATGTTCCTAAAATGTATGTGGAATTGAAAAGGTTCTGGCATAGCCAAGACAGTCTACACAATGAAAAACAATTTCAGAAGGCTTTCCCTACTTGGTTTGAAGGTAACATTCTGTATTATTAGATACACTTACCTCCTAATTGTAAAGCTACATTAATTTCAACAACATGGTATTGACAGAAAGATAGGCAAATAGATCAACAGAACAGAACAGTCACATGAGTCAGTGCAACTCTGTGGAAAACTCTTTGCGATAAATGGTATTGAAGCAAATGGAACAATGAAACTTGATCTTCCTTCATGTGATTCAGAACATTAATTCCGAATAGACTGTAGACCTGAACAAAAAAAATTAAACTATAAAGCTACTAAAAACATACACAGGAAAATATTTTCTCACTCTTAGGGTTGATGAATGTTCCTTAGATTTGTCATAAAATTTTTCAACTATGAGAGAAAGAAGCAATAAATTGAAATATTGTTCATCAAAAGATGCCAGTTAAGAAAAGGAAAGAAAAAGCTACAAACTAGGAGAAAATATAACACATGTCTGACAAAAGGCTTGTATCTAAATTAAACAATATGCAATAATACAGAGCAAATATCCAAGTAAAACTGGCAACACTTCCCAAAGGGAGATAGCTGGAAGGCTAACACATACATGAAGAGGTGTTCAGTATCATTAGACGTCTGGGGAACTCAAATTAAATACACAATGCCTTGCTGCTTCACATCCATTAAAATGAAAAAAGCCCAAAATACCCAGTGTCACTAAGGAGATGACGCATCAGGAACTCTCGACATATTTCCGGGAGGAATGTAAAGTAGTGCAAACATTTCAGAAAATTGATAAGCAATTTTATTTAAATTTTAATATCTATCATGTCCTATAAGTTACCAGGGTTATGAAAAAATATGATGACAAAAAAGACAAATACAAAAATGTTCATAGCAGGAAATATCTGACAACAGGAGAATGGATAATCAGTAAGTAGAAAATTCTACTCAGCAATAAAAAGAACAAACTGTTTATACATACAAAGCATGGCTGGATCTTAGGCACATTACGCTGACGAAAACAATGTGAAAGTAAAAATATATACTGCATGATTCCATTTACATCAACTTCTATCAAAAGTAAAATGTATGCTGACAGAAATCAAAGTAGTGGTAGCTCCAGGAGAGGTTTGAGAACTGACTGGGAAGAGGCATGGTGTCGATTCCTGGGGTGGTAGGAGTATTCAGTTTCTTGATAAGAGTTTTAGTTGCATGTGTCTATACATTTGCCAAAACTCATCAGTCAAACTGTATTTAAGATCAGTTAGTTAGTGGATGAAGGAAAGAATGATAGACGTGTCGATCCCCCAAAGCAAGCGTGTCTCCCAACACTATGTCCAGAACTAGCCAAAGCTTATTGTTTTGTCGCTGCTGTTGTTGAAGTGTAGTCGATGTACAATGTTGTGCTAGTTTCTGGTGTACAGCAAAGTGATGCATATACATTCCTTTTTATATTCTTTTTCATTATAGGCTCTTGTAAGGTATTAAATATAGTTCCCAGTCCTATACAGCAGGACCTTGTTGTTTATCTGTTTTATATATAGTAGTTTGTATCTGCTAATCCCAAACTCCTAATTTGTCCCTCCCGGCCTTTCCCCTTTGGTAACCATAAATTTGTTTTCTATGTCTGTGAGTCTGTTTCTATTTTCTAAGTAAGTTCATTTGTATCTTTTTTTAGATTCCACATATAAGTGATACCATATGATGCTTGTCTTTCTCTGACTTACTTCACTTAGTATGATAATCTCTAGGTCCATCCATGTTGCTGCAAATGGCATTATTTAATTTCTCTATGGCTGAGTAGTATTCTGCTGTATAAATATACCACATCTTCTTTATCCAGTCATCTGTCGATGGACATTTAGGCTGCTTCCACGTCATGGCTGTTGTAAATAGTGCGCATGTGAACAATTGGAGTGTGTGTATCTTCTTGACTTAGCGTTTTCTCTGGATATATCCCCAGGAGTCCAATCAAATCTTATTCTTTACTATGGGCATCCCCAGTCCACTTGTTTAAAACTAACTTGGGAAAAAAAAAACCCAGTAGATTAACAAATTATGGAAAGTCAGTATTTTAAAGTAGAAGTCGGAAGGTTTTCTTGTATTTTACCTTACTGCAAAATCACCCGAACTATGTACTTGAAATCACCAGGCCTTTTCCAAAGGTCCAGAGTCTACTATGGCTTCTGATCAGTGGAAGTGTGATATTTTGAGAAACTCGTGTCAACATCACTCAGCCCTGATCCCAGTGTGGGCTGGTACTAGTACTCTGCCTGTTTGTCTGCCAGCGTGACTCAGCCCCTGCTGTGCACCCTCAGCTTCTTACCACTTACCCGATTCCCGGTGACCACGTTGATCTTCCCTACCTGGTGCTCGAGTGTCATCAGGACCGAAGTTCTCCCCACGGTTCATGCAGTGACTGTTTATTTCGAGTTTGCCACCTGCCAGGCACTGTGTGATGAGCATAGGTTGTATCGCGGTGACTGCTTGGGGAAAAGCAATACCATACTTTCTCCTTTTAGGGGGGGTTTAAAATTGTGACTTTGAAAGGAGTGAATGCATGTCTGAGTAATTCCTTACGCATTATAGGCACAGGGAAAATGCAGTGCCTCTTAATGGAAAGAAAATTGTAGAATCAAAGTTAAAATGTATTTAAGTATCTATGGAATGAAGCATTGTTACCTAAATTGTCAGTTTGCTGTTCACAAGAACTTAGCCTTGTCGGGAAGTTACACTAGGAGACTCGCCGGGTTTGTGTTACCGTTGCAGACGTTGCACTGCCGGTTGCATACTGCAAGTGTTCATTTAAGCACGTGTTTGAAATCGTAATTATGGATACCTTTTTAAAAGTTCATGGAAACCAGCTTCATACGGAATACAGGTGTATTTAATATGCACCATGCGATGCGTCAGTGGGAGCAGGCCTGGCGGGAGGAACAGTTGGGCCCAGACACGGAACGGGTCAAGGAGAGAGGTGTGCACGCCTCCCGCATCGGGCCCACGTCGGTGGCGGCGGGGCCGGGAGGGGCCTTAAATTCTACTCTGCTTCCTGGAGCGGAGCGAGAAACACCCCCTCGGCCGCGGCCGCGGGAGTTTGTCAGGCCGGCGCTGCTTGGACTGGAGCCCGGCCAGCGGGGGGCGCGAGCGGGGTGGGGGGCGGGAGGCCCGGCGTGGTGAGCCGCGCGCAGCCCCCGGCAGGGCGCCCCCTGGAGGAAGGCGCGGTCACCGGCCTCCCCGCTGCCGGGCTCCACTGCTTTCGGTCCCGCCTCCGCTTGTGACCAGTGCCTGCGACTTGGAAGCTTTCAACTTGTCAGAACTGGTTCCAACATAATTTTTCTTTAGCTGAATGACTAAGATGAATACTTCTTTTACAACACAGTTATTTTTCCAACGCTTTTTATAACAAAAATATCTCACTGTTTTTGTTTTCCTTGTTGAAAAGCAGGAAAATTAATTTCTTCAGAGGAGGGCCTTTGTATTATCACTAAGCGAAAATAAATATCCTCCCGCCGCTGAACAGTGAGCCAGATGCGTCAACGTGAACGCATTCGGGTATAAACCATGACTGCATTCTGCGATTGTATTTTCTCTGTAGGCTCTAGCACAGGATCCTGTACCCATAATAAGGATTCTTATGTGCTTATTAAACAAGTTAGAGTTGTTTTCCTGCAAAAAAGCAAGGTGTGTGGTGATATACTCAAAGACTGTATGCAGTCCAATTGCTTTGCAAGATTGTTGGCCGTGTTCAAGGATGGTCAGATACTGCTTTTGCACACAGCCCCTTTGTTGCTTGTTGTCTGCAAAGTGAGCCACCACCCTTGGTGCCGTGAGGAGTACAGGTATTTTCAAGATGCTGGTCCTTGACCTCAAATGTTCAGACCGGAAACAGGGAAGAATGGTGATTATGACAGTGGGTGAGTGTCAGAGCAAGGTCACTAAAAAGAGGACAATCGAACGTTTTAAAGGAAGGTTATAAGCCACCTGCACTTGGGTTTTCAGTCCCTTGTTTCTCTGGAGGTCCCACAAGAAAACAGCTCAACTTGGGAATAGCTCCTTTAGATCCTTGACTTTAAAGATCATAATACGCTGTTCCAATCACACTTTTAAAATATATTTCCCCAACTGTTCTCTTGGTTGTGGTGTTGTGATGGTTAAACCCATTCACCTCGGTTATCCATTAGGTTTACATGTGCCAGGGCGAGCAGCTCTCAGTTATCCCAAGGGATTTATTAATGGAGTAGCTCATACGAAGGCTTTTGAGATAATTTCTCGTTTCTTAAAGTGCTCACTGACTTCAGTTAGGGTAAAAGGAAATTGACTCACGAGAGTGGCCCTAGTTTAGTGTATCCTTAGCGGCAGTCCGTTAGCAGCAAGGGGTGCGTGTGCGCACTTTTCTTCTCAGTAGCTTAGTCACGTCGTGGATGCCCTGGAAACCTGCTTATGAGCTGTCTGTTGACTCTAGGTGTTAATACTAACTGAGGCAGGTAGCCCTAGTTTACCCACAGGTGCAGCTGAAAACTCGTATGTAGATTATGGAGGCTGCAAATCTTAGTCATCCCTCCATCAAGAGGTTGTGGGGGTCCGTGTCCCTTCAATCTGGACTGACCCGTGACTCACTTGACCGATAAAAAGCAAACAAATAAAGCAGCACTGTGTGATTTCCAGGGCAGAGTTAAATGAGTAATGACACCTCCTGCTTGGTTTTTTTAGAATGCCTCCTCCTGGAAGTCTTCTGAGATCCCAGCTGTCATGTTGTAGAATCCCAAGTCATGAGGTGAGTCCTGCTCTGGTCAATAGCCGTGGCCGAGCCAAGCCAGCGCCAGCAGCAGTCTCCAGTCGTGTGACTGAGCCGTCTTCCACGTGCAGCCAGCCAGGTTCCGATCGACTGCAGCTTCCCCACCGCGGGACAGACGCCGAGGGAGGGCCGTACAGCCAAGGTCAGTACAGACTTTCCTCAGGATCCACAGGGAACTGGTTTCAGGACCCTCCTTAGCTGTAGAAATCCGTGGAAGCGCAAGTGTCTTATGTAAAATGGCAGAGTATTTGCACGTAACCTGTAACACCCTCTCATACACTTTAGATCATCTCTATTGTAATAACCAATACAATCTCAGTGCTGTGTAAATCATTGTAAATACAATGTAAGTGCTGTGTAAGTAATTGCCCAGTCTGGCAAATTCAAGTTTTGCTTTTTGGAACTTTCTGGATTATTTTCAAGTATTTTTGACCTGCAGTTGGTTGAATCCGGGACTCGGGAGCCTGAGAATGTGGAGGGCTGACTGCAGTCCACAAAACTGGAAGAGATAGTAATTGAAGCCATGAAGTTCAGTGGTTATTTATTACAAAACAATAGATAATCACAAACCAGTGAACTCAGAAACCAGTGTTGCAGTCTAATTTTGTTCTCTTTTCCAGTCCCAGGATAACTGTGATAAAAACAAAATCACTCATATTTCAAACAGGTGCCTGCCTGCTCTGGGAACCATAATCTTGATATAAATTTATATGAACAGGGACAGAAAGAGTAAAGGCTCTTTGAGCGGCTTCACTTAAGTTGGGATTCTGCTCTGTGCAGTGAATTTGCCTGCAGGTGCTGACAACTTTGGAGCTACCTTTCATGTGTAAGAACAAAAAAACTTTAAACATTTATTATTAATAGATAAATTAATAGGTAACATTGAGAGTTTATGATGTTTTCTCTCAATGCACCTTGTGTATAAACAGAGACATTCCTTTCCTCAAGACCTAGACAAGATTGATTCAAATTCCCATCTACTGATTAGTGAAAAATCCAGTTCCTTCCCTCAAATTTCAGTGAAGTAACTGGGCTGGAGGAGAGTAGGCCTCATGTTCTCAAGGCCGCCTCTCACTTTAAGTCCCCACCTCTGCTGAGTTTAGTCACTTCCAGCATCTTACTCTTGTGGTCTTTCTACTTCATTCAGTACTTTCTGTGAGCTCTGTAGACCCAGAGCCACACAGCCCGGTTCCTTCATGTCCTCCCAGAACTTGTACAGAGATTTCACTGAGGGTGTCAGGGAGATACAGACACAAACCAGAAAGAAAGTAAGCAATAGGTATGCCTGTTTCTTAAGAGCAATAAAAAACGTTAAGTCCGCTCTCAGCAATTCTGCAGTAGTGCCACGTTTCCCTTCTGCTCTGATTCCATTAGCCAAACCAAGTCGCACGGTCAGTCTTTGTGTCACGGGGGCAGGAATGGGTTCTCCTTGAAGAGAGCACAGGCAGTCACTTGGTGATGGGAAAGGACGGAGGCCTCTCACAGTTGCTGAGCTAGTCATGTGCATCCTGGGGGAAGAGCATTCCAGAAGACGGGGAGCAAGAAGAATGTCTTTGAAGCAAGAGTGTGCTTGATATATTTGAGAGAAATCTCAAGACAGGTGTCTACGCTGAAGTAATAAGAGCAAAATGGGGGAAATGAGGTCAGAGAAGTAGTGAGGATTATGTAGGCGACAGTAAAGACTTAAAATAGCATTCTAAATGTCATGTTACAGAAGGCCATCAAAGGATTTGAAAAGAGTGGCATGATCTGATTCACATTTTCAAAGAATCATACTGGCTTCCACGTGGAGAACTGATGCTGGCGCTCCGCAGGAGAGGCAGGTAAGCCAGTGAGGAGGCTTTGCAGCGGCTCAGGTGCGGAGGAGAGCGGCACTGCCACTGGGGACCCTGCTGTGGCAGAGAGGGTGGGGTGTGTGTGAAGTGGTGTTTGTGTGACATAGTTAATGGAAGTATTTGAAACCCTGTTTGATTCCAGCTGAAGATGCCCAGTATGTAGTAGGGCATAGGGTCTAAACTCGAGAGAGACGCCTGGAGGACACAAAATTGGGGCATGCTGGAGAGTGGGTGGCAGTGAGGTCGCGGGATGGGCGAGGCTGCACAGTCGGCCTGGGTAAGAAGTCCTGTGCCTGATCCCAGGGCCACTAGAACAGCGTCAGGACGGGGCCGCGTCCACACAGGAGGGCGAAGAGGGCCAGCCAGTGAGTTGAAAGAGACCCAGAGAAGTGGTCAGCCTGAAATAAAATGTCTCAAGAAAGACAGCAGTGTTTACACACACTCCTGAGAGACCGAGCGAGACAGAAGCTTGCAGTTCCGTATTGTATTTAGAAGTCTGTAGCCAAGATGAGAGTGATGGGATCTCAAACGAAACAGATGAAGGTCTCATTACAGGCACTTGCGAAGGATTGGAAAGTGAGAGACATCATCGCAGCCAAGTCACTTCTCTCTTAGTTTTACTGGAATGTAATTGATACACAGCACCGCATGAGATTAAGGTGCACAGAGTAATGACTGACTTGCATCTGTTTTGAAATGTTACCCCAGTAAGTCTAGTTTAATATAGATACAAAAAAAGAGGAAAAAATGCCCTGTCGTCTGATGAGACCGCAGGATCCGCTCTTCACAATGTCGGACGTGCGGCAGGGCAGCGTCCGCCGGAGCCCGCGCTGCGCGTCCCGCCCTGGCCTGGCCGAGTGGGTGACCTGCAGCCGCGCCCCGGCCCGGGGGCGACGGCGCCTCTCGTCTACCAGCCCGTCTGGGTTTTGTGTTTGTCTGGGTCCCACGGGTAAGGGGCGGCCACGCGCTGTGTCTCTCTCTCTGCCTGGCCCCCTCGCTCCCCTCAGCGCGGAGCCCTCGGGGCGCGTCCACGCCGCGGCAAACGGCAGGGCTTCTCTTCGCGGCGAAGTCACGCTCCGCTGTCCGTCCGTCCCGCGGGCTCGTCACCCAGGTGCTCCCCGGCCTGCGCGGCGGAGGCGCGGGGTGCAGGTGAGTCTCGTTTCCTTCCCTTGTGTTCCCAGAGGCGGGGTCGCGGGGCAGCTCGGGGGCTCCGGTCTCCGTTTTGGGGGAGCCCCGGGCTGTTGTCCGCAGTGGCTGCAGCCGCCCGCTGTCCCGCCCCCGGTGCGCGCGGGCCCCTCTGCTCTGACTTCTCGGCGCGCTTGTCGGCGCTGGCGCTTGGCCGACAGCCGCGCTAACAGGCAGGCCTGAGATCCCACCGTGGTTCTGATGTGCGTTTCCGTGGTAACGAGGGTGCTGAGCATCTTTCCACGTATTTGTTGACTGTTTAGAGGTCTTCTTGGAAAATGCCTATTCAGTTCCTCCGCTCATAACGATGAGAAAAAAACATTAAATATAAATAATCAGATTGTCTGCTCTTGGGCTGTGTGAGTTCTCTATGTGTTTTGGATATTGACTACTTATCAGAAATAGGATTTGCAAAGATTTATTTTTCCAATTTGGCATGTTACCTTTTCATTTTGTTGATTGTTTCCTTTGCTATGCAGAAACTTTTTAGTTTGAGGACATGTTTATTTTTTATTTTGTTGCCTGTGCTTTAGGTGTTATGTCCAAAAAAATCATTGCCAAGAGCCATGTCAAGAAGCTTTTTTCCTGTTTTTATTTTAGGAGTTTTATGGTTTCTGGGCTTACATTTAAGTCTTTAATTCACTTCAAGTTAATTTTTGAGGGTAGTGTAAGATAGGAGACTAGTGTCATTCTTTTATGTATGAATATCCACATTTTTCAGCCTCATTTAGTGGACAGTCTTTCCTCCGCTGAGTGTTCTTGGCTCCCTTGTCAGATACCACCTGACCATATAGGCATGGGTGGACTTCTGGCCTCTAGTTTCTGCTCCGTGTCTGGCCTGTGTGTCTGCTCCTATGCCAGTGCTGGATGCAGATGATTCTACATCCTTGTAACGCAGCTTGAAATCAGGAACTGTAATGCTTCTTGCTTTCTTGTTCTTCCTCAGGGTTGCTTTTGTGGGTCTATATAAATTTAGGGATTGTTTTTTCTACTTCTGTAAAAAAAAGATGCCATTGGATTCTTGATAAGGATTGCATTGAATCTGTAAATGGTTTTGGGTAGTGTGGACATTTTAATATTAATTCTTCCTAACTTTTCCATTTACTTCTATCTTCTTCAGTTTCTCTCATCAATTTTATAGTTTTCAGTGTAAACGCCTTTCACCTCCTTGGTTAAATTTATTCCTAAGTATTTTATTGTTTTTGATGATATTGCACATATGGTAATTTTCTTTATTTCTTTTTCAAGTAATTCACTGTTAGTGTATAGAAATTGTACTGGTTTTGCATGTTAACTTTATATCCTATAGCTTTTCTAAACTGATTGGTTAGATCTGGGTCTTTGGTAGGCTCTTCAGGATTCTGTGTAAAATTGTGTCGTCTGCCAGCGTGACAGGTTTCCTTCTCCCTCTCTTGTTCTGATGCCCTGCGTCTCTCTCTCGGGCCTGATGCTCTGACTCAGACCTCCAGTGCTGTGTTGGATGGGAGCGGTGAGCGTGGGAATTCCCGATCTCCGAGGAAAAGCTGTTAACCTGTCACCACTGAGAGTGACGTTAGCTGTGGGCTCCTCGCATACGGCCTTTGATGTGTTGAGATATGTTCCTTCTGTTGCTAATTTGTTAAGAATTTTTAACTTCAATGGATGTTGAGTTCTGTTAAATGCTTTTTCTGCATCTATTAAGATGATCATATGATATTTTATTTTATCATTCCTTTAATGTAACGTGTCACATTCATTGACGTGCTTATGTGAACCATCCTTGCATTCCAAGGATAAATCCCACTTGATCGTGATGAACCATCCTTTTAATATGCTGCTGAATTCAGCTGGTGCTTTGTGGAGGAGTTTTGCATCTGTGTTCATCAGGGATACTGGCCTGTAGTCTTCTTCCCTGTGGTGTTCTTTCATGGCTCTGGTACCAGGGTAGTGCTGGCTCCATAAAACGAGCTTGGGAGTGATCCCTCCTCTTACTTTTTTGGAATATTTTGAGAAGAATTGGTATGAATTTTTCTTTAAATATTCGGTAAAATTTGTTCCTGAGATTTTTTCCACTGGCAGATTTTTGATTACTGAGTCAGTTTCCTTACTAGTAACTGATCTGTTCAGATTTTCTGTTTGTTTCAGATTCTGTCTTGGTGGTTGTATATTTCTAAGAACTGGCCATCTCTTCTAGGTTGTTGAATGTGTTGGCCCATGGCAGCTTCTTATGATCCTTTATATTTCTGTGGCATCAGTTGTAACGTGTCCCCTTTCATTTATAGTTTTGTTGATTAGGGGTCGCTCCTTTTTCCTTCAGTTGGTCTAGCTAAAGGTTATCTTTCCAAAGAACCAACTCTTAGTTTTGTCAAAAGCCAAATCATTTGTAAAGGTCATTTGTTTTAAAGGAGAGAAGACACTAGGTGTGTAGGCAGCATGCAAGGAGTTTCAGGTTTTGTCTGGCTTTGTTTTTATTCTACACATATCATAGTTTTGAATTTGCTCATCACTGGCTGATCCAGGTTCTTAGTATGAAAGCACACACACACACACACACACACACACACACACACACTCACACACACACACACACACACACACTCAGAGTCATAAATATTTGGGCGCTGTGCGATTTCTGTTGCCTGCTTTGTCCAGTCTATTCTACACTTCATTTCTTGTATTTTGTTCTGTGATTGAGCAGAATTAATTAAGAAGTCAGGTTAATGAGACAGCTGAGGTCTGAGGAGGGAAGGCAGCGAGGAAGCAGTGGTTCACGCATGTTGATTTTGTAGTCATTACTATTAATAATTTCTGTTTTGGCCTTTTTTGGTTCAGCTTCACTATATGTTATCAACTTACTAATATTTTCAAAAAATCAACTTCTGCCTTTGTTAATTGTAACTACTATTTACTCAACTCCATTGTTTTCTTATTTTTATAATTTCCTCTATCTGCTCTCTTTTACCTTAATTTTCTACTCTTTTTCAAACTTCTTGATTGAAACCTTTCTTCATTTTAATACATACATATAAAGTTATCCGTTTTTTTACAAAACTCTGATTTTGATGTATTCCACAAATTTTGTTGTATTTTATTTCCATTTCCATTCATATTAAAATATTTTATGATCACTTGAAATTTCCTCCTTTGTCTGTGGGTTTCTAAAATTTATGCTTTTTAAATTTTCCAATATTTGGGATTTTCCAGGTGTGTTATTATTATCGCTGTCTAATTTAATTTTGCTGTGATGAGACAACATATTTTAAGAATTCAGCATTTGATGTACTCCTCTGTTTTCTCTTAGAGTCTTATAGTTTCACCTCTCACATTTAGTTTTTTATCTGTTTTGAGTTAATTTTTGTATGTTGTAAGAAAGGGATCCAATTTTATTATTTTCATACAGATAGAGAACTTTCCCAGCATCATTTGTTGCAAAGACTATTTTTTACATTAAATGTTTATCAAAAATCAATTGACCACGAATATGTGTTAGTTTAAATACTATTTTATTAACCTATATTTGTGTCCTCATTTCAGTAATTCACTGCCTTGGTTACTGATTACCATATCATTTTAGTAAGTTTTGCTATCAGGATGTTTGAGTCTTTCCAACATTATTCTTCCTTTTCAAGATTATTATGGCTATTTTGAATCCCTTGCATTTTTTGAAAAGGATTGTGTTGAATCTACAGACTAATTAGGGGAACAATATCATGCTAGCAATATTAAGTTATCCCTGGCCATGAATATGGAATGTCTTCCATTTATTCTGACCGTAAATATTTACTTATTCCATTTATTTTGAGATATTCCAGCTCTCTTTTGGTTACAGTTTATATACAGTTTATAGTATGTATTTTAACTTTCATTCTACTTTTAATCATCCTGCACCTTTAAGCCTAAAGTATATCTCTTACGTACAGCACGCACGTCTTGCATCCACCCTTCCAGTCTTTGTTTTTCACTGGAACGCTTGATCCATTTACTTTTACTGCCGTGACTTATAAGACAGAATTTGTATCTGCTGTTTTTGCTATTTGTTTACTATAAACCTTATATATACCATATTTTTTGTTCCTCTTTTTCCATTACTTACTTATTTTGTAACTAAATATTTTTTAGTTTACCATTTTAATTCCCTGTGTTTCTTTACTGACTTTTTTAAACTTATGTTTTTAGTAACTAACTTGGTGATTATAATTAAACCTTGGTTTACAGTCTATTTCACATTAATACCAAGTTAATTTCAGTAATTTTAAAAGATTTCCTCCAATATAGCTCTGGTTCCTTCTCCTCCTTTGTGCTGTTGTTTTCATTTACATTACGTGCTTATACTTTATAAGCCCACTGTCCTCAAGTCAAGTAAAAGAGGAGAGATGTTACACCGAGAAATGCATTGATACTGTGTGTGATGTTTACCCATGTGGTTCCCTTTACCAGTGTTCATTATTTCTTTGCGGAGATTTGAGTTACTGTCAAGGGTTTTCCACTTCAGACTGAAAAGCTCCCTTTGGTGTTTCTGGTTGGGCTGATCACCTAGCAACAGATTCTCTGTTTTTCTTTACCTGTGAATGTCTTAATTTTCCTCATTTTTGGAAGAAAGTTTTTCTCGATATAGAATTCTTATTAGCAGCCTCTTTCTTTCAGTCCTTTGAATGTGTCACCCCACTGCCTGCTGACTCCATGCTTCCTGTGAGAAGTCCTCTGTCCCCGTAGTGAGGACACGCTCCGCGGCCCAGCGGCCTCACCACTGCTGTTCTCACAGTTGTCTCTCTACCTTACAGCGGCTTTACTGCGACGTGTTGAGGTGTAGATTTCTCGGACTTAATCTATTCGAATTAATTTATTGAATTTTTTGGTTAATGTTTGTCTTAAAATTTGGCAATTATTTTAGCCATTACTTTTAAACATTCTCACTTTTCTTTCTCCTTCTCTTCTGGGACTAACATCATGTATATGTTGGTATGTTTGTTGGTGACCAGAGGTCTCTTAGGCTCTGTGCATTCTCCCTCCCCCTCCCCTCCACCTCCTCCCCTCCTCCCCCTGCCTCCCCTCCCCTCCTCCTCTTCCCCTCCCCCTCCCCCACCTCCTCCCCCTCCCCCACTTCAGGCTGGATAATATCATCAGTGTTACCTTCACTTTCACTATTTTTTTCTTCTGTCTCTCAAATATGCTTTTGATCTCTTCTAGAAAATTTTTCATTTCAATTATTTTATTTTTAAAATCCAGAATTTCCACTTGGTTCTTTTTAAAAAAATAATTCCTATCTCTTTGTCAACATTCTCTATTTAATGAGGTATTACTTATATTTCTCTTTCATTCTTAAGATACAGTTTCCTTTTTTTTTCAGATATTTCATATATTCCAATAGCTGACTGAAAGTCTTTGTTTAGTAAGTCTGACTCCTGTGTTTCTCAGGAACAGCTTCTGTTACGTGCTTCTTGCCAGTGCATGTCTGCCGTTTTGTTTCCCTTTGTATTTCTTACACGTTCTCTCGTGAAAGCTGAGTGTGGTAAACGACAGGGTGTGACAGCTCTGGTACGCGACTCTCCCCGTTCCTGCTGCTGCTGTGTTAGTGCCTCTGCCGAGGAAGTCCCTGCCATCTGTGTTTTTGTCATGTGCTGCCATTTATATCTTTGCTTGCTTAGCTGAGAACAGGCCGATGGTTAGAGATTTCCCAAAGCAGCCTGACCCAGTAAATCTCCCACTCTTTGGAGAGAGACTCTGCGTTGTGCATCATGCACTCAGTGCTCCAAGCTTCCCGCCCTGCCCGAGGCCTCGCTTCCTACTGCTGCACAGCTGTCAGGTGCCGGGGCCTTCCTGGGGCTTCCCTGGGCGTGCGCACAGCCCTCGTATGTGCCTGCTCGGCCACGCCCTCAGGGAAATGTCGGAGATGTTCGGAGTCCCTGTGAACCTCTCACTCCCCCGTGCTCCTTTCAGTCTTTTGCCGGCCTCTTTTTCACTCCAGCTGATGTGACCACGTCAGGCGGCTGCGAGGGTAACCCTCGTTGCTGGCGCTGAGGTGCGCAGGGCGCGTGTGCGAGTGCTTGCTCGTTGCTGCCGCCGCTTAATCCCGGGGAGCAGGGCTCTTCTCGCTGAGCCTCGCACAGGGGTTTATGTCAGGCAGGCCGAGGGGGGACCTTCTCTCAGGATGGGCTTCCTTGGTGAGGCCCATACCCAGCTTGGCTTCTCCAGGAGTGCGGGAACGCTGGGTTTTACAGCCGCCGTGGAGCCGGGGAGAGAAGGCGTGGAGCAGGACAAGACAAAATTCAAAAACTCCCTGTTGTTTCTGAGATTCAGCCGGTTTTCTTGAATAGATGCTCGTCTGAGTCTGATTTTTGTGAGTCTCTGGTTAATTTCCTGGGCTCTGACTCCCGCTGACCCTTGAACAACACAGGCTTGGGGTGCAGGGGCCCACGTCTGTGCGGGCAGTTTGCTATAGTGAGCACTGTGGCACTGTGGGGTCCGTGACTGGGTCCGCGGCTGCACAGGAGCCACAGACACGGAGGGCTGGGTTAGCCCCGCGCTGTTCGCGGCGCAACTGCGTGTGTTCTGGCCGGTTTCGTTGTCTGTACTGAGTAGCAGATTTTATTCCAGACACGCTGCTCCTTGATAATTTAATCTTACATTCACTGCATATAGCTAAGCTTTACACATTCCTGTTTAGTTTGAATGTTTGATATATTTGAACTAATGTCTATCGTATTTTTATTCTGATTTTTTAATTAATTCACCTTTTCTGTTTTCTGCTGATCTGAGTGTTTTGTGTGTGCGTATGTACCGGAGTAAAATCTTTACATTTTTTAGTTTTTAAGTAGTTACCTTAAATATTTTAACATGTTCATTTGACTCTGCTGAGTGTATTATCCATCACGATCCCCAGCTTTTCCCAGATAGCAGCGGGTCCCAGGACGCTGCGCCCTGACTCCCCAGCTGCCGTTTTCCCGTCGTTCTCGTCTCACGCTGTGCTAATCCTTGTGGTTATTCATATTCCAGAATAGTTGCTACTGGCGTTGTTCTCTTGAGTCACCGGTAATTTAATTTTATAGTTAATGACTGATTTCTTAATGCACAATTTTTAATTTTAATCAAAAAGGATGAAGTGATTTCCATTCTTCTCTCTGAAGTGCGGTACATTTCAGTACTTGTTTTGGTGAGTATCGAGTTGGCAAGGTCTGTCACTGTTGTGTGTGAGGTTTTCTTCCGCCACGCATGGTGGTTGTGGAATTAGGCCTCAGCGAGACCTGAGCGGGCCTTGCTGTCCTCAGCGCGGCGGGGACCGTGTTCTGGTGGCCCCTGTCTTGTGTGGCTTTGCTGTGACGTCTAGCTCAGTCTATTGTGACTCCTCTGTAGGGGTTTGTCTTTTCTCTCTCGTTGCCTCCCCTGTGTTCTTGGCTTTTTGCAGCATTTCAGCTCCGTCAGAGGGGCGTTTCTCTCTGTTTTCCCTGGTGTCTCACCTACGTAGTCAGGTTTGTGGTTGGTTCTTCAGGAGCTGCTGGCGTTTACTCGCTGCCCGGCACCTGTGTGCGCCCCTTCCTGCACCGTGGTCAGACCGCACGTGATCTTTCTGCCTCTGTCTCCACAGAGTGCCTGTCTCTTCGTGTCTTTTGACTGAACTGTGGTTAATTTCCTAAAATCCGTCCTAATGTTTAACGGTTCTGCCCTCGTCCGTGTGTGTGTGGCATTTAACATGTTCACTAGTATTTTACATCAGCTGCTGTGTTTGTTTTTGGTTATAGATGTTCTGGTTCTATCTCAAACCATGTTATTTTTTGCCAATAGTGTTTATTTTCCTGTCTTGGATTTTTTATTCTTTGTCTTATATTAACTTCAAGCTTTTAAAATAGAATTATTACACAGCTGTGTGTCTGTGTGTTGGCCACGTTGGCATTCTCACCTCCGATAGTTCTGTTTTTCTCCTCGTCTACATCATCTCTGGGGATTTCCTATCCTTATTTTTGTGGTCATAATTTCCTTAGTGCTTCTAGATGTTTAAAATAGGAGTCTTGGCTGAGCCCATCGACTGGCATTCACCATGTATTTTCCCAACGTAATTTTTAATGTCAATTATTGCAGCTGTGTGGGGAATGGATTAGATCAAGGTAAAAATAAAATTGGGAGAGATAAATATCATTCTGCAATATGAATTAATGGTCAAATAATTTGTCAAAGTTACATCTTCTCATGCAATTTACATTCAAGGCAGTAAGTTTTTTATTTTCCAAGTTCTCTGGTACTTAATATACAAAAAGCAAAGGCATATGTTCCCAGGTCTTAGCCAAGTTTCATAACAGCCAGCTCAATCACATTTTACCTGTCCTTCTCATTTCCTGGACCGGAGGTGATGCCTGCTTTGCTGGCAACATGACGGGTGACAGGATGGACTGGGGGAGCGTGTCCATTATTAAATTAACTCCCCTCAGTAATCAACTGCTGAAAACACTCCTGAGAGAGTTGAAGTTGTAAAAGTTGATATGTAGCCCAAAAAACCCCCAAACAAACATAAAGGCTCTTTTTCTAAAAGCTGCTGCTTTGGCCAATAGCGGTTTAGCAGGACCGTGGGCGAGGGTGCTGTCCGCGTGTCTCCGCGCTGTGGTGGCCTCAGAGCTGCCATTTCTGAAAGCCCTTTCTCTCTGTGCGCCTGCTACTTCAGAGAGTCATGTGGTTCTTCCCATGTCCCGGCACCGTCTTCTCCTAACAGGGAAGGTCCTCCAAAGACAATGCGAGCCCGCCTCCGTGAGATGGGGCGCCGGGCTGTGCGCTTGTCTTTCTGTGGCGCGGGAGACGGTTCAGGTGAATTCACGCATATGTGGGTGGCCCGCTCTGCGTGCATTGTCCTGAGCAGGGAACCCCAGATCAGTAGCGGTGAGGCCGCGGGACGTCTACTCAGGCATTTAGCACAGTAAACCCAGTTAAAGGAAAACTTTTGCTACAGGAGATAGACGCCGTAGGGACTTTCAGCAAAGTTATGATTGTCTGTCTGTCCTTCTGAGTATGGTTTATGACTGAGAATAACAATGTGTGACAGAGAGGCAGTGGTACGGCTCCCATCGATAAGAGAGGCTCTTACCAAGGAAATTTGGACTAAGCCTTGGTTATAGTAAGTCTAAGGGCTGTGGGTTTATATTTAAATTCAGTTAAAAAACTCCACATCTTTTATCTGGGGATTATCAGTTCCTCAAAGAATGATGAAGGTGAATGTTCTCCTGTAACTACAGTATTTAATAGTATAGTGGAAATAAAAATAAAACTAAAATTTAATAATAAATAAAATTTAATTTAATTTAAAAATTAAATAAAAAATGAAAATTGGGGCAAAATTCTGTCCAAATCGATGAAGCTGGTTCCATTTATAAACAGGAGAAAAAGAGGACTCCTGGAGTGTCAGCTCCGTGGCTGAACCTCAAGCTGGTGCTGTGGGCTGTCCTTCTGTGGGTGGATACTCGGGCCCTCAGAGCTCACGTGTTGAGGCCTGACTCCCAGCATGGTGGTGTTTGGGTGGGGAGTCTGTGGAGGGTGCCCGGGTCATCAAGGTGAAACTCTCCTGCGTGGGCTTCGTGCTCTTATAAAACAGGCCCCAGAGAGCTCTATTTCCCCTTCCAGGATGTGAGGGCACACGGATTAAACTTTCAGACAACTGAAATGAGTGAAAATTCTAGAGTTCGGCCAGGACGCTACTGAGAGAACCAGTACTCAGGGAGAGGGAGGGCTCAGTGCGGGACGGGAGGGAGCGGGATCAGCACGCGTGGGCTGCTGCCTGTCTGAGCCCCTCGCCCTGGGGTTCCTCCCCCAGCTGGCAGGGCGTCGAGCAGTGCTGCTGTGCTGGGAGGTGGGGGGGGACCAGGGGTTTCACGGGTCGACGTATGATCCTGGGTAGGCGTGGACTTCCTGTTTTGGCTCTTGTTATCAAGAAAACAGGGAGTTTTATTTTATTCTATTCCTTTGATATTACTGCAAGCAAAATATGGTTCACTCTGCTATAAATGCGTCATTTAATTTATTGCTATTTTTTCCCGTGTCGTCAACCAAAGACATATTTCATAACCCTTTCTCGGTTTCCTTTCCAAAGCACTTGATCTGACTGCAACACAATGAGGCAGAACAGTTCTCAGTGACCTATGGAGTCAATCTCAGTATTTTATTTTCATCTTTTATTTTTTCACCTTAATATAAGTAATGATTTTAATGGATTTTTTCTGACTTACAGATCATAAGAAGCTAAAGCTGAAAGTACGTTAGATTTTATCATCAAATACCCAAAAGCCAGTTAAAAATCCAGAGTTGGTCACTCGTTTACTTGCCATCTGAGTAGACACTCATTCACAGACCCGTCAGTGTTCTCCCCCAGACCCTGTGGTGCCTCAGTGAAGGAGCAGCTGATGTCCAGCAGATTACCACAAAATTAGTGGCTTAAAATAAATGCGTTATTTCACAGTTGCTGAGGGTCATGAGGGTGGGTTCCAGCGAGGCTGCTTCCAGGCCTGGGGTCCCAGCAGCTGAAGTCCAGGCGTGGGTGGGGGCTGGTCCGCAGCTGGGGCTCAGGGGCCTCTTCCAGATTCGCTGTGGGCAGCGCTCAGTCCCTTGGAATTGCTGGGCTGTGTTTCCATCTTCTTGCTGCTTGTCGCTGGGATCGTCCTGAGCTCCCGGAAGGTTCCCCTGGTCCTAGACATCGGACCCCCTCCTCCACCGCCCAGCAGCTCATTTTTCCAGGCCAGCGGGAGACGTCCGTCCTTGTGGGCTCTCGCCCTGCAGTCTCCTAAGGGGGTCTTGTGTGATTCAATTCAGTGGGGAGGGGCCGCTCCTCGTCCAGAGGCCCGCCCACCCTGCATGCGGGGAATTGTCCCGAGCGTGTGCACCAGGGGCCGGGGACCCGAGGGGTCCTCCCGGAGTTCTGTGCTGCGTCTGCTCTCAGAGGCCTTTCCCAGCAGGCAGGCAGGACGTGTTCCCAAACAACCGTGATGCCGGACCCAACCCGCCACTGACAGATCCTTCCTCCTCCCCGCATTTTCAAATGCAGCATCTGAATATTAGCGTTACACACTTAAAACACATTACCATGTGGTAAATGCACTGTGGGAAGGTTGGGGTTGACATGGCTAACTGGTATACCATTTCTTCACGCTGAAACAAACACCTTCTGTGCCCGTGTCACAGAGTTCACAAGTGTGATGTACCCGTTTTGGTGAACGTTTTCCTCGTTTGACCTGCTGTGGCCCTTTTCCGTGGTGCTCTGCTGCATTCACTGCTGCTCATGATGCCACGCAGGACCTTGTACGTGGATCTGCCGTCACAGTCACCTTTCCCAGCTGTTAAACACACGGCGAGTGTCTCCCCCCATAACCTTACCATTATTAACAATACGACTGGCGTTGTGGGTTTGTGCATGCTCTGTGTGAAGTACAGTCATAGCGTCATTTAAATGTTCGCTCAGGAGCATTCTCACGAGCTGTCTATGGCGACTCACACATGCTGACTCTCTGCCTTACGGGGTGCTCTCCCAGTTGGAGCCCTGGTTGCGCACGATAGAGAGAACTAATAAATGGCTGCTATTTAAGTTTGAGAAAAGACGCCCTACAACTTAATGGCTTTTCCAAAATTAAATTCCTCTGTGCTAAGCCCACAGAAGCAGTGAGCGAGATCGAGGAGTTCACCTACGTGATGTCTCAGTCATCCAGACGAGGACGCCGAGTTCTCAGGAGACTGTCCAAGGTCACCTGAGGTCGCGCTTCCTGGCGTTGGGCCTTCAGAGCAGTTCCCGGGGCGGGGGGGTCAAAGAAAAGCGGTGAGAGGCCTGCTCTCGTGGGCTCTGAACGGATCTGTTTTCATTCTGTGAAAAGGCCCCCTTTGGTTCTGAAACCAGCTATTCGGAAGGCCGTGGTGCTCAGGCATCTGCTAACACGTTTATTATGTATGTAAAGAAATAATCAAAAAAGGTAAGAGAGGAAAAACTGACACCAAGTTTGGAGCTTGGCCTTAGTTTAGGCTCACAGTCAAGTTCAGTAGTTTCCTTCCCTAGTGAGTCTGAGACAGACTCAACGCACCTATTTACTGTTCTTGTTTTTAAAGGCAGTAAGATTTCTGGTTTTGTTACATAAAAGTAACACGTCAGTTATAAAACCGTTCAGCACCATGAAAAGGTATAAAGTGAAAAGAAAAAAGTCCCCTTCCCTGCCAGCCCAGGGCAGTCCCCGCACGTGACCTCAGGGCCCGGGGTGGCACTTCCCCTTCTGGGCGTTCTTCCTCGGTGTTTAAGCACAAATCAGTGCGTGAGTTTCCTCACGTGAATGTCAAAGACTCACCACTGTCCTGTCCGCAGCTCCCTTCCCGCTTGATGCCACAGGCTTCATTCCAGCGTCTGCACACACTGAGCTCTGTTTTTTAATTGTCACATAACGTTTCATCACACAGATACATCAGACACTTTAAAATCAGTGCCCTCCAGCCGCGTATTTGAAGATTTGTCCTACTTTTGTGCTGTTACAAACAATGCTTCAGTGAACATCAGGTTGGACATTTACTGTTTCTTCTTTCTACTGGTGTTGAGTGTAAGATAAATTTTGTTTGGGGTAAACTATCTAGAGGTCAAAATGTGTATTCATTTTAAAACTGCCATTCCGAAAAACCTTCCCCTCTCAGTAGAATATGAGTGTAGTTTTCTCTCATCTTTACCAGTACAGAATACTGTCTGTCAGTGTCTTCAGTATTTTTCATTACAGTAGATAAAATGTAACACCACACTAACAGATAATGTATATATGTGGTGCTGGCTGCAGCTAAACATCTCATGAATACTTATAAAGGCTAACTTATTTAATCCCGGAAACAACCCTATGAATTGCTGCTGTCCCCATTTTTCAGATGAGGAAACTGAGGCACAGAAAGGTTAAGTGATGGGTCGTAAGACCGGCCAGATTTTAGAGCTGAGTTTTGTACACACATTTTCTGATTTAAAAAAAAAAAAGCACTATAGCTATTTCGAGTTTCGTATACTTTAGGGTAATATTTGATATTCTGTAAGTTTTATGAGGTTCAATACATACGAGTTTATTCACAAAACTTTACGTCTATATCTTTCTTCAAAATTCAAGGTCATGTCCTTGCCTGGCTTTCTATTGTTATGTATCAGAGCCGTTTGTAACAAAGGAGGTTAGAATATATGTTCCCATTGTGTTTTATCTCTTTTGCAGCTCTTTTTTAAGCTAATTTTCTGCAGCACAGTCATTTTAATCTTATTTATCAGTCTTTTTATTTGGGCATCTGGCTATGGTTTTACATTATAAATATATTTACTTATATTTTCTTTTAATATTTTAGAATAATTTCTAACTGGACTATAAGTAGACATTAAAACACATATTTGTGTATTTTAATTTCTATTAAAATTATTGTAAAATTATTTTAAAATATATTAGAAAATATTATTATGGCCAAATATTGGTGCTAAGACCAAAAAGAGAATTTGATGTAAAATGACTAATATTCCAGTAGTAAATTCAGTATAAGTTCAAGCTGATTTAATTTAACCATGTGAGGAATATTACTGAGAAATAAAATGAAAAGAAAATACACAACGTCATCCGAGCTTTGCAGAGAGGCAGCATCATAGGCTTTTAGTTTCTCCTTTTCTCCCACAAACTGTCTAATGTTTTGAAATTCTTTTGACTGGACCATCCATTCTGCGTCGTAATACAGTCCAGGAAGCAAAGAGACCGTCTTCCTTAGCGTATAGCAAGAGCCATAGAAATATATGTACTTCTTCTCTCACACATGAGGCTAAAATGACCCGTTTTTTCCTGAAAACGTCTGGGTAGGAGGAAAAGTGGGTGTAATTTTCTTATTACTCTTCTGTGGTCCCTTAAATTAAAAGTCTGATTCTGCATATTTTTAAACAGAAAATATTCTTTCCTGAGAAGGAAAACACAGCTAGCTAGTAAATCGCAGCGTGAGGTGATGGAAGAGCCGCCTGGCGGGTGAGGAATGCAGTGGGGGATCCGAGCGAAGACGCCAGCAGGCGGCGTGTCAGGACGGCCCGTCAGCCCCGCCCCGGGCCGGCCTAGCGCACTGGCGCAGGGGCTTAGAACAGCACAGTGTGGCTTCCCGCGTCGCCCAGGGCCACATTCTGTGGGAGAAGTCCACGTTTGCAGGGAGCAGGGAGCGGCTTTCTCACCCTCAGCTCAGAGCAGCGACTCTGCTGACAGTGAGGAGTTGTGTCGTTCTTACAGAGTGTTCCTGAGGGATGCCAGGACCTCCCAATAACAGGTGGCGCATCCTCGCTTTAACGCGTTGTGCACACACGCGCACATACATACACGGATGTATGTTGTGCACGTGCACGCACACGTGCACGGATACTGTTGTACACACACGCACATACGCACACACATGCACACATACATACGTACACAATACAGTTGTGCACATATGCACACACACGCACACATGTACATGGATACAGCTGTACACATGCACGCCTGTACACACACATATGTACATGGTACTGTTGTATGCACGCACATACATACACACACGTACACTGATACAGCTGTACACATACATGCACACATGTACACATACACGCACATATGTGCATGGGTACTGTTGTATGCACGCACATACATACACATACACACATGTACACTGATACAGTTGTACACATACATACACATATGTACACATATGTGTGGAAGATCAGAAAACTTAGTGAAATTGAGGCAAGTATTAGTGCAGTCACCGCATTGTGTTTTCCCACTTACTGTTTTTTGTGTCTGACGAGATGGTTAAAAGTTCTTGCACAGTTAATACTATCACTGGAAAGAACCGTGAGTCTTTGGATTTACCTATCTTACAAGAAAAACACTCGAAGTTAGAAACCCAGATCTCCTGGCTTTAGGCTAATCCATGCCAACGTGATAACAAACGTTCTAGGACAGCAAAGTAGCAGTTGCTTATTTGGCCAAGATAGCGAAAAACGTGGCAGATTTCAAATCCCTCACATATGTCTTCCTTCATTAAAATGTAGTTGCTTTGAGTCTGAAGTCCCCTGGGACTGTGTGCCTGAGTCATTTAAGTCAACCCGACATCTGCTTGGAATTAGTCTCATGCCAGCGGGTCTGCTGGGGTTCACTCGTGGGAGGGTGCGCCACCCTCCTAGACACAGGGAAGTCCTGCTCCCCTCTCCAGGTGTCCCGTGGGGCACACACGCCCCCCAGGAGTGGCATATACTGTCTCCGAAGGCTCACGGACATGGACAGGCCTACGAGTGAGACAGGGAAAACTACACGGTTACTCATTGTCTTGAAACTGTACTCCCTCACACGCATTTTAAAGATTTTCTTCTCTTACCCAAATTCACTGCAAGTTGTGAGAAATGAAAAAAAAATCAGAAATAAGCAGAAACCAAATCACAGGCACATGCCCCTGAGCCAGACTGACTAAAGCGACCTTGCAGACTGGTTAAACTAATCAGAGAGCACTCACCGGCCTGAGGCCCTGACCTCAGGGGGTGTTTGTTCTGGGGGTATACGATTTGCTTTGGCTTAGAAGCGTCCCTGCCTGCAGTGACTCTCACAGCGATTAGCCTGCATCACTGCTCACTCGCTCTGGAGTCTGGACATGACCAGTTCCTGGGAGGCGTGGAATGCAGACTTAGATGGAAGCAGTCTTTAGGATGGAGCAAAAGTTTCCGAAAATGGAGGAATCAATTGCAGACTGAAGCTACCATGCAAGTTTCTGTGACATGTACCTTGTATGTGGTCCAACCCTCACACCTGAAAGATCGGAACACTTAATAATGAAAATCTTCCTGTCAGAGCAGGCAGACAGCCAGATATGAACAAAGAAGAGGGGCACGGGCCAAGTACAGAAAAGCATGGTCTTGTGAACAACGGGGGTCCCTGGGCAGACAGAGTAAAGCTGGAACCTCTGGGCTGATGGGAAGTCACACATTTTGGGGTGACAAGGGTCCCAGAGGCTGACAAAGAAAGATGAGAAAAGGCAGGGATCTCCAGGTCTGAATGTAACCTCTCGCTCATTGTGCCCTCATTTCAGTAAAATCAGCCTTGCAGATGAGAAGTGCCCGTCATGCACGGAGGCCAGGGCACTTCCGATCCAGACTAAATGAGGACAAAAATCGCGCCTCCCCTCGGGAAGTGGAGCTGGGCTGGACATCAGGGAATGTGACCCCAGAGCCCTCCCTCCCCAGTGAATAATCTGCCATTCATTTTTACACCCCGCATGACCTGCTTGCCAAAGAAACGCAGGGCACCTGCTCGCCTGCGCCTGCCCGCCCTCCCCTTGAGAGCGTAGTGTCTGCCCCTCAGCAAATCCCCACTTGACTTTCTTAACCTCCCTGTCTCGTCTCTGAATTCTCTCTGCAGTGAGACGAGAACCTAGTCAGTGGCAGCTTTCTCAGTCCAGGTCGCTGTAGGCTTCTGTTCACAGTTGCAGTGTGGCCGTGAGACCAGGCGGCGCCCTCAGACGGCCCTCTCTGCCCCGTCGTGCCAAGGCAGCCGTCCTTCCTCCTGGCCAGGGCCGTCACCGCTGGTGGTGCGGCATTTCCCCTCTTCATCGGCTGGCTCCTGGACACCAGGTGTCCCACACTCCCGAGGGCAGCCGCGGCTCACTGGGGCTCTGCTGTGTCCCTTGGCAAGGGAGGTCTCGCCGGGGGACCGGGCTCCTGGGTCTTCAGAGCTTGGAGTTGCAGGCCCCGGGAGCACGGAGTCCCCCGGCCGGTCAGCGGGAAGGATGGTGAGCATCACTCCTGCTGCTCCTTGGTTCCTGGGCCGACCTGTTCTTATTGGGAAAAAAAGCGCTGTGTAAGTGCTGCTTAACAGGACAAGCCACTCGTCCTGAAGCCTGGGCCCCGGGCTCTCGGCGCACGTCCTCCTCCGTCCTGGCACTTGACCGCCCTGAGGAACCGGCCCCGCGGCGGTGGGCGGCACATCCGTCCCTGGACAGAGCCCGCTGTGGGGCCCCGCGCAGCAGCGGCGATGCCGCGGAGAGGGCGAGTCCGCCCAGGGCAGGGTCTGTCCCTGCGTGGCGACCTTCGGCACCTTCAGGACGGAAGCGGCCGCTGTGTGTCCTGAACAGCGGCGCCTTCGCGGGGTTTCAGAGCTGGTTTTGCTGCAGGAGCAGCAGGACCTGTGTTTTGAAAAGCGGGGCTCCGCCCTGTGAGGTCCACGCACCGGCTTCGTTCCTGCCCCGCTCCTGCTCCGTCCGCGAGGCGGTCGTGGACTTGGCTCGAGGCCCTGTGGCAGAGGCGGGCGGACGCCGCCGCGGGCGAGCCTGCTCCCCTTTGGGGTGTCCCTGCTCTTCCGCGAGCGGCCCCGGGCTTTGACGGGGCGCCTCTTCTGTCCGCGCTCGCGCGTCCTCCGGGCCTCTGCGCCGCGCGTCCTCGCTCCCGGCGGCCGGCTCTGTGTCCCGGGCCAGCGGCACACAGCCTCCCCGTCCAGGCGGCCGTGGAGCGGCACCTCCCCCGGGCGGCCGTCTCTCCTGCCCTCGGGACGCCTAGCTCGCCTTTACGAACTGTAATTACTGCGAAGCCACCTGCGGCTCGCCTTCCGTCCCAGCGAGACATCCCTCCCCGCGCCCCCCCCCCCCCCTTCCTCTCACCGCTGTCTGCCAGGGCGGCGCGGCTTTTCTCTCCCCTGAGAGTCGGTCGTAACCGTGTGCGGCTCCCCACGACACGTGGCAGGGAGCGCCCCCTTCCCGGGGACGCGCCTCCCGGCCGGTGAGCCCTGGTGGCCCAGCATGCCCGCCCGGCCCAGCATGCCCGCCCAGCCCAGCCAGCCGGGGCCTGCCGTGGCTCACGCTGGGGCTGCGGGCAGCTTCCCGGACTCCTTACGCGTCCTCTCAGCCTGAAGGAGCAAATGTCTTTCAAGCTGAGTATGAAGAGTGACGGACAACATCTTCCACCCTCCCCTGGAAGTCCCCGACCCAGATGAGTTACACCGCGGTTCTAACGGACAGAGAAGACACGTCTGCTCAAGCCCCTTTATAAATAGGCTCATACAGGTGATGTCACAACCGCGAGAAGGAGACAACGGGGTAACCTGCAGGTCCACGTCACTTACAACCATAGGTTTTAAAATATTAAATGAAACGTTTTTAAAGTTACCTATCACTCAGGAGTTTTTAATCAAGGTATGTACTGGATTTTACCTGTGTTTTGTGTGCATTGAGCAGGTCACATGACATTCTCTCCTTTTGTTAATTCACGTGGAAAATCACAGTCACAGACTGTCGGCATTGCTGGGCTATGCAGTTATCAGAGAACGTTTGCAGAGATCCAAAAAGAGACGTGAGACACGCACATAAAATCTATCACTCCGCGTTTGTGTGCGAAGCAGTGGTGACTGGCCTCCACAGCTGGAAAAGCTGAGAAGTAAGATACGGTGGGTGCGTGCAAGGAGAGGGCGCGGAGCATCGTGCCCGACGGCGCACAGCGTCGTGGGCGGGACGCTGCACGCGGCGCGGAGGGGTGGAAGCTGCAGAATGGAGTGCGTAGCGCGGGGCCGTCCTGCGTGCTGCCCACGGGTAAGTGAGCGACGCCGCGTGTGCGAGCCGTGCGTGTGTTAGGGCACCACAGTGTGCGAGTGTGGCGAATAGACTGCACGCTGGACCTCTGCCCTCCCCCGTGTGCGCAGAGTGCAGCGCACGCCGCAGTCTAGTCTCCTGCGTCTTAGGGGAGGGTGGGAGTTAGTTCAAGAAAAAAAGAAAAAATAAATAAGGGAAAAATAAAAATCAAATCATTTATTCAAACTAATGAGATGGTGTCCTCTGAATGGAGGAGCGTGCCAACTCAAATATATGCACTTGGGGAACAAGTTTTAAAATAAAAATGAAACGGGAAAAAGTGTCCTTTCAACCTGTCCCCTATTTTCCGCAGACCGTTACAGGTGCCTTGTATTAGATACCTCTGAATTTCTGTTTGTTCAGCCTCAGTATTACGTTCTTTGGAAACTTGAGGTCACGTTATAAATGTGAATTTCAGTCAGGTGCGAGATGGGTAGCTTATGTGACGGTGCGGCTGCACAGCGGTAGCCAGCGATTCAGACGCGGGTCCGGGCGCCCCTGGGAAGGCCGTTTGCGGGAGGGGCTGGCGTCTGCAGCCAGCTGACGCCACGCAGGGGGCTGTGCGCAGCGACGGGGGTGAGCTCGTCCGGTCGTTTGTCAGACCAGAACCGAAGGTTCCCTGAGGAGGAGGGAGTTCTGCTTCGTAGCTGCGTTCCCTGCTCCTGCCCCCAAGTTCCCAGCCTGTCCTCCTGCCTGTGGACCTCAGACTTGCCCAGCCAGACCCCAAAATCACAGGGGCCAATCCCGTGGAAAAAAATCTGTGTGTGTGTGTGTATGTGTGCAGTTCTGTTTCTCTGGTAGAACTCGGACTGAGACAACCTTCAGACCTTGTCTGTCAAAGACAGACATCAAAACCATGAACAGAACGATCCCCCTCTCAATGTTAGCAGTGCCCTTGGGTTGAAGTGGCACAAGCCCTCAAAATCAAACCGGCCCTTTGGGTGGTTTTCCTCGATTGTGAATCAGCTCTGTTCTGAATTTCTGACGCTGCTGCAGAAAGGTGGCTTTACACAGGATCTGTGTTCAGAGATTTTCCCTGTGTTCTGATGGTCTCTCGTTTCGTCCTCTTGGGAGCCAGATGGTTGGCACGAACCTTCACAAGTGCAAACACGTAGATGATCGATGATCATTGTAGGCAGACAGTTGATAAGCTCATATGGGAACAATGGTTTCTCACCAACAACAAAACTTTTCCCAGTTTTTATTTAATTTTGGACTGCTTACTTTGACATGAAACATATCTTAGACTCAGTAACAATGACGCATTCACTTTAGCATGCTACACTTTTACATACACTGCAAGCCCTTGTTTTTCTTTACCTCAAAGCATTCAGTCAATTCTCTCAGCAAATAATTCCTTCTCTGCCGCTCCCTGGGGAGACTGCACCAACCTGCCAATTGTTTATTCTTTTGAAATGTCAGTTTCCTATTTGAATATTTAAGCCATGGGAGAGTGGGGAGGTGGTCCGGGAAAAGACAGGCATTGCCTAACCTGGTGGAAAAAAAAAGCAAGTGAGTGATCTGAGAATTCTGTCGAAGCAGGACGTGCACTTTTGCAAAGGGCTTCCCCTTCAGAGACCTGCCTCCTCTCAGCTGTGGCCTGTGTGTCAGTAGCTCAGTGACGCTGGGCTTTACCTGACGGTGCTCGCCTGGCCCCTCGGCGTCATCTGCATCAGCTGTGACCCTGGCCCTGGAGGATGGCAGTCTCTGTTTCTATCTGTACTTTGATCTCTCCTCCACTCTTCCCAGTGAAAAGGCAGTCCGGCCGGCCTGCCTCGAAGGCCCCACTGTACCTCTTTCTGCTTCAGACACTTGAACCTTCAGTTATTCTCTCTGACGGAGAAGCAAGTGTGTTTGCCCTCAAGATCACACGCTCTGGAGCAGAATGTTTTGAATGCACACTCATGCCTGTACATACCTGTGTGTCACTGCTCGTTGAAATGTGGGTGTAGGGGAAGCTGAAACTCAAACAACCGTTACAACAGTGACATAAGTGAGACCCTCTCTTCCCCAGATCAAATAGCCCCTCAGAAGGAAAGCTGAAGGCCCTTACTAGCTTTGTGGTCTTGCGCACAGAATTTAACTCTGAGCAGCATCAATGAAACGCAAATGACGTCTAACTTGCAGAGCAGGCTGGCGAGTGTGTGCATGGAGTGCCTGGCACCCGCGGGTGCTCAGTGAGAGAGCTGCTACCGTCGTGAGCTTTCCCTCCAGAAATGACCGGAGGACATCATCGCCCTTCACTCTCTCCTCTCTGAGCCGCAGCCTGGGGTCTCAGGATGGGCGGAGAAACCTCGGCTCTTTCCGGCCCCAGATTGGCGCCCTTCACGTTAGGGTAGCTGTGCTTCCTGCGAGTTGCCCCAGTGTTGTCCTAGAGCATCAGGACAGGCGCGTCGTCACTGCCTTCCCTGAGAGCCTCATTCCATGTGGACTTTGATGTCACGAACTGTCCGTGCACGCAGGCAAATTCGGCAGTCCACTTTGTTCTAAGGTGTATCGTTGGCAGTTCTCATCCAAGGTTTTGAAGCTGATACAGCTGGAGAGGTCAGCTTGAGACCAGCTGGATCCCACATACCCAGCAGCCTATGTTCGGAACCCTCTATTTGGAGGTTTTGCCTTTTCATTTTTATCATGGAGTTGGAAGCTCGCTGTGCCGTGGAGCTTACACTGATTTTTCATGGTCCAGCTAAGAGTGCTGCCCACGTGGCCCGGAGAGCCAGCCAGCCGTCAGAGTCAGGAGTCGGGGGTGAAATGAGGTGCAGCTGGACCAGACGCCACACGGGAGTGGCCGTCTGGGCGCCTGCGGCCCAGGCCGCGCCCGTGCTGCCTGGAGGGGAGGCGCCCGGCCGCGGGGGACAGGCCGCGCTGCGTCTGTGGAGGCGCCTGCCCTCTAGGCCCCCTGCCGTGACGGCCCGGCTGGAAGGACTGTGAGCAGACGCCCAGCCCCTCCATTCTGGGTCGTTCCAGCTGATCCTCTCATGGGGACAGGAAAGGGGACCGAGGGAGCTAACTGCAGTGAAGATGAAGTGGCGGGGTGCTACAGGACTAGTTCTGGGGGCCGCTGGGTGCTGGGGCGCAGCCGGGAGGGGTGGCTCCCACAGTAGATTTGAAGTAAAAATGAGCACCCTTCACGTCCGTGCCCCTCAGGTCCTGAGGTGCCGCCATGAGCCACCGGTCACAGAACCGTGGTCACTGCCCCAATGAGCCCTGTGTGCCAGTGCAGTTAGTGCTCAGATGAGGGGTCCAGAAACATTACCAAGTTATTATTACATTTATATAGAATAGGCTTAAGACAGAGGGCGAGATGGAAATACATTAATGCTCTTAAAGAAGTTACATTTGGCCTTACGGGATTTATATGCTATTTTTTTCTTTTCTCCATTAACCTCATATTCTGTGACGTGGTTACAATCTAACTTTATAAGTAACAATCCTGTCTCTCACCCAAGCCGCCATCTGACTGCACAGAACCATCATCCTCACCGTCTTGTCCAGCCCCGTGTCCTGCTCTCTCCTGCTCCACATCTCAGCTGCCGCTCAGCCTCCACCCGGCCTTGCCTTTGCGCGTGAACAGAGCCTCCCCTTCCTCGGGGAAACCTCGGCCTCCTCGAGCTCATCTCACGCCCAGCCACAGCAGTGCTGCGTGTGAAACACAAGCCGGCCACGTCCACGCTCCCTTCACGTCGGCCACGGCTCTCCGCCGCCCAGCAGTGAAGAAGTTACTGCTGTGTTTGGAGTCTGATCTCACTCTTGCTCCCAGTTTCTCTTTCCCCCTCATCCCCTTGATCTCTGCTGCCTGCCTCTCTCATCTCACCTCTCACCTCGTCTTTCTCCGAAGCCTGCGCTCCGAGAGCACTGGTCTGATCATTACTTGCCTCCAAACGTCCTTGGCCGCTTTGCTCTTCTTCCTCCCAAGCTCTTGAAATGCTTCCCCCATCGCTGGGAGTGTCATGACCCTTCTCTGCCTCTGCTGAGATTTCCGCCTTCTTGCCGAGACCTGAGCTCACCCGGGAGCAGAGCAGGAGTCTCGGTGGATCAAGGGCTCTTTCTTTGTGCTCCTGCTTCCTCATTAAAATCGTTAGAGAACTGTAGCTCTTGTTTATCCCTCTGCTCCACTGACCACGATCAGCTTGACAGCAGAGGCTCGGTGGCACTCACCTCTGATTTCCAGTGTTTAGAATATTGTCTGGCAAACGATACCATTTTGGCCACTTGAAAGAGTTACATCTATAAATAATACTTGTAAGATACATTTAATCAAACTACTGTACATTTACTTAAGAGTACTATCATGTACCCCGATCTTTATTCATTATCCAGAACAGAGATCACAGTAAATTTGGTCAGAGGGAAGTACGGACCGATTACCACATGCCTTCGTGGGTCACACTGGAAACACCACTGAGAGAGGAGATGCCACGTGTCTGTTCTGGTCCCTTCTGTGGCCTAAGTGGTCCCATTCACAAGCTCCCTGTACATCCTGAGACGTGAAACCAAGCGAAGGAGAGAAACCATCTTTTGCCGTCCTCTCCCACCCTTGGGGCAGTCCCCTCCTGACACGGCTGGTTCCACGCTCTCTCCCCTCCTGACGGAGACGACTTAGTCACAGTAGAGAGCCTCCTGGGGCTGCTTCTCCCTGTGTAGAAGTCTGGACCAGCCGCCCAGATAGTAGTCCTGTCTTTCACGACTTTGGTCTTTCTTATTTCTTCTCTCTCCATCAAAACATACTTAAGTCATTACTGAAGTTTGTGAACCCGTAAGTTCTTCCCTGGGAATCACGGGTCTCATGGCTTCTCTCCGTGGTTTTTCCTATACCGTTCACTTTGCCATTTAATTCTTTCTCCAACTGATGAAAAATGCTGTGTGGTACAGTTCTGGGTATAATGTAAGTGGTGGCTGAGGTGGTGGCCCACCACAGCACTCCTGTGTAGATTCATTCCAGAACTGTGTTTTTAATGTTTAAGAAATCATGTTTTATGCCAACTGTAAGATCTGAGATTTGCAGATACACACTACTATATATAAAATAGATAAACAAGTTTATACTGTAGAGCACAGGGAACTGTGTTTGATATCTTGTAGTAACTTAAAAAGAATATGAAAATCAATATATGTATGTTCATGTGTGACTGGAGCAGTGTGCTGTGCACCAGAAACTGACACAACATTGTAAACTGACTGTACCTCAATAAATAGACACAGACATAGATACAGATATACCAAAGAAAAGAGAGCATTTCAGGGTCCCAGACGAGCACCTAGTCAGGAGAAGCTGCCGCATGAAGACGCGGACAGCTCAGTGTGCGTTCCCCTGGGTAGTGCAGCCTGAGGGGCGGGCTGGGCTCAGGGAGCTGGTTTGCAGAGGTAATTCCAGGGGGCAGAAGGGGGACTGGGAAGCGTGAAACCGGGGAAAGGCTGTGATTCAAGGCTGAGACGTTCACTGCGCTGGGCGGCAGGGCCGTTCCACTGGGAGTCGAAGGGGCCACGTAAAGTCGTCCTTGGGGTCAGCTCAGCCCGAGTCGGAGTGTGTTTACCCGCTGACGTCCCACCCGCACTGGCCAAGGGTCGGCGCCTCCTCCGGGTTTCCCTGACCTGGGAATGCTGAGCCTTCCCTGCCAGCACCGCGTCGGGTCAGGAGAGAATCCTCGCGGCAAGAGGTTAAGTGTGTCGTGCAGCTGAGACCTGGAATCTCAGGTTGCACCTGCTCGGTGGTGGCCACACGAAGCCAGAGTGAAAAGGCTGGTGAGGGAAGGTGAAGGGGGCGTAAAAATGTCTCAGGTAGCCTATCAAAGCAGCATCCGTGGGTTTGGGGGTGAGCGCACAGGGAGCCGGTCGATCTCCGCAGGGCAGGAGGAGGGACGGGAAAGGCAGGGTGGGTGGGGTGGTCACTGGGCTGCGCAGAATGTTGGCTTCAGCCTCAATGAATGAGTGACTTAAAGTACAGAATGAAAAGCTTTGGCAAAGTCCGTGAACATAAAGGGAAGATCTCTCTCCATTTCCCTTCCTCGGCATCTCACTTACAGGAATAATTTCATTCTGGCTCCGCTTAATGAGTTTTATGACCCTGGGCAAGCGAGCACCTTGGCTGGACTCCAGTTTCTTCATTTGTGAAATGAGAGGCTCACTGAGCCCCCGGCGTGCTCACTTTATGACTGTGAATCTGTACCCGCCTGGCACGCCAGCGCCGAGGAGCGCGCTGTCCTCCAGAAGCACTGGCGTCTGCTCCCACGCCTTGCGCTCCTGCCGGCTTCTCTGCTGGGATTCGTCCAGGGCTGGGGGATCCCACTGAGCTTTGGTTTGGTTTCTTAGGGTCTGCAGGCTGCCGTTAATGATACAGGAATTGCTTTGGGCTTTCCTAAGTATTTATATAAGAAGAAAAGTCTCTAAGAATGCAGCCGTGAGGAAAAAATAGTTTACACTGATGGTGTGAAAATCTTAGCACAGGTACCTTTGGAAATGATGATGTAATTGCGCACTCAGTGGTAAAGCTGCAGAGTGTTTCCACTAAAATTAAAAAACAAAACAAAACAAAACAAAATAAACAAAAAAACCCTGAAATCCTTGCCGTGGCCTCTGGACCATATATGGTCTGACAGGAGAACTCTGCTTCCCAGTCTCCCCCCCCACCCCCTCCTGGTTCCAGCAAACTGACTTGCTCTCTGCCCCCTGACCGTGCCTTGCTCATCTCTGCCTGGTGCCTCTCCACCGTGTTCTTCCTGCCAGACCGCTCTGTGCACCTGCGTCCTCTCCTCTCCTTCGCCCCTCAGAGCAAATGTCACCACTTCCGGGAAGCCTGTCCGGCCCGGCCCGTCTCAGTTCACTCCAGTCACTCTGTTGGGCTTGGTTTTACTTTCCTCCCCCAAATTATCACCATCAGACCTTTTTGTCTGTGCAGTTTAGACTCAGTTATGCACCTGTCTGTTGTCTGTCCTGGTGAAAGGTGAGCTTCCTTCTTCACTGAGTCCCCAGCTCCCGGGAGAATATCTGGAATGTGCTCAATGCAGGATAAATATCTGTTGGCCAAACAGATGTCTGCTGAGCGGCATAGCCACCGTGCAAACAGAGGAGAACAAACGGAACTTCAAGCCGGAATTCTTAAGTCGTTTCTTTCTTTTTTTTTTTTTTTAATTGAAGCACAGTTACAATGTGTCAGTTTCTGGTGCGCAGCACAGTGTCCCGTCATGCATATACATACATATATTCCTTTTCATCTTCTTTTTCATTATGGGTTACTGCAAGATACTGCGTATAGTTCCCTGTGCTGTGCAGAAGAAACTTGTTGTTAATCTATTTTTATACGTAGTGGTTAATGTCTGCAAATCTTGAACTCCCACTTTTGTACCTTCCCACCCCCTTTCCCCAGTGACCACAGACTGCTTGCTGTGTCTGCAAGTCTGCTTCTGTTTTGTAGATGAGTTCTGCAGTGTCCTCTGTTATTCTTTTTTTAGATTCCGCGTGTGAGCGGCATCACACGGTATGAAGCCGTTTCTGACACAAGGTTACACAGTCTGAGGGTAGCAACCTCTCTGCTGTCCGCCGCACAGGTTGTCGCTTTGTGCTTGGACTTGTGCCATCACCAGTGCCGCCTCCTTCAGGGATGTTCTAGAAGGGTGCGTCCCTGCGTCCTCTCGTGCTTTATGCGTCTGGTTTGAAGCCCAGCCTCGTCACACGCCACTGTGACAGCTCACGCAGGTGGCTTGCTGCCCTGTGCCCCAGTGTCCTCGTCTGAGAAGCCAGATAACAGCAGCTCCTTCTTCGCATGTGGTGTCCAGGTGCAAGGAAGCTCACAGCACGTGGGAACCACTGTGTCAGCGTCAAGCACTCCTTTTCCATTATGTGTAAACTTCTTCTCTGTTACTACCTGACTAACCCTAACCCGCCCCTAGGGGCTCAAACGCTCGGTCGTCCGGGGGCCCTGGGGTGTCCTCGCCGCCACCTCCCGCCACATCCACTTCACATCGACGACTCACTCCCTCCCAGGCTCGTAGAAACACTCCAGGACTTCCTCGTTTCCTCGCTGCGGTTTTGTCACGCACACCGAAGGGCCGTCCTGTGCTTTCTAATACTCTCTTGGTGCCACTTTGTGGATAAGTTTATTTTTCTCCCAATAAATGGAATCAGTTCTGTCTCAATTTACTTAAAATACGTATCCAAAACATTTGATTAACATGGGTTTGCTTTGTAATGACTGTTGGCCTTCACGAACAGAGGCGGAGATACCCCGTCATGGGTTTGCTTTGTAATGACTGTTGGCCTTCACGAACAGAGGCGGAGATACCCCGTCTGCTCTTTGAAATCAGTTGTCTTTTCATTTCAGGATACTTCAGAGAGGCTCATTTTATTGTCTTTCGTATAATTCAGAATACATTTTTGAGAAGAACAGTTACTGAGTTTAATGAAGAAGGTCTGTACACCCAGCCCCCGTGGCGTGCGTCTGCCGGCTTCCCAGAAGACTCATGGCCGTAAAAGTACAACGAATGCAGTATCTTCCAGGATAGTTCTTACAAGTTAAAATAGTTCATACCCAAAATGAAGTGTGAAGCAAAATATTACACACAAGTTACAGTTTACGTCTATTTTTCCAGTTATAGTCACAAGTGTTAATTCCTTACTAAGAACTTCATATGCTTCGTTTGCTAATAATAGACGTATAGATGAAACGCCAAAGGTAGTCTCCTAAATGTAGTTAGAAATTGAACAGACATACTTCCTTTATTTCCGGTCAGTCATCTCTTCTATTTCCTGAAAAAAACCTGATCTGAGTCTTAATCATTAGCCGCATGTCCCCAGGTGTACACCTGCAGGGACGTGCCTCGTAGAAAAAATAGGACCATCACATGTGAACCTTTGATTTCCTTCTGCCTCTGGTCATAAAATCTCTTCATTCACTTATACTTACTTCCTGTCTTTCTGTGGAAAATCAAAGAAAAGCGCCCCATGTTCAGACTGGACGCCCGTGTCCCCTTGTCTTGCTGGAGTAAGTCTGAGATGCACCTGCCTCCCAGCTCCCTCACTCATGACCGTGCGCGGTGGGCTACTGCAACTTCCTGTGCCTTTTGTTCTCTATCATAGAGCAGGGACAGTAAGTGCTGCCTTGCAGCACGATGGCTGTAAACACGATAAATTGTAGAACGCACCCACGCGGGACCTAAAACAATGCTGATTTTCTTCCCCTGCCTCTTTTTCTGCTCTTGAACTCGAACCCCGCCGGACCCCAGTCGTCTGTCTCGTAGTAGCTGCTTGACGAGGGGCGAGTCCGTCTCCTTCTGTCCCTCTCTCCCGGCTCATTCTCCCATTTTTGTCTCGTCCTGTCCACATCACTCATCACCTCCGCGAGTCTGAGTGCAAAGGCCTCTCCTTCCGGCCTGTCTTCGCCCTTATGGCCACGTTTCTCACACAGTCCCTCCCGTCTTTATTTTCTCAGTTCCCATGCACCCCTGGCTGCTGTAAGCCGGTGCAGACGCCGAGCATGCCGTTAAAACTCCTGTTTGCAGGACCAACAGTGTCCAGCTGCCAGCTTCACCGTCTTCTGTATGGACAGGCTCCTTCTCCCCTCCCTGAAAGGCCGGTCCTTCAGGGCCTTGATGACACGAGGCTGTTTCCTCCTTCCCGCCAGGTGGGCTGCGCTGCATCGGGCCCCTCGTTCGCACGGCTACATTCCCTCCGGTGCCCTCCGTCTGTTCTAACGCAGCAGCAGCCTGTAAGTTCCCACACCGTGACAGTCTTCTCTCTGCCGCCGTCTCCACATCCAGCTCTCCAGCCGAGCTTGTCGGCTGGTTAACGTGCATTTCAACCTGAACGTCCTGCATGACACGCAGATGAGCATCCAGGGTCTCCACCTCTCTTCCACCCTCCACCCCAGCTACCGCCTTTCTGTGTGTTGCTTTCTGGGTAAGGAGCCCTCAGTGTCCAAACTGGAAGCAGATGAAACGTTCCAGACTTCTCTCCATCCATCATCAACGCCGTCCAAATGTCCACACAGTAAATTTGACCTGATAACTATCATTCCATCGATTCTTCCTACTTTTTCCACGGCCTACGTGGAAGGCCTCAGACTGCCCACCTGCACTGTTACTGTGTTTTCCGATTGATCTCCTCAGACTCCAGTTTCTCCCTTTTATTGATCATTGTCCAAAATGCAACCACGGTTGCTAACACTCTGAGACACAAAACATACGTGAAGGGCTCACATGAAATGACGGACCACACCAAGTGCGGACAAGGATGTGGAGCAGCTGGAACTGCCAGGGGAACGTAAAGTGTTTCAGTCACCTTGGGTCCTGCGCTGACAGCGCCCTGGCACTGCAGACACTCACCGTGTGACCTCCTGCTCCGAGGCGTCTGCGCCAGAGAAACGAAAGCCTGTGACGGCACGCTTCTGCCCAGATGTCCCTGACAGCGTTGCAGTAGCTCAGCCCTGGCGACAACCCGTCTGTCCATCCACAGCCGAGGCCGTGAGCAGTGTGTTTGGGTGCACTCTCACAGCAGAATAGTGCTCAGCAGTGAGAAGGATGCTCTGCGAGCGTATGTGAGATGCAGGTGAATCCCAACCTAGTTGTGTTTAGTGAAAGCAGCCAGGGTAAAAAAGGACAACTTTATGATTCCACTTATAAAACATCCTAAAAAGTACATATAAACCTACAGTGACAGGAGTGAATCCGTAGTTTCTGGGAAGAGGACGTGGCCTTGCGGGGAGGAAGGGCTGCTAACAGCGTGCAGCTGAACAGGTTCAGTGTCTTTATCTTTATCACAGGGACCATCTCATCGGCGTCCACCTGTGTCAAAACGGGTCCCGCTGTGCACTCTGAACGTATGTACACGACACAGGCCATTGCACGTTAACATACCCCCAATAAATGTTAAAATTCAGTGTCCGTGTTCTTCAGCGTATCATGAAAGGTGCCATCTTATGCGCCCCGCCTTAATGCCTGCCTCACCTGCGCCTGCATGTCCTCCAGTCACCCGCAACGCTGCCTCCCGCGCTCCCAGAACCTTTCTCGTGCCTCCGTGACCTAACATCCAGGCCTTCTTTCCAGAGCAGACGTTCCCCTTAACTGGGAAACACCGAATATCCTTCCAGATACGACGCAGATGCCCTTGACGCTGAAGCACAACCAAAACAGCAGAAACAAGGAAACACTGCCTGCCGCGTCTGCCTTACTCAGTTTACCCACGGCGAGTGGAGGTCTTACTGTGGGCGCCCAGTGGAAGCCCAACCAGCTACTAACCAAACCTCAGATTCTTTAGTTTGAAACTGATAAAGGCAAGGAAAACAGTACTTGAGAACAGCTAACGCAATGCTAGGAGTGAGTGGTTAGTGGAGCGTTTCTAAAGAATTATTTTAGGAGTAGATATGTATGTATAATAATAGTAGCTAAACTTTATTGAATAATTATCACACTGTGGACACCACACAGGCATTAACTCATTTAAGGCAGACAATTATATTAGTTACATATTTGTATTATCTGCATTCTGAAAATAACCTGAGACTTAGGGAGCTAAACCGGGTCTCGAAGCTCTTGAACTGGGGAGCTGAACTTGGAGCCGCAGTAGCCCACACCCAGACATCGCCCTTACTCGCAGCACCTGCCACTCGTCTACACGAAGGATTATAACCAAGGCTCAGTGTGGTTTTTGCAGGAATTTCTAAGACCACTTCCCTGAAGAACTAGGGAAACATCTAGCCAGGTGTTGTTAGGGAAAATGTCTCTGTGTTTTTTATGGATCCTGCTAATTTCCCATTTATAGTCTACATTAGTTCCCACATTTTTCTTCCCCTTTATGGACAAGAGACAGAATGAACTTTTTTAAATTTGGGGGCTGCTAAACTAATTTCACAGAATTTTGCGTCTGGCGCAAAATCCAGATCCTAAACACGTTTTTCGTCAAGCGCATGCACGTTGTTTCGGGTGCTCCAGGGCCTCTTCCACCATGTGCCTCGTGCCGGGTGCCTCCGAGGTGAGGTCTGTCCCTGTTGACCCGCAGTGTTTGCAGCAGCACCCACGTCGGTGTCAGCAAAGGTGGGGGGGGGGGCGTGTGGTCAGCCCAGCTACTACGGAAAAGGAGCATCTTCCCGGCGAGGCTTCCCTGCGGGGGGCCGCCTCCACGGAAGAGACGTCGTTGATTCTTGGCCACTCGCTGCACGATATTTTCAGATATTTGCCTTAGCTCTTACCCATTTTTCACGTCAACACCCAGGGGATTATATCCCATTTTCCTGCGCTCTTTCCCGTGCCCCTCAGTCAGAATCGCCACCCCCTCCTCTGTGCTTCCCTGGCACTTCGCCTGTCTCCGTTGTGAAACGTTGCCTGCTGGGGTCCCCGAGACCCTGGCTTCCCCGGGGAAACGGCCACGTCCTCCTCCTTCCATGCGAAGGGCCGGAGGCGGCCTCTCGGCTCCCCTCCTTGAGGGACTTCCTTCGTGTGGCTGCCGGCTCACCGCCCCCTTAGCCTTCGGGGGCCTGTGCTGCCCTGCTTCTCTGTCTCCTTCAGACCACCGTGAATGGCCCCCACAGGGCTCATGCAGAGCACGGCTGTGCTTCTGGGGACGGCAGCCCTGTCCCCGGGCCAGTCCTGTGAGCACTTCTAGTCTCTTTAGTTCTTTTTTCAAATCTCAGCCATTTCTGTGGCTTTAAAAGCCGTCTGTAAGCTGGCAACCCCCACGTTTATATCTCCAGCACAGACCTCTCCATGAACCCCAAACTCTCACATCTGTCTGCCTGTGTGCCATTTCCCCTTGCATGTCTAACAGACATCCAAGTGCTCGCCGGTCCTACAGTGAGCCCCGACTTCGCTGCTCCCAGGTCTCCTAACAGGGCCTCGTGAAGTTTTGTGAGGGCAGTTCCGGCCCTCCTGCTGTTCAGGGGAAAACCCTGGAGTCACTTCTGACTTGGCTCATTTGTCGCCTGCAATATAGGTGGTCCATTAACAAATCCTCTCACCTCTCTCTTCAGTGTATGTTCACAACCCACAGACTTCCTCCCTCCTTCTCTAAACCACCACCATCCTCTACCTGGGTCATCGCAGCAGCTTCCAGACTTGCCTCCCAATGGATGCTGACTCTCTTCAGTCCAGCCTCAACGTGGCAGCTGAAGAAATACTGTTGCTCAAAGCCGTCTGTGGCTTCACATCCCACCCGGAGTCACAGGCGAGCTCATTGCGATGGCCTGGAGGGTCTTTCGGGCTGTGTCTCCCCACCTTCGGCCCACTGTGTCTGCCCTCCCTCCCCTGCTCACTCTGCCCCACGAGGGCCCCTCTGCTGGCGGCCCGCCGTCCCTAGCACAGCCTCTGTGCTGGCGGCCCCCTTGCCGTGGCACCCGTCTCCCTTCTCCCGACTCCCGCCCCGCTCGCTCCCCGCTTCGCTTAGGCTTTGAGTCAAGTGCTGTCTCCCTGGGGAAACGCTCCTTGATCCTCCCCCAGACGGGGTAACTCTCCGACCACCTCTCGCTCCCTCCCTGCTCTTCTTCACACAGCTGAGCTCGGTGCCGCCCACTCTGTATTCTGGTCCTTTAGTTCATTGTCTCTTACCCCTTCCGTAGGATGGAAAACCCCAACGGCGGGGATTCTGTCTGCTTTCCTCGCCAGGGCTTGTCCAGCGCACCAACAGTGCTCGATACGTAGAAGGCACTCAGAAAGCATTCGCAGAGGCCACACCCAGCGGATGAGTGAGCGAGAGGGTGAGGGGACGTTCCCGTGGCCTGGCCTCACGTCTGCGGTAGACGCCTAGCACGGTCAACGGGCGTCGCGTGAGAGAGGGGCGGATTGCATGCAGGCCTCTTGCCTTGTCTGTAACTAGGCGGCCATTGGAATCCCTGTAATGAGTGTGTCCCCACTTGGCTGCATGTTGGAGACCCTGGCAAAGCACTGAAACAATGCCTAGTCAAGGGCGCTCGTTTACTGAGCAGAGCGCGTGCCCGCAGGGGGCCAGAGGTCCAGCGGAGTGGCCAGCGGCGCGCGGGGACGGAGGCCAGGCCGCCCTTCAGCTCCGCTGAGACAGCAGCTTTCCTCTGGGCTCCGGGACCAAACTGGCCACGTGTGGAAACCACCAAGAGGGAAGCTGCTAACTGAGTGTTTTCTGCTGCCCGGGGAGCAGGTGTCAGCTCATGCTCCTCCAAAGCCGGGGGTGGGGGGCGCAGACCGCCGTGCCTCCCACCCGTCCGCAGCCCTCCGCCGCACGGCAGCCTGAGGGGCACGTTCCAGACACGGCCCCCCCGGAGCCAGGGAAAGCTGAAGAGAGGCAGAGCTGCCCCAAAGCGGGGAGGAGACGGCCTGTAAAGACAGCCGGGCTGCGGGTCCTGCTGTGAGATGTAGGACGGGGTCACCTGGGCGGTCCTGAGCCAGCGCCCCTGCGGCCGCCCTGGGGACCCGGAGTCAGAGGACCTACGGGCGTGGAAGCTGCCCGCTGCCTGGCGCTCCGGGCTCCCCGGCTTTCCAGTCACGCCGACCCTGCGTCCCTGGGTGTCCCCGTCTGCTCTCACATCGTCTCCTGCAGTCCCCTGCTGCTCTGCTTCCCAGGAGGCCACTTTCCACGCTCCCTTGTCCTCTGGTTTCTGGGTATTTTGAGTCCAGGGAGGGAAGGAGGAAGGAGGAAGGATGGAAGGAAGGGAGGAAGGAAGGAAGGAAGGAAGGAACGAAGGAAGGGAGGGAGGGAGGGAGTATGCACGGGAGGAAGGGACCTTCTCGGTGGGTGGCGCGCCCCGCAGCACCTGGGGCCCTCGGCGTCTTCCATCACGCTGCACGGACGCCCCGCGACGTCACGAGAGCCCCCAGGGCGCCAGCCTCGCAGCCCGGAGCCCGGCTTGAGCTCCCAGCCCTGGGCCGAGAGTCCTCGCTCCAGGCCTTCCCGTCGCCCAGGGCTAGCCAGGCCGCTCCTCCCGCGTAGCCAGTTCCTCGCATTGAATTGCTTTCTTTGAAGGAGCTGGAGTCGGTTCTGCTTTGCTGCGGGCCCGGCTCAGGGGCGGGCCTCGGCCTCCTTCCCGGCGCCGCGGCCGAGGTGCGGAGGGCCTGCCGCCGCAGGGGCCCCGGGGCGCAGCTGGAGAGCCGGCCGTGCGGCCCCCGCTCTGGCACCGGGAGCCTCCCCGTCGAGTGAGGCTGCCCCCCTGCCTCGCCCCGTCTTCCCGACCGATCCGTGCTTCCGTCTTCTTCCGTCCGCCTCCTGACTGGGCCTCCCGCTTCCCGGGGCCCTGGGACCCCGGGACCCCGGGACCCCAAGCTCCTCCTTCAGACGGTGCTCCTGTGTCTGTCTCAGCACACACGCTTCAGACGAATTCTTGGTTCATTTTTAAAACGTACTGTCAAACGATGAGATACAGTCTGGTTTCTGCAGCATTTTTCCTTTAATTTTTTCTTCTTCATTATCGTCTGTGTGTTCTGTTGAGACGGTCAGTTGGGAGCAGAGATGAACGGGAACGTTAGCCTGAGCGAGACAGCACGCTCTACCTGCTGCAGGTCGGCCTAGCCCGTCTGCCTTAGTGGGCATTCTCTTTTTATTAGTATTTTTTTTAAATCGAAGTACCATCAATTATTAACATACGACTTACTGAAAAGTAAAACGTTTTAGAAATGGTGTGCCACAGTACGTTCTGTTTAATTTCCTCTGTTACCCTTATCTGACGAGGGAACACCTTTTATAGCCTTTCCACCACTTATGATATTTGCACACATCTGCATGTAATTCCTTCGTAACACCGACCAGGGAAACGGGCTTCACCCGGAGGTGTGCACCACATACCACGCGACAACCTGGAGAGGCACATTTGGTGGGGAGGGTAGACGAGGAGAACTTGGAGCAGGACAGAGGAAGAAACCAAGGCGCTGCCCTGTTCAAAGGGCAGAGAGAGAGCAGAGGCAGCGGCCGGGCCCCAGGAGGGGGGCGGGGGGAGGGGAGGGGAGGGGAGGGGGAATAGGCCAAGGCGACACATGCTGCACCTGCCGGACGGACCGAAGGACGGACGGACGGACGAAGACGCTCAGGGCGAGGGGACTGGAGAGCGCAGGTACTCAGTTTGGTGGTACGAATGGCCATGAACCAGATTGTAACGGGGGAAGAGAAGCCAGATTTGAAAGCATGACTCTCAGAAATCCTCCAGGAGGTTTGGGTGTGAAAGGAAAGAGGGAGGAGGTAGGGGCCACCAATTTCATCAAAATATAAGAACACTGAGCTAAAACCTTTGAAACATGAACAAAATACCCTCTTCCTTATGAACAACTTTATTTCCTTTCACAAATGATAAGGCTGTAACCAATCCAATTTACAAAGAGAGAAACCGAGTTTTGGAAGGTAATTGAATTTGTGCTGTTATGTCCACAGAACTGGTCTTTGTTTTTCTTGAAGGTATGATTAGCAATAGGAAAATGAAAAAAAAAATTGACTTTTACGTAAGGCACATGTGCAAAGTCCAGTTACCAATGTCTTGTGTCTTGTTCAACTCGGAGCTGCGATGGGTCCTTTTCCCAGCATGGGGAGTTGTTTGGAATGGGGTCTCAGCATCTTAGCAAGAATCTAAGCAGACGTACAGGTTTTAATCGGTTTTAAATTGTTCTTTTTCAAAGCTAGAATAAGCATATATAAACTTTCAAGGTTTCATTTATATCGACACAAAAATGCAACACCTTAAAATAGTCCCCTTCAGCATCTGCACTAGACAGACACAAGCTTAGAATACGTGTGTGAAGAGGGAGTTGCTCGTTTCAGATTATGCTGTTAAAATAGAATGTGATATTAACATGATGCATCTCTTCTCGTGAAAAAGGCGCATCACAGGTATTTCAAGACAATGCCATATTACATGGACTTTGTTTATTTCTTATGGCTTACCCAGATGATTTTTTAAGGTTAACCACTGACTATGGTATTCAAAGTTACATACTTGGCTACGTAAAAGTTTTACAGTTCAAATGCACACATTGAAAGTTTAGATTGCGTGTAAGCTAAAAAAACAATATTCACACTGCCAGCAAGATGCAAAGAACAAAGCACTAAGAAGTAGGCATTTTAATTTAAAATTTTTGTATGAAGGAGAATCTGCTATCCTCTCCAGAGGCGATGGCACTCTTACCAAACCACAGGCTATTTCCCTTTGATCCCTCTGGGCGCGTCTGCTCCCCAGCCCCTGCCCTGTTCCCAGCTTCAGTCCTCAGCGTCACAGCTTGTGTTAACGTATCACTTCTTTCCTGCCGCTCAGCAAACCGCTCCTGCTCACGAGCACAGAACTTGAGGTTTTGCAAGGCTTTACTCTCAACTCGAGAAGAACGTCTTTGAGGATGAAGCACTTTTTATTCGTAGCTGAACACAATTCTAGCTGCTACAGTACAAATGGTCTGGCCTGGTTAATTTTGTAACGCCAACAAGTGTTCACTGTATTTAAGCTGGATAAGCATGACTTTCTCTGAATTATAATGGAATGAAAATACTAGACTTTATCCATATCCAAATCCTTGTTTCGTGGATAAATTTGTAAGCAGCGCCGTCATCAGGAACGCAGCCGTGAAATAAAACCAGGTGGAACTGAAGATGAGTTTGCATCGGGTGTTGTTTAGAGCTTTAGATTCAGTGGTTAATAAGTTGTATAAATAGTACGGTTATTAAAACAGGTAGCTCCACAGTAACGCACCTTGTGACATTTGAACTGTTACACACAATGAAGTAAAAGAAAGCTCTGTTAAATTTAAATAACTTAAAACCACAAGAAAGCCAGTATTTGAATGGACATCACTTGAACGGAAAATCTGAAGAGGGAGTGAGCAACTGTGCTGGTGAAGAGAAATGCAGTTTTGTGAAACAAAGTGCCCATATAAAATCCAGGAGACCCAATCCCCCCTCTGTCCATTCTTATCACATTAAATAGATACACAGACAACAGAGAGAGAGACGGAGGGAGAGACAGAGAGACCACTGTGTAGGTGGACAGGGCACAGGAAGAATGTGGCACCGCTGAGGTACCGGCTCTTTACGTGGCCTTCATGACTCTCAGTGCCGTTTCCCCAGCCTCTTTCCCCAGTTCCTGACTTCCCACCGAGCCAGCCTCAAGCCCTGTCATCAGTTCGACAGCATTAGAACAAACGGCCACAGACAGGAGGAGCGTCACCCCTGCCTCCCCCGCCCCCCCCCCCCCCCCAGGAAGAGCAGAGAGGGGTCGATGGCTGTGCTCCCGCCTGGCTCACCGAGGACACGGTGTCAGCGAAGAAGCGGAAGACGGGAGGCCCGCTGCTCCTGGACCTGCTGTGGTCGGGACAGCTTCGCTTTGTGGACGGGGGGCGTGTGACACGGCGGCTTGGCTTTGCTAAGCGCGCCTGCGCAGGTGGCTGGGCTGGTAATACTGCAGAAGCCTTTTAACTGCCATTGCCTGGCTCTTAGAATGACCTGGAATTTTCCGTTTTCCTGGTCACCTGATGCCAGGGCCCTCCTGATCTTACACCTTTCATTCCTTATGTTCATTTTGTGTTTTAATTAGACGTCAGAAAACCAAAGGAAACACAGGTGAGCAGAGCAGTTAAGTAGCCTCCAGACTCACAAAGGCAAGCGGTGGCTGCTCTCCCTTCCCTCCCGAACCCTCTGTGGGGTCAGGTGCGAGGTGAAGAACTGTGAATTAGGGACAGAAAGTGTCAAACTGTGGGCTAACCCTTAAGTGGCTTCATAAATGTTTATAGTCTACCACTCGACATTAAAAATTGAAAATGGAAGCCCTAGACAAGGCATTATGAATAAGCTTGGGCAAGACAGACGAAGAGATACCCAACATGAGAACCCATCCACACCAAAGGCCTCGGTCTGACATCCGCTGATGGGGGCTTGCAGGTGTGCGGATCCGCTTCAAGTCACAAAGAAGGTGGCAAGCCATGGGGCCAGAAGACTGTTTCGTCACCTCTGAACTCAGTGTGACTCTGCCTGTCCCGCAGAAGAGGCTCAGGAAAGGAAGCAGCACGGCCAGGGTCACCCAGGAGAGTTCAGACTTGGTGACCTCTGCTCAGACCCAGAGCCGTGGTAGGCAGACACTGAACGCCTGCCTCGGGTGACGACTGTAACGAATTAACATTGTCGACGGTGGCTGAGCTGGAAACAGGTACACACACCTAGGAAACATCTACATCCCTCAACAAACCATGTTGATTTTCAGTTTTGCTTGCTATGAATCAAATCGAAAAAAAGACAGCATTTTAGGATTAATATTTGTTACCAGCAAGTTATGATTTCCACTGAATTGGAACACATTTACTTGGATCCTGGATATTAAGCTATTAACTAAATTTATATAGTTGCTAAGTAACAGATTAAAAGCAACCCACCTCAGTGAATCCAAACAATGGATAAATGCCATCAGTTTTAAATAGAAAATGTTCAGTGAGTGGAAATATTAACTTTTCAACTAATTGCCCTTCCCTCGGCTTTCTGGCACGTCATCTCCTTTACCTCCGTGGCCTCCTCATGTAAGAAGACTTACGTGTGTACACAGAAGAAATATGAAGGCTCTTTATTTAGCTCAAAGAAATGATAGCTTAGCCCTGGAAAGATCGTAAGTAAATGGTAAAATACCAGTTAATCACCTTCCAGCCATTAAACCTAACAATCTTTTATATAAACGCTTTTATTTGTAGCATTCCAAAAATACAAGAAATAATGATTATTTTAGATAAAAATTATCCTTTCTTCAAATGGACTTTTTACTTATTTCTGTTGTAAATTTAGGATTGAGAAGAGCCATCCTAATAAATCTCTATACGTCTTCTTTGAACTTTAGAAATACTTCAACGCTGAGGTCAGAACAACGTCTCTTTAATCCAACAGATCCTTTACCAAATTCTGTGGCTATTTAGGGAGCTGAGTTCCTGCTGCCTCCTTGGAGAGTCATAAATCTCACAGGGTTCGCCTCATGTTAGAAAACTTCATCTTGAGAAACCACGACTTACGGAAGAAAGATAACGTGTACGTATATTCTTGCATAAGTCCAAGCAGCCTCTTAATTACGTACAAATCGTAGCTCAGGACAAGTCAGTCGCGGCCAATACCTTTAATGTGCTTTCAGGCCGTCAGATCTTAGTTAAACAGGTAAACAATTGGTATGTTTACAGTAAAAGAACAAAGAACCAACCTGAGGAGGGAGGCCAGCTGCTTTCAGCTTGTACACTGGCTTTTAAAGAATGCTTGTCTCAGATAAGACTTCTCCAAGAATGTGCACCTTTGTTTGCATTAGGTTTCTTACTTTAAAAAAAAGAAAAGAAAAAAAGCTACACTCTTTCCATCCTTGGTTAGGTTTTATTTTTCATGCAGAGTATAGTCTGTTTGTTTTCTAGGAACATACTTCATTTGTATAATGAAACTTAGAAAGAACTTAAAGGTTCAATTGTTTTAAGAAGTTGATTGAACGCCTGTCTTTACAGAAGGCCTCTCTGCATTGTGACGGATGGCTTAGCCTCGTAGTTTAGAATATGAATTCTTCACAAAACCTGAGGAGTTTGAGTTCACTGTCACTCTCAGTGTAACCTGACTTTGGTTGTAGATTTGGGGCGGTGGGTAATCCCAGACATGACGAGGAGGGTTTTCACTGTGTCCAGATTACTCTACAGTGGTAAGTCGTGCACTTAAACAAAGTGCGTTAACTCTTTTCAGGCCACTAGGAAAGCACTTCGAAAATACTGTTGTGTTTAGAATGGATACACTATTGACTGCGTCTGCCTGACCTGTCAGTGGAATTGTTAGCTCATACATGACAGGTAACTCTTTGATCTCCAAATCGCATGGCCTTTTTTGGTCTACAGTTTCATCAATCTTTGGCATCATTTGTGCCTCAGACAAAATGAGTTATTGGCCATTTACTAAACACAGCTTATTCATTTATTTGACATTTTTGCCCATTCTGCTGTCTCTGGCTAAAATGTCTTATGATTTCTTAAAAAAAAAAAAATCCATTCCCGTTTGCACAAAATGTGTCAATTCAGCGCTTTGTAATTCTGTAGAATTTCAGTTCTGATCCTCGCGGCCTCTCCCAGGTCGTGGCTTTTACTGCGGGTGTTTATGTTGGGAGGTATTTCTGACCAAGATCCTGATTTCTCATGGGCAGGAAGCTTTGTGCCCCCCCCCCCAGTGCCCACGCTGGGGGCTTAGGAGGCGGCATTCAAAGAACACACAACCGCCCAGAGCACAGGGCCGGGAACTCACGGCTCTTCCAGCGGAAGGACGCTAGTCTTGGTTTGGAAAACTGAGAGCTACATCACCTGTCTCAAAGGGAGAGTGCTGATGGTAACCTCCAGAAGTAAATGTGCTTCCAAAAATCAGTGTCAAGTCCCCAGGAGGGATATGTTCGCCAAGATAACCTGTCTCTGTATTTAAACTTGAAAGCCGTGATGTTTGCATTTAAACTAGTTTACTTAAATTACTGTGAAACTGCATTTTTTTCTTTATATAAAGGGTTTTAGAAAAAGCAAACCTTGAAAAAACATAAAAACATGCTATTCTTACATAGTAATTGTTTCAAACAACATGGCTTTGCTTTGGCAACGTAGTGCCCGAATCCAAATGCCTGAGCAACTGGTGTGATTTCTTTTCTATTGTAGAAATGTAGACAGCTCTACTTTCCCTTGTCGCTCTCTCTCAGTAGGTATCTGAAAGTGTCGTTTTTAATCAAATTATTATTACGAGTATTCTGACAACTGGGGGCTATTTACATCACTTGCATATATCATGCAACGTTCAGATACCTTGGCAAATCTTAATTCATCTTTTCTTGTACCAAGGAACAGCTTTCAGTCAAAAGATAAATTTTGTCTGAAAAATTTAAATAGTGGCATAGATATTTAAGTAAAAAGGGCTGGATGATTATATGTATTCCTGTAAATGTTGTTCCATATAATGCACTCCTGTTTCTTTGCCAGGTGCTGATAACAGATTACATAATACACTGTTAATCAGAATTCTGGTTTGTGAGTCACAGTTTTATTTTCATATTTCAGTTGCCCTAATTTTTTTCCCTATAAACTAATCTGTCCCAAAAAGTCTCCATGAGTTCTTTTCACGTTTATTTTGTTTCTCCCAAGAACAGCAACAGGCTCAAAGTGTATATGGAAAAAAAGAAAAAAGAAAAAAACACGGGGATTTGTGACTGTTTTTCCTTTGCTATCTCTTGATGTATAGCGGAAAAAAGAAAAAGAAAAAGTAACTTTATACTGAGAAAAGATAAAACAGAGAACAGGTCACCTGTTTTCCCTCTGGCCAAGGAATTACGGCTCTGAATTGGCGTCCTGCCAGCGAGGAGAGGCTGCTGTGGGCAAGATGCCTGCTCCCAGCCCCAGGGCGATGGAGGAGCCCCGCCTTCCTTCGCCTCTGCTTCACTCCTGAGCTGACGCCAGCTGCTGGGTTGGACCCAAACACACCACTGGTGCTGTTTATCCTGAGGTGCACAGCTCTGGGGGGGTTGGGGCAGGACACAGTTTCTAGAAGCAGCTACCCCCAGCTGGAAGCCTTCTTTAGGATGTTCCTTTTAGGGTCAGCACACTGGGGGTCCATCTCCTCCAGTGTTCCCGCTGTGGAAGTCCCTCTCTCCGGCTTTGCAGCGGGTGTTCTGGATTGCTTCTGTTCATTCTCCTGTTGGGTCCGATACAGCACCTCTTCCCGGTAGTGGTGAATCACGCACTCACCTCCCTCGAGCACCAGGCGGGACCTGGGTGAGGGCCAGGGAAAGGAACGATGGCGGGAATCGTAAATCTGTCTCTGGTCCAGCCGGCAGAAATTCCCCAGACTCATACCCAGTCTGTTCCATCCCCGTAGAGTCCAGATTTTATCCCAGAGTTTCTCCTCTGCCCAACCCACTCAGAACCTTGGGAGACATCCACCTGCCGCCTGGGGCTAGACATTCAGGATGCTCCCCGTGTCTCCTTAGAGATGCCACACAGGAGGAAGGTGAAGACCAAGACGCTGGTCTTTTATAGATAGGAGACGAGAGGGCCTCTGAGGATGAGAGACGTGAGAGCCTCTGGGCTTAGCCGGGACCGCCCAGGAGAAGGGAGAGTAAAACCCTGATGTCAGGGCCACCCGGGGTCTTGCGCAGAGAGGGCTTGCCCAGCACAGAGAGCTGAGATGCCGTCTGGCTGCATCTAAGCATAAGCAGGCAGAGACTGCTAACAGTCATTTTTCCCAGGGTTGAAATAGACGATCTGAGTCCTAAAGGACAGTTTTTCCAGGCAACGCCTATGTGATGTTCACGGATGAATCAGTGCTCATCTGCCAGCCCTCGTCCATGCCACTCACAGGCAGCACCGCTCTGAGATCTGGCCGTGTAGGGCCTGGTGTCAACTCCGGAGTGCCTTCCTGAAAATACTGTAAGACCCCTCTGTGCTGTGGGCCTGTGGTGTCATCAGGGAAGGTCACCAGGGCCTGGACTGCTTGGCCCTAGTCCCCATTACTCTCTTTCGGGGAACAGTCCAACCCTGTCCCAACAGCCCGCCTCTCCCATGACCACTGTGCAAGGCCAGCCAGACCCCCCAAGTGGAGAGGCAGGACGCACGCCGTCAAGGTTGTCCCAAGAGCTGGTGTCCAGTCCCTGCTTGTAGGTGGAGGGCCTGGTGAACAGATCAGTCCAGCTAGCTGGCACAGTGTTTCTTTCACAAGGTCTTATGAGACTGGGGTGCCAGAATCATGCTGACCCACTAACCCGGGATGATTTTTGACCCGTGGAGGAAGCAGCTATTGGGCTCAAAAGACCATCACCAGTCTGTGGCCTGAACCGTGTAGGGTCTCGCCCACCTGCCTCTGCTGCTGCTCTGTGCCTGCCTGTGATGGAGGAGCCCTGGAACTCCCCTACTCCTTGTCCCCATGCCACCAGCCCCAAGAGAGGTCACCTCCCCTCCTCCACAGGCTTCACAACACATAACCAGGCAGACCTCTTTCTCTTAAGGGACTTTGAGACCCTTAAAATCCATAAGAGGAACAGGCCATGCGAATCCGTGTCCTCTCTCGCCTCCACCAGGGGCAGTGACGCTGTGGCCATCTTGGGCGTTACTCAGCCATACCACCTGAGGGACTGGCCTTCCTTGTGCGAAGGGAGCTGTCCTTCTGGTTTAGCTCGTGGGCCCCCTAACTGTCCCCCTGACTTGTGTTTGTGTGTGGAAGGTGGGGACAACGTTATCAGAGACCACACGGTAGGAATTCAGTGATCATGACCTAAAAAGTAAAAGAGACATGGTTGGAAGATGTGTTGCCCTGTCTCTACAATATAAAATCCAGACAGTAAATTGAACATGATGAGAAAATAAATTCTCTTTCACGTGATTCTGGATGCTCAGAGTAAGAGCAGCATCTGAGGTCTGTCTTAACAAAGCATGGTCACAAACTCTGATGGTCATTAGAATCCAGTGTTCACGGGTGGCTCAGTGGATGAGACGGTGTCACCAGTATCAGCGCAGTCAGTGCTAAATAATGGGTACCAGGAAACTGCAAAGGCCGGAATACCTGTTTGGTTTAAATATAGATCATTTGAATAATAACAGTTTAAATAACAGTGTTGCTCCCTTTTTACTGTGCGGGACGTATGACGTTAATCCGGAAGAGTGCCTTTGTCACTAAAGTCCATGAAGAGATGGTCCCTAGATCTGGGCAGGAGGTGATAATGCCTGAATGGCACAGGGAGTCTCACGCGCTGGCTGGACAGTGAACAAAAAAGACCTGTTCTCCACCCAGCATTCTAGGTCTAAATCTAAATCTGTGGGCTGCTGTACCTCACATGAGCCCTTGAATTTTGCTTGTAAATACAGAAGCCTCCCCACATAAAACTTACCCAAGTCCCCGTATACTGAAAGCAGCCCTGCCCACACTCTGGGTTTGGCAGCCCATGTGGCCCTGGCCACGTCAGGGAACCATACCTCAGTGTCCCTTCCCAAGTAGAACTGGTCTTAGCAGGAGAGAACCAGCAGGTCGGTGGTCATTCCAGAGGCAGTCGTTGCTTCATAGGTGCCAACGACAATACCCGCGGCTGAGAGGTGGCTTGGGCTGGGGGAGCAGTTTGCGGGGCAAGAGCTTAAGGAAAGCAGAAAAATGTTTGAGCTCTTTGCTTGATCTCTGTCCCGGCCCCTGCTCGCATCAGCTCTTCTCCAGAATAAACCGATAGAGCAGGGTGCTGAGGATTGCAAGCAACTTCAACCCAAGGCCAGGGTGTTTCTCAGTTGAAACTAGACTGCAAATATTAAGCCTTTCTTTTCTAGAAATTGTAGACTCACCACTGTTAGTAGGACTGATAGCAAGACTCTGCAGTAGGGTGATAAATGAACCCTCTCCTGAGGTTCAGGAATTCTTTATCAGCCCCAAACAGAGTCTATCAAAGTGTTCCCCTATCTAAAGGAATCTTTAGAATGTGATATATGAATTTAAATGTAATTTGAAATAAATCTGAAATTTGCTATAGTGAGAGCTGATTTCAAGGTGGCAGAATGAGCCACAATAAACTCAGCTCATCCTAAGCCAGAAATTGTAAAGAAGGCTGAGGCATTGACAGAAAAGACGAACTTATCAGGTCTTCTCAGACAGTGCACGTGATCATCCCCCCAAAATGGGACGGGAAAGAAGGTAGGGCTCACCAGCTCTCTCAAGCCAACTGGGGGTGACTGCAAGAGGTTCTCTCCTAAGACTTAATGATGCCTTCTAGAAGGGGTCCTGGTATAGTTGTGGGTCTGTCTTATATTTATTCTGCATGGACCAGTGCCAGTAGCATTAAGAGGAAGAACGGTCCAGCTAGCCTTACGCCTAAATACAGCAAATAAAAGGCAATTTTTGGAATGTGGTACTAGAGCAGCTCCCAAACGTCAGTAGAGATCACTGTAACATCCCCGCAGTGATGGGGTTCAAGACAGGCGAAGTCGAGGTTTGTCATGCCTCTCACTGGTTTTATTCTGACTTACTTGATAGAGTCTAACAAATTCTCATTCACAAGTAACACAAGAAGTAGGCAAGTGTAGAAGAAATGTAAGTAACTTGCAAGACAATTTATCATTTCCTTCATTCCTCCTTAGTCCACTATTTGTGTTAATTTCCCATTAATTACATACAGTAACTTTCTTTTTTTAAGCCCCAATATTTTTTAAATTAAAGTACAGTCAATTACAGTGTGTCAATTTCTGGTGTGCAGCACAATGTCCCAGTCATGCATATATTCATACATGTATTCGTTTTCTTATTCTTTTTCATTAAAGGTTATTGCAAGATATTGAACATAGTTCCTTGTGCTATACAAAAGAAAGTTTTTTAAAATCTATTTTTATATATAGTGGTTAACGTTTGTAAATCTCAAACTCCCAGATTTATCCCTTCCCACCGCCTTTCCCCTGGTAACCATAAAATTGTTTACTATGTCTGAGAGTCTGTTTCTGTTTTGTAGATGAGTTCATTAGTGTCCTCTTTTTTCTATTTTATTTTATTTTTTTTTAGATTCCACATATGAGTGATATCGTATGGTATTTTTCTTTCTCTTTCTGGCTTACTTCACTTAGAATGATGATCTCCAGTTCCATCTATGTTGCTGCAAATGGCATTATTTTATTCTTTTTCATGGCTGAGTAGTATTCCATTGTATAAATATACCACATCTTCTTTATCCAGTCATGTGTTGATGGACATTTAGATTGTTTCCATGTCTTGGCTGTTGTATATATTGCTACTATGAACACTGGGGTGGTTGTGTCTTTTGAGTTCAAGTTCCCTCCAGATATATGCCCAAGAGTGGGATTGCTGGGTCATATGGTAAATGTATTTTTAGTTTTTTGAGGAATTTACATACTGTTTTCCATAGTGGCTGCACCAATTTACATTCCCACCAGTAGTGTAGTAGGGTTCCCTTTTCTCCACAGCCTCTCCAGCATTTGTCATTTGTGGACTTTTGAATGATGGCCATCCTGGTGTGAGGTGATACCTCACTGTAGTTTTGATTTGCATTTCTCTGATAATTAGTGATATTGAGCATTTTTTTCATGTACCTATTGGCCCTTGTATGTCTTCACTGGAGAAATGTCTCTTTAGGTCTTCTGCCTGTTGTTTGATTCAGCTGTCTTTTTTTGTTATTGACTTGTATGATCTGTTTATATATTCTGGAAATTAATCCCTTGTCAGTCCTATCATTTGCAAAGATTTTTTTCCCATTCTGTGGGTTGTCATTTTATTTTCCTTATGGTTTCCTTTGCTGTGCAAAAGCTTTTAATTTTAATTAGGTCCCACTTGTGTATTTTTGCTTTTATTTCTATTGCCTGGGTAGACTGCCCTAGGAGAATATTGCTAAGGTTTATGTCAGAATGTTTTACCTATGTTTTCTTGTAGGAGATTTATCTTGTCTTGTCTTATATTTAAGTCTTAAAGCCATTTTGAGTTTATTTTTGTGTATGGTGTAAGGGAGTGTTCTAGCTTCACTAATTTATATGCAGCTGTCCAGTTTTCCCAACACCACTTGCTGAAGAAACTGTCTTTTCTCCATTGTATATTCTTGCCTCCTTTGTCAACGATTAATTGATTGTAGGTCTGTGGGTACATTCCTGGGCTCTCTATTCTGGTCCATTGTTCCATATGTCTATTTTTGTGCCAATACCATGCTGTTTTGATTACTGTAGCTCTATAGTATTGTCTGAAGTCTGGGAGGGTTATTTTTCCAGCTTCATTTTTTCTTCAGTATTGTTTTTGAAATTCTGGGTCTTTTGTGGTTCCATGTAAATTTTAGGATTATTTGTTCTAGTTCTGTGAAAAATGTCATGGGTAGTTTGATAGGAATCACATTAAATCTGTAGATTGCCTTGGGCAGTATGGCCATTTTAACAATATTGATTCTTCTAATCCAAGAGCATGGGATATCTTTCCATTTCTTTAGGCCATCATTAATTTCCTTAATCAGTGTTTTGTAGTTCTCCATGTTTAAGTCTTTCACCTCCTTGGTCAGATTTAACTCTAAGTATTTTATTGTTTTGGATGCAATTTTAAAAGGGGTTGTTTCTTTACCTTCTTTTCCTGCTATTTCACTGTTAGTGTAAAGAAATGCAACTGATTTCTGTATGTTAATCTTGTATCCTGCTACCTTGCCAAATTCTTTTGTCAGCTCTAGTAGTTTTCGTGTGGAGCTTTGAGGGTTTTCTATATATAGTATCATGTCGTCCACATATAATGACAGTTTTACCTCTTCTCTTCCAATTTGGATCCCTTTTCTTTCTTTCTCTTGCCTGATTGCTGTGGCTAGGACTTCTAATACCATGTTGAATAGAAGTGGTGAGAGTGGGCATCCTTGTCTTGTTCCAGATTTTAGTGGAAAGTCTTTCAGTTTTTCACAGTTGGCTATTCTGGCTGTGGGTTTGTCATAAATACAGTAACTTTTGAGAATGTTAAAGCTCATGGGGTAAGCCCTCAGTTCCCATCGACTTTTTGTGATGTAACTATCATTTCTTGTTGAATTTTTGAAAAATTGTGAAATGAAGGGAGTGGGCTCACACATCCATCTTGAGGTGTCTCACCCTCCATTACCTTGAATGTTTTGCTGAGTTGAGTTGAGAGGTCCAGCTGTTTTCAAGTCCAAGTGGTGATACACCTGAATTTCGGGGGTTTTAAACTAAACGTCAGAGCCTTTTCTCCTACTGCTGAAATGCACACAATTTACACTCTCGCCAAAAAGTGCTGCTTGACATTGACCCTGGAACAGACCTGTCCCTATACACCCCATTCAGACTGCCTGTGGTTGACTGAGACCAAGATGCTTCCTGAGAAGAAAGGTCACTGTGACCTTGAGAACAGAGCACTGGACACTTAGTATCAGCGAATAGGAGGTGAGCAAATCTTATGCCTGGTGGAAAAGGTATTAGGGGTCTCAGAGGAGCCCATTAGAGATGCAAGAGGCCTCATGTACATTATCTGTTGAAATATTCATGTTCTTCCTTTAAGAAAGTGTGTCTTCTGACCTGCAAAGAAATGTCTGGTCGTTTAATGGAAACTATTATTTTTTTAGTTAGAAAAAAATCCCACAATTTTATATGAAACATTCTACCTTTGTACAATTGTTCATTTACACTAAGAAGAAAAGCAAACCCTCTTCTTCTGAGCATTTTAAAAATTGTAAGAAGCTAGTGTATTTCCTAAACAAGATTCATTGTATTACATATATCTTGTCAGGGAAAAGGAAATTATAATAGAGAACCATCACTGAGGTTTTGCTTCACAGCTGTAATAATTTGCCTTCTTTCCCTATTGTTGTTAATTCTTTCCTGGCCAAATTGACTTTTTTCCCATTTTTTTTTTAATTGAAGTTTAGTCAGTTTACAATCTTGTGTCAATTTCTGGTGTACAGCATAGTGTTTCCGTCACCCACATATATACATACATACATATATTCCTTTTCATATTCTTTTCCATTATAGGTTACCACAAGGTGTTGAATGTAGTTCCCTGTGCTGTACAGCATGAACTTGTTTATCCATTTTATATGTAGTAAAATCGCAAACTCCCACAAACTGCATTTTTATTGCTAAACTTGCTTTGGGATTTGTTGGGTTAGACTAGCTTTCTCAGCTTGTTTTAATGTCTCTCTTTTGCTTATTAACCTGTATAAACATCTTACGTGTCTCCCTAAATCTTTCTCCATGAGAAAACTTACTCTTTGCAAAGATTAAACAAGCAAGGGGACTGTAATGGAAGAACAAACTGTCTTCTTTAAAATAATATCTTAGAGTTGAACCAAAATCTTAGCCAGAGAATGCAGGGGAGAGTCTCTGCTGTGGGCCGTGTGTGAAGGCCCCCCGTGTGCTGAGACCCCTAGGACGACTTTCCTGAGGAATAACGTGTTCTCTTGAATCTTAGATTTACACGTTTGACCTTCTCCCATAAAAGATAATTTGTTTAATGCTTAGATAAAGATAGTGAGGGGTTAGTTTCACTTCAGATAACTGTCCCGCACAGCACTGGCCTGATAGCGCAGTTACCGAAGGCCGCAGGCCCGGGCTGTTAACAATTAACCGAGGTAGGCAGCAGCGCTGCCTGTGATAAGAACGGCCTCGTTGAACGACACGGCTCGCGGGGGAGCGCCGCGTTTACCGCGCGCCAGGCTTGCAGACAGTGCTAAGTTAGCCCTAACGTACGTGGGCACCCAAAACTTACAGTGTCCAGCAACTCATTCTAATATTTACAGGAAATTTTCGTTATTCTGTGACGGGATTAGCTACAAGGAAGTTTATTTTGCATGCTTGGATTTCATAAAATAATATCACCCACTTCCTTCTGTGAGCTAGAGCAGGTCGCTGTGCAACGGCTTCAGGAGAACTGACTTTCCCCGGCCATGTCTCATCTGAAATGCTTGGTGTTCACGTGTCCCGCCAGCCCGTTGCGCTGCGTCCTGCCGTAAGGAGCCGTTCACGCATTTCAGACCGTTCTGAGCGTCCGTTCCTCCTACCTTTGATGCAAGGCGGAAAAATTGTAAATATTGCAGCGTTTGTTCACTGAGCAAATAAAATTGCCCGCCCGAAGTTCCCTTTCCTTTTCTTTCCTTTTTTATAAATTGATCTGCCTTTAGTAATTAAATATTTTAAACTATAGTGATGAGTTTTCTCTGCAGAAAATGTAAATTAAAAAAATAAGTACTTGCAGTTTGAGAAATAAAAAAGTGAGAATTTAGTCTTCCAGTGACTCACATGAACAAACAGAAAGGCCCTAACCTCAAGTGCCTCCCCCGGGTACCGGGGGCTCTGCGCTCTGTGCTTTCTGGGGACCTGGGGGTTCGAGAGAAGACGGGTAGGCAGAGACACCTGCTGGCACCCAGGCAAGCCCCGAAGCGCTGACCGAGGGCGCCGTCAGCACTGCGCGGGCTTTCAGAGCACCTAGCGCGCCCTGGGCGCTCCGTTTACCTCCGGGCGGCGGCCGCAGTAAGCGGGCCCCTGAAACTCCCTTGGGTGGGGCTGTTTCTCAGGTGAATTACTGCTTCTGTCTTGAGGGCACTGATGGCCCGCAGATCCCGTCCGGGGAAGGCTGTGGGGCTCTGCCTGGGGCAGCAGCGCTCACGTGATGGTTAGGCCCGGGGGCCTCCCCGGAGGGGCCCAGGGACGGAGGTGGGCAGGAGGCCCGGCCCGGCCGTGGCCGCCAGGTGGGTGTCCCCGCGGGGGGCGGGCCCCAGCCCCGGAGCCGGGCGGGGGGGTGGGGGCGGCGGCCTGTGCGGAGCGGCCAGGCGGGGGCGCCGCAGGCTGGTGTCCCGGCTGCCGGCCAGCAGCGAGGGGGAGACGCACTAGCCCGGCCCCCAGCACGCGGCCGCTCCTGTGCCCGCGCGCCAGGCTGGGACGGGGCGTCGCGCTGCCGACGGGGGCGGCCGCCCTGGCGAGGGGGCAGCCCTCGGGCTGACGGCACAGACCCAGGCCTTGGAGGGGACCACAGACACAGCCCTCGTGGCAGGGGCCGAAGAGGAAGGGAAAGCAGCTCCCTGTGGCCTGCCGCTCTGCGCGGCCCTCGTTGTTGGCTGGAGAGCGTGAACACAGGAGAACCTGCAGTGACTCTGGGTCCTCCTCGCGACTCCCCCACAGCCCGTTCCCGACCCGGGAGGGGGCGGCCTCTCTTCAGCAGCAGAGTGTGTGTGTGAGTGTGTGTGTGCGTGTGTGTGTGCGTGTGCGTGTGTGTGTGTGTGCACGCGCGCGCGCGCTGTCCGGAATCGACCCACACGGTGTAGCCCAGCCTCCGGCCCATCTCACACTAAAAATAACCACAGAAAATGACTGGCAGCTTGCTTCACACACTCCTGAAACAACTGCATTTCTGGGACTGCTGGAAGCCTGGCCCCTCCTCCTCACAGGGAGCTGCGTTTGCCCACAGAAGGAGGGCCACTAGTTGCTTCACAACTGTCCCTTTGATCTGTTCTCATTTTCTGTCTAATTAAATGTAAATATTATTTCAGATTATAAGTCAGTGGAATGAGGTGTCATTTTTCTGCCGTTCTCCACGTCTTCCTTATTTACCAGAGCAGGTGCCGTAATAGATATTTTGTAGAAACGCCTATCAGATGGAGATAATAGTGTTCCCTCGTAATCATATTAAGAGGCTTAACTGAGGTGGCATATGTGACCGTCCCTTGTGAGGAGTACACTGCAGCTTACGCAGCGTGGATTACTGTTATGATTATGAGTGTTAACACTAGTATTTACAAGACAGTACTCCCAACATGGAATGGACATTGAAAAGAATCAGAATATTTATAAATACTGTAAATATATAGGGTCACAACTCCTAGCTCCCAATAATTCTTCAATAATGTTTGTTGGATCAAATATGAAATCAATATAGTACAAATGGACCACAGTGAAACAGGGGCACAGAATACAGGGTGAGTCAGAGCCTCATTAAACTGATGCAGAAAATGACAGGTAATGTAATTTTTTAAAGGTGAGCGACCTAGATCCGTAGTTTGGTGAAGACACCATAAGGAAAGCAGCCTTGGCAAAGCCAGAAGGGACAGGAGTGATGCTGAGCAGGGGACTGTGGTTATGATCAGAGTCTCATCATCAGGGTGGGCGTCCGTGGTGATGGCGGTGTAGCTGGCGACTTCTCTGTGTGTAGAAGTAAGACAGAAGGAAGTGAGACAGTCCAGGATTTCAGGAGGGGACACTTCCGTTCCACTCCGCCGTCTCAGTGAAGCATCTCAGCTTCACTTTAAAGAAGTGTTTTCGTCTGTCCTCCAGCCGAGCCTCTCCTGTCAACTCCAGAGTTGGACATCTGGTTATTTAGCTTCTGTATTTGAACAACTAACACGTGCCTCAAAGTTAACATGCCCAGGAGGGAACAATGCTCTCCTGCCCCCGAAACCTTGGCTCCCTGGGTCTCCCCATCTCAGCGCGCGGTCCCACCTTGCACTTAAGCCCACACGCTTGGACCATTTCAAACTCCTTTGTTTGGCTCGAACCTCAACTCCAAACCATCAGCAACCGCTGTCAGCTTTCCTATCTAAATACATCCCAAAACTGTGACTTCACCACTTCTCATAATTCCTGTCCTTCAGGGCCAAATCGCAGCAGGCTCTTGAGTGGTTTCCAGGCTTTCTCTCTTGCCCTGACAGAGGCCATAACCCAACCAGCAGCTCGAGTCACCCCTTCAAAGCGTCACGAAGCTAGTGCCAGTCTCCGTCTGCAGGCCCCGCAGCCGCACTTGGAATAAAGTCCAAACTTCATCTCAAGACCGGCGTGCACGTGGCCCTCGCCCCTCCTTCCTTCGCCTCCCCAGTGGCCTGTCCCCACCTGGGAATTCTGGCACTTGCCTTTCCTTCTGTCTGGCACACCCTCCGTCCCCCAGACTGTCAAGTGCTTCCTTCCAACCACTGCCCAAGTGTCACTCCCCGAGAAAGGTCTTCTCTGACTTCTCATCGACACGTCCCCCTTAGGCCTTCTCTGTCCGTTTACCAGGCTTTCTTTCCGTGCGTGGCAGCCGTGGCTGCAGGCCTCGCCCCGGGCGGACACCGAGCGTTCGGGTGTGGCCGTCTCCCCGCGGGGCGCGCGGGGCGTGGCGCGTGTCTCCCTGCGGCGCTCTGGGCGCTGTGTGGCACGGATTCGTCCCTAGAACTTATTTTTTAATCCGAGACCATCTGTTTGATAGCTGTGCTTTTTAGATACGACCGTCAGTTGAAGAAGACGACAAACGGAATCCCTCAGCTTTCCAGCAGCGCCCTGAGGCGCCCGCGCGGGGCTCCGGGTGCCGGCGGCGAGGCCTCCCGCCCGGCCTGCGCTCAGGGGGGCCGGTCAGCGCGTCCCTGCAGGGGGCGCTCAGAGGAGGGCTCCGGTCCGCACGCCCCCGGTTTGAGCGTCTCTTCATCTCTTGAGAGTTTAGAAATGGAATAGGTGAGCTGAAGGGCCCTAAGAGACGGGGGGCAGGAGCAGGTAAAGGACAGAGCAGGCTGGTGAGCGCAGGTGCCGAGAGAGGCTGAGACTCCCCGAGTGAGCCTCCAGGGGACCCCCGCGAGGGGTCAGAGAGGGCAGCCCACAGCTCAGCTCCGGCCGGGGGTCTCTTGAGAGCAAATGCCCTGTCCCTTTAAGAGTTTGGCAGGACCGCTTTGAGCCCAGGAGAACCATGACGTAGTCTGCGTCTGACCGACTGGGGACGACAGAAGGGCCGACAGCAACCCTTCCGTTCCTTTGCTCCCAGCCAGGCAGAGACAGGGAGGAGCAGGTGTCCGGATGCTCTGCGAGGCCCCGCGGTGGCGTCTCCCCGCGGCCACAGCAGGCGCTGCCGACCCGCTCCCTGTGCGTGGTTAGACGTTCTCTTCACCTGAGGAAAGAACACTGGGCCCAGCTGCCCGCAGAAGTTCCAGGGACGCATGTTTGAGCTGGAATCTCTCGGGCTACCGGCTGCCTTCAGCCGTTTTCCCCAAAGTCAGCTGTCCATTAGCAAAGGACAGATCTGCAGCGATTATCTGGATAATTCAAGCAAAACCAGAACTTGGACTTAAATTGCCTGAATAATTGTAAGTTAGTAACCTCCTCGCTGTTGACTTGCTCTCAGGTCCGTTGTCCAGGTGAGAGGCACAAAGCTTGGTGGCGGCTTCAGGTCCCCAGGTGACGTAAGCAGGCCTGCTTCACTCCACCTCATCAGCGAGGCCTGAACCTCGGTGGAGAAGTGACATGACTTGGTAACTAAGGCCAGACCTCCCGCTGGGAGGTGGGACAGACCTCCGTGTGGGCTTTGTCAGGGAGCCTGGGTGTGTGCGGCGCCTGCGTCACCGCGGTGCTCCGGTCAGCAGGGCGTGGGGTGGGAGCGGCGAGGCCTGGTGGTCAGAAATCCTCATACATGGGAGATGCTTGGGGAATAACATGGCCTTTCAAACCCACCCCCACGAAGTCTGTGTAACAGTGTTAGCGGTTGATTAAAAAGAAAAGTTTTAAAAATTTAGAACCTTTGAGTCCAACGTAGTGTCACTCCCGTGCCTACATGTGGGATGATTTTAAACGCACTGTTAGTAAAATTACATCCAACAAACTAAAAGCACAAAGAAATACTCTCCTCTGTTCTCTGATTTTTATGGGCTTATTTTGATGTGTGATTTCCTCAATCAAACCCTCTTTAATGCTATTTACAGGGAAGAAATGAGATGACATTTTACATGGGAGTAACCTGTGCCATGCTCAGTCAGCACCGACTGCGTCCCAGAGCTGCGGCCTGCAGGAGGCAACGGCTCCGTGTCGGCATTGCTTAAGTCCGTCTGCCAGTAAAACAGCTTCTGCTCAAAGGCTGTCGTCTTGGGAGCTACGGGACATTTACGTTATGAAACTCATAATCAAATTATGGTTTAAGATCTACTGATTCATCATGTTCACTCAACTAGCTTTGATTACACTCCTGCAGTGTGAGGAGGGATGTGCTATCACATATCTTATCTCACACTCCTGTGTGCACCAGAGAGCGGAGTGTTGTCGCTGGGTTTCACCACAGCTATGGCTTCTAGATCAAAATTAAATGGAAATCAACGCAGGGTGGCGATGTCAAGGGGCCCAGTGTTCACACGCAGTGCAGACTGTCGGCAACTGTGTCTGCACTTCTGGGCTCCTACCACGTGGACACGGAGCGTCGAGCTTTCCTTTCTACTAAAGATTCTATCTCATTATTATCATTAAATCAGTAACACACTTTGAATATCGGTGGTGGTAATTATTGTTTATAATGTTGCCTGAGGTTTTCCCTTTATTTCATGAGTCAAATGAATCTCCCTGACTATGTTGGCAACAGATCTGCTTTTGTGAATGAATGATTTTTGTGAAAGAAAATCAAATACGTAGTTAAGAGAGTGGCTTGGAATTGCTTGAGTTTCTGTTTTGATTTGTAGGAGTCACTCTGCCTTAAGTTTTAGGTACATCGCTAATTAGAGGAAACGTGGGGCTATGCCAGTTTGCTCACGCCGTGTGGGCCCCTCCCTCCCTCTGTAATCCACTGATCCAAAGTTCTAATGCTACTTGGCTTTTATTTTAGAACACATGTATTCGTATTTGGAGACTCAATTTTGTGATTTGCTGTTCTCAGTCATTGCACACCAGATGAGGTACTGATACCGCGGGAACGAATTTCCCAAGGTCAAGGTCATGCAAACTGCTCTTAGAGGCAGGCAGGGAGAGTTTATCAGAATAAATCAGCGAGGCCTAGCACAGCCCTGAGTTTGCGTAAGAGGAGGCAGAAGGTACAAATAATTGATATGCCAAAGCAGGTAAGGGAGCTCTAAAAGGCATGCTGCCCTGTGTAAACAGCATGTGTTTGCTCAGATGTCTGCCTGGATCATTGTCCTCCTGTTTTGTTCAAGGAGTGGAGAACCTTCAGGCTGATCGATCCCGGGAAAGGAGTCAAATGGGCTGTGTGAACGGCGGGGCGGCCCTGTTAGCAGTACCACGAGAGCAGTCACGCTCAGCTCCACGGGACCGCAGGGGCAGTTGCTGGAGGCTCTCTTAGATCCTGTGTGTGTGTGTTTCTGTGTCTCCTCTGCCTCTCATTTCTTACGCAGCCGCATTCTGCAGTTGGCACTTTCACACTGGCCCCTGGAATTTTCGATGCACCAAATGACATGTCAACGTGTTATTTTGAGGCCATTCTGAGGGGTTTATTCGGAAGGCCTTCCCATTTGCATCGGTTTCAGTTTGGCTCTGGCTGTGTTTGTTCTTAGATCTTTTGGAACTGCTGTGTGTGCTGGAAGGGAAGTCAAATGACATTTTGTTTATTTTAAGTTGTCTTTTTGTTTCCACAAGAGCAGCAAAAGGAAGGATGTTTTTGAGAATAATCTTTTTTTAGTTACTGATTTCTACAAGGAAAGTGTTTTTCATATCTTTGAATAACTCCTTTTGTAAAGCAGCCTGACTTTGGAATATAGCTGCCGTACACTTACTGAGCCGGTGCAGCCCATATTCTGTTGATAGGTTGTCCCAGAGCCATAAACCATCACGAAAGTGATCCTTAAAGTGCACGGACAGCCTGCTGGATCCTTGCAGCTATTTGCAAATCGCCTTTCCCTTTCTTAACTTTTACATTGGAAACTAGCGTGTGATAATCTGAGAAAAAGAAACGTGAACCTACATTTTACCTCTTCGATCTGTGGTGGACGGTGCACTTGTGTTACTGTTGTTGCCTGTGTACAAGCCGCCTTCTTTCTGTTGTCCATTTTTAAATATTTACTGAGTTATTGGCTACGTGCAAGGCACTGACCTGGTACACTGTAGTCCCAAACTTCAGTGACCGTAGCATCTGTTATGTAATACAAACTGCGGAGAAAAACACTGCCTTCCGACCCCTGCAGTACCGAGTGCCGAGGAGGAAAGATGGCTTCTGACAGGGGGTCTGAAGAGTGCTCCCAGAGGGCCTGGTACCCGAGGGAGAGGACGCGTAGGGCCCACGTGCGAGGTGCAGGGTTGCGAGCCCAGCAAAGAACACGACCAGAGCAGAGCAGACACGGGAGGCGGCATCTCGCTAGGAGGCCACACACTTTGATGAAACCATAGAAAACGATGTGCCCGACGCCCCACCGTGACCTGAGACTCGGGTGGTCGGTCTTTGTCCTCCGTCCAGAGAGGCAGCTTGCTATTCAGTGGGTAGTGGAAAACCACTGCTGGGGTTTTAAGTTAGAAATAATATTATTATACACCAAATATCTGCTGAAGGAAAATCTGATGGTGAGAACAGGATAAATCAACATGCGAGGATAACGATGCGTCATGACGCACTAGCGTTGACCCAGCCGTGTTCGCTGAGACCCTGCGAAGCGCTCCCTCTCTGGGGCGCGGGGAAGGGGAGCGGGACAGGCTGGAGTCGGATCAGGGTTAACCGGCAGCGGCGTGAAGGGGGATGACACCGGGCGTTTGGAGGGCGAAGAAGCTACGCCGGGTGACAAAACCCAGCCGAACTCACCGAGGGGAAACGCGTCAGGTCCCGGAGCCGAGAGTTCAGGGGCAGAGCGAGCGCGCCCGCAGGCCCGGCCCCTCGGGCCTCCGCCTCGCCCCGTCCGCGTGTTGCTTTGACCTGGGCGCAGCTCGGCCCGCGCCGTCCCAGGCCCCGAGCGGCCGGGAGGGGCTGCCCTTCCCCGCACGGGGTCGGTGTCCTCCCGGCTCGCCCGGCCCGGGTCGGCTCGGCGGACACGCCAGAAGCACGGACTACGCTGGCGCCTCCGACACACACACCTGGAGTCGGGGTGGCGGCAGGTGCCCCCGAAAGCTCGTGATTGGCAGTGGGGGGTGTGGCCCCAGGGGAAGGCTGGGTCACTTACACAGAAAAAGAGACAGACACGTTTGGCAAGACAGAAACAAACCCACCAGGAACCGACACGACGTTGTAAGCCGGCTGTACTTCAGGTAAACAAACTAGCGAACAAACCAACCTGTGTCTCCTTCTGGAGAAGGAGCAACCGTCAGCTGCAACAAGGAGACGGGGGTGAAGGCGCGGCGGCACCGGGGGGACTCGCTGGCGGCCGCGGGCGGAGGCGGCCGAGCTGCGCAGGGAAGGTGAGCGCGCAGAGCGCGCACCGGGGAAACGCGCGCCGCGCCGGCGCCTCCGCACACGTTAAGAAATGTGTGCGTATATACGCACATCTGTTGGGTTTTCACATAGAATTTTTTAAAATCCTGGTACTGTTACCCCAAAGGGGATGGGAAAAGATCCCAGTTCCTGTCTTACTCTAAAGATAAGAAGTCAGACGGGAGACAGACGCGTTGTGTAGCAGAAGATTTTAACGGTTTTATTACCGGGCGCGGGAGGGGGGCGGATGGCAGTGGTTCCCGCCTGCCCGCCTCTCACACCCTCGCTCGGAGGTGGCCCCTTGGCTGATGGACAGCTCTTGCCACAGAGTGCTTACTCGTGCGCGCCCCCCTTTGTGCACATCCTCGCCCGTGCTGCGCGCAGAAAAGCCCACTGGTGGGGTGCGGTTAGGTCCCCGTCGCCACCGCGCCATCGTGGCTGTCGGGTTCTAACTGGTTTCTCGCTGGCCCTCACTTAAAGGAGGTGAAGCCCCCTTGTGCTGGAGGCGAGCACGCTGCCATCTTTCAGGCCCTCCTCCCCGCCTCCACCCTTCTGCCCGGGGCCCCCACTCATCCAACTGCCCGACAGTGACACTGGGCTGCATAACACTGAGTAGCTCAGGTGACAAAACCCCTAGTATTTGGAAGGTAAATGGTAATAGGATCAATAACCGAGCATTCATTTTTGAGAATTCAGGAACTCATTCAGCAGCATTCAAGGTCCCGGAGTCGAGCAGTGGACATGACAATAGTCCCAGAAGACAGAACATGGACAAATGAAAAATAGACGTGCACCTGGGGCAGTGATGAGTGCCACAAAGACAGATCGTGTGGGGTGAACACAGAGGGCTGCTGGAGACAGAGCCCTAGCAGCGAGGACAACCAGGGGAGGAATTCCTAAGGACACAACATTTGAGCATAAGTGTAAGGTAAGTCAGGAACCAGCCCTTTAAATATCCGGGGGAAGAGCCTGTAAGGCAAACGAATTAGTGGCCATGATTCTGGGGGATTCTAGGAAAGACAGAATGACAACTGGGATGGAGGGAAGCAGGAAGTACACAGGGTGGCAGAGGTGGGGATGCAGGCGGAGGCCTGGGCTGGGTGAGAAGGTGTGCTGTTCTGCGTGTGACAGGAAGGCATGGAGGGCGATCTCGTGTGGACCTGCTGCTCTGGGCGCTGTGCGAATTACAAGGAAGACAGGCCTGGAAAACAGCTGGTGTGTCAGGGGACTACCGGATGGAGGAAGGAGCAAGGAGGAGTCAGATTCAGCACATGTCCTCAAGATCAAGCTGAAAGACGGACAGGGAGTACGTCCCGGGTTCCAGGAAACGACTGAGATAAGAGAGGACACCTAAGTGCCACAGCAAAGAAGTTGAGCGAATAGCAAAGTCGTTTCTCCGGGACGGGAAGCACCGCGGGGCACGTTGAGGGAATGGGGACTTGGGGACAAGAGCTCAAGCTGGCAGACGCTGGGTTTCAAATACCATTGCACGTCTGGGCGTACGGACCCAGGGCACGTCCAGAGTCTAAGTGGGAACTGGGATCTTGAGCCCAGAGGCGGCAGGGATGAGGTGGGGCATGACATGCCCTGTCCAAGCGTGGTCCTCGTAACAAACTGCCTTTTTTCTATCTAAGGGACTTCGATTCGGATAGCTTAGGTCAGCCAGTCCCGGTTCTGGGTTTGACTTATGTATACCATAAATAGAACATTTTCCAGTCCTGGGTTTTCCAGCCAGAGACAGAGGAGGGCATGGTCCCTTGCACCCACCACTGGCCTTGCCTGGTCCTCACGGTGTCTTGCTGGAATGCCGTGGCCCCGTTCTGCTGTTGTTCAGCCTGGAGAAATGTGGTGCATGGACTGCAGGCTGATGCTGTGGCAGCTGGATGGGAGGGCGATGATGTTAAGATGTCAAGAATTTGGTGGCGCTGACCCCCTGGACACCCAGCTGTGAAGTGCCTGTCGTGGGCGTCAGGAGTTAACAAGCCGAGGACGGCTGGAGGAGAAGGCCCCCCTGGCACCCGCCAGCCCACTTCCAGCTCCTAGCCAGCCTGACGTGGTCCCCAAAGACCCTGGCCATTCCAGGAGCAGCCCAGCACTGCGGGTTCTCTGGTGCTGACCAATTGCCAGGAAAAGTTTCTCTGAGATTAGTGTAATGAAAACACACACACTCCATCCTAGGAGAAGAGAACTCATACTTGATCCAAGCAAACACGTCTGGAGTCTCCACTCCCTGGGCAGCGCCACAGCCCAGGCACACGGGCGGCGGGCACCGACTTGATGCAGTCTGCCGCAGAACGTCCCTCAGGTCTGCCTCAAATGATGCTGGGCAGAGCCCACCCTAGGGGTGCCGTGACCCCTAGACGTACGCTAATACTGAAAGTGTCTCCATTTGAAAAAAACACCACTTGTTTTTATCGTTTATAATCCAGCAGTGAATCCATTAATGTAACAAACAGTTATTGAGCACCTATTACATACCAGGCTTTGTTTAAAACACTGGAGAAAAACAGTCAAAAGGCAGAGTTCCTGCACTGGTGGAACTTCTTTTCCAGTGAGGGGTGACAGGCATTAAACATGAGAAACAGATAAATCATATACTGCATAATGCGAGACAAGAAAGCAGAAGAGGGGGTAGGACTGTGGGGGGGGGCGGGAGGAGCTGCGACCTGGCATGCAGAAGCCGGGGGGTCGGGCCTCACTCAGCTGGCGACACCTCAGCAGAGACCTGAAGCCGGAGCTGCCACGTACGTTCTGCTCAGGAAGCTGCTCTCAGCGCCCAAATGGGGATTTGGCCGTCCTCTTCTTTTTACGCCGTATTTATTGAGGTGAATTTTGTGCGTGGTGTGGTGCAGGTTGATCACACTGCTCGTAAGATGTGGAATGAAACGATGCCATTCTGGGGCCGTGTGAGAAGAGCTACGGCCGTGGCATAGGTGCTGCGCGCTGTGTCAGGGGGACACCTGGACTCGGTCACCGCCCGTTGTGGGAGGACGGCGCACCTGGGGGTGCTCCTGAGCTGGCGGGTTCTGTTGGATGGGAAGCCTTTGGCGGCAGAGACAGAGAGCAAAGAAGCAGAGAGGCAGCCGACACCTCAGGTTCCGCCGGCCCAGAACGGTCCCGTTCCTCAGGACCTGCCCCCTCCTGGGACCGGGTCCGCGGTGCCCTGCCGGCAGCGGCCCAGCGCCGTCCTGGCGGAGCAGGCAGACGCTCTTGCGGCCCAGGCTGGGCGGGTCAGAGTCTCCCCCCAGGGGTCTGGGTTCAGGGTGTCTCCGCGCCTAAAAGGGAGGGCGCAGAGAACCTGGAGCTGAGGACACCCATGCGCCTTTAGGAGAGGACTTAGTCCATCAAGTGGGAAGAATAAAGCTGATGTGCAGAGAGAAAAGGTACAGACACCAGGTACCTGCGGAGAGAACCGGCTGAGACAGTCCCGCCCCCCAGAGGCTGCCCAGCCCAGCCCCAGCCCCTCCGAAGCCCAGCGGCGCAGCCTGCTCTGCGCAGGCTGGGACATCCCTGTGTCTTTAATAAACACATCCACGGGCTCTCAGGTCATAATCCTCCCCTTTCTTTTATTTTCTTAAGATATTTGTAGTTTTGTTTTTTTTCCAAACGTACAAATGAAAAAAACATGCGTGAAGCCAGGAACGAAACAGGGCTTCCGTCAGCGACTCACTCATCTATCTGAACAGACTGCAGTGGTTCCCAGAGGCAGTGAATGAAGAAAGTACAACGAAATTTCTTGCCAGATGGAGGATGGCTCAAAGGTCTGACGTGACAGAGAAAGCGAAGCCGAGAGTCACGGCCGGAAAAGCTAATCACCTCCTTAGCAGAGGAAAAGTCATTTGCATATTCTGCTTTACAATGATTTGTCTGCCAAGGTCAAAGTTGTCAGCTGTAGTGTTTAGTTTTTAAAATTTTTTAATGTATTAATTTATTTGTTTGGTTGGGGGGTAATTAGGTTTAGTTACTTATTTAATGGAGGTGCTGGGGATTGATGGAACCCAGGACCTCGTGCGTGCCGGGCACACACTCCACCACTGAGCTAGACCCACCCCCAGCCATGGCATTTCAGACCATGGATGATTTAATCACCATTGTTTACAGTTGAGATTTGCATGTTTTTGAGGTAAAAGGAGAGGGTTTCTAAATGCATCCTTAATTACAAAGTTCAAAACCAGAAATTGGTACATTTTCAGCCATATTCACAACTAAACCCCAGAGCCATTTCAACATCATTAGTCAGAGAAGCAGTGGTCTAGGGTAATTCTCAGATCTGAGGGAGATTCTGGGCAGGGTGGTTAAGATGCTGTTAACATCTCTATGTTTGGACTCAACACTTCGGATAAGCAGCCAGAAGTCTACGTTTTTAACAAATACTCCAGTTGACTCTGAGGCTGGGGTCCCTGAACCAAGCCCTGGGAATTCTTGATTCCAAGTAGGCAGCTGGGGGCAGCAGACTAGTCACCGGCCTGTGAGTCAGAAGTCACTACTTTTCCGAGGCTGTTTGTTCTGACTAAGAAACACTTAATTCAAAAAAAGAAAAAAAGAAAGAAAGAAATGCTAATTCTATCCATACCCATTCCAGTTATTGTCAAATCAAAACAAATAATGTTTCTGGCAGAATAAAATTAATGTCAATATTTAAGTCACTGACTCTGATTGGCTATTTGCTGGTCACCATCTACGCGGCCAGTCCCAAGAGTGAAGACGGTCTCATTTCACGGGAAAGCGCTCTGAATATCAGAGCACTCCTGAGCTGCACTGTTGGCAGGGAGGAATCAGACTGCAAAACCCAGTGTCTGCAGGGTCATTAAAAAACTCTGTTTTGATAAGAATTGGGTTTCCTTTCTCAAGACCCCATTCTTTCCCCTTGGCCAAGGGCTAACAGAATCATGACATTTCCAGTTATTCTTTTCCCGTTTGGTTTAAAACTTCGCTTCCTTTGGGGAAATCTTCCATCAAGGTCAAGTATTATCTCCATCACCATCCACCGCTGGCTCTCGGCCGGGCCAGCATCTGTCCACAGGCCCCCGCTGGGCCCCACACAAACCCAGAGGAAGTCCCCGCATCTCTAGTGAGAGGGCTGTCTTTCCACAGGGTAGCCCCTCGTGATGGCAGGAAAGTGACCCCCTCTTCCAGGCTCTTTCACAGGCTGCCTTAGGCCTGCTGGAAACCTAGGAGTCTCTGCCGGACCGAGCGCGTCAGGGCATAGCCGTAATGTTTTAAATGAAAGTTGGATTTTGTTAAAATGAAGACTTCTCCTAATTAAAAGATGTAATTAAAAACTGAAATGGCAAGGCATAGCCTGGAAGGAAGTTTTCACAGTCTGCACACATGACGGTGGGTGGGTATCCAGAATACGCAAATAATCCACAAAAAGGAATCAAAAACAAAGTGTTGTGTCTAGAATATGTGAAGAATTCCTACAAAGGCATAATACATTAAAAAAACACTATTAAGTGGACAAAATATTTCAAAAGGTACTTCTCCGAAGGAGATATATGAATGGCCATCATTATGTCCAATATTATTAATCATCAGGGAAATAAAAATTAAAACCAAAGGGAGACACCATTTGTCTCCCACTCAAATGACTGAAATTTAAGAAGAGGTCGGTGGAGCAATGGGACCACATTTGCTACCTTGGAAGCCTTCCTGGTTTTGTGTATCTCTCTTCCTTTATTCAGATTTTTAATTACACATACATCTACCAGATCACCTGCAGTTTCACTCCCAGTATCTACATGTGAGAAGTGAAAACACAGGTCCACAAAAACAGCCGCACTAAAATGTTCATAACAGCGCAAACCTGGGAACAGCTCAGTTTCCATCTGCAGACCCAAGGACTGGCAGGCTGTGGTACGGCCATTCACGGCAGGACTGCTTAGCATTTTTTTACATGAACTAAACTAGCCCCTTCAGAACGTTTCTTAATAACAAAATGAAGTCTGGTGATTTTGCAGAAGGAAAGACTAACAGGTATCCAATGTAAGCACCACAAGTAACGGGGCCAAGTGACACCTGGAGCCTCCCGCCAGGACGCACCGGCAGGGGCGCGTCGTCACCCCCACGACACTCCTCCCCAGACGCGTGGCCGGAGTCTCATACGCGGGGGTCTCAGGCAGCCCGCGTGCAGGACCGCCAGACTATTTTGGGTAGTGTGACCATTTTAACAGTATTAATTTTTCCAGTCCACGAGCATGGACACATCTTTTCACTGTGTCTTCAGTTTCTTGCATCAATGTCTTACAGTTTCCGGTGTGCATGTCTTCCACTCCTTGACTAAATTTACTCCTAGGTGTTTTATTCTTTTTGATGCAGTTGTAAATGGATCTTTAAAAAAGTTCTCTTTATGGCAGTTTGTTATCAGTGTATAGAAACGCAACTGACTTTTGTATATTAATTTTGTATCCAGCAACTGTTTTGAATTTGTTTACTCGTTCTAACAGGTTTGGTGTCCTCTTCAGGGTTTACTGTATATAATGTCATGACATCTGAAAACATCTGAAAATCTTTCCGATCTAGACAGCTGGCTTGCCTTGCCTGCTTTCTCTGGCTGGGACTTCCAGCGCCCTCCTGAATACAGTGGTGAGAGTGAGCGTCCTTACCTTGTTTCAGTTTCTCGCTGTTGAGTGTGCTGTAGGCCGTGGTCCTCCCCGAAGTGGCCTGCTCCACGGAAGCTCGTGCCCTTTGATTCCCACTTTGTTGAGAGTTTTTATCATGAAATGATGTCAAAGTCTGTCCAGTGCTCTTTTGCATCTATTGAGATGATCATACGGTTTTTTTAGCCTTTGTTTTGTTGATGTGGCGTATCACGTTGACTAGCTTGTGAATGTTGAACCGTCCTTATGTCTCTGGAATAAATTCCACTCTTGTGGTGGACGGTCCTTTGAATTCTGCTTCCTAACGTGTTGTTGGTACTCTTTGTGCCCATGTTCCTCGGGGACGTCTGCCTGTGACTCAGTTTCCGTACGGAGTCCTTGGCTGGCTCTTGTATCATGGGAGTGCTGGCTTCGTCAAGCGAGTGTGGAAGTGTTTGCTACTCTTCTGTTTTTGTAAGAATTTGAGGGTTGGTGTTAATTCTTCTCCGACTGTGCGGTGGAATCCACCAGGGACGCCATCTGGTCCTGGGCTTTTTTCATTGTTCACAGGCTTTTGATTGCTGATTCCGTCTCCTTGCTGGTAAATGGTCTGTTCAGATTTTGTTTCTCCGTGGTTCAGGCTTGGAAGACTGTGTGTTTCTCGGTGTTTATTCACGTCTGCCCGTTTGCTCATCTGTTGGTTTGTAACTGTTCACAGCCATTCTCATGTGATCCTTTGTGTTTCTGCCTTATCAGTTGTAATGGTTATTTTCTTATATTTTCAAAAAACAAGCTCGTAGTTTAATTCATCTTTTTATCGTATTTTTGGCCTCGTGTTTGTGTACTTCTGCTCTGATCTCTCTTTCCTTCCCTCCTTCTGCTAATCTTGGGGTTCACTTGTTCTTTTTCTTGTGCCTTGAGGTGTAAACTTCGGTAGTTTCTTTGAGCTCTTTTTTCTTCATGTAGACATTGATTGTTAAGACCTTCATTCTTCTAACCGCTTTTGCTGCATCCTGGCAGTATTGATCTGTTGTATTTCTGATTTCATTTGTCTTGATATTTTTTTACTTATTCGTTGACCCTTTTTTCAGTAGTATGTTGTTTAATCTCCACATATTTGTGCATTTTCCAGTTTTCTTCTTGTAATTGATTTCTAGTTTCATGTGATTGGGGTCAAGAAAATGCTTGATATGACTTCAAGTTTCCTAAATTTATTATGGATTGTTTTGTGGGCTATCATATGAAAATGCTGCATTTCTTCATTTTTTATCAGTTAGTCATTCATGCAACTTACACAATATGAAAGAAGCTACATTTAATGTTCTCCATCCTAAATTAGAGACCAGCATTGTGAACTTTTTAGTCCTTCTCATATTTTTTTTTTTATCAAGTCATTTTACAACATTTGGACCGATACAGCTCACAGGTGAAACTTTGCATTTGGCTGTTAGGTTAGTGGGTGGAATACTGCAGTCCCACAGTTTGAAAAGATATGTCTTTTAAAATAAAACACATTTTTGGCATCATATTAACATGTTCAGTCTTGGTGTTTGACACTAAAGATACTCAAACTAAAGGCGAGGCCGCTCTGATCGAGCAGGGCTTTTGCACCGCGCATCAGACACCATCAACAGGTGTTTGTGATTTAAAGGAGTGCGGCCCCTGAAGATGACCGTGGCCGTCACGTCTAACTTAGGCCACTTAGGGAGTTAGAGCGATCAGACGTCGTTAATTGGTTCTTCATACCTGGATTCTTCCACACAATGTAGATAATAAAATAGGTTTCATTTGAATAAGGTCAAAAATTTGTTTCCTGTTAAACGACAAACAAACGAATGAGGAGATTTTCTGTTTTCACTGTCCCTTCCTTTCACCTTATTTGTTGCCCTGTGAAGATACGGCAGTTGGACCCTGGGGGAGAAGCCGAGAGACCGCTGCGGACGGACGCGGGGCCGACACTGTGACATCACTGACTTGCTGAGACAAAGCTGGGCCTGGCTTCCTCTGCTGCTCTTGTAATGGGGGATCTGTACTGAGCCACAGCCAGCTGTTTTGTTGTTTGCATCCCTACACAGTATCTTTATTGATCTCCTTAATTCACTCCCCCCCCCAATATACCAACTTCTTCAGGAATTCTCTTTGTGAAATAAGAATTCACCCACGCCTCACGGCCTTCCTGTTTGTGTGTGAGTGAGTTTGACTTTTACTCTGCTCCAAACAGACCTACCAATAAAGATAAATTTGAAAGGCGTTCACCTTTATCTTTCTTTCTAGTTTAACAGCTGTGTTTTTATAACCAAAACATCCTTTTATCTCTCCCTTTGGTCTTGAATAAAGCCCCCCTTCCCATGGCTGAAGCGAACCTGTGTGTCTGAGGCCGTTCGGTCCCTTCCCTGAATATCTCTGTCCTGGACGCGCTGCACAGCTGGCCAGCGTGGACTCCCTCACGCATTTACATCCTCTGCTCCGTCTTCACATTTGTCCGCACTCATTTTATTATGAAGCAAACGACCCAATGTCATTCTGCTGTCCTCTTCCAAGCCTCTCAAAAATCCCTCACTAATTTATGTTCCTGTCTTCACACATAATCTCCTTTACCCAGGTGTCTGCTCACCTTAAAGTTTGTGGTTTATTTCCTGTTGCCAAATGCAGTACTTCTGTTCATCGTCCTCGTCCATAAGTGCGGACACAGTTGAACGCCGTCTCAGCCGGAGAGCGTCTTCCTCCCTCAGCCCCATGAACCACGATACAACCATCCCCTTCTGTGTCTGACCACCCCCGCGACTTCCTCGCTGGCTTTCCCCCTTCCCTCCCGCTAACCATCTGCAGCCCTGAGTTCTTCTCCTGACATCCGTCTCCCCTCCGGGGCCTCCATCCATGCTCACTGCGAAGACGCCGTCTTGAGGGAGATGCTGCTGGGCTGGGAGCTGGATCGGAGCCCTGAACTCAGTTCACAAGCTAATTTCTCAATTTCTCTGGACCTCAGTGTTTCATTTGCCAGTGATGATCAGGTGTCTTTACGACAACTGCCAGTTCTAACGCATTAGGTTGCCGCCGAGATCTGCATCCCTGACCCTTCCTACTGCGGTTTTCACTTGGGGGTCCCACCTGCTTTTTAGATCAGTGAGAGCAAGTCAAGCACCTCCTCTTTGCCTCGCGCGTGTCCCCTCCGGTCGGCGCCATCATTGCTTCTTCCGCTCCGAGTCTCCTCCATGACTGTAGTCTCTCCTTTCTGTCTTAATTTTCATCAGTTATAATTTTTATCATGGTACCTCACTTGTCTAAATACGTGATTAACTGCATTTTATTTAAGACATTAAAGTTAACTCCTGTTTTCTCACATTCGGTACCCTTTTTTAATTGGGCCCTAGCATACCTGTCAAAATGTTTTCTGCTGCCTGCCTTTATTCTCTGCACTTCTAAATCCAATTCCTTAAATGTCTGGGGAAGAACTCTCACGTTTGTCCCTTTTGTCTGTAGCTTTGCTTGTATAGTTCTCCTTTGGAAATTTTCTCCAGTTTTCTCTAGCCCTCCAAATAATGCTCATTTTCAAAAGCCTCCCTCCACGAAGTCTTCTCAGAAGGACCCTCGTCTGCAGTCGTTTCACTCTTCTGGAATCCTATTCAGTTAACGATCCACGTGTCCCAGATCACTGCCATTGTTAAGATCTTAGGATTCATCTGCGTAATGTGTTTGTGGTTTGCTAATCGTCTCCTGTGGGTGAGTGAGCACCGTCCAGTTTCCCTAAAGGCATCCTGGGAGAAGCTTCGTGCCTTTTGTCTCTACTGCTCGTAGGTCAGGACGTCAGCCGTCAATCCAGACTGACAGGATGATTGAGCTGAAAGCTGAGACCCGACCCCCAGCCAGCCCTACTCTGCAGCTTCTTGTTGAGCGTAGTAAACAGCCTCAGAAAGCACTCGCTGAGTCGCTGTGATCATCACAGATGCTGTGACTCTGAGGGGAGCAGGGAGATAATCATTCAACTGAGGCATTTGGAGTTCCTTTTTCTCAGAGACCAAGCTTAGAGCTAGTGACACGACACAGTGAGTAGCAGGGGCTTCCCATGCTGTACGATTCGTCAGCGTCTTCAGGATCTCACAGATCAGGTCTGTGTCAGCTTGCGGCTCATTGGGCAGCGTAGCGGTGCTTCCGTCCTGTCACACATGCTGTGTAAGTTGTTCATGGACGCTAGACCACTTGTCCTATACGGCGAGTGAATGAAGGTGTGGAAAAGTAAACATCACGGCCTTGAGAATTCTTAATTGCACAAATATGATATACTTCAAGTTGAGGATTCTTTTTCATCTTCTCTCCATGTTCTTTTCTTATTCATACTGACCTTGATATAAACGTAGCATAGGTAATTTTTATATGAGGCTCCATTAGCCTGCATTTGAGACGTATCACCCATGGATATATTGAGTTTTGAAAACTAAAATCACCTGTGATGATAAAAGGAGAGCTTTCATTTGTGTTTACCCATCGTGGGAAGGAGATGAATATGAAAATGAGGTAAACTCAGGCTGCTCGGTTCACGTGGCCACAGGGAGAGCAGGAGAGGGGGTCAGCACAGCGAAGCCCTCAGCCCCGGGAGCGGGCAGCGGCTCAGACCTGTCCGTTCACTGTCTCGGAGCACCACAGCACTGTTTTTAATCATGGAGTGCAATTTGGATACCTAATGGGGCTGTGGGAGCAAATGGAGCTTAAGTGAATGTCAGATCAATGGTCTTAGAAACTGAACTTCCCTGAGAAGCAAGCTACAATATAAAAGTGTGTTTATTCATTTCAATAAATATTTGTGGACGCCTGTTCTGTGCTCCACCTTCTAGTAAGTGCTATCAATGGGGAACATTAGCAAGACAGATCTCGGCTTTACGAATTTCAAAGTTTGATACAAATGGCCATTAGGCACATGAAAAAATGCTCAGTATTGCTAATTATCAGAGAAGTGCCAATCAAAAGTACAATGAGGTATCACCTCACACCAGTCAGAATGGCCATCATTCAAAAGTCCACAAATGACAAATGCTGGAGAGAAGGGAACCCTCCTCCACTGATGGTGGGAATGTATTCTGATGCAGTCACTATGGAAAGCAGTATGGAGATTCCTTAGAAAACTGAAAATAGACTTACCCTATGATCCAGCAATCTCAGTCCTGCACATATATTTGAAGGAAACTCTAGTTCAAAAGGACACATGCACCCCAATGTTCATAGCAGCACTGTTTACAACAGCCAAGACATGGAAGCAACCTGAATGTCCATCCACAGATGATTAGATAAAGAAGTTGTGGTATTATTTCTACAATGGAATACTACTCAGCCATCAAAAGGAATAGAAGATTGCCATTTGCAGCAACACGGATGGACCTGGAGATCATCATTCTAAGTGAAGTAGGTCAGAAAGAGATAGAAAAATACCGTACGATATCACTTATATGTAGAATCTAAAAAAGAAAAAAAGAAAAAAGACACAAATGATCTTATTTACAAAGCAGAGACAGACTCACAGACATAGAAAACAAACTTATGGTTATCAGAAGTTATAGGGGGTGGGAAGGGATAAATTGGGAGTTCAAGATGTGCAGAGACTAACTATTATATATAAAATAAACAGCAAGTTTCTTCTGTTTAGCACAGACAACTGTACTCAATATTTTGTAGTAACTCATAATTTAAAAGAATATGAAAAGGAATATACATATGTACATGTATGACTGAAACATGCTGTGCACCAGAAATTGACACAACATTGTAAACTGACTATACTTCAGTTTAAAAGAAAAAGAATTTCATAGTCTGAATGAGAAAATAAATCTTAAATTATGATGTGACATGTATTACAGGAAAAATATAAAACAGAAACTTACCAAAGGAGGTAAGAAAACTGAAGATGAGAAGCTTCCTTCTAAACGCAGGTGGGATTTGAACCAAGCACTCATCCATGACTGTTACCAGTGTGCCAGGTCTGTGCCTTTTGCTCAGTACGTGATTGAAATGTGTTGAAGCTGTGAATCCCAGTTTGGATGAACCTCTCCAGGGAGGTTCACAAGGCCCTTACCCTCCTCGGCTTCCACTGCACGTGTAGCTTGAAGTGGGAAAAGTTAGCGCATTTGATTGCGTCTTATATACGTAGAGCACAGTGTGGCTCTCAAATCAGTTTAACGTGTTTTCACAAGGAAAAAACGTGTACGAGCAATTAGCAGGAGCGGCACAGCAGGTTCAGTCTCTCCGGAGTGTAGGAATTAGTGAAGTGTAGGAATTGAATCTGTTATCGGAAGGCTGAACTGAAACACCAGGTTTGTCACAGGGAGCTCTGAGAGCCCGAGCATCGCTGCGCCTTCTTGTCCCCAAAGCGATGCGGTGACTGCACTGCGGGGCTGTTGTAAGACCTGAGAGAGAGGAGGGAAGAGAGACGGATCGCACGTACCTCGTTTTGCATGTCACTGCAAAGGTAAAGATACTATTGCTTTTCATGTCCTAAAACCTGATGCCGTTGTTTAAAGTGGATTGATTGGTTTGCAAGATACAGCGATCACAAGTTTTCTTCAGTTAGTAAAATATTATACTCTAGGTAATTCTTTTTGTCAAATACTTGAAAGACAACTTGTTTAAAATTGGAGATGTGAGATTAGCATCAGTGGAGTGGACTGTTTTTACTTCTGAATAACAAAGGAAGCAAGTAAAACATTTTTGAATCGTTCTCCAGTACTTTATAAACATCAGTACTTTCGGCATTCAAGCTGAAAAAAGAACTTATGTGTGCACCTCGCCTAAAAAGCTTATGCAGAATGTCAGGATATGGACATGAAAAAGGAACAGACTGGACTGGGAACTGAATCTTATTCTGAGACTCCATTTAAGACGTAGTAAAATAACACACACCAGAAATGGACACATTGTAAATGACTACACTTCAGTTTTTTTTAAAAGGCATAATAATAGATATCCTAATATTGATCGATTTCCAAACTAAGAAGTTTGGGGGAAAAACCCACCTACTCAGTTCTACTCTGAAATTTAGGACTGGATAATATGATTCACATTCCTGGCATTCAACACTCTGAAACCCACATGCTTTTGATACTGGCTCAGACCTCTTTGCATTCAAGACCCGTATGCTTTTGCATAGAATTAATAATTCTCACATTCTCCCTGAGGGGGCAGGAAGCACAACAGTGCTTACGCACCTCATACAGGGCTGGCAAGACACCGCTGTCGTGTTGTCCAAAGCCACAGAGGCTGTGGCCAAGACTCCAGCTGATATCGGAAATGCAGTTCAAACACAGTCATTATGGCTCTAAGAATTCTCTGTAACCGTAATCGTCTTAAAATAAAAATGATGTAATTAAAATTTTCCTGAATAAATATATTCATAAAACAATTTTCTTAGCTGGGAAATCAAGTTATGCTTGAGCTCAGCAATTCACAGTATAGGCAACAGTAAAAGTGAAAATTTTTAATCACAATACCAAAATTAGAAATTTAGTATTTTATTCCTATTCCAAATATTAATTGAAAGCCTTTTATCTGCAATTCCCCCAGCTTCAAAGAGTAAAAATACAGAAACTTATATAAACCTTATGAATTTTAGGGTCAAGTTTGGAGATAATGCTTTTGCACAAAGAAAGATAGAATCAGTGACAGTGGTAACACGAGTGATTAAATTTTCAGGGTGCTTACCGCGTGACAGGCAGCCCCGGGTGTTTCTACGACATTGTATTGTTCAATCCGTACGTCTGCCTTTTAAAGTAAACCTCCATATCCCAGTAATCCAGATGAAGCAGCCGGCTCAGGAGGTCACCGTGGTCAGACCAAGGCTGTAAGGCTAGTCTGCTGTGGAGCGCGCCAGCGTTCAAGACCAGGTCTGCTGGATGCAGTCTTGCTTTATTTTCTCATTAGAGCGTGAGACGTATTTACCGGAAGTGCTATTAGAAATTAAAAGAATGAGCGAGGTGGTTTGGTTACCTAGGCCTGAATCAAACCCTTACAAATAGATAAGAGGCAGGCATGGAAGGCATTCTGGGTGGGGCCAAGCTTGAGCAAAACTGGGAAGCCCTTCCCTCCACCCCCACGAGTTGACTGAAGCGCCTTAGGGCCCCTCTGCACACAAGTGTGTTGCTGGTGAGTGGGTTCTTGTCGCATCGCAGAAAGAATTCAGAGACCAGACGCGGAGGTTAAGATAGTAAAGTAGGGGTTTATCAAGGGATGCACAGGACACTCTCGAGGGGGGAGCAGCAGGCCCAGGTGAGCAGCGGTCCCGAGTGAGTTTCTTTGGCAAGCTGGTTACGTAGGGTGTGAAAATGGATGGGTGGGGTGCTCACTGGGGAGGGAAGGGTTTGTGTTCGTGTTCCCTGATGTCCATCCCAGCTCCACCTCCTGAGGGGAGGGGGGACTATTGTCCTCATTTGGTCTGGATCTGAAGTGTCCTGGCCTCCGTGCATGACGGGGACTTCTCATCTGCAAGGCTGATTTTATTGAAATGAGGGCACAATGAGCAAAATGTTGCATTCGGACGCTGGAGATTCCTGCCTTTTCCCACGTTTCTTTGTCTGCTCCAGGCCACTTGTCGCCCCAAATGTGTGATCTCTTGTCGGCTCAGAGGATGTAAGGACTCTTCTACATGCGCATCCCAATGGTGTTTGCTCAGGGAGGATTAACAAATATGCTTGAATGAATGGGCTCCTACCTTTCCCGTAGGCGTTCATTGTGACTAGTAACCATACAGCAATGAAGCCGGTATGGAGAGACTTCAAATAACGGGTGTTTCAGAGCTCTGGAGTTGTTTTCCTTTTTGATGAGCAAAATAAATTAGAAAATCAGAAGATTTTAGGACATGTTAAATTTCATATTCAATTTGGGCAGATGAACAACCAAAATAGCACACGTTTCGGGAGAAGCACTTTTCTTTTTGCAGACTCGGTGGTTTTTCTGGGCAAATTTGCTCCTATTTGCTATCAGTCGTGAACACCACTCAAAAAAAAAAAAAAAAAAAAAAAGGAAGAAGTCATGTGTGATTGACAGCAGAGAGTGAAAGCGAATGAATTATTCACCAAAGCAATGAAATTCATAGTCTATAGTAAAACCATTTACAGAGAAATTGCAAGAGTCAAAGTCTTCTTCCCAAAGTGTAAATCCATTTCTATAGCTAATTAAAACTTACAGATCAGCTGAAATAAAATGAAAAAAAAAATCACCGTAATTCCATGAATTTCACCTTATGAGAACAAAGCTGGTGTCTTGAGGACATAGGGGTAATTTTCTCTTAAGACAAAGCTGTAGCTGTTTCTGAAATTGTCTCAGGGAGAGGTGTCATGCCCTTTGAGCAGGGATTCAAGAGATTTTTAAGGAAAATTAATAGGGAAAATGGTTAATGAAAAGAAAAGAATAATTATGGTTGTATAATAATCATGAAACTTTAGCAATCAAAGATAGCAACTAAAATGGAAGAAATGAAGCAGTGAGAAAATTAGTTTTATCTTTTTGACAACATTGAGCATATTTGGGGTATGATACAGGAAGATGGGGCTCAAGAAGATGCCGTGTCCCAGGTCTCAATTGAGTCCTGGGGACACGTGCCGCCAAGTGAGGGTCCTCGGCTTCATGCAGGAAAGAATTCAAGAGTGAGCCACAGTTGAGTAAAAGTGGATTTATTTAGAGAGATGCACACTCCATAGACAGAGTGGGCCGTCTCAGAAGGTGAGGGAGCGAGAGGCCACGAGGTGCGGTGTGGCTAGTTTTTGTGGGCTCGGTGACTTCATATGCTCACAAGTGGGAGGGTTATCCCAACTACCTTGGTGAAGGGGCTGGGACTCCCAGGAGTCGGGCCATCACCCACTTTTTGACCTTGAAACTGTCATGGCGCTTGTGGGTGTGTGTCATTCATCATTCACATTACGATGAGCTCAAGGTCTACAGGAGGTTGACTCTGCAGCCATCTTGGGCCTCCCGGTCTCCCGGGAGGGGAACCTTCCGCCGTCTGGGTGCTGCTTGCTGCGTCCTTCCTTCAACGCTGTGCCCTGCCGCCTCCCTGCTGTCTCAGGTTCACTCAGTCAGTGAAGGCTGGGTCAGCAGAGTCTTTGTGAGCTGGTTTTTACAACCGTGATCTCTCAGATCAACCAGAGTACCTGACACTCCTCCCACTGGTTAAGAAGGATGTTGGAGAGCAGAACACATTTGCACAGACTCAGCTCTGTCTCCATTGCCGGGATAGCCGAGGCCCCTCCGGATTACAGCGGCTCAGACCGTCCTCAGCAAGGAGGCTGTCACGTTCCTGTGATCGTCATTATGACAGTGACCTAATTTCCTGACGTCTAACTAGATTTATAGGATTCACTTCATGAATTAGACCGAATATGTGTGTGCAGGTGTCAGTGAGTGTGTCAGGGATGAAGTAAATGGCGACTACGTTTTACATAACTCTTTGTGGTTTGAAGAGGGGTTTCAGTTAGAGCTCTGACTTGATTTTTCCCCTCTCTCTTACACACTTTTATAGTATCTCTTGAACCCTGTAAGAGAATTGAGTTAAAGGAGAAGCTCCCCTTCCCTGTAGTTCATGTAAAGCTTGCCTCCTTCCGTCGCTTTCTCTGCTGACTACTGGGTCCGTCTCTGCCGCAGAACACAGTATAATATACAATTGGAACCACACTTCTTTCCCATTCAAACGGCAAGGAAAGAACACGAAGCACATTCTCGTTAGTTCATGCTGATCTGGAGGTGCCGCTTCGCTCCCGTTCTTGGCGTGACTGCTCCCGAAGCCGGCAGCCTGGATGTGGTCGCACGAGGAATCTCCACTTTTCAGTTTCAAGGAGATGTAACTGTGTGTGAGGCTGTGTCCCTACGCTGGACACCTGCACAGCTTTTACCACCAATCCCGCCTTCCCCTTCTGTGTGCCTTTCTCGAGAAACAAGGATATTAACCCAAAGTTGTTAATAAATTATTGTTTCTAATTTACTCTTTATGGAAGTTAATCTTAAGTCATTAGCCAAACATGGAAATGACAGCAGTGCCGTGAGTTGCATAGTACGTCTTATGTTGTGGGCACTGGACCCCACGCAGCAGAAACTGAGGGGGTAAGTACCTCACCACGTGTCACACAGGGACATGGGAGCTTCGGGACATAAATGCAGGCACGCAGGCGCAGCTTCTGTCGGATCCACAGTTCAGCCTACAAGCCGGCAGCTTCTGCACATACCAGCATCTCCAAGCCACCACTTCTCACCTTCACAGCAGGATGACTCCAAAGTGTGCCTTCTAAGGATGAAGCAAACATTAAAAAATAAATGAGTATGTTGACTTTTATTTATTTTTTGAAGGAAAAGAAAGGATCAGGAGTGTTTATGACTTTGGAAATACATTTTTACTTCTCTTTATGAATATCTCACAACCAGAACATTAATTTAAAAATAATCCCATGATGTATGGCTGTAAAAATTTTTATGAACACCTAATTATTGGGGTTTTGTTTCTGCATACTTTCTGACATAATTAATAGAATGGCTCCTTCACAGAGCTGAAAAAGAATGCAACTCAAACTAGTTCATATTTTAGCAGAATACGTGGCATTATGCTTTTTTTTAAGGCTTCACCATAGATTAAATATCAAGAGTTCATACTGGTGGGCTATTGAAATGGTTTTCCCTCCTTCTGACCACGACTTGAATGTTCTTGGAGGCTGTTTCTTACACACAAGTTTTTATTTTTAATGTGATCCTTCATTTGAATGTTAATGGCTTTTTTCCATTAAAGAATGAGACAATATTTTGGACAATGCCAATAAATGTATGAAATTAGTGTCCACATCATAAAAAAAAAGTAACCATCACTATTTCAGTGGCTAGAGTTAGAATTCTACTGAAGTTTTCATATCTTTTCTCATTTGTAGTCTTGGTCTAAACTATTTCAAATCCGGAGGCGGGGGGGATACAGTTCCCGATGAGCCGACGTAGGCTTGTTTCTAGTGTCGTTCGCAACTGTTTCTATTGAAATTAGACAAAGAAGGCAAGTTGATAAAGTAAAAATACCTGCAAAAAGGTGATTCTGGAGAAACCCAGTTGTTCAGGTCAGGCCTGCAACGAACGGAAAAAGCAGTTAGCAGGTAAGAAGCTCAGTGGAAATGGGAGTCACGTGCTCAGGAGACACGAAGGGCTGAAGTCCGTGCTGCACGGCAGTGCGAGCCCTGCGGTCCGCGCTGTTTAACTTTCCTTAAGCTTGCTTTGGATGGAGAAAAGAAAGAACAAAAACATTCAAAGGTTGAAGTCTGGAGGACTCAGAAACAAACAGTCTCATTCATGTAATTCTGATTCGATGAAATAAAATATATTTCAAACTAACAAGTATTGGCACTCCTTTTGGCGGAAGATGAATCCTTCCAAACTAGATCCCCTGAATGACTTCGTGTTCAAGGCATTAAAAACTCAGGACATGCCAGTAAACTTCCCTAGATCCAGGTGTGTCACAATAGTTCACAGGAAATTAAATAAACTTCCCATTCAGTCATATTTTTAAAAAATTGGCTTTGCTATTCCTCATGCAATGGCAGCTAAAAACATGCTCTGTTATCCTGCGTGCAGACATGGAAGGCACTGAAGATTGGGATATTCTGTGCTGCATTTAGTGTGTTTATAATGATCATGGAGTATTTTCATGTAAACCAGCCCAAAAGTTGCTTTTCCATATCTTAAGCCCAGCGTAAGGTAGTGTCAGGAAGAAATGCCAACTGGAATAACCCAAAGGAAGACCGGTGCTTACAAAGGGGTACAGCTTCACTTCACGTCTGAAAACATATACAGGCAGGTCTGCTTGAAGAATATTCTTCAGGTTTGTCATTTGATTTGACTGAAGTCAGAAATGTGACATATCACTGTCAGTGGATTGAAACATTCTTCTGGTTTAACTAAATATCCTGTTGGTGGAGTGTATGTCCACACTGTACCGTTATTTAATAGACCAAGCTCTGGCTTTTACTGTTGTACATAAATAACCATAAGGAAGATTGCATAAGTAATTGAATGTGCTGTATAGTGACTCACAGTGACTATATAAATAACCCTTGATTATGCACAGAATATATGCACATTTGCCACCTTAACAGCAACAAATGATGCAAAGTAGATGTGGGAAATCAAAAGCCAGATGATTCACCTCTCCTTGATACAGCAGTGAGCGTCGATAATTCACACAGATGGTACATTAAAAATTTTGTGGGTTTTTTCCAAAGGTGTATTAGGAAAGTCTGATGTTCGTAAACAGGATGCAGATAATGACAAGCACCATTCCAGTTACAAGCTTTGAGCAGAGAAGAGTGGTTTCCTCATTACCCAAAAGCCAGTGGTCATTTGCACTTTTCCACAAGGATCGTGAGGACAGAGAACGGTCTGGATACCGATGGTCTTTTTATTTCCACTTTGTGACCTAGCCTCGCTGAAGTTAATACATCCCACTTCTTTCTACATTTGAAAAAGAACAGAAAAGGAGGAGAGAGAGAGAGACAGATTGCAGAAGGAGTGAAAGAAAGAGCCAGCAGCAGTAACATGGAATCAAGCCAGAGAAATTAAGTTCCAGGAAGAACAAGGTCATCCAGTCTGATGAGCAGTGGCCCCAGAACTCAGCTGCTTAAGGAACAGCCGTTTATCTGTTCGTGGCCCTGGGGGCTGGTGCCTGGGGCTGGGCTCAGCTGGGGTGGGTTGTCCCTGCTCACGCAGGTTTGTGGTCCTCAGGCCTTCAGCTCCCAGCGGGCTGTTTGTTTGTTTGTTTCATTGTGTTGTGGTTTTTAATGTTGGAAGAGCAGCAATAGAGAGCAGTCTCCAGGCAGCCGGTCCTTTTCAGGTTCCTGGTGGCCCTCGTGACCCAGCACGGCTGGAATGCAAGGAGAGCCGCACAAGCCTGAGGCTGGAGGGGAGCGCGAGCCCTTGGGTGCGGCTGCTGGGACACGGCGCCGCCCTCGGCGTCCCAGGCTAAAACGGTGGTCAGAAAGGACGGAGGCTGGGGGGGCGTCACTGGACTGGGTGGAGACAAGCATTCGGAGTGAGAGTGAGGCACAGCCAGACTGAAAATGGAGAGGGAGAGAGAGAGAATGGGAGGGAGGAAGCCGTCCTTTTGGGGGGGGTTGTTGGCAAGAGGAGGAGGAGCAGCAGGCAGTGCCAGGAAGGCGGCCACGGCAGGGAACCTGGCCTCTTCGGCACCTGTTTGTTTGTTTCAGGTGGAGCTGGTATCAGCAGTTTTACACCCCCCGCCCCACCCCAGAGAGTCAGTAGAGAGGAAGGTATCAAAGGTTTGCCGGCCAGAGGCACAGCCCCTCTCTAGGCAAAGGCCGAGAGATTGAAAACGAGGGGCTGCCTCTGGTCTTCTTGAGCCCCGCGCTGAGGGGCAGCGCACGACGGCCGGGAAAGCGTCCACCTGCCTGTTACTGATTAAGCGTGGAGGTCGTGTCGGAAGGTGTTTATGTGCACAGCAGCGTAGCCGGCGCTCAGGCGGGCTTCCTTGGAAACCCCCGACCTGCCGTCTCTCCGTAGCTGTGGAGCCCTCAAAGGCTGCCGTAATTGGCTTATCAAGAGCAATGAGAGCAGGTTCCTCAAATGATTTTCGATTTACTGTCTTCCTGATTGAGAGGAACGGGAACAAACATTTTTCATAACCCTGGAATTTAATCCTTGGGAACTTAAACAAAGGATTCTTTGTCTAAAAAAAAAAAAAAAAAAAAAAAAAAAGCACGCGTAGGCTTTCCCAGCATCACGTTCATTTATCCCGTCAAACACTCCTGACACTATGGCTAATAAACGCGTGGCACTCCCTGGGCCGTGGGCAGGGAGAGGTCACATAAATCTCGTTCTCGTCTGTTGACGGCCGCGTGTTGGAGACGGGTGTTGGAGGCCTGCTCTCCAGACACAGTGTGTACACAGACTGCTTCCCACGCTTCCCTGGTGGCTGTGGATGTGAGCAGCTGTAGGGGGAAGACAGCAACCTCCTGGCCGAAGGGTCTTGTGAAAGCGGCGAGATAACAGACTCACTCACCCCGTTTTGAAATGGGAATGGGAGAGAACAAAGAAAGTCTCCTTTTCACTCTGAATTCAGGAAATCTCTCCGCCACCACGGTTGTTTGTTTCCAAAACTGAAAAGGCAAAAAGACCTAAGAGACTGTTGCAGAAATGGAAAGATCCCATAAAAAATAAAAAAGCGGGGAGTGGCAGGTGAGAGCTGTGCAAACCCATCCCACCTGGAGAAGGGAAGGCATTTTCTCACAAACATCTGAGGCAACCTGATAACTGCCCTTTGCATATTAAAAAAACGCCGGGCGCAGGATTATACGGCGGTGGTTCTCAGACGTCCGCAAGCGCAGGGTTTGTGACGTTTTTTGACACTGACCAGCCCTCACCCCTGCGTCCCCCTCCCCAAAGGCTCTAGACTTTTTTAAGCACCTGGAGTCGTTGCAATGAAAGAGGCCGTAGGCACAACTCTGAAAGTGAGAGTGTCTTCTAGTTGTGCGACCTTCCAGTCTAGTCTCTCCAGGCCTGCGGTCAGGCTCATCCGGGCCCCAGTTCTACCCCCTGGAGCATCTGCTTCACCTCCTCCCACAACTCGGGTTGCAAGGTCCCACCTTACACTCCCGGGCGATGCTGCACCAGTTCAGATGGTGCCCGTGGATCTTGTTTTGAAATGGTCTTGGCTTTCGGTTTTGTGTTTACCCCGTTTTCTCCTTGCTCAGTTGCCGTCAGGGAGCAGAGGGGGAAAGGAGAGACAGGTGTCCCGGGCCACTCTTAACCGCTGTTCATGCAAAAGGGAGAGCGAAGGCAGAACTGGTTTCTACCAGCTTCCACACAGAAGCAGAGTGTTTCTTACAGACCCACGACTAAGATCAAGCAGGAGGGAGAATCTGAAGGGACACGCCAGCACGTTTCAGTGTGGCGTGAGGACTCCATCCCCGGAGGCAGAGTCACCACTTCTGGGAGAGGGGCGGGGGTGAGAGGAGGAGGGGCCTAAGTCCAATGTCCCAACCTCGACTCATCATTAAGGGCGGAGCAAAGCATCAACCATTAAGTGTTCAAACATCTCTGTCTACGGCTTCCCTTCAGCGCAGCCCCGTAAGAACTCAGACTCTGCTGACACTGGGTTTGGCACTGAAGATACCAACATGATTAAGACCAAGGCTGTGCTTTGGGGGAGCTCAAAGTTCAGTAAGTTGTGGGAAACACAGCTGCGCACATAATGAGCGTGACCGTGAGGCACCTGTAAAGCAATGCGGGAGCGTGGAGAATAGATAAGGTCTGGGAGCTGCAGACCGGGGTCTGGAGGGCGGGAAGTTGGCCGTAGGCAGTGATGGGAAAGGGACTCCGGACACTGCATGAGGGAAAGCACAAAAGAGGGGTAGGACGTCCAGCTTCAGAAGCCTAGTGTGGTGACAACGTAAGGTGTGGTGCCCGGGACGGCTGGGTCCTTTCAACGCTAGACAGAAGAGTGGTGTCATCACGAGAGTCACCAAACCAGTCAGCCTCTAAGTGCATTTGGAACAGATGCTTACTAGACAATAATATAAAAGAACATGAACACTCTATAAAAAGTTTATCTTTTATTCCTTTTTTTTATTCAAGTATAGTTGATTTATAATGTTGTGTTAGCTTCAGGTGTATGGCATAGTGATTCAGCTATACACATATATTCCTTTTCATATTCTTTTTCACTATAGGTTATTACAAGATACTGAGTATAGTTCCCTGTGCTGTACAGCAGGACCTTGTTGTTTATCTATTTTGTATATTAAATAGTGTGTATCTGCTAATCTCAAACTCCTAATTTGTCCCTCCCCTCTCTCCCCTCTGGTAACTATAAGTTTATTTTGTGTATCTGTGAGTCTGTTTCTGTATCTGTGAGTCTGTAAATAGGTTCATTTGTGTCCTTTTTTCAGATTCCACATGTAAGTGATTATCACATGGTATTCGTCTTTCTCTGCCTGACTTACTTCACTTAGTATAATAATCTCCAGGTCCATCCACGTTGTTGTAAATGGCATTTCACCCTTTTTATGGCTGAGTAGTATTCCACTGTGTATATACACCACAGCTTCTTTATCCCATCATCTGTCAGTGGACGTTGAGTTTGCTTCCGTGTCTTGGCTGTTGTAAATAGTGCTGCTGTGAACATTGGGGTACACGTGTCTTCTCAAATCATAGTTTTCTCAGGATAGATGCCCAGAAGTGGGATTGCAGGATCATTTGGTAAGTCTATTTTTAGTTTTTTTTAAAGGATATACCTTCTTTTAATAGCTGGATCTTCAAGCACAAAAATATTCCCTTAATTCACTAAACAATAACTTCTTTAGAAAGTATGTACAGGAATTCGAAACATCTAACCAAAACCACATATGAAATTCCTTCACAGCAGACTGCAGTCAAGAAGGGTCTGAAATCACAGTGGATCCTTACTGTCACCAAAGGTTTAGAACTTTTTTCATCTGGGAGCTCAATAATTGAGCATGGTTTCAATGGTCCCCCACCTGCAGAGCTCATCAAGTATAAATTTCCCAATCAGTGAGCTGCTCCACTGTCTTTGTGATAGGAAAACACAATTCAGGAACAGAAAATAGAAATTAATCTTTTGTTCATATCTGTTCCAGTGAATTTGGCTAAATTTGGTCAGGCCTGGTTAAGACACATATGAATTGAAGAGGAAGTTTCCCATCTTAAAAAAAGGCCTAGAAACAGTGATGCCCCAACAGCAATCAGCGCACTGAGGGCCCGGATCTTGGTTTCTAAACAGAGATCTTCTGTGGAAGGAGCCACGGCCGCGTGGAGGAACGACTGGGTCTAAAACCAGGGCAGAGGAAGCGTCAGGCAAAGCTGGAGTGTCTTGTGGTGCTAGAAAGGTTCTTTTTTTTAAAGGGGGGGATTTCAGAAAAGACATTAAAGTGTGTGTAAAGGCACAGACGCTAGCCTAAAATAGCTCCAGTGGCTAAAGATGAAACAAACTGAGCTATGATATAATGAAAAATATAACCTCTAGGGTAAAATAAATACCTATGAATGCACAGTGATGTAGACAACTGATAGGGTGAATAGTGAGGAAGAGGGGCAGCTCTTCCTTGCTAAAAATTACAAACATTAAATGTGAAAGGAACGAATTAAGGAAAAAATCAGTAGACCACAGCAGCAGTAATTTATGCAGGCAAGATTTACAAGTAGGTACTAAAATCGGGCAAGAGTTTAAGGGGAAATAGGTACTTGCGTAGTCCAAAATAGCTCCTCCAAGCGTTTCTTACATACTGAAAAATGCAGTGTAGACATGTGTCTGTAGGTAGATAAGGAGATACGCTACCACTACAGTGAGAAGGTCTGGCCAGCAAGCACTGTAACCAGACACCATTTAGACCAGGACTTTAAGTTTCACATCATCGGCGATAAGGTCTACTGACGGCACAGATCCCCTGCTACGTGGCCCTGAGGGAGGAGCAGCACCCCTTTTGTGATATTCTGGCCCAAACACATGACCTGAATCTAATCGTGAGTGAATGCCAGACAAGCCTACATGGGAAGGCACGCTGCAGAGTAACGGATCCGCACTCTTCAGACGTGCCAGGGACATCGAAGCTGAGCAAGACCGAGGATTTGTCAGGAAAACTAACCACCAAATGTGATGTGGAGATCTGAGTGGGAGCCTGGAGCCACAAAAGCCGTTGGTGGAAAGCAGGTGAAACCCAGACGCGATTACAGTTTAGTGAGCTGCGCTGCATGACGCTTAACTCACTGGTTTTGCTAACTTCATTACTCTTAGGGGAAGCTAAAACACTACATTATTTTTGCAGCTTTTCTCTAATCCTCAAATTACTTAGAAATGTAAAAACAATCCAGTCTTTACAGATAAAGCCCCCAGGGCTTTTGCCGAGGCCGATTAGATTTTGCCCGAGGCGTCCACAGCAGAGGACCTGCTGTAGTCCCCAGGGAACACAGCTCCGGGGACGCTGAAACCACAGTTAACAATGGCAGATCTTGGCCGAAACCCTCCCATGAAGGGGAGTTCACGGGATCAGCCAGAAGGAGAATTAGGACCTAGAAACTGGAGAAAACAGACCAGCATGAGAAAGACCTTACAGTACGTCTTTAATGTTTAAAGAGATTAACAAAAATAAACAGCAGAAGAACAGCATATTCTGAAAGTTTAAGCAAACTTGACACAACCAAAAATTAATCCTCAAAAGAGAAACAAAGAAGTTTTAAAACATTTACAGATGGTTCCCAACTTCCTATGGTTCAGTTTACGATTTTTTGACTTTACAACAGCGGGAAAGCAATATCCAAAGCGGGGTCAGGGCCACAGGGGTCGATGTCAAATTCAGGGTGTATTTTGAAGGTTTAAGTCCCAAGAGTTTTTGATAGATATGATGTTTATTTAGGTATCTAGGTTATTATTGGCTTCGGTACAAATTTTTGTTGTAATAGTAACTTTAAGTTAGGCAAAAGTTATCATTAGGCAAGTCACATTATAGGAAATATATAGTAAACCTGTGAATGGATTCTCTGCATTACTAGTATTCAAATTTGATAACTGAAGACACAACATAACAGTAAATATCAAAAGATGGATAATAAATAGTGTTGGCATGGATGTAGGGAAATGAGCATGCTTACACGTTGGTACTGGATGATAAATTGCCCTGCCCTTTCTGGAAAGTAATTCAGCAAAAATTATTTGATCAAGCAATAGAACTGTAAAAAAATTATCTTAGATACATAAAAATATTAATCCACCAGTATATTTTACACAAAGATATTTAAAGTAAATTGTATTTCTAACAGTATTGTATGTCAGAGGAAAAAACGGAAACATTCTAAATGCTTATCAATAAAGGAGGTTTGAAACTACAGTGCTATATTTGTATACGGATTAAACTGTGTTTTGTAGTAACTAGAATGATCCAAAACTACCTCATTTCTCCTCCTTTGAGCATGTGGTTTACTTTGTACTTTCTCATCTTTTTTTAAAAAAAATTTTTTAATTGAGGTATAGTCAGTTCCAACGTGTCAGTTTCTGGTGTACAGCACAGTGTCCAGCCATGCATGTACAGACATATATTTTCATATTCTTTTTCATTAGAGGTTATTGCATGATATTGAATATACTTCCTGTGCGATACAGAAGTTTGTGTTTTATCTGTTTTTATATATAGTGGCTAACCTTTGCAAATCTCAGACTCCCAAATTTATCCCTTCCCGCCCCCTCTCCTGGTGACCGTAAAATTGTTTACTGTGTCTGTGAGTCTGTTTCTGTTTTGTGGATGAGTTCATTAGTGTCCTTTTTTTCTCTTTTCTTTTTTTTTTTTTAGATTCCACATAAGCGTGGTACCATACGGTATTTTTCTTTATCTTTCTGTCTCATCCCCTTGAAGTTAGGCACGCCATACGTCCTGATTTGGCCAATGAAGTAAGAGCTTCTACGCTGAGCTGAAGCCTGTGCACAATTTGTGATTCTTTCCCTCCACGCAGCTGTAACTGTCTCTAATAACTGAGTAACAACAGCGCAGAGCACAGACTCGGGCGACTTCAATAATAGGTAGTTGAACAACAACAACAAAAAAACCTTTATTATTTTTTTCAAAAAGCACTGAAATTTGGGAATGAACTGAAGCATATCCCAGTCTGCCATAAATGATAAAAAGTCTTTTTGTATTTAAATGTGTCCCTGACATTTTGCAAAGTGAAGAAAGCAAGTGGTCGAATAGCATGTATAACAGAATCCCGCTTTTTAAAAAATTAGAAAAAATATATGTGTTATACGAAACAGGGGGAAGACACAAGGTAACTAGTAACTTCTGGAGAGTGAGAAATTATGAGTATTAATGTTTTCCTGTTCACCTCATTTTATTTAAAATAAGGAGAAGTAATTTCTCTCTTCTTGTTCTTTTTTTTTAATTCTGGGGAGCAGTAATTTCTAAACTTGCAAGTAATACAGAAAAAGTTTTCCTGATCAACCAGACAAAAAACAATGCTGTAATTCAATATCTATCAAAGATATTGGATATTCATGAGAATAAAATGACCAATGAAAGTAAATAGCAAGTCCAGAGACAGATCCAAATGCAACTGAATAAAGATGACTTTCTCATTTCAAGTCTGTGCAGAACGAAATAAATATTTCAGCGAATTAGGTTGATATATTGGTTATGCATTTGAAAAGGATTAAGTGAAATCCATACCTCCTCTTTTTAGCAAAATTAATTCCAGATTCATTACAGTTATGACGGTAATAAAATACATTGCATCGACAAACGGTCTATGTCCAGTGGATTGGGATGGCCTTCCAGTGGGCTGCCAAAGCCAGAAAGACTTATGTGTAAACTGGTAGCTTTGTCTATATGATCAGTCATTCAATCAAATCAACAATCAATCAGTTACAAAATAGGAGAAATATTTGCAACACACGTAACAATGCCCAGTCAAAAATGTATAAGCCTAACCAGTGACACAGTGACTACACTCCCAGGTGAAACGTAGCAAAGTTTACCGGGAAAGAACTTTCCTTGCCCTGCTCGGGTGTCAGGGACAACTGGGTGCCGTTGTTGGGAGGCTGAACTTGCAACGTGATTAAGGAACAGCACGGGATGTTTTGCAGAAGTCAGAAGTAACCAACTAGATACATACTCAGCAATGTGGATTCTTCTATTAAAAACATGGTGATGAATGAGCAAAATCGTGAAATAGAAGGAAATGTCTAACACATAAAATGTATGTAAACTAACTGCACAAGTGTGCACAAGGACAACACACATTCAGAAACACATGCAAACAAAAAAATGTACATGAAGTACTTTAGAATGGCTGTCTGTGGGAGGAGAGGAGAAATAAAGCAAGGGAAATGGGATATATAAATAAACATAAAACCAAAACAAAGAACAGAGTGTGCAGAGACCAGGGATGATAATGTGCTGTGCCGCTGACGAGGGTAATTAACTCCGCTCAGTGCCCCCGAAGTTCAAAACACGTATCGTCAGTGTTTCAAAAGCAGGCTAAGGCGTGGACAAGTGAATGAATAGCCACAAAACACAGATAGTAATAGGTAGATAAAAGAGAGCTCACTTCTTCTCTCAATTAAATAATTACAGATTGATACAAAAATGGCCATGTGTTTATTTATCCGCCAGTCCATTGAGAAATGTGGTATCAAGGAGGACCTACCATTCATACCCACTGCTCGTGGACCTGGACAGCAGGAGAAACTCTCCGGACCGTTCAGACAAATGTCAAGTGATGCTTGAGCAAAGCTGTTTGTTATAGCATTGGTTATAAAAGTTAGCAGCTAGGGGAGAAATAGCCACCCCTTAAGGGCTGAGTCACACAGATGCCACAGTGTGACTAGACAGACAGACAGTGGAATTCTGCATAGCCGCCTAGAGCTGACGAGATCTGTCTTCATGTTCTGAACTCTTTCTGCAGTTGACATGCATTATTTTATGCCAAGCATGTAATGAGCAAATAGTAAAAAAAATTAGGATAAAATAAATCAGGGGGATTCAAAAAATGAAACTCCTCTGGAAGGAAAGGTCTACTGTTTATATTCTGTGACAAATGAAAGTAGAATTTTTAGTGTATTTCATTTTGCTGCTTCTCACATAGATAACCTGAAGTGGTGATTGTTGGCTTGTAGCTTCAAAATTCCCTTCCCACACCTGAGAAATGTGTGTGCCTCCTATTAAAACTCTATGTGGACATTTACAGCACAGCTACGAGGGGAAAACTTAGGTTTTTTTTTTTTTCTGGAATAAAAAGGCTTTTAAGAAAATACAGGAGGGGATAGCTCAGTGGTAGAGCACATCCTTAGCATAGCACAAGGTCCTGGATTCAATCACCAGTACCTCCATTAAAAGAAAAAAAAATATATATGTATATATCTGTGCTACGTGAGGCAAAAACTTTCTTGGACAAGAAAGGGCATAAAAAGGTGTTTTTTCCCATTGAATTAATTCAGTACTACACTTTGATAAAATGTAAAATGAAATGATTGCAAACTTGATACATTTCATGTGATTTCTTGGCTGTGGGTAAAGGTAAAATTTATGGACAGCAATTTTTAAGACTGTTTTCCCTCTGTGTGCCTTCCAGTTGCTATGGAAGATGCAAGGCTGCAGGAAGGCCGGATGATCCAGCATGCCGCCGGGTCCCCGAGGCGTCCAGGAGGTCACAAACAGGGCGATGTTGGTTGAGGACGAGGAAACAGGAGGCTCAAAGAGGCAGGTTTAGAAACGTTCGTTCATTTAACCTCAGTCGTGAACTGCTGAGCGCTTCCCCCGTGCCTACACTCTGGGGAAAGAACAAAAAAGACTTAATTTTTAGAGCAGTTTTAGGTTCAAAGCACAGTTGACCCAAGGGTGGAGATGTCCCATTTCCGCCCTGTCCCGTGCGTGCACGGCCACCCCCTTATCAGCACCCCCGCCAGATGGCAAACCTGTTACCGCTGATGGACCCATGATAACGCATCATAATCGCCCAACGCCCATAGCTGACATCACAGTTCATCCTTGATGCTGTTCAGTCTGTGGGTTTGGAATAACGTGTCATGACGTGCATCCCTCGTCACAGGGCCGTTTCACGGCCCTGAAAACCCTCTGGGCGCCTCCAGTTCCTCGCCTCACCCCCAAACCCTGGCGACCACGGGCCTTCCCGTCTCCATAGTTCTTTCTTCCAGGAGGTCGTAGTTGTAGTTGTGAGTCAGTATGTAGCCTTTTCAAATGAACTAAGATTCTTTAAGGTTCCTCCGTATCTTTCCGTGGCTTGGTAGTTCATGGCTCTTCAGTGTCGAGAGTGCTCCATTGTCTGTGCGGCGCCACAGCTTGTGTATCCGTTCCCCTAGTGAAGGACGTCTTGGTAGCTTCCAAGTTTGGGCAATTGTGAGGAACGCTGCTATAAACACCCATGTGCAAGTCTGTGCACGAACATTAGTTTTAACTCCTTTAGGTAAATATCAAGGAGGGTGAAGTATTTTTTTACACAGATAACGCTTTTTTTCTTTGAACTAATCAGATGTTTCAGGTCCCCAGTATCGGACATCCCCCACTCTAATAACTTTTTCTCCTTATGATATGGGGAAATAGTTTCCTCTGAGATGACCGTGGAAAGATGCCTGCTCACCTGTCTTTGCCCGTGAAGCTGTCACGCACAAGGAGGACGCGTCCTTCGCGCCGTGTGGCCGCACAAACCTGTACTCCCCCATGCGTCCCCCCTCCTTCCCGTGTTGGACTGACTGACTTGTTAACCAGATGTTTGCACTCTTCCCCTGGGCACTCTCATCCACAGAGATGCAGGTGATCTAAGTCGTGGTACCAGAGAGTCCAGGACACAGGTCTTGGTCAGCGGCACCCAGGAGGACGCTGAGAAACCAAGGCCTGGTGCAGAGTCTCACCTTCCGTAAGGTTTAGCACTTTTTTCCCTCTGCAGCTATGAGGGACGAAGAGTTCACTCTCCTATTCGTGGTCTGACGACAGTTTAAGGTTGTACGCAGGATGTGGTCAGGCAGAGGTAATCTGCAGCCCACACACCAAGCAGCACTCACATCTTTATAATTGACTGCGTACGATCTAGCGGGGTCATTCAGAGAGCTGAGTCATCAGCGGTGGGTGTAAGCTGGTTCACTAAACCTAAAGCTTAAGGGGAAAGAAGAGACAGAACGGTTTCTTGATTCCACTTTACTTCAGGCGAACAGCAGGTGACTCAGAGCCCCTAAGAGTCCTGATTCATTCAGCCTTCATTTCTCACTGTGGATCGGATGCTGGATTCCATGCCAAACAAGCTCTCTCTCCCCTCTGCGGTTCTGTGCGTCTCGAGAGGAGGCCTCCAGCAGGGTATGGGGGTTCTGCTTCTCTAAGTCCAAGTTCCGACACCGATATTTTCCTTCATTCTTCTCTTTGCGTGTATGGACTGTTTGTGGACAGGGCTTCCTTTGCCCAGTGTGATGGCCCATCTTGGAAGAATCGTGTGACGGACACCACTCTCCTTTGGTGCCTTCCCATCCTTCCCAGACTGCTCCTGCCCGGTCCTCTTGTGCTGTGTGAGCCCTGCAGCCCAGGGGGTGCTTTCATAGCAGACACTCTCTCTGGGCAGCCCTCAGCCTCCTCAACACTCCTCACCCTTCTCCCTCTAAGCTCTGCTTTCTCAAGCTGCCGATTAAAAAGTACCTGAAACTCTCACCCACTCAGTTGCTAATAGCAGCTCGCTGTAGTTCACTGTTACTCTGTTTGGGAGAACTTGCGATGTCAGAGGAACCGGAGCCTTGCCTTGAGGTGGCATCCCACAGCCAAGGGCAGCAGAGTCGCCTGCGGTAAGTGTTCCGGGTGCAGCTTTCCCGCTACCAGGCTAAACGTGTGTGCTTGAAACAACGTCCGAGATCGACGCGGGGAGTGAGATGGTTTGCCCGGGCAGACACGTAGGGAACACTGTGCTCAGCTTCCGGGCCAGGGTTAAAATAAGGGGCTCTCTGTACCCCTCAAGTATTTTCCTGCATGCCCTTTAGAGGGACCTGCACCTGAGGTGTATGTTATGTGAGTGCTGTCGCTGGCCTTATGCCAAATGCCGAGAAGCGTCGAATCAAATAATGAGCAGTATTCATCCTCGAAGACACATGATAGTCTCGGTCAGCTCGGGACCGGGTCTTAGGACACTTGTTGAATGTATATTGCAAAACAGCGAACTCCCCTCCTTAGAGGAAGCTGCATTCCCAGCTCGGCGTGCTCTTTTTGATACCGTTGGCTGCCCACATGGTCCGGCATCTGGTGGTTTTGTAATGTCTGTATTAGTTTATCGCAAAGTCTTTGTGGTAATTTTTTATTCTAGAAGTAATGTGTGTTTCTTACAGCAAATGGAGAAAATGCAATGGAATAATTTCCGATGTTTGCTTTACTACTGTCCACATTTCAGTGACGACCCCTTCATCAGCCCTTTACACATTCAGCCATCCTTTCTGTACGTGCTCCAGGAGCTCCTGTAAGCCCTGTGGAAATGCCTGTGGACGAGCCACCTAAAGCCTGCAGAGTCAAGGTAGCAGTGTGGTGCAGGAGTGCAGACAATAATAAAACAGGGGAGGTCCGTGGAAAAGGCAAACCTGAGTAACGTGACTAGGGCGGTGCAGAGACGGAAGGGACGGTTGCTTGAGATGGGTGGCATCGGGAAGACACTTCACTTTGCAGAAGGTGCTTTCCAGCTGATAGCTGGTGCTGAGAAGGAGCTCACTGCGATGCCGTGGGGAGTGAGTGCAGACTCAGTGCAGAGGACCCAAGGTGGGAGGAAACTTCGCATATCTGAGGAGTGGAAGGAAGGTCAGTTTGACTGGAGGATGCGCAGAGATGTGGGGATAGAGAGCAGCAGAGGTAAGAGAAGAGATGAGGGCGCAGCCACGTGGAGCCCCACTGCCCGATAAGGGAGCATTTGAAATCAAGCTCTCTGACCTGAGATGTGCTGCAGGTGTAAGACACAGACACCACTGGATTCTGAAGACCTAGTGTAGACAAATAGTGTATCTCACAACTTTTATATTAATTATTTGTTGAAACTATGTTTTGGACACACTGGATTAAACGTACCTTTACTATTAAACCATTGTTTACTTTTGCTGAAGTGGTTACTAGTAAGTTTTAGACTGTGTAGGTGGCCCGCGGTATGTTTTTAAGGACAGAACCAGCTGGAGCGTGTCCTAGTCTGAAACTGTGGTTCAGGTACAATGAGGAGTGTGCGGGAGATTCTAAGGAGGTGGCACTTTTTGCCCTTTAATGAGCTGACACTTGCTGTGGAGAGAAGGACAAAATGGTAGCAGGGAGCCAGGCATGAGATTGATGATGGTGGTTTAAACTAGGACAGCACCGACAAGGATGGGGAGGAAAGGATCGTTTCAGAATTTATTTTGAAAGTGAGCTATAGGAGAAAGAGATGATTGCTGGTTACTGAGGAGCTAAGTAAGTGGGTGGCGGGGGTGCCCTTTACCGGGATGGGGAAGACGGGGTAGCAGTGAGCCTGAGAGCAGGGACAACAGGGGTTCTGTTTCTGAGACGTTTTGAGATGCCTATTAGCCATCCTAGTAGACTTCAAAAATGAAATTTGTACGGAGTCCAGGCTCATACTTCTTGCCACGCAACAGTCCAGTACATCGAGAGACGAGTTGTTGGAGCAAGGAATGGCGACTGTATTTGGAAAGCCAGCTGACAGACTGAGAAGATGGTGAATGATTGTCCCAGAGAACCACCTTTCCCAGTTGGAATTCAGGCTTCCTTTATATTATAAGAGGATGGGTTAATGTCTTCCTTCTTGCAGCCACTCGCAGGCGGACCTGGTCAGGATGTTTCCTGCGAGCTGCACGGAGGTGCTTCAGCGTCACGCCCATCACCTGGGAGGCGGGTTCCCGGAGCTGGGCCGGGATGTCTGGTTTAAGCTTCTGGGCAACACCCCTCTAGTGATGACCTTGTAGTAGAACACAGAGGTTCTTCCCTCTTGCAAAGTCAAGCAGGGAGGGTGGGCTGAGGAAGAGGGGCCAGTAAACAGTGGGGAGTTAATACACGGTGAAGTCCCAGAAGTCAAATGAATAACGCGCTTCAGATTATTTGAAAGTGGTTCACTATGCCCCTTTCTGCTGGGCAGATAGCAGAGTCAGCCGTACCTGTGGCGGAGTGGGGCGCGGCAGCTTCTCTCAGCAGCGGCAACGGACGTCTGACTGAGGCCGGCGGAGGTGTAGCTGGGAGGCGATAAAATCAGAAAATTACAGAGGTTACAGCTCACTCAATATTTGTTGTGAAGATGAGCAGACGGAAGGAATACTAGCTGGAGACCCCTGATGTCTGTACTTCCTTTATTTTTTTTTTACAACTTTTATTTTATTTTAGTTTTTGCAGTATAGTCTGTTACAATGTGTCAAGTTCTGGTGTACAGCACAACGTTCCAATCATACATATACATATACATTTGTTCGTTTTCATATTCTTTTTCTTTAAAGGTTATGACAAGATATTGAATGTAGTTCCCTGTGCTGTACAGTAGAAATTTGTTTTTTATCTATTTATATATACATATTAGTATTTGCAAATCTCAAACTCCCAAATTTATCCCTTCCCACCCCTTCCCCCAGTAACCATAAGATTGTTTACTATGTCTGCGGGTCTGTTTCTGCTTTGTAGACGAGTTCATCCATTAGTGTCCTCTTTTTTTCTTTTTTGAGAAGTTAAGGCCTATTAGGGGATTATCTGTGTGTGTGCTGAAGAGTGTTATTCAGTGAAGTGGGAGAAAAACAATGCAGTAGAAAGAGAATGATTGCCGACACAGGATTCTTGAGTAAACTCGTTGTAACAGGACCCAGATCTCAGGGACCTTCTGTGGCTGGGGTGCTTCTCCCATCGTGTCCGAAGAAAAGACAATGTGGGCGAGTACAGATACCTGGGAGACTGCGTTCCCTCTCTCTCTCAGCTCCCATCTTCCACCCCCAGCCCTGTGGGCCTGTGTGTGTGTTTGTGTGTCCTTTACAAACCTCATGTCATTCCAAACTTACCAGGTTGTAACGTTTGGAGACACAATTTTGAATGTATTGATCGATGTGTTCTAGCTTCAGGTGTCCTTACAGAGAACTCCTTCTCTGGTGCTCTGCAGAGGACCTTGTCACTTCACTCTGGGAAATTTCATATGATTTTTAAATGTCCTAAAAATGTGACTTGGCTAAGTCTTTTCTTAGTTCACTACTCTGAACACTTAGTGACTTGCTCCAGTTTGAAGATCTGTGTCCTCCACTTTGGGGAATGTTCTGTATTAGTTCTCTGACCATTTCCTCCTCATCAGTGTCAATTTCCCTCACTGTGCAATCCTGTTATTTAGATGTTCCTTGGATTCTCCCTAAAATGCTCACACCTTTATTTTTATTACCCATTTGGTTGCAGACATGACTACTTTCTAGTAGCTTCCAATAGACTTTAACACTCCAAAATTGTTTTTGCCTTTTAAAAGAAAAAAATCTCTCTGGTACTTTAAATTTCCTAGAACCCTCCCCTTGATCTCCATCCGTCTTCACTGCATTTTGCTCTTCCTTTCTTGGTTTGGTATCTTACCTTCCGTCTCTGAGTTACATTAATGCCAGTTTCTCTGAAGTTTGCTTTGCTTTGCCCGTTGCCTCTGCCCCTTCCGAGCTCCTTATGTACTATTGCTTGTTAGTTTTTTCCTTTCCTGTTGAAGACTTTGCTCAGAAGTTTTGAGGTACTTAGCTGCCTGTTTGTACCTGAACATTGTTTTAAGCTCTGTGTGGATTACAGAACTTACTGATGGCAGGATTCATTGTAAGATGATGCAGTGGTCTTTGGAAAACCCTAAATGGCAAGACCTAGGTTTTCTTTCTAGAAGGGCTCGGTTTACCTAGAGAAGAACCCCTTGAACTGCTGATCTTGTGTAAAATCTGACTCCGGCGTTCTGCAGCCCGGCAGGTGGCTGTTGTTCCTCACTTAGTTGGCGCGCTTCCGTCTCACACTCCTTCCTCTTTTCATTCTGGACCTCGCCCTGTATGTTTCAGTCCCTGGTTTTCCCTAAGCTAAGCCTCTCTGGTTCAGTCTCCCACCCCTGCAATGCCTGGAAGCTGTGGTCCTCCGACAGTGTGAGGCATGGGTGTGGGGCCTGGGGCTCTAACTGCTTCATCTGCAGATTTCCAGGCTGCACCAGCTTCCGCCCCATCTCCAGACACACAATCCTTTCCACGTCGTGCTGCCTGAATTTATGAGTCTTTCCAGAATCCTAAAGAACAAAGCAACTTTCTTCTCATTGATAACCCACCTTGTAGATATATATCTTTTTTATCTTTCTCTACTTTATTAAATAATTTAATTCCTACTTTTTTCTTTCCATCTTCATACCCTGTAATTCAGAATTATAGATGTCTCCTAATTTAATGAGAAATTAAATTAGTGTTTCTACTTCCTGGCAGAAGCAGCAACGTTGCTGAGTTGCAAACATTTCTAAGTTAACTATTTACATTTAATTTTGGCAAAGGAGCTCCCTTTAACAATCAAGATTCTTGAATGCATTGCCTTCCAGAAACTCTAATTAATAGCAATACTTACAGTGTTCTGTCTCCCCATGTCCATGCTAATCGGCAGCTTTTATTCTAAATATTAATCAGGAAGTGGTATGGATAGAGGAGCACCCTGTTCCGATTCTCATCCCTAAGACCCGCAGGTGTGATGGTCTTGTGAAAAAAACAGCAGAAACGAACCTCAGAACCAGAGTGAGAGGCAGTTGATTCCGCTTTCCTAGTGGAACAGAGAGGACTTCATAAGGAAACTGATATTTCCCCTGTATCTTAAATAATTGCCTACCTTTTTTGAAGCCCTTTAAAGAGGGGGTTACAAATCATAAGAGAGTGGAGGCAAAAAGCAGACGGCATGTTCAGAGAATGATGAGATATTTGAGAGGAAAAGAAGAGACAACGTATGAGAAAGGATTTTGAGAAAAGTAAAAAGCTCACTAAATTCGGAGGAGCAGTACTTTTTTGGTGTCAGTTCCATCTTCTTCCAGGAGTTTTGTGTCTTCTCCGTGAACAACGCACGTGTGCTTAACGGTCTGGTTTACGAGGAACCCACAGATCTGCTTCCGGAGAGCCCTGGAGGAGACGCAGTTCCAATTCCGCGAGAACGGTTACGGGATAAAGCGTTCATACAGCAGCCTTCTGGCTGTTTACGGCCGAGAGCTGGGCTGCGCGTCGGCGGCTGCGGTGCCGCGAGTCCCGCCGAGTTCAGCTCGCTGGTGCTGGACAGCTCCGAGCTCGCCGCGTCGCCGCGAGGCGCCCCCCCACGCCCGCCCGGGGTTGGGGGGCGCTCAGCGGAGGTGGGAGGGCGACCCCTCGGGGCGCCGCCTGCGGAGGCGGCAGGGCGACCCCTGGGGCAGCCGCCCCCGGGGAGGGCCAGCAGCCTGACGAGCGCCCGGCCGTCCCGGCCTCCGTGGCGCCAGTGCTGCGCGGCTCCACCCAGCTCCTCCCGGGTCCGGGCGGGGACAGCGCACCTGCCCGCAGCGGCAGCCGGACGTCAGCGCAGAGCGGCTCTTGGTGCTTCTTTTCCTCTCGTTTGTACACTCCTTTGCTTCTGCCCCTTGAGGCTTCCTCCGGGATAATTGGCCTCCACCTAGTTTCTGTACTCGGCTCGTGCCTTTGGGGAAATCAAAATGCAACACTTAACAGATTCTCTGCCTCTGCTGCTCACCTGCTTCTGTTAACGCCACATAATTTGCAAGCATTCAGCCCTTTCTGTCTCTTTATCTTAGACTGAAGAATAATTTAAAACCATAGGCTGTTATTCAACTTGTTGGCATTGATTTCATTGATATATTTAGAAGAAAGATTCATCTGTGGCACATAAAGGAAGAACACTGATCTCAGAACCAGAAAACTCATATTTTAGTCCAAGATTTTGCATCCCGCTGTGGGGAGACTCTACAGAAGTCATTTTAGCTCTCTAAAGCCTCACTTTCCTGGTGTCTTGAAATGAAGGTGGTGCAGAAGGTTATTCCAAGGCGCTGGTGTTATGACTCCATGAAATTACAGAGACAGGCCTGCGTTAGACAAAGCTGTCAGCTGAGCACGTTGCCAGGTGGTCAGGTGGTCACGGCTTGGAGCCTCACCGACCCCTGTGGCTGGCCTTCCCCGTGCCTGGAGAAGCTCACCAGCCTCCAGTCCAAACCGGTCCCTTGCTTGGATAGTTCCTAATGTTTCAATTACCCATGGCTTTAAATAGACATGATATTTAATTTAAGTAAACAGTAGGTTCTACCTGCTTATAGACAATGTAATATAACAAATAAACCATGTAAGCCGGAAATTCGCTGCGGAGGACACACCGCAAATCCCACGCTAACCCCAGGCTGTTCCCCCGTTTCTCGATTAGCCGTCTTAAGGAACAGACACGTGTGTAAGTGGCCTTCTCCATGCAAGTCTCCTGGCTTTGTATTGTCGCTCAGTCTTGACCCCAAGGGCGAAGTTTCTGGACAGAAGGGAGGAGGATCCTGGGGGTGGAGCTTGGAGGCAGGACAGGCTTTGCTGCTCTTTGCAAATAGTCCTAGGGACGTGTTTGCCAATTCAGCCACCCTGAGGCCTGGCTCTGCCGGGAGGCATTACGAGGAGAAAGTAAAATAGCCTCTTTGTTCTGACTCTAGAAATGCTGGAAGGAAATTCCTGTTCATAGCAGATGATTAAACAAGCTTTATTAGGGGCCATTGCATGGAGTCCGTCCAAAATGCTGCTTTGTTGCAATAAAACGGGTCATTTTCCTATTTTTTCATTAATTTACATTTAAATTTAAAGTAGAATTAATTCGATTGATCAATAATTTGATAACTGCAAACTGGCTGCCAGAGTCTTAGAAAGACACTTTTATAACCTGGTTTCTTAGAGCAGCAAACTTCTCCACCAATTTCCCCCAAAGACAGAGGAAAAGGGAGTTAATATCTTGGGGCAAGATGTGGTCAGAGTGTCTAGCAACAAGCATGAAATGCCGCCAAAGCTGGCTCCTTCATCTTAAACCTCACAGGGATTTCCTCCTCAGTAATAAACTCAGCTTAAATCAGTTTCAGTATGATGTATACAATTATTTACTGGTTACTTTACCCCATCAAAGTGTTTAAGGAAGAATAACCATTTGGATGTTGTGTTTCAGTCTCATACCATTTGCAAGGATAAAATAGAAAGATTTCTCCTCCTCCTGACACCCCTAGTCTGTCCCTGTATGACGTACTCACACTGGGAGGTAGGTGCCCCGTGCATCATGAAGCACATCCTCTGTGCATCTGAAATCCTATCTCATGTCTAAGTGTGAAAGTCAAACGGCAACTCCATCATCCCTGCAGGAGAAACATAGGGATCAAAGGTAAAAGTTGTCTCTCAAGTGAAGTGGGAAGAGGGGGATATTATGGTCTTTATATTTTGAGGCTTTGCAATGCGTGTGTTTATCTCCCCACCGCCTCCCCGCCGGATGCGTCCAGGAACGCCTTCTGGCAGCTGGCATCTGACCGGCCACAGTATCGGGCACGGATTCTAAGTGAGCCCACAGTGTTCAACAAAAGCATCCATCGCTCTCCCTAGGTCCCTTTTTCCATCTCACAAGCTCACTTTTTCCTTTCTTCACCCTTGTCCTTTCCAAGCCCATCATTGCTCACATCAGAGCACATTTTTGTAATTTTTCCCACCCCACATTTCCCATGTGGTAGGGGCTGTTGTCACGTGAGAGGAAGGCAGAAATAGTCTTCCTCCTTCCCCTTCAGTCACTGTTTCTGGATTTTGTGGTGATGAAGTCATTACATCTCCTTGCCTAACAGTTATTACCCTGCTATACATGAATCTGGTAAGTCTGATGATAAAAATCTGCCAAGTGCTTTGGCTGTCACAGAACAGCAACCTTTCTATAATGTCTGCTGTGATTTCTATTAGTTGGAGACAATTTAGGGTATGTTTTATTGGCCCATTAATAAATGACTGAAGTGGTAAAGCTCTCTGGCTAGAAGCCTCGTTTCTTGCAAGCAAGATGTGGGTTAATGGAACAATTAAACATACTTTCATATCCCAAGTCTGTAATAATATTGGGAAAAGTAAGTGAACTATTAGAGAGGAAAGACAACTGTAAATACCCGTGTAAAAGTGAAAAGGAAATAGACGGCGGAGTTTCAAACCGTGGGCAATTTATAGGCCACCGGAACTGACGGCTTTACGCCTTCTCTTGTCCAAGGAGGCAGCTTGCTTTAGGTCATCTTTGCACCCCAGCGTTTGCAGTAACTGAGCCGACATTGCACGAAGGAGGTGCCAATGACAAACGCACACGTGACAAGATTCTCAGCGTCAGTGGCCGTTAGGGAAACGCAAATTAAAACCAGGGTGAAATATCACTACACCCCTGTTTGGCTGAAAGCAACACGAGTAACCAGAGGAGGAGCTGGAGGAACGCTCACACCCTGCGGGTGAGCCTGTCAAGTGGTGCAATCTGGTCGTTTCTTTCAAAAATTAACATGAAGTTTTTGTAGGATCAAGCTATTTAACACCTTGGTATTCACCCTAGAGAAATGAAAGTGTATGTCCAAGGAACATTCATGCAGAAATGTTCACAGAACCTTGACGTGTAGTAGTCCAAACCCAAACGTCCATTAACAGGTGACACACAGCTGTGACGCTCAGCACTTTAGAAAGCAGGAATTAGCACCTGATAGCAACTACAGCATGAACAAATCCCTGAACACCAGGCTGGATGGAAGAAATCGGTCCAGAAAGACAGTGCATAACGTACGAGTGCTTTCATATACTCTCGCAGGAAGTGAGAACTAACCTGCAGTGACAGACAGCGGGTCAGCGGTTGCCTGGGGGAGGGGTGGCAGGGCCTGAGGGACAAGGGGAGCGGGAGGGACAGGGCTCCGTCCCCAGGACTGCCCCCACCTCAGATGTCAATCCCAGGTCCCAGGCTGTCACCTGGACTCCTGACCGATGGGCTCTAAGTCCAGGTTCCCAAGACCCCGTCTTTGGGCTTGGCAATTTGCTAGAACGGCTCAGGGAGAAACTTTGTTCCACTTAGCAGTTTATTGTACAGGATGTAATACAGGTAACAGATATAAGATCCAGATGAAGAGAATCACAGGACAAAGTGTGTGGGGAAGGGGATGGACCGTCTGTGCTTGCTCTGGGCGCGCCCCTCTCCCAGCCCCGACCCAGAAGCTCTGCAAGCCTGTACCACGGGGTTCTCATGGAGGCTTCCTCGCGCAGGCATCGTCAGTGATCAGCCCCATTTCCAGGCCCCCCTTCCCCGAGAACGGGAGGGAGGGCTGCTGGAAGTTCCAAGCTGCTAATCCTGGCTCCGTGTTTCTGGTGATCAGCCCCACCCAGGAGCCCACTCTTACCCAAGTTTGCACTTTAATATGTGCATTTTTTGTCAGTCAGTTATACCTCAGTAAACCTATTAACCTTCTCATACACTTGCTTTCCTATGTATTTCTTAGCCCAGTAATATTTGGTTTCTATTCCCATCACTTTAGAGAAACAGCTTCAATAAGGTCTTCACTGAGTTGCCGTTCACACCGCTCTGCCTGCCTGCCTGCCCGTCTGTCTGTCTGTCTGTCTGTCATCTGTCTCTTGTGTCCTTATTTTACCAGGCCTTGCTGGTGCATCGATGATGGTGGTAATGCCCACTTCTGGGACTCCTTCACTCCACTGGCTGCCGTGACGCTGCGGTCTGCTAGTGGTCTCCTCGACCCAGCGTGCCACACACGAGGTCACCCACTCCCTGTCGCTAGCATGAGACCTGCTCTCAGCTTCAGAGTGGTATTTCCACATGCTTGGTGGACGTCTCCACCTTCCTCCCCAAAGAACAGTGAACACAAGTGAGACACTGAAGTCGCCACCATCACCCGAACAGGGCGCCGTGCAGGCCCAGAGCTTGGACTGTGTCTGTCCCAGGAACCCCCCCTGACAGAGCCCTCAACTGCTTCCTCATCGTCTCTTGCTTGTGTTAAGGGAACCGGCCTCCTGAGCAGCCCCTCTGCTTCTGCTCAACTCTGCGCCAAGCCCAAGCTTCACATGCTATTGGCCATTTCACAGGTCAGCCCAAACCCTCCTGTGGTGCTTTGCTAACCGGGAGCTGAAATGCAGACACAGATCTCCCAAGGTCTGGCCTTGGCTCTCATGTTAGCGAACGTCTGCGCTGACCTCCTGCCACACACACTCTGCTCTGGTGACAGCAGACGGCTTTCAGCTCTCCTCGCGCGCTGTGTCATGTACCGCGACCAGGCCACCTTCCCACCATCCTTCCTGCCCGAAGCGCTCTTTTTTCTTGCTCTGTTTTGCCGTGTGACCTCTGCTTGTCCCTTCAGATTTAGAGGAGGCTTTAACTCCTCTCGGAAGCCTTGCTTTAATCCCTTATCAACTCAGATCACATCACACTTACTCCTGTTGGGTCTAGACCCTTTCAGTGCTCCCCAGATGCCACCATTTGCTCTAGGTCATAAATGCGCTCAGCATTTGTGTGTGTGATGGCCGCACGTCACCAGAATCACCTACGTGCTTCCTCTTCCTCATGGCTAATACGTCCCAGGCACTGCGATAGTCACTTTATAATCAATTGTTCCTCTAAACAGTCCCTTGAATCAAAATCCCCATTTTTAGGGTCTAGTTTAGTAAACTGAGACTTAAAGAGATTGAGTAAATGACGTGAGCAGTTACTCACGGGGATGTACCTGACTTGAGCTTGCGTATTTAGCCATGGGGTAGACACTCTTACTCAGCACTGTGACCAGCCTTGTTCCTTCTCTTCCTCTCTCAGCAGACACTGTGCGTTCCTCTTGGAATCCCTAAGAATGGGACCTCGCACAGCTGACATTCAACATTTGTCCAGTGCATGAATCAGTTCTGACATCTATATCAGTTTCTTTCCACCGCATCATTTACTGGCTATCAAAGTGAAATTGGAAAAATAATAACTTTTAGTAGGAACAATTCTGAAAATTCATCTGCCCCAATTTGATCAAATTTTTATATCAAGAAATTAAGTGTCTGATCAATCTTATTCTCCAGTGACCCTCTTCATTCCTCAGTCTTAAAAGGAGAACAAACATGGATCTGAATATTATGAGATTATTTTTTTAATGCCAAATGAAACACATCTTGTAACTGGTAAGGACTGTGGTAGAACTCGTTTTATATACATCAGAAGACTGAGCTGGGGAGAGAATTTTGGAATGGGTACGGGGGAAAAACAAAACTGGTTGAAATGTTGGTAAAGACCTGATACCTAAGTGTCCTTAGGAACAACTTAAAGGTGCAGCAAACTAAAGGAAGGTAAGGAAAACTCGAGTCCATGTGAGAGAACGATGGGGGTGAGCTCTGGTGCCAGGAGTGGTGGCGAGCCCTGGAGGGCTGCTGCCGAGCTCGGAGGGCCCAGAGACGAGGCCCCGACTTTGTGGGTCCGTGCACCTCGTGTCATCTTCCGTCTGAAGGAAGCTTCCTTTAACGTGCTTCTCGAAAGCAGACAGACTGTCTGCAGCCGGAGGAGGTGTAGGGGGTACACCTGTCGGCAGAAGACACGGACGCGGAGGTGAAGAGTGGCCAGCTGATCAGCCGTTAAAAGTCAGGCTGCCGGTGTCAGCGAAGGTGCCACAACCTTTGAGAGACCTGGAAGATCTTTTTTGTTTTGTTTTGCTTTTTTCTCAATTAATTCGTGTTCTCATTTATTCATTTTGAGTAATTTTACTGTTTTCGTATTTCATCGTAAGCTTTTGACTAAGTTTGGGGAGTATGTAAATGTACCTACAAATGTACCTTTGTACCTACAAGAAGCCTACAGTTAAGAAGATGAAAACAGCCCTGAGTACCCGATGTCCCCATGGGCTCCTCTGCTAAGTGTTCGGTCAGGGTTGTTTAAGATGGGATAGAGGCATATATATAGCAACATAATAGGTGAACAGGTTAATCCTCGTCATAAACAGGGTGATATGGGCAGTGATGTGGATTGCATTAGAATCATGAGAAGGATGAGCAAAATCTTCTGTGTCGGAGACTGCCTTATGCTGCAAGGAGGCAGTGCCTCAACGCATGCTGTGCAGCAACCCTCGCAGAAAAGGGACAACGTGGCGGAGGTTGCTGTTATCTGATATCCATCTTCCCTTTCTTGTTTACAAAATGCAATTATATTCTAAGCTGAAGACCATGTTTCACGACCTCCTTTGCAAATGGGATTGCTAATGGTAAGTCAAAGGGCAGGTGCTGGATGGGTCTTCTTCAGCTTAAAGTGGACTAAATCAGGCTACAGATTATCCTTTGTACCTCCCCGCCTTACCACTTCCTCCTCATCCTTGCTCCCAACACAGACATCATTGCAGGAACTCCAGCAGCCACTGTAGGCCATGCAGAGATCTCGGTGAAAGCTACGGATTTTGGGGAAGAAGAAAGCTGGGGGGAGCATGCCTCCCTGATGCCTGTGATGTTACCACGCACCTAGATCTTTTCTTGATAAGTTAAATAAGTCTGTGTTACACCTAACGCTGAGGTTAATTTGAGGTTTTACTTTATACATAGCAAATTGAATCCAAAAAGCACCCTTACAGAAATAGGATAGTTCGGTCACGTAAGAGTCAAGAAATTGCCCAGACCCGCGCAGAGGGTCAGACACTGTTACTCTCGCTGACATGTGTCAGCACCACTGGTCCCCTGCACAACGGTCATTTTCCGCCTCCCCTAGACAATTATCTCTTGATTTCAGATGGCTTTGGGCCAGCTGAGTGCATAACCCCTGAATGGAACCTTCTGTTACTGACATCTGCAGCCATCAAGCCAACTCCTCTAAGGGGAACAACTGAAACTTGTAGATAATCTTTTTTAAATCAAAGATACTAAACTTCTGTCAATGCAGCCTGGATTCAGGAACCAAGATGTCAAAGAAGAGAAAAGCACACTGGTTCACTGCTTGTCCCTTAGACACACGAGTGCCTGTGAGCCCAGTAGCTGTTGTTGGCTTGCAGCCTCCCGGTTTGTCAGGTGAAACTGCAGCTGTCACCCTTACAGGGAGGGCAAGGAGAGACAGGAGGCAGAGGCAGACACTCCTCATGGGGGAGGGGCAGGCTTCATAAGCGAGGGGACTGACACACGAGGCTTGTCTTGCATGGTCACAAGATGAGATCTCTGTCGGAAAATTAACGGTTTATGCAGAGGCCTTAGTGGGTTCAGCCCAGATGCTCTCAGCAACCCCTACTCCCTGAAGACTGCACCCTCAGAACAGCTCTGGCCGTGGGACGGTGGGCGGAATGTGCATTCCAAGCACGAGGGTGAAGGTGAGGATCGGCTCACAGGTCAGTCAGCGGTCGAGTCTCCGATGACCTCCAGCAGCTGGACAGCAGGGACTAGATGGTCAGGGAGCAGAGCAGAGTTTCGGCAGTCTCTGTCGGCTGGGAAACCAAAGCTGAAGTGCAGGGCGGGCCCCAAAGTAGGGCCCCTGGGACCCACCCAGGCGTTCAGGCGGAGCCCCTGTGGGACTAAACCCTAGAAGGAGTGGCAAACTGGAACTTGGGCATCTGTCCCCAGGATTAAAACAGACTTTCCGGTCAACTCACACTAGACTCAGTTAAGGTCATCTGAGTCCACACCAGCTGCCTGCATTCTTGAGAAATTAAAGAAAATTAATTACTGATGGGCTGGATCACATTCATGGGTTGTAAGCCTCAATATGGTAGAGATACCAGTTCTGCCCCAGATTGTTCTGCGACTGAATGTGACCCCAGTCCACAATCCAGTGGGGTTTTGGTGCAAAGCGACCACTGGTTGTACACGTTTTATGGAAACGTAACAATTCAGAGTAGCCAAGACAGTTTTAACAAGAAGAGAATCGAGCCAGCAGAGCACAGTGATGAGGAAGCCAGGAGGTGCCTGCTGCCGCAGAGCACACGGTCCTGCGGGGACGTGAGAATCGGAGCGCAAAACTTCAAAAGAAAAGCTCGTGTCGTGGGGTACACCCAGCCTCGCGCAGGGAGCCTTCCCGAGAAAGCGATCTTTAAGCTGAGGCCTTGTGGATGAATGGTGGTTATGCAGGAGAACAGGAGAAGTGGGGACCTCCTGGGAGAGGGGAATGCTGGCGGGAATTCCCTAGGAAAGAGGGACAGCTTGTAAGGGGGAGTGGGGCTGGGCAGAGGGGACCGGTTGGGGGCCGGAAGGAGGGGACACAGCTGGTTGGCGCGGGCAGACACCTGCGGGCTTCACGGGGCCTGTTAAGGAATTTGTACTTTATGCTAAAGGGTACTACTTTCTGAGGGGGGAGGGCACAGCTCAGTGGTAGAGCGCGTGCTTAGCACGCCAGGAGGCCCTGGGCTCAATCTCTGGTACCTCCGTTAGATAAATACATACGTACATAAATGAACACACCGACCTACCTGGGCTCGGGCCCCAGCACCTCCGTTAAAAATAAATAAATAAATAAATAAATAAATAAATAAATAAATAAATAAACAAACAAACAAACAAACAAACAAACCTAATTACCCCCCCCAAAAAAACCCCCTAAGTTAATATTTTAGAGGATCCTCCTCTCCCAGGGAATACAGAGATAGAATTTGCATTATCAAAAGACTGCAAAATATTATTCTGTCTGCAGTGGGGAGGATCAGACACAGAAGCTGGCAGAGAAACGAGGAGGGTCTTCTCGCAAAAGCTGGGGGAGACCGGCAGCTGTTCGGAGCAGGGGAGTTGAGGCGGAGAAGCAGTGCCGCCGAGACTGGGACACGCGAGGGCTGCACGTGGTCCTCCAGTGCGGGGGGCGGCGGGGTGGCCTGGGGCCCTGGGGCGCCGCTGGAGAGGAGGGGAGGAGCCGGTGAGGGCGGGTGGGGCCTCAGCATCCCCGACGCCCCGGGGCGGCACCGGGCACGAGCGCCAAGCCAAGGAGGGGTAATGGGGGGTCACGGGAACAGGGATAGGAACCTCGGCTGCAGGTCAAACACAGCCCTGGCTCTGTCTGCACAAGGCTGCGGGTCCTTTCAGCACAGTCTCCCAGAGCGGCTGACAGCTCTGGGAGCGCCAGCCCGTGTATTCAACAACAGGTAACTAAGAATAGCGTACAGATGCCTTTTAAACACCTTTTATGATATTTCCACAAGGACATTCAATTTCAAAATCACACGTTTCTTACTTTGGCGGCTGTTATCATTATTTTGTGTTCTTGGGCACACACAAACTCCGGAGCTTGTAAGATGACGGGAGAGGAATTCATGCGTTAAACTTATACCACAGATAATCCAAAGTAAAAGAGACACGTTAAAAAAGTTAAATCCATATATTATAACAGTTGTGTAAGTGGAGTCACTGGAGTCTTAATGAAGTACACACAGTTTTATTTCACTTTGTTTCACTTAAGAACAACAGTTCCCCTCACCAGAATAACTTTATTTGTAGGCAGAAGTCACCACGATGCGGTTTTAGGGGTGACGGGACACTGAACGTGAATCCAGCTTCTGCCAGCCATTAACTTCTGCCACATTTGACAAGACATCCATGCCTGGAAAGCCTGTTTCCACCCCCACAAAATGGGTTTCATCAAGAGATCAAAATAACAGAAATGAAAGTGTCCAGTGCAGTGAGACAGCACACATAAATGTTACACACGACACTGACCGTGGTCCCGGCCATGACGTTGCCTCGGCCGCCAGGTTTAAGGCGTTCTCTCGCTTTGCAGTTGTTCTCGATCTTGATATTTCTCATGCACGTTCTGATTTTTAAACCTCGATAAACGTGTAAGTTTATGAAATTTTGGGGGACCGAATCTGAGGGCAAGGAGTGATGTGTTTAAGGGGTAAGTTGGTGAATCCCAGGCGTAGGGCTGCTGGGCCGCAGGCGGGAGAGGCCTGTCGCCCGGTGATGCGAGTTGTGCGGCAGGAAGAAGGTGTGGAAATGGAGGGGAGGGGAGAAGAGGGGTTCCGCCGGGCCACACGGCATTGGTCACCCTCAGTCTGTGGTACAGCGGCAGCCTCGGCTGTCGAGGGGGTGGCTTGGGTCCGGAACACGGAGCAGCGGGGCAGGGCCCGGGTCTGAGGGAAGCTCAGCCAGCACCAGGAGCTGGCAGAGACGGAAACCAGAGCCCACCTTCCAGCCATGCTTGGTGTCATCAGAAGAACTGCAGGCAAAACAAAAGCAAGCGAAAGGGTAAAGGAAAGGAAATGCAGGCTCCCCCCTCCCCCTGCTGGTCCCGGTCCCCTGTCTCCCTCAGTGCCTTCTTGGGCGGCTGCAGGCCTCTGCCCAGTAGTCTCCTGGTCAGCTGTCCTGGGGCAGAGGGCCAGCTGTCACCTCCGTTTTCCAACTTCTACTGGAGAAGCCGGCCGTTCGCGGGTGCTCACCAAAGGCGTTCATGACAAACAGGTAGAGGGTGCCTGGTGAGGACGAGGCTCAGTGCAGCTCCAGCCCCTCCCTGCATGAGGGCTCTTCCTTTAGGATTCATGAGTGCGTGTCATCTCTTCCTGAAGTAAACTCGCCACACCGTGGAAGCTACGGTTTGCACAAAGCCAGGGTCCGTCCCTGCCTGCAGAGTAAAGTCACAACATCTCGAGCTGGAAAGGATGTTAAAGGCCACATGGCCCTCCCACATGGCAGGAATTCCTCTGCCAGCGTTCTCGGAGAATCACCATCTGAAGGAGGGAAGCTGCCAGGGGTGTTTGGATTTGGCTCTGTCACTTACCCAGTTTCCCCAGCTCTCAAAGGGCAGTGCTATGAGTTTCCTGAAAAGGAAGTTGTGAGAATAAAGTAAAAGTTCATAGCACCGTAGCCAGCACAAAGGTGGGGTTCCAAGGTGATTGCTACTGTCATTGTTCTCTGTTGGGGCGTTTCCAGAGATGAAAATCTCACCCCGTCTGTAGGACAGACGGACGCCGTGTAAAGGTCAGGCCAGGTCTTCCTTATCATGAGTGGAGACCACGTCCCCAGAACTTCCTCAAGAACTGCTTAATCTGTTTACTCTCGCTCCCAAAGTCTAAAAGGGCCATTCATGTCCTGTAAGTCTTCCAAGCAGAGCTGTGTCCTTTAACTATTAATCGACGTGTCTTGCAACCCATGAGGCACAGCCCAGTGCCTGGCATTTAGCAAAGTTCAGTGAGTGCTTTTAAGTAAGAGAACGACAAAGGGGACATGTGAGAAACGAAAGTGAATCTCAACCATTCGACCCCTGGCCCTCTCTTTTAAAAATCTAGTGGACAGACTCACATTTTTTTTTATTTAAAAAAAATTCTTGGTGGGGGTAATTAGGTTTATTTATTTACTAATTTTAATGGAGGTACCGGGGACTGAACCCAGGACCTCATGCCTGCCAAGCACACACCCTACCACTGAGCTGCCCCCTCCCCAAAACAAACCCACGCTGAAGAATCAAAGCCGTTCTGTCCCAGAGCACCAAGGAGTCTCACTTCATGCAGTCGACCTGCTGCTTTCATTCTCTTAATACAAAGGAAGCTGTATAAGGTTTTAACAAGTTACCCCAAGTGTTTCTTAGTGAACTTTAGACCAGCTGGGGCTCCCCATTCTTGGGAGCAGGAACCGGGTGCTACTCAAGTTTGCATTCTCCACCTTGTCTTGGACCTAGTGCTTTGCAGTGATTAAACACTGAACATATTATTTTTAAAATTTGAACTAGGACTTAACGCATAGAAATACGCACATTCTATGTGTGCAGTTTGATAAATTTGTACATATGTATTTACTTTGCTAAGCACCATTCAGATCAAGAAAGAACATTATCCTCATCCACAAATTTCTTCTTCCCCCTTACTGTTAAGTACTCCCCTCCACTCAGGTAACTACCTGCACCACCGTAAGTTAGTTTACTCTGTTCTTGACTGATTTGACTGCTAATCAACTTAAAATAAATGCATGCATTTATTTCTGGGATTTCTATTATTTTCCATTGTTTTTTTTAAAAAAAACTTTTAAAAAATTCTATTTTGGGGGGGTGTAATTTTGTTTGTTTGTTTGTTTCAAATCGAGGTCCTGGAGATCGAACCCAGGACCTCGTGCATGCTAAGCATGTGCTCTACCCCTGAGCTACACCCACCCCCACCTCCATTGTTTTTTAATTCTAATTTTTTTTAACTATTTTTTTTTTTAGCTCAGTTTTAAGCTAACAGCTAAATCAAAGGGAGGGTACCAAGATCTCCCATTACCACCTGTGTGCGCACACGCATGGCTTCCCCGGAGGAACATCACTCACCAGAACGCTACATGTGCTACAACAGACAGAGCTGCATGGGCGCATCTTCGTCACCCAGAGCCCGCAGTTTACGTTACAGTTCACGCTCAGTGCTGTGTGCTCTGGGGACACATTTACACTGACGTGCAGCCATCAGTTTGGTATTAGAGTATTTCCGTTGCCCTAAGAACACTCTGGGCTCCATCTTTTCATCCCTCCCTCCCCTCCAATTACTGGCAACCAGTAATCTTTTCACAGCCCCTGTAGTTTTTCCATTTTTTATCTCATATGGTTGGAATCATATGTAGACTTTCCAGACCGGCTTCTTTCACTTAGCAATGTTCATTTAAGGTTCTTCCTCATCTTTTCATGGCTTGATAGAGCACTTACTTCATTTTAGTGCTGAATAACATTACATTGTCTGGTGTATCAGTTTATTGATCCCTTCACCGACTGAGGGATGTCTTGGTGGCTTCCGGTCTTGGCCACTGTGAATAAAGCTGCAATATACATTCAAGTGCAGTTTTTTCGTGTGGACATATGTTTCCTGCTCCTCTGGATAAATACTAAGGGGTGCGCTGGTTAGGTCATATGGGGAGAGTATATTTTGTTTTGTAAGAAACTGCCAGAATGTCTTCCAAAGGCTTGTTCTGCGGTCTTCCCAGTGATGAAGGGGAGTTCCTGAGCCCCGCGTCCTGCTGAGCACCTGGCGCTCCAGATTTGGTCCACGCTCGGGGTGAGCAGTGGGGCCTCCCGCTCGCCTTAATCTGCATTTCCCTGATGCCGCAGTGTGGAGCGTCTTTTACACGCTGCTCTGTCATCTGTGTGTGTTCTTCACTGAGGAGTCTGTTAAGGTCCGTGGCCCACTGTTTGGTAGGATTGTTCTTTTCTTACTGAGTTCTAAGAATCGTCTGTACGTTCTGAATAATGGTCCTTTATCCAACGTGTCTTTTGCGAATGTTTTCTCCCAGTCGGTGGTGGCGTCTCTTCTCAACCTTTCGGCGTTGTCTTTCACGGAGCAGAAGGTTTTAACTTTAATGAAGTCCGCCTTATCAATGATCCCGTCGGCGAATCATGAAAAATCGCGGCCACGCCCCAGGGCGCCGAGGTTTTCTGTGCTGCCTTCTTGGGGTTGGCGGTGGTGCACGGTGCGTCCGCTGCGCGGGCCGTGGCGGGGGCGGGCGGGGGGCTCCGCGCCGGGTCGCGGCGTGCGGCCCGGGGTGGCTGTGCACTGCCGTCGGAGAGGCTCTTCCACTGCCTCGCCTTTGTTCCTCTGCCGACGGGGAGTCGGCTGCCTCCCCGGCCTGCCCTGCGCTCTCTGTTTCTACCTCTGCTCCGTGCCATCGGCCCTCGTCTTCTCCGCGCACGGCGCCCACGGCGACTTGGCGACGCAGCTTTGCCGTCCGTCCGGGAGCCGGGCGATGTCGGGCCTTCAGCCTCGCCGCCTCCGTCAGCGCGTTTCGGCCGTTCTGCGTGCGCTGCCTCTTCCCGTGAACCTGAGACTGTGCATCGCTGTGTTGCCTCTTCCTTCTGCCAACACCACGATGTCCTAATTACGGTAGCTTTAAAATAATTTGGAAACCTGGCAGGAAGTCTAAAAGCCCCCAATGTTTAAATTCCTCAGTATTGTTCTAGCGCCTCTATTTCCCCGCATTTACCAAAAAAGTGTTAAGCTGCCCGTTAGTTTATACACACGTGCAGCGCACGGACTCCGCCTGGGGTCCCGCCGCAGCTGTAGACCGGAGAGACCCAGCACCCTGCAGTGCTCAATGTTTGCTGGCGGAACCTGTTCCATCTTTTTTTATTTCCAACCTTTCTATAGTCTTACATTTAAAGTGTGTTTTTGCAAACAACAGGTAGTCCAGTTCTTTTTAATCCATTCTGGAAACATTTGCTTAAAAAAAAAATTGCTCTCTAAAGGCCATTTGACATGATTAACGATACAGCAGGGTTTTACGTTTTCCGTCGTGCTGTTGTTCTTCACTTGCCCTGTTCTTTGTTTATTAACTCTTCCTCTCCTACTGTCTTTCACAGCAGTCAGGTATGGCCTACAATTCAATTCGATCTTTCCTATTACCTTCTTTTTTATGCCCATACGTATCATTCTTCCATTGGTTACACTAAGAAAGAATCGTCCTTAATCCTCTTTACCTTAAATCATTACCAAATGCAAGAATAGTGCATTGAATCTTTCCACTCCAGTGTTAACACTCCAGTGTTACTGTTTCTATATGTGTGACTTCAATAGACATGTTAAGCCCCACAAAATGTTCCCGTTATTTATGCTTTAGACAGTTAGTAGCCTTTCTGTCTTCTCATGCATTTATTTTTTCTGGAGCTGTTTATTCCTGCTTGTACTTCTGTGGTTCAGTCTGAGATCACTGTCCCTCACCTTGAAGAACAGCCCTCGATAGGCCTTGTGGTTTATGGTCAGCTGACAATGAATACTCTCAGCTTTTGCATGTCTGAGTGTATCTTTTCCCACCTTCAATTTTAGATTATTCTCATGGGCACAGAATTCTAGTTTGGCAGGTTTCTGGTCTCTTTCAGGACCTTAAACGTGTCTGTCATCTTCTGACCTCCATCATTTTCTGGGGAAGTTGGGGGTAATTCACATTGTTCCTCTCAAGGTGGTACTGTTTTTCCTCCTGGCTGTTATTAATATTTTCTTTCTATCTTTGGTTTTTCAACAACTTGAATCTCATGGACCCTGTCGAGGTTTTCTTTGCTTTGGGTTCACTGAGCTTCTTGAATTCCTGGGTTGACATCGTTCATCAGATACAGAAAGTTCTTGTGCGTTAGTTCTTGGAGTATTTCTTCTTCTTTGGCCTTGCTCTCCTTTCTGGATGTTCTCTGTTGACTTGACTTGAGACCATCGGTCCTATCTGCTATCTTCTGTTGTGTCCAAGTGCCTTTTAAATCCATCTAATTAGCTCTTGAAACAGGAGTCCAAAAAGCTCACTTAATTCTTTTTATAGAATGTAATAATCTGCTGAAATTCTCTTTTTATTCATTTATCCCATATCCAGGGTAGTTTATTTAATATGTTATTTATGGCTTTTTAAAAGTCCATGACTATTAATTCCAAAATCTAGATCATCTCTTGGTCTCTATTAAGCACATGCTTATTATTTTTTCATCAAATACTCTTCTCTTCTTCTTTGGGTGTCTGGTGAGTTTTATTGCAGGCTGCATTTATACAAGTTCAGGCTTGGGTTTGCTCTCCTGAATGTCGAGCTGTGCTGCAGCAGGTTGTTAAATCATTGCTGGGCGGTCTTCCTTGTGGCTAGTTTTAGCTTCATCAGGGAAAATCTATTTTGGTTTTATTTGTCCTCCTAGGACATTATTCATGCACCTAGAAAGTCTCCTTCCAGAGGGAAGGGGGTCTTAACCAAATGTCTCAGGTGTTCTCCAAAGTCCACTCTGGCTAGGTTCCAACTTAAATATCTCCCCAGAATGGTGTGATTTTCAGGATCTGTAACCAGGCTTCCACTTCTCACCACTGTCCTCTGTCAGGCCTCCAGAATCGTGCCCCTGGGACCACACAGCGTAGGCATTCAGCCGGGGAGCCCAGGGAATGTCCACGGAGACTTGTGGGGCTTCCTCTCTCTGCCAGCTGGGTCCCCCCACCTCCTCCCAAACAGTTGCCTTTGCAGCTCCGAGCTCTCGAGCTGTATGCCCTCTGCCAGGTGAGACTCCCTGCCTGGCCTCGGCCTCCCCGTACTTCTGCTGGAAGAGCAGCCCCCAGAAACACATCTGTGCGAGTGGTGCATGGGCTCCTCACACGCCTGCTCCGACTCAAACACGGAAGCCCGTGTGGGCTGTGGTTAGTGCAGCGTCACCTATCTTGTCCAGGTTTTGTGGTTACTTTATGGTAGAAGGACAAGAATGCTATCAGCTCTGTCTTGCCATAGCCAACATCTTGTCGAGTAATCGAATACATGAGTAAGTCCAATGCTTATCCTATTTTTAAAAAAACAAACCTAAAATGCAGGATTTCAAAATTAGTTCTAGTTTATCTCCTTTGTTTTAGGTCAACATCCAAAGTAAAGTACGCGTTGGGTCCTGATTTTGGCAGCTTGTGAATTAGCTCTGCTCCTCGTTTGGTTCACCCTCAAATCCAGTAAGTACCCCTTTGATCTGTTTCTATCAGGTATGATTTGCCGCCTCTGCTGAGCAGTAGGGCAGGAAAGCTCAGTCACACACCTCACTCTGATCTAGCAAGAGCCTACTTACTAGGGCGTTTGGGGCAATCTGTCCAAGCTGTTAGTTTTTCATTTACTCAGTATTAACACAAGTTTACATTAACCTTGTTCATAAAGATAACAGGGAGGTTGGCTGGAATCAGAAAGTGCCACATGTGTGAGTTTAATGGCTACTTGCAGAGAGAAATGAAGTGAGCCTAGTAAGACGCGTCTTCCACACTGTCGTTGCCCGTTCTTTTCCACCTCCTGCCAGAGAACTCATTCATGACCTGCAGAACACTGCCAGGGATCCACCTCAAACTTAATCACTGTGCAGACAGCAGAATCCACTTTAAAAAGTTGACTATATCCATATGCCCATTTTTCTGGCCCCTAGTCTGCTGTTTATGGATTTACCAAGTATTATCAAAGGCACTCCCGTTCCCACAGGCAAATAGCAATTTTATATAATGGGAAAGACACATTAAATTTGAATTCATAATCCTCTTACTAGCTACATAATGGGTAGTTTACATAGTCCTTTAAGTTTCTATCTTCTCCTTTATTAAATGGGCATAAATTATTTGAAAGTTTCTTTGGAGATTAGGGAAATATGTGAAGGCAAATATTATGTTTCCATCTGAGAGTTATCCAAACAAGGTGGCTGCTATACTAACATCAGTCTCATGCCAGTATTTGGCATGTAATTCACCTGAGCTTGCATGTTTGATTTAATTTATGTAGCCACATGTTTTCTCACTATCCTTTTTTCTTGTTATGATATTAATCCTCCCTGAGCAAGGTCTAGTCCCTTCTCTCCTAAAGACTGTTCTACCTAGAAGAGAACACGTAGACTCAGAAAGGAATCTGTAGATGCAAATTTCTGTCTTAAAATTATCTATTTTCTCCGAGAAGAGGTTTGTCTTCCCTTGTGTGTTCTCTTGCTCCAAATAGAATTAACAAAGTCATTTCCCCCCTTTTACTGTTGTTAAAAGTTTCATTTCCTATTGTGCTTTTTTTTCTTCTTTCTTTCCTTTTTCCTCTGTTCCTCCTGTTGATTGTCCTTCCCTGGGATTCTCCCATAATTTTTCTTTACTTACTCCTGAAAGTACCTTCGTCCTGAGGCTGGGCAGCCTCCCTGGCCTCTTTGCAGCGTTGCGATCTTTCCGCTGACAGTAGCATAGTGAGAAATGTACCCCCGCCTCCTTTCTTCCTTCCTTCTTTCCTTCCCTCCCTCCCCCCCTTCTCTCTTTTTGGCTTCTGAATCCTCTTGAAATTCAAAAGCTTGCACAGCAAGATCATATCTGTTTTCTGATTAAAAAACAAACACCTGTGTGTGTGTGTGTGTGTGTTTGCGTGTGTGCGCGCACACCTGTGTCTTTTTTGTGCAAGCTTGTCTCAGTTACTCCTAAGGTGTAAACTTCCAGAGAAGGAAAAGCCAAGAAGTCCTGCATTGGTACACTGCCCTGTATGAACTAACGCTCACTAAATGTCAAAAAATAAATGCGTCAGGCTGCTCTCTGGGGAAAGGTTCTCCACGGGATCGTATGTTGTAACGGAGCTGATAGGTTCCTTCATCACGAAGTTGTGCCACAGAATCCACTTCCTTCCCATCCTTCCAAGCACTTAAAGCAAAACAATTTAGAAGAGAGCCCCACGAGACTGGCCAACAAGATCTGTCCTTGGAGCACCGGGGGGCCCAATCTGGGGACACGCGTGGCCGGCCGGGTGGGTGGGCCTCCCGCGTTCGCAGAGCCCCCCCCCCCCCCCCCCCGGGAGCAGGACGCCGGCTGCCCCCGCCCCCGCCCCCGGGCGCGGCGGGAGCGGGGCGGGCGCGCGGGCCTCGAGCGCCGCGGGCGGGCGCTTGGGCATGCTCAGAAGCCCGGCAGGTTTGGGTCGCACCCAGGCCGCGTGTGCATCACACCAGCGCTCGCAGCCCGGGAGGAGGAGGAGGAGCGGAGGAGGAAGCGGAGGAGAGCGGCCAGCAGTAGCCACGACCGCCACCACCAGGCAGCGGGAGAGTTCGTGAGCCGGGAAGGACCCTCCTCCCCCCCGGCGCGCCTCGTGTCTGCTTTGGAGAAAAGAGATACAGGAGAAAGGAGGAGACGCAAAGAAGGGGCACCCACATTGAGGGGAGAGACAGAGCCAAACCGGACGCAAACGGAAAGGGCTACAGCGTGCGGGGCGCCCGAGGCGCGGGGGCGGCGGCGCGGCGCGGGGAGCGCGGGCGCTCGGGCAGGTGCTGCGGCCGCTGCCCGGAGGCGGCATGTGACGCGCGGCCGCAGCAGCTGCCCGCGGGCGGAGCGCTCTCGGACCCGGGGGCGCACACCGCGGGGCGCGTCGGAGCCTCCCGGATCCCCAGGCTCCTCGTCCGTTCGCCGGGGCGGCAGCAGCTCTTCTGGAAAGACTGGCGGCGATGAACCCAAGGGCGGCTCCGGGCACGGGCGCGCGGTCCTAGGACGCTGGCTGCCTGACCGCCCAGCGGGAGGCGACTCGCGGACGGTGGACCCGGCGCCCCCCGGCACCGGGGAGGCGCGGCCGGCCGGCGAGGGACGGCCACCTGGAGCGCAGCGACCAGGTAAGGACGGCGCCCGCCACCCCGGCGCTGCGCAGGGCGGGCGGCGGTAGCGGCTGACCTGGTTTCTTGCCTTATCGCCTAGCAGGAGGAGGAAAAAGTTTTCAGCGCGGGGAGGAAATGTCCTTGCTTTGGGGAGTTTAGAAGAGGGTACGGGTGGGGGAGGAGGGAGTTGTTCTGTCGATTTGGGGGGCCAGTGGGGGCTCGAACCTGGAGGGAGGGCGGTCTGGGGCGGAGTCGGAGTTCTGGGACCAAGGGTGGGGATGCAGGGGTGACACCATGTGCGAGGAAACCTACGGGGGTGAGACCGGCGGTGGGTGGCCCGGAGGGAACCTGGGACGGCCCCACCCGGCTGTCCTTCGCTTGGGTTCTCTCTCCCCAGAATGCGGGATCCGAGGCTCCGAGTGTCCGGCTCGGTGTGTGCGCACGTGTGTGCTGTGGGCTCCCCCTCCCCCCGTTTGGTTTCCTGACGCCTTTAACAAGGCGAAGTAGACCGCCCCCCTCGCGGCGGGGCCGCTGGCTGGGGCCGCATTTCAGTGGGCAGAGAGGCGAACTGGGCACTTGGTGTGACACCTGGGCGGAGGTGCTTAGCCTGCGTGCGCGTCTTTCCTGACCGGGGAGAGTCTACACTGGCCGAGCGGCGGCCGCGGAGCGGCCCGGGATCCCCTCTCCGGAACCCTCCCTCGGCACAGCCTCCTGGCAGCTGTGTTAATGTTTGCGTGATTGTCGCGAGGCGGGTAGGGGGCAGGGCAGGGTCGACCGGAGCGGCAGGATTCACCTGTGTACTTCGCACCGTGCGTGTTGGAATTGGGATCCTGTTCGGCGTGTGTGCGACTCTCCTAGTACGCAGGTTGGAAGTGGCGGAGGAAGCAGGGGTTTGGGAATCGCGTCCATATGGAAAGATTTGGAAATGCAAACATTCATTTGTCAGCAAGCGCTCTTGGAAGCTATGCGATGGCTCGAAGGATACCTCCCGCTGTCCGCGTTTGCGATGTAAACCGGTGGCTCTCCTGAGGAGGTAAATGCGTGCATCTGAGCTTAATGTTGTTAAGGACACTGGTTACTTCACTGTGTGCTTCGCACAGACCTCTCATTTCTCTCTTGGCCTCTGAATTCCAGCAAGACAGATAGCCTGATCCTTCCTCTGGGGTCTTTCCGGGTTCCGACTTGGAAAATAATCCGTGTGAAAAGTGTGTCTGTCCGTTACGCAGTCCTCGGTAACCCTCTGTTGTGAGGTCGATCGTTACAGGGCATGAAGCGTTCACCACTGTTTCCTGTACGTGGAAACAGTGCTCCTGTATGTGCCTCAGAGCGCACGCTTCGGAAGGGGGGGCGCTGACCCTGGAGCAAATGCACGCATATGGACAGGATTGTGGCGGTAGCTCGTTAATTAAAAAAGAAAAAGAAAACCGAGGGGTTTCTGCTCCAAGTGTGGTGGGGTGGGTATGGCGCTGGGTGCACCCTCTCGCCGTGGGAGCTGGCGTTGCAGAGACACGGAACATGCCTGCCTCTCCAGCGTGTGCTCCACATGCCACACGCCTGTCCCTGGAATAACGTAGCTTTGGATTTTGTTTACATGATGTGTTGCAATTAGCTTAATACGTAATTAGCTGTTGTCGAGCTAGAAAGCGCATTCATTTTGAAATGGGTTTCCATATGGAAATATAACTTGAGCTTAGATTACTAATTTAAAATGACTTACATTGCAGGTCCGATTTAGTTTCTGGGCGGGGGGGGGGCTGCTGTAAGATTGAATTTAACATGAAAATAGCAGTTCTGAAATGCTGATTTTTAAACAACTAATATTCATTCCAATGGACCTGATATTTAGAAAAGAAAAATGGAATTAAAAATAGATTTTGAAGCAATTCCGTGATAATTATAGATCTTTTGCAAGGAAATGATGAGAAAAGTGTAACTGGGGAAAAAGGAAAGCATGGTTATGGAACTGGTTAAGACTTAGACAGTGATTGAGAGTGTTATAATAATGAGGAGGTCTGCATTAACCCTCACTTAAAGTTGTTTAAGAAACTTTCCTTTAAAGTTGAAGGAAATGTTTGAATATATATCACCTTATTTTTCTTCCTGAGACAAAAGGTAAGAAAAGTAACTTCAAAAACATGATTTATTTCTGAAGATTCTCCGGGCATACGTAAAAGGGCTTAGCAGGCACCTTTCATTTTCTCTTCCTTATAAAGACAACTGGTGGGTTTTCTTACACAAAGAGGTTTTTGTTTGTTATTTTAAGCTGCAGTGTGTAAAAATATGAATTTCTTTTAATGATATTTTAGCTTTTAATTGCAGACAACCTGTTGAACAGGAACCCAGGGGGAAAAATGATGACATTTACAGAACTCAGATTTCCTGAATCCATAGCAGGAAACGGATTAGACAGAAAATTAAAGGATATGATTAAAAGCAGAGATGTCTTGTGTATTTGAAAACTCTAAAGGAATCACTTGGTTCAGGTTTTTACCTAAAATTTCCTCCGTCATTTCCTGAGCCGACAAGTGCTCTAGCCTCATAAAGCTGCTGGCGCTGGCACCGTGAGCTGTTTACCCCTACATGGCCTGCACGCCGTCGGTGCGGCTGGGACGGGGCTGGCCTGGTGTGCCGGGCAGGGAGGCTTGTGCTGAGAGCAGCCGTGCGTGGGCACCTCAGCTGGGAGGCGAGTGGACTGTGAGTCTGGGAAGCCTGAGCTGGTGGCTGTGCAGAGAGAGGCGTCCGCGGCACTTCTGGAACCTAATTCTGTATCATAGTGTGTTACCACCAACACCATTAGCCCCACGTTGTGGCTCTGAGGGATCAGTGACTGGAAATGGCTGCTTTCAGACAGCAGGCTGGTGAATTTACAATGCGTTTGTCTTACAGGAGAGTATCAAACAGGCGTGTGTGGCTCAGTCAAGAAATAATCGGATCCCTCCGCTCCGGGGGTTGTTAAGTGAACCAGGGTGATGAAAGGTGTCTCAGGCCTCATCCCCGGGGGCCGGGCTTCCCGGGGCCCTGGCGGGAGAGCCCCCGCCAGCTTTTCCGCCCGTCAGTCTCTCGGTCCAGGGGAATCCCTGCCCTAGTTAGTAGCCTGTGGGGTCGAGTTTGAGCCATAATGCGAGGTTGTCATTGGAGGGGGATATGAAGAGACTTGTTGATGAATCCGACAGGCGGCGAAGCTGGTCAGATTAGAAGCGAGCGTCCATTTCTCGACGCTGACAGCTGTCAGGTTCAGAGGCCCTTTGACGCCCGCTCAGGAGGCGCCGTGACGTGGGAAGCCGCCCCCTGCGGGTGTGAAGCCCGCACCCCACCCGGAGGGCTCGGCCCCGCGGCTCCAGCCCTGAAAGCAGCGTCCGTGCGCGTCGGCACTGCCTCCCAACAAGGTTTGCTGCAGCGAAGCTGCTGAAAACCTGGAATCCCAGTGGAATCCCAGTGGGCCTGCTGGGAAGACCCTCCCGCCCCAGCACTGCCCGCCCGGTGGTCTTGGGGACTGAGAGGCGTGATGCGCCTCGAGCCATCTCGCAAGCGCCGGAAAGGGCCGCGCACGGCGCGGACACCCACCGTCCTTCTTGTTCTGGCGCCGAGCCCTGGAGCCAGCGGGCAGGTGTCCCTCTGGCCCAGGACTTGGCTGCTGTGTGCTCCTCCTCGTCCAGAAGGTCTGGCGGCGGGCAGGTTCCCCAGCGGCTCGCCCACCCAGCAAGGGCCAGGCCCTGCGGTCACCTGCACCCCCGCGACGCCGTCTGCGAAGGCAGGGCTGCAGCTCCCGCGGGGCCACAGGCCCGGAGCGGTGCGGCCCGCAGCAGACCCACAGGAGGAGGACTGGAGCCCCTGCCCTCCTCTTCCGGACGGCTGTGCCAGCCCAGGGACGCCATGGCCCGCCAGCCTCAGCTTCTGGAAGTCTTGTCCTGGTTGCCATTTCATAGGACTAAACTTCCCTCCCGTTTTCAGTTTGCATCTGCGGGACTAATGTGTTGCCTGGAAAGACCTTAGCGTGACCTGGACAGTAAGGCTCACCCTTTTCAAGGACTTCCGCCCAGAAGCCAGAGGCCATTCCTGCCTCTGCTGGTCTCCGATGCAGCCCCGAAGGGGACAGAGCCTGGGGCCGGAGAAGGAGTCGCCCTTCCGACCCTGTGTCATCTTGTGCGGCCAGACCCAGTCGACAAATATCCTTGTGTGTCATTGTTGGCAGGATCAAATCTCCCTTCTCCGCACTCCTCCCGGCCGCTGTAATTTGAGTTGTTGACTCTCCACTATGGAATTAATCCTTCATTAGGTCATTTGTTCTAGCCTGGCCCAGCTTACTTCCTGTCCCCAGTGTTCCCTTGAAATCCGGCCCAGCAGCTGAGCCAGGACGTAGTCTACCTGCAGTCACCTCTCCTGCAGGAAGTGGCGCTTGTCTGGGCATCCTGGGTCAGGCACGGTGCCCTTCCACCACTGTGTTCAGATCGAGCTCCGGTGAGGGGGAACCACGGTGAGCTACCACCTCTGGTTCAGAGAGGAGGGGCCGCAGATATCTGCTGCCGAGACTGGGCGTTCATGGTGATGCCATGCTGGATGTGCCTCTGCTGAAGCCGCCCGATTTCTCACAGGTGGCTATGGCCAAACGCAGACACCCTGTCAGTAAGCTCCGGGAAAGCCGTCTGCTGACAGCCTTTGTCGGCATGTGTGGGAGTGGATCACCTGGTTAGAGTCGCCTGTGGGGCCCAGTCTGGAGAAAAGCCCAGTTACTGCTGATCCAGGTGCCACTTCTTGCCCGCAGCCACTGCAGTTCCACCCGAGGGCTCTCACCTCCGCAGCCCCCACGCCAGTGGTGTCCTGTGGACTCCAGGCGTCTATGCAAGTTCCAGGTGGGAGAGGCCCTGTGTGTGTGTCTGTATCTGTTACCTCTGTGCCTCGCCCTCTGTCGTTCAGGCCACATGACCCTCCTCTGAATTCCGGTTGTCCTCGCTGTCTTTAATATTAAAGTTGACGGTCAAGGGTAACCCAAGGAGTATGTACGATTGTCTGAAGATGTTAACTTCCTGCGCGCACGTGATAGTGCGTTTTCATAAATACGTGCCAGAGTAGGATGCGTCTGTCTGTCTCCTCTGCCTTCAGACAGATGTCCTCCTCCATCTGTCTGTCCATCTCTGCCTTCAGCTGGACACAGGAGCACACGCCCCTCCCAGTCCTTGTTGCCTAACGTGCCAGGCACGGTGGGCTTTTTTTGGATACTCGGGGGGTGTGTCCGGGGCTCTGCCTCCCAGGGGCCTGTGATCAACAGGAGATGAGTGCAGCTAGGAAGCCTCACACGGAAGGTGCTGTCTTCACGTCTGGGACTTAAAACAGCCGTAGTGTGTCGTCTCATAATTCCGGAGATCGGAAGTCTGAAATGAAGGTGCTGGCAGGCCGCACCCACTCGGGAGAACCTAGGGGAGGACCCTGGCTTGGCCCCAGCTGCTGGAGGCTGCCTGCACCCCCGACCCGTGACTGCCTCTGGTCTCCGCCCCGCGGTCAGGGCGCCGCCTCCTCTGTGTGTCCCTCTTCCACAGGTATGTGGGATCGCGTCCCTGGCTCACCTAGGAAATCCCGGAGTCTTAGCTTTCCCGTCCCTTTTACCAAATCAGGTAATTTGCACAGGTTGGGGGGGGGGGTGAGGACCTGGACGTGTGTTTGAGGGATGTGGCGTCTTCAGCCACAGCAGAAGACATCAGTGAGCAGCCGTCTACTCTGGGACGCCCCGTCGCTGGTCATCAGGCTGAGTGGTCTGGATGATTTGAGAACATAACGCTCGCAGCCCAGCCCGCCCGTCTGAGGGCAGGGCGAGGCTGCCCTCCTCCTCCCTGTGCGCCTTGGCCTCCCCTCCCCCGAGGAGTGTGACGAGAGTACTTCCACGCTTTCTTACGCAAGAGAGGCTGTGAAGCTCCACAGTTTAAAGTTACATCTGCCTCGTCTCTCATCCCTTCTCAGGGTTCACATTCATCGTTATTTTTTTTTCTAAAGTATAGTCAGTTACAATGTGTCAATTTCTGTGTACAGCACACTGTCCCATCATGCATATACATACATGTATTCGTTTCTATATTCTTTTTCATTGAAGGCTATTACAAGATATTGAATATAGTTCCCTGTGCTGTACAGAAGAAATTTGTTTTTTAATCTATTTTTATATATAGTGGTTAACCTTGCAAATCTCAGACTCCCAAATTTTTCTTTCCCACCCCTTTCCCCCGTAACCATAAGATTGTTTACTATGTCTGTGAGTCCGTGTCTGCTTTGTGGATGAGCTCATGAGTGTCCTCTTTTTCCTTTTTCTTTCTTTTTTTTTAGACTCCACATATGAGTGGTATCGTGTGGTATTGTATGTTCATTCTTAGCTTTTTCACTACAGCATCCGTGTGTGTCTAACTGAACTGACATCTGACTCCTGCCCTTTGCAATCTCTGGCTTCCATGGTCACCAGGGTCACGGAAACCATTCCGCCAAAAACCACCCGTCACCTCCCAGTCAAGGAGCGAGCGCCCTGGTGGGCACCCCCGCTAGTCTCCCAGCAGCACCTTTAACCTCCCTGAGCTTTCGGAGCGTTCTGCCTCCCAGGTTCTCCTGTGCCCGCTTCCTCCTCCTCCTGCCCCATCTCCTGAGCAGCCGGAGGCTCTCGGAGCCTTTCTTCTCTGTTGGCCCCCATGCCTCATCCTGCTGCCCCAGGAGTCCTATTTCTGTGCAGAAGAGACCATCCCATGGCTCAGAATTTCTGAGTAATCTTGATGGAATCTCTCCCGTGGCTTCCCGCATTTAGGAAGAGGCCAAATCGCAGTCATGCAGCCGAGTGGTAGCTCAGCCTCTTGACTTTCTTCCCTTTCCCACTACCAGCGCCTGAATCCGTGGCTTTTCCAGCTGGAGTGTGTGTTCAGACCATGTAGGGAGCTTGTTAAAAGGCGGCCCCTGGTTGAGGAGGGCTGGAGCGGGGGCCTGAGGTCCTGCGTTTCTGACAGCCCCCGTGATGCTGGTGCAGCCGTACCTTCGTGCGTCTCTCGGCGTCTCCGGGCCTCCCCGACGGTTTCCCTGACTGCACTCTCGTCTGCTGATCTGCTTTGTAGATTACTTTGATTGAAGACCAGGTCTGATCACTTTTTCTGCTCTCCTCCAAAAAGCGTCCATGAGACCCCTGCCTGTTACCTAATGAAGGACAGAATCTCTCGCATCAGCAAGGAGCTGGCATTCTGCGTGTCCCACGACTTGGATTTACATTCAATTCAGTCTCAAGTCTCAGGGTCACCTTCAACTTTGCCCCCGGTACTGGCTGTTCCCTACACCCCTGCCCATTTTCCTGACCTCCTCCAGCCTTGTGCTCTTGGCATTCCCTTTCCGCCTCCTCCTCCTGGGTCCAGAGTTCCGCAGTCTGTCAAGGACTGCTTGACACGACTCTTCTCACTGTGACTTCGCCCTTTAGTACTTTCCAGATTCACAGCTTTATCCCTGAGCACGTCCACTCGTGTGTGTGTGTGTGTGTGTGTGTGTGTGTGTGTGTGTGTGTAGAAGTTATTTCAGAAGTCACTGGAGTGTGAAATTCTTCAATTATGAGGCCATGGTTCATCTGTCTTTGGCCTAAAAGACCAACTATGGTGTCGTCCCCACAATCGCTTGATATACACATCGACATGTAAAACGTGAATATGGGGGCTTTGCTGTTTTTCTCATCATAAGAGCAATAGGGATTACACAAAATTCAAGTGTTAAAGAAGCATATTATGTCAAAATGTGAAGTCCTTCATGACCCAGGGCCCCCAAAGGTAACCGTGCTCAACAGTTGGGTGCGTGATCTCTAATATTTTCTGTGCACATATTAACATTCACTTTCTACAAAACTGGGATAATAATAGAGTTGTATGACCCGACTTTAAATGTAAGTCCACTTTTCTATGTTTTAAATCTACAGCGTGTTCTAAAAGATTGACTGGTTTCACTGCATAAGAATCAATCCACTCAAAGGCGCCCAGCAATACAGAAATTTGTTTGCTTTGAGTTCCTGGTCAGTTAAGCATGCCTGTGTTCAGCACTTTGCCTGCCCCTAGGGCTGCCCTGGACACCTTGGATCCGTAGGGACAGCACACAGATCCTGCCGCAGAAGACACCGCTGTGCTCGCGCCTGCGCGCCGGTGCTGGCCGAGGGGCTCGTGGAGGCTAGTGGTCACTCATTTTTGACACCATGTTAAAAATCATTGCATCTGATGGCATACACTCTCAGGTAGTGAAATTTTATATTAAAATATAAGCTTTTGCGTTATTTGGACGCATAAAGAGCAGGTCACTCATTGTGAATTCTGAGTGTAGACATTTTTATCTAAGAAACACACATGCACATATATACGTATATTCATTTTTGTTTCGTGAATGAATACGAGCTTGGAATAAAAACAGAAAATCTTTAACAAAGACTTAACAGAATCTTTTTGTCTATTTCATAAAACTACAATTTAGGAAGAAGTGCAAAGAAAAAAAATCATATGATCTGTGTTTTAGAATCTCAGTAAGTGGAGATACAGTATAACTCATTTATTGAAAAGAAAATTCCTTTAGAAGTTGAAATCACTATTCTCCAAAGAATTTTGGAGAGATAAATCTTAACAGTGACCAGTGTTTGTTATTGCTACCATATTTGTTATTAAAAAAAAAAAATCAGCCTGTGGTAGAATCTGGAAGCTCATTTCCCTGGGTGGTGGGAGGGCAGGTGTGTGTTCAGGGACCTAGAATTGCCAGCAAGCCTGGTTACGTCTTATGAAGAAACACCTGAAGCTAGAACACTGGATGGCAAGGGCAAACGCTCTGGAGCTCTGTGAGGTTTCTGCAGGCGCAGTTAGTGAAGCTACACACAGAACATATCTGCATCTTACTGAGTGGCTCACCCGAGGTCACAAAGTTAACAGGCCCGAGTCTTTCGGCCTACCTGTCCCTGCCCTTTCGTGTGAGGGGCCTTCCCACCCTCTCCTCCCTGGCCTCCTCTCTCGGTGACGTCAGTGCACCTGGGGCTTCGAGGGTCGGCAGGCAAGCTTCCCTGGTCTGCAGCTCTGCCCTGGCGTCTGAGACTCCACGCTGGCCCTGTCAGACGATCCCACAGGGGGTGTCAGTCAGCCACCGCTCATGCACCGTCTGGGCTCCGGACCCCGTCACCTTCCTGCAGAACATGGCGTTCCTCCTGCCTTTCCTGTGCTGACTGACTGCATCACAGCCATCCTCGGAGCTCTGACCTGAGCCTCGCTGAGTCTGAATTTCTGAACCCACTGGCTCCTCATGTGCAGCCTCTAAGCCTTAGTGGCTTTCTCATCGGTCACGTCAGTTCCTTCCCGTCTGTCCCCGCTGCCACTTCCGCGCTCCCCTGCACAGTTCCCACCGCCTCTGGCCTGTCTCCCGGCTTTCAGTATGTTCTGACCTCTCCTCCCGTGAGCTCAAGGTGGTTTTCAGTCTCACTCCCTCCAACTCCCTTCCACCTTCCTTTCCCCGCTGCCTTGGCACTGCAGTGGCCTCAGCCTGGGGGGGAGTCCTTGCGTGTGCCCCGTGCTCCTGCCTCTAGGTCTCTGTGGAGACCCTCCACGCTCCCTGAGATGTGCCAGCCTCTATTCCGCGGTAGCGGTCCTACAAACATGAGGCCCCTACAAACACTGCCTGCTCCTCCCCCAGGACACTCATCTTTTCACGCCCCCTGCCCCTTAGTGCATTATTCTCAAGGATGTGGTAACATTTGCCATACTCATTGTACCAGAATGAATTATGCAAATATCAAAGTTTTCCTTTACACCATACACAAAAGTAAACTCAAAATGGCTTAAAGACACTTAAACGTAAGACACTATTAACTGCCTAGAAAAAAACATAAGTCAAACATACTCTGACATACATCTCAGCAGTGTTCTTGTGGGGCGTCTACCCAGGCAGGAGAAATGAAAGCAAAAATAAACAAGTGAGGCCTAATTACCCTTACAAGCTTTTTCACAGCAAAGGAAACCATAAGCAGAACAAAAGACAGCCTCCGGAATGGGGGAAAATATTTGCCATAGATGAGACTGACATGGGCTTAATTTCCAGAATATATAAACAGGTCATTCAACTTAATAATAAAAAAACAAACAACCCAATCCCAAAATGGGCAGAAAACCTAAACAAGCAATTCTCCAAGGAAGACATACGAATGGCCAATAGACACATTAAAAATGCTCAGTATCGTGAATTACCAGAGAAATGCAAATCAAGACTACAGTGAGGTATCACCTCACACCAGTCAGAATGGCCATCACTCAAAAATCCACAAGTGAAACGCTGGAGAGGCTGTGGAGAAAAGGGAACCCTCCTGCACTGCTGGTGGGAATGCAGTTTGGTGCAGCCACTGTGGAAAACAATGTGGAGATTCCTCAAAAGACTAGGAAGAGACTTACCGTGTGACCCAGGAATCCTGTTTCTGGGCATATATCCAGAAGGAACCCTACTTCAAAAGGCACATGCACCCCAATGTTCATAGCAGCAATATATACAACAGCCAAGACATGGAAGCAACCTACTGTCCATCGACAGATGACTGGATAAAGAAGCTGTGGTATATTTATACAATGGAATACTACTCAGCCATAAAAAGAATGAAACAATGCCATTTGCAGCAACATGGATGGCCCTGAAGAATGTCGTTCTAAGTGAAGTAAGCCAGAAAGAGAAAGAAAAATACCATATGCTATCACTCATATGCGGAATCTAAAAAAAAAAAAGGACACAAAGGACACAAATATTTTATTATTTACAAAATAGAAATAGACTCACAGACATAAAAAACAAACTTATGGTTACCAGGGGGGGAGACTGGGTGGGAAGGGGTAAATTGGGAGCTCGAGATTTGCAGATACTGACTACTGTATATAAAATAGACAAACAGCACAGGGAATAGTATTTAATATCTTGCAGTAACCTATAATGGAAAAGAATACGAAAAGGCATGTATGTGTGCATGTGTGTGACTGAAACACTGCCGTACACCAGAAATCAGCACAGCTCTGTAAACTGACTAGACTTCAAATAAAAAAAAAAGGTTTCCCTTAGATTCTGAGCTGCTCATCAGGAAAGACCTACTATTTATTTCCCTATACCTGAGACTTAGCACAGTGTAAGCGTGGAGGAGCAGCTCGCTAAATTGAACCCTGCTTCAGTCTTAAGGGCAGAGATGTCTGTGTCGTGTTTAGCTCTCTGACGTGCTCCAGGGGCCTCAAGCCGCGCTGGGCAGCGGTGCTCTCACTGCGTTTTGCTGTTGAGGCGGTGCCTCCTTACCGATACTTTTTGGGGGAACAGAAATCAGGTTTAGCAGTTTTCAGTGTGTTTGGATAATGACAAAGCAGTTTGTACATTCATAAAGAGTTAGAAGCTCTTCATGGATATTACACGTGACGTAATAGAATTAATCCCACGTCAGACTCAGACTTGCGCTTGTAGAAGCTCTGTGTAGACACAGTGGTCACCCTGGTCACCCTGCCGTTTGGAGAGGCGTGATTCTTTCGGACAACGTCCAGCACAACAGGGCTCCTCTCGCAAAGAGTTCCCGTGGCCAGGGCTTTGCAGGAGCACCTGTGGCTGACCACCAGCTGCCGCCAGCAGCCAGCTCTCCTGAGGGCTTTCGTAATCGCTGGGAAGGTTTCTGTCACGTCACAGGGAGTCAGCATCACATGACCAGAATCACCTGGGGGAGCTAAAAACACAGTCCTGGGGAGGGAAGCCAGCCCAGCGGGACCGGAATGGGGGCAGGGGCTGTCAATCTGCATTGTAAATAGATACCTTGAATGATACTTCTGCCAGCTAAATTTTTTTGCCTGCTAAATTTTAAAATCCACTAATTGGAGAGATGTGGGGGAAATATTTTGATTGAGAGAAAGATTGAATGAGCTAGAGAAACACTTTCTGGGTTTTTTTTTAAAGGAGATTAATAGCCTGGATTGGCAGGAGGTGCATTTTCTTAGGCTGTTCTCTCTGGTGAGATAAGCCGTCCAGTTCAGGGTGTTTCTCAGGCTTTGAGGAACAGTGGAGTGCTCCTTTCCACTTGAATTTAAACACCACTGAGAAAGGACTGTGATCTCAGATGTAGAATTAAGATGAAATTGTTTCCATCAAATGTACCCCTGTGTATCTATATGTGTAGTTTAAAAAAATATGGACAGTAGCATTCGCGAGGTGGCATACAGACAGTGCTTCAAATGCTGGCTGTCCTCAGCATTTTCCTTTGTTCCTGTGTTACGTTGTGGAGCTGCGCTGCCATAAGCAGACCAGGCTTTTGCCTGTGTGATGCTGTATCCAGGGGTCAGCTTCCTGAGCGAGGACCTCAACTATGTTGTTGATATTAACAGGATGTCAAGACAGGACAGACAGAGAAGTGTCCACTGCTGCGTATGTGCACAGTCCTTTGATTATTTTGAGTGTTTCTGGAAATGGACATAGGTTATTTTTTGTTCCTCAACTAAAGGGCATTTTACAGTAGATCTTCTAGCCGTGAGTACATTTTTAAAAGCATATACAGTATAACTGGTATTTTTACACAGATTTAATGTAATGCACTGTATTAATTTTTAAGAGCATTAAAAAATTATCAATCCTTCTATTCCGTAGAACTTTAGAGGCTCCTCTGGGAGGTGCCCCACAGTCTGGTCGGTTTTCAGCGTCTCTCCCGGCCAGTCCCTTGAGCATTACATTAAGTCCCCGCGTTGTTTCAGGCGCTGTTCCAGACGCTGCAGGTAAGGAGAAGAAGCATGCTGCTTCCTGGGTGAATTCAGATCCCTGGGACCTGGAATTGCATCCCCAAGTTTTCCTAGACGGTCCTGTCCCTGCTTAGTGTCGAGGAGAGGGGTGCGGGCGTCAGGATGTGTGACCCGTCAGACTGTGAGCAGCCTTAGTCTTTACTCCCCCCACCCCCTTCTTAAACACGGGCTTGGACTGAAGTGTTCTCAGAAAATATTGACTCTTTTCTAGAAAAATTAGACTGCCAATACTGATGTTCACCACTAGATGGCAGACCTCTGCACTCGTGTGTCCAGTGGGTACACCAAGTTTTAAAAAATTAAAATGAGGTTCAAAATGATTCACTTGGTATGAAAAAAAAATGCTCGTCTCACATGAGTGAGAGTTCCCAGTTGCTGTAATGTTCTGTGGATTCCATCCTTTAAATACGACCATTTAAAAAAATTTCTTGGTGTCTAGTTTTCAGCGTGGCTACCTGCTCCGTGTGTTTCCAGACATAGGGCAGCCCATTTTCAAAACCCTTTTTACCCATTTTAAAAGTCACACAAATTGCTGAAGTTATAATATAGCAGGGATTCTTTTTAGAAAAAGTTTTGATTGAAGTGAAGTTGATTTACAGTGTATTAGCCTCTGGTGTACAGCAAAGTGAGATATATGTATACATATATGAATGATACTGAATATAGGTCCATGTGCTGTACAGTAGGACTTTGTCCATCTATTTTGTATGTAGTAATTGGTAGCCCCTAACCCTAGACCCCTAGTTTATCCCTCCCCCTGCCCTTTCCCCTTTGGTAACTGTACGCTTGTTCTCTGTGCCTGTGAGTCTGTTTCTGTCTAGTAAATAAGTTCCTTTATATCACGGTTTAGATTCCACATATAAGTGACGTGTGACACGTGTCTTTCTCTGCCTGACTTCACTTAGTATTGTCACCTCTAGGTCCACCCACGTGGCCGCGTGTAATGGAGATTCTTTAACGTACTTTTACCGATGCTCTTTTTGTAAGGAAGGGTTAAAGCAGCCTCTAAAAGTTGAGTCGTAGATGGACACGCTTGGCGGACCTAGAGGGCATGTTAGCTTTTCAGATGTAACATGAGAAACAAATGTCTGCTTTTCCTGAGACAGAAGAAGCAGAGACACTAGGTGCTCGCCATCGGAGCACTCCACCGGAGCTACCGTGGGTTTCAAGCTTCCAAAGAAATGAACTGTGAACAGACGTCGTCCAGGTCAAGTCACGTGTTTAACCAAGACGACACCACGGTTACGGGGCCGAAGGCTGGCCCGGTTCTGCTGAGGCAGAGCCCACACGATCGCCTTTTCAACAAGGAAATAACGAACCAAAGCAAGAAGCCTGGCGTGTCTCCTGAAGGCGAGAGCCCGTCTTACGTGCTTCGGAGTCCAACCAGACGGAGCTGTAAAAAGCCGTGCCAACTACAGGTCCTGCCTTTGACTTTCTGAGCAGCTTGGACAAGGCTGCTTTACGGCAGCTGGGTTCGGAAGGGGTTCCACGATCTGTGGCCAAGTCTTGACCCTAGACACGTGTTTGTAATCTGCAGAGAGGTGCATGTGTGACATAGGGCTATCTGAGCCAAGTTGCTCTCGGGCCTCAAAGGGTGCAGAGCCCGATCTTTCTGGAGGGATAACAGGAACATCCTGGTTTAAAGGGTTTTGCTTGAGAGCTACTTCAAAGATCAGTAAGGCTGGAACAGATGCAGACGCAGGGTAGACTGTTCACGCAGAGTTTGCATTGCCTGTGAAAACCCCTTGGTGTTTTTATCTGTTCCCTGAGCACGCCATCTCACAGCCTTGGTACCCACGCTGCCACCTGTTGGGAACACCCTTTGTCCAGAAGTCTGTACAGCTTGCTTCTGCACTTACTTTAAGCGCTCTCCTCAGATGTCACCTGTCAGGGCAGCATCCTGTGATCACCTCGCTGGAAAGAGCCTCCCTCCTTCCGTCAAGCACTGTCTCCTTAATCTGTGGTCTTTCTCTTCAGAGCATTTATCACCACCTGGAATAATGGGTATTTATTTTTTCTTCATTTATAGTCTATCTACACCCACTACAGTAGGAGCTCTCTGTGACCACAGAATTAATCTTTTGTTTTAATCGCTCGGTGTCCCGCTCCTAGAACACTGCCTGGCCCAGAGCAGGCTCCCACAAACACTAACTAAATGAATGAATACTCAGTGCCGCTTTTATTTTCCTCGTTGCGGAACCTGACAAACCGGCCCGCATGGTCCTTTCAGCCAGGGCCTTTTCCTTTGAACGTCCATGTTGAAATCATCACTAACAGCATCATTTATGATGAATTTCAGGTTGCAGAGTAATGACTGTCGCCTCGAAGGACAGCAAAATAAACTGGCACATTCAATCAAATTTGGCTGAGTATGCCCAGCTTTCTTTTCAATAATGCTCTTCATGTGTTTATTTTTATAGACTTTCTGACTTTATTTTTTTACTGAAGTATATTCAGTTTACAGTGTTGTCAATTTCTGGTGTACAGCACAATGTTTCAATCATACGTATACATGCATATATTCCTTTTCATACTCTTTTTCATCATGGGTTACTACAGGATAGTGAATATGGTTCCCTGTGCTGTACAGTATAAGTTTGTTGTTTATCTGTTTTATATATAGTAGTTAGTATCTGCAAATCTCGAACTCCCAATTTATCCCTTCCCACCCCCTCCCCGTCCCCCACCCATAAGCATAAGTTTGTTTTCCATGTCTGTGAGTCTGTTCTGTTTTGTAAATAAATTTGTCTTTATTTTTTAGATTCCACATATGAGTGATATCATGTGGTATTTTTCTTTCTCTTTCTGGCTTACTTCACTTAGAATGACGATCTGCAGGTCCATCCATGTTGCTGCAAATGGCATTATTTTAGTCATTTTTATGGCTGAGTAGTATTCCATTGTATAAATATACCACAACTTCTTTATCCAGTCATCTGTTGGTGGACATTTAGGTTGCTTCCATGTCTTGGCTATTGTAAATAGTGCTGCTATGAACACTGGGGTGCATGTGTCTTTTTGAATTCAAGTTTCCTCCAGATATATGCCCAGGAGTGGGATTGCTGGCTCATATGGTCAGTCTATTTTCAGTCTTTTGAGGATTCTCCATACTGTTTTCCACAGTGGCTGCACCAAACTGCACTCCCACCAGCAGTGTAGGAGGGTTCCCTTTTCTCCACACCCTCTCCAGTATTTATTCTTCATGGGCTTTTGAACCATGGCCATTCTGACTGGTGTGAGGTGATACCTCATTGTAGTTTCGATTTGCATTTCTCTGATAATTAGTGATACTGAGCATTTTTTCATACACCTACTGGCCATTTGTGTGCCTTCATTGGAGAATTGCTTGTTTAGATCTTTTGCCCATTTTTGGACTGGGTTGTTTGTTTTTTTGTTATTGAGTTGTATGAGATTTTTAAATATTCTGGGAAGTAAGCCCTTGTCAGCTGCATCACGTGCAAATATTTTCTCCTGTTCCGTAGGTTGTCGTTTTGTTTACAGTTTCCTTTACAATAATGCTCTTTTGCTCTATTTTTCTAGTAGAATTAGATAAGGGAGAAGCAGCTTGTTATGTTCTCATTTTTGAAATTCCATCTTTGTAAACGCCCACCAACTTACTTATGAACATATGCATTAAAAACGAAGTAAAGAAGTTCTTCTGGTGGTAAGATGGAAGAGGAAGATGGCTTTTTCACAACCTAGTCTAGGTCTTGAACTTTTACTCAACATGCTGGAAGATAATGCATTCTGTGTATCCATCCATCAGAGATTCATGGAGCGGCCGGTGCTGCTCGCGCTGGAGACAGAGGAGTGCGGAAAGCAGACAGGGTCTTGCCCTCATGGAGTCTGCGGTTTGAGTGGATCAGCTGATTTTTCTTTGTGTTGAGAAGTAGCTGTGGAAAGAGAGGTAGCATCTTGAAGAATCTGGTGTGAAGGATGCTGAGGTGGGCGTAACGGGAGAAGGCCGGCGTCCCTCGTCAGCATCCCTCGTCCTGTACGTTTTCATCTGGCGACGCTTGGGTAAAGGCACTCCCTGGAGGTGCTGTTCCCTTGGAACCTGGGCACCACCAGGCCACACACACACTCGAGCTCCTGAGCTCTTTCCACAGGGCGCTGGGCCTCGGTTGGGCCTGAGGTTTTCCTGTCTTGGATCTTGCAACCCTATGTGTCTGTGGAGACCTTTGACCGTCTGGGCTCTGAGTCAAAGCCGAAAACAGTATTTGTGCAGGCGTGGCTTCAAAACAGATACTTAGAAAGTTAGAGCTGTGTCTCATGGGCTCACATGGAAGTCAGCGGTGGCGTCAGCGGTGGTCAGATGGGACCCGGGGTCGCCACGAGCTTGCTTGCGGATCTCCAACAGCTCACGGGACGCGTGGTGCTGGTGCCAAGGGACCCACTGGAAAGAGCCTGTCTTTTGTTAAAACGAAACCAGCGATGGAGATAACAGGGCAGTTTTGATTTGAGGGTGTCTGCTGCTCTTCTCTGATATTGTAAAGAGCCTTTTGGGGCACAGGTGTCTGATACGAACCTGAAAAATGGTTTTCTGCTGCACAATACCCTCATGCTCTCAGAATTTGTAAGGTTCTTCTTGATGTTTACCAATTTATGTTGCAAAGTTCTCCAACCAGTATTTCTCCTTTTACATTTTCCTTTAATTCAGTGTTTCTCAGCTGGATTTTCCCCTTTATGGGCCCCCTAGGGAGCCTTTTAGACTTTTTTCCCTGATTGTGTCTCTACCCCATGAATTTTTACTACCACACATTGACTGTCTGTTTATGAAACGTGGCTGCTTAGAGTCAGACACTGCTGCACTGAGACTTTCTTTGCCTTCTGGGAACTCATTTTCGCCCCTTTGGGGTGACGTCCCCCGGAAAGGCACACTTTAACCAGGCACCAGGGCAACAGGGAGGCAGCAGTGATTCCAGGCCCCTCGCCCCTCCCGCCCCCTCCCCCAGTCCTCTCCCCGGAGGGGCAGGGTAGACGGGAGACCCTCCAACGCCGGCTCTGACCCTTCAGGACTGGTTCCTGAGGGGACTCACCTGCTGGCCCTAGGGAAGGACTTCCCTTGGAACGTCTCCAGGGTCGCCCCTCGATGCCTGGATTCTGAGCCGTGGAAAAAATGGGTGTGTTTTGTCCTGAGGCAGAACGAGAAAATCCAAGCAGGAGTTCGTCTCCCTTCCTGCTCCTCACTGCTTCTCTTCCGCCCCGTTTGTGGAGGGAGACCCATGCTGCCTGGCTCTGATGCCCAGCTGCCCGTTCTCAGCGCCGGGGTGTGGCCGGGGTGCAGCCAGGGCGGAGGACGCAGAGGCCCGTCCCCCCTCCACTCTGTGTGACATGGAGCACACAGGGACTGTGCTCCTGGGTCAGCAAAGAGGGCTTTCTGTTTGTTTGCTTTTGTTTTTTAATTGAAGTACAGTCAGTTACAATGTGTTGATTTCTGGTGCACAGCACAGTGTCCCAGGCACGCATGTACATACATACATTCATTTTCATATTATTTTCATTAAAGGTTATGACAGGATATTGAATGTTGTTCCTTGTGCTCTACAGAAGAAATTTGTTTTTATCTATTTATAGATATACACATAGTGGCTAACATTTGCAAATCTCAAGCTCCCAAATTTATCCCTTCCCACCCCCTTTCCCTGGTAACCATGAGATTGTTTATTACGTCTTCGAGTCTTTCTGTTTTGTAGATGAATTCATAGTGTCTTCTTTTTTTGTTTTTTAGATTCCACATGTGTTGCTTTTTGACTTTTAGATTTTACCTCCTGCTATAGGAAGTGAGCTGTTGGCCCTGTGATGAATCTCGTTTCATTTACTCCCAAGAGAATTCTGTTAAAATTTCTGTTAGATCAACATTCGTTACTTGCATGTTTTCACTATGTAAGTTTTACTCACTTCCAAACCAGTTAGTGAACTATGATATCTTCTTTGTATTAATTTTGGCTTTCTTGGAATTAATACTATCTCGTCGCCTCCCTCCCTCCCTCCTGTTTTCTTCCGTGTGCTCTGGAGTCCCAGCCGCTTGCTCCGGTCAGGACTGGCTGCGCTCTAGACCTGCCAGCTGCGCTCTTAGGGCTAGGACTGCACTCCTCCCACGTTGTCTCTTTCCTTCCGCGTTCTTCAGTTTTATGACCTGTTGGGTGAGAAGGACAGTTAGCTTCCTGGCCCCCCCCAGCTCAGGAACAGTAAATGAGCGTATATGTAAGTGCCTGGGGGGCCTTGCACATAGAACACACCCCTGAAAGGTAATAGTACCTATTGCTACTGCATGTGCCGGTTTTATTGTTATTTATTGTTATTCATTTTCCTCTTATTACCTTATCTGTGTGGAGAAAATGGACTAGCGTCAACAGAGTGCCTGATTTGCTGTATTTCCTTAAATTCAATCCAGCTGAGATTAAGCAGGAGTAATTTGATGTTCAGAGTAGAAATTGAGTATGTGTTTTACTTCATGGTCAGTTTCTTGGGAGTCCTGCCCTCAGGGAACAGTGGCTGTTAGTGGAAGTACCACCAGGCTGTGGGGAACCACAGGTCGAGCCTTTCTGGAGAGTGATTCACTGACAGTATGTAAATCTTAATATCTTAAAAATATTGTGTGCTTACTCTGTGTTAGAACAGTGCTAAATACTTCCTTTAATGTCTCATTTACTCCTTAAAACAATGCACACGATGGATGCTGTCTCTGTTTATTAAGTGGGTGTGATAAACTGCAGGTAGGTTAAATGACTTTGTCCAAATCAAGTTCAAGCAGACAAGTCTGACTATGCGTCTGGTTAAAGATATTTGCAGTCTCTGGACTAAAACATGAATCTCTTGGGTGGATCAGAAAAAAAGTTATCTAAGTCTTTATAGAAGGTACTTTCTATATTCCTTTCTATGTATCATAATAACAGCTCATCAAATTAGAAAAAATTAAGGCCAGAATAAAAATACAAAAAATAGGAAAAGAACAGTTACTGAAGGAAAATAATAAAGTTGTAGACAAATTAGAGACCCAAATTTGGATGGGGAAAGACTGCATGTATCTAAGAGTGTAATTCTTTAGCTGCATTGCTGGGACGTGCCCACGGTAATAAATTTCCATTGGCAATAAAGCTAGAACAAGAAAGACTAGTAACTGCTTTCACAGAAACAGGAAAAACGACTTTTTGTTAGACTTACAACCAGGTTCCAGTAATATGTCATTCTTGTCCTCTGAGCAGTGTTACCCAGGACTCTCAGTGTACTGTTCCCTCTGCAGCTTGGATAGTGGTCCCGGGGTCCTATGTAAAGGAAGCGTAACTGACACAGAAGGTGACAGGTGGAACCTAAATGTCTGTATTTGGTAAAGACACTCCAAGTAGAGGCAGGCCAACTGCTCGAACCTGAGCGTGTGCTGGGGACCGCGCCACAGGGAGCCTCGCCCCTTAGCAGCCGCATGGGAAGCAGTGGGGCTCTTCAGGAGCACAACGAGTGTCGCGGGGAAGCCGTCCCTGATCAGTTTCAGAGCCCGCCCTAGAGAAATCAAGTCTTAGAGCGCAGACTCCGTGCGGTGGTCTTCTTGGGTTTTTTTTTTTTTTTTTTTGCTGCCGATTAATGTTTTCCTTCTTTCCAGAAAGTGATTTCATGGTTCGCGCATTTATAAAGTCGAGGGAAGAGGGGAGAAGCTTGAGTTACGGAGCGTGAGATGTAACAAGGGTTATGTGCGCGGTTACACGCGTCCTCCGGTTGGTAGCTCGAGGCCTCCCGGAGGCCGTGCCTGTCACCCTCTCCCGTCCGCGGACGCGCTTGGCAGCGCAGACCTCCTCCCGCTGGTGGGCCGCCCACCGCTCTCTGTGGATGCGGGACGGATACTCGGGGGAGGGAGGAGCGGGGCCCCCGATGCTCCTGTGGGTGCAGGCCGGAGAGCAGGGGGCAACCAGAGTGGCTGCCAACTTTGCTTCTCAAATTCGTGGATAAAGCGTATTGAACAAGGGGATGGATTTATCACTTTTTGAGAACTTTGGGTTCACGTGTAGCATAAAAAAAAAATCCCCAAAACGATGAAACTCACGGTATCAGAGGCCACCTGAGAACAGATTGAGGAGGTGACTCTGCAGCCACCCTGACCGCGTGCTTCCGAGTTCAGGGGAAGAAGACGCTTGTTAACATCTCATCCGCCTCCTAAGACGCGAGGAGAACGATCTCAGCTGTGAACATGCATTGCTCGCACGTGCCGTTTTCAAAAGGCAAACTGTGTGAATGCAGACAAGTTTTATGAAACGAAACCCCTGGGCTTCGTGGTGCAATGGATTCCGCCCCGGTGCGTTCCGCAGCACGTGGTCTGCGCTTCCGCGTGAGCTCGGCCCGTGGTCCCCGTGAGAAGCGCGCAGGCGGCGCTGTTCCCCTGTGAGATCTGCGAGCGGCCGGCAGAAGCGCCTGCGGTGGACCCTGGGTCGGCAGTGCCCGGTGCCACGTTTATTATCCTAGATGCTCGTCAGAAACTATACGTTTTAAGGCAGCCTGTGAGTTTGGAAAATTACGTAAAATGAACGTTTTAATTTTTGCTTCCCCCCCCCATAATTTTGCATGTACATATACATATGGATATCACCTTGGAAGATAATGTGTTGTCAGAAATGACTTTTGACTGTCCCAAAGGCATCTGTTTCACATATTCCTAACTTTAAATTTAGAAGTTGGCAAGGACTTACTAATTTTGAGTTCCATAGTTTTCCTTCTAACTAAAGACAAATTGGAAAAATAACAGCACGCATCTTTACCCCTAGATGCATGGGTGCATTGAAGAGAAAAGAGTAATCCAGGTCATGGTTTTCATCATAATTATTTGACAGCAGATAACCAATTGCAACAGATTTATTTTTCCTTTTCAACAGACTGTTAATTTACCTTCAGCCCATATTTGCTTCTGAGTTAAAACCTACACAAGATAGGATGCCAGTAAATCTCCATGAGAAATAAAGCAGGGGGAGGGTAGCGCTCAGTGGTAGAATGCGCGCTTAGCATGCCTGAGGCCTTCCCTGGGTTCAGTCCCCAGGACTGCCATTAAAAAAATTGTTCAAAATGTTTAAAAGATCTTATTTTTAAAAAAGAAGCAAGCAACCTAAGTATCAGATTTCCTAGACTACCCTATTAATTAAAAGTTTCATAAAGGTTTGCTAAAACACACATTCAGGTGTTGAAGCAAGGGTGCTACACTCAGGGAGTCAGTGGGCCACGTGGACGCAGGCTATGGCCCCAGGGATGATGGTGCCCACTGCTGGGACGGGACCTGGCTCACCTGAGCCTGTCTTACGACATGGCAGTGCCGGCCCGGTGGTGCCAGGTGTTCTGTGTGCTTAAGTGATGCTTAAAATCAAATTTTTAACATAACTTTTACTAATTTTTAGATGTTGCTTTACTTTTTTTTTTTTTTACTTTTTTATTGAGATAGAGTTGATTTACAGTATTGTGTTAGTTTCTGGTGTACAGCAAAGTGATTCAGTTACACAAATATATATATTATTCTTTTTCATATTTTTTTCCATTATGGATTACTACAAGATATTGAATATAGCTCCCTGTGCTGTACAGTAGGACCTTGTTGTTTATTCTGTGCGTAGTGGTTTGTATCTGCTAACCCCAAACTCCTAATTTATCCCCTCTCCTTCCCCCCTGGTAACTGTAAGTTTGTTTTCTACATCTATGAGTCTGTTTCTGTTTTGTGAGTGAGTGCATTTGTGTAATTTTTTAATATTCCACATACAAATGGTACCATATGGTATTTGCCTTTCTCTGACTTCCTTTACTTAGTATGATCATCTCTAGGTCCATCCATGTTGCTGCAAATGGCATGATTTCATTCTTTTACATGGCTGAGTAGTATTCCATTGAATATATATACACCACAAATCCTTTATCCAGTCATCTGTCCATGGACATTTAGGTTGCTTCCGTGTCTTGGCTGTTGTAAATAGTGCTGCTGTGAACACTGGGGTCCAGGTATAGATGTTGCTTTATATGCATATATTTATATGCTTTAGATGTCTATCTGTTTGTTTGTTTGTTTGTTTTAAAAATATTGCACGAGCAAACAAATTTACTTGGGTCAGATCTGTCTTGGCAGCCCGCATTTTGCAGTCTCTGCATTAAGGCACTCATGTGTGTGCACAGGGTGTTCTATTAATGGTCTTAGAGGCATTTGTGATTTTTTTTTTTAGTCCGCTTGATACATTGACAAAAAATTTGGGTTTTTTTATGGTTATCTTTTTGTTTCTTGAAAACCTTGAAAGGCTTAAAATTCTTTTTATCTATTGTAACTATATATGGAAAAAATATCCTTTATTTTCTTTGTGAAGAGTGATTAGGTACCAGAACTTTGTAGTATTTTGTTATGGTCATATGTATATTTTTGTTGTTGTTTTCAAGAAATTGCATCTGTATCACTCTAGAATGGATCTGGTCATTACTAGTTAATCTCTTATTAAATCTAATATTAATGCACATCATAGACCAAAAGTCAGTGAATAAGTACACAAAAGAGTGTTTAAATGGGTTTCTTTTTTAATGTAGAAAAAACACTACAAGAAAGCCAAACAGAATGAGCAGTTATTCTGTACTCACCACTAGTGATAAAATGATGAGCAAGGAAATCTATTTGCATAGTGGAAAACATAGTTAATGGTAGTTACTCAATTTGCAGGATGCCACGTAGGTAAAATCTGTTTACTTTAAATGGAGGAACTGGAATTTTCAATGCATTGTTCCTTTTACCCTCAGTGTTTCTCAGGGAGAAATTATGTTGATAATGGTACTGCAGCAGGACAAAGTGTAACACTTGAGAGGGAAGCCAGCCCCAGGACAGTGAGTTGTTTGGATGGCTGCTTTCCTCACTGCTGCTTCATGGGCCACCCTTGATGCCTGCACATCTAGTCAAAGTTCAGTCCTGTATTGCTTCTTTCTGTATGTTAGATATCTGTCTGACTTGCCGTGTTTCTGAAGTCAGCGATGTCTATTCTTTCTTCCTCGAGTCCGTAGTGTTTGCCTCAGTGGACTTACCTTGACCTGACTGTAGATGTCCAGCTCTCAAGAGGGTTCGCGTAAGTATAGTCTACTTATTAAAGTCAAACAGATTTTAGTACTGTGAGCCCCGCTCAACCTTTTCCTATGAATTAACTCTTTTGGAAGAGTTAGGGTGGAAATATTATGATTTTCATATTTTTAACCACGTGGAGATGTAATTTGTCTTGACATTTGGATTTTTTCTTTAAGTTTATAACAGCATACAAATTGGTTTTAAGATCTGATGCCAGGAAATCACAAGAGAAGAATATATAAGGGTATTTAGTTCACATACCTTTTATTTTGAAGGATGATAGTTTAAGAAGGATCAGATTGTATATGATTAAAGTTTTCAGACTTGGGGAGTCTATGGTCCATATTGTTTATATATTCAAGTCTTCAATAAATTCAGTAAATGTTAACAACATGTAACCATCAGGATGCAAATGGGGAACAATTCATTGTATTAAAAAGATCAAAATTGAAATAACTTCAGCCTTCTCCCTCTGCCTCACATCGTGTTTCCTGGTCTTATTTTGTAGCACTTGAACTAGGAAACCATTATCACAAACATTCACAGCTAGTGTGTAAAGAAATTGTATTTGTGTCTTTCTCCCATTGTCCCTTCATGTCGTCTCCGTGGGACTGATCATTTTTCTGCCCCTGGATTGAAATTCAGTAGTCTGGGGACTTTCTGGTCCTCCTTTCATACATGCAGGCTTGACTTCGTAGTGAGACTGTGTGCTCCGCCTAAAGGCCACGGGTCTGACAGGCTCAAGGGAGGTCCTCCCTTCACTCTCAGGCCCCAGGGGCAGGGTCTGTAGTCAGAGGAAGAGCGTGAGAAGGCTCCCATTTTGGAGACCTGAGCTGTCTCATGTGACCATGTCTGGTTTAGGGGTTTCTCTTCATTGCCCCAAAGCACTCTGTTTGCTTGCCCCCCTCTAACACCTGTCACCTACCCATTGGACCCAACTGCCCCCTCTTTAAAGACAGGACTTAAGGTTCTCTGCATCCGGGCTTTCCCAGTGCTTTACAGAGCAGGCACCAGAGAACGTGTGCTGGGTGAGTAAACTCCTGACTGGAATTCTCAAAGCTCTTGTGGGGCTTTTCAGAAATTCCAATGCTCTGGGAGATTGGGTTCAAGCAATTTTTAGTTTCCCAGAGCATCTTGATTCACAGCAGGGCTGAAGGCCACTGAGCTGGGTGTTTAAGTTATGCAAACGTGATGGTGCCCACACACTTTAATTAAGAATATTTACATTGTAGCCTGAAAATAAGTTTTGGAATAAGACATCATGGGAGGTGTTTCCAGTTTTTCTTCATTCTGAATAAGATTATTAAAAATACCCTCTGTCTTTTTAGACTGATAAAAACATATTGATTTCAGTGTCAGTCCGCTGGACAGCCATGCCCGCTTTCCCAGTCATTCTGTTTTAGTAAGTTGTATGCAGGTGGTCGAAGTTTAAATGTATCTCTGGCCTCAATCTACCTTTATTTTGTAAGAAAGAAAGAGAAAATGAAACTTTTATGAACACATTATAATATTAAAGCTTGGAAACTGCAGGGCACCGTGATGCAGTTGTATCCCTTTCTCATACTGACACGTGGCTCCAGTGGCCACATGGTAACTTTATCTAATCTCTCACAAGTTATTCTACTTCAAAAAAGAAAACTCACATTTTAATGGTGAAAAAGGGAAGAGTCTATAAGAAATGCATAAAACCTCTGAAATAGATGGTATGTAGGTAGCGCCGGTTCCCTTTTTAGGGAAATGGATGACATTCGATGTACCGACCTACTTCAGACCAGGCTGACTTCGTGAGAGTGTGTTGTGGGTCCACAGGCACGCTGTGCATTCGCTTGTCATAAAACGGCAAGATTATGCTGTATGCTTAGAACGCTTGTTAAAATGAATGCTTCCTGACTTTACTACTCGTCAGTGTTTAGGTGTAGTAAGCAGTTATCTTGGAAACGTGGTGTTATGTTATTAGTGAGGAGTAGTACCCTTAACTGTCCTTTTCGTTTTCTGACTCCCTTGTATGAGATGCCACAGTTTTTTAAGTTCTTTATTTGGGGGGCACTGACCTTTTCATTAGAGTGTAATGACTTGGGGGTGGGATTTGCATTCAGTTTTATAAACTTAACTATATTTTGCTAGTAAATATTTATCAGTTAATTATGTTTAAATTTTAAACTGTCCTTTAAGATACCCCGTAAATAATGTTAATTTTAAAAACTGCATTGATGTGTTGCTTATATGTGTTTTGTATGTGTGACTCGCTGTTTATAAAACGTGTCTTTGCTCTCCAAAGACATTAACTGAGCTGTTGTTCCTTTTTTTCAATTGAAGTGTAATTGATTTACAATGTTGCGTTAGTCTCTGATGTGCAGCATGGTGGTTCAGTTACACACACACACACACACACACACACACACACATATTCTTTTTCATGTTCTTTTCCATTATAGGCTACTCCAAGATATTGAATATAGTTCCCTGTGCTGTACAGTAGGACCTTGTTGTTTATCTCTTTTATGTACAATAGTGTGTGTCTGCAAGTCTCGAACTCCCAGTTTATCCCTCCCCCCCTCTACTTTGGTAATCATGTTTTCTCTGTCTCTGAGTCTATTTCTGTTTTGTAGTTAAGTTCATTTGTGTCACTTTTTCAGATTCCACATATAAGTGATGTCATGTGGTATTTTTCTCTCTGTCTGACTTCACTTAGGGTGACGATCTCCAGGTCCTGAGCCATCACTCTGGGTTTGCCCTCCAAAGCGCAGTTCAGGAGGCACTGTGCTCCTAGCCTTTTGCTGGGAAGTTCCAGACGTCAGCTGAGACTGACCTGTGCAATGCCTCACCCCCTCTGTTCTTTCTCTCTCTGTTTCTCTGCAGTGGCTAGTTTTACAGTCTCTGTTCTTCATCGCCAAACCACGCTGTGCCAATTGCAGATTTTTTATTGGACTAAAGAATATGCTTGATTTTTTTTTACATGTGAAGAATGAAAGTTATAACTTATATTACACTGGGGAATGCACAAAATACCGTAGTTGCAAGATGTGTATATGTAATTGTGCTGTGTGGTGACGTGTCAACATTGGTAAATTAGAACACAGGTAACATTACAGGAAAATGAAGGCCATGTGACACCTTAGCCAAGAGATACTCTGAGGCAAGAAACAGCTTACCTATTGTGGCAAAAAAAAGAGTTCACCTTCCTTTTACATTTTACAAAATGTTTTTATTTAGTGCGAAAATAGCTAATGCTCTTAGCAATACTGCCATAGGAAGCTTTGGGATTGCAGTATTTGGACGTCCGCTACGTTCTTCTGTTGCAGACTTCAGCCACGGGCTGAACTTTTACTTTGCACAGCAGCTGCACGTCCCAGACCCTGTAAGTCCTGAGAAAGTTGACTTGTCCAGTGCAGGTGTTCAGGGAGTTTCTGGGAAGTCAGTACGTTGATTACAAAGTCTTTTGTTTTCTTTTTTGTTGTTGTTGTTTTTTATCTATTTTATTTTGTTTCTTCAGAACAGGCATCAGAAGAATACAGACTGAGCTGGTGCCATGTTGAGCTCCACAGTTTTACCTTTAACAGACAGCCTTGCGCGACGGAGCAGGCCAAGTCTTCGTGTGATAGTAACTTGTTTTTGAAGGGTTTGGTGGGGATGAGGCCCTGTGACCCGTGAAGGCGGCGGCCACAGAGAACGGGTCCTTGGAGGGGTCGTTCTGCAGTGGAGAGAATGCAGGTGGGACGTCCTGGCACCAGGTCTGCCTGATCCTCACCAAGTCTCGTAACTTTTGCCTGATCCTTGGTTTTCTTGTCTGAGACGTGAGCAAGCAGCACTAGTCTTGGCGGACTGTGGCCAGGATGGAACGAAGCACGTGTTAGTGTCCCCTGCGTGGCACCTGCATCTAAGGAGTTCTTGGGGCATTGATTGAAATTCCAAAGACACTTTATTTCTTCCTCAATTTTTTGGTCTTTTTAGGACATGCATTAAAAAAATCCGTACAGCAAGTGTGCAGTGTTGACCCTCATATTTTTGCATTGAAAGGAAAATTGTATGTGATTAGGAAGTTGAAATTCTCACGATGAAGCTAACTTGTGTATGGAACACCTTGGCAGGAATAGAAACTCTCTACCTCGCGGGCTCAGAGACCACCTGGGTGCTGTTGGCCCGCGGGCACCCGCTCACCACGGAGCTGGCGTCTACGCAGCGCGCTTGGGGTTGGGGGGTGCTGTGAACGGAAATACAAGGTCAGAACGCGGCTTTTCAGCAGTGCTGGGGGAGCCGAGACAGGAAGCCAGACAGTGCAGATCACAGGCACGCAGTGCACGCTGGAGTGGGGTTTAGTATCAGAGCATGTTACCACGGTTTAGAGTCGGGGCTATTATGGGGTGGGATTAAATTGGTAGGTTTGTAAAAAGCTTCAATCAGAGTGACGGGTCCAGCCCCCAGGCCCAATAAGTAGCCAGTTTAAATGCATTTATACATGTTATTACCATAAATTTTTTCCTAAGGAAGAGAAAAACGTTCAAGAAGAAAGCTGTGGACGCCGCGCCCTTTGTGACGCTGAGTTGAGTGTCCGGGGACTCTGGCTGTGTCTCCGCTGCGCCTCCGAGGGCCCCAGTCCTGCCAGTACCAGGGCGCCTCGCGTCTCACCCGGCAGCCAGTGTGCGTCCTCCGGGGCAGAGCAGGCACGCAGGGGAGCGGCAGGAGCCTGCACAGCCGCGGAGGCCCGGCCCCGGCACAGGGCCTGGAGCCTGGGGCTTTGTTGTGAACGTTAGCTGAATTAAGCGATGGGTTTGGGGCCGGGCACGGGAAGGAATGTTAGCTCTGCATTCATGGCACGGGTGCAGGGTGGCAGGGTCACTGCAGGAATGGGAACAATCTTGCAAGATGTGGAGACTGAACTGACCGTGTCACTGTGTTCCTTCATTCAACAAACACCTATTAAGCAGCTATTTTGTGCCAAACGCTTGAGTGAAAGCAGACCTAACCTCTCCCTCTGGAGCTGAGAGAGCCTCGGGGGGTCAGCATTCATCAGCCGGCCGTCAGGGAAGGACACGTTCCTAACTGATAAATTCCACCAAGAAGGGGTACGTGGAGCTCTCGGACTGCACTTGATCTGGTCCAGGAGGACAGATGTCTGCGGTGTGGAAGGATGGGGTGGGGGTTCCCACCCGAGGGAGCAGCATTGAGACGCCACTTGTTGGCCTGAAAAAAGGCAGTGGGGGCCAGTCAGATGGGGCCTTGGCGGCCGCACTGGACAACCCAAACCATAGCAAAGCCCTAAATCGTAAGCGAGCAGCCAAGTGGTGATGTGCAGAAACCATCAGACTCTCATACTGGCGTTTTGAAAAGCGGCCTCTGGCCGCAGCAGGGGCAGTGCCAGGACCAGGGCCGGTGCAGCCCTGGGAAGCGGGCACACCGGTGCTAGTGACGCAGACAGAGTCGATGGGTGCTGGGACAGGGCAGAGTCAGTGACTTCCCCGCGAGGGGCTGAGCGGTACTGAGGATCAGGCCCAGCAGGTAGGATTGGACCAGTACTGAGAGACACAGCCCCGGAGGTCAGACCCAGCACCGACACCCCTTTACGTCTCTGCGTGTTTCCCCAGAATTCATTCACGCGGTCATTTTTTCAGTAAATCACTTACTTACTCTTCCACTCAGATGTTCACTGAGAGCCTGCGGTGTGTGAAACACAGTGCCAGGTGCCCCAAGCCAACCTTCGTTTCCTGTTCCCCATCTCTCAGCCTGTCACCAAGTGCCACTCAGCGCCTGTCCCTCCAGGAGCACTTCCTGGGTCTTCCCAGCAGGAAGGAGCGGCCTTGACTCTCCCTTCCCACCAGAGACGCCTCGCAGCTCTCCCGCGTTCCGGCGTCGAGCCTGACCAGGAGCCGCTGGGCCAAGGGCTGAAATCTGGTCAGCCTACAGTGTTGTGTCAATTTCTGGTGACCAGCACAGTGTTTCAGTCCGACATGCGCACACATACACTCCTTCTCATAGTCTTTTTCATAGAGGCCGTTACCAGATAGTGAGTCCAGCTCCCTGTGCTGTGCAGTAGGACCTTGTTGCTTGTCTATTTTATAATGTCTGCAGTTCTTGAACTCCCAGCTTATTCCTTCCCATTCCTGTTCTCCCCTGATAACCGTAAGTTTGTTCTCTATGTCTGTGAGTCTATTTCTGTTTTGTAAATAAGTTCATTTGTGTCTTTTTTTTTTTAAGATTCACACATACGAGTGTATCATGTGGGATTTGTCTTTCTCTCTCTCTGACTTACTTCACCTGGAATGACGATCTCCAGGTCCATCCATGTTGCTGCAAATGGCATCATTTCATTCTTTTTTATGGCTGAGTAATATTCCATTGTATATTCCACTGGAAAAGAGACCACAAAATACAGGCACACGGTAAATGATTATTCCAATTGAGTTAAAATAAATTAAAAAAAAAAACAATGGTGGGAAACTTTCCACAAAACAAAACTAAATCTTCTCCAAATGATGACCAGATTCCCATGATGCCTCTAGTTTTCAGTATTATTTTTTCACGTAGAGTATAAGACACTCCAGCACTTGCAGTCACGTTCTCTCGGAGACTTCTGACAGTTCAGGTAATGTCGCCTCCCCTGTGACGATGGCCTTTTGGTGGTAAGCTGGAGCCGGTGCGGTCCAGCCCGGGGCACTGACATGCTCATCTTTTCCCAGCTCCTGTTCAGAGACGCTGCTTCAGTAGCTTGAACTTGGCAATGATGGCAGTGTTTTCACCATGGAAACTGGCAAACTTTGCAAGTCAGAGCTTCGGCTTCCTCCTCAGAAAGGTTGTTGGTGATTCTCTAGCACACCACTGCTTTGAATCCAACGTGCAAAACGTGCTTTGGCTTGAGTTGCTTAAATTAAGATTAGTGGATTTCCTAAGTTCCCAAACACATCTGCGTGTGTGTGTGTGTGTGTGTGTGTGTGTGTGTGTTGTGCAGACTGAAGTGGTTTGGAGCTCTGTAAGACCTCTGGGAAAAAGTCAGACTCTGCTGTCCTCTTCATTTTGTATTTCATTCATTCATTGTATTTCATTTCATTCATCCAGTCACTCCAGAGTGCTCACTGGTGAATATAGCAGACGGCTGCTTCCTTCCTCAAAGTGATCACAACCCAGCTAGCAAGAGACAGCCTGGGCTCCTGTGCAATGCGAGGAACACGGGTTCTGAACTAAAGGAGGGGCCCTGCGGATGAAGAGGAGCAGGCGGGTTAAGAACCGCACGGGCGATGAACCAGAGAGTGTGTGATGACAGGCAAGGGAGAGCCGGGACTGAAGGCTGGCGGGCAGCGTTCTAGACTCTGCCGATGGGCGGAGCGTTCTAGACTGCAGGTGGGCGGGGCAACTGTGCAGGTGGGCGGGGCATTCTTGACTGCAGGTGGGCGGGGCGACTGCAGGTGGGTGGGGCATTCTAGACTGTGCAGGGGAGCGGTGCTGTCTGTGTCCAAGATGAGAACACAGGCAGGGATGTGTGGAAGGCGGGTGTGGGGAGGGCAGGCAGAGGTGGCTGAAGGAGATGGGTTTAATCTGGGGCGTGTTAATTTGAAGTTATTTTAGAATACTTAGAAGGCGTTCTGGAACGCGTATGTATTGCGGAATTGGAAAGAGATTGGGTCATAGTGATTTCAGGTAATTTATCAAGCGGTGATAATTAAAGCTGCGTGAGAATAAGACGGTGTATCAGTCAGGATTCCGGCAAGAAATGAGATGCCCTACCCCATGGGTAATTGAGGAGCATTTGAAGGCAAGACTGTACGTGAAGGTTATAAGAAGGGTTAGGGAAGCCAGCCGGGCTGGGGAGACTGACACACTGGGACTGGAGACAGCAGAGAGCCATTAGTACTCCTGGGTCTGCAGGGTGGGAGGGAAGGAGTATTCCCTAGAACAGGAGCGGACTCTGGAGGCGCGGCCGCGGGAGGGGGCTGGGTGGGACCCATGGGACCCACCCTCTCAATAGACGCGCTCACCACCACGGGCCGTGGCCCAGCAGCAGAAGAGCTTGCGCAGAACCTCCGATGGCCTCCCTCTCTTCCACCCTCTGACCTTTGGCCTCCCATTGGGCAAATCCGTGATGAAACCAAAGGGCAACGAAACACCTTGAGGTCCCATGGAGGTGACCTTCCTTGGGCGCAGTGCAGGGTAGAGAGGGTGGACAGTGGGATGTGGACTTAGACTGGCAAGTGGACACTGCCAAGGAGGTGACCAGAGGACAAACCCAGGCAGAACCTGGAGAAGCCCAGCTTCGCAGAGACAGGAGGAGGGCCCGGGGAACGGCGTCCAGAAAGACTGGGTGCAAACCAGGAGCGGAGGTTGTGCTGGGAGGAAGGGGAACGTCCTCAGGAAGGGGAGGCCATCAGCCCTGGCACGTGCGAGGGGGTCCTCTAATAACGAGAGTCCAGAGGAGGCTGTGAAGTTGGTGGCAGGCACAGGGGCCGACTGGAAAGCTCACCATCATCATTCTGCAGTCAGACATGAGGAGAGGGGTCGAAAGTCTGCCGCCTGAGAGGTGGGCTCCCCTCCCTCCCCGTGTCCCCTGACTCCGCACACATGCTCTGAAAGGTATGTGAGGGGATATGGGACCCCTCAGCTTTGTCCCCCCGTGGCACGGTCCAGGGAGGGACGGCAGTGGTAACGGCCGCGATGAGAAGGGAGTAGCCTGCGCCTCTCCGAATCTTCTGGAAGCCTGGCGCTGGCAGACACGTGAGCAGGAGTTCAGCGTTTCCCGCTTGACAGTGGGCGGCGGAGTAGCTAGTAAAGCTGACTGGTAGCAAGAGCCTTGGTCGGGCGTGGCTGGAGCAGCTCCTTCAGAGCGCAGATGGTGGCCTGGCGCTGGACTAGCGAGGAGTCCAGATCGCTGCGTGGGGAGCTGTGAGGAGGAGAGGCTTTGTGAGGAGCAGGCGGTGTCAGGAGACCAGCACTGGACGCAGAAGTGCAGTGCACGTAGGAAGGAGCAGTACGCAGAGGACACACCCTGAACGTTTGTGGAGTAAAGCAAAGTGACACTCAGAGAGATGCGGCCACGTTTAGTTGCGGGAAGACCTGATACAAGAAATGTGTTCACCTCAGACTGTTTGACAGCTCACCCAAGGGTTGGCAGAAGTCACACTTGCCCTGTATGTTTCCAGTTTACTTTTTCCACTACAAAATACAGCTTCATTGACAAAACAACGGCAGTGAGAATTTTCACATGCCAACATAGCCTTCACTGTGTAAACTGGAGAGTGTTGTTCTCTGTGTCCTCTTTCCCACGTGTGATGTATATACACTTACGTGTAGCTTTCCTAGTTCACTTTGCATGACCCGCGTTCTCTCTGTTACTTTATAACCGTCACTTTTAGTGGCTGAATAACAGCCCACCCACCCGGAAGATGCAGGATGGCCTTAGCTTTCTCCGTGTTTCTGGGAGCTTATGTTTTTCATGTTTTCCACTCTTGTTCATATACTTAGGATGAGGTCTTTGCACCCAGAATTTTCCCCACTGAGGACTGGGTTGTTTCCTTAGGAAATTTTTGGGTTCCCTGAAGTCAAATTACGAGGCACAAAAACATTGTCCTGGATCTCGATGCAATTTCCAGCACGTTGCTGTCACAGTTTCTTAAGCTTGCCTTTGAACGAGGACAGTGCTACTTTCTTCAGCACTTTGCTGTCTACCAGCTCCCTCCGCCCATGGTTTTTATCTGCAGGCCTGTGGGATGCAAGTGGGGCTAGCTCTGGGTGAGGCGGAAGTTAGCAAGCTGACTTCAGATCCGTTATGACTCCTGAAAACAGAGTTAAAGACTGAGTAAGGCTTTACTACACAATTCTTAAGTTGTTACCTGTGGATTACTCCAGTCTCAGTATGACTTGCTGGAATACTGCAAGCTAGATCAGAACAGCGGGCTGCGACCGCGTAGCCGCGCCCAGGCTAACACATGCTGTAACACCGGGGTGTGGCTGCTGGGAACCGCTGCTTGTTTGACAGGGTCAGCTCTTGCCCCGGCAGACCCTGCAGAGCTCAGGCATGTGGCTCGAGTTCACACTTCTGAGAATGTGCTGATTTTTCATATCTGGTGTTTTTATGTGGTTGATCATATTGCGTCTTTCTTCTTTTCACATTTAATTATTTTTTTTCCTTCTGTCAGTATGTTCTGCCCATCTTCCTTATTAAGAATTTTTCTCAACATCTCATGGTAGTTCTTTAACGGCTTCTCAAACTACTGACAGGTAGGTTCTGCCATCTTTGTATGTCTCACATTTTGTGAACAGAAGATACAGTAAACAAAGGCTGCTGCGGCCACCAAGTTATCAGCCGCTACCACTGCCCCGACAGCCAGCGGAGGGAACGCAGGATGGACACAAGCAGGCGGCCCGGCCTCTGCAGCCCCACCCCCACCCCAGCGGTGCCCCCTGAGGGGACTCAGGATGGGAAAGAACAGGACACTGGTCCTAGAGAGCTAGGTGCACATTGAAGGAATGCTTTCAGGGAGCCCAGGCCTGCACCTTCCCACACACAGAAAAAAAGCTAAACTCCTTAACTTGAAATGTCTGGCTTTCTCTAATTAGAAGTAATCTTTTGATGTTCTGACTACCTGTCTTTGTTGCAAAACTCCTATATATCCTGGCTCCTCCCCTGCCTCTTGGGAGCAGCCCCTTAGAGCTGTCTGAGAGGCTGTCATCCAGGGCTTAAGTCTTAAGTCCTCAGAAATGTCCGCCGAATAAACATAACTCTCAGCTTTTAGGTTGTGCATTTATTTCAGTTGGCAGTTTATTAAACATGTGCCTGCAATTAAATGAAATACATGCTCAAAGTATGTAAAACCATTTGATTAAGGAAGCAAACTCTCAGCCCTTTAAGTGTCTTTGCACTGGGTAACAGCAGGGAGAACCTGCACGTGTGCACACCTGTGAAGTTGCACCTTGATTCCAAGTTAAGTCCGTGAGTACCCCGCGTGAATGCAGGTTCACAAACTCTCGCAGACCCCCCTCCCGCGCACCTGCGAGCGGGCTCCGGGGTTATGAGTCGGTGGGCGCGGCCCCCACGTGGCCGCTGCGCGCCGGTTTGCGCGCTGGCCCGAGCGGGTGGAGGAAGAGCGCGCTCAGCTGAGTTTGGGGGAAATACTGACACAGATGAACTTGGCTGTGTTTTAGAGCAGTTTTAGGTGAACGCAAAGGTTGCAGAGAAGGCACGGAGATTCCCTGTAAGCCCCCTGCCCCTGAGCGTGCAGGGCCTCCCAGGTTACCGCCTCCCCGCGCGTCGCGTGGCGCCCGTGTTGCACTTGGTGAGCTTGCAGTGACACATCGCCGTCACCCAGGTCGCCGTCCCCAGTGCAGCGCGCGCCCGGTGTTCACTGTAGGTCTGTGGACTTGGACACATGCGCAGTGACCGTATCCGTCACCAGAGTGGCCCTAAATGCTGCGGTAAACGCGGCCCTGGAAGCCGGGCTCTGCCCGTTCACCCCTCCCATCCCCACCCCCGGGCGACCACTGCTCTCTGGGCTGTCTCTCCAGCTTCCCTTTTCCAGGACGGCCTGTAGGTGGACTCATACAGTACGTAGCCTCTTCGCATTGGCCTCTTTTTTTTATAACATGCATTTGAGTTTCTTCCATGTATTCTTACGACTTGAGGGCTCGTTTCTCTTAAGCGCTGAACAACGTTCTGTTGTCTGGATGGGCCACAGTCTACTGATCCATTCACCCGCTGAAGAATATCTCGGTTGCTTCCAAGTTTTGGCAGTTATGAATAAAGCTGATACAGACGTTCCCGTGCAGGGTTTTTTGTTTTTTCATTTTTCAGTTTTATTAGGTAGAATTGTTACAGTTTGACTGTACATATACAATATATTGCATGTAAATACATATACACAATATGCTGCACATACATTTTTAAAACTTACATATATGACCTGTTCATTGTTTCTAAGAATGTTTAGAGCTTTAGCTTTTTAAACTTACATACTTATCAAAGGAATAGACCCAACCACTAAATAAGAATTAATTCAAAAAGCTACACACACCCTGCTGTTAACAGCAACACTATTTATACTTGCCAAGGCATGGAAGCATCGTCAGTGCACATCAATAGATGGATGGATGAAGAAGATGCTCCGTATGTGTAATGGAACACAACTCACCCATAAGAAAGAAGGACATTTTGCCTTTTGCAGCCCTTCATTCACTTTTTTTTTCCACTTCAAAAATCAGAATTTTATAACTGGCATAAACATTTCCATTGCATCAAAAAGAACAAAATACCCCGAAATAAAGCTAACCAAGGAGGTTACCTATACTCTAAAAACTGTAAAACACTGATGAAGGAAATTGAAGACGACACAAAGAAATGGAAAGATTTCTCGTGCTCTTGGATTGGAAGAATCAACACTATCAAAATGGCCCCACTACCCAAAGCAACCCACAGATCCAGTGCAACCCCTGTCAGAGTACTCACAACATTCCTCACAGAGCTAGAACAATTCCAAAATTTATAAGGAACCACCAAAGACCCCGAACAGCCAGAGCAATCTTTTGTAGGTCTCTCTCTCTCTTTTTTTTTTTCTTCCTCTTTCTTCTTTTTGTTCTCTTTTCTTATGGTTTGATGACGAGAGAAGGTCTAACATTTGTTGTAAATCTGGTTTGCTGGTGCTGAAATCTTTGGAGCTTTTGTTTATCTGTGAAGCTTTTGGTTTCTCCATCAAGTCTGAACAAGAGCCTTGCTGGATAGAGTATTCTTGGTTGTAAGTTTTCCCCTTTCATCACTTTAAATATATCATGCCGCTCCCTTCTGGCCTGTAGAGTTTCTGCTGAAAAATCAGCTGATGACCTCATGGGAGTTCCCTTGTATGTTATTCGTTGCTTTTCTCTTGCGAATTTTAATATTTTCTCCTTATCCTTAATTGTTGTCAATTTGATGACTGTGTGCCTTGGTGTGGTCCTCTTTGTGTTGACCCTATGTGGTCCTCTCTGTGCTTCCTGGACATGGGTGACTGTTTCCTTTCCCAAGTTGGGGGAGTTTTCAGTGATCATCTCTCCAAAAACTTTCTCAGGTCCTTTCTCTCTTCTCTTCCTGGGACCCTGTGATGTGAATATTAGAGCGCTTCATGTTGTCCCAGAGTGCTCTTAAACTATCCTCATTTCTTTTCATTCTTTTTCTTTTTCCTGTTCTGAAGTAGTGATTTCCACTAATCTGTCTTCTAGCTCAGCTGATCCGTTCTTCTGCCTCATTTAGTTTATTGGTTCCTTCTGATATATTGTTCATTTCAGTGATTTTATTCTTCAACTGTTTGGGTGTTCTTTACCTTTTCCAACTCTCTGCTAACAACTTTGCTCTGTGCATCTGTACTCCTCTTGAGTTCTCTGAGCATCTTGGCTGTCATTACTTTAAACTCTTTCTCAGATAAATTGCCTATCTCCTCATCACTTATTTCTTCTACTGGGATTTTATCTTTTGCCTTGGCATGGGAGATATTCCTCTGCCACCTCATATTGTCTATCTTTCTGTTTGTGTTGTTAGGTAGGTTAGTGATGGTTCTTGACCTTGGAGAAGTGGCCTTCTGTGGAAGACTTCCTATGCGTCCCAGCAGTACACTCCTTTCTTGTCTCCCAAGGGCCAGTGTCCAGGCGGTCCCACGGCAGAGTCTGGCCTGTGTTTGTGGACTCCTTCCACAGGCTTTGGGACTGTTGTTTTCTTACTTCTGGTATCTGCTCCCTGGTGGATGCGGCTGGACTAGAGGCTTATGCAGGGTTCCTGGCAGGAGTAGCTGGTGCCTGCCCACTGCTCGGTGGAGCTTGGTCCTGGACCTCTGGTGGGTGGGGCCGTGTCTAGAGGCCTTTGTGGCTCAGGAAGTCTGCTGATGGGTGGGGCTGTGTTCCCACCCTGTATGCTGTTTGGCCTGAGGCTTCCCTACAGGCTGTTGGGTGGGGCTGCTCTTGGTGCTAATGATCCAGTCAAGATGCCAGCCTCCAGGAAAGCTCAAGTAGATGAACACTCCCAGAATGTCCACCACCAGCTGTTATGTCCCCTGAGTGAGCCGCAGCCGCCCCCCACATCCCCAGGAGACCCTCCAAATCCAGCAGGCAGACCTGGCCCAGGTTCCTATGACATCACAGCCTCTGCCCTTGGGCCTGGCGCATTCGAGATTCTGTGTACGCTTCCCAAGAGAATGTAGTCTTTGTTTCCCCTGGTCCCGTGGGGCTCCTGGAGGTAAACCCTGCTGGCCTTCAGGACCAGATGTCCTGGGCTCTCCTCCTCCCAATGCCAGAACCCAGGCTGGGGAGCCTGACGTGGGGCTCAGAGCTCTCATTCCCATGGGAGGGCCTCTGCAACCTAACTGTTGGTCAGCTTGTGGGTCACCCACCCGGGGGGCATGGGGCCCAATTATATCGTGAGCACACCCCTCCTGCCGTCCTGCTGTGGTTCCCTCTTTATGTTTCCAGCTGAAGACAATCTTCTTTGCTAGTTCCAGTCTTTTTTCCATGGTTGTCTAGCGGTCAGTTGTGGCTTCATTGTTGTGAGGAGAGGTGAGCTCGCGGTCCTACCACTCTGCCATCTTGACCGGAACTCCCCTGTGCAGGTTTTTATGTGGACAAGCGTTTCCAGCTCCTTTGGGTAAACACGGAGGGCACGGTTGCTGGATTGCTGGGTGAGCACACGCTTAGTTTTGTAAGGACAGTCTAACTGTCCACAGCGCCTGCACCATTTTGCTTGCCCTCCAGCTATGAATGGACGTTCCTGTTGCTCCATATCTTTGCCAGGATTTGGTGTCAGGGTTCCAGATTTCAGTCATTCTAATGGATTTGGCTTTAATTTGCATTTCCCCGATGACATGTAATGTGTATGGTAGACTCAGTTAAAAAAAACCCACTTTCCATACCTAAAATCACAAAGTTTTTTGCCTTCCAGGTACAAGTGTGTGTGTGTGTGTGTTTGTGTGTATGTTTGTGTATACACATAACTCAAAAGGCTGAAAAGAGTTTAGCTCCTTGATGTTTTCTTGGCGGCGTTCTCTTTTCTGCACTGAGATGTGGCCTGGGCCATCGATTTTTCTGTAGCAGGTAAATTTATCGCAGGATAGGAGCTTTCAGACGGCGAGAGAAGAATGGCGACTAAGGGCACCTCCGTGAGTGACAGAAAAACATTTCCAGCATATTGAAAATCATGACACCTGCTGATTTTAGTTGACACCAGAGTTTCTTTTCTTGATCATACATCTTTATTTGTTTATTTAATTGAAGTCTAGTCAGTTTTCAAGGTTGTGTCAATGTCTGGTGCACAGCACAGTGTCCCAGCCATGCATATACATACATATATTCGTTTTCATATTCTTTTTGATTTAAAGTTATTACAAGCTATTGAATAGGGTTCCCTGTGCCATACAGAAGAAGTCTGTTTCTGTGTGTGGTGGTCCCCGTTTGCAGACCACTCTGATCCATACCCCCTAACGCTGCACCACGCCTCCCTCTGTGAGCGACAGCAGACCTTCATAATCCTTGCACGTTGGGAAGTCTAAGGACACTACCTCATTTATTCACTTGTTCAGGAAATATTTATAGGTACCTACTATGCTTATAAAATGCCCTGGGGCTCAAAAGGAGTCAAATTAATTTGCACAGTAAATCCATGCAGCCTGGTTTATTTTCCCCCTAAAAGGAATTTATGAGGCTCCTAAGGCTCACCTGACGCTTTTTTGTTCAGTCAGCCCTCCGCAGATTATCAAGTCTGCTTCACTGATTTTCATTTTCAGGAAAAGGATGCTTAAAGCCTATAAAATAGTAATTAAAAAGCCTGAGGCTAAAACGAGGCTTGGCAAACAATGAAATTAATGAGGTTCGGTGGCGCTACAAGACACAATGGCCTCTTCACTAACAGGAAATAAATATAATCCCCAAAAGTGACTGTGTGCGGACTTAGGTTAGAGCAAAAATAAAGTCAGAGTTCAAAGTCAGGCCCTGCTTTTCCAAGAGGAAGACCTGCCTGTCTGGTCATGTGAGTTCCCTGAGCCTCCCTGCCTTTCCCGTGAGCTGTGATTTACGGTCGAGGCGGACACCGGCTACCACCTGCGTGTGGGGGGGTGCGTTTCCTTCATTCGCTGCTCAGGAGGTGCTAGCAGAGACAGGGACAGAGGAAGTGTTGAAATAAAGGTAACCAGGGTACAGGTTTCCCACCTTAGGGATTTTGAAATGCTGGTCACCGAGGTAAACTTCCAGTACGTAACCCGAAACCACTTCCATTTCTGTTTCACTGCATCCTGGCATTTCCTCCTGCTAAGGGGACTGTCCTGCATGGGGTAAATTTGCTTGAATGCTAAGAACTGCCGCGTTACCTTGGATGGTTATGGATTTTGATGGTCAAGGAGATCTAGCTGGTGGAGGGGAGAGAGACACGTGAGAGGTTCAAACTCAAAATTCCCTCGGGAAGCGGTCTGTTTGGGGGGTGCCTCTGCGGTCGTTCCAGATACAGTCCTGTTGTCTCCTGGGAAGATCCTGGAGCGTCTTGTTATTGGTCGATAACTTCTCAGGGGCATTTAATCGGCCAGTCTGCACTCCTCTGATTTGACATGCTAGACTCGGAAATTAATTATCTTCCATATTTATTTTGAAATGCATTAGTCCTCTGTCGTCATTTGAACTTCGCTTGCATTTAACCTCACCTCATTGGCCGCCGCTGTGCCGCTCTACCTGCTGGAAGAGCGAGGTGGATGTGAGCAGAGCTGCGTTTGCAGGAGTGACCTGACCCCGTGACCTGTCAGTCGTAGGAGCTGTGCTGGGACATCTGCTTGGTTGACTTTGAAAAGTTGGTTTTGATGTTCATTGTCTAAAAACGTGATGTGATGAACAGCACAGTATGTATGAAAATGGAAAGTATGAAAACCAGTTATGGTATCATCTGATGATCCAAGTAGAAAAGAAAAGATTGAGTTTCCTTGGTACCAAGGATTGAAAGAGGAGCCCCAATTCCGTCTGGTGCCTTTTCTACCCGGGACAGTGGATCTGTTGAGCATCGCACCACACCGCCTTCTCGGCTGCTTCCGTAGACTTACTTTTGAGCAGCGAGGCTTCCTCAGGTGTTATTCCGGGCCCTTTTATTAATTCAGGAATTATTTATTGAGCTCCGTCCTCTTCCTTACCCCCTCCCACCGCACTCAGGTACCTTCCCCAGAACTTGACTTCATCGCTGTGACTTTTCAGGCAGCCCGGGCTCTGTCCTCATTCCTCCCAGGGTGCTCAGCTATCGGATCCACAGCCCCACCAGGTGCCCCGAACCTCTACACCGAACCCAGGACCCAAACGTCAGAACCCTGCACCCACCGTTATCCGTGGTCCAGTGCATGGGACTCAGACTGTCCAGTACCCAGCCCGGATCCCCTGCTCACACTGCCTGCCTCTGCCGTTCAGCCACGCCATCCTGTTCCCTGGACCTCTTTTATCCCTTCTCTCTCCTTTCACAGCTGCTCTGTGGTCTGTCCAGGCTCTCCTCAGTTTTGGCCTAAACAAATGCCCCTCATCCTTCATCAAGTTAGGCTTCAGCCCTGGGGTCTTTCCGTCTCTCCCCCTCTGCCTGCCTCAGAGCTGCCTCCTGAAGACCACAGTCTGACCAGATCACTTCTTTTTTAAACTTCTTTGTTGGCTTCACATCAGTTACACTGGAGCCTTGATGGTGCCTGGGAACTTCTGCACCCTGGTCTCTAAACAAGACTCCCTGCCGCTGGGCAGGCAGCCCTCGAGACGTCATGCTCACGCCGTCACACGTCCCGTGCCTTCGGGCTAGGGGGCTGCTGGCTGCCTCGTTGTCCAGCTAGCTCCTGCTCCTCTTTATGAACTGAAGACACACGTCCTCTTCTCTTGGCTGTTTCCCAAGACACTGCATCCGTACAGAAGTAGTTACTCCGCCGCCCTCTGTGACCCAAAAACGTTTCCTTCATGCCGCTTGCAGTTGACGGGTCTCACATGTGCTGACGTGATTAGCCCCCACTTCCCTGGGTGGATAGTTACTGCCTTGAGAGCAGGGACCGTGTCTTACTTACCACTGTCTTCATAGTGATGAGCACATTCACTGCAAGTCAGCAAATACTCACTGAGCACCTACTACGTGCTGGGCACCGAGTGCTGGTAACACATCAGTGAACAGCAGAGTCAGAAACCCCCGCATGTGGGAATTTACCTTCCAGCGTGGAGTGTTTGTTGGTGTTGAGAGAGAAAGGAGGGAGGGTTCATTGCGATTAAGCTGTGGGATTGTAACTCCTTTGAAAGGAAACAGTAGGGGGTATTTTGGTTGGGAAGGTGAGATTTCCACCCAGAACCTCCCTTCCAGCCTGTAGGAGGGGAGGCACACCTCTGGAGATCTCCCCAGGTCTGCCCTTCCCAGGCCCTCTGCCGCCCTAGGGCCTCACTGCAGGGCTCTCCTGCCTGTGGACGGCAGTGTTGTTCCCATTTCTCCCCTGTGAGTGCACACGTCGTACGACTTAGAGGGAAGAAAGTTACATGGACAGTTGCGTGATTAAGACACTGGCCAATAACGCTCCGTGTCTCTGAGGATGCAATAAAAATCTCCCCCTCTGTTGCCAGTGGGCTCCCCGCCCGGTGTCACCCCAAGGAAATAGCGTGAATGCCTGAATCAGCCCTGTGCCTGCAGCTCCCTCCGGTCGGCGCCTGAGGTGGGCCGGGCATTTGGCAGTTTCATATATACATACATTTATTTGTGGGGTCTTTTTGGTGAGTGTCCATACTTCTGAAAATGTGCTCAGCTGTTTCTCATGCTTTGCAGAGAATGTCTGGAGGTAGCAATTTACTATGTTTGTTCAGTGCCTAGATTTAAGTTTGACCTCGAGTGGACCACCGATTTTCCTGGAAGTCATTTTGTAGCCTTTTCCCCCCAGTATTCCCCACGTGTGGTGTTCTGCACAGCTGGGCGTTACGTACAGCAGCGTTACAGGAGGCATTGCTGGGAGGATCACGTTTCTCTTGTGAGAATGAAAGACAGTATGGTATTTTTTGAAAATAACTTTGAAAGATACTGTAAATAATAATACTGTGAGACTTTTGAAAACGAATCTGTGTGTGCGTGTGCACGTGTGTGCGTGTGCACGTATGCGTGCACATGTGTGTGCCGACAAAGGCTTGATCTCCAGAACATATAAACAGCTCATACAACTTAATAACAACAACAAACAACCCAATCCAAAAATTTAGAAGCCCTAAACAAGCATTTCTCCAATGAAGACGTACAAATGGCCAATAGATATATGAAAAAATGGTCAATATCTCTAATTACCAGAGAAATGCAAATCAGAACTACAATGTGTATCACCTCATACTGGTCAAAATGGCCATCATTCCATTCAAAAGTCCACAAATGACAAATGCTGGAGAGGCTGTGGAGAAAAGGGAATCCTCCTACACTGCTGGTGGGAATGCAGTTTGGTGCAGCCACTGTGGAAAGCAGTATGGAGATTCCTCAAAAGACTAAAAACAGAGTTACCATATGACCCAGCAATCCCGCTCCTGGGCATGTAACAAGAAGGAACCCTAATTCAAAAAGACACATGCACCCCAGTGTTCATAGCAGTGCTATTTACAACAGCCAAGACATGGAAACAACCTAAATGTCCATCCACAGATGGCTGGATAAAGAATCCATGATATATTTATACAATGGAATACTATTCAGCAATAAAAAATAATAAAATAATACCATTTGCAGCAACGTGGATGGACCTGGTGATTGTTATTCTAAGTGAAGTAAGTCAGAAAGAGAAAGAAAAATATTATATGATATCATATATATGTGGAATCTAAAAAAAAAAGAAAAAAGTGGCTACTCATGAACTCGTCTACAAAACGGAAACAAACTCACAGACATAGTAAACAATCTTACAATTACCAGGGAAAGCGGTGGGAAGGGATAAATTTGGGAGTTTGAAATTTGCAAACATTAACCACTATATATAAAAATAGATAAAAACCAAATTTCTTCTGTGTAGCACAGGGAACTATATTCAATATCTTGTAATAACCTTCAATGAAAAAGAATATGAAAATGAATATATGTCTGTACATGCATGACTGGGACACTGTGCTGTGCACCAGAAGTTGACACATTATAACTGGTGGTACTTCAATTAAAAATCAAAAACAAAAACAAAAAAACAAAGTCTTCGTATGTCATAGTCATAAGTACTTACTGAAGGTATTTTTTTGTCAGAGAACAGACCTCAGGTGTCTGTTCTCAGCTAGTCATCAAGTATACCCTTTAGAACAGAGCTGACACTGCCCCTGGTGTCGGGTTCCTGTCCTGTCGCAGAAGAAATTCAGAGACCAGACGTGGAGGTCAAGAAAGTGAAGTGGGGGTTTATTAAGGGATGGACAGGACACTCTCAAGGGGAGAGAGGCAGGCCCAGTGAGCAGCTGCCTGAGTTTCTTTGGCAGGTTAGTTGCATAGAGTGTAAAAATGAATGGGCAGAATATCGTTGGGGAGGGGTTTAGGGGTCGTATTCTGATGTCCACCCCAGCTCCACCTTCCTGAGGGGAGGGGGGATTTTTGTCCTTATTTAGTCTGGATCGGAAGTGTCCTGGCATTGGTGCATGATGGGCAATTCTTATCTGCAAGGCTGTTTTTATTGAAATGAGGGCACAATGAGCAAAAGGTTACACTGAGGCACTGGAGATCCCTGCCTTTCCCCACCTTTCTTTGTCTGCCTCCAGGCTGCTTGCCACCCCAGTGTGTGTGACCGCTCATCAGCCCAGAGGTTCCTGCTTTCCTCTGTCTGCCCAGGGACCCCTGGTGCTCACAAGATGTATGCTTTCCTGTATTTGGCCCGAGTCCCCCTTTCTCTGCTCATATCCAGCTGTCTGCCTGCTCTAGCAAAAGGGCACAACCCCCAAATGGTGCCTAATTAAGTAACTTCTTAATCCTTGCCTGTGACATTAGCTGAGACACCTTTATGGTTAAACTTCATAAACTGCTCGTCTCCCCGGGGTGATGGAATTCGCACTTGCTCTTTGTCTGTAAGACACGCCCCTCTGGGCCGCGTTCCTGTTCAGCGGTCTCTCATGCTTAGCACCCCTCGTCTTGACAGCTCCATTTATAAGCCAGCAGACCGAGGACAGAAATGGAAAAAATAAGCAAAAATAAATTCTCCTGATAGTGATCATTAACTAGTGGAAAGGTTTATAAAGTTTCCCCAAATTATCGGTTATTATTTTAAGCATGATTCATCATTTGGTGATGAATAGATCTGAAATGGAAACAAAAACGGGCAAGAACATTTATAATTGGAAAAATTATCAGAGCTGTTGGTTGCTAGCCGAGTTAAGCAGAAGTAAGACAAGGAGAAAAAGCAAGCAAAAATGCAGCCATTCCCCAGATTGGAGCCAGTTCCCCTGCTTTCCTGGGTCGGTCTTCGTAAGGCCTCAGGCCCGCGCACCTAGTGTGTAAGTGCTGAGACACTTCACAGCCCTTATTCCTGTGAAAAGGCAGGCGGTGCCGTAACAGTTCTTTTGCTTCATTTGACATCCAGAGGTTCCGGTATTTGTCTTCCCGAGCAGAGTGGCATCTGCAGACGGGGGTTTCAGGAGTTAGCAGGTTTATAGCTCAGCATGCCTGTCTGCAAACCGGCAGAGACCGGCCCTCAGGTGCTGGGGAGGGCGCTGGACTCTAAGTGCGTCAAACCAACCGCCGGCACATTTGGAAAAGGTCCAAAGAACGTGTATACTGTTGGCGACCTGGGATCACATAAAGCAAACATGCCCACAAGTGAGTCCTCAGGAGAGACTGGGAGAGGCCTTCCCAGGTCGTTAAGGCTGCTGCTTGTTTTTCATGGTTGTAACTAATCATTTTAAATAAGACAACAGTCTTTAAATCTTGCCCTGACCAGTTTGTTTGCAAAGCTGTGTGTGTTAGAGTCTGTACACTTCTCATCAGCTGAACTTGTGTTACTGTGCAAAGATGAAGAATCTTAAAATCCTTGAGAACAAACGTTTAAGTGAGATTAAGATCAAACTCCAAATACACCATTTGTTTTTAGTGCTCGGTGCTACTTGAGTTTCACTGTACACCTCGGAAAGAGACGGCCCACACGTGCACCTTGAACTGTGTATGGCGATGCGAGTCCTCGGATGCTTCCTTTGTCATGGCAGGTTGCCACAGACCCTGTGTCGTTCAGCGTTGAAGACAGCACAGACAGACACGACTTGTTCTTTATCCTGTGTTCTTGGGGGTAAGGACTTGCTCAGCTGGAGCCGTGTCGACTGTCCCTGGAGATGATGTGTCCTTGGCAAGGACAGGCGTGGGAGAGAAGTCAGCGTGCCCGGTTGCTGCCTGGAGCCTCTGCAGTTTCTCTCCTGCTGAGTTCTCTGCGCCCGTTGCCTCTCCCTACCCAACGGCTGGTTGTTAATTCATCACTGTTGACTGTTAATGTGCACAAGTCCTTGGGCTTTTACTTAAGGCTGAGGTTTTAAAAAAATGAGTTTACAAATAAGGGTAAAATGGCAGTTTAGTGGGCCCGCCTATCTTTAGCATTTTCATTTGACTGTGCAAAGTATTACTGCTTGATGGTTTGATGTGTCTCCCTTATTGTGAGATAACAAAGCTGATTTTATTCCGTTTAACAGTGATTTACCAGAGTCTGAGGGAGTTGTTCCCACTTATAAACATATTTGAAGTGAATTTACAATGTTTATCTCCTCCATAGGTGACTGGTGGCTTTGGGGGATGGAAGTGATTTACGGGAGAGTCGTGTATTTGAGGAACAATCTGATGGTCGTGTGATCGGTCATGAGTCGGATGGTCCCCTGATACAGTCTCACCATGAACACTTCTTACTCGAATCTTCTGCAGCTTGAGAAGCAGAGCTGGCCTTTGTAGTCTTATGAGCATAAAATCCGTACCAGTTTTTCCAAATAAATAATAGTGAGAACCCAGTCTTGAAAAAACTGTAATAAACCAGACTTTTCAAAATTGCAGAGCTCCTGCATGTGCTGAGGAAGACTTGCTGCTCGCTAAGGCTGAGGGGCTTTGTAAGCTGACCAATGACTTCCAAAGCTGTGATCAACACAGGGTGCTTCATGGGAAAGCATTTGCTCAATGAAGCCTCTGAAGAAGTGCTTAGCAAGTGCAAATGCAAAGAAAGTTGTTTTTCCTCTCTGAGCCTGAGTCACATAATGTCTTGACTCGTCAGAGGCCAGGTAGGTGGGCCCAAAGCTGGCCGAGGAGAGATGTCCGTCGTCTCAGAGAATTCGGGAGAGGGTAAAAGAAGGATCAGTTAAGGTCTTCCTTTTCTCCCGATTATGTCACTGGCGCTCTTTTGGATAAAATACGTGTTTCATGTCTTGTAGTTAACAGACTCCTGCTACATGTATTGTTATGTAATGCCGACCAAAAATAGCTTGTGAAACTCTCCCTTTCAATACTTGGAATCACGGCCTTTGAGTCCTGAGAACCGAGCGTGCCAGGCATGTCCTAGGTTTTCGCTAGTGCTGATGAGAACCCTGCAGCTGAGTTAGTTTTCCTACTTTATTTGATGAGAACAACAAAAAGCCTTAGTCTGATTGTGGGTCTTCCCTCGAGAGGCACACGGTTCAAATGTACCGGAGAAAAACGAAAGCCCATGATATTTTCACTCCGCCTGGTTTCTCTCTCTATATTTTTAATTGTTTTATGTTTTAAAAAAGAAGACCATAAGGTTAAAAGAGTCAAAGAACACACACACACACACACACACACACACACACACACACACACACGTTCTACGGGGTGCAGCCAGTCCCACAAAGATAAACAAGACATTTTACAGTATAATAGGAGACACACGTTTCATACACAACTGCAATAAAAAGAATGTTTTGGATAAATTGAGGACAGAAAGTACTGGGGATTTATAAAAGAGGAAGCAATTAATTTGTGCCGGAGGGAATGAGAGGGACTTTGGCAGAGGCTGGGCGGGTGAGCCGGGGTGGGAAGGTGAGCAGACCTTGGTCGAGGAGACGGGCCAGGTGTGGGGAGCAGCCGGGCTGGCGCTGGGGCCTGGGCGCTGGGACCCGGTCCGGGATGTCCTGCTGAAGAGTCTGTGCTTCAGTTCCTCTCTGAGAAGCTGGGGGGAGGGAAGTAACTGAGTGATAGAATCAGAATGGTAACTGGCAAAATAGTGTAGCACGTCCTAGATGAGAAACACTGCAGCCCACAGAGAACGGACCTGGTCTGCGTCCTGGGGCATGGGGTGGCCGGAGCGCCACTCTGAGGGGAGGGCGGGGCGGGGTGGCCCCCGGACGCCTGTCTGCGGAAAGCCGAGGCACCAGGCTGTCCCGAGGGCTCCCGTGTTAGTGGCCGGTGGAGACGAGGCTCCGAGGGTGAGCGGTGGACGACGACCTCCTTCTGGGCAGCAGGCCAGCGGGATTAGTGTCGAGATGCCCGACCCCGGAGGTCGTGTCTGCAAGAGTGGCAGCGCGACTGCAGCGCGTGGGACGAGTGCCATGCGTGCCCGAGGGACAGACGCGTTTCAGAGCCAAGGCCCCTGCGTCGGGAGGTGGGGCAGGGGGCCCTCAGGGGCAGCGGAGCTCCGCTTTCGTCCCAGCCTTGTCACACCCGCGAAGACGTCGGGTGTGGAGGGGCGCGTGGCGGTCAGGGCCCAGCGCCCCTTCGTGGAAGCGCAGGCTCCCTCAGTGGGCTTCTGGCCCTCTCCCGACCGCTGTTTCCGTGTGGTTAGGAACGGAGCCTTCAGAGCTTCGGGTGGACATTTGTGAAAGTGGTTAGAATGCTACTCAGTAAGAAGTCAGGTCACATTAGCCGCTGTAATTGGCATCGCCACGCATCCGTCTAGCCCTCCACGCACAGAGCCAGGAGGCTCGGAGCGCTGTTTACCGGTTCCCGGGGAGCCGAGAGGAAAGACAGAGCCTGCCAGCAAGGAACGTCCAAGGGAGAGGAAAGCGAATAACAGCTGCAGAGGGTACTGATCCATTAAAGAAAAAAAAAAGATTGTGTTAATCACCAAACATCTTAAGTGGTCGTGCGCTTTCTAAGCCTGAAGACGGAAGAAGTAACAAAGACAGACAGAACTGAACGCATTTGTGCTTACACCTTTTATACCAAATAAAAAATCAGATTAGGGGCTGATTCAACTGTAAATGTGATCTGTAGCAAAACCAGGAAAGGGGAAGTGTCTTCAGCAGGTGGCTGACTGTTTTAGAACACGAGCGCTCTGTCCAGTTTGCAACAAACAGCCCAGTTTACCTCATCGGAGAAGAGATACCTAAGTTGCCTAAATAATGAAACAAATGATCCTCTGCGAACACTGAGAAGGAAATATCAACCCAGGTGCTTATCGTAACTGACACGTTGTTGTGGTTACAGGTGATTTTAAAAGAAGGCAGAGTGTTAGGAGTCATCATTACTGTAAATCACCCCAATAATTTTATTTCAGGCAAGTAATTTTTTTTTCAGTCTGGTTACAAGTTAGCTAAACCACGGAACAGGGTGCTGGGGGTGGACTCGATGTCAGGAATCCAGACCAGGACTCTCCATGGGTCGGGGTGGAGCTGAGAGCCTGCCTGCCTTTAAAGCGCTTTTTGTTCTGTGAGTCTTCAGCAGCACCAAGTATGAAGTCGAGGACACGGGTTCTCGGCTAGAGGATGAACAGTGAGCCTTGCACTTGATTTTTAACACAATGGCGCTATTTGTCATGACCGTTTGTTACCATAAAAGTATAAACTGAAAGGTAGCAGTGATGGGTGAGTGTAATATATTACGTTAAATAAACTTGTCCCGTGCACGGTGCGTGGAAAGCTCTGTTTACATTACAGTAAGCTGTTTTCTGCTGCATTTACAATTCTGCTGGGCAAATAAATTAAGAAGGCTTATGACAGCTCGCTTTAGTTTATCTGGTCAAACCCCCGAGACATTATGAGGATAATTTTAGCATATTTAACTCTGTGTAGGTATTTAGTAATGCGATACCAACAAAGTCTGGTTTTTTTTTTTTAAAGGAAAGAATGTTTTAGCTGATCTTTTAGGATAAAGGACAAAAGAAAATTACTGGAACAAAAGCTGAGCAGCACAACCCAGCAGATGATAGGCTTTCCAAGGAGGTGAGCATAAAGGTCGAGGAGACTTTACAAATGGGAGGCTGTGCGGTGTTCGCACTCCCTCCCACCAGCTGATCCAGGTTCCTGCTGTGGTTTGGGCCCAACGTGAATGTGGAGGAGTTGAAGGGGGTGTGGACTTTGCAGGTGGTTCTAAATCCTCCTCTGTTTTGAGCAGAATAGATACTAAGACATGAAGTTCAGTTCATTACAGGATTTACTGCAGTAAATACAGGACCCCGTGGATGTTACACAGCGTGTGCCTCCCAGGCCGCTCTGCACGTCTCCCTCCGGCCACGTAGGACCCACTTGCCTTGAGCACCTCGGGGCCCTGCGTCTGCACATGGCTGCTCCCTTTGCCAAGAATGCTTTTCCCTCCTCCTCCAGGGGAGACTGTTACTATCCTTCTCTGCCCACCTCCAGCTCACTCTCGCCTCTAAAGCTTGTCTGCAAGGCGTTTTCAGGTATCTCTTCTTCTGTTAAATAAACATGAAAATACACACTCCTTCTAACAGACTCACAGATCAGAAAACAAACTCACGTTCACCGAGGGGAAGAGGGGAGGGAGGGAGAGACTCGGAGTTTGGGAGTAACAGACACAAACTACTATTCATAAAACAGTCAAGCAACAAGCATTTACTGTCTAATACAGGGAATTATATTCAATATCTTGTAATAACCTACAGTGGCATGTAATCTGAAAAAACGTAACCTAATCACTTTGTGCACTTGGAACTAACACAGTACTGAACTTCACTGAAAAATACATATATACTGCACCTAAAATTAACATAAATATATTGCATAAAAATATAGAAATCAAAAGCTAAACGTAAATATCAGCCGTGACTCCATGGATCGAGATACGTGTTATTAGTATTTTAGTGTATTTTCTTCCAGTTTAAGCTTCTGCAAACCCATCTCCCCTCCAAGAAGCGAGTGATTCCAGCAGCAGCGGAAGCAACTCGGGGACCGACGTGTGTGCTTTCGTACTCTCTCTTCTACTTGCTGTCGGATCGTGTGCCTTTTAAAATCTTTCAATGTCGTTGTAAAGCACTATGTTAGTATTTTCACAGTAGTTCGTCGTGTGAGCATAATTAATGTAAGGGTTTCTCTCTTGTTGGCTATGAAGGCTATTTAAAATATTTCGCTTTTATAAACAAAGCATTTCTGTGCTCGTCTAACGCCATTTCTGTGGAGCAGATTCCTAGAGAAAGAATTCCTGGGCGTGTGCGTTTCTACAGCTTTAGAAATATTCTGTCAGAGGGGTCCTGGGGAGGCCGGTCGCTTCTCGGCGCTGCCGGCCGTGTGCCGCTGTGCCTTTGCACTGAGCCCTTCCTGCAAGGGCAGCCCTCGTCACTCTGTTTCAGTGATTTACTCCTCGCCTCTCCTGCTCCCTCGATTGCCAGCTTCCAGGGGGCAGGAGCTGTGTCTTGTTCATTCTGAATCCCGGGGTCTAGGGCAGAGCCTGCTCTGGAAAATACGTGCCTCATGTATATGCAGAATCTAGAAAAGACAAACCAACTTATTTACAAAACAGAAACAGACTCACAGACGTAGAAAACAAACTTAGGGTTACCGGGGGGGAAGGGGGTGGGAAGGGGTAAGTTGGGAGTTCGAGATTTGCAGATACTGACTGCTAGATATAAAATAGATAAACAGCAAGTTCACACTGTACAGCACAGGGGACTATATTCAACATCTTGTAGTGACCTACAATGAAAAAGGGCGTGAAAAGGAATACATGTATGCACATGTATGACTGAAGCACTGTGCTGTGCACCAAAAATTGACACAACACTGTAAACTGACTAGACTTCAATAAAAAAACTACGGAATGAATTATACTTTACCAGTTTTTCTTTCTAATGTATCATCTATTTCTATAAGTTGATTCTTAATTGCCAGTGATATTAAAAAAATAGGGCATTCTGCCTTTTCTGTTGTTCAGTGGATCCACCCTGTGATCTCAGTGTGTTCACCTGAGGATGGGCCTTGTCCTAGAATGTGACAGAGTCCCTCTGTCACACAGCGTGCGCCGTGCAGGGAATAAACATGGTCATGAAAAGTGAGTTGGCATCTATCCCACTTTTTTAAAATCTGCATTCTTTTTAATTGAAGTCTAGTCAGTTACAATGTGTTAATTTCTGGTGCACAGCATAATGCTTCAGTCAGACCTACACGTACAAGAATGCGTATTTAGGTAGGAAGACACCTGTTAAGTCAGGAATGCGGAGGGCTGGCCTCACAGCATTGAGTCAGGACTGCATACTCCAGTAAGATCTGAGGTTCAGCCTGGTAGCTGATAATAAAAAGCCCAGCCAAGAGATGGGAAAAAATAAAAGAAAATATATTTTACAAGGCAGTACTGCTGGATGCCAAAATATGAGTAACGTAGTTCAAAATAAAGATAATAAAGTATTTGATCTTGTTTTCCTAAATTCTTTTGCCTTTTAAAATTGAATATTGTGTTTTAGTATACCTATTTTATTAGATTTTAGAAATAAAATTATTAATTACATGCAGTATATTTTGAAACAAAAGAAAATATAAAATTAAAAACAGACTGGCCCATATCTTTTTTATTACATTATACAACATTCTTGCTAAATATACTTTCCTGAAATAATAGTTCCATCCTTTAAAAGGTGACATTTATCCATTTCCCAGAGCTGTATGATACAAGCTGATGCCCACAGGTTATGATTCAAATTCCCACACATTCTACCCTGATTTTGGACACAGGACACAGAAGAATTCATAAGTTAAAGTAGTTGTGAACACGTGTAATTATGTTTAACCTGGGTTTGGACTCCATGAATGTGGCAGAAATCACTGGCCATTCATGGACGCTAATTGTAATGTGCTTCTTTTAGAAGTTTGTGTCATTTATAATTAAACAGGGAACGATGCTGTCATTACCCAGCCATGGTTAGTTACAGCGATAAGTGGCTGCGGCAGTCCCGGGGGTTCCAGACAGAGTAAGAAGATCTCGAGGATTCTAGAAATTAATTGCTTCATTAAGCCAAGATTCTAAAAGCGGCTTCCTGTTTTAAAAATCTCTGCCCAGAGAACCACTGAGTTGCTGAATATGTTCCAGTGTTTCCAATATCAACTTGCACTGTAGCCAAGATATCTCACCGCAACGTAGGTTCACTGTAATTGCACCGGAGCCATCAGTCTGCTGCCTGACGTCAGCAAACAAGGAAGGAATGGATGTGTCCGGTTCATTACTCAACGGGAATATAAATTACAACAGACCTCCAGGTTAAAATCCGACAGCTACATTTGAAAAGAAAGTGGCTCCTATTCCAGAAAGCAGTGAAAGTGAAACAGACTCTTCCGTTAGCCTTGCTTCTGATTAACCGGCGGTGGGGAGGGGCCCTCCGGGAGATCAGGGGGACGGGCGTCTGCTCGGGAGCCCCTGACTCCATGAACATAACGTCTCCATTTTCTTCAGCTCTGCTGTTAAGAAATGGGAAGGAGGAAACCTTTTAGCTGCTAATTGTTCATTCCTGCCTCACGAGGGTTCTCAGTAGGAAAACAGCTCATTCAGACAGGAAATGGATCCGTTGTATCCCGTGTGCTGCTGGGGCAAAAGCGAGGCTGAAAGGCCTTCCTCTAAAAGTGGATTTAATCTTCAGTGTCGTTCCTTCTGCATCTAGGCGGACGTCTACCGTGGCATCCGTGTCTCACCTCCGGCGGCTAAGTGCCATCTTCGTCTGGTCTTGCAAACTGTTGTGTGCCCACACTCTGTAACACGTCACCAACAAGGTGTTGCCTGCGTCCCCTTCCACACAGTGAGTGCGGGTGCCCGAACGAAGGGACAAGTTGAGCCACTGAAAAGCAGGCTGCACGTAGATATAAATTACGCCTTCTGCTGGACAAGACGTTAATTATGCGTCCTATTAGACCGTCTTAGGTACCGCAGAGTCTCAAACAGTAGGAGTGTCATTCTTATGAGCAAATCTGACTATGACACTTCGGAAACAGGCACCGAAAAGAGATTTCGATGTCCTGGGGGTTGACTGGGAGAGGATGAGGAGGAGGTCGTGGGGGCTAAGCAGGATGACCCCCAAACCACGATGCAGGTCTGGCATCTCTGAGGGAGGGGAGCAGTGAGCAGGCTGGAGAGCCTGACACTGCAGCGCAGCCTCCCTCCCAGGCACACAGCGGGGGCAGGAGAAGCCGGGGGGGGGGGGGTGGGCGGCGCGGGGGCGGTGCTGGCCTGGCAGGGTCACAGGGCCTGCTTGACCTCCACAGTGACCCTCCCAAAGCAGGTTCAGTCCAGGGGAGCTCCAAGCGGAGCATCGAGGCGGCTGTACTGACCAATATGTGAAAAAGAGAAACGCCTCTTTACAGAGGAGCAGCATTTGGAAGCTCATCTGCCTCTAACCCGTTTGGCAAAGCCTGTGGGTGGGTGTGCATCCTCACTTTGCGGGTTGGTTGTGAGTGTCCGCACGGCGCACGGCAGCTGTCACTCCGCAGAAACCTGCAGCTGGCGGCGTCTTTGACGCTGGCGTCAGCCTTTCCCACTCCGGCCGGGCCAGCCCTGGGAGTCTGGATTCAGCCCTCCCCTGCCTTCCTTCACATGGCCTCAGGAGGGTTATTTTACTTTTTAAGCCTCAGTTTTCTCAGCTGTCCACTGATAAGAATAATGTAAAGGGTGGAAAGTGAGGGTTTCATGAGAGGACACATCACTTCTCAACATGACGCTTAGTACCTAGAACACTGACAGTTTTTACTGTGACTCTGAGACCCCCCTGTTATCCACACATCTCATGCTCTCAGGCGGAGAAATCTGGGTTACTGTATGTTGTGCTGCTTCCATCTGAGCTCAGGAGGTTTGCTCTGAAAGCTCCGATTGTGTTTTCCAATTTACTAGTAAGTGGAGAGAGGGTGAATGTGTCAGACGGCTACAAAGGGACAGTTAGGCCCGTGCCCAGTGCTGTGGGTTTAAGTGTGACGTTTTGTCTATTCGCAAATAAATGCAAGCTCCATTAAATGTACTAACCTCTCATACTTCCGAAGAACAAAAATAAATGTCGGAGGCCCCGAGGCTTACGGATGAGGGAGGCACGTTCCCGGTCTGTGCGGTGGCCGGGGCGGAGGCTCCACGGCGCTCGGTTCACAAGTCAAGAGATGATGGGCATTTTGTTACTTTGTTGCTTGGGGAAGAACAGCTGCCATAAAGTTGTAAGCTGCTTGCGAATGCTCTTGATGGATATTTTTCAGAAGGAAAGTATTTTGAGAAAGAGATGGTAGACTCAGGAGTGGGAGTCTGTACCATTTATCCCTTGGACCCAAACCAGGTGATCTGTGAAGCTGTCTCATCACTCGCCCTGGCCAGTGGTCGAAATTGTTCCGCATGTGGATGTGAATTTGCGGGTATCAGTTAAATTTCAGTTTTGCTGCCCGTGGGTTTTGCCCAGGAAATGACATACCATGGTGGTGCGTGAATATGAGGAGCTTGCATTGCACTCGAGGGGAGAGAGAATGGAAGAGATAATCCGAGAAGCCGTATCACGAACGGGTAGGCTCTGCGGTATGTTGGGTGGTGCTAAATCTATGGAGAAAAACAAAGCTGAGATGAAGGCTGTGGTTTTAAGTGACAAGGGTTATGTGGTCTGTGGCCGCTTCTCCAGGCACCCTCAAGGCCCTGGCCCCAGAGGCCCAGGTTTTCTAGTGCTGAGTGGGTGCGGCGGGGACGCAGGGGTAGCTGCGTGGGCTGGGCTGTGCAGGGCGGGTCCTCCCCAAGGAGCGCTGGCTGTGTATCACACAGGATCCGGGGACTTCGCACGTCCTAGTTTAGTTTCCGTTACTTCTCTGAACAGCCCTCTGAGGAAGGCACGGCTGTCTCCATTGCACAGATGGAGACACTGAGGCCTAGCGTGGCTGCGTAACTCACCTGAAGTCACGAGGCTGGTCCCTGGTGGAGCTGGATTCAAACCCACACAGTCTGGCTCCAGAAGACATTCTCAACAGGAAACTGTGCCTGGAGAAGGAGAAGGACTGAATGTTGGTCCACTAGCGTGTAGGCACGTGTAAGCAGCAAGTATTGGGGAAGACCAGGAAGGGCAGACAGACAGACAGACAAGAACAGGTAGGGAAGAAGTGGGTCCAAATAGGCTTTGTCGCCTTCTCTGCTCTCCGCTGCCTGCCGGCTTCCAGCGCCCACCACCTCTGTCCCGTCGGAGGGCCGACGCTGCCTGGGGGCTGCCCCAGGGCGTTAAGGCCCCTGATTAGCCCGAACTCACTGTCCGCGGTCAAAGCCACTTCACGTTAGGGGTGGGTTTGCCCCGAACCGCAGTCCATTCGGGAGTGACTTGTAACCAAGGAGACTGGTGTTTGATTTCACCCAAGCTTGCATCTGGTGGTGTCTTTTTTCCCCCCTTCATTATTGCTTTGGGCAGTTATCCTCCATCTTTATATATTACTGATCCTGGCATCTGAGGAGCGCATGCTTGGCATACATAAGGTCCTGGGTTCAATCCCCAGTCCCTCCTCTAAAAATAAATAAATAAATAAAGCCTAATTACCTCCCCCCAAAATAAAAATAAAATAAAATAAATTTTAAAAGATTTAATTCTACACACCTTTTCCCAAAAAGATTGAAGGCAAATTTTCAAAAATACTTGACATACAACTCAATGAAATGAAACGAGGCAGATCAGGGAAATAATGACAGAAAACAATCAGCAGACCTGGTGGGACGTTAACATGAGTTCACGTGTACTTAAAAGTGATCGGAAACCAAGACCGCAGTCTCCTGGTGGCCAACACGAGAAGGAGGATGTAAAGTCAAATGCGGGTCTCTTCGAGTTTGAGAAGACCCATGGGAGGCGAGCAGACGTCCATAGTTCCTCACAGACGTTGTGTGAGGTACCGAGTGTCACCTGTGGCGCTGACGGAAAATTAAGCAGTGTGCGCAAAGGATACGCCGGCCTGTTTCCTCGCTGAGGTCTGTAGCGTGACGTCCAGGAAGAACCAGCCAGAGCAACGTGGTGTGGCTCCATGTGCAGCTCCTGATTATTTTGGCTTGATGCAAGGTTAAAGTTTAGTGTCGTTAGAGAAGAAAGTTCAAGGTTCTATCGTCTAACAAATGCTTGAAGTCTGGGTGTGATGCGCCAGTGAAGACAGACAGACTTACAAGGTATGGGTTCTCATCGTGTTCATTGTAAATATTAAGTGGCCGTTTTTCTTTTATTGTGTAATGAAAGCATCAGAATTTAGAAATTATATGTAACTTCCTCTAAGAGGAGGTGTAAGCTGGTTCATTTTCTGCTAAATACACGTAGATGATATGACGTTTGAGTCTTAAGCCATCTCTGGGAGAAATAAAGATGATGGAATTGTCTAAAGCTGGTATCTATTTATTTGATTTTTTTTTTAACAAATTACATCATGGGAGGATTGGCTTCCCTTACACGGTCATGGTTCCTTTACATCTGTTTTACATCTATTCTGTGTGTGTTTAATGTGGATTCTGCACAAGCAACCCTTAGAGAACATGCTTGTCTCCACGTGTGCTGTATGTGTGTGCACACACGCACTCACACACATTCACATAAAAGCCCCTGGACAGGGTGGTCCCACTTCTCTTCACAGATAAGTAGAAATATCCATTTTAAAAATGATATTTGGTTTAGCTATGAGTTGAGTTTCTGTTCCCAGCGTACATTTAACTAGTAAACAGTTTCTTGCGAATGTTTCTTGCCCTTGTCTCTGAAAGGTAAAATGCACAGTGCTGAATTAGCTTAAGGTGGAAAATGTGGAGTTTTGGGGTGTATACTAAATCTGAGAGGCATTCTTTATTTTCCCGCAAGCAGCTTTGTCTGAGCAGAAGTGTTTACTGATTTGTTACTTGTCGTTTTGTTCTTCACTGGGTAAATAAATAACACAGTATTTGGGGTTATACAAGGTTGGTCATATTAATAGGAACCAGTTTTTGGTACCTAAAATTTGTTTCAGAAGTTGTGGTTCTGAAAGCCTGTAGTCATCAAAAGAAAAAAAATTGTATTTATGTCCTTGTGGTAGATCATAAATGCTTCTGTTTTGTGTTTGTAACACAGTGCACCCCAGGGATATTAAACACAAACAGCCGTTCATCTTGCACAGTCACTTCCACCGTGGCTCGCAGGGTGTGTGCAGAAGTGACTGCAGGTTCACGTTCCTGGCAGATTAGGACAACAAAACAGGCTGTATTCAGCGCGTCAGAAACGCTCTAGTAGAGATAACCTCAAACTACATGAAGTCGAGTCTTAGGTTCACTTTATGTACATGGTGTGTTTGAAGCTAAAAATCATCTTAAGAACATTTGAATGCATATTTCAAGTTTAGTTGACAGCTGTTGCCGCAGCTTTTTTTCCCTGATTCATGACATCAGCGTGTGGTTTTACAATTCCATAGTGTGAAGAAAACTGACTCTGTTTGTTCATACATTTTATGGACTTGGTTTTGGATGCTTGGTGTGATATTTCTTCTAATTGGACAAAATTAGTTTTCTGATCACCATTCAGCAAATATATTACGTGAAGAGTAGAGAAAAGTTTATGAGTCATGATTCCTGGAAAAGCAGTTTATTTTATGTAGCCAGTGTCCACGAGTACACTTCTATATTATTCCAGGCTGCATGTAGTTACCTCATTAATCGAACAACGTAGATGACCAAGTGGAGACCATCCGCCCCTTCCGGGTGGTGGTTGGGCTGATGGAATGAAGTAATACTCAGCTCCTGGCTCGGAGTCTTGTATATAACAGGTAATGTTGGCAAGTAGCTAGTAAATGAGTAAACGAAGTGAATAATTAAATAAACAATGTCTGATTACGTTAGCATTGCGGTTTTATGATGCGTTGTTTTCAAACCAAGGACAGAAGCTTTTTCACATCTGAGCTAATTTTCACGAACTGTCTCAGTGAGGTCTGCAGGGGGACCCTGCAAGGCTCTCGTGACAGCGTCCCACTCTGATGCTCCGTCTCCCTGTCCATCCCTTGGCCCTTCTCTGGAAGAACGGCGCCTCTCCGCTCTCCTGCTCAGCGGCAGCATCCTCGCCGACCTTTAGGACTCCAGGCTCTCCCAGTTCTGATCTGTCACTGCCAAGTTTGCCCTCCTTAAATTTTGCTCTCAAGGCCTCTTCTCAGCCAGCCCACGTCCAGCTGGCTCCCATCGGCCCTCACAGTTAGAATCTTAAACCCAAGGCGCCTCACCTCCCCCTCTCATCAGCGCGCATCCTCTGGCTTTGCTTGGCTATTTCTTCCTGTGACGGACTTTCCCTCCCATTCCTGTGAACTCGTTGGCGGTGCCTCTGTTTCCATGACGACACTTTCCCCTTGTCTGGAAAACACTCTTTTTCCATCCCCAAGGCCAGTGGAACCGTTCACTCTGCCGTAATATAGGCACACTTGCCATTCTGTGTTTGTTCTGGGTGTGATGTTAAAGATGACCGTGAATTATTTGACATTCTTCCCGTCAAGGTGTGAAGTCTGTGTCCCCTTCCCGTGACCACGGGCCATCTCTGTGATGCTCTGACAAACACACTGTGGTGGCGGGACCCTCTGCCAGTTTCCCATCCTGGGTCTTAAGAGATGGGCAGCTTCTGCTTCTTTCTGCTCCTGGACTGCTCACCCTTGACTCCCCAAGCCTCCATGTAAAAAGTCTGACTACCCTGGGGGGTTCCCCTTTATTTTAGTGGGCCCCTGACTGTAACCTATGTTTTTATTTGAGACTTTCCCTAAAACAGTAGTCTACAAAGTACAGTGTAAAATACAGTCCATTGGGGTGTAAGAAGTAAATATGATAATTTGCATTGTGAAGTATTTTTATCAAATTTTTTAACTGAAGTATAGTCAGCTTATAATGCCATGTCAACTTCTGGTCTACAGTGTAATATAGTTCAGTCATCCATATAGAAACATATTTGTTTTCATATTCTGAAATGTATTTCTGAGAAGGATTCTTAACTTTCAGTTCACCAATATGTAGCATTTATTGGGACCTAATTAAACTTACAAGCTTTCGCACAGCAAAGAAAACCATAAGCAAAACAAAACGACAACCTACGGAATGGGAGAAAATTTTTGCAGAAGATGAAACTGACAAAGGCTTGATCTCCAGGATATATAAACAGCTCATACAACTTAATAAGAAAAAAACAAACAACCCAATCCAAAAATGGGCAGAAGACCTAAACAAGCATTTCTCCAGGGAAGACATATAAATGATCAACAGGCACATGAAAAAATGCTCAGTATCACTAATTATCAGAGAAATGCAAATCAAAACTACAATGAGGTATCACCTCACACCGGTCAGAATGGCCATCATTCAAAAGTCCACAAATGACAAATGCTGGAGAGGCTGTGGAGAAAGGGGAACCCTCCTCCACTGCTGGTGGGAATGCAGTTTGGTGCAGCCACTGTGGAATATAGTACGGAGATTCCTCAAAAGACTAGGAATAGACTTACCATATGACCCAGGAATCCCACTCCTGGGCATATATCCAGAAGGAACCCTACTTCAAAAAGACACCTGCACCCCAATGGTCATAGCAGCATTATTTACAATAGCCAAGACATGGAAATAGACTAAATGTCCATCAACAGATGACTGGATAAAGAAGTAGTGGTATATTTATACAATGGAATACTACTCAGCCACAAAAAATGACAACATATTGCCATTTTCAGCAACATGGATGGCCCTGAAGAATGTTGTTCTAAGTGAAACAGCCAGAAAGAGAAAGAAAAATACCATATGATATCACTCATATGTGGAATCTAAAAAAAAAACCAAACCAAACCAAAACAAAACATAAATACAAAACAGAAACAGACTCATGGACATAGAATACAAACTTGTGGTTGCCAGGGGAGAGGGGGGTGGGAAGGGACAGACTGGGAGTTCAAAATTTGTAGATATTGACAGGCATATGCAGAATAGATAAACAAGATTATACTGTATAGCACAGGGAAATCTTGTGGTAGCTCACGGTGGAAAAAAATGTGACAATGAATACATGTATGTTCATATATAACTGAAAATTGTGCTCTACACTGGAAATTGACACAACATTATAAACTGATTATAACTCAATTTTTAAAAATGTACAAAATTTATGTAGCATTTGTTATTTTAAATTAAAAATTACACTTCTATTCCATTTGAGTGGTTCATAAAAATCCCACAATATGGACAAGAGGATGCTTATCCACACTTAACAAATGGAGAAGCCGGGCCCGCGAGGTTCACCCAGCCTCTCCTGGTCACTTACCTGCGTCAGTGCAGGACTGGGGGTGAAGCTCAGGGGTTTGGGGTTCTACCCCTGTGCTCTCTGCAGTTATTATAATCCTGCAGAAAGAGAAACTGAGTTTTTAAAATAAAAAAGCACTGTTTTTGTGTTGACCTCTTTCAATAGGTGATAAAATACACTGATTCTTCCCGTCTGGTTATTTAGGGTTTTCCCTTTAACAGGGTGCAGTTGGCAATTAGGAAAGTGACGCTGTTGCTTTAAGAACTCCACGCCGGGGGACTTCAAGTTCAGACTGCTCATGTTGAGGATGAGTGCTTGTGTGTTTTTTGTATTTTTTTAAATATCTCTCTGTGATGAACAAGTTCCAGTGATAGGTGGGTGGGTACAGGTTGTTGAGATAAATGCCTTTAGATCTTGAGTAGGAAAACACAGACATTAAGAAAAATAGGGTAAATCACTGCTGTGGCATTAGGAATGTTCTGTAAACTTCCCTTTCTGGCTTAAACGTCCTGGAAGACACGGAGCCGCGCTCAGCGCTTCGGTGGGCCTCGGGGAGTCCTGATTAAGGGTGCCCGGCTCCTCTCCTGCTTTGGGGGTTGGGCTCTTGCATTTCCCCGAGTGACAGCCTTAAAATGGACTCATCCGTTTCTCCACCACCCCGCCCCCAACTTTACTGCAAGAAGAAAAGATGACAGAATGTGATCGCTCGCCTCGTCAGACTCCGAGGGTGCTGAAGGCCTCCGAGTGACAAGACAGATGGAATTACGCTCAGAGCACATGGGCCCTTAGAACTTTTCTCTTTGAAAAGCTCCCAGGCTTAGGCGTCGTAATGGCGTCGGCTCTCCCACTCTGTGTCAGGCTGACCAGAGTCTGCGTCTCCCTCTTCTGACTCACGGCTGTTTCCCCAGTGTGCAGCACGTCCGTTTGGGCCAGTCGTTGAGATCTGGTGACTTAATAGACTCTCGCAGCCGCGTCTGAAGCGCGCAGGAGTCTGCTTGTGCTGAGAAGGGACGTGAAGCCACCAGCGTGCAGGCTGAGGCCTCTGACGTTTGGTGAGAAAGAAAGGAAGTCCCAGCCGCCCTTACCGTCAGAGTGTATTTCTACCTCCACGTAAATGGTAAACATGTTTTTTCTATAAATAATGACTCAGGATGTACTAATTTGAAAGTAGTTTTCAACGAAAATTAAATGTTCTGGGGAGCCCTCAGCGCCCCAGTTCACAGCGGAGGCCAGCACCGTGGCAACCTCTCACGCGCTGCTTTGCGTTTCCACTTTGCCTCACTTCTTCTCCCTGACCCTCGCCACCACGCAGTTGCACCGCACAAAAAAAGCGTCTGCACTTTCACACTTGCTTCAGGCTCTGCTTTGTGAAAGACTCAGCTAACAGAGCACATGTGTTTAGTCCAAGCATTACAAAAAGGCTTTGCTTTTTATTGAAATCACTCCCTGGGGAAGTAAAATCATTTTTACCAGGAAAAGTCCTAAGGGGCTGAATTCCCAGCCTAAAATCAAATACATCATTTATATAAACAGATAGAATTCCTGTACTTAGGTATAAAGTCTATACATTTTTCTAATCTTTTAAATAGTCCTTCAGCCAGAAAGAGAAACAAAAATACCATATGATATCACTCATATGTGGAATCTAAAAAAAGAAAAAAGAAAAGAAAAAAAGGGACACTACGAACACATCTACACAGCAGAACCAGACTCGCAGACAAGGCAAACGATCTTACGGTGACCGCGGAAAGGGGGTGGGGAGGGGTACATTTGGGAGTTTGAGATTTGCAAATGTTAACCACCATATATAAAAATAGATAAAAACCAGATTTCTTCTGTACAGCACGGGGAACTATATTCAATAACTTTTCATAACCTTTAATGAAACAATGTGAAAAGGAATCTATGTGTGTGCATGCATGACTGGGACACTGTGCTGTGCACCAGACATTGACACGTTGTAACTGACTGTACCTCAATTAAAAAAAAAATAGTCCTGAGAAATGGGCATCCACTCTATACACTGGTTATATGAGATAACTCAATGACTCAGTCGTTGCCCTTTGAGGAAGTTCAGCACAACTCCTGAATTTTTCGCACTGCATTTTGGTCAGCATTTCATTGTTGCTGGACTCTTCATGAGGGAGGTGCCGGGAGCCCGGCTGCCAGGTGCTGGAGTCACCAGTTGCTCAGTTAAAGCAAGGAGCCCCCACGTGAGAGAGGCAGCCTCTCATCGCTCAGGCGGTGATGTGAGCCTTGGCCAAGTGGGAGAAGGTGCCCCCCCAAGTCCATCCCCCACAGCGGTGCCCTGGTCGAGGGTGGGTGGATCAGCACAGATGTCTCGCTGAGGAGGGAGCCCTGAAATAAAGGCCCCAGCGGATTTACGGACCCTGGCGTGGGGACAAGGGAGTGGGGGGAGACTGGAAAAGTACTGGGTTCTGAGTCAGAGCTGGGAAAGGAGTCTTCAAGGCTTCCCCACCTACTCCACGGGAGGGGGCCTTGGCAGGGCCTCAGATAAAGAGCCTAGGAGTGAAGGCACCAGGATGGGCTGTGCAAAAATGTGTAAGAGCAGGACCAGCAGGGGTGCAGAGTGATGCACCACCCATGCCCCGCGTCTGCAGTGGGGAGGGCGGCTTTCCCCATGAGCCCTACCCAGAGAGCCTCAGTGACCCCCGTGCTCGGCTGGGAACCTGCCCGGAGAGCCTCAGTGACCCCCGTGCTCGGCTGGGAACCTGCCCGGAGAGCCTCAGTGACCCCCGTGCTCGGCTGGGAACCTGCCCGGAGACCCTCAGTGTCCCCTGTGCTCGGCTGGGAACCTGCCTGGAGAGCCTCAGTGACCCCCATGCTCGGCTGGGAACCTGCCCGGAGAGCCTCAGTGACCCCCGTGCTCGGCTGGGAACCTGCCCGGGACCCTCAGTGACCCCTGTGGTCAGCTGGGCTGGGAAGGGTCTTAACCAGGAGCCCAGCTCCTCAAGTCATGTTTTGCTTGGCTTGGTTTTCTTGTCCCCAGGTTGGAGGGACACCCCAGTAAAGCGAGAGGAGCCAGATATTCAGCCAACAGCTTCTTGGAACTCCACGCATTCGTGGTGCTGTGCCCGCAACACTTCATAGACAGACGGGGCCAAAGTGGCCGTCAGCTTAGAGGCCTCCCCTGCAGAGGAAGGCGCTGTGCTGTGTCTGCTCGGGACTCCGTCCTGGTCCCTCCTCCCTGGGAAGCAGCCCTTGTCCTCAGGCGTGGGTGATGCAGCATGTTCCCATCACTCCTCTTCATCTAGTTCTATAATGGTTTTATTTTGCTGAGGGATTTAGTACTTCTGGTGAACCAATATTGCACACCCCGGGATTCCGTTCCTCCTTCCTAGAGGCTACCTCTGTAGGAAACCCTCATTCTAGAAGGTCCTGAAAACAATTGGTAGATGAATGTGCTGCATTCATTGAAGCAAAAATGCAGTATCAAAAAAAATGGCAGTTCTCCTCAAGTGTGCAAGACGGAATTGCCAATAACAGGAAAATTTATGTTAAAAGTAGATCAAGTAATAGTCTGCTTTTACAGACATCAACTTAGGAAACCACAGTAGTGGAAATATCATGGTGGCGACACCGAGTTCTAGACAATAAACCAGTGAAACAGCAAAGATCACGAATGGTCTCACACACAAAAGAAGTCTTGATATATGACAAACTGGCACTTGAAAAGAACAGATTGTTCAAAAACTGGCGTTAGAAGAAGTGGCTATACGTACAGACAAAAATAAAGTTAGTCTATTGCCGCCTAGCAACTTAAAAATAAGTCCCAGCTCCATTAAATACTAATTTTAAAATATGAAAATCCTAGGAGAATCTTTTCATGAATGAAGGGAAATACATATGTTCTAAAATGCAAAACCATAGTGTAAAGAAAAAGACTAAAAATTTTAACTAAAGTTAAATTTAAGCATAATCAAGCAAAAAAAAAAATACACAAGAGAATAAAAAACAAGTCAGAGATTGGAGCAGTCGATCTGCAACATAAATAACCAGCTGAAGATTGGCATTGAGAACCTCTAGAAAGTTCTGACACACACAAGTTACAGGATAACCCAATAGAAAAGCAGAGAAAAGATGAGAAGAGGCGGTTCACACACGAGATGGTCCAAATGGCGCAAAACCGTGAAGCAGCCAGCCCCGCGTGAACGCTGCTGGGTAATCCGGGTAACTGATTGGGACTGTAGTTCACAATACGTAGTGCCACAGTTCTCTCCCTGGCTGTTGACGTTTTAATGTAGCATTGTTTTATAATAATGGAAAAATGGGAATAATCTAAACGATACTCTGTAAGAAAACATGAATAAATCGTGGTGCGTGACACGTGGGACAGCATAAATGAACAGGCTTTTGCTCTGCTATCAACGGGGGTAAATGTACCTCCTAAATGCACTGAGCAGAAGCAGATAAATAAAGAAAGAGGAATTTTCAGAGGCATATATTCAGTATTATACCATCTCTGTATTATTAAAACAGAACAAGAAGTAATTTTGCAATATTAGTCTGTATTTACATGAGAAAAATTAAAAGAAAAGCGACCTCAGCATAAGTTGGTGACAATGACACTCTGCTCTTTGGGGCTGCACGCAGAGCCAGTGATACTGCCGCTCATGAGGGTGAAGTTAAACCATGCTTTCACTTTTGTGTTTGTGTGGGGGCACCAACGTACCAGCCCGGTGCATACAGTTAAGAGGAAGGAAGTTCTGTGAAGAACTACAGAACTCTTAGGAGAATGAGATGATTTATTTGCTAAGTCAAAACAGGCGTATTCTGGTTAAGGAGTAACGGAGTTAGGGCCAACCTGCCATGTTGTATCTGTGAAGAAAATGTACAAGTGAGAATGCGGCATGCAGAACATGAAGCTGTATTAGTAAAGAGGAATTAGAACATTCTCACGTCGACACCCACAGTGGCCGCCCCGTGTCCCTCGTGGAGTGACCAGCACAGCCGGGAGATGAGCACCTCCGTCCCCCACACGTGGCCGTTTCCCCTCCTTCCCTCCCTCCCTCCCCTTTTTATTGCAGTGAGAGCTCTCACCTGTCTTAGCAAACTTCAGCTTTACATGTGGAACAGAAAATAATCAAACTCAGAGAAGCAGAGAGTAGGAGTGCCAGGAGCTGGGGAGCGAGAAATGGGAGATGCTGGGCAAGGGACACAGAACTTTGCTTATGCAGGATAAATGTACTCTTAAAAAGAACGTCGATTCCTTGTTCAGATAATGTGCTCGATGTGTTTCTCTTCAAAATCCAAGCACTTTTTTCAGGAGGAGGACCGCTGAATTTAAGGCAGTCGGCCCCGATGTTTACCTGAAAAACTGTAGTAACTACACTACCATGCAATCAGAAATTCTGGAAACAGGGGAAATAGGATAATTTTCAAGGGAGTGGAGGATCAAAGGCTTCACAGAGGGCAGATGGAGGGTTCAGGTGCTGGAGGAAGAATGGAGGGTGAGCAGGAGCTAGAGCTGCAGTCCGTCCGGGGGAGGGCAGTCTGCGCTGTGGAAACGTGAAGCAGGGTGAGCGGGGACGCCGGGGCGAAGGGCCGCGGCGAGCCTGGGGAAGCCCGCCTGCCTGACTCTGCGACATCGGCTCCGGTCAGTGCCCCTTAGGCTGTAACCCTGACGCACTGTCAACTCTGAGGTTGAGGCGAGGGCAGCAGTGATCCCATAAAGTCATGAGAGCGGAGCAGGCGATCCGCAGAGAGTGTTTTGTGTGCCTGGGAAGTTGCCACTTAAAGTTAAGATTGAGAACGTCCTAAGAGACTGTTAACCACCCTGACCATGAGAACAATCTGGATTTGCTACAAAATCCTAGTTTCCAAACCTGCACAAGACCCAAGGAAGCAAAGAAACGAATGAACTGAAAATCCAGAGAGAGATGAAAAGAGACCCCCCCCCCCGCCCCCGCCGCCATGGCTGTCAGTCTTCCAGAAGCAGCAAGAGGAGGAATCTACTGGGGTGGAGGCGGTGGTGAAGAAACCAGCTAAACTGTAAGGAACTTGCAGCATGTGCACGGCAGGTCACGTGGTGGCTTCGAGTCCTGAGGAGCTCCCGCTATGGAGTGAGTCCTTACCCACCCATCAGCTCTTTCTGGGCGGCCTCCACAGCCAGGTAACGGTGCCTTTGCAGGACGAAGCTGAGAGTCTGGCTGGAAAGCTTGTGGGAAATCTGAGAAAGCTGAGGGAAAAACCCTTCACAGAACTGGAGGCTTCCGTCGGGTGCAAAGCCGTGGAGGAGCGGGAGAGCCGAGAGGATCGTCCTGGAAGCCGTCCGGTCTCTGCCGAGCGCAGATAGAGGCCGCCTGACACTGAGAGGAGCAGGGACGCTCCTTAGGCCTGAGCCGCCTGCACCACAGGTGCTGTGTGGCGCTGGGGCAGGACAGACACAGCCACCAGTGGGCAGCGAACAAGGACCAGGAGGGGAAGTGCCTTCCTGGTGAAGCAGAGCTGGCGGGAGGGCTGGCGAGGCAGGAGGCTCACCCACTGCGTGGAAACCAGGTGGCTGGTGTGCAGGCAGAGGGAAATACCGAGAGTCCTGCAGGCGCCGGGTGCTCCGGTCGGGTTGAGAGGGAAGTCCGGATTCTTCCCTGTGTGGTCCACTGAATCAGAGATGTCAGAAGCCTGAACAAAGCTGAGACGGTGCAGAGAAGACAGGCTCGCCCGCGCAGGCAGCGAGACAGAAGCAGGAGTGAACCTTTGTGAAAAAGCACATGGTCCCGTCAGCCCCAGTTGTTCCTTGCCCGCTCTGTTCATGCAAAAAAAAGTGATTTAGGCCGAAAGGTAACAATAGCAGGTGAAAACTCAGATCTGTAGAAAAGAGTGAAGAACGACAAAAAGGGTAGATATGGATGTGCTTATTTATCTGCAAAACTGAGCGCTGGGAGCTTGCCTGCAGCAGTGGACGGTGAGGCTTACAGCGCGCGCACGCCATCACACGGTGCTGGGCGGTCTTACAAAGGTAAGAGGTGTGGTTTATCAAGAGCCCCTGAGTGCTCGGTCCTGTTACTCACACATTTACACTCAGGCTTACAGCCCTTATTTGACAGACCAGGAGACAGGCGCAGAGAGTGAGGTCGGTTGCCCAGCAGCCTGTAAGTCGCACAACGGGACTTCAGGATGCACGAACAAGGGTTTACCGTTGTCTGTATGAACAGAGCCCAGAAAATAGCTCGATGCTGCCAGCGGGAAACTGTCTAGTAAACTATTGTGCGCACTTGGTGGAATGTTACCGCTGTTCGACGGCAGAGGTGGAAGTCCACTGACCGGCGGCAGGACCGGTAGGGAACGTCAGGCTGACTGTAGTGAGAGCAGTGCGTGTATGTGTGTCTGTGGAGGTGCAAGCTGTGATGCTTTTATGTGCAAACTCACCCACATATACATGGAGGAAGAGACCAGCCCTTAACAATACCTGAGAACTGCTAAGAGGGTGTGAATCTGGGGATTCCTCCTCTAGGCCTTTTCTGGGGGTGGGGTTTGTTGGGTTTCTGTATTTATTTACTGGAGGTACCGGGCATTGAACCCAGGACCTCGTGCACACTGAGCACGTGCTGTCCCACTGAGCTGCCATCCCTCTGAGAAGTCAGGGCTGGACGAGAGACCTGCTTTTTTGCAGAACTCACTGTTGCTGGTGTTCAAATGTTCACTGCAGAATAGGATTTCCTCCCATCTTAAAAAGCCTGGTTTCGCTCATTTCACGACACTAAACTACTGGAGGACTCACGCACAAGCTTATTAGGGGCAGAGGCCTTTCTTTCCTCCTTTCTCTCCGTTTTACCCCACTTAATGCACTGGTATGTGGGCATTAATGTTCCTTGACTTTCAGTTAGGAGACGTTGGTAATGTTGAAGAGTAAACTTTCATTTAAATACTGGTGTACGAGACCATCACATAAGTAAGCAGGACTGTTGAGAATAACACACAGTGCAGAAGGCGGTATTTGAACAGAATCTTAACGGGTCGCGTTTGGGGGGCTGAGCTGTGAGATTGAGCCCTTGAGGCAAGAGCGACGCACACTCAGACCGGGAGGCAGAACAGGGTAGACGGTGTTGGTGGAGTGGAGTCTTTTTGGACAGTAAGGAGCTGGGGAGGTAGCTTGGTCCCCTGTTGGGAGTGAAGGGGCCTTTGCTGGCGGGCTTTGAACAGAGCGAACCTCAGACGTCGCTGTTCTGGGAAGAGGCACAGCGTTCCGTCCTGAAGGACGCTTTCTTGGTTCGCTCTTCTCCGCTCCTGCCCTCCCAGCCCCCACCCCCTTGTCCTCTGCTCCCTCCGGCACGTCTGTCCCCGCTGGGACAGCTCCTGAGCCCTGAGCAGCTCTGCTTACTCAGAGAACACGTGTCCTCGCCCTGTACTGAAGAATACATCGTGCCTCTGTTTCACACGACTTCCTTCTTTAACCTCTGTCCACATGGACATGCAACTGTGGGGAACACCGTGCATCTTCCAGCGAGAAGTGCTCCTCCTGGACTTGGAGCCAAAACAGACTGTTTGCACATTTCTGCTCCACGGAGTAACAGGTCTGAGCTCGGAGAAGCAGGTACCCACATGGACTACAATTTCTTTCATCTGCAAAAACAAGACAGCCTTTCTGGCCCAGAATCCCCTTCTGGTCCCCACGCAGCCCCTGACCCTCGTTCCCCCGGCTGACCCCGCTCACCCTGCATGTCTCAGATAAGACACCGGTCCGTCTGGGGAGCCCTCCCTGCCCTCCCACCCGCAGGCTGCTTCTCGTGACCCTGGACCGTACACGTCTGCTTCCACCCCGAGGTGCAATTGCCTGTCCGGATTCTCCCCGAGCTGAACATTGCATTCAGTTTTGTGTCGCATCTGTCATATCCATCTCTTACGACCAGCACCTAGTTGCTGGAATTGAGTAGACTCTCAGGAGTGTTTGTCAAATGAATGAGTGAGAAACTTGACATAAAAATACGGGGAGATATTTCCTTACTGTTTGCATGAAACTAAATTCCTCAGAACTTCTTCTTGCCCAGCATTTTTCGTATACACGCGATTGCAGAGCTTTGCCTTTCCCCCTCAGAAGACATTACATTGTATCTGTGCTGATTTCATAACCACGTCTGTAAAAGGCTCCCTGCGAATCACATGAACCTTGTCAGGTTGCTCTTCTGTTTTGGTTTCTCCCCCTCTGAAAGCAACTGCGAAGGGGGTTAGGAGCGTGTGTGAGGACGCTGGTGTGAATGTAGCACGATGAACAGACTTGCCAAAGTGCCTGAGAAGGCTGCTTCGCAGAAGTCAGCGTTACATGTCTTACAGCAATTACGCGTCTGTTCTGCATCTTTAACATTCCAATTATTCTAACGTTTATTGTGCAGGAGGGTGTTAAGGATTTACTGACTAAGATGAGGCTTAAGAATGCTGCTCCAGCAGGAAAATTCTCCCGTTGAGAAGCTGTCAGTGTAATCTGCACGGCTCTTCGGTGCTTCTGTAAAATTAACAAACCACGCCCTGCTTGGGTTCCCAATTCTGGTTCTCCGTTTCCCGCACACCCCCTGAAAGCGGCTGTCCCATGTTGGATTCCCCGGCCAGACCGCGCCCGGGCAGCTGAACACGGCCATCCCCGAGAGAGCGAGTGGGGGAGGCTTGCCCTTCCTTTGCAGAGTTTCTTCAGCTGAGAAGCCGCTCCTGACAGGATGCTTTGTCGCACACTTGACATCTTTTTTTCTTTCCTTTAATGAAGGAGTGACTGGAAGGTAATTTACCCTGAGATGCTGATGCCTAGTTAGCTGGAGATTAACTGGAGACTGTCTGGAAATTATCTGAGCACCTGGGAGGCAGAGGCTGTGTGAACAGAAGGTGCTAGGAATAAAGCAGGGGTGAACCACGCCCTTTCTTGGCTACTTAACCAGGCAATGGGTAAATGCTGCCTTACTTTTCGTCAACCTTAAAATGGGCTAAAAAGATAATTGCACATCACAGCAAATGTGGCCGTCAGAAGACGAGGCTATCACCCCCTTCTCACAGGTTCCATTCAGCAGCCCTTCTCTGGGACGCCTGTTTCCCACAGGAAGGAGGACAACTTCATTGCAGTGGACTTTCTTGAATAATGTGCTGTTGTTTACAAAATGAACATGTAGTCTTTCCAGCTTTGAAACATCCCTTCAAGATCTCCAAAAGACCTTTATTTTAAAACTGCTTCCAGGATAGGATTCCAGCAGGTGCAACACCGGTAGAAGAGTAGGAGAAAGACAGGGAGACGGGGACAGGTGTGGGCGTGGTGGGCCAGGCACCCCCCGACTGTGGCGGTGACGTGGAGGGGAACTCTGGGAGTGAAGCCTGGAGCCTCAGTGGCTGTGTCCGCATTAACAAGTTTTCACTACATGCTTTGTTGTTGTTGTTAATGGAGGGACCGGGGACTGAACCCAGGACCTTGTGCATGTCACTGAGCTGTGTTCTGAGAAAGCAAAGTTAAGACCTAAAAGGAATCTTCTGACAAAGCCTTCTGTAAAGTAAAGCCTCCCGTCACGGGAAACAAGTAAACTCCAGCCTGTACATTTTCATAAACCTGCCTGCTCCAGTCTCGCTGGGAAGGGACGCTGGGGCCCACCTCCAGTACAACAGTCCCCAAGTCAGGCTGACTCTCGCTCAGCTTCCCCGTTCATTACGACCTGCGGGTTCAAAAGCAGACCCAGCATGTTTTCTTAATACTTTGAAGTAGAGCATTGCTAATTTTTATCTGTTGTATTCGTGTATTTTATAAAGACATGAAAACATGTCTTTATGGGCTAATTTCGTTCTCTTAGGAAGCCTGGGAACCCAGCTACCCCTTGTTTCTTCACTGTGTCTCAAGGTAATAGGACGAGGGTGCAAAGCTCAGCTGTCCGCAGGAGTCACAGGCGGTCCGGGGGTTTCCTGTGAAATGGGGAGGGCGGGTCTCCCCATTCTCAGATGCGTGCTGTCTCCCGTTTCTTTTCTGAAACATGCGCCTGTCTTGGTCGGCCTTTACCACCTCTCTCTCTCTCTTTTTTTTTTAATTTATTGAAGTACAGTCAGTTACAATGTGTCGGTTTGTGGTGTGCAGCACAGTGTCCCGGTCATGCATATACATACATATATTCCTTTTCATACTCTTTTTCATTAAAGATTATTATGAGGTCGTGAATACAGCTCCCTGTGCTGTACAGAGGAAATTTGTTATTTATCTATTTTTATATATAGCAGCTAACATTTGCAAATCTCGAACTACCAAATCTATCCCTTCCCACCCCTTTCCCTGGTAACCATAAGATTGTTCATTATGTCTGCGAGTCTGTTTCTGTTTTGTAGGCCTCTCTTTCTTTTTATCGTTCTTTCTCTTTCTGGTTTACTTCGCTTAGAATGACCATCTCTAGGTCCATCCCCATCGCTCTTTTGGTAAGAGATGTGGGAATAGAAAAATACACCTCCAGGACAGGAAGGCGTAAAGGGAGACTAGGCCTTAGTGTAGGGGGCACCAGGGACGGCAGGGCTGGTTCGCCTTGGGGCCTCCCGTCCCGAGCACGACCCCCACGTAACTCCTGCTTGTCCCTGCCACGCATGAGCAGAAATCGTGTGGGTCAGTCCCCTGATTATTTCCAGAGAAAGGAAGTATTAGGTTTTCATTGCAAAATTCCTGATTTTCAAAGATTGCTCCCCAGAGCATGAGCTTCACCCGTGAAGTTTCCTTACTAAACTCCTTGGCCTCTGGCTGCGCACGGCGTTTGCAGCTGTGAGGTGCCCGCGTTGTCTGAGCGCTCCTCGCTCTCACTGAGAATTTGGTTTCACTGATGCTCCACTGGACGACCTCCTGTTAAAGCTAAAATCGCTGCTCCTCTACCTAATGTTTCATTTCAGTTAATACCCCCCCCCCGGGGGGGGGCTCCTGGTGAAGTTATTTTCAGAGTTCTCACTACTGTTAGGCAGTCTGTAGTTTTTCCTTTGTAATCCTCTCGACATTCTCTCTCCCTTCCCACCCCCGCTAAGCACCTACGAGGGTGTCGTCAGTGACTTCGCTGTCGGCCCCCACTCCGGGAGAGGAGTTGAATTTACGCTGTGGTGTCTGTCGGACGTGGTGAGGTGCTTGACACACAGAGTTAATAACCCTCATCCCCTGGTGGCTCCACTGGTTCTCGCCCAGCTGTCTTTTCCACAAAACCTCTGGGACAGACATTGGTGTGTCTTTCTTAGCTTCTTTACTGACGAGGCCCCCCACTTCCTAGCATGTTTAAATCGCCCCGCCGCCCAGGGCTTCTGGCTGGTCTGTCCTGGACCGGAGCCCTCGTCTGTCCCGGCGCCTCCTGTGGCCACGGCAGTCCTGGGTCTCAGCCGCCCACGCGCTTCCCCGTAAGGCCCGGGGGCTCTCCGTCCTGTCTCCTCCACCTGTCCCCACAGACAGTGCAAAGTATCCAGTTCTTTCTGTCTCCGGGAACTGGATCGTGACGTGCTTCAGAACAAGGGCTGGCAAACTTTCTCTGTAGAGGAAAAGGGAGTAAATATTTAGAGCTTTGCAGGCGGTGTGGTCTCTGTTGACACTGCTCACCTTTGTGGTTATAGCCAGAAACCAGCCAAGTAATATGTAAAGAAAAGAGCGTGTTCTAGTTAAGTTTTTCTTACAAAACAGAGGGCCGACCGGCTGCCGTCTGCTGCCTCCTGACTTAGCGCGCCCTGCCGACGCCCGTGGTTGTGAGCTTCCTGCTCGCTGGTGCCGTCGCCTCACCCCCAGCAGGGAAGAGTCCTCGCTCCTGGTTTGTGGCGCTGACCTCTGCTGTCGTCCCCTGGGTGTGGTGGTGACGGCCGGGGCAAGACGGCGGGGGCCTGGGCGACCGGGCCAAGTGCCATGCTTTCCTTGCGTCTCCCACACTTAATGCGGATTGAAGAAAAGTACTAAGACACGAAATGTAATTGTGATAAAAGCAACATTACCTCAGTTAAAAATCAATCTGAGATTTTAAGAATGTGACGAACCATTTTCTCTGCATCACTGAAACTTCTGGGTTTTGAGATGTATCACAACCCAAGTTTCTAGACAGAACTTACTGAGAAGAGCGGCAGAGCCAGAAGGAGGGCCAAGGTCTTGTGTTTACACTGTTTTTCCTTCTTTTCAAATATGAAAGTCAGCAAGGAGAATGGAAGCCACACGTGTACTGAGTTTTGCAGGGTCAGGGAGCTCAGAGTAGATGCAAGCAAAGGGCCCTCGTCTGGGGCACTGAGTGTGAGGGCAGAGCGGGGTCCTGTGGTCTCTGCGCCTGATGGGGGGGGGGGGCGCAGAGCATTCCACATCCCTGTTAGAGTCTCGGTAGCCTTTCAAACTGACGGTGACGTTGCCGTTATTTTCAGATAATATTGTCTACAAGAAGCCTGAAAACCTCAGTGAAAACACATTTAAAAAGAGAGACTTCAGTGAAGAGTCTACTTGAAAAAAATCATTACAGAGAACTTAGTGTAATTTTCATACAGAAAACAAAGAAACGCTTAGATTCTGGAAGAAGAGCCCCACGTGTAATACCAACAAAAAGGCTGACACATCTGGGAAGAAATTCAGTCAGACGTGGAGGAACAATATGACAATCTTCAAACCTCCGCTGCTGCACCAAACAGTGACTGAAGACGTGGACGCACATGGCGTGGTTCTAGGCAGAAGGTTTGGTGTCATGAAAATATCGAGTCTCCGTAAATTAATCTTTAACTGCGTTTGCAATCCCACGTGAAATCACAGTGTGGCTTTAGGAATGCTTATGAAGACACTGGAAGAGTAGACCTAGGGCAATGTAAAATGTATCCATCGTGGCAACTGTATACATCCTAATCTAGAAAAAATGTTCCTTCCCAAAAATCGGTACTGCTCACCGTGCAAAGCTGACAGAAACATGCTTGTGTGGTATTTGCAGAAGCCGCAGCAGCGGGTAGACAACAGAGACGTCCTAAAGATGCGGAGAGGGGAGTGCAAGCACGCAGCGGAGAGTTAACTGGAGAGCAGCTCACAGTCAAAGAAACGTGATAAGTAGGCAGGAAGCCCGAGGGGAAGGGGCTCAGCATCATTACTCAGTGAAGAAACGCGCCAGAAACGAGGCACGTTGTAAACCAGCAGGCTGGCGAGGACGACAAGGCCTGCTAGTTCTCTGTGTGGGAAGACGTTGGTAAAGGGCGCGCCTCGTAGACTCTGGGTGAGACTGCAAACTGGTGCAGCCCTGTGCATGGGCAGATTGGCTGGCTTCTTTCTTTTCCTTTTTTTAAAATTTAATTGAAGTAACTTGGCTGACTTTCAACACGTGAGATGCACACCTACTTCACGTCTTCTCAGGAGTCAGATCCCCCCACGGGAAGATTTCCTCCCTGTGTAATTTTGAAAGGTGTTACAGAAGTCACAGTGGCTACGCCTCAGCATTCATTAACGGAAGACCAAGGAATTGTGGCAAATCACAGACTTGGACCCGCCAGGTAGTCGTGAAGAAGAAGTAGATGGTTTTGTAGATGCTGACGTGGGACGGTCTTCACAGCACAGAGACTCTTCTGTGCAGGGTGCACTTTCCCAGTAAAAGCTGTTTTGCACTTGATTTGCATAAAAATTTCAGAAGCATCGGTAAAAATTAGTGTCTGTAATAGGGTAGGAGAGTGGGAACTGGTATCAGATCTGCCAGAATTCATCCCTGTCTATGTGCAGTTTAATCATACTCTGTGTTTGTAATAACCATCTCACTGCAAATAAAGATTGTCAAGCTCTGCCTAGGTACTCGCACTAGAAAAAGGCAGGACCCAGCTTTGGAGTGAGAGGCACACTCTGGGAGGTGGGCCGCAGCCCAGCCCCTCCTGCGCACGTCACACAGAGCGCTGTCACGAAGGTCACCTAGACCTGTGTCTGTTTTCAGGACCTCCTGCCTCGAGCTGGATGTGGTAGGAACCACACAGCTGACTTTGTTAAAGGAAATGTTTCTCCTCTATTCCTGACCCACTGGAAGGTATTTTTGCTCAAATACCTTGAGGTGACTTGGCCTCAGTCTAGTCCCTCCCCTCCCCCCCACCCCCTCCAAGTAATTCAGCTGAAATGAGGGCAGGATGACCTGGTGGGGTGTCTGCTGGTCTGGGCCAGGCTGTGAACTTGGGGGTAAAGCCCCCGCCTTGGCCGAGGGGGCCTGCCCAGCCCAGAGCTGCCGGCAACAAGGTGAGCGAGTCACCCTCCATCAGCCCAGCCTCCGGACCGGATTTTGTCCGACCCTGGAGGAGGCAGGCCTCCACAGTCTGACTCTTTGATCTTAGTATTTGTTTGTCCAAAACTCGTCTCAAAACGTAGATGTGATGTACTGAATCTCCTCAAAACTCCAGCATCATACCCCTTAGGAACGGCGCTCATCCCAGGAACTCACCGTTGCCAGCCTCTCTGGGTGTAGCCCAACAGAACGAGGCTCAAAAAAGTGGAGAAAATTGTTCTGTTGGAGCCAGAAACTGAATGGAAACCAGGACACGGATTTGGCACTCTTCCAGTGATGAAAAGATCTGGCAAGGAACGACGAATATTAAACACGGAGGCTCTCAGGGACTGTTCCACGTGGTCAAGCACCAGAACTCTGCTCGGACGGAGCCAGGCATTGCTGGTGGGTAGTGCCCTTGGCCCAGGGTCATCGAGGTGGCCGGTGCCGTCGCTCAGCGAGACCTCCGGCTCCGCCCGGGAGATCCCGTTACGCCGTTCTTGTTGCTCAGCGGGACTCAGAAGGCCAGGCTTTACTTGGCAGGTCGCCCCTTGAATCACAACCCCATCCCATGAGTTTTGTAGGAAATCCTGCCCATCTTGCCCTGCAAGTACCTCAGCTAAATTAATCTCCGTGGGAAGCTGCTCTTATCGTGTATTTGTAAGATGGACGTTTATTTATAGTTGATGTTTCTTGAGAACTCGGTTTAAAAAAACTTTAAAAATCATCTGGATAGCCTGCCAAACACACAGTGGGGATTTCAAAAGCAGTGAGGCAAATAAAAGGAAGAGTTTTGTATTTAGGTTCCTACTGAGCACAAATAAAAGCCCAACTTGTGATGTGATTCAACTCTGTGTGTAGCGAGGGACAGGAATTTAAACCCTGCACCGTCTGCTCTGAGTCGGCCAGCGCAGGCACCGCTGTCGAGGGGTGCGCAGTCGGGTCCTTGAACACTGTGTGCCCAGGGCAGAAGCAGCCGCGCCGGGCTCACCTCAGCAGGCCGGGCACCTGGCCTGGGCCTGCGGCTGCCCACACTTGCCACACAGAAATGCATCACCAAGAGCATGTGTATGGCTCAGATCTCTACTCCAGCTCCTTCTCGTGCAAGTGGATACAAAGAGCTCGTCCTGGTTTACCCCCAGGCCGTCCTTCTAATCACCTTGGTCTGAAAGCAGTCTTTGCCGCTTTCACTGTTGGGCGTCCCACGTCTGTCGGACTGGGACTGTCAGTCCGTCACACCTCAGCTTTTATGCTAATGGGACACGGACTCCTTAGTGGCTCTGCTGGCAGTTTTGCAGAATCCCCGAGGTGGGTGAGGACCCGTCGGTGGTCGTGTTACCGCACGTCTTGTTCCTGAGCTTGTCTGCCAGCCGTGATACCCACGAGGACGGTTACGTCAGTGCCCTTAGAATTAAGCTCCTCGGAACCCGTGCAGTACAGGGGTTTTCTGTGCATTGAAACCATCCCCTGTGAGGCAGAAGCCAAGACCGAGAGAGCAGCTCAAGGGGCAGGCGGGCCGTGGACAGCCACCTGCCCTGCCCTCCCCTTAGCCTGCCTTGGGCTGCAGCCTCCTTCCCGCCCCCTCTGGTGTGCACACTGGACTCCCCTGTGTCCCGCCTCTCCTTCCCACCTCTGTCTGCAACACCAGGTTACCTGCCTGGCCTGTTCCGTGCTGGGACTGCCCCCTCTGCGGGCACGGCGGAGTCGGGGCGGGGTGCAGAAGCAGCAGGTGGCTCACCCTGGGGTGTCAGCCCACCTCCCTCCCCCGCCCCACCCCCACCCGCTGTGAGCCCTCGGACTAGTCGCACTCAGCTCGGGGCCCTCGGGGCCGTGGGGACGGCGGCAGTAACTGCTGCTGGCGAATACCGAAGGGCAGTGGCGGACCCGTGTGGCTGTCCCGGCACAGCAGGCATGCAGTGGGATCCGGCTCTTGTGACTCAGTGTCACTGAACCGCTCGTCCCTGCGCAGCATCCTGGATTTCCCTTCTTCTGCTCAGCGGCCAGCGTACTTCACTAGCGCTCATTTCTTACTCATTTCTCCCTACTTTTTTCTTTTTTTTTAATTAAAAAAAATTGTATTATTTATTTATTCATTTGTAATTGAAGTATAGTCACCTCCCTGCTCTTGGCAGCCTACACGGTAACCAGGGTCACGAGGCAAAGTGGTGGGAAGTCTGTCTGCGGCTGTCGGGGTGTCGGGCTCCGTATCCCTATTTCCTGTTCCTGTCAGTGTCTGAAGTCTGTGCTGTGTTGGACTCTGAGGACGTCCATCGTCTTGCATGCACCCTCTGAAATAAAACCTCCACCACGCGTGTGACCTGATGTCTCGCTGCATTGCACGTCTTTGTGGGGGTAGAGATGCAGAAATCTTTGAGGGGGCAGCCCGAGTGACAGTGGCGTCGTGGCGTCATCTGAAGGTGGGCCGGCAGGAACTGGCCATCCCCAGGACAGACACTGTTGCTCCCCTGCTACGTGCTGGAGTTCCAGGGCTTGGAGCGACCAGGCCAATTTCCTACATTCAGATTACTGCCCTACACGTACTAGTTGTATGAGTTTATTGTATCTTTCCAACTCTCCATTTCTTCGCTTGTAAAATGTATAACATCCACCTTTACAGGTTGCTTTAGAGATCAAGGAGGGCAGTTCCTGCCTAACAGAGGAGGTAACAAACAGTATATTCCACATGTGTGTGCTTTACACATGTGTATACTATACGTGTGCGCTACAGGTGTGTGTATACTGTGTGTATATATGCGTGTGTGTAACGTACAGATGTAATGAAGCTTTCTCTCCAGTGACAACGCTGGCCACTTTTTTATCCAGATCGTACCACAGATCCTGTTTAAGCAGCTACCTGTATTGCTGTTTACAGTTGTCCAACACAGGTGATGCGTGTTTAACATAGAATCACCATAATCACACGATCTGAGGATTTGTTTAAATCTCATTCTGTTTTTTAACCTTCCACAGGCAAGGTCTGGTTCTGAGCAGTGCCTGGCGTTCTCTGCCGAGCTCTGCTGAGTCCATTCTCTCAGCCTCACTGTTGCTTTAGAAAATCCCACCGACCTTCTCGTTTGTCTGTGTGTGTGGATACGCTCAACCAGACCGCTTGTGCTTCTAGTGAGAGTTTGGGGTTGGGCCTATGCTAAAGGAACTAGGCGGGCCCAGGAGGGACAGTTGCACTGAAGCTCCCAAATATGGCCCCTGGAAATCAGTAACCAGATCTTGTTCTTTGAGAGTCAGTTGCAAACCTGCATTCCAAGGACTGTGGGACGGAGACACAGTTTTGGGGAGATTGCTGGTGCGCACAGTGAGGATCAGGATGGTCCTTCTCTCTGCTTTGGGGTAGGGGCTCGTGGCCCCGCTTTTGCAGTTGCCTTTCATTCTATCCAGTGTTCTCCAGGGATTGTAAGAAGGTTGATTAATATGCATTCCAGTTTAACTGGCTCTGAAAAACGTACATCAATAAATACATTATGAAGAACTTTCCCACTGGGTGGTAGCAATGGCAGATGGTGACTCGGCAGCGCAGGCCAGAGACGGGGTGTCACTGAGCCCCGCGTCACACCCGGGACGCTGGTCGAACGTCTCTTTGTGCTGCTTCCGTTGTCTCAGTCCTTTGCTTGCTAGGGACCCACTTCCCCAGCGCGTTACTGGGATGAGGTGGACGTGGGTCTCCGTGTTGTTCCCAGGTCTTCCTCTCCTTACCCGGAAGTGACTGTCTACCCAACAGCAGGCGGAGGGACTGATGGGTACTCCCTGGGGCGCTTTTCTTCTTGCTCATGGGGTGAGAGGAGGGAGGCAAAGTGGGAGGATGACGCCAAGACGGAGCAGTGGGGCTGGACCCCCTGAGGGACGAGGCCGTTGCCAATGCTCGGGGAAGATCGGGAGGAGAAACTAGGTGGGTGTGACACGTGACTCACTTACAGCGCCTGGCGTGCTGGGGCAGCAGCCAGGCAGCACGCATGTGGCCACGGTGCTGGGCAGGGGCCACCGTGCCACTCGTTACACCTCCAGGGGAGCACTCTAGGTGTCTTGGCTAGTGAGTTGGGCCTGTCTGGGCAGCAGGGGAGCAAGGAGGTGCTTGAGCCGGTCAGCAGCCATCTACCAACTGACGGAAATAGGCTTCACACAACTGACTAACTTCTGGGAGTGTCTGGCTGTGAATGGAACGAGGCCGAGGTCCCAGTGACCGGAACTGCTGGTCAGTAAGGATGCTGAGCATTGTTGATCTGAGGAATTACCTATTTGCTTTATTCAACCTTTAATTAGTCACATAAAAGTCCACATCAAGACTCTTGTCCAGTGGAACTAAAAATCTTGCAAGTGTCCAGTTCTACTGTAAACAGTAGGAATATTAAACTTACGAAGACGCCAGGATTTGGAGATTTTGAAAACCCAGCACATTGACCCTGACTGTTCGTCACGTGCCTTCTTGGCCTTTGCAGTCACGGTGTCTGTTATTAAAGATAACTTAGCGATTACAAAAATAGGTTGCAAGAAACAGTGTGTTCTGTCAAAATGTACTGTCTTAGAGAAAATTAAATTTCCACAGAAGGAATCCTGCAGTTCTTTTTGTGTACTCTTAAGTTTTTGGAGGAGTAGACGGATCCAAAGGAGACGGAAATCTGCTTTATTAGTAAGCAAAATAGGGGGCATAAACTGTGAGTATGGACTTGCAGAGAGCGTATGAGACAACGATGTCTGTCGGGCTGATTAATGAATTAGTCGTCAGCGCTGTGGTGGACGACCCTTGACTGTCACGAGCTAAGTGTGGGTGTCTGGCAAAAGCTGATGCATTTCGGGGTGTAAACTGATTTCTGAGAGCTGCATGTGGCTGTCCTGCTGGAGAGCAGGCAGCGCATAAACCCTGAACAGGTCAGTCGCAGCTCCTAGGCATTTACAGGCCCCTCTGCGATCGTGCCCTGGACGCACTTTGATCCCTGCCTCCTCCACAGTGCGCTGTACCTTTTTTAGTTCACTTAGCACAGTCTCTTGCATGTAGGTCGCTCTCCCTGATAAATGTAAAGATACTTGCTTTCAAGAACTTCTATCGAGGGGAGGGCATGGCTCAAGGACAGAGCACATGCCTAGCGTGCACGAGGTCATGGATTCGATCCCCAGCGCCTCCAGTTAAATAACAAGTAAACAATAAATAAATAAATCTAATTCCTCCCCCCCCAAAAGAAAAGATAACAAAAATTCAGGGGGTAGGGTATGGCTCAGTGGTAGAGCTATCATGTGCTAAGCACATGCACAAGGTCCTGGGTTCAATCCCCAGTCCCTCCATTAAAAAATAATAATACAAATAAATAACCCTAATTACCTCCCCCCACAGCAAGCAAACAAGAAAGGACTTTCACCTTGATAACCTCTTCAGTGCCAAGCGATCTGGAAGACTCCTGAGAACTGTCTGAACTGAACTTCACTCGTGGCTGGGATCTTCGTGCTTTGAGATGGAAGCCGCCTTGGGGAACAGCGAGAGATGACGTGGGAGCCTCTCCAGCTCGGCGTGTTAGCTCGGACGGTCCCTGACGTGGAAGGGATTCCGCTTCTGGATGCAGGAGATCACGTGCCAGTCCTCGTGTCATGCTTCTGAGGAGGAGCAACAGAGGGCTTTGGTAGCTCAGGTGGAGATTCTTTCCACCCGGAAGGTCAGGACTGGCCTTTCAGAGGAGACAGGAGTCAAAGCTGGGTTTAAGAGGAGGTGCTCATGAAGTCACCCAGCGAACACCTACTAGGTACTCGCTATATGTGTGCGTTAGGCCAAGAAGACCGTGTTGAGACAGGTAAGGCCGCACAAGGAGGTTTCAACAGTTTGGGGACAGGAGTTAAACTTGGGAAGGTAAACTGGGACCTTCATGTGTGAGGCCGAGTGAAAGACTGTGTTTTGAGAAGAGAGAGTAGTGACGTCTCCATCCCACGGGCTCCTTGTGAACCCTGACGCCGTCACCGCCAGCAGCAAGGGGTAGAGCCTGTGTCTCTTTGCCTTGAACCTGAGGAGACCTTTGTCGCCACCTTGACCAGTGGGTGAAGTGCAGACAACGTCAGAAGTCACCAAGTCCAAACTCGTGCTGCTCATGGCACGGCAGGCCGAGAAGCCAGGAGGCGAGGTGCTGGAGAAGGAATAACAATTTTATTCGGAAGGTCAGCAGACTGAGAAGACGGGGAACTAACGTCCTGGAGAACCACCTTCCCCAAGACAGAACTCAGGCTCTGTTTACACTAAAACGGGGGCAGGGTGTGGTGCTTGTTGCAGACTTCTTGGTGTTGGAATCCTTTGTTCTTGCAGCTGCCCACGCGGGTCAGGTCATGGTGCCTCTGTATGAACCTCCAACAAGACAAGTGTTATTCTCTGTCCTGTAACTTTTTATCTCAGTATGGATGGGGAAGTGTTATACCCTTAATGGTCAGAGTCTTGATACTGTTCTCCTGTGTATTTCAGGCTCCAGGCAACATCCTTTTACAAAAGGTGCAGAACCAGCCCAGGAAACAGAGCACAGGGTTAGAGCCAAAGGAACAGATCTAATATGGAGTCAGATTTGTTCTTCCCTGTTACACAGAGGCCAAGTCATAAAAATGACATGCACTGCCACGTGTTCTCTTGACACGTTCATGCTAGGAACCCACCTCCCATGCTGTGAAGAATCCACATGGAGAGGCACCGAGACCCCTGCCCTCAGCCCCCCACTGAGCTCACAGCTGACAGCCAGCAGCTAGTCTACCGGCCCTGAGAGTAAGTGGGTCCTCCGGTCCTCAGGGAGCTGCTCTGGGTGGAGACAGCCGTCCCCACTGAGCCCCGCCCCAGCCGCAGATCTGCGAGCAAAATAATAGATTGTTACTGGTTAGCAACTCCGTAACATAATGGAGGTTAGTGATAATTAAATGGTTTCAAACTTTATTAATTATCAATATATTAATATTCATTTGTAGTCTATATTCTGTTTGTGTGTAATTTATTTAACATCTGTTTATTACTTCTTAACTAACATTAATTATTAATACATAGTTAAGACTCATAGTTGATACTATACTGTATTATAATTGATAATCTTCATAAACTGTAGAGGAGTAATGACTGCAGATTTCACTGTTTATCTGCTCTGTATTTTGGGAAAGTCCTTGGCCTCTTGGAAATGCTTGGCCTTGGTTTCTTCAGCTTTAAAGCTGGGGCCACGCCAGTACTCCCTCTGGGCGTTGTGAGACAGAAGTGGAATGAACATACGGAGATGTCCCTGGGACCCAGGAAGCCCTCAGGGCTGTTGTGATGACAGCGACACTGTTGGTGGCGACCTTGATGACGCTGGCGCGGCGAACACAGACCACCTTCACGTGGGGCTCCCTCGCTCCCTCAGGCTGTCAGAGGTATTTATGAGCCTCTCATGGGAGCAGACTAAAACCCACGGATTTAGGGAATCGGTCGCGTTTACTTTTGTGTGCCAGGCACAGCAGAGCTTGTTGAACTGTTGAAGAACAGGGGTTAGAGTGAAAAAGATCGATTCTGTTTTGGACTTCAGGGGTTTAGGGTGTGAAGGGGATATCCCTATAATTTATATAAAAGCCCCTGAAAATATGAGCTTTGTGCTTATGAGAAAAGCAGAACTTTGAGTGATAACTGAAGACACCGTTGAGAAAATCTCCTTGGTGTTTGACTGTTAAGAATACCAGACAGAATTCAGTTATCATTTCAAGCACGAGCTACCCAGCCCCAGGCTGAAAATATGAATTCTGACCAGGAAAACAGAGGAAGTGTTCCCAGAGAAGGGTCTCCTTTAACTCTTGGAGAGTCGCTGGAAGTAACTATCAATCATAGCCAAATTTAGTTTCCAAAGAAAAGAATTACATCAGCTCTCCCCAGGTTAGTCTTCAGAGGAAAACGGGAGGTCAGGCTGCACGTTTTCAGCTGGAGGGTAGCTGGCATTTGGATGTGGAGGAAGTTCTCTGCAGTGAAATGGGATCTCGAACTGTGTCCCTCAGTATTTTCTGGAATTTTAGTGAATTACCGTGAGTGTCAGATCTCATCAAAATATAGACAACATGAGTAAGCACCAACTAGGGACACAGATGAAATCCTTGTGTTGCATTTATTTATGTTTTTTAACTTCAGCACAAGCTCCATTTTGGCCCGGTTTTAATCATTTTTGCTTTCGTTGTTTGCAATTTAACCCTGGTAATGTTCTTTCATCCTTCTGAGGTGCAGCATAGAAGTGGTCTCGGTCCTCTTTCTCAACTCACCGAAGTCTGGCTTCTGCCTTCACGATTTTACTTCAGGTCTAATGATCACCAGTAACCCCCCATTTATAATCCCAGTGGGCGCCGCATTCTCACAAAAAGGAATAGGAGCTCGTACGTGAGGACCAGAATGCTCCCCGTACGAGTGGCTATTTCTGGGGCATGAAAGTTAAAGTGCTGTGGGTCCTCGTGAACAAAGGCAACAGAGCTGAGTTAATCACTGGCTACAGTCACCTCTCCCCTGTGCAAACTGCCATTCGAACAAAAAGCCACATACCGAATTCTGTAGTACACGCCAACGCAGTCTTCTCCAGGGGGATCTGACACTTGACAAAGTGGACGAGGTCCTTATTGTCTCGGAATTAACATTCGGGCACTCTTACATTTGATGTTTATTTTAGTCAGTTTCCAGTGTTGTGTCAGTTTCTGGCGCACAGCATAATGGTTCAGTCATCCATGTACATACATATATTTGTTTATTAAAGACATCTGGGCTGCTTGTTTAAACCTCAGATTTTTTTTTTTACTTGTTTATTTATTAAACAAATTTTTTATTGAAATACAATCAGTTACAATGTGTCGATTTCTGGTATACAGCACAGTGTTCCAGTCATGCATATATATACATATATTCATTTTCATATTCTTTTTCATTAAAGGTTATGACAAGATATTGAACATAGTTCCCTCTGCTGTAGAGAAGAAATTTGGTTTTCTAATCTATTTTTATATATAGTGGCTAACATTTGCAAATCTCAAACTCCCAAATTTATCCCTTCCTATCCCCTTTCCCAGTAACCACAAGATTGTTTACTATGTCTGCGAGTCTGTTTCTGTTTTGTGGATGAGTTCATAGTGTCCTTTTTTTTTTTTTTAGATTCCACATATGAGTGATATCATATAGTATTTTTCTTTCTCTTTCTCTCTTACTTCAATTAGAATGACCATCTCTAGGTCCATCCATGTTGCTGCAAATTGCATGATTTCATTCTTTTTTATGGCTGAGTAGTATTCCATTGTATAAATATACCACAACTTCTTTATCCAGTCATCTGTGGATGGACATTTAGGTTGTTTCCATGTCTTGTCTATTGTAAATAGTGCTGCTGTGAACATTAGGGTGCATGTGTCTTTCTGAATAAGAGTAAACCTCAGATTTCTAACTCTCACTCCAGATCTCCTCAGTTAGAACCTCGTGTTGAGGCCAATAAGCATAACAGTCAGTTCTGACTTTGGAGGTCCGGAAACGTAGTGCCACACTAAGCCTCCTCTTTCTTGGTAGAAACAGCTCAGGCCTCCCTCTAACCTGTGTGTGGGTTACCTTTTCTAACATGCCTCTCTGAACTTCTTCCTGTGAACTCATTCTCTGCTCCAAAGCTCTTTCCTCCCTAAGTTTTTAGTACCTTGGGACTTCCAAACACATCAGGCACGTTATCCTGTATGAACTTGAGTTGGCTCTTCTACTTATCCGAAAATATTTTCTCCTCTGTTTGTATTCCCCCTGGGTCTGCACTGTGAACTCCACAAATACACAGGCAAGTGTGCGACGCTTCTATACGCAGCCCTGCAACTGAGCAAAGTGTTTGTGACACAGTGTGTGTTCCACATATAATTACTGATAAATTGTCCCGTGACTCAGCTATCAAATGGGCCCTGTTGTGGCTCCAGTGCTGTCTGGGACTGGTTCTGTTGTGATAGAGGATAAGTCACGCGATCTCCTTTTCCTCTGGCTTCTTCATCTGGTGAAGTCTGTAGTCCTCAGTGCCCTTGCAGCTTTATGTTATGAGATGATGGTTTGGAAAATGTGAAAAAAAAAAAAATCAGCTTGGCCTGAACTGTCAGTGGTGGAGAAAACTAGAAGAAGCAAGACTTTATTTCAAAAGAAACAACCCAAATAAAAATGCTGGATAAACAGTTAAGGGAGCAGGCCCCCACCTCACACTGTGTAACGTCTCTCCAGTGCAACAGACACTTGTGACACTGTCCAGACCAGGTGTCACAGTGATCGGGGATTTGCCCTGTAGCTCGGACACGAGAGCTTCGGAATGGAGCTACTGTTTACTTTCTTGATGTCACTAAACCAGCCAGTGAAAGTGTACAAGGGAGAATGCATGTGTGTGATTAATATTATTTTTGAGAAATATTATTTCTTGTTACCCTCTCTTCCTGGATGTGTGGTAGCAAGATTTTTTTTTTTTTTTTGACTCTTGAGTAATTACATATCCTCTTATGATCTTGAAGTTCTCTTAATAAGTTCCATTACTGGGAATATGCAGTTACAGGCTATTTTCATTTCTATGAAGAAGAAATTAACCTAGAAATTTCTTCCAACATCCATGCTTTTGACTCTGTGAAAATCTGTATATAAAACACTTGCAAATGTTTCCCTCAAGGTGCACCTGGAGTTGGTTTCCATGTGATCCCTCCAGCCAGAAATTCACAAAATTCTGGGATCATGTGAAACCTTTCCTGTTAACAGAGAAACATTGATACTGTAGGTGGCAGATAGAAACAGTTAGTTTTTTTTTTTTTTTTTCAGAATGGTATGCTGTTCTGAATTTTATGTATGCTATAGCAATGTCTATGGGGATAACATTTAGTATTTTCATGTATTTTAGAATAAATCCAGTGCATAAAAATACATATATGTGCCTTTCTGAGCATGCATTTTGCTTTGGAATTGTGTGGTTTTTTAATTAAAGTTAATTTACAATGTTGTGTTAATTTCTGATGTACAGCATAATGATTCAGTTATACATATATGTATTCCTTTTCAGATTCTTTTTCATTATAGATTATTAGAAGGTATTGAACATAATTCCCTGTGTTATGCAGTCAAAACTTGTTGTTTATCTATTTTATATACAGTTGTCAGTATCTGCAAATCTCTAACTCCCGATTTATCCGTCCCTACCCACTTTCCCCTCTGGTAACCATAAGTTTGTGTCCTGTCTGTGGAGCTGTTTCTATTTTGTAAATAAGTTCATTTGTGTGGTTTTTTTTTTTTTTTAGATTCCAGATATAAATGATATCATGTGGTATTTTTCTTTCTCCATGTGACTTACTTCACTTAATATGACGCTCTCCAGGTCCAATGCAAATGGCATTATTTCATTCTTTTCTATGGCTGAGTAGTATTCCATTGAGTAAATATATCACAACTTCTTTATCCAGTCATTTGTCGATGGACATTTAGATTGCTTCTATTTCTTAGCTATTGTCAATAGTGCTGCTATGAACATTGGGGTGCAGGTGTCTTTTTGAATTAGAGTTCCCTCTGGATATACGCCCAGGAGTGGGATTGTTGGGTCATATGGTAACTTTTACTTTTAGTCTTTTGAGGAATCTCCATACTGTTTTCCATAATGGCTACACCAATTTACATTCCCACCAGCAGTGTAGGAGGGTTCCCTTTTCCTCACAGCCTCTCCAGCATTTGTCATTTGTGGACTTTTGAATGATGGCCATTCTGACTGGTGTGAGGTGATACCTCATTGCAGTTTTGATTTACATTTCTCTGATAAGTTGTGATACTGAGCATTTTTTCATGTGCCTATTGGCCATTTGTACATCTTCATTGGAGAAATGCTTTTTTAGGTCTTTTGAATTTTTGGATTGGGTTGTTCATTTTTATTATTAAGTTGTATGAACTGTTTATATGTTCTGGAAATTAATCCCTTGTCAGTGGCATCATTTGCAAATATTTTCTCCCATTCTGCAGATTGTTGTTTTGTTTTGTTTATGGTTTCCTTTGCTGTGCAAAAGCTTATAAGTTTAATTAGGCCCCATATGTTTATTTTTGCTTTTATTTCTACTGCCTGGGTAGACTGCCCTAGGAGAACGTTGCTAAGGTTTATGTCAGAGAATGTTTTGCCTATGTTTTCTTCTAGGAGGTTTATGGTGTTTGGTCTTATGTTTAAGTCTTTAAGCCATTTTGAGTTTATTTTTTGTGGGACAGTGTGAGGGAGTGTTCTAATTTCACTGATTTACATGCCACTGTCCAGTTTTCCCAGCACCACTTGTCGAAGAGACTGTCTTTTCTCCATTGCACATTCTTGCCTCCTTTGTTGAAGATTGACCATAGGTGTGTGAGTGGAATTGTGTGTTGATGAGTTTTATTTGCTTAGTCAACAGTTGAAAAGTTTTAAGAAGTAAAATTTGTTTATCCCGTGTAAGAATAGAATTCTGAGATACCACAGAAAAAGCTGTGGTTTCCACTGAGGTTGATTTGTCAAAATACATCCTACTCCCAGATTATTAATTTAAGCCAACCCAGGTAACTCTATTTTTCCTACCAAATATTGGTTTATAAAAAGGCAGGTGCAGTGACAGCCCTGAGACAGGAGCAGAATCAGCTGGGGACTCCTGCCAAGTGTTCTTGTTTGTTAGAAAGAGAGAGGAAGACATTGTTCCCTGTTCTTTCCCTGGGTGCTGAGGCAGGAAGATGCCGCAGCCATCCTGTGGCCATCACGGGGAAGCGAATGGCACAGCCGCGAGATGGGGAGAGTCTGCCCCTCTCGTGGCATCAGTGGACTGGACTGTGCCTGGAGCTCAGCTGACACCCTAGACGTCTTGTAACGTCAGCTAATATATTTCACCTGGGCTGAGTCTGGCTTTTCTTACCAGTTGTTGAAAACCTCCTGACAGACAGATAATGAAACCTTAGGTGTGAGGTAGAATAGACTAGGAGAACAAAATGAAACTACAGCCATGAAGATGGAATATTAACAAGAGAAACAACACTAAAGAAGCAGAGTGAAATGTCCAAGAGCTAATCCAAGAAAAGTACTAGATGCAGCTAATGGAACAGCATTCAGTGCTGAGCACCACGCGGTCTGTGTGTGAAGCTTACGCATTCTGATGCAAGAAGCTAGAGAGTCGTGCTAATCAAATCACCTGCATCTGGTTTTATTTTAGTAACGACCCTGTGGACAGGCTAGAACCATGGATGTTACTTTCCAGTAACACAGGTAATATGTTTTAAAAATTAGTTACGCACAGAGTAAGTCAGTCATCTGCAGCTGTGAGTTTATTCATCAGTTTCCATTCCTCTTGTAGTTATTTTCTTGTAGATACATTTAAGATCAAATCATTTTAAAGGTGATATTTGTAATTTGCTCTTGTAATTTTGCTACTTTGTAACTGAAAGTAAATACATTTTCTTCTGGTCAGATTAAGTGTTGTAAAGGGTTCAAAAATGAAAGTGTCAAATCTGATTTCTATGGTTATTTTTCTCCTTAAAAAATAAATTTCCAGAAAGATCAGATATGTCTATTCCATTTTTGTCTTTACTGTGTTAAATGATTTCAGCTGTGGGGGACTTAAAAAATAAATCAAGCTCAATTAGTTTAGGAGCTGGACCAGATTATACTGGGAGAAGGGTTGGGAGCATTTTGGCCTGGCAGGGTAACAAATTAAATCTTTATTTTTATTAAATTCAGTTCCCTGAAATCCAGACTGATACTTTCACATTTATTCCTGATCAGAATGAAACATGTTTCATGGACAATCCAGAGAGAGAACAAAAGTTAAAGCACTGCCATTGGCAAATCAATAACTCAAAGGAGTGAAATAAGCTTTTTGTAAGGTAATCAGAATTGGAATGAATGAGCACTTTGAATGTTTACTGCTAGTACATTGTCAATTCATGCATTTAAAAGAGGAGTTTTATTGGAATATTCTACGTGGATCAGAGGGTTAAGGCTGAGGGGAGGAAAGAGGGAACTGGGGATTGTTTGGGATGAGGATTTGGACTAGGATGTTGGCATGGTGACTGGATGGAAGGGATTGATGAGAGGGGAATTTTGGAAGCTTTTAGTTGCCTACCTGCCTTCCTCCCTCCCTCCCTTCTTTCCTTCCTTCCTTCTCTTTTTCCAGTGCCCCATTTTCTTGAAGATATAACCAACGCTCTAAGGGACCTAGCTTAAGGTGGAGGCATCAACTCCATACCTTGTGTGGATCCGGGGCTTAACCTCTCTCCCTGAGAAAAATTCTTAGAATTAAGACTGTTGGTTGAGCAGAGAGGCCGGCGAGCATCTGTGGTTCCCACCCACCCCGCAGCCCAGCAATACAGATGTCAGAGTCCCCCTACCCGAGGCTCGGTGACGTCTCTCATGTTGTGTGCGGTGAGCCGTGGAGTTGAGCGAGGCATGGTCTCATGCCCTTTCCAGCATTGATGGGATTTTATGTGTCAGGTCGTATTTCTGATTTCAGAAATAGAGATTTTGGAAGTCAGTCCAATACCAGTTGATTTTCTAATCAGAAATCTTGATTTTGGAAGTTAGTCCAGTAGCCACTGATTTTCCAATGATCTGTTTTAAATGTTTCATTGGTATTGTACAAATATAACGAAGGCAACAGAAAGGGCGTACTGTTAGTCTTTTGGCATCTCAACCTGATCTGCTTTTTGGATCTTGATTAAATTAGCCTAAATTGGTCAGTTTTCATTTTGTTTTTGTTTGCCTAAATAACATAATTTTTTATTTATATATCCAATGATCCTGGTTTTTTCCTATTTTCTACAAAGTTCATAAACTGTCTAACCATTGGAAATAGAACATTTTCTATTAATTAGATGTATAAAATTCTAAATGTTTCAATTATCTTTTATAAGACATTCTCCTATTATTTAAGGTATTAACAACAAGTCCTGTCAGGTAGCCATGTAACAAATATTCGTGACGGGGGGCAGAGACTGTCTGGGCACTGGGAGATCCAGTTGTCAATAAACCTCCCAATATCACAGCACTTACATTCTTCCGGGGCAAGCACATCATTCAGTTGTTTCAGTTTGAGTTTCTTTAATAATGGCACCTTTGGAAATTGTGCCTTAAAGTAAGGCTTACTGTGAGGTGCTCGGCTTGTTTTAGTTGGACTTTGTTTTTTAGATGAGTTTTATGGTTCACGGCAAAATTGAGGGGAAAATGCAGAGAGTCCCCATACACCCAACCTGCTACCAGCATCCCCCACGAGAGTGACGAGAGGGTGAATCCGCGACCCTTGATGGACCAATGTGGACGCGTCATCACCCAGAGCCCTCAGCGCAGGGAGCTGGCTCTTGGACTTAGACATTCTGTGGGTTTTGACAAATGTGTAAGTTGTCCACCATCACAGTATCAGAGAGAGCAGTTTCACTGCCCTAGAAATCCACCCCATCGTCCTCCACTCCCTCCTTACCCCCAACAACTGCTAGCAGTTTTGCTGTCTCCATGGTTTTACTGTTTCAAGACTGCCGTATAGTTGGAATCATACATACAGTATGTTGCCTTTTCAGATTGTTTCCTTCACTTAATAATACACATTTTAGGATCCCCCATGTCTTTTCCTAGCTCGATAGCTCATTTCTTTTTTTAGCACTGAAGAATATTCCATTGTCTGATGTACCACACTTTATTGATCCATTCTCTAACGGCATTTTGATTGCTTCCAAGTTTTGGCAGTTGTGAATAAAGCTGCTAGAAACATTCATGTACAGAATTTTGCATGGACATAAGTTTTCAACTGATTTGGTGAAAATACCAAGGAGTGCAATTGCTAGATCCCGTTGTAAGAGGATGTTTAGTTTTGTAAAAAGCTGCTAAACTGTCTTCCAAAGCAGCTGTACCGTTTTGCGTTCTCACCAACAATGAATGAGAGTTTCTGTCGCTCCGCAGCCTCACCAGTATTTAGTGTTGTCGGTGTTTTGGGTTTCTGCCTATTTTTAATAGGTTTGCATCTTGTTCCCTAATCAGGGAGAATGCTGAGCATCTTTCCAGATGCTTATTTTCCATCTATATATCATTTTTGGTGAGGAGTTTGTTTGGGCCTTTTTTTTTTTTAAATCGCATTGTTCATTTTCTTATTGTTGAGTTTTAAGAGTTTTTTGCGCATTTTGGATAACAGTCCTTTACCAGGTGTATCTTTTGCAGACAGTTTCTCCCAGTCTGTGGCCTGTCTTCTCATACTCGTCACTCGTTTGTTTGTTTACCGATTCACAGTGCTGTGTTAGTTTCTGGTGCATAGCACAGTGGTTCAGTTGTACACATCCACCGCTCTCCTTTTGCACACTCTTTTCCATTGTAGGTTATCACAGGGCGCCTTCTCATGCTCTCGACAGGCCTTCACAAAGCAAAAGCCTTAACTCTAACGAGGTCATGCCTGTCAATTACTTCTTCCTGAATCGTGCAGTTGGTGTTGTATCTAAAGTCAGCTGTCGTGCCTGAAGTCATCTAGGTTCTCGCCTAAGTTATCTTCTAGGAGTATTACAGTTTTGCATATTAAATTTAGGTCTGTGACCCATTTTGTGTTTGTGAAGGGTGTAACATCTGTGTCTAGAATTTTTTTTTTTTTGGCATGCGGATGCCCGGTTGTTACAGTGCTGTTTGTTGAAAAGACAGTCAGTCTTTGCTCATTTGTCAGAGGTCGGTGGACTCTGTGTGGTCTGCTTCTTGGCTCTTTGCATCTGCTCCATTGATCCATTTGTTCTTTCTCCAGCACCACACTGTCTTGTTTGCTGTGGCTTCGTAGTCGGTCTGAAGTCAGGTAGGGTCAGTTTTCCGACTTTGGTCTTCAACAGTTAGCTCTCTGTTCTGGGTCGTCTGCCCCTCCATCTGTAAACTGTAGAGTCTGTTTGATGATATCTGTGAAATAACGTGCTGGGATTTTGATTGGAATTGTGCTGAATCTATAGATCAAGCTGGGAAGAGTGGACATCATGACAACAGTGGTTCTTCCCCTCCATGGACATGAGATATCTGTTAGTTCTTCTTATTTCATGCACCCAGATCTGCAGTTTTTCTCACGCAGATCTTGTATTTTTAAAATAAACATATACCAAAGTATTTCACTTCTGGTACTAACGTAAGTAGTATTTTGTCTGTACTTTGAAATTCTGTTTGTTCATTGCTGATACATAGGAAAGTGATTAACCTTTGTGCGTTAACCTTGAATCCTGTCACCCTGATATAATCACTTACTATTAGTACAGAAGTTAGATTGTTCTGCTGAATATTCTATAATCATGTCATCTGCAGACAAAGTTTTATTTTTTCCTTCCCTGCCTGTATGCCTTTTAGCTCCTTTCACTTTAAACTGCAGTAGCTCGGACTCCCCGTGGGATGTTGAAAAGGAGTGGTCAGAGGGGACCTCCTCGGCTTGTTCCAGGTCTCACTGGGAAGCTGCTGGTTTCTCATAAGGCCCTTTTTTTAAGCTGATGTTGAGCGGTTTCTATGTGCAGAATTTAAGTATTTTACATGCATCTGTTATTTCAGTTCTCAAAGCTGACTACTCTCTGCTGGACTTGATCAAGAAGAAAATTGCAGGTGGAAGCGTTCCGCTATTTGGTGTTGGACCATGGCAGAAATAAAATATTGAAATTCACAAGCCTTAATTCATCATAAAATCCTCTCTAAACCCAAATATCACCCCCAAAATGAAGGTGAAAATTATCCCATTGAATTTTTGAGAACTTACAAGTATTTTCCCTTGTCAACATCACCTATTTTGGAGTAAATAACAGAAATATGAGTAAATGTAATGTTGAATATATGTGGAAATAGAGTGATTTTTCTCCATCAGTATGTATATTTTAACTGGCCATATTTTAGTGCTTAAAGTGTTGCCAGTGTTTGATAATTATATATACTTTCCTAAAAATAAACTAAATATTCAAATCTCAAGTTCTTTAAAGTGCCTATTAAATAATTAATAAAAGTTTTATCTAAAAATTGGAGAAGACTTCAGGTGGCTTCCAAATCGTGTCTTGACTTTACAAATAGAGTGAGATTACAAAATATATATATATATATATATATATATATATATATATATATATATATGAATCAGAAGGCAGAAAATGTGTCATATCGTAACTTTCAATGGAACATCTAGAATAATTTGTAACTGGATGTTTTTAAAATTTCTGGTATAAGGTGAGAGCAGTACATTTTCTTAGCTTAAAGAATTTCACAATATTTATGCTTCAAGAAGAGCACTGTCTGTTGCAAACCCAGTTTCCTGCCATAAACAAAGGGAGAGTTATTTCTCTGGACATTAACTTATTTCTTTTTCTAAAAGCATGCTGCATGGCTTCAAAGGCAACACAGACAAACAACTGTTGTGAAAAATGAGAAGTGACAGTGCATTTATCTCCTTGCACCAAGCTTTTAGGCAGGCAGGAGTCTGCATCTCGAATGAGTAAAACGTGATGGAATGCCCTGAACTCCGTCATCACCTTGCCAAGAGAGTACAAGGTGATTGTGACTCCTTCTCTTTGCAAGAAATGAAAGTATAATGCCATTGATTGCCAGTCAGCTGTCTAAAACATTATATTTTATCTTTCAATGACTTACATGTTTATTAAGATAGAATCTCATTAAAAGCCGCTGAACATTTCAGGAACATGAACTAGGGAACTGCCTGCCTGCTGACTGTGACCGTAAGACCTCTGACCCTTGGTGGCTTCCTCATCCAAGTTACTGAGAGCTAGATAGCCCCACTGTCCTCCTCCCCTCGTACCGGGGTCTAGACTTCCAGGAAGCTCAGAGCTCATTCCTGCATATGTTTCCCTAATTTTTTTTCTTATTTGTAATAACCATTTGCAGGCTAGCCCTTCTAGTAAAACACTCCTTCTCTTTTGAGAGAGAATTCACCATATGTAAGAGGGCCTTCCCAGCACAGGAATATTGTGAGAAATCACACAGACATGTTAAATGAAGGAGGACCCGACAGAAGTGTGCTAAGAGGTTTTCTTTTCTGCAAGTAGTCTCTGCAGCCTTGGAAATAGCACTCGGAAGCTCCGACCTTCCCTGGGAAGTGGGCGTCACACCTCCCTTGCAGGGCTGCTGCGAGAATTAGGACCGAGTTTGCCTGCAGAGGGGCCTCGCATGTGAAAGAACCTTACGAATATTAGTGACAGCTACCTGTGAGTATTTCTGAGCTCTTACTCTCACGTTAAAGACTTTAATGTTGGTAAATCAAAGACCGTGGTCGAGCCCAGGTGGTTTTCTACTAGTGTTCGAGATAATAGGAACTCTATAACGTCTTGAAACTTCAGTTCCCTCGCCCTGAAATGGGGAAAGCCAGTGCGTCAGCCTCCTAGGACTTCTGAGAGAACTAAAGGAGAAGTTGTGTGTACACTTTGGCACACTGTAAGTGCTTGAAAAATGCGAGCAGTTGTTATCGCCGGCTGCAGCGTCTCAAGAAAACCCCGACATTTAGCTTAGCGCTGATTATCACTCTCGTGAGAAGAGGCTAGTAACTGGCCCAGGTTCGCTTAGCTGGCAAGTGACTAAGCCAAGAGTGAGTTGCCCTAGTTCCCAAATCCTGGTTTTCCCGTTTATGTTACATCTGTTGCCACTGCTGTGCTTTTCATTTCGTTCACCATCAACCTAACATACCCTGAGAAGTTGCTGGCTTGGGGTGTTCAGCTGTCAGCTGACTTTAATGAAAACCAGGCAGGGTGTCCTTCAGACCTCCTAGGAGGTCGTGGAGTCAAGGGAATTTTGCCGTCTGAATTATCTCCGATTTTTCTCCAGGGACTCCTCTCATCTTCAGGAAGGAGCATTTTCAAAGGACACGTTTTAGAATGCACTGGTTTTGATTCCCTTTGCCTAGGTTTACTTTAAAACTGACTAAAGCAAGTGGGGGCTCACTAATCGGTGTATCTGTTGAGAGAAGGACAGTTTCCACACACGTTCTCATGTAATCGCTTTTAAAGAGCACGAGGGAAGACTCAACAGTCAAATACATTTTCCAGGGTATCTGTAATAAGCAGAAGCAATCAGCTCATTAAATACACGCACCGGAATAGAAAAGACAGGTGAAGTGTCTCACCCGCTTACAGAAGAGAACCAAAGCCACGTGGGCGGGAGCCACGTTCAGTCACCATTTAACCCCCTCCCCGCCTCTGTCAGCCCAGATTGTTCTCAGCTTTACAAGTGGGCTCGATGCTTAACACAAGTACAAGGCTAGTGGATTGCTTTCAGTGACATGATGCTGTCCGGTCTCCCAAACTGCATCCACGAAAGACCGTTCCATGAGGTGCTCTTGGTGGGAGACTGAGAAGGCCAGTGTGGTCAGACGTAGACACTGGTGAAGCTGGGTTAAGGCCCTTTCAATTTTCAGCAGGTTTGAAATTTTTCAAGATCAGAAATCGGGGGATGGGAAGGGCGGGGAAGCAGAAGCTATTTCCAGGGAGGTCACTGGTGTTAGAAATTAGCCTTCAAGTACAATGAAGACAACAGTGTGATTTCGGTCATACTGAGAAAATGTACCCAGTGGTGCTCAGAGGGGAAAGTGCGTGCGCAGTCGTTCCCAGCGAGCCTCCCCGCCTAAGAGGCAGAGGGGGGTGGTGGGTGCTGGCGCCCACACGCCCTCCCGTCTCAGGTGATCTGCCCGTCTCATCCCCTCTGGAACCTTCTGAGTTTAGCCCAGTCCGTATCTGCTACAGAGGCGTCTCTGGCCATGGAAGGGTGGACTGAAGGTATTTGCAGTAGAATGATTTGCCCTTCAAAAGTCATAAACCGTTATTTCTGTTTGGCTATAATTTAGGGATAATGTAATTTCTCCAATGTAAATATTGTAAACATTTAGTATGCGGTACATACTTATCTAGATAAATAAAAATGTGTACAGATTTCTCTCTGTGGTAATTTAAACTCAGATTCTATGATTACATATTGTAGTTTAAAACGGCACCCATTATGAGGCAGTCATAACCAATATAGCATCTTCTGTATGTTTTAAGACCTACCGAAATTAACTTGCAAAAAGCTTTCTGTAGTTCTTTCACTGATATTGGAAATCTGGTTTTCTGTGTTCGACTCTTGAGGAATCAGGGATTCCTAAGCTGAACAGTTCATTAATTGGGTTAAGGTAGGCACAGGTATGTTTTATCATTGACACAAGACCTATTCTGAAATAACTGTGAACAGTTGTTAGCGAAGAGATTTGTAACAGGGAATGTTCAACGTTCATCAAATTTATTTTGACTTCTCAGCTACTTCTCCGGAAGAGAAGTGTCCTCCCAGTTTCTTTGCAGTTTCTTTTTTGAACTTACTTTGTCATTTTCACAGGGTTAAAAACTAGCTCCTTGTTTTGTTTTGTCTTTTTTTCTCTGTTTCCTCTCCTTATCTCCTAATGTTCAAAGTGTATGTTCTCACACATCCGGTAGCACATGTTTAACAGTAACTGTGCTCAATTTCTGCTGAGACAAAACTTTTTTTTTTTAATTCCTACAATGTATTAATATTCTGGGACCTAAGAAACGCACACGAAGATTTAAGCTGAAATCAGGACTGTCTGGGGATGGACGTGTCTTATGCTCATCGAGGACTCCCACGCTGAACAGAGGAGCAGGTCGGTCACATTAAAGTGAGATCAGTGACTGGAATAGCAGCGCGCCGGGCCTGCCGGGCCTGCCGGGCCTGCCGGGCCTGCCGGGCCGCGCAGCAGTCGGCTCCCGTGAGCAGTTCTAATATTGACCCTGTTTCGGGGAAGCTTTCATGTGCCTGCCAAGGCGTTTGTTGACTTTCAAAAGGCAACTTCACTGCAGAGCATTTTGTACGTACATGACATCCTGCGAGTACAGATTGTGAAGAGCTTCAAATGCCGCCTGATATAAACCCTGTCTCTTTGGAGTTACGTAATGATGGAGCCCCACAGAAAAGACTGACACCGGACCCAGCATGAGCCGGCAGGCATCGGGGTTGGCGGCGAGAGGGCGAAAATAGACAGAGGCAGGAAATCCTTGAGAATGTATTGGATTATTCAGATTTCTATTAAAATTGCTGGACTAGGTGGTTCTCCCACACGCTGTAGCAGCATCCAGGAGTCTGTTAGCTTTGCTCTCAGGCACGGCAGCAAACCTAGGCTTCACCCATCAGCCAGAGACTAAAGACCTTCCTTTGCAGTTGTCAATACAAAGCCCAGTTTGAAGTTTCCGCATGGTCCGTAGACGGTCAGTGTTGCCCTGTCCCCACTTCCCTTATGACGTGCAAACTGTTTTCCTGGACACGAGGCCTTTAGCGCTATGGCTCCAGGAAAACCAGAGGGCCACGGCGGCTTTGTGAAGACTGTGGGTCTCTGAGCCATACAAGATGACAAAGTGTCTTTTTCATCCTCCTGGAAGACAGCTTCCTTCCAGGATTAGTCGCTGAAAATTTGCGCTTCACATAAGTCTTTAAAATTCTCCAGTGATACTGATTTCCCATAAATAGAATGAATCTATATATGTATTTTTGGGTTAGTCACTAGATGTTGGAAGTGATTTCCGATATTGAAATAATATACCATGTGAATTCTGCTAAATTGTCAAAGGATTTCTTCCAAGCGTTGATTTTATAAAGTAATAGTGAAATGTCTTTGCACAGCTGTTCGTGTATGTTTACTGTATGTTTTGTATGTGAGAGGGCTGTGTGTTGTGCTGGCCATAGTTCTGTTCTTACAGTGTGACACCAATAGCCCTCAGTCAAAGATAAGAATATGTTCTTCTAGAATAATTCTTAGAATAAGAGGTTTTGACCCCCACACCATGCCCTTAAAGACTGTACAGGATCCATCCTGCTCTCCTGGAGTGCTGCAGTCATTCAGGCAGGCATCATTTAGCGAGGACCTTGAAGCGTCCCCGTGGAAGATGAGGCCTTGCACCAGCAGCAGCCCCGACGTGCCAGCCGTGTGAGCAGGTGCTCCAGGCCCAACCGACACGTGACCGCGACTGCGTGAAAGACCCGTCACTGGACCTGCCCCGCCAGTCTTCTCAAGCTCCTGTCCCGCGGGTACCACAAGGAGCAATGAGCCATCATGACTGTCCCAGCCGCCACGATTTAGGGCGCTTGCTTAGTGCAGACCTGTTGGTAGCAGACGTGTTCATCGCACACCCTCCTTCTGTGCGGGTGGGGAAACGGGCTTTCTGGCTAGTGAAGACTGGGAGGTAGAGACATTGTTCGGATAAAGGCCTTTGAATCCACTTTCTCCTTCCAAGAAATGTGTGGCCTTGCAGATAGATGCTGAACTTGGTTCAAGAACAAGAAATTCTCAGTGCATCTAAACATTTCCCTGCAAGAGTTTATACACTGTTAGTGTCAGTCGTTCTGGAAAGGTTACTTAAGCTCACAGAAGGACAGCTGGCTTTCCAGCAAAAACTTGAGCTTTCCTGACCTGGCAAAATCCTTTCTTGAGCATTCAGTCTGCAGCATTACTCCATCTGTGGGTGTCCAGGTGGACTCCTGGGCCCAGGAGAGCTCTGCTGCAAGGCACCGAGTCAGCCCCAGCCTTGCCTCACAAGACCGGACCTCATGCTCAAGTGGACGGAGACTTAATCTAGTCTAGGATTCTGCAGAGAAGTAGAAGCAGTATAGAGAGTTGACCTTGAATGACATCAGGGTTGGGGGAACCAACCATGCCCTCCCCTGCACAGTTGAAATCTGTGTATAATGTTAAGCAGGTCCCCCGTGTCTGTGGTCCCACACCTGCAGATTCAACCAGTCCCAGATCCGATCCTGTGGTACTGTTCATGTTTATGGGGAAAATGCACACTGAAGTGGACCCGAAAGGGTCAAACCTATGTTGTTCAAGGGTCAACTATGTATGCGTTTATAATTTATTATAAGAAACAGCAGTGTCTTTGTCTGGTTTTGGTATCAGGGTGATGGTGGCTTCATGGAATGCAATCCTCCTCTTCAATCCTTTGGAAGAATTTGAGAAGGATCAGTGTGAGCTCTTCGTATGTTGGTAGAATTCCCCAGTGAAGCCATCTGGTCCCGGACTTTTGTCTGTAGGGAGGTTTTTTATTGCTGATTCTATTTCATTTCTGGTGATCGGTCTGTTCAAGTGGTCTGTTTCTTCTTGATTCAGTCTTGGTGGCCTGTATGCTTCTAGAAACTTGTATATATATATGCATGACTGGGACACTGTGCTGTACACCAGAAATTGACATATTGTAACTGACTGTACTTCAACTTAAAATAATAAATTAATTTTAAAAAAAAGAAAAAGAAATGGCTCACCCGGGTACGGAGGCTGAGAAGTGCCGAGGTCCACAGCTGGTGAGCTGGGGCCCCAGGAGAGCCTGTGGTGTGTTCCAGTCTGAGTCTCCAGGCCCGAGAACCAGGAGGGCCAGTGTTTTTCAAGTTCCAGTCTAGACTCACAGGCAGGGAAGACAGTGGTCCCAGCTCAAAGCCTTCAGGCACAGAGAGTCAATTCTCACTTTCCCTTTTGTTCTAGTCAGAGCTCCAGAACTGGAGGAGCCCACCCACACTGGGGAGGGCAGGTTCCTTTGCACAGTCTGCCAATTCAGTCTCACTCTGAAACATCCCAGAATCACGTTTAGCCAAATATCTGGGCACCCTGTGACCCAGTCAAGTTGACACAAAATTAACCAACACAGTAGGTAATGTATGTGTTATATGTACGTGCACACAGGAACATATCTGTGACTATATATGTACATATGCACACATACATACATGTGTTTAAACCATTTATTGGCCACTTAGAATACACAATAAATAACCACTTCCCATGTGTCAAGTCACAGATGTTACCGTGTTAATTTTTTTCAAAAATCTTCGTACCTACAATTTGCAGATTTTATAGATGAAGAAACATAAGCTAAAGAAATTGTGTTCACTAGGCCCATCCCAGAACTAATCTCAGAGCTATAATCTGAAACAACTCTGATTTTATTTTTCTTATTCTTAATTGAAGCGTAGTTGATTTACAATGCTGTTTTAGTTTCTGGTGTACAGCATAGTGATTCAGTTATACATATATATTCATGTATTTTGTATCTTTTCATATTCTTTTTCATTATAGGTTACTACAAGAAATTGAATATAGTTCCTTGTGCTATACAGTAGGACCTTGTTGTTTATCTGTTTTATATATAGCAGTGTATATCTGCTAATCCCAAACTCCCAATTTATCCTTCCCCCCAACTTTTCTCCCTGGTACTGTAAGTTTGTTTTCTATGTTGATGAATCTGTTTCTGTTTTGTACATAAGTTCATTTGTTTCATTTTTTTAAGATTCCACATATAAGTGATATCATATGGTATTCTTTCTCTTTCTGACTTACTTCACTTAGTATGATGATCTCCAGGTCCATCCATGTTGCTGCAAATGGCATTATTTCATTCTTTTTATGGCTGAGTAGTATTCCAGTGTGTGTGTGTGTGTGTGTGTACCGCATCTTTATCCAGTCGCCTGTTCATGGACATTTGGGTTGCTTCCATGTCTTGGCCATTGTAAATAGTGCTGCTGTGAACATTGAGTGAGGAGGTATCTTTTTTTTTTTTTTAACATTTTTTTTATTGAGTGATAGTCATTTTACAATGTTGTGTCAGATTCCAGTGTAGAGCACAATTTTTCAGTTATACATGAACATACATATATTCATTGTCACATTTTTTTTCACTGTGAGCTACCACAAGATCTTGTATATATTTCCCTGTGCTATGCAGTATAATCTTGTTTATCTATTCTACATATGCCTTTCAGTATCTACAAATTTTGAACTCCCAGTCTATCCTTTCCCACCCACTGAGGTATCTTTTTGAATTAGAGTTCCCTCTGGATATACACCCAGGAGTGGAATTGCTGGATCATAGGGTAAGTCTATTTTTAGTTTTTTAAGGAATCTCCATACTGTTTTCCACAGTGGCTGCACCAAACTACATTCCCACCAGCAATTTAAGAGAGTTCCCTTTTCTCCACGCTCTTTCCAGCATTTATCATTTGTGGACTTTTTAATGCCATTCTAACTGGTGTGAGGTGATACCTCATGGTAATTTTGATTTGCATTTCTCTGATAATTAGCGATATTGAGCATCTTTTCATGTGCTTATTTGCTATTTGCATGTTTTCACTGGAGAAATGGCTATTTAGGTCTTCTGTGCATTTTTTGATTAGGCTGTCTATTTTTTTTGTTATTGAACTGTATGAACTGTTTATATATTCTGGAAATCAATCCCATTAGTTGCATTATTTGCAAATATTTTCTCCCATTCTGTAGGTTGTCGTTTTGTTTTGCTTATGGTTTCCTTTGCTGTGCAAAAGCTTATACATTTAATTTTGAGTTTATTTTTGTGTATGGTGTGAGAGAGAAAGAGCTCTGATTTTAAAATCTTCCTACTATGACTCAGAAATGTATATCATGCAGCATCAATTAATAATTGTGTTCATTATTCTCCTAATAAATTAAGGAACTCAGTAGTGTAATTGTGCCTCACACAAAACAGACATCCAAAGAACTCCTGTGGAAGGATTGACTGTATTTCTAAACACACACCATGGTAAGTTTTGCAGCAAAATCATTCCCAAACCTAGGATTTTCTTTAAGAGAGTAAGTCATCAACAGCATCTTACTCCACAGCTGGGCCAGCTACCTGAGCACACATTGGTAATGACATTCTTAATGGCGACCTGAGGTTCTTTCAGAATCTCAAAGGATTTATGCCATTGAGTTTTACTGTTTCCTATTCTCAAAGTTCACAAATGATTGGAGATGAGAGTATCTGTCTATGCCAGCTTTCTATTAATGAATTATTTAATCAAAACATTTTTCTGGTGACTTCAGATGGGAGCAAATATTGTCAAAGATGTTTATCAAAAATATGGGTAGTGTCTACAGAGTACAGTTCTAAATCGCCCTGCAATTTGCCACAGCAACCTCACGCACATTCCATGGTGTGAGAAACAGAATACTGCGGAATGAACATGTCATGAGAATTCCATGGGCAAATCATCACTGCTGCGGTCCAGCAGGTTCAGCTTGCTCTAGGGGTTCTCATATTTGCTGCCTGCAAATGTTAGAAGATAACTTTTAAGAGTTGTGTGTCACACTTACATTTGAAATGTCTCACTGCCTGAATAAATTCAGCATCTCAAAATGAGATCAACTTCATTCTAAGAAGCTGAATACAGGTCTTCTGATACAGTTTTTTTTTTTTTTTTTACTTGCCTGCATTTCTCACCCCCTTAGAAAAGAAGGGGTTCCACCCCACATCGCTTCATTGCACAACCAGGTTTATTTTCTCTGAGGTCACAGTGTAGTTACCTGTGGATGTGTGTTCGCTTGGGCATCGTCTGTCTTCCCCACTGACATATCAGCTCCTCACAAGCAGGAACATTTGCACTTGACTCCCTGATATACAACTAGCTCCCAGGAGAGGGTCTGGCACACAGTAGGTACACATTAAATATTTGTCGAATTTGTGACTACCTGACTTTTATTTGAGCATGTTGTTTCGTCAGCTGGTTACCTTAGACTATTCTGTAGTAAACAAATCACTTTGACTGTACATTGAGTGACCTGTTCTTTTTCACTAAGGAAGGTGCTACAGTGAGCATCCATGAAACAGGATCTTGAGGCTGGAAGTTGCCTTATGGCCTCTTCAGTGCTGCTGTCATTTCCTAGCTGAGTTCAAGGTCTTAGAGTGAAGATAACGCCCAGGAGAACACAGCATTAGTAAGTAACATCTGTCCAAACAAGGTGCCCAGCTCACAACTCTCTACGCTAGGTGCTAGCACTGCAATAGGAAGTTAATTTCTCAGCAGTGCTGTTTTGCAAATGAAAATACAGATAAGCTGATGCAGATAATCAGAGTGACAGATGTGTTTTAAGATAAAAATAAAATCTGAATCCATGGTCCCCCATATGTGAAAATGTTTTATCTTAACTTTTTTTTCACATTCTTATTTGATGTCCCTCTGTTATTGTCATATGGTAATTCTGAAATTCTGATTTCAGTCCATTTTCTTGATGAAAATAGAACCAGGAGCAGGTTACAAGGTACCATCAAGGCAACCAGTGAAAATTAGCCAGAAACTGTTGTGTACTTGGTAGAACAGTGTTTCAGAAGGGCCAGAAGTATAGCTGAAGTGACAGAGGAAAAGTGAAATGAATGGGAAGAAACAGTGTGATGGTGTCACAGGAAACCTTTTTGTTCAGATTTTTTGTGATTTAGTACAGATGTTTCAATCAGAAAAAGGAGTGGTCAGATCAGGAAATGGAATAAATTAATAAATGAGAAGATTCCTGGTGGCATTCCACACTGGGCATCCCACAGCAATTAAGTTGTTAGAAAGCAGGCTCTATACTTTGGAACTGATTACAGGAGGGCCTGAGTTCCAGAACTCCTGTATAATTGGAAGCCACATTTCTCAGCTTTAATGTTAAACCACCCAAATCATTAAGCCTGGACCCGACTTTTTCAACAGCTTTGAAAACCCAATAACCCCACCTGTTATAATTCTAGATTCCTACTGATTTAGAGAATATATACATATACATTGATTTTTCATATTGTTATTTGCTTTTTTTTCCCCAAAAACAGCCTTCTGTGATTTTCAGATTAAGTGCAGATGTTACTGGCAGCATATGTTTTTATCTTCTGTGGAAGACAGCCCTTTGTCACTGTTCTCCCCAGCACTCTGGCCTTTGATTCCAGTCCCTTTCTCCAGTCTGTAACACTTGAGCTCTGTCATCCCAGCAGTATCACTCTGTCTCTCTGTGCAGCGGGGTAATTTTTGAAAACATGGACAAAGAAGTTGATTATTTGTTGCCAAATCCACCCTCAGGGGTGGCCAACTGTATGTCCAGCTAAAAAGTGATAAATGTAACTAAGAAAATTGTTTTCATAGGGGTGTTCCTATTAAATATAACCAGTGAGATCCACAGACTGAATGTGAGTATGAACGTCAGTTTTCCTTTCCATTTTAAAATTTTATTTTTAAAAATATTTACTTATGTATTTATTCTTAGTGGAAGGGTAATTGTGTTAGTTTCTGGTGTACAGTGAATCACAGTATAGTGATTCAGTGATATAAATATAAATATATAGATTTCTTTCAGATTCTTTTCAATTATAAGTTATTACAAGATACTAAATGTAGTTCCCCATGCTATACAGTAGGACCTTGTTTATCTATTTTATATAGTGTGTAGTGTGTCTCTGTTAATCCCAAACTCCTAATTTATCCCTTCCCCAATTTCCTCTTTATGATAACCATAACTTTGTTTTCTGTGTCTGCCTCTTTCTGTTTTGTAAATAAGTTCATTTGTGTCATGTTTTAGATTTCACATATAAACAATATCATATGGTATTTGTCTTTCTCTTTCTGGTTTACTTCACTTAGATGACAATCTGTAGGTCCATCCATGTTGTTGCAAATGGCATTATTTCATTCTTTTTTAATGGCTGAGTAGTATTCTATTGTTTAAATATACCACATCTTCTTTATCCAGTCATCTGTTGATGGACATTTAGAGTGTTTCCATGTCTTGCCTCAATAGTAAAAATAAATAAAATTAAGTGATTAAACAAATATGAAAAGTTTGTAAAAAGAAAATGATAAAATCTAAGTGAATTATTTGAGCTGCAGTTTCCTTAACCACCTTCTCAGTAGCCTGGCTTAGGTCAGAGGCCTGATCCAGAAAGATTGCTTCCAGTCACTATTCTTTGATTTTTCTCAAATTTGTCATTTTTTAGAAAAAATTTATACTTGGATAAATTAAGACTGTTTAATACTGGTTTTTGTAAAGTGAAAATAAGATCAAGTTCAAGCATTCCAATCTGTTAACACACACACCTTTTACAAAATACTAACTGGAATGTATTATTGTGCATTTGGCTTCATTTTTCTTGCACAAATATACGTGTGTTAAGACAGTCACCTATTTTGTACTTCCGTAGCCATGTGATGGTGTGTTGCTGCGCCCTGGTCTGATTACAAGATATTGGTTATCATATTGCTAAGCTTTTTGGTTTTCTTCTGTCTTTTCTTTTAAACCTTTAATCATATATAGTATCAACACTTACGTGCAGATTCAGCTATGTGTTTAAGGTTGAATTGAAAAGTTCAACTTAAGTTGAATACATGTGATAACATATTCCCAGATTGTTCTTTAGACAAAAACCAATGAATTTACTGGCAAAATATGTGTCTGTACCATTATACCTCCCCAACCCACTATCTCAGGACAGCTTACATTTTTTACTTCAGTGCCTGGAAGTAGATTAACACTGTGGATTTTTAATCACTCTCAGGGTGATGCATTTTTCCAAAGGACAACTTTCTGTTTTATCACTGTTTGGAATAATGGCCAGTAGACAGGGGGTGAGGTACTGTCCATAATGTATGGCCTGCCCCAGCAGTTCTCCACCTTGGCTGTAGGTTACAGTCACCCTGGGGAGCTTTCAGAAACCCTGACACCCCAATTCCACTTAAGTCAGAGTCCCCAGGAGTGGAACTCAGGTATCAGTGCATCTCAAACCTTCTCAAATGATTGTGTCGGGTGCCAGATGTGGGAAGCACTAGGCTAAGTTGACGGGGGAGTGGAAGGAGAGAAGTGGTCTCAGTCCCACCACGCGGGGCAGTCAGAGTTGGGCCGTGTCACCTGCCGGGCTCAGATCTGTCCTGCTGATGCGAGCCCTGCCTTGAACCTGACTCCCCTCCTGCTGTCTGCCCTCCACCTGTCTGGTCTCCGTGTTGGACAACCCTGGAGGACAAGGCTCCTTACCCCACAGTCCCTCTTGCTCTAGAGTCAGTATGACAGATACCTCCCCTCTCCTGCATGCTCTTTCCTGATCCATCTCTTTGCAGAGCTACCTCTTGCTTCCTGAACCTCGAAATTACGGCTCAAGTAGCTCTCTTGATGGTAACTGATATTTTTACATTCAAAGCACAACTCTGCTTCATCCCAGTGCTTTTACCTGCTACCAAGGCACACCCCGCACACTGGCCTGACCCCTGCGATGACCTTGGGGGCTGACCTGGGCCCCAGGACTTGCTAGGGGTCCCTGGCTGGGTTGGTCTTCCAGGGTGGTTATGAGTAAGACATTTTCTGGTCTCGGCAAACACACCCCTGCTGCAGTTAAGCGCAAGTGAAATATAGCATGTTGAGCCTGTTTTGGAAGGGACCAACTCCTCTCCAACAGCAGGAAGCAGGGGAAAAGGGCCCATTTTCATTTATTAGACTGTTCTTTCTTTTCTTTTCCTTTCTGTCAGCTGCAAACTTAGTCTGTCTTGCCCGTAATGATAAGAAACACACTCATATGATGGGAATGACCAAATTTCCTTGGATTCTTTCCCTATCTCCATCCCATGTCTTCTGCTATATCTCATTTACTGCTGTGACAACCTGCGGAATAGTCACTGCACTTCATCCTGTTTTACAGATGAAGACACGGTGGGTCAGACAAAGTTCCTCAGCCAAGGTAGCATGTTTCATCAATGATAAAGCCAAGAGGATTCCAGCCTAGAACTGTTCCATTCCCTGAGCCCGAGCTGTTGACACTGTGTTGTGAAAACTGGACTTTAAAAATATGCAAGGCCTTCAAACAGTCTACTCCCAAACTCCATTTATACCCTTCTGTGCTGTCACTCACGGCCACCCTCCCCGCCCCTTTGCTCCAGCACTGACGACTGCTGACGGTGCCCGAACTGTGACAACTGCGAGTCTCTCCAGGTGCTGCTCCTCAGGGCTGAAGTTTTTGCTCTCTTCTTCGTGGTGAACTCCCACTCACGGGTGTCAAGCCTCAGTTCAAACATCAGATAATTCTATTTGAAGCTTTTACTGAGCTCCCAAGTTGGTTAATTGCTCTTTTGTCTGTGTTCTTACAGCATATGGTAAATACCTCAATCACAGCCTTCATCACTTACTAGCTAATAAGCTTTGATGATTTAGTTAACCTGTGTAAGCCTCAGTTTCCTCATGTGTAAAGGCTGTCAAAGAACCTCCCTCAGAGGCTTATGAATATTAAAAGAGATAATGAATGTAAGATACACAGCTGTTTGTTATCTAGTAAGCATTTCTTAAAATACTAACTTTTAAATTACTATCTTACTAGAGTACAATTTCTTATCTATTTCCTTGTACTATGTGGTTAATTTCTACAGTGACAGGCACGATGACATGTATTTTCTACTTGTATATTTGGCAAAATGCTCGGCACAGAATGGAAACTCCCGAGCTCTCGCAAGTTCCTTAACTCCTCCATCTCCAAAATGAAAATCTTGGAGAGGCTGTTAGGAGGATAAGAGAAGGTGTGAAAGTGACTAGCACAGAGAGCCTTCAATAAACGTCAGCACCTCTTCTCCCTTCATACGCTTGGTACACAGATAGATGAACTCGAGAGGGAGTGAAACCCTTTCATCCTGTTGCTGGTTCCTTTTTCTTACACCGAGATGACGGCAGATGACAGCTCTGTGGCAGCCGTCTCTGAGATGGGCCTTGCAGTGTGACGGGGTCACCAGGTCTTGAGACTGGCCCTATCAGTGCTCAGCAGGCGGACTGCTGCTGTCCCCCAGGGAGCGTGGGGTGTTTGGTGCAGGGAGAGGCCCAGCACACTTTGCTGGATGTCTCTTCTGCCCACAGGATAAACACTGTCCACAGGTCCTTTCTGTTCTGCACTGGACTTTGGCCGACCGTCTGTTTGCGGCACAGGGCATCCCGGGGACGGAGTAGACAAGGTGCCCTCCTCTACGTTCTAGTAACCCCACTGAGTAAATGCTAAAACCTGACTTGAAGAGTGGACCTGAAAACCTCTGTTATGAAGAGAACCTACAGATCCTGGAGCAGCAGAGATTAGAGATGGAAATCAAAGAGCATTCATTTAGTTTGGGATGGAGTCCACCATAACACAATATTTTCTTCTGGAGTAACCCAGAAACCTGTAAGGGTGCTCCTCTTCTTACTCAGTCTTCAAGGAGTCGTCTACACCTGCTGGAACTTCTTCCTCACCCTCCATTTACGTTTCAGTGCACTGATGTCCTTTTCAGCAAAGGTTCCCTCTAAGAAAAGAAAAGAAGGCTTTAAAATCATTACTGAAGGCATACTTGAAGCTCTTGCTTTATTTGCAGGGGTGACATGTCATTGGATTGCAGCCTGGCTTCAGTTTCATGAGCAGCGGCTGCTTTGATGTGATAGTCTGAGAAGTGACTAGATAAAGGTCTAATTTAACATGTCTTTCATTCTGAAGCTTAGATAGCTGATAATTATGAGATGTCTTGTTAATTTTCTGTTACGTTCACTGATGATATAGTTCCTATCTCGGTCTATCATTCATCTTACACCAACCCTACAGGCATCTGTCATCAGAGGTTACCTGATGCAGGTTCAGGACTAGCTTCAGTTGCTGCCCACAACCTTTTTCTTCTGTAACAAAGATTTTTAATTGACAAACTCTTTCCTTGACCCTATGCCCAAGTCCCCCACCAAGCTATCATGTCTCTTGTTACTTTTGATACTAAACCTCTCCAAGAATAGACCAAATTAATTAATTGCACTGTTGAATTAGCTACTAATTTCCCAACTCCTCAAATTCAACTTTCTATTCCAAATGAAACTAATATGATAGATTTTATCTATATTGCTTGATCTAATAAAATTTATGTTAACATTTAAAAAATGAACCGCTCTAAACAACGTGCCTATAATGATTACAATAATTAATAAAAATCTTACTCAAGAAAAGTTAGACTTCCAGAATGTGACCCATACTAAAGAAGCATATAATAAAACTGCCAATGTGAGGGCCCAGGTATGGAGTTCAGCATACAAAGATATCAGTGGAGCTATAACCATGTTCAAAGGACTAAAGCATTCTGTGCTTAAAGAATTAATGGAAAGCATGCGAACGATCTCTTCCCAAATAGAGAATATCAACAAAGATGTAGAAATTATGTAAAGGAACCAAGTAAAAACTTCCTAGAGGGACTCAAAAGCAGACTTGAGATGGTGGAAGAGATAATCAGTGAGCTTAAAGGCTGATGAGGAGGAATAATCCACAAGGAACAGGAAGTGTGAAGAACAGTGCTCAGAGCCTGAGGGACCGTGCGAGCTACAGCGTCAAACAGATCAGCATCTGGGCGTTCCAGGAGGAGAAACAGAAAAGGCAGAAAAATGCTTGCATAAATATTGGCCAAAATTTTATAAGTTTTATGGAAAATAGCTATCTAAATATCCAGGAAGCTCAATGAAGCCCAAGTCAGATAAACATGAATAGGTCCATGCCTACGTATTGTGGCCAAACTGCTGGAAGATAAAAATAAAGAGAAAATCTTGCAAACAGATGAACAGAATGACAGACCAGAGACATTTATTAGAGACTAAGAGGAATATTCATAATGCTGAAAGTCTCAATTAATCAGGAATAAAACAGTTAAAAACATAGAGACATCTAACAACAGAGTCCTAAAACACAGGAAGCAAAACCTGACCAAATTAAAATGAGAAATAAACAATTCAACAAGAGTAACTGGAGACATCAATACTGTAGTCTTAAATAATGGACAGAACAGTGAGACAGGAAATCAGGAAGTGTATAAAGAGCTGAAAAACACTATCAGTCCCCTTGAAATAAACATCTGTGGAACACTCCACCCCAAGCAGTAAAATACATACTATTTTCAAGTGCAGATGGAACATTCTTCAGGATAGATCATATGCTAGGTCCATAAAACATGACTCAGTCAACTCAAAAAGGTTCACATTGTATTCTCTGACCGTAACAAAATTAAATTAGAAACCAACAATGAAAGGAATCTGGGAACTCCCCAGATACTAAACACTGGACAGAATACATCTAAATAACCCATGGGTCAAAGAGGAAATCACAAAGGAGATTTAAAAATATTTTGAACTGAATAAAAAAAAATACAACATATCCAACGTTGTGCGAGGTAACTAACACAGTGCTACGGGAAATTTGTAGTTTCAAATGCCCTCAATATAGTAAATGGACACCACTCAAGAATCTTGTTTCATCATAAGACACTAGATGAAGAGCAAACTAAAATGAAAATATGGAAGAAAATAATAAAGACTGCAGTGGAAGTCAATGTAGTAGAAAACAGAAAAACAGTAGAGAAAACCAGTAAAAACAATAAAGAAAATAAATAAAACCAAAAATTGGTTCTTTGAAAATATCAATCCTGTGGACAAAACTTTAGCTAAACTGACCAAGAAAAAAAGAGAAACACAGATTGTCAAAATCCAGAACAAAAGGGGAATGTCAGTACCAAATCCTACAGAAATTATAGGGATTGTAACAAAATACTTTGAACTACTTTCTGCCAACAATAGACAATTTAAATGAAATGGAAAAATACCTAGAAAGATTCAAATTCATAACTGAATAAAAATATAGAAAATCTGAATGGCTGGTAAGTAATGAAATTGAATTAGCAGTTTAAAATCTTCCCATAAATCTTTCCCATAAAGGAAAGCCCAGGCTGACGTGACTTCATTGGTGAATTGACAGATATTTAAAGTAGAAATAATACCAATCCTTCACAGACTCTTCAAGACTTAGAGGAGGGGACCCTTTGCACCTAATTTTATGAGGCCACTATTACCCTGATGCCAAAGCCAGACAAGACATAGTTAAGAAAACTACAGACCAATCTCCCTTATAAAAGCAGGTGAAAAACCACCAACAAAACAACCAAATCGATGTATAAATTGGCCAATGTGTATATATTAACTAAGTGTAAGTTGTTTGACTGCAAAATTGGTTTAATGTCTGAAAAATCAATTAACAAAATGTGCAAAATGAATAGAATAAGGGAAAAACACATGATCAAGTCTTAGTAGATGCAAAAAAAGCATCTGACAAAATCCAACATACATTCCTGACTTAAAAACAAAAACAAAAACAAAACTTTCAGCAAACTAGAAATAGAAGGGAACTTTCTCAGTCTGTTAAAGGACATCGACAACAAAACCTACAGATGACATTGTACTGGAGAATGAGAGACTGAATCTTTTCTTCTGATGATCCTAAACAAGACAGGATGTTCAATTTTAATACTCAGCATTGTACAGGATATTCTGGCCACTGCAATAAGGCCAAAATTAAATATAAATATAGAGATACATAATTTTAAGGTATCTGGATTAGAAGACAAGTAAATTGTGTTTACTGGCAGTAGACATGATCTTGTATGTAGAAAATCTTAAGCAAGCCATAGAAGTATTATTAGAACTAATAAAAGTTCTAATAATATTATATATTGCAAAACCAGAGAATGTAAGATCAATATGCACAGTTGCGTATCTATATACTACCGCTGAACTTTCTGAAAATGAAATAAACAGAACTTCATTCACAAAAAAATAATATGTAGGAATACACTTACCGAAAGAAGTACAGTGCTTGTATATCAAAAATCAGAAAACACTGCTGAGAGAAGAGAACTTTTGGAGAGGAGGAACATGTTAGCTGAGAGAAATTCATGAAGATTTAAATAAATGGAGCGATTCCCATGATCTTGGATTGAAAGACTTAATCTTATTAAGATTGCAATTCTTTGAGTTTATCAATAGATTTCAGTAAAATTCTATCAGTACTTCACATGGATTTTTGCAGAAACTGATAAACTGATCCAAAAGTGTATGTGGGAATTCACAGGACCCAAAATAATCACAGTTTTGAAAAAGAAGAACAAAGTAGGAGGACTTAACGCTTCCTGACTTTAAAACTAAATGTAAAGCTACAGTAATCAAAATAATGTGATACTAGTGTAAAGACAGGTATACGGGTCAATGGAACAGAGTTCAGAATCTAGAGATAAATTCTTGTGAGTCTTACATATATTAGCATATGTTCAATAAAAGACCAGACACAAAAGGCTTTAATTTGTAAGACATTCTGGAAAAACTTCAAGAGCAGAGTTCAGAGCAGTGCTTGCCAGGACTGGGGAGGTGGAAGGGTCCTGACTACGAAGGGACACAGGTAGCTTCCTAACATGATGGAAATGTCTGTCTCGATTGTGGGCGTGGTTACACTATGGTGAACATTAATGAAAACTCAACGAGCCATCTACTAAAAATGGGTGAATTTTTCTGTATATAAGTTATTTCTAGGGGGCAGGGTAGAGCTCAGTGGTGCAGTATGTGCCTAGCATGCATAAAGTCCTGGGTTCAATCCCCAATCCCTCCATTAAATAAAAAAACCTAATTACCTCCCCCAAAACAAAAAATAAATATTTCTAAATAAACTCACATAATTATGTATTAATTTTCTTCATCTTTTATCTTAAAATATAGAAAATAGCAACTGAAATTGAGAGTTTTTTTTTTTTTTTTTGTCTTTTCTGTTTTTGCCATTTCGAAGATAGCGTAAAGTAGCACATTCTCCCCCTTTGCTCCAGTTTACCAGCCCTCCTTCTCCAGTGCAGGCAGTCTCGTTCTCGGCACTAGTTACTTGCCATCACTAACAAAAACCTGTCCCCCAGGGACAGCACAGGCTGCCCTTGTGTTTCTCTGCTCTCCTCTAGTCCAAGTTCAAGGACATGGAAGGTGGGCAGCTTTTCTTGATCAACTCAGTTTGACATACACATCATCTCATTTTCTTCAATAGCCCCTGTCACTAAATGTATGTAAATTTTTATGTGTGTGACTTCTACATTGAGTTATTTCTCATGTGTTCATTTCATCAAGTTATATCAAGATTTTTCTCATTCCATTGCTGAGAATACTCCTGAAGGAGTAAGACTTCCTCTGACGAGGCTCACTATGTGAATGTGTTTGATAGTGATAATGAAAGAATAAATAGGACTCCTGTAAGACTGCGTTTTTCATTGTTGTAACGGGCCACTATTTTTTAAAAGCTTTGGGAACAAAGACAAGGAAATAACAACATATTTGATAGAGATGATGAATTTAGATGAGGGAAATTATGTTTTTTCCTAGTTTTATTAAATCATTGAATACATCCCTGTAAGTTTAAAGTGGACAGGAAAATTACATTTTAAAATGTTAGAGGATCATGAGAACATCTCATCAGAAACTTTAAAAATTGGTTTAATGAGAGCTGATGATTATGTTTAGGAGTTAAGTATAAATCATGCAGTTTGATCATGTCGGGTGTCAAAATGTCAGAAGCATTTTCTGTGACTTGACTTAAAACAGATTTTTTTATGAATTAAGTGTTTCAAGGTATCATGCACGTGGTTAATTCTAAGGGAATTTATGTCTACTGTTTATTTTGTCTTGTAGAAAAGAATGTCTCTAGAACGGGCTTCTAAAATTAATTTTTTTACAAGATATGTAGGAGTTCCATTCTACTTGATAAAGTTTAACAATAAAATCCTGAAAAAAAAATCAAAGTGTAATGAAAACTGGGAGGTTATGTATGGAAGTAATCAGGAATATCCTGGTGGGAAAAAAACGTAATTAAGAGAAAGGATTGCCTGGTGAAGTTTAATATAATCTTTTCTCTAAATTTATGCAGAATCACCTCTAAAGAAATGAGAACAAAAAGGATTGAAGCAGATTCAGCTAAAATAATATTTATGTCTTTTAACTGATTTTCACTCTATTAGTTACATGAAAAAAAAAAGATTTATTTTTGCAAAATGCCCCCTTGATTAAAACCTTAAATAACGTTAACTAGATTACTATTGTATAACTCCATAATGATGCCAGAATTAGCTGCCACCTCTCACCTCCACGGATTATTTCCGATTTCAGGAACATTCTCATAAGATAAAGAAATTATTGTATGGTGGAAAGTGAATGCAATTTGGCAAAATTCAGCCTAAGTTTGAATCACCAGCTTCCTAATCTGTAAAATGAGGCTAATATATATTTTCAAGGTTGTAATAAGGATTAAATGATACAGTCCCAATTTGGAACAACCAGCATTTTACCTAGTTCATGGGAGAACCTCAGTAAATGAGAGAGACTAATAAAAACAACAATCTGTGATTGTAGTAAGACTGTCATTAACAGAAGGATGTGGTACCCCTGTCAGTAGCTGCTGAGCTTGAGTAAAGAGGTAAGATATTCTGTCTATAAGAATACTCACCCATGGGAGAATACCCACTACCTTCAGGCGCCTTGCTCATACTGGAGATGCCCCAGCAGGAGACTTTCTGCCCTCAAGCAGCTTACATTTTAGGTGAATCATTAGCATTTGCAGCTTTGGCTACTTTTGCAATTTTCTTTCACCAAATGATCGTTACTTTTATCAGAACCTCTGTAGTGGAATTAATTCAGCAACAAATATTTGTTGAGGGAAGGATAGACAGATTAAAACTTGGGAGAAAATGTGCCCTTTAAGCAGAGCGTGGGACAGCACATTATTTCATGCATGTATGTAAGATTGTCTCCTGAACAGTGAGATGTATGAAGGAGCAAAAATAGGTTTTCTAATTAAAACAAAACAAACCCTATGGTTACCAAAGGGGAAAGGGGTGGGAAGGGATAAACTGGGAATTTGGGATTAGCAGATACAAAGTACTGTACGTAAAATAGATAAACAGCAAGGTTCTACTGTACAGCACAGGGAACTATATTCAGTATGTTACAGCAACCTATAATGGAAGCGAATATGAAAAGGAATATGTGTATGTATGTGTGTGTGTGTGTGTGTGTGTGTGTGTGTGTGTAGCTTAATCACTGTGCTATACACCTGAAACCGACAAAGCATTCTAAATCAGCTATGCTTCAATGTAAAACAACAATTCACATGAACTGCAAATGAGAAAAAAGATACTTTTACAGTGGAGTTACCTGGGTGTCGCTCCCCCCCCCCCCCCCCCCCAGCCAGATGATGAGTCCACACCCACACTTCGCTGGGTCCAGCACACGAAGAGGACGCCCGGCGCTCAGGGAACTCAGGGCCTGCCCGGAACGGGAGGGGACCTCGGATGGGCCCCGCCCGGGCCGGATCCCTCCCGCGCTCCTCCACTTGCCCAGGAGCCAGCAGGGAAGGCGGGGGGGGGGGCTCCTCCGGATGAGACGTGAGCTGAGAGCCGTGACGGTAAAATGCCGTGTGATCTTGGCCAGGTCTTGGGCTGTGGAGGGGGAGCTGCTATTTGAAACCAAAGAGCCACAAGAAGACATCATCCAGGTGCGGCTGCAGCCGCCAGGTAGACCTCGTGGGCCTGGAGGCCTCGAGCACGGCTCACGGCCTCGGGTCACGTCGGGCGCCGTTTCCGGAGCCTGCCCGCACCTCGACCGCAGGCGAAACATCCGGGCGCTGCCCGGCCGAGTGCGCAGCGCGTGCGCATGGGCAGCACGCCGGCCTCCTGTGCGCCTGCGCGAGCCCGCGTCTGCCTGCGCAGGGGCTGCTGGGAGTGGTCTGGAGGCGCTGGCCTCCGTGGAAAGCGGCGGAAGGCTCCAGAGCTGAGGCGAGTTGTCGTCGTCGCCGCCTGCTGCCCAGTTCCCTGAAATAACGCGCCTCAGTGACTTCACCTGGGTCCCTGACGTGCGCACGTTTCCTCTGGGTCGTGCGTCAGAGGGGAGGGCGCTGTGGCTGCCCGCTGCTGACTGCTGACGGGCGTCTGGCTGGGACGCGACTGTGTTTGGAAGCTTCAGACTCAACAACATAAACACACTTAAGATCCATGTAGTGGCAGCCGAAGGAAACAGGCGAGCCGGAGGCTGGGGACCGGTGTGTGGGGGAAGGTTCCAGAACGAGCGGAGGAGCAGCGGCACTGGGGAGGCGCCCTGGCACAGCCGCGCGGCGCTGACGCGGCCCGCCGAGTCCCCGCGTGGAGGGCCGACGCCTCACGTTTCAGCGATGAAGAGTGCCGGGGATCTCAGGGGGAAACGATCCGCAAAGCCGGGTGTCAGGCCCGTGCTGAGCGTCAGGGTGACGGGCGCGCGAAACTTGGAGGGGGCTGCGTGCGAGTCCGTAATCGCCGAGCGCGCCCCGGTGAGAGCCCCCGGCGGGCCCCCCGCGTGCCCGCGCCGAGGCCGCCAGCGGCTCCGAGTCTGGGCGCGCGGTCCGTGCCTGGAGCGTGGGCGGAGGAGGACCGCGGAAGCGCGTGGTGGAGCCGGACGGTGAGTGTAGGAGCCGGCTACGTTGGCAAGTCGGTATCTTACTGTAAATAGGGCCTAAAAGCACTGTGGATGTTTTTAAAAAAATCAAATTTTAACCCATTTGTTTCTTGAAAGAAAAAAATGCACTACACTACATGTCATTCAGCGTATCTGGGAGGAAAAGCTCTCCGTGCATCTGTGTCCTCGCTCCAAAGTGGGAAGTTCGTCAGACGCTGCCGGGTTACCAAGTTGAGAGCTTTCGGTGGAGCCCCAGTCACCAGGTCTTGCTTGAGGGGCCTTTCTTTCGTATCTAGTGTATTTTAAGTCCGTTTCATTTCTTTTTTTCCTTGAGCCCTGTGTTTCTAGAACCCCAGGCTCACACACTGAGTATGGCATTTACCTTGTGAGAACACTTTCATACTATTTGTCAACAAAATTTTCAGGCTTCTTATGTTGCCCTTGGCTTGTGCTTGGGCCTAGGAAACCTATCCTATTGGGAAGATTTTTTTCCTATCCCTACATTTTTAAAAAGAGTTTTATGTCTTATTTATCTTTGTATTATTACTTTATTTTGGTGGGGGAGTAGTTAGGTTTGTTTATTTTTGGAGGCGGTACTGGGAATTGAACTCAGGACCTCATATACATTAAGCACGTGCTCTACCACTTGCGCTATACCCTCCCCACCTGCATGGGTTTTCTTGTTTGGCAGTCTCAGCAGATTCCTGGCCTGGACCTGCTGTTGATACTTCTGAGACTTGTTGCCTAGAATCAAGGCATCAGCGTCACGGAAGTCAGTGACTACTGAGGGCAGGACCCTTGTTTAGGCCTGGGTAAAAGCCAGGGCTGTGAAAGAGGCCTTCATCTGGGCCTTTGGGTACCTTTGCAGCTTGACCTTGAACCAGAGAGATGCAGCCTCGCCTGGAATTGCTGGTGAGGCTGAGGAAGATGAGGGATCTTAATGTGAGCAGGTGAACAACGTACACTTTTTCAAGCCACAAGTTGCTGCATGTGTGAAAAAGCATGCTTTAGGTTCCATCTGTGCATTGCTGTTCCCAAGTCCAGCAGGCATCTGAAGTCTCTTGTTCTGCGTTTCAGGCCCAGGAGGCAGGAATAACGTTGGGTTTATATGACTTCCCTCATGGTTTTAAGTTTGCTTTGATTGGATCCGTTACCTGAATTCTAACCTTGGCTTTGGTTTTCCAATTCCCAAAATGTGCAGAGGACAACATGGCTTGAGTCACCCACCATTCTATCTCAATAATTTATTCCTGGTTCCAGCTGGGGGACTCGGTTACCAGAATTCTCTTGGCTAAAGCCACTCTTTTTCTGTGGCAGACAGTCTCTGTTGAGATGCAGAATGTAGCTTCAGAATGAATACTTACAAGCTGTGACTGAGGGAGAGGGGCAGCTCTGTAAAGAGTGCATCCCACTAACTGGCCCCAGCGGTCACTGGTGGGGCTGGCAGCCGGTATTCTAATATCCATCAGGATGTTGGATGCTAATGGAATTCAGCAGATAACTGCCAGGAGGTCTATAATCTTGTGGTTGGCCTCACTGTATGAATGCTCAGCTTAAGAGCAATCTGTGCTTGTGCATGTGCATGTGTGGTGGGGGACTTCCTGTCCGAAGCCTTTATGAGGCCCTGTGCTTTAGGATCATTGCTCGCTTTTTGTTTCTTAATAATCTGCTTGGTATCAATTTATAGCCTAAAACCTACTTCCTCTAATATGTAAGTGGAAAGGCCCTTCTTTTATTTGCATTTTGAATGATATTTTCCTTGCTTAAATGGGGAAGTCAGAGAGGGGCCTGGCGTAGAGACAGCAGCATGAAGTGATGCACTGAAGTACTGAATACCAAAGCAAGACTTGCTGCTGTTTTGAGCTCTGAGGTTGTCCTCTTTCTGCCCTAAGAGTGCAGTATCCTGTCGCCCCAAGTGTTTACTGAAGTCTTCCTTCCTTAGTCAAGAGGAGCTGAAACATTAGCACCGAGGAATGCTTGCAGCATTTGTCTTCAACTCTGCTCTGACATTAACGGAAGTGCTGTCACTTCCGAAGACGAAACAGCATTTGTTAAATTTGTAAATATTTTGACTCCAAAACTCACGTGAGGCATCTGTATACGCAAGATACTAGGAAGCCGTCATCTTTTTGAAAATACCCACTTGAGGTAACTGTGACTTCCAAGTCATAAATCATTTCCCTTCAAGACAAAACTAGGAAAGTGTCTAAAGACACTCATGAAGACAACCATCTAAAAGTCTAGGCTGGTAATGTGAAAAGAGGAAACCCCAACCTTGATATTTTCCGTGTTCTTTTGGCTGCCCTCCTTCCTCCTGTGCTTCCAGGAAACCAAGGCTTTTTCAGGTTTTGGAATCAAGAGTGTCCTGGCTTCTCAAATACTTGGAAGTAATTATGCATTCTAGCAGACAGCTTGGAAGTTGTAAGGGAGCCATTTCAATCTCAGTCTAAATGCATATCTTGCCTCTGTTGATGTATTCTGGTAGAAAGCTTCAGAATTCCTATAGTGGCTCCTGTCAGGTCTTAAGATAATAATTCAGCTTGCTTTTCTTTCTTTTGTTTTCTTTCGTTTATTAGGCTTCAGGGGTGACTTTTAAGTTTGCTTTACTTGGGTTCCATCTCTGGTACCCCTAGCATATTTCAGATGGCTGAGGTAGTCATAGATTGCTAATTTTGTTACATTTTGGTTAAGTACCCCTTTAGTACTCTGCCACTTTAGGTATCTTTTGGTCTAGTAACAATTACCTTTCTTTATTTCTAGCATCCAGAAGTTAACCTGGTGCATTGACACTAATAATGGGTCTGTTTAACATTAAGGTTCAGAAATTAATTTTGTTTGTTCCCTAACTTTACCTGCTGCTGTCATTTGAGAATGTTTAGTTCAGTAGCTCTCTGATATGGAATTGTGTTTTGAAGGGTGACTTAATTCGGCTCCCAGATTCCACCACCCCAGCTCACATCCTGACTCCTTGGATGCTCAGGGTCTGTGATGTTCCACTAAATTCTGTATTTATGCAGAGTTTTACTCCCAGGAATCTTTCTTTTATTAATAAAAGAATGAGATAGAATGAGATTTGATTGCTCCATTTGCTCACCCACTGCTATTTGGCTGTGAAATTCCTTTGATAAGAATTGCAGCTTTTATAAAATGCAGGTGATGATAGCAATTTTGGGAGATTGTGAAAAGAAAACAGATACGCACGTAAGGCACTCATCACAGTGTTGTGCACACGGGTAGGCACATGAGTAACACTGATGATGATTTTACTCCTGCTAAGAAAGGACAGGGAGAAGCAAGGGCAGCGAGGCAGGGGAGAAGCAGCAGGAGGAGCAAACAGGAAGATAAAAGCAGGAGCGTGTAATGGCTAAAATGGGCTTGTGCCGTGTGGGGAGGATTTTCCCAGTATCTCCACTGTAATTTACACAGTTCTCATCTTCAGTGCAATTATAAAGCATGATGAGAGACTGAAGATTTTTTGTCCTCTTTTTTATTTTTCAGGAGATGCCCATAGGAACTGCTTCCCACTTTCTCATTGTTGGCTTTGTCCTAACTTTAGACCTTCTCTCTGCATTAGCTCATCTTCCTCACGCCACTCCATCAGACAGCTCTGACTCATGAGAGCACTTTATCCACAGCTTGTCCAATGTTGTTTCATCCCAATTAGATACTATTGGCGTTAGATTTTAAATTTAAATAGAATTAGAGGCCACTGTGTCTGTTTTGTAAACTACATATGAAAAAATCCACTGACTATGTCTAGTTAATTTAACTTTCCTTAGTTAAAATTAAGAGAAAAGAGTAATTGGAACATTATAAGAGCAAACAAAGAATAAACATAGCAGTTAATCTCCAGTCAACTATTCTTTAAGCTCTAATAGCCAATAAATGTAAACATGAAATGACAGTTGCCTCAGTTCAAATATAAACGCACGTAGAATCTCCCTGATAGCAACATAAAGCAAGCTTAGAAATATACCTCCTGCTTTGCTTCTTCCTGATCCTTTTTCACCAAGACTGATTCTTTTTGATTTATTATTTCCTACTTTACCACTGTGGCTATCAAATACAGTTACTAAAAAGGGTTAAGACTAGTGAAAAATAACTTTAGAGTCTTGGCAAAGAAAGAAAAAATGCTCTTCAAATAACCCTTCCAGTTATGGAAAACCTAGCTAAAATGTGTATTTTCATTCAGAATATCACTTTTTGCCTGGGGTCTAACCATTAGTTTACTCAGACCGTGAATGTGTCAGGCGTGAAACGCTGGGCGTAACCATTGTATGGAGAAAAGCCACCCATTCCCACAGAAGGAGATGCTTTGGATCTCCTGCTAACTAGGTTTCGTAGCTGTACAATCAAGGTCACTTTCCTGCACCTTCTTTGAAAGAAGATGCTTTTGATCAAGCAGAATTCTTTCAAAAAATTTTTGTGCCTTTGTTCTGTCATAATACATGAGAATAAAAGAACATTAGTTGCTTGTGAGTGAGTGAACCTGGTTAGAACTGCCTTCAGAGGAGTCTGGAACTAAGATGAGCTGTGAGCTGGCTGTCCTCTGGCAGAGTTGCTCTCAGACAGCTGCCAGAACACAAATCAACACATCTTTGCGTCTCAACCATGGCTCTTGTCAAACATTTTCACCCTTTGTTGGCCAGTAACTTTTGACACTATTTTTGAGGTTCTGCTAAAGTAGCTCTCTCTCTCGTGTGTGTATGTGTATGTGTGTATGATATATATAAAACCTTTGTGTATCAGTGTTAGCATTGTATGTTGATTGCTTATGCTAATTGGGAAACATTAAGGTTAAATCTATTTTAAGTAGAGTAACTGATTTAAATGACTCCATTTCAAAGGACACTTCAATAATTCTTGTTTTTTAAATCTGCCTCTGAATGTTTCCATTCCCTATAGCAAAATAAATAAATGTACCAACAAACAGCTCTTACTGAAACAACAGTGATATATTATTTTGCTGAGAGAAAAAATGAGATTTCAAATGTGGAAAAGGTCTAGGATGTTACCACTACTTTTAGAAATGTATATACATTACCTGGTTTTTTTTGAACAAGTTTGAATTCAGTGAAATTTGCACTTTCTCAAATAAATTGATGAATTTCAAGTATGTTTCCTACAATCACACAGTCTTAATATACTTATCACACTACCTTCTAAGTTTTGCTAATCTACCTTACATGAATTTGCCTGTAATTTTAATGAGCCTATGTGTAACATTTTGTATTCTGCATTTATGTATACCTTTTCCTGTATTAGCATAATGTTCATACTTACTATAGTAACGATGCATAATACAAATTTAACAATATAACATGCCATAGAATTGAACTGGTTCCCTTTTGTTCAGTTATGATATTAATAATAGTAATAATGACTACTGTTCATCAACTTTTTACACAGTAAGTGTCCTGTTAACATCTTTTTTACAAAGTAGAGACCAAGCTTAGTTTGTTATGTGGAAACACCTAGACTTTAGAATTTTATACACTTGGGTCTCTACTATCTGCATGATGTTAGTCAAGAAAAAATTCCATTCAGTATTCTCCTCTGGAAAAAAATAAGAGTAATAATAGCTGGCTTGTAGGCTGTACCTACCACTGTCTGGCACACGGTAGATGTTTAAGATGTGGGGGAAGGGAAGACTGTTGTTGGTAATTACTTCTAAAGATGATGTAACGAGGTGCATAAAATGAAGAGATACTATTTTGTGTATATTTCCAAATGGATTGCCAGAGTAATTAAGTGGTCAGTATCACCAACAGTGTGCTAAGTGTTAATTTTTTGTATATCAAATTCTCGCCAAGTTTATCTTTCCATCATTCTTCTTTTTTGTTCTTTAGTTATTCATTCAAAAATAACAGAGCCTGTTGTACACTGAGCATTTCTGAAGTCACTGACTCCAGGATGCAACTGACACAAGGGTGGTGCTCTCTGACATTCAAAAGGCGTCAAAAGATTTGGTCAAAATCTAGGCCAGTGAAAGGGCAGAAGTGTGTGTGGAGTGTGTGTGCTTGTTTACATGTGTCTTCCCAAGAAGACCATAGTTGGTCATCTTGATATATCATGCATGTCACTAAGATATGGTCTCCTGGAAAAGACATATGTAAATAAATAATGACAGTATGAATCATAAAAATAGATTTATGGATAAAATGTTATGGGCATATATTTCTGCCTAGTGGATTAAAGATGGCTACAGAATCCAGTTCTGAATTAAAAAAATTTTTGAAGTGAATGCCAACTTAGCAGTTACATGAAGAAGGGCCGAAAGTTAAAAGACGCAGTGCATTCCGAGAAAGCAAGATACAGGGTCTGGTGTGACAGGGCCGAAGGCCCCTGTGTGTCTGGCCACCCTCGTCCTGTAGCTGCAGTGATGTGGTGGACGGTTAGTGTTGGAACAAGACAGTGAGAGAGTGAGCAGGGCCAGACCTGACAGAGCACAGGAACCTGGTAAGTGCCCTGTACCTTCCATGTGACAGGGACAAAATGCACATTTTGCCCCACAGCACTCAGAATAACCCCATTTAAGAGGTGATGGGAATGAGACTTTGAATATAAAGGAACTTGCCCAAGGTCATACAGCAAGAAAATGGTGCAGCTGATGTTCAGACCCAGTCTTTGAGATCAGAACCCCTCTCCTCTTCACCAAAATGCAATTCATATCTAAATGGGAAACCACTTAAGTGTCTTTTCATTTATTTGGGTTTAATTAACTTCTCTGAAGAGAAATCTTTGGGATTTTATTGTGTTTATTCAAACTTTATCAAAAGCACAAAGCAGATGTTCTATAAAACTTACTTTAACTTTCTTTGGTATCTTTCAAGCACAAATACTTCCTCTTCATCTATGGTTTCCTTGTGTTATGTAGCAGATTCTTTTTTATATAATCTTCGCGCTTTGTTTTGTTCTGCTTCGTAACCCGTTTAGCCATCCTTAGGTGCAGCCTGACCCACTGGTGCCCTTATATAGGCTAGAAGGAGTATCTTTTAAACCTGCTTGGGGTTTCTCTGTTTGCTCGTATAATCTTCTTTTTCAGGTCTTTATCAAGAAAGCTGGTCACCTAAGTTACCTGTCATTCTGGTGGCAGGCACATACGGGGAGGGAATCAGACCTGGAGATTTCCTTCATGAGGATTTCATCCTGCCATATTGAAAAATGACACTTACCCTGGTGGCCAGCTGTCTTTGTCCATCTTCGCTGGCCCAGCCTGTGCCAAGCGGAGTGTTGCTAAATCCTTCTGGTGCTTCCTCCAGGGGAAAGTCCCACTGCCCCCAGAACAAGCCCTGCTGTACTCATTACATTGTCCCTGGGTCTGTGTAGGGAAGTGGATTCCCACTGCCTGCTTCCAGTCTGCCCTAAAGCACCCCCCTCTCTAATATCATTCCCTCCAAATTGAGAACTAACAGTTCTCCAGACAAGAAATCAGCCAATGATTTCTGTAAAGGGTCACATAATAAATATATTTTAGACTTTGCAAGTCATACTGTTTCTTTCACAACCTCTCAACTCTACGCTTGTAGCAGGACAGCAGCCAGAAATGAATGGCTGTGGCTGTATTCCAGTAAAACTTTATAGACTCTGAAATTTGAACTTTTAAGTAATTTACACTTATATGATTCTTTTGACTTTTTCCAGTGATTTAAAATTGTGAAAACCGAGGAGGGAGAGTGTCACTCAGTGGTAGAGCCCATGCTTAGCATGCATGAGGTCCTGGGTTCAACCCTCAGTCCCTCCATTACAGAAATAAATAAATAAACCCAACTGCTTCCGCCTGAAACAGACAAGTCCAGTGACTCCAGCACCACCTGCTGAAGATGCAGTGTCAAAGTCTCAGGTAGAATCTACAAGTGAGAAAAAGGAAAATCCACCAAGTGCAGAACTGGGATGGTGACAGGACATTCCAAAGACTACTTGTCTAAAAACCAGGGGAGAAGCTCACTGAGTAGTGAGTAATTGTGCAGATTCGAGGAAACTCTCCTAGTGTCATGTTCGTATTACCGAAGGAGACAGCATTAAAGTTGATGAAATGTCAAAAACAAACAGACAGACAAACAGAAGTGTAAGAGCCATTCTTAGCTTGCAGGCTGCCCAAGCAGAGGGCCACAGTTTGCCAGCCCCTGCCCCACCCAGGCAGGGTGTGAGGCCCTTTCTTCCCTGGGGCACATCAGGGTCTCCATCTGGCTGCTTCTCTGCAGCCTCCCCAGCCCGGAGCAGCATTTCCTGATTCCTTGTGATGGAGCCATTTCTACCTGGAGTCTTTGCATTTCAATTTTCTCCTCTGTTGGTGGATCCTTCCCCCTGGGGATCTGGCCTTAGGAAAGGTGTTTAGGTTTTGTTAGCCTGCTTATATCTGATGTAGTAGTGAAAATGGATTTTATTCATCTCTGCTCTGTCTGGAAAATGTGTTATTTTACCTTTTGCTCTTCTCCAGGGTCCTCTTCAATTGAACTAAGTTAAACTGACTACTGACCAGTTTGTAATTCTTTGATTGAATATATTTGAACTTCATTTACATGATTTTTAGATTATTCTTTCTACTTTTTCCTCTTGAGATTGTGTTGCAAGCAGGAAGATAACTTTGGCCAGTAAATAAAAGGATTGACAAAACAAAGTGTGAATTGAGACAAAAAGTATATGCCCAATCCTACTTTTGTTTTGGCTGTTTATTCATTTATTTACTCAGCAAATATTTGTATGTGCCAGGTACTGTATCCCAAAACAAGATCTCACTTTATATATTCACAAGCAAGGGTGAGGAGAATACCATGCTTGTCTTCTAGGGAACTACAGGTGAGACAGAAATACGTCTTTATATAATCCTCTTGACATCTGTTGTTCCTGTTTCAAGTCACATGGAGCACAAGTAAGCATATGAAGAGGTGTGCACTCTGCACACCCCACCTGACACGGACACACGTCCATGTGTGCAGACGGTAGAGCAGGACTCTGGGTCAGTTCTGCTCTGAGCCTTAAATGTTGTAAAGTGAGAGATTACCTACATCACAGTTTTGTTGTCAAGACTAAATGAAATTTAATGCTGTAATGCTCAGCACATAGCACCCCCCAAAAAAAATTACATCAGAGTATGTTAAATTTTTTTTTTTAGTTTTTTATTGATAAATGACTAGCCTTCCAGTAACATGATACCAGTTTACTACTACATTTTTACTTTTTAATGACTACATAATCAATAACCACTAAATTTATTACTTCTTTACTGACTACACAGATGTTTCTGTGGCTATACTGCTCAGTATATAGAAAACAGAGGCGTGTAAATAAAAGCGTTTCCATTGGATTGGTTCTCTGACTTTTTTTTTGTAATGCTGCAGGTTGGAAAGATACTCTCGTGCAGATGCTATGAAATGATGTTTGTTGACTGACCGTCATCTCTGTGTCTGTTTAGATCTGAACCTGATGACACTCATTGCACTGACCAGTTGCTCGGTGGCCTGTGGGCTGGTTGACCTGTGCCCGCTCCCGTCATGACGTGCACCATTACGGCTCCTCACTAGTAGGTGTTCTCTCTTCAATACCATTTATGTGGTTGTATGTTGAGAATTTCATGGAATATGCACTTATAATGAAAACGTGTTTGTGTTGCTGTTACAAAATATGGCTAGACCAGTCTGGGTACCAACCAATTGCAAAATGAAAGAGTAGGTTTAGATGTATCCATTATGTATGTATGTGCATATTAATATGGTAATACATGTATGTCTGTATAGGAAGAACTTAGAGGTATAGAATTGTACCTCTCTTTTAACAGAATAAGAAAAGTCCCTGGAAAATTCACTGTCTTTTGGTTCTTTAACATCATATAAAACTGGCAATGTAAGCCTGAAATTTTGACTTAGTTTAATGTTTTGGAACAGTTCAGTTTTATTGTAGTTTTACCTAGCAGGGTATCTGATACACTTCCACCTACAGGAGTATCCTAGGGTAATTGACATGGGATGTTTATGGTGTCATTGAAAGGAATTATACTCAGTGGCAGAGATCTTAATTTTAGTTCCAGCTCCAACATTAAGGGACCTGACTAGTCCCCTGAATTTCTAGGCCTCAGTTTCAATCATCTGCAGATGAGAAGAAGAATTTCTGTTTTACCTAATTCACAAGATGACTTTAAAGGACAAATGAGGTAATGAAATATGACAAGTAGGGAGCTGGAAAAAGAAGTCGTGACTGACTGCAATTTTCTTTTTAAATTGACTATTAGAGTTTAATCTTTTGTATGTAATTCACCTAAGAGATACATGATAAGATTATACTTAATTGTAATTCATGACCCAAATCTTTTATTATATTTGGGGAAGTTATGATTGAATGAAACATGAAAAAACACATTGCTCACACACACTGCACACACAGACCTCCACCGACTGTGATAGTTATGCTTTTGCATCTGACCTCCAGAATATTTACTCTATTAGAGATTATTTTTAGGTATTTCATACTTGGAGCAGACAAGATACCCCAGATACTTTTTATGTATAGTTTAATTTCAGGATACTAAAGAAACAATGTAGAAACTTGATCAGATATTACTCATTCAGTTTAATATATTACATTTTTTTGTTTATTGAAATCTCTTTAACACTTCATACGACCATTATCTTTAGCCAACAGAATGTAGCTAGCCTGTTTAAAATAAAGGACGGAAAGTGAAAGTCTTGACAAATATATTTAGCAATATTCAGAAAGACTTTTCCAGTAAAATTTTTAAAAAATTTTGTAACCAGGCCAATGCAGTAACACTGGTTTGCAAATTCTATTCCAAAAATTAGATATGATTACCATTGACAAGGCAATGGTAATACACAAATCAAATTTTTGTATATAAGTGAAACAAAAATCTTAATAACAGGTAACATTTATTTGCTGATATTGTAGCATAATCGTAATTATGGTTGGAGGCTAGAGTTAGATTGCCTGGGGCTGCAACCCAGTTTCATCATTTTCCAGCTTTGCAGTGTGGGACAAGTCATTTAGCCCCTCTGTGCTGTAGTTCCCTCATCTGTAAAATGAGTCTGGGTGTAAAAGCATTTATCTCATAAGATTGTGTGAATTCCATGAGTTTGTGCGGTGAAGTGCTTGGAGTGTTGTGTGACACTTAGTGGTAACCAGTCAGTACTAGTGATGATTATTCACTGGATGAGCATGGGGTTATGGTGCTGCCCATAGATTTTGGAATCAGACAGCCGTGCGTTCAAAACCATTATCAATTAATGGTGAAACATAAACAGTTACTGGACTTTTTGAAGTCTTAGTTTCTGAGAAATAGAATGGAAATAATTAAAATATACTCCGTAGTGCTTTTATTAGATGATTTAACACAACATCTAGCAAGAAGAGGTAGTGATCACCTTCACTGGGAGTTGTGAAGGTATAATCTGTAATGCAAGTATAAAGTGACACAAATCAGAGGTTCTTTGGTTCTGAAAGTGTCTTTGCCATGTGTTGTATTTAGGGGGCTTTTAGAAATGTGCCCAATTACAAGATTTGCTTTGTTAGCTCCAGAATTTCAAAAAAGACAAATAATTTTAATCAAATTACAACTACAAATATAACAAATATGGCATCCTGATTTAAAAAGTAAAAATGACAGAAATCCATTGGTGTTTTTTAAGGTCCAACAGGGACTATCAGCTCATTATTCAGTTTGTTAGGAAGGATGGACTGTTACCACATTTAAAATGACTTTTTTTTTTTTTTCTGGAAGGAAAGAAGAAAGGAGATGGACATGTAGAATATGCGTCACAAAACGATGGAGAGGGCGGGTCTGATCTTTGACTTCCATAGTAGTGCACTCTGTCAGGCTGTATGCGTGTTCTCATTATGAGAAATTTGAAGTGTTGTCTTTGGGCTCGTGTTGGACAAAATTCAGTGGTTGGAATGGGTGGCGTTTTTTTCCAAGTGAGCCAGGATTCGTTTCCGAGGAGGAAAGTACTGGTAACTTGGGGCCGTAACCCGAGAGTGAACTGCCTGCCTGCTGTGTATCTCTCAAAACAGAAGCCAAGTCTCTTCCCCTCACTGTGGGCTACAGACCACATGGAGCGGGGCAGTGCCCAGTCAGTCCACCTCCGTCTCCGGCCACGTCAGCAGCCGGTCTCTCTGACTTGTCTGGATCTCAGTGTCGAGCATTACAGAGTGCTTCTTTGCACACTGCCTTTTATTCCTGTTGTTTACTTTTGCAGTAACTTAAGCTTTTCCAGAGTTTGTGTATGACAAGGAAAGTTGTGGCTGTGGAGAAGGCTTTTGAGGGTAGGTTTTGGAGGTGGATTCTGAGGTGGGAGCCCACAAGCTGTGGACATGGGGTTGGGCTTGGCTGCCCCTCCTTGGGGCCCTGAGTGAGAGATAACCGTGGTGCTTACTCTGTGCTGCTTCTCCGGGTCCCTGGAACATCCTGTACTTCCGTTCTTCAAAGTGGCCAGCGTTCACATTTTGAACTCTCATGTTAGGGTTTAGGATGCAGGAAAAGAAAAAAACAGAGTCGTGGTGTTAGATGCTAGTCTGGAACAAACGGATGCTTGCATGTCCTTACGTATTTTCATGACAATTACGCATTTGTGATGTTTATCTTAAAATGTATTTGTGACTTTAGAAGTCTCCTAAAGGAGTCTGACTTAGTCAGATATCAGTCTGATAAGTTCGTTGAACAGTATGTCTAAAAACTAAAGAGAAGTGACAGAGTTTGGAGGAGACATCGGGCATTTGGAACTGAAGTCCGCTGTCATCTGGAGAAGGAGATACATGAGGCCTTTGTCAGTGGGAATCTAAGAATGGGTGGACTTCATCAGGCTGTCACTGTCAGTGTAGCACAGTCATGGTAAGGAGCTCTGCATAAGCCTCAGCTTCACTGCTGTGAATGAGCAGGAGGTGTTCGGAGAGGAGCCTCTGCTGCAGTGACTCAGGTAGACTCAGGTGGGTGGCGGATGCCCCAGAGAGCTTTATGCGGCCCCTCCCATCCGTCTGCTGCAGGTCCCCTCCGCCTCTTGGCTGCCTGAGCCCCACGTGCAAGCACCTGGTCTCACCCATGTGACATCACAAACCTCCTCGTGTTTGCAGACGCTGCCTGTCAGGCTCTGACTCTTCCTTCCAGACTCATGGTACCTGCTCTGCCATTTGTCCTTAGTCCTCCTCTTACAGCCGACTCTTCCCTCCTTCCCTTTCACCCCTTACTGTGCACACGCCTCTGTGATTGACCACGTTCACGCCTTTTGCAGTCATCAGTTTACATTTCTGTCCTAGTCCATTCCGGCTGCTAAAACACCCCCACTGAGTGGCTTGTAAACAACGGAAATTAATTCTTTAAGTTCTGGAAACTAGGAAATCCAAGATTAAACCCTGAGAGATTTGATGTGGTGAGGGCCTGTTTCCTGGAAGGCCGTATTTTGCTGTGTCTTCACGGTGTGCAAGTGGCAAAGGAGCTCTCCTGAGCCTCTTTTATGTTTCATAAGGGCACTAATCCCATTCAGGAGAGCTCCACTCTCATGGCCTCCTAGTCACCTCCCAGAGGCCCGCCTCCACATACTCACACTGAGCCTTAGGATTGAGCAGATGAATTGTGGGGTCACAGAAATGTTCAGCCTTTAACAGTTTCCATCCTTCCTGTTGCTTTCTTGTCTTATTGAGGGCAGTCCTTGTTTTACTCAAGTCCAGTCTTGTATTTCCAGTGTCTACTGCTCAAAAAATAGTTGCTGGTTAAACTAATGATTGAAGCAGCAGTAGCCTCTTTCCTCAGATTGAACAGGAAATAATTGCATTTACCATGTCAAGAAGATTTCTCTGAAGTGTCTTTCAAGATTGATATTAGCTTAAAATTGTTAACATAAGCCTGTAAAAAGTATAACCAGAAAAATAAAAAGTGGCCAGTTTAACATACCATGATGGTTATGTCATTTTAAACATTTTTATCAAAAGATAACAGGGACTTTGAAAGTGTATAACTTACTCTACTGACTTGCTTATTTATCATCAAGCATATTATTTTTAGAACAGCTTTTCAACAGTGATGAGAATTATTTGACCTCATCTGGACTGAGGTTAACTTGATTTCCTTCATGTAAATTAGTAAGAAAAAAAATAGTTCTTAAGGTTTTATTTTATTATATTAATTATATATAATACATATGACATGTATACATACATATTTCATATGTTCATAGAAGATATGTAATATTAATATAATTTGAGAAAAGAAGAATGTATATATTAAGTGTAATAAAATGTTCTTAGAGCTGGTTTTTAATAAACAGAGGGAAAAAGAACTGAATCCCCCAAACCCTGCTAAGTCAGAAAACAAAACCTTAGCTATATAGTCAACTGAAGTTTTATCTGAAATTATTTCAGTAACTGTATATCAGTCAGATGAGGACTTAACATTGTTTAAATTATTCTTGAATAGTACCATTTTTGCAGGAGAGACTATTAAGTCCACTAAATCAGCGTGGGAACACCAGCCCCTCATCTTTGTTACTCAGCGTACATCAGTCATGTCTGAGGCATCCGTAGGGGCTGCCTGGGCGGAGTTATAAGTAGCACAGGGAATTTCAAGCCATTCAGCATCGCAGGTAGCTAGCTGTAGATAGTTAAGTGGAAAGCATTGGGCTAAGAAAGACATCCTTAGGAAAGCAAAACGGGCTGACAGGGTACTCCAGTTTTCAGTGCATGAGCTATTTTAGATCGACCTGCTTCAAGCAAAAGGGGTGATGTTTGAATGAATCATATATTAATAATACCCAGTTGTGTAAGCAGAACTATAATGGAGTGAAGTAGGTCTTGTCACAGTGTTAAAGCTTTCATATGCTCAGGTAGAGCATTCAGCAAGAATAATATATTCTTGAATGCATTGGGCATTTTAAAATTATGCCCAAAGGTAACCTTGACAAAATTCCAGGTTGTTTCCTCATAACTTTATAAATCTCTGTTTTATGTATTTGAAGATTACGATAACTTAGTGCCCATTTACTGACACTCTTTTTAGCTAAAGGACTTAGAGTTGCATGTTGAAATATAACAATAATAATGATAGTGGCCACCATCTACTACGGTAGTAAATGCGCAGTGGGTTTCACTGCCACCTCATCAGGTGATACTCACAGCAGCTCTGCAGGGACGGCATGGCAGTCTCCTTGTTACAGAGGTGGAGATGTGTAATGTGCAGGACACACTATGGATGTGTATGTGTGCTTACATAACCTAAATTTGTGACAGCCTCCACACTGCAGAGTGGTACGTAATGTGGAGGCATGTAATATTTTGTATATGGAGCTAGAAAACCAGTTTTACTTTTGAAATAAAATTAGTGTTGGAAGTATAGTATGCTTCAAGTTTTAAGCCGTGCTTACTTGATATCCTGAAGAATAAATAGCTTATGAAATTATAATAAAAGATTTCCCCTGGTATCCTTCTGTAGCAACTGGTAGGGATAAAAATGAAAATCTGTATCTCTGAAGGGCATGCCCTAAGTAGCAGATCTAGGCAGGTGTCTTTCAGGAGAACGGGTCAGCCATTTGTAAGGCTGAACCATTTATCCTTAGAGTCAAATAGTATCTTTACTTCGCATGTTTCCTTAAGCCTTACTTTTGGCACTACCAGGCAGTGTGAATGCCGTGGTGTGACTGCATCGTAGCATGACTGCCTGACTCCACAAGGTGAAGATGAAGACGAAGGTCCTGGTCTCAGAAAGAGTCTTCTGTGCACCAGGCATCCCACCGGATGCTCTCCGGGTAGCTCTCTCTTCCACACCATTAGTTAAGAAGAGTCTCTTGATTCCTCTCACGCTGAGTATCTGTATAATGGACAGATAACACTATTTACTGTCCATTAGGTATGTTTACCCAAACAAGGAAAATATAAATATAATACAGACATGCCTAGGAAGCAGTGATGATTTTGAAGAAGCTGTGGTTTTAACACACATTGTTTACTAAAGAAGATAATTGTAATATTTTGAAGTCATTTGAAATGTAAAGGGATTAAATTACCTGAAAAGAAAATCATGTTTTACATAATCTTAGTTGAATACTTGAAACTGGAGAACTCAGAGATTCCATTTATTCATTCAGCAAAAATTCATGGACCTCCTCCTTTGTAGTAGGCCCTGGACTGTGAACAGTAAACAGAGTTCCGGGCCTCATGGAGTTTATATTTCTAGGTGCCATTGGGGAGTGAGGGGAGGAGGTGTGGACAGAAAGGAAGTAGGGTATGTGTGTCTCTGTATGTGTGTGGTGTGTGTATATGTGTATATACACACGTTTACATAGAGAGTGATAGATATCTCAGTATAAGTATATAAAATAGGGATAAATTTAATTTTAAATAAAACCCACTTCTTTTTATAGCAAAAAGAATTCTTCCATTGAACTTTCTCTAAAGCATAGTATTAGACTACAAACTTTGAAATTTTTACTCACCAAAAGTTCATATTCTAATTTCCAGAAATGAAAATTTTGATAAAACATCTGTCATTGTTTTAAAATGGTCCATGTGTTTGCTTCTTCTTTTCTTTTCTTTCTTTTTTTTATTGAAGTGTAGTCAGTTTACAATGTTGTGTCAATCTCTGGTGTGATACCTCATTGTAGTTTTGACTTGCATTTCTTTGATAATTAGCGATATTGAGTGTGTTTTCATGTATCCACTGGTCATTTGTATGTCTTTTTTGGAAAACTGCTTGTTTAGGTCTTCTGCTCATTTTTGGATTCGGTTGTTATTCTGTTCTGCACACTCCCAGTCACAGCCCAAGCCACACTCCAGCCCCTGAGTCTGCCTCTGCATAGTCAGCTCCAGTCCTCTCCCCGGGCTCATCTGTGGAGTCTGAGCTCCAGCAGCCCTGCCTGGCCCAGCCCTGCTGGTTTGTGTTTTGGGTGAGGTATCGCAGGGACCCTTTTTGCTAGTTTCTCCCAGTTCTGTCTGTCAAGCCCCTGTTGCTTTCTCCTGCAAGCCTCAGACGCTCCCTTTCTGTCCTCCCTGCTGACCTCCTCACTGGAGAGGGGGTGTCCCAGAGTGAGCACGCTTTTCCTTCTTTGCCGCTCATTCGCTGCAGGACAGGTCCTGCACTGATTCCCTTTTTCAGTTTGTTTTTCCCTCCTACCCATTTTTGTGAGGAATCTTTTTGTATTACTTAAGTAAGAGGTATTCTGCCAAAGTTCAGTGGTTATTCTGTGTGAATTGTTCTGTCTGTGGGTGTAATTTTTGGTACATTCGTGGGAGAGGATGAGCTCTGCATCCTTCCACTCCACCATCTTGGTATCCCCCCACTTTTCTTTATTCATGTTAAGAGTATTTGTAGGTGTTCCAGAATCTGTAGGAGGAATCCCCGAGGTTGTTTCACACAGCATCAGACTGCACTGAGTGCAGAAAAGGCTGATGGGGACAGAAAACTTGAATCCTGTGAGACCCAAAGAGGGAAAAATTACCTCAGAGGCAGGGAAGCAATTTCTGTAGTTTTCTGTCCTGTGATGGAAGTTCAGGTCCTCTCCGTGTGAAGCACAGAATTACGCGGATGTGGTATGCTTATATTACCTAATTGCGCAACAGTTGGTTGCGGAACCAGAGCCCCTGATTCCTGTGCGTTACTTAAGAAGACGTGTAGTATGTGAGATATGTATGCACTTAGAGCCTCTGACAAAAGGATCAGCTCAAAAACGGGAAAAACAAAGTGTCAGCCATGTATTGTGCTGAGCCAGTTTTCCGACTGGACAATGAGTCAATTGTTTTTCGTGATTTTTGGATACGGTATAATGACCTCTTTATTAAACTCAGCAAGTAAGTGGCTGTTAAACTATTTATTTTGATTGCAGTGATAGATAAAGTAGCCCATTCTTTTTGGAGAAGATGAAAAACATCATAAAAATGTATTCATTTAAAAATATTTATGTCTTTTCATGTTTGGAAACTTACCTACTTTTTAGGTTCTCTGAATACATGGTTTGGGTAATTTTCTTTTCTTTTCTTTTCTTTTTTTTCAGCATTTTTTTTTTTTATTGAATTACAGTCATTTGGGTTTATAGGTTTGGGTAGTTTTCTTAAGTCAAGATCCTTCCACTTTCATGCCCCTTTGTAAAAAACATCAGTACTTGATACCCCGATGTTCCATAAAAGATTCTGCATTTGTTCTTAATTCGTTTTTTAAATTTAGCTTTTAAAAAAAATCTGGATTAAAAATGATGTCAAATCATAATGTCCAATGGCTTTTTGATGAGGGAGCAAAAGAGGGTTGACGTGGAGGAACACTGCTAGAGCTTCAGTGCTAATTTTGCCTTCTCCCACCACCTCATATAGGCAGCAAAAATAAAGAAATGTCTACCAAAGTAAAAATTGTTGACAAAGTAATTATTATTGGGTCCCCACCCTAGGTACTAACAACCTGCAAAGTGTAGCATTCTAATAACAGCAGTTAAAACTGAATTTCAGATTGTGATACTCTGTATGCGAAGCCTATTAAAGTACATTAAACAGATTTTGGTGAAGTCATAGGCTTCCTTATTTAAGCTGGGGATACATCTGCAGCTTCCTCAAGGAAGCGGCACGTAAGTTATAAGATAGAGGTGGTAAGTTTAAGGCAAAGAAAAACCATTGTATGTGAAGAGTTCTAGGTTATTTGTTTATTTCAGTTTTGTCATATCTCCTCTTGGAAATTTAACACAAAGAAGGGCACACAGGAGAAGCAAATAACTATTAGTTGAATCGAATGATGCTTCTTATTAACTTGAGGAATCAATTACAAGCTAAGAATATATTAATAAAAGTTTTTTTTTTTTTCCATCTAAAAAAGTAACTGGGTCATGGACTTTAATCTCATTCTTTCATTCATGTTTTGGGCTGAGGGACCCTCAAGGGCTGTGCAGAGTAAGGAAAAGACAAGAGAAAGTGTCATCTTCCTTTGTTCAAACCCTCTTCTGCCTGCTAATGAGGAAGGCAAGAAAGGCAACTTGATCACGCTGTTCCTGATACCCACACTTCTTTGTTTAGCTGGCTGCTGGATGAAATTTGTCTTTCCATCTAAGTTCTCTGTCAGTGTTGTGCGGACTTCAAGGGCGACCTATGAATCAATCATAAAATCACTGTAGTAGGTTGCCATCAGAGTTTTAAAATGAAATACAATAAAATAAAAACAATGTATTCCAAATTATTTTAATAAAACCTTTGTTTCACTTATATTCGTGTATATATGTGTGTTTGGCTTACATGGTAAAATGTGTTTTTTCACTAGGGGGTCATAGTCAAAACAAAACCATTGTTATTAATCTAATCCCTGCACATTCTTCTGAGCCCTTGTTTTCTTGAGTAATTTGTCCTTGTAACTCATTTTCAGACTCTTCACTTCCCTTACTCTTTCTGGCAGTTTAGACAGCCCCATAGTTTCTCAATTTCTCCATCTTTATCACCAACTCTGAGTATAGTGATCACTGGAAGAAGTACTCACTAGATGTCTGTTGTCTGAAATAGTGAATTAATGGTATTCTAGAAAGAATTACAATTTTGTAAGTACAAATATCAACTGATTTACTAATGCTACCTTTTTTCTCTTCCCTTAAACCCTATTGCCACCAGGCAGTTGCTCTTTGCAATTTCTGAGTCATTTTCTAAGTTCCCTGGCCTCTTTCATCAAAATGAGCCACGAGTCTAGGTGACTGTATCACTTAGTAGCCTGTAAAACAGTCTTCTTTACCGTGACTCCTGTCTGGCTCTGCAGTGTATGCGCAGACTGTTGTGTCAGCATTTGGGTGTCTGTCTGACTTCAGCATTACTCTCTTCTGGCCTGTCATTGCCCTTGCCTTCAGGGTTCTGAATTCTGAATATTCTGAATATTTCACTCTGTGTAAATATCTCCCATAGGCATACTTCTTTGGCCTTGAGATAACAATCTAAACACATTTGAGTGAGAATGAAGTGCCCTGAAGTATCTGATTTCAGGGTATTCTCCAGATCTATGCAGCCACACCCTGTCGTGTGAACTTGGTTGGCATTCTCAGCTGTTACACACCTTACGGTCTTTGTGTACCTGGGCCAGTGGACTAGCCCGTGTTCTCCTCTTTGCCTAGAATGCCTTCACCTTCTGTTGTGCCTCAGGTAAGAATACTGAGTTCCCCGAGTCTGCTCCTCCACTGTCACTTACCAGGTATTTATAGAACTGAAATCCTTCGCTGTCTGTGTGTTCATCCTCCTGCCCCTGTTGGGCTCTGAGTTTCTCTTGCGTTTGTGTTGGCAGTTCTCCCTTGTAACCCCTGACAGAATCTGTCAGTGCTGGGCCTTGGAGGATGCTCAGTAAGGATGCGCTGAGTGAGCTCTTGTCCCAGAGACGTCTAAGAAGTGCACCGTTCCTCCTCCGCTGATGTGGCCTTCCCTCTCCCCTGTCCCCACTAGACCGCGGGTACAGATTCCTGCTAGACTCGTAATACGTACGACACAACGTTCTCCATCACTCTTCCTTGCCCTTTCCTTCCCTAAGTCTGCAAGTTTTATAACCCGTGAAAAGGTCATGTAAGCAAAGCAGTTTGTCTACGTTATTCACAATCTCTAGAAAGCCACTGATAGCCAGCTGATGCTGTGAACATTTTACATGGATTCACCAATTCATATGTCTGGTAAGGATACTCCTGCAGTGTATTTCCTAAAGAAGTGTTCTACTATGGGCTTGAATACTTAAACACTTAACATTTAAAATAAAATCTTGGGTTTCAGCTTAACCTTGATCTTAACCTTGACTTTGAATACCATTATATAACACATTTCCCCTAATTGTTTCATTACAGTAAAACATTTTTAATTAAATGCCAGCAACTGATATTTTACCTATTGCAACAGAATTTAACACCAAATTCAGAGGGGTTGATTTTCATAAATACAAGATTTTCTTCGTAAGATTTCAGGGAAAGTTAGGTAGAATTTCAAGACACAGCACAGCGATTGGTTTAATTTGGTAAATAAGACTTACTGTTAGTTGCAAGAAGCTAATTAACATTTATTGTGCCTTGGTTAATTACATTGTTAGATTTCACTGGCTGGTCATGGGAACGTGTATTTGATGAGGGAAGATACTGCATTAATTCCGTAACTGCAGATATATATCACTGTTCTGATGACTATGATAGATCTCATCCACTCTTTCCCCCTTTTTGGCCTTGCAGAGCCCAGTTCTCACACAATTGATCGTTCCCAGTGTGGCACCCAAATCAGCTATTAAGGGGAAACCAAACACTTTGTGGCCTTGTTCCACTTGTTTTGCAATTAACTGCAGTAGGTGTCACATTGCATTTTTCCAAGTGAATTTAAAAGTAGACTTAGAGTGGGTAGACTATGTATACCACTTATTCATAATAAAAGGTACAAATGGTGAAGTGTGGCACATTGTATGCAAAATTCTCTGGGACCAAAAATTTATATAGGCCAAGAACAGGAAAAAAAAAAAACCATACTGGGAAATTTTGTTTTGTAAAAAACATCAAACTATTGTATAATCAAAGTAATCAGAAATATATATTAATCCTCATAGTTCTTAGTTAATGAATTTACAGTAATGTTACAAAATGAAATGTTAAACTATTTTTGCTAAGTCTTTCTTTTAGTACCTTTGGCTGTTTTATTGTAACTCATAGGCTAACTGATATTTTTAAAGACATTTGTTTTTATGACCATTTATTTTCCATAGTTTTATAAACCTGAAAATACAAAAAACGATACAAAAAGTAATACAAATACCTTTAATCTTAACACTGAAAAACTCCAAAGTAACTCTTTCTCCATTCTTCAGTCATTCCTTCTTTCTTCATTCCCTGCTTTCAGTTCATCTAAAAGTTTTACTGATTCGGTCGTCAGAGCACATCCTGAATCTGCCCTTTCCTCCAGCTCTTCCAGTACTGTCTGGTCCATCCGTCGTGCCTGGACTGCTCCAGGTCATCCCTTCCCACCTGCTCTCCCACTTGCTCGCAGTCCTGTAAGGGCTTTCAGAATGCCTAATGAAATCTAAATCTCTTCTGTGGCTGTCAGGGCCCCTGTGACCATGAGCTGCTCTTGTTTCTCAGCCCCTCTCACCATCCTCCTCTTTCCCCTCTGTCTACCAAGCTGGCTTCCTTCTGCCAACGTGGCTGGCATGCTCTTCCTCACTCTCTAGGTGCCTCTTCCCTTTTGTTCAGGATTTGGTGGAAGTGACAGTTCTCCCAGTGGCTTCCTGCCCCCTGGGTGCAGAAGGAGCACTCCAGCCTCTCTAAGGCATACCTCCGTGTTCTGTTTCCCTCACATGTGTATGACTCCTTAAACACACATGCACTGACTTGTTATATGTCTGTTCATCAGAATGTAAGTGCCATGCCAGCAGGAAAAAGCCTGGTCTTGTCACTCACAGCTCTATCCCTAGAACCAGGAACAGTGCTTCCTATGTGGTAGGTGCTGGATATTTACTAAAGTAATGAATACATCAGTGAAGATTTACTACTCAGGCAAAAGTTTCTGTTTTGGGGGCGGTAGGGTATAGCTCAGTGGCAGTGTGTTATTAGCATGCACGAGGTTCTGGGTTCAATCCCCAGGACTTCTATTAAAATAAAGAAAGAAAGGAAATTTTAAAAAATCCAACGAAAAAATTTTAAAAAGAAATGAAAGTCTCTCTTAAAATTTTTTTTTATTTTAATTTTTTTTTGTCTGTTAATCTATAGTACTCATACCCGAAAATACCAGTTTTCCTGCCCACCAACCATTATATGGCAGGACTAAGTTTACTGCGCTCTCTGCCCAGCATTTCATACGTAAATTTGTTTGCCAGTTCAGTGTACCATATCAAGCAATTGTTTTAATTTCCATACTAGTGTCTACATATGGGTTCAAAACATTTTGAAGTTTGAAAATCTTTTTCATCAGAAGCCACAGCCACTTCTGACCCAGTCCATGTGGGCCACATGCCTCTGATGACTTCCTGGAGAAAAGGATAAAGGAAGTGGGGGCTCATTTATTGACATTCTGTTAGGAATCATCCTCATTATTTGTTTTTCATGTACGTACTTGCATTCTAATCATTCGATCCTCCTAACAGCCCTGTAGAAGAGATATCATCCTTGTTTGTCAGATGAAGAGACAGCCCCTGAGATTTTGGTTCATGAAGAACTGAGATCTGTACCCAAGTCTGTCTGGTGCCCAAACCCAAAAATGGTTAGTACACCATCATAAAAAGAAACGGTGTATTTCTGTCATCCAAACTTCCTGAGACTTAGTGATTAAGTTTAATGTAGATTCTGGATACTAGCATTCTATCCAGAGGATTTTTGAAAGAAATAAGTGTCATTCTTTTAGAAGATTTCCGCAGACTCAAATACTTGTTTTACTCTGTAAAGGAAAGTTTCACAGGTAGTGAAATGGAAGAGACTGGAAGTCATCATTTATATAGGCGAAGAAACTAAATTGTTGTTGGAAATGTCTACAGACCTTTTATTTCTGCCATTAATATCCCATCATTATAATTTGTGCTGGTGGAATTTATATTATCTTGTAGAAATGCTTACAGCCTCATCAACTTGCTTACCTTCTCAAGAAGGGTAGTGTTTTCTTTAATCCGAGGTGGATTAGGAGCTACATGGAAAGAGACTGTGGAAAGGGCCATCCAGGTGCAGATTCTCTCTCTTATTTATATAATCAAAATTATGAATATTTATTTGTTTCTAAAAATAAGTAGATTATCACAGATGTGGCTTAACTCAAATGAGGAAGATGAGGTCAGCATAGAGCATGCATAAAATTGTGAGTTTCTCAGATAGCTAACTTAATAAGAGTTACTCGAATGTCATTAAAATAACCAATATTGGGGAAAATGAGGAAGGTAGAAGAGAGAAGAATAGATTAAGCTCCAAAAAATAGAAACAAATTCTAATTACTTGTACATGAGTTCTCCAGACATATGACTGCCCTTTTCATTATTGCTGTTTTTTATCCAAAGCATTTAACAATGTACTACTTTAATAATTATAAAGAATTTCAAATGGGCTGATAGAATTTTTATTTTTTTATACTATAGCAGTGATCGGTTTTAAGGCAGAGAGTCAAAATGTCAATGAAAAAGTTGTGTTTTGTGACTGTTTAAAAAATTGATGGGAGATGGGCATAGTGAACTGGAAGTTCTCTTGTTTATGGTAACCCTGTAGATAGCTAGGTAGACATTTGACAAGAAGCTATTTGTAGGAAGCTAAGCTAAAGTGGAAACAAGTAGTTGCGAAAAATGAGGAAATCCTGCTGGAAAAAAAGTGTGGCAAGGTCACATCAAATAGGAGTGCTAGGGTAATTTACTGTTCTAGGAAATCCAGCAGCTAGTTTATCTAAAGCATTCCTCTTTTTCATGAGCACTGGAACAAGGGCAGGAAATGATTCAAAACGCATGCTGACTTTCCTGTAGAAGATTTCTGTAAACATTTAATAACAAAAAAGGATTTTTAGAAGCTTAATTCTTAGCCGTTTCAGGAGCTCTTTAATGAGATAATGCATGTATTTCTAACTCTGGTTCCTTAGAAATTATTCTAGAATGAAGTTCAAATAGAATGAAGAGGAAACAAATTTCTGCTTAAGCCATTCGTTAAAAGTACACCATACTAAAACGTAACACTTAGCATTAGTTTTACAGAATAATGAAGATTTTTAACCAGACATTTAGAAGATAATCCAAAGATCTAATGCAAAGTAGAATAGGTATAACATTTTATAAAACTACACTTAATTGTTCCAAGTAAATAAACAGTAGGACTGGTATAAACAGTAGTTAAAATCCTAAAGGATGCAAGAACTAGAATAGAGCAGAGGAGACATGCAGGTCACACCATGTGAAAACATATCTACAGGAAATCTGGAAAAAGATTTTAATGGAACTAATTACCTGGAAGCAGGATTATTATTATTACTTTTTAAAGTCATCCCAGGAGATTAAATGTAATCTCTTCATAAAGTCCCCATAAAGAAAGAGATTTCCTTCCCGGGGGCTAGAAGGTGGGGAAGACACAGAGGTGCTCGTCAGAGGGCGCAGACACTCAGTTACAAGAGGAACACGTTCTGAGGGTCTAATGTACCACAGTAGGTAACAATAGTATATTTATTGCATATTTAAAATTTGCTGAGAGTAGATCTTAAGCGTTCTCATCACACAAAATAAAAGATAAAAGAAAAATAAAGAAAAAGATCTCCTTTTCCTTTCATTTTCTGTAGTGATAGAGAGAAATTAAATTCTTTATTTCATTCAAAATATTACCTAAATATTTAAAACCATTTTCAATTCTCATGGCTGCCAATAGAATCGTATTTCCTAAAATACCTATTGCAGTGTTTAGTTGCACTGCAACTAATTATATTTTAAACAGAAATACATTTTCATCAAAGGAAGTTTTCCCTTTGTCTTGTTCCAGAGTCATTAAGAGGACATGGGTAGGCAAAAAAATATGTTAAAACCCTTTTTTAAAGGATATACATCCCTTGGTGTCAGATTCTTCTTGAGTCTAAATTTTCTTTGGCCTGAGAGGAACGAAAATCAAATGCTGTGTATTAGTTGCCCCTATTTTAAAAATAAATTCAGAGTTTATAGCTTAAATAGTAGAAATTTATTGTCTCGCATTTCTGGAGGGCAGAGTCCAAAATCAAGATGTTGACAGGGCCTCACTACCCCTGCAGGTTCCAGGGGAGAATCTGTTCCTTGACTTTTCCTGCTTTTGCTGGCTGCCGGTATTCCCGGGACTGTGGTCACGTCCCTGTGGTCTCTGTCCCCATCTTCACTTCACCTCTTCCTCTCTGGGGGTCAGATCTCCCTTTGCCTTCTTACACAAGTAGTACATTTAGGGCCCACTATTAATAAAGATAATCCAGGATAATCTCCCCATCTCAAGAGCCTAAATTTAACCATGTCCACGAAAACCCTTTCCCACGCAAGGTAACATTTATAGGTTCCAGAGACTCAGGATTCCACCCTAATCCTCAGATTAGGTTATCTCCAGTGGGCATTATTCATCCTACTGAATGCTGCAACATGTAGTTTTTAAATCTGATACAGTTTGAGGAATATATTGGAATGTAGGTGTTAACTGGAGCTTTTAGTTAACTAAAACTAATCAAAGCTACCATAACTGTAATAGTGCAAAATGGGAAATATTTTGGGTGAAAATAAAATAGCTTTGTTTCTGTTACTTTTCACCCCCAGTATTTCATCTGTTCTCAATTAATGACATCCTACTATAAAGCTCCATTGCTCTGTGCTAATTAAATACTGTAGAAATCAAGTTTTTAATGATTCAGTAAAAATTGATTCAATTTACTAAAAATTTATTATGCAAGGTTTCTTGTAAAGACAATTTACCTAAATGTCTAAATGACTAAAAGGAGACCTAAACGGTCTTTGTGATGTAGACTGGAAGTAGATTGGAATACTGCTGTTAGGCATTTTTAAATTTCCACAATTAGGTGAATAACTGTTTTGTTTTTGTTTTGTTTTCTGGTGATAATTTTCCTCACATTCAGGCAATTTGTAATTGTGGCTAAAGAAATTAAGAAGATAAAATAACAAGTTCTGATCTGGCTTTGTTTTAATAGCATGTCCAACTGAGAAAATGATATATGCTAAAGCACCACGTGGGCAAAACACTGTTTTCGTTCCAAGCATCTTTAATTTTGATTCAGCTGCACATCCCCAAGAGCAGGCCAAGCTATAGATATTAATGTGAACCCGGAGATTATGTCATTGTGTCTGTTATTATGGTAATCAGCTAAAGTGAATTACCAGTGTCCAGCAAGACATTGCTGACTTTGCAGCACATTCCACTAGCAATTTATCATAGTAATGAGAGGTAGAAAAGGCATGTTAGTTCCTTAAGTGGCAGCAATTATACCTGCTAATGGAAAGGGAGGCTGTGTTTATTAAAACATTATATCTTTTGTATCAGAGTTGTTCATCTTTACTTAGATGCCTAATTTCAGTTCCCTTGAGTCAAGTTCTTTTGTGCATGTTTATTACCTTTGAAAAATTCTTTGGACCCAGGTCAATTGTTTACTTTTTATACTAAATTGCTGCCAAATATGGGACATTAATTCCCTTTGGGACATGAAGATTTCTCCTAGTAATGTAGATTGGAAGGAAACTTTGAGTTAAACGTTTGCAAGTCAGTATTGAGTTTTAGGCTCTTCAGCACTACCAGGCCCCCAGCCTTACAGAACAGTAAAGGAAGGGTTATCCACACAGTGCAGCGTTCTCCAGGTAAACAAATACGATTCCTTTCACAAATCACAAATACATATTCTGTGTCTGGGTGTGAGTGTGTTCTCAGTGGTAGATTAAAAATTCTTTGCAAAAATGTACCAAATTTGTGTAGCGTTTAATTAACTAGATCGAGATCTTTATTCCAGAATGACTAGAGGACCTTATTCTAAGAAAAGCATCATTGTATTAGAATGATTGGAGTATTCATATTCCATAAGTGTCTCAGAAACTTAAATTTAATTCCTTGCTAAAAATTTTATGAGTGGCCTTTCTCAAGAGTAAGCAAAGTTGTAACTATCCTATCAAAGAAATTCTTAAGAATGACTGGTAGGGGCTATTCCACCTATTTGTGACCTCATTAAACTGGCAAGCTCTCTTCATGTATCTGCTCTCTAGTTTAAAACAAGAACTCGATAAAATCCTCCTTCTGATGTAATCGAGATTTTTCTTCTCTGTACAACGCAGATATGCAGATAGAACTCATTTCCTTTCTGTCAACTCTGAACTGCTAGTTAGAGCACTTTCAGAATTGACTTTGAAGTGGTATTTGAGTGGTGCCTTACATACTGTTTGCTTGCTGATAGGAACGGCCAGCCTCAAGCCACCACCGCCCCAGGTGAAGATTGCTTCTGTGAGTGGAGCTGAGTGTGAGGCCTCCATGGTATTGTGGAGGGTGTGGGGCGTGTGATCGGGCACCAGGCCCTCTGTCTCCTGGGGGCGCTGGGAGGCCACCCCATCCCTGGCTTCACTTGCCCTGTTGGCATTTAAGGATGAAGCATGGGTAAGTGGTTACAGAGTCTGGCCTGTTTCGGCAGAACCTAGTGGCTTTCCCTGGCTGAGACCCCATCTTTGGCAACTGCTGGTGGGTCCTCTCCAGCCTCCGGGGGGTCTTCAGTGTATCCTGCTGGGCTCCAACTGGGCTCTTTGCAGCCCTTGTCTCCCCTCTGTGATGGCCTGCGCTGAGAGGCTGCCTGCAGCCCCTTCCGAGCCGTCTCCGCCTCACCGGAGCAGAGGGAGGCCCGGACATGGAACTTCCAGGGACTTGCCTGCCTGGTTGGCTTCCCCCTCTTGTGGCTGTACCCTAGGCTGATGTGGGCAGCCTCTCCTGAGTCCAGGCTGGAGAAGTGAGACACAGGCCCTGCTGTGCTGCTTTGTTCTCTGTTCTTTAGCCTACCCTCCCATCCCATGGGCGGGGGAGAGATGGGCGGAATAGAGAGCATGCACCTCTCACCCTTGGCCTCCTCCCTTCTCTCCTCTTCCCTGGCGTCCCCTCTTCTGCTGTCCCAGGACCCTCAGAAGGACAGCTTTTCCTCGACCGTGTGCTTCTTCTGGACGCAAACGTCATGATTCATCCTGGGGGAGGGTAGGGGCATGGTCCCCACTCTCGGGGCATCTGCAGTTCAGGTCCCTCTGCTTGGCTCTTGATAAATTAAAGGAGAAGGGACAGCACCTGGAATTCAGCAAGTCTTTTCTCTGTGTATCTGGCCTGGCTCTCAGTGTCTCCTGCTGAAGACAATCAAGTTCTTTCCATTTTGTGTCCAGAAAGACAAAGGTTACATTGAAACATAATTAAAGGAGAAAAACTAGAATATGTTGGTTTAATATTTACAGTTATATTATTGCTACTGTGTGTGTGTGTGATGCATGTGCATGTAACGTAAGTACACGCCTCTCAGTCATCTGTGGGCCACATGACAGTAGGAAGGCTAGTTTGCTCTCAGTTGCGAGTATGGAAGTGCATACCTTATAGGTTGTCATTTACAGTGGTGAGCAGGGCTTGTAGGTGAAGTGACAGATACAGGCTTCAAGGACTGTAATGATTTGATATAGGCCTCCTACTGACCCTTTTGACCTTGAGCGACTCATTGCCCAGATCAACCCAGTTAACTCATCATACAGTAACTTAGATGACTGCTAAGGAAAGCGATGAATGAATCTGTAATGATTTTAAACTTAAGAAATGTAAATACTGTGATATGCAGATTATTAGGAAATACATCTACGCATTGACAGAAGGTTGGTAGTTGCGATCAATTTGTCAAAGCTATGCCTTTGGCAAGTGATCGTATCTGTTGGGGTTTGAGAGGTTTACTCATCTTCCCAGTATGAGTGTGAGGGGCTGATGTGGGTTTCCCAGTGTGGAGCCTCCGAAGGGATGGCGAGGGCTCCTGCAGGGCTGGAGTGTGTCGGGGAGGGGCGGTGAGGAAGGGCGGCCCCACCACTCCCCGTCAGCCTGAGGGATTTGGGCTTCAAGATGACTTCTGCAGGCTTACGGTTTTCCCCACTGTGCATTGTTTGGCTGCTTTAACTGAATCCTGAAGATTCCTCTAAATTTTGTGACCTTTTCCTTTCCTGGGAAATCAAAAGGGACATTTATATTTTACTACATTGTAATAAGAACAATAAAATGAAAGGGCCAAGGTGGTGCTTCTCAAAAGAAAAGGTCAGAAGCTCCCGTTCTCCCCGGGGAGGCAGTAGGGCTGTGGTGGGCGTGGGAAATCTCTTCCTTGTCTCCTTCACACTTGTCAGCAGTCTCAGATGGCACATTTGTGATTTGTGATTGGCCAGTTTGTCCTTGTACTCAAATCGAAGGCCTGCAGATCAGTGTTATTTATTTGAAGCTTAAAATTGATCTGTTCGTTGTTTCAAATAATTGATGGTTGAGGGCACTTTTCAAATAAAGATGGTGAAATAGTACAGGATGTTCCTTCAAATCTATCGTTTGCTCCAAAATGTGAGTTGGTTTAATGTGAAATAGACTTTGGAGAGAAGTGAGTGACTTATAGGTCGTCTTAGGGAGTGGTGCGCACTGATTTAGATTCTCTGAACTACTTACTACCTTTGAGGTGGAGTAAAGATACTTTCATTCCCTTCTCTTCTACACAAACACTTGCTAACAAATAGAAGAATGAGAAATAAACTCAGCTGCATCTTCTCTGATACTAGGAGCTGTAAACAATTCTGAGTGAGTGGGAAGAGGAGCAGTGCTGGGTTAAATAGAGAGTTTATGTGAAACTCTGAAGAGTGAACCTGAGCCCCTGGTGCCAAACCTCCTTCTGTGTTGGGTACTGGAGACCACCCACTGCAGAGGGGGCTGGTGGGGCTTTATCTGGGTGAACTGAATCTACCCAGAGAAATGACCTAAAGATAATGACCATCGAGGGGCCACCATTTCAAACTCACAGTCCAGGTCTGCCATCTGTGCCCGGAAGTGGGCAAGTGCTCTGCATGCCCCAGAACCTTCTGTCAGCTCGTTGGGGCTGACTGGGAGCAGACAGCCAAGGAGCAGCAGCTGTTTGAGGGAAGCCTCTGGCATAAGCATTCCAGGAACTTAGTGCAGAGGAAACTGCAGGGGAAAATTTTAACAAGGAACTGATACAAAAGCATTTCTCTCAATGAAAGGACAGAGTCTCCAGATTGGAGAGACACGTCATTGTCCTGCACTGGACGAATGGTGGTCCAGGCAGAGGTGTGTGGCTGTGACTGCCAGAGCAGCGTGGAGCCCTGGTCCTTGGCCCAGAGCAGCCTCAGAATCACGCCCTCCCTTACGCCTCTGGGACCACACCAGCCTGTTTGGGCAGGGTCGGGACAAAGCCACCGTCAGCTGCCCCTTGTTCTCACAGAAGCCTCCCTGTGGCCCCCACAGCTTTCTACTTTGGACGTCTTTACTCTCGGTGGTTTCTGTCTCCCCGCTTTGTTACTCTCTCCTGCCCTGTCGGGGCAGCTCTGGCCCCTCAGTGAGGCCCCTGATATGTCCACCTCCAGGTGAAAATGGTCAGAGCTCCAGCTCCTTTTCTCTTAACAGTAATCGTACTAATTTGTGAATGCAGACAGGTACGTGGGCCTTGGGCGTTTGCGTCTCTTTCCCCACTTGAATTCAACCTCTCCGTCCCGGTCAGTGCACCAGAGCGGGGCTGACTTTCTTCACTTTTTTTCCCAGAAAGAGAAGCTGCGCCACGTGCCGTCAGCTGCCATTTAATTATGAGATTGCCACGTGTCAGACACTACACTGAGCAGGGTACACACAGTGTCTCTGTTACCCGTACATGCGTCCTATAGGAAAAGTACAGTGCTCTTTGTTGTAACTTGGGTTTGATTGAAAGCTGCATTATCAACCATCCGCCGCCCGAAGCCCTGTGAGTTGCCACCTGGGAGTCACTGTGCGCAGGGTACAGACGCAGCTGCTGGGGGTGCTCCTTTTCCCAGAGCGGTCTTGACCCCTGGGGATTTTCTACAGTGGCTGCTGAGGAATCCCTTGGCCATCTTGATGAGATGGAGAGGAGATTTCAGTGGATACGCTTTTCACAAATTCAGTCCTCTTTTTCAAGCACTTAGGTAGATAGCAGATACTGCTAATATCAACCTGTCTGAAAATGACAAGCTTAAGCTATTTCTAGGCTGTATATTAGTAAATTATTGTTAGAAATCTGATATTGATGAAGGTCATGTCGAATGAAATTTCCTAATTCAGTATAAACTGGCATCAGGATATGCACGTTTTCCTGCCAGGATTCATCGTAATTAATGCTCATCAGCAAAGAGCAAACTCATAAATGTATATTTGTCTCCACTGCTCTTTTAAGCCATTTTATTTAAATGATGACTTGTCTTCTCATTAGATATTTAATATGTCAAGTCTTTGTTCTCAGCGGTGACTGGGGTTTTATACATCATTTTGATGCAGTGATGTTCCTCCAAACAGTTCAGAAAATAGCGCCTATGTTCCTGACGGATGTGATCTCGACATGTAATCCAGATGCAGACCCATTGTTTCAAATTTCTTTCAAAGTGATTATTTTATTTCAGAGAACAAATGAAATCATGTTGTTAAGGATTCCACAAAACATGTCAAAAAGAAAAATGAGCCTGCATGCAGGTAGCCCTCTCTTGTCTGAGAATTTAGACCCCTGTTTTGAATTTGGCTTTCACGCCCAATACTCTTTCTCCTCTAAAACATGCTTACCTTCTGCTTCACTGAATGGGTATTGTATCCTCTCCCGTTGTCCCCAGACTTGGAGGGGTTCTTTGGCATACCTGACCCCACAAGTCCCACGCAGAGTATACTCCGTGTGTGTGGAAGCCGCACAGAGCACAGACCCCTGTGTCTTTTTTCCACTCCTCCCGCTCCCAGTTCAGGCTCATCTTCCCTCCCAGCACCCTGCTCCCACAGCTGGTCAGGGCCAGTCCCTCCTCAGCCCTCACCTTCCCCTTTCATCTCTGGTTTCTGCTTCTGCCCTTCCAGTGCTCTGCTGGGAGCTAACCAGGCACTTTGACTGAGGGCCCTCTGTGTGAGGAAGATGAGAGATGAGGATCCTGAATAGCAGCATCTTGAAGTCGACTCCAGAGAAGACCCTCTATAGCGAGTGTCTCTGATTAACTTCACCTGGATTGTCCTAGGGACAACACTTGGTCCTGGGCTCCCTGGCACGTCCCAGGAGATTCTCCTGTCTGAGCTGTATTCTTCCCAAGGTGATAGCTACGTAGGAGAAGAACAAAACTGTAAATGCACAGGACCTGTGTTAAAAACGTTACACGAAATGCACAAGGTCTCGTATAGCAGCACATACAGGTCACCATAAGGCACACCTTTCACCCCTTCAGCCCCTGCTGGCATCGCTGTGCTGGCAGGATCTCCTCTAGCTGGCCCTCATGCCCGGCAGATCTCTAGAGTTGTCCTGTTATAAACAGTTTCACTGAACTTTATTCAAAAGTGTTTCTCTGAGCTGAGATCCCATTTTATAGATATATTAATCTTGTATTTCTTTAACATCTTCCCTTTCTGACCCACAGATTACATGTAATCCTGTCCCCATAGCTTCCTCCTTCTGGACCGAGTCTTCCACACCAGGCGTCATCATGCCTTGGAAAGGCTCCTAATTAGTTATGCAGTTAGTGGTGGAGGTCAGATCTGATCTCTTGTCTCCTGGTCTGGTGCTGTTTGCACTCTACAAAGACGGCCCTGCTGTCGTCATGTCCAAAAGCAGCCCGCACTCACCTGACAGTCCGCTGAAAGTTAGTCTTTTATTTGCACACAGCTATTTTAGTTGAGGGAAAGAGATATTTGATCAGCCTACGCCTTGTCCCATTTTAGTGTGCTCTCAGCAGAGCAGCCAAAGTGATTCTGGTAAAGCGTGCGCCGGGGCTCGCTGCGTTTCTGCCGTGTCCCTGTTGTTGCTCCCGTTGCACTCGGAGCCAGAGCCGTCTCAGTGTCCCAGGGTTGGCGTGGTTTGGGTGTTTTGTCCCGTTGAGCCTCCTCTCCCGCTTCTGCTTTTCACTTCTCTCTGGCCCGTGGTCCTTGCTGGTCCTCATCCCTGCCTAACCAGCTTCCCCCCCAGGGCCCTTGCTCCAGCTCGTGACCTGGAGCACTCTGCTCCTGATGCACCGGGCCAGGTCCTCCACCCCCTCCTGGTCTTCGGTTAAGTCTCTCGTCCTCTACCCGGCCTGCCCAGACTGGTCCTGTCGTGACCAGGCTGTCCCCCTCCTCCCCTGAACCCTCGACACTCACTTCCAGACACTCTCAGCTTACTCTGTGTACTCTTTTTTGCCATGTTCTTATCATTTACTCGTGTTCCATAAAATTCACTTTTTTATTGGACTTATATTCTGTTGTCTTAGTCCCTCTGCCATAATTTACATTCAGTAAAGGCAATGACTTTCATCTTTATTATTTTTATGACCGTCATCATCATCATCACCTGGGTGAACAATGCCTAGCATGTATTTAATGTTCAAAAAACATTTCTTGGGTAGAAGTATTAATCTTACCCAGTGGACGATTTGGCCCTAATATTATCTGTAGAATAGCGGACACCATTCCAGAATTTACTAATGCTGATTTGATAGTGGCAGAAACTATGCCTTGATTCTTATGTAAAATAAGTATGTCAGTGTAATGAACTCTTTAAACCTTACAGGTCCTAAAAGAAGAACTGAAGGATTTAAATTAAAGAGTTTTTGTTCTGTTTTCCAACTGGGATACTACTTCCCTGGTTAACTTTCTCCTTTTAGGAAAACTGATGTTAAACAAAGATTCTTCATGTTTATTACCACTCACCCGTTAAAATCCTCCGAGTAAAGCAGAACAGAAGCGGGTGACGGTTCCTCTTTTTGCCTGGAAGCCTGAAGGGAGTGGGTGGTATTTCTTGCACTTCTCGTTAACCACGGGCACCGGTCTGCCGTGAATGCAGAGGGAGAAACTGCACGTCCTAGGAGAGCATGAGGCCAACCAGAATAGCTCCTGGTGTTTTACTCCTCGCATCTTACGGGAGTCTCCGAGGAGAAACCGGAGTGTTTGCTGACTTTCTGTGTTTTGAACTGGTTGCACCTCACCATATCTCACTTCTTAGAGAAAGTGGAGCTCCTTTGAGAGTGACAGTGGTTTGACATCATGGCTCCTGGTTCAGGTCTGTGTCACCGGCGGTAGGCATGGGCTGCAAGTTCCGGGTGTTCAGTGGTATTTAGCAGAGGGATTCATCTTTTCCCCTAGGTTGAGCCAGTCATTGGGTTCATGATAAAGTCAGATCCCTTTGGCGGTAGGGAAAACTATAAAGAGCCAGGAAGACGTCTAGTCTGACCTCGTCTCTGGTCAGTGACGGCCACATACAGCCATCACTCAGGACTTGAGCAGGACAGCTGTGTGGTGACACGCTGGGTCTGAACACGTGGGTGCATGCTCTCCCATGGGCTGCTTACAATTTTAGTATTTTGAGCACACACATACACATATGTATATTTAATTTTTTATTGTGGCAAAAACCACATCATTGAATTTGCCATCTTAACCATTTCTAAGTGTATAGTTCAGTTATGTTAAGTATATTCACACTGTTGTGCAGTGAATCTCCAGAACTTTTTCATCTTGCAAAACCAAAGCTCTCTTTATTAAATGCAGCTCCTGTTCCCACCCCCCTACTCCAGTCCCTGGCACGCACATTCTACTTTCTATTTCTATGAATTTGACTCCCCTAGGCACCTCATATGAGTGGAATCAGACTTTTTTTTGGTCTTATTTTGTCTTTATTTTTCATTTTTGTGGCTGGGTTATTTTACTTAGCTTAATGTCCTTAAGGGCCATCCATGTTGTGGCACATGCCAGAATGTCCTTCCTTTTTAAGGCTGAATAATACCCGATTGTGTGTGTATGCCCTTCATTCTGTGTGGCTAGACTTCTTCCCCCACCCTGAGCCCCCCTCTCAGGCGGAGTTAATGGCATTTGTAAACGAAGTGATGGTGGTTATAGGATGTGCTTGAGAGTACTCAGAAAGGGGCATCAGAGAGCTTTAGAACGGCTCTTGTTTTAAGTGAAGGCGAGGGAAGAAACTAGGGAGCAGTTTGGTTCACGAAGAGGGTGTGAAAATTCGCCGTTTGGGCAGGTGCCACGGACTCGGGTGTTTCATCCTAGCAGAGAGACCCGCAGCTCCTCTTTGTGTCACTGGGAGGAACACATGTGGCGCCTGCAGACACGCACGAGCACAGTCCTTGTCAGTAAAGATTAAACACGTAGAGATTTCAGCTTTAAAGCTTGGCTACTTATTTCCCCATATAAAAAGGCAAAAAAAATTATCAAAAACAAGTTTAGAATTTTCAAGACCAATTGATGTCTTTAGGTCGAAAAGAAAATGTTGGAAACTTCATCTGTTTGTGATTACTTCTCTAAAATTTGTAAAGGACCAGACTCCAGAGGCTTCTAATGAATTGCTGACGAGGTGTCACTCTGGTCTGGCCTTTTCTTCCCCTCCCTCCCTTTCTTTTCTTTCTTTTGGTGTTTATTCACTGATAAAATTATGCCATGACCTTTGTCCTTGTAATTTTAAAATGAAAAATTCTCCTCTATTTGTTCAAATACATTTTAAAAACATGATGGAGAATGAGCTGTGCAGGAAAGATCCACAGCAAGTGCAGCCCTGTGTGTGCAGTGAGGACGGCCGGCCTGGGTGGGCAGACGCGGGGCCTTCTGCCGGGGCTGGATAGCATGTGCTCTCCCTGCACCACGCATCGGCCCTCCTCCTCGTGCTCACAGAACGACGGCTTCTGCAGACTCTCACGGCTCTTCACACGTGCACTTGGGTGTTGGAACCGTGATTACGAGCGGTTTCCCACTTTTGCATTGGTACCCATCCCATTGTAAAATTCTGCGTAAAATTAGTCATATTTCAATGTAACATCCTGAATGTTTTTCCTAATCTTACTTTCTGTCAGATTTATGTGTTGGTTGCCATTTCAAATATGCCCAAGCCACGAATTATCTTGGAGGCACGTCCTGTTTGCAGCATCCTCACTTCCCCTTTTGTTTGCCTTCCTCTAAAGTGACCATCATAGGCATTTCAATCCCGCGTGGAAATCATTACTCTTCTAGCAAAACCCTGTTCATGAAGGAAATGACAGACTTATTAATGTGAAGACGTTAATATCTGGGAGCACTCATTATGTCCTTTCCCAAGGGGATGTGTATTTCTCTAACTGTCAGTGTTATAAACCTGAGGAACAGAGCACTAATGGTGAGATTTCAGGTGCCTACAGTGGACCAAGGGAATGAGATTCTTTTCTCTTGTCAGCTGTAGGCTCCTGAGTGCCCCGAAGCCATGTCACACAGATGATTGCCCTTCTGGTAGGCCAGCTAGGACTTCTGGCACCGTCCAGTAATTCACAGCCCATCTGTGTGTGAACTTACAGTAAATACACTCATGAATCTGTGTCATGTGGCTGTGCAGTTTCTTGTACAAGAAATGCTTCTATTTATTTTTATATTTTGTATATTACATTTCATATTTTTATATTTATGAGAAATTTTACTAAGTTTTGCAGAGATACATTACATACATCTCAGTGATCTGCTTTTTCAGAAAACTTACTGACAAGTTGATCATGCACTTTATTGATTTATTTAGCTCTACGTAACTGGACTTTTCCAAAGGTCAAATCCATCAGTAAAGGTCAGAATTCACCACTGTGGTCAGCATTCAGAATATTGTACTGCGGAATCTGAAGGACGTTCCAAAGGAAGCACTCTGCCATGTTTTAATCAGTGATACTGTCTTTGTCATTAGTATATAGCCTCTTGGGTGACTATTCTGAAGATGACCTGACTTACCAGGATGTGAAGCTTGGAATGTGTTGGATTTTATAAAATGAATATGACTATCCTGATTGAGCTCTTCATTAACTACTCTCTTTTCAGTGGCTCCCAAGCCTAGATGAATACCAAAACCACCTGAAGAGCATTCTGCTCCAGGGCTCCGGCCGCCCCGCCCAGGGTCTCCAGGTCTCCCACCCACAGTGCATAGTTGTTACTGGCCCCCAGGTGATTCTGTGGAGCCAGGTCAGCGCCTTTTGGTGAACCACTGGGCATCATTGCTCTCCAGAAAACTTGAGCAACCCCAGAGTTTCTCATTTCCCTTCTATTAAGTACCAAGATCCTATTAACTTTATAGTTTAAATATTGCACTGTCCCATTTTTACATTTATTAACATGAATGTCTCACCATTTCTCTCAAATAAAGGAATTAGATTCTCTTCTGGCATAATTTTAGCATTTATTACCTATCTGTTGAATGAATGAAAGAAATCATAACAGACCTTGTTGCAAGCCTTTCTGACCCCAGGTTTTATTATATTCCACATTTCCCTAGCTTACCAGACTACCATCCCTACCAAAGAAAATAAAGAAGTCAGTTTGACATACACTGGCTTTATTAAACCCTTGCTGGCTCTTAGGGGTTCCCGAGTCTCTCTTCATGATGTCCATGGCTTGCTGGGGGTATAGCTCAGTGGTAGAGCTGCTGTTTAGCATGCACAAGGTCCTGGGTTCAATCCCCAGTACCTCCTTTAATTAATTAAGTGATGCCCCTGGCTGTGCTAATTTATTATGGAATCATTTCTGGAATATTAAACACATTAATCTCAATATTTGGAAATGACCTTGCTTTCAGGAAATCAGAACAGTGTATTTCTTTTTCCAGAATAATAGAAACTCTTGGTTTGTATATTGCTTGAAGATATCCAGTCATAGAGACGTTTTCTTGTGGATTCTTTCAGTACCTATAAAGGTATTTCACCTGAGGCTAGGATGTTGGAATTCACTGAAAACAGGCCTTGTAATCCCTGCATTCATGTAATGGAGTTTAGATTTCACTTTAACAATCTTCATATTCACTCAGAAGCTCATTCTTCTTGACAGAGAAGACAAAAATACATTAAAAGTTGAAGAGTTTCACGTTTTCATCCAGTAACATAACTTCATTGCCCAAAAGCTGTAAATATGAGCTTATTTGCTCCTAAAATAAATTTCTTTTGCCCTTAATAATTGTTGTTCACTTAAACATAATTTGAATTTTAGATTTCTTAAAATGGTGTTACTTGCCCTTAGTAATAATTAATACTTAGTACTCACTGCATGTCAGGTACTGCTGTAAGTATTTTATACACATATGTTAATTTATTAATTAATAATCTTCACAAAAACTGTGTGTGGTAGGCACTGGTATTATCACCATTTTACAGAGGAGGAAACCAAGGCACAGAGAAGTTAAGTAATCTGCCTAGCGTCCGTCAGCTCAAAGATATCTGAGTTAAGACTTGAACTTAAGCAGTCTGGCTCCAACATTCTTAAACGCTGTGGCAGACTGTCACTTTACATAGCTGTATGGCCATCTGTCCATGTGCTTCATCCGTAGCTTAATACTGTCCAGACGCAATGGAGAGTGCCTTAGGTATGCACGCTGATTCTGTCACTGAGAGAATTTATGAGTACACAGGTGGCATTACTTTCCTCTCATGTTGTCCCGAGTCTTTTGAAAGCAGCCTGTACTGTGCAGAAGATGTGCACACGCCTCCACACACGCGCAAGCACGCACCCAGGAACACGCACACCTAAGTTACAAAGAAATGGACTAAACATATTCAGCTGAGTATTATTGTCAGATTCCACTTTTTTTCTCTTTCAACTAAATTGTTAGTATGCCCTTATCTACCAAGGAAGGAAACTAAAATTCCTCCATGCTGTTCACACTTTTCAGCTATTTATATAATCTTCTGTTTTGGCAAATAGTTTAGCAACTGTTTATGCCTTGTTGGAAAGTCACTGTTTTTCTCACTCAACACAAGAAAAAACTGTTAAGTGATTGATTTGTGGTCCTTGATAGTACAATTGAATGTTTGCTCTGATCTCCAGACCTAGTGTAGAATATCAACCAGTGCTCACTCCTACCTGTTACCTGTATGTGGTTTTAGGTGTACCACTTTGCCAGTGTATGTATATACTCATATTAGTTACACAGATGAATTATTAAGAAATGTGATCTTAACATGCAGGTGTTTTCAGTGAAAGAACTCCTTCCCACTGGTTTTCTGGAAGGAACATCACTCCACTGTTGGCAGCAGAGGGTTCTTTAGTTCCAGGGCATCTGGCTACCCAGACGTATGCTGATTGGGTGATCCTCAGAGCACCTGACAGTGACCAAAGACATGACCCTTTACGCAGTCCTCAGGATACTCCAAAGCTGCATTTTGTCACCTTTTTTTTTAATCCCCTCAAGACAGCTCTTGATGTTCATTTTAATTTAGGGTTTATTGTCAGGAAGTTACTGTATGAGCCATATAGTGCCACTACAGGCCCTGTACTCTTGTATGTATGGTTTTGTTTCCAGAATTGAATATTGATAAGTGAGGAGGAATATGTTATAATAAAAGTTATCTTATTCAAATTTTAAAACATCTTTATAGAGTAGTTATTGTTATTCTTCCCTTTAGATGAAAAAAAATCAAACCATACAGGGTGAGAACTTGTTTTAGATCACACAGCTGTTAAACAGCAAAGCTAGAATCCAAATCTAGGCCTGTCTGGTACCTGAGCTGCATCTTCTCAGGAAGGTTACTGGCTGAAACTTGCCTCTGTGTGTGGTATGGTGTGGTGTGGTGTGTGCACCTGTGTGTGTAAAATGCTTACGAAGTTTCCAGTGGGCAAACATTTATTGAGGACCTGCAGAGCCGAGCTCCCTGTGCTGGTCACCTTATGGGCACTGATACGGTTAAGGCCCCATCAAACTGGGTACAGTTTACTGTGGGTAACTGTGTCAAGTGTTTGGAGGTGACCAGCACTGCACTAAGGTCCCATTTAATACTCAGCTGTCCTAAAATGCAGCTTAAGTCCCCTTCTGATGGATGATGAAACTGGGGCTTAGAAGACTAAGGTGTCATTTAGCAAATAAACGGAAGAGCCAGCGCTTGAACCTGGGTTTCCTGACTCCACAGCCTGTGTATCTACCACTCTACCATTCTCAGAAAAACTAGGAGAAAAAAGTTCATACTTTCAACTGTATGAAGAGCAGAGAAAGTAAGTTCTGCAAATGATTTGTAATAGCTTTTTTTTTTTAACATTTTTTATTGATTTATAATCATTTTACAATGTTGTGTCAAATTCCAGTGTTCAGCACGATTTTTCAGTTATTCATGGACATATACACACTCATTGTCACATTTTTTTCTCTGTGAGTTATCATAACATTTTGTGTATATTTCCCTGTGCTATACAGTGTAGTCTATTCTACAATTTTGAAATCCCAGTCTATCCCTTCCCCCCTCCACCCCCCTGGTACCCACAAGTCTGTATTCTCTCTCTGTGAGTCTATTTCTGTCCTTTATTTACACTTTGTTTTTGTTTGTTTGTTTTTGTTTTTGTTTTTTAGATTCCACATATGAGCGATCTCATATGGTATTTTTCTTTCTCTTTCTGGCTTACTTCACTTAGAATGACATTCTCCAGGAGCATCCATGTTGCTGCAAATGGCATTATGTTGTCGGTTTTTATGGCTGAGTAGTATTCCATTGTATAAATATACCACATCTTCTTTATCCAGTCACCTGTTGATGGACATTTAGGCTGTTTCCATGTTTTGGCTATTGTAAATAGTCCTGCTGTGAACATTGGGGTGCAGGTGTCATCCTGAAGTAGATTTCCTTCTGGATACAAGCCCAGGAGTGGGATTCCTGGGTCATATGGTAAGTCTGTTCCTAGTCTTCTGAGGAATCTCCACACTTTTCCATAGTGGCTGCACCAAACTGTGTTCCCACCAGCAGTGTAGGAGGGTTCCCCTTTCTCCACAGCCTCTCCAGCATTTGTCATTTGTGGATTTTTGAATGACGGCCATTCTGACTGGTGTGAGGTGATACCTCATTGTAGTTTTGATTTGCATTTCTCTGATAATTAGTGATATTGAGCATTTTTTCATGTGCTTTTTGATCATTTGTATGTCTTCCTTGGAGAATTGCTTGTTTAGGTCTTCTGCCCATTTTTGGATTGGGTTGTTTATTTTTTTCTTATTGAGTCGTATGAGCTGCTTATATATTCTGGAGATCAAGCCTTTGTCGGTTTCACTTGCAAAAATTTTCTCCCATTCCGTAGGTTTTCCTCTTGTTTTATTTCTGGTTTCCTTTGCTGTGCAGAAGCTTGTAAGTTTCATTAGGTCCCATTTGTTTATTCTTGCTTTTATTTCTTCTAGGAGAAAATTTTTGAGATGTATGTCAGATAATGTTTTGCCTATGTTTTCCTCTAGGAGGTTTATTGTATCTTGTCTTATGTTTAAGTCTTTAATCCATTTTGAGTTGATTTTTGTATATGGTGTAAGGGAGTGTTCTAGCTTCATTGTTTTACATGCTGCTGTCCAGTTTTCCCAACACCATTTGCTGAAGAGACTGTCTTTATTCCAATGTATATTCTTGCCTCCTTTGTCAAAGATTAGTTGACCAAAAGTTTGTGGGTTCATTTCTGGGCTCTCTATTCTGTTCCATTGGTCTATATGTCTGTTTTGGTACCAATACCATGCTGTCTTGATGACTGTAGCTCTATAGTATTGTCTGAAGTCTGGGAGAGTTATTCCCCCAGCCTCTTTCTTTCTCTTCAGTAATGCTTTGGCAATTCTAGGTCTTTGATGGTTCCATATGAATTTTATTATGATTTTTTCTAGTTCTGTGAAATATGTCCTGGGTAATTGGATAGGGATTGCATTAAATCTGTAGTTTGCCTTGGGCAGTGTGACCATTTTAACAATATTGATTCTTCCAATCCAAGAGCATGGAATATCTTTCCATTTTTTAAAGTCTTCTTTAATTTCCTACATCAATGGTCTATAGTTTTCTGTGTATAATTCTTTCACCTCCTTGGTTAGATTTATTCCCAGATATTTTATTACTTTGGGTGCTATTTTAAAGGGGATTGTTTCTTTACTTTCTTCTTCTGTTGATTTATCGTTAGTGTAAAGAAATGCAACTGATTTTTGAACGTTAATTTTGTAACCTGCTACCTTGCTGAATTCTTCAATCAGCTCTAGTAGCTTTTGTGTGGATCTTTTAGGGTTTTCTATATATAGTAACATGTCATCAGCATATAATGACACTTTTACCTCTTCTTTTCCAATTTGGATCCCTTTTATTTCTTTCTCTTGCCTGACTGCTGTGGCTAGGACTCCCAGGACTATGTTGAATAGGAGTGGTGATAGTGGGCATCCTTGTCTCGTCCCAGATTTTAGTGGGAAGCTTTTGAGTTTTTCCCCGTTGAGTACTATGCTGGCTGTAGGTTTGTCATATATAGCTTTTATTATGTTGAGATATGTTCCCTCTATACCCACTTTGGCGAGAGTTTTTATCATAAATGGGTGTTGAATTTTATCAAATGCTTTTTCTGCATCGATTGAGATGATCATGTGGTTTTGTCCTTTCTCTTGTTGATGTGATGTATTACACTGATTGATTTGCGTATGTTGAACCAGCCTTGTGTCCCTGGGATGAACCCCACTTGGTCATGATGTATAATCTTTTTTATGTGTTGTTGGATTCTATTTGCTAAAATTTTGGTGAGGATTTTGGCGTCTATGTTCATCAGTGATATTGGCCTATAATTCTCTTTTTTTGTAGTGTCTTTGCCTGGTTTTGGTATCAGGGTGATGGTGGCTTCATAGAATGGGTTTGGGAGTATTCCCTCCTTTTCAATCGTCTGGAAGAGTTTGAGAAGGACTGGTATGAGTTCTTCTTTGTATGGTTGGTAGAATTCCCCGGTGAAGCCGTCCGGTCCTGGACTTTTATTTGTAGGGAGGTTTTTAATTGCTATCTCTATTTCCTTTCTAGTGATCGGATTGTTCAAGTGTTCAGATTCTTCTTGATTCAGTTTTGGTGGACAGTATGTTTCCAGAAACTTGTCCATCTCCTCTAGGTTATCCAGTTTGGTTCCATATAGTTTTTCATAATATTCTCGTATGATATTCTGTATTTCTATTTTTTTTTTTGTTGTAATTTCTCCATTTTCCTTTCTTATTTTGCTAATTTGTGCTCTCTCTTTTTTCTTCTTTGTGAATTTGGCCAGAGGTTTGTCGATTTTATTTACTTTTTCAAAAAACCAGCTTTTGGTTTGGTTGATTTTTTTCTATGGTCTTGTTAATCTCTATTGTATTTAATTCCTCTCTGATCTTTATTATTTCCTTCCTTCTGCTGCTTTTTGGGGCTTTTTGTTCTTCTTTTTCTAATTCATTCAGGTGGTGGGTTAAATTGTTTATTTGAGATTGTTCTTTTTTGAGGAAGGCCTGTATCACTATAAACTTCCCTCTTAGCACTGCCTTTGCTGTGTCCCATAGGTTTTGAGTGGTTGTGCTTTCATTATCATTTGTCTCAAGGTATTTTTTAATTTCAGCTTTGATTTCCTCATTGATCCATTGTTTTTTCAATAACATATTGTTTAATCTCCATGCTTTCCTTTTTTTCTCCTTTGTTTCTCTGTTGTTGATTTCCAGTTTCATGGCATTGTGGTCAGTAAAGATGCTTGAGATAATTTCTATCTTCTTAAAATTGTTGAGGTTTCTTTTGTGCCCAAGTACATGATCGATCCTGGAAAATGTTCCATGTGCACTTGAAAAGAATGTATATCCTATTTTTGGGGGGTGTAATGCTCTGAAAATATCCACCAAATCTAGTTTTTCTATTGTAGTATTTAATTTCTCTGTTGCCTTGTTTATTTTCTGTCTGGAAGATCTGTCTAGTGATGTTAATGCAGTGTTAAAATCTCCAACTATGATTGTATTCCCATCAATATCCCCCTTTATCTCTGTTAGTAATTCTTGTATGTACTTAGGTGCTCCTATATTGGGTGCATATATATTAACGAGTGTAATATCCTCATCTTGTATCACTCCTTTAATCATTATAAAATGTCCTTCTTTATCTTTCTTTATGGCCTTTGTTTTAAAGTCTATTTTGTCTGAAATCAGTACCGCAACACCTGCTTTTTTGGCTTTTCCATTTGCATGGAATATCCTTTTCCATCCTTTCACTCTCAATCTATATGTGTCCTTCTCCCTAAAGTGGGTCTCTTGTATGCAGCATATTGAAGGTTCTTGCTTTATTATCCAGTCTGCCACTCTGTGTCTTTTGACTGGAGCATTTAGTCCATTAACATTTACAGTAATTAATGATAGATGTGTGTTTATTGCCATTTTGAACTTATCTTTGCAGTTGAATTGGTATATCCTCTTTGTTCCTTTCTTCTTCCTTTTGTGGTTTGGTAATTTTCCTTTGTATTATCATGGATTTTATTTAATTTTTGTGACTCCTTTGTAAATTTTTGGCTTGTGGTTACCCTTTTTTGTAAATCTGTCAACCCATTACTATAACTGTTTTTATTAAACTGATAGTAACATGATCTCAAACTCATCCTACTGTTAAAAAAATTTAAAAAAGAAAGAAAGAAAAAAATTCTATATTTCCCTGCCTCCCTCTCCCACTCTCAGTGATTTGTATGTCTTCTTTTATAATTTCATGTTTACTTTATTTGTAATTCATGAGTTATCACCTTTCCAGTTGTGTGTTTCTCATTTCTGTAGCATCCTGCTGCTTTTCTATTTAGAATAGCCCTTTCAATATTTCTTTTAGCATGGGTTTAGTGTTGCTAAACTCCTGCAGCTTTTTTTTTTGTCTGTGAAACTCTTTATTTCTCCTTCTATCCTCAAGGATAGCCTTGCTGGATAAAGGATCCTAGGCTGCATCTTTTTTTCGTTCAGGGCTTTGAATATATCTTGCCACTCCCTTCTGGCCTGTAGTGTTTGTGTAGAGAAATCAGCTGAGAGCCTTATGGGGGTTCCCTTGTAACTTACTCTTTGCTTTTCTCTTGCTGCCTTTAGAATCATTTCTTTATCCTTGACTCTGGCCATCTTGATTATGATATGTCTTGGTGTGGGTCTATTTGGGTTCTTCCTGTTTGGGACCCTCTGAGCTTCCTGTACTTGGATATCTGATTCCTTCCTTAAGTTTGGGAAGTTTTCAGTCATGATTTCTTCAAAAACCTTTTCAATCCCCTTTGATCTTTCTTCTCCTTCTGGGACCCCTATTATGTGAAGATTGGGATGCTTTATATTATCCCATAGGTCCCTTATGCTATTTTCATTATTTTTTATTTGCTTCTCTTGTAGTTCTTCTGAATGGGTGCTTTCTATTGCCCTGTCTTCTAGATCACTAATTCGTTCCTCTGCATTATCTAGTCGGCTTTGCACAGCTATTAGATCATTCCTCATCTCTGTCAATGAGTTTACCCATTCTACTTGGCTCTTCTTTATAGCTTCAATTTCATTTTTGACATATTTTATATCTCTAAACACTATCTCTTTTAATTCCTTCAGCAATTCGATCACTCCTTTTTTGAAATCTTGATCCTAGTAGGCTATCGATGTCTATTTCGTTGATCTTTCTTTCAGGGGATTTCTCTTGTTCTTTTAATTGGGAAAGGTTTTTCTGCTTCCTCATCTTGCTCATACCTCTTTGGCACTGTGGTTTATGGAGTATCAGTTGTTTATTTTGGTCCTTAAGGATTTTATCTATCTGATGCCTATTTAGGAATAGAACTTAGGAAAAAAAGAAAAAAAAATAAGAGAGAGAAAGAATTTTAAAAGAAGGGAGAAAGAGGGTTTGAAAACAGTGTATAATGAATAATAGAAGAGTGAGTTGAAGCAGAGTATTAATCGGGTTGAGACGTCCTTTTAAAACCTTTACAAAAAAAGGGGGGGGGGAGATGAATAGATGTATTTGAAACCTGTATCTAATCAATAGCAGGACATCAAAACCCAAGAGAAATAGAAATGAATTAAGAAGTAAAGATTAAGAGAGTAATAGAAAATAGAACAGGTAAAAACAGATTTAAAAAAAGGGGGGGGGGCGGTTTGTCGGTGTTCTCCTGGAGTTTGTGTGCTTTTAATGTGAAGTCTTTCTGTCTTCGTCCTGTTTTGGAAGCTCAGCTTGCTGTTTTCAGAGGGCCTCCGTTGGCGCCCTCTTCTGTGCTGCTCCCAGCACCTGTCGGCAAGCAGATCGCGCCTCCTCCTAACACTGGGTCAGGTGCAGCTCTCTGCTGTGGGCGGGCGGGTCGCCGCCCCTCCGGATGCCGCAGTCAGATGTTGCAGACTGGCCGGGTAGGAGGGCGGGTCGTGCCCCCTCCCAGCACCTCGGTCAGGGGCTGTGTTCCTGCCCGAAAGGCGGGGGGCCGCTCTCGCTCTACCTGCGCCGCCGCCGGTAGCTCCGCTGCTCTGTGCAGCTGCGCGCTCCGCCCTGGTCGGCGCTCCGCGGGTGGGCGGGCTCGGGGAAGACCGAGGGGCAGCCCTGTCCCTGCTCTGAGCCAAAACCCATCTCCTTGTCTTTGTGGAGCAAGTTCTCTGAGGGACCAGGATGGAAGGATCCTATCTGCCCCGGGCTGCAGGCCAGTCTCAGTCTGGCCTTTGAGGCTGCTAAGCCCTTCGGTGCGGATGCCGGTTTCGCCCCCCGCCCCCGCCTGAGTGCTCAGCGCGGAGGATATGGCGGCTGTGCCTGAGCCCCGCTTCTCTTCCCCCAAAAAGTTTCCGCGGGTTTTCAGAGATGGGGGTGTGCACCCTTCCCCCAAGAGCACATCAACCTCGCTGTTTTATGGAGGGCCCAGGTTGTTCTGCCCTGTGCACCCACAGCCACGGCGCGCAGCCCCTTGCGTTCCCCCGGGGCTGCCTCCGTGCAGCCGCCCCTGTCCTCCGCCCGGCTTGTGCAGCCTGGCCCTGCCCGCGGCTGCCGGCCCGCGTCTCAGGCTGGGTGTCGGGGGACGCTCTGTGCCCGTTTAACTTAGTTCTGTTAGTCAAGGGCTGCTCTGTACAGATCCGAGCCTCGGAGGCTCCCCCTCCGTCCCGCTGGCCTCTCAGTTGCAGAGGGGAGACCCAGCGAACGAGCGCCAGTTCTCCTTTGCCGCTCCCTCCCCGCGGGACCCCTTCCGCGCTGCTTTGCCTTTTGTTCTTTCTTTTTCCCTTTTCTCCTACCAGATTTTTGGCGTCTTTATCTTTTGAAGAGGGCGATGTTCTGTGGGAGTTCCGCAGGTGCCCTGGTTGGCTGAGTGGGTCTGTAGATGTGGGTCTTGGTGTATTTGTGGGAGAGGGTGACCTGCGAGCGTCCTTCTACTCCGCCATCTTCTCCGTCTCTCCTCTGTAATAGCTTTCTTCTTATCCTTTTTCATCTCTGCCATAATGCTGCGACAATAATGTGAAAATACATACGAATGTCCAATAGTCACAGGAATTTTAACCTATCCATTTTGCACATGGATGTCAGTAGTGAAGCTAAATTGTGTACCGAGGAAAGCCACAGCTGACGTGCTGGGGACTTAGGGTGTGCCTGGGTCGCGCCGCCTGCTGCCGTTGTGAATTTCCTCCCTGTGCTCTTGTTGTTGTGGCAGCGCCAAACCAAAGGTGACTCAGACTGCATTGAGAATTAGAGAACTTGCAGGCTTACTTTGTCTGCTAAAAACACTTATTTCTAATCTGTATTATCATCTCACTGGAAAAAACGAACCATTGTATAAAATGTGTCTGACTGTGGTGCTCGCCTTTTGAGTATTATTTTACCACTAATACTACTGCAGTTTCCTACCTGTAGAAAAATTGTTAACTCAGGTGCCACATCTTCCAAGACATGGGCTTCCTGAGAACCATACACAGTGTGGCTTCAGCCACCAGCCGTGTGTTTGTGGCTTTCAGATGCTTTCCTGGCCAGCAGGGGTCTGCTGAGCTCTCGAATGGGACATCCCTCATGTGACCATCCATCACCTGTCGTGTGCTCCAGGCATTTCAGTCATAACACCTTAAATCCATCTCTCCAGCCCCAGCCGAATCCACAGTGCCACGCTGTCACCTGAGTTACCAAACCAACCCCATAGCCAGCCCCTCCACCCCTCCACTAAGTCTCTCTCCACTCGAATCCCTTCTTTACACAACTAATGTGAACTCTCACCGTCACAGGGGGTCTTTCTGATGGGATCAGCTCCTCGGGGTCTTCCATGCGGATTAGGTCCAGAGGCTTTAGCTTGCTTTGCGAGACTTCCTGATAGAATCCTGGCTGAGTGCTCCAGGCCCCGGCCCGCTCTGCCCTGCAGCCCCACCTCAGTGCCTCTGGGTGAGCGCGCTGTTCCGAACCAGGCCTCACAGGCACTGGCCCAGTGCTCTGGCTGACGTCCTCCCTGTCCCCATCAGCGAGGCGCTGCCCCTCTGGACCAGGCGACTTCCCCAGCCATCACTTGCTGCATGTCAGTGCTCACTCAGTGTCTGTTTTCCTTGGGAGAGTGGAATTCCATGAAGGCAGGTCACACATGCGAGTGAACCATATGGGGAGTCAGTATGTTGATACTGTTTGTATATTTTGTATTAAATATGCATGTGTGTTTATAGCTTAATTATAAATGATTCACTGAGGACATAAAACATGAAAATAGTCAAATATATCAGCAGTCTCAAAAATGTTTAGGTTTATTATTTACTAACGCTAGGCAAAGAAAGAATACATTAGTTCAACAAATATTTAGTAAATGCCTCTTCTATGCCTGGAACTGTGCTAAATGTAAGCGATATAAGGCACAGTCTATGTCTTCAAAGCCCCAGACAACTTAGTTTGGAAGGTGGGACGCATACAGAAGGAACTATGATCACTTAGGCCAATTTTGTGTAGGGACACTAGGCCTCAGAGTCTGTTCTTACTGCTTAATTCCTTAGCTGGGAATCACTTTGAAAGTAATTTTACTAAATTCAACTTGCTTTTCTTTCCATTTCTTCCTCCTCCACACCCATTCTTCCAAGCAGAAATGTAAGATTTATTTAATTCCTGTCGTTTGGCATCATGACAGCGTAAAGTCATCAGTGTACTCACCATAAGAGGACTTTGTTTTATTTTTTATCACCCAGCACATTTTTATTGTCAGAATGGTTACTAATCATTCATTTTTATTTACTCTAGCTGGGGAAGTTTTGCAAAAAATCTTGTGACTATTTAGAAAAAAATGCTTTAAATTATGGGTTCTCTCCTAGCCTGTTGACCAGTGAACACACCACAGACTCAAACCTCATAACTCCCTTAGATTAAACCTTGAGAAATAGACAAGACTGCCTCTCTCCTTGCCAGCTGGGGCTTCCTGTTCCCAGAGCCCCTCACCTCCTCCCAGACCAGGCTCAGCACCAGAATGTCAGAGTCAGGTTCGATTGGAATAACCATCCTGAGCAACTGAGATAGAAAACAGAAATTCACGTGATTGGTGTCTATTTGAAAATCTTGGGCTCTTAGGATATTTGTAGTGAGTTTTATTTTATAGTTTTTTTTAAAGCTATATTTATATCAGATATTTTAGAGGTGTTTTTAAGAACACAGGTAAGAAAAGAGAGCTGGGGTAAGGGTAAACACGAAATAGACTAAGAAAAATGCTGTGACATAAAAGATGAATTCTTTGGGAGCTGAGGAGACTAGCTAAAACTGTGTTGAGAACAGTCAGGGAGGGTTGGAATTGGAGGAATTCTCATTGGTATCCAGATTTTTGCCTTCCACAAAGTGCCAGGTGTGGTCGTGTTCCTCTCCTCTGTGTAGGATGCCTTTGCCGTAATCCTCTTCAGGCTGCCAGTTTGAAAGGCATCCGTTGGTTGTGTGGACATCATGTTGACCGGTAGTGTATGTGCATTGTAGTTCCTGATGCTCCTGAAGCTCGTCAAGGCCTCAAATCCACATTTACTGAGGTATCAATATTGTGATTCTAAAGTCAAATTAATTTTGTGAACGTTTGCACTAGGTTCTGGTTGGAGTGATTCAAATAGGCCCATGACTTACAACTGTAAGAGATAAGAGTTCTTCATGAAGGCAACAAAATAAAATTTGAAAAAATTGCATAAATAATTATTTGGAGATACAATGAATATATATCTATAAATCTACGCATACCTTAGGACACATACTCGCCTTTGTAGAATACAGTCAATGTTCAAGGACTTAGAATTTCCAGACTGTTATCCTTTTAGCATCTGTCTGAATAAGGGGTGGTTGCCCTTCCTCTGGGGATTATCCAAATGAGCTGTCTGGGAGGAAAAACAGGTACTTAGGACCTTTATGAGAGTCAGCTAGCCGCTCAGGAGAAAAGGGTTTTCAGTCTGGTGAGGGTGGAGACAGATTTGAAGCTGAAGTCAGTAGGAGAAGATTTTGAGCAGTTATGTCCAATGTCCATGATGCCTTCAAGGATCAGAACCCTTTAGGACCTGTGGTAGTTCAGGAAAGTTTAGGAGACACCTCACTTTTGATCATCTTGTCATAAGAATCGCCCCTCTGCCTTTCCCTAAATAGCAGTACTCAGGAGTAAACACAGCGCTGACCGGACTCAGCGCGGCCTGTGTCTGAAGGTCGCGGTGAAGGTGCCGTAAATGCTTGACCCTTCTTTCTCAGGCTGGATCTTATGAATGCCAGTGAGGACTAGGGTCTCAGTGAGTCCTTGTGCTTTCAGGGAAGAGATGAGATCGAACCCTAACCGGCCATGGCAGGATTAACTTGGTTTGCACACCAGGGCTGCCATTTTCTACCAGATTTTTCATGGTGCACTGGGAGAGAGGGAAAGCGCACGTGCTGATATTGTGAACTTGCTGCCTCCCGGCCACTCTGCTGCCATTTTTTCAGGAGGCTTTGCTCTGTAAGGTCGGGTTTATTTAATTAGCATCCCCATTTAGAGATGAGAGGGCTCTGGCCCAGGCCGGTAACCCTGAGAGCTCAGCTAGTCAGTCAGTCCTGATGCGCATCCCAGCCTGAAAGGCCACAGTCCCTCCACCTGCTGCCCCACCGCCACCTTTCCGAAGGATTTTTTTCTCTGCCCTGTTCTGCCTTAGGGAGCCTCTGATGTCTGTGAATTAATGTGGTAAACACGTTTAAATTCTTCATGAAATAAGATGTGAGGCCAAACGGTCAGAACTGACAAAGTTACATAGGTGTTTCTTGTCTCTGTCTCTCAGTGGATTTTAGCTCTGGAATTACACCAAAGCCTGTTAATATGTAACTGTGGTCCATGCAGCTGTAAAGGTCTTTACGTGAAAACTGCAGAGGTGAGCTTGGACTGCAGGCTATTTTTTGCAGCATGGAAATTTCTCATAGCAAATGTCAGGGCTTTGGATACTCATGAATCAAAACACAGACAGAAATAAAATTTTAGGCACCTCTTAGAACCGAAACTAAAGGCCAAAATATAAACCCCTTCTCGTTCTTCAACATGTGGAGGAGATTGTTCTTAAATTCTCTGTTAATTTATTTGTGAAGCATTCATTTGTTCTTTGAGAAACATTTCAGTCTCTTCATTATATACATTCAGATGTTATAAAGCAGATATGTTCCATACTTCCTTTTTATTTCTGTGTGAAAATTATAACTTTGACATTAAGAGAAAAAAATGTGCTTTGAGGCTTAAGTTTTTTGAGTAAGTTAAAATTATTTTCTTGCATTTTCTGTGATCTTTCCTGAGCTACAGTCAGTTCCAGGGTTGGTACTGGAAGTTTGGGGTACCAGTTTGTTGCCTCATCTTCTTTTTAGGTTCCATTTTGTAGAGATAAAGAGGAATGTTGAAGCTTTAGCTTTATTTAGGTGGTCCTGAATATTGGCATCTCTTGATATGCAGGTGTTTTTGGTAAAGCTGGATCTGAAAACAGGGCTGGTGGAGAAATCTGGGCTCCTGTCGGTCCTCAGGGCTCTACCTTTTCATGCTTGTCCAGAAAGCTGAGTGCCCGTCCCTCACCTGAGCCAGTGGAGGGTCGACCTCAGCTCTGCCTCACACACATGGGCCCTCTGGTAAGTTAGCCCTCAGCTTTAGTGCAGGCAGGGGACGGAGCATCCAGTGGGGTCCTGGCCTCTCCCTGCAGATGTGATGCTCCCCTGGGGACAGGCGCGTGCCTCCCGTCCCCACTCGAGGAGAGAGCTCTTCCGTCCCTTGTGTGAGTGGGAACGCCCACGGAGGCTGGTCTCTCACCAGTCTATTCATGCAGCTCCTTTTCTTTTGATGGAAAACATGGTGGAAAAGGGACTTAAGGTTGAAAGAGGTTCTCCTCCTCCCAGCCTCAAACACACACACCAGAAATGGCTTTGCTTTTCATCAAGAGATTAGTTCATCTGCGTTGAAGCAGTGACGGGGGAAGCAGAGGGTCGCCCCTGCAGTATGCGGCAGGGTTAAGCCAGCTGTGCAGTTAGGGGTCAGGAGGTTGATAGGACTGTTTAAATTACCCACAGACACTTCTAGTCTCTGTTTTATTTTTCTGTTTATCTGTCTGTCTCTCTGTCCTGATCTTCCTCCTTTCTCCATTTCTTTCCCCCCCTAAACAGCAACAAAGTCATTTTTCTGGTGCTTAATTCAGGAATTATAGCCAAGGTTACAAAAGGCTGTTCTGGCAAAGAGAATCATCTTTGCCACATTCCTATATAAAGAAATTTTCTCCTCTGCTAAGCAACAAAAGGAACTCCACAATTTCTTAAATTTTACAGATCAGATGTAACAAATATACTTTCCTCACACATGCTAATTATACTCTTAATATAGTAAACAGACTTATGCAATCTGGTTTACTTTTATTTAAGTACAAAGGTTTCTGAAATTTGGGTTTTGAACGTCCTGTTAGACCCATGGATGAGCTACACATCTTTGTTCTCTGAATGCAAGTCATGTAGCATATTTTTAATTCTGTGTGAACACTGCATAAAAACTTTTGAATACATTATGCCATTTTCTAATTTTAAACAAACTTGATTTAAGCATGTATGCAGATTGATTCATTTGCTAGTCACAATGCTACCCCTGCAGCTCTCAGGGGATAGATGAGCCTGGGGACAGTATTTATGAAATTGTAGTTTACAACACTAATCAGCCTTCACACTGTCCAGTTGGAGTAGAAGAGATGTATCTGGAAGTGCCTCTTTACCATGTGGAAGTATTTTTATTACTGTTAACAAGGTGCCCGTCTTGAGAATTCATGGATCTCCAGTGTGTCGTACACTGCATGGCATCTTGGAAAAGTTCAGCAAACAACTGTTACCTGAAAAAATGCTCATTTATTCAATGTGTGACCATAATCAAGCCCCCACGAGAATTTTCAGTTGTCCTTTTCATTTTGCATTTTTGGATGTTATATCACAGTGATCAAGTGCATAATCGTCTTACTCCTGTGAATGAAAGATGATTTTGAAAATCTAAAGCAAAGTAAAAACAAACAAACAAAAAAACAACAACAGAAAACCAGCATTGAGACGCTTCGAAAAAAGAAAAAAAAAGTGTGTATATATATTTTTTCAACTGTCATGTGCCCAAGTGTCCTGCTTGTGGCAGAGGAGCCAGAGGCTGGCGTGTGTTGGTGCACAAACTGGACCGCTCATAACAGCTCTTTACAAAAAGCTGTGAATCTTCAGCCATGGGAGGATGAGATGAGTCTGTGCACATACATACCATATTCACAAATGCCCAGACCACTTGGTAGGAAAGGCAGTTGGTTTATAAATCCATCTTAGACATCGAGGTTTCCCAAGAAAGCAAAACTGTTAACTTAGTAAGTTACTGAAACTTCATTATAAGTGAAAATTGAAAAATGTATTAACTTATGAAAGTCAATGTGCTGATTACAATGAGGAACCAAATTTTATGTCTACTAAAACACTCAACTGAGTGAAAAGAGCCTCCTATGTGCATAGACATCTCTCTGCCAAAGATAATTCAAGGTGCTAAATGTAAGTACTGTTCATGAAAAAAATCATCTATTAGTGCATGAAAATTACATAAAACCGTATTTCTGACTTTGCATCTGAAGGACTATACAAGTCTCCATTAAATGCATGACTTCAGAAATAAGACCATTTCTTTACAAATGGCATACAGGGCCTTAGAGATAAACATAAAATAATGGGATCGTTTACTTTTATGTGAAAGCCCACATTTTAAGTATCACTGACTTTAAAAATCTCTATTATTTTGGGTTTCTCTCTGAGGCGTGCTGCAGTGTTTGTATGTAGATGTCTTGGACCTGAAATTACGGGTGTAACGGACCCACAACACTCAAGGTCCCCTTCATAGATCACCTAGTCCATCGTCTGATCCGCCTCTCGCCATCCCCAGGAGGCTGAGGCGGTGGCCTCACCCCGTGGGTCTGTAGCTCTGCCTGGAATGTCACAGATGCTGAAGGGTCTTGAGGAAATGACCGAATACCGTTTCTTCATGTTTTAACCTTCAGTTCAGTGATTTATTAATTTAATCATTAAAATCAGTTAAATGTTCATTATATCCCTGGGGATGTAAGGACCAATAAGACAGGACTCTTATCCCCAAGGATTTCGCAGTCTAACAGGAGAAGAGGACAAATAAGCAGAGAAGGGCAGTGCACCTTCCAGGTACTGTGATCTGCATCTGAAACGGGGTGCATGCGGGACTCAGAGAAAAGGTGGCCAGTTCTCCTTGAGGCAGGGATGGAAGTCTACTTCAAGGACTATGTTTTAGTCCTTTAAAAATAAACTGAAGTTTTATAGTAAAAAAAAAAGGGGGGGTCTGGATAGTTTTTTAAAAAGTAGAGACCAAAAAATCTAATATCTATTCTAGCTTCTCTGATCTTCCCACTAGGAAATTCTTTATATCTTACCCAAATTCTTCATGATGCATTTTTAACTTGAAGTTCCTTAGTTTCTCCAGGGAGGATCGAAAATAACCAATTGGTATCCCTTATTTAGCAATATGAATTTTTGGCAGTCTGAATTGCTGGATTAAAACCAAAAAGATTAAATATAACTGGAATAAACATAAAACCCTATATTTAAATTTCAAATGTTATACATATAAAGATAAGAGAAGTGCAGTTTTACTTGGGGGAAAAAAGGAAAAGAGGTCTGAGGATGTTAGTTGGCTACAAACTTACATATAAGCCCGTTGTAGGATGTGGCTGCTAGAAACCTACCTCGGGCTCTTGCTGACGTACTGGAAACATCTCCACGTGACAGTCAGAGCTGTGCTTGCTGTGCTGGGCCCCTGGCCGAACTCCCGGAGAAATCTCGAGTTCCGCCCCGCGTGTCCACCTGTGCGCGTCTCCTGGGGAAGACACTCCGTGTGCGCATCTCTGGACCAGCCCTGGCTCCGCCTTGTTCTTGGTTCCACCAGCTGCTGAGCCGCGCTCTCCCCGGCCCCTAACGGCTCTCCACTGTTCAGACAACCGGGAGCAGTCCTCTGACGCCGAGTTACTCTTCTCACCCCTCCTCAGGCCTCCTGTGAAGCCCTCCCGTTCTGGGCACCGCTGTTCTCACACCAGCCCAGATGGAGAGCTTTGGTTGTTGTAACTTCTCTCCTTTGCCTCTGCCCTTCTGACGCTCCCTGGTACCCTGGCACCAGAGACGGGCTGACAGACCTCCCCGTCTGTCCTGTTCTGCTGTCTCTCCTGTTCACGTCATAGCTAAGGTCACACCACGTAACATGCTAAAACAGGGACTTCACCTAACTATTTAGGAAGGGTTTGTTATTTTTTGTTTGTTTGTTTGTTTTCGTTTTTAAGTAAAAACTAGCAAAATTCACCACGCATAAAGTCTTTGTTGAAAAAGAAAAGAAACAGGAAGATGACTCTGAATTAATATTTGGAACAGGAGTTTTCATAACCACTTAAATAATTGTGTGGGATGTTAACTGAAAGTTTAGAATAATTGAGTCCCTAACAAGCGCGTTACTGGAGCCTTGTGTCTGAGAATGTAGCAAAGTAACACAATTTGAAGTTTAAGTAGAATTGCTGTAGATTTTCTGTCCTGAAAAATGAGTGTTCTGTCTGTTTCTGTGAGGAAGAGGGGTGCCGTTTTGACCCCCTCCTTCTCCTGGAGAGAAAATGCACTCAGTGCAACGGGAAGACAGCTGCCTCAGCTGAGGCCTGGGAGTCAAAGTTCAGAGCCCTGGATCCCTGCTTGAGAGCTCCGAGCTGGCAGAACAAATGGGCCATATTTGCAGAGCGCCAGTCTTTTATTTTTCCTCTTGCAAGTTAGCATGCTTTCTGTGCCTGGTGCTTTTTCTCTGGACTTAGGACTTCTCACCGTGTCTTCACTAAAAATAGACGAAGTCTCTGAGGTGTGACACTGGTCCACTCCCGGCTGTCCCCAGATGCGGTGGCATGGCTGTATGGAGAGTGGACGTTCGTCTTTGTACAGAGGGGTTGGGGCTTTTCCCTCAAAATTTAGCTAGTCTAGAAACATGCCCTTATAATCACTTGAGCATGAAGTGGTCTACCATGACTGACCTTAAAACTTCAGTATCCTTCTGCATCCATAGTTGCCCTGTCTTATTTCCTCAACAGAGATTGCCAGGTATTTTGGTTTTGTATTTTGTTTGTTTTTTAATCTTTATTCTAATGCCTTGAAGGACCTGATTTCTCCTATAGTTTCTAAAATTTGGGTGTCAGACCAACGTAATAATTAGATTCACTTGATTTATTTCTTACTCTAGAGCATTCCTTCTTAAAAAATAAAGCTCAAATGTTTTATTTCATTTGGCTGAGATCAATTCTATGGTCTCTTTACTAGGCTTTTATAATGCAATATTGAGTTCATACCATCCAGAAAGACTATATTAAATTACATTAAAAACTGTAACTGTAGTAATTTCAGCAGCTGCCCCCAAACGTTTCCCTTCTCCATTTCCAAGAATAGATGGCTAGATTTGGTTTTTTGTTTGTTTGTTTTTTTCATTTCCTCTTATATTTTACTGATTTCCCTTAAAGTATGTACTTACGGACCAACTCATAAACAGGAGAGCAATTTCAAATTTGTTGCCTGTTTGTAACGTCACTTTAGAGAATGTAGGCATTTTAAAAGTCAGGCTCAGATTTTCCCTGGAAGCACAACTTGAAGTCACTTGAGTTAAAAGATGAATAATACCCTGAGTAGTTCCGGCTGGTGACTAGTCCAGTAAGGTAACATTTCTCAGCTAGAAGATTCAGTGTTAAACCCTCAGTGAGTCACGAAGTTAAGCAGCACAACCACTGACAGAGACCTTCCTTCAGGCCTAAGGAGACCAGAAGTCGTTACTGTAATGGAATGTTACTACAGTTGGTCAGCTGGTTATAAGCCGGTTCAAAAGCAGTCCCTAGCACCTGTAACCCTTACTCAAAAGCAATTGCTATTAAGCCGTAATAAATCTCCAGAACTGTAATTATACCCTGATGTCCAAATCCACAGATAAGCAAGTTTATCATTTACTGCTTTACAAAACTACTTCACTTGTGCTCTTAGCTGTTTTCCATATCAGTGGCATCTCTTTCCCCCTTATAAACTGTATTAATGATTATCATTGGGCTTGGGATATATCAGAAAGTATTGTAAACTGTGTAAGTAGGTAGCCTTTTACTCCCTTTTAATGTCCAAATCATTTTGCTAGGCATAAAGTATTTCTGTATTCTGTCTTATGATACAATTTAACATTATTAGTTTTAACCTTTGGAAATCAGAAGTGAAATACTTTTCAAACGACTCATTTGATTTACAAACAAGGGACTAAAACTGCATTTCTAAAACCAGCCAAATTTGATAAGCACAGTTGCACTACTAGGGAGTTTGCTGACTTTTGTTTAAGGAGACTGAAAGTGATAGCAACAAAGCTATTCCCCAAATGGTTCATTCTCTATGTGTGGTATGTTATCGTGAGATGCATTGGCAGAGAAAACATTTTGCAAGATGTTTGTGTTTATAACAAGCACTGTCTGTATCTGAACAGGAATATCTTTAGTGTGAACATAGCAGTCATACTGTTGTACCTGTAGTTTCCTAACACCTGTGAATTTATTGTTATGGAATCAACTTGACGTTGGTGGAAAGGCTCACATAAGTTCCAAGTATGCTTAAGACTGTCTTCAGTGTTTCAAACTTTGATGGTATTTTGAGAAAGTGTAATTTCAGATACATTTGTGGCCATTTCTCAGTTTGATTAAAGTCTCATTATTTCATTTTATGAAGGCTAGAATTCCAGTTGCCTGCAGAAAACTACCGGAATGCACGATTAAAGTAGTTCAAGGAAGGAGGCAGTATTATTTTAATAACTGGAAGAGACTATGTCCTCAGAAGTATTTCCCATAGCTTAAGGAATTGACATAGGCAACTTGACCTCTAATGTCTTAATCATTTATCTGTACTTTGTTTTTATAATGCACAAAATCATTGGATTTATTTAAGTATTTGAAACTCATGTATTTCCAAGATGTTTGTTATGTTAAAGCATTTCTCTAAGCCCAGTTCTTCAGGGTTGTGAGCATTGTAGGTAATCACTGAAACTGTGTTTTATGTTTATTTATTTGGGTGGAAGAGACTAGAATTTTCCTGAGACAAACAAATCTAAACCTACTTTAACCATTTTGCTATAAGCTCCAGTGCTATTGGAAATTGGATTATTCACCAGCGGAAAAATAGGTTCTGATATAAACATCGTTGTCAAATTGTAGTCCTGTTTTTCTATTTTATACTTGACTTCCTTAATTTTAGAGTTGATTTTGAGAATACTGCAAGTTTTTGCAGACAGTCCCATAACTGGACACTGTTACACCACAGTCTTTCTTACTGTATGTTGTTACATGGTTACACTTAAGAGACAGAACCTTGCCTGAAGCATACAGTGTCTTTGTACCAAGAATCAGTGTTAGTTCCTGCTTCTTAGTTTTAATTAGGGGGGGAAAGTCCACTTTCAAGTACATTTCACCTGAATGGGTTTGTAAAATTCCGAATTTAAAAAATTTGGTGTCCAGTGCTTCTTCCCTCTCTCGACTTTCACTAGACATTTGACATCTCCAGAAGTAAATCAGTGCTGAGAAAACCCCTCTAAGAATGCCTTCTTTAAAGCTAGTAATTTTCCATCTCCTACTCTTTACAAGAAAAGCGTTTGCAAATCCTGGGACGTTTCACTTGTTCAGCAGTTGACACTTTAGGAACCTCCAACTCTGTGTAGGTGTTTGAAGTAAATTTGAAACATGGAGGTGGAAGAAAAGCCGTATGTCCCTAAAAGTTTTATTTTATTTTTTAAATGAAAGATGCTTCAAGTATGAAAGGAGAGACAGCAAGCAGCTTGTCCAGAGAGAGAGCCAGAGTAGAGCTTCTCCTGTCTACAAAATTCTTAGCAAGAATAACATCATTGTTTTACATTGGAGACTATAGCAAATTTTACAAAATAGCCACATAACTATGCAGTTACTTTTTGATGGATAAAAAAATTATCAATGCTAATTGATCACCTGATGATATTTTATTTTAATTCGTAAAGAAATTGATTAATTTTAAACCAGAGAGTGGACTCCAGCTCTAATCATCACACTTTGAGGAGAGATTTTCTTGCAGCCACATGGCTACATCGTGAGCTCCCAGAGTGTGCAGCACTTTCTGAGGAAGCAGACGTACTCTCTGTGGATGATTTTGAAATAGGTTAATATTTAATGGACAGGAGTGCACAAAAATGTTTTTTTCTTTGAGTATCTGCACATAAATACAAATACTTTATATATTTGTTAGTGCTACACAAGTGACCCAAAAATTTTTAGTAAGATTCAGGGAACAGAAGCAAAAGAAATTTCATTTTTCTACGTGTTTCTATAGGGAGTGAAGGAAAATCCAAGAACAAGAAACTTTTCACAAAGAAAAACAATAGTTTTATTTTCCAAATAGCTCAGAGTTTAAGCAGAAGAATCAAAATCAAAAGTAAAATAAATAGATTTAAGTAAGTAATACTAAATTAAGCTAAAAGCTTTATGGGTGAAAATTCAATTATAATTCACTTCAACTTATATTTTGGGACTATTCCTCTTTTTGTATCATCCTACCATTTATTATCATCAAAACACAGTTTTGTACAGTCCTCCGAGCAGGGCCCTGGGGACACAAGAAGGTATGTGGTGTTTTCTCTGTCCTTCAGTGATTCCAGTCTGCTTTAACTTTCTGTGTTATGGAAAAATAATGGCACCTTTATTTTTGTTTCACTGCCTTTATCGAGAGGGGAATTTATTTCTGCAGGCTCGCGTGGTACACGGTAGCAGTCACCAGAGGCTGACCGGTGGCAGCTGCCGAGGCGTCTTGCCGGGAGCGTGAAGTGAAGTCACAATAACGACAGTGGTGCGATGGGTTTCTGCTCTCGTGGGCCTTGTCGTTGTGGTTCTTCCTGATGAGATACTGCAAGTGAGCGTTCCCGTCATGAATTATTTCCAGTGCTACCCTTTGATTTTGTTAATCTCATGTTAATGCTAGGCCTCATGACCACTGGGTGGACCTGTGTTTATTCCGTTTATTCCCCCGGCCGTCCTGTGACCTCACTTCGAGCGTACAGCCATCGTGCGTTAGGATTTTCTTACCTCTGCTGTGGTTTTTGTTCTGTTCTGTTTGGTTTTTTCCTTTGGGGAGCATTTCCTCTCTTCTTTAAAAGCCTATGCTTGTTGTGGACAGGACTGTGCCACAGTGTGTCTTGTGAGGGCACTAAGAAGAGAAAAGGCGGTTTGCTAGACTCCCCTCCTAAAACTGCAGCTCTGACAGTTGGGGCCTCTGACAACAGAGGTCCCTTGTGTGGTTCAGTGACAGTGCCTGGGGGCCGGCAGGTCTTTCGAGGACACTCTAGCAGAAGCTGGGCTTAGGCATCCAGCCTTCCCGGTGCACTTCATTCCCATGCTTCGCCTCAGCAAGAGCCAGGGGCTCTGAAGGCAGAATCCCCAGTGGCCGTCAGGCAGGTGACTGCTGGGGTGGGTGAGGGCCCTCCTGCTCTGGTGGACGGGGCGGGAGGCCTCAGTCATCCTTGAGACTGTGATTGTTGTGTTGTTATTGTTTAGATTTCCCTGCCAGCAGAACAGAGGCTCCAAGTTGGATCTTTGTTGATTCAGAGGAAATAAGAGGCATGTTGTTTCTTGGCTCCCTTGAGTCTTGAGTGTGCCCTGAGAGACTCCCAGGGCCACTCTTTCATATTCTTGTGAAACTGGCGTAACGACAAGGACTGGAGCTCAGGAGGCTCTGGTTCTGAGCCTGGGCTGCCACTTTGACTTCCTGTAAGGTGGGACCCAAATGCCTTTGTAACCATCTTTTGATTGAAGTGATGTTCAGTCGAGTCTGCTACACCCATGCCCCCAGATTTAAAGGTGGGGTCACTGGGTTAAAAGTTCCTGATTAAGGATCAGACACGGCTGTGATGCAAGGACAGAGCCCCAGATAACTCAGAGCAGGGTCTGTGCCCTAGACTTGTTTTGGGAAAGCACAGGAACAAAGGTTTCCATTTTACACTTTAATCGGCTCTCAGATTTTGAGCGGATAGAAACTGCTCTGAACTAATTTTTCCCTTTACACAACAAAGTGCTCCTAGCACTGTCCTCTCTCTTTTTTTCAAATTTGAGACTGTAGGCTGTGAAGTCAGAACCCATGAGATTGTGGGCTAATCACGTCCTCCCCCAAGACCCAACGCCCGGCTGCCGTGGGTCTGCACCGAGAACATGGGGCCGACTTCCCAGGCTGCCACCTCAGTTCCCGCACACCCTCTCACTTTGGCGCTTCCCCAGGTGCTCCCGGCTGCTCTCTCCTCCAGTGACCTCTCACTGGGGGTCTTGTTCCTTCTCTGTGTTTCTCTCTCTTTTCTCCTTCCCACAGCCTACACTCAACTTTCTTCCCTGTGAAGAAGCTCCTTCCTCTGTCCTGCTGTCCACGTGGACGTTGCTCCCTACCTGCTGCCCCCTCCCCCTTGCCACAGGCCTCTTCCAAGTTTAGAGGGATGAACATTTCTTCGCCTCCCACTTTCAGCTCTGCCAGCAGCAGTGAAGGTTCTGCCTTCTTCACCCAACACAGCTGCTCTTTCTCAGATAAGCAAAGACTGTCCAGACCAGGTCACCTGGGCCCTGCTCTAACCTCCTCCTGTCTGTCGTCTCAAGGCCACACTGCACAACTCCCTCCTCCCGCAGTTTCTCCCACTTCTCGTCCTTTGTTCGTCTCCTTTGCAGGCTCCAGGCGGCTTTTCTTCCTCTCCAGGATCCTTAAACCTTAATAATTAATGTTCCACAGGTTTACTCCCCGGCCCTCTGCTTTTCTTTCCTGACACCATAGCCGAGGGCTTTCCATTCTTTCCCTTGGCTCTAACTTTGACCCGTTTGCTGGTTGTGCCCAAGTTGATTTCCTACTCGTATGCTCTCCTGAGGCAGCGTGAGACCCCAACCCAGTAACTTGCAGTACATGCCCCCAAGCTCCCTTCAGACATCACACATACATGTAAGAGCTGACTTTCCCCTGAACCTACATTTTTTTCCATTTTTTAAAACTGAAGTATAATCAGTTACAATGTGTCGATTTCTGGTGTACGGCATAGTGTTTCAGTCATACATATGCATACATGTATTCCTTTTCATGTTCTTTTTCATTATAGGTTACTAAAGGTATTGAATTAGTTCCCTGTGCTGTACAATAGACACTTGTTGTTGTCTGTTTTATGTATAGTAGTGTGTGTCTGCAAATCTCGAACTCTCGGTTTATCCTTTCCCAGTCCCTTTTCCCCTGGTAACCATAAGTTTGTTTTCTGTGTCTGTGAGTCTGTTTCTGTTTTGTAAATAAGTTCATTTGTGTCTTTTTTTTTTTTTTAAGATTCCACATGTGAGTGATGTCATATGATACTTTTCTTTCTCTTTCTGGTTTACTTCACTTAGAATGATAATCTCCAGGTCCATCCATGTTGCTGCAAATGACATTATTTCATTCTTTTTTATAACTGAGTAGTAGTCCATTGTATAAATATACCACAATTTCTTTATCCAGTCATCTGTTGATGGACATTTGGGTTGTTTCCATATTTTGGCCATTGTAAATAGTGCTGCTATGAACATTGGGGCGCATATATCTTTTTAGAGTTCCCTGTGGTTATATGCCCAGGAGTGGGATTGCTGGATCACATGGTAACTGTATTTTTAGTTTTTTGAGGAATCTCCATACTGTCCTCCATAGTGTTTGCACCAAACTACATTCCCACCAGCAGTGTAGGAGGGTTCCCTGTTCTCCACACCCTCCCCGGCACCCTAACCCTACATTTTAATGTGAATTTCTTCTCCTGGTAAAAGCAGTGCCACCTGCCACCAAAACCAGGAGCCTCAAAGTTGTCTGAATACTTTCCTTGTGCCCTTTTCACATCCAGTTCAACACTAAGCCATAGTTAGCTTAGTGCTCAGATAACCTCTGGCACACTCCTCTCAGTCCTCCCCGCTGCTCCTTTTGCTCAGGCCCACATCATCTCAGCGCTGATGATGTCAGTGGCCCTCTGGAGGATTAGTCTCCCTTGGCCACCGCACCTGTTGCGTGCCCCACCCATCCTCCTGGGCTGAGCCCTGGGAAGCTGACGCCCTGCAGGCCCTTCTTGAGCTAGGTCATGGGGAGGTGCTGCAGGGGAAGGGAGGGCCAGGAGAGAGACTGGGTCTCTGTGCTTCTGGTTTGATTGCCTTACTCTAGGGACACAGCTCCTCCAGGGAGGCCCTCCTTCCAGCCCCAGGTTCCTGCAGGCTCCAGTGTGGCTCCCTCCTGCCCTTTCTGCTTTGGGCCAGCGACAGATTTTCATTGCTACTGGTCTCTGGTGCTCACCTTTGTTTTGTGGTTCTTTATCTCTGCTCACATCTCTGTGAATACCCCTTTGGTGAAGTGTCTTCTGTTAAACCCTTTGAGTCTGGCAATCTGTTTCCTGCCAGGACTCAGACTCATGCACCTTTTAACTAGTCTCGGTCTTTAGCTCTGTGTTTCTCCAATCCCTCCTCCAACCCTTACTGCAGAAGGATCTTTTAAATGTAAATTTTTTGTCACCTATCTATTTAAGGCCCTGCAGTGATGTCTTTCACTCCAGAATGAGAATGAGGCTTCTGTGGCAAGCAGTGTCCTCTGTGATTTGCAGCCTCCCCAGGTTTTCCCACCACCTGTCCCTTCTCAGGGTGGACCTGATCACCTCTAAGCACTGACAACCAAGTCAGCAGGGAAAGCCCTGTGTTCCGGACCTGGGAGACTAGAACCCTGGCCAGGCTCTGCTTGATCTGCTGATTTGCTCCCCCAGGGCTGCCACCGTGTGAACCCATAGGTATTTTTTTCAGATTTTGTAGGTTAATATCCAAGAAAAGGAATGGAAATGAGAATGATTGCTTTTTTTTCCCCAGTGGGTGGCTTTTTTCTCAGAAGATGTAAAATTAGAAAAATTCCATTTTTCACAAAGACACGGAAGCTAAGAAAAGAGGTATTTCTTTCTGCCTTCTATCTTGCTTTCTTTCTTCTGTCTGTCTTTTCTCCCGTCTTCCTTCTTTCTTTGCTCCATGTTTCATTTAGCATCAGTCTCTGGGCATGACATGCTTTCCCACATTATGTGAAGTGTACTTGGGGTTTTTAAATCCATCAGTTTAAATTATGCGGGTGAGAAAGGGGAGGAGAGATCGTTTGAAGCTCAGGGATAGGAGGCCAGAGCCATCTTTCTCACTTGAAGAACCAGTGGAGACGAGTGTGTAGCTCCTCAAGTGGGTCTTCACATTTCCGGGAAGGCATTGATTTTCCTGTGGGAGTGAATCTCATGCTGGGACATTCCTTTCACCAAGCCCCCCATCCTCCACTCACAGATCTTTTCCCGGTTAATCCATGGGGGTCTGGGCTGTTGGGTGATCGATGGGGGACTGAGGGAAGCAGGGATGGTGAGAGATGCAGGCACTAGGTAAGGACAGTGCCGGTGGCTTCCTGGTCCGGAACACAAGCAAATGATTTCTGCAGCCTGACTGATCCCCTGTGACGGAAGAGGCTTTTAAACTGCATTTTCTTCAAGGAAATGTCAATATGCAGGAAACCCTGGAGGTACTGAAGACCAACGTGGGAAGGAATGGGAATGAGTTTAGAGCCAGATAAAGGGCATGTGTTCTAAAGAAACTTTGGGGCTTTCTACAGCTTTGTAGTCCTCCATCCACTTAGGGGAAAAAAATGGTAAGCTCATGAAACCAAGATGTGTGACATTGGACAAATTTTCTAAATTCTCTGAACCTCAGTCTTTTTCTGAAATAAGGGGAAATAGTCACCGCATGTACCTATTGTGATGACTCGATACGGAAGGTAACCTAGAAACTCTTACAGGGCACGCAGCCTGAGTGCTCCTGGGTCAGGAACAGCTCCTGCCGTGTCCCTGGGCTGCTGTCATGGTGGTGATTTAGATATTTCTGTGCTTTTCAGTGTCGCCCACGTCTGTGCTTTTTGTGTTAATTCGGTCTCAAGCCATTTGCTTCTAGTTTTGCAGTGACTTCCACTGTGTTCGCCTTCAGTTTAAAGCTTCCAGTGACTTGCTTTCTTCTCATAGGACCTTTAATATATAAATGCCCAAAATGCCACTAAGTTGGCCCATTTTCTTTTTGAAAAATCATGTTTTGAGTAAGAAGAGTCACATCTGACTTTAAGATTATGATTTTATAATAAAAAAATTAATTTCAGTAACAACCCTGGACAGTTTTCGATTTTGTTAGAGATGAAGTCTCCATTTAAGAGCATGAATTTTGGTGTGAAATGACAGCAGATTACTGGGAGTGTTTGCAATGCTGAGCTAACACAAGTTTTCGCTAGTGATGCATTTAGGTAGGAGAAAACGGATGATCTGTCTGCCCTGGGGTGCCGAGCCTGAACTCTAGAAAAATAGACAGAAGTGTTCATCGATAGATCTTTATGCAACAAAAAGGAGCATTTTAAATAACGTGTACACAGTAGATAACACATATTTTTAAATTAATGCTCAGTGTGCAAACATTTATTTATAAAGCCTGATGGAAGTGTGTCCATATAGGACTAGAAGCACGTTTCTAAACATCTGTGGAAAAAAAATCACTTTTTTGGAGCTGTTTGCAATGATAGTGTAAGGAACTTCCACCATTTCTGAGGGTACAGTTCAGTCGCATCAAGTACATACATGTTGTTGTGCAACTAGTCTGCAGAATTTTTCACCTTGCAAAACCGAGACCCTATACCTGTTAAACAACACTTCCCCATTCCCTCCAGTCTTTGGTAATAACCATCATTCTGCTTTGTTTCTATACGTTGACTACGCGGCATATTTCATATAAGTGGAATCACATTGTAATTGCCTTTTTGTGACTGGCTTATTTCACTTAGCATGATGTCCTCAGGGCTCATACATGTTGTGACATGTGTCCGAAGCTGAATAGGCCACATGTGTGTGTGTCCCCCACAGTCACTTAATCCATCATTTGTCGATGGACACTTGGGTGGCTTCCAGAACTCGTGGCTGTTGTGTGTAGTGTTGCTGTGAACATGGTGTGCAAATGTCTCTTTGAGATTCTGCTTTCAATGCTTTTGGATATATATACCCAGGAGTGGACTTGCTGGATCATGTGGCAGTTCTGTTTTTAATTATTTTTAAGAGCCTTCATACTGTTTTCCACAGTTGCCGCACCATTTTATATTGCCACCCAACAGTACACTTTTATTTCTCCCATCCTCAACCACACCTGTTATTTTCTGTGTTTTTGATAGTGACCGTCCTAGTGGGTGTGACCTAGTATCTCACTGTGGTTTTGATTTGCATTTCCTTAATGATTAGTGACGTTGAACATCTTTCTGTCAGTTATTGGCCATTTGTGTATCCTCTCTGGAGAAATGTGTCTTCAAGTCATTTGCCCATTTTTCAATCAAGTTATTTGTTTTTGTTGTTGTTGAGTTGCAGTAGTTCTTTAAATTTTCTGGTTGTTAATCACCTGTCAGATGTATGATTTACAAATATTTTCCCTCATTCTGTGGGTTGCCTCTTCACTCTGTTGATGATGGTCTTTATGCACAGTTTCAAATTTTGTTATAGTCCAATCTGTTTATCTTTTGGAATTAGTTTTTAATTTTTGTTTTTGTATGTAATGAGTGAATATAGAGTCATATTATATTAGGTTTTTAGTTCATTATTGCTCTTTTTTGTTATAGCAAACAAGTAACATGGAAGTACTGAAATAGTCCCTTATCACAATAGGACATTTTAAAAAAAATAGTGCTGCTTATTTTTATCTCAAGTTTTTTGTCAGGAATTCCTATAATTAAAGGCAAGAATTTAGACAAGTCAACTTTTTGGAATAGATAGATAAGGCAAAAATAAATAATAAAGCAGTATTTCAAGAATATCTGAGTTATTCCAAACAGATGCTGTCACTACTGCTCCTAGTCGGTGACGGGCAAGTTCTTGTATCCTTTACCCTGGTGGCATGTGGCCGCCTTGGACAGCGTAGGCATGTGCTGTTTACAGATTACTCAGCACCAGATTCTCACCTAGGGTTGCTTATGCAGTCTTTCCTACCTTTAGAAGGAAGTTGGCTCTAAAGTAAGCATGTATAGTCAAAGCCAATGAGTTTTGAGTTTGACTTTTTTTATGGCCAAGTAATTTTCAGTCTGGATCTAGAAACTGACCCTCTGCTTTACCGAAGTAAACAGATGAGTGGCTCGTGGGAAATAGCCTCCTATGATTAATGCACAGGGGACTCACTGGGGACCTCAAAGGTAAGCTGAGTTGTGGAACATGGGGGCTTCTTTTAACTTTATAAGTATATTAAACAAAATTTTATACGCACATATATACACAGACCCGGACACATGACGGACAGCTCATAGGTATGATAAATTTCATAATAAAAAAGACTAGCTTTACATTAAATTCTGTTTGGAGTGAAGATGAATACTCTAAGTAATTTTCTGTAGCTCATTTAGTCAGTTGCCACTGAGACAGTGGTTTACATCCCAAGTTCTGTTTGATTTTCTTTAGTGGTATGAAGTTTCAGCCACGCAGTGAAAGATGCATTTTGATAAGAACAAGAAGATACCTAGTTACATGTTAATGAAAGTGAAGAGGGTTCATAAATTGTAGATTTAAAAGTTGAAATATATTTTTAAAATTCAAAAAATTCCTGTCATTGGATAAATCCTTTTCCTTTTGAAATTAAGACATCTTCTCTGTTGCTGAGTTTGAGATTTAAGGTGATGGATTAAGCGAAACATGGTAATTACTTACACTTTAAGAAGTAGCATCTCTTAGGTTGGAAGTTTTATAAAACTTTAAGTGGATTAGAAAACTTAGCCCTTCTGGGAAAACTGAGGCTGAATTTTTTTTCTTTTTAATGGACAAAAGCAACCTGGAAAAAAATCAAGTTTTTAAAATACAACTTCAGTATGTTGATTGCCATGATACTCATTCACTCCGTTCATTTCATCTACCCGCCTCCTGTACTTCCTGGTCCGGGTGACTTGTTGAATTCATCTGTACCTATTTTTGGACAGGACTGAAATGACTGAGGAATGGGGAGATTCTCTGCAGTCTCTGACGACATGTCTGACAGTGTGCTTCTCTGAGATTTGTGTCTGGAGCCAAGTGAGTCCTGGCCGGCTGTCTGCGCCTGAACCTTCAGCGGGTCAGGTGGCAGCCATCCTCCAGTGAAGTGACAGACTGTGGACCTCCAGGGCCTGGGATCATTTTCTGAGTCTCACAAGTAATTTAAGAGAAATAGGGCCTAGTGTCAATGTCATCTGAAACATTTCAATCTGAGAACTTTTAGATACTTTCTCTGTTCCTTCAATCTAGGGATTTGCAGGTATCTTTCCTCTGAAGTCGTGCTACTGGGGAAACTGGGTGCCAACTGATATTTTTAAATTTCTGTACCTTTTAAAGATTGTTAGACTATTTCTTGGCGGATTAATTGCCGAGTAAGTTTCTTTCTTAATTTATGATTGTATGAGTTAATTTCATTAATGACTTTATTTTCAATCAGAATGCCCTATTTAACGAATAATATTTTTAATAGAAAAATTTGATTTGATAATATATTTCTAAAGTTAGGATGAAATATGTATCTCATTAGGTCATTTATGGGTTGAGTTACACTGGTTTTTATGTTAGGAAGAACTAGATGAGCTATCTGAAATTTAATCAGCTGACATTTTAAGTATCTGTATGGTTGTATGGTCCAGATAATATAAACGAGTGAAGAATTATTGTCACGTTCAAAGGTTTTTAGGCAAGAAGACTTTTCTGTATCTTGAGATCCAGATATATTCAAAATCCAGTCAAGCCATCAGCCTGTTTCATCAGAATTTCAGACTTATTAGTAGAAGGAAAAAACAGGTCATGGCCATAACTGAATTTAGGGTTGTGGGATACATGCTTCTCCCCTTTTCGTGGTCAGTGATGAGCCATTGATACAGTGACCGTGTGGAGTTCAGGGCCTCTCGTAAGATCGACTGACAAGATCCCATGAAAGCCCTGGCCAGAAGAGCAGTTCAAAAGGAGTCGCAGTCAGGCTGAGAAGGCTTCTTTCATCTCTGAGAGGTGTGGAATTAAAATTAAAATGTTTAGAAGAATCAAGACCATAATATTAATATTTTTAAGGAGAATCTGTGCATATTTGATAATTTACAGACATGTAATTTAAAGATTTTCCTAGTAGAGTTACAGCCTGATAATTCCACTCTAAAATGTGTAATCAGTTAAACTTGGGATTTTGACCAGAGATCTCATTAAGTTTATATTCTCCATTAGAGTATTTAAGATAAAGTTTCTGGCATTTATAAGGTTAATTTATTAGGTTATGAGAACTTTGTAAATACTTAGGGAGGTTTCCCATTCAAGCATTTCTAACACTTGAAAAGCATTAGACAGTTGGTAACAAGCATCATTCAGGGTGAACCTGAAGTCAGTCTCCATAGGGGCTTTGGTACCTGTAGGGCCCTCCCAGGTCCTTTAATGGCTCCACGCAGTCAAAGCTGGTTTCTTAATGCTACTAAAAGACTATTTGCGTTTTTCACTCTCACCTCTCAGCACATCCAGTGGACTTGCCCAGAGGCTCCATGAAGTGGGGTATTGCAACAGGGAGAATGCAGAAGCAAATAGGAGAACCAGCTCCCTTCCACTAAGCCAGACGTTAAAGAGATTTCCAAAAATGTAAAACAATGCCATTTTTTGTACTGCATTTTTAAATTTTGAAAAACATAGTTATTTTCTACCAAAATATATTATTTACATTAAATTTTGTTATGAATGTATTATTTTAGCTTAAGTGAATTAAATAAGTATGTGTTTTAATTTAGTACAGTAAATGTGGGTAGATGTAATTTACTTAAAGAGAAGCTCTTTAGGGTCCTCAGTAATTTTTAAGAGCCTAAAGGGATCTTGAGACTCAATACTCTAAACTGATTGCTAAAATTACCAGATTTGTAAGGTCAAATAGGCTAACAAAAATGCCTAAGAAAACTGTGGTTTTGATTTGTTGTAACTTTAAAGAATTGAAGATTAAATTTTAAATCCAAAGTAAACCTGGAAATAGTCTCTTCTAGGCACCAAAAAATGCCCTTAATGTCATCAAAAAATGTAAGATTACATATACTGGGCAGTACTGTCATTTCCCCTCCTGGCTGCAGTCCTGTAATGGGCTCCGTCTGAGGAAGGTACTGGATTTTCACTCATTCATGTGGCCTCTCTTTCCTCTTGCTGCTAAGGTTTCATTAAGTTGTAAATACATTACTTTCTAAACTAAAAGGGGGAAAAAATTTCCACGTAAAAGGACTGTTAATTAAGGTCTGTGTATTGTGGGCAAGCCCAGCAGGCTAACCCCCTTCTTTCCGTGAGGCAAATTACCTAATTACTCTGGGTCTCAGTCCTCTTACCTATACAAGGATAAAAATAATGCAATAATCTTGCATAGGTTTCTTGTGAGGGATGAACTAGTACATTTAAGGTGCTTAGAATAATGCCTGGTGCACGGTAACTGTATAAAAAGTGCTAGTTTTTTTTTTTTTTGTATTAAAAAAAAGTTGTCAGATTCCCTTTAATAAATGCACAGGTATCTTGTTGGAACATAACTGTTTCTTGGTTTGGAGGCTGCCTGTATTCCTTGCTTTTATATACATAGGAAAAATAAAAGTATATGTAAGGCTGATAATGGTGAGGTCAGTTCCTTCAATAATTTAGAATGCTGGCAAATTTTTCAGAAAAATTCCTGGCTCAGTTTTTGATTTGTAATAAGAAATTGATTTCATTTTACTATTTAAATTATTTATCTTACTGGAATGCCACTAGTATGAAAATTAAAAAAACTAATAATGTTCAATTTAAGTCAACCATTCCATTATATGTATATGTGTGTGTATCATAAATTAATTTTAGAATTTATTACATGACCTGAAAAATACTCAAACCTTACATGCATTCCTTGGATGTATTTGAAATGTTTTTGCAATGTAAGTTGTGGTTGTAAAATTTAAAACCCTGAGATCTAGTGGGACTTATTCCAAGGATGAGAGATTGGATTGTTCGTTGTCCACAAACCATCAGTGTGGTGCACTACATTAATAAAATGAAATACAAAAGTCATATGATCATCTCAGTAAATGCAGAAAAAAAGCATTTGAGAAAATTCAACATCCATTCATGATAAAAAAACTGTAAACAGACTTGAGTATAGAGGGAATGTACCTCAGCATAATAAAGGCCATATGTGACAAGCCCACAGCTGACATCAGACTCAACAGGGAAAAGCTGAAGGCTTTTTCCTTTAAGGTCAGGAACAGACAAAAATACCTACTCTCACCACTTTTATTCAGCATAGTACTGTAAGTCCTAGCCAGAGCAATTAGGCAAGAAAAATAAATAAAAGGCATCCAAATCAGGAAGGAAGTGTAAAGTTATCTCTGTTTGCAGATGGTATGTTTATTATATTTAGAAAACCCTAAGGATTCTACCCCCAAACTGTTAGAACTAATCAACTAATTCCATAAAGTTGCAATATGCAAAAATCAGTTAACAACAAACTATCAGAAAGAGAAATGCAGAAAACAATCCCATTTATAGTTGCATCAAAAGGAATAAAATACCTAGGAATAAATTTAACCAAGGAGGTGAAAGGGCTGCACATCAAAAACTATGAGACGTTGATGAAATAGTTGAAGAACACACGATCAGAAGGTATTCCATGCCCACGGATCAGAAGAATTAACGTTGTTAAAACGTCTATACTACCCAGAGCAGTCTACAGATTCAGTGCAGCCTCTTTGAAAATTTAAATGGCATTTTTCACAGAAATAGAAAAAAAAATCCTAAAATTTGTGTAGAACCACAAGAGACCCCAGATAGCCAAAGCAATATTGAGAATTAAGAACAAAACTGGAGGCATCAAATTTTCTGATTTCAAAATACATTACAAAAGAAGAGGTTATAGCTCAAGTGGTTGAGTGTATGCTTAGCATGCGTGAGGTCTTGGGTTCAATCCCCAGTACCTCCTCTAAAATTAAGTAAACCTAATTACCTCCCCCCCAAAAAAATTTTTTTTAAAAAGTTTTTAAAAAGGAGCTGAAACAAGCTGGATGATAGCAGTCTATGAAATATAATACAAAGCTATAGTTATCAAAACAGTATGGTTTTGTCATAAAACTATAGACATAGATCAGTGGAACAGAATAGAGAGCCGAGCCACATATGGTCAATTAATTTATGACAAAGGAGCCAAGAATATGAACTGGGGAAAGGATACTTTGTTAAATAAATTGTGTTGGTGAACTAGACAGCCATGTCTAAAAGAATGAAACTGGACCCCTGTTTTGCACCATACCCAAAAATCAACTCAAGATGGGTTAAAGACTTTCACATAAGACCCCAAACCATAAGACTTTTAGAAGAAATGGTGGGTGGTAAACAACTTAGCATAGGCTTTGGTGACAATTTTTTTTTTTAATTTGACACCAAAGCCAAAGGCAACAAAAACAAAAATATACAAATAGGACTGCATAAAACTATAAAGCTTCTGCACAGCAATGGAAACCATCTGTTTTATCAACCTAATAATTTAAAAAATTACGCCCTGGTTTCTAACCCTGGGACATCAGCGTGCACTATTTTGTCTGGATTTAGAATTGCGGAAAGCTTTCATTAAGCAACCTCCCATTGCCTTCTAGGAGTTTATGTATTTTTAAAGGAAGGTGTGTTTTCACTGGAAAAAATGCTCAAATATTTATTAATAAGCACAGAAGTTTTCATACTTTCTGAGGTTCTAAATTCCTTTATTTTGTATGTCCCACCCTGTATCATAATAAATATGATAAATTGCAGCCACATCCTAGGTTAAATATAATATTTGTATTACAGTTTTAAAGTTTATGTATAATTTTATTTTGAAATCATTTAGTTATAAATGAATCAAACTTATTTGTCACTGGTTGAGATTTCTTCATAAACATCATGACAGATGTAAGATTTAACCCAAGTATTCTGCCATCTGAGTCCTTAAGTGCTTATCACATGTAACTCCCTTGTTCAGAGGTTGCTTTTCAAAATATTCCCTGTATACTTACTATTTAAGTGAACTTTTGTGGATTTTAATAAATTAGAGTTCCTGAAAAAGCTGCTCTGACAAAATTCTTGTTGGCGAGGATATTTCCTGCTGGTACTTCCATCTGTTTTAATTGTTATGCCCTAAAATAAGCAATGTGGATATTTTTACATGCAAGGAAGTACTGTGGTTCTCTTGCCAAACCATAAAACATGAAACCTTGATGATTCTGTGGTTTAGGACATGAACAAATCCATTTGGTAATTTTGAGTAGCAGGGTGACAGGGCACCACTAGCTGGTAAGACACGCGGGAGCAGTAACAAAAAGCAGAGTTGTCAGTTCCATTACTCAATCCTAAGGAAAATATAGCCATTTTCAGCAGAACAAAGTTTTAAATATGAAACTATTAGAATAATGTTGGCACAAAGAAGGTTTTTAACTTCATACATGAATTCGACATGCTATGTGTAGCAAATCAGTTCAAAATTATTTTTCTTTCAGAGCCCCATTTTTTCTTTCTTTTCTGTTTACTTAAATTGCAGGACAGTGAAAATACTGTAACTTGAGACATACAGTTACTGTTTTCCAGATTTGTTGAAGCATCATTGTCGTGTGTGACTTGCACATATTTAGTGTGCCACTTGAGCTTATAGCATCATGCACACACGTCAAACCATCAACAAGAGCGAGCTAATGCGTACAGTGTGCTCGTCACTTTGTAACTCGCTGTCAGTTGTGATTCTTTGTAATCCCTTCCTTGCGCCTCCCGCCTCTCATTCCCCACCACCAGGCAACCGCTGGTGTGCTTCTGTCAGTGTATGTCAGTTTGCATTTTCAGGAACTTCACACAAATGTAATCATGTGAGAGGTACCCTTTTTTGGTCTAGCTTCTTTCATCCAGCATCACTATTTAGAGATTTCTTCATACTTCTGTGTGTATCAGTGGTTTGTTCCTTTCTGTTGCTTGCTAGTATTCCACTGTGCCAGTACACTACAGTTTGTTTGTCCATTCACCTATTGATAGACATTTGGCTTGCTTCCAGCATTGAGCTGTTAAAAAAACCTCCGTTCTGAGTGTTTCTGTGCTTGTCCTTGGATGGAAGTGCTTTTTTTTCTCTTAGGTAAATACCAGGAGTAGACTGGGTCATTTGGTACGTATATGTTTAACTTTTTAGTAAACTCCCAAACTGTTTTTCGAGGTGGTTATAGATTTTACATTCCCAGCAGCAAATGAGAGTCCAGTTGCTCTACATTCTGACTAACACGTCCTGTGGTCAGTATGTTATACTTTGGTCATCCTGGTAGGTACGTAGTGGTGCTTGTGTTTTTTCAGTACCTTAATGGGTACTGATCTTGAGCATCTTTTCATGTTGCTTAGATTCTTTAATGGAGTGTCTGTTGAAAGACATTGTTCAAAATGTTTTCTGTTACGCTGTTCATCCTATTATTGAATATAACAATTCTTCACTGATTTCAGGTAGAATTCTGTAAACTAAACTGAAAGCTAATTTGATGCTATTTAAAAACCTTTTTATCCATAAATTCATCAAACTAAATTTCCATATCCTGTAAAATTGATCTTAAAACAGTGGTCCAAACTGTGAGTCATTCTGGTATTACTACCTATGCTTCAGGAACTGTGATACCATTATTTATGCGTCTTATTTTAAATGTTTATGCCTCATATATGTGAGATTATCATTTTTTCTTAAATGGCGTCTTGTACCATTTCTGATGCCATGGTTTTCAAGTTCCTGTTAATGCTGTTCCATGTATGCAGTGTATTTATAAAACCTTGTGGCTCTATATAGATACAATAATAGCTAAAACTTGCCAGGCACTAAGCTGTTCCAAGCCCTTTAGGTACTTTAAACAAATTAGTCCTCATAACAGCATGAGTGTCCCATTGTGATCCCATTTGGAATAGAGAAAGCTGAGTCATAGAAAAGGAAAGACTCTTGCCCAAAGTGACGAGTAGGTGACAGAACTCGGATTCACGTCCAGACTGTCTAGTTTCAGTGTGCACACCCTGTGCTTCTGTGAAAGGCCTCAAATTTTTCTTTTACAGAAGTGTTCTGGGCAATACTTTTTCTTCAGTAGAGTATAAATCATGCCTTCATTTTCTCCCCCTCCAGTTAACTTTTGTACAAGACGTAAATAAATAAATTGGAGTTATATCTTATTTCCCTTTTAGAGCAATGAAATTGCCTAAATGTATGTAATAGGAGGAAAGAAAACAAAGTTTAGCTTACTGGAAAAATCTTTATAAATTGTAAACGGAGTTCTCATCTATTATACAAACTGAATATGACACAGTCTTGCATGCTCATTTTTATGGCATGACTTCAAGAGTATAGTATCGTGTGAACAGACGCTCAGTTAAGTGTTGGCTAAATCCAAAGTTTAAAAGTGGAATTTTTGCATCAGAGGAAATTGAAGGTGGGTCATTTCTCTATGTAGTCTGTGTAGACTAAATTCTCTAGTAGGGCAAAGTTGGATAGGTCTACCTTCAACTTACTGTCAGTAGGTATAAATAAGAAATTTATGATTGTGATGTTGATGAAAAATTAAGTGAAGAGAAAATTTTAATAGATGTTAACAGTTCTAAGTACAGTTTATAAAAGTCTGATTTATGGAAGTAAACTTATGCAGATAGACTCATTCCTAAAATGACTTCAGCACTGGTCATAGGACAACAGTGGCTTTTGTGGCTTTTCCAGTCTGGGTTTCTGCCTCCATCATCACCTTGTGAGCCTGGCAGTAAGTTCTCTCTGCTTCAAGATGTGCAGAAATGGAAACACCATGTCTTTTTTCGATCATAAATCTCAGTATTTTATCTTATCAAAAGGCCATTCACAAATCTGCTGCCCCTAACCTCCTTAGAAGGAAGATGCTTAGAAAACCTATGACACATTTTTTTATTTTATTTTATTTTAATTGGTATGTTGCAAGACATAATACCACACATCATTTGGCAGCTTTTGCTTAATTTTTATTAGATGATTTTATTAATTGCTAGATAGCTGTAGTGTGCATTTTTGTGTATTGAATTGCTACTTCTATAAATCAAAGATATCAACACTTTGTGAGTTTTGCAAAGTCCCTTTTTTTATATAAAACTTTTCCTTAAATTAGAAAGTATCTTTTCCTCGTTCTATAAATTGCATGCACTTTTTTTCAGACAGATAAGAAAAAGCAATCAAGCCCACAGATAAACAGAACCCAGCTTGTCCCTCACTGCTTGCCAGTGTGCCGAGAAATGTCTGCCTGGACAGGGTCTTGTCCGCCAGCCCAGAGGCATCATTTCTGTTCCCATTCCCTGCAGGCTGCACCTAAAGGACTGCTGGCCCTCGTCTCACACTTAACCTCCGGACCCACCGTCGTGCTTACCCTCGTGGTGTGTTTCCCGGCGGGGTGAGCTGGGGTTAACGCAGCAAGCAGCAGTGTGGGATTGTGGGGCGGGAAAGCCCCATCCTGGAGCCGGGGGCCCCAGCTCCAACCTTGCCCCTCACCACTGGTGTCATCTCGAGGAAGCAAGTTAAGTTCCAGACCTTGCTCTTCTGTCTCAGTTACAGGGAAGATAAGAGTACTCTGGCTATCCAGTCACCGTGGGAATTGAGGTCGTTCAGGAAAACCGCCTGGAATGTGTGAAGTGCTACAGGTGCACACTCTTCTTCTTTTCTGGATATGAACTCAGGATAGGAGATTGCCACCCAAAGCTGTATCACACAGTGGGCGAGTGAGGTGTGGGGTTGTCTCCTCATCATCTTCTGTCTGGTGCTGCCCATACGATGGGGTCCTAGGCAGGGAGTGAAGAGGGAGGGGCTGTGACATTCCTGCAGCCCAGGTGGTGCTAAGCCAAGTTCGGCTGCACTTACCTGCACAAGACAAGGCCAAACGTCCACCCCTCTTGCAGCCATTTCTGCCATGTTGCAGATTATCTCTGAGGGGTAACTGATGACTTGGAGAAGAACAAGTAATTTCAGAGCAACACATTGCTGGGCTTTTCTAAAAATAGAAGACAATGTGCATTTTTATGCATATTTAAATACAGGGTTTGGAGTTACAGAAAGTATGAGGATTACATTTTTTTTTAAATCTTCCAGTCTCAAGTACCACATAGTATGACCTAAATACGTAACATAACGTGGTGTTAGTTGATGAAAGGTCTGTGGGCATGAGCGAAATGATAGCAAAGGGTGCACAAGGTGAAGAAAAGCAAACATATATCACTGTATGTGTGCATGTTGTTTTTTAATAACAAGGAGCGTTTTATTAGGGTCTGAGTGTTTTCTTGGTCCCTTACTTTACCCGTGACTTCGTGGGGTGGTAATGTAGAATGAGACCATTTCTGTAAAGTCCAGACGGACCTTTCTAAGGGAGGACAGGGAGCCCTCCAACCGCCAGCCATCACTCTGGAGTAAGCTCCTCCCCTGGCCCGGCCCTGGGGCTCCCTCCAGGTGGGAGAAGTGACACTTCGTTCTAATGGAATGTGATCTGCAGAGAACACAAGGAATCACTGTGCTGTACCCCTGAAACTAACCCAGTACTGTAAATCCACTCTACTTCAATTTAAAAAATGAATGAATAAGAACTGCCTTGCTCCTCTAGCCTCGGGACTGCAGGGTCCTCCAGACTGCTTCAGAGTCAGGAAGACCAGGGTAGAGCCTGCTTATTAGAGGGCATGGTTGTTCAACTGCAGTCACAACCCAAGGCAAAATATAATCTGGACAGATATTTCCAGTTTTAGTCTGGGTACTCATAAATGAACTAAGGAGAGTCAGCTAGCTGAAGTGGGAAAGAGTGAGACTACATGAATAATGCAGCATCTTCGTGACCATGGGCCCTAGGCCCTGATGTCAGTGATCCTTTTGTCCCCGGATGTGAGCCCAGATTGAGGGCAGTCTTCACACTGGAGGCGTTGCGTCTCTTTCCTAAACTCCGGGAGCCAGGCTCCTTTCTTACTTGTCAGGTCTATGGTGAGATGTTGGAATCCACATACAGCTTTGGAAAATGATACCTAAATCACGGCCTAGACTCTTCCTTCTGTGTCTCCACCTTCCCCTCTAGTAAACATCTAATCTCTTCATTAACATGGTTTTGCCTTTTGGTGCCTTCCTGTAAAAGTTTAAAAGTGTGTAAATGCTCATTGTGAAGTTTTGAAAATAAGTGAAAGTACACACACAGAAAGGAATTAAAAATAAGCCATTATTCAGCTCCCAAGTTATAACCACTGTTAGCATGAACAGATCTGCAAGTTGAACCATATGAAATTGATGATAATTGCTATTTTTGACCTGCTGAATCAGCAGATTCATTTGGTTAAACCTGAATTTTCTTTGTCTTTTCAATGATTATTTTATGTATGCAAGGTTGTGGACACGTTGTCCAGACAACTTTATATCTAAGTTGTTTTTGTTCTTAATGTAACATAGAGTACATTTTGTAACCATTCTTTAAAAACATAATTTTTAAATGCGAGTTTCTTTTAAGGAGTTCCTTTATCTGTGTATTTGTTTCATAGATTGGGGGTCCTGGGCTCCAGGAGGACTGTGATTCAGTAGTATGTGGTAACCATTTACCAACCCAAGGCATTGCTTAAGCCAGCAGGAAAAAGTTGTATTAACTCAGGGCATTTGAGCATTTTCTGAAAGATGTTTAACAAGAGAAAATCCAGGGAAACAGATTAAAAGTGTTATTTACACCACTAACAGTATTATATTTCCTGAGAACAGCTGTACAATAGGCATTGCCAAAATTATAATTCACCACATCAAAATTGACCTTTCCAGATGTTTAAGAGGTTGTAATTTTAGCTAAATAAAGTTTCAGGAGCTTGTTAGGTTTTCAGGAGTGTTTCGAAGAATGTCATGGTTGCATTTCAAAATGTGGTATTTGAAAACACCTATTTCTAAATATTATTATTGAATGTTTTTTCTATCCCAGATCAATTAGCTTTTGTTTTGCAACACAGCATGCAATATTCCCTTTTTATTTTTCATGATGTTACATAATCTATAAGTTTTAAGAAAAAATACTTATCCAAAGAGAGCAAATTCATTTTTAAGCTAGGCTAGACTCTGAGGAACAGACTTTTTATTCCTCCTTTTTACCCCTGTCCTGAGGCAGAAAAGGATCCAGAGCGGTTCTGTGAGTGCAGCTCCCCTAAGAAACCTCACCTGGCCAAACAAGACTGAGGAAACAAGAGTCAGGGTGTATCTGCCTTGAGGAAGTTCACAGTGCATGTCTCAGTTTTAACACTCTGAGTAACCCTATTGTAAAGAAAACGATAGCATAGTGTTTAAGACAGTATTTCCCAAATTTATTTGAGAACCAAATCTCGGTTTGGAGTATCGTGGCTCTCCTGGGACTGTGTAGAGTCTAGAAAACACTGTAACCACCTATGCAGAGTCCCCTGGTTGCTTGATTTTGCCTCCTCTGGACACGGTCATCTCAGTGGCTCATCAGACTCCAGGGAGGTAAGTAGCTCTCTGCTCCAGGGCCAAGAAGAGTTACTTTTTGTGAGAATGATAAAGGGTTGTGTCAAAAATTTTGAATCTGTGACATGGCATTTGAAATATCAGCATTGCTATATACAGCACTGTAGCTGAGGTGGAACTCTGACGGTGACTTCCACTGCGCTCCTCACACAGCAGATGATACCCTGTGGATGAGAGGACCACTGTGGAGGGTCCACCGGAGGGACCTTTGCATCTGGACTGAATGGTTTATGACGGTCCCTGCTATGTCCCCACACGGATGCAGTTTCATGACAGTGTCCCTGAGCACACTGCTTATCTTGTATCTGATAGTCTCTGCCTGCAGTGGTTAAGTCTGTCTGTCTGTTTGAATCGCCCGTGTTCCTGAGGAGTCTGGCGTAGCTGCAGGGCTCTCCGAGAGGTGCCTGCAGTGAAGAGCTTAAGGCAGGACATCCTTGTTTGCTCTGGCCTTAGCGCATGTCTGTTTCGGCAGCAGCATGGAGTTAAGGGCACATTGGGGGTGCGTGGCCCTTACTTGCAGTCTTGTGAACAGGGTACACGTATAAATAGATGAGTAAGGACACCTTTTAATTAATTACAGGGAATGTGGAACCTCAGAAGAACCTTGCAGCCCAGAGAGGGGCTGTGGGGAGAAGAAAGGCTGAGCGAGGCCAGAGGGTGTCAACACGGAGGGGCCCAGCCTTCCTGGTGTAGGGGGTTGTTTTCAAGTCACTTTTACATTAAAATGTAATATATGCCCGTTTTTTTTTAATCTTGGAAATTAAGAATGTTAGATAAAAACATCACACGTTCCCATCATTTACAAGGCAGCACATCATCATGTAGCTGTAATATAGTATTTCCTTCCTCTCTTGCACAAGGTGCTGTTGTTTTTCTCATTCCTCTGAGGTCAGTTGATGGTTTTAACTTCAGGCTGTGGATGAGGAAACCAACTGAATCAAGTAACTGCCTGGAGTCCAGATTAACTATTGCTGAGATCAAGCATGGACATTTCCTGAGCCCTGAAATGAAGAGTAAAAAATGAAAAGGAGAGGAGAGGAGGGGAGGGGAGGGGAGGAAACTTTATTCTTCAAACAAGCAAATTCTAGGCATAGAGAAAAATTTACCTTCATTATTACTTATTTTAATTTTTAAAAACATATCTGCCTTCGGTGTTTCACACCAAGTTAATATGTTACTAATTTTTCGTCATCTAATCAGTTCCAAACTCTAGCTGTTTCATTACCAAGGAGAGATCCTGGCCTGCAGAATTGCTAGTGGTCCTTTAAACTGTGTCTCTGACGTCTGATGGAAGCACCCAGACAGCAGCCTGTACAAGAACCTACGCTTCGGGTACACTTTTTCCTTTAAAATTGGATCCTTGAAACCCTGTAAACCCTGTAATTTGATCACACCCTGTAAGCCTGTTTTGACCAGAAACACAAAATACTTCTTCCTGGCTTTCACGTTCATATCATGACTTAACTTCAGAGAGAGAGGAAAGAGAGAGAGATTTTAAGGACTGCTATTCTAGGCCACCTGAGTTAGGGCTGCTGGAAGGTTGTCTGAAGAAAAGAGTGCTTAGCATTTCCAAGCATCTGAACGGAGCCTTGTCTGGCTGAAGAACAGCATTTGAAAGATACGATATTGTTCATAAAATTAAGGCACTCAAGACTGGACCTTTTCCTTTGTTACGGATTTTTTTAACTTTTCAAAAATACAGGAAACTGTTGGGTTAGACACTTCTTTAAATTACGACTCTGCGGGGAGAATGACAGCAGCGACTTCTAAGTCAGATGTGCTTGTCCATGAGAGCCGCTCGCTGAAAGGAGCATCTGCTCACTTTTCACCTCGTCCAACACACGCCGTTAAAAGCCCTTTCTCTGAATAGTTGGTATCATCATTTCTCTAAAATACATTTTTCTAAGAACCATTTCCGTTTTATGACACAGCCTTGGAGCACCGGCCAAAGGTTGTTTCCAGTCAGCCCTTGGTACAAGGTCGTCTCTGAAGCCCAACAGGTAGTAAAGAGACACCACTGAGAACACCGGTTTTCTTGCCGAAAATCAGAGAGACGTACCGACTGATCAATAGACAGACAGAGGTCGTACCCAGTCACCTTGAAGAAAGTGGGAAACAAAATTGCTAAATCTTTTGGAACCTGACTAAAGTGCAAAAGGGATGAGCTTAGGGCCTAAAAATTATGGTTTTAGAAATACATGACTACAAAAACTAACGCACACGTACACAGACATGGGGATATTACTGCTAAATTGTTTGTAATAGAGAAAAGGAAATGATCCTCATTCCAGAACAGTACAAGACGGACTGAGTTGTGGCACCCCCGTGTCAGGTCCTCCAGAGCACGCCTTAGCTCCACGTGGACGGGTGTGGGACGTGTGCCTTGTGGTTTCCTGAGATGAGCACACACATGGTAGCGTAAGTGTCAGGGTAACAGCAAAGGAGCTGGGATTGTGCGTGCGGGTGGAAAGAGGAGACATGCGGAAAGGTAAACCGCAAACTGCTGACTCTCAAGAGACGGAACCTGAGTGTGAGGAGGGGGAAGGCAAAGTATGCATTTCTTCCCCTTCATGTAACTATTGTTTGGCTTATTAAATGAGCTTTATTACTTTGTAAGTTAGAAAAAAGGAAAAGCATCTTGTTCTGCATTATTATACAGGAATGATCACTTAAAGCTGGAAAAACAAGGTAAACCTCAGGTGTTCAAAGTCATCAGTTTCTGTTATTTAACTGGCACTGCAGAAATACTAGTTAGTAACTGTAAAATACTATTTATTTTTTCTGATTTATAACAAAATTAAAATACAGAAGAAACCAAAAATCACATCTAATTACAGAAAGAACCAACCAACAAGGGTTTATATTATTGGTGAAGTTCCTTTCAGTCACTTTTCTGTGTACATAGAGTGAAGAGTGAAATGACCAAGTTCAGGTCATACTCTTCACCCTGTTTGCTGTATCTAGTTGAATTCAGGCTCCAGCTTTTATCTCAACAGTGTGAGATTAGGGTTGCTGAAATTGGCTTGACAGGTAGTCCTTTCCCGTGGATGGGCTAACGTTTTCTTCTGCTGTTAAGACTATCTGCCAAGATTGAAATAGAGAGCAGTATTTTTACTTAATTGTCTGTTGATACTGCCTTGAATTTCTAGAACTCTTGGTGTGATGAGACTTCGTAAGAATCTCAGTATCCACCCCTGCAGACCTGAGGCTCAGGAGTTGTTAGGACTGAAAATTACTAGCTTGTGAGTCTCAGGCCGGCCCAGTCTCTGTGCATTAAGTGAGAGAGGTTCCCCCCTCGGTGAGTGGCTTCCTGGAGAGCACCCAAGAATCTGGGAGAGGCCTTGGCAGGAGACGGTCTGTAGTTTATCTCTCCCAAGTCCTGGTCTGCTCTCCTCATTCTAACTGAAATGCACGTGCCCCTACCCAGTGCAGCAACGCTGAAGGTGAGGGACGCAGTGACCTGCATCCCCACTGCTGGTCCACTGACCCGGGACACCCAGCCGGACCTGTGTTGCCAGCCCCTGGCTGAGCTCTTGTCAGCTTACACGAACCAGCAAGTTGGCTACTGTCCTAATGACCAGTGCACAGCCTGCGTGGAAGGTTTCTGAAACTGTTCTCCCATCTACCAGCCTGCGTATCCACTGGACATCATTCTGGGTTTGCAGAGTCTCCTTAGAAACTTGTGAACTGAAAAAAAAAAAAAAAAAGCATAACCTACAAGATGAGGATTATGTTTTATTCAGCACACATACTGAGGACTTAAACCTAGGAGGTAGCCTCTCGGATAGCTCTGAGGGACAGCTCCAGAGAAGTAAGGGAGGAGCCAGGATATATAGGATTTTTGCAAAAACAAAAACAAAAACAAAAACAAAAAAAAAAACTAGTTAGTCAGAACATAAAAAGATTACTGTAAATTAAAGAAAACCAGACCTCTCAAGTTACTGAATTTAGCTCTTTTCTATATATGGGAACATGCAAGCATCGGGGCTCCCTGAAGTCAGCCCTCTGATGTGCACGCTGGCCGTCTAGGGCCAGTGCCCACTTCTCTCCATCCTGAGTCCCCCCAGGGTGTGCTGCTGGGCAGCTCCAGTGGCTGAGGGCTTGGTGATATGACAGGGGGCATTCTTCACGCATAAGGTGCCGTCAAGGGTGATGACAACACTCCTTGATTAAACAAAACAAAACAAATCAAAGCAAAACTAAACACAACTCCTGATGTGGGTGATTTTCTTTAGCTCCAGAGTACCCTTCTCGTTTGCTGTCTCTTCCTTTCCAGAGTATTGTCCTCTTGAGAGACCCAGGGAGAGCCTCTCTGTCTTGGAGCACTTGGTCTCCACCAGGAGCTCTCATGCTGCTCTGACCAAGGCCCACTGATCAGAACAGCCAAACAATTTCTCAGAGTCTTTGTAGAGATTGGATGGACCAGTTGAACCTCTACCCATTCAAACCAGGAGTTACACTAATTTTATCATCTGGATGGAGTAAAATAAGAAGGTTGGACAGAGAAGGAAAATGGCAAATGGAAAAAGATAAAGTAGCACCAAAATTTGTCTTAGATTTGTGGGTTCTCCTGTTGAAACTTAGGTCCAGCTGCTCGCCACTTGAAAGCCAGCACTCGAGAGGCAAGTGGTAGTAGGAGGGAAAGTTTGTTATTCCAGACGCTGGCAACCAGGGGAGAAGACAGACTTGAGTCCAAAGACCCACTCCCCACTGCTGATCAGGGGGCAAGAGCTTTTAAAGGCGAGTCTCGGGAAGGCACAGACGGAGGGAGGGGCTCCATGCAGAACAGCACAGTCAGCGCGGACAGTCAGCCTGAACTTGGTCACGTGGTGTCTGATCAGCATCGTCTCAGCTGTTTTAAGTGCGGTTCATCTTCATTGCCAGGGTTGGTTTGTTCCTTTTTCTTTGAGGCCAGTTCTCGGAACGGTGGCGGCTTCTGTCAGGGCTACAGCCTGGCCATCGTGTAGTTAACGTCTTCCACTTGGTGGGGTTTCCTGTCTCTCCAGGACAGCTCAAAGGCCAGGGCTTCAGATAAAGCAGGTCAGAATATGATCTGTAGCCCCTGAGGAGGAACTGAAGGTCCTTGACTTTGTTTAGTGACTGAACTATTATGATTTTATTTTGCTTGACTGTTCCTCTTTGTTTCTGCATTTTCTTATTTCTCTGATTAACCTTATTCTTTCACTCAAGTTTTTCTACAGACAAGAGGCAGGCTGAGGACATGGGATGGGGAGGGTCCGTCCTGGGAAGCCCCACAGGGTCCTCCTCCATTTCAGTCTGCACAGAGCAGCAAGCGTCTGTCCCTCTGCCTCTAACATGCGGGGAACTGTAGATGGGGCTGTGCTGGTGAGATGGGGCTGTGCTGGTGAGATGCAGGGGCCTGGGCAGCCCTGGGACGCGGTGAGCACTCAGCATGTATCTGCAGTCGCTCTTGCTGTTCCTTCTGTTACTGTGCAGGGTTGGAAGTGGGAAGGACCCAAGCTTGTGCGTTAGCTGTACCAGCTGCTCCCTGGACAGCATGGAGACCATTGTTAGGTGACCCCGACCCTCCTCTGCCAGTTGGGAGTAATAACCAGTCTGGCACACAGGAAGCAGCACTTCCTCTCTCAGCCTCTTCCACCTGATGTTGTGTTTGTTTCCCTTTCGTTATCGAAGGAATGAATGATTTTATTCACAGAGCTGTCACAAGTTTTCATTAGTGCTGTCTCTCCCTCTCTAGATGGGATGGCTGAAAATGGGAAGACGGGCTCTGGTGGGAACAGACCAGAATACAGTCTGAACGAGCAAAGCTATTCAGTGAATGCTGTTTTTGAATAAGAACTGGATTCAAACCAGACTTAGCAGAACATACACGTTTCTGGAACTATATTTATCCTATTCCCCTGAAACAGGCTGTCAGACTCAGCTTTGTCAGAGCACTTGTTATTTTGGTCTTCAGATAAAGCAGGTTAAAACTTAAAGATATGTTGTGAAATTAAATAGGAGAATATTCTAGGTCCTTCCTAAGAGGTTAGGGTCTAATTTCAGCAGAATACTGAAAGTTAAAATAGTTAATTAAGCTTGCTTATTTCAAGGCTGTGAGCAGGTAGAATGCTGTCCATGTTGGAGGGCTGCAGATCCATTTATCACCCACTGAGATGTTTCGTGTCTCCCTGGACATAGAATATGCACTTTCAAAATAATTAGAAAGTAGGCAAATACGATTTTTTGAAAAAAATTCAAGGAACGGAGACAGCTCAAAGTATCATACTAAACATCCAAAATTGCTACCTCATTGAGTCTCTTCTCAGAGTCAGTCCTCCACAAACACCTGCCGTCTGACAGAAAGAACTACTGCTTTAAAGGCAGACGTTCTCAAAATAGCCGACCTTTCTCTGTGTGCCTCCCGCGTCGAAGGCACCCTGCGCTGGCCTGTGGAAGCAGCCTCTCACCTGGCCTTCCTTACTCTTCTGCCTCTGCTTCGTTTTCCTTGTGATCCAGCTAACTGCGTAATTACAGCAGCGATCTCTGGAATCGCTAGTCATACTCTGATTGTGAAACCTTTTGAACTGTGTTTACCAGGGTTTAGAAGAACCTGTCGCATGTACTCAGAGTTGAAGCTCACCCCCAAGTGAATGTCATGTGCAATTAATTTGCACTAGAGTGAATTTGAAGCTAGGATGAAGGCCAGTTCCCTCGCTGGTTTTCAGAATGAATTCTTTGCTGAGTCAAGAACTAGAGAAACTTCAGGGTGTTCAGTCTTATTTGTTGTTCTCCAGATCATTTAGTGAATAAGGTATTTTTATTAGCAGACACATTAATGACTCAATAATGTTTATCTCTATGTGTCGTTAATGGTGAAACTTAATTTTCATTATTGAGAAATATGTATTTACTTACTTAAAATGGTGTGAATCTCAATATGTAGGCATGTTGAGACCCTTAACTGTAAATTAGGCAAATGTGTTCGGGCTATTTATTAATTTTAATGATAAAATCTGTATGACAGATACTCACCGAGCAGCTATGCACAGGACGCTTGGTAAATTGCGATGAGAGGGCTGACAAGAGGCTCCATGGAACTCGCTGGGCCACTGAGCATCTGCCCCTCGGCTCAGGGATTCAACAAGGAGTCTGTGGAGAAAGATGGAGTCGAGGCGGGGCGGAAAGGACCACGCCCGCCCACCGCCCTCCCCCGCCATCTCCTCTAGCAGGAACTGGAGCGTGGGTTTCCTCTAGAAGTTCCCGTTGTGGGGTTCCTGTTTACTGAGGAGACAGGTGCTGGCGTCCGAAAGAAACAGGGCAAGAGCGGAAAGGGACAGGCAGCTTGGATTCAGGCGACCCTGCTCACTCCCCTCAGCCTGTGCCCGTGTACGCAGCGTGTGGGGCCACAATAAGACCCGCTTCAGCCACCTCCTCCCTCAGGACACGCTACTCAGACCGGAGGGGCCCCTTTTGTGGGAGGTGGGGGAGAGCCCCTGGACCGCTAGGCCCAGCCTGCGACAATCACAGAGGGCTAGGCCCTTGAGGGGAGGGGGGTTGAGTAGCTGGCAGGGTGGCTCATGTTCCCCAGGACCATGGCTTTTCTTCTTTCCCCACCCTTTGCAGATTGATGCTTAAAAAAAAGACATATAAGATACAAATCTAACTGTAAATTATTAATCAAGCATTTTCTCTACCTTTGTGTTTATCTTGTCCGCTAGTCCCCCAGGGGAAGACCCTCCACTTCTCACTCTCGGCCCCTCCTCATCCTCTCATCAGTGGATCTGACGTCCTCCTAGAAACTGCAGGGTCCTCCTGTTGAAAATCTAACGTCTCTTGGCCTCGTCCTCAGGTTCTTCTGTAGGACTTACTGCTCCTTCCAGGGTGCTCTGTCCTCGAGGCTGTCCTGCGCAAGACACACTTCCCTCCCTCCTGTCCCTCTGCTGGAGCTTGGTGCCTTTTCTTTCCCTGGGTCAACCTCCTAAGAGAGGTGATTTTCTAAGAGACTGGCCCAAATGCCAGGCTCTGTACGCTTTGCAGAAGGTGGATATCAGTGTCCAGAAAGGGGTTAGGAGATTTTCTTTAAGATTTGATTTCACCCTAGGATCTTTGCAGACAATATATCTGATAAGGGGTTGAAATGCAAAGTATTTTTTAAAAACTCATGTAACTAAATGTCAAAAAACAAACAAACAAACAAACAAACAACGTGATGAAAAAATGGACAGGAGACCTGAAAAGACATTTTTCCAAAGAAGACATACAGATGGCCAAACAGGCACATGAAACGATGCACGGCGTCACTCGTCATCAGGAAAATGCAGATCAAAACCACAGTGAGGTGCCCCCCCACGTGTGTCAGAGTAGCCATTATCAGAAACACAAGAAATAACAAATGTTGGTAAGGATGTAGAGAATAGGGAACCTCGTACACTGTTGGTGGGAGTGTAAATTGGTGCAGCCACTAAGGAAAACAGTATGGAGGTTCCTTGAAAAATTAAAAATAGAACTACCATACAATCCAGCAACTCCACACCTGAGTATTTATCCAGAGAAAACAGAAACACTATTTTGAAAAGGTATATGCACTCCTGTGTTCATTGCAGTAACCAAATGTGGAAGCAACTGAAGTGTGTATTAAAAGAGGAATGGATAAAGATCGGTGTATATTAGAATGAAGTATTACTCAGCCATAAAAAAGAATGGAATCTTGCCATTTGTGACAACATGGATGAACATGGATGCACCTAGAGGGTATTATGCTAAGTGAAATAGAGGAAAACAATACCAGATGTTTTCACATACATGTGGAGTCCAAAAAACAAAGCAAATGGATAAACAAAATAAAACAGAGACAGACACATAGGTACAGAGAACAAATGAGTGGTCTTGAGGGGGACAAGTGAAATAAGTGAAAGGGATCAAGAGATTCAGACCTCCAACTGTAAGATAAACAAGCCACAGAGATGTAATTCACAGCACAGGGAGTACAGTCAGTTACACTGTAGCAGCCGTGTATGAGGACGGGTGGTAACTAGACATGTTGTGCTGATCGTTTCATAATGCATAAAAATGTCAAATCACCATATTGTACACCTGAGACTAACGTCATATTGCTTGTCAGTCATAACTCTGTTCATGAAGATTTGATTCTACTGCTGTACGAGAATTGAAGTAATCATAAGGCGGTGGTATGTGTATCCTTCCAGTGGTGTCTGGGAGGAGACAGTGGACCGGGCTGTCACCCTGTGGCTTCCCTGTGAAGGTGGACCGCGCCGACTCACCTGCTAGGAAAGGAAGGTCCTGTCACTAACCAGTGCAGCTGAGGGATGAGCAGCCTCTTGTGTCTTCTCTTTTCACACTTTGTGCCCTTTTGCCGTGACTAGAGCTCTGGCAGCAGTGAGGAGTGGAACTATATGTAGAAAGAGCTTTTTGTCCAAGTCGGTAGGTGTGTTTCTTCTGCAGTAAGGTGCCCTACCCCCTGACCACCTGTGTCCTCATCAGTTACACGAGCTGGTTGGGCACCACAATCTGTGAAGCCACTTTCGAGAAAATTCTGTAAGTTTCTTACGTGTCCTCAAATCACTGTGTGTGACCCACTGACTTTCCCTTTTTTGGGGTCCCAGCTGTATGTAAACCACATTGTCTTACTGTCTTCTAGTGCCTGTCTTCTGATTAGAGGCAAACTAAGTGAGTTCAGAAGTCCCCCTGAGGTGCTGTAAGGTAACACCTTTCTCTGAGTTGGTTCTTTGCTTTAAAAGAAGGGCTGATGGCTTGACCTGTGAGAAGAGATTAAGGAATTTCTAAGTTGGGAGTTTTCAGTACAATTTATAATTGTTACTGTGTGCATCTTAATAGATGGGTGTGGTTGTGCTCAATTTTTAATGTCTTAATAAAGACTTTTTTTACTCATTTGCTCAACGGATTCAAAATTACAATGGAGACATTTGTTGAAATACGAAATAAGTTGTGTTTTTTAAGTACTTACTTTTTTAACTGTAGCAATATGAGGGTTTTTGGAATCATTCAAAATGCTGAATTTTTCACAAATATAGGACCTTACAGTTTGTCTAATTCATAGAAGCTTAAATACTATCTTTTGATTGACATTGATCACCTTATTCAGAATTCTGTACAAAATCTGGTTGTGAATATAAAGAAACAGCAACATTGAAAAGCTCAGTCCTTTTCAGATGTTATTAATAACATTTTCTACTCAGCAGGCAGTGCAGATAGTCTACCCAATACTCACCCTTCCTCTTCCTTTCTGAGAAAGCTGACGTGTTGAAGGACAGTAGCACGTCCCAGGCTCCTTTGCTGCAGCCATGTGGCCCAGCTCTGGCTAATGAGTTCTAAGTGATGGGCCCTGGGGAGGGCTTCCCTTCCCAAATTAAAAGAGTGGAGCTTCCAGAGGAGCCTATTTTTGGAACATTTCCCTTTGTTGTTACCCCATCTTTCTACCTGGAAAGCGGTTCTAAAATTTGTAGCTGCAGGGTTTCAACTCATGTAACTGACTGAGTGATAACCCACAGAGGTCAATGTCATTGAAAGAAGAATTTATGACCTGCGTTTCCTAAGAGAAGGGTGTGTCGTGAAGGGCCCCCTGGGAAAGCACCAGGCTTGGTCAGGAGATGAGGCAGAAATGAGAGTGTCCAGGTCAAAGTGAACAGGGAATTTCCTCGGAAAAGTTGCGGCAAGGGCAGGGCAAACAGAGGAGGGCCAATGGGCCCTGGGCTCCAGGGAGGGCCTGGGTGCCTGGTACCCAGCCTGGGTTGATTTAGGAAAGTGCTGACTTGGCCTGTGAGAGTCAGATAAGAATGTGATGGAACTACAGACTCAGAATTGTTTGGCTTACAGATGAAAGATGTGCTCCAGGCCAGACTCTTTGCTGTTTCTAAGACTTGGCTAGCCTTTGGGGGGAAGTCTCTCCCTGGCCAGCCAACTTTTAAGATGTCAAAACATCATAAATACAGAAAAGAAAAAAGATGATTAATACAAAGCACAGCTGCCATCTTGCAATCACAAGGACAAAAGCCACAACCAGGGGTGTGGGAGCAGAAGGTGAGAGGAGCTCGACTGACACCCCTCCTTGTGCTCTGGCGCCTCAGTGCCTCTGGTGCTCAGTGATAAGGCCTCACCTTGTCACTCCAGGGGCTGGCGCTGCTGCTGATCACCTCGGAGGGCTAGTCAGGGGTGTTGCCAGAACACCAGCCCTTTGAATGTTCTTCAGTGACCTAGAAATTCCACCAGATTTTCCATTTATAAAGCTAAGTGAACTGAGGTTATTCCATATTTCTTAAGAAAAGGGAAGAGAAAGGTCTAGTTTGGGGGAGTCAGGATGAATTGAAACTGCCTGTGAAAGCAGGGGAAGGAAAAACTAATTCCAAGCTGCTGCTTTTGTTTTTGCTCTTTTGAAAGAAAAGTTTAGGACTCGTGGTGTAAGTACGGCCACCAAAACCCAGCTTTTAAACTGCAGTCCTAATATTAAATACTCCTTCTAACAGTCTCCATCATGTCACTCATACTTACTAGGTTCAGGGAAAAAGCAGGTAAAAGATAAGTTACGTTATGAAATTCGTTTCCAAAGACAGTCATGCAAGATACTGAATAAGGTGCTGAGCCAAGTCGCAGGAGGAGGTGTTGGGTCCTGGAAAAGTCCCTGAGCTGGAAAATAGGAGATGGGGAATGCAGGTGACAGTCAGCTCTTTGGAGGCTTAAAAGGCTGTTTCACCTCTCAGGACCTTTGTTCTCTATTTGTAAATGGAAGAAATGTGATATTCTGGTGTTCTCTTAATGTAAAATAATAGCTTACCTTGTGGTGTCTCCTTTGCTGCTGCAGGGAAGTTCTGTGTCTACTAAAGTCAACTTTTTCCTTTTTGGCCATTGAACCTAAGAGTTATCAGTTGCTTTCTTTTTCCTTTCCTTTCTTTCAAATGCATCCTGAAACTCTTCTCTTCTTTCTGTTACGATCCTGCTCCAAGTCACCATCCGGTCTCGCCTGGACCACTGTGTAAGCTTGTGGTGGCTGCTGCTCCTCTCCTGGCGGTGCCGGAGCCATTCTGTGTGCCTGAGCGGCGAGGCTGGGGCCCTGGCCCAGACCTTGTCACTCTCCTGTCTGGGACCTGCTCGCAGCCCTTCAGCTCCTTCCCCTGCATTGAGAGTGAGCCCCGTGCACACCATGACGGGCACGTCCCTTACGAGTGGGGTCCCACCTGTGCCTTTTCTCCTGCTTCCTCAGCTCTGGGGACCCTGCCTTTTACTCTGGCCCTTGTCCCCAGGGCCTCGGCACTGCGTTCCCCTGGCTTGCAGGGCCCGTCCCCGGTCCTTCCCATTCAGGTCTCAGCTGCCAGGACCTTCCCTGACCTCTCTCAGTGAGCACCCAAATCAAATTCCTTTTGAAAACAAGTTTTATTTTTAAGGCATGTTAAAATACCCCCCATATGGTAAAGTACTCACTTGCATAGCTCAAGGGATTTAGGTAAGATGTGAAGAGTTCTCGCACATTTGTGTATGGTTTGTTGTACAACTATGCTCCTTGAGGGCAGAGCCTGGTCTGTTCTCCTCGCCGCCAAACCGCAGTGCCTAGAAAGATGCCTGTTCTCAGCAAGAAGCTCAGTAAATATTTACTGGATGAATGGATGTGGAGTCAGAAAAAGCCTTAGGTAAAATATACCCAAAGAAACCAAGCAGTGCCTACGGATGCTCCAGCGGGTCTGCTGCTTTAGACCAGAAGGAAGGGGGAAACATGGAAGAAAAGATGAAAAGACAAGTTCTGGGAAGGGGGACAGACAACAGTGTGCACAGAAAACAGCCAAGCTGTCTGGAGGCACCGCACCAGGCACTTGCACTCGCGGTGCTTCTGATCTGTGTTGATGGGGATGGAGCCCAGGTCTCTGGGTCTCACAGAGACATGTTAATTAAGCCTGGCACATTGATGATCAGAACTGTTTGCTGAATGAAGGCCCTGAAGAATGGAATAATATGTTACTGTATTGCTGAGAGCAAAAGTTTGCATCTTCTGACGGCTGTGATAATATCCCCTTGTTGCTGATGCCAGCGTTCCGTCCGGCATTCCAAGCACAGCGAGTGTGGGGGTGCTCCGTGGAACTGAGTCCAGCTGCGTGCTGGGCATCTCTTAGAGCACTGGGAGTGTATTCGTCTCCCAGCAGACTGTCGCAGGGCAGTCCCAAGTGCACACCACACCAGTGTATTAATTAAAGAGCTGATGGCAGGGGACTGGGAAGATGTCTCTTCTGTCACTTGCATCACGTAGCCTCGTGGTTAGATTGCAGCAATTCGGGGCTTTCTGTTTGCTGCCAATCAGGATTTGACAGCTGTTTGTAAAACATTTACATTCTGATTTCAGTCACACTGACAGCACTTTTGGATCTTTGGAAGATGATAATTATATGTTAGGAAACTGTTTTTAAAAGTTTGAAGCGTATCTGTTGAGGGGGAAATCTGTTTTAAAAATAGTACAAAGGAAAGAAATCCACTTTATAAAAGGCTAGATCTCTCATAAAAGTCAGAAATAATAGACATGTGTGATCGAAAGACACTGCATATAATGGGAAGCAATAACCTTCTCCACCCCACCTGTTCTGGGTACCTTAGCTTCTCTTACTCAGCTCTTTCTAGCTGGGTGCATGCTTCTCACTTTTTTCACTTTATTATGCCGGTGTAACATTTGTATGGTACATGAATAAATTAGATAGGATTTAGGGGCATCTATATGGAGTATGGGGGGAAAATTCAATACATACGCTTGGTATTAAAAGAAGAGAACATAAAAAGTATTGAGAAAAATACCAAGCATTGCATTTCCAAATAAAAGGCTTTCAGATGTTTTAATGAAAAGCATAAATTCACATATAACTTTTCCTTATGAGGCATTATGTTAGAAATAATGACTTGTGATTCTCGGTCAGTGGTCCCTCCAGAGCCTGGACTGTTGCGATTTGTGGGATGCTTTGTAAGAACAAGCAGATGAGAGAAAGTGTAACCCTGCTTTATAGCCATTCGGAAGGTTCCTGCAGTTGAAATTGTATCTAAAGGACCAGCAGCTTCTCCTTTTTGTCACCGACAGCTGTGATGCTGAAGCTTCTTAGGGGAAGGCAAATGATTCTGGAATCCAACCTCATGTTTTGATATCGGATATTTAAAATCTTTGTAGAAAGCATTTATTCTTTTATAGCCATCATCCTGCACACAGTTTGGACCCCACTGAAAGGGCACATCAGCTGTAAATGGGCTCCACTCTACCTAAGGGACCAGGAGCACAAGTGCGGATGGAGGTGGACCCACCCCCCAACCCTGCTCTGGCTCTTTTCCTGCCCCTTCAGAGGCCTTCCCTTAGGCATGTATGTGGACACGCAGCCTGGAAGTCCATCACCCCCTTGCCCCCATGTCACAGCTGGAGGACGTGTCTGTATACCCTGGAATTGAGCAGACTTGGGCCTTTGGGCAAGGGGTTCTGGGGACCCGAGCATGTGAAGGCTGGTCTAGAGGAGCCCAGTGTCCCTTGGGCACTTGCCGTGGAAAGGGTCATGGCCAGAGGACAGCCATGTGGACCCGAGGCGGTGCTTCTCAAGCACACATGTGTGTAGAGTTACCTGCTCAGACCCAGAGTCTGAGTCCCTGGGCGGAGGCAGGCCTGCACGCCCCCACTTCTGCCACGCACCCTCCAGGTGCTGTGGTTGACTGTCCTCTGAGGAGCAGAAGTATGATGCACAGGGCCAAGGCATGGGTCCCACTCCCTGGATCTCAGGGTGATGCTGGACAGAAGTATCAGGTTCAGGTGAAGACAGAGATGTGGGCCTGCCACAGGGAGCTCCTTACCAGGAACCCCAGCCTGGTCCTTCCCACCTGCTCCCCGTCCCTACTGTACCCCAGGCCCCTAAGGACCTGTGCCCCCAGCTCCTTCACCAACTTACAGCCCCCGGCCCCCTAGGCAGCAGCTCGCTCCCTGACTGGACACTGAGCTTGGTGTCCAGGGGCAGAGCCCACCTCGGCTGTGCAGAGAGAATCTTGAGGGGGTAGTAGGTGCCGAGTGTCCCCGTTACCCTTGCGGCTGAGAGACCCGGGGCTCAGCACCAGATCGCTCAGCCGCACCTGCCTCTGGGGATTGGGGCTCCCTGCCCTGGCCCTTGTGGCCACACACGGGCCCCAGGGCACCAGTGTGAATCCCGTACCCCAGGGCACTGCTGCCCGACACGTGGGATATCCAATAATTGGGTTTTAAAAGGCACATTAGATGAAGGTAGGAAATCTAATAGTTCTCTAGCAAGACTTTAACACATTATATGGGAATCGATTAAAAAGCAAAATTCGTTTTCAGAAATGACCCAAATGAAAGCAGTGCATTTTCAAAAGGCTTAAATTCTCAGAGGAACATTTGAACTAAAAGGAAAAGAAAATCGAAATTGGGAATAAAGGAAAACAAAATCATAGACAGTATTTTTAAATAAAAGGAACATTTGTGAATTACACTGTATACAAAAAATAAATAAAATGCAAAAAATCAAAATAGGTTGATCAAATGATCAAAATATATCACATGGGGCATTTAAGGCACAGAACACAAAAAACACAAAAATAGTCGTAGAATATGAGAGTAAGAATAAAACAAATCTGGAGAGCAGCCAAGATGGTGGAGTAGAAGGACTCTCGTAGCTCACCCTCTGTCACAAATAACACCAAGAGTGACATCCACGGACCCACTTGTCCACTCAGAACACCTGCTGAACTTTGACAGAACATCTCCTTCTTCCAAAGACAAAATACACCACAAATCTGGTAGGAGAAAAGGAAAAAAGAAAGGAGAAAAAGGAAATGCGTGTGGGACTGGTCCTGTGGGAGGGAGCGGCAAAGGAGAAATAGCGCTCGATCGCTGGGTCTCCCCCTTGCCAACGGAGAGGTCGGCGGGACACGCTGGGAACCTGCGAGGCTCAGATCTGTACAGAATAGCACTTGACCGACAGAATTAAGTTAAACGGGCACAAAGGGTCCCTGTGACACCAACCCGAGATGTAAGCCTGCAGGTGTGGGACAGGACAGGTTGCCCTATTTGGGTGGAGGACTGGGGCTGACTGTACAGAGGCAACCTCGGGGGACTGCAGTGTGCTGTGTGCCATGGCTGGGAGGGGACACAGATCAGAACAGCTGGGGTCCCCCATAAAATAAAAAAAAAATGCAAAGCAACACTGCTGGTGTGCCCTGGGGCAGGGGGGCCCTGTAGCCGTTGTCTCCACAGACCTGCAGCACCATTGCTGACACGTTCTCTGTTCTTGGGAGAAGAGAGGTGGGGCTCAGCTACAGCCACCACATTCCCCTGTGCGCAGCTCCCAGGCAGAGGTGGGTATGAAACCTGAATCCATCCTTGGGGCTCTGCAGCCTCACAGGTCAAACTGAGATTTGTTTACAGCCCTAGGCAGAGGGGGCCAGTCTTCCCCAGTGCCTCGGTGGGTTCACGCCTCCAAGACAAACAAACAAGGAGCGGAGCTCTGGCACACAGCGGGGGCGAGGGCTGATGCGACCGTTTTCTGTGAGCCCGCCTACGGAGCGCGGACCCAGCACAGCGCTGGGGGCAGCACTGAACGGGGGAGTGACCTAGCCACCTACTGTGCATGAGTGGGGTGGCACAAGGGTGCGGCTTGGGATGGGGGCACAACCTGAGGGCCTCTGGAATGAGCAGGCAGAGTTCACGCAGCAGGGCAACGGCAGGAGCGGCAACAACAACAGAACAAAAAGGAAGCCCCGCTCAATAGCCAGGGAAGGCTCTCGCCACCACAAACCTGGCCACACTCTCAACCAAAGGGGTAACAGCCAAAAGTCATAGAAGAAAGACTTGGCAACCATTCACATTTAAAAAGGACCTCGTGACAAAATTATTAGAGCACACAGTCTACACGGGAACACATGCTCCTTTTTGTTTCTTTATATTAATTTTTAGTTTTTAAATTTTTTTATTGTTATTTTTTAATCATTTTTAAATTTTTCTTTTCTTTTAAAATTTTTAATTATTTTTAAAAATTTGTCTCAATTTTATCTATATTTCTCTTTGTTTTGTTCTGTTACTGATTATATTTCGTTTTCAAATCTTTATATCTTCCTTTAAATTTTTTAAATTTGTCTCAGTTTAATTTTTATTTCTCTTTGTTTTGTTCTGTTATTGATCACTCTGTTTTCAAATCTTTTTTCTTCTTTTAAATTTTTTGTCTCAAATAGATTTTGATTTCTTTGTTTTGTTCGGTAATTGATTTTAATCATTTTCAACTCTTTTTTAAAATTGTTTTTTAAAAATCATCTCAATTTGATTTTTATTTCTCTTTGTTTTGTTCTTTGGTTATTAATTATACTCTGTTTTCAAATCTTTTTTTCTTTTAAATTTTTTTGGTCTTGATTTGATTTTTATTTCTCTTTGTTTTATTCTTCTGTTATTGACTATACTCTGTTATCAAATCTTATTTTCTTCTTAAAAAAATTTTTTTTTAAGTTTTATTTCCCCATCTATGTTAAAAACCCCTTAAGGACCACAGTAGATAACTGGTACTCCATAATCCATAGAGCCAGAGATACATAAGGAAAAAGAAGAAACAGAGGAACCACTCCCAATTAAAAGAACAAGAGAAATCCCCTGAAAGAATGAGCAACGAAATAGACCTTGATAGTCTACTAGATCATCATTCCAAAAAAGGAGTGATCAATGAACTGAAGGAACTAAAAGAGATTATTAATAAAGACAGAATATATCAAAAAGGAAATTGAAACTATAAAGAGGCCAATTAAAAATGGAAGACTCATTTGCTGAGATAAAAGCTGAGCTAAAGGCTGTAAAAAGCAGGCTAGAAAATGTGGAGGAACGAGTTAGTAACTTAGAAGACAGGACAACAGAAGTCACCCAATCAGAACAGCAGACAGAAAAAAAAAATGAAAACAATATAAGGGACCTATGGGATAATATAAAGCATGCCAATGTACACGTAATAGGGCTCCCAGAAGGAGAAGAAAGAGCAAAGGGGATTGAAAAGCTATTTGAAGAAATCACGACTGAAAACTTTCAAAAACTAAAGAAGAATTCGGTACCCAAGAGCAGGAAGCACAGAGGGTTATAAAGAAGAAGATTCCAAACAGACCCACACCAAGCTATGTTATAATCAAGATGGCCAACATTAAAGATAAAGAAATGATTCTAAAGGCGGGAAGAGAAAAAGAAAGAGTTAATTATAAGGGAACCCCATAAGGATTTCAGCTGATTTCTCTACACAAACACTGCAGGACAGAGGGAAGCGCAAAATATATTCAAAGTCCTGAATGAGAAAAAGATGCAACCTAGGATACTTTATCCAGCAAAGCTATTCTTTAGAATACAAGGAGAGATAAAGAACTTCACAGACGAGCAGAAATGAAAAGAATTTAGCAACACTTAACCCATGCTAAAAGAAATATTGACAGGTCTACTTTAAATAGAAAAGAAGCAGGATTCTACAGAAAGGAGAAAACCATAATTAGAAAGACAGTAACTACAATGACTTACAACAGAATAAACATGAAGTTGTAAAAGAGGACATCAGAATCATTAAGGGTGGGAGAGGGGACCAAGAAAATATAAACTTAATTTTGTTTCTTTTTTTTTTTTTTTTTGTTCTTTGTAGGCTGGGTTTCAGCTTATATCACTATCAGTTTAAAATGAACAGATATAGTAATGGGTTAATATATGTACAAAACAGGGTAACCACAAGCCAGAAGCTTACAGCAGAGTCACAAAAACTAAAAAGAAACCGAGATAATACAAAGGAAAATTGTTACACCACAAAAAGAAAAAGAAAGGAACAAAGGAAATACCAAGTCAACTGCAAAACTAAATTCATATGGCAATAAACACACATCTATCAATAATTACCATAAATGTCAATGGACTAAATGCTTCAATCAAAAGACATAGATAGAGTGGCAGACTGGATAATAAAACAAGAACCTATAATATGCAACATACAAGAGACCAACTTTAGGGAGAAAGACACACATAGATTGAAAGTGAGAGGATGGAAAAAGATACTCCACGCAGATGAAATGACAAGAAAGCAGGAGTAGCAATACTGATTTCAGACAAAATAGATTTTAAAACAAAGGCCATAAAGTAAGATAAATAAGGACACTATAAAACGATTAAAGGAGTGATACAAGATGAGGATATTACACTTGTTAACATATATGCACCCAACACAGGAGCACCTAAATACATAAAGCAAATACTAACATATAAAGGAAGAAACTGATGGGAATACAATCTTGTAGGAGACTTTAACACCCCATTAACATCATTGGACAGATCTTCGAGACGGAAAATTAATAAGACAACAGAGAAACTAAATGATACAATAGAACAACCAGACTTGGTTGATACTTTCAGAATATACGTCCCCCCAAAATAGAATATACATTCTTTTCAATTGCACATGAAACATTTTATAGTCTAGATCATGTACTTGGGCACAAAATAAGCCTCAACAAATTTAAGAAGATAAAAATTACTTCAAACGTCTTTTCTGACCACAATGCCATGAAACTAGAAATCAACTACAGAAAAACAAAGGAGAAAAAAAAAAAAAAGACATCATGGAGATTAAACAACATGCTACTAAAAAAACCCAGTGGGTCAATGATGAAATTAAAGAAGAAATTAAAAAATACTTTGAGACAAATGACAATGAAAACGCAACCACACAAAATCTATGGGATGCAGTAAAAGCAATCCTAAGAGGGAAGTTCATAGTAATACAGAACTTCCACAAAAAAAGAAGACAATCTCAAGTGAACAAGCTAACTTACCAGCTTAAAGAATTAGAAAAAGAAGAGCAAACAAACCCAAAAGTCAGCAGAAGGAAGGAAATAATAAAGATCAGGGAGGAAATAAATAAAGTAGAGATTAATAAAACAATAGGAAAAATCAATCAAGCCAAGAGGCGGTTTTTTGAAAGAGTAAACAAAATTGACAAACCTCTGGCCAAGCTCATCAAGAAGAGAAAAGAGAGAGCACAAATAAAGAAAATAAGAAAGGAAAATGGAGAAATTACAAGCAACACCACAGAAATACAAAGTATCATACGAGAGTACTATGAACAACTGTATGGTAACAAACTGGACAACCTAGAAGAAATGGTCAAGTTTCTGGAAACATACAGTCCACTAACACTGAATCAAGAAGAAACTGACCACTTGAAAAAACCAATCAGTAGAAATGAAATGGAATTAGCAGTAAAAAATCTCCCTGCAAACAAAAGTCCAGGACAGGATGACTTCACTGGGGAATTCTACCAAACGTACAAAGAAGAACTCATTACGGTCCTTTTCAAACTTTTCCAGACGATTGAAAAGGAGGTAGTACTCCCAAACTCATTCTGTGAAGCCACCATCATCGTAATACCAAAACCAGACAAAGACTCTACCAAAAGAGAAAATTACAGGGCAATATCACTGATGAACATAGATGCAAAAATCCTCAACAAAATATAAGCAAACAGAATCCAGCAGCACATAAAAAAGATCATACACCATGATCAAGTACAGTTCATCCCAGGAACACAAGGATGGTTCAACATACGCAAATCAATCAGTGTGATACATGACATCTACAAGAGAAAGGACAAAAATCAAGTGGTCATCTCAATAGATGCAGAAAGAGCATTTGATAAAATTCATCACCAATTTATGATAAAAACCCTTACCAAAGTGGGTATAGAGGGAACATATCTCAACATAATAAAAGCTATTTATGACAAACCTACAGCCTGCATAGTACTCAACAGTGAAAAACTGAAAACCTTCCCACTAAAATCTGGGACAAGACAAGGTTGTCCACTCTCACCACTTCTATTCAATATAGTCTCGGAAGTCCTAGCCACAGCAATCAGGCAAGAAAAGGAAATAAAAGGGATCCAAATTGGGAAAGAAGAGGTATAATTGTCACTATTTGCAGATGACATGATGCTATATATAGAAAACCCTAAAAGCTCCGTGAAAAAAGCTACTAGAGCTGATAAAAGAATTCAGGAAGGTAGCACGATACAAGATTAATGTACAAAAACCAGTTGCAATTCTTTACCTTGTAAAGTTCTTTACATGATAAATCAACTGGAAAAGAAAGGAAAGAAACAATCCCTTTTAAAATGCACCCAAAGTAATAAAATACGTAGGAATAAATCTAACCAAGGAGGTGATAAAACACTGATTAAGGAAGTTAAAGAAGACTTAAAAAAAGGGAAAGATATCCCATGCTCCTGGATTGGAAGAATCAATATTGTTAAAATGGCCACACTGCCCAAGGCAATCTACAGATTTAATGCAATCCCTATCAAATTACTCAGGACATATTTCACAGAACTAGAGAAAATCACATTAAAATTTATATGGAATCACGAAAGACCCAGAATTGCAAAAGCATTACTGAAGAAAAAGAATGAAGCTGGAGGAATAACCCTCCCAGACTTCAGACAATACTACAGAGCTACAGTCATCAAAACAGCATGGTATTGGTACAGAAACAGACATATGGATCAAAGGAACAGAATAGACAGCCCAGGAATGAACCCACAAACTTTTGGTCAATTAGTCTTCGACAAAGGAGGCAAGAACATACAATGGAATAAAGACAGTCTCTTCAGCAAATGGTGTTGGGAAAACTGGACAGCAGCTTGTAAATCAATGAAGCTAGATCACTCCCTTACACCATACGCAAAAAACAAAAAAAACCCAAAAAACCCAAAAACTCAAAATGGATCAAAGACTTAAACATAAGACAAGATACAATAAACCTCCTAGAAGAAAACATAGGCAAAACATTATCTCACATACATCTCAGCAATGTTCTCCTAGGGCAGTCTACCCAAGAAATGGAAATGAAAGCAAAAATAAACAAATGGGACCTAATGAAACTTACAAGCTTCTGCACAGCAAAGGAAACAATAAGCAAAACAAAACCACAACCTACGGAATGGGAGAAAATATTTGCAAAAGATGAAACTGACAAAGGCTTGATCTCCAGAATATATAAACAGCCCCTATGACTTAATAAGAAAAAAACAAACAACCCAATCCAAAATTGGGCAAAAGACCCAAACAAGCAATTCTCCAAGGATGAAACACAAATGATCAAAAAGCACATGAAAAAATGCTCAATATCACTAATTATCAGAGAAATGTAAATCAAAAGTACAATGAGTTATCACCTCACACCAGTCAGAATGGCCATCATTCCAAAGTCCACAAATGACAAATGCTGGAGAGGGTGTGGAGAAAAGGGAACCCTCCTCCACTGCTGGTGGGAATGCAGTTTGGTGCAGCCACTGTGGAAAACAGTATGAAGATTCCTCAAAAGACTAAAAATGGATTTACCATATGTCCCAGCAATCCTGCTCCTGGGCATGTATCCACAGGGAGCCCTAATTCAAAAAGACACATGCACCTCAGTGTTCATAGCAGCACTATATACAACAGCCAAGACATGGAAACAACCTAAATGTCCATCAACAGATGACTGGTTAAAGGAGATAAGGTATATTTATACAATGGAATACTATTCAGTTACAAAAAAGAATGAAATAATGCCATTTGCAGCAACATGGATGGACCTGGAGAATGTTATTCTAAGTAAAGTAAGCCAGAAAGAGAAAGAAAAATACCATATGATATCACTTGTGTGGAATCTAAAAAAAAAAAAAACAAATAAACTTATATATAAAACAGAAACAGTCTCACAGAAAAAGAAAATAAACTTATGGTTACCAGGGAGAAGTGGGCGGGAAGGTATAAACTGAGAGTTGGAGATTTGTAGATACTGACTGGTATATATAAAACTGATAGACAAGTTTATGCTGTACAGCACAGGAAAGTATATTCGATATCTTATAGTAGCTTATGGTGAAAAAGAATATGAAAACGAGTGTGTGTATGTTCATGTATGACTGAAGCATTGTGCTGTACACCAGAAATTGACACAACATTGTAAACTGACTATACTTCAATTAAATAAATAAAATAAAATAAAATAAAATAAAACTTATGGAATAACTGTAAAAATTATCAAAAGAGTAGGTATAGGGAACTAGGAGTGATCAGGTAAAGTAATAGAAGGGATTCATTTCATAAAAATCCAAATTTGGAGTTAATCGGTTATACCTTTTAGCTAAAAGAGGTTTTTAGACAACAGTTCCATAACATGGAGAAATGAAAGTACATTTTAAGAGAAACGAGAAAGCTCTCAGAGTTACAATGAAAATTATAGAAAGAAGTGTGAAAATGAGAGGCACGATCTTCACAGCAAACAGCATGCGGCACTCATGCACGAGTGAGAAGAAATAAAGTCAAAGCTTGTGCAAGAGTGCCTTGGATAAAAGATCTCATGATGTGATAAAAGGCAAAAGCTGTAGAAGTGCTACGTTTACATTCCAGTATATCATCGGGGGAGAAAAAGAAAATTCACATTTACAGTGTCTTATTATTCTGAGACTGCAAACTTTATCCAGTTTTCCTTTGAGCAAAATACTTACTCAATTCCTGCTGTATGTTCTGAGATGAAATTTTAGATGGTCTGTGCTGATGCTTTAATACACAGCTTCTGTCCTGGAGGAGCTTGCAGTCCAGTTCTGATGACAAGCTAACACATTTTTGTGTTTTTAATGAGTGTTAGATATAAGACCAGATTGAAGAAATGTAACTAAGCAGTTTAAATACCAAATGGACTGTGACCCCGTAGTTGTCATGGGCTGTGTCTTTGGCATGTTTGTTCCTTGACGCTCTTCACAGTGACGTGCGTATATAACTCTGGGGAAACACTTAGGACGTGTTGATGATCTGCCAAGGCGGAGCGAACGGTGACATTTATACACGAGCTACGGGCGTAGAGGTACCCCTCTCTAAGAAGAGGGCGACGTATGACGGGGCTTGAACAAGGGTGATGTTTAAAGGCGGGTGTGTGGCGGAAATGCAGAAGTGCAGGCCCGTCCCTGCCCCTGCCCCTGCCCCTGCGAATCAGAATCTGTGTATGAACATGTGAGTGTATACTCCTTTTGATTTACGTTTTCTTCTTTTTTATTTTTTATAATTGTATTTTATTTTAATTTTTTAAAAGAAGGTACTGGGGATTGAACCCACGACATCCTGCATGCTAAGCACACTGTCTACCGCTGAGCTACACCCTCCCCCTGAAAAGGGGTGGGGTTTAAATGGGCAGGAGAGAAACCAGTGGGCATTGCTAGGGGTGGCAGGTAAGGGGTAGAGCCTGCATGCGTGTGTGGGAGGGGCTCCAGGGCGGGGAGGGGGGGGCGCCAGCATGAGGAGGGCTGTCTTCCCAGAGGAGCTTGGATTTTATCTTGAAAATAGCAGAATACTCTGAAATAAAGGGGGCATGGGAAGAACATGAGGAAAATGAACTGGGCAGCGTGACACAGACATGGATTGTAAGTGGGGAAACAGATTGATAGCTTTTCCGGAAAAAAGGAGATGGAAGAGGTGCCAGCGGGAGGGACAGACGGATTCCCGGGAGCTGCGCTGGTCTGGGCCGTCCTCCTTCCTGCGAGTCTGTGTTCGCACTCTCCCTCGGCTGCATGTGGATTTGCCTTTCACATGTGAATGTAAAATGGGTTCAAGTCATAAAGGAGAAACAGCAACACCCCTGCCTAGGTTTTCTTTTGGTCACTGTCTCTCCCTCCTCCATCTCCACCCACTCCCAGCACCCTGTTCTCCATGTCTGTTTCCTCATTTTCCCACAACTCCTCGAACCCTGCGTTCTGGCCTCTGAGTCCACCCCTTCCCTGGAGCTGCAGTTGCCAGAATGAGCAGAGAACTCCCCATTGATAAGCCCCAAGAATTTCTGATCCTTAACTATTTTGCTCTTTGCAGAGTTTATTGCTGCAGACCTTTTTGAAGTTCCCTCTCTCCTTGCATTGCAGGGGCCTTTCCTCTGCTTGACTCTCTAGTTCCCTTTTGCCTTGTCCTCTCTCTCTGTCTCCCTCCCTCTCCCTCCCTCCTTTCCTTCCTTTTCTGTTTTTTCCTTCTGTCTACTGCTTCAGGACAAATCCCCTTCCTTACCCTGACAAAAACCTGTTCAGAATTCATTTATTTCTAATTCACTTAACTTCCAGACTTAAAACTATGGCTTTTAGCTCATTGACTCAAGTCCCTGCTGCTGGCGTAGGTGTCTCCCCTGGGCCACATCTCTACATACGGCTGGACACACCTCCCTGGACTCTTACCTGTGACCCAGTCAGAACAGCCACTCCGAACTCCTCTGCTCGGTCGCCCTCCCGACCTCTGTCTTTGCGCTGGGCTACGTGCCTTATGCAGGAACAGCCCTTTATCTTTCTGAAATGAACATCTAATTATTTTTCAAATGCAGCCCTTCCTAGCTCTCTGCCCCTCAGCATTACTTAACTTCTGTGTCTCTCAGTTTCCTTATTTATAAAATGGAAAAAATAATAGCGCCTGTCTCAGGAGTGCTGTGAAGATAATAAATGTCACACTGTACCTCCTAAGCCCTCAGTAAAGGAAGATTTTCCATTGTTTGAAGTAATCAGGCTCCCCACTGACTTAAGAAAACGAAAGCTAGTCTCCTTGGCATGTGATCTGATTTTTGCCTAATTCCCAAACTTTATTTCTCACTGTTTCTTAACTCCCACCCTGATTTCCACTCTCAAAGCCTCCATCTCCATCTGTGAAATGGGTTCAGAAATCCACCTGCCACACAGAATGGTGCAAGAACAAAAGAGACGTCATCCAGCAGGTGAGGGTAGAGGGAGGGAAGAAGTGAGACTGTCAGGCTCTCACTGATGGCCAGCAGTGGGCAACTTTCCAGTGAAGGCTGGGGGAGAGCGGATGGCTTGTGATTTGAAGGCAAAGTTTTCAAAACTTAATTTGTACCAGAGAGGAAGCTAGTAAAAGCCTGCCAGTGTGGCCAAGGACCAGCCTTTCCTTTGAAATTGATAAATTTAATAAAAATTTATCATTGATCCATTTTCACTTCACTAAAGGTGAGGGGAGATTGTGTACATGGTCTCAGTTTAGAACAAATATCTGCGGAGCTAACAACATAACGAGTTTTTATGTTGGGAAGTGACATTAATTACCACATTATATCAGAGCATCTGAACGAATACACAGAACAGTTAAAATTAAGGGAACTAAACTTACTTAATTAAGTACTGTGTTTTATAGTATCATGCACAGGATATAAAATAGTGTATTGTAGAGATTATGTTTTGATTTCCAAATGGAACCTAAGGCTCACGCAGGCAAACCTGGCACAGAGCCCGGCACCCTGCAGCTGCTGGGCAGCTATGGGTGGGTAAAGGAATGAGTGAACCCCACACGTGCAACTTGCGTGGCTCACATTGAAGATCTCTGTCTTAGACACGTGCAGCTGACCCCTCCTGCTTGTTTCTTACCAGGCAGGTGTAGTGCACAGTGGGTTTGATGGTGGAAAGCAAGGTGATCATGGAATGGAGTGTGCCGCGATGTGTCAAATCAGAGGACAAAGGCAGGGCCTCCTGAGATGCTTCTAACAGAAGTGTAGGTAGGATTGTGTCCAGGCAGTTAGAAAACGGTTATGGTGCCAGATGATACCGGTAAGTATTGCCTGCAGTGCTGTTTTATGTGTTTCAAGTGAAAATACTCTTATGAGGAAACAAGGAAGGCAGGAGTTAAAGCTGCAGCAGTGGAGCCTGGATGGTTGAGGGGCTTGGGCAGTGGGCATGCCTGAGACTGAGTCAGGAGTCCCCTCTGCTTCCTTCTTTCCTGCCCCAAGCTGGTCCCCACAACTGGAGCATCAGTGACTTGAGTGACTAACTCCGTCGCTCCCTGAGGAGAACATACAGATGTGGGGCTTGAAGTGTGGTCTGGGGACTGTTAGCACCGGCACCACCTGGGAGCTTGCTGGGAACAGATGTAGAATCTCAGACCCCAGGTCAGCCCAGCTGAATCAGAATCTGCAGGTGACGCCCATTAGACCACAAGCTGAAATTTGAGATGTTTTGACGTAGGGTTAAAGTGTGGGCTAAGATTGTAGATTGATCTGGATTCAGATCCCTGGTCCACCTTGGCCAGCTAGTCTTCCGATCTTGGTTCATCATCTGTACTTTGTATAAATACTGTTGTGTGAGGCAGGTGAGATAGTGTAAGGTGCTTGTGTGGTGCCTGCCCTTCAGCAAGCATTCAGTAAGTCTTTGCTAGTTCTCATTGCTTCCCTTCTGCGGAGCGAAGGAAACAGGAAGAGCCCTCACTATGCCCTTTCCCTCTGCTCCCTCAGCCTTACAGCCAGCAGGAGCTTGCAGATAGATCTGGTAATCCTTCTGAGTTTCCTTCTGCCGCCAACAGTTTTTCTAGTCACATTCCTGTGGACAGTCACTTCACGTCTCCGAGCCTCACTTTAGTCTGCAGTAGTGTGGGATGGTCACATCATCCTGCCTCACAGAGTCGTCGTGAAAACCCGGTGAAGTGGCTCACAGGACAGCACTTTATTCGCTGCGGAAATGAGCAGATTTCACAATTAGAAAGCCGTCTGAAGGTGAGGGTGGACACCATGAGTGCAGGAGTAGATCACTGGCAGCAGTGGTGGTGTAAGTGACCGAGGGGCCGCCCGGCCGGAGAGGGAGGCTGGGCTCTGGTTGCAGGTGCCAAGGAGAGGAGGTTGGTGCCCTCCTCGGGGGCAGGCCTCTGCTACAGGTCCCAGAATGTCTGTTGTTGAAAAGTGATCGAGGCTTACAAGGATACACTTGAGCGTTTTGCTCTTTACCTACACGGCAGCAGGGCACGGGACGTGTGCACTTAAAGAGTAAGACAAAATTAAACAAGTCGGCAGAGGGGAAAGTTTTTAGGAGGCTCAGAGGAAGGGATGATTGCACCTGGCTGTATGTCATCAGGGCTGCTGAGAGAGATGTGTATGGTTGGCCTTGGGGGATAGATAGAATCCTGAGAGAGAGCTGCAGTACAGACTTCTTGGAGGAAATAGCACGAGAGAAAAACAGAGCCAGAAAAGCCGGAAGCACATAAAGGAAGTGTTAAAAAAAAATCTGCCTTGGAAACTCCAGATTACACAGAGTGAGAAAGGAAAAATGAGCTGTGAGGGTAGGTGTGGGTCAGGTTTTGAAGGCCCTTGAGTGCTCAGTTCTGCTTTCTCCTCGACAACTAGTCGTGTATTGTTGTGGAGGTGGGAACCGGCGTGACCAAGGACCTGTTCCAGCACAACAGTCTGGTGTCCGTGTGTGAGTCAGATTGCATCAGGAGTGAGTGGGGAGACCATGTCAGGGCAGGTGCCTTGTGGCCCAGGAGAGCAGGAGACCGGAGCTGGGCTTGAGACGCTGGGCAGAGACCGGGAAGAGCAGTTTGGAACAGATGCTTTCTGACGGGCTGAGACTGACTCTTGCATGTCAGCAGAAAAATCTCTATAGTGGAGGAAAATAAAAGTGATCCACCTTATACTGGGCATTGCTCTCTTGCCAAGCTCCTGCTTTCAGTATATTTTTTAAAGTTTGTGTGAGTGGATGTGCAGATATACTAGTTACCTGGTCTATTTTTATGTCCCCGTGCAGGGAAAGGGAAAGAGGAAGAATTCTATTCATGCGTCATACTCTGAGACTTAGGACAGTTGGCTAATTACAAGTTCTGTTGTCTGGGTCTCCAAGCATTCAAGAGCTGCACCAAGTCTGGGAAGGTCACCCAGACCCCAGTGATTACACAGCTGCAAGATTTGTAGCCGAAATGTCAGGCTGCCTTAGTGTTTTGCGGGCCGAAAGGCCAAGCAAGTCAAGTCAAGTCAGGCTGTTCTTGTACCTTCCAGAAAGTTGCAGGATCTAACAGTAGAGCTCACGGCTGCCTCGGACACGGTTCTCCCTTCTTTAACCTTTTGGACTGTTGGCTGAGCCTGGCTTTTTCCATCTGTTGAATGAGGGGTAATCATACTCTCATCTATTCCTGCCTTTCTAAGAAAGGCTTCTGAGCTCTTTGGTTTCAAGATATTTTCATAAAGTTGGAAATTAAATATCTTTGGATGTCCTCGTAACGTGGCTCCCGGCCAGCTTCGCTCGTGGTGCAGTTGTTTAAACTGAGCATCAGCCACCTCCGCTCCCCTCTCTCAGGGCTTGATGCCTCCCTGACCCTCATCTGCAGGTTCAGTGCGCTAACCTGCTCGGCCAGGCACGGTGCTAGCGCCATCTGGGCAGGTCTTCTCTGTGTGTGCAGTCTTTCCAGAGGCTCCCTGAGTAATACGGAAAGAAGTGACTAACTTAATGCTGCCCCTTTTTCTGTAAAAATAAACATTAAGAAAATGCAAAGAAAAGGAACTGACACAAAAAAATTGATACTGGAATTATAAGTGATTTTTTAAAGTTTTAATTTGTTCTTGTTTTCAGGTTCTCCACAGTGAACATAATGAGTTACATGCGTTAGAAAAGAGACCCATGAAAAACCTTTTTCTAGCTGTGGCCGTCGTCTTCACTTCTGTAACACACCCTCGGGACACTTTGACCCCTGTGCACGTCAGAGAGTCCTTTCCTTCCGCAGCAGCGGTGCTCAGACTTTAGGAGTTCAGTGTAGCTTTAGGAGGCTGAGTGAGAATCACGGATTTGGGGTTTTGAAAATGTGGATCACTTAAAGCAACTAATCTTTGTTGACAACATTTTTAAGAAAAAGAAAGGATATTTAATGTTATACTAATATAAAGGATTTAGTCTAAGAATAAAAAACAGCCCTTCTCAAGGAGGGCCATGGGTATATTTGCCCAAACATTTGTGCATGATATATTTATATATGTATATACTATTTCAGATCCATTAAACTTCTATTTAATGACACTGTATTGAATCAGTTATTTCGGAAACAGCCATTTTACAGTGGGTCACAAAGAGAAGGTGGAGCCCCCAGATGTCTCAGGGCTCAGTCTGTAGTTTTATTGCTATTACAGAGTTCTCCTGCTTTGCATGGGGTATTGAGGAAAATGGAAGGAATACACTTTAATGCTGTTGCACTCAAATTTGGAACGTTTCGCGTAAACTGAGAGGTTCCCGCCAGCCACCCTACTTGCGTTTTCCCTGCAGAGCCTGGAGTGAAGGAGGCAGGTGCCGGGCTCAGCGGTTACGGGGCCTGATGACTTAATGCAGGGGTCAGCAACTTGTGTGAACTGCTTACCGAGCTGATACATGGCAGGATTTTGAGGATCCATTTTCCTCTTTAATTGTCTTTCATACTCTGACATTTTTTTCTCTAGGACAGAAATATTTTTTAGGTACGAAATCTCATGGTAAAACCATTTTAACTCCAGTTTGGTTCTGAAGCATGGACAGGTAAGTTAGCAGACTTCAAACAATGTTCACATGGGTAGGCTGCCCTTAAAATAAAGCAAAATCACATTACGAATATCATCTGTCTCCACTGTCCCTCGTTGCTTGTGGGCTTCATGTGTCCTTTATGTGACTAAAATACCCGTATCCTTCCTCCTACATTTCTTGGAGAGTAATTGCAAGATTCATCTTCTTGCTCTGACGGTTTTATTGTTGCATACTTACTGACAAACTGAGAACAACAGAATATACTTTACTGCAGTTACTTTTACGTGGCCTAGTCTGAGCCTCTTGGTTAATTTTAACGTGTGGCTCTTAGTATGCTGTGTCTGTGGTTCTCTCCAGCAGGGAGCCTTCCTAGGTGAGGGTCGCAGTATCCAAAGGAGCTGAGGCCAGCTGTTGAGTTCTGCTTTTTCATTCTGATAAATAGTTAACTCTTTGTATTTCAAACAATGAGATGAGTCTGTTATTATAAAATAAACCTGTAGCCTTCTCTGTGTGATTCACTATGCAAGTCGAACATCATTTGTACCGGATTTACAAATAGCTTTTATTTCTCATACATGCTAGTAGATTGACTTACGGGTCTTGTGTTGAAAGGCACCAGGGCTTCCTTGGGCTCAGCCAGCAGGGTGTTGGACCAATTGCTGGTGTCTTCAGCAGGACAGGAGTCGGCGTCACAGCCCGGGTGCCAGAGGGCTGCCGCCCCTAACTTGAGATAACATGTTTGAGCTGAACTCCACAATTTAACGTTTGTTCATGCCCTCTAAGTTCTCTTTGTAAATCCAGACTCAGTTTCCTTATGTTTGCTCAGAATGCCTAGTATGTAGGGCCCAATAAATCATAATAATTGTTTGATTGAAGGATGTGCATCCTCAGAGTTTCATCAAAAGAATGCCACTGATTTTGATGTTCAGTCAGAACATTAATTCCGCATCCACTCGTCCAGGCTGACTTGCTTATTCTCCACAGTTTTCCTCCCGAGTTTTCACACCTGCGCGGGTGTGAGTGCCTGCATCTTCTATTTCAGACTCTTTTGCTCCTTGTGTCTCTGGGGAGAAGGGTCGTTTCTCCCTCCCTCTGGGTGAGTCTCTGCTCTGCCATCACCTTCTGTCCCTCCCGGGACCTCGATAACTGCCCTGTCCTCGTGGCCGGAGCCTCTGCCTTGCCATGAAGAGCTGCCAGCCTCTCCTGTCTCAGCGCCCTGCACTCCTGCTTGCTCCCTCTGCATCTCTCTCCGCCAGCGCTCAGCCCGTTCCCCTCTCACGGGGCCTCTCCAGCCTCTGGACCTCCTCTCTCCCCAGAGACTTTATGTGATGAACGTTTCCAAACGTTCTGCACCTCTGCTGTCTGGCGCGGCAACCACGAGGCACTTGTGGTTCATCTGGATGTGTGACATGTGACAGTGTGACTTGAAGAGGTGGCTTTTTAATTCTTTGCATCTAATTTAAATTTGAAACCTTCACCTATGGAAAGTGGCTACAATATTGGACAACAGGTAGACTTTCTCACCCACAGAACACAGAAAATCACTATTCCAGATGCGCGGAAGTTCAGCCATTACGTCCAGTGGATGCCTGAGGGCATTAGAACTTCATTCTCCCTGCTCGGGTAACTGAAGTCTTTCGTTCCTGCCCACTGAGGAAGGAAGTTCAAGTATCTGTCGTTTGCAGAGATCACCAGCATCTCTGGAAGGCAGCCCAGTGTGAGTGTCTCATTCCTGGATCCTAAGTCTCTACTTTCATCCCGTGATTGCTGTCCTCCAGATGCTCCTTTTACTTTCCTTCTCCTCGGCCCAGGATTGTGCTGTCCTCAGCCTCCACATCCTTCCTCCTCTCTGCACTTACCCAACTGTGTATGCCCTTCAAGGCTCACACCTTGGCTTTTCTAAGCTTTTGCAGACCCAATTAAGCCTATGAAAAATGGAATCATCCAGTCCTTAAAAAAATACACCTGTTGAAGTTTTACTGTATTCTAGGCAAAGATTGAGTGGTTAAAAATAATAATAGATGAATACTCATTGAACTCGTATGTGTCAGACCCTCTTAGCCCAGCACGCGTGCGTGATTCATTCACTTCTCCCAAGTACCCAGTGTGATCAGCATCACTGTTACATAAATTTACGATGAGGAACCTGAGGTGTGTGAGGGTTCCATGCCCAGGTCTCATGATGAGTGAGGTACAGTGAGTCCTGCTCTGATCGTGTTTCTGTTTCTGAAAAATCAGCCTATGCACCCCGAAAAGTGAATTCAAACTCAGAGGCAGAATTTGGGGAGCAAAGAAGAGAGCTGCTCTATTGCTTTGCCTGGCAATGGGGGACACAGCAGCCTGCCTGGGGGACTGTGAATCCTCCCTGGAGCTGGGCTTGGTGACTGTTGAGGCAAACAGGACGGAGCATATCGTGGTAACGGACAACAGAGTCTTTCACGCGAGTTTATCTCGTGTCATGGGACCTTCTGGTGGTCCGTTAAGTAGGTTGCTGCCCGCGGCCTTGGTGTTATCAGGTCTGGTCCCGCTGGTTTCATGGGGGCTCTTGGAGGATCTGGCTGTTCCTTCAGTGTTACCATTCTGTGACCTTTCCGGAAAACAGCTTCTGGGTTTTGGGTACAATTATTTAGGGTAGGGTGTAAATTGTAGGGTCGGGGTTGCTGAGCACGTAACCATTTGAGCAAGTTGAGCAACAGCAGTAGCAAGGAGTGAAACAGGCTAGTGAGTCAGAAGATCTCCAAAAAGACAAGTTAATCCACACAGTGAACTCTGCAGGCTGTCTTAGTAGCATCAGGGAGCCGTTTGTGGCTCCTTCGTTTCTGTCATGACACCTGCCAGTTCTTCTATTCCTCAGCAGTACTAAGGGATTTCTAGGTCTCTCCTGCTCTGTTTTACCCTTTTGTTACTAAATGTCTCATACATGTAGACCTTTCCTGCCCAGTAATGTTCTGAACTCCTAAGATAGGGACCGAGCTGTTTGTTCCTTTGTGTCCAGCAAGTACCTAACGTGATACTTCAGACAATAGTTTCCAAACTGCAAAAGTGACCCATTCATAGATTCTGAAGCCAGATTACTGTTTGCCTAGTTCACAGCCCAAATACTTTAATGAAATAGAATGCAGTAATATCAAACTGCGGTACACCCATACAATGGAATATTACTCAGCAGTGAAAAGGAAGAGCTCTCAGAGACGTGGAGGAACCTCAGATGCATAGTGCTGTGTGAGAGAAGCCAGTATAAAAGCTCCATGCTGTAGGGTTTCCAACTACATGGTTTTCTGGAGACAGTGAAGCTATGGAGATGGTGAAAAGATTAGTGGTTGCCGAGGGTGTGGAGGAGGGAAGGAGTGAGTGAGGGGCAGATGGAGCACAGGGGGTTTGGGGCAGTGAGACGCCTCAGCAGGACAATGTCATGGTGGGGACACACCATTAGACACTTGTCGAAACCTTTAGAATGTACAACACAGAGTCAGCCCAAATGTTAGCTGTGGACTTCAGTCACTAAGTATGTAGAAATGTGTGTTTATCTATTGTAGCAAGTGTCCCACACTAATGCAGGATGGTAATAATAAGGGGCACGGGGCTTGGGGGGGTGACTGGAGGGATACATGGGGATTCTGCGTCGTTTCTGTTCAGGTTTTCTGTAAGCCTGAAACCGCCCTCAATAATAAAGCTGCTTAAGTACAAAAAAAAAAAAAAAAAAAAAAAAACAAAAAAAACCAGGAACAGAAAATATCTAAGAATACCATGCATTGTGAGGATAAATATCTTTACAGGAAACATTTTGTTGCAGTTTTAGATACGAATTTGTGTACCCAGGTACATGGGTGAATGGGTTGCAATATTAAAAAGTGCATATCTGATTGTGGATGAGAAGTCAAAAAAGCTTGAAGGCCACTGTTTCAGAGATTATTGCAAAAACAAAAAACCTATTTGCCAGTTGATTGAAAGCCATCTTAGAATTCTAGTGATGACTATAAGCTTGCTTCATGTACGTAGGAGCAGTCTTTTATCCACAGACTTTAGGAGGTATGAAATGTCACTGTTGTGATGCTTTCTAAAGTGGAAATACATCAGAGTTACGGGATACTGTGTGACAGCCTTTAACCACGTGATGTGGCAGAATTAACCCCAAAAGTGTAGGGGAAAAACGATTCTTGTCAGAATGTTTTTCAGCGTTCCTTTTGGGAAATGACAGCCACCTACTCAGGTTTTAGTAAATTACCGGCAGTCTGGAACTTACTTTCTAGCACAGCAGAGCTGAGTTATAACCTGGAAACAGCATCAGGCTTGGCTTTTAGGGAATACTGAAGTACCCCCTGAGTACAGAGGCAGAATTCACTTGGTCCCCACTGTTGTCCCCAGCCTTGCTCAGGACGGGGGCCCAGTGAATACTAGGCGATTTTAGACTGACTCAAGTTGGTAGTTTTCTGCAACTGTCATTAAATAAGGATAGGAGTGTTTATTTGGTGATTCTGATTTTGTCATTGTTTGGTTGGGTTTTGTCTTTCTTTTCCTTTCTTTCTTTGTTTCTTTGTTTCTTTGTTTCTTTGTTTCTTTGTTTCTTTGTTTCTTTCTTTCTTTCTTTCTTTCTTTCTCTCTCTCTCTCTCTCTCTCTCTTTCCCTCTCTTTCCCTTTCCCTCTTTCTTTCTTTCTGTTTTTTTTTCTTTTCTTTTCCTTTCTTTTTTTTATTTCTTTTTCTGTTTTGTTTCATCGTTTCAGCATCTCCTGTGGATTTGCAGGTTTTCCTTGCAACATGGGTGGGAGCCGGCATGGGGCTGGTGTGGGGCAGCTCCGAGTCGGGGCTGAGGAGATGCTGCCCTTCCGTCTGTGCTGCTTCCTCGGGCTTTTCTGTCTCATCAACTTGGTTCTTCCTTGTCTTTACCCCTCTTTCTATGCAGATCTCCCTGAGAGCTTTGACATTTATCTCAGCAACCTTGCAAGAATATCAGAAGAATGAACACACTGTGTTTTGTCAGCAGTTTGCTAAACTTCTGGACCCCATTTACTTCCCGAATGGGAAGTCCACTCACTTTGCCTCCTCTGGCTGCACCTCCCGGGAGAGGGAAACCTGAGTGCTTCCTGGGGCCGAGAGACTGAAGGTGGCCTGGTCCCAGATCAGTGCTGCAGGGGTCCGGGGAGTGGAATCGCGGGAGAAGGGAAGACACTCTGTGCAGCAGTGATCAGCTCCTTGTTTACTGCCTCATTCTCTTTAGGCCTGTTTATTTCTTTAAGGAGGAATAAATAAGACCAAAGCCATGCATGCTAGGTTGCCAAATGAGTTACAAGCGAGTCTCATATCCGGGGCAGCAGCCGAGCAGTGCTGTGTACTCGTAAATGTTGTATGCTGTCAGTCAGAGTACACTGATTTTGCGGTTTGTTAAGTCTAGTCGGCCCTCAGCAGTAGGAGACTCAGTATTCCTTTAGAGACTTCTGTGAAGCGTCCGCTTGCTGTGCCCAACCTCAGGCCTGCAGACTCAGACTCTCTGCAGACGGGACCAGAAACCTCTCTCTTTAAGGAAGTCTCTGGGGAATTTCACTGCTTTCACTCACTCAGGGAACCAGTGGGTTACCCTCTGGGTACAGTCTTGGGCAGCGAGTGAAAGTCATTAAATGTCAAAACAATTTTCTAACATACATGAAAAAAATGTAAATAACGTACTTCCTTCTCAGTTATGAAGCCATTTCACAATTGTGATACTCACATGTGTCCTCTGGGTCTTGTTTCTGGACCCCATGGAGAATTGCAGACTACCAAAATCCTAATGTCATCTCCATTTAGAAACTACTTTCATGACATCAGAAAGCAGCAGGTGAGCATTCACTTACAAATATTTACAGAGCCCTTTCTTTCTGAGCACAGAGCGGTGTCTTCACTTAACTCGCTCTGCCCAGTCCAGCTCTGTTAGTCTTGTACGTAGCTGGGGAGGGAGAGTAGCTTGTATTCTGTGTTTGATTTATCACGGACTCAACAGCATCAAAAGCATTTTTTGAATTCCTCCCCCAGTGTGGCCCTGTTCTCTGTGCTCTACAGTGAGTCATGGGCACGTTGCTCTGGCTTCCTTAGGACTCAGGGCCTCTGTGTGTCCAGAGCACCTTCCACACACTCCTGGCTTGTCCTCTGTGACCAGGGTGTGGAGGGGGACAGCGAGCTCTGCTCTGGGTGTCCTCAGGCCACTGTCTCCGGGAGCCCAGCTCCTCTCACCCCTCCCCTGGACTTGCCCGTCTCCCTCCTTGGAGCCCTTGGCCCTCACGTTTCAGTGTCACCCACAGGGCTTGTAGACAAGGCCCTTCATATCCAGGGGTCCTGTCGGCTACTGGACGCTCTGTTGCCTGCCTTCCTAGAAGCTTAGCCCGCTCTCCACGCTGGCGCTGCCCGAAGTTCCCCTTTGCCCTCCGCCTCCTGGTTCTGTACTTGCCCTTCCCACGAGGCGTTTCTTAGAGCTCATTCCCCATCACGGCTTCTCTGAGACACCCGGGGCCCCGCGTCTGCCTCCGTCCCCGCAGCACACGGTCCTTCCGCTGCCCTGTCTCATCCTCTCTCTGCCTCTGGGGAAGACGTGCCGCTTCCACCAAGACATTCACATCTCCACCTGGACTCTCCTTCCTCTCTGGTCTGACACCTGCCCTGTTAGCAGATTCTGGCATTTTAAACATTAAACTTAATTTTTTATCACAAGAAAAGAATTGGGAGTCTTATTTGGTGACACGTTAACTGGACTTACTGCGGTGATCATTTTGCAGTATTTACAAATACTGAGCCATTATATTGTACACTTGAAACTAATATAATGTTCTACGTCCATTATACTGCCATCAAATTTTTTAATTAAATTTTTTTCTCAAAAGTGTAAAATATTCTTTGACCTCCACTCCCAGTGACCTCCTGCCCATTCAGACGTGCCGAGAGCCTGGCACTGTCCCCCCAAGGGCACGCGCTTCCTGCCCCGCCACCCCTGCCAGATTCCCTGGTGCCTTCTGCCCCTCCTGCTGCCCCCTCATCCTTAACTCACCGTCATGTAGCGTCTCCTCCTTAATTGTCTTGAGACATTGATCTTAAAGGTTCTCAGTGAAGCCTTCTTTGTCCTAACCTGAGCTGTTTCCTTCCAGTTTTTCTGCCTGGAAACTTCCCAGAATCTGAGGCGATTTCTTGACACTGCCGCCAGTGTCCCAGCATCCTTGTGCTCTTCCACTTTTTCTTGCTGGTTCCTGGGTTTCGACTGGATTCTTCTTTTCTACCTCCCGGCTCCTGAAATAGCTCCTCCCTGAAACTGAGCCTGCCTCTCCTGCTTCACACTCTTCGGCTTCCTGTTCCACCTCCCCTCCCACGTCGGCCTCCAGCTGTCACGCTGGGTGCAGGTAGTCATCTCTGTGTTAGACTCTGTGGCCGTTCTCTCCAAGGCCCACTTTCTGTGTTACTAGGTGTTTGTATCGCTGAACAACTCCCTGTCCACATTCCTAACACAGGACCTGTTTACCATCCTTGCCGAAACACACACACACACACACACACACACACACACACACACACACACACACCCCTTTCCCTTTTTATCTCAGAGGAATTACCAACCTGCTGGTTCCTTGGCCATAAGAAAATATATGAATAATCTCCTTTGCCTTTTATGGCCAGTCTGCTGAGAATTTGGTGGCTGGGTCTCGCCCGTTGATGGTGATGCTGTGGGCTGAGGGCCTGAGGCACTTGCCGGCCGTCCTGTTACTTGCAGGGAGCTCTGCGGACTCTCCCCAGCTGCAGCCACGTGGTGGCCGGACTGGCCCTTGTGGCTCATATTGTGATTGTAGGATGCACCTCAGCAGAAGCCGTCAGGGGACTTTGGAGAACAAGGTGTGTTGCTCGCAGGTCCCGGAGGGTACACAGCACCCCTGAGTACCAGACGGCAGGGTCACAGGTGGAGGGGGGTGGGGGCTGTCCTTATTGGGGTGCAAGGATGAGGTGACTAGGGTTTCTCAGGTTCACTTTTTACTGGCAAACTTGAAACTTGAGAGCAGGAACTCGGATGCAGGAAGGGAGAAGCAGGGTCATGCAGGGAAGTCGCTATCTCACTGTCTAGGTCACCTGGGGCTTCTGAAGGGAACTTCGTGGCTGGACGGCTCCTCACCGCGTGTTCGTGGGCAGCTGTGTCACAGTGGGCAGCGTGTGTGCGGCGATGGAGGGCTTTGTGAAGGGTGCCCGGACATCAGAAGCCTTACACTCAGGAGTCTGGGGACATGCTCCCTCAGCCCCGGCCCCTCATGGCCGCCCCTCAGCGTCCTGTCCGTGGTCTGTGCTAGGACTTGGCAGCCCTGTCTCGAGCTCTGTCCAGGCCTTGTCTTCCTCTTGAGTCCCCGTCGCTGCCCCCCATGGTCACTCTGTGTCAGTGCTCTGAGCTGCAGATGTTCGTTCCGCTTTTGACAGCTCTTCAGCGTAAACTTAAACCATGAAAGTATGAAGTCCCAGAAGAAACTGGACCCCAAAGGGGAGAAGTAGTTTTCTCAAGGAGACGTCCCTTCCTTCTCCTCATGCACCTGCCACCTCCTGTAAGTTCGGGGACGGGCACAGCTGGCCTGTGGACGTCTTCTCCACGGCCGCCTGCAGCCCCGGCCCGCAGTGTCCCCCGTCCAAATCCCTGCTGCCTCTCATGCAGCTAGAGGCCGGGGGAGGTGTCCGTGTTGAATCGCTTCGAAACTCAGCGATGAGCGCCGACTCCAGCGCTTAGCTTCTTAGGGGTGTGCCACTGCCGAGACGCGCTCCTCACTCGTCACGTCGGGTCCCCACACCTTTACGGCGTGACTCGGCCTCTGCTGCCTTCCCCTGGTCCCGGGCCTCCTCCGCGTTGCTCCCAGGCGTCCTCCGCGTAAGCCCAGCCCCAGTGCGCCGTCTTCCGCGCTGGCTGTTCCCGCCGCAGTGCTGCTCGCAGGGTAAGACGGCGTTCAGGGCTTCCCAGCTGGCCCCCGCCTGCCTTCCCCTGACTCCGCTCAGCGTTGTCCTCCTTGGGCCCACAGTTTGCCATCCCTAGTCTTGTTGCTTGGGTTGTTACTTTTATGTCCCCATCCCTGAAGCACTTCCCTCTTGTCATTGTATGAATTCTTCTCGCGTTTTGAGCTCTAGCTTGCCTCCCACAAAGCATTTCCTTCTTTCTCAGTGTTCCCTTTGTGAATCTCTGCCTCTCCCACAGCGCTGTCGTCCTCCCGGCCAGTGACACGAGCACCACTTTAGACAGAGTGACAGGCAGGTAGGTCGGCAAGTGGGTAGATCCACATACGTACATTGCAGACATACGAGCAGACATACGTGTAAGACTTACGACGTGGTGCTCTCTCTGCCTAAAAGATAACGTAAGCTTCCCAGAGACAAGGAAGGGGGTGCACCCCACAAAGACACTGGTGTGTCACCCTCTCCCTGCGAGTCCCTTTGGCATAATGACGTGAAGAGCATCGTGGTAAAGAAGCGGGTGTAACAGTCTCTGTCCTGGGAACTTTTCTGTCCCTGTTCTGTAGTCAGACTCTTTTTTTATTTTTGTACTTTCAGTTTATTCCTAAGATGAGACATTTTACAAGGAGATACACTTAAAATGTAAAGGACTGTGTCTGAGGGCAGTGGGACATGCGGCGACAGGTTGTGAGTGGCCTCGTGCAGCTGTGCTCTCACATCTGATGCCTTCTGTCCCAGTGTGACATTAGGGACAGTCCCCAGTTCGTCCATGCTGGATCGGGTTCAGGAGCACAGAGTTCTCATTCATCCCAGCGGAGCTGGTGCTCCTTGTTGGTAATTAGTACATGTGTTTTGTCCCCTCTTGCTCATTAGAAGACCAGCGTGGGGTCTCACTCACACAAAGAACGGGTGGTTCTAGAGATAACAGGATCAGGGAATGCCTTGTTCCATGTCACACGTCCCAAAGGAGCTGGAGGGGATGCTGGTTTCCCTGAGGGCGTCCCTGCCTGCATTGCTGAGCACTGCCTGTGCACCCTGCTCGGTTCCTGCTCTGACCCACCTCGCCCCGAGCTTCAGGCTCAGAGGCCCTGTCCGCGGGGGCCACCCATGCTCCCTGAGCCAGGGACTCAGCAGGGCCAGACCAGAGCCCACTCCCCCTGAAGTTAGCAAGAGTCCGAATGCCCTAGAAGGGAAAGGCCGGATGAAAGTAATTAAGTCCAATTTCCTTTCCCTTTCAAGTTTCCACGCCTTGTGTTCACTGTGCTGAATTGTGTTTCAGTCAGCGCATAAGCAGCCTTGTTATCCAGTGTCTCTTAACATGGTGGTATCCTCTCCGCCTTGTTTTCTTGTTTGCTCCTGAAAGGGTCTCTCTTCTGCAGGCCAGGCTCACTGAAATCCATGGTTGTTTCACCGAAAGGACCAGACTCAGAGATTTAGCAAGTTGTCTCCCCGGTTACTCAGGTCTTGACTTACATGTGTCACACAGGTCGATTCTGTCAAAGTTGCTGTTGACTAAGAGTGAAGGGAGAGAAGTTAAGGACGACGTAGAAAATGTAACACAGACCCAGAAGGACTTTACACGCAACCAGGGGATATGACTGGAGAGGGGGGGTTTCAAGCAGGCGTCTCATGCTAACTAATGCATTAGTACTAGTATCTTAAAGAAATGCAGCCCACTAGGTGTTTTAATTTAAAAATTGCAGACATACTCAGAATTAGACAGAGCAGCGCCATCACCCTCTGCTCGCCCCTGCCTGCGGTACTTAGCAGCACGCAGCCAACTCGTTCCTGCGGCCCTGTCCCACAGGCACTGGGCTGTTCTAAATCCAATGCAAGACGCGTGTTTTCCTCATGTTCCTCAATATTAATATTTTAATTTTAAAAATGACTTTAAGATATATTTTAAGAGTCAGTTCAATATTGTAAGACAGTCAGGAGCCGGGTAAAATGTAACTTTCATCTCCATACGGTACTGAGATACACGTGCACACAGTAACCGTTGCTCACGTGACGCACGTGTTTGCATGAGGTCACTCCCGCCGAGCCAGGTCCCGCTGCATTTCCATCACCACGCGAAGCACCCATGTAGCGCAGCCCTTCCTAGTCACAGGACACACGCCCACCCCGCCCCGCCCCAGTCCCAGGCTGTCACTGTTCTGCCTTCTGACCCTTAGGTTAGATTTCTTTTTTCTAGAGTTTTATAAGGTTGGAATCCTGCCGTATGTACTTTTGTTCGTGGTTTCTTTTGCTCAGCATAGTATTTTTGAGGTTTATGGGTGGTATTGTGAATAGTATCTGTGATTCATCCCTTTCTATTGCATTTTAAAAATTTCATTGTACGACAGTATCAAGACTTGCTTTCTCCGTTCCATCTGATGGACATATTTTTCCAGTTTGGGATGATTATGAATGAAGTTGCTTTGCTATGAACATTGATGTACCAGTTTCTGTATAGACTGTATTTTTATCTCTCTTGGGTAAACAGCCTGGAGTAAACTTGCTCAGCTGACTATTAAGCATGCATACAATAAACCGCAAAACCGTCTTCCAAAGTATCAGTCTGCACTTCCCCCAGCAGTGGAGGAGGGTCCTATGCCGACGTTACTATAAACTGCTGTTTTAGTGTTAACCTTCTTAGGGGCGTGTGGTGGCATCTAATTATGGTCTGAATTTACGTTTTCCTAATAAGAGTTTTTGTCTCTCACCCTCTTTGTGGGGTTACTGGCCTGTTCAGACTGCAGTTACCACTTCCGCAGTTCAGGGAGGCCGCCAAGCTGGGCTTGAGCCCCTCCCTCTGCCTGCCTTTCAGAAACCTCTTCCAAGCAGAGCCAGATGCGGGTTTCTCTTCTCTTACTGGTTTCCCTGCTATTCCCTGATTCCAGTTCCTGAAAAGAGCGACTTCACTTACTTTTTACAGTTTTCCAGGCGCTGGGGGCGGGCTGCCAGGGATGGAGGGTACATCCCGTCCGTGTCACTCTGTCACGGCTGTCAGTGGAAATATGAGTTAGGTTTTGAAAAAGGATTTTCCAGATTTTTTTAGTTTATCACAGGTCAGCCCCGAAAACCCCAGTCATATGGTATGGGGGAACCCTTCAGTGTATTACTTTGAGGCTCACTCCCTGATATTAAGATACTGTGACGCCAAGAGAGGGAGAAAGACATGCCCACTTGCAGAACGAGAGTGGCGGTGGAGAGCAGCGGCTCCGGCAGGCGCCTCCCAGCTTCCCTCTTGGAGTTTCAGCCTGGAGGGCGAGAGGGGTGTTGGTGAGAGGGGCTGTGCCATTTCACGTGCAGCTATCTACCCGCCTCCTGGCTGGCACTTCAGTCTGGCCAGTCAGAGGACAGCCCTGGCACTTCGGTCCTGGTGGGGCACAGGCAGCACGCAGGACAGCTGGAGAATGTGTCCCTGGGGCGGGTACCATCCCCTGGGTGAAGGGGGTTCTGCTCGCCGGCTGCATTCCCCTGAGGCTGAGTGTGCACTGTGGCCGGACCTCATGAAAGGCTGCACTGTCCACGAGAGGTGAGATGAGGCTGAGTCCCAGGGAAAAGTCCCCAACCTCGATGGGTCAGGAAGTCGCCAACGGCATGCATGCGAGGGGACTTACCTCTAAGCGTCAGCAGGGCGGGAGCACCCAGATGAATAAGGAGCCTGCCCCCTAGGTCACGGGAGGTGGACGGTCATGGCTGGAGGTGCAGACCGTTTCTTCTGTTTCTGAGTTTACTGAAGCCACGTGTCGCTCCTGTGTGTGTGTGTGTGTGTGTGTGTGTGTGTGTGTGTGTGTGTGTGTGTGTGTAAGGAAGAGTGGGAGAAGAGGGCAATGAAAGGCTGACTTACCCAGAAGAGACTGAACAGTACTCGAATTACATTTCCTTTTGCATTTCTTTTCATACATAGCTGTATAAACGCGATGCAGGGGGAGGGCCAGGGCATGTGGCTTGCAAATTGCTAATGATTTGTGACATTTATAAACACAGGAAGTTCCTCTCCTTGCTAAGAATGTTGACCCAGGGGACAGGTAAGGTAGCGGTCCACCGTCCCCTCACATCTAGAGGGTAGCAAATATTTGAGGCAGCAAATGCTAGGAATTTACTGTCAGAAACCAGGACTGAAACCAGGACTGGAGAGAGCTGAGGGGTAGACTGTGAGATGGTTGCTGGACACCTGCCAGCCTGCCCTTGTTCCTACACAAGACAGAGCCCAGCTCCAAGAATTAGCTTTGCTTTCGTCAGACGCACCTTCCTCCTGTCCAGCCAAAGACAGAGTGGCTCCCCAGAAGTGGAGGAGCCCCGCTGGGGAGGTGGGCGATGTCTTAGAGAGGAAAATGAAGAAAGGGGAGAGTTCTGTAGCTCAGCCGTTTTCCTGTGGCGTTCTCTCCCCTAGAAAACGGGACGGTGCGGATGAGAGAAGGGGAACTGTGGGACTGAGCGGGAAGCACTGCTGTCGCAGACCTGTTTAGCATCACGTGCGTCAGCCATTGTGTGGACAAGTCCTCTTTCTTGTAACCTTCTCTAATTTGTCCATGGACGGTCATTATAAGAAACTGGTTTTCATCATTCTGTGAAAATATGTGTATTTTACCTCAGCATCAAACTAAGTATGTCTTCTTCATCTCCTCCCGCCTCCTTGCCGTCAGAGTTAATTGAGCAAAGCACTACTGTGTGTGCTGGAAACCACTTAACTGTGGACACACACACTCCAAACACGTCGTGTTGGTGGGTCTGTATTTTTCTTCAGTGGATATTTCTAATGAGTATAATTTTAAACTATGTTGTGGCAATGGGGTTAAGATATGTTAATGCATTCATAACTGCTCTACCCTAGCACAACAATGGTCTTTGTTTTTGTCCCCGGCTAGTATTTATTCACATATGTATTCTGTACCTACTCACAGACAGAACATACAGTTTTATATCCCACCTTATCATGTTGTGACTTACGTGTTACTCTAATGGCTACTTAATACACTGTGGAGTTAATATACCAACATTTTCTTAGCTGCCCGCCCCCCCCGCCCCCCCCCCCCCCGTGGGACACAAATAGTTTCTGTTGTGCACTATTATGAATAGTGCTACAATGGACATTTTCCTAATTTTAATTTGTTTCCTTGGGATAATTTGTGAGTGGGGTTACTAGACCCCAAGGAGCTACTTTGTTTAAGGACTCATATTTTAGTAGAGGTGTGGGTGGGACTGGAGCTTCGGCGCGCTGCACGTGTGTCTGACCCCACCAGAGGTGTCTGAGCTTCTCAGCTGTTTTCCCAGTGGTCTCACCTGCATCTTGTTATTTATAGTTGTAGTTAATGCAGTCTGTGTCATTTTTAAAAATTTGATTTCTTTGCCTTTGACATTTTAAAATTTACATACTACTTACTGTTTGAGAGTTAATGTGGTTTAATTAGGGAAATCTCCTAAGTATCAGACAAACAGAGATTCAGATCCCAACACAGGCTGCTGCTTGTGTATTAAGCGAATTAGCTGCTCAAAGGAAATAATAATATTTTCTTCATTTGTAAAGTACTGGCACTGACGTCTTCTTCACAGGCTGTGAAATGACAAGATGAGTAAATCTGTGCCCCGTGTGTCAGCGCCGCACAGGAAGGTCCTCACCCACTGACCTCCCACCTCGGCCTCTTCTCGCCTGGTTATCCCTCCCAGGGCTTCTGGTTCAGATAGTCCAGTTTGCATCCACAGGGCCTCAGGGTCAGACTTCTCCGTGAGCTGATCTCTGACTTGCCAGCAAGTACTGAATTACAGCAGATCACTGAGGTCCAATCTGTTGGACCCATGGATTTCCTAAGTAGCCACACAAACAAATGGGAAATACACTCAAAATAAGTTTTTTCCGTAAATTATTCATTTTAGAATTTTGTATATAGTCCAGTTTATCTTTTAAATATCTCATCCAAGTTTTCTTCCATTAGGCTTTTCAGATACTTTGACTTGCTTCTTTGTTTTGGTTTTGGGTAATGCTTTCGATTATCTGCTCTCTGCTGCATCTTATCCAAAAACAGGCTTAGTTCTATGGTAGCCAGGATTCTTTTGTCAGGCAGCTGTCACACAGGATGCTTGCTGGACGTTGCATGGCTGGGTGATACTGTCACTTGGATTTTGTGTGACTATATTCTAGGCATTATAGCTCCTCTGTTGCCTGGAATTGGTTTCTATCTTGAGAACCTTTGCAGCGGAGGCCGCCTTTTTAAGCAAGCACGCGTCTTTAGAGCCAGAATGATTCCTAGTATGTTCTAAGGTCTCAGAAAGCCTATAACGAGCGGACAGTTTTTCAGTTGGAAAAGCATTGGAAATAAAAACTTCTATCCTCTCTCATGAGGCTGAGGAAATTTGGGGGCCTCCCAAAGATATTTGAACCTCTCACCTTCATGATGAGAAACTGAACTGGGAAAACATACATTCTAAGCAGTTTCACTTCACGAGTATAAAAGAGAGAAAGTGGGAGGAGGGAGGGGAGAAAGAAACCCTCCTCAGTCTTTCCAGCCTCAGCAATATTGTTTCTCATCCTCTGAAGAAGGGTTAGGGCTTCTGTACATTTTCTGTTTCTTGTGTAAGCCCTGTGGCAAAGACACCGTTCTTTCTTTCTGCACAGCTCAGCCTGCTCACCCCCATCGCCCTCCTCACCCCCATCGCCCTTCACACCCCCATCGCCCTCCTCACCCCCATCGCCCTCCTCACCCCCCATCGCCCTCCTCACCCCCATCGCCCTCCTCACCCCCCATCGCCCTCCTCACCCCCCATCGCCCTCCTCACCCCCCATCGCCCTCCTCACCCCCATCGCCCTCCTCACCCCCCCATCGCCCTCCTCACCCCCCCATCGCCCTTCTCACCCCCCCATCGCCCTCCTCACCCCCATCGCCCTCCTCACCCCCATCGCCCTCCTCACCCCCCATCGCCCTCCTCACCCCCATCGCCCTCCTCACCCCCATCGCCCTCCTCACCCCCCATCGCCCTCCTCACCCCCATCGCCCTCCTCACCCCCATCGCCCTCCTCACCCCCATCGCCCTCCTCACCCCCATCGCCCTCCTCACCCCCATCGCCCTCCTCACCCCCATCGCCCTCCTCACCCCCCATCGCCCTCCTCACCCCCATCGCCCTCCTCACCCCCATCGCCCTCCTCACCCCCCATCGCCCTCCTCACCCCCATCGCCCTCCTCACCCCCATCGCCCTCCTCACCCCCATCGCCCTCCTCACCCCCCATCGCCCTCCTCACCCCCCATCGCCCTCCTCACCCCCCATCGCCCTCCTCACCCCCATCGCCCTCCTCACCCCCATCGCCCTCCTCACCCCCATCGCCCTCCTCACCCCCATCGCCCTCCTCACCCCCCATCGCCCTCCTCACCCCCCATCGCCCTCCACACCCCCATCGCCCTCCACACCCCCATCGCCCTCCACACCCCCCATCGCCCTCCTCACCCCCCCATCGCCCTCCTCACCCCCCATCGCCCTCCACACCCCCATCGCCCTCCACACCCCCCATCGCCCTCCTCACCCCCCATCGCCCTCCTCACCCCCATCGCCCTCCACACCCCCCCATCGCCCTCCACACCCCCCATCGCCCTCCACACCCCCCATCGCCCTCCTCACCCCCATCGCCCTCCTCACCCCCCCATCGCCCTCCACACCCCCCATCGCCATCCTCACCCCCATCGCCCTCCACACCCCCCATCGCCCTCCTCACCCCCATCGCCCTTCTCACCCCCCCATCGCCCTCCTCACCCCCATCGCCCTTCTCACCCCCCCATCGCCCTCCTCACCCCCCATCGCCCTCCACACCCCCCATCGCCCTCCACACCCCCATCGCCCTCCTCACCCCCATCGCCCTTCTCACCCCCCCATCGCCCTCCTCACCCCCCATCGCCCTCCTCACCCCCATCGCCCTTCTCACCCCCCCATCGCCCTCCACACCCCCCATCGCCCTCCACACCCCCCATCGCCCTCCTCACCCCCATCGCCCTCCACACCCCCCATCGCCCTCCTCACCCCCATCGCCCTTCTCACCCCCCCATTGCCCTCCACACCCCCATCGCCCTCCTCACCCCCAATCGCTGCCCTCACCCCCAACGGTCCTCCTCACCCCCTAATCACCCTCTTCACCCCCATCGCCCTCCTCACCCCCATCGCCCTCCTCAACCCCCATCGCCCTCCTTACCCGCCATCGCCCTTCTCACCCCATATCGCCCTCCTCAGCCCCCATTTTTCCATGGTTGCTGGACAGCTCACAGCCGCCTGTCTTGTCTTCACTATGGCCACAGAGAGGTCTTTTGTGAAAAACCTCTGTTTCAGGAGGTGAAAACACGTGGACTTCATCCCCATCCTCCCACCCTGCCCTGAAAATGGACACAGGGAGGCACTGGTGGCTGCAGCCAGCTGTGCCTGGAGCCCAGGCTGCTGCTCAGTCAGGAAGGCCCGTGTCCTGAAGTAGGACATTGACAGGTGACTGGAGTGGCCATACCTCCTCCCTGCAGCAGCGAGAGGAGGGACCAGTCCCTGCGGTCCTGGGCCAGCCCCACAGCCTGTGTCCTGACACAGTGGAGGTGAGGTCACTCTGGCCTGCTTTGCAGAGAGATGGTGAAGGCAGAATGAGGTACCTGTGCAGGGCCTTGTGAACAGTTCTCATTCTGTACAGTCACTGGGGTAGGTACTGTCCTTGGACGGTTAGGCTGATTTCCAGCCCTTGGAATCTGTAAAATGACGCTCTGCTGGCGCTTTTGTGCACATTCTGTCCCCCTGCATCATGGTGGCTGGCCCCCTGCAAGGCTCTTTCTGAGTACGCCCCCCCCCCCCAGCTTCTGGCCTGGGGACAGGCGCACTTGCTTAGCTCTCGGGGTTGGTGGGCACCCAGCGTGGCCTGTCTCACTTGACTGGACTTGGTGTTTATGAGGGCAGGACCATGTCCTGTTCATTTTCTCAACCTCGTATCCGGTTCATGTTGTTCACTCAGTAAATATTGATCGAAGTGGTGAGTGAATGTCAAATAGTCGCTGCCGTGAAGTAACAGACTGTACTAGGCAAGTGAGTGGCGCTTTGCTGATTTGCTGTAAGACTGGTGGAGACTCATCACAGCTTCCTGTATGTGATGTAAATGCATGGCATCAGGTGCACATTCTGAGGGGGAGCATGCCAGGTCCTCCCAATGACTGGGAGCTACACACAGAGAATGTGTGACCGTGTGACGCGAACTACAGGAGATGGAGTCCCTCTGGAGACGCTGGCCACACAAACCCTCGTTTCCCAGGACCTGCTGTGGTCGCTTGCTCAGCAGGGCGCTTAGAGTGTCGTAGGGTGCAAGGCATTTTTGACGAAGTGCATTAGGAAGAGTGCTGCGATAGGTTCCCATGTGGGACATTGGTCATTTAGTTAAAATGCCATCTCACAGCTGAGTGATGCAGGTAGCCTGCCTCCTCTTTATCTTGTTTTACATTAGCTCACTCCTTTGTTTGTCTGGCTTTCAGCTTTCGTGGTGACATGACACCTGGCTTCTTTCCGCAAGGAACATTCAGCACACAGCACCGTCCCAGACACATTGGATGGGGATTGGTTTGATGATCCTCCCTGGAACGGGTAGGTAGATGCTTACGCCTCATTTGAATCCTGCCTGTGTCCATTTCTGCTTTTCTTGTTGTTGACCGAGAGTGGAACTTACTCTGAAGAGTCAAATTCAAGCCTCAGACGACCTTTGTCTTTTCTACGTAGAGTATGTGTTTATCTTACGATGTGTGAGATTCCTCAAGACCCTTTGTTTCCTCTGTTATGTGATAAATACGAATGAAGAACACGTATTCCAGTAGAGAAGGGAAAGTCTTGCTCACATGGTTCTGAAAATAACAAGATTTATTCTGCCTCTCTGTGGAACTCAAGTGTGTGAAATGTGACTGACCCCTGGTGTGTTTATAGGTGTGGTATCTGCAGCTCAGAATCTGACAGAAAGATGTCAATGTCTTTTTTTCCCCAAATTAGTCCCGGCTTAGACAAAACCAAGTACCAGATTATGAGCTAAGTGACTACACGGGGGAATTAATGAGTGATCCTCTGCTCTCTTGGGTTTTGTGACAGGTGCTCCCTGGTGTATCATGGCACAAAGGTGACATGGAAACAAAACAAAAAAAAGTGGTATTTGACAGTTTTATTGCTTAATAAATTCTCTTGAAGGAGTGTTCTGAACTTAGATTCTCATAAGGTAGAAGCCGTGTAGCTCCTGATTCAGTCTGATCCAGACCCCTTGATGAGTGCTCTGTGTGTGTGGGGGGGTTATATTTTCCCTAAGGGACACTTTACTGTAAGGCTCACTGCGCTATTGCTCTCAACTTTTGAAATATTGTTGGCAATATGGTAGACTTGTTGAAAATCTAGTATGCATTTAGAAATCTAAATAATCTATATAAATTGTATTTTCAAAAGCAAAACTCTGTAACAAGTGTCCTGCCCACCCCCACCCCCCAAAAATGTCTGCAGAAAACCGCATTTGGGAAGTAGCAGAGACCTGAGACTTAATCAGGTCTAAGACCTGGCTTAACCCACGACCTTGGGAAAAAATGTTTTCCTTCCTCAGAAAGAGGGAGGGAGGGAGAGAGAGAGGAGGGAGGAATTAAATTCACAATCACTGTGTGAAAGGTACACCGGGTCACCTTTATTCTTAATGAGGTGTCAAGTAATACTCGATGTGTTTCCAAGTGTCTCCAGAACATTTCCCTCCTACATTCTGTGAGAGTCTGAAATCCATAATTAGAGTTTAACCTCCCTGATTTAAGGCAGAAGCTGTAACTGGTCACCTGCATGCTAGAGCTGTCTTAGATTGTTTATTTTACAGATATATTTTTTGGCCTACCCAGACTTGACATGCATATGTTAAAAAATTGCCAAATCAAAAAAATCAGGAGAGTTCACATAAAAATCTGGGCTTCCAGTCCTATTTCTCTGTAAATGGCACTGCAATTAAACCAGTTGCTCAGGCCACAAGTCTAGCTGTCACTCACGTGGCCTCCATCTTCTGAAGCTCGGCATCTAACCTGGCAGGTCCTCCAGGGCCTGGCTCAGACCCCACAGCGAACACTGGTGCCCAGGCCGCACCTGGGACAGTAAGCCGATGGCTCTGAGGATGGAGCTGGGCTTCAGAAGCTTAGCAAGCACTTGAGGTGATTCTGATGTGCGCACGAGGTCCCAAAGCACGTTCTAACCCTTTTGTCCGTCCTGCGTCAGTGCTGCCCTGAGTTCAGGCGGGTCCCGTGCAGCGCTTTCTAGTCTCCCCGGTCCTCTGTGTCTGCTCTCGTCTGGTGGGTCCCAGCCCCAACCCGCAGAGTCCTTGTCGGTGCGAGACGGGTCTGGTCTGGGCTGCTGACACCTCCTCGGTCAGAGCAGCGGTCACGATGCTCTCAATCCTGTGGGTGAGCGAGGAACCCAGGCTCCAGTGCTGCTGGAGGGTCCAGTCCCTGAGGCACTAAGTTTCCGGAGCAGACAGGGCAGGGCACGAGAGGTGGACTGAGGACACTGAGGACATTGTATTCAGCTTCTGCAGGGCCTTACACACCCTGGCTGGGCTTCCCGCTTGCTTGCCCCTCCATGCAGTGACCCATGGGCCTGGAGCCTTGCAGACTTCTCCCCAGATTGCCACCCAGTCAGGGCCCCAATGTCATACTGTTCCCAGGGGCAAAGGGAGTCGATAGTTTGGCAGTGACAATGTCGTAAGATTGATGCTCCAGCACAGCTACCGAGGTTTATTAAATGTTAGTCCTTCATAGTTGCATCATTCACCCAGCAGCACACATCGGCATCGGTACATTTTTAGGCAGAGTGCCCAAGTTAGGGTGTGTCTGTGGTGTGGTGGGCAGTTACACCGGGGGCCGTGGGACCGTGCACCCTGCGGCTCCGACACAGCCTTCTTCCTTTTCTCCAGTGCCCGACACAAAGCCGGTTACTTGTTTGAGGGCAGTGGAGACCTTTTCTCTCAAGATGATTGCACAGTGACTGTGTTTTGACCACAGAGGAAACCACTGAAGTCTTTCATTTAGGCTCCAACTGCCGCATCCCTGTAGATGGTGCGCTTCCCATCAGAAGGGAGAACTAAGGTGTCCTCAGAAAGTTGTCATCAAAAAAGACACCCTCTGACATATTCTGTGATTTTACTCAGAGTTTTGAAGTAACTCAGGAAATGCAAACTGCTTTGAAGCTGAGTGGAAACTTGGGTCCTGTCAGCATTCCTTGTGCACATCATAGCCAACTCTGACTTCGCACTGGTGACAGCTTTCGCTTAGTATGCCCCTGGCAGTGCTGCTTTGTTGACACTGTGAAAAGTTCAAGGAACTGCATTAAGACGAAAACGTGCACACGGCGTCCCGGCAACGGAGACCAGCACAGATGGTGTAAGCACAGCTACGTATGTATCGAGTCAGTGCCGGGGGCCTAGCTGTCTGCTTCACCCTCGGGGCCTGGTTCACCCCAGTAATGTCGGTGCAGAGTTCCTCCGCGTTTAAGGGAACAGACGACACTGTCAGCTTTCCCTTAAACATTTCTTTTCGGGGGAAATGGAGACAGAATACACAGAGCGGCCCCAGCCCACGCACGCGGAGCACCCCTGGAGGCAGCGCAGGGCTGTGCTTCTTAGTGCGATGCCTTTATGTTTCCTTTGGGATCGAGACGGATTGCGTACCGTTCTCTGCGGTGAACAGTGCTGTCATAAGGCCACAGGTGGTTTTCATGCCATTTTAAGAATTCCTTTGAAAGGATTCAGGCAGTGATGGCCCTAATGTTTAGGGCTCTGCATTAGGACAGGCAAAGCTTTTCAAATATGATAAAGCCCTCCCGAAATTCTTTGTATCTGTGAGTGCATAGGATCTGGACAGAGGAAGATTAAAATCTCTCTGAAATCCACAGCATTGCCACCAGGTGGAACAGTTATTGAAAGGGAAATTAATAGTGTCTGAAATGAACGTTGGGTTAAGCATACTTCATTTTGCGCTTTCTACTCTTTTTTCACTTGCCGTTAACTCTCTTTAATCACAGAGGTTCCCTAAATTGATTAGGATTCATTTACAGAAAAACTGTTGTAAAAACTAAATGTATCCTCTGCTTATTATAGGGCAGACACAGTATGGCTGTTGAACTGATTGTGAAGATTTGTATTATGTTAATGCATCAGATGGCTCCCAAACTATATGTTTGTCATATGTATTTAATATTAAATCAGGCTTTTCCTTATTCCCATAATTTCTCTAGCATTTTGTGTTGACTTTTGAGAGTTAACATTTTGGAACAAAAGATATATTCTTCCAGGATCCTCCATGCTTGGACCATATTAAACTTTAATAAATATTTGTGAAATGAATGATGAATAATTCAAATGCATTTTACTTTTAGACACAAGCAGATGAAATTATACTAAAGCTAGGAGCTGACTTAGTCAATGAACTAGATGTATAAAATAATGACCAGTAAAAATAGTGATTCATCAGATCAGAGATCATATCTGGTATGCTCCGTGGAAACAGAGGGGGGATGGGCATCATTTTTAAAGGATTTAGACAAAGTCAAATGGCCAGCAAATCTAATATTCTGGTGAGCAGCTCATCCTGATTTCATTAAGGCCATTCATTTCCCTCTTCTCTTCACCAACATTTTCATCTTTGAAATCTCTTTTTCCCCTATATATGTTAAGGAGACATTCTAGTCTAACGACTCCTGATTGAGGTGCCTTTAAGAACTTTGCTGGAGGCACGTGGGGCATGAAGGGGTAAAGGACTCAGTGTCCCTGTAAGAACTAGTTGGGTACAGAAGCAGCTGCACTTGTGAGTAATTGAATAGAGTCGAATGCTGTCCGATCAGGCCGTTTGCTACCCAGGCCGACTCTGGGAAGTCCTTGAGTCTTTCCTAAGCCTCCTTCAACTTGTCTGTCAAACCTCCTTCTGTCTTGGCAAGGCTCAAGCCCAGTTAAAGTCTATGTGTTTTACATTGCTTCACTTCTGCATTTTAGAAAAAGCATAGATGGTCCAGATAGATGTGGCGGGCTTACCAGCCAACAGTAATATAAGCCCTTATACATAAAATTGCTTTTCTCAGTAGTTGTGACATTTCACTTTGAAATTAAACTGCGTTCTTCGTATGACAACATCATGTGCCTCAGGGGGTAAGTAATGTCATATATTTAGGGTCTCCGACTTGTATTCCCATATTGGAGAGGTATTGAAAACAAATTGTTTCACTCGATCTGATTATTAGTAATATGGGCAGTAATGACTTTCATCACAAGTATTCTGAAATTAAGAACTTCCTCGTATTTAACATCTTAATGTCCAAACATATTTTTCTTTACATTATTGATTTTTTCCTTTAAACATTTTCATCCTCTTCCATTTGTTTTTATTGATGTGTCTGTACTCTGCTTTTTTTTACAAAAAAAATTAGACAGGTTATATCAAGAATAAAGCATAATAGTTATGCATGAAACAGGAAGTCAAGACAGGACACGTGTGAGTAAGGCTGGCGAACCAGAAGAGAAGTGAGCGCGGGTCACGGGGAGCGGCTCCCGGGGCCGCGGCTGCTGCCTCCGGGCCTCAGGCTCGGCTCTGACTTTCCTGGGGGCTGAGGCAGCATTTGTTAGGCGGCTCTGTGGGCTTGCCTCACTTCATGCTAGTCCTCATTCTGCACGGAGAGAAATCACACCCCTGGCGGAGGGCGGGGCGGAGCACCGGTGACGCCGCGGGGCCGCGGGGCTCGCGTCTGCCGCCGGCCCCTTCGTGTTCGTGGTTGTCATCTGGCTTCAGCCGACGGCTGAGAAAACCGTTGAAGTCGGCGTTTTATGCACTGAATTCCACCGGCCTTGGAACGTCATTGGGCCCAGGGGTCTTGATCTTGTTTTCCGTTTTCTACCTCTGTCAACACTAAATTTTAAACGATGTTTTATGAAATCAAGTAGAAGCTATAGTTTCGAAATTGTTGTCTAGGGTCTAATAAAAGTGGGGATAGTTTTACTGATTAGAATTCTGCAGTTTATTTCACTTGGCATAGAATTGTGTTTGCCTAACACTTTATTTATTATATTGGCTACTACTGGATATATGAATTTTTAATTTTGGTACTCTTTAAGCTTTTGAAAAAAAAGTTTTATATTTTCTTTGATAGAGACCATTGAACAAAGAGAACTAAAGTGCTACTAATTTTCCTAAATAGCAGCTTGTTAGACTCATGGCGCAAACTTTATATCATTGTCCTACTCTCGAAACCTGCCCCATTTTAAACGTTCTATCAGAGTAGCGTAAACTCTGTATGTGTGTTCCCCATTAACTTAATCCTCTGCAATTTGAAAATTGTTATGATGAATCCTCATGAAAGCATGGCACACAATTTAATCATTTTCAAAAGAAAAAAAGGGCACCATAGTTTGCAGGTGACATTCTATAAGATAAAGAGAGCTAGGAATGCCTACACATGAATTCCAGCCTGAAGAGACTGAAGACTTACTTTCAATATGGAAAACCAGTAGAGGTAGATCTGTGAGAGAAGATGAGTTATCAGTGGAACAGCTCTCTCCTTCTGGTGAATTATACTGTATAGCTAGAGTGACGTACAGCTTATATTAATGTATATTTATGTGTTATATTAACATACAGCTTATTTCCAAATACTGCATTAGAACCTGCACACAGTGTTAATAGCAGCAAATGGAACCAAGTAATGAGTGGCCAGTCTCAACTTACATTCATGTTCTTCTTCCACAAGTTACCTGTGACTTCAAGCATATTCTTAACTTATGATTGCAATACATTTATTTCCTGTTTAGAAAAAAAGATAAAGAAATCTGAGAGTCTGAAAGTTGTAAACAAAATATCATCATGGTGGTGCTTAAAGTTGTCCTTTTGGGACATATTTTCAACTAATGAAGACCATTTTAAACTAAACTGATTATTTGTATGCTGCAAAGCAATGAACACCACTGGCTCTCCCCTTTTAATCTGCGGGACCACCTCATGTTTACAAGGCACTGCCATGATCCGGTCCCTGTGTGAGCCCCCTAGCACGTATGGTTATCTCGGGATATCCTGTTTAGTCTTCAGAGCAGCCCTGCGAGAGAAGTAATACCCTCACTTTACAAATAGCAAAGAAAAATGTATTACAGAAAAACTGTGTCATAAGTAATTTCTGTCTGCCTTCTAAGAAGGATAAACCCTGATAACCAGAACTTTTCCTTTCTTAATTCAAAGCCCTTTTCCTCTAAATCAGTGCTTCTCAACCAGGGTGAATTTGTCCCCCAGCAGACATTGGTGCCTGGAACTCACTGAACCCCCTTTCCTGCCAAATTTGTGTTCATCTTCAAAACTCAGTTCGTTGATCTTTGCTGTGGGCAGAGTTAGGTTGGCCCTATTCCTGCCCCAGTCCCTACCTTGATGGTTACCCGACCCTTACCGCTCTGCACTGTAAGGGACCCGTTTCCTTGATAACATCCCCACCCCCTGTCACATCATCGAAATATGCCTAGCGGCAGTGCAGAATACTAACATGCTTCCCTGCGTGTTGAATAAATGCTAGGTGACTCACGAATCCCTCTTGACTCATCTTTCTCCTGAAGCTCGGGAGATGATGCAGCACAGTAATTTGCCCAACGTTCTGGAGCGTCCAGAAAGATGAGCAGTGCATTTCATTAGCTTGGCTTTCCCCCGCCCACCCTTGTTTGGTTGGAAAAAAGTCCAAATAGGGAAAAATATAATGTATTATAACACCTTTAAAAGATGTAGTATCATTCAAATTCCTCTTGATTCGTTAACATAAGTACTTAGAAAAAAAAAGTTAAGATAGTGTAATAGTCTCTTAAGAAAAAAAGCTGTTACTCTAGGTCAAATATCCATTCTTTCAAAAGATTTGTGTTGATTGCCTAATATGTGCTGGGTTACCTAGAACATTATTTTTTTTTACTAATACTATATTTTAATAATTATAGTAATTTTGGGGAAAATTAGTGAGATGTGAGATGTGTCTTCTAATGCCCAAGAATAATTGATTCACTTTTGCTAAGAAAATATCTATACATTTTGTTTGATCTATGACTTTAAATTTATTTGTTAATGAACTTTTTTAATGGAAGCTGATGCTATCTGGGTAACCCTGGGGCTGGATTCAGAGATTATTCATCAGTATGGTTTATGAGTGAGAATATTTCAGAGCAGTAACATCACTTAGTACTATCTCAGCACCGTCTTTCTGAGTAAATTGGGTTATATTTATGCTTAGATATACTTTAAAAATCGATTCACTGCATAGTTAAATCCATTCTAAGTTTCAAACTCTTTAATATGGAACAAGAAACAAAGTTGTGGTCTTAATATCACAACATTATAGAAACCTGCCTTTACTAATATAAACGAGACCTATTTTAACAAGGTGCACCCAGGAAATACGTGCGTTAGACTATATATAACTACCTTTCTACCACCACCAGACACTGTGGTTGTGAATACATCGTGCTGTGTGTGCTGGGTGCTTCACAGTAATCACAGAACTCTGTTTTCAAAGTAGTTGCCAGCCTGAGAACAAAACTGGGGAGTTTGATACTTTCTTTTACTTTAAAAAAAAAAATATTGCAGTGTTTTTCACTGATCTACTTGCAGAAGGGACTGATATAAATGTATTCGTGTATGGGTAATAGTGTATTGAAATAGTATAAACTCTGTGTATTTCCCATCAACTTAAGTGCATTGTTTTGATTTTTTTCCCCCAAATATTTTACCATACTGATTTTCAACAAAGATCTAATGACCTTTGTTAAACTTTACTGAAACTGCGTCATCTATATCGTATTTAATATTTTAGACGCTGTCTGTTCTAATGCTAAGATTGCTGAAGTGTACGAAGCACATGGTGCTTGTTCCTTTGTGTGCGTGCGCGTCTCCCTTGAAGACTGGCAGCGCTTCTTGTGTCTGTGGGCCACCAGTACTCCTCTATAGCAAGTAGCATCGTTAGTAGGTGGGGGCATAAGCTTTGCACCAGCAGCTCTGGAGTCAGTCCTAAATTAACACCTGCCATTTGAGTTTCACTATTTCTTGATTTATCTTACCCTCTGCTTTCCCATTTATTCTGCCAGTGAGGATGGTCAGGCCCCCTTCATGGACAGACTGTTGAAAGGCTTCAAAGAGACAATGAGACGGTGTACAGAGGGCGTGCATGGCGTGGTGGGAGCGCAGGCTCACAGAGAGCCCTAGAGTCCAGCTTTCTCTCAGAGGTAGGGGCAGAGGGAAAAGGGGTGCCCCCTTTGGTGTGAAGCACATGTCGGGGCGGAGGCCCCCCTCCAGGCCAGCACAGAGCCTGAGCTTTGCCTCCTCTGTGTTCCAATGCACTGTAAGCATTCTAGAAACAGGAGTAGATAAATGCATTTAAAGAAAGTCTTGACAACTTAGTGAGTTTGAAGAATTCCTATGGAGAACTGAAGTCACGGGCAAGCACACCAAGAGTGCGCTGCACTCGTGTGGCAGGACGTCGTCTTTTGCTCAGGCCCTGGTACTCTCTCCTGCAGGCACGCCTCCTGTCTTACTTGTCTGTGTGTTGTCAGCCCTTACCAGAGTGCCTAGTGTAGACACTCTGCACGTGATTGTTCCATAGCTGAATAAGCAAAGGGACCAACTTGGAAAACTGAGAATTAAGTTTTAATTAAAATGTTTTTATTTTAAAAAGATGTTATATTTTTATTATTATTTTGCCACTAACGTTTTGGAAAGAATGTATGACTTTGAATAGGTTTTTATCTCAGAGTCTGCCTTACTGTATTTTTTCCTACATTCAGTCTAAATTTCTGTAGTTACTTTAAGTCTTCTCTAAGTTTTTTCTTTTTTCTTTTCTTTTTTTGTTTATAAACAACTGGACTTTGCTCAATATTTAAAAAAATCCTTTTCTGAAGACTCTTACTGAAATAATATAAAACTACTGAAGTGTACTAAATTAATAGAAAGTCAAGACTTGTAGATTTTCATTTGTTTTGGTTTGTAGGTAGTATATAAGTCAAATTCAGGTAGCAACATGTCGATAGTGGTGTTTTGAAGAATCCATGTTACAAGGTGAAAAAAGAATGGTACTCAATGATTTATAACAACTTTCAGTAACACAGACACTTCTAAAGTCCTTTAAGTCACTTTGTGTTCTTAGGACAGTTAACTTTGCACTGAAATCTTACTCTCTTGTTTTTAATAGTCAAATGAAAGACTGTATCACTTTGGTCCCAGTATTATGATAAATTCACCGTGGATTAAGTCAAAATTAAAGATTTAGCTCAAAGAATAAAGGTTGAAGATACTTTTAAAAGATACTGTTTTTATATGTATTACTGCTATATTTGTTTTAAAATAATGTGAACCTCACCAGTTGTCTCCATGGGAGCTTTTAGTAACAATCAGAGTGAAAATGTGATTTGTTTGAATGTAACTAATTTGTTTTGTTGAAAAATACAGAATGAGATTCTCTCAGTTTATTATATTTTTAGAGGAGGATTCCGCATTGAAGTGTCACAAATTCTAGCTGCAGGAGGAATGACAAGTAATAAAATTTTAATGGGGCCAATCGTCTGTCTCCTTGGCTTTGAGCGCTTCCTTTGTACACAGAGATTTACATTCAAGCTTAGGCTGGGTAAACATTCCCATAAAACGGTGATAAGAATGTGAATAAAAATGTAAATTTCTCTTATTAGAGTATTTTCTAATAAGAGTGAAAAAATTATAAAATAGCAAGGCTCATGAATTAGATCTTGAAAATGCTGCACATTGAGAACATAAAGCTGGTCCCCAAGCACAGGGAAGTTCTTTGTATTTAGATTCCTGTACTTAGCCTTGCACTCTGTCTTCAAAAGAGTATGATTCCTCTCCGAGAGACCCTAAAACTGGGGTGTTCACTGACTGCGTTCTCTAAGCCAGACGTTCTTCAGGCACCGAGGCTGTGACAGCAGATCACACAGGAAAGGCTGTGCCTGCACAGCGGTTATGTTCTAGTAAGGGGCACGTAGAAAGCACATGTGTAAATATACCGTGTTGGAGAAATCAGTCTTTTTAAATGATTGTGAGCAACAGAGAATCCTGGCAGTAAGGGGCTGGGGATGTGCAGTGTTTCTTTATAGACAGTGTTCAGGAAAGTCCTTCTCAGTAAGGTCACACTGGAAGAGAGGCTGGAAGGAGCTGGGCAGGGGAACCAGCATTAACAAAGGCCCTCCAGTTGGGGCGTCGGCGGAGGGACAGGGAGAAGCCCTGGAGCCTGCAATAGGGAGCAGGAAGACGGTGAGAAGATGGAGTCAAGACGGAGGTTGGTGGAGGAGGGGCAGATCACACAAGGCCAAGCGGACCAAGTAAGGACCTTGAGTTCTCTACTCACTGACCCAGGAAGCCATTGGAAGACTTTGCGCCTTAAGGGAGGAAACTTTTTCTTCTGCCCTTCTAGTTTCTTTTGGCTGGTCTAGTAATTAAATGACATAAGACAGGTTAACAGGAGAAAAACAAACTTAATTTTGTGTACATGGGAATCTCACAAAGACATGAGCGACTCCCAGTCAGGCACTCGGGAGAAGAGAGGGGTCCGGGGCTCAGAGGGAAGGAAGGCCGTGCACGGGAAGGAGAGAGGAGCGCGTGTGTGGGCGCCGGGCGCAGGCAGTGGGACACGGGGGGCTCTGAACAGCAGGCCCTGCCTGCCCCCCTCCCCCAGCAGCCCGGGCTCTTCCCAGTTATCCCTGCCGGTGGCTCAGCGGTCCGCAAGCCCAGGTGGCACATTCTGGGGCGGCCTGCCCAGAGCCCCGTCGGAGCAACGGAGTGACCTAATTTCAGGGTTTTTTAGGAGGATCATTCTGGCTTTTGTGTGAAGAAGAACAGGTAGGGAAAGGCTTGCATCCCCTCAGCAGGGGCAGAGGTGAGCATTTCCCTTCCCCACGCAGCCTCCCGGCCAGCTCGACACCGAGGGCGCCCTTCCTCGGAGAAGAGAGGGAAGGGGTGTGGGTGTGTGAGGAGCAGCCCTCCTGTCCCTCCTGGAGGGGGCGTCTGGGATAGGAGGGCCGTCTGCGCAGAGAGCCGAGCGGGGGTCTGCGCCCGGGGACTGAGGTGCCTGGCTGAACTCCCAGGGAAACGTCTGGGAGGGGCAGACAGGAGCCCGGGAGCTGTCTGGTTGGAGAAGACCTGGTGGTGGTCCCTGTTATTAAAGTCCTGAGAATGAGAACACGTGGAGGGGGAAGAGACTAGAACCCGGCTGGTGCTTCTGAGCACCTGCATGGTCCTGAAAACACTCAAAGGGTCACCTAGCCCTCAGGGGCGACGAGGGGCTGTTGGGTGGGTGCTTCTTTTGTTCCGAACTCCGTGCATTTTCTTTTTGCCATAACATTCACATTCCAGCTTGTTTCTCCAACTTAATGTGAAAGCCAGTTTTTTGGAGATATAGTACTTGTAATTCCTAAATTGATCCCAGCTTGGCAAAATAATCCCCAAAAGAAAGGGCTATATTAACATAAATTGAGCAGATTTCATGCAAAAGTACTTTCTCATCTTAAAAAAAAAACACTTAAAAATAGGACTCTGTTTCTTAAAAATTAATCCTTATATGGAAATTCACAATAAGCAGTTTTTTACCTGCTTGGGAAAAGGACCATTGTTGGAAAGAGTTGCATATAGTTGTTTTTGTTAGTATTCCTAAAATTCAAAACGTTAGTGTGACAGGTAGTGGCTGAAATTAAAAAAATAAAATATATATATATATATTCTCATTCATCTGCTCATAACAAAATACCCAAATATATATAAATGCAAGTGAAAGGAACCCAGAGAGTTGACGGGAAACTGCAGAGTATCTGAAGCTTTAGTAGTTACATGTTTGGACCCAGCTCAGAGCAGCCGGAAGAGCAGAAGCCCTTGGGTAACAAATGGAATGGTGCCCAGGTCCCAGAAAGCTGAGGACCAGCATCGCTCAGGAGACTCAGATGGGTGTTGAGCCCTTGACTCTGGTCTAGAAGAAGCCCCCCAGGGTAGGAGAAGCCAGGGGGGAGTCCCGTTCAGGTGACAGATCAGCCAGGGTCAAGCACTGGGCAGTGAGGGGGCTGAAGGGCAGGTTCCAGATTTCCAGGAAGCAGCTGGATTTCATTGTAAATCTGTAGGGACCCATCTCTTTGTAAAGAGAGACATTGGTAACTATGATGAAGGACTTTCAGAGGTTTTTATTATAAGAGTAATTTAAAAATATCATGGCTGTGACTTGTGTTTGCTCAGAGAATTTTTTGTTACTCAGTGTGTTGTTTGAACATTTCCTGAGTCTTATCCAAAAAAAAAAAAAAAAAAAAAAAGAAAAGGAAAATATTTTAAAGGTCAGAGGCTACAAGCTTTTCATCATTTAGCCAAGAGACCTGGATAGTATAGTCGACGTATTCAGTTTCATTTAGATAAAATGTCAGCCTGAGGGAGTAACCACTAAGCATTTCTCTGAAGATGAATTGGAATGACATGAGGCCGTGTCCCTCATGTCTGCCTGAGGGTCGCATCATGTAGTAATTCATACATTTTAAGTTTTAAATATTGTTTCTATAGGAAAAGTAGTCAGTCGTAATTTTAAATGAACTCTGAATGTTTTATGTTGTATTAACCTTTTCTGTTGAGTCATGATAATGTCTCCTAATTTGGAGGTGCATATAAGGAGTGGAAGAATTGGCTGTCTCCATATTTTGGTGAGAAATAGCATGCCCAGCCTTAGGCTCAGGGCTTACAGCCCCCGAAGGCACACCACTTGAGGACTTTCCCTCAAGACCAAGTGTCTGGAAAGATCAGTTGTGAAGTAATGAAATCAAAGAGTACTTGTCTCAGTGTTTTGACAAGGATCCTGAGGCAAGAGACCCCAGGGGATGCAACTATCTCAAAATGAATTAGCAATTTCAAATGTCACTAGGATCTTGTGTCAGTTCCCTCTAGGATAGTTCCCTAGAATCTCTTCCAGGTTCTTTCTCTTGAATCTGAAAGGGGGCCACCTTTTAGACAACTTGAGCAAAACATTTAATATCTTCCTGGTAAATATTCAGAGGCTGCAGTCAGTGGAGCAGGGGAAAAAGAATTGGTGCATCTTTCTTTTGAAGAAATTGGCCCTGTTGGTGATGGTGACATTCATCTGCCAGAGAATTTTTGCATATGCATGGGCCAGGCAGTTCTGTGGGGCCAGTTGTTCTATGGGGTTTAAGAGAATTAAGGTTTAAATTCTAGTTAGAGATGATTTATATGTCAAAAATAATTGAAGGCTTGTGGTTAGTTACAATTTTGAAAGACAGACTCTCCTCGAATAAGAAAAAGCATATAAGATGGAGTAAGAAACTGTTGTGCCTCTTTGTTTTGAAATTTTGCCGGCTGTTTTCAAAAACAGTAAAATAATCCTGCCGTTATGCTCAGTGCTGATGAGGCCCTAATGAGTCCATTGGTTCCATAGCTCCAGAGGAGCGTGGGGACTCTGAAGGGGGTTTGAAGGATAATCACAAAGGTGAGTAACAGAACGAAAGGCAGGAAAAGTGAGGAAAACCAAAGAGCTCGCCAAGAACTTCAGTGCTCTTCAAACTCACGAGTGGCTTCTTGAGAGAAGGTGGTGTTCGTGTGTGCTCTCTTCCCGCACAAAACAGACAGCACCCTCAGGCGCGAGGCTCACCCACTGCAGGAAGAAGACAGTTCCCTGGCAGAGAAGCTCGGGAAATAGCACGAATGGGAACCAGAAGAAACCGTAAAGTTCAACTGTTCAGAGAATTAGAACGAGAAGACATGTTTTCATCTGTGTCTTGGCTTCAGCAAATTCTGACCCAGATTGACTCCTTAGTCCTTGCCAGCCATGTCTGTGTGTTTGTTTGTGTACTCCAGGGAAATTCATCTTTAGTGCGTTTAAGAGTAGATCAGGGCATCAAATCCCACACGGTGTTTATATTCCTTTTTTTATAATTAATCTATTTTTAAATTGAAGTGTAGTCAGTTATGGTGTGTCAGTTTCTGGTGTACAGCACAATGTCCCAGCCGTGCATACACATACATATATTCCTTTTCATAATTCTTTTCCATTAAAGGTTATTACAAGATATTGAGTATAGTTCCCTGAGTTGTACAGAAGAAATTGGGAGTTTTTAATCTATTTTTATATATAGTGGTTAACATTTGCAAATCTCAAACTCCCAAATTTATCCCTCCCCACCCCCTTTCCCCTGGTACCCATAAAATTGTTTACTGTGTCTGCAAGTCTGCTTCTGTTTTATAGATAAGTTCAGTAGTGTCCTCTTTTTTTTTTTTATTTTTTTTAGATTCCACATGAGTCATATCATATGGTATTTTTCTTTCTCTTTCTGGCTTACTTCACTTAGAATGACAATCTTTAGGTCCATCCATGTTGCTTCTAACAGCATTATTTTATTCTTTTTTATCACTGAGTAGTATTCCATTGAATAAATATACCACAACTTCTTTATCCAGTCATCTATTGATGGACATTTAGGTTGTTTCCATGTCTTGGCTATTGTAAATAGTGCTTCTATGAATATTGGGGTGCATGTATCTTTTTGAATTAAGGTTCCATCTGGATATACGCCCAGGAGTGGGATTGCTGGGTCATATGGTAACTCTAATTTTAGTCTTTTGAGGAATCTCCGTACTGTTTTCCACAGTGGCTGCACCAAACTGCATTCCCACCAGCAGTGGAGGAAGGTTCTCTTTTCTCCACAGCCTCTCCAGCATTTATCATTTGTGGACTTTTGAATGAAGGCCATTCTTACTGGTGTGAGGTGGTGCCTTATTGTAGTTTTGATTTGCATTTCTCTGATAATTAGTGATATTGAGCATTTTTTCATGTGCTTATTGGCCATTCATATGTCTTCATTGGAGAAATGCTTGTTTAGGTCTTCTGCCCAATTTTGGATTGGATTGTTTGTTTTTTTCTTATTAAGTTGTATGAGCTGTTTATATATTCTGGAAATTAAGCCCTTGTCAGTCTCATCTTTTGCAGATATTTTCTCCCATTCCATAGGTTGTCTTTTTGTTTTGCTTATGGTTTCCTTTGCTCTGCAAAAACTTGTAATTTTAATTAGGTCCCATTTGTGTATTTTTTCTCTTATTTCTGTTGCCTGGGTAGACTGCCCTAGGAGAACATTGCTAAGATTTATGTCAGAGAATGTTTTGCCTGTGTTTTCTTCTAGAAAAAGACTTCTCATTTTTAAGTCTTTAAGCCATTTTGAGTTTTTTCTGTGTGTGGTGTGAGGGGGTGTTCTAACTTCAATGTTTATATTCTTGGTCTGCGTTCGTGCACATCTCTGTTTCCTCCATACTCTCTCACGTGGCTCTGCAAGAAAAGTATTACGATTGCTGCCCTCAGTGCTCTACAGAACCACAGCCATGTGGTTCAAAATATACTCTCTGCACCTTCTTTTTGTTCACAAGGTCCCAGTAGTTCTTTGACCTTTCGGAATGCTATGCATTGAACTGTGTACCCTCCAATTCATGTGTTGAAGCCCTAACCACCAATGTAATTTTATCTGGAGGCAGGGTTTTTAGGAGGTAAGGGTTAAATGATATCATAAAGATAGGTCCTGATAACATAGGATTGGCAGCTTCCATCCTCACAGCAGGAACCAAAGCCACTGGAACCTTTACCTTGGACTTCCAGCCTCCAGAACTATGAGAAATAAGGGTGTATGATTGAGCTACTGGGTCTGTAGGTCACAGCAGCCTGGGCACACTCACAGACAAACTCACTGCTTGACTCGTAATTTCATTTGTCTCAGATTGACACTAATGAGAAGAAACCTTACAAGTTGGAGAAGATTTTTCCCTCATAATTATTTCCATAGAGGTGAGAGGTGGGGGGAGTCAAGGTTTTGGGGGTAAGTTGAGGTGGTGAGAAAGCCCGAGGCAAGTTTACCTTCACCGTTTTTCATGAGAGTGAAAACAGGGACTTGAGTCACACCAGACATGGAACATGCCAGAATACTTCTTTCCTCTTTAAATCGGGTCTGTTTCATGCTTTGGTGATACCAGTGTAGGAGACAGACTTACCGAATTTCCTTTGATTTCATACCTGGTGGAGTTCATTTTTCCAGTATGAACACATGATGGCTTAGCCTCTACCCATATACGGATGCCAGAAAGCCATGTCTCACAAAGATGATTCTCAGTTTCTTTTCACATAGAAATACTTCCTGTGTTAGATTCTGGGGACTGAGATGGCACGGGCTATGTGCTATTTGTGGGGTGTGCAGGTCTCAGACCTTCAGGTATCACAAAGTTGCAGACATTTAAGAGCAGAAGTCAGCCCTCAGAAATGTAAAGTGTAATTCGAGGGGAGTCACATCTGAAAACTTGCTGAAGACTGGTGGTCCAGCGCCCGCCCGAGCAGCAGGAATTCAGACGAGGAAGGCGTCAGTTAGGGGTGGAGCTTGAACTCGGACATGTTTTCTCTTGGGGCATCACTACTGTTTAAAACTCCACTGAGCAAAAACTGGTTGGTTCTTCTGTTTGTGTGTTCATATAGGTGATAACAGTTGCTCTTGAAGGAATGAGTGCCAAGATGAAAGACTGAAGCAAGAAATAGATGTTAATCTAAGAACTGTCTCAAAGACTGGGGATTTGCTACAGAAGCTTGTAGAGTGTAGAAAACTCTGATGATACTGATTGGATCCAATATGATCTGACAAATTTAGAGAATCCTCAGACCTAGAATTTATTGAGCCAGAGAAATTTCTGAGGGTTTTGTGTTTCTTAATTTATATTTTCCTCACACCAGTCCTCTTTGGAGGTGGCAGTGTGATCACTGTGCCCATTTTTCAGATGAGTCGGCCAAGGCAGAAGGGTGTTGTCTGGGCACGTCTGCCGGTGGAGCTGAACCCAGCAGCCTGAGTCCACGCTCTGGTCTGTACTGCCCCCCAGTTCTAGCCTCCATGTAGTCCACCCTACTGCACCTGAGCTTCTCTCCCTCTCATACTTGGCTTATCCGTAAAGAACTACATCAATATGGAACCAGAAACTTATGGTCGCCGTGAAGGCACCTTTACATTGTCTAAGATACGAAGTCCCATGACGCAGTCGAGACCTTCTGCCTCATCCTCCACCGGGGCGCAGGGAGCTGTCCCGGGTCAGAAAGAAGGTTATGCATCATCTGCCCCAGGTCGGGGACCTCAGCCAGATGGGGTGGGGTGTCTGTTCTCACACGCGGTGGCCTTGTGTGCACACACCATCTGAGCTCTGAATCTCTGAAAGGAGGTTAGACGTCCCAAGATATAAGAAAAGGTCCCTGGCATTATTGGGTGAAGTGCTTATATAATGTAAATTTGCTCTTGGGGGATGGTAAATTAATTTTTTGTCTGGCTAGTGTTAGAGCAGTAGAGTTTTCCCTCTCTGTTTTAAAAATGTTTATTTCATTTTTACCTTGAGACTCTGGGCTTAGGAATCAAAGGAATTAAAACATTCCATTCTCTTGCACATTAATGAACATATGATGATGGAATTGAAGAAAAAATTGAGTCCTCATTTGTCTTTTAAAATCATTTGTCACTTAAAATCCTAAAATTATCACACTAATATTGATCTGTGTCTTCAATGGAAAAAATAAAGGTATCTTTAATTTTATTAATAATCTACAACAAATTTTAATAAAACTACTTTTATTTTCATCATTTTTGATTTACCTTTTAGAGATGTATTTTTTTTTCATTGTCATCTATGGTGCAGGTAAAAACAAACACAAAACCTTAGAAATTATGACAGGTAAAATTGAAGTTGAATATTCAAGAATATTTTATTTTATTTTTAGAAATGTTTTCTGTATAATTTTTAGCATCTTACTATACATAGCACTAATATAATAAAATAGTATTTTTGTAGGTTATTTTTATTTAAGAAAATTTAGTTTACTGCTTTGACATGTTGGCACATTTATATTACCCATAATTGGATGTTTTCTTACTTTGACGAGAAGTGTGGCGATCTCGAGGGGCCAGTGACTACAACCCTTGCCCTGCGCTCTGTGGGGCACCTGCAGCTCTTACAGGTGCAGCCGTAGCGGTGGAAGTTCTCGCTATGAGCTTCGGTGATGAAGAGTCAACTTCTGCTGTAAGAACTTTTAAACTATTTTTGTAATTAGAAAAATTAACTTTTACCCCCAGGGTAGGCATATTTAGATGAAATGAAAGGAAAGGAAACTTACTTTAAAGTTATTTTCAAGAACCGAAGAAAGAATTTTCGTTTTCTTTGAGCTGTTTCAGATTCACCTCTCTGTAACTGGACTTTGAGCTAGACTTACAGTCACTTCACTTCACCTGTTTAGAAAACGTGCCGGAGAACATGTGCAATCCCAGCGCCCTGATTCCTCACAATCAGTTGCTCTGCTTGCTTTTCCTCGTTTTAACGCGTGGGTTGTGTCCACGGGCGTGGTAACACAGTAAGCGTTGCCTCTGAGTTCACATCTTCTCCGCCCTTTCCATCTGTGCGCCAACAAGTTATCTCCTAGGAGTATCATTTACAGCACAGAGAATGTGTAAACCATCTTTATCAAGTAAAGTAGTAGGAAGCACATATTTGGATTTGAAGCCAGAAGACATGATTTCTGGCCCTGTCTTTGTGATTTCCTAGATGTCTGGCCGTGGGTAAGGCGCCTGACCTCGCTAAACTCCAGGTCCACATCGTTAGAAGAGAGATGATGATACCTCCCTGTGGCCTGGATGAAGATCTTTGATCAGAAATACAAGTGCCATCTTTGTAAACCATAAAGTACTGTATAGAAAGGCAAGCTCTTGTATGTTCTCACTTTGTAAAGGTTGAAAGCTGTTAGGAGAGTAGATTTTAAATTTTGTCACCACAGAAAGGTAATGGTGTGTGCAGATGTAGGTGGTAACTAACCTGTGTGATCATGCTGCAGTATATGCATGTACCAAATCGTCACATTGTACACCTTAAACTTACATAGTTACATGCCAGTTATACCTCAGTATATCTGGAAACCTTTTTTAAGTAAAAAGGTAGCCACTAGCACATGGGGCTATTCAGTGCTTGGAATGTGCTGCAGGTGTGGAGTTAATCATGTTAGGAGGACCTGCTAAGAGAAAAATATAAAGTATCATATTAGTGATTTTTATTTGATTACATGTTAAAATTATAATATTTTGGATATATAGGGTTATGTAGAATATGTTATTAAAAGTTTTAAAATGCAAGCTCTTGTTAAGGCAGTGGAGTGGGTGTGTCCACTTGTGTCCTCCTCCTACGGTTTGCCCCTCACTGTCATTCCTATCAGCCTGGTGACTTAGGGTAAGAGCCTTACCCTCTCTGAGTTTTAGTTTCTTCTTCTTTAAAATGAGAACTACGAAAAGATTCCCTTCCTGGTGCAAAGTGAAGTTTAAACAAGAAAATACGTGTAAAGCACTTACAGAAGAGTCTGACAGGTACTGAGTGTAAATAAATAACAATTATTATTATCTTTTTTTTAAAATACACAGACTTGGCAGCATACTGACACATTTTTGTACTTGGCATGTGCAGTACATGCTCAGAGTATTCTGTGTATTTAGAAGAAAATGATCTTTCGTTTTATTTTTTTTTACTATTTCTTTCTCTGTACTAAGTAATACTTCTGTGCTGCAGAAGTTCAGGATATACAGGAAAGTGTCAAGAAGAAAACAGAACCTCCAGCAGTGCAGCTCTCCACATACGATCGCTATTTAACATGTTTCAGAAGGAAAAAATACTTGAGAAAAAATGACTCCAAGGAAAACCAAGGGGATGGATTAGGGTTGCAGAGAAACCAGCCCCTAAGGATGGAAACCAGTTGACAAGGGGAGGTGGGATTCAGGAAGCACAGGAGAGAAGGGAACAAGACTTTAAAATAGGGACTAGTCATCACCCCAGAATGCCTTCGACTAGCTACCTAAAGCATGTGCCCTTGTGGTGGGCAGAGCCACGCTGTCTCACTGCTGCATCCGAGTGTCTGATTCCCATGATCAGGGACGCTCCAAAGCTGGTTTACAGAGTTGTCCACACAGATGGACGGAGCAGGTCAACAGGCACCCATGGAAACCACTTCCAGTCCTTTCCCAGGAGAAGTAATGTCGGAAAAGGAAAGTCACTTAGTTCCCTCAGTCATTCCTTCGTACTGTGGTGGCATGAACTGCTGTCCTGGTGGATGGTGAGTTAAAACCTGCAGCATGAAAACTAGCCAAGGAACCAACGGAATCTGCCATCCCTGGATTCATGCAGATGGTGCTGGAGAACTACTCACTCATGGGGGCAATTTAAAAAAGGATTTTAAGAAAGAAGTGATAATCCAAGTTTGTCACTTCATTTTCTGAAAACTGGCAGTAAGAGGTAATTATTAGTTTGTAAAACTATGCACCATGACAACTATTATGAATGCTGCGATATATGTCTGTACTTGACATTACCATGTAATTAAGAATAGATGATTTCAAATTGAGAAATCACTTTCCTGTTTCCTCCTTAAAGGTCATTATTCCTAAGGCATTAATCTGAAATATTACTATACTTTAATAGCATATACGAAAATGGCTTAAAGTTTAAAGTAGATTTATTCTTTACAAGCTGCAGTCATTTAACTTACGGTTGTGAACCCCTCAAAAGGTAGAATCACACCCACCTGGTATGCCTGGCGTTCTGGGATTCTGCCCAGAACTTTATGGACAAAGAATGAAGTGCATCCATCACATTTGGGGGGAAACTAAATCACACATTGCTATGAGGCCATTAAATTGTTCAGTAGTACAGAAGATTTAAATCACAATAAATACAGCATACTCCCAGTCAAGGATACACGCATTTGGCAAAAGATAATTCTGCCAAATAAAAAAGAGAAATTAACTAGAACCCATGGACTTGCTTAGGGAAGACCCACACTGCTTTCCCTGTTGCCCCTGTTGTGTGCGGCCCACAATGCAGAAACAGTAAGTTCAGTGGGCAGTTCCTGAGGGTGCACCATGTGTCTCCTGGGCTGCGGCTGGTGCAGGGCCCTTCCTCTCTGCACGGCCAGGATCCTGGTGGTCTGTGCCTCTCTCGCCCCTCGGAGCCACTTGTAGGACAGTGGTGGGGACTCAGTCAGTTCCTGGTGAGTGAATTAGCAGGTGTGTTCTCACAAGCTTTGTTAGCACAATTTAAAAGTTTTATATACTTATTTATTAAGACCTGCGAAGTAAAAATTTTAAAAAGTCAGTCTTACCACACAACACAACCACAGCTAGCATATCGGTATTTTCCTTTAAAGACTTTTTCCCTAAGATTTTCTCACCATGATTTTAACACTGTTATTTGTGATTTCTGAGTTCTCTTCTTTATTTAATGCATCACAAGTATGGTCAGATTTATTACATAGTTTTATAAAACTCATGGTTGCGTGGTATCACAGGCTGAGCATGTCCTCCGCAGATTCATATGCTGAAGCCCAAACCCCCGGTGGTATTGGGAGATGGGGTCTTCGGGAGGTATTAAGGTGGGATAAAATCATGGGAGTGAGGTTCTGGTACAATAATATTGATGCTCTTGTAAGAGGAGACACTGGAAAGCTCCTTGTCTCTCTGGACAAGCACAAAGAAGAGGTCCTGTGAAGACACAGGGAGAAGGTGGCCATCTCCAAGCCTAGAGAAGACAGCCTTCATTGAGCCGGATTAGCTGGCACCTCAAACTTGGACTCCCCAGCCTCCAGATCCTAGAGCCACGTGGAACACGTTTCCGTTGTTTAAGCCATCCAGTCCGTGGTATTTGTTACAGGAGCCTAAGCATACCAAAATGAGGGGCTATCATGTATAGTGGTCAGTTGTTTCTAATTATTCATAGCAATCAGTATCATTATGATGTATATCTTCACATAAAGTGTTTTTCTACATTTCATATTACTTCTTCTGTTCAAATTCTCAGAAGTGGAATTACTTGATCAAAGATAAGACTAGCTAAGTGTTTATAAATTGATTGTGGTCAGCTAATCTTCGACAAAGGAGGCAAGAATATGCAATGGAATAAAGACAGTCTCTTCAGCAAATGGTGTTGGGAAAACTGGACAGCAGCATGTAAATCAGTGAAGCTAGAACACTCCCTTACACCATACACAAAAATAAACTCAAAATGGATCAAAGACTTAAACATAAGACAAGATACAATAAACTTCCTAGAAGAAAACATAGGCAAAACATTATCTGACCTACATCTCAGAAATGTTCTCCTAGAACAGTGTACCCAAGCAATAGATATAAAAGCAAGAATAAACAAATGGGACCTAATGAAACTTACAAGCTTCTGCACAGCAAAGCAAACCATAAGTAAAACAAGAAGACAACCTACGGAATAGGAGAAAATTTTTGCAAATGATGAAACCGACAAAGGCTTGATCTCCAGAATATATAAGCAGCTCGTATGACTTAATAAGAAAAAAACAAACAACCCAATCCAAAAATGGGCAGAAGACCTAAACAAGCAATTCTCCAAGGAAGACATACAAATGATCAATAGGCACATGAAAAAATGCTCAGTATCACTAATTATCAGAGAAATGCAAATCAAAAGTACAATGAGGTATCACCTCACACCAGTCAGGATGGCCATCATTCAAAAATCTACAAATGACAAATGCTGGAGAGGCTGTGGAGAAAAGGGAACCCTCCTGCACCACTGGTGGGAATGCAGTTTGGTGCAGCCACTGTGGAAAACAGTATGGAGATTCCTCAAACAACTAGGAATAGACTTACCGTATGACCCAGGAATCCCGCTCCTGGGCATATATCCAGAAGGAACCCTACTTCAAAAAGACACCTGCACCGCAATGTTCATAGCAGCACTGTTGACAGTAGCCAAGACATGGAAACAGCCTAGATGCCCATCAACAGATGACTGGATAAAGAAGATGTGGTATATTTACACAATGGAATACTATTCAGCCATAAAAACTGACAACATAATGCCATTTGCATGGATGCTCCTGGAGAATGTCATTCTGAGTGAAGTAAGCCAGAAAAAGAGAAAAATACCCTATGAGATTGCTCATATGTGGAATCTAAAAAAAAAGAAGAGGGGGGAGGAGGAGGAGGAAGAAGAAGAGGTAGAAGGAGAAGGGGAAGGAGAAGAACAGACTCATAGACATAGAATACAAACTTGTGGTCGCCAAGAGGGAGAGGGTGGGAAGGGATAACTGGGAGTTCAAAATTTGTAGATACTGACAGGCATATGCAGAATAGATAAACAAGATTATACTGTATAGCACAGGGAAATATATACAAGATCTTCTGGTAGCTCACAGTGAAAATAAAATGTGACAGTGAATATATGTATGTTCATGTGTAACTGAAAAATTGTGCTCTACACTGGAATTTGACACAATATTGTAAAATGACTATAACTCGATAAAAAATGTTTAAAAAAATTGATTGTATTGATTTACGTAGCCAAACAGAATATTGAAAAAATAAGTCTTCAACCTAATAGCACTGAACAGAAAAACATGATCAAAACACTCTAAATATTAGTTAGAATATCAGAACTCTTATTAGAAACCAGCCTTAGGAAAATAGGGAAGAAATATAAATTCTTTTCTCTCTCCTTTCTTCTCCTCTTAGCTTTCTTCCCATTTAGCAGGATTGCATTTCCTTCACTCTGGAGGGAAGAAGAACCCTGGATCTGCAGGCCTTCAGTTTTTCAGTGTGTCCTTCTGCTTAGGGAAGTTGGAAGCTGACAAGTGGATCTTTATGAAGGAGGTGCTAGGTAACGTTGCTGGGCTCCTTCCTCATCAGCTTCTGCCCCGTGCTGTCTGGGCACCAGTGTTCTCTGCCAGAACTCTGACCCCTCTTCCCTTAATTACTGGCCCTGCCTCTGGAGGGACGGGGGATTCCACTTCGACTTGGAAACCTTCAGCAATTTGGCAAGAGCTGTCAGATCAGCCCTCTCCCGGGTACATCGTATCAGTCCATCCCCTGGCCCTTGTGCGTTGCAGCTCTGAGCCCCGGTAGTGCCCTGCCGCCCTCAGAATGCTCCCCGTCGTGGGCCTGTTCCTATGGGAACAGAGCCCTTAGTTCGTGATCCTTGAGTACTTGGGGGGAAGGGAAAGATCTGAGGGGCTTCTTTTCTTTGCTCTGACGTGTGCCTCCCCACCTGCCTCCTCCTCGAAGTTACTCCTCACGTAAGTTACCTGCTGACTCTTGGAATCATTTCTGTTTGCGGCCTCTGTCTTAAAGGGCAGGTTCCCTGACTGAACACAGTGCTGTAGGTGATCTGAACAGTTTGGGGGAAAGGAGAGCTGTCACCTCCCTCATCTCATTACATTTCACCAGCGGCTTAAGATCAATGTCATACTTTTATCAGCCATTTATACGCTTGGCTTTTGTGTACCTACGTTAGTCGTCTTAATGAAAGCTAAAGCTCCTAAGGCATTGTTTCCACTGCTTGACGTCTGGTGGAGTCATTTCTCTGCCGTGTCTGACTTGTGCAGGTGGTTTTTTGAACCTAAGCACACGGCTTTGTATTTATTACTGCTGACCATCTCTTCTGAAAGTCAGTCCACCAAGGCAGAGTTGGAGAACTTTTTGTGTCCTGGTTCTGTCAGCCCTTCCCAGGGCTGTGCTGTCTGCAGGGAGCTCCCTGCCTCTGTCACGTCCCTAGGTGCTGGTGAGCAGGACCCCGGTGAGGAGGTGCCAGAGACAGGGCTCTGCAGGCCTTCTCCTTCCCCTGAGTTCAGCTCCCTTTTCTCTGAGTCTTCCTCCTGCACCAAGACACTGAAGTCGGGAGGCCTGACCACCCAGTGGCTGGCTGCTTCCCCTCCCCATTCTCATGGTTGGGAGGGGTCAGTGCTTCATCAAATTAGGCCTGGAGTTTGGCCAGTAATTGCCTCGTTTGGCTAGCTGGCTCTTCCTCTGGCTTTTAATCCATCCTTCGTAACAGTACCCAACCATTTTCCTAAAATACCACACTCATCGTGTCTGCTCTGCTTCTGATCTGTGACAGGCTGGTTAGCGGTGCACTCTTCTCCGTGGGTGCATGGCCTCGGTGACCCCATTCCTCTCAAGCCCGCCCCGCGTCCTCCCGCCTGACTTCTGTGGCTGTAAGCACATCTGCTCACTCCCACTCCATTTCTTGTTCGTGCTGTTTCTTTTGCTTAGAATATTCTTTATTCTCCTAATCAGCTCTCCAAATCTATCTGTTCTTTAAGGGCCAGATTGAGTCTTTTTCCCTCTGTGTAATTTCTTTATCCTGGTCCACACTAATCAACCTGAAGCCAACTCCTAATGTCTGTATAATGATTATTCTGTTACCATTTTCTTAACAGTTCCAGTTGTGTTACGTTCCTCTTTCTGGTTAGGAGAGTAAGTGCCTTGAGAAGTGCCTGGTCAGGAGAGTAGGTGCCATGCCAATTACTGCTTTGGTCCCAACCACTTTTCCTGAAATAGCATTAAACGCATAGTTGACACTCAGTAAATACTGCTTTTGGGGTTGATACAGTTATCTTTCAAAAGAATGTGGTGCACTGGTTAACTCTGGAATTAATTTGACTGTGGAATTGCAGGCTGAGGATATTTTGGGGTGGTCAGTTGGTATCCAGCCCTGGTACCAATAGTTGTGAAGAGCTGCCTGGCTGCGCCACAGACATGGCTGCCTTGAGTCGATTCTGGCGTTCCTTGCAAGGAGGACCCAGAGGGAGTTCTGGTCTTCAGAGCTGCACGTAAATCTTCCCTTTGCTGAGTAAGGGTGCTGCTCTGAGCTAGGTTTCACAAATGTGCCTTCACGACACAGGTTAAGTTGGGAAAGCAAGCTTTGCTTTCTTCTCAGTTCTTTTTTCTTTTTTTCACTCGGTCTTGTATAGTAAATCAGTGTCTAACATCTACAAAAACAAAATCCTCCTCATTTGCTGCACAATAGCATCTTAAGGCTTGAGTTCAGCATATTGAGCTACATACTTCTATGGAGACCTGAATCTCCATTCAGGAAAGGAGTATGTAGCAAGCAGCGTCTGTTTGTCCCGACTTACAGTGTTCTCATCTCAACAACATTTGTCGTCTTCAGTAGATACCATACATGAATGGGTGAAAATTTAACGTGCTTTCAAAATTCCACAGACTGAGAGTTACCTCATCCTTCTATAGCACGTGTTGTTATGATGAATTCAAGGTTGTGTCCCCATCCCAGAAACACACTGATTCAGCCCCTAAGCAGGTACCACCTCGGGCTGGGTCTTACGTGAAGAGGGCAACACAGATAAGCTGTATTTCACTCCCCTGGGAAATTCCTCTTTGCTTGATTCTCTTGCAAATTTACATGGGTTTCTGGTTCCTAGGGCGACAGAGGAAGTTTCTGAATTGTCTGGAGATTACATATCCCCACACACGGAAATCCTCTCTGCTGGAGGTTTTAGCTCTCTCTACGCTGTGCCTGTGGGCAAGCAGCAAAACATGAGTCGGTTCCAGGTCCCCGGTGCATTCAGGAGTTGTCGTGTTAAGGAAACAAAACACATCACTATTTGTTAATATGATTTTACCATTATGGTTTTGGGTAGAGGTGTGAAAATTACTACAGTACAAATCAGAAGTTCATAAGGGCAACCAGCTGATGACGGTTACCTGGGAATCTTTCATTTTTCTCTTTTCTCCCAAAATATATGACCTCCTATTTGGGATAAGCAAAGTCTTCTTGCTTCTGTGAGATGATAACATAATAAGCATTAAATTCAAATTTTAGTGCACCTGTCCTTCAAGCTTTAGGCTGAAAACAGTTTGATCAAATTTAACACAAACTGAGATCTATATACACATATACATCACTTTAAGAAGTAATAATGTCGTCTTTGAGGAAGTAGTTAGTGGAGCCACTTGAAATTTGTACTTGATTTACCTCTATTCAGAATTTACTTGTTCATTCATTCGTGCAGGAACAACTCATGTTTCCATCAAGTTTGACATTTCACTGTACAGAAGTGGCAGGACGTTGAGGGGTAGTTCTTCAGGATGGTAATAAGCATTTGTCCTTTAGACTTTTATGAAGGTCGCTGAGGTTTTATCTAGCTTTGTTCATTTTAAAGAAGAAACGTCGTTGGGGAAAGGTTCTGAAACACCTTTTCACCGTTTTCCTTTTTTTTTTTTTTTTTTTTTTGGCTGAGGGGGATAGTCCATATCAGCTGTAATTTCTGCTGACAAATAACTTTGAAGAAAATTAATATGGAAGAGCAGACATAGCTGCAGGTATGAATCAAAAGCTTGTACAAACTTTAGAGTGGTTGTGCATCTTGTGCCAATTGAGAGGTGCGGGTGGAGAAAACGTGAAGAGCTGGACCTGGAAATTATACATGAATGGAGAATTCTCCCTTCCATGTAACTGATGAAGCAGTCAGTGAAGAGCTTTTGGCAGAATGGTGATTTGAATTTTGGTATGGATTACCAAAAAGGAAATTGTGGTAAACCAGATCCAGAAGGAAGATATAATTTGGAAGAATGTTGGAAAGAGAATAAACAACCAAAAGTGTATTTTAGCTTCTTATCACAGAAGCAGGAAGATGGTTCTCTACAGCCTTTCCCATGTAGCCGGGCCTCTCTTGTGCAATTCAAGCAGCAGAAGAAATGCGAGAGGCCTTCTCTGAGCACAGAGCTCTGATCAGCATCGTGAGCGGCACCGGGAGAGGGAAGAAGCGGTGCTTGTCCCAGAGGACTTGACGGATTTATTAGAGGAAGATAAGATATGTATACAAGTAGCCACAATGCAAGGGAGAATTTGTTAATATTTATAGTCAAAATACAAATAAAGGGCTAGAGGGAGCTTAGAGGTAATAAATTTCCAGCTAGAGATTTTGCAAAAGAATTTACATGGAAACCATCTTCGTGCTAATCGTAAATGTTAGTGAGAAATTCTCTGGGCATGTATGAAAAGAAAAGGCACTCCGAAGAACTTGGGAAGGGAAACAGTATAGAACATGGTTGGCAAAAAGCAAATCGCCCTCTCTGAATACAGCTCAGGGTGTGTGTGTGTTAGTTTGCCAGGGCTGCGGCGACAAAGGACCACAGACTGGAGGACTTGAAGAGCAGAAGTTTATAGTCTGGCATTCTGGTGGCTGCAAGTCCAAGATCAGAGTGCTGGCAAGGTTGGTTCTGCCTGCCTGCTGGGATCATCTGTTCCATGCCGCTCCCTTAGCTTCTGGCGGCTGCTAACAATCTTTGGTGCTGCTTGGCATTCTCCCATGTCTCTGTGTCCAAATTTTCACTTTTTATAAGGACACTAGTCATACTGGATTAAGGCCCATCCTGATGATCCCATTTGTACTCGATTACGTCTGTGAAGACCAAATAAAGTCACGTTATGAGGTGCTGGGACTTGAACATATCTTTTGGAAAGGCTATAAATCAACCCAGAACAGTATGTAAAGGAGAGAAAAATGACAATTTTGGATGGAAAAGAGATTCACTATATGTATCAAGTGGACTTGATGTTCAAAGTAAGAAATATAGATACTGCTCCAGGTGTGCAAAGTGATTAAATTACCTGGGGATAAAAGCTTTGATACACAATCAGGATGCAAAGTTGTGAGACAAGCCTCAGGTAGATGATATCGAAGATAAAGAGAAATGCAAATTTAAAAATTTTACATTTTACAATAGATAAGGAGTTCAGATGTCAAGGAGGATGGTTAATTTATTACAAGATGGAAGGAAATTTTATTGAGGAAAATAATACTTTCATTCAACTTTCAAGAGATGGAAAAAGGCACTTAACACAGCAAGAACATCCCGTGACCTGACAAGCAGAACTTTTCTCCACGCCACGTCACCCCAGTATCTGAAACCCTGTTGTCAAGCGCCATGTCCTGTGTTCGAAGTGCAGAAGGGATAGAATTTGCTAGCCGTGGAGCAGAACTGGGGAAGGTTTCCCCTCACTTCTTGACCCTTAACATCTAGAAAAGAATTTACTTCCTCTCGGCCCCACCCATGCGCACACACACACACACTGGCATGAACAGTGCTGCGCTTATGCCCTAGATGTAGGGAAATGCTAAGGGGATACATAGAAACACTACATTTACTGTCACAGGTAATTGCCAAAAAATGCGGAAACCAAAATTATGTTTTTCAACATGTGTGTGTAGTGGAAGGAGCAAAGGGTTTGGAGCGCCACGATCTATTTTCTGGGTGGCTGTGGACAAAGGAACTAACCCGAACTTGGGCTGACGTGCTGTGTGAGGTGTGGATAAGTATGCCGTGGTTACGTGGAGGGGCAGATGGCGTAAGCTGTGCAAAGAACGCAGGCGGTGCTGCACGTTTCTTTCATCGTTATGGCCTCTGGTTTTCACAAGCAGAGGGTTCCGGGCATTGCACACACTGACTTGCTGTCTTACTCTTAAGCTGGAAAGAGATTAGCTGGATAATACAGAATGCAATCTGAATTTGTGGTTGGAAAATCCATGGCTTCTGTGGGACTGTGATAATTCCCGGCAGAAGTGGTCACTACTGTTTGTGTAAAGTTTCCTTCAGTTTGTTTAGTTTTGCAAACCTGGATGTTCTGAATAATGAGATACTTATTTTGGAAGTAAATCTACATTTTCAAACAAATACACCAGTGTCTGTTGGAAGAAAACTTAAGGAATGATTCTAAACTTTTTATGCAGATCAATGATACTGGGCCTGAAAGACACACGATAGCGTGGAAGCACTGATTTTGAAATAGAGTGTAGCTAAAACATCCTCTCTTTTTCCACTGATTTTGTATTTTTTTGTACGCAGTAATTCCAGTAGACATTTTCTGGGCAACAGAGTTTATCAGCAGTTATTCTGTTGAGAATGTAGAACAGAAAACAGTAATTAAATACCTTCATTTACCCTACTTTATCCCTGACTCTGTAGCTAAACTTAAGCATAGACAAAATAAACACACCTTGCAATAACTTAATGTAGAAAAACCCACTGGGCGTCTGGCCCTCGAAGCAGTCTCGTACACAGTTGTAGACGTTGGATGCCTTTAGTTGTGCTGTTTCAGGTATTTCTTTGCATCCGTCTCTGACTTGGTAAATACATGCTCTGGAGTGTTTTGTTAAGAGAAGTGCCCACTCATCCCCTTACAGAGGGGATTGGGGCAGTTTCTGAATGTAGTAATTCTGGAACACTGGAGAGAATGTGGCCTGCAGGATGTCTGAATCTATGTAGTAACATCTTATTTTATGGATTAAAAAATAACCAGGAAACGAAAGACAAAAAAACAAGCCTCATAGTATAACACTACACAATTTTTTAGAAAATAGGGAAAAAATAGTTATTCAGCCATTAACATTTTTATTCTTTTTCCTGTTCATATTCAGAGTATATATAACAGTTTACAGACATCATATTTTGCAAACCTTAATTAAGTTTCCCATCATAGTGTGGACTTTAATATTGCTAAATTAGATTCATAATTATCACTTTATTAGGTATGTAATATTTCAGAAAATAGTCTTCATCTCATTAAGTATTTGTCTGTTGTTGGCCATTTATATAATAATCTCAACACTTCAATATTTTCAAAATTATAAATAATCATGCAACAGTTTCCCTGTTATATAGCGAAGAATTCATGTTATGTGTATTGCCTGAGAGCACAGTTCCTGGAGTTAGATTATTCAGGTTTCTGCTTCTCAGAACCAAGAAAGAAAATATATTTCAAATGATTAAAAGTTCTTGGCAGAGTTACTATGAATGTGTGTGGATTTTTGAAGAAAATAAACCTACAGGGTTAGCATTAAGCATTCCATACAGAAATGATAAAATTAATTTTCTGAGAAAATAGAATGTCCAAATGGTATTACTTTGTGGACTTACACAAAAATAGGCAAAAAAGCTTTTCTTCCTTCCTGGAGATGGTGTCTGTGAGCATGTAAGAGAGGTCTTTGAATTCCTTTTATGAAATATACAAGGTCACTTAAGAAGATGGCTATTCTTCAGGGGCAGAAGGCTATAATAATGGTCAATTAATGAGATAGCTTTTCGGGCACAGAAGTGGTTTCTAGGCCTGAGTAGTTTCGTAGACTGAGTTTGTTGTTACTTTTTAAATTTTTATTTATTTATGCATTTGACAGAGGTCCTGGAGATTGAACTCAGGCCCTTGTGCATGTTAAGCATGTGCTCTGCCACTGAGCTGTGCTCTCCTGCTGACTTGAGTTTATTTATCTTTCTTTTGTTGGGCTGTTAAGTTGTTTCATTCATGGTAGTTTGATCCTGCAGTCCCATGACAAGTTCAGTAACATCAACCAGCCTTCAGGGTCCCTGTTGCCAAAAAGAAATTTCTTGCTTAAAAACAATAAATAAAAATAAAAATAAAAGATGTTACCCTCAGGTCTTTATATCTAGCCCTGCCTAGTTACTTGCCTAGTTCTATCTTTAAAAATACAGTGTTTCCTTGTGCTTCTTATTTTCCTGCAGCTAAATCCACTGTTCATCAGAGGCCTGAGCGTGTAAACCGAGTGCAGTCGCACTGACCTCGCAGTTCTTGGACGTGGGAAGCTGGCTCCCACCCCAGGCCTTTGCTCCCTGGGTTCCCACTGTCTGCAGTGCTTCCCCCTCCCTGGCGAGCGGGGCTCCGCTCAGCCCACTCCACCTTCAGGCCGCAGCGGTCACGGACGCCAGATCTAAAACAATAGTCACACTCCAGGCAGCTGCTCCTTTCACACACATTTTTTTTTTTTAGTAAAGCAGCCAATGTTACCTTATTAACTTTATTGCCATTTTGTGTTCCTCTCTAGAATACAATTCCTTTTGATCAATGACTTTATTTTATCCATGTATCCTGAGCTAGAACAGTCCTTGTTATGTGGCAGGGATTCCCTGTTTGTTGAAATGCTGAATGAATGAGTGAATGAGTGAATGAGTGACTGACTGAGTGAATGAAGTCTCTCACGGATGTGGGCCTGCTGAGAGGGTTAGGCACCCCTTGAACTGTTACTGGCTGCTTTGGGAAATAATTATTTTCAGGGACAGGCTTTTAAGAGTTCTCTGACTTAAGAGGCAATTTCTTATTTGTCGTGAAGTTTGGGTTAAGGAGCTAAATTCCAAATAAGTTTAAAGAGATAACCAGTGGTATATCTAAATTCCTCATTGCTGACAAATTATTGCTTGGTAGCAAATCTACCTTTTAATTTTATCTTTAAAGCCTAAGTGTTTAACAAAGTCAATACCAGAAGTCAAGACAGTATCTGTATTAATGTTAATTAGCATTTTAACTAATGAAATGTCGTCGTACCCTGAGACGCCCCTAGAGAAACTGCACAGAGCAGAAAGGACGGATGATGGTGCTGGTCATGGCAGCTTCCCTTCCCCACCGTTGACCTTGAAGGCTGGTTAATATTGCTGAACTTGTCGTGGGAACCCAGGAACAAAAGATTGTGGGTTAGACAATTTCATAACCCAATTAAAGAGGAAGAGATAAACAGTCTGTCTGTCTCCGTCTGTTTGTCATCTACAGCCGTAACTACATTCATGCCACTGGAGGTCAGTCCTTGGATTGGGCAGGCATTTCGTGGCGCCTTAGTAATTCCATGTCAGCCGTAGGCAGATACTGCAAGGAAGTGCATCACAACAGGCTGTGCTGGCGTGGCTTTGTAGCCACTGCGATTGCCAAAGCCCAGAGCTGGGCCGCTGTGGGGCTGCGTGTGTGGCGTGTGGGGGCGGGGCCGGAGGTTCTCCTCAAAAACAAGCCTCGATTAAGCACATAAAGCAAGAAATTTACTGCATATTAATCATTTAACCAGGTCTAGTGCAGAGAATTGGATACATATGGTTGAATATCAAGTTTAGATAGAGTAATTTAATAAGTTTTTCTGATGTCTCATTCTTGAGAAATCACTCCTTTCTGCGCATGAGGACAGTGAATGCGGTCTTCCTGGGCCATCTCCGAGCACTGCTCACGCGTGTACCCGGCGTGTTTCGCTGCTCCCGCGTGCCTTCCTGGGCGGCCTAGGTCACCTCTGCCCTCTGCCTGGAAGGCCCATCCTCTTCTTTCCCAGTTCCATTCAGCTTACTTTTAGGGAATTGAAGCGGTACTATTCTGAGTATTACAGTTATTTGACCGCTCATCCTCAGCCTGCAAACCCTACCAGAAATGCCACGTCCCCTGTGACACCTGCCCGAGTCCCCGCTGGGGCGAGTGAGCGTCTCTTTGCGGCCCCCATGGCATCGTGCAGTGCTGCCCCTGTGGCACAGTGGGGTCACAGCTTTAGTTCTTGGCTCATCTGTCTGCCTCACCCGCCATCACATACGGCTTTGGGGCCATGCGTGGGTTAGGTCTGCAACCCTGATGCCGCATTCGAATTTTCCTGCTCCTCTGAGGTTTGGTGAACTTTGTTCACCCCGTCTGACTTATCTGACTTTGCATTCTCTTGGAGTCCAGAGTTCTCCCTGCCCGTCCTGAAAATCACTCAAGAGTTTATTTCTAGTTTTTTTTTTAATTGAAGTACAGTCAGTTACAGTGTGTCTTATCTCTGGTGTGTAGCACGGTGTCCCCATTATGCATATGCACACACATATTTGTTTTCATGTAGTCTCTGTTCAATCAGTGTCCTTACTCCAGCTCAGTGTGTCTTAGCGATTCCCTAGCGCCCTGACTCACCACTCAGCCCCTTCCTAATTTTCCAGAAAAATATTGCCTTTCTTCAGAATTTAATGAGCCTAGTTAATGATTCATCAGAGATTGGGGGGGTTCACCACTGTCCCCTGCCACCCTCCCTGTCCCTCCCTGTGTGAAGGGACAGCCAGACCCTTCCTCAGAGCCCACTCAGGTGCCTCGTGACCTCAGCTCTCATCCTCGACAAGAAAAGCTCTCCCTTTAAGAGAAACTCTAGGGCTGTCCAAGAAGAGGACAGTCGCTCTTATCTCGGTTATGTCTTCATCTTTATCGTGAGCACAGAATCGAGATACTTTTAATACTTTTAATGACTCTTGTCTCAGTTGACTTGATCCCTGCTCAGTTTCAGGCAGCTTTAGGCGCCTTCTATTTTGGTTATGATTTGGCTGTGATTTCAGCTACCTAATTGATCTGTGAGCTATTTTAATTTTCCTTTTATCCTTCACAGAATTCTCCTCAGATCAGAAGAGAAAATTGGACTATGTGAAAGTCATTTCTTGCTTAGAAATACTTCTGTAAGATAAGTGAAACACATTATTTTTAAAAACTAGGCATATCAAAGTTCACCTTGGAGTTTATCAGCAGGACCACATACCATTAGCATGCCGTGGCTGGAGTGAAGGAACCCTGGAGGTGTCTGTAACTGGGCGGGTGGCTGTGACTGCCCCCCGCCGGCCCTGGGGAGAATGTGAGCACGATGGCCCGCTGCCTCTGTCACCGCGATTGCAGCCCCCAAGGCAGTGTTCCTGAAGAACCTGAGAACAGTGATAGATGTATTTTGTCCAGGCAGAAGGAACCCCAGAGCAGCAGTAGATCAGACTTCATCTGCTAACGACAAGGTGAAACGTTTCCTCGTGGACAGTGATCCTCATTCTGTGTGGTGGAGACAGTCCGTGATCCCCGAGAGCGGGGTGGTCACATCTGGACTATTTCATTACTTCCCTAAAGTGGAATTTGACCATAAAGTAAAAGGACATATTTTTGGCCTGTTAGCTTACCCAGGATTTAAACCTGGGTGTGATGCATGAGGAGCCAGTCAGAGGTGTGTTCGGCATTCTAAAGCCCCCTGACTCCTCGTCACAGGGCCAGTTCCAGTGCCCAGAAAGGGGGCCGCACACAGCACTGCCCTCTGAGCCGGCGGGCATAGTCTGTCTGCCACTGCAGAGATCCTGAAACCATCTCTGTGGGCGTTTCTGTGTGTAGACAAGAACATAACACATGCTGAAGGGCGCCTTCTCCATTCGGGTAGCTTAGCGGAGTGGACTGAACTCTGAACTGGCCGTCGGGCATCGGAATGACGATTCCGGCACTCGGTGTACTGTCTGAACGCCTCTCCCCACGCCACGTGAGTCCCGGAGCCGGTCTCCTCGTCTGTGGCGTGGGCAGCTCCGTCACACTGTGGGGCGGGAGGGTGCTCGCTGCCTCGCGCTTCCTTCACGTCTGCAGCTGTGCCTGGCCTGGAGCTCAGTCAGTGCTTTTCGAGGAGCTGAGTTGGGTTTGTGGTGATCAAAGAAAGTGATAAGCAGAACAAGGCCCAGATAAAACAGAGTGCTAAATGCAGTTACAGTTGTGCTGTCCGTGGCGCACCACTGGAGACGCGTTGCTTATCCCACAGTTGCACGAACACCACCACCACGTCATAGGAGGCCTTCTTGTGTAGTGCAGCTGCTCGTTCTGTGACTCCCATCCCAGCTCCCTGCGCTCAGAGCTTTTTGCCCTTACCTGTTTTTTTCTGCTGTGTCAGCTACAGTGCAGGTGGCCCCAGCCTGTCAGGGACCTCCGCAGCTCACCTCTGTCGTCTCTGCATGACTATTAACATGACCGCCTTCCACCAGCAGACGCCCCAGCTTGGATGATGAATCATAATGTCACTCTACTTAAGCATAAGTAGTAACATTCTGTCTATGTGGAGAAGAGACTAACAAGCAAAGCAACTGGAGAAATGTATGTAGCATGTTACGATTTTACACCTTCATCTCAGGACTAGACACACCGTTAAAACGACAGATTTCTCTCGTGTCACTTGAGTAACTCATCCGTCAGTCTAGCCAGTGGGACTTACAAAGTCAGGGTGTATCTCTGTGAAGGCCTTCATCTCCTGGCTTGAAAGTGCTTTCTGCTGGCCTTCAGGAGATCTCGTCTTCCCCCAGTTCCCCCACCTGGAGAACTGGCGACTCCCAGGGTCTGCGTTCATTCATTCAGTAACATTCACAGGACTAGCGCAGCGGGCGTGACGTAAAAAGCCAGGTGTGCAGTTGTGGCAGAGCGCGACCATCCTTCCTGGAGGTGTCACCATCTAAAGAGAGAAACAGGTGTTACTAATCGCAAAAACATAGAGCTGCACTTCTGATAATGTTCAAAAGAGAGGTAGGGGGTCGGGGCTCTGCGAGCTGGTAGAAGGGGTTTGAACTGATGAAGAACATTCAGAGAAGCTTTCTTTGTGGAAGCTTCAGCTGAGTTGAGATCAGGAAAATAAGCCAGTGTCACGTTGGTGAGGAAGAGCAGAGGCATAGGGTCCTGTGGGGGGGGGGGGTGGGCACAGCCTGGGAGGGCACAGAGCGGCCACGCGGCACCGCCCGCCCGGCAGTCATGGAGGTGGGGCTGCAGAGGTGCCCCCAGAGGTGGGGAGGAGGCTGACGTGATCTGTACTGGGGGCACGTGCTCAGCGAGCTGTGCAGGGTGCACTGAGAGGCACAGGACCAGAGGAGGCAGGGCCACACACAGGAGTCTCTCACAGCAGTCCTGCCCGGGAACGCGGTAGGGGGCAGACTGCGAAGGGCGGGGGCTGGCTGGGTGGTATTCAGGAGGTAAAACCTGTAGGTCGAGGTGATGAGGAAGGTGTGGGAGTGAAGATGAGGACGGGGCCAAGGAGGCCGTCGGGGGTGCAGCTTGGGCAGCGTTTTGAGTCGCAAGTGCACCCTAGCTGCTGTTCCTCTTCCTCCTTGGCCGTCCACCAGACGCCAGCCTCCTGTCCCTCTGCTGCAGGTCATGGGGTGCTGGTGGCAAGAGTGGGCAGAGGCCGTGTTTTACTTCCCCAGGAGGATAACTTGTCTTCCTCCTAGAAGACCGCAGTGAAGTTCAGGAAGGTCGGAAGCGAGCTGTAACACAGAGAGTCACTTGGAAGTGCCCAGGGTAGCTGTTGGAGCCCACGAGCCCACACTCATCTCCGCGGGGTCTGTAACACGGCGTATCGCTGCTTGCCTAGAAAGTACCACCAGGTTGCCGGGGTTGGCTCACGGTCACCAATGGCAGTGATTTCACACATGTAGATGCGCCTTGAAACTCAGGCCCTGTAATCCAAAACTCGGCAGTAAGGCCATGTCTTTCTTCCCCCATCGTTAAGTTCTGGCCCTAAAATGTCCTTTCCCAAGATTACCTTCTTCCCATAATTGACTGTGCAAATGACCCTTTCAGCAGGAAATAAAGATTGACCTCGCAGCAAAAGGTGTTGTGTTGTCTTGTGCTCTCAGTAGGTCAGTGGGATGAGAACACAGTATCAGAACATTCTGAGATATTCGGACTTAAATTACACTGTGTGGTTAGTCCCTCGGAGGGGTGTGTGTCACGAGCAGATTGCAGAAGCTTTCTCTGGAGTGTGGACGGCGGACTAGAGACCAGGTGTGTGGAAGTGAGATGAAGACTCTGCAGCAATCCTAACAGGGGAAGAAGAGGATTGGAACCAAGACAGTGACAGTGGCAGCAGAGAGACACAGAGAAAAGGCAAAATCATGAAGGCTTAATGATTAAGGCATCACCATAACTATGAGTCACGGCTTCAGAGACAAAGATCTGCTTTCCAGGCGGTGTGCTCCACACGAGAAATGCGGCCTGACAAGTGTTTGATCTCCCTGAACCTTGGTTGCCTCATCTGTAAAGTGAGGGGGGTACCTCCTGTACCTGACTGCTGGGAGGGTCACACGGGAAAACGCTTCAGAGCACTTGGTCGTGTGCCTGTCACAGAGCCAAGTGTGAGGCGAAGGCAGGAATTTAGTGGGCTAGTTTTGGTGAACTTGGGGTTAAAACTACATCGAAATGGACAGTCGTACAATGGTAAGTGCAACAAGAGGAGGAGTGGGAGACGATGACTCTGTGAGGGGTCAGAATTTTGCCAGTCAGACTCGGGTGAGGAGGGTGTTAAGTAAATGAGGGGAAGGAGAGCCTGAGGAAGGAAGAGGGAGGAACACTGCAGAAGGACTTGTTACAAATGGGCCAATGAGTGGTCCCTGAAAAGCCAAAACCAAAAAATCCCCGAGGAGAGATGGCCGGAGAGACACCTAAGGGGACATGCAGGAAACGGCGGGCGATGCTCCAGAAGCCAGGGGAGACTAGTTGGGGGGGAGCGGCCAGCCCCGTCAGACACCACCAAGGGCGGCGGTGCAACTGCAGGGCGTCCAGTAGACTTAACCACCCGGGAGGCGTTGGTTACCTTCAAAATACCAGCTTCAGTGAAGACCTGGAGGAATTAAAGACATATTTAGGTTGGTGAGGAGTGAATGATCGAGTGCGCACCGCCGTTTTAAGTAGTCGGAGCATGAAGGGAAGGAGGGGCAGTCTGACCAGAAGACTTAGGCTCAGCGTTCGGTTTGCTTCGTTTCGAGTCGGCCTGTGTGCTGCGGTGGGAGGGTAGGCGGAAGCCCTGATGCTGGGCCTTCGCCGTTGCCTTGGTGCTGATGATCCCACCAGGACTGAAGTCAGGCCGTAAGTGCGGCGTTCTTCAGTGAGGGTGGGAGAAAGGATACGCCGCCTAGAGTCAGCCGCCAGCCCCAGTAGACGCTGCACGGAAGCCAGTGTGAGAAGCAGAGTGGCTGCAGAACAGACAGCAAGGGTCAGGGTGCAGTCAGCAGTCCAGGCGGAACCCAGCGTGGGACAAGAGAGAATGTATCACTTCTGCGCACTGGGAGGCAAAGACTGGGGTGGGAAGAAATTGAGAGAGAGCAGGTGGAGTTGGCTGGTTCTCACTTCGTGGGCTAGCTGAGAGTCCAGAAGTGGCGGTTCGTTTATGATACTGGCTTGGAAGGAACGGTTAATTTTTGAGGGAAAAACAGATGCTGTGGGGTAGGTGGACAGTGTTGAGGTCCTGGTGACACTGAGATCAGGGCTTTGTAGCAGCACCCTTCTGCGGTCCCCTGGGTCTTTGCAGAGCTTAGCAGCACAGAAGTCAAGTCATTGGATTGTTGGAACTTTTGCAGGGCTGTGTGGAAGGGAGGCAAGAATCCCGGGGAGCAGGGTTCTGACAGGAGCGTGTTTGAAGCGAAGGCTGTGATGTCCAGGATGAGGAAAGGGAAGAGTCGAGCCAAAGGGAGCTGTGAAGCTGGAAGAAAGGCTACTTCTCAGAGAGTTGGAGTCTCGATGGGACTGTGGGACAGAGGCGGTGGCGATATGGTCTTGGGAAGCTGGGGTGCTGGTTAGAAAATGTCACGGGGGAAGAGGAAGGAGTTAATCGAGTTTGGGGGCCATGGATGTGACTGGCTGGATCAGAGGGCGGAGATCATGACAGTGAGGGCGGGAGGGCACTGGTGGGCATTCGAGGGGCATTAACCTCACCCACAGTCTCGGATTGGATATTAGAGCTGTAAACCACGTGCCACAGTCTTTGTTAGATGTACAGGGTCACAGACTGCAGCCATTTGCAGGGAGAGATGGGGATAGTCCAACACTGTCAGCCCCAGAAGAGAGCACATTTTACAGGACAGTGAAGAAATAGTATTTTTTATTGAAGTGTAGTTGATTTGCAATGTTGTATTAGTTTCTGGTGTACAGCATCGTGATTCGGTTATATAATTATATACAGATTTTTTCAGATTCTGTTCCATTATAGTTTATTACAAGATACCGAATGTAGTTCCCTGTGCTCTACAGTAGGTCCTTGTTTTTATCTATTTCATATATGGTACTTAGATTCTGCAAATGATGAACTCCCAATTTATACTTTCCCTGTTCTCCCCTGGTAACCATAAGTTTGTTTTCTGTCTGTGAGTCTGTTTCTGTTTTATAAATAACTTCATTTGTCTCATTTTTTTTATTCCATATATAAGTTATATCATTACATTTGTCTTTGTCACTTAGTATGATCATCTCAAGGTCCATCCATGTTGCTGCAGATGGCATTATTTTGTTCTTTTTTATGGCTGAGTAGTATTCCATTGTATAAATACACCACAACTTCTTTATCCAGTAATCTGTCGAGGGACATTTAGGTTGTTTCCATGTCTTGCCTACAGTAAATAGTGTTGCCATGAACATTGGGGTGCCTGTATCTTTTTGAATTAGAATTTTTGTCTTTTCTGGATATATTCCCAGGAGTGAGATTCCTAGATCATAGAGTAACTCTATTTTTAGTTTTTTAAGGAACCTCTGTACTGTTCTCCATAGTGGCTTCACCAATTTACATTCCCACCAGCAGTGGAGGAGGGTTCCCTTTCCTCCACACCCTTTCCAGTATTTATCATTTGTAGACTTTTTGATGGTGGCCATCCTGACTGGTTTGAGGTGATTCCTTATTATAATTTTGCTTTGTGTTTCTCTGACAATTAGCAGTGTGGGCCATGTTTTCATGTGCGTGTTGGCTGTCTGTATGTCTTCTTTGGACACATGTCTATTTAGATCGTATGAAAAAATAGTATTTTTTAAAGTGATGATGATGAAGGCTAGCCAGTGGGTCCTGAGATAGTTTTTTTTTTTTAAATTAGGATCCCACACTTTAGTAAACATTAGTAGACAGAGGAAGGAGCCCAGATGCAGCTGAGGTAGAAATCAGGGAAGGCAGCTTTCTCCTGAGATGAGAAGGCACAAGAGGGGTTTGGTTTCTTTGGCTTGGTTTTGATTTGTTACTTTACTTTTGCTTTAACCTTTCACAGAAGCGTATTCGAAGAATATGTGTTTCAGAAGCTAGTTATGGGTGACAGTTTAAGGAGCAGACCTTGAAATTTCTTCAGCTCCAGAACCTTCCTTTTATTTTATTTTATTTTATTTTATTTTATTTTATTTTATTTTGCATGAATAAAGTTGCCATGAGCACATCTTCCAAAGAAGGAATAGTTCAGGGGTGAGATATGAGATGAACGGTGAGATAGGAGATGAACGGTGAGCTTCTCCAAAGGCTCTTATTTGTGCTGGGCCCATATGTTTGCTGACAGAGTGGCCCCTGGCCTTGAAAGCAGCCAGTTGTGCTGACTTTGTTCCGGGGCCCCAGGAGAGCACAGAACAGAGTCTTCTGAACAACAGGAGGCTTGCTAGACATTTCAGCATCGCAGAAGGGACTTGGGGCCGTTTTCTCCGGCAGAAATTGAAATACTTTCCCTAACAAACAATTCCAGCACCACTGGAAAACCCCAATACAGACTTTAAGAAGGAACATACACACACGTTTATGAGTTATGTTACTGAAAAGTGACTAACGGTGGTTGTTGGCTGCTCTCGGCGGATTAGCGATTGAAGTCACATTTCTTCCCGTGTGAGCAGTGACCTGTGTGTGAAGTCCTTGTGCGGCAGAGCTGTGAGGTCGCGGATGCTGACACCACGTGCTCTTTCAAAGTGCAGTTTACTCTTTTATGCTACCTGTCACTCCCGGCTTACACAGTGTCCAGGAAGTTGACCGTACTGAACAGAGAGCCAGCTCCCTTTCTTGAGTTGTATGCTTCCTCCTCCAAAGTTGACATTCCTTGAAGCAGTGTCCTGAAGTGACTTGTCCTGCTCCGGCTGAAGGGTGGTCATCTGTGTGACTGCCAGCCGTCTGCCAGACAGTCCTTCGCCCCCGTCAGTGTCTGGAGTGACACAGACACGTAGGACTCGGAAGCCGACTTTTCTACGTCTGCTGCTCCTCACGTGAAGCCTAATTTTGTGTCCTGACTAGTAGATGGTACAGGTGTAGGGGGACGGGTAGCAACCACTGTATTACTTTGCCACACTTCTCATGTTAACGGCTTCAAGAAATGTGGATAAAGATAACAGTACCTGTCACAGCGCTCCTTTCAGACAATGGCAAAGCTTTAATCGGCGGATACGCACATGCACTCTGGAGTGAAGTGCAGCTTACCGGGTTGAAACCAGGCGAGTGGTTCATTGAACACTGCACAGAAGGTAAATGAAGTGTGTATTTTCCAATCACAATTGGAATTTTAAGTGAGTGGAATGAAATAAACTTAGTTTGGAATTTGAAATAAATTCAGCTTGGAATGTGTCTTAGAGACCTCAGTTTACACAAGAGCTGTGCAAACGTCTCAGCATGAAACATGACACAAGGTGAAGTTTTCCTGGCACCTCAGTGGAGCCAGAGACGGATTTCTGCAGGGCCAGGGCACGGACAGTTGGCCGTGTTCGTTTCTCCTCGGGGAGGGAAACGCAGGTGCTTATTTAACACCCTGGGGTGGGAGTGGCGCTCCACCTGGTCGGTGGAGCTACGTTCACTTTCTCAGAAGGTAGTGTTTTTAGTCTGGTGTTGCCAATAAAATATTTCTATCCTGTTTCCACGTTTCTTTTATAATGTCTGCTTCAGTAGTTCTAAGTAACTTCAACTATCACACATAGTAAAACCAATTGGAGAAAAGGAGAAGTGGTCAGAGGAACCCCAAGAACCCACCTCCAGTAACTCAGAAATTACCGCTAGTAGCAGTTTACCTGTCCTGCTGCCAAAGCTGTTTCCTCAAATTGTAGATTCTCATGAGCTTGTAGCTTTGCAGGGGAATCACAAAGGAGTCTGGTGTCTGTGTGCAAAGCTGAAGAAGAACTTGGTCACTAACAGTGCATCTTTTTCTAAGGTAAGTTTAAGGTACAAAAAGACTTAATCTTGAGAGTAGAAAAATCTACTTATTTCTTAGGACCTAGAAATACTGGGTCATTTGGGAGTCCAGGAAGGTGCAAGGTACGGGACTCCAAAAGAGATCATCTGTAGATTAACACACTGGAAGGGGGGATGACTCCAGAAAACTGGAGAGAGGACGAGGGTGCAGAGCTGTGGGGCAGACGCTCATGATTAGATCTGGAGCATTTCGGAAGTGCAGCAGTGCAGTGGGCGAGCTCCAGGAATGCGGGGCGGTCAGGCTGGGCAGATGGCTTGCTCTGCGCTTAGTCGTTTGGAGGGACGGAGTTACAGCCCCTTGTGCTTACTGCATGTTGCGTTTTTCCACTAGGCGGTGTTTCCATTAGACAGTAGCTTGGGGTTGTTTAGCCCTCGTTTGCGTTTGGGTAAGATCAGGACAGTGCCTATAACTTAGCAAATATTTGTTTTCCTGGCAGCGACAGACCTGCCAGTGTGGCCGCTTCAGGGGCAGAGCTACAGTGTTTACAGTTTCTCCTGCTTGGAGCTTTCTATATATTTATCCCTGGATTAGGCTCAAAGTAAGCTGGTTTTATAGAGCAGCTGGGTGATTCTGACCATTTCATCTGGCGATTTTAGAACTGCATTGCTGCAGCTGACCCGTAGACATAAGGAATTACTGGGTCACCAGCTCGCGGAAATGTCTTTTGATTATGAGCGCACTCTGAGCGTGTGTCCACTCAAGGTAAGGGGGAGGTACTGTGTGATCTACCCTAATGCCAACTTTGGTTAAATCAAAGTGGGATTTCGGTGGTGGCCTGGCTGCATCTCCTTAAGTTTAAGTGGTGGTTTGGCAGTTCTGTGTGGAAACAAGAGGTCTTTGAGGAACCGAGCCCTCGGACAAAGCAGCCGCGTCCATCAAACCACATCCTTCCTGCTGCCTGTGGGAACGGGGTGGTGTTTGTGTTGGGCTCCAAGCACACGCAGAGCAGATCTGTGTGCACTTCCACGAATAAAGGGACGTTGTGTGTGTGCTTGGCACCCGTGACAGCCGGGACAGTTGATTGCTTCCGAGAGCTTTGTTCCCACACTACAGTCAGCAAGGTTTGAAACACTGAGCTTGGAACCGGCAACTAAAAATACACATTTAAGCATTATCGTTTTAATGCTTAATCACAGCATTAAGTTCTGAAGAGCAGGGCGAAGACTTGCAGACTGTGTTACAGCCGTGCCGTCGCTCCAGCTACTGCGGCTCGGGGGACGGGGCTTGGTGCGCTGTGAATCCAGCCTGCAGAGTAATGAGCCAGGGTGGGGAGCGTTCTGAGTTACTCTTGTCGTCTGATGAAGATGGACCAGAAAGTATGGGGTCTGAGCGTATGTTTGGCCAAAACTGAGAACTTTGCCCTGTTTTCCTTGCTCGTATTGTTCGTGTCATGTTTCACAGAGCTCTTGTCTTGTATCCAGACATGGGGTAGCACCCCATCAAAAAAAGTTGAAAATAAAATTAGAAGTAAGATTACAAATTAAGCTTGGGTTATTAAAGTGGAGCAGAGATTCTGCAATGCCGTGGGCCCGTCTTCCCAGGGCACCAGTCGGGACCTTTCCATGGTGCACACATTTACCAAGTGAAGAAAGAGCTAAGCATGCATATTGTAGACGCTCATGAGACACGGGAAATTTGAGTTTTCTGTTTTTTGGGGTTTTTTTTAGATTTTCTGTTATGTGATTCTCTAGAGCTTATACTAAAAAGCGCATGAGCAGGCGTGACTAGAAGAGAAACAGTCTTGTGCCGTTCATGCTGGAAATCACGTGTTGAATTTGACCCTTACATCAGTGGTCGTCTCCGTGAATGTAATGAAAACAAAGACAGGTGATAGCCCTCAGGTTTATCTGAATGCACTTTTTCTAGGTGAATAAAATTTCTTTCTTTAACACTTCTGTGAGAAGGAGTGATTTTGTTAAGAGCAGTAAGCATTGTTAAATTTTATTTTTGTTTTATTTACATTCAACTGAAATAGATTTGAGAAGAATGTATTCATTTATTCATTTCAGCAAGGGTCTCCATAAATTATTATAGTATGAGAATTAGGTATGATGAAAATTTTAATAACCCTAATTTTATTCAAGTGGGCTGATTAAAGCAGTGCTCCTCTGAAGAAATGGAAGTGTGTCAAAAGCCCAGACTCTGTGCCGTGTAAAGATACCTGTTCCTCAGAAAGCCCCGTGTGTTTCAGTTCTCAGAACAGACACTGCAGAGGGTCCCTGTCTGATTCCATGAGTGAAATTCTCTCCAGAGGGAATGCCAAGTACAAAAGATGAGGTTAGGATGAAGGTCCTTCTCTGGTGTACCTTGCAGTAGGGCCACTGCTCCCCAGCTCGCATAGCTCAGCTTACATCACAATCCGAGGGACTTCAGTATCAAGTCTCTGTGTGAAGAAACACATTTAAATGCTGGGCATGGCATTAAGCCTTAGGAATGGCATTTTTACTGAGTAATCATTAATGCTTTCAAGGCTTCTAAAACACAGTAAAGAATGTGTAAGCCATGGATGATATCAAAGCATTTTATCAACAGGCAGTGCCAAGTTTCAAACTGAAAGTAAGTCACAATGGGAGTTTATATTTTAATGAAGGACAGAAAAAGTACCCTTGTAACAGGTTAAAAAGAAGAATGATAATTAAAAAAACCTTTTACATATTGCCAGGCCAAATGAAGAAGATTTCACTGCAATAATTCCTACGCTGAGAATTCGTTGTGGGGCAGTCAGAACGTATTCTCTTACTAAGGTATGGGAAATGCAAAAGAAGTCTTAAGCACACAGTCTGGTAGGAGAGTATATGTACCTGTTTGTGTTACATGCACCTGTGGAACAGCTGGAGAATAATACCAACAAGACCAAAAATACAACAACGCAGCATGAAAAAGTAAACATTGCAGAAGGCAAGGGAGGAGAAAGAAGAAGACAGAGGGAATTTCCAGGACAGTGAGGTGTTTTTAAGAAGGATCTTGAAAATGGGTAAACTTTGTGCCCTCAACAAAGGGTAGAGAAAGGCATTCCAGACCGTGAAATCCTAGAAGAAAATGAAAAATAGTTAATTTTCCAATTCACATTCAGCTTTTGGTTCAAGGGATAAGCATTTAGATGCACTGCGACTTATTTGATCTTCTCCTGCATGAATCATTCAGTTTCTTTAATGTTCTAGCCAAAGTCTCTGAAGCAGTTTAACCACTTGATTTTGCCAGGCGATTTACAAAGATGTAGTCGCCTGGAAAATGCTAAAAGGATTGACTGAAACCAGTTTTCTTCCAGTCTTGTGAAGTGTGGCTTTGTTTCAGTCAGGTTGACTTGATGGCTAACAAAACAAAAAGACCCCACCAGCCGCGTTTCTCAGCGTCCCGTGGCCACGCGCACCTGTCCACTCACAGGTGCCCTGTCTGTTGCGTGAACAGACACTACTGCTGTCTGCTCCGTACTTCACGTGTTATTTTCACCAACTTACAAAGTCTTTCCTCTTGCAGTTTCCTAGAAAAAAGGACACAGATAACAAAATCTGGAGACTTCAGTTCTCGATTTGTAGTTGCTCCTACCAGCTCTGTGACTCTGGTCAAGTCAGGTACCCCTTCTTCCTCTCAGTTTTCCTCCGCTGACTCACTGGTCGCTGAGCATGCTCAGCCATCCGGACGCACCGCCTGCGATGCGAGTCTGTCGGAGAGAAGAATCTTCGTTATTTAGACTGTTAAAGATAATTTTAATGTACAAATAATACTTTTCATTTGGAGCTAAAGTAACATATGCAGGAGTTGCCTTCATGATGATCACTCAAATGAATCCTTTCTAAGCCTGGAAAAGCTATGCGTTTATTCAAGAACGTCCGTAAACACGGGTGTGCTTTATTGAGTCTCACCTTCCCTTTATGTTGGTTTCTCGAGTGTGACTACGTTCCAGAGTAGGCACAGAGCGGACACCGCCTAAGAGATTACAAAAAGTTAAAAGGGAAATAGAAGTCAAAACAGGTTTGGTTGGTTGTGTCACCACTGTGTTAATGTGCTCTGTCTAGGGGGGGCCTTAATTAGATTTACTTACTTACTTTTAGAGGAGGTACTGGGACCTGCACCCAGGACCTCAGGCATGCTAAGTGCGCTCTAGCCCTTGAGCTGTGCCCTCCCCCTTACCTCAGCTTGTTTTGAGAGAAGCTTGGTGGTCCATTACTGGTGTGTACCCTGAACCTAGCTGAGCAGTGGAGTCCGCGGAGACGTGAATGTGCTCAGTGCCCTCTGCCTCCTGTCTCGTGTTTCCTCTCCGTGGCAGGAGAGGTGCCGCTGGGGTGCGGGTCAGCGGCCTCTCAGTCGGCTCGTGTGGCAGCAGCGCAGCTACGTCGGTCTGTGGAGCCGCACCCGGGCCGTCGGCACGCAGGTGCTTTCTGGGAATACCAAACACGCGGAGCAGCTCCCCTCAGCAGGCGGCAGGCGTGCCTGCGTACCTTCCGTGCTGCATCACGAGGAGAAAGCCGGTCCCTAAGGTGGGACTGAATTGTAGCTGTCGTTCAGAATTGTCATGTCTCGTCGGTATTTTCCTTTGAAAGACCAGTAGTTTGTGCTGTCTTTGATGGACGTGACAGCAGCAAAATCAGGGTTGTTACTTATTTTGGACTTGATATTTCAGGTTGGTCTTTAAAGTGCACAGTGGGTCACGAGGACTGGCAGATGCAGCAACTGAGCAGATGTTAACTAGCCTCTCCTGGGACTGTTACAGAGCTGTGTCACCACAGCCTGTAGCAGTAACGGCCAGCGCACGCCGAGCGATCAGCATGTGCCAGACACGGTGCTAGTGCTTTATTGCTGCATCTCGCTGTCCTCGCCCTGGGTGGGGTGCGAAGTGCTTAACTGCGACCCTGTCCTCAGGGCGAGCTGCCTGAGGTGTTTCTGGAACTAGATCGGGAGGCACTGTGTCCACCGTGCCGGACCCAGGGCCGCCGCAGCTCCGGCAGGGCCTCCGCTCTCACCCTGGAGCGGCGCTCATCCCAGAGCTTAGACGTGCTGCCCCAGGACAAGACGGGGAGCGTTTTGCATCTTTGCGGCACCCACTCCGTTGAGTTGCAGATCCAAATCGTGGCGCTTGCCAAAAATCCAGGCATTTTCACCACAGAAAGTCAGGAAACAAACTCCATTTTATGAATGAGTATATTTTGGCCCTCAGTGAAGTCACTGAAGCCAAGCTGCAGAATCTCGGCTACTGTCAAATATGGTTGAAAACTCTCAAACGTGCCCCTTTGTCCCTATTCGGACCCCCAAGCCAGAAGCCTTGCCTTGGTTGGCCGGGTTGTAGGTGCCGGAGCAGTGGTCAGCGGGGCAGGAGTGTTGGCGTGGGAGGGCGTGAATACAGGCCAGGCCTGGTGAACCTCCCCATCCATGGAAGCCCGTCTGGAGCCCTCAGCCGAGCGCAGGGCAGGTGGTGCCCTTGTCAGGTCGTTTGGTGACGCAACACATGGCAAAGCCCGACATCGGCAGCAGCAATCACTTGTTGGCATGTTCTTCAGATTGAGTTGTTCAGTTATCACCAGATATGGCGGTGGTGAAGAGTCAGTTTGAGAAGTGTGGATTATTGGGTCAGAGTCCAGGCTTTGCCGTTTATTAAGTTATGTACCCTCCCCAGACTTGAGGTCCCTTACTTGTGAGACGTGTATGCCGGTAGGGCTGGTGTGTGGATTCAGGGAACTTGCACAGTCAAGCGCTGAGCACAGCTCCTGGTGCAGAGGACACGTCTGATAAATGCTGATGTTAGAGAGTTTGTAGCAGTGGTTCTCCAATCTAGCGTCTTCTCCACGTGGACGTTTCAAACATACCTCAAACAGAGCTGCCTAATCTTCCTTCGGTGCGCCGTATTTCACCTTTTCACCGCACCGTCTGTGCTGGAAACCCCGGAGGCTTCCTCTTTGTTCCCTGTGTCCACATGCGATCATCTACGAAGGCTTGACGGTTTTACTATTTAAATATGCCTAAATTTTCTGACTCCTTACGCCAGTGCCTTATTTCAGGCCCTTATTGACTCTGGACCTGCTTACTAAAGCAGCCAGTTACTCTCACATTCGATCTGGCCCGACGCGCCCTGGTCACTCCTTCCCCTGCCCCTGCTCCCCGGGCGGCTTCCTTCTCCTGGACGTGCGGGCTGAGCCCCGTCGGACGCCACCTCCTTGGACCTGGCTGCTGCCTCTATCTCTGACAGTTTCCTTCCTCGATATACCTTGTACTTAGGAGTTTACTTAGGACATGATTTTTAAAGAATAATTTTGCTATTAGAAACATGCTGTCTGGAGAGTGATGGCACGGTATTTTCTTTGCTTTTGTGGTGTAATACCAGTGTACTTTTCCAAGGGGTTGAGTCTTTTTTCTGCCATCATAACAGTTAAGTGGAAGCTTGGAAAATAAGTATTAAGTAAGAACCTAAAATTAGTACATTATTGATCATTTGTTTCCAAAATATTATGAGTTCAGTGAATGAATATCTTAGAAATAAACATACATGAACTAGGGTGGAATATGCTTGTCCCCAGGACGGCTGCAGCTGCACTAGGGCACACACCCGAGTGGTTTTAAACACACTGGAGTGTGTATAGATTTGTATACTAGCGTAGTTCCACCCTCTGCAGCCTGATGTATGTGCCTTTTTGTTTCTTGTTACGAGACATGCCTGTTGTTTCTGTGGAGGTGCACACTTTTTATGCCAAATGTCTGTCTGCACAGATTACGGTCATACAGTTGCCTCATCTGTTAGATTTTAAGCTTCCTGACAACAGGGAAACTCTTACAAGTGTGAATTCCCACAAAACACCTTGCGACCAGTCTGTAAATGCTTGGTGATTGGCTGACTGAGCATCAGATCATGGATTTTGAATTGTTTAAACAACAGTAATTGGAGCTTCTCTATCTGGATGAATACTTTAGAAAGACTCCTTGCCCTAAAATCCAGCCTGGAATTTGCTAACTGTTTCAAGGGAGCAAAAGTGAATTGGATTGAAATCAAAATGGTTGCTGGTTTGAATTCAAAGGAGCAACCACATAGCTTGATTATTGAGATGTGCACATTTTCCTCTTTTTAAGCTTTATTAAACAATATTATAGAAAATTACCAAAAGCTCTAGTGTAAATGTCTCTGAACTCTTTCATACTCCCAGAGTCTGGCACAGGACAGCAAACCGCAGCCCTCAAGTAAAATTTGCCTCACTGACTGTTTTTGTAAATAAAGTTTTATTGGAACCCATCCAGGCTCATTTGTCTGCAAACTGTCCGTGGCTGCTGTGGTGCTAAGTGGCAGAACTGAGTAGCTGCCGCAGAGGCTGTAAAGTGGAAACGCTCAGGCCCTTTAATGGAAAGTTTGCTAACTCCTGGTCTGGCGTATTGGTGGTTCTGTTTTGGTTTTTCTGTGATTTTTTTTTTTTTTTTGTCTAGATGTAGTTACTTTTTGGTGCTTTGTGAGTGGGTATGCGCTGAATTAAAAAGAATGGTGAATCATGACACCCGTGGCATTCATGTGCCGTGTGTTACTAAACTAGGGCCCATCTGATGGCCAGTCAGTCTTTTCCTGTTACATTTTGACTGATGGTGATTTACCTTTTTAAAAACGTGAACACCGTATACTTTAAAGCATGAAGTGTGGAAGCAGCCCGTGTATCTGGAAAGGTTTACCAGGTGGTTTTCCAGGTTTGGGGGGACAGAACTTGCCTTTATGGCCTCAGCATTTACTTTCCTGATTCTGCACAAGGCACACAGTGATATTAAGTGGACAAAACACTTGTCTGAAATTAACAAGCAATAATTCTGTTTTCCACCGAATGTAAAATCCTGGGCAGTCTCTGTTTTAGTTTTCCTTTTCTGAAAACAGACATGACAATAAATGTCTTACAGAAGCAACTCCAAGAAATGGTGTGCTGACGAAATGTGGGTTTGTGAACAAATTAGAACAATTTAATTTATTTACCGTTATGATGCAGCATCTCACGTTGCCTGACAGGTAGCAGTGCTCATTAGATACTTATACCTGAGTTACTGGCGATGTGCCGGAGACGTGCAGATGTTCTAGAAGCAAGGCTTCCAGCAACAGCCGAGAGCGCAGACTTAGCAGCCCTGGGCGTGGACCTCGGCTCCACCACTCACTGCCTCGGTCATGACGCACGTTAGGTGAACTCAGAGCCTCAGTTTGGCTACCTGTACGATAAGGATGCTAAGGGTGCCTGCTTCACAGAGTTAGCCCGATGGTCAGAGGGTGAGATGCAGATGGAGCACGAACCGTGTGCTTGGCACGCAGACGGCTCCCTGTGTGTGAGGTGTTCTCGTGCGTTAGTATGACTCTGGGTGGGAGAGGGTCTGCCTGCATTAAAGGTAATTCTCCCTGAAAGACCTTCGTCCTCTGTTTGGATATCCTTGTTATTCTGAGCAGCCTGGCCCTGGCCCCAAAAGAATGAATATTAAAATGTTCTCTCATTTCAAAATGTCAGTTTCATAATTTCTTTGCTGGTTGAACCCTCAGCAGTGAGGCACTCTCCCTGACCTTTTATGGTGTTGCCAATTGTTTAAATGCCTCTATTAAACTTTAAAAAGCTTTTGTGCTACTTTTCCTTGATGCTTATTATAGGGTTGGAATCGTGTGCTATAAAAAGTGTTTGGCTGTATGTGCTTTTATAATGGAAGTAATTTAATTGGGCACTGTGCCTCCACAGATCAGCAAGGGTCATATGACTTTTTTAAGAGTACGTGAGAGAAGTATTACAGAAGCAGGGGAAAAGGAAAAAAAAATCAAAGCCAGGTCACCATTGCTTTCAGCACGAATTGTTCATGCTTCATCAAGGCCAGTGGTGAGTCTCCCATGCCATGCATTTGCAAGCCTGCCCGCTCTCCACGTGTGTGCCCCTAGACGGGACAGCTAGTCACCCTACGTCTGTCAGAGTCTCTCGGCACAATCTGAAAGTCCTGGGACAAGGGCACCCCAAACACACTATACCAGTTACACTTAGTATTTTGTCAGGAATTCTTGCTGCCTTTGAAGTTTCCTTATTGAACATAGATTACACTTGTCACTCTGTAGGAGTACAAGAAAAAAAGACCTTTCTTAAAAAGGGGATACCCCAGCCAAGCTAATTTACATAACCTGCTTCCTTTTCACCAGATGTCCGCAGGATTCTAGAGTTAACCACCTCTCTGCCGGTGTCGATAAGGGTTTCCCATAAGCGGAGCAAACAGCGTGCCTCTCTGTGAACACACACACACTCATGTCACCCCAGTAAAGAAGCCAGATTTACACTAGTGGTCAGGGTTACAGGCCAGCTGAACGGGGTTAGGGTGCAGGAGAACGAGGCCGTGGGGCTCTGGCAGAAGTCCTGAGCCTCCGCGTTCCGCGGCGTGAAGACGCACCTGTCTGTGGCCAGCTTGTGGTACGGGAGGTGACGCAGGTGCAGTGACTCGGGGAGAAAACTACACCTGGAAGGCACCGCGTCTGTCTGCCGTACCCCTGACTCAGCTTGGTTGGGTGAGTCTTTTAAGTTTTTCAGCCTTTGTCCCCTGTTTCACAGGTTCACAGTAGTAGTTCAGTTAAGCATTGTGTGGATAATTTTTGCAAATAACTAAAATAGCATTAGCTGACAAGTCTTTATGTAAAATGAAGCAGGAATGGTACATTCCCTTGTAGCTGATGGTGGTGCAGTTAATGGAATCCTGTAACTCTTTCCCTTTAGTGGGTTCCTAACTCAGGATGGAAGTTTTGGCACGAAGTCCTTGTTTTTGATTCTACGTTTGACTCAAGGGTCTACCTTTCATCAGGCAGATGGGTCTCCATGGTAGACACACCCGCACATGCAGACACCTGCACAGACAGCCTTCGTCACTGTTACAGACAAACCCGGCACAGAGTTGTCCTTCAGGTCCCCACTTGGAACGTGTCACTGCTCATTGTGTTCGTTGTCTGGATCGGCAGTTCTCCAGGTGTGGGCTGTTGAGATGCATGTTCTTGCAAGACCCTCCCAGAAGGAGGCCCAGGCCAGGCCTCTGAGGAAGTTGCCGTGTTGGCACCTGCACTGACGGCTGAAGGCGGTGGTGACTGAAGCTGCTGGCTCCGTAGCAGGAGTCGAGGCGGGGCGCCGTCTCGTCATCGTCTTCTCCACCACCCCGCCCTCACGCACTTCACTTGAGCGTTTGTGGTGAAGCAGTTCAGAAAATCAGCTAATGTTGTTAAATCTGCATCCTTGAGTACACGTTTGTTCAATATTCTATGTGCACAGTGTGAAGTGTGCATAAATCCTGTCTCATACTGAAGCATGGTGTTGGCTTGAGGGAAAAAAAAAAACAAACCCATGTGCTTGTTTCAGATGTGAGCTAACTAACTGCTTTTTTTCATGAAACACCACTTGGGCTTTAAAGAACAACTAGCAGACAAACTGGCTATTCAGACTTGAATATTTTGGAAAAAAATGAATGAAATGAGCTGTCATTTAAAGGAAAATAGTTGACAGTACTTGTTGCCAATGGTAAAATATAGGCTTTCAAGTAAAAATTAAAATTTTTCCAAAAATTTTATCCACCACGTGCATTTGACAGCTTTATCATCCGTAACAAGTTTGAGACAGGTGTAATGAGACTGCTGGTGATACTAATTGATGTACCTCTTTTGAAAAAACATGCCGAAATCTGGGAGATCTGCATGATTCAGTGAACCAGCATTTTGAAAACACGCAAGGTGGTACAAAATTATGCATTGGTCAAAGATTCATTCAGAATACACTGGGTTTTAATACACCATTGTGTGAAAACTATACATGTGGTTTTAGATTCCCCATTGCATCTTATATTTAAGAAACTAGTACTGTTGAGTTTAGGTGTGTTTTCAAAGTAAAATATCCACAATTATCTGAAAAAAAAAACCCTCAAACATTGACTGCTGCTCTCCTTCTAACTATGTATCTGTGTGAAGCTGGAATTCCTTCATGCATATCAACCCAAATGACGTATCTCATTAACACACTGAATTCAGAAACAAACAAAAACCTAGCAGTCTTCTACCAGCCAGACATTAATGCAAAATGCAAAAGTGTGAAACAGACTACTCTTACCAATAAATTTTTGTTTGAGAAAATACACTTTTCAACAGAAGCATGTTGTGTTGGCGTGTAATTGGCTTGTTATCATTTTCAAGTTGGTTTTTAAATAATCAGGTTCAACTTTAAGTATGGTAAATACCGTTGCGTTTAGCCCTGTAAACAAGCGGTCTTTGGTGTACTCGGTGATTTTCATGGCGTGAAGAGGATTTGAGGCCACACGTGCTGAGAACCCATGTTTTAGATGTGGGAATGCAGTTAAAGACCATGGTCTCCACCTCCGTGGCTGAGTAGTGGGGGGCGGCGAGCAAGCCAGCAACCGTGCCACGTGGTGTTGAGACACACCTGTGGGGGGAGGGAGGCAGGACTTCGGAGTCACTGGCAGGGCAGGAAGTCGTCTTAAAAGAAGTATCACTGTACTGAGTCTTAAAGTTCATCTGAATCTTGACGTTCAAGTACACGTGAGGCCCGTGAGCAGAGTGTGCATACTGGTGGAGAGAACATTCTGTCCAGAGAAACTGATTATTAGAGAATAGTCTTCTGGAAACTGCAGATTTAGGTTGCCTGGGCGAACCACGGTGCTGAAGCTGGGCCAAGAGACTTCACGAGGTCCTGACGGTGGGGGAGCAATTGGAAGCTTCCCTGGTAGAAGGTCGCTTCTGCAGCAGCTTGGAGGCCCGCATGGGCTTTGGGGAGACCGGCTGGGGGGGGTAGTTTCAGCTCGGATGCAGTAGGGAGTGGTGAGGGGTGCAGTGTGGCAGGGCTGGGGCGAGCACAGGAGTGGACTTTAGCAGCGTTTTTGAGGTCAAATTTATGGGACTTGGGTGGCCAGCTGAATGCAGAGATGATGAAGAAGGTGAAACATGTAGCTAAGTGTTTGGCTTAGGTGGTTGGATGATAGTGACGCTGTTCTTTGAGTAGGAGGAAGGGGGAGCGTTGGGGAGGGATGGTGTGATAGGTGTACGTGAACATGTTGAGTGCCATCGGTTGGAGAGGGCCAGTTTCTGCTGAGAGAAACGCAGGGGCCACGACTAGAGATTCAGAACTGTCAGTGTGTGGGGACCAGCTGACCCTGGGCACCCAGACAGTGGGCGTGGGAGGGCCGCCCGGCAGGCCCGGCGTCCACGTGGGACAGGGCAAAGGGGCTAAGCCGTGAGCGACACGGGCAGTCTGTGGTTCAGCTCACTGTCCAGGTTGGGTGAACCGCAGCTGGGATTCAGAAAGGCCTCAGTCAGCGATCTGCTCACAGGTGAAGAAGGCAGAGACTGAGTCTCCGTCACAGCTGCCTCGTGCTCAGCATTAGTGCTTTGCTCTCTGTGCGCGTTCTCACACGTGAATGAGAGCAAGAGAGTGGGGGTGGGTGCTTAGGGCGCAGTGAATGCTTTCTAGTGCAGATCTTCCCTTTTTAGATGTCTGGCAGCATTTAGATAATTGAAAACATTTTAATTTTGGTTTAGATTCAAATGCATCTTTTGCCAATTATTTGTGATCTATATAATAAATAGCCATTAAGATTGTTCCCTCAAAAAACATTTTCAAATCTTTACTACTGGCCTCAACGATTTGGCAGAAATTATGGTCCAGAATTGAAAAAAAAAATAACCAGTAATTAGCCATTTGTGCTTATATTTTACATTTTAAAATGATACATTAAACTGGTTTATGAGGATTGTGTTTCTAGACTTTAAAGGGCACATGGAAGCAGATGCAACACAACTGTTCGGCACCCTGCCGTTTTCAGTTCTAACTCGGAGGAATCTCTGAGTGCAGAAGACGCTCAGGGACACAGCCGTGGGCACCGCCTGCTGCAGCAGAGGGCTTTCTGCCATGGGTTTGTACTTGCTTGGCCCCCTGCCCACAGAGGGATTCAATTCAGTGGGACAAAGTCTTTTAAAACATGCCACACTTAGTCAGAATTAATACCTTGTTCTGTTTGATTAACTGGGCTGCCTTTAGCCCCAAAGAGGAACGAGTGTCCCTTTGACACGACTTCTGTTCTTGGGAGTGGCGTTTTCCCTCCAGACAACTCCTTGTCTACATTCCATTGTATTCAGTTAAGATTTATGGCATCTTATCCTTTTATCTTCTGTTTTCCTGGTCATTTGATCCAGTTGATCAAATTCTTCTGTTCCCTGAGTTCTCCACCTGTTTGTTACCTTTCTATGGCCTCTCATCCCAAACCGTACGACCAACCACCTCTGTCAGCCACGAGCTGAAGTGGAGGCAGCCCCAGCACCTGGACAGCTCCCCGACTGCGCATCCCAGGAGGGGCCCAAGGGCAGGAAGGATGCGGAGGAGAACCGAAGTGCAGGCTGCAGAGGCTTCTCCACCGTCTCAGAGACTGAGGAACAGTTGGAGAGAACGGAGGTTAACAGTGGCCAAGTTGCGTTTTGTAGAAATATAGCCAATATATAGTAAGCATCTGAGAAACGTTTCACTATTATTATTACTATTAAGTCGTTTTCTAGGTAGTGAGTCTTAAGTTAGAGACTAGCAATAAATTCTTGCTTTGCTACCAGCCTCTGTCAGTGCTCATAAAGTTACTTTAGTTTTATCACAAAGCACATTATTTCATTTCTAAAATTTTTTATTTAAGTATAATTAATTTGCAATATTATATTAGTTTCTGGTGTACAGAATAGTGATTCAGTATTTTTACACATTATAAAAAATGAAGTAAAGTTTAAGGATGAGGATTAAATAGGAAATTGGGCTGAGTCAAGAATTAAACTCACACTAATTTAAATTTGGCTCCAATACATTTTCCTTATGTAGGAAAAGGTGAAAGAGGTCAACTGTTATTGAGCATCTGTGAGCTCTCTGACATTGCGAGGTCCTTTACAAACCTATTTCTTTAACTCTATTTATTTATTTATTAAAGTATATTCAGTTTATAATGTGTCGATTTCTGGTGTGCAGCACAGTGTTTCAGTCATACATACACATGCATATATTCATTTTCTTTTTCTTTGTCATTATGGGTTACTGCAAGATATTGAATATAGTTCCCTGTGCTGTACAGTAGAAACTTATTTATCTGTTTTATATATAGTAATTACTATCTGCAAATCTTGAACTCCCAGTTTATCCCTTCCGTCCCCCTTTCCCCCTGGTAACCATAAGTTTGTTCTCTATGTCTGTGAGTCTGTTTCTGTTTTGTAAATAAATTCATTTATGTCTTTTTTTTTAGATTCCACATATAAGTGCTATCATACGGTATTTTTCTTTCACTTTCTGGCTTCCTTCACTTAGAATGATGATCTCCAGGTACATCCATGTTGTTGCAAATGGCATTAGTTTATTATTTTTTATGGCTAAGTAGTATTCCGTTGCATAAATATACCACACTTCTTTATCCAGTCATCTGTCAAAGGACATTTTGGTGGTTTCCATGTCTTGGCTACTGTATATGGTGCTGCTGTGGACATTGGGGTGCATGTGTTTTCCATTATTTCTTTAATTCAACTTAATATAAAGCATTTCATCTCTTATACTTCTTCACAAAAGATAAACTATGCTGAACTTGATTCTAGATGTTTGAATCCAGATTTTATTTTTACATAAGCAGTTTTCAAATGAAGGAAACCATTTTATCCTGGAGACTTTTCACACATTTACACAGCATACAAGGTGCTAGTCGGTTGTCAGTTATTTTCATTTGTGACTTTGCCATTACCACTATCTCTGGCTCTGCAGAGCAAAACTTTTATTCATGAAAAGCGTTTAACCTAATGTCAGTGAGCATCCTGTGCATTCAGAGTTTGGTCTCTAAAAATCATTTGCCATTGAAAGAAAGTAGTCCCTCTTGGAGAAATCGCTGGCTCCAGGCCCGGGGCAGGGAGTGCTCAGAGGGAGCCCAGGACCTTGTTGTGCCGACAGAGAGGAGCCGAAGACGGCTGGGGCCACGGGGTTGCATCAGAACGACTCGGGTTCAACCTGAATGGACTTCCGCTCGTGAGAGGTGGGGCAGTTTGAAAACCCAAAGGTAGACTCACAAATAATTGAAATAAGTGCATTACAGTTCTATGGATTTGTGAATAATAATAACAAAAATAATTTTTTAAGAATGCTAGGTACTTAGTGTTATGAAAACTGGTAAACAAAGGGAAATGATCTTTTCTGCCTTTCCTTTGCAGTCTGCAGGTGGCTGTTCCACATAACTGATGAGAGAAATTTTGTCTTTTTAGAAGAATTCCAGTTAAAAACTGATGAAGAAATGGTAAACTTAGAACCACTACATTTTAACCTGTAAATGATCTAATGAATCTGGGCAGTGATCACTGATCCCTGTCAAACCTTTAGTAGAAAAGCCAGTGGGAAACTTACACGTGGTAAACAGATCAGGATCTTCAACCAAGGGGGGAAGGGGAGGGCCTGTAGATTAAAAGAGAACTAAGGTCAAACAGATGTCGTGTGTGGACCTTACGTGGATCCTGATTCGAACAAACCAACCATGAAATAATATTTATGATATAATCGAGAGATGTCATTAGTGAGCATGAGAGAATCTTTGCTGACTGTTCAGGTGTGACATTGGTATAGTGGTTCTCTGTATGTGGTTATATAAGCAAAGCTGGGACTTGCTTCCAAACAATCCAAGATGCAGAGAGGTGGGTGGAGATTTGGGTGAAGTAAGCGTGGCAGCTGTTGAAACTGGGTGATGCAGTTCGCTGGAGCACCGCTGCATTTGTGTATGCTGGAAATTATACGCTATTTAAAAAATACTTATTCCGTAGAGTATACTCATTTGAAATATAGAGCATTTGTATTTGATCCAAAATGGGGGTTACGTTGGAATGGGGAAAAAAAATCGTTATACTTTAATTTACCTATTTTTATAGGAGAGAAGACAAACCAAATACATGTCTTCTGACCCACAAACGTACAACTGTACTATAAAATCAATGTAATGTGAGTTTATTGTCTCTAATGTCCCCGATCTCAGACTCCAGTGGCCCCACAGGGATCTTCTTTCAGAACAGAAGTCAGATGGTGTCTGTCATCACATTATAGATGATGCTGATTTGCTTGATCCTTAAATTGGGTGCACAGAGCACGACACACGTGTCTAGTCCCTGCACCGTCCGGTAACGCATTCAGCATGTCTGTCTCCTGCAACTATATGTTTCCTATAGCTGACAAGTTTTAAATGAGACAGTTTTTCCCCTGCTTTTATTATTCTTTTAAAAATGATAAGCCAATTTAAAAATCATGGAATAGTTTTGAGTTTTTATCAAAGCAAGTCACTGTCAAACTTTTTTTCCCAGACGTGGACTCATTATTTTTGAATAAAATAAAAGCAGTGAATGAAAACAGTAAATAAAAAATGAAGCAGCATTCTGGCTGGAGGTGTAAGATGCTGTCACATTTCTTTTTTCTGACCACTTACCTGTTGTACATTATTTGGTTGATCATTACCTCTTGAGGACTGAATTTCATTCAGTTACTTCTTTTCTTTTGATCCTGGAATATGCCAGCCAGAGGAAACAGCCTCCCTTAGATGAATGCTGACAGATGAACATTAGTATATAATTTACACAAACGACATATATCATAAAAGCAGTTATACTGAAGTACTTCAGCAGCTGAGACCACACAGGAGGGTTTCCTGGGAGATGCATGGGTGGTGGTCACACCTTCGGCAGCGAGAAGGCCTTCTGTAAACGTGGTGGACAGATAAACCAATGACATCCTGCCCCTCATCTTCACTGCCCCCGTGAGACCTGAGCCGAGAGGGCAAGGAGCCCTGAACCAGCGCCACGTTGTGGTGCCCCTCCTCACGCCACGCGGCAGCAGCTAGCAGGAGCTGTGCTCCTCCTGCGTGCTCCTGTACAGCAGACCATTAATCTTCGCTGGGTCCCGCAAGGCGGGTGTCCTGCACTGCTGTGGGCATAGATGTCGTATGAGGAACTGGTGGTGCCCCAAAGCCAGCAGGCCAGATGGTGGCAGAACAGGGACTTCACTCTGCAGTCTGCTCTGAGCATGGTGCTCAATCTCTCTCTGCTCATCCAGCCGCTCTGAGAGCGAAGGGGTTAAAACTCGCTGATGTGTTGTTGTCCAGCTCCGTCCGCACTGTAACACTAACCTGAACGCAGGTGCCTCCAGCCTGGACCGCGCTCCACGCAGGGACGCAGGTGTGCCGCAGTTACTGCTGTGGGAGTAGAGGGCTGATCATAGGGGATGTTATCAGATGTCGAACCTGCTGACTGTCAGATTAATACTGAGTGCTACAAATTTTACTTTATGTCATAGATTTGAAACTCCATGTCAGTTTTTTGTTTTGGAAAATTCTCCAAGATTAATTGCTGCTCTTGCTGATGTGAGTTCCATAAAGGTGATGCCAACAAAAATTCCATTTCCAGCCCTGAATCGGCAGCACTGGGTTGTTAATGTTTCATTTCCTTAAACATAATAAAGTGTAACAAAGTAACTTGTAAAGAAATTGCCTGTAAAAGTGGCTGCAACTTGGAATCTATTAAAGTATTCCTTTGAGTCATCACAGAAATTGATTTTCTGCTTTTATTTAATTTTGCATGAATGCTCAGTCTTGCTGAAAATGTGTGAATACACTTATATAACACATTTATATTTGTATGGAATTACCGCTACCGAAGACATGTTTTTAAGTAGTTTGTTGTTTGGGGTTCATTTCAGGGATTTTTTTCCCCCTAAAAACAAGAACTTCTGAGAAATCAAGTTTATATTTGACTTAGTATCCATATTTCCCACATACACATCACTTCTGCAATGTATCACTCTAAAGTATACGCATTGTGAATCATTAGTCATCCAGGATGTATTTACTTTAGTACCTTATTTACCAGAATTTTCAGCCACATTTTAATAAAATGACAGAATAACTTCTGTTGCTTTGTTGCCCTTTGTCACTGTGGGTAGTGAGCATAGCCACTTCATAAATCTCTCTTTGGAAAGTGAATAATGAAACTTAAATCTAAGCCCTAAACCCGAAATCCCTGGGGGAAAGTGTGATAATGTTACTATTGGGATGATCGCTACAAATTATTTGAAGAAGAAACGCAACACAACTAACCACAGGTGCCGTTTAAATGTTTCAGATGCCGCTTAGGAGAGTACCAGATGCGTGATTTGGAGCTGAAGCTCTGCCCTGGCTTTGACTTGCTTGCCTTTTCAGCCATCCTCTGCTCCTCACCCTGACACGTAACCGCTTTTTCTTGCGTATTTGTACCCCCAGTTTGTGCAGCTTAGCGCTGGCCCCGTGGATTGACCTGGGGCAGAGCAGCCTTTTCCAGAGCAGAGCTGGCTCTGTTCACAGCGTGATGCTTCTGTGTCTGCCATTGTGGCTTGTTTGAAGTGATGGGTAACTCACAGATTCTTCATGATACTCTGACTGGGAGAGAATCGGGGTGGATTACAAAAAGGCCTGTCCGGGTGTCCTTGAGGCCACACTTCTGAGAGTCAACAAATGAAGATCTTTCAGGACACAGGTGAAAACCGTATTCATCTCTCATGGTTGTTAACAATAATTACAGTAACTACTCATGGGTGTAGCTTCTTTAGTTTGCCTATTTCTTTCATTGCCAGCAGGAATTAAGAGAACCACTTTAAATAACTAACAGGGGTTGGGGGCCCACATTCCATTCCATGACAGTTTTGCCGCCAAGCATCAACGTGCCTGAACGTTTTGTTTAATCGCACTCTATACCTGCCTTTTGGAAATCAGCTTTTGGGTCCATTTCTCAGCCCCGTCCTCATCACTGATAACCTTGTGCTTTCCATTTCTCACTGTGATGCCATCTGTCGTTGGAGGGTCTACCTCTGGCCAGAATTAGAGGAAGGCTGGATTCCTGAGTTTTGCATGCATCCCTGCCCCAACGCACAGCCCTGGCTTGTGGTCAGCACTGGGGCTTACTGTTGGGACAGAGGGCGAGCCCAACCGGCCAAGTGGGAATTATCACCCAGAGTCAGGCTCCAGGTCTGGGGAGCCAGGGCTTGTGCATAAATGGGAGGTTGGGGTTACACAATGCTAGGGCAGCAAAAAAAATGTTTCCTCCACCGGAAGGTGAAAGTCTCTGCTCCTGGATGGATGGTCGTGATCAGCGTGGTCTGTTGAGAAACCTGTTGAGTAGATGTTTTGCCATGAGGAATGAAATGAGAGCAAGGGAGAGAGAGCACAAGCCTTGTCCGGGCAGATCCGCAGCTTTCTGTTCCCAGTTCTCGTGTCCTGGGAGCAGAAGCTGGAGATGAGCCACGTGCGCTGCCTGCTCGGTCTGCAGAGTGTGCTCTGCGCACTTGTAGAAGCGCTGTCTGCAGAACAGACGCTGCACAGGGCGTCATGTGCTCATTAGGGAGGTCGACAACGCCCGCCCACGTGGGGCACTGGCACGGGTAGGGGCCTCTCAGACGGGGTTTGAGGTGGAGTCTGTCTCAGTCACTACTGAGCAGGGAACATGTCCCGTCTTTTCTGAGGTCTTTATACCCCACCCCATTCCCCTCTCACCGTCCTCACCTGTTTCCATGGGTGTCTGTCATTCTGTTACTGTTCCCACAGGAAGCACCTCACAGTAGACTTGCTGCTCTGGCAGGTTCTGTCTTGGGAGGTGATGGGTGGAGAACAGCCAAAGACACTGTAGCAGAGACGCGTCTAGCCGGCTTTGTGATTTTACACCCTCGACAGGGCGCCGCCACCCCAGCACGCGGCGGCGCTGGCAAAGTGCGCTGCTTGGCTGTCAGAAACACTTGGAGATGGGCACGCACTGGCCGTTGCCACTGGGCTTGCAGGGACTGTTAATAGGAGTCCAAGACCTGCATTTGTGTGGCCCTGTTTATCTGAGGGAAGACTCCAAAAGCTTTTCTTTTCCAAAACAGCCAAGTATGGCAGTCTTTCAACATAACATCACAGAGCGCTCGAAACTTCAGTCAGGTGAGCTAAATCACCTTCACTTTGAGGCCAGATATTTCCTTTGTGCAGGAGAATAGGGTTCACACTGTATGAAGGTGCTGACTGCTGAGCTGCCTCACTCAGCTGGGATGCTGGGCCCTGTGTTACTCCAGGGGGCCCAGTGTCAGTTCCCACAGCTGGGCAGCCGAGGCACCTGCTGGAGGGGTGTGTCTGCACTGCTAGGCACGTCATGTAAATAAATACACACACACACACACACATAACCACACACATATATGTAAATGTGCACATACTTTTCTTTGGCTGGTTATAAATACTATAATGGAAAAGGGGATGTGTTCCAGTCGTCTCAAGGAAAGTAGTGAAAGTGATGTGAAAAACCTTAGTGTCTTTTTCCCCCATAATCTAGTCTCTCTCAGACTCTGCCAGCTGGTGAGTGCTTGGTGTCTGGAGGCCAGCTGACTTTGCTCCTTGTCCTGCCCCTCCTGGGAGGATGGGAGCCGCTTCCCACGGGAGAGCTGTCCAGAGAGACAGGCGTTTGCGGGGGCTTCACTCTGGGCGCTGATGGAGTCCATGAGCTGTTTTCCAAGTCAGAAAAGAAAAAGGAAGGAAAGGGTTCCCAGAGGGCTGGAGCGGCCCTGGAGAAGAGTTAGGGCCAGGGTCAGGGTCAGGTGTCTCCCGCAAGGCCACGTTCTGTCTCACAGCCTCGTCTTCTGGTTGCGGAATGGGCTGTTCTCTAGGCCAGGAGTTTCAGAGGTGAGCTCTGAAGTTAGGAAAACCATTGTCTTCTAATATGACAACTGGGGGTTTCTCGAATAGTACTGCGAAGTGCTTTGCCTGGGATTTGAAGGGAAAAGTACTTGTTTTCCCCTCAATATTATTTGCCGATTTTCAAGGCTGGAAGTTTGGGACTTTGACAGGCCGTTCTAGGCTCAGTCGGGCCTGCTGAGGCAGGAGGCGTGAGTGCCGCCGGCTCCGAGGAACTTGACGTCGAGGATGTTTCTACGCACATGCACTGAGGCGAGGTGAAGGGTGAATTTAGTTAAATAAATCGTTGCTGTTTTTAAAATGATTCCCCCAACTTACCCTTTCCGTCCCTCCCTGTTTTTATTTTTTCCTGATATATTCGTGCATTTTTTTTTCAGCTCTTTGTGTGTGTTCTGTAAGCCATCTCATACCCTTTCAATAAGACATCTGGGTTTGAACAAATAAGTGAAAGAATTCCATCGCTGAAGCCAACTGAAGATTGGCTGAACCCAGTCAGTTGAAGCCTTCTTAGGTTTTGGCAATAAAGTCGGCCCCACACATACACTCACACACACTCTCTCATCTTGTATTTATATGTAAACACAGTCGGAGCTATATTTAGCTTCATAAAGATGGAGTCGCAGCAGACCGAAAGAAAGTAAGACTTCCCTGGAAAGAATGGATCTGGCTTCATCTGGCCACACCTCCTCCCACCTGTCCGTCAGGCGGACCCCCTGGAGCCCAGCCAGCCCTCTACCCAGGGCTGTGGCTTCCGCCCAGGGCTTGACGCCTCCACCCCATCCCGTGCTCCCTGCCGCCTCCCCACTCCCCGCCCCCGCAGCCCAGGCCTTCTCACTCTTCTGCAGGTCTGCTGCATTTTGATTTTGACCTGTAGGCCCTAGCACTCAGCACCACTTCTTCCTGAAGTAATTGGAGTTTCTGCTTCTGACTGCGTCGTGTGTAACTGTGTGAATTCGACGTCTTGTGAGTCACAGATCCAAGTACAACACGAGACACCTGAAAGGTACCTCATGGTTTCAGGTAGTCGAGAGCCAATATAAGGGTTGGTTTTATAATAACACTTTTAGACCAATTTCTCTCAACTTTTTAAAGTTCCGTGATACGATGAATGGAATTTTTTCTGGGAAAAAAAAAAAGTGAACACGATCCCTCCGTGTTCGCCGGAGCAGATGCTGCAGCTTGCTCTTTGCGCGGCAGCACGCACGTGTGGTTGCGTGTCGCTCCTCTCTTTGTGTGGCTCTGGCTAAACCTGATGCAAGAGAAAGTGTATACTGAAATGACATATTTTGGAAAATATTTGTGTTGTTTATTTTAAGAACTGCTGTCTCACTTATCACTTGTTGTGCCACCCCAGATGTTAGTGCCTTAAAGCAGTTAGCATCTGTTGATGACACTTCTGTGCCGTGGGTGGGTCCCACCTGGGGTCACTTGTGAATCTGCAGGTTCAGTGGGGGCCACATGGCCCAAGGGTGAGTCTCCCTAACCCGGACGGCAGCTAGCGGCCATCTGCGGGTGACTCCACTAGGCCGCCTGGCAGGACATCCCGCTTTCCTGGGACAGTCTAGCCGATCCAGGAGTGGGGCAGAACGCCTCGAGAGGGCCAGACCTGGAAGTCACACGTCGGCGCCTCCACATCCCCCTGGCCAAGGCAAGCCACAGGACCAGCCCAGATTCGAGAGGAGAGAAATACACTCCCATGAGAGGAAGAGCAGGAGATAATTTGTGACCACGTCTAATCTACCATCGTCTTAATTTTTGTCAAATTCACTTAATCAGTGGTCGCTATGCAAATAAAAGGAATAAGATTTTCATGTTGTAAGCCTGAATGTGAAAGAAACAGGCAGCTGGTGTCGCTTTTGAATCTCTGACAAATTTTGTTCAGACGCTGTGGGCCTGTGACAGGTGAGAGACAGCTGAGCAGCAGCACTGCGGTTTCCATCTGACTTACACTCGCCACCCTCCAGCTCCACCTGAACCTCAGCTGAACATGGATCTTTTTAGAAAGCTGCCAATTTCTGTAGTTTATTGAGAGGGAAACAGTTTCAGGATATATTTAACATCTAGTAATATTTAATGAAGCCGTGACTTGGCGCCGAAAGTAAAACCAGTCAGGAAAAGAAAGACTTCTGTTTAAATAGAGACTTTAACAATTGCGTAGGTAGTGAGGATGCCTTCATTTGATTATTTATTTTGTTTCTCATTTGAACTCAAAATTGAAATTGGCTTTCAAAGGAAAGAAAGTTTTATTTTACATTAGCAGCAAGTTTCTTCCTTAGAGGGCTGTAGACTAACCACGTGCTGCTATAAAGTTAGCTGATGATGAAAACATTTAACAGTGGCCATTGCACTGAGGCTTATTGTCTGTTGCACTTGTAGTCAATTATACCCTTTAATCCCAGTTTACAGAAGATGGAGCTTGGAGATCTTAAAGATTATGAGAGTTGCTCAGGGTCGCACAGAGGAGAGATTGGGAGCTGGTATGCTCACTCCCACTCACTGTATAAACATGAGCAGGCCTCCTGCCTTCCAGCAGCAGACTTGCTCCTTCAGCCTCACTGAGTTGAAACTTTGGTGCAGAGCTAGCCCATCGTGCCCTTAGTAAGACAAGACACACAGCACTTAAGTAGGTGATAAGTACTCTGGGGAAAGCAGGAAAAGGAAGGTGTCGGGGGCAGTGTGGCGGTGGGGGTGTCATGGAATCAGTTTTGGAGAGAACTCAGAGGATGCTTTGCTGAAAGACGACGGTGCCACCGAGAAGATGCCAAGTGTCTAGGGAAGAAGGATGTCCCGGGCCGAGGGGAGGACAAGTGCAAATGTCCTGAGGCGGGAGCATGAAGGGCTTGTCCAGGACAGACGGAGGAGGGCTGGAGGGCACCAGCGAGGCAAAGGCTCACTGAGACTGGGAGGAAGGACAGGGTGGGAGAGAGGGCTTGTTTCAGATATTTTAATTTTCAGATGCTTGTGGAAGTCCCCCGGGGGCTGCTGAAGAGGCACACAGGTAGAGGTGAGAGGCCAGAGTGCCGGTGGACGGCAGGATGGTGCGTACCTGTGGAAGTCACCAGTTCCTAGAGCGCTCAGGTGTGTGGCAGCTCAGGGAGGCAAGAGAGCAGCAGACTTTCGGTGAGCTGTCTGGGAAGAGATGCCATCCGGGCAGGATGCTAGAACTTGTGTGAGATCAAGGAGCAGAAATGGAAAAAGAGGACATGGCAGGCAGAGGGGTTGCTTTGGGTAAGAACCCTGGACCAGGGAAGGTCTAGAGTGCTGGGAGCGATGTCGGGGTGGTCGCCCTGCAGGACTCTCCAGGCGGTGATGGGAGGGTCTGGGGGAGGGGTGGTGGTGACAGCTGACAGCCCTGGCCCCTGCTCAGAAGTCAGCAGCTATTCTGCAGCCGGACGGGAGGCACTGGAGGCTCTTAGGCAGGAGTGCGACCTGACCAGGTGCATCGACGGGAATGATCTAACTCACGCACACAGCACCTGCGGGCGGTGCTGAAAGCGATGGCCGCACGACTGCAGGCTACATGCTGTGGGAGACACGTCCCTCTTTCGTGTGGAAACTGTTGGGACAAAAAGTGATCTGTATTGGTGGTGTTTCTTCTCGGTGTCAGAGCCTGATGAGCTGTGACTGCCTTCTTCTTAAGGGCCGTCTCCCCTTGACAACGTCCTTCTGAGATCATGATGTTCTGCATGTGAGAACGCTGTAAATATTCACACCTCTGGCCACAGGGCTGGACCCTTAGGGGTCACTGTTACCTCATCATTTTACTTGGCTTCTGAAGAAAACAGTCAGACTTACTTGTCACTAAATCCCATTTCAGTTTGATACGTGAAGAAGGAAAGATGGCAATTCAGAAATGCCCTCGTGGTGTTTTCTGTCTCAGAATACCTTTACCCACGTGCCCAGGGCCTGTGCTCGCCCAGCTTCAACACCGAAGAAAGAGCCGGGAGTTGGGGACAGATCAGCGGTGGGTCCGCGAATGAGGGGGCTTACCTGTCTGCAGCAAGGTCCTGGAACAGCACCCACCGTGCGGGCAGATGGTGGGCAGCCGTCTTCGCTCCGGGGGGAGGGGAGGTTCGCAGTTCTGGGGAGTTGATGTCAGGTTGGCTCATGTGTCACTACGGAAAGCAGCAAAGGGGCAGGCAAAGGGGCAGGCCCCTCACCGCCCCTTGAGAAGGGCAACCGCTTGCTGGGGCGAGTGCTTAGGAAGGTCAGTCCTGTGAGCTGGGTGGAGCAGGCGGTACAGAGAGCAAGAGAACAGCCCCCTTGAGTGGCCTGACCACACACCGTGTAACACAACCGGTCACGTTCAGTGTTTCACTTTGGAAAAACAGTGGAGCATTTGCCCAGACACAGGAGCCGGGAATCTGTGTCCCCTAAAGCTCTCTGAAAGGAGTCCCTGAAATCAGACAGGAGTCTGTCCTTCCTGCTGATGGAGACTGAGAGCAACACCACATTTTGTGCACGTCTGTTCTGAGCCATGCAACTTGCATGTGAATTTTCATTTAATTCTTAACACACTGTGACATAGGTGTAATCTTTCAAGTGGCAGAATTGAGGCTCAGAGAGTTAAATACCTTGGCTAAGACAAGTTTATTCTTGTATCATGTAAAAAAACATAAATTATTTGCTTCTCCTGCATCCAAATGGACTGATTTCTACTGTCATTTTCTCGTCAAGGAGCTCAGTGAATATTCATGGAACAAATACTTACTGAGCACCTGCTGCCTACCGGGCATTGTTCTGGAAGCTGAAGAGAGAACAGTAAACAAAATAAATAAGAGTCCCTGCCTTTTGGAGCAGACACCCAGTTTAAGTTTGTGGCGTGTTCAACAGAAGGTGTACATCAGAATTACCGCGAAGCAGCCTGCAGGGGAAGAACACGCCCATGGGACGTGTGCATGCTTCCTGGGTGTCACAGAGGACTCTGACCAGGGACCTCAGCCTGAGAGAATTCTGTAGGAAGAAGTGGAGAGGCTCACATTTTTCGTCCTCTGAAACCGTTCTTGCTTCTTTTCTCATCAAACCCCCATCGTTTGGTCAGACGTGGGGAGCGATGTGAGAAAACACAAGGCAGTGTTTGCTCAGTATTTTAAATGTACGGACAAAATGTATTAGATCAGTTTTACAAGAAGAATAATGGTTTTAGTCCATTAGAAATACTGATGTGGAGAGGACCACCAGCAAGACAAGAGTAAGGAAACAGCCTTGTTTTAGTGTGACTGGACACCAGAGACCTCGCCGTTCATGCCGTTGTGCTGGACTGTCAGCTGCAGAGGGATGTGCGCACACACTCCTCCCCCGTCACCTGCACTCGCTCAGCATGGACTGGGTATTAACTACTTTTCATCATTAATTCTCATTTGGAGGGTCACACTTCTCATTTCTGTCTTACTTTGGTTTTCCAAACGTCAGTGTTCTCTTGTTATGAGGACAGACTTCTGCTGGCACTTCTTTCTAATTCAGCCTGGTCAGCCTCCGGCCTGGGCTGGGCTTTTTGCTCAGCCATTATTCTCTTAAAGGATAAGTCATTATGCCCACCTGTCCTTGGTGGATTTTAAAGTTTGTGTTTTTCAGTTAATAAAATGTCTGGACAGCTAAACAGTAAATTCTGTGCAGAAGCTGATTTCTAGGTCAGGAAAGTTTAAACTGTGAAGTTAATAACTAGAACCAATTTGCATGTGTCTCGCCTCACTATTACCTCGACGTTTGAAAGGAAAGAAGGAGCCGTCAGGGAGTAAGCAGTTAGTCCAAAATGGATGGATTGAATTCATTTGATAAATATAATTAGCCTTTAAACAACACCTTCTTTAAACAAGGAACACTTGGCAGAAAACAAAGGTTTACGCAAATTCCGATGTGCCTTCTCTTTTACTTTAGCCCTTCTCTGGGTCTGTGCGGTGCTGAGACAACTTGGCCTTCACGTCGAGTGGATGCCTTTATGGAGGGGAGATTACAGGTGTGGGGATCTCAAAGCTGCACTGGTGGCTCTGAGGAAGGCAGGTGCTGACATGCACAGAGATGATGGCCCCTCATTAAGGTGCAGGTAAGGAAGCCTGGGCGGTGAGCGGTGCAGTTACCACGGCTGCAGGCTGTATTCCCACCGGTTCAGAAGGCCAAATGTATGTTATTTTCACCCCTCAATGTTTGCTTTCTCTAAAGTAAAATTTGGGTTACACAAGCTTTGTAGAGAAAAAGGAATCATTACCAGCGGTAAAACTTTACCTTTTGGCCTTTGACAACTTTGCAGCAGTGAACTTAAACAGGATCTTTTTTGTTTGTTTGTTTTTGTTTTTGGTTTTGGTTTTGGTTTTGATCAGATCACTGTGTGTGGCTGCCCTGCATATGTCGATAAACCCTAAATTAGGAAAGTAGAAGTGCTCTCATTATCTCTCCAAACTCCGAGAGCTGGGCAGGAAGTTTCAGGGGAGCTTTGCACGTTGAGGGACCTGGTTCGGGGTCCTAGGAGCCCATCTTGACCTAACCAGAATGATCGTGGTTGGTTAAATAAGAGTGTCGTTTGTAAGCAAAGGAAAACTTGGGGAGGACATCCCGACCTCAAATTATAAAACAGTCCGTTTAGTTTCTTGAAGAAGTTGCTGGCCCAGATGGAGTTACGAGGCCCTGTGTGAATGATACGATGTAACAGAGCGCTGCAGCTCTGAGTCTCAGTCAGGGTCCAGTTACTCACAGACCGACCTTTTATGAGTGCAGATCATACTTGTCTTGTTACATCAAGCTTTGTCTTGAATGCCTGCGTTCTGTGATACCTGCTCTTCCACTCTGCAGAGCACCCCTCTCCTCACCACTCCACCCCACGAGTGCCTCCATCCTCACACCGGAACTCAGCGCTAGAGTCGCGGTCTGCGTGGTTGGCCGGCTCCGCAGGTTTAGTGAGTGTGTGCAGGATAGAAACGGAAGGTGATAGGTAGATGGATACCAATGTGCTTGGGAGAGAATGCATGGAAGTCTGTAAAGATGAAATGAAGCCATCATCCCTGTGGTAGAGCAGAGCTCCAGGCGTGGTCTCCAGTGGTGTATCCTTACTGTCGTCCGTGCGTTTGTGCCGTCTGTCTAGATGTTTCCTTCTTTGTGTTTCTGCCGTCATCCGACCAGCTCTTCAAATTCCATTTCCACGTGAGGACTTCCCATTCAAGGAAGTTACATTGCCATCCCCTCAAAATGTTCTTCCTACCGAATAGCTCCTGATGGATTCTTCCATCTTGTCCTTAACCCCTTTGAGACTTCCTGCTGACATCAAAATGTATGAAGAGATCACCCCGTCAAGGGATACGCAGTGAACAGTCAGTGCCACCTCCTGTCTGCGTCCTCCATGTCGCTCTAAGGGAGAATGCCAGCAAGACTTCTGTGCTGACGGTGCCAGCCTCCCAGTCGGTTTCTGCCCGTAAATCTGCAGTTTCTGTCAGTCGTCTTAGACTGACTCGTGCTGTTAAGATGAGAACAAGTGGACACCGGTCTTCTAAATGCAGTTCATGTTGCCGGGATGCCGAGGCCCATTTTGATTCAAGTGCTTTTACTCATGACAACGTTTCTTTTAGATGCTGGGCTTCGGAGTCACTCTTCACTTACGGAACTAGCTAGTGTAACTCCAGAGAAGCAGGAGGTTTGCAGGTCAGAAGAGAGAGCGGAGGCACCAGTCTGACACACGGGTTCTCGCATTTCAGCTCCACTAGGGTATACAAGGAGCCTCAGTATTCTGAACTACAGAGTGGGGACAACAGTAGATGCCACCTAAAAGAGTTGGTGGTGACTGAGCAGTGTGGCCGTGTGAAGTGGTTAACACTGGGGGAAGCACAGACCATGCACTGTGAACGTAGGCACTGCAGTAATACTGGCACATCATTGTTGTAAGAGTGTGCGAGAAGACACAGAAGAGAACTGACTTGCCAACCAGTCCGTCAGGACTGTGCGTTAGTTAGGGATGCTGTGCTGCTCTGACGAAAGACCCCTTGTGGTTCAGGGACCCAGGGGTTGCGGAGGGTCTGTGTAGTCCACTTAATGCTCCTCAGCCGGAATTCCAGGCCAGAGTGCCTCCAGTTGGCTTCATTTCAGCACAGGGAACTTGGAAACGCAGGCGTGGCAGACGTGGGCTCCGACATGGAGACAGCGTCGGTTAGGTCCACGCGTTGCACCAGGGAAGAAAACCGTCACAGAGCCACTGAGAACCGCGAGGCGGCGGGTGGAGGTCGGAGGTGGGCAGCCCGGTGCTCGTGGAAGAGGCAGAGTGGCGCTTCCGCGAGCTGGTGGCCCTCCCCCAGGCTGGCAGAGCACACGGGGGCTTCAGGAAACTGCCTGCTTTTCGAGTTTGCAGGCCAAGCCTGTCTACAGTTTATAGTCTTGTGGTTTTCCTTTTATTAAATGAGGGTGTGGGAATAAGCTGTTTTCAAGATTGTTTCCAGTTCTTAGAGAGATAGAATACTGACTTTTAGCAAAATACCACCTTGGTTAAATATCTGTCCTGTGAAAAATTATCAACAAAACTACAGGATCAGAATTATGGGTTTTTTTTTTTCCATTTTCAAATGTGAATAACATTCAGTGTGAAGCTGTGACAAACAACTGCCGACCTGATCCATTCAAAGATTTTAAAAAACATATAAAATAGTTTAATTATGCTAGTTTTCCTAGGCTGATTTTCTGAACTTGAAAATCCTGAAATTCCTATGATGGTCTATTAGGTGTGATAATTACATTTTAAAAATAGTTTTACTCTAGGCTTCACCTATTTTGGGATTCATGTCATAAATCAACAACAACAAAAGAATTAAAGTCAGGGTTGAGGTTAGCCTTTCCATATCTTGGTGACGAGAACGTGACGCTTCAAGGTAATGTGTCACTTTTTATTGGTATCTGTGAAGAGACAGGTAACGTTGTTTAAATCCCTCCTTTAGGCAGCGCAGTGTTTGGAAGAACTACTTTATAAGCTACCTAAGATAGAGGGCAAGATTGCAAAGACATAAACTACTGTCAGGATTAGAATAATGTGTATTCTTTCTGAAATCTAGAATGAGCTTATGAGCCGCTCCCAAGAAGGTCAGCACTTAGAATGACTTTGGGTTGTCAACTGAAACAGACGCACAGCCTGAAGCTGCTATGTTCATTCAGTGGACGTTTCTGAGGACTCGAACTCCTTGGCGCCTGGGGTGGCAGCCTCTCAGATGGCTCTGAAGCAGCTCCGAAGAGGTGGGGGAGGAGCCAGGATATACTGGGGTTTTACAACAAAGACCAGGTAGTGGGAACATTAAAGATTATTGTTAATTAAAGAGAACCAGGCATCTCAAGTTAAAGAATTTAGCGCTTTTCTGTGTGTGGGAGGAAGCAAACATTTGGGTCATTGAAGTCATTCCTTTGACAAGCCCTAGCTCTCTAGGGCCAGTGTCCTGTCCTCTCTCATTCTGGGTCCCCGCAGGCTGCCTGCTGGTCTTCACTGTGAGGGGTGGCGGCTGATGACTTGATGGCTTCAGCATTCTTTGTTTACTGATATGGCTTACAGTCGTTTTCATCTACAGGGTCAAAAACAGAAATTTCTTTAGTCTCTTGAAGGCCAGAGTGGTAAGTATCTCTTTTTCACCAGGGAACAGCAGCCCCGGGCCCTGGAGGGTGCCTGTGTCTGTGTCTGCAGGCGGAGGCAGGTCTGCATTTAGATGATACAGATAGGAAGTACTCGCTGCAGGAGGCAGCCCCAGGGAGGCCTCAGCTGGGCCCTGGCTCCCGGGTTATGTAAGCAACTGCAGATGGGGAAGGTGCCATTTAGCAAAGGACGGCAGTTGTCACAGAGACGACAGTGGGTACTTCCCAAGAGTGTTTTTTTAAAGCATTTTTCGACAGAGTAAGAAAAGTAACTCGGTAGACGTAGACGACGTCCTCTGTTGAGCGTTTTAAAGATCATGAATCACGTGTGACCAGGCCCACTCCTGTTTGACTGCAGGGTTGGGAACGGTTGGTTGGTAGAGACTTTGCTGTGTCCACTCATTTACTAACTTACCTGTTGTTACTGGTTTTCAGTATTTATTTATGCCGGACGCTGTGCTTATTAGCACTGTGATTACAGTGAGAAGCAAGGGGACAAGGCACCTGGCCCTGAATGAGCTTACAGTGTGGCGGCAAAGTGGCCAGGCCACCAGCAGGCAGGTGTGTGCTGACGGTGTGGCGGGAGGTTCCAAGCAAACGTCCTTCGATTGGTGGTCGGTGCAGAGCAGCTGTGCCTGATAACCGCAGTTGTAAGCTGTGAACATTTGTGTTCCCTGTGAACAAATGGTGTGGAACCTAACATCTTCTGCATACTGCCTTAGCAACTGCTTAATGGGAACAGCAGTGCCAGCCTGAACTTAATCTCCGTGTTCTTGCTGAGAAGGTGGTAATGGGGCTGTTTCTGTAGACATTTCAGCCCAGCACAGAGTCTGAAGTAGTTCATATTTGGGGCCAGTACGACCTCTCCAGCCACCACTTGGAAATATGTTGGGGCATATTTTTCAGTTCTTACAGTGACTGGGGACACTGGGCAGAGGCCAAGACTGCTAGATGCCCCACAGCTCAGTACCGCGGAGGACTGTTCTCCCCAAGATGTCACTGGCCCCCCACTGGGAAGCACTGGGACAGGGCAAGTCATGCTTTCTCCCTTGCTGTGTTCTGAAGATCCTGCTTAGAGATCCATCCTGAGCTAAGCATGTAAATAGGCAACCCACTCCCACACTGGGGCACAGGACAGAAAGAGCCGTACAGAATCTGTGCTGGCGATGCCGTGTTCCTACGGGGAGCTGCGATTCTGAGGCCGACCGCAGCCAGAGGTCAGGGAGGGAGGGAGGACATCCAAGCCGTGAGTTATGGGCTCGTCCTCGGGGGCTGAAAGAGGCAGAGGAGGACGGAAGATTTTCTTTCATAATTTGTCTGTGGAAAAGAATGCCCAGTCTGATTCTCACTTTAAGGTCATTAATGAATTTGAAGTGTGCAGACCCAAGGCGGCCACACCCCGTCTTGAAGGGATTGCGGTTGGAGTTAAGGGACTCTTCTGCTCCATCAGAGCTGAGGGGAGCTTCCCCGTTTTACTGAGGTGGAATTCTTTTTACTCTTAATGAGATTTATCCCTTCTTTGTTCTCTTAAAACTGAATCCACAGCATGTCCTTATCATTGCTTCTGTTACCCAAGGTAAATATTCCAGAAGACTCTCTCCTCCTAGTTTTTGAAGGAAGTCTGTTCAGCACCACTGGGATGTGGTGATCAACATTCTAAAAGGTTTCATTTAACGGAAGTATGTCAGGCAGCCCCCAGGCTTAATTTTGTAAGCCATTGTGTTTTATTTCAGTAACACAATAAGCCTCACTTATCAAGAAGTGCCTTATCTGTGAAGCTCACATATCTAGCACACAGTAAACTCAAGGAACAAAGTTCCTTGTTTTTATGCCAAAAACGGAAACTTTCCGGGCTCTCCTGGGAGTCAGTTTATTTTCAACTCACATACAATTCTAAGCAGCTTGGTTACTTGTTCCCTAGCTTACAACACATTGAAAAATGAACAGCCAGCACCTCGTTTGGTTCTGCTTGGGCCCTGGAGCGGGAGACTGCCTGCAGCCCAGCAAGGGGAAGGCAGAGAAAATGATAGCAGACACTTGAAAACAGAAAAGGCAGTGGAGTCCTTCGTGCCTGGGGTCGCGTTCTTACATTCTCAGGACCATCCCAGCCAGGTGGCTCCTGAGGAGGGGCTGCTGCCCAGCCGGGCTGGTCCTTGACCATCGCAGTGATCGTGAAATGAGAGGTTCCCTTCATATTTGTAATGTTTTTAAGTGGTGTTGAATATTATAAGACTAAGCTATCGTCTGGAAGAAAACTCTTCTTAGAATGTCACATTTTCTAATAAAATTGGATGGGTGGGGCAGTTGTATGTGAAATTAAGTTGAGAAGTTCGCTGTTGAGAGTTGGAACTACTGAGCATAGCAGTCTCCATCTCTCACCCCCCCAGAGGATCTGATGTCTCCGACGTCCAGACTCCTGGCTGTGCGCCGCTCACTGACCTCCTCACACACACGGCTGCATCCACGCCGGCTCCGGCTCCTGCTGTCGTGCCTAGTCAGGCTGGCCTCGCACGAGACTGACTCCCCAACGTGCAGTGAAGTGCGGGGAGAGAGTGTCTCTGGTTCAGTTTGCATCAGGAAGGATACAAACGATTGGGGAACTGGACCGAAAGCAGGTGCTCCTGAAATACAAGATAACTGTTACAGAGTAGCTGAAACTTACGTGTTACGTTACTTTTTATCTTTGTTTCTAACTCTTAGGTTAATATAATTGTGTTTGCATGTATGGAGTATGACTTCTGTGAAGTCAGTTTATATCAGAGAAAAGCTAATCAGTGTTGACAGGGTGAGATGCATCGCCCTGCAGTGTTCGCATGTGCTGGCTCACCATTGTTCCAGTGCACAGTGCCTCATAAGGAAGAAAAGTGTAACAGTTCCTGAAGTATTGATAAACAGTGCGAGTGCTTTGAGACAATGAACTGGATGTGCTGAGTTAAAAAAAAAAAAAAATTGGTGGAAGGAGGGGTGACCTGTTTTCTGTGGGAAGTTTTGAATTCTAGAACTATCCAGTTACAGTTAAATTTTGATGCCCAAAGAGGGCAGCACATGTAAGTGGTTGTTCTTCCCAAATACTGCCTTTTCCTGTCTTATTCTTTCCTAAGTTTTTAACATAGTACTCCTTCCCTCTTACTACGAAGAGGTACAATTTTCGGCTGTTTATATTACGAGGAAATTCTGAGATGTTATCAGGATTTCAGAACCTATTCTGAACCTATCTGAGAATTTGAGAACCTATCAGAGACGTAGGGTATCATTTGTATTTTTAAGCACTATGCCAGTTAGTAAGTGGCTTATAATCCCCGAAGAGCAGTGTAGTAATGCATTATCTAGTTAATGGAACCTAGAATAGAGTAGTATATGCCTTGCTGGAGCCTCTGATTCCTCGTTTGAGAGTAAAATACCGTTTTTTTCCCTCCCATGACAATGGGGTGAATATTATTTGTAAAGGACTTTGCAAATTTCAAGACAAAGGTGCTAAAGGTTTTTTTGGGACAAAAATGATATTGTTACAGTTTTTAATTTATTTTCCTCATTCATGAAATATGTATCCCAGAGTTCAACCAGTTGTTAATTCAAGGAGTGAGATACTAAGACATCGACTTTGCATTCTTATCTTTCCTTGTCTGGTTAACGAATGCATTTAGTATTTACAGCCTATTTCAAATGACTATAGGGAAGACTTCCTTATTAAGAATATCTGAGTGGTAGATGTGGAAGTGTTTTTATGTACTTACCAGAGGCTGTATAAAGTAGAAGTTCAATATAAGCCATCCATTTTAATCCTTTGCTGTTCTTACTTTAAAGCTCAATAAACACTTGGTGAATGAATGCTGAATGTTAATGCATTCTGTTTGCCCACCTCATGAAATAGACAAAAGGAAGCAGGTCCCTTAATAAAGGCAGCAGTGACTTAAGCACTTAATCCTGGTGATACGAAGATGTTTAAATGCAGCTCACTCTTCCTGAGTGACTCTAGGTCAGAAGCAGTCAGTTCAACTGCAAACATCTTGTGGGTGGTTAAGAAACCCACGTTAATTTGCAGAATGTAATAATTCTCAACACCACCCAACAAAAATAGCGCTAGGTCTTCACAGTTTGTTGCATAAATAACAATTACTGATGCTGGTTTATTCCACTGAGTCCCTCACACAACGCTGCTGGACTTCGGAGGGATGCCTAAAATCCCAGTGCCCAGGCTCCTGGGACTTCAGTCGAGAACAGCACATTTCAGAGGAGTCCTTTCTCTTGCTTGTCACCAGTGTAAATTTAGGCTCGGACTGTGTCCCCGAACTATTAAAAAATGAATGTAACAGTTTAGCAAATTATGTATATTTTTTTTTAAAAGAGAGTCATAGTTGAAGGTAGGGGGTAAGGAACAGCTTACCTTGACCTAATATAGTATCTTCTAAGGATTGTAGCTCTTGAAATGTTGAATAGGATCTCAAAGTCATACTTAGGAAATAGTCTTTGATGTCTAGTGTTTTCAACAGCCGTGTCCTAGGTGGTGGGCAGGGGGTGGGCTTTGTTCCTCTTGGCGCCCCCTGCAGCTTCTAGCTCCACTCCGGCACACGGTCGCTCTTCCCGAGTCCGCGCGCAGCGAGGCACTGCTGGTACTTCACGTGCTGTCTGCGCTCGCACCGCAGGACAAGCTGGGCTGCAGCGACTGTGCTGGCGCTGCAGGAGGAGCAGCACACTCACGTGGAATGGCTGGTGACGGCTTACTAGGATATCAGTACATAGAAACATTTACGCAAGTAATTCCAAATTTATCCAGCACTTTGGGATTTGTCTTTATGCTTCAGAATTTGGAGGTAACAGAAATTGTTAAGTGTCTGAACTTTCTTTTTAATTACCTTGACAGTTAAAAGCATTTCTGAACGTAACTGGTCCAAAGGAAAGAGTGTTTGCTCTGGTTCTGCGAGATTTCCCTGCCTTAGGAACCCTTGTCTACAGAGTACACTGTGGTTTTTGGTAGATTATTGTGGTTATTGATTGATTTCAGAAGTGGACCATGTTGTTTTGTAAATATTCCTCGAATGGAGTTTGGAGTCCTCATTCTCCTGGAAACTCTAAGCTTCAGGCATCTTTTCTGAGTCAGTAAATCAGCAGTGTGGATTGTCGCAGAGGCAGGTACTTGATGCTTAAATGAGTAGTCTCTCCAGTGTTCGTGGTCGAGCATTCAGATTTATTAAATGTCTCCATACCTAAATCATCCAAGCAGGAATGAAGGACCACACAGAACTTGGGCCCTCCTAACTCAATGTTTAGTTGAAGAGGCTTGTCCAGAATGTCTGTGGGCTTTAGCAGAGAGGAAACTCATTTTAAAATACATGCATTCACACTTTTGGCTGAATTTTAACTCAATAAAAAGTGTTCTTTTGCAACAAGCTCCTTAATATATTATCTGTTTAATTTTACCTAAAATTTTATTTTATACTAATTTATCAAAGAGGATGTGACAGTGAATATGGGTACATTCCTACTTTAAAAAGGAGCTGCAAGCCAAAGAAATAAAAGGTATTTTGGTATGTCAGGGAAATCTTGGTCACATAACCACAAAGCAGAACGGACTGGAGAATTAATCTGCAGCGTTTTCTAGCCTTTCAGTTATCCAGAGTGAAACAAAACTGACTGTGGTGTTTTGTTTGTTTATTTGGTTGGTTTTTGAGATCTAAATTTGTTCTTCAATCTTTATTTTAAAAATAGCAAGAATAAGCACATTGTTACTTTAAGTCTATTTTGAAATAAGCTGTAAAATTAAGAGATTTTGGAACAGCAAAATGGATGGGGTCATGCCATGTTTTGCCCATTTTTATGAGGCCAGGAAGGAACAGAGGAAGTGAGTGCAGGCCCTGCTCCTCTTCCTGTGAACACAGGTTGAGTGCTTAGTTGATCAAGGTATAATTTTGCTTTTCAACAATAGTAAATAGTAAACACGACATTGTTTTTAAAGCACCTAGGAAGGTGTTGGATAATTCTTAACCAGTTCCCAAATGTGACCTTTAATGTCAGTTGATGTATTTATATTTCATACTCACATTTAAAAGAATCAGATGTCTTCTGTAACATATAATGTTATTATAGTATGTGTAATTTTATATGTCTACATATATATAATTTCTAAAAATTGCATCTGGGCTGTCATTCCCACCTTCCCTCCCCTATGCAACTTGTGGTTTCTCTCTGAGTGCTTTTAAGATTTTCTCTTCTATCACTGGTTTTAGGAAGTTTGATTATGATGTTCATTGGTGTGGTTTTTCTTCGTATTTCTTTTCTTGGCACTTTCTGAGCTTCTGGAATCTGTGGGTTTATAGTTTTCATCAGATTTGGACATATTTCAGTCAACATTTCTTCAAGTAGCATTTCCTTCTCTTCTCCCTTTCACGGAACTCCAGTGACCCATCTGTGTGGTCATCTGACCTTGTCCCACTGCTCACTGATGTGCCCTTTTTTCAGAATCCCAGTAGATTTGGTTCGATTTTATCCTCTTTGTGTCTTGAAGGGTTCTCTTACTGTGTTCGTGCTTTCCTTTACCTTCTTGAACAGAGAGAGAATGTGTGTGTGTGTCTGAGCTCTTCTCACAGCCTGTCTGCTAAATGATGTCATGGCTGGGTCCATTTCTGTTGGATCTCTCTTAAATATAGATTATTTGTTCCTGCTTGTTTGAATGTCTGAGGACTTTTTAAAAAAATCTGATGCCAGATATTGTGAATGTGAATTTACACCATGGGTACTGGTATTTTTGTATTGCTGAAAAATGTTTTCCATCTTTGCTCTGAGATGTATGTAAGTTGGAAACATTTCTGTCTTTTGGAGGCTCACTTTTAAGCTTTGTTAGGAAGGACCAAAACCTCCTTTGGACTGAGGCTGCCTTGGCCCAACCCCTTGGGCAGTGCCTGGAGGAGGCACTCTGTCTGCTTGGCGGAGGCGTGGGCTCCTGCCTCCAGATGCTCAGGAGGCGGCTCCGGCTGCTCCCTTCCGGTGGGCCAGCCAGTCTCACGTGTCAGGTTCCTGCAACTCCCTCTCTGCAGCTGTTTCTCCAATGTTCTGCCAGCCCTGTTCCCCTTGCTGTCCAGGATCTCAGCTTGTTTCTCCAGCCCAGGGAGAACTGCGGGCGCTGTTTGGACGTCCGTCTCCTGCACAGCAGCCTGGAAGCTGCCCTGCGGGCGGCAGCAGGGACCCTGCTGGGACTTACTCCTTAGGGTTTCTCGTCTCCTGCGGAGCCCTGCCCGGTGCTGCCTGCAGTCCAGTGTCTCCACTGTCTCGTATGCTTTGTCCAGATTTTATGACATCCCTAGTGAGAGCTTGTGAATCCCTTTTCCCCAGGAGAGATGACCATGACTTCAGCACCAGTTGTTCAGGCTCGCCCTCCTTCCAGAACGGCAGCACATCTTGGTTCTACTTCATGTTATTCCTCAAGGTTCGCAAGTTACCCCTGAGTAGATTGGAAAGTTCTTGAGAACAGAATCCATGACACATCCTTTTCTAAATCCCCCGTCGCACTTGGCAGGATGTGTTGCCCATAGACCGTGCTTGATAGAGGTAAACTGTCTCAAAAGCACTTAGAATGTGTTTACATCACTTAACAGGTGAGAACGTGGGCCTGTGTTTGACCCTGCAGACAAACGATGCCCATTTCCCTGTATTTGTATTCCCTCAGCTTCCCTCGTTAGGTCTTTCTGCACAATTTTACCAGTGACAGGAATGAGGGAATAATAAGCATATTCATTAAATTTATAGATGATTCCAAAATCCAAAGGGAATCATAATCACAAAATGTAAGATTAGAGCTAATTATATCCTTGGCAAGTAGGATGAGTGATCACAAATAAGCTAGTAAAATTAAGTGAAACTATAAGGTATTAAATTTTAGAAACAAAGCCACATGGTAGGAGAGAAATGGCTGGAGCCAGGCGAGCGTGTAAGAGCAACACTGAATCGTGAGTGGAAGACGCGTCAAAAATGAAATTTCCTGTTGTTCTAAGATGCTGTGTAAGAATGGCAAAGGTAACTATCCTGTTTAAGTCATAATCATAAACCCTCATGAAATTCTGTGGCATTTTTGAGATCTACTTTTATTTTAAGAGCATTAGCAAATAAATGGTTTTAAGACAAGAGCTATTAAGATGCTGCTGCTGGATTCCAAGAGGAAAAGGTACCCCTTTTTCTCATTTGCATTTTCATTTTTCTGCAAGAACAAGATGTGTATACAGAAAATTAGGATGTTACAACTAAGAAAACTCACCAGCGACAACAAACAACAACCACTGCCTTTAACTGAAACAAGCAGTAGCCCTAGTACCGGGAGTCAGTAAACGGAGAACACGGCAGGCGGCCACTGCCGTTTACTAGGTTTTCAGCGGGTGCTGTACAAGCTGCTTTCGAGGCATTACAGAAGGACACCTAGCATTCAGGTGGCAATTCTGACTTTCCAGTGGATCATGAACATAGAATCCCATTTATCATATCTATATAACAAATATATATACGGGATATATATACAGGGTAATGTTTCCGGGGGTACATAATCCCAGCTATTCTGTGAAATAGTGTTTCCATTTTACAGATGAAAAAATTGAGTATTTCCAGAGAAATAAATCCTGTTTGCAGTCAGATAGCTAATTATCGGCACAGTCTAGTAAAATACAGAGGCCTCTGCAATGCTGTGTCCCACAAACGGTGATCCTCACGCACGAGCACGTGGAAGTGCCCTGAAAGCACTGCAGCGCTGTAGGGGGAGGCGGTGGACAGTACTGTCTGCAGTCGGAGCCCGGGCCCTCCGGAGAAGTGCTGCTGGGAGTTTCTGTGACTCCCTCCAGTATTTAGGGGGAAAGACTTTCAATCATTTTCCATGTTCGGGCACTCAGAATAGAAGAGACAGACACCTAAGACCTTTGTCCTCACTGACTCTTGGGGTGGGGGTGGCCTTTAATCACACAGGCTGGTGATGTTGCCAGCTTCTTCCCGGCCGTGCAGGGCTTGGCCACCTATGTCACCGTCACTCCAGCCGTCTGTTTCCTTGCCGTTGTTGTTTTGTGCTCCTCTTTAAACATGGTAAGTGCGTATCAGGGCCCTTTAGAATGCATGTTGAGGACCCGGGCAGAAAAGGGTAGCGTGCATGCTTAGTCAGAATACTCACCCTTGCTTGTAGGCGACTCTCCGTTGGAACAAAGGGAGAAGAGGCGTGAACTTGCGTGGAGGCTGCGTGGCAGGTCTGCTTTCTTGGTGAATTCTTCGGAGGAGATCAGCTGCCCAGACGTGTGTGTTGGGCGTGGGACTTGGCAGGGAGGGAGGTGGAGTGGAGTGGGGTCTGAATGGAGGGGGTTTGACTAAGTAGCTGCTGTGGAAGCACCTGTGCTCAGGGTCCCTCTGCGTCCTTGCTGTGGGCACGCGAATCTTCATGACAGAAAGCAGGCCGGTGCTCTCAGAGTCTCCACACCTAGCATAATGGGCTGATACATCGGGTGATGTGAACTCAGTGGAATTATTTTGGCAAAAAGAGGCGATTTTCTAGCCACTTCTGGTCAAGATTTGTCTCTTGGCTTGACAGACTCTGAACAGGTAAAGATGTATTCCATGTGGCTACTGTTCCAGTGAGCCTGGGGTAGCCTTTGGCTGGATAGCAGGTGGGGCGGTGTGAGGAATTCAGTCATGCAGCTGACCTGCCACCACTAGGTAACATGACACGACTCTAGAAAACCTCCTCTGCCTTTTGCTACAGCCTGCAACTCAGAATATTCCAGAAAAAAAAAAAAAAATTCTGAGGCCCTTACGGAATCATAGACTTAGAACAGCCTGGAGAGGAAAGGGACCCAGAGGCCCTCTGTTTAGAGCTGAGGGTCCCCTTGCCCCCGGCCCCTGGGCCTCGCTGGGTGCTGGAGTTCTCATCTCTGGGCAGTAAGTCCTGTTCAGGGTCAGGTCCGGTCAGTGCTTTATTACTTCCTAGATAGGACGTTTGTAAGGCTAATGGTTGATAGCAACAGAGAAATGGAACCTACGCAGACTTTATTTCGACAGGCTGACATTTGATGGAAATATGCTGAAATACGTTTCTAGGCCAAAACACCAGTGGCTGACCCTCTTGATGTTGGTGCCGTCTGGTTGGTCCTACCAACTGAAATCTACTTTCTTCCTTACACAAAAAGTGGATTTGTAGGGCAAGAGCCCAACTTCTGACTCTTTATCCATTTTATTTGCGGTAAGAATGTATGAAGAACATTAGAAAGGCCCTTGGCAGGTCAGTATCTTCAGCATGCATTACATGGTCAAACTGGGGGGAGAAAATCAAACTGGCAAAGAAGTAAATTGAATAGAATGAATATTTTCTCAACAAAAATACATGCTAGAAAAGGGGGAGACAAGAAGAAATAGTATGTACAAATAACTGAAATTCTGAGAGCTTGTTATCAAATGTGGGATTGCCTCAAATGGGTATGATGCCACGTAGGGAAAGTAAAATGAAGGGAAATCTAGAGAGAAGATGCCGCACCGGTCACCGTGCAGGGTCTTGCTGAGGCTTGTTGAAATCCAGCACGAATAACAGGGTCCCTCAAGCATAATGAATAAATATTTACTTACCAATACTGCAAATAAAGAAGTTTAAAAGTCTCCCACTTTAAAATGCAGTAAACTCTTAACATCATTTCTGTTTGTTCTTGACTTTGTTAAGTGTGCACACGGAGCTGTAGGGAGTCCATGAAATGCCGCCTTCCCTCTCCCTCCCTCCCTCTCTCTCCCTCCCCTTCCCTCTCTCTCCCTCCCCTTCCCCCTCCCTCCCTCCCCTTCCCCCTCCCTCCCTCCCCCCCTCCCTCTCGTGATTTCGGATGTGGACTCCTGCATCCTGCATCTCACCTGCCCTGCTGGCCTGCTGTCCAGGGGTCCTTTCTATATAGGAGAGGTGGCCAAGCTTGCAAGTGGCTGAGCTCCTTTTGGGACCTGCAGACTCCTGCACGACAGAACAGAAACTTCCAGGAGGCGTCATAGCGACACAGGAGCAGGGTTAGCAAACGGAATACAAACACAGAAAACTTGCCTGCTTACCCTGGCTGTGAAACACTGTATGCCTTAAGTCTGTGGCCTCTGAAACGGCCTATTAAAAACATACTGTGTGTCCCTTCTACCTCTAGGAAGACATTGTGAGCCTGAGAGAGAGGCGAGGGGAAGGGACCTTCTGAGCATTTAAAAATACACAGTGTGTGAGATACGATATATGATGCACATATGTAATAGGGAGAGGCGATGGCAGAGCCTGAAACATCATTTCCAGGACTCTGTAGTCCTAAGAACAAATGAAAAGTGTGGGCCATGTAGAGCACGTGTGGGTACAAAATACAGAGTTCATAGGATATATATTAAATAATGTAGCAAAAGTAGAAAATGTGGGCAGAGAAGCTTTTTGCTTGCTGGTAAGATTTTTTTTCATTTAATTTCACCTCTTCCCCAAGTGACTTTTGTACATTTTTCTTTCTGATAATACCGCAAGAAATGTCTGCTACATGGGATGTGGAAAGCAAGCTACTGTGATTATTTTTAAAAATGGGTATCGTTTGCACGTGCCTAAGATTAACTGAAGTTGAATTGCTAATTAAATATTAGCGTATTAAATGAATGGCATAGAACGTGTCCTCAGGAATCTAAACCTTTCAGACGTGAGACTTAAATTCCAATTCTGGGTCCTCCGTTTCTTCTACAGGGAAAGGAAAGCGACCAAAAGAGAAACGTCTCAGTGCCACGTAGAACAGCTCCCTGCTCCTCTGAAAGTGCAGGTCCCTGTGTAGAAGCCGCCCCTCTGGAGGAGCAAAAGGGGGCTCTTGAGGTTAAGAAATTGCCCTCTCATGGCAATAAACGTTAATTACACTAACCGTGTAGACTCGAAATTGTTAGCAAATCATCTGTGGTGATCACTGAAATGAGTTACCATAATTATACACTACATCATAGGTAATGAGCGGAGTATATACAGAGTATGAAGAATAACAGTATTGACAACTGTGACTTCCTTAGTGTTCATCATGCACCAGGTGGTTTATGTATAGCGTCTTACCTCTGCAGTGACCGTGCAAGATACGTGTTGTCTCACAGGAGGTCGCAGAGTTTGTGACGGGTGGAACTAGATGGCTCTACCTTGTTCCAAAGCTAAGCCTTTTCTGGTTCATCAGAGTCTCCTCAGGTGTGTCCTGCACACACTGAGGTGTGTGTGAATCACCCTGGGTTCTTGCCAAAGTGCTGGCTTGGGTTCAGCAGGGCTGGGGTCTGAGGCCCGAGATTCTGCGTTTCCAGCAGACTCACAGGCGATGTCAGTGCTGTGGACCATGGGCCACACTTTGAGTAGTAAAGTTTTGAAGTATGAGAGCACAGGATTATGTCAGTAGAATGATTACAACAAAAAAAAAGCACTCCTTGTCAACGTAATAGAAAGCCTGAGCCAACAGGACCGAACTGATCTCTTGATGCGGGTCTTTCCAGAGCCTTTAATTTGCTAAATGCATGTGACGTCCAGAAAGGAGACTAGCGTATACCCTGTTTTTCAAATCTGTTTGGCAGTGGGAATTTTTTCTCATAAAGCAGACTGCAGGATTAGTGTTCACTCCCTGAAGCAGTGCACTCTCTCAAGCTGACTATTTAAAGGTATTTTTTTCCCTGGGAAACACTGAAATAAAGACTTGACAGCAGTCAGGAAAGGGTAGAGTTATGTAACCGTTATTGCATCTAAAATGTGCCAGGGAGTTGCCAGGGTTGGGGAGGGGCGGGTGAACAGGGGATGCCGGTGAACAAAGCAGGACTTGCGCCTTCAGAGGGGGTCAGCTGGTGAAAATAAATGTGTGAAAAACTAACTGCAGGGCAGGATTAAATACATTCTAAGTGCAGGTCGAAAAAACTACGTGCTGTAAGAAGTAAAGGGGGAATTGTTCATTTTAAACCTTTGTTAGTGTTTTGGAGTCTGCTTTTTTCCTTTATCTGGTGCTTCCTTTATTGAAACCCACAGGCACCGTGGGGGTCGCCTGCGGAGAGATGCAGGCGGCTGAGTGTGGTTTTCAGTTCCACGCTGTTCCCACATCATACGCTTCTTCCTGGCTTTGCCCTCCCTGGGGCCAGGCGGGGACATCGGTGCTTTTCCCTTCGGAGTATGTCCGGTGTGGTTTGGCACATCTAGGTTTTGAATTTCTTCTTTAATTCAGTTGCTTTATGGGGTTGTGGGGGCTTTGGTCCGTCTGCCCTTCCCTGCCCGAATCAGGAGAGCCTGGGCCATCTGCGGAGAGGACAGGCCGGCTGGGTGTCGCCACCCGTGCCCGCGGCACCCTCAGTGGCCTAGCCGGCTCTGCTCCGTCGTTTCTCAGTTCCCAGGTCTCATCCTGGAGGTCTCAGGAGAAGGCATCTGTGCCACTCAGACGTGTCAGGGACTTCAGCGCCAGAGCTGCCCCCAGACCTTTGCGTCGCAGTGTGGATGCTGGTGGGCGACTGCTGACCGTTCAGCGTGCAGGGCAGCGGTCCCCGCACCACGTTCCGGAGCAGATTGTGGCGGCTTGCTCTGTGCTTTGCTGCTGGAACCCCTCCTTCTAGACCACTCAGGGATTCCGCCCGCTTCTCCTCGGGATCTGCGCTCGGGGGCCCACCTGTGCCTTTCAGGGCAGCACTTAGTTTCTTTTTGTCAGATTCTTTTACAGGAGCTCCTTTCCTCTTAAACTTTGCAGCAACAAACCCACAAGAGTAGCAGTATTACTGCCTCATTTCAAAACTACTTACAGATGTTAGAGCAGTCTGGTTTAATGCCCACCAACGCCCTCTAGTAGATGGAGGTGAGGCCCGTCCGCGGGAAACCCCACGGCACTTGCTGCGCAGAGTGGCCTGTGGCGTCTTCTGACTCGCTTGCTTTTATTCGACTGTGTGCTGTTGCTCCGGAATTCAGTGACCTTGGTTTGTGGAGGCCCAGACCTGAGGGGGCTCCGGAGCCAGCGAGGGATCCTGGACAGAGTCTACCTCGTGTGGCCCTCGGGCCATCGCAGTGTAATCAGCAGTTCCTGTGGCCAGGAACGCGTATTTGTGACAAACGGTCAAGTGGAAGAGGTAATCTTAGTGAAATGCAAAAATATGTGTTCTCGTGGTGTGAGGATGCTCACAGGAACTACGTGACTTCCTGTCAAATGTGATTTAGCAGAAAGCTAGGCGTCTGGATGAATGGTTTGGCCATCGTGAATTAAGGATCTGGGGCTGTTTGCCTTCGCAGGTCTGTCCGCTGTTCGGGTGGGCGAGGGAAAGGACTGCAGGGAGGGTGGCTGCCCGGGTGACGAGGGCAGGCTGGCGAAGGACGGCAGAAAGACAGCAGGGTCGTGACCGCCACACCGGGCACTCTCGGACTTGACGTATCTGGCGTTAGCTGTAGCCCAGGAACAAATGCAGTGTTGTGAGTCAGCCGACTCTACTTCAATGAAAAGACAAACACGATGAATATAAAGACTGCAACCTTATTGCACCATCACACCAACTTGTCCCAAAGTGAAAAGTACTCCTGTGAGTTTTGTATCGATTTGTCCTAACAGTGATATTCAAGTAAAATACACTCCTTGTTCGCGTTTCTGATGGTGCTTGTCTTCAGCGGATGAGCTACCGACCCTTTTGATTTCAGAAGCACGTTAACCCCAGAAGTCCTGAATGCCCTCCACCCGACGCCCCGTGCAGCATTCTCGTACTCCCTCCGGAATCTCGCTTCCGGTCTAACCCCGCCGCCCACTCCCGCTTTTGCACTTGCCTCATCTCTGCCCTGGGTTGGAAATTGCCTCCTGGCCGATCCACTTCCCTAAGGCTCCTTACTCTACACTCTTCACCTTGCCACCGGGATTCTCTCCAGAAAGCAGAAACACCTGTTAATATAGCAAATCTGCTTCTAGAAAACTCTTAAACGCAAAAATACTCGCTTAAAAAGATAAAGATGTAGGTATCAAAATGTTAGTTTCATCTGTGTCAAGACAGCTGGGTGACCTGAGTGTCTGCCAGCATGGAAATGATGAGATTTCTCCAGGGCATACATACGCGAGACCAGCAGTCAGCAACTCAGCAAAGGGCCAGAGTAATATCGCGGGCTTTTCAGGCCCTGTGGTCCCTGTCGTAACCACTCACCTCTGCTCGTACGTCCATAGAGTAGCTGTAGACAGTACATAGACCAAGGAATGTGGCTGTGGTCAGTAAAACCTTATTTACAAAATCAGGGCAGAGCTGATCTGGCCGGGGGCCGCTGTGCTCCGTCACGAGTGATGAGCTGGGTGCTGACAGGCCGGAGACCGCTCAGTGCACTCTCAGGTACCAGTGCACCCCAGACACGGCCTGCGCGTGTTAGCCTGTCTCTGTGGGTCTGTCTCTTATGTGACAGACACGTACTCAGACAGAGGGAGACGGAGACAGATACAGAGAAGCGGATAAGAGAGTTGCTGCAGCAAAGAAAAATCCAGAAGACTCCATACCACATGTTTCTAGAAGCTTCTCCTGACTTGGGACAGATGTGAAGGCCAGGAAATGTGCCATTTTTATACATGTTTTGTATATTTATAGGTACTTCTGTTATCATTGCAGCTTTTACATCATTGTGGATTGTATTTTTGTTGCACTGAAATAATGAGTGATCTCCCCAAATCTGACCCTCTAGCTCTGCTGTTTAAGGACCCCTGTTGTTCTGCACTGTCTGTGGGATGAGCTCTCGAGTGTTTATCAGAGCATCATGGCAGTGGTGACCTGCCCCACTGCCTGCTCCTGTCTTGTCTCCCGATGTCTCGCCACCTTCCTTCCCGCTGCTCCCGTGACTCCCTCTCTTCGCCAGGAGCGCTCCCCTCCCTGCAGGACTCTCGCCCTGATTCTCCTCCAGCCAAATCCTTACTCGTATTTCCTAGCCCCGGCTACGCGGTCCCTTCTTTCACATCTTTACCGTCCCCCGCAAGCAGAAGGCGCTCCCAGGCCTTGATTTTGATGGATGCCTGGGTCCGTTTTCCATATCCACCATTAGTATTAGCTTCTTGTCTTGGCATTTCTGAATCCCCACGCCTGGCATAGAGCTTGTCACCCAGTAAGGACTTGTAACACCTATGCAGATGAAGACTTCTACGTAAGGAAATATTCTGAGTATCTTAGTAACGTGATAGGGAGATTTTTGCACTGAAACTTAAAATATTGAATGAAGTCTAAATTTTTTGAACATCCCCATCTAGGAAAGGGTTATTTGTTAATGATCTGTCAGAGAAAGTGCACATCTGGGTCTGCTCTCGGTCTTTGTGTTCTCAGGCGCCAGCGGCGCCATCTAAGTGGCCAACACAAACGCAAGCTTTCTGCGTTGTGAGTCAAACAGCACATTCAATTCTAAGATGTTGGCTTTATAGCTATATTTGCACTCAAAGAATTCAGCTGCAAATAATAGGATATCCTATTAATGGCCTAGAATATTAAGTGCTTTCTTGTCTCAAATGTGAAATAGTCTAGGGGAGGGTGGGTATTGATGTGGAATTAACTGCTCAACGCTGTTTCCTCACACACTGGCTTTCATCCCCATCGTGTTGCCTCGTGGTTGCAGGGCGGTTGCTGCTCCACCAAGAACCATGCCCACATTCAGGGCAGGAGTTAAAGCATGAGAACAGAAGACCTTCTCTTCTGTCTTTAATTCTGAAAGAGAAGGCTTTGCTAACAGCGTTTGCCTTACATCTCATTGGCCCCTCACCTGTGGCCACTCATCAGTCTGGTCTAGGGAAGTGAGATGAAGAGGATTAGTTTAAATCAGTCTCGATTCAACCCTCAGACTTGGGGAGATGAGCAGAGCCTCTTTTAATTACAGGAGCCTCTACCTGTCACCTCAATGCATAGGATTCAGCATGGAAGACAGAGGGAGGCTGAGTCCTTGGTGAGCAGAGACCTTCTGAATCAGCACTGTGTGGCCGTTGTCAGGTTGGTAGGCGGGTGGACCTGGATATCCTAGAGAAAAATCACAGCATTTACAGTTAAAGGATTCTAGTTCCCCTGTTTAGCAGCTGTGAGAACGTGAGATAATTAACTTCTCTGGACTTTCTGCTCAGTCTGTAAAACAGGAGGAAACGCCACGTATCTCAGGGGATGGCTGTGAGGACTGAGTCAAGACGGCTGACTTCCAAGCCCGGCTGGCCACGTGTGGCCAGGCACCAGGAGCGCCAGGCCTCCTTCACTGGTCTTGGCGCAGGGGCTGAACTGGATGGGTTCTCACCTGCATCCCTGAGCTCAGCCTCCGCTGGAGCCCATGGTGTCACTGGTCTCTGTACAGTCATGGCTGTGTCAGGTTAGAATCAAAGTGGGTGCTGTGGAAGCACTGAGTACACTCGAGCAGTCAGAGCGGGAGTGCCTCGGGAGTGAGCCTAGTTAAAGAGAGCAGCGAGGGGCTCACAGCGCATAGCCGTGCCATGTTGCTTCCTCATGAAAGCCAGACGCTATTTAAACACGGGGAAGAGAAAGATGTGTAAAGTCAGGGTGTAGGGGAAAAAGCTTAATTTAGGCACCAATGCGAAGTGAAATGTCTTTTGCGTCTGAAGTCCGTGGGTGGCATAGCTTTGATCAAATAAAATGGCAACAACAGTGACAGCGTCGCATTAGATAAAACAGCGAGTCGGAGGCGCTGCCTGCATCCAGCGTCGCGGGCTGTGGCCGTCCTTTCCCTCTGGCAACTTCCTCCAAAATCTGGGCTTCCACGGGGTCGTAGAGGGATGTGGGTGAAGCTCCTCAATTTAGAAACAAGAATGCTCTTGTCCAGTGTCCCTACTGAGAAAAAGGATCGGCAAGCTTTTCCCTCCATGGAGGACAAGGACCCCGTGTACCCTCAGGCATTTCCCAGATGCTGCTCTGGGTGCAGAGACGGGAGGGTTTGGGGAAATCGCTCCTGAAAGCTTCACGTGCAGCAGGTCTGGAACCCTTCCTGTCGTAAAGGAGAGACTCGAGCTCCCTGGAGAAAAAGGATTTGGAAAAAACCCCAAGTGCAAAAACCTCCCATGTCTTCTTTATGTGAAGTGTGACTTTTGGAGCTCTCCTGAGCTGCAGCTTTGCAGTAAGTGCTAGCCGATATCCCTCCCTAGTCTGAAAGCCTTCCTTAGCTGTTCTCATTTGGGATCATAGCTCCAAAAAATGTTTATTTCTTTAGGTAAGTTTCAAAAAAAAAAATTAAGATTGGTTTTGAGAATTACTGAAATATCAAACAGTAACTGTATCTTTGACGTCCACATGAATAATCCAGTAACATTTTTATATTTATTATTAAGGAAATAGTTTGAAGCTTGCAAGTGTTCCTGCTTGCTTCGTCAGGAATGTGTGAACTGCAGCCTTGCACGGTGAAGTATCGCCCTCTGAGGAGACTCATTTGGAAAACTCCAGGTGCTCTTTATATTTAATACAGGCAGCTTTTTAAGAAGTGCAGGACCGCCTGTGAAAGGGTTCGAGACTTCCACCCTGACGGGAGGGATTTTTCAGTTTTCAAAACCTTACCTAAAAGAATTCTGCCTTGAAGAAAGGTTTAAAAGCACATGTTATCTTTTATAATACAAATAAATTATGGTCTCCTTAGACAGAAAGTTCAACTCAGCGTTACCGTGTGCTCTCAGAACCTCCAGAAGCTCCTGGTGCAGCAGCCGCTGTTTACCTGTGGCAGTGCCTGCAGCGTGCTTGATCAAGTCTCCGTTTTAGTAAAAGACAAAAGATTTATATGATCTGAAGAGAAAGTGAACCACTATATATAAAAATAGATAAAAAGCAAGTTTCTTCTGTACAGTACAGGGAACTATATTCAATATCTTGTAATAACCTTTAATGAAAAGGAGTATGAAAACAAATACACGTGCATGTGTATGGGTGACTGGGACACTGCTGCACACCAGGAACTGACAGATTGTGACGACTGTGCTTCAGTTAAAAAGAAGATTCCCCCGAAAACCCAGAGCAGATTCCATTTTCAGCCTCTTGGTGGAAGAAGGCGCAGTGCTGTACAGAATGAGCTGCGTCACGGAGGAGCCAGTGCGTGGGGTGCTGCGCTCGCGGCGTGGAGCCAGCGCACGGGTGAGGCAGACTGCTGACTCGGGGAGAGGCAGCCTGGGCTCAGGGCTGCTGCTCGCGAGCCCAGCGAGGGCAGAGGGCAGAGAGGGTTTCGGCTCAGGGCAGTGAGTCTGTGAGGGGGCGCCGGGGGGGGACGGGCTCAGCTGAGAGCCTCTTGGCTGCAGACACCGACGTCCAGTCGTGCTTGGCCCCTGTGCTGCTGAGAGAAGACCGACAGGTGTTCTGCATCCATCCTTTTTCCCTTGTCGCCTGTTTGTTCCTCCATGCATTTCCCCTGTGCTGTCTTCTCTGTTGAAAGGGGCATTAAATGAGGATCAGACCTCTGTGGGCATCTCTCCTGTTGCCTCCATAGCAGCACAGGACCACAGCGAAAAGTGCAGACCACGGAGCCAGACTCCTGGGCTGGAATCCGGGTGCCTCCTGTTACCACCTTATCTGCAAAATGGGAGTAATAGGAGGTCCTCCCTTGTGAAGCCGTTATAATGATTTCATGAATGAGTAACTCCTTAAAATAATGTCTAAAACAGAGTAAACACCCCGTAAGGATATCCTAAATCAATCTTTAACCTTAGGACCAGTTATTAAACAGGAAAACAACATGAAAGATTGTTCAGCATTTTCTCATTTCTCTCAACGACGCCACTCGGAACTAGATGTCATACTCCCTGGCTCCCTCACCCCATGGCACATAAAAGTTTATGAAAGGAAAGGAGGAAGAAGAAAAGGCAGGCGAGGAAGGAAGGACAGACTCTGCCCTTGGGAGGGGTGTACTGTCTGACAGTCGTGCCAGGGGGCGACCGAGCAGTGGAGTATGAAGTACAGCGTTCTTCGTCCAGGAGCTGGGACAGAGGTCCTCTCAGCCAGCGGTCCTCTCAGCCAGAGGTCTCCACCTGTCTGAGTGCTGCACCATACTGTCTGTATTCTGGAAGAGGTTATCAGACAGATGGCTGTGAACAGTGGGAGAAGAGAGGCCATCCTTAGGAACAAGCAAGAGCTCATGGAAAGGAAGTCATGCCAAGCCAGCAGCATCATCTGTGTGATGGAAGAGATCAGTAGAGTCAAACATTGTGCGTCTTGGCTCCAGAAAGACGTTGGACGAGGTTTCTCAGGGTACAGTGCTTGAAAAGAATGTGGATTGCTTAATCATGCAATGAAACGGGTGTTTAATCGGATCAATAATGATAAAAAAGAAAACTAACATTATTCTATAAAACTGTTTTCTGGAAATTGTGCTATGTGGGGTGGGGTAGTTATAATCAACTGTAACAAAGACTTCAAGTAGACAAACATTGAACATACCATGTTTAAGTCAGTAATCACGAAGCCCCGAATTTGGGCAGTTTTTGTTTAAGGGAATGAGGACAGTGGATGGCGCACAGAAGGTGAAGAATCACGGCCTTCCCCTACCGTCCCCCTAGCAGCCAGCTTTCAAGGCTGCCTAAGGGTTTACGCTGTTTAGACACAAGTGCAGTCGGGGAGAAATGAAGGCTGCGGAGAGCTGACTGGACTCTAGGTTTCTGTGTAAGATGGTAGCGACAAAATTAAACCCCTCAGGTAGTTGGAGGGTCTGTTTCTGGACACCTGTACAGTGTGCCCTTGGCCAGTTCCTTCTCATCAGGGGAACATAAGGAACACAGAACTGGGTGTGACCTTCGATCGTCCACCTCGGTTCTCAGCACCTCAAGCTCAGCCATCCCAGGAGACTGCAAGATGCAGGGGTCTCGTCCAGAAACACTGCACCCCGACATTACAGGGACGCAGTCTGCAGCACAAAACACCACTGTTAGGCCCGATGTTGTGCAAGTCTTTTGGAGTTCCATATATTTCCACCCTTTAATAACTCTTAAAGTCATGAGTGACAAAAGTTTACTATATACTGATTCAAGGGTACTTTTATTTATCCTAAACTGACTCGTGAAATCTCCAAGGCGTTACTTCCACCACCCTCTCCAGCTCCGGGTTTCAGCAGCATCTGGCTGTAAACGGCCCGTGTTTACCCAGCCCAGGCCCTTTGATTTTGCAGACGTCCACCAGCTCCCTCTGCCCGACTCGTCTTGGCACACCTCACGGCCCCTCCTGACCTTGCTCATTTCCACCGCCTTCCTCGGACCCTTCCCCGGCCTCTAAGGATTCTCATGGGGCGGGGACATGGGACGTGTGTCCTCGCTGTGCGGTGGGTGACTTGCACCGTTGGTTGGCAGGCAGTGTTTTCTGGTGCGGCGAGGGGATTTGGACGGGGTTCAGAAATGACTTGGACATTTCCCACACGCAATCCTGTAATTCCTCTCCTCGGAGCCACGATTACGAGGGATGCCAGGTCCTCTTCATTTTGGCCTTTTTTGTCCAACTTTTCCCTCTCTGATTATGAACACTTGCCCTGACCATATAAAGCCCTGTCCTCACAGGAGACGCACGTGTAGTTTCAGGAGGTGATGTCTCTGAGTGTAGCTCCCTTCCCGTTCTTACTCCTTCAAAGAGTGCAGTTTAACAGGATCTTCCTGCCACTTCTCAGAAGGAAAAGTGGACAGCTTTTCCTTTTTTTAATATTTACAGCAATCATTTCCTAAGCGATCTTGATTTATGGGTTTTATTTGCTTCTGTATTCCGGGATGTAATTAACACATTAGCAGCAGTGCCTTACAGAAGGCATCTGAGCCTCCCTGGATAAACATTTCGGGCGTATGTGGGACCGGGGAGAGGGGCTAAGTTATTTTCAGCATCTCTTTCAGCTCTCTTTCCGTGACTTCAGTCTGGTCCTTTTCTTGTCACTGCTTACTAGATTGCAAACCAGATTCTTAGTGGAAACTGCACAGCACTGCATCCCATGGTTGTCCAGCCTCTCCACTGTCTCCTTGGTTCCCTTGCCCTCTTCCCAGTTTGTCGTCTGTCCCTTTGCTGTCTTGGCAGCACCTCCACCGCCCTTCACCAGGCAGGCAGCTCCTCACGAGTGATTTGCAGGTCTCAGTATAAACAGAACCGGGGGCCAGAGGGATGCCCCCAGCCTCTGCGGTGGAAGCCACGCCATGCACGTCTGGCACCCTCTAAGCCCGTGACTGTGGGTGACCCCCGTGACCTCATTTACAAGTATTTCATTTATGTGGAGAAGATGAAATTAATGAGATGGGAAACATAAAACCTAGTTATATGACTGCTTAAAATTAAATTCTGAGTTGTGAAGGCTGCATTAGTTCAAATGGCTTTTGGAATTTAGTTGAGATGAGCATGTGAGGTTCAAAAACAGAAATAAGTCACTCAAGCCCCTGGCTTCCGGTCGGGCTGCGTGGAGGCCACAGAGTGTTCTCTTCCGCTGGGTCCCGCTGCCTCTCTGTGCTCCGTAGTCTCCCTGGAGGTGTCCCCCAGCCCTTTTCCAGTGTGAGGTTCCTTTCTCCTTCTTTTTTGTGTCTGTCTAATTTCTGATTGTCTCTCCTGGTATTTTGTGGATTTCGCAGCTCCCGTTTGCCTGGGATGGTCATTTCTCCTGATCCCACCTGTACTACCTGGGATTGACGAGGGTCACTTCCTTCAGGAAAAGTGGGGACCAAGCTGACTGTGGGAGCAGCTGTCGTCAGGAGACCATAGTTTTTATTTTACTCCTCATGGGAAAGTCTAGTTTGTTGGTCCCTCCTGCTTTGGCACTTAGGAGCCTTTCCTATGCAAGGGAGTGGAAATTTTCTTTGCGTAGAATTATCTTTTTAAAAAAATGTGCATGTGTAGGTGACAGCACCCCTCACCAGCAGCTTTCTGACACGTGAGGTTACCACTGTGCATCTCAAGGGGTATGTGGGGGATTGGCTGTGCCAATATATGTAAAAAGCTTTACAATTAAAGATGTTATAGGTGACATGCGCAGTATATCTGTGTGTACTATGTAGCATGTTTACATAATGTATTTCATATGTCATGAATATTTAAAGATGATAAAAAATATATATATACATTTATACACCTAAAGTACATTGTTAGTGTGAATAGTTATTTTTAAATGTAATTCTTATATTGAATAGTTAAGTGTTTTTGTTCCCCTGAATCCCATGTTGGGCAAATATTTTAATATTGGAAATCGGACAACCACTGAGCTCTGACAACTGGACGTTTTTTTACATTGTTTATTTGGATGACCCCAAATGAAAGTCTGCAGTCCATGCTAAGTTACCAAAGAAAGATGACACTTGGTTCGATTAGAGAGTATATTTTCAATGATAAGGCGTATCTTACGCTCTTTTAGTTATTTGAAAGGATACGGAAGATGGTGCTTGTTATGGCAAGTCCAGCTGATGTCACTGGTGAACTCCGAAAACCCAGTGGAGTTAAAACCATGTTTTACTATTTCGCTTACGCAAGAGTCCACTGAGGAGTTTTCTGGTCAGATATCTCTTCTCCAGGCAGTGATCTGAGGACCACTCCATCCTTTGGGTTTTTCGTGCCTGATACAGTTCCACAGTCCCCGTAAGGGTGTCTCCACTGCAGCCACTGGGAAGAGGGAGACAGCGTGTGAGACTGGGTCCGGGGGAGGTGCTGTGGGCCGGGCTGGCAGTGGTGCGAGGTCCTTCTGCCCGGGTCCCCCCGGGGCCCCCGGTCCCCTGCTTACAAGGGAGGCTGGAGAAAGTCCTGCAGCTGTGCGCTCAGAGGGAAGAGAAGAGGAACGCTGTAGAGATGAGCCAGTCCCTGCGCCGTATGCAGGCAGTAAGAAGTAAGGCACGTGTTTCTACTGCTATTAATCACAATGCCACTTTCCCAGCCACAGTGAGTAAATGCACAGCTCGTTCCCTGTTACTCTTTTGAAGTTTACCTGAGGTAGCTTCTTACTAGTCTTCTGAGGATTACTTAAGATAAATATCCTTGCTCTAGCCTGATGATTGTGCAAATCCAAACAGCAGCAAACACAAGGCTATTAGCAGCAGAACTGAAAATGGGAAGATCAGTCTTCTGACCTCTTGCACAGAATAGTAGCTCCTAAATCGCACTAACCTCCGAGAGCATAAACATGCCAGGGCCAGGACCCGGCCGGTTCTCAGCGGACAGCTGCACTGACAGCAGAGTCGGACAGAAGGTCCACACTTCATCCGTTCTGCGGTTGTACTAAATGCGCAAATTTGTGAAAATAACTGTTAGAAAGTGCACAGTGACATTTTTCACAGATAAACTATTTGTTTTGTATTGTTTTTTCACTAGCAAAATTCCACACACACACACACACACACACACACACAGAGAAAAATATCTGCAGGAGTCTTCCCTGAAATAAAAATAGCACCCCCTACAGCTTGTCAAGCTCAACAGCATTTCTTTAAAAGGGGCACACTGAGCAATCTCAGTCATTCAGAAAGATCTGCTGGGTGACGAGAGCTGAGGCGAGTGAGAATGTCTGGGGACCTCTGCACCTGGAGCGGCCACAGAAATGTGACTGTTAGCATTTCAGGTCTTCTAATCAGTTACATTTTTTGATGTCCGAGATCATGGTACATTTTGCTGGCAGCATCCTAAGGCTTACTTTGCCCTGGGAGATCTTGACTCAGACAGAAGACCCAGTGTACTCTGTCAGTTCTGAGAGCTTGAGGGAAAAAAAATAAGTCCATGAGGCAAAGACACTGAAGTGGTGTGGAAAAGAGGACACGGTCCTCGTGGAGTTGGGGGAGGAGTCAGGATTGAAAGCCTGGAGATTCCACGGTGGAGATGATGAGGGTGGGGACACCAGAACCACCTTGCGTAAGTGGGGCTGCGCAAGATGGCGCATCACAGTGGATGTGTGTGTCTGCAAATACTTGCGTGTGGTCCTGCACCCCACTCAGAGGTCCTGGTTACAGAAGAGGAAGAGTGCAGTGGGTGGTCAGAAGAGGTTTACTCACTTCCTTGCAGCTCCCTGTAACCGCTGTCCGTCTCCAGCTGACCTCCAGCCCCTCTCTCTGAGCCCCTTGGCCACTGGGGTATCAGGCCGATAGAAAAAAAAAAATCCTACTTTTCTTCTCTTTTTTAGAAATTGAATTATAGTTGATATACAATGTTGTTTCTACTGTACAGCATAGTGATTCAGTTATATATATATGTATATATATTCTTTTTCATGTTCTTTTTCATTATAGGTTATTACAAGCTCTTGGATTGTAGTTCCCTGTGCTATACAGTAGGATCTTGTTGTTTATCTATTCTGCATATAGAAGTTTGTATCTGCTAATCCCAAACTCCTAATTTATGCCCCAGACTTTCCCCTTTGGTAATCTTAAGTTTGTTTTCTGTGTCTGTGAGTCTCTTTCTGTTTTGTAAATAAGTTCATTTGTCTCATTTTTTAGATTCCACATATAAGTGAGATCATATGATATTTGCCTTGGACTTACTTCACTTAGTATGATAATCTCTAGGTCCATCCATGTTGCTACAATGGCATTGAAATGATGGAAATATTTTTTATGGCTGAGTAGTATTCCATTGTATGTACACACCACGACTTCTTTATCCAGTCATCTGTCAATGGACATTTAGGTTGCTTCCATGTCTTGGTTATTGTATGTAGCGCTGCTGTGAACAATTGGGGTGCACGTGTCTTTTCAAATTAGAGTTCCCTTCAGTTATATGCCCAGGGGTGGGATTGCTGGGTCATATGGTAACTCTTATTTTTAGTTTTTTGAAGAATCTCCATACTGTTTTCCACAATGGCTGCACCAGTTTACATTCCCACCAGCAGTGTAGGAGGGTTCCCTTTTCTCCACACCCTCTCCAGGATTTATGTTTGTGGACTTTGTAATGAGGGCCATATGTGAGGTGATAACTTCATTGTAGTTTCAATTTGCATTTCTCTGATAATTAGTGATATTGAGCATCTTCTCATTTGCCTGTTGGCCATCTGGATTTCTTCACTGGAGAAATATCTATGTAGGTCTTCTGCCCATCCTTTGGTTAGGTTGTTTGTTTATGTGTGTGTTAGTTTACATATTACTGAGTGCCTCCTGTGAACCAGGCGTTGTACCAGACACCAGGGAAACAGTGGTGAATGAGACAGAAGTCCCTGCCTACTGAGAGCGTTCAGTCTGCTCAGCACGAAGTCTCTGAGATGCAGAACTGAGATTCAAACAATGAAAGGAAGCCTCCCTGCCAGGCTCCTGGTGAAGCCTTAGGCCAGATGGAGACAGAAGTCACTGTCCTCTCTCACATAGGAGACGAACCCTGAGAAACGCTCACTGTTAACAGGTCTCTCAACGTTCATAAATGGATGAGATCAGTTTAAAAATTTTCCTCGTATTCAACAAACTGTAAATAAGATGAATTCCGAATTCATTGTTCTCCCCCTTTTTATAGCAACTCGTCAAAACCCAAATGTGTTCCTGTAAAGCTACAGGATGTGAGGACTGAATGGATTTGAAAGACTGTGAAACTCAAGGCTCAGAGGAAGAACTAGTTCTTCCTGTTCAAATCGTGGACCACAGAGTCCTGTCTAAAAGCTAAGCGTCAAGGCCGGGCTTGGGGCTGGCTCGTCAAATGGCGGTGCTGCTCGGGGTCTCCCGGGCATCACGGCACGCCCGAGTGACCCGGCCATGATTCGCACTTTACAGCAAGACCTGGCCTGACTTTGTGGATGGCCTAGTGACAGATGCCGTTGAACAGAAAGTGGTTGTCCTTTAGGGCGCACGTGTGCGTAGCAAGCCACGTCCTGACCTGGCTGCCGCCCTCCTCAGTGAGAGAGGGCTCCCTTGCCTCACGATTACCCTTCAGGAAGCACTGCGCGTGGGCGCTAGCCGTCTCTCACTGTGTGTCGCACGCTTGGGCGTCTTCCCGGCTGCAGGGTGTGAATCGCTGGCTTCCCTGAAACACCGCCGTCTTTTCGTTTTTATTTCACCTTTGAAGTAAGTAGCCACCCTTAAAGGTATTCTGAATTCTCTAGGGATTGCTTCAGGATTGTTTTAATGTAGTTTTATCTTCAGTTTCAAGAGTTTAAGTTACAGTTGCCCCTGGAAGAGGGGTAGATAGGCTCATGGTGCCTTCATGGTCCTCCCCTGGGACAGGGGCCCGGAGGCACCTCTCAGGTCCTCTGCCGGTTATCGTAATTCCAGCAAAGAACAATGGGGAGCTGGTCCACATCAGGGACTTTTCGAAAACTGATGGTACTGATGGTAGCAATAAGACCATAAATCTGAAGCAGAAAGATTCCTAGAAACATCCGCAATTGTACCCACCTGCTCAGGCGGAAGAGTTACGCACATCAGGTGAAGAGTCAGGATTATGGTTTGAGCTTTAAGCATAAAAACACGTCATCTGCTGGGTGGAGGCAGAGGGACCCGAGTGGTGCACCTGGCACCCTCCTCAGCTTTTTGAGTCGTTTAGGGGATCCTCACCACGTCACAGTCTTCTGGGTTCGAAGTGAGCAGATGTGTGACTTGCAGGAAATGAAACCGTACTTGCTCCCAGGTTATGTGCTGTCACTCATTGAGGCCAGAACGTTGTTCTTTTCGCTACAGCCAGTATTTCTGGATGGAAAACAGAGATTACAGTAAATAAGTGGTCTTCATGACAGGAGACGACGGAGCTGAGAAATGACTGGTGAGCTGACCATCTGCGGCAGTGATGGCGGGGGTGGGCGGGGCCGGGGCCCCCGAGGGTCGCCGACTCCGAGCGTGAACCTGGTTTCCTCCCGCCCGCTTTCCTCAGGCTGACTTGTAGCCTGTGTTAGGTTTATTGTGTGATCATCATGTAACTCCAGCGGATGTACCAATAACGTGCAAGGTTTCAGACGTCAGGGCCAGAGGGGTGGCACCGAGGACCTGCCACATACATTCTGCATTTCGTTTCAATTAGTGTCACTTGGCACCTGATACCCACTCTCTCTGTGTTTTATTCTTCCAGTGAAACATGGGTGTTGGGCTCTGTGAATCTGGGGGTTCGTTCAGCTCTAACGCTGTGGTTTTTAATGACCAATCTCTGAACAGGCAGCAGTGTTTCTGTTTATTAATTTGCAAGTTTTGTAAGCTATTCAGCCACTTCTGAGATGAAGCAAGTAATTGATATTACATTGCTTTGTCTCTCTTTCATCATTTTTCTCTTTCATTCTTTATTTTCAAGATGTTTCTGTTCATAGCAATAAAATTAGCAGGTCTTTTAAACAGCAGAATGCTCACTATGCTGGCCAGGTAACAGTATTTAATGTGTTACCGCATCTCTGTAGATGTCTAATATGGGATCATTTCCAAAGTTGCTTGTATTAGCCATATGTGAGAGTAGGTTATTCATCTGTTAATTAAATCACATTTGCAAGCTAACTTGATGTTCAAAATCTTTACAGTATTGTGCTGGTTACTCTTAAGAGGGTACAATTATCTTTAATAATTATTTTGTAATTTTTATGTGAAGGACAAATTAGTATCTTTGCTGTGGCAACCACAGTTTTTTAAACCCAAAGTTAGAAAAATACTAGCTTCTCTGTGTTACTTTATCTAAAGTCCTTTGATTTGATGAGTAGCATTTGGAAAATGAGCTGGCACAAAAAGTAGGTGGGGAATAATGAATATCTTATTGATGATCTTAAGAGTAATTTTAATAAAGTAGATGGGTTTATGAGTATTTTTATTGAGGAACCTTACAAGTAACTTCTCAGGCTCCTCCAGGAGAACGCATGCCTTTGACTGAAGTGACTGTAGTTTTTGCTCACCGGTGGAGCTTAATCGCATCGAGTGACTCATGTGAGCACTGGTCACGTGAGCCCAGTGTCTGCTCTGATGAACATTCCCTGAGGCGGGGCTCCTGCGCCGTCCGCGGCGGCCCTCGCCAGGCCTTGTTCCTTGTCCGAGCACATGCTGACTGCAGTCAGGCAGGAGGTGAAGATGAAGGCCTTTCTCTTACTGTCTTCCTTGGTTTCCACCGTCTGCAAAGCGCTTTATTAACCTGTGACTATGATGGGCTCCTTGAGTGGCTTTATTGTCGCCTCAGAAATCAGGAAAGCATTGCAGAGATTCAAGTTTTTACTGGAAGTCAGTCATCCTTGTGTTTTCAAGAACAGGGGAATTTTTCTTCCCCAGACTTAGAAGGATCACATTTGAAATAACTTTTTATTTGCTAACTGGCAGCACTTAGGTCTCACCAGGTTGCCTCAGTCTGAGCTGAGTGTGAACACACCGTCGCGTCCGCGCGGCGAGGGGTGAGGGGGCTGTGCTGATGCTGTCACGCTGACTGTGCTCAGTGACGTTTACGCTCTGGCCTTGGGAACGTGAAGGAGGTGTTTCCTGGAGTCTTCTGGCTCTGCATGGTTTTTTAATTCATCGAAAAATGCAAATGTTGAAAGTCCTGTTGATAATGTAGTTTGTTTTAAGACATTTGTTAATATTACTACTGCTTTGAACAAATGTGTATGAAATATGCACCTGATGGAACCTGAAGTTACACGCAAGGAAGTGCTGGCGTCTCCAGGTTTTCCTCCCTCGCCTGTACTGTTTTTTCCATTTGAGTTGGAGAAAGAAAATCGAATAAGATGAAGAGAAGGAAGGCAGTCACAGAGGGAAAGGGGAGGTGGGAAACTGACTTGACCTGTGGGCCCCAGGGAGAGAAAACCACCACACACCGGAAAGGGAAGGGGTCTCAGAGTGAACGTCCCCGCACGGGGTCCTTTCAGACAGAACGAGTCCCAGTGGAACGGTCCAGTTACTTGATAAATGCTGAACCGAGGCGGGAAGTCAGCCGTGTGGGCTCCATGTACCTTGTGGTGCAATTAGCTCTTCGCTGTGGGTTCTGCGCCTCCCGGCCAGTGTCCATGGGCAGATCGCTGGGCTGACCACCACCCGCCAGAGGCTTTCTCCACGTTGGTGAAAGGCACACCCCGTTGTCCCTCCTTGGCAGCCACCAGGTCACGCTACAGTGTATCTCATCCATTGTCATTTGTAAATGAAGTCAACGAATCCATCAACGACATGACTCTCTCATTTCACGTTACACTGATGGTTTCTGCAATGACAGGAAGACAGAGGGCCCGAATTGTTCCCAAGTCCTGGTTTAAAAATATGAGCATGGCTAGGCCTGTTTAAGAGAATGCCTCAGCCACATGATGGAAACCACTCTACACAGGGGATGGCCATGTCCAGTGTGTAGCGTGTGGAACAGCGGCTGCACCTCGGCTGATCTGCCTCGTTCCCTCCCCTGTGGGATCTGTTTCCTCTTGCTGTACAGCATTTTGGAGAAGCTGTGTTTTCAGCGCAATGGTGGTCTAACAGGGAGGCCACTGGGGCACGTCTAATACACTGTGTCTGAAACACCCCTCAGAGTGAAAGGGCCAGACCTGAATCCCACATTCCCGGAGCCCAGACCTACACCTCCCTGGAAACCTCTTTCTTCACGGTGCTCAGGACTAAAACTTTGGGGTTACCCTTGCTTTTTCCTTTCCCTCCTGCTGCTGTTGGCTCTCTTTAAAAAAAAAAAAAAAAAAAAAAACAAACTGTAATATATGGTCAGTTCTACCAGCCCCAGACCCACTTCCAAGTCCAGGTCACCCTCAACTCTCCTCTGAATCATTTTCGTCATGTCCTGAGTTCACACCCTGCTTCTGTCTTTGAACACACAGGTCCTTCCCGCGCAGCAGCCAGCGAGACACACAGCAGTCAGCGAGACTCTCGCACTTTTATTCACGACCTTCCCAATACTCTTATTCCGAACTCTGATGGCTTCTGCTCTCATCCAGAGTGAAGTCCAGAATCTGGGCTGGCACCTGAGCCCCAGGTGGCCTGCTCCCTGATGCCTGTCCAGTGTCACCTCCCACCAGCTGTCTCCTCTGCCTGGCCCACACTGGCTCCCGCACCACGTCCCCCTCACAGCACACCTGCTCTCTGGGGACACCTGGAGCCCCTTCCCTGTGGCTTCTCCCTGCTCTGCTCTACCTTCAGACTCTGCTGAACATCATTCTATTGGAGAGGCCCCTTGGACAACCCTAAATAAGCAGAATGAACAGCTCTCCGGTACAAGCGCACGCTTACCCCTCCTTACTTCACCCCTCATCGTGGAGCTTGTTGCCGCCTGAGATGAGTGTAACGTGTGTATGACATGCATATTTGATCAGCCAGACCCCCTTCCATTCCAGGATACAAGCTTCTGGTGGCAGACCCTGCTTGTTGACTCCTCCGTCCCAGCACATGCAACAGCGCCTGGCACACAGTAGATACTCCAGAAATGTTTGTTGAATGAGTGAGTGACGCCAGGCAGAAATCTCAGTCTGCACATCAGCTGAGAGCCGCAGTCCCTGGAGAGAGGAGTAGCCTGTCAGATACCGAGGAGCAGGGACTGCTTGGCAGGTGTCACCTGGCACATCTCAGGAGGAGGACCGAGGTGCTCTAGGCTTACACTTCCTTGAGGGCTTCCTGGTGCAGACAGGACCAGCGTGCAGCCTGGGGTGACCGAGAATGTTCGGAGTTAGACACAGGTAAACGGAGAGACTGTTGATCAGATGCAAATGCCAGGGAGACGGCGAGAGATCTGCTACTGGATTCTGGGGACTGAAAACCTCAGATGCTGGTATCTGTATTCTGGAGGTATTTTCAGTGAAGTGTCATTTGAAGCCGTTGGAGTAAATGAGTATCTAAAACTGAGAGCGGAGCGAGGAGGGCAGGGCCTGGACCCCGGGAAGTGGCTGAGCTTAACGGGCAGGGTGAGGGTCAGGCCATTCATGGCACAACAGAAACGGAGGCCAGATCCACTGGAAGAAGCACAGTCCTGAGGAGCCAAGGGACAAGGACAGTGCAAGTCAGAGCTGGTCCAGGCAGCGCAGTGACGTCCAGGGGAAGAAGGGCTTTCGGGAGGCCGCTAGGCTGGACATGGACGAGGTCCCTTGGTGGACTATGTGCAGCTCAGGTGGTGGGCAGAGGGTAGGCCGGACAGAATGGGCTTCAGAGTGAGCCTGGGGGAAAGAGGGCTGGCGAGGTTAGGCGAGAAGAGGACCCGGACCCCCGGTCGGGGGTCTGCTCCTGAGGGCTGGAGACATGCCCCCCTTCCTCCCGCCAGCACCCCCAGCCCCTCCCAGATGCCCACCAGCTCTGTTCTTATCTCCTCTTCTCCAAGGTGCCCATACCACAGAGGACACCTTGCCGCCACTGTCACTTCCAGTGACATTAGGAGAAGCAATCAGACTGGGTATCATTGACTTTCTGCTTTTTCAGCCTGGACGGTCTTTCCTAACAGCCCAGATCCTGTTGCCTTCAGAAGGAAACTCCATTGGGCCCGGCCCTGTCTCAGGGAGAAAGTAAGGCCCAATGAAACGCAGAAAAGCCCGCATTCCCTTGCAGCTTTCCTCGAACCCACAGATGATTAGTGGCAGTCAAATGAGAGCGGGTCACAGCTCAGACAGTGAGCGGGTCTGCGCTGCACAGACGTGCCCTGAGGGCTGCAGTCGGAAAAGCTGCTCATTACAGGGCTTGTTAAATGGGTGTTTCTCCTTCTTCACGCCAGGGAGTTTTTCTCCCAGAGCTAATGGCATGTGTGGGAATGTAAGATAAGGTGGTTAGACCACCGAGGATGTTTTCCAGAGGGCTGGAGATGGGGAGGGAGGTGGAGAAGGAGCTGGGAGGAAAGGAGGTTGTGGGCGTCTAAGGTTTCCAGCTTATGGTCACTGCCTCCCTTATCTTCACTCCTCTTTAAGTGGACGATCTCTAAAGAATGTGTGAGTGGGTTTCTAAGGGAGCACACGGCAGGCTCCTATGGGGCCAGCCCTTTGCTGCTCCCTGTTCCCAGCCAGAAGGTGCTCAAGAGAGGGGACACCACGCTGTCACTGTGTCCCCCGCATCCCCACACGTCAGGCTCCCCTCCCACACGCAGTGATGGCCCACCGATTTCCCCGTCCTCCCGAGTCACATCGGTTAGAACCTTGAGGTCCTTGGAGATCATCAGGTTCAGTACTTCTCAGCTTTCACACTTGTGCTGACCACCCAAAGTGCAGCTCTGCTCCCACGGGGCAGCGCCGGGGCCTGGTTCTGTTTCCCACCGGCTGTTGTCTGCGTTGTGTGTGTGCCTGAGGGTGCTGAGGCTTAGAGAACCCGGCAGTTTGGCCCAGAACTGACATCAGAGTCGCTGCTGCCCAGTGTGGTGTTTCACATCCTTCTGCAGTCAGTGGGGCCAGGCTGTGAGCCAGACCATTTCAGTCTGTCCAGGACCCCACGGAGGAGCTGAGATAAAGCAGGTTGATGCTCTGGGCAGCACTTAGTGTTTCCGAGGGCCTCTAAAAATTCAGAAATTGTGCCCTGTGTGGATCGCGGTATTTATTCCTTCCTGTTTCTTTCACCATGAGACTATGCAGATTAACTAGGTTTTCTGTTCAGTGCCAGAGTAGTGGTTCTAGGCTCACAGGAAGTCAGTGCTTTGTGGCTGATGTGTGCTTCTCCCTCGGACTGAAAGGAGAGGGGTCTGCAGTGAGCTTTCATAAATTGCACTGCTAGTTGACAGGTGCTGGGTTCATCCTTACATAGTGGGAGCGCTACCTGCAGTGTTAGGAAGACTGACTTCTCGACTCCGGTGCGTTTCAGCTCAGCAGTGTGGAGGCCAACCCGACAGTCTTCGCAGTGTCTTTCTGTGCTTGTGATACCATGCCGTCCGTGTCTGTCCGTGTCTGTGAGGGCGTGTGTGCACTGAGCTCATCCGGGGGCAGGGACAGAGTGCCTGCTGCCCCAGACCCAGCTGCTGGCACACGGGGCTCCAGCCCCGCAGGCAGGCCCGTTTCTCCTGGCAATGACGGCTCTCTGTTCCGTCAAAACAGACCAAGCTTTACTCTCCCCTGTACTGAATCCTTGACATTTCCAGAAGTGATTATTTCTATAAAGTAAGATTTTTGTAGAAGTTTGGGTTGGGATGAGGCCAATAGCTTTGAAATTACAGTGTGACGCTGCTGACACACCAGCAGATCCCAGCGTAGGAGAAGCCTGAGAAACCGGAAATGTGGTGTCTTTCTCATTAGGCTAATAACCATTAAGCATGTGCTAAGGAAAAAGTATGATTCTGAACCACATGAGATCATCATTTTGAAAATGATTTCATACTGTTGGCTGAGAATATGTAAAACCTTAACATGGCTCATTAAGTGAAAAATACAATAGGAGCTGAAACACCACATGTGAAGGCAGCTCAGAACACTCGCACCCCTGAGTCACATGCTACACATCCCATCCAGGAACCCTGCTGCACTGCTGTGGGAATGTAATCTTGTGCAGACACTATGGAAAACAGTATGGAGATTCCTTAAAACACTGAAAATATAGTTACCATGTGATCTAGCAACCCAACTCCTGGGCATATATCTGGAAAAAAAAATGCTAATTCGAAAAGATACATGCACCCCAGTGTTCATAGCAGCACTGTTTACAATAGCCAAGCCATGGAAGCAACCTAAATGTCCACTGACAGATGACCGGATAAAGAAGTTGTGGTATATTTATACAATGGAATACTACTCAGCCATAAAAAAGAATAAAATAATGCCATTAGAAACAACATGGATGGACCTGGAGATTGTCATTCTAAGTGAAGTAAGCCAGAAAGAAAAAGGCAAATATATGATATTGCTTTTATGTGGAATCTAAAATATGACACAAATGAATTTATTTACAAAACAGAAAGAGACTCAGAGATATAGAGAACAAACTTATGGTTACTGGGGCGGGGGGGGGCCGATAAACTAGGAATTTGTGATTTGCAGATACAAACTACTATATAGAAAACAGATAAACAACAAGGTCCTCCTGTCTAGCACAGGGAACTACATTCAATACCTTATAATAGCCTATAAGGAAAAAGAACATATATGTAACTGAACCACTATGCTGTACACCTGAAACTAGCACAACATTGTAAATCAACTACACTACAGTGCGAAAATGAAAAAATGAAGACCCCATCTACTGGCTCAGCAAGGCCCTCTGTCTGTTATGCAGCAGGGCAGTGACACAGTGCAGCCTTCATGAAGGAAAGAATCTGAGGACCCAGAACTCACTCTTCATGTAAGAGCGTGTGTGCTCAGCTCCAAGTCAGACTTTGAGGTGTGACTGAGAGGCACGGGGACGCTGTCCCACAGGAAAATATCTCTAATGAAGCCTAAAATCCACCCTGTGCAGCCCATGACTCGTGCTTAATCTGGCCATAGTCTTCCCGTCCGCTTCACCATACCAACATCCCCGAGAAGGCTGGCGTGTTAAGTTCCCCATGTCACCGTGTGAAGCACGTTTAGACTCTTCCCTCGTGGGTGACAGGGAGGAAAGATGTGTCCTCCTGACGCGGGAGAGGTAGGAGACATCCACAGGCCTTAAACCTCTTGCCAGCAGGGGTGGGGTGAGTGTTCTTTGTGCCAGGCCTTCTTAATAGCCTGTCATTACAGAGCTGACCACGGGGCAGCTGGTTCAGAGAACACTGGCCTTAAAGCACATCTTGCAAGTGAATTTAGGACGTATCTGCCTGTCACTGATTCACTTGGCTGTAGTGGGAAAACGGGCAGAAAATTACTTAAAAACACAGGGCAAGCATCTTTGTCACCACGCTGTTCAAAGCCGTGAGTCAGTGTACCAACCATTCTTAAGACGTTTCCGGAGAGCCTGCTGTAGCACCGCGCCAGGCAACAGTCCTGGGAAATGTTTTCCTCTTTTATCAGCTGGAACTGATACAAAGTGTTTTGCATTTCCAGAGGTGATCAGTTTCTTTCCCCATCCTCACTGACCATCAAATCGTGATCATTTCCGTGTCAAATGTAATTACAGATGAAATTCTTCAAGATCAACTCTTTTCTTGGTGTGAATTTCATAGTTTTAGCCACCAAAATAAAATCTGAATGGCATACGGCAGGAAGTCATGGCTGTCAAGTTAAATGACGCAGGCAGGCTGGGGTGCACACTGTGTGGCCAAGCAGAGTGGGCCTCTCCCCGACAGAAGCAGGAGCGCAGGGAATCAGTGGGAACTCTCAGTAGCTGCCCTGAAATTGCAAGTGTTTTTCTGGGTCTCAATCTGCTGGGCCAGGCCTGGGTACAGCAGCAGACAGACTGGTATCTTGCCACTCTGAGACTTGCCAGCTCTGCCGACCAAACCAGTTTACTTGTTAAACTGTGGTGACTGGAGGATTTAGTCTCCAAGGCACTGGGCACATGCGGATGGGAAGGAGGCAGCCTCCCTGCCGGTGGACATTTATCTCCCCTCGGTGATGACAGCTTTATGATTTTACTGAGAAAATCCATGGAATGTGGTTTTACAAAATCGACCGTCTTTTAAGACATTTCCAAGGGCGGTGGCACAGGAAAGAGGGACCATGTTCAAAGCAGAAGCTGAAAAGGACTCAGGAGTGAAAAATGAGACGTCACTCCCATGAGGGGAAATTGACAGTTTTCACTTGATTCTCTCCATTGCTTCCTCACGTGAGGGCCGTGGCATGTCTGCGTCCAGACTGACCACGCATGGGAGTTGTTCTTGCTGTGGAAGAGGCCCGGGCGTCGCTGTCAGACAGGCTCTCCTGGCAATTCTCCAGGGCGGGGCCTTGCACGCACTTTCCCACTCGGCCTGGGCGGGGGCCCCCCGCCTCTGCCCGCAGAGTCTCATCCTCACTTAAGCGGGAACTGCCAGTTATGCCCCGGAGAGTGTGTTCTGCGGTCAGGTTGTAGGGGACAACCTGGTGGTGGCCGCGGCCTCCCTCCCTCCCTCCCTCCGGCGGTCGTGTGGGCCGCAGGGAACGTGCCACTTGGTCCTGTGACTCCGCTGGAGCTCAGGGCGGCGTCCCCCCCCCCCCCCCGGGGGGCCTGCATTGCTGTCCTTCTGGTTCCTCGGACCCCGCGCCTCCCGCCCCGGTCCTCTTGTCACCCGGCGCGCCGCATGTCCCGCTGAACTGCTCTCTGGCTGTTCGAGGTGTGCAGACGCCTGCTGCCCCTCACTGCCCCTTCCAGACTGAAGGCGGGCAGGGCGTCGGGGCCGCGGGGCCGCAGGCCCGCACGTGGGCGCGCGTGACGACGGAGTGGGCGCGGCCCGCGTCCCCTCGCGGGCCCCACCCCCCGGGGCGCAGAGGAAGGCCGGCGCGCCCTCAGCAGCGCGGACTCGGGGGCGGGGGGCTGTCACAGACGTTCAAGCCGCGTCAGCCCGGTAGTCGCTGACCTGTACCCGCCGATGTGCGTAAACGCCTTTGCCTGCGAGCTTGGCAATAACTGTATATTGAATGTTTATCTGAAGAAAGTCACAAATTTAGGTACCACAGGGGGACGGAGTGGAGGGTCAGGAGGAGGGAGAGGAGAGGCAGGACGACAGAAGCAGCTGGAGGGGGACAGAAGGGAAAGAACTGGCCCCTCTGTGCTCTGAGAGCCCCCAGCCCCGAGCTACCCAGGCCCCTGCGGGAGGGGAGGGGGCGGGGACTCAGCCGGAACCGCCGGGCAGGTCACGCTGGCTTGTCTTGGTCCCAGCCGCCTTCCGTAGAACTGAAGGGTGTTTCATGTGCTGGGGAGAGAACTGCAGATCTGTTTTGCAGCCGCATCGTTGGTTTCCCCAAGTGTAAACCCTCACAAGGTTCTCTAAAGTCAGAAAGCACAGCACGCACGTGTGGCTTGAAGTCGTGCTGCGCTGGCCCGCCCGGTGAGAGCAGACACCCTTCCGGGCTCTGCGCCAGCTGTACGCCACCCAGCGAAGCGCCAAATCCACCACTTTACCTATTTCTTAAATAGGTTAAAAGAGAGAGAGAGAGAAGGTGTAAAAGCAGGCTCAGCACTCGTGAGAAGCTCCCGGGTTTGAGCCCCGGCTGCCTCACTTCTGTCACCTCACGCGTTTGTTCACGTCTTGCTACCTTTTCTGAGTAACGGGACGTCTAGTGCCGTGTTCCCTGTCATATTATTGTGAGAGCTGAAGGAACTAGGCTATTTTAAGATGCTTGGAGAAATGCAAAACACTCTCCAAGGAACGTTGTAATTAGTACCATTTTGATTATTATTAATTGTACCAACTTCAAAGCACTTGATTTCCCTTATTGGTTAATTCTAAAGAGATTTGCTTCCACGGTTTCTTTCCAGCATGTTAGTAATTGGTATTTAACTAGTACCCTTGCGGGCGGGGAGTGGGGGTTGCATCTCTCTGGAGCTTGTTCTGCATATTGAAAGCTTTTGATTCCTTAGGCCCAGATGTCGAGGAAGCCAGCCTCCCCAGACCCCTTTGGCACAGCTGCAGGTAAAGCCTCTACCCTGCTCCTGTCTGCAGAGCTCTGAGGGTTTCTGAGATGGTGTGAGCCCTGGGCTGCCAGCCTCCAGTGCAGTGACAACTGTTGCCTATCAAACAACCAGTGAACGAGAGAACCAGAAAGAAAATCTCAGAACTTCTGCTCTGCCAGTGCCCTGACTGCTTTGCTTAAAATTGCTTTGGCCTCATTCACTTAAAAAACCTCTGGTACACAGGTGTTAAGCAGGGTGGGGCAGCACAGGATGGCATACAACACCACACACACATCTGTAGCCTCCAGAGACCATTGTTGCTGAGGTCATCAGGAGCAGAGCGCATGCAAAAGAACAGGACAGACTGCAGGAATTAAGCTGAGAGCAGTAAGTGAATTGGTGCATTAGGCCTACAGACTAAGGGCGACAGCGTTGCAGGTCCCATGACCTCAGGTGCCCACGAGCCTTAGGGCCAGACTTCCTTTGAGACATGGCCCATTACTGTGCTCACTTGTAGGAACACCTGCATTACAGAAAACAAATGCATCCCTACATGCTATTTTTTCTTCTGAAAAAAAATTAAGTGAATTTTTACCTCTCGTTTTGTTCTCATTTTTCAGAATAGGCAGGGTTTTGGGGTTTGTTTAAGTTGAAAGATAGTTAATGTACAATATTACATTAGTTTCAGGTGTACAACATAGTGATATAATAGTCTTATAGATTTAAGTTATTATAAAATATTGGCTGCATTCCCATGCTATGCAGTATATGCCTGTTGCTTAATTATTTTATACACAGTAGTTAGCCCCTCCTAATCCCCTCTCCCTCTGTGCCATCCCCCCCGACCGGTTACCACTAGTTTGTTCTCCAGATCTGTCAGCAGGATAGGCGGTTTGGTAAGGAAAGTTAAACACTAAAAGAAAAGCCGGAAATCCAAGGCGTCTAGAAATATTAGCTGTACTTCCCGTATCTTTCAAGATGTAAAGATAATGGTTCACAGAAGATCCAAAGGGAAGCAGGTGTTCTGTCATCACCCCCAAGTGGCCGCGGCTTCACGCGACTTGTGGTGAGGAGAGCGAAACCCCCATGAATGCAGCCTCTTTGGTAAAGGGTAGTGTTGGGAGATGGATTCTAGCTAAGAGGGTTTGGCAGCTCTGGTCGTCTGCAGGTTTTAGTTGTGAACACAATGAAAATGTAAGAAAAGGAACTGAAGTCTCAGTTGAGTAGAAGATCATGTGACTTTTTAATCTTTAAAAATTCAGTATCTTCTTACTTCTTTAGAGAAAGGAAAGTAGCTCAAACTCCCTAATGCTTCATTGTAAGTGATTATTCTGGCCTTTTTATTAGTGAGTTTTGGTTTATAGTTCTGTGGCAAGAATAATGTTTATATGTTGGCACAACCTAAAAAAATGACCTTGTTTAAAATTGTCCTACCCTTTAAATATCATCACTTTGGCAACGAACCCCTCTAAACCTACCCTCTCAGCTGCGGGCGTCAGGCCCATACACAGGAACCCTGGAGGGGACAAGAGGGAGCTGCTTCCAGGAGAGGAGAGCCTTGGAGAAGTGAATGGAAAATGTGTCCTCTGTTTAGCATGAATGAGCCTGGGGTTTAAATAGCATTCCTCAGGCCAGATAAATAGTTTTCCTTTGGCTTAGAAATCGTGCCTCGAGTTCAGATACTGAAGCGACCCGTTTTCTGGCTTTCCTCATTTAGTCCTTGATCTTCACATGCCCTGTTGTGTTTTCACTTGTCAGCTGCACCAAATAAAACATCTAATTTATTCCTCTTAGCCGTGTCCCAGAGCAGGGGCACTGCCAGGCACTGGGCATGCACGCAACCTAGTGTCTTGCTTTGCACACGTGCCCCCCGATGCTGAACTACACCAGAGTAATGAGAGTGGCTGCTGCTCGGTGGCTGCCCCACGCAGGGCTGTGACGGGCTCATCAGTCCTTGCCTTCCCTCTGTGTGCCAGCTGTTCTGCGATGACTGTGCATTACACTCACGTGTGTTACAAAAATGAAGACGTCTCTAAAGAAAACTAATTCCAAAATTCACTTGACTTCTTTGCCAGCAGTCTTCCATGTTTTGCCCTTTTGAGACGCTTGTTGTTTTGACCCAAATCTGAATAGCCCCGAAGTCCATGGCAGCCAGGCTCCTCTGAAGTATTCCCTCTATGGGAGTGCGATGAAGATGGCCTTCTGGAAAGTTCTCAGGCACACGTCCATCCAGGTCATAGCTGAAGGCAGAGGAGCAGAAAGGAGCTGCACTGTTTTGAGTTCCTCCTCTGTGTCACCTTCAGGCAAGACAAGTCCGTACAGCCCCGGTCACTCAGTAAAATACTGGGTTACTTGACAGGCAGGATTAATCTGCCCCTGAGAAGGTGGGGAGTCACATCGGGCGTTTGAACAAAGAGGGGCGAACAGAATCTGCCCTCGGAGTGTAGGCGTGTGGGGTGCGGCCCCTGCCAGGTGGTGCTTCTCAGCCTGTGCCGAGGCGCCAGCCTGGGGGCCCGGCTGCTCTGCGTGCCGAGCTGCCTGATTGTAGTGGCTGTTCCGCCAGATACCCTTCTGCAGTCCCTGAGGCGTGGGTGAAGTGCTGGCTGTGAGGTCCCACCAAACAGGGATCTGTGCTGCTGTGGCATCCTGTGAAAGCCGTGCCGGGAAAGCTGAGGGCCCACAGACGCACTGTTGTTCCCTGTGGCCCTGGGGCCCTCGCTGCTTGTCTTCCAGAGGAGAGCCAGGCCAGCTGGGACATGGTGACTTCCTACTGTGAGAGCAGAGACAGGCCAGTCAGGGGAACGCAGCCCGAGACCTCAAGGGGGCAGGCCTGGAGGCCGGGAAGGAGGAGGGCTTCCACAACATGTGCATAGGGTCCCAGAATTTAAACCCGCCCACGCCACTTACTTCTAATGTTATTTTCCTAGAATTTAGGAAATTTAGTTTGCTTCCCAATGACTATCATAGAGGGCCGAGTGACAAGTGAACAGTTTCAGAGTGCTTGCAGTCATCATTAGTGTGTCCTTGGCCAAGTCCAGAGACAGCTTGACCATTTATTTGTTGGTAGGAGCTAACATATGGGGCTGACCTGTGGGGTGTGATTGAACACTGCCCCAGCTCATCAACCCTTTGAGGTTGAGGAAAACAGTTGTCCTCATCTGACCATTCCCACCTCATTATATGCTCTGGTAGCATTTCTGACCACGGCCATCTGTAAGTGTCAGGTTCACTGCCAAGTGCCTCTACCTGTGTCCGGTTCCAGTTGAGCCACGGTTTCCAAAGAAATCCTTAGAAACACCCTAAGTTTTGCTTCTGAAACCGTAGAGCAACCTTGGTGTCTTGCCTGTTTGGGGCAGAAGCGTACTCAGTATATACGTGTGAATTTTTAAAACATCTCCTCCCTTTTAAAGCAAGACGCAGCCTCTGCATTTTTGGCACTTGCCCGTGGTCTGACTTTGTTGGTCAAAGCTGTCCTGTTTCCAAGTCTGGATAGCACTGCAGGGTAAGACTGAGGATGCTCAGGTCTGCCCCTGAAACTCTGCCTCTTGTCTGTCGCAGGTGGTCTGGGACAGGTTTATTCCAGTGCTTGTGGGGTGGCCACTCAGTTGCAACCAGACAGCATGCTGACCACACAACCCACTGTCTTTAGTTTAGGCCATCTGAGACCACTGTGAAAATGGTCTTCCCTGCCAGGCACTTTGATCTTGTCACGCCCGCACTGAAGGCTTCTCGGTGTTTCCAGAGCCCTGAGCAGTAGCCTCAGCTCCTCAGTCCGACTGCCTCAGCCTGGCCCTTCCCTCACCACAGATCTCCCCTGCTTCTCTCAGTCTCCTGTCATCTTCTGCGCTCCCGCCAAACAAAGCTCTTCTCAGGTTATGTTGACACAACCTGATGTTTTTGATACTTGCTTTCACTAGCACAGTTTACCAATCACAGCGAGGGCACAGAAGCCAAAGTCTCTGTCTGGCATGTGCTTCCTGACCTTCCAAAGAAGTCAGGAAGGTACATGGGAGTGAGACCTGCACGCTGATCCGTGCTTTGCACATTTTATTCGTTATCGAACACCTTGTGTTATAGTCACTGCAGGAGAAATTTCCAGAGGGAGAAGGAACTGTTCCCTGTTATTTTAATCACAGTTTGAAGATTTTTATTTCATTTTATTTTACTTTTTTTTAACTTTTTTTTATTGAGTTATAGTCATTTTACAATGTTGTGTCAAACTCCAATGTAGAGCAGAATTTTTCAGTTATACATGAACATATAGATTCATTGCCACATTTTTTTCACTGTGAGCTACCACAAGATCTCGTATATATTTCCCTGTGCTACACAGTATTATCTTGTTTATCTTTTCTACAATTTGAAATCCCAGTCTGTCCCTTCCCACCCCCCCACCCCCTTGGCAACCACAAGGTTTGTATTCTATGTCTGAGTCTGTCTCTGTTTTGTATTTATGTTTTGGTTTGGTTTTTTTTAGGTTCCACATATGAGCGATCTCATATGATATTTTTCTTTCTCTTTCTGGCTTACTTCACTTAGAATGACATTCTCCAGGTCCATCCATGTTGCTGCAAATGGCATTATTTTTTTCTTTTTTATGGCTGAGTAGTATTCCATTGTATAAATACACCACAATTTCTTTATCCAGTCATCTGTTGCTGGACATTTAGGTTGCTTCCATGTCTTGGCTATTGTAAATAGTGCTGCTATGAACACTGGGGTACACATATCTTTTCAAACCCTCCAGATATATGCCCAGGAGTGGGATTGCTGGATCATAGGGTAAGTCTATGTTTAGTCTTTTGAGGAATCTCCATACTGTTTTCCACAGTGGCTACACCAAACTGCATTCTCACCAGCAGTTGAGGAGGGTTCCCTTTTCTCTACAGCCTCTCCAGCATTTGTCATTTGTGGACTTTTGAATGATGGCCATTCTGACTGGTGTGAGGTGATAACTCCCTGTAGTTTTGATTTGCATTTCTCTGGTGATTAGTGATAATGAGCATTTTTTCATGTGCCTGTTGGCCATTCGTATGTCTTCACTGGAGAATTGTTTAGGTCTTCTGCCCGCTTTGGGATCGAGTTGTTTGTTTTTAGTCCACATCCGTTTACACATCCATTCATCTGTTTGACAGAATATGTCAGGAGCCTGATACGTGTCAGGGGGAATTCAAACACTAAAGTGTGGTCTCTACTCTGCAGAACTAACAACACAAGTCACTGGTTCCAGGAAAGAGGGGCGTATGTCGTGGGGACAGAAACCATAGCGGTTCCTCATGTGAGTCTTCTGCCTTCGAGTCTGCTCGTGTTAGCACTGTGGGATTCGCGATCTACACTGAGAACACTTATGGACTGCTTTCCTAATACTGCTGCTCTCTTTGGAGCTGTGGCTATTTGCTGCAGTTCAGTCCGTTTCTTAGACTTCGCTGTCCACTGAATAGAGGGACCCTGGGACTCACATGCGAACCGGAACCGTGTCTGACCGCATGCAGCAGCGCCGATCCTGGGTTGACACCAGGGGTGGAGCTTGATGTCACTTCTGTCACACGTGAGCTGGCTGATCGCCACTGTCCTGGAGAAGGGCTCCTGTGCCCTCGGGTGTTCAGCTGTCGTCTAGGATCTGGGGGATACCTCACTTATCGTGGAGGAGAGCTGGCCTTGTCCTGCGGCTCGGACGACTCTCCCACAGTGGGGGGAGAGTCCTGCCCGTGGTGTGAGTGATTGCTGAGCAGCCCAGCTGGGGGCTCACAGAGGCCTTCCCGGAACTGACGCTGAAGCTGGAGAGGAGTTCCCTTAGCCACTGTTCAGTTAGAAACTCCGCTGCCAAGTGGAGACCATTCCCGTAAATGCATGTGTGCTTCCTTACGAGACGCACGTGGTAGGGCTTCCCTGAAACTCGGGTATGTTGTTAAACGTGTCATGTGCACTGAGCCCTGTGCCACTTCCCATCTGTGTGACCGTGTGGCCCTCGCTCCTGCATGCCTGTGCTTCATTTGGTCGGGGTTTCTCGACGCCCCCCTCCGTCTAGAACAAGACTCGGGAGTAGGAGATGAGCTGTTTGCTGAGGCAGTTGAGAAAGACGAACGTTTGCCAAAACTAGTCCATGGAAAAAAGTTTTTTGGTCAAACAAGTGTCTGAAATGCTGGCTAGTCCAAATTAGATTACTTCTCACCCTCTCGCCCCACCCTTTTCAGAGTGGGTTTTACTTCTTAGAACCAGCAAGATACTGATGTGCGTTGTGGATCTCTGGACAGAAGAACGTAGTGGCCGTGCTTTGCTAAATCCACTTTTAGAGGAGATCTCATGGGACTGGCTGTCTGCAGAGTGGTCAGCCACGGCCCAGAGCATCTCCTTCTAAGATGCGGCCACTTTCAGCACGAAGCGGAGGCCGCTGGCGCACGCAGTTGGAGGCTGCTTCCGGGGACAGGGTCCTTCCTTTTCCTCACGCCCAGCTTCGCCCGATTCACCAGTTCTGTGAAGGTTACTGACTTGCTTTAGGGGAAAAAGAAAACAAAATCTCCCAGAAAACTGATGAAACAATCTCAAAAGACCAATTTGTGATTTTTTTGACTCTTTAAATCCAAATTTAAATGAAGGATTTATAATCATTTTAGGTGCCTGTTGTCTGGAAATCAGACGGTAAATATCCAAGTGAGAAGTTGAGTATGTGGGTTCTCTCTATCACACAACGCCTGTGGCCCCTCTAAATCCTGCTCGCGGGATTTGAGACGGACACCGCAGACTTAGTGACGCCCTTCTCAGCAGGCCCAGCCTGCCCTGCTGAGCCGAGTTGACTGCTTCTCCTGTTAGTCACTCGTAAGAGAAATAGTCCTGAGTCACGTCCAGGCTGCCTAGGCCTGGAGATGCGTGCATTTCCGAGGTGCCCAAAGCGTCCTTTCGCTCCGTGGGCCCCACCCTGGGAGAGAACGCACCTGTTTCCCGTCACCTGCAGTAGGTGTGCCTGCTGCTCCCTCCAGCACCACGGAGCCAGTGACACGGCCTGCGTTGCTGATTCCTCATCCCAGGGGCGAGGCAGGCTGACAAGCACAGAGGTGGGGGAGGTGGTTGCCGGAGGGCAGCTCGCAGAAGGGGTTCTATGCACAGGCGTGGTGGTTCAGCCCAGCAGTGGTTTCTGAGGGTGACCAGTCAGCCCCGAGGTGGGAGTGGGATTTCAGCTCCTCCCTACTCTTCACGTTAGTTACTGTGCGACTTGCTTTTCTCTCTTCCCTCTGGCACACCGCCCACCTGCCCCTTCTGTTCATTTTAACCCTCATCACGTAGTCAGAAGGCACCATGTGGTTGGAAGGCACCATGTGGTCAGAGGCACCATGTGGTCGGAGGCACCATGTGGTCGGAGGCACCATGTGGTCAGAAGGCAGAGACAAAGGCAATTCGGGCTGTCGAGGACCCCTGAAAAGGATTCACGAATAAAATCCAAAGGAGCCGCGTGGAAGCAGCTCCACCTGCTCTGTTCTGTTGTGGCGGATAGGAGGGGACCCATTTTCTCCACTCACCCGGAACAGGGCATGTGTGACTGTGAACTGCCTAGGCACTGCAGCTCCCTTCACTCAGTTTTGTGGACCTGTCTGTCTAGCTCAGCCTGCAGGCAGTTAAGTCAAACGTAAAGCCGAGCGCGATCTGAGCGCTGAACAGAGGTGCCTTGGTGTTGGGAGAAGGAGGAAAGCTTTTGCACCATGGGACCTGCATTTGACCTCGGGCGTGGGCCGCCTGGGTCCGCTGTCCACCCTCGGTCCGGCTTTTCTGTGTCTCTGAGCTGACTCCTCTCCAGATGCATGACGTGTCGTGACAGCACTTCAGCAAAATCGATGTCGCACTTTATCTCAATGACAAGTTGGACAGTAGGTCAGTACAGTCCATCAGACAGCAATGCATTTCATTCTGGTTGGCCTTTTTTTTTTTTTGGCTGAGACTTTGTCATTTGGGAAGACACACAATAGCAGGCTTTTAGTCAGCTTTCTCCCCTCAAACTCTCCTCCAGTGTTACCTGTCCAGAGACTCACCCCTGGGTGTCACCATCTAGGGGCTCTTGTGGCTGGTGGAGCCGCAGAGAAGCGTCTGGAAGGCAGCAGGGGCCGCCCCCCGGCGTGACCGATGTCTGCCGCTGCCCGGCCCTGAGAGGCTGATTCAGGCTGAGGGAATGTGTTTGTCTTGCTTCAGAGAGACGGTCTTTCCTCAGACAGTCTTGCTTTACTGCTCCAGCAGTGCTGCTTCTCCTCTTTTTAATCCACATAATCCTGTTTTCCTGAGCAGATTTATTAATAAATTCTAAGAATTCCCTTACTAATCCCATGCGAGTCTGTGAGGAAGGTCTACACTGAAGGACACTGTGTAAAGGAAGGCAAACTGAGGCACAGGAGGAGCGAGAAGAGATCGTCTCAGCCTTTCTAAAGCTGGCTCAGCACTCGGCTTGCACGGCCCGCTTGCCCCCCTCCTGGTCCGGGAGGCGCAGAGCCCCGTGGCTCTCCTCAGGAGGTTGTGAAGCGTCACTTGGGGGACAGGAGCTGGGGGGAGCCCTTTACTGGCTTTGTGACCTGGCGTACTCCATCCAGCCTCTCTGTGCCTCCCTCTTTTTCATCTGGAGCGAGGAACATCAGCCCGGGTTTCACGGGGCGCCCAGGGGACAGGTGAACTGCCGTCTGCCAGGCTCTTCACACGGTGCTCGGGTATGGAAGCGCCACCACGGAGTGTGGTGCCTGCTGCCCTCCCAGGGAGGTGGCGGTGCCCGTCGCTGGGGCTCCCTGGCCCACCCTGAGGGCCCCTGCAGCCCGGCCAGCTCTTCCTTCAGAGCCTCCTCCCTTGAGTCTTGTAGGACTGGCTGCTTGTCCTTCCTTGTCCCTGTCTAACAGGGGTTTCTCGGTCGGTTGGATGTGTCTTATTTTCCAACTGTCCCGACCCCGGACCGCGCAAATCTTCAAGACAGGACACAGGCCCCCTGCGATGGTCACACCAGAGCTCCCCTGGTCCTGGGACCGCCTGTCATCTCTCCAGGGCCCGGGCTGCCGGGGCGCTGCCTTTGGCTTCCTCTCTCAGCGGGTGCCTCCTCCCTAAACACACAGCCCTCACGTGCAGAGCCTTGCCCTCTCCGCAGTAAACCCACGTCTCCACCCTCCGGCCCCCACAAGCTCGCACCAGACCCTAAGCTCACATCTGCAGGTCAGAAAGAGAGTCCCCTTCTCCAGACTCAGGGAACTGTGATTCAGTCAGAAAATGAGCTCCTGGATTCCTGTGCCCGTTCCCTGTTCGAATGTCAGCAGCCGCCTACTCGCCTCAGCACTCCAGGGGCCTGGCTGGCTTTCCCGAGCCTGTTTCTACGCGTATATGGTGGAGGAGCTAAGACCTGCCTCTCGCAGAGGCTCTGAGAGTGAAATGAACTAACAGCCCCCGGGGTGTCGGCCCAGTGTCTGCGCCGGTGGCTGTAGCAGACACCACAGGTGGGGGCGTAGGCCAGAGACACGTGTTCCTCACGGTTCTGGAGGGCAAGTTCAAGTTCAGGCTGCTGGCCAGGGTGGCTTCTGGTGCGATCCCTCTTCCTGTGCAGGGGTGGCTTCCTCCTCACCAGGTCTTCACGTGGCCCTGCCTCTCCGAGTGCCTCGAGTGGGACCTCTGTCTCTTCCCCTCCTTGTAAGGACACACCGGTCCTACAGATTGGGGGCCCACCCTTAGGACCTTGTCCAACCTTAATGACTTCTTCAAGTGGACTGGCTCCAAGTGTGGTCCTCCTGGGGTTGGGGCTTCAGCTGGAGCATTCTGGCAGGGCACAGTCCAGCCGGTAGGTGTGCCGGGGGTGATACTCAGCCTCGACCTTCCTGTCCTCCTCCCACCCCGGGAGGCTGTACCTCTATACAGACTGCTCAAAGAAATACGTAATTTCCTCTGAAATGCAAAGCAGAAAAAGCCCAGTTTCTGGCCACTTGTTTTACTATTTGTCTTGAAGACCAATGGGATGTCTTCCTAGATACTGTGCTGCAGAACACACCTTGGTTTTCAATTAGTAAATAGAATGCATGTGTTCCCCTTGTCCTGGAGTCCTGCCTCAGAAGCAATCCCTTGACTGAGACCCACAGTCCTGCGTCATGCACATGGCCAGCCTCCTGGAGTGGTGCGCTCCTGAGAGCATGTCACGTCCTAGGGACGCCTGCTGCCTGGGTCAGCCGTCCCTCAGGCCCCTCCACGTGGTGCCCCTGCCCCACCAGCTGAGGAGCTGTGCCCCCCCCCCGCCCTCCACCCAGTCTCCCCCAGTAAGGAGGCTGCTGGGCTCTAACTCCAGGGCTGCAGGTGTATATCTTTGGTCCCCTCCTTCCGGGACCCCCCGGCCACATGCTTCACCACGTGAAGGGGAGGGGTTGGGTCAGCACGCATCACACTTGCAGTTTCTAGCATCTGCAGAGATCGGGTATCCTCTTGGGACCTCCCTTGCTTTCAGAAGGAAAAGAGTAGCAGACAAATGGGTCTGTAGTCCCTTCCTAGCTCAGCCTGTACCAGACTTCAGTTTTCATTATTCCCTGGCTGTGTTGAGAAAAACAGCTAAAGGCATTGAACTGCAAACATATGTGCATTTAAAGGATCGGGGAAAGTTGATTGGAAAGTTAAATAAATGTATGAAAGCCTGTAGGAACGATAAATGTAGATATTAGATGATGACATAAGATGGCCCTGGGCAGTACCTGCTGTGTTGAGATGGTCACTGAAGAACCAGGCACGGAGAAAATCTCAGTGGAGCCCTGTTACCGCGTGCTTAGACGTATGTCGGCCTGCTAAATCAGAATGTCATCGCGGGTGACCGCGTTGTGTGCAGTGAAGCATGAAGTAGGCTAGAGGTGTCAGAGTGCTGCCTCCCTGCCAGTCATCTTCTGGTGCTCATGGAAGAAGAGGCTGTGTGCCTGATCGGAGCCCTCTTCCTTCCACCCGGTCACTGCCTGGCTCACCGCTATTCCCTGAGCTCACTTTCTAGACACAGCCTCAGGGGCTGCCTTGAGACAGAGGCCTGCCCTGTGCTCACAGGGCAGCCAGGATGGGGTGAGGCCACACCCTGAACCTGTCAGGTAATCCACTGTCAAGTCCCCAAGCCCCAGAGAACCCAGGGTTATACAGCACAGTAACCAGAAAGACGTCTCATTGGTCTTGGAGACAAACAGTAGAACAAGTGGCCAGAAATTGTGCTTTTTCTGCTTTGCATTTCAAAGGAAATTATGCATTTCTTTGATCAGTTTCATTAAAGGAATAGCCATTTGCTTTACCCAGAAATTGACACACTGTAACTGACTATACTTTAAAAAAACAAACAAAAAAACGCTGCAGCTGGATGTGTGTGTGTGTGTGTGTGTGTGTGTGTGTGTGTGTGTTGCTCCCAAGGGACCACGCAGTGGGGGCACTGAGTGAGATTTCTTGTTCTCTCTCCTGCCTTGCGTTCTCTTACATCTCAAGCAGAGGCCAGGCTGGGATGCTTTACGTGGCCTCCTGCCGCCCTGCGCCGTGCCTCCGGACCATCCGAGGAGACGGACGGCAGAAGGAGCTACGTGTTCTGATTCGACAGGTTGGGCCGTCAGCCCAGAGGTTGGAGACAGTGCCCCTAGCTCAGCTGTCCCGGCAGTCCAAGCCGCCACGTTTGCTTTGCGGCGTGTCCCTCGTGCAGGAAGAGGGCTGCCAGGCCTTTCAGTGGCACTGCAGCCAGGACCTCCAACCAGTCGCAGAGTCACTGAGCTCTGCTTGATCTGAAGGAACAGTGGCGTGTCCCATGGTGCCCCAGTCCCTCTGCTCCTGTACGTGGGCAGATCTGAGCTGTCTCCAGGAGAACGGGGCAGCGGGCCCCTCTGCTCCCTTTACCCTGAGCCATTGCTGTTCTTGAAGTGACTTCACTCATGCCAGCTATCAAGACACTCTCAGAGACTCTCCGGTGTACGTTCTGATTGCACACCCGTTCCGTCCTGCACTGCCTGGCCCCGGGTGGGAGATGGAGACCGGCAGCAGTGACGGGGGTGTCGGTGACGCAGGGCAGAGGGTGGGGCAGGACGCGGGCCTGTCTGCGCTGGTCTCCCAGACAGCACCCCACCTGCGTGCACACCGGGCACACCTCCTGGTTCAATACCGGAGGGGCACATTTCAGAGCACTTTGCTGAAGGGTAAATTGAGCTGAAACAGCGTCGTTAGGTTGGTAACAGAAAAGTGACCAACGCACAGTACAAAGTTCAGACTAAGACCCAGATCCTGCTTTTCAGTATCAATTCAGGAAGGTAATTTCATAGTTATACTTAAGTAAATTATCATATAACCCTAGGAAGCAAAGATTCCCATTTTCCATCCCCACATTCACACTAACATGCGAAGCAAGAAATATGTATAAATAACCAGTAGGAGTTAAACTTTTGTTATGGACACTAACATCATTGATGGTAAGTGAGACATGGAAATGTCTTTCATTAAGTTGTGCCTTTGAGGAGCCTGGGAAATTTGCATTGTCTGCATCATTACCTACGTAATGTAGGTACCCAGAGTAGCAATGAAACAGTTTTAAAAATTAGTAAAAAGAAAAAAGAGGACATGCATGGAGAACCAAACCCAACAGTTGTAGTTTTCCCGCAGTTGTAAAGTGGCAAAGAAAAGACTAGAACTCTGGTCTCAGAAAAGAAAACACTAGTGTAATAACCAGGAGGAGGAGACGCTCCTGTCAGAAGGAGCTGTGCGGTCAGGCGCGCAGAGACGAGTGAACCGCTGCAAGCCAGAGGCAGGAAGTCCACAACAGGTTTCTGTCAAAGTGCGGTCACTGTCACTGTACGCGACCTGATGATCTCTAGTATCTGTTCAGCAGTGCATACATTAATTTCAAGGCATTGGGTCTTATGTCATCATATCTAATTTTTAACAAGACTTGATGAGGGAGGCACATAGAGTGATACCCCTCAGAAACGGAGACTTGGAATTGGTGACATCATGACATTCGGCTGGGAACGTAAGAAATAATGGAGCCTTATGAAATAATGGAGCCAGAAGAGGCCTCCAGGCACCATATGGTCATGCCTCGTGCCCTTAAGCAGGGTGGAGCTAATGCTCCCAGGAAAGTGGACGCACTGATGATGATGACATCCCCAGCCTTGCTCCGGGAGGGCCACTCGCATAGCCTGGCCTTCGCTCACTTCTGTGCGTCCCTGTATCTGTGCCTTTGTCCCTGTTCCCTTCCCTGGCAGCCTCAGGTCAGGGTGGTCAGAATAATATGTTATCGCTGGTTACTCAGAATACTCCCCGTGAGGTAACTTACGAGTGGGGATCATTTTTAAGAAACAGTTCACACAGGGAACTATATTTAATACTTGTAATAACCCTTAATGAAAAAGAACCTGAAAATGAATACATGTGTATGCATGACTGGGGCACGATGCTGTACGCCAGAAACTGACACGTTGTAACTGACTGTACTTCAATTAAAAAATTCAAAAACAGTTACAAATTTATGATGTTGATAAAATAAATTATTTATCTCAGAAGTAAGGAGTTTCTGTGAGGTATTTCACGTAGGAGGGGCAGAAAAAGACAACTCCAGGACACTTTTTGTTTATTTTAAAAATTTTTTTAGTTTTTAAATTTTTATTTTATTTTACTTTTTAATTGAAGTCAATTTCTGGTGTACGACCTAATGTCCTTGTCGTGTGTGTGTGTGTGTGTGTGTGTGTGTGTGTGTGTATACACATATATTCATTTCATATCCTTTTTCATTAAAGGTTATTATAAGATATTGAATATAGTTCCCTGTGCTGTGGAGAAGAAATTTATTTTTTATCTATTTATATATACAGTGGTAAACATTTGCAAATCTCAAACTCCCAGATGTATCCCTTCCCACCCTCTTTCTCCTGGTAACCATGTTTGTTTACTTCGTCTTTGAGTCTGCTTCTGTTTAGTAGTTGAGTTCATTAGTGTCCTCTTTTTTTCTTCAGAACACATTTTTTTAAATTAAAAAAGACTTTTTTTGTTTTTCTTTTTTTGGGGGGGTAGGTAATTGGATTTTATTGACTTACTTTTTTTAAAACATTTTTTATTAATTTATAATCATTTCATAATGTTGTGTCAAATTCCAGTGTAGAGCACAATTTTTCAGTTACACATGAACATATATATATTCATTGTCACATTCCTTTCTCTGTGAGCTACCATAAGATCTTGTATATATTTCCCTGTGCTATACAGTATAATCTTGTTTATCTACTCTACAATTTTGAAATCCCAGTCTATCTCTTTCCACCCCCCACCCCCTTGGCAACCACAAGTCTGTATTCTCTGTCTGTAAGTCTATTTCTGTCCTGTATTTACGCTTTGTTTTTTGTTTGTTTGTTTTGTTTTTAGATTCCACATAGATCTCATATGGTATTTTTTCTTTCTCTTTCTGGCTTACTTCACTTAGAATGGCATTCTCCAGGAGCATCCATGTTGCTGTAAATGGCATTGTTTTATTCTTTTTCATGGCTGAGTAGTATTCCATTGTATAAATATACCACATCTTCTTTATCCAGTCATCTGTTGATAGACATTTATGCTGTTCCATGTCTTGGCTATTGTAAATAGTGCTGCTATGAACATTGGGGTGCAGGTGTCATCCTGAAGTAGGGTTCCAATGAGGTATCACCTCACACCAGTCAGAATGGCCATCATTCAAAAATTCACAAATGACAAATGCTGGAGAGGCTGTGAGGAAAAGGGAGCCCTCCTACACTGCTGGTGGGAATGCAGTTTGGTGCAGCCACTGTGGAAAACAGTGTGGAGATTCCTCAGAAGACTAGGAAGAGACTTACCGTGTGACCCAGGAATCCCGCTTCTGGGCATATATCCAGACTTAACTTATTTTCAATGGAGGTGATGGGGATTGAACCCAGGACCTTGTGCCTGCTAAGCACATGCTCTGCCACTGAGCTACCCCCTCCCTGCCCAGAACACATTTTTAAAATAAAATGACAAACTAGGGACAAAGTGGTTTTCTAAAAGGAATTGAAGAGACAGGTGGCAGGCAGAGCGTCGAATGGCACTAAGGGAGGAAACTGTAAGTGGGCGACTGTGGGTGCAGCTGGATCAGACTCCGACCCTTCCCAGACACCCGAAGCAAACAGCTCCGGGTAGCAGCCCCGCGCCTGGGCCCCCGCGTCCCGAGCCTGCGTGGCCATCTGCTGCCTGTGGAAGGCCAGGCCTCCCCTCGCTCGTTTCTCGTGCCATGTTCACGAGGTATCCTTGCTCTCTACTCTGAGACACTTCTTCTGTATCCTGAGTCCAGGGTTGAGAACCTGGTGGTTCCATCGCCAGTGACACTGTGCTGGGGCAGCGCACGCGGGACAGTAGTCACTGGATGTGTTGACCGTCCTCCGTGTAGGCCACGAGCACACAAGGAGGCGTTTCCAGCATGGAGGTGTGGCCGATGCCTTCTTTCAGGACGTAACATGGAAAACGACCAAATCCCAGCTCTCAGTACTAGTGCAGTGCCCGTCACATCCCTGGACTGCCGGCACATGATCACAAAGTTAGGGGGAGAAGATAAACCCTCTACTGTTTGTCAACAAACAGAAGATAATTCACGAATGCATTGTTTCCTGATTTTGCCCTGGAAGAGGTAAAGATTGACTGGTCTAAAAAAACAAAATTAGCACATCCGTTAATCAGGGTCCTGCTTTCTGTGTCCCTTAGGGTTACAAGTACCTTCACAGGACGACATTCACTACAGGCAAGCCTCGTGAAAGAAAGGTAGTGACTGGGAGCAGCGATATCAGGGCAGACGGAAAGAAACGAACACCTGTTAAAACTCGCGTTGGTCAGAGGCAGGTAAAGTAACTCAGGGCAAACTGACACACTGGGGCTTTGTGAATAGACGTAAACAGCATGCTCGCCACAGAGCTGTAGCCTGTTGTCCCACAGATTCTTCCTTCTTAGTGTATTTCTGATCCAGTTCCTTTCCTACTTCTTACGTCTGTGCCAGTCAGCCTTCTTCCTTGAAGCAAACCCGCAGCGCCAGCTTTCCCGTTCAGCCCGTCTTCACCAGTGGCAGGCGTCTTTGTGTCTGTGTGAGTCTGCGGTGCCTGGAGGAGGCCGTTCGTTCGTGTGTTTGACAGACTCTACTGCGTGCCCCGGGTGCTGGGGCACCCGCTCGCTGTGTCAGATTGGTGCGCAGAGCTAGCCCTCACGGGACACACGGCCCCCTGGGTGTCTCCTTAGTGCTGAGAAATGCACCATGTCTTCATTGTCATGATTTCTTTGCAGAAACATTCGAATTGTGGTCTTTAATGTTTTATATCAGTTACACAGCCTTCTCCTCATTTTTCTGGCCCCTACTCTGTGTTCTAGGCTGGAGGGTGTCCCACCCCCCCACCCACCGTTCCTTTCTCAGCCTTTCCGTTTACTCTGTGCATGGTACTCCTAGGCCAGAGCCCTGTGTGCCCGTGGACACACAAGCGAATAAACAAAATGTGGCATGTCCATACAGTGACCATCATTCAGCCTTAAGAAGGAGGAAGACTCTGGCACCTGCTGCAGCGCGCATGAACGTTGAGGACATGGCGCTGGGAAATAAGCCGTCACCAAAGGGCAGACAGTGTGTTGTTCCACTCACAGGAGGTCCCTAGAGGAGTCACATCCACAGAGAGAGAAAGCAGACCCGTGGGAGTTGTTGGGGGCTGGGGAGAGTGGAAGGTCACTGGTAAGTGGGTGCAGAGTTCCGTTTGCGGGGTGGAGACAGCTCTGGAGATGGGTGGTGGTGATGGTTGCCCGACAGTACGGATGTACCCAAAGCCACTGAATGATGTGTGCACTTAAAAACCGTCCAGATGATGACTTCGTGTTATGTACATTTCATCCGGATTTAAAAATGTATCTTTAAGAGTTGCTCACACTTGCTCCCCGACCCCGTCCAGCTGCGCGTGGGGCGCTCTTGCTGTCCTACGCCACTACTTGTTGTATTCTCTAGACACGGCAGACGTAAGATTCACAGGCTCAGTCGGCGTACTTAAACGTGACTGCAAATTACACTGTATGGCTCAAGGTGGTGGCGGGCCCTTCCACATCAGAGCCTCTCTGCCTTCCTCTGGTTTCAGTGCCGTGTGACAGCCATTGTCTGACTACACCAAGGTCAGTGCAGCAGGTATTTTAAGGAGAGGACTACGGGAGAGAACCAAACAGGCAAAAAAAAAAATTACCTTAATTCACAGGATTGGAAAAATGGGAACAATCAGGCAAAGTAACCAATAGAGAAGCTTTGTAGTAAATATAGAAGCAGACACTCTTAGATTTTTGACATGGGGTGGAAGCAGGCACAATCATGAATAAAAGAAACCTGTGAGAAATACAAGGACTGCGGGTGAAATGAGATGAGAGACGGCACATCAGTATATTGAGGGGAAATGCAAGAAAGTATCGTTTCCACACAGAGGGGCCGACACGAAGCAGTGGAAGTAATAATAATGCACTCCTTTCTGGGCCAACACTGAGCACAAGTTGCAGAGCCAGCCTGCGGTGGAACTCCCAAGTTTTACTGGCAATCTATGTGAGGAGGCAAACAACAGCATATGGAGAAATTCAAAAATATACTCCCCGGAGACACTGCCTCTTCAGATTCAGGAAAAACCTGGCGGAAGTGCGGCAGGCGAGGCTGGACTTAAGGCCACCCACAGAGCCACCCAGCAGGGCTCAGACCCCTCACTACCGAAATAGCCCCTCTCCCTGTGCTCAGCAGGAGGCTCTGGGGAACAGGGAGAACCTGGATCAGTCCACGAGGCAAATGACCCCAGCATTACAGTGGAAGTTATAATTTTAATAACACATGCTAATGAGATGGAAGAAGGGACTGACTCCTTGCCCAGGAGGCCCCCTGCCTCCATCTTCCCCGGTGCCCCTCCTCTGGTCCATCACGGCATGTACCCTGTCACTCAGGGCCTGGCACACCAGGGCGACGCTGGGGAGCGGGTGCCTGGAGAGAGGAGCGCCCATGTTGTCCTTCGTGCCCCGGCTGCATGCAGATGTTTCGGGAGGGTCTCGGTTTCTTCACTGGTGAATTGGAAGTAATGATAGTTCCTGTTGCAGAGATTAGTCTAAGGACTAAACAAACCAGAACAGGTGACGGTTTTAGAGCAGAACCTGTGAAGAGCATACGGTAATAAACATTGGCTATTTCTCATGTTATTTTTGCTAAGTGAGTGGATAAACCTAGTAGCCATCGTCAGTTTCACTATGCACAGAGACTAAGAAAATCTCTATAAAGTACAGATTTACCTCACTAAGAAGATGCGACATAGTTTCCACCTAACAATAAAACCTCGACTGCCCATACATTTTAGGCAATAGATCGTATTGAACCACAAAGATTTTTATGGTACCTAAGTGTTAACTGCTAGGATAATTTTAATGTGCTTTAACTAAAGAAACATTATGAAGTACTCCATGTAATTGTTTAAAGTTTTAGTCTCTATGGGAGAGAATTTAATTTTCTCTTTGCATTTCAGACTCACTGTTATGATCCTAAATCATTCGTTCCTCATTAAATGTATCTTTATTGAGCATCTACTATGTTTCAGGCTTTATTCTAGACAGAGAGGATGCATTGATGGATTCGACAAGGCCCCACTCTCGTGGAGCTCATGTTCCTGCTAGGAAAAACAAATACACACACATACGTATCCACATGTGCACACACAGAGAGACATATACACACGTATATGTGTATAAACGCATGTATACACGCACTACACATATGTGTGCGCACATGTATGAACATGCATGCAGAGACATATATACACATATATGCATATAATATACACATGCAATTACAGACTCATACATACACATACACACATACACATGTATAAACACACATAAACACAGGTGTACATATACACATGCACATACATATATACACATAGATATACACAGGTATATACATACATATACACATACACACACCAACACACATGCACACATACACACACACATAAACACACATGTATACATGGTGGGATGCCCAGGCGGAAGCAGGGAGACTCGGAGGTGCCGTGCGAGGTGACCGCAGCTCGGACAAGGATTCTGGGCGTACCAGAGGAGAGCCAGAGGGACTTGTGGGTGGCCTGGGTGGTAGATGCTGGCGTTCGCTCTGAGGGATGCAGCCAGGAGTGACTGGCCACAGCCGGGGTGCGGACACTGGCTTTCTTGAGATGTCTTTATTGCAGCTTGCGTTTGTTTTTGGTATTATGTGGTGTGGTTTGAACTGTTTCCTTCCTTTTGTGGAAGGTGTGGGCAGTGGACTGTCCGTGTTGGTATATGTGGAACCAGCAGTTCTGATCCCGGTGGTGGGAATCTTGGCCTCTGTGAGCCGCAGTTTCTTCAGTTACAAGGTAAGAAAAATGACTGCTTCTGAGACTCTGCTGTCTCCCTCCCTCCCCCCAGGGAACTTTAGAGCTTCTGGGATTGATTAGCTTAGTTTCCACTGAGGTCAGGACATCCTCCAGCCACCGTGGGGTTTGGGAGCACCGGCTGTCTGATACCGTGTCTTACTGCCCATAGTTCAACCGCACTGCTTCTCAGCTCTGTTCCACTGTGCCAGGCTTTGTGCCAGGCTTCCTAAAAAACTCCAGCCGGCATTGTCTGCCCAGGTTGGGGAGGGCAGGGGAAGCAGGGTCTCTGGAGCCGACCACCTGTTTCACACCCAGCCCTGCCACTGACGAGCTGTGTGACCTTGAGCCAGTTATTCAGCCTCTCTGTGCTCAGTTTGCTGTCTCTAAAAAGGAGAGAACAGCGGTGCTCCCCTCCTCCCTTGAGCGCTCTGAGGAAGAGATGAGTGCCTGTCTGACAGACGGGCTTCCTGCTAGTGAGAATTCCTTTCCCCACCCAAGCACTGAGCCTGCCTCTACTCGTAGAGACCTTACAAGGCTCAATACTTGGAATCTCTGCGTCTCTTTCTAAGAATTCTTTTTAATGGTAAAGTGATACCCATGCCCTGACACTGTAAGGCAGCCTGTGAAGTGTCCCTTTTGAAATACCATGAGGTTTCAAGTCAGAGAGAACTCAGCTAACCCTTCCTGCTTGTTCACTGGCTCCGTGTTTGGGGAGATTCTTTTTGAGCTTCTATTCCTATGTCTGTCAGATAAACATTGAAGTATGTACTTCGGGGGCTGTTGTAAGGATTAAAAGAGGTAATGGCTGGAAAGTGCTGGAAAGTACGTCACATTCTTTACTTTTCACACTCGGCCAAAATGGGCTTCCCTTAGCGCAGCGGGTGCACACCTCCACGTGGGTCCCCAGGACTCAGAAACGAAGTGTGTCGGCAGAGCGCGCCTGGGTGCGGGTTGCTTCCAGAGAAGTGCGGCCGCGTACAGTGACGCCCGTCACGTGGCCGCTGGGGGACGGATGACGTCCCTGAGCTACGGGCGCTGCTGGCACGTGGTCCCCGCAGGACTGCAGCCTCTCACCGCCCTGAACTGCTGTTTCGGTTCGGTGCTTCCTCAGTCCCAGTTTCAGAACGCTTAGTGCCAGTTGGCTGAGGAGGTAGAAAATTCCCCTTTTCACTTCATGAGGAGTTTTTGCCTTTGTGCTTGTTTTCTTTCTTTTTTTTTTAATTTAATGTGGGCTTTGTATTTTAAAAGCACATTTAAGACACGGTAACGCTGTACAGTGCTGCACTGTTTACTTTCCCATCGCATGTCAGTCACCCAGAGAAGGGCGCCAGCAGCAGAACCAGAGGAAGCGGCCGGGGCCGGGAGTCGGGGTCGCCGGAAGGCTGTGGGCGAGTCGGCTCACGCCCGCGCTTGCTCGGCTCTGTTTGGACAGGCAGGTGTTGCGCCAGATGCTTTCTAAGGTCTGATTTCCATCTGCCTTCCTCTGACTCCCCGTGAGCAGTTTCTTCACGAGGTGAAACTCCCGACGTGGTTACACCTCAGAGCCTGGATGGCCCGGATGAGGAGTGGGAGGCTGGTGGTCTCTGAGGCTCATGCCTTCCACAAAGCCTTTCTGGTCAAACGCTTCATAAATACCCTCTCGACCGACCCGAGAACAGACACACCGTCAGAATACTAGAAGGAACCGTTTTTCTTTGTATATGAATTTTTTAAATCTGTTGCTATTCCCAACTCTAGGATGGTAAGTGTTCTGGCAGTCTTAACACATGTGAGCAGAAAAATGAGATCTCATCCTTCACAGTTTTGTCTCCAGTATAGAAGGAGTATCGGAGAGATTGTGGAGCTGCTGAGAGTCCTGAGGAAGGGGTAATTTACAGTTTCAAAGTTAGCTTGGCAAATACCCCTTCTCTGACAATTAAGTCGGAAGTCCAGCAGCCAGGGTGAGGCCTGGTGGTGCCCTGCCCTGGAGCGGAGCCAACCCGTGGGATGAGGGGCCCCCTAGCCAGCAGCACCCTGGGGACATAATTTACCAAGTGCCATGTGATGATCTGGGTTCAATGTAGACTGAAGGCAACGGTTTTATATTTCATCAAGAATAAGCAGAACATATACCAAAGCCAGGCAAAGACACCACCAAAAAAGAGAATTACAGACCAATATCACTGATGAACATAGATGCAAAAATCCTCACCAAAATATTAGCAAATAGAATCCAGCAGCACATAAAAAAGATCATACACCATGATCAAGTGGGGTTCATCCCAGGAACACAAGGCTGGTTCAACATACGCAAAGCAGTCAGTGTGATACATGACATCTACAAGAGAAAGGACAAAAACCCCATGATCATCTCAATAGATGCAGAAAAAGCATTTGATAAAATTCAACACCCATTTATGATAAAAACTCTCACCGAAGTGGGTATAGAGGGAACATATCTCAACATAATAAAAGCTATAGATGTCAAACCTACAGCCAGCATAGTACTCAACGGTGAAAAACTCAAAAGCTTCCCACTAAAATCTGGGACAAGACAGGGCTGCCCACTATCACCACTCCTATTCAACCTAGTCCTGGAAGTCCTAGCCACAGCAGTCAGGCAAGAGAGAGAAATAAAAGGGATCCAAATTGGAAAAGAAGAGGTAAAAGTGTCACTATATGCTGATGACACGTTACTATATATAGAAAACCCTAAAAGGTCCACACAAAAGCTACTAGAGCTGATTGAAGAATTCAGCAAGGTAGCAGGTTACAAAATTAACGTTCAAAAATCAGTTGCATTTCTTTACACTAATGATGAATCAACAGAAAAAGAAAGAAAAGAAACAATCCCCTTTAAAATACCACCCAAAATAATAAAATACCTAGGAATAAATCTAACCAAGGAGATGAAAGACTTATACACAGAAAACTATAAAACACTGATGAAGGAAATTAAAGAAGACTTAAAAAAATGGAAAGATACCCCATGCTCCTGGATTGGAAGAATCAATATTGTTAAAATGGTCACACTGCCCAAGGCAAACTACAGATTTAATGCAATCCCTGTCAAATTGCCCAGGATATTTCACAGAACTGGAACAAGTCATAGAACTAGAACTAGAACATAAAAATTTATATAGAACCACAAAAGACCTAGAATTGCCAAAGCATCACTGAAGAAAAAGAAAGAGGCTGAAGGAATAACTCTCCCAGACTTCAAACAATAATACTGTAGAGCTACAGTCACCAAGACAGCATGGTATTGGTACAAAAACAGACACATGGACCGATGGAACAGAACAGAGAGCCCAGAAATGAACCCACAAAGTTTTGGTCAACTCATCTTCGACAAAGGAGGCAAGAACATACAATGGAATAAAGACAGTCTCTTCAGCAAATGGTGTTGGGAAAACTGGACAGCAGCATGTAAAACAATGAAGCTAGAACACTCCCTTACACCATACACAAAAATCAACTCAAAATGGATCAAAGACTTAAACATAAGACAAGGTACAATAAACCTCCTAGAGGAAAATATAGGCAAAACATTATCTGACATACATCTCAAAAATTTTCTCCTAGAAGAAATAAAAGTAAGAATAAACAAATAGGACCTAATGAAACTTACAAGCTTCTGCACAGCAAAGGAAACCATAAGTAAAGCAAAACGACAACCTACAGAATGGGAGAAAATTTTTGCAAAAGATGGAACTGACAAAGGCTTGATCTCCAGAATATATAAGCAGCTCATACGACTTAATAAGAAAAAAACAAACAACCCAATCCAAAAATGGACCAAAAAAAATGTGACAGTGAATACATGTATGCTCATGTGTAACTGAAAAATTGTGCTCTACACTGGAATTTGACACAATATTGTAAAATGACTATAACTCAATAAGAAAAAGTTTAAGATAAAAACAGAATACGCAGAAAGTAGTTAGAATTGTGTTTCCTCTCAGAAGCGTCTTCCCCCAAGAGCGAGCAGGCCTCTCTGTGGGTTAGGCTTTCTCTGCGTATTTTCGGAAGGGCCATCACATCATGCTCACGTTTTTGTTCCTGACCTTTACGGGAAAGCTCGCTCTACCTGCTTGTGGTCTAGGACAGAATCTCACTTACCGTTGTTCCCTGGTAGAAGCACTTGAGAGACGCCTGCCGCATGTGCCCGATCTCCAGGAGGCAGTGCTTGCCCACGGCTTGGATGCCAGCCAGCTGCCTCGTCCCTGGATCTTCAGGGTCAAGTGGCTGCCACGGCGTCGGATGAGAAGCACACGATCCTGGGCGTCTGTGCTGCCTCTGAGGACTCCTGGATTTCCACGGCTGCCTTCTCAACGTTGAATCGCTTTCCCCTTTGCAGAATTCCTGGCATCTGTCTTCATTCTTGGAAATGTGGAAGCCCTGCACTGGCCCGTTCCGTGCTAGAGCGTGCTCAGTGGGCACCCTCGCCTGCCTGAGCACGGGGGCACTTCATTCTCCCAGACACGGTGCATCTCTGCTTCCGTACTGACTTGACTCGGGCCACCTTCCTGCCCTCTGGGCCGGGGCTGAACCAGAGGCGATGACTTGGTCCCTCCCTGTGGAAGTGAAGCTTCTTCCTTGGGTTGAGCTCGTGACCTTGACCCTGTGCTCCTTCAGGATGAGCTCTTTCTCAGCAGATTTCTTGGCTGCTCATGCAGAGACACCCAGGCCTTGCCCCCACTCAGAGCGGGACACCCGGGGAGATTAGGGGCCAGCCCCTGTGAGGGAAGGAGCCAGAGGAGAGGAAAGGCTTCTCAGGGTCCCGCAGGCGGCGACTCCTCGGAGCCTGTCCCCGTCACGTTACCGGTGAGCTGCGTCCTAGTGGAGGTCAGATTGAGACCCCAGGAAGAAAGCTGACACTCTCAGACCAAGGGTATCCGTGGGTCGGCCTTTACCCCCAAGTGTATTGTCCCTAGCCGTCCCTCACTGAGGAGGATTTTCTTTCAGTCCCCAAGGACTCTACTTGTGCTCTTTGTGACTGAGTTCAAAGGTGCCCCGTGGGGTCCAGAAGCTCTGGCTTATGTGAGTGTTGTCGGCATAAAACTGCCTCATTACCAAGTCCTCCTGGCACTCACCGCTGCAGCCCAGCTCCCTGGGAAGGGGTCCACGGCAAAGCTACCTTTGTACTGAACTCCTCTGCGTCTTGAATAGTGAGGTTGTCGGGCACACCCACCTACCCCTGCTCTTCCTTCCTGCTCACTGTAAATAGGGAGCTGTTTTTCTTTTTGACCAAATGCCATTGCATCCAGCAGCAGCAGGGAGATTGCTTTCGATCTATATGCAGATAGGCTGAGTTCCCTCCAGTCCCTGGGAAAAGACCCTTTTAACCAAATGACTTACAATTCTGTTTCCTCATGTATAAAATTAGTGGGTTGGGGGTAAATAGCCTGAGTTCCCTTCCAGCGAGATAATTCCACACCACAAACACCATGGAGGACCAGCTCCACATGCACTCAGCAGTTAAGAGAGTGTGTGCTGTGGCACGTGTTCACCTGCCCAGGACAGAGCCGGCTCCTACCATGATACTTGAGTTCCGTCTCAGCTCCGTCTCAGCTTATTCCTGCCGCACCTGCACCATGAGCCTTGAGGCGACAAAACACAGCCGGCCACTCAGCAGTCCCCAAAGCATCCAGCCCTCACCTGCTCCTGGCGGCCACGGTCCCCTAGTCCCATCACCTGAACACCCCTTACCTTACTCCCCAGAGCCCTGCTCCGACCTCCCCTCCTCTGAGTCCTCCCCAGACTCTACCTCTCACTCTTGGCAGAATAAGCAGCTTGCTTTCTGTGGCTCTCTGCTCAGACCTGTGGTCCGACACTTGACACACGATCTCGAAGCTTACAGTGTCCATGCGGCCGGTGCCACAGACTGCGGTCACCTCCCTTTGTGCTAGCCTGATATGGACGGAGCAAGTCCTCAGTGACACTTGCTGGGTACAGCTGTCGTAAGACTCACTAGGAAAAGGGGCTTCAGCTGCATCCAGTGAGGCTGGAGTTCAACGTGCGGCGCGGTGGTGTGTGTAAGATCAGTGTTGTTGGTATGGGCATGAAGTGAAGGTGTGGGCCCCCCGTTCGCCTGTGTTGCTTGGAGACGTCAGAGGACATACCTGGTGAAGGCTCAGGTGGTGGGGCTGGGGACCAAGGGAGAAGTACCCTGTTACCTTAAATTGCCGTGTTGATTTCTCGTCTCCCCGTGTCCACGTTTGTCCGGCAGTGATAAAGCGTAAGTCCCGTGGCGCTCCCACTGGCTGGCCCGAGCCCAGGCTGCCCTGCTGTCTTTCCGGATTCTCCCTGCCGGCTCATTCCTGTGCCTTTTGTTTGAAAGTGAGCAGCGCCAGCTCTGCCTTTCTTCCCTTTCTTCCTTCCCTTAATCTTCCTTCAGTGAAGACATCAGAGCATGAATCTGTGCAGACTCTGGGTGTCGCTCAGCAGGTGTTCTCTGCACCCTACAATCGCTGGGGCAGTGCGTCCAGGAGATGATTCTTCTCGCTCAGAGACCCGTTCATGTAACAACTTCTTGACATCCTTCTAAGAGTGAAGGCACCCTATGGGCCAGAGATGAGGGAAGTCTGGTTCTGGACCTCAGAGTCAGAGTTTCAAGCAGTGGTTTTCACAATTCAAGCCACGAAGTCCCCTCAGTAGATTAGATCTTGCTTTTCTTTCATTTCCATGCTTACCTTTAAAGAGTCTGTTTAGAGCCAATGAAATGATACATTTGACAAATCCTTCATGTTGGCCCCGGAGAGCCAGGAAAGCACCCAGGGGTCTGGAATCGCAGTTAGAATGACGCTTAGCGGTCATCCAGTCCGGCCTCTTGTCTCCAGTCTCCCCGAGCCTGACGCTGCCAGCGAGTTCTGAGCAGCCCTGGCGTGGGGACCCGGGCAGTCCTCGCTGTCCCGCTCTCAGCCCTGCTGTCCTTGGGAAGCAGCAGACCCTGACAGACACTTGCAGCCAGTCGATTCCAGAGACTTCGTGCCTTAGCTTCGACCCTGCAGAACTTCAGGGGAAGCACTGCAGTGGAACCTGTGTGGTGGTCCTCATGCTGAGTCCTGCAAAGCATCTCTGCACTTATGCACTTAGCCGCACAATGACTTAACGATCACTGGGCGCTTCTCCTTCGGAATTCCATGGGTTGCTGACGATGCTTGTTTATCTCAAATCCACAGTCTCCTAAGGAGGGCTCCAGCTGGAGTCTCCTTCTGACGCTCCTGTCCTGTCCGTACCCGCCGAGGGCAGGCTCTTCCTCTCACTCGTTTGCTGGTTCACCCTTCCTCTTTGCCCAAGTCTCTGCTAAGTGACCGTGGTTACGTGACTGTTCAGTGCGCCTTGGGCCACGCTGTGAAGGTTCTAAGTGGCTGAGACAAACTGGGCCTCACCCTTGAGCTTACAGTGTCACAGGGATGGTAAATGACAACACTAACAAAAGGTAGAAATAGTGAAATGGCAAAGCTCTGTGGACTTCTAAAGAACAGGGAGAGTACTTCAGAATGTAGAACTCGAAGAAAGATCATGGGGAAAGTGACATTTGAATTAAATCCTGAAGACTGGGACACGTAAAAATGGGACCGAGCATTGTAAGTGGTGGGTGAACAGTGAGGCAGGAAATTTCAGGGAGCATTCGGTGTCTGAGAAGCAGTGTGTTCTGGCTAAGAATGGGTCTGTAAGTGGAAGCAGGGGCACGTTGGTGGAAGGCTAGCTCAGAGTCAGACAGAAGTGAGCAGCTGGGGTTCAGCTTCTTTCTAGCTTGTGGGGACCGTGGAAGGTGTTTGGGCAGGAGGGAGAGGTTTGATCAGAAACAGATGTTTGTGGTTAAAGATTCCAAGCTGCACAAACCCCACCTGTTCTCCTGCAGTTCTGGATAACACCGTAGTATACAGGCGTCATCTGAAATAAAACGCACAACGTGAAAGTTGAGAGTTAAGTTTTATTCGGCAGACTTCCTGAGGACTCAAGCCTGGGACACAGCCTCTCAGATGCTCTAAGAGGCTGTTCCAAAGAGGCAAGGGAGAAGCCAGGATATACAGGGAGTTTTGCAACTAAGACAGATAGTCAAACCATCAAAAGACTACTGTTAATCAAAGAAAACCAGATATTTCAAGTTAAGGAATTTAGTGCTTTTCTGTGTGTGAGAAGGTGCAAGGTCTGGGCTCACTGAAAGCATTCCTTCGATGTGCACCTAGCTCTCTAGGACCAGTGTTCTGTTCTTTCCCATCCTGAGTCCCCTCAGGGCATACCGCTTGGGGGGTGGGGGGAGCTGCAGAGGCCGGGCCGCCTGCTTGTGTCCATCCTGCGTTCCCTCCGCTGGCTGTCGGGGTGGTGGTAGCGGCTGATGACTTGGTGGCCACAGCAGCCTTTGTTACTCATGTGGCCGCAGTATTTTTCATTCATGAAACTGGCTGGTACAGGAACAGAATACAAGGTAGACGCATTCCTTTTCTCATTGCTCCTCTTAGCAATTGTGAACTCTTGAAAATCTCCACTCCCATTTTGTATGTAATTGACTGCACATTCCTCACCAAGGCGATGAAGTTTTGGCCCATTGTGTAGATGGAGAGAAGCAACTCACGGAGGTTTGGTGACCTGTCATCTGGTGCACACTGGACTCTTCCCCCTGCAGATCCAGGGAACTTCCCACTCGTAACAGGGTCCCCAGCACATGGCTCTTACTGTGTTGTTAACCACCAGCCCTGTAAAGTACAGTGGGTCCTCTTACGTGTAAAAGGGAGCCCTCTGCTCCTCCTTGAAAATGTAGGCTGCAGAATTAAGGCCCTGTCCCTGTCATCCCCGTTCAGCGTGTCTTCAGAACACTTGGCCCTCCAAACAACCCCATAAGAAAGGCATGGCAGGTACCATCGTGTCTCCTCTGGAAAATGAGAGTATCAAGGCTAATTAACTTGCCCCAGATCATGCTAGTAAATAATTGTGCCAGGACTAGAACTCAGGTCCATTGTGCCACTCTTAAATCAAGGCCAGTTTGACTGCCCTGAAATCTGACACACAACTGGAGATGTTTTGAGATGCTTAAATAATAAGGTGTTACAGTCCGAGCATTCAGTTTGGGAAATATAATTTATTCCTTGGTTCTGCATGATGACCAACGGCATCTTTTAGGTTTTTCTGGGCCAGGTCTGTGGCCTTTGGAAAGTACTACCCAAGTCGGAATAGGATGCTTAGGAGCAACGTTACCATCTATATCCCGCACAGTTTAAATGCTTTAGAACCTTCCAGGTCAGTGATAAGAATGCTCAAGGCTGGGTTATTCACAGCGTTGCTCTGATCAGAGAGGCGAGGGTGAGGCGGCTGACACAGAGACCAGCTCCTGCCGTGAATGCTCTAGAGCTTTGACATGAAGTTCAGTGGGGGTGTGAACAGCCCTTCTGCGCAGCACCTGGAGCCAGAGGAGGGAGTTAAAGAGAGGAAAGCAGGCAGATACACACAGGCCCGGCCCCACAGACAAGGAGGGAGGCCGTTTCCTGTGCGGCGTTCAGTCCAGCCTAGGCCTCAGCTCCAAAGTCACTGATAAGATTGTTGCACATTTCATGTATTTTTAATTTTGACAGTAATACAGAAATACATTCTTACTCTGAAATGCTCAGCAGGAAAGATGGGGGAGGCATCTCCCCTCAAGCAGCACCCCGTCACACTCTCCTCCTGAGCTGTAACCACACTCTTCAGCGTTGGGGACATCCATCCAGGTGTCTGCAAATTTACCTTCATAGGTACATTCAGAAATACGTTAGTTTGTTTTGGTTGTGGTCTTTTCTTGTCTTTTTTTGCATCCCATTAAAGATATGAAGAAGTCAGTTACCTTAGGACACTGTATAAATTGAAGAATTCACCCTATTAACCTGTTCTCTGTGCCCCATAAGTCATTCAAGAGCCCATCGCTGGCCGGCACCCCTCAGACACTTGACTGAACGTTGCTTCCTGTTCTTAACGATGCCCAGAGAAACAATCAGGTCTGCAATTCCAGTATAACTCCCAGTAAACTGATATTTGGAGGAAAGTGACAGATAGTCTACAAAAGACTATTCTGTAAACAAGCAAATAAGAGTTAGTGTCACAGTGTGGTCTTCCAGCCTGGAGAAAAAGGCTCGGGCAGCAGAACTGGACACCATGCCCCCACGGCAGGATGTTAGATGTAGCACTGTTACTGCCCAGGTACAGACTGCAATTCTGGGATGAAAAGAAAACAGTTTAAAGATCTGATTTTAAAAGCCAAACCCAACCAAATCTTTTGGACAATAGAAATCTCATTTTTGCATTTGTATGTTCCTCCAATAATTCAAATATCATCAGTTAGGATAACAAAGAGTCACCATGGTTTTTTCTCTTCCAGACTTTCAGGATGATTTCAGTCTGTAGTATGCTGTTCAGAAACTGAGCACAGTCATTCTTTGTTCCATTTCCTTGGGATTAGCATTCATTGCTATCACTCTGGCATGGGAAGTGCCTGTCCCTTGATTCAGGGTGCACACACTCAGGAAGTGTCTTAATTTAGGCCATTTACAAAGGCCCAGCCACCAGCACAGATTGCTCAGAGGTCACCACCTACAAAGACTTCTTTAGTAATGAGCAGCAGTGAGCAAAGACTAAGTGAGAACGTGTGAGACTGTCTTTCACTGACCCTTAAGATTGAGAAGTGACTTCAGATGTGATCACGCTCTGCACACTTAGCTCTGAATTCCCCGTGGAGTCAGCCTCTCCTTGAAGCTGCCAGTGTAGTATGTCGTGGATGTTGGCACCTGGGGGACAGTTTGCTAGCCCTTGCCGTGTGAGCCGTGAGCTAGCAGGCTCTAGAGGTGAATTCAGGAGAAATGTGGGATTTGGTGGGGCATGTCTGAACCTGATGTGGCATTTTGGTAAAACAGGATTATGTTCATTTCCAGTGATCTATTGGGAGTCACTGTAGGATTTTTTTTTGTGCAGATTCACCAACTTCCAGCTCTGTCTAGTGGGGGCAATAAAGAAGAAAACTTACTATTTGGTTGAATTGCTATTTTTCATTAGGCCCACAGGGCCCCAATTTTTTTCCCCCAGAAAGAGAAGTTCCATGGGGTTAAAGACCTGAGAGGCTGTGGGACTTGTTATCCTGAATCCATTGGTGATTAAGGTAGAAATCGAGTCCCAAGAGGCAGGTGGCCCAGGCCCTGGGATCTGGCTAGACTTAACCTTATTTTCCAGTTGGAGTCATGAGTAGTGTGTGACTCGTGAATGACACCCTCAAGGCACTAGCATAAGTGGCTTCTTACTTTCATCTCCAAGGGAAGATGGCCCCAAAGGAGAACCTCACAAGCCCCGAACGCCGTCTCCATCTCTAGCGGCTGAAAACTTGGAGGAAGCAGGGTAAGATGGGGAGCTGACTTGGAGAGGAGTTGTGCAAAATAGGACCAAAGAACAATAGCACTTTTTTTTAATTGAAGTGTGGTCAGTTTACAATGTTGTGTCAATTTCTGGAGTACAGCACAGTGTTTCAGTCATACGTATGCATACGTGTATTCCTTTTCATATTCTTTTTCATTATAGGTTACTATAAGATACTGATTATAGTTCCCTGTGCTGTACAGTAGGACCTTCTTGTTTATCTATTTTATGTATAGTAGTTTGTATCTGCAAATCTCAAACTCCTAATTTATCCCTTCCTACCCTCTTTCCCCTCTGGTAACCATAAGATTGTTTACTATGTCTGTGAGTCTGTTTCTGTTTTGTAGATGAGTTCATTAGTGTCCTTTTTTTCCTTTCTTTCTCTTTTTTTTTTTTTCAAATTCCACATGCGAGTGATGGCATATGGTATTTTTCCTTCTCTTGTCTGGCTTACTTCACTTAGAACGACAATCTCAGGTCCCTCCATGTTGCTGCAAATGGCATTATTTTATCATTTTTTATGGCTGAGTAGTATTCTGTTGAATAAATATACAACAGCTTCTTTATCCAGTCATCTGTTGATGAACATTTAGGCTGTTTCCACATCTTGGCTGTTGTCAATAGTGCTGCTGTGAATGTTGGGGTGCATGTATCTTTTTGACTTAAGGTTCCCTCTGCATATATGCCCAGGAGTGGGATTGCTGGATCATATGGTAACTCTGTTTTTTAGTTTTTTCAGGAATCTCCATACTGTTTTCCATAGTGGCTGCACCAAACTACATTCCTATCAGCAGTGAAGGAGGTTCCCTTTTCTCCACAGCCTCTCCAGCATTTATCATTTGTGAACTTTTGACTGATGGCCATTCTGACTGGTGTGAGGTGATACCTCATTGTAGTTTTGATTTGCATTTCTCTGATAATTAGTGATATTGAGCTTTTTTCATGTGCCCAATTGGTCATTTGCAAGTCTTCATTGAAGAAATGCTTGTTTAGGTCTTCCACCCAATTTTGGGTTGGGTTGTTTGTTTTTTGTTGTTAGGTTGTATGAGCTGTTTATATATTCTGGAAATTAAGCCTTTGTCAGTCTCATCATCTGCAACTATTTTCTCCCATTCTGTAGATTGTCATTTTGTTTTTCTTACGGTTTCCTTTGCTCTGCAAAAGCTTATGTTTAATTAGGTCCGATTTGTTTATTTTGGCTTTTATTTCTATTGCCTGGGTAGACTGCCCTAGGAGAACACTGCTGAGATTTATGTTGGGGAATGTTTTGTGTAGTATAGCAGCAGATTTGAAAGATGTTAGAACAAGGTCACCATGTCTCAGGAACTCTTAGGTTTCCATTCACAGCCACCATGTGGGATTCGGATCTTCATCAGCCCTAATCCAGAGTGTGTCCTCAGACTCCTGAATGCCGGTCCCGCCTCTAGACTCTGCATTGTTGTCACCATCCTTTGAATAACAGCCTAAAGTTTGTGACGATCATCTCATTCCTTTCTTCCATGAACTTTAGTAGGTACCACTCCACCAGTGACCGAATGAGGGTAAACCCTCTTTTGTGGCTTTCTTGTCCCAAGTTGCTTCTGTTGCCTTTAGGCCTTTTTACTCCTTACTTTGCAGGAAATATAAATTTGTGACCCTGAACAAGGACCATGCTTTGGTGACTCAGCATCCGTCCTCCTGCCCCCACTCCTCATCTTCACCACAGTCTTGACCTCCATTTACCAAATCTCTGCCCATCCTTCCAGACTCAACGAGCTGTGGAATGTGGTATTCACCTCCTTTAATCACCCTGTAACTGTGCCTCTGTAGCACCCGGGAACCAAGCTGTCTTATTTTACAGTTATTCATGGAGATTTCTTACCTATTCTGTTAGATTAGAAACACTGTTGGATTCTTATTTTTCTTAACATTCTTGACATTCCTCTGAGGCCGTTTCATTTTACTTGAAATAGCAGATTAGCTGGAGGTCACAGAGGGGCTGAATGGCATGATATCTGCGGAAAAGAGCTGGTAACCCCTTCACAGTGAGTTTTCCCCGAAGCCCCACCAGTCATGTGAGGACGATACAGATTCTGTGAAAAAGCCAGTCCACGAGGAGACTCCATGAAGTGTTGGGAAAGGCTTCCTCGTAGAGTGGCCGAGCAAGGAAAGGAGGTGGCCTGAAGAAGACGCAGCAAACTGGCAGCGCCTGGGCCAAACCAGGAATTAGACCCACAGATTTTCTTTCATTTTTGTAGTTTTCAGTTGATTTTTACTCTGCTAACTGGGGGGAAGAGGGGCTGTGTATTGTGTTTGTTTGTGCTTTTGAAATAATTAGCTGGGACAGGATGTTTACACACATGGTTTTCTGGAAGAGTCAAGTCTGGCACTGCTGGCCCTGAACCCTTGTTGCCAGAAGGTTCCTACCGGACCCCCTGGTCTCACACCTTGTCTGCCTCACTCAGTGTGTCATCTGCTCAGCTTTTGTCATCATCTGAGCATGGGCCTGCCATTCACTGCAGCGTTAGAATCCTTCTTCAGTTGCTAGAGTTTGCTGGGTGAACAAAGCAGAATTTTATCTCTGAAACAATTTCACATAAAGAGGCATTAAAGAAAAAACTTTCAGTAAGTTTGAAAAACAACAACCAAATGGTTCAAAGCTTAGGCCTTGTGTATCAAATTACAGCTTCTGACCCATTTTCACAGATACAAGCTAAACGCAGTCGAAGTGGGCGTTTGTGTCCCTGTAAACTGTCTACTGTCAGAAGGGCCCTTGCTCGTTCTTGTTAACCTTCCTTTATGTTTGCCTTTTTCTTTTTCTGAAGAAGGATCTCTGTAATCATTGCCTTTATGAGAACAAATTTTAAATTTGTACTGATTTTACAGAATAAAGGTTTGGTAGAAAGTAATTTATAAGTAGAGGGATAAATGGGAACACTTTAAAAATACACACGAATAAAATTTTAACTGCAAAAAGAAAATATATAGTAATACGCTTATTTCAGGTTCAGTGGTTTTGAAGTCAATAGTAACTTTCATAAAAGCTCTGATTTAATGGACGCCTCCTGGGACGGGGCTCCCACTGACGTAATAAATCTCCTCTGCCGCCTGCTAAGTTTTCTTTCTGACAAGGACAGCAGTGTCAATGTCATTTTTAAAGTAAAGTCAAAAAAATGCTTTCTCTTAAAGGGCCTATGACAAAAATTACATTCTTGGGACTACTGTAGTTATTGGCTCCTTGAGCCTTGAACATTTATCTGGACCTACAGGAAGCAAGTTAGCGAAAGGCTGAGCGATATGGGGGGCCAGCTCGTGACAGGTGCCAGTCCAGAGGACCAGCAGTGCAGATCAGCAATGCCCAGAGTGCAGTGAGTGGGGGGGATACTGATAACACAGATGTTAACAGGCGATATTCAAAAAAACTTTATTGCATGTTTTAGTTTTTTTTTTTTGAGGGGGAGGGAGATAATTAGATTTATTTATTTTTAGAGGAGGTACTGGGGATTGAATCCGGGACCTTGTGCTGAGCACGCACTCTACCACTTGAGCTGTATCCTCCCCCCAAAAAAGTTTTAAACCTGTGGTCATATACGTTTGGGAAACAGTGAGTTAATGAAGGTACAGGATTCTCCGAGTTTTTGTTGTTACTGTGTTAATACAGATGGTGAGTTCCCAGCATACGGTAATTCTTAGAAGAAATCCAGTTGGGTAGAACCTCTCTTTGGATGAGTATCTGTACGCAGTACCGCCGGCATTGATTAGGGACGAGTCCGGCTGCAGGAGCAGGACGCCAAGCTTCGGTGGTGGTGATCTGTTTCTCTTACGTGTGAAAGAAGTTCAGAAGCCAGGCCAAGCCCAGCGTGGCCCCACCTTTGTGGCCTCACACCTCTGCAGTCTCTGTCCTGTCTGTCCACACTGCTGTGACCAGAGGTGGTTGCTGTAGCTCCATCCATCACCCCCACACTTCAAAAATAAGATGTAAGTGGAGGCGATATGCCACCTCTCTTTTAGGGAGACTTCCTGAAAATGCAGCCAACACTTCCTTTTATTTCTCAATGGCCAAGACTTAGTCCTGACTGCCAGGGAGACTGGAAAGGCAGTCTTTTCGCAAAGTGATTACATGCGTGACTAAAAGTAGGGAATCTGTTTATTTCAGAGAGAAAAGGAGAATGGGTATTTTGTAGGTTCTGAGAGTCTATGCCATGCCTCCGGAAGCTCTAAAATCAATAAAATAATATGGAACAAATATATTTGATTTAGGTACATTTGAGTATTATTTACAATGACTTTAATTTTTTTTTACTGGTATGAATTTTTTGAACCTATAAACAAAAAGAAGTAAAATAAAATAGAAGGTTGAACTACATGGGAAAATAGGTAAATGAAAAATAACTACTTGGATTTGTGTAGTAAGAAGCTAATCTCCTCATTTGAAATATATGAGAGATGCCCACCATTTAACATGGCCTTATCCTCATGTTAGAATATCTTTCTGTTAGGACTTTTATGCTTAAATTTGCCTGATTGTACTAGGTACAGCCATCCATCCACGGCAAGGAAGACATTGTCTGAATTCACCAGATCTTCATACTATCAAATAATAAAATCGCCTCTGACTCAGCTAAGGAATAAATAACTATCACGGGGAGAGTGTAGCTCAGGGATAGAGCACATGCTTAGCATGCACGAGGACCTCCCTTAAAAAAAAAACAAACCTAATTGCCTTCACCACCCCCCCAAAAAAAGACCAAGAAAATCACTATGACAAATGCTTTAAAAAGAAGGAGGAGTTGTGATCAATCTTCCCATCATTCCAGGTTTTTCTGGAAAAATGTTGAGCTCAACATTATCCTAGTTGGCTTAGTCTTTTGTTCTGCTAAGTTCAAACCCATATCAAATCACAACATGCTTTACTTATCAGCAGTTTCCAAACATCCCGATGCTGCAGTTGATTTTATACAATTGTAATGATTCTCCAAAAGATGTAGAGAAGATTGTTACACCTCACTCACTGGTAGGCATTGCGTTAAGGGGTCTGTATGCACTATGTCACTTTGTCCTCATGTTTTGTCTCCATTTTTCAAGTGGAAACTGAGGCTCAGGGAGGTCAGATGACCTGACTTACTTCATGTCCACGTCTAGGAGGCAGCAGGTGCAGGCTTTTTGGTCTTTGTCTCTAAATGCTGTGCTGTCTTTCTCCAACTTGGAAGGAGACTGTTCCTCCCATCGGAAGTGCTTGTCATACCTTTTGAATTTATCTCTGAAGGGGCTCTCGATGTGCCATGTTTGCATGTAACAGAACAATATGTGCCTGTTGTTTATCACCGAAAACAGGTAGGATGCACCTTGACCCACTAACCTGTGGTGTCAGCATGCCGTGGTGTTTACATGGCACGCACGAGATGCAGTTCTGAACATTCTTGGTCCTGTAAGATTGAAAACAACTTGATCATCTACAAATAAATTTCACCAAGCCATCATTACAGTATAGAGTTTTCAAAATAAATGACGCCCAAGGGGAGGGTATAGCTCAGTGGTAGAGCAGGTGCCTAGCATACGCGAGGTCCTGGGTTCAGTCCCCAGTGCCTCCGTTAACAAATAAATAAAACCTAATTACTCACCCACCAAAAAAACCCCCAAAGTGAATGATTCCATTTTCACCATAGAATCTTGGAGGCTTAGTCCGTATGGATAAACTTTAAACAATTTCAGAAAAAGGATTCAATGTTAGTTCCAGCTGATTATATAAAAAAGTGACGATAGATCTTTTAAAAATCAACATCTGTTCCCTGTGTGTCCTCTAGTCATATTTGCTTAGTTTATCATCCAGGCGAAATCTGAGCTGTTTTTAGCAAAGCCAACACATCGATGGAGGAAGCGCTGAATACCATTCTGATTTTGCATATTTACTTCACTGCCCTGGGAATCTTTATTACTGGCGGTGATTCATGTACCACTGCAGCACACAGATAAGCCCAGCACCACGATCTCTGTCTACAGGCACTTCCTGTTAGAGGTGCGTGCACGCCGGGGGGCTGGGTCTAAACAGGCCGGAAAGCCTGTCTGCGCAGGGGAGTGGTTGGCTTCATCTCTTTAAATGCTAGAAAATGTGTCATATGAAATGATAGTATTTAGAAGAAATAAAACATAGATATTGAGTGTGCAGCAAAATACAAAGAAACGCAATTAAAACATTTTGACATTCTTCCCATATTCGAAGGCAGTACTTCCAAGCACAGACTTTTGAAGTAGGTTGATCTGGATTTGTTCAGAGAAACTCCTTCTTTCACTAGCTGTGTGACTTTGTTGATTAACCTCTGGTTTCCTCAGTTTCTTCATCTGTAAAATGAGAGGGTAATGTACTTGCCTCATAGGGTTTCTCCAAGAAAGAAGAGAGTTAACAGGTAGGTAAAGTTCTTTGAAAGTGACCAGTAGATGTTAGTGATTCTTGTTAATGTGAGGAACAGGTGTCATTGGTATCTCCAGGGCCCCAGCCCTGGTTTTCTCATTGGAATGTATCTGCTTCCTTTTTGACACTTGGCTTACACATGTAGTATAAATACATTTACTTTCCTGGGAAAATACTTAGGAGATACATAATCTTTTCAAAGTTTCACATCATTCGCTGGGAAGTAGGTTTAACAAGCCATCTGCAGAGAGTGGGTTTTCCAGCTACGGGCCCTGCCAGCTTCCAACAACACTACTTGCCTGATGTTCCCGTTGCTGAGAGCTAAGACGGTGTCCGCCCAGTGGAGAGGAATGAGCGGCCCCACCGCCCCACACACGAGCATCTAGCAGAGTGAAAGCGCCTCCTCCGTTCCCAGGCGGAGCTTCCGAGCCACGCGGGGGGCCTGTGACAGACCCCGCGGCTCAGACCCTGCAACCCAAAGGAAACAGCGAGGTTCTGGGAAATGCGAGTGAAGCCATGAGCCCAAGGCTAGTCTGGCTTAGGAAGAACAATACTGATGCGGTAAACGCACCGTTACTACTTTCTAGTAAAGCCTTAAAATGAACTGAATGAATGAAAAAGTGTAATTCATTTTGGAGAGTAATGGTTACCTAGCATTTTAATCATTTATCTCAGGAATAAACCTAAATTTGAAGAAAGCAATCTACAGTTTTTTAATCCTTCACTAAGAAACAACTTGCTACTTTAGCTGGAGTGTATATCACTCTGAAATATCAAGGAAATTGGAAGAAAGAATAATTTCCATCTTTTTTATTCCAGATGAACCTTATATCTTTGCTAAATTACTGCAAATATAAGCAAGGTGGTTTTATCTTATCTTCCAAAATTATATGGCAGAAGCAGGCAGAACCCTGGAAAGGTGGGCTGTTCAGCCTCTTACTTACCCCTCCCTCATTGAGAAGAAGCTCTTCGATAGGATGCGACAAATCTAACAAGTGGAATTTAGGTAGAAGAATCCAAATTTGACATGAACCATGTTTGATGAAAACTTCCTTGAAGCTAAACTCCCACAGCCCTTTTCAGATAGGAAATTGATAGCAACGTTTGACACTTCTCAGGGTCCAGGATGGTGGTGACCCAGACACAGGAGAGGCAGCTGCAGCTCTCAGCGTGGCCCAGGCTCCCGCGTGGACACTGCTGCTGCGTCTGCATGCCTGACTGTGTGCCCCTTTCCGGGAAGCTGGTCTAGCAAAGGGGCCGTTCCCTCCCCTCTAGGGATGAGTCTGTGTAAAAGTCCTTGCTGAATGAGGGGCTTTCTCCCACTGGCTTTCCTGCCTTCAGCAGACATTTGCTTCTCAAAGTGACCAGTGACATGAGCATCCCCTGGGAGCCTGCTAGGGGGGAGGCCTTTCAGGTCCAGCCCCAGCCTCGTGGAGACAGGGTCTGCATTTGACGGAGGCCCTGCAAGCGCTGCCATCTGGGGAGGCGCTGATTGGGGTGACGACCTCCGTCACTGCCACCCTTGGCTCATCAGCAGGAACAGGAGGCAGCGACTCCAGCTCAGCTCCAGCTGACTCGCTCCAGCCCCGTTTACACTGAAGTTGCTGAAGGGTCCTTTGGCGGCTTCTCCCTCACCAGGCCAAGGAGTCACGCTGGGGTGTTTTGGAGAAGGCTTGTTTTTCAAGGCTGTGTTTGTTTCGTAAAATAGAAGGGAGGACAATGGGGAGTCTGGCAAAACTGGAGAGAGCAGTGAGCGAGGCGCCGCCAAACTGCGTTGACCACGTGAGCTTGGTCCAGTTGTCCTGCCTCTGAGCCGCCTCCCACGTGGAGAACTTCAAGTCCCTTTCCCTGTAAGATGGTGCACTTGTGCAGGGAGAGCAACAGGCATATTTTTCACGTCTTCAATTACGTCCTTTGTACAGGATTTCAGATGCAAGCAGTCCCCTGTCTTTTCAGAGAGGGAGTTCTTCGCTTGTAACAAAGGCCATGACGTTAGTGGCCAAGACTGGAATCCAGGTCTCTAGACTCAGCATTCAGACCTCCAATACTAGCAAATTCTCCAGGAGACTACGTGTAAATGGAAAAGGGGCTCATAAAATCTCGGATTAGAAGCAGCTAATTGTTTCCATTGCCCGTACTTTATCAGTCTTTCATATACTGCAGAATATTCATCAAAGACTTTGAATTCATGACATGCAGTGTTTTCAGGAAATTACCAGTACTGCTGTACAGTGTGTTGTAAAATGCGTAAGAAAGTAGATCCTAAGAGTCCTCCTCACAAGGGGAAGATTTTCTTTTCTTTTCTTCTCTCTTTTTTTTTTTTTTTTTTTTGGTATCTGTATGAGACGATGGATGTTAACTAAGCTTACTGTGGTCATCATTTCACAGTATATCTAAGTCAAATCATTATGCTGCACACCTTAAACTTACACAGTGCTGTATAATGATTATCTGTCAGTAAAACTGGAAAAAATGATCAGTGATGAATAAGTAAGAAACAAATAGAAGAAACTATACACACTCAAAAATATTTTCAAGAAATTAAATTAAAATTTTAAAAAGTTTACACCTGGTAGTATCACTACAGAGACTCATACACAGATGTGCACCTTCTGACTTATGTGCCGACAGGTGTTACGCAGTAGCTTCTCCTTGTATCTTTGTTTTGTCTTAATCTCTCTTATAAGAGATTAATATGGTCCATTCTTGGCTTTTCTGGACCATTATTACACTTGGTTTCTGTTTTTTTGCGCTCAGATAAATTTATCAATTTATTTTCCTTTTTTTCCTTCTCACTCCTTGAGGTTTTCATTTGTGTTCTTTTTATAACTTCTTAAATGGAATGCTAGCATGTTTATTTTCCTTGCTTCTCTCAATATAGTGAAATCATTTGTCACTGTCAGTCATTTATAAGTAATCTCTTATAACAGTTTGGTCTTACCCTGAGTTTTTATTGTATTTGTAAACCTCAGTATCTCCTTCATGACCAAGTAAGCATTTGAGGAAGTGGTTTTAGATAGCTGAAGTGTCTTAAGTATTAAGTTCTTTATATCGTAAAGTTCTCGTTTTATTAGACTAAATTTAAAGGTGGATTCTGCTGTGAAAGGAATTTGACACTCTTCTAAATTTTAGAAAGTAAAGGTAGATCTAACTTTTTGAAACTTTTTTAAAATTTCAGTGCCAAAAAAGTACAAGTGACTTGGAAAATGACGTTTCTGTCCAAGTGCAGGGAACAGCTGCTTTTGTTGTTAAATGACTACATTGCTTTTCGTTTTAAATTAAATATATTTCTAGGTTCCAGCAGTGTAAAAACATTGCCTTTTCTGTAAAGCTTAATTGCTTTTTTAATTTGAAAATTGAATAGTCTTTGTTCCTCCACTGTTTATTTGTGTAAAAATGGGATCAGTGTGCATGTCTCCCTGTCTACGTAGCAGATTCTTTGTCCTCAGGAAACACAGGACAATGTCTGTTTCACCTGGATGTTCTGTTTCCTCTCCTTTATGCAGTGCTCAGTGGAAAATCGACATTTATGAAATCAGACTACTTTGGAAGGAGAAGGGATAGTGGCTGAAATTACATCACCTCCAAACCCATAAGAAACTTCAGTGTAAACGTAATCTTACTAATCTTCATTTCTGTCCTTTCCCTGTTGTAAAGGAGTAGAACTAAATCTTGTAAGAAAGATTCAGAAAAACAGTCAAAGGAGAGATTTGATCTGATTTTCTTACAGTTTTGATAGAGACTCACCTTGGTGGAGAAATTAGGAAATATGTTACTCTCTGTTTTCAAGAATGTTAAAGATTTTGTTTATGTAGCTTTGGGGGAGGGGATATATGGGACATTTTATTACGGGTATGAGTTGTGTGAAATCCAACAAAATACCCGAGTAGGATAAATTCATTCTTCTGTAGCAGCTTGCAATTTCCATAGAGAGGTTGGCGACAGCAGGCAGCATTGAGGGAGAGGCTGTCAGGGTTCTGTCCCAGGCGCCGTGCATGATTCTAGAACAGGCTTTACCCTTCAGCCCTTCTGAAATGAGATCACTGGAAATTTGCTTAAAGTGTCGTCATCCCCAGACCTGCGGGGCTCTGCTGTGTGCCGGCCACACTTCTCAAAATAATATTTAAAATGGAATGACCGATATAGGGATGTAGATGCAGCTGTGTGTGTACATACACAGGTCTCCACACCTGGAGAGAAAGGACCGTCTAAAGCATCAGTGCAGCCTGGGACGAAGGGTGGTTCAGACATCCGGGACCCGGAGAGGTTTACTGAGAGGGAGTGCGCTCTAGGCGGTTTTCTGACGACTGAATACTGGGTCAACACACAAATGAACGCAGTGTGTGTGGTGTGTGTGTAAAACCTTGTGTTGGTAGGCGGCTGCTGAACTCGCACCGTGATACACGAATCAGTACACACGTAGAGTGAATAGGAATGTGGGAAAGGAGTTGAAGTATTATTTTTTTAATTGAGGTTTTTTACAGTGTTTTGAGATACAGTACATTAGTTTCAGGTGTACAGGACAAGGATTCAGTGTTTGTCTATACTGCAAAATGATCACCATGATAAGTGTGGTTAGTTCATCACCACACAGAGTTACACTTTCTTTTCTTGTGGGGAGAACTTGCACCGTGTTATGCACTGTAGTCACCGCGCTGTCATCGCGTCCCCAGAACTCACTCATTTTATAAGTGGAGGCTTGAGCTTTTGACCACCTTCAGCCACTTCACCCACCCCTCACCCCCCTTCTCTGACAGCCACCAGTCTGTTCTCCAAATCTATAATCTGAAATCATAAAGTATGCGTCCTTCTCTGTCCGACGTACTTCACTTCACATAATGCCCTCAAGGTCCACAAATGACAAAATTTCCTTCTTTTTGTGGCTAAATAATGTTCCATTTTATACACGTTCCATTATCTGTATAGTGGAATCCATTCACCTGCTGACAGATGCAAGGGTTGTTCCCACGTCTTGGCTGGTGTAAGTAACGCTGCAGTGGACATGGGAGCACGGATACCTTGTCCAGTCACTGGTTCTGTTTCCTTTGGATAAACACTCAGAAGTGGGGTTTCTGGATGGTATGGCGGTTCTACTTTTAGTTCATTGAGGAACCTCCACACCGTCTCCCACCGTGGCTGCACCGACTTACATAACCACCAGCAGTGCACAGGGGCTCCTATTCTCCACATCCTCACCAACAGCGGTTATCTGTTGTCTTTTTGAGAACAGCCGCTCTGACATGTGTGAGGTGACACCTCACTGTGGTTTAGATCCGTGTTTCCCTGGTGATTAGTGAGGTGGGGCGTCCTCTCATGGGTCTATTGGTCATCCGTATGCCTTCTTTGGAAAAATGTCTGTTTAGGTCCTCTGCCCATTTTTCAGTGGATTGCTTGGGTTTGGCTATTTTAATTTTAACAAGAATCAATGAAACAGTGAACTATTTATTCTAAAATATAATTCAAAAGATTTTATAATGGAAGTTAACTTCATGTCATGATGGTAAGGTAGTCAGATTTGTAAGTAATTGTTTGGGCTGCAGGACAGATGTGCACTGAGAGCCAGCTGTGTGTCATGAATATTTTGAGATGCAGTTAGAGTAAATTAGCAAATGTAAAACCATCCACGTGTCATTGCTTTCCAATTACCAGCCAGGAGGATAGAGCCAAAACAGTGACAGATCTGCCAAGATGAGGGAAAATTCCTGCTTTTCCTCTCATCTGTATAGATAAGACTGGAGACACTCGTCAATGGGAAACATGATGGTGTGGTTCCTGTGTGAGATGTTTAGTAAGTGCGTTGAAATACTTGGCTCAGTTGAATCTCTTTCTTTCACAAGCTTCCAGACGCCCCCAATACTGTAAAGATCTACCTTTACACGGGCGAGCAGTGCCTTGATGGCTGTGAGGAGAGTCTAGAGCCAGTGTATCAGTTCTGTATACGTTCTGTGCCTCGCCAGTAGAGACCTCCGTGACCGATGCTGCTCTCATTAGCGCCCCTTTGTTGGGTCTCCTGTCATTCACCAGTGGCTTCCAGCCACAGTGCACGCTCTTGAAAGGCCATGCTATGTGCTTTTTTACTTCTCTTAACATTTCACCATAGGGCAGACAGTTGGCCCTAATGTCCACTTGATCGATTGTTTGGAATGCACGCGGTGTGGGGACTGAGCAGTCAGTGATTCATGAAGGCTTCAGTGAATGTTTCCTGATTATCCTTGAGAGCACACTTTATTCTAGGTATGACTGACTCTCTTTGTTGAGAACACCTGGAAAATTCTTGGTCCTAACCCACGAGTCCAAAGGTAAAGAAGCTAAAAAATAACAATCATTTCATCTTTGTTAAATCATCCAGTCTCTGTTATTAACCAGTCTCTTGCATCTGTGGTTTGAGAGCACTGAACAAGCCCGCCTGTCGTGGTGGCCATGTCCCTATGCGGAGGGAATTTAGGAAGATAGCTGAGTCTACAGATATTTAAGCTCACGTTCTTTGTTCAATGTGCAAAAGCTGCTTCTGGGCAGGCTTTTCTAAAAAAAAAAAGCGAATGCCAAAGTGTTCAACTTCTGTGGGCTCTGTTTAGCCTGTGGGTGATTTACAGTAGACATGACCCATATGCCACCTGGGTTCATAATGAAAAAAAGTAAATCCTTTCCAAACTACCTGTTGTCTTGCTTTTGTGCCTAAGGAATCATCCCCACCATGAGATGGGGGCTCCCTGCCGTTACTGTGTGCAAGGAAGAAATTTAAGTCCAAAGGTTTTGCCAGTCTGTTCATTCTAAGTCACTTGGGCTGTTAGGGATTTCCAAAATATTTTCCTGTATGGAAAATATAAAAAACTTTACCTTAAGCTACGGCATGTTTTCTTTGCTGTTTTAAAGCTTAATACTGAGTGGCTGAGGAGAATTCAGGTAAGTGGAAGGCACTTGAAAGCTAATTGCTCCACTTTCCAAACTGCATTGCTCAGATCAAGAATACAATTCACCTCCTAGTGTTTGTCAGGTGCTTCTTCCACTCTGTGTCAGATGCCACTTCATTCCCAAAGTCTGCAGAGATTTAACAGCCTTACTATGCGGTTGTTTCTGGGAATACCCTTCAGTCTTGACTTTCAAAGTTGAAATATGTTTTATTGATGCAGATGCATTAAGCGTTGCAGACACTCTTCAGCATACCCCAGCTTTACTGTTTTCAAAACACTCCCCCCCACGTTGGACAAGAATTTTCTTTCACTGCACATAGACAAAGCCAACTGTTAAGTGAGATAAATGTGTATTAGTCTAATATATCAATATGTCCTGTGAAACCTAGTCACCATTTGTAGGTTTTACTCAAAAACAAACCCATTTTCAGATTCACAATACACACACACACAAATGCATGGGCATTATTCACAGGTAAACCTGTCTGCTTATAGATTGACCACTGGAGAGAAAAGGGAACATCTCCTTACATTGCCTTTTTACATCACAACTAGCTTTTTCTCCCAACATCGATTTTAAAACTTCTCAAACATATTGACAAATTGAAAGAATTTTGCAGTGAACACCCTAAGCCCACCTCTGAGAGTCAGCAGTGTCGCGCTGTTTGCGACGGCACGTGTCTGCTCACGTGTCAAGGGTTTTATTGTTGTGAAAGATTCCAGAGTTAGTTGCAGACACCAGTGCACGCTCCCCTAAGCACTTCAGCAGACATATTTGTTGTAGCTCGTTTTTATGTTCTTGTAGGTTTCTTTTTTCAACAGTTTCTACAAAGAGGTAATTTCCGGTGATCTTAAGTATTGTAAACTGCTCAAAAACTTAGTCTACTTGTTCTAGCTTCAGCAAAGGTACAGAATTCTCCATTCTCTCTGGCTTCATCCATGGCTCCCTCGAGACTGGTGCTTGCTGTCCTACCTGTGTGCCCATCTCTGTCCTTCCCCTGCACCGTGCTGACTGGTTTCTGCAACCGCGAATCCGAGTTCCTGAACCACAGTGCTCGTAGCTGTGGGGGTTGTGTAAGATCATTCCTAGCAAGACAGTCAACAGACATGGACTGTTCCAGAGCGTGAAATGCAGGGGCAGTTGACCAAGCAGCACACTAGCACGGTGTCTGACATGCAGGTGCCGCTTGGTCAGCATGCGTCCCCAGGGAGCCCAGTGTTCACAGCGGCACTGTTTACACAGACCAGGTCATGGAAGCAGCCTAAGTGTCCGTCGACAGATGACTGGATAAAGACATTGTGAACACACACACACACACACACACACACACACACACACAATGGAACACTACTCAGTGAGAGAAAAGAGTAAAATAATGCCATTTGCCAGCAACGTGGATGCACCTGGAGATCATCATACTAAGTGACTTCAGAGTGATTCACTCAGTGACGCACTGGCCATTGTGTTAGACGGCAAGGAAGCGTCAGCAGTTCAACTCCTTGACTGATTCCAAGAGGCCTCACAGGTGGGTCCTGGTTGTGCTGTCACGGCCTGCCCAGCCAAACGCGGCTGCCCTTTACTCGGACACGGGCGTGCTCTCACTCTGAGTGTGCACTGGGGCTCCCCTTTCATCGGACGGCCGGACCCCTGTGCCTGCTCTTCCATGGGCGACCTTTCTGGGTCTGAGTATTTTCGTTCGAAAAAGAAACAAAAAAAGACAATAGTGAAACTTGTTTCATACAGTTTGGGGGATTTTTTTTAATCGAGGTAAGGCTTATCTAACGTAAAATTAACCACTCACCATTTCAGAGTGTTCCATTCAGTGACGTTTAGTACGTTCACAGTGTCATAACTGTCTCCTCTGTCTAGTTCCAAGGACTTTTCATCGCCTCGACAGGAAACATGTACGAATTAAGCAGTCCCTCCCCATTCCATACCCCTGCCCTTGGTAGCTACCAATCTGCTGTCTCTATGGATTTAGTTATTCTGAATAATTCATATAAATGCAATTATGCAGTAAGTGACATTTTATGTCTTGCCTCTTCCACTTAGTGTAATATTTCTGAGGTTTATCCACACTGTACCACGTGTCAGTACTTCATTACGGCATTATTTTACGGCTGAATGATAATCCACTATGTGGAAATAGCACATTCGTTTATCCATTCATCAGGTGATGGACGTTTGTGTTGCTTCTACCTTTTGACTATTATGAATAATGCTGGGAAGAACATTTGTGTTGCGTGTGGACATGTGTTTTCCTTTCTCGTGGAGTGGAATTCCTGGGTTATATGGCAACTCTATGTTGAACCATTTGGAAACCTGCAGGACTGTCTTCCCAAAGTGGCTGCACTGTTTTACATTCCCACCAGCACCATATGAAGATTCCAGTTTCTTCATCTCCTCGCTCACTCTTGTTACTTTCCATTTGAGTTTTATTTTCTTACTATGGCCACGAAGCATATGTGGTTTTGATTTGTGTTTCCCTAATAATGAATGAGACTGAGCATCTTTCCACATGCTTGTTGGTCTCACACCATCTTAAAATAAGAATTGAGTAAGTAAATAATAGATAATACACAGTACGTACCACATGTCAGCCATTGTACTGAGTAATATGTATGTATGTGTATGTACATATGTATGATCATTTAATCTCGAAATAGGTATAGTGTTATATGTATTTAGAACAGTACTTTGCGGATAATAAATGTGAGTTAGAAGGAAAACCAGACAGAACAAGCATCAAAAAGAACACCATATCTTCCTTGTCTTCCTGCACCACTGATTAACATTTATGGTTAACCCACCCACAGACATCAGAGTTGTTTCCCCTGCCCTCTCCATCATCCAGGAATACGCCAGAAGTAGGACAGATGCTCCATTGCTCTGGTGCATCCGTGATGAGGATTTGGAGGGGAGGGTGTAGCTCAGTGGTAGAGCACATGCTTAGCATGCAGGAGGCCATGGGTTTGATTCCCAGTACCTCCATTAAATAAAAAAATGATAAATAAATAAACCTAATTTACTCTCCCCCAAAAGTCAAAAACAACAACAAAGGAAAAAAAATAAGGGTTTTGTTCTTAAGGTGGACCAAAATGCTTTTAAGTTTTCATCTGTGCATAAACCCGAAGGAAGCCCTACTCTATGTGTTCATTTGTTCATTCATTCATTCAGCATTTATGTATTGTACTGTTATTCACCAGGTGCAGTTCTAGGGGCTTTATTACAGCAATTTACCAAAAAGGGAGGGATCTTCCTTTTGGAGCATAGTCCTCAGGACAGAAGACGAGCAGTAGACAAACAACTAAACAGACAGACAGTGTGTCATATGGTGGTGTACAGAGGAGGAGAAAGGGCAGGGGGCCTGAGTGCAGGGAGCACAGGGTGGGAGTTGCAAGATTTATTTGTCCCTTCCCACCCTCTTCCCCACCCCCAGGAACCATAAATTTGTTCTCTATGTATGTGAGTCTCTTTCTGTTTGTAAATAAGTTCATTTGTATCATTTTTTTAGATTCTACATATAAGCAATATCGTATGGTATTTTTCTCTCTTTTTCTGACTTACTTCACTTAGAATGACATCTCCAGGTCCATTCATGTTGCTGCAAATGGCATTGTTTTATTCTTTTTTATGGCTGAGTAGTATTCCATTGTTTAAATATACCACAGCTTCTTTATCCAGTCATCTGTCGATGGACATTTAGTTGCTTCCATGTCTTGGCCATTGTAAATAGTGCTGCTGTGAACGTTGGGGTGTGTGTATCTTTTCGAATTAAAGTTCTCTCTGGATATATGCCCAGGACTGGGATTGCTGGGTCATATGGTATGTCTATTTTTAGTTTTTCAAGGAATCTCCATACTATTTTCCACAGTGGCTGCACCAAGCTGCATTCCTACCAGCAGTGCAGGAGGGTTCCCTTTTCTCCACAGCCTCTCCAGCATTTGTCATTTGTGGATTTTTTAAATGACAGCCATTCTGACTGGTGTGAGGTAATGCCACATGGTAGTTTTGATTGGCGTTTCTCTGATAAGCAATGATATTGAGCCTTTTTTTATGTACCAGTTGGTCATTTGTATGTCTTCATTGGAAGATTGCTCATTTAGGTCTTCTGCCCATTTTTGGACTGGGTTTTGTTGTTGTTGTTGTTATGCAGTTGTATGTGCTGTTTGTATATCAGACAGACTTGGTTTTGATTCTTACTTCTGGTTCAAGCAGTCTGGCCTTGGGCAAGGCCATTTCTGTACTGTAAAATGGAGATAATCATAACCATTTTGCAAGATTGTTGTAAAAGCTACATATAGAGGATCCAGGACAGCATGTGAACCAGAGCAGCACTCGGCACTTCACAGTGGTAGTGACTATTGTGTTTGAGGTCGCTGTGGTTGATAGCATTTGGCCAAAATCACCTGGACCTCAGGTGGGCGTTAAAAGGACTTCAGAAAGACTCTAAAGCCCAACCTCAGACAATGCAAAGGCAGAAACATGCTGCCCAGAGAACTCGACACTCGGTAGCTGGAAAGGAAACCTATCACCTCTAAATCGTGTGCAGCCACAATGAGGGGGGAGCTGCTAAGGAACTGGCCGGTGGTGGAAATGGCCCAAGGGGTTGGAACTGAGCATTAAACTCAAATCAGAGAGTCTCTGTTCAGGTATTAGTTCTTCATTCACTAGGTCTGTGACCTCGGGCAACTCGCTCACTTAACATGAACAGGAGCCCCTTCTCTCGTATGTTAAGTGGGACCATACTCATGTCTGTGAAAGTTCATTATAAACTACAGAGTACTGTGTTCTTATTAAATTAATGAATACCTACATTTCTGCATTTAACACCAGACACAGTATCAAAAGTATATGGAGAGTCCTCAAAAAATTAAAAATAGAACTACCATACAATCCAGCAACTTCACTCCTGAATATTTATCCAGAGAAAACAAAACACTATTTTGAAAAGTTACATGCACCCCTATGTTCATAGTGGCATCATTTACAGTAGCCAAGATATGGAAGCAACCTAAGTGCCCATCAGTAGATGAACAGATAAAGATGTGATAGCTTGCTAGATATACTCAGCAAAAAAAAAGAGTAAAATCTTGCCATTTGCAGCAATGTGGATGGACCTAGAGGATATTATGTTAAGTGAAATAAGTCAGACAGAGAAAGATAAATACTGAATGATTTTGCTTATATGTGGAATCTAAAAACAAAACAAGTGAACAACATAACAAAACAGAAACAGAGTCATTGATTCAGAGAACAAAGAAGTGGTAGCCAGAAGGGAGGGAGGTGAGGAGAGGAAAGAGATAGGTGAGGGAGATTGAGACATGCAACCTTCTGGTTGCAGAATGAATGAGTCACTGGGTATGAAATGTACCGTGGGAGGAATATAGTCAATAACTATGTGATATCTTTGTGTGGTGACAGATGGTGATTAGACTTACCGTGATGATCACTTTGAAACGTATAGAAATATCAGATCACTTCTGTTGCATAACAGAAGCTAACATCGTGTTGTAGGTCAGTTACACCACTGAAACAAACAAACAAACAAGCTTATAGAAAAAGAGATCAGATTTGTGGTTACCAGAGGCAGGAGTTGCAGGGAGGTTGAATTGGAGGGCAGTGGTCAAAGGTACAAACTTCCATTTATAAGATAAATAAGTACTAGAAATGTAATGTACAAGATGATAAGTGTAAGTTATGGTGTTATAAGTGAAAGCTGTTAAAAGTAAACTGGGTGGGGAGGGTATAACTCGATGGTAGAGCACATGCTTAGCGTGCACAAGGCCCTAGGTTCAATCCCCAGTACCTCCATTAAAAAAAAAAAAAGAGTAAATCCTAAGAGTTCTCATCATAAGGAAAAAAAAAGTTATTTCTCTTTCTGTAGTTTCATATCTGTATGAGATGATGAATGTTCGCTAAACTTATAAATTTTTCATGACGTGTGTAAGTCAAATCATTATGCTGTACACCTTAAACATATACAGAGCTGTATGTCAATTATATCTTGATAAAAGTGGAAGAAAAAATAATTTTAAAAAAGTAAACTAGCCTTTTAAAACTATAACTAATTACAAATATGCTTATCTATCAATTATTCCCAAATATACAGATAGCAACCAATAGAGTGGAATTGAGAAATTAGTCTATGCAGCTCAAATTCTCAGTCGCTAATATACAGGTAGTAGAGTTTGTCCAAGAAATCTGAAGCATTTCAAATAGCTTTTAAAGTAATCCCTAGAAGTTAACAGTCACATCTGTTATTTTGTTCTTGGCACATCCTTTGAGCACTGTTATTATTTGTATTCAGAGGGTAAGAATATTACGGACCAAGGAAACGTAGTCTCCAGTACCTCATTAGTCGACTGGTGGGGGAGTTATGACCACAATTTGGGAAGCTGTTTTCCTTCCATAATTAGTATCTGTTGTCAGTGACATTCAGTTTATGTCCTGTTGAGTATGTTTTAGGAGTCAGGCCCTCTGCTAAGACCCTAGGGATTTACTGGTCAGAAAAAGAAGCTATGGTGCTTACAGAGAAGGAACTCTTAGTCTGATGACCACACAAAAACAGAAAATCACAATTGGGTAAATGGCTTCGAAGGTGAGTGTTGGTATTTCGGGAGCCTCCAGTGGGAGATTGATGTAGATGGGGGATCTGGAAAGAGTTCCCGAGGAAGTGACGATGGTCTTGAGACCTGAAGGATAATTTTGTACTGACCCAGCGAGAAGGACGAGAAAGCTCACCCCGGTGGAGGAAACAGTATGAGACTGTGCTGAGAGGAAGCGAGGCTAGTGCTGGACACTGAAGGAGGACGATGTGTTGGAGTCGAGGGTGCAGCAGAGACAGGACCAAGACAAGGCTGGGGAGGTGGTGAGGGTGAGTGTGCAGGGTCACACCAGCCTTGTCATTGTCTGTGTGCCCACGTGGGGCACAGCACACAGGCCATGCTGGGTACTGTGTCCAAGGTCACAGGTTACTTGTCCCTGTTCATGGGGCCCTAGCTGAGCCCTTGAGAGCCAAGACATGTCTCTGCAGCCCGTGGACATTCAGATCTTCCAATCCATGTTGCATTTGGTTCTCTCATCCCAGGCCTTCTTGGTTCAAGTAATTGTAGTAAGGGATTACGCTGATCAAATCATAAGAAAACTGAGTAAATGTTTTAGGAGAAAAAAAATGGCTTGGGGAGAGAGGCACAGTCTTGCAGACGGGATACTGAATTCTCTGAGAGAGGCCTCTGGGGGCCCAGATGGGGCCCTCGGAACCCAGGCCGACAGCTGGCAGCAGAGCAGCCTCCCCTTTGCAGCAGGGGGCCCGCAGGGCCCTGCCCGGCCCCCAGCCCCGCAGTCCAGATGGGACTGCCTGTTTGAGCAAAGGCTGCACAATCAAGGCGGAGGCTGCAGAGCCTTCTGGAGTCTCTGGAGTTCCCTCCTGATCTGTGAGTGTTAGCTCCTGCGTAAGCACACGAGGAAGTGTGCTAACTTTCTCCGTGATTATTCAGACTTTTAGAAAAACCGACTGTTAGCTCGTGGATTTTCCTCTTCTCTGAGAAGTCTGGGGCGTTGAACAGGCAGCTGTGCCAGGTGACTGACACATCCCTGCAGCACAGCTTCTTGGACACTTGTCGTCCCTTTGGCTTTCTTACAGATTAAGTCAGAGAAAAACGTTCATAAATGCAGGTTGATCAAAATACTCAGTGCAGTGACGGCTAGATGTGGGAGGTCACTAAATGACCATTCCAGTCACATTGGGGTTTTTTTTTTTTTTTTTTTTTGCTAAGTTCCCAGAGGATGGTACAACACACAAAAAACTGAGGATTGAACTTTAAATGCAGTGCTCGTAGAGATTTTGAGGTAGAGTGTGTTTGAACGTGTAGTCAAATAAGTAGATTTAATGTGCTGACAGTTATGATTTCTGTAAGTGGCCTGTGTTGTACGAAGACACGTGGGTCAGACTCTCACACTCGTTCACAGCGCTGAGAGCCAAGCAAGGGGCCGCTCGCAGGCTCAGGGTCACCACATGCAGCCCCATTCGTGGAACCCTCCTTCCATAGGCTGGAGAGGCCACAGCATATATTCCCATGAAATTAAGGGACACTTTTAGGAAAATAACCACAGCAGGCTTCTCATTCCTTTCCCACCTTGTGACCCTAAATGAAAAGCTTGTGAACAGACATACATGCAGAAACGGGAACTGCGGGTCACTAAGGGGTGTTAGGGCACAGCGTCCACATTTATGTAAATGGTGTCTGTGAGTCTCAGGGCATCAGGAGGCCGTTTTGCCTTGAGGGAACTTCCAGCGGGTTTATGAGTCTGGGAGTGGGGTGGTGGGAGGCTGATCACAGACGGAGCCAGAACTTAATTAACCCAGGCCTGTTCAGCTCCCTGACTCCTAATGGCTAAACCACACCGTCTCATACTACGTAGCTTCTTAAGCTTCTTAAGGGGGTAGGCTGGGACCTCGTGGTCCGAAAGCAGGATGGTGTCTCAGCGGCCGTCTGAGAGGATGTGGGTGGTGGCTGGTCTTTGCTCTGGTTACGACAGCAGTGCCTGCACTGGCCCGGCCGTCACCTTACGAGACCTCAGAAGCCAGGGCCGCTTTCTCTCTGCTCCTTCTGTGCAGGCAGCTCAGGCTCAGGATCCCCAAGAGCAGGGCTCACCAGGTCCTGAGTCGCTTTGCAGTATGAACGAGCTCCCTGGGCAGACCTCGCTCGGAAGGGCTTCAGCCCCGCCCCTCGACGTCACCTGGCAGAAGCAGTCTTGTCTGATCAGAAGCGACCACCGTAGCAAACAGAGCTGCCGGTGGCTGGTTCCTGAAAATGGGAACCTACAAAGCCCGGCACTGCCACCTGCTATTACTGGTTCTGAAGTTACTGCAACTGAAAAGGAAACGAGAAGCTTGAGCCTCTTTCCTTAGCCGATGCTCTTGGCTTCTCTAGGTGTAGAATCACAGGCAAGTTAAACTGGCTGAGACCTCATTTTGTCTCTTGGATTGGAGAAGGCTCACAAGCGTGGCGACCCTCCCTGCTGTCAGGAGTGCGAGGACACTGGCACTGTCACGGGTGCCCATGGGGGCGTAGCTGACACCTTCCCAGGATGGGCGTCTGTCACAGTTACAATTGCCCGTGTCCCTTGACGATCAAGTCCAGTTCTGGGAACACTGGCACACGTCACGTAGGTACAGAATGAAGAAGGCACATTGCTCGTTGTGTGTAGCGGTAGAAGCACAGGAAACACCTGCGAGGCTGCCAGGTGACTAAATGACACTCCGTGCACACCGTGGAGTCAGTGCGGTCGTAAAGAGGAGGAGGCGTCTCCTTGTGAAAGGACGTAGACGCGTTCTCCTCCGTGGTGTTTCAAGTGAGAAAAAGCAAGATGGAGAGCAGGACCCACAGTGTGAACTCCGCCGTGTGTGCAGCATGCTCCTGTTTGTAAGAAAAGGAGAAAGCAGAATCTGTAAACACCGTACACATCCATAAAAGACTCCACTCTCCCAGGAGTCAGGACACGCTGAGAACATCAGCTCCTGTGGGGCAGAGCCCTGGGTGTCTGGGGGATGAAGATGTCAGGGAACCGTTTCCATTTGCGGTTCTAAAATCGTGAACTGCACGAATATATTCCCATCACAAAAGATAAATGAGTAAAATGCAGAAGAAAGAAGAAAGGGGAAGGCAGAGGAAGGGCCTGGGACTGCAGCAGGACTTCCTAGATGGGTGGCTGCTCTGGTCCACGTAGCTAGACAGACACATCATCTGAGGCAGGGGTGAAGGCAGAGGAGCAGGGAGGGCACCTGTGCGTTGGGAAGGCTGAGCAGAGGGGTCGGAGCGCGTGGGAGGAGGATGCTCACAGGGCACCAGCAGTTCACGTTTGACCAGAAAGAGCAGAACAAGAACCAAAGGGAGAAATACCACAGTGGGGACGGTGTAGTTCAGGGGTAGGGTGCGTGCCTGCATGCACAGGACCTCGGTTCAATCCCAGGTACCTCCATGGAAGTAAATATAGCACAGGGAACTATAGTCAATATCTTGTAATAACCTTTAATGAAAAAGAACATGAAAATGAATATACGTATGTATGTATGTGCGTGACTGGGACAGTAGGGACCAGAAATTGACACAACGTTGTAAACTGACTGTACTTCAACACATAAATAAACCTAGTTACCTCCGCCCTCCGCCCCAGGAAAAAACCAAAAAGGGAGAAATATCGGGGCAGCATTGGAGAGGGCAGTTGGCACCAGGCTCGGAAGGGCTGCCTTTTCTTTGGCAGACAGCAGGAAACCATCAGAGGCTTGTCCCTGGAGAAGCGACAAGATCAACACTGTCATTCTGTTAAAAGCTTCACCTGTTACCGACAGAAATAAAAACTCACAAGAGAGGGCAGTGCACGTCAGCAACGTGAGCTCAGAAGCTCGCCCTGGTTCAGCCCTGCGGACCCGGCCTGCAGCAGCACCCGGTGCAGACGGGGGCGGGCAGGCAGGACCAGCACGTGCCCGACGCCACCCCAGCAGGTTCCTTGAAGGGCCTGACTGAGTCCTGCTGCGGCCGGAGGAGGGGGCTTCTGCTGCTACCCTCGCTTCCTGCACGGAGGAGACTGAGGGCGTGATCGAGGAAGCCGGCCTGCCTCACAGCCGGGAAGGGGGGCCTGGGCTCGCTGGGCACTCCGGCTGTGCAGGCTCTGCCCGTGGAGTCCGCCACACTCTGAGGGAAGCGCCTGTGTCATCTGGGTGGTCCCAGTGACGGGAAGGCAGGATTCAGAGCAGCACATAAGCCGTCTTTGTGTTGGCCATTAAATTCTCTCCCTCTCCTCTGTAAATGGCAGCTCCTGACCTTAGTTGATAAATCAGACTGATAAAAGAGATTTCAACAGAAACGCCCCGAACAAAGCTCACTTTTCTGTGCACGTTACCCTGCTGTTTTGCCTCACCTGTCCCTTCAAGCCAGGTCTCTGACCCCGTCCGAGGAAGTCTTCAGGTTCGTTCTCAGCCGCCATCCAGGACTCGGCGTCCTGCGTGGCCTCCCTCCTCCCTGCCCCGCTGAATAAGAGAAGGTCCCATACTTCCTTCCCACTGGAGTCATCCCTGCCCAGGGGAAAGGCCCCGGCCCGGAGCCTCGCCCCAGCCTCACAGGGAGAGGAGGTGAGTGAATGAAAGGCCGACGCCCAGACGGAGCCCTGATGTTAGTAAGCGCTGTTGTTACCACTGCCGAGGTGACGTCACGTCCGTGAGCTTTAGTTTCAAGACTGAGAAAATGTGGGTAATAGCCTGCCTCCCCCAGAATGAAAGTACCCGAGAAATCGCCTTCTAAACTTTAGGTCAAGCTCCCTGGCAGGAGAGCCTGGGGTGAGCACTCTCGTGCACGGGACAGTTGCGGGAGCTCGCGGGAGCCGAGCAAGGATGCTCAGGCTCTTGGCTGGAACCTGCTTCCGCCTCACCCCAATCCTGGCAGCGCCGGGAGCCCACCTGAGCTGCCGAGTCACCCCACCCTGAGTCGAGGCCCCGGGAGCCGCTGTGGGTCATCAGCCCCAAGCCAGCAGGGCAGCTGGAGGGGGTGTGCAGCCCTGGTCCAGGGAGGGGGTGTGCGGGGGGTTTGCACGGGACCCAGCGCATCCCTGAGAGGAGCTGTGAAACGTCAGACCGCGCGCGGCGTGCCGGCCACGTGCCGGGCAGTGTGATGCCAGCTGAGAGCTTGGGCCCCCAGGAAGGTGAGGGGTGGAGAATCGGTCCTGAAGTGGTGATGGAGGGCAAGTCGGAGGGGAGCTTATTCAAGCCCCGGGAACAAGCCGACAGTTCTTGACCACGTCCCACTCCAACCTCTCCCCCGAAAAGAGCGTACAGTCAGAAACTGGCTTGCAGCCTGGAGCAGGGTCCTTCGGCAGTTAGGTGGACCGCGTGGGGTTCACTTGGCCCCGAGGCCTGCGGCATCCTTGGAGGAGGTGAGCCTCTCCCTGGCTGCAGGGTCAGCCCAGGGCGAGTCCCCGGGCCTGGCCTGGCCTGGCCTCGCGTCACAGACCAGTCTCTGCAGAGTGTGCGCGTCCACACCCAGGGGTTCCTGCCGCCCACTGACACCCACGGCTGGGAACTTGTACTTAGTGCCTCTTAGTAGGTGTTCTCTCTTCATATGTTTATGTCTTCATTTGCCCAAATTGTGAATTCCTCTGGGGAAGTCCTGTGTCCAAATTTCTCTCCATGCCTTGTTCTGCCTGGGAGTTTGGTAAATGTTCATCGATGGGACCTAAATTACTGGATTCTTAGAGTGTCTGAGGTTTCAGGCGTCCAGAAACAAGGGGGAGAATCTGCAAAGGGGTGGACATGCAGTCATGTTCAGCTAATTCTTTCTTGGCTTCGGGTCCATTGTCTTCTGCTCAGAACAGGCCGTTTGAGCTTATTGTTCCCACTGCCATGTGTCCTTTAAGTGTGGGGGCCACTCTGGCATTCCCGTCAGCCAGCTACTCCTGGGTTCTGAAAGCTGAATGCGACTGGGGAACACTGAGGCACATTCTGTGAGGTGCTTCTGGGAAGGTTCTCAGGTGTAAACCACTCGGTCTTTGCACATGAGGAGTTTCTTGCCCAAAGGAGGGAAGAACAGGCATCTGTGTGCACGGCTGACAGAAGGAAGTCGGCCCGGAATGGAAGCCATGTCTCTGTACCGTCACGAGTTCATCCCCGGGGACGCCAGGACAGGCAAGAGCGGCATGTGTCCACTCCCCAGGCCCCTCACCGTTGTCTCGATAAGTGAAATGGCCCCTTCCGGGCAGGGAGGACGGGTGAAACCTTGCCGGTGAGCTTCCTGTGCGGGCCTTCAAGTAAGTCATGATCAGGATTAATATTGTTTGCTGAGTGTCAGCAAAGCGCCAGACATGTGACATTGCCCCTTCCCGGGCGCGCTAGAGGGACACACAGTTCAAACACCAGACGCATCAGCTGATGAGATGGCTCGGCCCGGAGCTGGGTTGTTTCAGAGCTCCCGGGGCATGTTCTGTCCTCTGTCCGGTAGCTGCTTTCCGCCGGATCTCCACCTGCTGTTCTGGGAAGGAAGGAGGCACCTCCCGTGGGTTCTGGGCTGGGCAGTCACTCTCCTTAGTGTTGCAGTCTGTCTAAAGCAGAGCTGCTCTGCGGGGCCCCTGCTTCCCGTCCGTTCTCACTGGTGCGTCAAACAGGCCCGAGATCCCAGGTGCTGGGTGTGTTTACCCTCTTCTGGACTGAACGACTTTCATTCACTTCCGCCTGGGGGAAGCTGCAAGGTGAGCAGGGCTGGGACTGGTGGCGCCTGCAGAGGCGACCCCATGCTACCCAGACTCCCAGCCAGCGTGCTGCCCTCGGGCCCAAGGCCACACCGCGTCCCAGCAGTGAGACGCTCCCCACGGGGTCTGCAGACCTTGGGGTGCAGAACCACTTGGAAGTTGCTAGTGAGGGAAGAGGATCGCGGAAAGCACAAAGTTAGAACAAGAATGGTATTAACTTAAACACACATCACGGCTTCTGCAGAGGGCGTCTGGGATGCTCTGCCACCTCGCCTGCGGGAGTGCTACTCTCTCTGTTCCGTGGACAGGGTGGGTGCACAGAGGTACTGCGGGAAACTGAGTCAGAGTATCAGGCTGGTGGCTCCCTGCTTCTCCCCTCTGCTCCGTCTGGGTCGGCTCTCTTGCACTACGTCCCTGCAGTCGCAGGTGGTTGCGGTTCCACGAGTGCCCAGCCCAAGCGGGTCCTGGAGGCTGACGCTTACCGCCTTAGACTTCATGTGAGTGCGTTAACCCAGGATAGTTTTCCCTTTGCTTATTGGCAAAAGGCAGTGTTCCGAAAGACTGGCCAGATCCCCAGGGTGCACGGAAACCTGCAGGTGGGTCCCGGAGGAAGAACGTTCCTGGGCCACAAACATGGCCATGTTTGTACGCAGCCTTCCACACCTGCTCATTAGTCTGGACAGCTGTGTTGACTGAACCCTGAAAATAGGAACAGAAGACAGTTAGTCCCTGGCTGGTCTGATAAACTTGGTCAGGTGGCCAGCATACCTCACTCCCACCCGAGGTCCTGGTCACTTGGGGAATGGCCGGGGTTCAGTACAAAGATGAGGCCCATTCTGACTGGGAGCTCCTCATTAAACACTGGGTCCAGGGGAGCCTTGAGTGTTTAGAAAGGCGGCTGCACAGTGTGGTCAGAATACAGTTTTCCCTGAGTCAGAAGACCAGAGCCTCTGTTTCGTTGTCACGTCTCCCGTTTCAGACTGAAACCCTGTAAAATGAGGTAGCACACTGGCCTGTCAGTTGAGGTTGGTGAGCTGGTGATAACTTTCTGCCGGGAAAGCCATGGGCACGGCCAGGCCGGGAGGAGCAGCAGCCACGGTGAGCATCTGTCCAGGAGAGCTCGCCTGCGTCCTGTGTGTCTGAGGCCAGACTCAAAGCCAGCTCCCCAAACAAGCACTGGGGCTCAGTGACGTACCCAGAACGACTGAGAGATGGCCGGCCACGTCAAGCATCCTTTCCGGAGTCAGCCCTCTTCAGGCCTGAGTCCGCACAGTCTGCTTAGATAAGGAAAAACCAAAAAAAATAAATAAATAAATAAATAATAATAAGCATTATACTTACGAAAATGCCCAAGTATCAGCAGGAAGTGTAAAAGCCAGACTGCAGCATTCTGACAGCCTGCAGTCAGGCTGGGTTGGGGAGTATTTTTGGCATCGTGGATGTGTTTTCTCAGGCCGTCTGCAGGCTCTGATACGTGTCACAGACAGACATCAGGAGTCCGCAGGCGCCGAACCCCTCGGAGCCTAAGCCACCTGCACAAGACAATGCTTGAGTCAACGTTTCTCTCGCTCAGCTTGAAAGATCTGCAGAACAACCCTCCAGTTCCTATTTCTCCTTCCCAAACTGCATGCAGAGTCTAGGACTGGAAGGTGGTTGTCTCCAGAAAGTACTTTGGAAGTGACCACAAAATGGGAATTGCAAGGAAAGCACAGGTTTCCCTGGGGGTCTTAATTAAAATCATGACTGGGCCCAGCAAGGACAGTCGGGGAGCTGCACCCAAACAGCGAGAGTCTAGAACTCGGAAGAAGCTACAAGCCCACGCTGGGAACACGGTAACGCGGAGGAATTTTCAGAGTCTGTGGCACAGCTCTGTCATTTTCACCTAAGAGTCAAACCTCAGCGCCAGGCTGTGCATAGCTTGCCGTTCCTCCCCATCTGTGTCTTTCTCACTTTTCCCTGCACGTGAACCTCGTCCCGTTTTCCTGTGTGGGTACCACGTGCTTCCCGATGCCGGCCTTCCCTCTCCGATCCAGAAACTCGTTCTTTTACAGGCAGGCCAGCCCCCAGTTCTGTTCATGACGGTCAGGCCCTGACTCACAGGCTCCCTGAATTCTCAAAACGTGGAGACTCTCACTTATCCACTGCCCTCACTCAACTGGGAAGTTCACGTCGTCCTCTTACGTTAGCCTCACAGGAACCCGGCGAGGTTGGCACTACCCCCATTTTATGGACGAGGAAGCCGAGGTCAGGAGGACCAGTGAATTGCCAGGGGAGCCAGCCTTAGTCTTTGAAACTGGTTTTGAACTCACTTACTTTGAACTCAATTTGCACTTCACTGTGGGTAAGTTTCTTTCACATTGCTTCCTTCCAACTTTAGTCTTAGAAGATACACATATATTAAATAAATACATATGTATATGTGTATATGCATATGCCTGTGTACACACACATGTGTAGTCATTGAGAACCATGCACACACTTGTACGTTCAGTGTCCCTGGTTAAATTTAAACCTAAAGGCAGGGTCACTATATCACATGTCTTCGTATCCGTCTGACGAGCAGAACGCCCCGGAAGTAGCGGTTCACCGTGCAATCACCGGACAGACAGACTGAAGCTGCAGCTCCATGCGAAGCCTGTGCTGCGTGCTGGGTGAACGGCAGCAATGAGACCTGCCCCCCGGGATCCTGAGACTTGACAGTGGAGGAGTGCTCCGAAGAAGGCCAACCGTGTCTCCGCGGCAGAGTCCACGCACTCTTCTGTAAAGGGCTGGAGAGTAAATACTCCAGGTTTCGCCAGCCTGCGGTCTTGGTTGCAACTACTCAACTCTGTTTGTAGCATGAAAGTGTAAACAAAGGGGCCCGCTGGGTTCCAGCAAACCTTAGTTTTGGAGACTAAAGATTGAATCCCGTATACTTTCCAGGTGTCGCAAAATGTGATGATTCTGATTTTATTCTGAACCACTTAAAAATGTAAAAACCACTGCTAGCTCACAAGCCTTACAAATTAGGGGGGCTTGCCAGGTTTGGTCCACGCCTGCCCCTGACCTCTGACAGCGGGGACCTAAGTGAACTGAGGTTTGTGGCTGTGTCTTCAGACCGTGCTGTGTGGCCCTGGTTGTCTCCTGTTTACTCTGCCTCCAATCCTGCCTCTTCTCATCCTGATGTTTGACTTCGCATGTTGGGGAGAGAGGACAATTTCAATGAATTAAAGGACAGAAACTTACATGAAATTTCGCCCTCTGTCCCCAAATCAGAGCACTTACTGGCCACCCGACCCTCCTTCCCAAACGCTCCCCCTTGAACGTAGTTTTTATACATTGTTGTCGAAGTAAATAGCATCCCCAGTGCTTGACTGCCTCCTAGTCCTTCAGCTGTGGACATAGGGGCACAGAAGGCTGATTTCCATACCTTTCCCACTGGTAACCTGCTGGATAACTCCACTTGTTTTTTTTTTAACATTTTTTTACTGATTTATAATCATTTTACAATGTTGTGTCAAATTCCAGTGTAGAGCACAATTTTTCAATTATGCATGAACATATATATATTCATTGTCATATTCCCTTCTCTGTGAGCTGCCGTAAGATCTTGTGTGTATTTCCCTGTGCTATACAGTATTCTCTTGTTTATCTATTCTACAATTTTGAATTCCCATTCCACTTGTTTTTTTTAAGTTGAAGTACAGTTAGTTACAACGTGTCACTTTCTGGTGTACAGCGGTCATGCATATACGTTTATATTCGTTTTCATGTTCTTTTTCATTAAAAGTTATTATAAGATATTGAATACAGGGCTATACGGAAGGAATTTGTTTTTTATCTGATTTTTAAATATAGTGGTTAATATTTGCAAATCTCAAACTCCCAGTTTTATCCCTTCCCACTTCCTTTCCCTGGTAACTATAAGATTGTTTACTATGTCTGTGAGTCTGTTTCTGTTTTGTAGATGAGTTCATTAGTGTCCTCTTTTTTCTTGTCTTTTTTTTTAAGACTCTACATATCAGTGATATCATATGGTATTTTTCTTTCTCTTTCTAACTTACTTCACTGAGAATGACAATCTCCAGGTCCATTCATGTTGCTGCAAATGGCATTATTTTATTCATTTTATGACTGAGTGTAAATAATATTCCACTGTATAAATATACCACAGCTTCTTTATCCAGTCATCTGTTGATGGACATTTAGGTTGTGTCCATGTCTTGGCTGTTGTGTAGAGTGCTGCTATGAATATCTGGAGTTCCCTCCAGATAGATGCTCAGGAGTGGGATTGCTGGATCATAGAGTAAGTCTATTTTTAGTTTTTTGAGGAATCTCCATACTGTTTTCCCATAATAACTGCATTCCCACCAGCAGTGTAGGAGGGTTCCCTTTTTTCCACACCCTCTCCAGTATTTATTGTTCATGGACTTTTGAATGATGGTCATTCTGACTGGTGTGAGGTGATACATCATTGTAGTTTTGATTTGCATTTCTCGCTTGATAATTCATGATATTAAGCATTTTTCATGTGCCTATTGGCCATTTGTATGTCTTCATTGGAGAATTTCTTGTTTAGATCTTGTGCCCATTTTTGGATTGGGTTTTTTGTTTTGTTTTGTTCTGTTTTGTTGTTAAGTTGTATGAGCTGTTTATATGTTCTGGAAATTAAACCTTTGTCAGTTGCATCGTTTGCAAATATTTTCTCCCATTCTTTAGGTTTTTATTTTGTTTTGCTTATGGTTTTCTTTGCTGTGCAAAAGCTTTTAAGTTTAATTAGGTCCCATTTCTTTATTTTGCTTTTATTTCTATTGCCTGGGTAGACTGCACTAGGAGAACATTGCTAAGATTTATGTCAGAGAATGTTTTGCCTATTTTCTTCTAGGAGGTTTATGGTGTCTTGTCTTATGTTTAAGTCTTTAAGCCATTTTGAGTTTATTTATGTGTATGGAGTGAGGGAGTGTTCTAACTTCATTGATTTACATGCTGCTGTCTGGTTTTTCCAACATCACTTGCTGAAAAGACTCTCTTTTCTCTATGGCATATTCTTGCCTCCTTTGTCAAAGATTAATTGATTATAGGTCTGTGGGTTCATTCCTGGGCTCTCTATTCTGTTCCTTTGATCCATATGTCTGTTTTTGTACCAATACCATGCTGTTTTGATGACTGTAGCTCTGTAGTATTGTCTGAAGTCTGGGAGGATTATTCCTCCAGCTTTGTTCTTTTTCTTCAGTAATGTTTTGGCAATTCGAGGTCTTTTGTGGTTCCATATAAATCTTAGGATTGTTTCTTCCAGTTCTGTTCAAAATGTCCTGAGTAATTTGATAGGAGTCGCATTAAATCTGTAGATTGCCTTGGGCAGTGTGGCCATTTTAACAATATTGATTGTTCCAATCCAAGAGCACAGGATAGCCTTCCACTTCTTTAACCCTTCTGTAATTTATTTAATCAATGTTTTGTACTTTTCCATGTATTAGTGTTTCACCTCCTTGGTCAGATTTATTCCTAAGCATTTTATTTTGTTGGATGCAATTTTAAAAGGGGTTGTTTCTTTACTTTCTTCTTCTGATATTTCATTGTTAAAGAAATGCGACTGATTTCTGTATGTTAATCTTGTATCCTGCTACCTTGCCGAATTCTTCTATCAGCTCTGGTCGTTTTTGTGTGGAGCTTTTAAGGTTTTCTGTTACTTTTCAAAACTAAAGAGTGGCAACCTAGCACCTGCTCTGGTTCCCGCGCTCCTTTGAATGTAAGTAGTGTCAGCCCGATGGATAGGGATGATTTGAACAACCAGCTTCAGTGCCAGGGTCTTCTTGTTATGTATCTGTATATGCTATAGACTGTATGTGTGATAGTTGTACACAGAGGTAAAGACACCCACATCCTTAAAACTGACCTGATTCCTAAGTGTCAACACCCTCGGGTGCATTGATGGCTAACACATCATGGCTTCTCTGGTTTATCAGCCTCAGAGCAGCTGTAAGCAAAACGGAGAAGTAGTGAGCCAGCAGAGAGGTATCATGAGGAACCTGAGGCCTGGAAAAGGAGCAGGTACGGGGGCCTCCCTGGGACCTGGAAGGCCATTTGGATCGTGAGCAGGACGGTGCCTTCAGCCGGGCCCCAGTCTCCTGTGTGGACGGGCTCGCTCTGCACAGATCTAAATGCTGAGCAGAAGACCGCGTACAGTCTGAGTGCACTGCGTCTCCCCTGTGGGTGAAACCAGCCTCCGCTGACCCGTGACTGCCACTCAGTCCCAAACACACATTCTCAGGAGAGAGAATGCCGTCCAGCCCGCTCCGGCCTGCGCACCTGGCTGATCACAGGTGCGGGCACAACACAGCACGGTTGAAAAGCAGAAGACCAGAGGCTTCCTGCTGAACTTCCTCTCCGTTCAGGGATACTGCGTATGTACTTTAAGTTTCCATTATGCCAGCCACCAGTTTCTAGAGTGTTTATTCAGAACTCACTTCATGACCCTTTTTTAGCTTCACTTTGGGGGTCACCAGGCAGATTTGCAAGAAGTCATTTTCTTTAGAACAACTCTCAGGAAAAGACCAAAACGTCATTTTGTTTTCACCTGCCATTAGTTGTGACTGATAGCTTCAACACAGAGAGCAAGTCCCAGATGTCTGGGAAATTGCTATGTTAGAAGGGCTTACAGAAAATGAAGCAAATTTATGTTAGAACAGCCCCCCCTTTATCCCTCCCTCTGTCTCATCAGCACAGGCCTCCACACACAGAGTCTCTGTGTTTGCCTGCAATTTGAATCTATAAAAGGCACTCAGGTAATTTAGAGTCCACGTACAGATTCTAGATAATCTTTCCATCAGAACCTAACTGAAAGATTTGTATTTTGAAACATAAAGGCATTTTTTATTAAAATCCTATAGGAAATTGGGGATTTGAGGGAAACCACAGTCCTAATTTTTTTTAAAGAATCAAATAAATTGCTTTCAACTACGTAGTAAATAAGTTCTAACTGGTGAGTAGTAGCACCAGTCATCATTTATGTAGTGCCTGTTATGTACGTGGTACTGCTATCCGTGATTTCTAACTTTCAGAACTGCTGCAGAAAGATCATCTCCCCATTTTACAGAGGAAGAGACTGAGGTTCAGTTCGTGAGAGAACTGAAACCCAGGGGTCAGTTGACACGCTTCTTCCTCTGAGAAGAAAATCCAGAATTCTTTTTTTTTAACAGAACAATTCTTGGGGTGACTGTCTTTTCAGTGTTTTTAAATTGCTGGGTTTTAAAAAACAAACCCTGCCGTCAGCTGATCGCAGGTGCTAAGGCAGGCGGGCAACTAGACAGTTGCGGTGCAGGTGGTTCCACCACGGCCACGTGAGACATCCAGGCTGGGCGCTCTGTGACTGCCCAGCAGAGGCACTGACCCAGCCTGAGGATGGCGGGGCTCCACCAGCATCTTTCTGGGCTTGGCCGGGTGACCCTGAAAGTTGAGGCAGGACTTTTCAGGGCTGGAGAGTGGCGAGTGCAGAGAAGCAGCAGGAGGAATGAATCCAGACTCTGAAACAGGAATCCTTAGACTTGAGTGTGCGTCAGAGTTCCTTGCAGGGCTGGTCTGACCCTCTGACTGTGGGTGTCACCCCCACCGTCCTGACTCAGCAGGCTGGCGTGGGGCCCAGGAGCCGTGCCCTTCTAACAAGCTCCCGAGGGACCTTGGTGCCCCTGGACCACTCCCGAGAGGCTTTAAACATCACAAGCCTCTGAAGGCCGTTCAAACTGGGCTTTGCTCTCCAGGTCTTATCAACTTGGTGTTCGTGGCCACGTGTTACCTCAGAAACCAGCTTTGTGTCGCTTACATTTCTTAAAGCATCCACAGGTCTGTCAGGCTTCCTTTCCTCAAGCTGGAAACTCCCTCAGCAAGTGAGCCGTGAAACATGAAGTTGAAAATCGGGCCCCGCAGGTCCAGGTACAGGGCTCTTGGCCGGCAGCCTGGGGAGAAGGGGGCAGAGCGCTGCCCCTTCCTCCTACCCTTCCACCCCCGAGAGGAGTCCTGCTGGGCCAGAGCAGGGACAGTCAACCACACGTCCCTCCTGGCTCACACACTGCTTCGTGTCCGGTCCCCCGGATCAATAAAAATCTCCCTTCCCAGTCTTGACAGCAGCACCAGGCACACTCGGATCATTGCGAAGGCACGATGATGCTGTTAGTTTGCACGGCCCTCCTCTCAGTTCGGAAGAGGCAGCAAGTTGCGGAAGCAGAGGGCAAGACAGTAGTGAAGGCAGCAGGCAAGTGCCCAGAACCCTGACCTGAGCCAGAAGGCAGTGCCGGCTGCTCAGAGCTGCCATGTCTACCAGGAACGTGGGAGGAGGGGACAGTGGAAGGGAAAAATGAAAGAGAGGAGGAGGGAATAAAGCTGATGTTCAGACTGATTGAGGCTCCACCGCAGATACGCCTGGCTGGTCATTAGCGTAACCACGCTGCCCGCAGTCACCTCCCCAAAGCTTCCTTGTCTGGAATCCAACAGAAAAATCCACATCTCCGGATTTTACCTTAATTTTCCCATGATTGTTTCCTGAGCCACTGAGTTGGAACTCACACCCAACCATCTGCTTCCTGTGCCCTTTGAGTAACTATTTAAGGGAAGTTGTTTGAGCTCCAGTTTTACCAAGGGAAGAAAACCTTTGATGGTTCTCCCTGCGAGACAGAAGGCCCATCTCTTGGTGGACCATCGGGGAAGTCCTGCAGCGGCAGAAGCCCAGAGGGACAGGAACACAAACTTCTGCGAAGGTACAGCTGGAGAACCACTCGCACCTCCACCGCCCTGTTCCACCTGTGACAGGACAGAAGCCTGTGGTGGGGAGACCACTTGCCCCTCGTCGCCTGCTGGTGAGCGCAGACGTGCTCCAGACGCTGGTGGTGCTGGCCGTTTGCTTCGCTTGTGTTCGCTAGTCGGGAGGTTTCCTGGTGATACCAGTCAAGGCTGCCCCCAACCCTTCAGCACTCACTGGGTCCCTCCTGCGTGTGGACGCCGTTCAGACTGCCTGCAGTAACTCACCGAGCCCCCACGCCGTCCTAGGAGGGTGGTGCTGGCGCCACATCGCTTCACCCTTCAGGGCGCTGAGGTCCCGGGAGAGCGTAACTTGCCGAAGTCTTTCCCAGCTTTAGTCTTTCACACCTTCATGCATCTTGGGGAAGAACTGAGACTAGCTCAGTTGCTAACTGGCGTGGGAGCAAACTGGAAGGAAAATGTAATGGATGCCAACTTTTAACCTGAAATGTGCACATCTTTATGGTGTGTCAGTCAGCCACAACAAGACCATGTGGCCTAGGGTTTCATAACGGGCCGTGAGCTCCTGGGAAGAAGGGTCCCGTGCAGCCCTTGAGCAGGGCAAGCTGGCTGCACCCACAGAGAAGCGTCTGATAAACCTAGAGTGCATCACAACTCACTGCTGCGTGGGTTTTCTGTCCAGGGAACGTGCGGCTTTGACGCTACTCTTTGCGATAGAAAGGATTCTCGTCAAGGTGACTTGAGGATGGTCTTGGCATAGTGGCCGAGGAAATGCATATCCACGTGTCCCTCTGCGTGGGATTTTTTCCCCTCTCCACACTGTCTCTCTTCCTCTCGGAAGGTAATCCGGGCTCGTATATATGGTGGCGACATTTAAAAAGCAACAAGAGATGACAAGCCTTGATGTGCCGTCACAGTCTAAGGTTCTGCTTCAGTCGTGTTTGCTACTAGGCCATTTGCCAGAGCAAGACATGAAGTCAGCCTGAATTCAAAGGATGGAAAACCAGTCCACCTTTAGATGAGAGGAAGGTAATTGCGAGTGTGGATACACGGAGGAGAACGTTTTGTGCCAATTTTGCAAACTACCACAATAGATCAATGGAGAGAAAAAGAGATATGGTTAAATTTGGGTGAGAAATCAAATCTGACCTGCTGTCTTCTTCTGAATGCTATGCATAAAACCCAAACTTTCATTTTATAAAGGTCAACCTTATGTAAGTATTAATTATTCAGTTGTACTGAGAAGTCAGATTAGCCTTAGAAAATTTCCTCCACATGCTTACTTCTTGATCAAAAGTTAAATCATTTCTATCCATGAATAGATACAATGATGAGCATAAAATGAAACAGAGTAAATGGAAGAGGGAGAGTCAATCTCTTTAATATATCTTTCAGAATTAATTACCATTTTTAGTGCAGTTACAAGCAGAACTGTAATAGCCTGACAAACTCCTCAGTATCATCAGGAAAAAAGAACATTATACTTGAAAGAACAGTATAGAGGCAATTTTGAAAACAGAAAATATAAGTTAGTTTCCAGACAGATTCCCCATTCTGTGGAGGGACATAAAAAGGGAAAAATAAAGACATCTACTCAGACAAGACAGAAAAAAATTTCCCTTTTAAAAAAGATTTAATTATTTTCACAATACTTCATTCACTTAGAATTTTTATTCCAATGATGGCAAATCGACTTCCCTTACCCCATATAAATGTACAATTTTTAACACGTTTATTATGGTATGATTCCTGTACAGTAAACGACACATATTTGAGATGAACAATTTGGTGAGTATTGATAGATGTGTACACCATTGAAACCACCACCACAATCAAGATAATTAACATTTCCATCACTCCCCAAGAGATGCAAATTTCAAATTCCCAATTTATCCCTTCCCACCCGCTTTGCCCTCTTGTAACCATAAGTGTGTTCTCTATGTTTGTGAGTCTCTTTCTGTTTTGCAGGTAAGTTCATTTGTATCTTTTTTTTTAGATTCCACATGTAAGCGGTATCATACGGTATTTTTCTTTCTCTTTCTAGCTTATTTTATTTAGAATGACTATCTCCAGGTCCATCCATGTTGCTGCAAATGGCATTATTTTATTTTTTATGGCTGAGTAGTATTCCATTGTATAAATATACCACGACTTCTTTATCCAGTCATCCATCAATGGACATTTGGGTTGTTTCCATGTCTTGGCTTTTGTAAATAGTGCTGCTATGAACATTGGGGTGCGTGTATCTTTTCGAATTATATTTTCATGTGTACAATAATTGTACACATGAAGATACAATTATTGATTGTTTTGAGCATTTTTTTATTATTATTTTTTTAATGGAGGGACTGGGGATTGAACCCAGGACCTTGTGCATGCATGCTAAGCAGGCACTCTACCGCTGAGCTGTACCCCCCACCCGCATGGGATGTTTCCTCTGTGGCTGAGGAGTGTGCCTGTGTCCAACCCTGTGGTCTAGGTTCTGTTGAAACATAAAATGGCAGCATTTAAGCAGGTGCTCCGTAGAGGAAGCGCCCCCCACGCTGACTCCTCGTTGTAAAGCGTGAAACAGTCTGTCTTGCCGAGAAGCGAGGCCTCCCCGCCCACAGGGCTGCCCCTCCCACCTGGTGTCTGAGTGTGTGTCGCACCGTTGCTTGCAGCCAGTAGGTACTCACTCAGTTCTCACTTGTCGAGCACATGAGTGAAGCTGCAGTGTGCGTAAAGCAGCGCAAGACGCCGCCCGCCTAGCGGGCCCGCCCTCTCGCCGCCCCACTCCCTACGTCCTTACCCCACCCCTTCTCTCTGGGTCTTTTTTTTTGAAGTATTATTGAAAGTGCTTCTCTTCTCTTAAAATGTTTCTAATGCAAATGAAAACACACTGAGGAAGCTAGAGCTCCGAAGGAAATACACTGATCATAAGAGACGAGAACCCCACCAACCAACACAGACATCAGCCTCTGCCTGACGGAAGGTCTGTTCTCACGACCTGCTCTCTCACTAACCGTGCCCGCTTTATGTGGTGCTAACCACAGCCCCAGAAAGGTGGGTCCCCTGCCGCTCCCCCGTGGGCTTGTGAATGGCACCTTGTCTGGAAAAGGGGTCTGTACAGATGGAATGGAGTTAGGGGCGTGTGGGGAGAAGGGCATCCCGGGTTATCTGTTTGGGTCCTAGGACCGGAGGCAGGGTCCTTATAGGAGACGCCAGAGCAGAGGACAAGAGGAGGCAGGGCAGAGGGACCCCGAGGCGGAGACCAGGTGCAGCCACAGCCCAGGGAGGCCTGGAGGGAGGATGTGCAGGCCTGCCACTCCTTGATTTTGGACTTGTAACCACAGGGCTGTGAGAGAGCACACCTAAATTGTGGTGATTTGTTGCTGGCCGCGGGAAGCTAATCCACTGCTACGTGATGCTTGTATTTAAATGCTTCATTTTGAGTCTGGTTTGGTTCAGCTCTTTTGTGTTAACAGGTATATAAAAGGTACGAAAAATAGCTCACCCCAGGCATCTTGAAATATCTTTTTCCTTCTCGTAAGTCTGGCCTCATGGTGTGTCTGTGCATGGAGATTAAGTCCAGCAGTTCTGTGGTGCTTACTAGTAAGTTTTTTTTTTTTTCATTTTATCACTCTTGATTTCCAAATGTGAAGTCGATAGGATGAACATTAAGGGTACTCTTTGTTATAAAGGAGCTGTGTTACTGATTCCTGCCGACCAAGATCCATGCTACGTTTGTTTGGTTGGTTGGTTGGTTTCTCGTATTTTTTTCAAATTGAAGTCTGTTTTCCCCTGTGTTAAACACACACGCCTTGAAGTTTGTCAGATACCCCTCACGGCCTTAGGAGGCTGAACTGGTGGGAAAGGTGCGGAGTGAATTCTTGTTCGGTGGCTGGTAGAGACCAGAGCGTGTTTAGCCGCCAACAGCAGGTGTCTTGGAGATGGAAGGCATGAACTGCGAGTCTGTCTCGTGGCCAAGGAGCTTGCAGTCTAACTGCCTGTGTAGAATTGGATGATAAGCACTGGGGTTGGGGAGGTGACTGAAAGAAATGCCTGCAGAGGATTTTTAGAGCTCCTGGAGAAATTGTAAACCTGCAGGTGCCTCAGAAGAAATGGAAAATAATTGCTATCCCTGAAGGACCCACCCCAGCCACCCAGTACTGGGGAGGGTCTTGCTTTTGTAAACAGGCGGGGTAGAAGACACGTGCCAGTCAGCCAGGACAGCGGCTCTCAAATGCCAGCATGCGCCAGAATTACCTGGAAGACGTGTGTATGTGACATCATTATTCTTCCCCTTTATTTTTAGAGTTTTCTGGACAATTTTCACATCTTTTCTTCCCCACTGACTTCAGGCACATTTCTTTTTCCAAGTTCAGAGCAACCACAGGATGGAAGAGGAAAACCTGCTTACATCTTGAGCAGGAGTGTGTTGAGACTGTAGGTGAGTTTAGGGATACTTGACATCTTTATACTACTTTTGTCTTGCTTTCTAAAAGCAAAACATACACAATTTCTCCAGAAAAACATTTTCAAAAACTAGTACAACAGAGTGTGATGTGTCACAGCGGCACATGTGTGAGGTGTTACATGTAGACGTGTGGGAATGAGTAGAGGAGGGGCCCCCAGTCCGGCTCATGGCTGACTTCTGAATTAAAATTCATCTCCCATCAGCTCCTTGGTCCTAGTTCTGACCTCTGAAGCTACACAAAATGTGTTTTATTTATCTTCCTCCTGTGTGCTGAAAAAATTTTGGGGTCACTTTTAGGACTTCTCCCAGCTAAACATCACCATTTTCTTAAATAACATGATTTTCCAGAGTCTTCATCCATTTCTTTTCTTTTGTAGACATCAACCTCTTAAATTGTGGTGCTCAGAATTTAATACAGTAGCTGTGAGGATTTAAGATTTGCAGTTTCAAGAATTTGCGTGAAGTTTCATGACCAAATTTGTTCTTGAGGCACAAACTTGAATCGCGTAGGCTTAACTGGAGGATGGATGGAGGAATGGAGAAACAACATTCATTTACCCATCAGTCCGTTCATTCCACAAATACTTCATTGGCATTTGTGCAGGAATCATTCCTGAGTGAGTCTAGCTGGTCTTCAGTCATCTGCATGTGAGCCCAGCCTTACTGTTCTCTCTACTCTAAAGCACCCGTGCATCTTGTGAGGGAATTGGGTGAGGATTCTGTGTGAGGGTTCTGGAAGACTTGTTACATGCAGATTTCTGGGCCCCACCTCCAGAACTTTTGATACAGGAGGCCTGGGGTGGGGCCCAAAGTCTGCACGTCTGACCAGTGACGAGGTGCTACTTGTCCAGGGACCTCACTCTAGAACCCCTGGCGGAAGCCCCTCGGGGAGTGAGGTACAGACTCACCTAATTAAAGCCACTGGCTTGTTCACAGCCTTGCGGTCATTTCTTGTCCCCGAAATAGAATTACATTGCTTCTGTGCTGAAGCCCTCAGTATATTTTTAGAAGCAGGTAAGTTTATCTGGCGACAACTTGGGCACCAAACCATGGCTTTCTGCAGTGGGTACTCCTGCTTGGTGCCTCCTACGTACACACGGCGAGTAAGCCACAATCCTCTGTGCACGGGACACCTGCAGTGATTTTCCCTTACAAGCCGGCAGGCTCTCCTGAGCTCCCAGCAGACCCACTGTGACACTGAGGAGGGCGGCCCTCTCAGCTCAGTAGCTCCCTGCCCCGTGCGCTGGGTTAGGGTTGGTCCTGTGCCCTGCTCCAGCTCTGATCTGTCAGGTGGAGACCAGCCTCTCGCTAGGTTATCCAGGGGGTGCTAACTGCTGCACTCTTGAAGCTGCCTCCAAACAATCTTGTGAGCTCTCAGCGACCCGCAGAGCTCTGTGAAGATGTTCGGTCCTGTGCTGACTCCCCTGATTCCCATGAAGTAAGTGTGCCTTGTTTCAGGCCAGGGTGCCTCCCATGACGGTGACATTTCTCAGAAAGCAAGGAGGACGAGAACCACTCTTGATGCTTGTTGAGGCAGGAATGGAGCCTCAACAAGGAATGGACCCTCAGCCTCTGATCCATCTCCTCTCACCCCCAAGTCTGGTGAGAGGAGAGAGGAAAGTCTTGGGCTGCAGCTGCCGGCAGCCCAGAACTGATCTTGAGCCACGGGTGGCCCGCAGAGGAGGAGCCCCCTGCGAGGGGAGATGTGTGAAGGACCAGTGATATGACTTTGAGGATGAGGTATGCATCCTAATTTAAAATATCACAGGGAAGAAAAAATAGACGTCCCCATGGAAACACTCGCTCAGGGCCAGCTCTTCTGCCTCATTATCATGTCTTGTTTAAATATTTCCCGGAGTCAGTTTAAACTTAATCTCTGTATGTCTTCTGTCCTTAGTGGCCATGGGTAGTGTTAACATCTGGTCAGAGGTTTTCTTTACATAAATTGCTTAATTGTGGCAGTTCCTTTGATTTCTGTATGTCAGCTTGTGCTTGCAAGACTTGCTAACATCACGTGAAAGTTTCACGAGCATTCATTTCCAGACCTGTAACGACAAATGTTAAGTCGGCGGAAGCACTCATTCCCTCAGGAGCCACAGTAGACCCCTGCCTGCAGCTGGTCACAGGGATGCTGTTGTGTTCCAGCTGGTCCCCAGCAAGCCTTCCTGGGCCTCTGTGCCCAACACTGGGCCAAATATGCCCCATAAATGTGATGTTTGCACATCCCAGTTTGCCCCTTTGTCCTCCTTAAAGGACTTGCTTATGTGACTCACAATGCATGGTGTTCCCTGCGTTCAGAGGTGGGCCCCTTACTGCTGGCTCTGCAGTGACTTCATTTAGCCAGAAGAGGGAGCTCACTCTTCCTTTTTCCTTTTTTCTCCCCTTTTTTGATGTGATCATTTGATGGTAAACAGTGGGAACTCATGCATTCTCAATTTTAAATGCTGATTACAACTTCAGAAGTCTAATTCTTTGGAATACATTATACCTGGGCAAGCTGAATTTCCTTCCTCATGGCATCAGAATTTCCAGCCATTCTATTTGCATCTGTTTGTCAAGAAGTTTTTGAGGAGACTTTCGTTATCTCTAAATATTTGAACACACATATTGAGTTAGTTATATGCAGAGATTTTAAAGCTCTCAGTATCTCAATCATAACCAGTTCATCTCAGTTTTATTATAATCAGGAGAAAATTTACTGTGAATCTAATAAAGAAAAACCTCAAGTCCTCTTACGTTACACAGGGCCCATGGGGAGGAAGAGTGAGGGCGTTTTATAGTCATAATTTTGTGTTCATTTTGTTAAAGGAAGACAGCACATTTAGAGAAGCTCCAGTCTCCACAAAGCCTGTGTCCGCCCCTGACAGGGATAGACTGAAATTCAGGTTTTATAAAAAGCCTCTTCTTTGGCAGCCTGTGTTCAGAGTTGAAAAGTTTTCTTGCTGTTGAGGTTGCAGTGTTGGTGTCGTTGTGGAGTTTTTCTCTGGAGACGGATGCTTTCTGACACTCACATGTCGCTGGGAGTAGCAATGAAAAATAGACTACATAAAGCGATCTGTCCTGATCCGTGTCGATGCCGTCACGGAGAAACCAAGCAGTGTGTTAATCAGCTCTCCCAAACAATGAAGTTCCATCCGTAGCTTCCCACAGACAGGTTTCCTAATGGGCAGGCTCAGCAGAGGGGTGCGGTGATGTCCGTGCTGCTTTCCAGCCCACGACTCCTGCCCAGAGGTCTTGGGGCACTTCAGTGTGGTACCGAGTCCAAGGTTGTACTGCTCGCCGCACGACAGGTGACAGAACTGATTCTGCCCTGGGCCGTGTTGTCATGGGCTGAAATCAGTCTTTCAGCCCTAGGACACGCTTGGGACATGCGTGCAGCCCCCAGCGGGGGGTGATGTTCTGTGTGGAATCACTCCCATCATGAAGACTTTAAAATCATGTGACCCTGGGGGTTGGCAGTTTGCTAGAAGAATTCCTTTGGTGAATCTTGTCCCCTCCGTTAATACACCATCACAGGTGTATTAATCCTGTGATGCGTCCGGTGCATGGTACCAGCCACTGGGAGACACAGCTAACGGTCCTGTTGACTGCAGAGGGAGACCTCTTGCCTTCATGTCTCACCCGCTGAGTTACGTGCGCCTCATACGTTATCCCAGGAGAGAGAAGCACAAGCCTGGCCTCGAGGTGAGGTCTGCCCGGTAGCTTAGGGGCACGCCTGAAGTTGACAGGTGCCGTCGGTTGTGTCTGGTCCCCCCAGGTCATCCGCTGCTGGCCTGTGTGTGCACATGAGCCCCGTCCCTCGGCCCTGGGGAGCTTAGAGGCAGGTGGTAAGACACAGTACTTCTGAACTCACCAGGGCAGGGTTCTCACACGTCAGGCAGGACCCCTGGGTGAGGCCCGAGCGGCCCGTGCCCTCTCACTCTCAGGAAGTGCAAACTCCTTCTAAAACTAACCCTGGGCACCAAGCCACAGCGTTCGACCTGAGGTTCCTTTCTGTTTGTTTGCATTCATAAACCCAAGTATAATTTTCCCTTTTCTGCCTGAATGCATCTTTTATTTTATTGATTTCACACTTTCAGGGTTCAATTTTCATCCATGTTCCCCTTGCATTTTCAGATAAGGATTCTCACTGTTTTGTTGGACCAGTTCAGCTTTCTTCCTTTGCCTCTTTGTTTTTAATCCCAAGGAGCCAGAATTAATAGTGATGTGAGCTTTCGTTTCCATGTGGGTTCAGGAAGTTCAAAACAAGAGATCATTGTTTTCCAATATTTAATTATACAGACTGTGCCAAAATATACATTTTTATTATTGTTTCACTTCGATTCTCACAGTTTCTATTCTCACTGTTTCATTTTAAGAGATAGGTAGTACTTTCAATAAAACAGTCTTTTTTATACTTGATTATCGTATTTAAAGAATTGAATTTCCATTTTATTGTTTAATCAAAAACTCCAAATGCCCTTGGAGTTTAGTGTTTTAAGAGTTAAGTTTCCAATACTTCATCAGAATCCTTTCATATTTATTCACTTTGTTATCGAGTCTAGACTCGTTCTGCTCACCACACGACAGGCCAGTGCATTGGGAGATGAGGTGCTGGGGAAGGAAAGCCAGCAGACCGAGAAGATGGGGGCCTGATGTCCTGGAGACCATCCTCCCCAAGTCTGAGCTCAGGCTCCTTGTATGCTGAAAAGCGGAGGGGGGTGTGCTTGTTGCAGACGTCTTGGTGTCGGAATCCTTTGTTCTTGCAGCTGCCCACACGGGTCAGGTCACGGTGTTCCGTGAACCTCCAGCAAGACAGGTGCTTTTTTCTGTTCTGCAACTTTTTATCTCTATATGAATAGGAAGCTGTGGTAACCCTTAAAGGTTAGAACCTTTAGACTGAGCTCTCCTGTATATTTCAGGCTCCAGGCAGCATTCTCTTATGGAAGGTGCAGAACCAGCAGGACTCAGCCCAGGAAACAGAGCACAGGGTTAGAGCTAAAGGAGCAGATCTAATATGGAGTCAGGTTTGCTTTTCTCTGTTATAATTTGTTTCACTTTCTACACAGTTTTGTGATGCAGGTCAGGTAGTCAATGGCTAGCTCTTCTAAACACTGGTAAACTGAGACCTGGGCCTTCAACTCCTTACTAAAATACAGTTGAGCCTGCGGGGAATGAGTCTGGAAACCGGCCATCTTATTTTTTAAAGGATGTTAAGGATTTCCATTGGCTGCACAGAGGCTGAGCTTTGCAATATTTCACTTAAGAGAAAGAATGTTCAGCAAACACAGTGTCCCATGCACTTTCCTGCCCCAAACATTCCACCTGAGTCAAGGATAAGGCATCCCAGCATGACTCTTCAACTCTCCCCCTTAATGTTTGGGGTTCCTGGTAAAGCATGTGTGCCACAAACTTACTTGCATTGAATGAGAAAGCCGACCATGATGTGTTGTGAAATGAAAAAAAGCAAACTAGAGAACATAACATACATCTTCGGTTGTTTGGGAGCAGAATTTGGGGTCAGACAGCCTTGCTTCACATCTTAACTTTGCAACCTAGGGGCTGTGTGCCCGGCTCAGTCACTTAAACCTCTCTGCACCTCCGTTTTCTCTTCTGGACTTTCAGTAAAACACTGCACGCACAGGCTTGTTCTGCTGATTAAAAGACACGTGCAGCTGACAGTCAGCTGTGTGGACTCAGCCCCCTGCTGCACCAGTTTCTTCCAGTTTCTGGCGCAAAGGCTAGTAGTCCTCACCTCGCATGATTATCATGAGAATGAAATGCGTTAACGTGGGCGATCACTTAGAGAAGATGCCGACCCAGGAGCAGGAGGAGAAAGGAAACGGGAGGACAGCCCTGCAGCTCCCTGAGGGCACCGTGGTGTTTGTTCTCAGAGTCATAAAAAAAAAAAAAAAAAAAAACTTGGAAAGTATGTCCCTGGAAGGACGAAAGAAATCAAAATAAAATCATGGGGTCTTGTTTTTTATTTGTTTGTTTAATTAATTAATTTATTTATGTATTTATTTTTACTGAGGTATAGTCGGTTACAGTGTGTCAGTTTCTGGCGTGCAGCACAGTGTCCCCAGTCATGCATACGCATACATATATTTGTTTTCATGCTCTTATTTATTAAAGGTTATTACAAGATACTGAATATAGTTCCCTGTACTACACAGAGGAGATTTGTTTTTTATCTATTTTTATACATAGTGGTTAACATTTGCAAATCTCAAACTCCCAAATTTTTCCATTCCCACCCCCTTTCCCCGGTAACTATAAGATTGTTTTCTATGTCTGCAAGCCTGGCATCTTGTTTTCATTTCTGTAGTTTCCTGTCCTCCCCACCATGCTTTTAAGTCTGTTCGCCATGTATGCAATTCTTTGCTGAGTCTCTAAAGCCATCTTACTAGGTTTTTTTCCTGTGACTGGTGAGGTTTCCCACCTGCGCTCTGCCTCCGTGCCCCCCTCCTCCAGCGCGTCCTCTTCTGCGGTAGACTTCCTGTTGCTTTTCCAAGGTGTTGAGAGGAATCACAAGTACTGTGTCTTCTTCCTGCCTGGTTTGCTTTTATAAGAAACATTGAACATTTGTGAATAAGCCGTATTTATCAAATGTCAGTCCGCGAACTTGTTGTCTACTGAGGAGCCACTTCATTTTAAATCAGTTAGGGATTCTAGAATCAGTTAGAATCAGTTAGGGGTTCCAAGAATGACTTGGAAACTAAAAAGAGAGAGAGGGAGGGAGGGAGGGAGGGAGGGGAGAGAGGGAAAGAAGGAAGGAAGGAAGAAGAAAGACAATGAAAGGAAGAAACATAAGCCTTTCACACTGTCCCCAAGAGATCTACAACCTAACAGTAAAATGAAAACACCTGTATACACCAAGTAACATTTCAAATACCTAAAAACAAGGAATGGCTCAGGTGGCTGCCAGTGCAGGTGGCCACCTCCCCATGGCCACGCTGCTGGCGTGTCCCAGGGAGCCCAGTTATGGGCGCGAGGATGGAGCAGGAGAGGAGGGGCCCCCGCACAGAAAGCACCTCGTGAGTGACAGCACTTGTATCGGAGGCTCTACCTGTCAGGTCACTTAGTCTGCTTAACATCCACACGGCATTACTGTATTTACTAGTCTTCATCGTCCAGTGTGGAGACTGGGGGCCTGACAGCTAGGACAACTCACCGAATGTGCCCCAGCTGGTCAACAGTGACCTGGGTCTCGATCCCGGACTGTCACCTTGCAGGACACTGCTAGTACCTTCAGGTTACGCGACAAGTGTTCAGGGTGTGAGGTCGAAGGTACGTTCAGGGGCAACGAAGAGTGAGTACAGAATGTGTGTGTCACGTGAGGCTTGTTTTTCCAGAAGACACTCTGTGTGTGTTATGCCAGTTAGCAGGTGAACCTTGGAAGAGGGGGGAGGGTGTTTGAGAGCCTGTCTGTCTTTCCTGGAGGTGGAGGAGGCTGGAGCCACCCCTGGACGATGGCCTGGCTCTCAGGAGGTGCTCCTCATTCCCGGCCCCACATTCCTCCTGTCCTGGGAGGTGGATTCCCTGAGCTCTGTCTCTCCTTGGGCGAGTCTCAGCCAGATGTCACCATGTTGCTTGCAAAGGCTGTCCCCTCCACTCGGGGGAGCCTGGAGTTGTGTTCCTCCACCTCACACAGTAGCCTCGCTTTTGCTTCCTCCACTGCAGTGATCTTACTTAGGTGACACCGTCTCCAGTGAGTGCTTCGCAGACGGCAGGAACTCTGGCCCAGTCTGAGGCCTGCATGACCACACTCACACGCACTGACCATCTGAATTAAACATTGAAGGCTTAATTAAGTGAATGTCAGATGTGTCCTTGGGGGAGGGAGGAGGGTGTGATTGCCAGAGAAATTAAATGTGAGCTGATTCTTGAAGAGACTTAGCGTGTGCCAGGACAGTTCCCAGAATTTCCGGGCAAATGGAATGTGGTGCCTTTCCCTGAATCTCTCTTCTCTCTCTTTACGCTAACGTTTCTCAGCTTCAGCACGCCTGATTCCTTAGGCCAGGTAATTCTTTGTTGGAAGGGTCGGTCCTGTGCATCGTGGGGTGTTTGTCCACATCCCTGGCCTCTAAATAGAGGTGTCAGTAGCACATTCTCCCCAGACTGTGCCAGGAAATGCCCCGACACGGGCAAGTGTCCCCCGGGGGAAAGTCACCCAGGCTGGGAACTCAACCCCACAAATGTTTTAATACGCAACAAGTTTAGTTCTTGTGAGCCTCGAAAAGTGCCAGCCAAAAAAAATCAAACAATCATAGAAAATTCTTAAATTATTCTTATCATTTCTGAGAAACCATCGTGAACTGGTCAGATGGTCCCGAGTGCTTTCTGCAGGCTCTGCGCAATCCTCAAGCATGATGATCCTCATTTTACAGATGAGGGAGAAGGGTCAGAGGGCTCAGTTTGCCCACGTGGCAGCATCCCAACGTTCCCTGGCCCTAGTGCGCCGCTGGGGCTCTTAGGCCGTTTTCTGTGCCTCAGGCTGATTTTAAAGGAAATCAGATGTATGGACTACGTCCAGACGCCAGAAGAAATGCTCTGATAAATATGGACCTTGAAAAAACTCGTAACTGGTCCATCTTAAAGTAATAAGGCATCTATATTGAGCTGAAAGAACTTTCTTCCCAGGTGTCCTTTCAGTACATACACAATCGCGTCAAGATCTTCAGTCCAGATGACTGCGCTAGGAGATTTCTCATCAGAACGTTCTACAATTACATTAGCTCTCTGAGAGCATTGCAAGTGCACCGTCTTCTAAATAAATCACCATGAATTTGCAGAATGCTGAAGAAATACTGGCTGTGTCAGAGGTTTGCGGTAGAACGGAGCCCAGCGGCAGAACAGGACCGCAGGGAAAGGGTGGGCCCCGGTGGGCGGCGCACCCTCTGAGGTGTTTGCAGGGAGCTGCTCCACCTGCTTTCACTTCCTGCCACTTCGCTGGACATTCCAGTCGCAAAGCTTTTAGGCTTGGGAGTGCTGAGGCAGAGACTCATTAGTCCGTTTGGCCTTGCTTTTGAGGGAAAACCATGTTATTTCAGCAGCAACTGCTCTGCGTAGACAGTCCCGATGCAAGTACTTTTCCAGGCAGCCTCATTTTGTCGTCAGATTGAATACAGCCTCTGACAGGCAGCAGCCCAGGCAGGCAGCGTGATGCATCAACTTTTTGAAAACAAGCTTTCTCCTTTTCAAATGGAATTCCGCTCCAGTTTTGGCTCCTGGGATGTTCTGTTCGCCCCGGGAGCAACTGCACCATATTAGGGCACGTCTGTCCTCCTCGCCGCTCGAAATGAATCACACGCGCAAGGTTCACGGAGTCTGATTCTGACTCGCGCGCCTCAGAAGGTTGGATTCCCTTTAAAGACGTGTGGGATGCCCGGGGATCGTGTTGACCCGGTTTGATGTCCTCCTGGGGCTGCAGCGCTGAGCTGAGCTTTGTCGCCAGACGGGCTGTTCCCGGGTCGGCCCTGCCCCCTAGTGGTTGTCGGCGGCACTCCCGTCCCCTTAGTTGTCACTGTCAGGAGCTGTGAGGGAAAACAGAGACCAGCGGAAGGGGCAGGTCCCAGAGACCCAAAACCAGCCCCGCAGCGAGATGCACGCTGGGTTCCAGACACAGAAGCCCAGTGTGGTCACTGTAAAGATACGTTTTTTGTTTTGTTTTGTTTTTTTAATTACTTTTTTTTGAGTTATAGTCATTTTACAATGTTGTGTCAATTTCCAGTGTAGAGCACAATTTTTTCAGTTACATATGAACATACATATATTCATTTTCACATTCTTTTTCACTGTGAGCTACCACAAGATCTTGTATATATTTCCCTCTGCTATACAGTATAATCTTGTTTATCTATTCTGCATATGCCTGTCAATATCTACAAATTTTGAGCACCCAGTCTGTCCCTTCCCACCCTCCTCCACCTTGGGAACCACAAGCTTGTATTCTATGTCTGAGTCTTTCTGTTTTGTATTTATGTTCTTTTTTTTTTTAGATTCCACATATGAGCGATCTCATATGGTATTTTTTTTCCTCTTTCTGGCTTACTTCACTTAGAATGATATTCTCCAGGGACATCCATGTTGCTGCAAATGGTGTTATGTTGTCGTCTTTTTATGGCTGAATGGTATTCCGTTGTATAAATATACCACATCTTCTCTTTTTTTTTTTTTTCTTAAACTTTTTTTTATTGAGTTATAGTCATTTCACATCTTCTTTATCCAGTCATTTGTCGATGGACATTTAGGCTCTTTCCATGTCTTGGCTATTGTCAATAGTGCAGCTATGAACATTGGGGTGCAGGTGTCTTTTTGAGGTAGGATTCCTTCTGGATATATGCCCAGGAGTGGGATTCCTGGGTCATACGGTAAGTCTATTCCTAGTCTTTTGAGGACTCTCCATACTGTTTTCCACAATGGCTGCACCAAACTGCATTCCCACAAGCAGTGTAGGAGGATTCCCTTTTCTCCACAGCCTCTCCAGCATTTGTCATTTGTGGACTTTTGAGTGATGGCCATTCTGACTGGTGTGAGGTGATACCTCATTGTAGTTTTGATTTGAATTTCTCTGATAATTAGTGATACTGAGCATTTTTTCATGTGCCTATTGATCATTCGTATGTCTTCCTTGGAGAATTGCTTGTTTGGGTCTTCTGCCCATTTTTGGTTTGGGTTGTTGGTTTTTTTCTTATTAAGTCATAGGGGCTGTTTATATATTCTGGAGATCAAGCCTTTGTCAGTTTCATCTTTTGCAAAAAGTTTCTCCCATTCCGTAGGTTGTCGTTTTGTTTTGCTTATGGTTTCCTTTGCTGTGCGGAAGCTTGTAAGTTTCATTAGGTCCCATTTGTTTATTCTTGCTTTTATTTCTATTGCTTGGATAGACTGTTCTAGGAGAACATTTTTGAGATGTAGGTCAGATAATGTTTTGCCTATGTTTTCTTCTAGGAGGTTTATTGTATCTTGTCTTATGTTTAAGTCTTTGATCCATTTTGAGTTTATTTTTGTGTATGGTGTAAGGGAGTGTTCTAGCTTCACTGCTTTACATGCTGCTGTCCAGTTTTCCCAACCCCATTTGCTGAAGAAACTGTCTTTATTCCATTGTATGTTCTTGCCTCCTTTGTCGAAGATTAGTTGACCAAAAGTTTGTGGGTTCATTTCTGGGCTCTCTATTCTGTTCCATTGGTCCATGTGTCTGTTTTTGTACCAATACCATGCTGTCTTGGTGACTGTAGCTCTATAGTATTGTCTGAAGTCTGGGAGAGTTATTCCCCCAGGCTTTCTTTTTCTTCAGCAATGCTTTTGCAATTCTAGGTCTTTTGTGGTTCCATATAAATTTTATTATGATTTGTTCTAATTCTGTGAAATATGTCCTGGGCAATTTGACAGGGATTGCATTAAATCTGTAGATTGCCTTGGTCAGTATGACCATTTTAACAATATTGATTCTTCCAATCAAGAAGCATGGGATATCTTTCCAGTTTTTAAAGTCTTCTTTAATTTCCTTCATCAGTGTTTTATAGTTCTCTGTGTATAACTCTTTCGTCTCCTTGGTTAGATTTATTCCTAGGTATTTTATTACTTTGGGTGCTATTTTAAAGGGGATTGTTTCTTTTCTTTCTTTTTCTGTTGATTCATCATTAGTGTAAAGAAATGCAACTGATTTTTGAACGTTAATTTTGTAACCTGCTACCTTGCTGAATTCTTCAATCAGCTCTAGTAGCTTTTGTGTGGACCTTTTAGGGTTTTCTATATATAGTAATGTGTCATCTACATATAGTGACACTTTTACCTCTTCTCTTCCAGTTTGGATCCCTTTTATTTCTCTCTCTTGCCTGACTGCTGTCGCTAGGACTTCCAGGACTAGGTTGAATAGGAGTGGTGAGAGTGGGCAGCCCTGTCTTGTCCCAGATTTTAGTGGGAAGCTTTTGAGTTTTTCACTGTTGAGTACTATGCTGGCTGTAGGTTTGACATCTATAGCTTTTATTATGCTGAGATATGTTCCCTCTATACCCACTTCGGTGAGAGTTTTTATCATAAATGGGTGTTGAATTTTATCAAATGCTTTTTCTGCATCTATTGAGATGATCATGTGGTTTTTGTCCTTTCTCTTCTTGATGTGAAGTATTACATTGATTTGCGTATGTTGAACCACCCTTGTGTCCCTGGGATGAACCCCACTTGATCATGATGTATAATCTTTTTTATGTGCTGTTGGATTCTATTTGCTAATATTTTGGTGAGGATTTTTGTATCTATGTTCATCAGTGATACTGGTTTGTAATTCTCTTTTTTGGTAGTGTCTTTGCCTGGTTTTGGTATCAGGGTGTTGGTGGCTTCATAGAATGAGTTTGGGAGTATTCCCTCCTTTTCAGTCTTCTGGAAGAGTTTGGGAAGGACTGGTATGAGTTCTTCTTTGTATGTTTGGTAGAATTCCCCAGTGAAGCTGTCCGGTCCTGGACTTTTATTTGTAGGGAGGTTTTTTATTGCTAATTCGATTTCATTTGTAGTGATCGGTTTGTTCGAGTGGTCAGTTTTCTTCTTGATTCAGTCTTGGTGGACTGTATGTTTCTAGAGACTTGTCCCTCTCCTCTAGGTTATCTATGTTGCTTCCATATAGTTTTTCATAATATTCTCATATGATATTCTGTATTTCTATGTTATTTGTTGTAACTTCTCCATTTTCCTTTCTTATTTTGCTTATTTGTGCTCTCTCTTTTTTCTTTTTTGTAAGTTTGGCAAGAGACTTGTTGATTTTATTTACCTGTTCAAAAACCCAGCTTTTGGTTTCATTGATTTTTTTCTATTATTTTTTAAATCTCTATTTTATTTATTTCCTCCCTGATCTTTATTATTTCCTTCCTTCTGCTGACTTTTGGATTTTTTTGCTCTTCTTTTTCTTATTTTTATAGCTGGTGGGTTAGATTGTTTATTTGAGATTGTTCTTCTTTTCTGAGGAAGGCCTGTATTGCTATAAACTTCCCTCTTAGCACTGCCTTTGCTGCGTCCCATAAATTTTGTGTGGTTGTGTTTTCATTTTCATTTATCTCAAGGTATTTTTTAATTCAACTTTGATTTCATCATTGACCCATTGGTTTTTTTGATAGCATGTGGTTTAATCTCCATACTTTCTTTTTTTTCCTCCTTTGTGTTTCTGTAGTTGAGTTTTACTTTCATGGCATTGTGGTCAGTAAAGATGCTTGAGATAACTTCTGTCTTCTTAAAATTGTTGAGGCTTCTTTTGTGCCCAAGTACATGATCAATCCTAGAAAATGTTCCATGTGCACTTGAAAAGAATGTAGATCCTATTTGGGGGGGGGGGGTGTAGTGCTCTGAAAATATCCACCAATTCTAATTTTTATGTTGTATCATTCAATTTCTCTGCTGCCTTATTTATTTTCTGTCTGGAAGATCTGCCTAGTGATGTTAATGCGATGTTAAAATCTCTGACAATGATTGTATTCCCATCAATATCCCCCTTTATATCTCTTAGTAATTGTTTTATGTACGTAGGTACTCCTATATTGGGTGCATATATATTAATGAGTGTAATATCCTCATCTTGTATCACTCCTTTAATCATTATAAAATGTCCTTCTTTATCTTTCTTTATGGCCTTTGTTTTAAAGTCTATTTTGTCTGAAATCAGTACTGCTACACCTGCTTTTCTGGCTTTTCCATTTGCATGGAATATCCTTTTCCATCCTTTCAGTCTCAATCTATATGTGTCCTTCTCCCTGAAGTGGGTCTCTTGTATGCCAGCATATTGAAGGTTCTTGCTTTATTATCCAGCCTGCCACTCTGTGTCTTTTGATTGGAGCATTTAGTCCGTTAACATTTACAGTAATTAATGATAGGTGTGTGTTTATTGCCATTTTGAACTTATTTTTGCAGTTGATTTGGTATTTCCTCTTTGTTCCTTTCTTCTTCCTTTTTTGGTTTGATAATTTTCCTTTGTATTATCTTGGATTTTATTTTGTTTTTGTGACTCATTTTGTTTTGTGACTTATTTTGTTTTTGTAAGTTTTTGGCTTGTGGTCTATTAACCCATTACTATAACTGTTTGTATTAAACAGATAATAATACAAGCTCAAACCCATACTACTGAGAACAAAATATTTTAAAAAGAAAAAAAAAACATACAAAAAACCTCTATATTTTCTTGCTTCCCTCTCCCACTCTTAATGATTTAGATGTACTCTTTTACAATTTCATGTTTATTCTATTTGTAATTCATGGCAGTTATCACCTTTCCAGTTACGATTTTCTCATTTCTGTAGCGTCCTACTTCTTTTCTATTTAGAGTAGACCTTTCAATATTTCTTTTAGCATGGGTTTAGTGTTGCTAAACTCTTAGTTTTTGCTTCTCTGTGAAGTTCTTTATCTCTCCTTCTATTTTAAAGGATAACTTTGCTGGATAAAGTATCCTAGGCTGCATCTTTTTTTCATTCAGGACTTTGAATATATCTTGCCACTCCCTTCTGGCCTGTAGTGTTTGTGTAGAGAAATCAGCTGAAAGCCTTATGGGGATTCCCTTGTAATTCACTCTTTGTTTTTCTCTTGATGCCTTTAGGATCATTTCTTTATCTTTAACGTTGGCCATCTTGATTGTAATATGTCTTGGTGTGGGTCTGTTTGGGATATTCCTGTTTGGGACCCTCTGAGCCTCCTGTACTTGGATATCTGATTCCTTCTTTAGGTTAGGGAAGTTTTCAGTCATGATTTCTGCGAATACCTTTTCAATCCCCTTTGTTCTTTCTTCCCCTTCTGGAACCCCTATTATGCGTAGATTGGCACGCTTTATGTTATCCCATAGGTCCCTTATATTTTTTTCATTGGTTTTTATTTGTTTTTCTCTCAGCTGTTCTGATTGGGTGTCTTTTCTGTTGTCCTGTCTTCTAGGTCACTTATTCGTTCCTCTGCATTATGTAGCCTGCTTTGTACAGCCTTTAGGTCAGCCCTCATCTCAGCAAATGAGTTTACCACTTCTACTTGGCCCTTCTTTATAGCTTCAATTTCATTTTTAATATATTTTATATCTCTAAACACTATCTCTTTTAGTTCCTTCAGTACTTTGATCACTCCTTTTTTGAAATCTTGATCTAGTAGGCCATCAATGTCTATTTCCTTGATTGTTCTTTCAGGGGATTTCCCTTGTTCTTTTAATTCAGAGTGGTTCCTCTGCTTCTTCATCTTGCTGATATCTCTCTGGCACTGTGGCTTAAGGAGTATCAGTTATCTATTGCAGTCCTTAAGGAGTTTACTTATTTATCTGTCTAAAGCCTATGTAGGAATAAAACAGATTTGTGGCATCTTTGTCTTTTGAAGAGGGTGATGTTCTGTCGGAGTTCAGCAGGTTCTCTGGTTGGCTGGGTGGGTCCGTGGATGTGAGTTTTGGTGTATTTGTGAGAAAGGGTGAGCTACGAGCATCCTTCTACTCTGCCATCTTGGCCGATCTCTGGCAAGATACATCTGGTTTTTCTCCTGGCCCTTCATGATTAAAATAATGATAATAGAGGACAGTAGTTTACCCATTTACAGTCAGATCAGGCGGTTTACAAACTGAGAGCCCCAGTCCTTTTCTCAGAATAGGATGCCAGGGTGACTTAGAGGAAGTGAGCTTGTCTTCTTGGAATTCATCATTAAAGAAAGGCTTCATATTTATATTGGCCTCTTAGGTTTCTCTGAGCACTTTGACATGTTTTTCATATTGGGTATTTATACATGATTTTTAAATTTAAAAAGTTATCTATGTACTTTACAGATTTATAATCCCAGAAACCTTTTATTCCATAGCTAGGGGGAAGGGAGTAAATTTCTCATGACTGTCTTTCAATTTTCCCTAAACTTCGCATTCTCAAATTGTTCTTTCATATTTTCTCTTTCAGTTTCTCATTTTAGATACTAATGAAAGATGTCAGTTTATCCACTGTGGTGACTTTCACACAGTGTTAACCATGATCTGCAATATACAATACACTTACATCACAGCTATATACTGAATGTGTGTGTGGTCTCCAGAGTTCTGTGAAATGGTACTGACATTTTGTGCTGTGTGCTCTGATATGTCCTGTTCAATTATGCTTCTTTCCTTTTTTTTTTTTTAACTTTTTTTTATTGAGTTATAGTCATTTTACAATGTTGTGTCAACCTTTTCTTTTTTATTCTCATGCTTGCCCACTACCTGGCTCCCGACTGAACATTTAGGGAAACTAAGCGAATCACTTTTGTTTGTGCTCCTAGATGTAATGTAGTGGAAATGGTCTGGGAAAATATACACTCAGAGATGAAATCGAGAAGCCAGAGAAAAAGAAAAATGCCATGTGATATCACTTATATGTGGAATCTAAAAAAAACACAAATGAACTTATTTACAAAACAAAGTCACAGACACAGAAAACAAACTTATGGTTACCCATGGGGGAAAGGGGGTGGGAAGGGATAAATTAGGAGTTTGAGATTTGCAGACACTGACTACTACATATAAAGTAAATAAACAACAAGTTCCTTCTGTATAGCACAGGGAACTATATTCAGTATCTTACAGTAACCTGCAATGAAAAAGGATATGAAAATGAATATATGTATGTATATATGTCACTGAAGCACTGTGCCGTACACCAGAAACTGACGCAACATTGTAAACTGTCTATACTCTAATAAAAATAAAAAGCTACAACCTTCCTTACCTAAGTAAGTACTAGGGATGTAGTGTACAACATGATAAAAATAATTAGCACTGATCTACGTTACATATGAAAGTTTTTAGAGAGTAAATCCCAAGAGTTCTCATAACAAGAAAACATATTTCTATTTCTTTGATTTTGTGTCTGTATGAGATGATGGGTGTTCGCAAACTTACTGTGATGATCGCTTCATGATGTACGTAGGTCATACCATGATGCTGTACACCTTACACTGACACAGTGCTGTATGTCAGTTGTATCTCAGTAAAACTGGATGAAAACAGTTTTTTAAAAACAACAACAAAAACAAAACAGAGGAAAAGCAAGGTTGCCTTTAGCTCTCGCCACCAACGTGAGTCCATTCAGTGAGCATCGACTGTGAACTCCCTGACTTAAAGCATCTGACTCTGCAGGGTGCCGAGTCAGGACGAAGAAGAGTCTGGAGAGCAGAAGTGGCAGCCTTGTCTCAGGAAGGCACCTCAGACAGGAGGTGTTGGTCCAGGTGCATCACGGTTCTCCCTGGGTCTCACTGAGAACCCCTGATTCTCAGGAAGCTGCATATTGCTCACCAGACAATGGCTAAATGTGAAGAAAGACATTAAGTGACTGTCATGTCCAGTGGGGACTTTTAGATTTTTTTTTCTCATCACGAGGAGAATTTTTTTCTTTTGTTGTACTGATATGAGATGATGGATGTCAACTCAACCTACTGTAATCATTTCACGATGTATGTAAATCAGACTGTCATGCTGTGCACCGTGAAATTAAATGGTGATATATGTTAATTATTTCTCAACAGCACTGGACAAAAAAGACGGGTACAATTTTTTTTCAAATATCATGTTTGCTAACATGTTACTATCACTAATCATATATGATTTGTCTTCTTAAAGATAGTAGGATTTTTTGTAATTTGTCTTTAAATTTTTTATTGAAGTACAGTCATTTACTGTGTGTCAATTTCTGGTGCACAGCACGGTGTTTCAGTCATACATGTACATACATGTACTCCTTTCCGTGTTCTTGATTGAAGTCCCAGGGGCCTTGTGCTCAGTTCTTGTGTCGCCGTACTATGTGCCCATGAGATGTCAGCTGTCCAGCCTCCAGAGCTGGAGGGTCCTTTTCCTGAGATGTTCCTGGCACAGCCACAGGGGCCCAAGGAGTAGGTTACGGAAGGTGTCTCAGGTGCTGATACACGAGTGAAGTTTGGAGAGGGGCCTCCGGCTCCTGGCTGCATGGGGACAACCCTTATTAGGCCAAGCTGGGCACAGCCTTGCTGTGATTAGACTGGGGAGCACCAGAGCCATCCCCAACTTGGGCTGTTCTGGGTGGCAGCTGGGTTCCCTGCTCAGGGTCTCACAAAGCTGGGATCAAGTCTGCTTCCAAGTGTGTTCAGAGCATCTGAGCTTCCCCCGGCCACCCCTTGGACCAAGCAGCTGCCACCTCTGGGCACTGGATGGGAAGGACTCAGGCCCAGATGTCCTTTGAGCTCTGCTTCCCCCTTCAGCTCCTTGTTTAGAACCGACGTTAGGGTGGAGTCTGTCCTGGTGACTGTCACCAGGGTCTTCCCACATCCCTCTGGCTTCAGAAACTTGGTTTCTAACCATTTGGGACATTGCAGGTTAGGCTGATGTCCTCTGTCCTTCACCCACAGTCCTCACGATCTTCCTAAGACATCACTGCTGGTACCCGATTTGCATGCATCTCTCTATTCCATTATGGTCATTTAAACGTGCAAACATTTATATGAGGCATATGCTATTGTCGTAGGTGTTTTATTATTGTCTAAATCATACCACCTCACAGCCGTCACCTCATAGCTTGTTTTTCCGACTCGACAAGATGTTTTTAGAACTCTCTAGGTCAGCAGAGACAGATGCACAGACCTGCAGGGTCTGCTGTGGAGGCTCCCCGTGACGTGATACCAGCTCCCTCCAGCCCCCCCCCCCCCCGCCAGCTGAGCACCCTTAGTTTTCCTGACTTCTCTTATGACGGCAGGTGCTCACCACACATGCTGATGTGCATCTCCTGTGTCTGTGTAAATCCAAGAAGTTCCAGAGGACAGACACCTAGACAGTAGTTTGCTGGCTCATGACGTCTGTACCTTTCAGTGTGATAGATTCTGCTGGGCCTCCTTTCTGTAGTTCTTGCCTCAGTGTCTTCAGTCTCCTCATGGTGAAGAGCTTTCTCATTTGCCAAATGTCTCGGCCGGCCCTCTGTCGCTGGATGCTCAAAGATCTGCGTGTTGCAGCTCAGAAGACAGTGTCTCTAATGCTCTGCCTCTACCAGAGGGTTTAATTTATCCTGTAAAAAGCGAAAATTGCGCATGTTCTGCTTTCTTTCTCCCTGTGTTTCTGCAGTAACCACCCAACCCCGAGGACGTGAGAGCTGGCGTTGCTGGAGGGGAGGCGACATATCAGTTAGGGCTGCAGAGTTACCCTCCCACAGCTGGAGAGTAGCTGGTGGTGTGCCAGGCTGTTTGCTTGTTTTTCTTGTATGAGAACACTTGACATGAGACCTGTCATCTTAACAGCTTTATTTTTACTGTAATCCTGCAGTGCTGTCAACCGTAGGCGCGATGTTGTACAGCAACCTCTAGAACCTGTTTATCTCACAGAAGTTTATACCCACTACATAGGATCCACTGGTTTCTCTCTCCTTGCAGACCCTGGGAACCACTAATCTACCCTCTTCTTCTGTGAGTTTGACAGTTTGACAGTTTCAGATAGCCCAGACACTAACTACTCTAGATAGATAGATAGATAGATAGATAGATAGATAGATAGATAGATAGACAGACAGACAGACAGACAGCTAGCTAGCTAGCAGACTATATATATATATATATATATATATATATATATATATATAGTGAATAGTGCAGTACTTGTCCTTCTGTGACTGGCTCATGTCACTTAGCATGATGTCCTCAAGATTCATCCATGTTGTCGAATATTGCAGCAGTTCTTTTTTAAGACAGAATAGTATTTCACTGCATGTATATACCGCATTTTCTTTATCGACTCATCCATCCAAAGAGTTTTTAGTTTATTTCCGTATCTTGGCTATCATGAATAGTGGTACAGTGAACCTGGATGTGCCAATAGCTCTCCGAGATGCCGATTTCAGTTCTTTTGGATAAGTACCCAGGAGTGAGATTCCAGGATCATATGGTAGTTCTACTATTAATTTTTTGAGGCGCCTACAATTGTTTCCCATAGTGGCTGCACCATTTTGCATTCCCACCAACTGTGTGCAACAAGGGTTCCAATTTCTCTACAACTTCACCAGCGTTTGTTGTCTTTCGTTTTTTGATGACAGCCCTCCTAACAAGTATGAGACAGTATCTCAGTGTGGGTGTGATTTACATTTCCCTGATGGTCAGCGATACTGAGCATCTTTTCACATACCTGAGGGCCATCTGTATGTCTTCTTCAGAGAAATGTCTATTGAAGCCCTTTGCCTACTTTTGAATGGGTTATTATTATTAAATATACCTTTTGCTGTTGAGTTGTGGAAGTTCCTTATATTAACTCTTTATCAGACACATGGTTTGCAAATTTTTTTTTATCTCATAGGTTGCCTTTTCGCCCTCTTGGTTGTTTCCTTTGCTGTGCAGAAGCTTTTTAGTTTGCTGTATTCCCACTTGGATATTTTTGCTTTTGTTGCCTCTCCTACCCTTGAACTTGTGAATACCAGGGTCGTGAAGCTTATCCCCCATGTTTTCTTCTAGTTTCACAGTCTCAGGTCTTATGTTTCAGTCATTCATCCATTTTGAGTTGATTTTCATTGTGGTGTAAGACAAGGGTCCAGTTTCAGTCCTTTGCATGTGGACATCCTGGTTTCCCAGCATCACCTGTGGAAGACGCTGTCCTTTCCCCGCTGTGTGTTCTCGACACCCCTGTCAAAGACCAGGGGACATGCGCACGTGGATGTATTTCTGAGCTTTCTGTCTGGTTACGTCGGTCTCTATGTCTCTCTTCAGGCCAGGAGAGGCATACTTTGTTTCACACACTTCACTTTACTGTGCTTTGCAGACACTGCATTTTTTATAAATTGAAGTTTTCTGCCCACCCTGCGTCAAGCAAGTCTATCAGTGCCACTTTTCCAGCAGCGTTATTTTTTAATTAAGGTGTGTGCATTTCTGCAGACACAGCGCTGTTGCACACTAAATACCTGAAACTTTCAGGAAACAGTATATATTGAATCAAGGTTGAATTAGAAAAAGAACAGTGGCCACCGTTTCAGATGTGCCAAAGAATTCGGGTCAAACACCGCCCAACAGGTTGTGATTCTCAGGTTTTCTCGTGGTTACAGAAAACCCCAGAGCCTGGGAATACCGGGGCAGGCATTTAATGAACCCACGGTAGAAAGCTCGTCCTGACTGCAGGTGCCTTTCCTCAGTTCTGGCTTCTTTTATATTCTGTATTCCCACAAAGCATAATTGGGCTGGAATATTATACAATTTCTGGAGCTCTCAAGGTTCACAGAAATGAACTAGAAGACAGCATTGATCTTAAGCTTATTTCTGAAATTCCTACTTACATTATTCACTATTATCAGTCAACTGAGCAAAATAAGTTGCTATTGAATTTGCACAAACATAATGTTATTTGCAGGGAGCAATCTGACATTGGCCAAAAAACTACATGCTTCTTAAAATTCTTTTATCCATGTTCCCTAGCTCATCCAGGGTGTGAGTCCATGGAAGGCAGAGTCCTGACTCGCTGAATTCAGGGCCACCGCTAGAGTGACCGGACCTCAGCGGTGCTTCCATGAGGAGTGTGGATGTTGCTGATGACGCTTGTGTTAACAGGGGCCCGCTTAGCTGCGGGTGACAGTGATCTTTCTCAGGTAGCCCAGGCTCACATAACTGGCAAGTTCAAGGAGGCAGAGTTGACTTCAGGAATGGCTAGATCCAGGCTTGAAAGGACATCATTATCGTGTCTCTGTTCCACGCATTCCCTCCCATCTCCCCTTCCCCCTACCTCTCCTCTGTGTTTGCTGGCTTCACGGATTTCCCATGTGGCTGTAAATAGAGTCACCAGCACCTAAGATTCCCAAAGATCAGAGAATTACCCTGTCTCTCCCACATCCGCATCAAATCCCACAGTTCTGCTCCTGTGTGCGGGTCCTTCAGGGCCATCACTGCGGGGGAGGGGTCAGAACCGTGTGATTGGCGCCCACCAGAGACACAGACCGGGGAGGCAGGCCACTTCCAAAAGAAAAGCTGAAGGAAAGACAAGCAACAGACGTCCACTGCAAGGGGTTGACAGGAGGGAGAAAAAAGATGGAAGAAGACTGATGCACCGTCAGCACAGATACAAAGCTCCGGCTTTCTTAGCCATTACATTTACTCATACCGAAGCCAGCATGTGGTCTAGGTGATCAGAGCAGGATCTGTCCCGTGTGGCAGGAGAGCAGAGACTTAGAAAGTGCCTTGAGCATTTTTTTGTTTTTAGCATCTTAAATGTATTTTTCTTTTTTTTTTTTTTCCTATTGAAGTACAGTCAGTTGCAATGTGTCAATTTCTGGTGTACAGCACAGTGTCCCAGTCATGTGTGTGTGTGTGTGTGTGTGTGTGTGTGTGTAATGTTTTCATATTCTTTTTGCTTTGAGTGTTTTTAACGGTGCTATAGAAGGTCATGGGAGATTCAGAGCACACCAGGGGGTGGTGGGATGGGGAGGGAGGAGGAGCGAGAAGGAATCTAAAAGGGGCCATAGCACAGCCCACACGGTGCACAAGGAAACCTAACTGCTGTGTCTGGGCACCTTTGGGGTGTAAGATGGTGGGAAGATAAAAGCTGGTCAGAGTACAAACCTTCCTCGACGTACCATAGGGTTGCTCCTGATAAACCCACTGTAAGTTATCATCAGCTGAAAATGCATGTAATCCACCTGACCTACCAAACATTGTGGCCTGGCCTAGACCCCTGAACCATGCTCAGAACACTCACCTTAGCCCTCAGCTTGGCAAAGACATGTAGCACAAAGCCTGCTTTATGGTAAAGCGGTGGCTGTCTCATGTGATTTACCAACTACTGTACTGAAGTGGGAAACAGAGTGGTTGTCTGGGTCCAGAGTGGCTCTAAGTGTAGCAGTGGCCGACCCTGGTGGTCACGGGCTGCCCAGGACCCGCGGCTGGCGCTGCCTGGCCTCACGAGAGAGCACCCTCACTTGTAGCCCTCACCTGGAGAAGAGGCCGAAACTCAAAGTACGATTTCTGCTGAAGGCGTATCACTTTGCACCATCACAAATTCCAAAGGTCTTCAGTCTAATCATCGTGAAGCTGGAGACTGTGTATAAAAAAATCAGCAAACATCTGGTGCAGGAAAAAGAGAAATGCATGAACAAGGGTGATGATGCAAGTAGGAAAACGTGATACTGATCTGATCTGAGATGAGTGATACTTACCTGTGTAGTTCAGGACACTGGAGAGGTGTCCTAGACTCCCCAGTAGGGCGGTGGTCAACCCGAGTCAGGACGTTGAGCGGAGGGGTCTCGTAAAGACGAGCGTGGTCTGTCATTGGCGTGGTAGCGGGGCCACGTGGGAGACACCAGGCAAACGCCTTCACAACTGTGTCAGCTGGGACCCAGGTGGAGGGAGACAGCACATAGCTTTTCTACATGTGTGCCTTCGGAGAAGCCACTGGTGCAGCTGAGGACCCCACGGGCATGTGGCACTTCCCAAATCTGGACATCCTCCCGTTGGGGAGTCGTAGATGTAGATGAGCTGACACCTGATAAAGCCCAGAGAAGTAAAAAGAACTAAAGAAGAGAAAATGCATCAATTCCCTGTATTTGGAAACGAGTGCGAACTAGGAGACTCCATCTACACTAGCACCGTGAAGCTGACGCCTTCCCTCCCACTGTTGCCACTACTGCACGTGTACTGTCTTTCAGGTGACCAATGGTATCTCGTAATTTTTAAGTGTTCTTCGATTACACTTTGAAGAGGAGCTTTCGCCAGTTAGGAGGGACTAGTTGTCTGCAGTGTCTGGATGACCTGGTGATGAGGCAGAGTGGGGTCACGGTCAAACGTGGAGGCTCAGGTAGGCTCGGATCATCTGGGGGCGGACACCTCTGCCCCTTTACCTCACTCACTAGCTTGAAACCTTGGACAGATTACTTAACTATCTAGGTTGCAGTTTCCAGGAAAATAATGTTATTTTAAGGATTAAATGAGATAACGCATGTGACAGTTTGCAGCATGTGTGCCCTGTGGGAAGTGTCCAGTGAACACTCCCTCCTGTCATTTACGGTGGCACAAGTCGAGCCCTGAGCACCCCGGCAGCCAAGGCTAAGTGAGTCACTGCTCGGTGAGACGAGCGGTAGGACAGTGACAGCAGACACCAGACCTGCGCGGCGGGCGCTGTGCGCAGGCTCTGGTCTGTTTTGTATGTTAAAACATTTTGGTGAGAAACAGAGTTTCTGACCACTTACTGTTGAATTCTAGATTGAATTTATACCACTATACAGAATGTTCCATTCCCATTTTTCTAAGAGGAAACTGGAACCCAAGGAGGTTAAGTAATACCCAAGATCCCGCCCTCAGGAAGTGGCTGATGTAAGATGTGAGCCTGTGCCTCTGGGACTCCAAGGCCTCCCTGCTACCCCTGCGGCCTTTCCAGGAGGCTCCATGCGCCGTGACTGCAGTCCTCCCAGGGGTGCTGCGGCACGCCTGGTACAGGCTCGATCTAGGGCTCTTGCCTTGCATACGTGTGTACATAGTTGCATCATGAGAGTTTAGTCGAACATTTTTTTAACCAAGAGCCTGAACCCAGCAGAAGTGTTCTTAATAGATTTTCGCTGTGATTCTGAAAAGTAGAGTTCCTCGAGTGGCCCTCCTGGAGGGATGATTTACTGCCTCTAGCCCACAGAGGGCAGCGATGTGAACACTTCTGAGCCAGCTGTGTCCTCGAGTACCAGCCGGGGGTTCAGAGCGGCTGAGCTGGGCTCAACCAAGGCTTCCCAGGACCGCACGGGAGGACCTTCCTGCTGATGCAGTGATTGTAACGATTCTTAGCCACTTACTTATTTTGCACTACCTGCAATTTGGCAACTATGTATATGCAAATACACATGTGGTGCTAAAACGCTTTTTCTACCTAACGGTAACATATCTAAACACTGGATGTATTCCAAGCTGGTTTGGTCAGTTCAGAACAGTCTGGTAAAGGTTCTGCATGTTAACAGGCCAAAACTAGCAGCCTCGTGGACTGTTACCAGCCATTAAAAGGAGCCAGCACATCACTGCTGGTAACTGTGCTGGGAAGAGGTCACACAGTGTGAAGTGACTTACTCGTTTCCACCCACGCTCCAGGTCGATGCTGTTCCTTCCAGTGAGGCTGAAGTGGCTGGAACTGCCTTAAAGTTGCTTTGTCTGAAGCCTTGCGTAGGTCAGCACCCAGGTGGATAAATGCGTATGAGTGATGTCGGTTTCTCGTGCAGCAGGATGGCAAAGCCATGCTGGAAGAGCATCATATAAGCCTCTACTGCTTCCCCCTTCTTTTTAAAGTCAGAGAAGTAAGGGAGACTTGGTTTGAGAATGAGTTCTGTGGAAGTGGGTGTGGCCTGGGTCTGGAAACGTGGCAAACGTTCAGCGCCCGCTGCCAGCTACTTGTGCCTCCTCGAACAAACCCCTGCCTGCCCCACGCCTCACCCTTATTTAATGTGCTTGTCCTTACTGAAGTGCCGCTGTCAGCCTTTAAAGTTCGAGAGTGTCCTTGGTGGGTCCCTCTGTTGGGCTCACCTCTGAGCAGGACCTGTTCTCTTGTAGGCTGCAGTGCAGAGAACAGATCAGATGAAGGCAGCAACCTTCCTGACTCTGTGTTTTCTTTCTCTCCCCAGACCATGTCAGAGAGTCACCATGACCATGCACAGTAACAGCTCAACCTCACCTCTGTTTCCGAACATCAGCTCTTCCTGGATTCACAGCCCTTTGGATGGGGGGCTGCCCCCAGGAGCCGTCACTCACTCTGGCAGCTACAACCTCTCCCAAGCAGCCGGGAATTTCTCCTCCCCAGATGGCACGGCCAGTGACCCCCTGGGGGGTCACACCATCTGGCAAGTGGTCTTCATCGCGTTCTTGACCGGCGTCTTGGCCTTGGTCACCATCATCGGCAACATCCTGGTGATTGTGTCCTTTAAGGTCAACAAGCAGCTGAAGACAGTCAACAACTACTTTCTCCTCAGCCTGGCCTGTGCCGACCTGATTATCGGGGTCATTTCGATGAATCTGTTTACCACCTACATCATCATGAACCGATGGGCTTTGGGGAACTTGGCCTGCGACCTCTGGCTCTCCATTGACTACGTGGCCAGCAATGCCTCCGTCATGAACCTGTTGGTCATTAGCTTCGACAGGTACTTCTCCATCACAAGGCCACTCACGTACCGAGCCAAGCGAACGACAAAGCGGGCAGGCGTGATGATCGGCCTGGCGTGGGTGGTCTCCTTTGTCCTCTGGGCCCCCGCCATCCTGTTCTGGCAGTACGTGGTGGGGAAGAGAACTGTGCCCCCCGGGGAGTGCTTCATCCAGTTCCTCAGCGAGCCGACCATCACCTTCGGCACGGCCATCGCTGCCTTCTACATGCCCGTCACCATCATGACCGTTCTGTACTGGAGGATCTATAAGGAGACGGAGAAGCGCACCAAGGAGCTGGCTGGGCTGCAGGCCTCGGGGACAGAGGCCGAGGCCGAGAACTTTGTCCACCCGACCGGCAGCTCCCGGAGCTGCAGCAGCTACCACTTTCAGCAGCCGAGCACAAAAGCCTCGGCCCGGAGCACGTGCGGCCGCTGCCACTTCTGGTTCACCGCCGGGAGCTGGAAGCCCAGCTCCGAGCACATGGACCAGGACCACAGCAGCAGCGACAGCTGGAACAACAACGACGCCGCGGCCTCCCTGGAAAACTCCGCCTCCTCCGACGAGGAGGACCTGGGCTCTGAGACCAGAGCCATCTACTCCATCGTTCTCCAGCTGCCGGGGCACAGCGCCCTCCTCAACTCCAGCAAGTCGCCCTCGGCAGACAGCCTCCAGGTGCCCGGGGAGGAGCCAGGGGCAGCAGGCCTAGAGGGGAGAGCCGGCCGACCGCAGGCCCAGAAAAGCCTGGATGGCCGGGGCAGTCTTCAGAAGAGCTTCTCCCAGCTTCCCATCCAGTTGGAGTCGGCCGTGGACACCGCCAAGGCCCCGGACGGCAGCTCCTCAGTGGGCAAGACCACGGCCACTCTGCCTCTGTCCTTCAAGGAAGCCACCCTGGCCAAGAGGTTCGCGCTGAAGACCAGGAGCCAGATCACCAAGCGGAAGCGGATGTCCCTGATCAAGGAGAAGAAGGCGGCGCAGACCCTCAGCGCCATCCTGCTGGCCTTCATTGTCACCTGGACGCCCTACAACATCATGGTTCTGGTGAACACCTTCTGTAACAGCTGCATCCCCAAGGCCTACTGGAACCTGGGCTACTGGCTGTGCTACATCAACAGCACGGTGAACCCCGTGTGCTACGCCCTGTGCAACAAGACCTTCAGAACCACCTTCAAGGCGCTGCTGCTGTGCCGCTGCGACCAGCGGCGGCGGCGCAAGCAGCAGTACCAGCAGGGGCAGTCGGCCGTCTTCCACAGGCGGGTGCCCGAGCCAGCCTCCTAGAGGCGCGTCCACCGCGGCGCGCGCACGGCCGCCCGCCCCTCTGCTGGGCGTCAGTGAGGGTGGGGGTGAGCCCTGTGACGACAGAACGCGTTCTCCTCGTCCCACGGTGAAAGGAGCTGCCTGTTTACCGATCCCTCCCATAAACCCCGTTTTGCTATGAAGAGTCAAATACCAGTTCAGCAAAAAATAAGCAAGTGAGCAATGAGCATAGTGCCGCACAGGAAGAGATCGATTCTGACTCAACTTTGCCTTTTGGTTTTTTTTTCTTAAAGAGGGGAAACAATGTTTCGTATCACTTCTGCACCCAGATTGGCATGCCCGGGCCGTTTAGTCCCCACCAGCCCTGGACTCTCATTGAGCATAACCGGCCGCGTCCCCAGGTGTCACCCAGACCCCACGTGGGACACGGCAGGCTAGCAAGTCCACGGTTCCGAAATGGTTTCACACGCTGAGGATGGACCCTCTTGTCCCCGTCTTCTGTTGGTATGTCGTTCAACTCTATTTGTGGACTTGATTCTCGATTCTCGCAAAGTAGTGTTTTGTGCAGTTCACGTTTCATACAAATAAAAGCTACCCAAGTACACACATGTACATGTATGCGTGTGTGAGTTCCGTGCGTGCACACACCGTGTATGTAATGTGATGGGAATCTCTGAACTGGCAAGTTGTTCCAGCAACGTGTGCTTTCAGTGCTTTGGTGACTGAAGTTCTCTAGGATCCTAACCAACATAAAAGTGAAGGAAACCCAGTGTGGTGTTCTGGAAACCAGGGCTGTTTCTCTGGAGAACAGGCAGCAGAGAGCATCCAGGCCCCTGGCCTGGTCTGTGTAGGGTGTCAGCCTCGAGGGTCTGGGGGCAGGTGGCTCAACCAGGCGCTGAGGGAGCGGTCCCCTCTGCCGATCCCCCCAGCCGTGCTTACTCGAGTCAGGGCCCCTCCGAGCTCAGCAGGGGAACTGCACCCACATGCTGGAATTTGCTTGTCCACATCTGAAGGTCGCACACAAAACTGCTAGCTGAACAGCCTGAAACTCAGTAACCGTGTCACGTTTCAGGGTTACGCAAGCATCGCGTAACACAAAGCAAGAGAGACGCTTAGGGGCCAAGAAGGACGGGGTTCAGCTTCTCGCAGCCCGGCATCTTCCTGTGAAGTAAGGGCTCACACCTTTGCTGCTTAGCGGTGGCCAGGGCTTCCCGGTGTGCGCTCTGCGACCTCCACCTGGGTAACAGGTGGGGTTGAGGAAGTCACGTGTCCTCTCAAGAAAGCATTACACTTTGAGAAGCCTTGCCTCCCACTGATTTCCTGACGTTACTCAAAAGTGATTTTTGTATTTGCTTCTGAATTGACCGAACGCTGAATGTTCTCTTGGGGGTGGGGGTGCTGTCACCGTCCTCTGCTGCTGCTGTACGAGGCGGGGGGTGCTCCTGCTTTCCTTTCACTGGGGCTGTGTGGGGAGTGGGCGGTTGGGGGCGGGAGCGGAGGGCAGAGCCTCCCTTTGTCCAGGGTCTTGTGCTGTGAGCCCCGAGCCGGGGTGCAAGTTGCTTCTGTGTTCAGTGTGAGCTGGTGTTCACAGCAGAGCTTAACAGCAGTGGACGTGTACTCAGTGGTGTCTGTTTTGAACTATTTAACTTTGTGTTCTGTTTCTATGAAGGTGTATTTACGCAGACTTCACCAAGTGTCTCTCTAACGCCGATAAATGTCACCCTTCAGTCTTCAGCAGTGGTGGCCCCAGATGACTCTTCAAGGTCCACCTGAGCAGTGAGCAGGGTGTATCGAGCTTCCTTGTGGCTAAGAAGGGAGGAAAGTCACTCTGTGGGTGTCGGGAGGTGCCTCGTTCAGAAGTCAACAGTGACTTCAGCGTAACGGCTCGTTACCCCTAGTGAAACCTGACGGGAACCCGTCAAAGCGACCCTCCACCAGTGTGTTTGAGCTCACGTGACGGGGGAAAGGGCACATCAGCATGAATGCAAGAATGGGTTTGGGCCCACATTCCAGCAAAGAATGAGAAAAAACAATCTTCTAACTTACATAGCAAACTACAGAATGTTACGTCATCCGTGTGCTAACGCGCGCTGCCTGTGGAGCGGGTCCGTCTGTGTTTGCTCGTGCCCCGGCACTAATAAATCCGTGAGTGCTGATTCCAGCCTCCCCATTCTCTCTGAAACTCCTATTTTGCCTCCCTCTCAAAAGGCCATTTCCTATGTTTTAAAAATAGAGAATTAATTTTAGAAATGGAGGAAACCCTGAGTTTCGGCAGAACTGTGAAGGTTCGTAACAATCCTGCTTAAACGCCGTCATCTCACCCTTGTCCTTCTACGATGGAAGGAGAGAAAGAAGCCCAAGGTGGGTTTAATTGTCAGATTGGATTCAAATCTCTCATGAACGAAAGCTGCTTTTAAATACACTCTACCAACTCCATTCATAGAAAAGTATGTCCAACTCTTAGGTCGTTCTCAGAAAAGGAAAATAAGAAAACAGATTCTTTTGAACATGGAGAATTGAAAAGTGTGACCAAAGGTGTAGTGAAGTGTTTGTCACCAGACGTGTGTTTCTCAAAGTGCTTGTCATTGAAAAAGGTACTCAGCATTTCTAGATCAAAATGTCTTCATCCGCCAAACGGGAATCAACCCATTTCATTCCATGTGAATGAAGTTTGCCAGGCTCTCAGGATTGGGTGCTTTAATGGAAAGAGTGAGCTAATCAAACCTGAGTAAAGCACAGGTGAAGAACCACCCCCCAGCACAGACACAGGCGCACACACACGTTCTCATCCTGTGCCCCGCTGGGCTCTGTTCTCTTTGGTCCGTCCCCTCCCTGTGGTCTTCCAGCTGGTTCACCGTGTCATCCTGATCATCCTTGACTTCAGACTAGCCCTGACTCTCCAAGCGTGTTCCATCTCTGTTCCCCCTTTCACGTGTCACCGTGTTAGACTCTGGAAGAAGGCGAACAGGCAGGGAAGCGCGAGCATGAGAAGCCGCAGTGGCTGAAGACTCAGAAGTCACCCCGGCCCTCCCCGTCAGCCCCCCGTGTGCACGTGGACAAGTTCCATCTGTTTTGTTGGTAAACCTGGAATTTTAAATTTCACTTCAGTCCAGGATGACCACTGGTGGCCTGACCACCTTACAAGCGGAGCTGTTGGGTAGCTGTTTGTTGGGCTTTTCAGTGCTCTCTCTCAGAATGGACTGAAACTGCACAGAATACAGCTCCCCAGACAGTCACCCCTCCTTCACCCAGCCACTCCCGCCACCTTTACTCATGCGCAGTGGGCGACAGCGAGGGGCAGCGGTGCAGACGCGAGGCTGTCCGAGGCCCCAGGGCAGCGTGGCCCCTTCCCTCTGCGGACTTCAGTGCCGCTGCCCCTCCTTGTGCTTTCGTGACGCAGGTTTCTAGGGATTCAGCCTCTACCAGGATCAGTGCCATGTGAGTCAGTGCTCCAGACCTAAGTGGCGGTCACCCAGGGCTCGTTAGAACCGGGAAGCCCGTTTTCTCTTTCTGGCTTCAGTGTCACAGCCTGAGAAAGGAGGCCCAAGTTGAGACAATACAAGTGAATGAAGAAAAACAAACTCATAAGGTGACTGTACTCAGCATAAGTTGTAACTGCATCGTGTTTTGTCAGCAGGCTCCAAAATGGGCAAGTATTTGTACTGCTGTTTAGTTGGACACGCGCTACATTCACAGCTTCGGGCACAGAGATGGACGGTGCGCCGGACGTGTGGAAGCGGATGCCCGCGTCCTTTAGTGTGATGTCAGGACCATGCACGTTCTGGTAGAACTATGGAGACTCGGCAGAGCTCTGACCCTGCCACTCTTGCCCTGGGGGGGACATTCCAGATAGTCACCCAGATCCAAGGTGGTTCTTGTCTGAGCTGCACACAGATCCCACACGAGAGGCACATGGAACAGGAGGCCGTGGTCTCAGCTGCAAAGACATGTTCATAGCACTTCCCACACCCAGATAACCCCGCCTTCAACCTGAAAGCTTATGCCCGGAATACAGACATCTCTTCTTACTCTTTCTTGCCGTCCAAAATAGGTACTAATTCTGCAAGTTACATAGCACACCCCAAACTAATTTTATCATGTCCGTGATCTCCCTGATGATTGGTGCCTGTGGCCAGCACCTTGTCTGTCAACCAGTAGACAGTAAACATTGTTCAGTGTTAACCAGCTCCTTGTAATTCATATGGCAAATATTTCCAAGAATTGTGTGCATGTCAGTGCCCCAGGTTTCTGCTGTACCCAGGGGTCACTGAGCTGGGAAAGGAGATTAAAGGAAAAGTGGTTCATTACTAGGATGGTTTCCTGATAAAATGTGACTAAGCAACAAGGAAAATATTTTAATGGATTTGAAGTAGTAAATATAATTAAGAGGACAGGAAGGGAAAGAATCAACTTTCCTTTATCCCTGGAATTTGGAAGCGTTTTACCGAGCGTGGTCAACTCCACCTGGTTGTCCTAGCAAGAGAAGTAGTGGGGGAGCCCAGAGCGTCCTGAAACAGAAGGCTTCTGTTGGTACAGGTGAAGTTCTGTTAGTTGGGCCTAAAACAGCCACGCACGTAGCTTTGCTTGGTGTGGAAGTTAGGAGAGAACCCATTCTGCTGTGCAAGCATTCGGCAAAAGCCCTCTCTTCCATCCCTTCCTCACACCCAGCTGGGGCTCCAGCCTCCTGCATACATCACCCCAGAGAAACCCCTCCAGGGCTCGTGCTTAGAGCTAAGAGAAGGCACATTCTGAGCAATGCCCCCCCCCCCCTTTTTTTCCCAAACACACGGGAACTGTCTCTAAGTTTGGTGCAGGTTTGAGGGGCAACTAAATTCAAATTGGCTTCCAAGTTGGTGAGTCAGCACATTGGCTTTTCTTGGCAGAAAGCTTTCTGGAAAACGTCTATGAAATGTTGAGTGATGCTCACATCCTTCGGATTCACGAGGGTGTAGAAACCACTGTCCAAAGAGATGGCTGTATACTTGCTTTGTAAGCAAAAGGCATGTATCATAGTTGCATCTGAAACGGTGTCCCTGTCTTTCTCACAGCACTGGATTTTACCTTTTTTACTTCCTAGTGTCCAGCACTTCCTCGGTAGTCATTTTAGGTATGTCATGTGCCATTTTTATTCCTTCTCCTAAAAATAAGTCAATTGTCTGTACTATAAAATGATGCCTGCAACTTTGTGGTGATATTATTTCCTAAGTTTAATGGTGAAATAAGGAAATAAAACTATAAGTAAACAAAGAATGTGGTTGGCTTTCTTTGTAGTCAAAGATCAATGATGCAGCAACAGTTTTTTCTTGTGTAAAGGCGTGGGGGGCACTGCAGAGGTAATTGTGAAGCAGACCGTTATTTGCATTGACTTCTCGCTTGTATTTTTCTAATTTTTTTTAGATTTTGAGGTGGGTGGGATAATTTGGCTAATTTATTTATTTAATGGAGGTACTGGGTATTGAACCCAGGACCTTGTGCATGCTAAGCACATGCTTTACCACTGAGCTGTACCCTCCCCCACCCCCCGAATCTCTCTTTTTCTTATGCACTCGAACGTTCTTCAACCATGAACATTGCTGCTGTCATAGCCCGGGACACTTAATGCCCTGTGTTGAGGACTGTGAATGTATTAACTGTATCTGCACATGTAATCCTTATTTTAAGACTGCATGTGAAGAAAAATATTTATCTCTGGATATATACTGTTGACCTAAAATGAAGAGACCGCCAGTTATTTGTCCAGCAAAGATGGGTTTGTACGGGACCAGCAGAGAATTGGTTCAGGGTCTGCAGCAGTGGTGAGCCCCACGCAGTCCCTGCACAGCAAAGGCAGGAGAGGCTCTTACGGGGGATGGAAGTCCAGAGGGCTGAGTAAACAGAGAGTCCGTGGCTTTGCGTTGGGTGCACCCCTGCCAGGAAGGAAGGGTCTGTCGGCGTGCTGTCGGCTCTGCTCCCAAAGCAGGGTGTGAGGGCTCCCTGCTGGTCTCCCAGCTCTGGTCCACTGAGCTTCTGTTGCTTAGTTTTTTACAGTACGTTGCAGGGAGTTTTACTTTCCTCTTTTGAAAAGAAATGCTTATCTCTTGCTTCCCCCGCCTTTTTTTTCTTTTTTTTTTTTAAGAATTCTTACTTGTTTCTTTTGAAACCATCAGATGTTTTCCTACTGAAAGTCAAAACCAAGAATCATGTTCTGTCACGTTGACTTTAAATAACGCTCACTTCCGTTTCTGTCATCTTTTTGTAGGTACCTTACTTTTACTTGGTAATCAGAAAAATGATCGCGTCAGGCATCACTTCCTTGAGCTTCTCTTCATCCCAGACCCTACCATGGAGTGGGGGCATTTTAAATACAAGCTCGTGATAACGCTGTGAATTCTCGAAGTGGCATGTCTCCCATAATATCTTGCTTGTAAATCATGTCTCTATCACACTTGCTCTTAATTCATATTGCCGGTTGCTCTTTTCCGTAAGAAACATGGAGTTGAGCTTTAAGCGCCGTTACTTCTTGGATCTGGAGGAGACTGTTCCCAGGAGCCGTGTAGGCTGCGTGCAGACCTGACTTCACCCGGCTTTGCTCTTCTCGTGACTACCACCAAGCCTCTCAAACCATCCTCCCCAGCAGGTGATTCATAGGAACAACAAATAAAGGATTTGTCTCTCTGCTACAGGCAGCTGCTTTGGAAGCTATGAAAACAGTTCAAAGTGGTGGTTGTGGCATATTTATAGCTCGCCAGATGAAATTTAGTTTCATAGTCCCCATGAATTTTCAATAATTACTTCTTTCTTTGAGATTTTGGCCCATGGATCTTTAAGTAACACAAACCCCCCCACACACCAACCACACTGGCACCTAGAATTCACCATTTAGAAACCTGACGTCTTCAAATGATGCCTAGAGCAGGGGGTAAGTATCTTTAGAAATAGTCGACTATATTGTGATGTTATCTGGGTTAGCTTGAAGTGAAAAGACCCGTGGCGCTTGCCAAGACAGTGGAGCAGACGGATGTGGTGCTCACCCTCTCCCACAAATGCAGCGAAAACTGCATCTCTGTACGGAACAAACCTCACAGAATACCGACTGAGCGTGTCAGTGTCTCTGCCAATCAGAAGTACAAGGAGAGCCTCACAAAACTAAGTAAACAACAAGGTCCTGCTGCACAGCACAGGGAACTGTATTCAGCGTCTTGCAGTAACCTACGGTGAAACAGAATATGAAGAGGAATCCATGTATGTGTATGCATGACTGAGACGTGACGGAAACACCAGAAACGGACACAACATTGCAAACTGACTAAACTTCAGTAAATGTGAGTGAACCTGAAGAAAAGGATCAGTAGAGGCTCAGATTCAGTTAGAGGAGGTTCGTAATTAACAGAGACTCTGAAGGAGGACCAGTGCTACCCGCCCCCCTGCGGTGAGCTCCTTTAACCGGGATTTCACACGAAAGGCCATCTCTGAAGTTAACTTCAGAACAACAGGAAAGGCCAGTCCTTTGCCCCTGGGCTGGAGGCTCATCTTCTCCCAGACACTGTTGTGGAAGACCATTCCCAGCTTTCCGTGGAATCAGGGACAAAGCTTCAGTTGTTCCGAGCAGCAGGGACAGGACGAGCCACCTGATGCTCTGTACCCACTGCCCAGCTCCCGCCATCAGCCCGCACTCCAGTCTGCTTCAGGAACCCGCTTCCTAGGGACCTGCTCACAACCCCCAGAAAACACTTGTTGAAATTCTATTTCCCTCCTTTTGATTGTATGAGACACCAATAGTACATGCCTAACGTCAGCTTTCCTTATCGAGGAGGGAAAACTGAGTTAGAACATGAGACTCTCTGCTCTACTAACCCTGCACACAGTCCCCTAACCCTTTTCTTCCTGCCCTGTGTGTCCGGTTACCCAGAAGTAAGTCTCATCTCATTGACACCAAGTATATTAACTTCATACAGGCTTTCTAACCTGATGTAAGACCTTCCTGCTTTGACAAGAAGGAAATAAATTTGTCTCCTGGTAAGAAAACTAAGTATCATTGTGTTAGCTAATAGCTGGCAAACAGTAGGTGACTTCAGAAGGTAGAATCCATGTGTGAAGTCAGAGGTACAGAGATAAATAAAAATAAAAATAAAAATAAAATAAATACTCACTATTCATTAAGATACAACAGATTCCTTTTTTCTTTTGGATTCAAAAATTAGATTTAGGTCTTAGTGCACTCCAAAGTTTGAGTAACCCTGCCTGGCTAGAATACCACAGATCCTTGAGTTGGAAGGGACCCTTTAAGGATTCTCCAGCCAAATTTATACTCAACAGGGACTAAATTCGCAGGGGTCCCTCCTTCTACAGCACTCTTGGCAACTGGTCACCGAGATTCTACATAAATAATTCCAAAGATGGGAAACTCATTAAATAAAGCAGACCAATTTGTGTTCAGAGAATTTTAATTGTTATGTTACACTTTATCCATTTCTTCTAGCCTCCAATTCTAGGGCATTGGTCTTCAAACTGGGGTGCAAATACCAATGGGGATATATGAGAACTTCCCGGGGAGTATCAGAGTATGGTCAGTTTAGGAAGTCATTTTCTATTTCCTCAGCTACCATCGATATTCCTTCTCTGTGCTTGAAAAGACTCTTTTCTCCTTTATACCTCCCTGTCTCCCAGTCTGCACGATGGACCTCTCACCCACCCCAAATGGCACTCCTGTGCGCAAAAAATCTGGACAATACTTTCAAAATGCACGGTTCCTAAGAGACTGTCCTGTGTCAGAAAAGGAAACAGCATCAGTAAGAAATGCAGAAGAAGACAGTGCTTTATTTCATCCAGGGAACAGACTGATGCTAAAGCTCTGTGCCTCTGTCACTGTATGTATCCATCATCTACCTACCTGTCTGTCCATCCATCTGTCCATCCATCCATCCATTAAGCTATTCATGAGTGAGAATTCAAAGGCGAAGAAGATGTCATAAGAACACGTATTAACACAATTACTTGAATTGGAAAATTAGGTCAGGTTTTTTCCTAATGTAAAGTAAGTGCAGTTTGGTTGATTAGTTTGACACTGAGGGCCGGCTTCCCAGTTGGATTATATGATGTACATTTTCCATCAGGTGAATGAAAAAATCGGCACTAGTTTTTGTTAAAATGTGTGTTGAATGAGCAGAGGTAATATGGCATATGCAGGAAATTGCATCCTTTGAATTGTTTGACTTCTGACCAAATTGTTTACAGACAAATTTAAAATATGCAAGAGGTAGAGAGCTTTCAAAACTTCTTTTGTATCCGCAAGAAAAAAAAAAAAAAAGCAGAGCAATAGAAGACAGAACATTAAACTCCCTCATCCATAAAACAAGTTCCGCAGTGTAGGAAGACATCTCTCATTTACCACACAGCTCTTGTTCCTCACTTAAAGCTCCCTGATGACCTCAGCCACTCCTCATAGTTCATGTTCAAGGGCATCATGAGATGAGAAGGAGTGAGTGATCCCAGTAAATGTCAGCTCTGTCTTTTCCCATCTGCAGCTCACACCCCCACCGAGCCCGCAGATACACCTGTCCAGCCCCAGTGCCCATCATGCACAGCCAACAAAAGGCTGTGGTGACACCCACGGCTTCATTCTCTAAGACCCGGTGAGCAACTTGACCATAATTGCACAGCCTAATTCTACCCTTTGACGCAATCTCAGAGTGGAAGTGAGCCAGGAGGTAGGAGCCCATGAAGGAAGAGGGAAGCTGACAGAAAAGAAGTGTGTGTCTCACTGCGCTGAGGATGAGAGCGGATCCGGGAACAAGACCACTATTACATGGTTGGACTCAGTCGTGCTTTACATACACGGTGTAGGAGGTCATGCTTCTGAGAGAAGAGGGCGCCGTGCTCTTTGCTTCTTTCAATCTATTACTTTCTCTATCACCACCACCATCTCAAGCCCACTCCCGGCCAGATCTTGCACAAAGAACTAGAGCCTTCTCTAAGTACACCTTCAAGGAAAGGGCTGATGCAAAGAGAATAGAGAGGCAAAACACTTCTGGGCTTTTAAGGAGACTTTTAATCAACGTGTAATAGAAAAACAAGTCTGTAGAGCCATAACTTTCAAAAGCAATCAACAAGCACCTGGAAGAGAAAAATGTTCTTGAGAAGTCTAACCACCTCACCCCCTCGGCTTCTACCGAAGGACATCTGTCTCTGAGTCCCCAGAAATACTGCCCCGCCCCCCATGGAGTTTCTCTGAAGTGTATGCCCCAGGCCGTCATGGTCTGTCTGGCTGTGGCCCTCAGCTGAGCTGGGTGCTCTCAACCAGAATCATGTCTGAGTCTTCACGGAGCCCCCAGAGCCGCGCTCCCTGAGATCTGCATCTCTTCTTCAGCTTGTAGCCAGATGTTGCTGTTCTTGTGCTTGTTTTCCTGTTTCACAAGCCTTGCTCCTGTCTAGCTCAACAGCGTTCTGCCTCCTGTCAGGCAGAGGCTCCCGGTGGTTTGCGAGGTAGAGGGGATGCAGAGAGGGAAGCCCCCGGCGGTCCTCTCTCTTGGCCCAGGGACTCTGAGCCCCGGGCACTCCTCCAGGTCCACAGCGGCCTCAGACTCTCTGAACGTCCCCCCACACCCGGGAAATGCAGAGTTCTTCTGAAAGCTCCTCAGTCACCTCTCTCATGCCAGATCTTACTTTAAACAGTGCTGTTTTTTGTGCCTCCCCCCGCCCCCGCCCCAGATCTTCCTTGTTGCAGACGTGCACTGACCTTGAAGAAAACATCTACTAATTTCATCCACAACAAGATATGAATGGTGTGTTAGTTTCTGTTTCTGTTACACCAAATCATCACAAACTTAGCTGCTTACAGGAATGCTAATTTACCCTTACCGTTCTGTAGGTCGCAGTTTAAAACGAGTACCACTGGATCAGAAATCCAGGTGTTGGCGGGGCTGTGTCCCTTCTGGACTGTCTTTCTAGCTTCTAGAGGCTGCCTGCATTCCTTGACTCATGGCCCCTTCCCTCTTTAAAGTCTGCAAACTCATCGTTGAATTTCTGCTTCTGTCATGACATCTGCTTCTCTGAGGAGGATTCTCTGCTTCCCTCTTCCACTTATAAGGACTCACAATTAAATTGGGCCACACAGATAATCCACAATAATCTCTCCATTTTAAGGTCCTTAGCTTAACCACTCCTGTTGGGTCCCTTTTGGCTTGTAAGAGAACATAGTCACAGGCTCTGGGAATTAGTACGTGGACATCTTTGGGGGCCCTTCTTCTGCTTACCAGAAGCGCTAATCCTCCCTGAGATGGACAGATGCTTGCACTTCAAAAGAAATGCCTATGAAATTGATTTCTGGAAGTGGAATCCAAGGCATGCCAGCATCTGGCTGTGAAAGAGGACTTTTGGAGAGGATGGGATGGGGTCTTACTAGCCTGTTTAAAAAGGGCATAAATGCCTATCTCAATGGCATATATAGACATGGGGTTAAAAATTCTAGGTTCCACAGCTGTTCTCTAATGGACTAATAATATGAATGTACATAGATTTTCCTGTTACTTCAAATAACATCCATTGTGTTTGAAGGGCCATATGAGTTTCTCAAATCCTTCTAAGTATGTTTTTAGCAGTAAGTCCCAGTTTTTCCCAAAAGAACCCTCAAAAATTCAGTGATATACTTGAATTAGTGACATAGGACAGAGGCCATTTCGCTGAATGCTTGCTGTGGGCAAGGCACTCTGCTCACATATTTGTGCCCCATTTATTCCTCCTATAATCTTACCAGAGAGTTCATCTGCAAAAGGGAAATCAGGTCTCAGAAAAGTTGCTCACCTAGGATCAACATCTACGAAATGAATGATCTAGAATTCAGATATTCGTCTGTCTAAAGGCTTTAGCGCCTCTTCCATGAAGTTACCGGGCGTCCTTTGTTGTGAGTCTTCTTCATTTCCTCTCTCTTGTTCTCCGTGTCCCCTGTGCGCCTTTGGTCACGTTCACAGCCAGCATAATCCACTTTTGAGACTGACGAGGAGGCCTAGTAGTGGACTCTGTTGCGCACGAATGCTCAGTGCAAGTGGTTTTGAGATGTGCAGGTGGCTGAGCCACAGGACTGAAATGGGTTCTGCCCTGGGCATGGTTTCTATGAGTCCAGGCTTTCAGGGACATTTGAATGAGTGTCAGCCAGGGAGTCCCCAGATTGTCCCCTTAACCCTTGCCTGTACCTCTGTCCAGCCTCTGATCTTCGGTTGGCCAACTTCTGTCTGGCTCCGGACCCTTTGCAGGGTTGTCTGTCTGACCTCTGCTGTGTCTCCTGGCCTCTCCTGGTAGCTGATCTGTAGGCTTGCTGAGCTGTCGGCTCCCTTGCTGATCACACTCCCAGGCCTTGCACTGATCTTTCTGGGTCTCTGCCACTTGCCTTGCGGGCCCTGGCTGCCCCTGGTGCTGGCTTTGACCTAACAAGACATGGTAAAGAGGAAGAATGGCAAAATATACTGTGCAAAGTTAACAAACAGAAACCTCAAGTAAATGAAGCCTGGAAACCAGGAGGGGTGGGTTTTCACACCCTGCTGTAACGTCAGAGCCCAACAGGAGACAGAAAGACTCCTCCTTCCTGGCAGGAACTCGGCCATTGAAAAGCCGTGGGTTTTTGTTTGCTCAGCCCTCCCGACTTCCTTCCCCCTGCAAGGGCCTCTCCTTCCCTTGCTGTGTGGGAACTGCACAGGGCTCACCGTGGCTGCAGACCCTGAGCCAGTTCTCTGCTGATCCTGAATAAACCCATCTTTGATGGAGGAAGGCCTGACACACTATTCACTTTAGGTCAATAGTCTAGTTCAGAACAGTGGGGGTTTTTGTGTGGGGTTTTTTTTTTTTGTTTTGTTTTGTTTTTTTTCTGTATGGTATAAAAATGCTATGATTCAAAATGTGTGGAACCCTTTTATTTAAGCCACTTCTTTCTCTGACAATAAAATAAGAATAATAAAACCCTAAGTATGTTGCATTATTTTAATCCCCGCACCCAGTTGGAGGAAGGGGTGGGGGAAGGGCTATTTGTGTGCTGAGAGAGGAATTAACATGCCGCATTCAGTCTATGATTCACATGCTTTCTGAAGTTTCACACAAAGCTGAAATGGATGGCATCATAAAAACACGGTTGCGCAGTTAAGATTGGGACATTTCCAGTGACTATGTGACCTTGGTTGTTACTACTGAAGAGCTAGCTGGACAAAGACCACTGCTCGAACTCTGAGTCAGCAAAACCATGGAAGGCCCATTAGAGAAAGCAGTAAGTGTTCTTGCTGTCTCAAATCATTCTGACACCTGCTAATCAAGAAAGGGCCGGCTGTCCAACTTGCAGAACGAGTACAAACCAGGGAGAAAGTTCCAGCAGTCACATGGGGGCACACTTTCAAGAGCTGCAGCATCAAAGGCTGTACAGAAACAAAGCAAAACAAAACAATGGACATTAAGGACCTTGATTCAGAAACACTGACTGAACACCAAGAATCTTTGGAAATTCCTGAAACAATTTATTTTGCTTGTATTCTTTTATGTATACATGTGAAAAACACATATTTAAAAATCCACATCTAAATTCTCCAAGAGCTCTGTCATTAAATGTACAATGACAATATTAATGACAATATTAATAAAAATCACTGGCTTCTGTAAACCTAAAAATGTTCTAAAATAAAAATTTTCTTTAAATAAAAATAAGCATTAGGTAATAGTAGAATTGGAGGAGCTCTTCTTTCTCCTTGGTGCACAAAATAATTTTCTCACAACTGATGACCTAAGATTCAGTGAAGTACAGAATTTTCTGTTTGATTCTGTGTTATTTTGCTGCTAAAGTCAAAAGACATTATATTCCTAGAACAAGACGTAATGACTTTCAAAGTGTTATGTTAATGTTTCAAAAATCTGACTCCTTACCTACTTTACCAGCAAATGGAAAAGCAAACTATTTTAATAAAAGGAAAGCTGTTTGAAGTTAATAAACTTTTCTGTGGTGCAGGAATAAAGGAGTGTTTGTGTTTTGTTTATGTCTATCCTACCAAGTCACATATTTTTGTCCACCATAAAGAAGGCAGTTCGGATGGTACTCTGAGGGTTGGATTTTGAGAATTTAACTAGATTAGTGAAAGGAGATATATCTTGATACTATTCATTTGCCTATTAATATAATTCAGGTGTAAATGAAGAGTATTTTTGATAATTACCAAGTTTGTGAATATAAACTTTTTCCTCCTAGACTTCAATTCAGTTGATATCATTTATGCGATCATTTTCTGTAAATATACTCCCTTCCACCTGGATAGGAGTTGATTTATGATTTATAATGATTTCTAATTATGTAACACCGATCTAATTCTGCACTGAAATCAAATCAAAAGAATGTGACTTTTGTCATGATAAGGAAAGAAAAAATTCTACGTGTTCAAAGTTTTCCTCAATATCTCCTTTACAGTTGTAACCAGAAAAATCTGTGGTTCAATCCAATATGTTTCATTGTTCTTCAACGTTTGGCTTGTGTAATTGATAGCTGACCTGTTTACTGGGGATCCTGGCTGAGCAAAATAGGGTTTGAGAAACTGACAAGTGAAGAAATATGTTATTTATCTTTCTTCATCAATTTAATGAATGAAATTTTCAAAAACCTATGTTCATGTTTATCCATTCAGCAAATATTTATTGAGTATTCACCATAAGCCAGGTACTCGTAAGATCAACTAACAAAGGCAGCATTTACATTGAAGGTATCAACCCTTAAACACAACTGCTAATTTTGTTATTATTAAGGCAAATTGTGACCAATACACTTGACAGGGGTTTGTGGTCCCATCACTGAGATGTGACAAGCAATAGAATTCCCACCTCATTCAAAATATTTGTCCACTACCTCTTATTTTGCCTAAAATGTCCACCGTTACACTCATTCTTTGTTTTTATGGCCAGGTTTCCAATGAGAGGTCCAGGGAAAACTATGTTGCACAAAACCTGAAGAATTCTTCACTAGATTTGCACTGCAAGGAATACTAACAGGAATTCTTGGCGGAAGGAAATGATTCTACTTGAAGCAGGCAGAAATAAACAGGCGTACATCACAGAGTTGAGCTGGACCATTTTTGCGGGGGGGGGGTGGAGTTAGGTTTATTATTTTATTTATTTTTTTATTTTCTGACAGAGGTACCAGGGATTGAACTCAGGACCTCACACATGCCAAGCACGTGCTCCGCCACTGAGCTATACCCTGCCCCCTGGACTGTTGTTTTTCTGCCTCCCATTCCTGGGCTCTGTTTGAAGAACTGTACTGCAGATGGTGGCCATACAAGTCTTGGGCCTTCAGTTTTAACAAAGTTTTTACATTCATACCTGTTAAGAATAAAACATATGGGAGCAACTGGGCCTCCTGTTGGGCCCAGAGAGCCTCACATGTCCTTGAGGCCTCTGGAAAGTCAGCCAAGTATAGATTCCATGGTATGGAATAAACCTTGAGACACCCACCGCTTCACTGAGCAAGAATTTCCTGACCATCCTAGAATTTTGTATCTGCTCTTTGTAAAGGAGAGGGAAGAGACTAGACAATAGTCAAATGGGCTCTTCAGGGATGGCTGATTCATGAGTCCAGGCTGCAGGCGTGACTCCTAGGTTCCCATCTCCCAGAGACATGAACGAGGCCTGTGTGTCTCCTGAGGGCAGAAGGGCTGTTCTGGGCCAGTGTGGAATGCGAGGACCTAATGGCCAAAGCAGGAGTCTGGAGTTGACCACCAGCAGCAACTCCGTCTTTTCAATGAGTGGAAGGGAGAGAAGAGACTGTAAAATGAGCACATTTGTTCTTTGTAGATGGGTGATTAGTGTGGCCAAGAGGGCAGGCATGACTCCTGGGCTCCCACCTCACAGGCAGAGGAATGAGGTCCCAGCTACTCTGGGCCAGTCTCCACCTGCAAGGAGCTGATGCCCAAGGCAGGAGCCTTGAGTTGACCACCATCAGCAAAGTTGCTTTTGCTGCAACTGGAGGAACTTCTTGCTGTCATGGGAGGAGAGGAAGAGCAGTGACCGCAGCCCCTGAACCCCTCCGTTCCTTGGCCCTCGGATTCCATGACGGTGCCTGGGGCCATCAGCGGCGGGGCGGCTGCTGCTTTTCCCGGCTTTCCCCGACTCAGCATCTGCATCTCATGCCCAAGTCCAGCACGTCAGCTTTCCCTGAGGAACAGGACCTCTCCTGCTTCCAGTGCACACACTTTTAGGAGGCTATCTCCACGCTGACTCACCTCAAAGATGGCTGTGTGGTCCACATCTGTCCAACTTTATACTCCATCCTCTGGCTGGTCTGGTTGGGTCAGGGATGAGAACATGACCCAAGCCAGGTGACATGCACTTAAAGCCATGACTTTTCATGGAACCCAATGGCGTGAGAACCCCTTTCTAGTGAACGGTGAGTGGGTGTCAGCCCACAGCTCCTGGGGGCCCTGGGGGCTGTGAGAGAGACCATGCCTGTTTATGGGGTCACCCAAAGGCACTTAGCAGGAGGGAGGGTTGGAGAGGGACCGGGACACATTGTGAGTTGTGAGTCCCTGGACCTGCCAGGTCCAAACCCACCCTTAAACTTGCCACTTCCAAGTATTAATTTATTTCTGCCATTGAAAAATATTAAGTTATTTTACTTTGGTCAGTGTGTACCGTCCCTTGGAATCAAAGAAAAGTCCTAGCTGACATCAGAATCTGCACTCGCTGAGACTCCTCCGTGTGGCCCCCTCACCCGGGGGCCTGGTTCGGGGAGGTGAAGCCACTGGGCGGGCTCAGATCCCAGGGAAGAGCCAGACATCTCTGTCCCTGCTCCGTTCTCATCCCGAGAGTAGACAACCCCAGGATAAGGAGAGGAAAGCCAGCAGGGGAGAGGGGTCCGTGCCTGGCCAATAGACTAGTCTGCACTTCATTAGGGTCCATCCGGGTCATGTGTGTTTTCACTCAGAAAAACCCATTTCCTCTTGGTTTCCAATTTGATGCACCAGGTTTCTCTCATTTGACTTTTATTTTCTCCTTTCTTTCTAGTTTTCTATAGAATTGCTGCAATTTACAAATAAATACTGATATCTTACTAGTAACTAAAGTCCATTTTTATTTGGGTTCCTTTCATTCTGCCTTTTTCTGGTCCAGGAGTCCATGCAGGAATCGTGTGACCCTTGGACATCGTGACTCTTCAGGCTCTTCTTGCCCTTGACAGTTTCTCAGACTTTCCTTGTTTCAGTGGCCTTGACAGGAAGAAGTCACTATGTGGACCCCACACTTCCAGAGAGGGGCTTCAGCTCCACCTCCTGGATGGACAGCTCAGTGTCTGTATCAATTATTTGGAATTCTCATGCATAGGAGGTTTCTGCTCAACCCCATTAATAAAATACCTATGCGATCCTTTATGTTTTGCAGCATAGACACCCGGAGGGTTACTTTTAATAGATTCTACATCCAGCACCGCAGTGTTTGGTTGCTCAGTTTATTCCTGCTTTAGCTGTTGATGCCTCTTTCCTTTGGTTGTTGTTTCCTTTGACATCATTCCATCTTGTGTGTTTTGGTTTTTTGGTTTTTTGGTTTTTTTCTCCTGCCTGCTTTGACTACTCCTTAGGTCCCATTTCTGTGAGACCTCTGTGTGCAGAAAGGAAATTTTTTTTCTTTTTCTCCTATAGACCTGTCTTGTGTCAATTCTATTATTTGTCCAGCCAGAAGAACTCAAGAGGATAGAGGCAGAAATTTCCCCCTCCCCAGCAGTACACACTCCCAAGTAAAAAGATTTCTCTGTGGAACTCTCTGCATCCACACCAAGGTAAAGGTGAGTTTATAGTAACGTCTGCAGCACGACCCGTTCTCTCACGGAAAGTGGACCTCACTGTATCTGTCTGTAACTTCCCACTCAGACGGGGGAAAGTGGTTCCCACCGACCTCCGTGTGTGTGTGACTCCCTGTGTGCTCTGTTCTAGACTTCAGCATTCTTAGATCCCGTATCAGATAGGGTCCATGCAGTGCGTATTGCCTTAAGTCTGTACGTTCTGTTCATCTCTAAAGTCACTGAGGCCGGCACCTTTTGCCCTAACAAACACCAACAGTGAGGTTTTTTTTCAGACATTTCTTATTCTTTGTTACATTCTGTATTCCATCCTGTCACACTCCCACTTCCTTGATTACTAGATTTGAACAGGTTTCAGTTGACTCGCTGAGCCGTAAAAAGTCTATGGATTTAGACAGATGCGTAGTGGCACAAGTCCGTCACTAAAACGCCTTATGGGACACTTCAAAACTCGCACGATCTGTTTACCATCTCTTATTTGCCTTTCCAGGACTGTCATATAGATAGGGTCCTACACCGTGTATGCGGCCTCTTAAGACTGGATTCTGTCACCTACGAAGGGAAAATCAAAATGGAATTGGCATTGGTAAGAGAGCTCTTTAAAATGGAGCCGGAGGCCATTAAGAAAGTGTGCCTTGCCACAACTCGGCCTGAATGAAGTCTGAGGTTTCCACCTGATGAAGTCACCCAGGACACCTGCCAGAAACTTCCTACCGGTGGTCTACTTGCTGTACAGGGACCCTAAAGGGATTCATGACAGCCTCTCCACTTACTGCACACTTACCCTAGAACAACTTGTGGCTGTCTGTCCACTTGTCAGGCCCTTACCTAAAACACCTAACTCCTGAAGGACAAACGTTTTCTGACTTGAGTGAGTCAGTCACAATTACTGTCAGGCGTCCTTTAACAACCTTGTGGCTTTTTGTGTTTTTAAGCCCTTGACACTTTCTCTTATCTGGAACACTCTCTAAGGGCTTCTGGAATCTGGAATCCCTTGAGTCTGTGTCTCCCGACTGCAATTCTTCAGACCCCAAATAAACGATTTCTCCTGTTGGCAGTCGCCTGCTGTTTTTTGGTTGACACGTATGTAAGATTCATCCACGTCTCTGCACAGGTTGGCGCTTCATCTCTTTACGTTTCTACATAGCGCCCGCTGCATGCTGCGTGGGAGGAAAAATAATTCTCCCTATGCGCTTCTAGGCTGTTGGTTGCGAGCCCCACCCCCCGTAATGAGTCAGATTAGCAGGAGGAAAACAAACGGAGTTTAATAACATGTACACCCCCTGTGCACTTGGGGGGTGCTCGGGAAAACTGAGTCACTCACCGGAACAGCTCAAGCTAGCTCCTTGAATGCTATCTGCCGCTGAAAACAACAGAAAGATGTTGGAGACGTGTGGAAGCCAGTTAAAGGAGGTTATCAGGCACAGCACAGTAAACAAAGGCTTGGTTGTTACGCAGATTTGAGGCCTGGCCTTCTCCACAGATAAGAGATTCCTGAGATCCTTTTCTTTCTATCCCTGATGCAGAGAGGGAGACAGGCAACACGCAGAGTTTGCTCTCATAAATGTGAGTTTCCCTCCCGAAGGGGGACTTCTCGGGTTCCAGAGGGTCTCCTGCTGTGCTTCCTCTTTAATAAGCCCCCAATAACCCTCATGCTCGAGAGGCACGTTTGGGGTGTCGTATTCTGCTCCTCTTGACGTGAACATATGCCAGTTTCAGAAGGACATGCTCATTTCTTTAAGTCTTCATCCACTATGAACAGAGCTGCTGTGGATTCCACATGCTACCCTTTGTTGGACACTTTTTCAGAGCAGTTGCAGGAGCGCTAGAGGTGTGGCGCTGGATCCTCAGGTGAGGCTTGTTGGCTCTGCATGTGGGTCACACCTGAGTCCTGGGCTTGGGTGCGGCTGAACTCAGTTCTGTGTCCTCGAGCGTCGACGTGGCTGGCGCTTTTGCAACCCAGAATCTCAGCATTTAGGCTGAACGGAGCTGTCTCCTTAAGATGTGCCAGGGGATCAGCTTCAAGAAAGCACAGGGCTGGGTCTATGCTGACGGGAGCTGGACTTGCTCAGGATCCAGGAAGGTGCTGCTGGGAGGAAAAGGTGAGAAAAAAAATGAGATGAAGTGAGGAAAAGTGAGGAGAAGCTTCCTGTGTGCAACCGACGGCTGGTGGGGGTGGGGGTGGGGTCTATCTTCACTGCACCCAGGAGGGGCTTGGTGTAGACAACTGGATTCTCAGTCAGTTTGGGGTTTGGTGCAGAGGGCATTCAGCGTGTGAGGTCCGGTTTTGCCAGCACTGTTTACTGAGGGGACTGTCCTTTCCCCTTGCTGGGCTCTTGGCCTCTTTGTCGTAAATCAACGGGCCCCACCCCTGTGGGTTATTTCTGAGCTCTCTCTTCTGTTCCTCTGGTCTGCGTGCCTGTTTTTGTCCCAATTCCACGCTTTTTGGGGGTTACTGTAGCTTCCTGCTGTAGTGTGGAGTCCAGGCGTGAGATGGCTTCAGCCTGCTCTCCTTTCTATGACTTTGACTATTCAGGGTCCCTTGTGGTTCCACACAAATATTAGGATGATTTGTGCTATTTCTGTGAAAAATGACATAGGAAGTTTGATAGGAATTGCATTCACCATGTGCAGGGCTTTGGGTAGAAGGGACATTTTAACAATATTAATTCTTGCATCCCATGAGGACTGGGTATCTTTCCATTTCTTTGTGTTTTTTCAACTTCTTAATCAAAGTCCCAGTGTTTTTGGTGTGCAGGGCTTTCAAGTCCTTGGTAAAATTTATTCCTAGGTATGTAGTTCTCTTCGATGCAGTTGTAAATTGGTTTTCTTTCTCTGTCTGATGCAGCATTTAGATGTGGAAAAGTGGAATTCCAAGACCCCACGGCTGCTACCACATCCAGGTCACACACATCACCCCAGACACAGTGGCTCCTGAAGTGCTCTCGCCACGGTGCCTGTAAACCCCACGTGGGCTCCTGCAAGGGCAAATTGCATCCTCACTTTGGGTGAGCCACTCTGAGTCAGGCTTGGCCTCTCTGAGGAAGTGTGATGTTTTTTTCTAATTTTCTGGCGTGGTATTGACCTGGTGTTTTGAAAAGTTACTTCCTTTCCAGTAATCTCAAACATACAGAAAACTCGCAAGAGTGGAACAAAGCACCGTTTATCTCTCCACTCAGATTTCCCAGCCGTCCTTGCTTTCGCACTTTTGCCACTTCACACAACATACTCCAGTGTGTTTTACCAAAACAGGGGCTCTCTCCCACGGCACCGGCACATGACCTCCGGATGAAGATTTTACTGTGGTTTCCACATGATTATCCGAACCACAGGCCCACTGCAGCTGTCACTGCTGCCCCAACTCTAGGGGAACATCTGCTTTCACCCTGATCCAGTGGGACCATCACTGACACTCCCCTTCACAGCCACAGATGTGGGGACTTACAGCACACAAGGGGAGCAGTAGGACCTGGGTGGCTCTTCTGTGTTATAACATGGACCAGGACTTCACTCATTTTTAAAATTGTGATTAAATGTGCATAACATTAGCTGTGTAAACCATCTTAAGCACACAGTTTTATGGCATTAACCATGTTCACGTCGTACAAGTCTCCTCACCCTCCGTGTTCAGAACTTTGCAGTTTTCACCAGTGAAACTCCACGGCCGTTAAACGGTAATTCCCTTCAGCCACTGCAGCCGCCTTCGACTCTGCCTTTGAACTTGACTTCTCTGGGTACCTCATCTAAGTGGAATCTTACCAGCTCTGTCCTTTTGTGATGGGGTTAATAACTCATCACAGCGGCTTCCAGGTTCATACGCGTTGCGGCACTCGTGGGCATATCCTTAGCTCTTAGGTGGGGCTCCGTTCCTTTGTGTGTGCGCCCCGCCTCTGGTTTACCCGCTCGCCCCTTGCTGGGCGCATGGGGCTCTCCCACCTCCCACCCCTGTGGCTGTGCTGCTGCGAGCAGGGCTGTGCCCGCGTCTGCTCCAGGCCCGACTTTCAGTCTTCTGAGTGCACACCCTGACGCGGAGAGGGCGGCTCGCTCGTTAACACTGTGCTGAAGTTTCGGAGGGGCTGCCGGCCTGGTTCCCGCAGAGGCTGCGTTGTTTCTTTATTCCTTTTAAGACAGAACCTGGCCCATACCAAGTGCCAAGTAACCACCTAGCCTGAGGCCTTAAATCTCAATCTGAGCCAATCTCTTTCTGGAATTCTGGAGTTCTGGAACATCAGATTCTGTGCACATATTCTTTACTGATTGTTCATTTCAACCCTGGGAGTCTTCCATGCGTTTTTCCTTAATTCTCCTGCCTCTCCCAAGTAAAGCAGCTCCCTTCAATTAGAAATGGACTATCTCCTGCCCCCGAGACTGCCCTGGGGCCCCAGAGCTCAAGCATCTGCTCCAGCAATGGAGCCACGTGTCCACACTTGGGTGTCTATTCCCCCCTCCCCGGTGCCGAGGCTCCCCTCGTGCTGGGCCCATGGTAAGCAGAGCGCACACGCTAGCCACCCCTCCAGTGAATGGAGCACATGAGTGGAGAGACATGGGGCTGGGCGGGGAAGCTGGCTACAAGGGGGAAGAGGGAAGAGGAGCCAAAACCCCAGACTGATGGCAGGAAAATAAAAAGAAGACAAGGAGAAAGTGCAGGTCCAGCCCCGCCGCCCTCACTGCCCAGCTCCCACCCCCGTACACTTGACATCATCCACAGGCTCCTTAGAATACCTAGTACAGTGCAAATGCTATGTGCTATTTGGACATTTCTGGAATTTCTTTTCAAATAATTTTGATCTGCAGTGAGTTGAATCCACGGATGAGGAACACATGGATACATAAGACCACCTGTATATCTTTTGCAAATATTTTCTTTCTGTCTGTTTTTTCCTCTCATTGATCCTCCCACTTTTACACATACACGTCCAAGTTACACAGATCAGTTGGGATCTTATTAAAAATCAGATTCCGATTCAGGAGGCCTGGGGTGGAACTTGGGATTTCTCATTTCCCACCGTCTCCCAAGTGATGCTGAAGCTGCTTTGAATGGCAAGGCTAGAGAGCACCCTGGCTGCTGTGTGCACTGGAGGGAACCAGAGTGCTGGTGACAGGTTCCTGCTAGAATGATCCGGCCCACAGATAAAAGTGACGGAAAGAGGGTGGTGGCAGTGATGATGGAGAAAAGTGGATACATTTGATCACTATATAGAAGATAAAACCATCAGTAACGCCATCATGGCAGCTGTCCTTAAGAGGCAGAGTGACATTCTAGGAGGGCCTGGGGCTGGGTGTCTGAAGACTTCTGCCCTGGCCCCAGATCTGCTTCTGACTTGCTCTATGTCCTTGGGCAGGCTACTCCACTTCTTGGCACCTCTGTTTCTTCTGTCTTCTTGGCACCATAATCAATGCTGGGCAAGTCGCCCAGTTGTTTTGAGGCTCCAATGAGTGAGCATACCTGAAAGTTCTTGGTAAACACCAGCGCATGACAGAGATGAAGGTGGTTCCTGTCATTACTCGGGGACCTGAATCTACTACAGAGTGTTACGGTGCATACTTCCTACTGGTCCTCCCTGGTGTGGAGGGGTGGGGCATGACGTGCATCCTCCTGCCTGGTGTCGTTTGAGTCAGAGAGCAGGGCTGAGTTCCACTCAGAAGCCAAGGGAAGTTTGCTTCCCTCATCAGGTACTGGGGAGATGGGCGCTCACACTCCAGGGTCCACGCTGTCCCTGAAAGGCCTCCCGAGTGGCTGCTTCCTAGGGCTCCCACCCGCGGGGCAGGGGTGGAGCCCCCGCAGCAGGGCGGGTGCAGCCGTGCTGCTCAAGCTCCAGCCCTCGGTGCAAGGCGCAGGCGCGGTGCTTTTGCAGACAGCCCAGGGAGCTGCAGTGTTGGGAGGAGCTGTTTTCTACCAGACACTCTGGCCTGCAGGGTCCAAGGCCTCTGCACAAGACACCCAGTGAGTGAGGGAAGCTAGACTACACAGCACAAAAAGGAAAAATAAAAGGTTAGACTTCCTTTTATTACCCAGATTCTACTTCCATTCCTCAGGAATTGTTCATGGGCTTTGCCAGGGACACACTGCTACTTTCTTTGTCCTGTAGGGATATTCAGTCTGGTGGTGACACTCAGACATGTCAGCCTGGAACGGCAACAGCACAAGTGTTACAGAATCCGTGGATCCTGTCAGTGCAGCCCCGCTCTTCCTGGGCATTGGGCCCTGTCTGTGGACTTCGGGGCCTTCTTGTAGTGCAGGGGCTTCAGCCTGTGCTTTTAATAGGAACTCCAAGGAGAGACCCCAGCAAGCCTGGCATTCAGCCACTTTCTGACCCCAGCCCAGATACTGCTCAGTGGATTCTCTTCAAGGTGGATTCTGGGCTTGCCTTTCAGTGCTGAGCCTTGCTGTTGTGTGATCCTGGGCAAACCCAGGAGGGAAAATGTCTAGCTTGTCCTAGGGCCAAGGATTTGGGGCCCCAACTGTGACACTGTGGAGAATACCTCCTCCCCCAAGGAGAAACCCCGGTGGTCTCCTCGAGAGGCTGGTAGTGGGGAAGGCCAGGGACTCCGGGCTCCTGGGCGTTTCTTGCTCGCTTGCCTTAGAGAGGGGATGTTCTGGTGTTGCCTCAGGCCTGCTAGGGATCTCGGGCTTGCCCAGATGGCCAGAGTCCGATACCTTTAGGTCAGACTTGTCGCAGACACCCAAGAATGGCCAAGCAAATTGGTTCAGAAAAGTACTTATGTTTCCTTCCTTATGACTGGGGATATTGATATCGGATTTGCAGGGTTGTATGAGTATTTGGTGAAGTAATGGAGACAACGTTTTTACTGCATGCCTGACACATGCTAAGAGCTCCATAACTGGTAGCTTTTGCATTTACTGTCCAAGCCAGCACCCCCAGGGATCTGCAGGGAGTTCCCTGCGAGTTTAGACCACATGGCCCTCTCTTCTACCTCTCCCCTAGGACACTGAAGGAGGAGAAACCATGGCTGGAGAAGGGGGAGTGTTGTCTGCAGATATGCGAATCTTGGCTCTGCAGGTCCCCATCCGGGGAGGAAGATGAATGGGCTGAGCCTTGGAAGGTGGCTAAGCCTGCTTCAGCTGGGTTGCATTTGCAGATGCTGGCTGAGGCATGGTTAATAGCCAGGACCTGAAACTCTCTTTACTTTGAGGAGGGATCCATTAGTTTGCTAGAGCAGCTGCAGCAAATCACTACAGACAAGGCGGCTTCAACAGCAGAAACTCACTGTGTCAGTTCTGGAGGTCACGGTGTTTGCAGGGTTGCTTCCTTCTGAGGGCTGTGAGGGAAGATTGGTTGCATGCCTCTCCCCTAGCTTCTGGTGATTTGCAGGCAATCTCTGTTGTTTCTTGGCATGAAGAAGCCGCACTCTGACCTCTGTCTTTACCTTCCCAGGGTGTTCTCCCTGATTGCATCTGTCCCCATTTTTTAAAAATAATGACAGAAGACTTATTTGGTTAGAGGCTCATTCCACTCTCGTGTGACCTAATTATAACTTAACTAATTACATGGGCAATGTTCCTATATCCGTATGAGGTGACATTCTGAGGTACTGGGAGTTAGGACATATGGATCGGGGGCGGGGGGACAGGAGGGGACTTCAACAGGACATCTCCTTAAATATTGACACTTTCCCTGTCAGTTCTTGAGGGTCCCACCTACTTTATGCAGGAGCCTTGCTGGGAGAGGGGTGTCTGCAAGCATCTGGACTTAATAATCCTTCACAGTCTTAGACTAGACTAGGGAGGCTGCATGGCACCGTGGTTTAGAGCTCAGGCTCGGGGCCAGAGTGCCTGGGTTTGGGTCTGGCTGCTGCCTGTCTCTAGTCATGTGATCTTGGCGAGTAACTTCATCTCTGTGCTTCAGTTTCTTTCTCTGCAAGATCAAGATAATAGTACGTAACGGGTAGGGTTGCTTAGAATCTAATGTGAATTAACACTGGGGGAAGAAGTTGAATCCTTGTCTAGGGAACACCTGGTGTGATATGAGCAATTCATACTATTAAAACAACTTCTAAATCTGAACTGCTGTCTTTGAGGAACCTGCAGATGGCCCATAATCAAGGACCAGACTGGTGGGGTGCAGCTTCCAGGAGCCCACAGGGTGTGAGATGTCCAGGAACAGAAGGGCCTTTCCAGACTGTCTGCCTGAGTCTTCTCATTTTGCAGATGAGTAACCCAGGGCTGAGAAAAAGGAAGGAACTTGCCCTGGAGCAGTGGACTCACTCGTGGTAGAACCACGGATAGTTCTGAATAGTTGCTCTAAATTTTAATCGCTTGGTGGTTGATTTATTCTCCATGATCACTCCAACCAAAATTGTTAACTCATTAAAAGCTATATTCTCCCTTAAAGTTCAGTTACCGTTTACTTTTGAATTGTATAATTACACCTCAGTAGGGTCTTCTTGTCTTCTCTTAGCTTTGTCTCTTCAAGGGAAGGTCAATTTCATTGATTAGAAGAGGCAGTAAAACCCTAGTGTGACCATTCATGGAAGTCCTTATGTAGAGAAAAGTGGACTATGCTATCTTTTCACGGTAAGGTTTCAACAGATGATCATTCAACAGATGCCCCTGGGTAGCATGCCATTAATCCTAGGAGTGCTGGAGATTCTTTCTTTTTTATATATAAACAGACAGAATTTGTGATTGCCAAATTCCTTTATGTTTTAAGATCTTTCCTTAAATTCTTGCCTGTGTTGGGTTACCAGTTGCTTTAAATCATCATTAAGTATTGGTTCAAGATTATTTTCCTGTTGATATCAGTGGGTTATCTATTTTGATTTAAGCTTTTGCTAGGAAAAATATTTATTACCCATAGGAACAGTTTAGCTTCTACTAATTCATGGATTAGTTCAGTATTAATTTAGAAGTTGGATTATTGACTATTGGCATTGAGATGAATTTGTTCTTGACCTGAACACTTTCTTAATTGGTGGCTACTTCTAAGCCAACAATGGTGATTGTTGTCTTTAGGGAAGGTGTTTCCTGTATCAAAATAGCTGTACCTTTTTAGAATAACATTTAAAATTACATTAAAAGCTATGTTTGGTAAGTAATATTTATAGCTGAACAAAAACTCATTTCTGGACAACGAAGTATCACCTGGCTTGTGAGGAGGGTCACGTTTATGCATGTATCTTCTCACTCTTCTGCCATATAGATGAGTTTATTTATTTAATCTGTTCATTAAGAAGATCATCTGGTTTCAGGTTAATCTTCTTAATTTCTCCTCATTACTTGTCTAGTTAAATCATTATGCAAGTGGTAAAGGAAATAAGCTTTGGTTTTTGGTCCTTTTAATGTTTCTTTCATCATTCCCTTTCGGTACATTCTCTAGAACATCAGATATGAATTTCAATCTTCTATACTTTAGATGTTGAATGAAAGTTTCTACCAACCTGAAGCATAGCTGATTCAGTGTGTTAGTTTTTAAACATATGTCAGGGTGATTTTATATACATATATCTATCTAGATATATGTAGAAACCCTTTTGCAGATTCTTTTTCATAATAGTTCACCACAAGTTATCAAATGCTGTTCCGTATGCTATACAGTACTTCCCAATTGTTCATCAATTTTATACACAGAAGTTTATGTCTGCTAATTTCAAACTCCTAAATTTCTCCTCCCTACTTTCCCCCTTAGTAGCCATAAGTGTGTTTTCTATGTCTGTGAGTCTGTTCTGTTCTGTAAATAAGTTCATGTGTGCTATTTGATGGGTTCCACGTAGCAGTGATACCACATTATGTTTGTCATTGTCTTACTTCACATAGTCTGGTAATCTCCAGGAGCAAATGTGCTGCTACAGATGGCATTATTTCATTCTTGTTTTATGACTGGGTGATATTCCACTGCACATAGAGATCAAAAGTGCTGTACGCAATCATGTATATTGTGTGTGTATTTAGACTCCTTCCACGTCTTGGATGTTGTAAACAAAGCTGCTATAAACTTTAGGATGCATGTACCTTTCAAATCAGAGTTTTCTCTGGATAGATACCCGGGAGTCACGTTGTTGGGTCACACAGTAAAACTGTTTATAGTTTCTAAAGGAGCCCCTATGTTGTGCTGCGTAGTAACTGTGCCAATTTACATTCCCACCAGCTTAGCACTTGTTTTCTTCTATATGTCTGCAACATGTTAATAGCTTATGAAGTTCTCAATATTTGAGGAAAATGACAGGGGGTGTGTGTGTGCCTCATGTCCTGATTAAAAGAAGCCCTCAATCTTAATTTACCAATAAATTCCTCTTTTTTATTTTATAAAAACTTTCATAGAAATCAGTTTATGTCCTAGAGTTAGAAAATGTAGCTCATGTCTTCCCATCTTAAATGTAACACACTGACCTAAAGTTTTCATGTTAGGTCATTATGCTTACTAGCCCTCCTCAGCAGGGTTTCCTAGCCGGGTTTCCTAGCAACAGGGTTGGCATCCCAGGCTGGTGAGGCTCTATTGTGGAACAGGCTCCTCAAGGGGAGTGCAAATCAGCACCAAGTGCTTTGACGTTAGGCTGACCCTGTTTGGGCGAATAGTTAGTTTAGTTGTTACAACTATTTGAATTTAGGCCTAAGCATAGTGGAATATGTAATCCCAGGTGGATCTTCGCTGTAGTGTAGACAGAAATATTAAAGTTTCATTTACAGCTTATAATTCTTTAATCAACTTTTTTCGTTTTTGCTCAGGCCTCATTTTAAGCTATTACTTAACTCACCTTCTGCTAGATTTCTGTAAATAAGGGCTATTCTTATGCTCAGAGTGGCTGGCTTAAACTTTACCAATTATAATGTTTTAACATAACTTAGTCAAACGTTCATTCGTGGCTTAATCTTTATCCTTGCCGTTTCCCTTAAGGACCAGTTAAGCTTGATGAGCTACTTTTTAGTGTGATGTTTCTGTTTGCTCCTATTAGTCTTTGTGATACGGAGGGTATTGTCAATGGGATGCAGATACTTGCATATGTAATTTTATTAAACAGTAATGGAAAGGCTGGGTTCACATCTATGTATTTATGAAATTAGGACATGTCTTGGTATTTTCAGCCCTTTGCTTAAATTATTAAGCTACATCAACAATGTGAGTAGGACTTTGTATGTATAAGACTTACATATTTAAGTGATACATTGCTGTTGAGTTTGTAGTCTGGGTTAGGTTGCAATTAGCACAGAATATTTTTTTTGTACATATTTTATGTACTTTATATACATTCTACTTCTCTTTACCATAGATGGCTGAACTAGGGGAATGTCTTTCCATGTGAGACTTAGACATCTAAGTAATTGACTGGTGTCACTAGTCAGGTAGTTTGCAGTTATCCTAACTTTGCCTTGGGAAAGTAAGGACAGTCTGTTTTTAGATGAGCTAGTTGACTATTATGTGGTTATATGCTTATAAAATACGAGATTTATTGGGAGGTAGAAGGTTTTGATTAAGCAAGCTATGTACCTGATACGCATGTGTATGTAGTAACGGTTCTATGTCTTGTGGGCTTTGAGTCGGTTAAACTTTATGGTTGATTATATAGTATTCAATTTCAGCTGAACTACAAGTGGCTTGACTCTCTTAAGTCTTCTGACGGCCATAATTGAGACACAGCATTCCCTGAATTTAGTGTATATGTATGTGTGTATGTTTATATATATGAAAAGCATTAAAGAAGTAATGTGAGAGCATAGGATGATTAGTCATGAGTCCTTCAAGATATCTTATTGATATTAGAAGTATTATTGATATGGTAGATTATGTTAGAAATGTTTGTTGGTGTCTCTATAGCTCATGCTTTTTTTTTTTCAATAAGAATGAAGATAATATTAATTATGAGCTTGTTAGTATAATTAGGATTTCTGAAATAATGGTCAGGGGAATGGTAGTAACAACAAGAGTGTTTATGGGTACAAAAACATTATACAAGAACATTTTGGGAGTACGGGCCTGATAGCTTCTTTAGTGGACCTTATATTGAGTATATGCTGTAATATGGTAACATGTAGAATTTAAAATTCTTAAGGGTAGGTCCAATTTTTATGATTCAATAAGGGTGTTTAGAGATTTATTATTTACTCTGTCATAGTAACTCTGTTGTCAGACGTACTTCTTATGTTCTTGGTGGGGTGCCTGATGTGATGGTGGTCAGTGAAACTTGTCATATACATAAAGTTAATGCTAGTGGTAAAAAAAAAAAAAAAAAAAAGAAATTCCCGAGATGAGTAAGTTGATCATACCCAAATTGGGGGTAGGATATTCAAATTCATAGAAAGTAGATTGTTAGGAGGAGGGTTTTAATGGTGAAATTGGCTGTTTATAATTCTGGCATTTAGAGGTTGTGAAATGCTCCAAAAAACAGGATTGCTGTGAAAGTACACATTATAATGAAATTGACCTATTTTGCTAAAAAGAACAGGGCAGATGGGCCTGCCAAGTTATCTACCTTGAAGCCAAATACAAGTTTTGCTGCTTCTGTGAAGTCAAATGGGGCTTTGTTGATTTCTGCTAGTGTAGGGAAAAAATCAAATTACAGGTAGGACTCAAGATGAGAAAGTTAGTTATTGGTGCTGTTGTGTAATAATTCCCATTGCAGGTGTACATGATGCATTTATCAGCAGGACGGAGAAGAGATTTGCGAGTGTAACTGTGCACGAGACGGTCTGTGCCCCTGATTGTAGAGCACTGATTACTGCATATTTGGAACTGAAGATCCTCCCAGTCAGAAGCTGAAATAAATAGCTTAGTCCTGATATAGCTCTTATGAATAGCGCATCTAGGTTTTTGGTACTTAGTGGATAAGGTAGAGAAGCGGGATCTATATTGTGAGATCCAGGGTGGAGTTACAATTGATGCAATAATAAATATATAAATTGACCATTTTGATGTAGCGGAGTTTTAATCAATAATTGGACTGTGTCACCTTCAGGTTGTAATCACCCATAGGGTCTGACAGTGTTTTGCCCTTTCTGGGTTTGTATATGGCCTAGGGCTTTAGGTTCAATTCCTGAGAGGAGTGGTATGTGGAGTAAAATTGGCATCACTAGTGACAGAATTCTGATTGGAAACACTTTCTAAAGTAAAAGGCTTGAACCTCTGTGGATTCCACTTTCCGTTTCACTCGATTACAAGGCTTTGCCACCCTGGCCAACTCTGCTATACATCATGGTGTGTATGAAGTGTTTGAGCTGTGATGGTGTCATCACTTGGAAGTCATCTTGTCAAGGAGACCTTTGTTCTCTTGTCCTTTTTCTCTGGCAGCAATGTATAATAGGTAGAAACTGACCAGGTTTACTTAGCCTGAATTCAGACAACACAGAACTTTAATCCTTGAACAAAATATTAACCCCAGTTACATGACTGGGATGTCCTGATAAAATATCAAGTTCATAAATCATATTGTTGATAGGAACCTTAGGATTATGCTGTTGTCCCTAGAGTAACTGGGACCACTGATCAAAACTTCTGACCAGTATTTGATATGTCATTCTGAATCATTGGTCTAAATTTTATTCACTTGGTTTTATTCTCCAAGGACACCCAAACCAAAATTGTTAATCCGTTAAATGCTATATTATTTCTTCAATTGCAATGATCATTTACTTTTTGGATTGATAAATTAAAGCTCCTTAGGGTCTTTTCATCCCTGTCTTTTCATGGGAAGGTCAGTTGCACTCATTAAAAGAGACAGGAAAACTCTCCTGTGGCCATTCATACAAGTCTTTATTTAGAGAAGAAAGTGACTATGGAAATTCGCACAGCCAGGGTACCTTGACCGTTGAACAACGGCCCTGGTCACGCAGTGCCTTTAATATGAGAAACGCTGTTGAATCAATCATTCTATCTTTCTTTCATTCATGATTTCCTTTACATTTAAAAATCTTTTCTTAAATGCTTACCCTAGTTAATTTAACAGTTGCTTTAATAAATAAGTATTGGCTTAGGCATATTATCCTGTTAACTGTTAGTGGATTTATGTTGTGATAAATTTTATGCAGGGAGAAATATTTCCTGTGACCCATATGAACAGTACTGCTTCTATTAATTCATAGATTAGTCCATTAATAAATTAGGAGACTTTTTTTCAATGTTGGTACTGAGATGAATGTGTTCTTGACCTTGAACACTTTTTAATCGGTGGCTGCTTTTAGACTAACGATGGTGGTGTCGATGCTTACCTCTAGGGAAGCTGTTTCCTGAACTTGAAAAGCTGTCGCTTTTTGGAATAACGTTTAAAATTACATGTGAAAATTTAAGTGATATTTAAGTTGAACGAAAATTCATTTCTGGGCAGTCGTGTGTCACCTGGCTTATGAGGAGGGTCACAGTTACTCGTAAGTCTTTCCACTGCTTTGCCATGTGGATGAGTTGTTTCTTGTAAACTGTTCGCAGGGAGTCGCCTGGTTTCAGGTGAATTGTCTTAATTTCTCTGCATTACACGTCTCATTAAGTCATTATGTGAAAGTTAGAAGGGTTAAGCTTTGCCTTTTGGTGCCTATAATGCTTACTTCATCATTCCCTTCTAGTACTTTCTTTATAGATCAGATTTAAATTTCAGTCTACATGTTGAGAACAGTATTTTAAAAACTAAATTGTAGCTGATTTACAGTGTTGTGTTAGTTTCTGGTGCACAGCAAACTGATTATATGTACACACATCTGTATCTATCTTACTTTCCAGATAATTTTTCATTATATTTTAAACAAGTCATTGATTACAGTTTCCTGGGCTGGTCACTATGTCCTTGTTGTTTATCTGTTTTGTATACAGTAGTGTGCATTTGCTGGCCCCAAACTCCCAAAGTATCTCTGCTGCCTGTCCCCCATAGCAACTGTAAGTGTGTGTTCTGTCTGGGTGTCTGTTCTGTTCTGTGAATGTGCCTATTTGTATGGTTTGTTAGGCTCCACGTGGAAGTGATGTCATACAGTGCTTGTCTTTGTCTCACTGACTTCACTTAGTGTGAGCATCTCCAGGACCATCTGTGTTGCTGCAAATAGCATTATTTCATTCTTCTTTTATGGCTGAGTAATATAACACCACATATAGAGACCAGAACTATTTTAATCAGTCGTCGCTTGATGACATTTAGGTTGCTTTTGGGTCTTGGCTACAGTAAACAGTGCTGCTATCAACATCGGGGTGCATGTATTTTCTAAGAGTTAACAGCGTTCTATGGATATATGCCCAGAAGTGAGATTTCTAGGTCACAGAGTAAATCTAGTTTTAGCTTTTGAAGAACTTCTATACTGTGCTCCATAGTAACTACATCAATTTACATTTTCACCAACAGTGGAGAATGGTACCCTTTTCTCCACAACATTTCCTTTTGATGAGGGCCATAGATGTTGGAAATGAAGCCCTTGTCAGTCTCATCTTTTGCAGATATTTTCTCTGAGGGCCATTCTTGTTGAATGAGTGTTTTATTTATTTACGAGAGGTGAATTTGGCAGGAAGTTTGACCTAGCTTTAGTTCAGAGTGTTCATGTGGTGTGAAGTCTGGCTGAAACTAAGAGCTTATGTTTAAGCTAAGTTCGAGTCATCCAAGCACCGTTTTCAGCATGATTCCCTTGTTAGGACTTATCTCCTCCTACATGTTTGTAACATTTTAATAGGTTATGAAGCTTTTGATATTTAAGGAGGGTGACAGGCTGTGAGTGTGTGTTTCCTGGCCTTATTCTATTAAGCCCTTGATTCTTAATCTACCACTAAATTCCTCTTTTGGTTTTTTATTTCATAAAACCCACATAGAAATTATTTTATGTTCTAAAGATAGAAAATGTACCTCATTTCCTTCCATCTTATAGGACGCAGCTTGACTAACCTTTTTCTGTTTGATAATTATGCTTACTAGCACTGCTTAGCAGGGTTACCTAACGATAGTGGCATGCAGGGCTGATGGGGTTTATCAGTGTTTATTGATTACAGACCAGGCTCCTCCAGGGCAGCATGAGTCATGCCAAGTCCTCCGATATTTAGGTTGATGCTAGGAGTATCCTGGTGAATAATTTTGTTGTTAGAATTTGAATTTAGGCCTAAGCATAGTTGGATATGTAAGCCCAATTTGGATCTTCAATGTAGTGTAATCAGAGCTATTGATGTGGGATAAACGTATAATCACAGTGGCTGGCTTTCAATGTCCCAACCATAATGTGTTAGTATAACTTAGCCAAACATTCCTTCATGGATTAATTTTATCACTGCCATTTCCCATGAGAACATAATTAAGTTGTGAGCTACTTTTTAGTGTGATGTTTCAGTCTTCTCCTTTGAATGTTTTATGACTTAGATTGCTGTCTCAATGGAAAGCTAAATCTTGCATGCAATTGTATTAGAAATGAAAATAAATTCTTGGTCCACATTTATGAATTTATGAAGTTAGTAAACTCATCTAGGTTTTTTTTAGTGCTTTGCTTAAAGTATTAAGCTGCATCAACAATGTGTATAAGATTTTAAATGTATAAAGAGTTTGTATTTAAGTGACATATTGGTATTTGGTATAGTCATTTGTGTTGTGCTACAATTAGTACTGAACTATTATTTTTTGAGATTAAAATGTACTTTAAAATTTTTTTTAAACATAACTGGCTGAACTAGAGAAATATCTTTCTGTGTAAAACTTACATGTCTAAAAAAGTTTCTTCTATATAGCACAGTAGTATCTTGTAATAACCTTCAATGAAAAAATATGAAAATGAATATATGCATGTATATGCATGATGGAGACATTGTGCTGCACACCAGAGACTGACACATTGTACTTGACTGTACTTCAATTAAAAAAAAAACTTATACTTCTAAGTAACTGATTGGTACCAGTAGTAAGCTAGTTTGTAGTTTTTTGAACTTTGCTTTGGTGAGGCAGAAGCAGTCTGTTTGCTGGATGAGTTAGTTTAACTTATGTAGTCGTATGCTTTGCCTAGTTTGGGGAGTTTGGCAGAACAGAAAATGGCTTAGGAAACATGAGATTCAGTGGGAGGTAGGAGGTTTTGATTTAGCAAGCTATTTACCTGATACATGTGTGTATGTAATTGTAATGGTTCTATGTCCTGTGAGCATTGACGCAATAACACATTATCATTAATTATGTCAGTAATAATGTTTAGTTTAAGCTGAGCTACAAGTTGCTTGACTGTATTAAGGCCTCTGATGGCCATAGCTGAGTCATAGCATCATTCCAAATTAAAAATATATATATATATATATATACCAAAAGCATTAACGGAGTTTTACGTGAGCATAGGGTGATCAGTCATGAGGCCATGACTAGAGATCTTTTTGACACTGGAGTCCACGATGTATCTCATTGACGTTAGAAATGGTATCGATGTGGTAGAATGTATTAGAAATATTCATTGGGTGCTTCAACACCTCAGGGGATAATTTTTTTAATTAGCATGAAGATAACAGTAACCAGTGTGAGCTGCTGACTACAGGTATAATTTCTGAGAACACAGGAGAATGATAATAAAAACAAGAGTGTTTATTGGTGTTGAACAATTATACAGCAGCATGCTGGGGCTGTGGGCCTGACAGCTTATTAAGTGGCCCTTGCTATGGAATATATGCTGAAATGTGATAGCATGGAGACTTCGAAATTCATAAGGATGGTTCACGCCAAGGATTCCAAGAATAAGGGTGTTTAAACCTCTAATATTTATTCTGTCAGAGTACCTCTGTGGTCAGACATATTTCTTATGTTTGTGGTGGGCTGATGACGTATAGTGAACATTATTATACACATTGAGCTAATGTTAGTGGCAAAAATTTTCACAAGAGATGTATCAGATGGTCATCTCAAAATTGTGGGTAGGATGTTCAGACTCATAGAAAGGACAGTGTTAGGAGGAGTGTTTTAATGATGGAATTGGCTGTTAAAAATTCTGGAGTATAGAGGTTGTGAAATGCTCCTAAAAACAGAATTGTAGTGAAAATATTCATTATAATGAAACAGACATATTCTGCTAGGAAGAAGAGGGCAAATGGGACTGCTAGATTTTCTGCCTTGAAGACAAATACAAGTTTTATTCTCCTTCTGTTAAGTAAAACAGGGCTCCGTTGGTTACTGCTAGCATAGTGGGAAGTCACATTGTGGGTGGGGTAAAGTCGGGAATGTTACACACAGGTGATCTTGTGTGACAATTCTTGCTGGAAGTGTACATGACCCACATATCAGTAGGACCAAGAAGAGAATTGTTCGTGCTACTTCATACAAGATGGTTTGTGCTCATCCCCGTAGAGCTCTGAGGAGAGTGTTTTTTGATCTAAGGCTCGTCCAAATCTGAGGATGGAACAAACAGCTTCGGCTTGATACAGTTACTGTAAGTAGTGCGCCCAGCTTCCTAGTCACCAGTAGATAGAGGGCACAGAAGGGAAGCGAGAAGCGGCACACAGGGGACTCACTCTCCCCCTTGGGGAGGATGACAAGCTCCACATCTCTTTCGGGGAGGACTGGGGCCGCTCGTGCTGCTGGGGGAGATCCAGGGCCCTCTGTCCTCCTCTGGAAGGTCAGGGGCTCTCAGCTTCACTTGGGGGACATTGAGGCCTCTCCATTCCCCTTAGGGAGGTTAGGTGGCTGTCCATCGCACTCAGAAAGTGTAGGGTTAATCTCTCCCTTATGGGAGGGCTTTCTGTCCTCTGGTAGATTAGGGTCCTCCTGTTTCTCTTGGGAGTACAGGCTGCTCTCTAAACCCAGGAAGAAGCTGTGGGCTTTCCATCTCCCTCAGAGCAAAGTGGGGCACTGTGTCCCCTTGTGGTAGGGTGGGTGTCAATGCATCCCCCTCAGTGCGGTCCCTCTCTCTCTCCCTAGGGCCATGAGTACCTGGGTCTCTGCCTCTGTTTCTGTCTTTTTCAATGGTTTCTAGCCTTCAGTGTGCAAAAATTTCACATTCTCATTTACAGTGATTCCTAGGTATTTTGTTCCTTTGGATGTAATTGCAGATGGGGCTGTTTCCTTTCTTCCTTTTTTTTTTTGGATATACATTTTGACTGTTCATTATCAGTATTTTAAAACAGAATTGAATTCTGTTTATGGGTTATGTAAATTTCCTGAATTCATTAATTCACAAAATACCACACTTCCTAAAACATCTAGGTCATCCAAAACACACAAGACAGTGGCTCCTCAAATAATCTTTCCTCAGCGCCTAAATATGTGTGGAGCTTGGCTGAACTGGATCTGGGTGCAGCTTAACCTCCACATTTAATTGTGATGGATTCTCTGTGTTCCGGCATGAACAGGATCTCAAAGATCAGGCTCTGCATGACCGACCTGAGGTTAGGTTAACCGTCTTCTATGTTTCCTTATATACTTTATATCATTTTGCATGTAAAATCTGTAGCTTCATAAGCAGTGTTAGATCAGGAGGCCCGATGATTCCAGGCTGGTCTCCTTCCTCAGACTCTCTGTGGCTATTTGAGATACTCCATGGTTTGGTTCCACACAAACCCTAGGATGCTTGGCTTTCTTCCTGTGAAGAATCCATTGCAGGTTTGGTAGGGATCACAGTCACTGTGTTTGGGCAGAAGGTTCATTTTAACCACTGGAATTCTTGCTTCCATGAGGACATGCTCTCTGAACCTTTGTTTGTGTCCTTTTCAATTGTTCATCAGTGTGTTCAAGTTATCAGAGTGAAAGTCTTGCACCTTATTTTTACATTGATTTCTTGCAAATTTGTTCCTTTATAGTGTTGTTTATTTTTTTTTTTTGCTTTGTTTTTGTTGACAGTTTCTTTTCAGTGTTTAGAAATACAATTGATTTATTGTATTTAGTATGTAACTTTTCTGAATTCATTTATTATTTCTTTTACTTTTTGGTGGAATATTGTGGAAATTGAATTTCAGAAAATGTCACACTTTTTTTTTTAACATTTTTTATCGATTTATAATCATTTTAAAATGTTGTGCCAAATTCCAGTGTAGAGCACAATTTTTCAGTTATATATGAACATATATATATTCATTGTCACATTTTTTTCTCTGTGAGCTCCCGCAAGATCTTGTGTATATTTCCCTGTGTTATACAGTATAATCTTGTTTATCTCCTCTACAATTTTGAAATCCCAGTCTGTCCCTTTCTACCCCCCACCCCCTTGGCAACCACAAGTTTGTGTTCTATGTCTATGGGTCTATTTCTGTTTTGTATTTATGCTTTGGTTTTTTTTTTGTTTGTTTGTTTTTTTGTCTGTTTGTTTATTTTGGTTTTGGTTTTTTTTTTTTTTAGATTCCACATATGAGTGATCGCATACGATATTTTTCTTCCTCTTTCTGGCTTACTTCACGTAGAATGACATTCTCCAGGAGCATCCATGTTGCTGCAAATGGTGTTTTGTTGTCGGTTTTTATGGCTGAGTAGTATTCCATTGTATAAATATACCACCTCTTCTTTATCCAGTCATCTGTTGATGGACATTTCGTCTGTTTCCATGTCTTGGCTATTGTAAATAGTGCTGCTATGAACACTGGGATGCAGATGTCATTTTGAAGTAGGGTTCATTCTGGGTATGGGCCCAGGAGAGAGATTCCTGGGTCATACGGTAAGTCTATTCCTAGTCTTTTGAGGAATCACCATGCTGTTTTCCACAGTGGCTGCACCAAACTGCATTCCCTCCTCCAGCAGTGGAGGAGGGTTCCCTTTTCTCCACAGCCTCTCCAGCATTTGTCATTTGTGGACTTTTGAATGATGGCCATTCTGACTGGTGTGAGATGATACCTCATTGTAGTTTTGATTTGCAGAAAATTCCACACTTCTAACCAAACCCAGGCTATCCGCAGCATGGGATACACCGGTACATCATATAATCTTTCTAAAGTGCCTCTCAGCTTTGTGTGGAGTTTGGATGATCTGGATTTGGGTGAGGCTTAACTTCTATATGGAATTTGGATGTTTTTGTTCCATTTCTGACATAGTATTGACATATCATTTTGAAAGGGAATTTACATTCCACTCATTTCAATCGTACAGTAAACTTTTCCTACATAAAAAGTCTTGTACCTTGATGAAATATATTCTTGAATAGAAAAGTTGACATTAGTGAAAATGAAATCATTTTCATGAATTATTTTGCAGATAATTAATTGTGTATATATACAAATTAGATGGATTTTCATGAACTAGTATGTTCTACAAATTTGCCACATTTGTAGAAAAGGGGAAATAATTCTTTTTTATTACTAATAATTTCACATATAAGAGGGTGCAATTTGTGTTCTGTGGTTAGACACAATGTTCATTTCTCAGTTCACACGTGGGTGCCTCTTATGTCTTTCATCATGACTCTGCGTGGGAATTCCAGTCCACTGTTGAGGCACAGGAGTCCAGACCAGGTTTCTGTCTTTTTCTATTTAGAAATCATCAGTACATCTGAGGCTTTTACATTGAGCATGAGGTTGCTGTTGCTTTGTAGGCTGCTCTTTTTCATGTCGAACTAGATCAGAGTCACACAGACTTCTGGGAGTTGAACTGGACCGTTGTGTCTCTGTCCCCTTCCTTCCCCAGTTCTTGGTATAATTTTGCATAGTGTCTCAGTATCTTCTTTGGTCAGGTGTCCATTCAGATGTTTCCCTATTTGGAATAAGGTCATTTGCTTTAATGTTATTTGTATATTGTGTGAGAATCCTTTTTGAGAGATGTGTTCCCAGATATTTCAGTCCTAGTTTGTACTTGTTTTTGATTTTCTGAATAATGTCTTTAACAGACTCCAAATATTCAATTTGATTAAGTCAATAGTATTCCTTGTTTTTCTTTGTGGATTGCTCTTTTGTGTTCTGTGTTGAAACTCAAGGCTCATGTTCTACATGAACCAGCCTGTGGTTATGTTAATTTCCTTCTACACTTCCTCTTAGGCTTTGTACAGTTTTGCATGTAAAGTTGGTATCTAAAAATTCTGAGTGAATTTGGTGTAAGGCAAAGTTTGCATCTTCATGCATTGCATTCCATACCATCTCCAGTGATTGGTTCCTTAACTACTTTTGAGAAGATAAGGGATAGTTGACTTTATTTCAGTTTGAATTTCCAAGGGTGTACGGACTCAGAAGTCATTCAGGCCGAGAGCATGTTCTCCAGTGAAGTGTGAGCTATGTTTCACCTGCCTTATTCCAACTGACCACACGGGGGTGATGAGCCTTCCTCTGAGCAGGACACATTTCCTCCCTCGGCCCTGAAACACATTAAAACCCTACTCCAGTCTCCATTGCTGATTGTACGAGGCCACTTCTGATTTGCTGGAGAGGCAGATCTGCCCTGCTCTCAGCAGACACCTCAACAATGGATGGGATGAATTTTTCACATTCCTTTCACGTGTCCTCTGGCATCATCAGACTGATCTTGTATCTCAAGCTTTGGTGGTGGTGAGGGGGTGTCACTGTGCATTGCCTTGTCAATTGCTACTGGTACTGTCAGTCTGGGGTTAAGACAGTGGCCGCAGCCACCAGATTGGTCTGCTCTTGCTTTGATATATAGTGCCTGTGTTGCCTGATGCCCGTCTTGCACTTTGAGGTGCTGCTTGCAGGCTAGCCTGTTCTCTGAGCTTCGCTGTGCTGTGCTGTTTTGTTGATTCACACAGAGCCTCTTCTATGGATTTAGCTGACTTACTTTAGCAGCTTTGATAATTAATTGGAAATTATACAGGAATAGGCAATTAGAAGGAATTCTGTGCCTTTTGTGCATGGGACAATGCTTTCCTCCTATGGCAGCAAATCTTTCTAAATCAGAGACTTTGGAGGTCAGCATAGAATCATGAGGCCAGAGACAGCCTTAAGGATACGGCTATGTAGAGGGGAAGCCCCAGACCCTGAAGGAAACTGCCCTTAATTTCCACCTGTACTTGCTCCTGTGATCAGCCTTGTGTACGGCAGTACTGTTCTCCCTCTGGGGGTCCTGAGATGTCCTGGGGGGTCCAAGTTGTTGCCTGCAGCCCACACACCTCACCCTGCAAGGAGGTTTCTGTCTGGACTGCAGTGTCTTGGGCACAGTAACACGTGCCTGCATTCTTGGCCTTCACGCTGTGCAGCCTGGGTACCTGGGAAGAGAGAAAAACCCCGAGTCACACAGACACATGGCCTATCCCATCATCCCATTTGTGAGAGGAAATCTGATTCTATTCAAAGGGGTTAAGATGGGGTTGAGGTAGACTTCTCATTGTGATGTATGAGCAGACACAGTGGATTCTGAGGGGGCGATCAGTGCAAGCCTCTCCTACTGTACCTATGAGACCAGGTCTTAAAACGTTTTTCATGCTGAGGAAAGTACTTTAACAGGAGAGATAGTATAAAAAAAAAAAAAAAAAAAAAACAAGTTAGAGTCCATATCAGCTGTAAAGCACCAAAGGAGATTGTGAGAGAGAATTTTACAGTAAAATGAAAATGGGCCCAGACAGTGGATGGGAGAAGAAGAAAGAAAGAAGAAGTAAACAAATGAAGACGGTGTATGTGCATGATTAAATGGTGAATAAAGGAAAAAGAATACATCATGTTGTACGGGGTATAGATAATAATGGTGGAATTGACATTCAAAATATCAATGGGAATTTGAGAGAGTAAAATTGTGGGGAAGACAGGGAAGCTCTTGTATGGAGGAAAGGGGAAAGGAAAGCACCACTAGGTTTTATGCATCAGTTTTCCTCATCCTATGCCCCGAAAACCCTAACGTGGAAGTGAAAGAGTGTCTAAATCTCACAGTGTTGGAGGCGAAAGTCGGCACAACGTGTTAGATCCACCAGGGATGAGCAGGCCTGTGAGAATGGGGAGGAATTCTGACCAGCAGGAAGAAAGCAAGGCGTAGACAGACTGCCATGGAGGTACATCCTTGGTCACAGTCCGCTTAAATGTTGGGGCTATGTTTGTAAAATGAAAGGAAAATATTCAGAGTGTGGAGGACAATGAATTGTCTTCTGGTCGTGATGTGGTACTAGATTTTTCCCTCCCCTCAAAACAAGTATGAAATTTGCTTAAACTATGTTAAATATTTGCACTCTCACATTGGGCACAAACAGACAGGTCCCTTGTGTCTTCAGCTGAGAAGCCACCAGCACGTGCACAGGAGGAACCCACCACACTCCAGGAAAGAAACACAGAAAATGCTTAGAGGGAACAACTCCTGGGATCAGAGGCAGTCAGGAATAGTGTCTCTCCTGACCACCTGGAGTAAGGAAAATCAAATCTTGTCATTTAGGGAGCATCAGATGGTGAGCTCTGAAGGGTTTTACAGAGCATTGGGGAAGCATTAATTTACATTACATACTGGCCCAGTCACCTCCCATTTCCATGCCAGCACTCACAGACACAGCCTTCCCAGTCTTCCAGTTCAGCCCTGGCTGAGTTAATATCCAGGCCCCACCCACTGCCACACCTGCTGACTGTTACCTAGCTATGGTAGGAGACCCACCCAGGGGTAAGCGCTGGCAGGCCCAGGCGGGCTTTGTTCATTGTCAGTGTCCCCTTGACCGGAGGTGGCCACAACAGATGGGTCAGACCTGGCTTCTCTGGGATCCTCTTTTCACCTGTTCTCATTGACAGGTGTCCCTCAGCAGGGGCACCCAGCTGGCAGAGAGCCAGGTCACTCGGAGGACAGCCCTCTCGCTGCTTGGATTCTGGGCCATGCTGGCTCCAGTCCAGTGTTCTCAAGGCCATCCCTCATGGCGCTACATCTCCTCGGAGGTGGTGATACCCAGGAAGGAGCTCCACCACGGCAAGGGCGTTCAGGTGCCAGGATGGCTCTCCTACAGCCTGTACTTCGGGGGCCAGAGGCACGTTATGCACACGAAGAGCAAAAACATCTTTTGGCCTGGACAGCTGCTGCTGCTGACTCAGGACGAGCAAGGCGCCTTGCAGATGGACTTCCCCTTCATCCCTTCAGACTGTTACCACCTCGGCTACGTGGAGGGGATTCCTTTCTCCGTGGTCACTGTGGACACGTGCTATGGGGGTCTTGAAGGTATTATGAAGCTGGATGACCTTGCCTATGAAATAAAACCCCTCAGGTATTCTAAAACGTTTGAACATGTGGTTTCTCAGATAGTGGCAGACGCCGACACAATGGGACCCGTGCATAGCCTGAAAGACAGGCAGAATGGGGACGCCCTGTTCCCTGAAGCTGGTATCAGTGAAGCCCGCCACCATTATTTGAATTCTAGGTACTTTGCCCCGCATATAGGAGTTATCAGAGGATTCGCTTAATATTCCAATACAATGTATCGTATGTTCAACAAAGTGTGTACAAAACCTGTTACATATGGCTAACTTAATGGACTCCATGTTTACAGATCTTAGCATAAGGTACTCTGTCACTGCAGTCCTAGTATATAATGAGAGAGATCCAACAACTATGGATGATTATCGTGTGTATGATAGCCCATATGCTGTGTATCACAGAACTAACCTTAGACCGACTGTCCTACCCGTTTCATCCTTCATAGTGATTAAACATGTACCCGTGGACTTTGACCCACCAACGTATGGTACATGCAGTATATATGGCATACTCTTTGTTGGTTACCTAGGCAGACATTATTTAATGTTAGGTATCTTAGGAACGTGATACACTGGGAGAAGCTTTGGTCTGTATTATGATGACGATGAATGCACTTGTATGAGAAGGAGCGTCTGCCTTACGTCAGACTACCCTGCTTTGACAGACGCCTTCAGTGATTGCTCCATCATGCATTGGTGGAACGTAATAAAAAAAAGAGGCCATTGTATGTTTGACATGACTTGGAAGTCATTTAATGCAAGCCTGATAAATGTACGTTGTGGGAACTCTGTAGTGGAGGGTTCAGAGAAATGTGACTGTGGCTCCTTAAAGCAGTGTTACAGCAACAAATGCTGTAATACAGACTGTTCCCTTAAGGGTGTACCTGTTTGTGATAAAGAAATGTGCTATACAGACTGTATGTACGCTACGCCTGGAATGTACTCTTAGACCAATCCAAAATATACGTGATCTCCCCGAGTGCTGCCCTGGGGGTACTTACCTATGCCCCCAGAACTTTTATCTGCAAGATGGAACCCCCTGTACCGAGGAGGGCTACTGCTATCATGGAAACTGCACTGACCGCACCATGCACTGCCAAGAGATCTTTGGAAGACATGCTGTGAATGCCGACGACAGCTGCTATACAATAAATACAAAGGCCACTCGATTTGGACACTGTTCAAGAAGAGCTCCTCTAATGACTTTTAACCCTTGTCAGAATGCAGACATAAAGTGTGGAAGGCTGCAGTGCGGCAACGTCACACACCTTCCCCGGCTGCCAGACCACGCCTCGTTCCATCAGTCAAAGATCTCACAGGTGTGGTGCTGGGGATTAGACACACACATAGCAACAGGGATAAATGACGTTGGTCATGTGAGAAACGGTACCCCCTGTGCTCCTGGAACATTTTGTGAGAATAACTTCTACAATGCTTCTATAGCTGCAATAACATATGACTGTAACCCTGAGAAATGTAGTTTTAGAGGAGTTTGCAACAATAGAAGGAACTGCCATTGCCGTGTAGGCTGGGACCCTCCATATTGTGCAGATAAAGGTGCTGGAGGGAGCCAAGACAGCGGATCCCCACCAAGGATGATGCGGTCAGTAAAACAAAGCCAACAATCAGTGGTATATTTGAGAGTGGTCTTCGGTCGCATCTATGCCTTCATAGCTGCTCTCCTCTTGGGCGTAGCCACAAATGTAAAAGTTATCAAGACCTCCACAGTTCAGGAAGTGACAGTAGGTACAAATTAAGTTATAAACCAGCCTCCCAACCCTGTACAGACATAGGCAATATAGGAGTATGATCTGTGATAAAATCAGTAATCAGATGGCAAAGCTGAATGTCACATTCTAGAGCCCTGCAAGAGACACTGGAGGACTTCCACACATCAGGGGTGGTGAAGAGGCATTGACGTTCTCACCTCAGGACTCTTTGATAGGTCGCTGATCACCCCTGTGAAATAAATCTTGAAAAATCATCTGTTTCTGTCCTCTGATATTTCATAAACTCTCAGAGGGAAAATCAAGCCTGAGACTTTGGCCAGCAGAGGAGATGGGGGTCGGCAGCTGGGTCCTGACCTCAGTTTGCTGCTCCCACTATTAACAAAAGTTGCCATGGGCGGCTTTAGGCACAGACTCATGACATGTCTCTAAATTAGTGCTCCTGAACACTGGGGTCTTCCACTTCCTCTAGGTGATCTCTCCTTCTCTAAGCCCAGAATGGGTCCAGGGAAATAGAGGGAGGGCTGCTCCCAAGCAGCTTCGTCTGTCCCCTTCCGGTGGGCTGTGGGCTGTAGGGTGAGAGAGATGTGGGCTCAATTCGCATCTAGTGTAAACTATGACACCCGGGAGACCTAATTTCCCAAAGTGGGGCACTAGGATCAGGAGGTTGAATGTTGGGTCCGATGAAATTCCATCAGAAAATTAGGTGGATGTGCCTATCAAGGACTCCGGCATCCAGGGGGAGCCCTGTGAATGTTAATTCCTTCCTCCCTGCATCTATATTTCAGTGCACTTTCGGGAAATGTAAACTGAGGAATTAGTGGTGAATAACAGACACCAGTCTTTAGATCACCCCCGTGGGGGTGCAAACCCAGTCCCCTTCTGTAAACAATGTTCAGTGAACTATTATTTTATAATGTGATGTAAAATTAATAAAGTGAAATGTATAAGTAATAAAGCATTTTTATATAAATTAACCTTTAAAATTATGTAGACTATTCCCCATGCCATACAGGTACATAGCATAGAATTAAAAGGACAGAAACTCCCACCAACCTAAGGATGTAACACTTCCCACAACATCCACGGAAAACCACTTTTGGTCTGTTGTAACATTTGTTTCCAGGGTTTCCCTAAATGTATACAGTTAAAGCGGTCCCGCCTTTATGCACGTTGTTTTGAAACCCTAACCTCTTTTCTCCAAATGCATCTTACTGTCCTATCTTTGAACTTCCTTCCAATTTCCAACATTCAGCCTGCATTTAAGGTACTCTAGTCCATTTGTTCGAGCAGCCAGACAGCTAGATATAAGCAGAGAAAGGGGAACGTGTACCAAATGTCAGGAATCGTTACATCTTGTGAACAACTGGGGTCTTTGGACAAACGAAGAAAAGCAGGAACTTCCAGACTAATAAGAAACCACACATTTTGGGTTGGCAAGTGTCCCGGAGGCAGACAAAGAAAGGTGGGATAAGGCAGGAATTTTGTGCATCTGAATGTAACCTCTTGCTCTTTATGCTCTTGTGTTTACGGTAAAATTGGCCTTGCAGATAAGAAGTGCCCGTCGTGCACTGATACCATGACACTTCCAATCAAGACTAAAAAGGACAGAGATCCGTCCTCCCCTGGGAGGGTGGAGCTGGAATGAAGAGCAGGAAATACAGCCACAACCTCTCCGTCCGCAGTGAACATTCTACCCATTCATTTTTACAACCATATCAACAGCTTGGCAAAGAAGCAGCACACCTGCTCACCCAAGACTGTCCGTTCTCCCCTCAAGAGAAGACTATCACTGAATAATAAATGCTCACTTTAGTTTCTTGACCTCCAGGTCTCATCTCTGAATTCTCCCTGTGACGAGCCCAAAGCCTACTCTCTGATAACACAGTGCTGTGCTGCTTTCAGTGTATTCCATTCTTGACGGGTGGATATTAATGAGAAATTTAAATGAGAGGTCAGATGAATTAAACACCCACCTACTTTCACACCCTCTGGTGTGAATTGTTTGTTGACGCAGCGTCACCCTCGTCACACCTTTTACTGGCCTCCTTCCTGCAGCCAAACAGCGGGCTTCCCCATGTGGCTTGGGGGGTCTCCGTGCAAACAAGGGGTCAGTGCTCCTCTCCCTGGGGCTCGAGTGCATTTTAAGTTCAGTGCTTGATGCGCACCCGGTCTTGATCTCTTTGAATCTCTTTCTGTTGTCCCTTTTTCTTCCCTTTCTGACTTTTGGTTCTCATATCATGGCTCATATGGCTCATAGGTTCTGACTGAAGTCCTGAGATGGTGCCTAAAATTTATGGGGGTTCTGGGTAATGTGACTTTCCTGCAGAGAGGAACGACCCCAGTGGTCCCTGCAGAAGCACGGCCTGGTCAGATCCCTGTGCTCCCACCAGGGGCTGAGGCGCTTCACCCTGGGTTCCAGCGTGTGTGTGAGATTCTCTCATCCAGAGCACAGGCTCCCAGGGGCTCAGGGGGGAGTCCAGGCCTTTAACCTTCCCACACTACGGAGCACTGTGCTTAGGTTTGCTTTTCTTTCTCTTCCCTTTGAACCTCATTAATTTAAAGTGTATTTGATGAAATTAAAATTTAGTTGCAATATAATTGCTGTATAACATTGCATAGGTGGTGGTGTACAAAGGGGTGATTTCATACACTTGTATATGGTAATATGATGACCACCAGAGCATCATCTAGCACCTCCATCACCTCCTGTAATTAGCATTTCATTCTGTGCAGATAAAATTACAACCTAGCTCCTTAGAACCTTTGCAGTTTGTGATACAGCATTGTTGACTGTGATTACTGTGCTGCGCATTAGCTCCCCAGAACTTGTTCACCTGCTAGTTGTAGATTGTGCCCTCAATTCCCCACCCCCCGACCTCTGTTAGTCACCAGCTACTCTCTATTTGTACATTTTGTCTTTTTAAGATTTCACATGTAAGTGATGCCGTACACTACTGTCCTTCTCACATCCGGCATAACACTTGCCGTACCTTGTCTTCCTGATGGTAGCCGTTCAGACATGTGTGAGGTGACATATTCTTGTGGATGTAAGCTGCAATTTGACTAGTGACGTGGAGCACCTTTCTGTGCACTTGCTGGCTTTATGGATGACTTCTTTGGAAACCTATCCATTCAGTTTCTCTGCCCTTTTTGTAATTTACTTTTTGTTCTTGAGCTGAAGGAGTCTTTTATATAATTTTGGTATTAATGCCTTATCTGATATACAGTTTACAGATAGTTTCTCCCATTCCATAGGCTGACTTTTCATATTTTTCATTGTTCCTTTGGCTTTGCAGAAGCTCTTTAGTTTGATGTCGCTTCACTTGGTCCTTTTTGCTTTTGTTGCTGTTGCTTTTGTTGATGCATCTAAAAAATTATCAGCAAGATCACTGTCAAGGGGTTCTTCCCTAGATTATCTTCTAGGATTTTTTTGGTACCAGGTCTTACACTCAAGTCTGTAATACATTTGAGTTAATTTTTTGTGAGTAATGTAAATAGGGGTCCAATTAATTTTATCTGCATGTGGTTATCTGGTTATCTCAACCCCACATGTTGAAGAGACTTCCCTGTGGATTGTTCTGGGCTTCCTGATAAATGTTACTTGATTGCATTCATGAGGATTTATTTCTGGGCTCTCTGTTCTGAACCATTGGTCTGTATTTCAATTTCTGTGTCAGTACGATACAGTGTTAATTACTGTAGCTTGGTAGTACAGACTGAAGTCAGTAATGTGATGTTTCTGGCTTCCTTCTTTTTCATGATTACATGGGCTATTTGGGGTCTTTTTTGGTTCTGTATAAATTTAAGGAGTATTTGCTCAATTTCTGTTTTTTAAAAAGCCATTGGAAATTTAGCAGGAGTTGCATGGTATGTCTAAATTGCTTTGGATAGTATGAACATCTTAATAATATGAATTCTTCCATTCTATGAGCACAAAAGATTTTATCATTTATTTGTGTCTTCGGTCTCTTTCATGGATGTCTAATAGTATTTCAGTGTGCAGCTCCTTCACGTACTTGTGGGTACTTTATACTTCTTGATGAAGTTTTTAAAGTGTGGTTTTCATAATTTTGAAGGTTTGTTGTTCAGTTATAGAAACACAGTTGATTTTGTATATTAATTTCATATTCTACAACTTTCCTGAAATGGTTTATTCATTTTCACAGCTTATTGATGGGGTCTTTAGGGTTTTCTATAAATAATATCATGCCTTCTGCAAATAAAGACAGTTTTACTTCTTTCTTTCTGATTTGTATGTATTTTATTTTTCTTGCCTAATTACTCTGGCTAAAATTTCCAGTGCCATGTTGAATATAAATGGTAAGAGTGGGCATTTTTGTCCTGTTCCTGATTTTAGAAGAAACACCTTTAGCTTTTAGCTGTGGAGTACAAAGTTACCTTTAAGTTTGTCAAATGTGCCTTGGTTATGCTGAGAAATGTTTCCTCTTTACCCCTTTTTAAAGAGTGTTTACCAGGAATGAATGTTGAGTTTTCTCAAATGTTTTTTTTTTTTTCTGTATCTATTGAGATGATTATATGGAATCACTATCACTGAAGTAAATTCCACTTCATGATCGTATTTGGTCTGTGTAATAGTTTGGTAAATTTGGTTTGCTGAGAATTCGTGCATCCATATTCATCGGTGTATTGGCTTGTACTTGTTTTTTTCTCTAGTAGTGTTCTTTGTGGTTTTGGTAACAGGATAATGCTGGCCTCATAAAATTGGTAAAAAAAAAAAAATTCCCTCTCCTTCTAGTTTTGGAAGAGTTCATAAAAGATTGGTATTCACTCTTTTTAAACTGTTGGGTAGAATTCATTAGTGAGGCCATCTGGTCCTAAAATCTTCTTTTGTTTTAATGTTTTTGATCACCAATTAAATCTTCTCACTCATTATTGGCTTTTTTGGATTTTCTGGGTTTTTTAATGATTCAATCTTGGTTGATCTAAGAGTCAAGAAACTTATCAATTATTTTCTGGGTTATCCACTCTGTTGCTGAATAATTGTTCATAGTGGTCTCTTGTGATCTTTTGTGTATCTGTGGTGAAAGTTGTACCGTCTCTTCTTTTATTTATTTATTTATTTATTTATTTATTTATTTATTTATTTATTTATTTATTTAGAGTCTTCTCTTTTGGTGAGTCTACCTGAAGATTTGTCTTTTTTCATTATGTCTTTTCTGTCATCTTTTTAGTTTCTATTTCATTTCTGTCCACTCAAATTTTTGTTATTTCCTGTCTTCTATTAACTTTGGGCTTAGTTTTCTCTTTCTAGGACTTGATGTGTAAAATTACTTTGTTTATTAGAGATCTTTCTTGTTTCTCAAAGTAGGTATTTATTGTTATGAAGTTCCCTCTATGAACTGCTTTTGCTAAGTCCCATATTTTGGAATACTGAATTTCCATTTTTATTTGTCTCTAGATATTTTTTGATCTCTCTTTTCTGTCTTCTTTGACCCACTGACTCTTTAGTAGCATGTATTTTAATCTGAAATGTTTGTAAATTTTCTAGTTTTATTTTTATAATTGATTTCTGGTTTTGTATCTGTGGTCAGAAAAAAATGCTTAATGTAATTTCAATCTTCTTAAATATATTGAGACGTGTTTTGTAACCTAACATACAATTATTCACCTTGGAGAATGTTCCATGGGTGCTTGAGAAGAACGTGCATTCTCCTGTTTTCAGGTGGAATGGTCTGCAAGGATCTGGCAAGTCCATCTGGTCTCACATGCAGGTTAAGAGCATTGTTTCTTTACTGGTTTTTCTGTCTGGGTAATCTATTCTTGAAGGTGAGCTATTAAAGTTCCCTACTGTTATTGCATTGTTGCCTATTTTTCATTACAGGTCTGTTAATATATAGCTTAATATTTAATATTATGTGCCCCTGTGTTGGGTGCATAAGTATTTACAAATGTTATATCCTATTCTTGGGTTGACCCTTTTTCATTATGGGCTGACCTTCTTTGTCTTTCACTATAGTTTTAGGCTTAAAGCATTTTTTTGGTCTGATATAAATATAGCTTTCCCTGCTTTCTTTTGTTTTCCATTTGCATGGAATATCTTTTTCCATTACTTGACTTTTAATTTGTGTGCATTTTTAGAACAGAAGTGAAACTTTTATTGGCAGGGTATAGCCAGGTCTTCCATTTATTCTGCTACTCAATATCTTTTCTTTTCAGAGTTTATTTCTTTTTTTAATTGAAGTATAGTTGATTTACAATGTTGTGTTAGTTTGAAGTGTACAGCAAAGTGATTCAGAATATATATATATAAAATATAATGTATATTTTTAATATATATATAGAATCTCTTCCATTATGAATTATGGGTTATTACAAAGTATTGAATATAGTTTCCTGTGCCATACAGCCGATCCTTTTTTTTTTTTTTAATCTATTTTCTGTATAGTAGTGTGTATTTGTTAATCCCAAACACCTAATGTATCCCTTCCCCTGTCCCCTTTCCACTTTGGTAGCCCTACTTTGTTTTCTATGTCTGTGCCACTCAGTATCTTTTGATGAGAATTTAGCCCATGCAACTTTAAGGTAATCATTGATCACTACAACCTTGTACTGCTAGCTTGTTCATTGTTTTCTGGCTCTTTTGCACTGCCTTTGTTGCTATCTTCTTTTGCTCTCTTCTTTTGGGATTTGAAGATTTTTCTGTAGTGGTATGTTTGATTCTTTGCTGTTTACCTTCTGTGTATTGGTTACAGTTTTTTGCTTTGTGGTTACTGTCTGGTGGTATAAAATATCTTATAACAGTCTATTTTAAGATGATAGCTTCTTAAATTTGAATGCATACTAGAGCTCTTCATTTTAATTCTCTCTCTCACAGTTTATGTTTCTCACATCTCAGTTGACATCTTTCACTGTGTGTGTGCAGTTATAGTTAATCTTACCACTTTTGTCTACAACCCCATTGCTAGATTTATAAGTGATTTACCCATCACCATTACAACAGTAGAGTATTCTGAATTTAACTATACATTTTCCTTTGCCAATGAGATGTATACTTTCATATATTTTCCTGTTACTAATTAGCACCCTTTTGTTTTGGCATGAACATTTTTCTCTAAGAGTTTTTGCAGTGTTGCTCTAGTGTGGATGACATCTTTCAGCTTTTTCTTGTCTCCAAAACTGTTACCTTGCCTTCAGATCTGAAGGACTACTTTGCTGGGCAGAATATTCTTGGTTGGGAGGGCTTTCTTTTTCTTTCATCACTTTGAGCATATCATGCCGTTCCCTTCAAGCCCTCAACGTTTCTGCTAAATAATCTGCTGATTGTCTTATGGGGTTTCCTTTGTACATAACAAGTTGCTTTTCTCTTCTTGCTTTTACAGTTTTCTCCTTGCTTTAAATTTTGATAATTTAATTATAATTTCCTTTGGTGAAGGTCTCTTTACATTCATTTTATTTCAAACTACCTGGGCTTCCTGGAGCTAGGTATTTCTTTCTTTCTCCATGTTAGAAATGTTTTCAGCCAAAAAAAAAAAAAAAAAAAAAAAAAAAAAACTCTTTCTGCTCTCTTCTCCCTCTTTTCTTCTCCTAGAACCTGTATAATCTGCATATTGTTCCACTTGATGTCTCATATGTCCTTCTAGCAATATTTACTATTTCACATTTTTTGCACCATTGATTGAATATAGTTCACTGCCCTGACTTTGAGCTCACTGATTGTTTCTTAGGCTTCATATAATATGCTATTAAAGCTCTGTGCTGAATTTTTCAGTACAGTTATGGTATTCTATAGCTCTGTAGTTTCTCTTTGGTACTTTCTTACATTTTTCTCTTTTTTGAATTCTCACTTTGTTCATGCGTTGTTCTCCTGACCTCAGTGGGCATCTTTATGACTATCATTTTGGAACTCTATTAGGTAAATCTCTGATCTCCATTTTTTAGGAGCTATGCCTGGACGTTTAACCTGATATTTCTTTTCTTATTCTGATATGTACACAATCCTGTGTTTCTTTATTTTCCTTGACACTCTATGTTGATCTGTGCAGTAGACCATCTTGTCCAGTAGGTCACTTGAAGGAGCGGCCTGGTGGAGGAGAAACAAAGCTTATTGTTCAGTTTTCCCTAGCTCTTGGTAAACTCTCAGGCCTGTGCAGTTGCCCAAGCTGCTGACTGTGTTCCTGGAGGCTTCCAGTAGTTGAGAGTGTGCTAAGATTTGTCATTATCCCAAAGTGGTGGGTATCAGTCATCACTTAAAAGCAGACTTCTTGGCAGGTGTATTTCTCTTCCTGGTATGGAGGCATTTTTGCAACAGGATTTTCTTCTATACTTATAAATTTCTTTGCGGAGGGGGAGAATTATGCTTTATTTTTACTCACAGTGATTTCCCTGTGTCAGTTTGTTCTCAAGCACCTTCAGCTGAAAATAAACAATGTGCCAGAGCAGCTTATTGTGGGATAGCATCCTCTAAATCCTTTTATTTCTCCCATATAATACTTCCCAGGATGTTTCACCTATTAAAAATTTAGTTGAAGTCTGTGGAGAGAAGAATTATATTAGTCACTGAGAGTCGGAGGTCTGAAAATGAGATAAGTGTTTAGATTGCAATGAAAATAAATAAGCAGAAAAGAAGAAATCTACATGCATTTCCCATATTCTCTTAAATCAGGCTCCTAGCCCTGGGAATAGGACATTCCAATAAAATGTTTGACTTTTATTTGTCTGATGGAGATTTTTCATCTCTTTTCAAACATGTAAAGTAGACACTATTTGTCTTGTCTGATTCATGCAGAAGAAGCAGTATTGATTGACAATTGTGATTGTTAATTTTATGTGTCAAGTTGATTGGGCTAAAGGAGGCCCTGATCGCTGGAAAATATTATTTCTGGGCATGTCTGTGAGGGTGTTTCCAGGAGAAAGTAGTACTGGATCCGCTGACTGAGTAATGATGCTCACAGACACCAGTGTGTGTGGAAATTGTCCCGTTGGTTGAGGGCTCTAAGAACAAAACAGGAGAGAAGTTGCAAGTCCTTTCTTTCTCCTCGATATGGAACTTTATGTTCTCCTGCTCTCAGACATTTGTTCTTAGGCCTTCAGATTAAGACCAGGACTTACACAGTTGGCTCCCCTGGTTCTCCCCTGCAACTGAAAATGCACCACAAGATTTCAAGCATGCAGTTGGCAGATTTTTAGGACTTTGGCCTCCATAATTGCATGAACCAATTTCTATCTATCTATCTATCTATCTATCTATCTATCTATCTATCTATCATCTATTGTCATATATCAAACATATATATGTATGTGTCTGTCATATGTGTATGTATATATATTATGTATGCATGTATCTATCATTGATTTGTGTATATGTAAATATCTATTATCTGTCTGTATTTTTCTACCTATGTGTATATATATATGTATCTACCTGTCTGTAGATCTATCATCTACATATGTATGTATCTATTTATTATCTGTATATTTCTACCTATGTGTTTATATATGTATGCATCTGCTTATTTATCTGTCTCCATTGAACCTTCACTAATACATCAACAGCGGCACAAGCTCACCCGTGCTGGGCAGTTATGTATCCGGGGAGCATGATTTTGGAGAACAGCAGAGACCAAACAATGAAATTCTGATGGCAGTGCTTCCACAGATGTATTGAACTTCTTTTTTCTGCTACCATAGATGTATTTAGGACCACTTTTCCAAATTATAATCTGCCAAACTTGGGAATAAGGTTCTAAATCCTGAGAACTTGAAGTGTTGGTACAGAGGTTAGTTTCTATGGAGTTGTCTTTTCTGAGACCTTTATGTGGCACTACTTTATGCAGGAAGAAGCCCAAGCTTATAATTGGCTGGCATTTAAGGTGGAGTATCTGATGACAGAAGGACTCCAGTATCTGAATCCACGTTGTCCTAATCATTTAGGTTGGAAACCTTTATACCCCTTGTCTCCACATCAGGCTAAAAGACCAGTGTTGTTCACAGACAAGATCAAAGTGGAAACTGAAATTCCCCAGGCTTGTGGCAATTTAGCCCTTTGTCACTAATCAAATTGGCATCTGCACACCTCCATTCCTATGTGCTCCTGCCAGTTTGTAAGAGCAGAACTGGTTGTGAAGTTCTGATACAGAAGACCAGCAGTCTCTCTTTCTCTGGATGGATGGATGGATGGATGGATGGATAGATAGATAGGGTTTGGCTTTGTCACTTGGCCAAGTTAGTTCAGACTTCTGGTCTGTTTATATTTAACTTGTGGTGTTAGGCAGCCTAACTGGGGGAGCAGCTGAGCTACTTCAAGTTGTACACTGGTGGCCCGAGAACCAGCTGAAACACATGCTCTGGCAAGTATTTGTGCCAAGAGTTAGTGCCAGAACCACTTGTGACCTCCTTGAGGGGTCTGAGGATGCTGCATAGGAAAGCAACCCACAGGTTTGATAGCAATACTGCCGTGGTATGTCCCTGAGGAAAAGTCTAGCACCATGCCTCTTTTCATGCAAAGGAATGTATTCTGTCCCAATACTGTGCCTAAGAAAGGAGCAGTGCTTGAGCTTCTATAAGGGTTCCTGGGACCAGTAAAATTACTGGAAGGGGAGATAGAGTGACATTGTTCCTCATTCATCTATCTCCTGTGGTTGGTCCACCTGCTCAGATTGGCAGGAATAAAAACTAGTTCGGATTCTGAATCACTATCAAGATTTTGACACAACCAACAATCAAAGTGACTAGTTAATGTGGACAGGATTTGAACACCAGTGTAGGGTGAACGTGGAATGTGGGACACATTTTGGTAGTTTTGTATAAAGCTAAACACAGTTTTAGCCTATGATCCAGTATCATGCTTCTAGGAATCTACCTGACTGAATTGAAAGTTTATGTCCACACAGAGCTCACACGAATGATTGTACAAGCTTCATTCATAATTGCTGAAACTGGAAGCAAGCAGGGTTTTCTCTCCCAGGTGGATGAATGAGCCATCTCTTGTCCACACACACACACACACACACACACACACCCACACCCACAAACACTATCCAGCAATAGAAGAATGAGCATTCAAACCACAAAGAGTCATAGATGAGTGCTTTTTAAAAAATAGATGAGACTTCACATACCATAAAATTAACTATTTTCATCAGAGCACCTGTGTAGCATTCAGCGTTACCATGCTGTGCAATGACCTCCTCTATCTAGTTCCAAAACCCCTTGCTTCCCATTCTGCACTGAATATGTGGATGACTTTTGAGGGACTCTTGCCACCTTTCAAAAGTTGTCTGACCTATGGACAGGGATGTCTGTATATTTATTTAGGACTTCTTTATTTTTTTATGTTTTGTAGTTTTCTGTGTATTTCCTGTCCTTGGTTAAATTTATTCCTAAGTATTTAATTCTTTTTGATGGTGTTTTAAATGGAATACTTTCTTAATTTCCTTTCTGAAGTGTCCATGACTGTTGTGAATGAACCTTAAATGCATGTGGCTAAGTGAAAGAAACCAGTCTTAAAGGACTACACACTGTTAGACGTCATTTACAGGCCGTCGTGGTAAGGGCACATAGTTTAGATAAGCCTGTCGGTGTAGCCGGGATTTGAGGAAGGTGTTAAACAGGTGGACCACAGGTACTCTTAATGGTGGTGAGCCTATTCTGTGCGATGTGCAGTGGTGGATCCATGACACTATGCCTTTGTCAAAAGCCTTAGAACTTTATGGCACAGAGAGTAAACGTTCATGTATACATTTGAAAAAAATCATTTAGGAGACGCTGACTCTCAGGATGGAACACAGACTGTAAAGTGTCTATTGCCATTACCGATTTTGAAACAACTCACTGAAGGTGGCGGGGTCATGAGCGGATGCCTAAGGAGCCTTTACTATGGAGTCTGCAAGGGCGAAGGCAGAGGAGTGGTTGTCGGGGCTGAGCCTCTGCACTGACCACACTGAGTCCACGCAGACAGGTGCTGACAACTGGAAATCACCGTATGTGCACTTGGGACTGAACCACAAGGTACAGGATGGCATATGAATGTTTCTTGCTGTTGGGTGGGAGGTTCCAGATGACAGGAGGGAAGGCTAGAGAGGTCTGTGAGGCATTGGGTTGGGGTTGGAGGCATCACCATGTTCTCAAGTTTAGTTTAATATAGGTACAGGAGACTAGATTCAGAAATACTAGTAGATGGATATCTGTGTGCACGCTGCAGGACACACACGCAGAGATTTCCTTGGTCCACCAGCCAAGCAGTCATAGAAGCAATGAAACCCAGTAGCACAAGCACACCTGTCACCAAACTCCTGGTTTCTGATAATATTTCATGAGCAAAGAAAACAATTCCTTACAGGAACGGTTAGTTCCAGGGCTGGGAGAGGGAGCAGGCATGATGAAGCTGAGCACCTTGTAGTTCCACAAAACACAAAACCACAGAGGAATTTCAAAAGGATACAGGAGCCAGCCCCCAAGTCCCCCAACACTGAAATTGGAACAATTTGCACAAAATTTGAATGTAATATTGAATTTTAATGCAAAGTACAAAATAAATATCTAGGAGCCCATACTGATATCAATAAACAATTGAAGAAATAAAGCATAGGGCAGGGAAGAGACCAATCTCCCATAGAGAAGAATTCCATATAACTCCACACTCCAGAATTTCCCACTTAAAGTTTAGGAGCTCTAACCCCGTTCCTTGAGGGTGGCCTGCACTTAGAAACTGTAAACTTCTGAGTGTCCTTAAATATATCAACCAGTTTTTGACATAAGGCCAAAAGCATGATCCATGAAAAAATGTGATAAATTATAAGGCATCACAAGGAAAAACATTTGTTCTGTGAGAGGCACTGTTAAGGGAATCTAACAACATACCACAGTCTGGAAAGATACATTTTCACACAGTTTATTTGGTAAGAACTTGTGCTGTGAATTCACACGGACACTCATAACTGAACAAAAGAACGTAAGCAACCCCATTCAACAATGGGCTCAAGTTCTGAACCTCAGCAAAAGACAGACAGATGGCCAATAAGCACTTGAAAAGATGATCCACATTGTATATCATCAGGGATTGCAAACAAAAACAACCGGGAGCTACCACTGCACACTCAGGGTGGCCAGAACACAGACACAATCAGTGCTGGTGCTGACGTGGAGCTAAAGGAACGTTCATTCACAGGTGGGATGCAAAGTGACGAGACCACTTGCAGGACCTCGCAACACTTTTCTATGGCGATACGCCTGGACTTTGCATCTGATGGAGCAGTTGTGCTCTAAGGCATTTCTTCAAATCACTTAAAGACCTGGGTCCACACAAAAACCCTTCATGGCAGATGGTTATATCTGCATTAATTCCTTTAGCTTCTCCTCACTCCCAGAATTTTGCCTACACGGTGTTTCTTGTACGGAACAGCCCTCATATAACAGTGAACACATGTCCCCAAGCCCATTTTCAAAGGGAGCCTTTAACCCTGCCTCCCTGTGTCCCCTCCCCCTGCAGCCTCCTTGTCCCTCAGGGTTTCTGGCACACTCAGGATGTGGTTTGTCACACTGTGTCTCTCACACAGGAGTACACAGCCATGTCCTTGGATATCAGATGGCCCAGCTCCATGTAGGCTGTGCTGGTGGACATGCCCCTGGTCAAGGTGACCCTGCCCTGGAACTTGTGTGCATAGCTTATGTCACCATCTTCGGGGTCAGTCCATCCCATCCACTCAAGCTCTTGTCCAGGGCCCTGTCATGCCCAGTGCACATTGTATTGTAGCTGGTGAAGGTACATCCAGCAGCCTTGCAGGAGACCTTCACTGAAGCCCCAGGCTTCCTCAACTCAGCCCCAGACTGCACCAGCTGGACCTGCGAGTGGACACCTGTGCACAAGAGACAGAACTGGATGAGCGCCAACTGCCTGGCCCTGGATCCCTCCTCAAACCAGAGACCAGGGAACCCCTTGCCTGTAACCACTGCCACCAGGGAGAGGATTCTTCAGCTACAGTCCATGGTGAGTTGTCCTCTCAGGGCTTCTGTGAAGCAGGGGGTGTGGTGGTTGGGTGGTGCTCCCAGGACTCAGGTTATCCATGTTTAACCTAGGACAGCTCTGCTCATTTGTATGTTGAAAGCTGTATACTTAAGATCTGATCCAACTTGAAAAGGAGCAGATAGAGGACACAAGGACCACACTCTGTGGATGCTGAGGGTCTTCATCCTCATCCTTGTTTGAGGATATGCGTCTCCTGCCACATCCCTGAACTCTGTGCAGAAAGAGCTCCTCCCGCTGAGGGACATGCCCCAAAGGACCTGGCCCTCATCGTGAGCCCACCTTTGAATGACTCAGACACCTGAACCTGTTCTGGGCTTTCATGTCTGAATGACTTATTCCTGGGATCAAAGGCCCCACACTGTACATTCTGAGTTAATAAAACCATCCCTGTCCTCCAGCTACTTACCATTGAAATATCAGGGGCCCTAGAAATTCTCTTTTTAAATGTGGTTCTCACTGATTTATTAAGGTATGCAAAAGCTCTCATTAGATTCCAGTATTTGAAGACACATCAGTAGTCCTTGTCAAATTGTTAGTATAGACTTTTTTTGTGTGAAAAAACAAAGCCATGCCCTCATAGGAAACCCCTCCCAGGCCCTCTGCATCTGCTTCTGGGCTGGAGCTCTGTGCTGAGGTGTCCTGAGTGCCCCCTGCGTGGGAGGGTCCTGTTGGAGCTCACAGGGTCTGTCCCTCCCATTACCTCTAGTCCAGTATTAAATTTCTCTGCTCTGAAATCAGTGAACATTTTCACTGACACCATATGTTATTTTTCTTTTCTGTTATGCTTTATTACAGGATATTGTTTGTTTTTTTCTTCTTTTGTGTGTGTGTGTGTTTGTGTGTGTGTGTGTGTTTGTGTGTGTGTGATAATTAGGTTTACTTATTTATTTTGTGGAGGTACTGGGAACTGGACCCAGGACCTATGCATGCTAGTCATGCACTCTACCATTGAGCTATATCCTCCCCCCATTATAAAATATTGAGTATGCTTCCCTCTGCTATACAGTAGGACATTGTCATTTATCTATTTCGTATGTAGAAGTTTGTATCTGCTAATCCCAAAGTCCTAAATTGTCCCTCCCCACCCCCTTTCCCCTTTGGTAAAAAAGGTTGTTTTCTGTATCTGTGACTGTTTATGTTTTGTAAGTAAGTTCATCTGTATTGTATTTTAGATACTACATATAAGTGTTTTACCATATTAATCTTACTCAGTCATAGATATAGTCATAGTCATACATATATTCATTTTCATATTTTTCACCATACATTACTATGAGATATTGAATATGGTTTCCTGTGCTATAGAGTATGAACTTGTTTATCTCCTTTATGTATATTAATTAGTATTTGCACATCTTGAACTCCCAATTTATCCCTTCCCACCCCCTTTCCCCCCAGTAACCATAAATTTGTTTTCTATGTCTATGAGTCTGTTTCTGTTTTGTAAATAATTTCATTTGTCTTTTTTTTTAGATTCCACATATAAGTGATATCACATGGTATTTGTCTTTGTTTGACTTACTTCAGTTAGTATGATCATCTCTGCATCCATCCATGTTGCTGCAAATGGTATTATTTTATTCCTTTTTATGGCTGAGTAGTATTCCATTGTGTGTGTGTGTGTGTGTGTGTGTGTGTGTGTGTGTGTGTGTGTGTGTGTGTGTGTACACCACATCTTCTTATCCAGTCATCTGTCGATGGACATTTAGGTTGCTTCCATTCTTGGCTATTGTAAATAGTGCTGCTATGAACATTGGGGTGCATGTATCTTTTTACATTAGAGTTCCCTCCAGATACATATCCAGAAGTGGGATTGCTGGATCTTATAGTAATTCTATTTTTAGTTTTTTGAGGAATCTCCATACCGTTTCCCATAATGGCTGCACCAAATTACATTCCCACTAACAATGTAAGAGGGTTCCCTTTTCTCCATATCCTCTCCAGCATTTATCCTTTGTGGACATTTTAATGATGGCCATTCTGACCAGTGTGAATTGATACTTTATTGTAGTTTTGATTTGCATTTATCTGATAATTAGTAATATTGAGCACCTTTTCATGTGCCTGTTAGCCATCTGTATATCTGCATTGTAGACATTGCCCATGGTTTGATTGGGTTTTTGTTGTTGTTGTTGTTTGTTGTTGAGTTATTTGAGGTGTTTATATGTTCTGGAAATTAAGCCCTTGTCATTTATTTGCATCATTGGCAAATATTTGAGATCTTTTCTTTGAACATCAAGTTTTTATTTTCTTGAAAGAATTTTTAAGATCGTTAACTGTAATAAGAAGTTATGTTGTGAAATTTAGTTTGGGTGCGTATGGAGCACTGCAGTGTGTGTTTTTACATCTTGTAATGATTTTGTTGAAAGTGCTGCTGTGCATCAGCATCACTAAAATGTCTGCAGCCCTTAACTGGTGTTGTTTGTGATGCCGCCTCCTGGAAGGCAATTTGATTTGTCATTCCTATCACACAGTTTCCAGTTAAAGACCTGGTTAGAGCCCAAGATTGGTAGCAAGATATAGGCTTTTATTTCTGTATTTGGTGAAGACCAGCTGTCTTGGAGGGACCTGTCAGTGAAATGTGAGTGTACAGAGGTATACTTGTTCCTTTGCTTTATTTGCAGAAGGGGGACCCTTCAGTCTAGACGTGGTTGTGGAGTGTGTGGACACCTCTGGGTTCCTATTCTTTCTGAAGCCTCTGGGGCCTTTTTACCTTCTGTTGTGAAATTCAAGGTTCACCATGGATGTGGGCTGTAATTTGAATGGGTACTTTACTTTGTTTTTTTCTCAAGTGTTCGAATGAGTTGATTATCCCTACTGAACTCTGAACAAACCTCTAGCACAGGGCAGCTTTTGCAAGCAATCTAGATTGTTATGGGGCAGTAATTCTGGGTCTTTTTCATGGAATTTTTCTTTATAAATAGACAACAACAAAATAACAAAATGCCAAAAGACCTGCCATTATTTTGAAATGAAATTACATAAGCAAAGCTATTGTAGTGATAGAATATGTAAATACTTCAAGGTGAATAGTGCAAGCAAACTCTCAATTATTGAATCTTGGTCTTTTCAAGCTTCTCAGTATATAGTGCCCTAAACTTGAAAGTAACCAAAGAAAGCAGAAGTAACTCTCATAAAACCCAGTAAAATGAGGTTTTTCAGGCTTTCAAACAAAGTCTAGTAAAAGATTCTTATTTAACACATATTTCTTAAAAATTAATTTGAGTGTTTCCTCAACTTACACTAGATTCCAGGTGCCAAACCTGAAGAAGCGAGTGAATGGGTGGAGGTAGGAATGTGGCAGGAAGTGACAGTCTAAAGAGCGTTTGGGGAGGAGGATCCTGAACACCACTGAAGTGGCATTGGGCTTCGTCATTTGTCATATTTGTGTAAATGGTTACAGCATTGAGCCTCTGCACATGCTCCAAACCTGCACAGAATCACGATTGCAAACCCAGTGCACATTGTTAATTGGAGTGGTCAAAATCAGACTTAATTTCTGCCGGGGAAAAAAGACAATTTTTCAGTTCAACCTAGTACATTATTATGCATCTCAAGAAATATAAAAATGACTGAGATATAAATTAAGGATAGTTTCTTGTAAGAGAAATAATAAAAGCAGTCCAGATTATAATATAGACCTAATATAATTAACTTATCCACTTTAATAAAAATAAAACAGATAACTCTCTCTAATTTTTAATAATGCAAAATAATGTTAAGGAAAATGATGTTAGTAACACGAGGAGTGCAACTTTGGAGAATGTCAGTATACTTTTTGAAGGTTAAAAACATGACTCTCACACAAATATGAAATGAGCACATATCAGAGATTAAATAACTCATTAACAAGGGACTAAGAGAAGAATAAAGCTAGTTCAAAGAGACTCTATAAGACACAGAATATAGTCACAGAAGAAAGAATGCTAGTTAGATGTGAAAGTGGTTAATGTCCCACAGGGCAATAAACCTGTAACCTTTGAATTTGTATTTTCTGTCAGATAGGACTCATTCACTTCTCTACTGTACAAAAGTCTACATGTTAACATATAACTTCATGTGTGTGGGCCTAAGTAAGTATGAGATAATAGGTCAAAAGCTCAATAATCTGTACCCTGGCAGACATGACACAGCAAGCCTTGCTGTATTTCCAAGTTTTGAGCAATTTTTAAAATAGGACTGATTAAATATGAATCAAGTATAAACATGAGAATCAAGTGCATTCATATTTTTGATATGGTTATCTGGCTTCTCCCAATAAAACGCATAGAAATAAAAGCGATGTATGATGCCTGTGTCTCTGGAAGGCTCTCAAGTGCCCTGTGTGCCCTGTGAAGACTCCAGGCTTGTAACATGGCTTTAACCAGAGCTGTTAATGCTCTTCACAAAAATAACTCTGAGGTATTATCTCAGGATTGAAGGTGAGAAAACTAGTCCAAGGCTACACAAGTATAGAGTTATGAGCAGAACCCAAGATCTTTGTTTCCTAATTCCACCCACTGCCCCCTACTCATGTGAGAATTCAGAGCTGAAATTTATATGCTCCCCCCTGAGTATAGTTATTTAACTGCTCCTATTAGAAACCTAACATGACAGAATCTGATTAGTGTCCTCCAAGTTTCAAGGACAAAGGAGTCACTTCTGGCCTAGTTATCTCTTTCCTGGACTTGGCAAACAAAATGGAGAAAGGCCATTTATATGCAAAAATGGACCCTCTACTGATGTGCTCTTGGTTGATGGAGGTCACCTGGAACCCTGAGGTCTCTGCCTGTCTGCATGAGCTTGGCCTTGCAAGTCCAGGACCTGTGTGGCTGGTGCTGGAGGAGGAAGGAGCCATGGATCCAGGCAAATGGAAGGAATTGACTTTCACCCCAAGGTGGTGGCAAGTGCTGAGGTGCCCCACCTAGGCCGCTCTGGCTGAGTCTGGTCTGAGAACATTTGGGCCACCAGGGACTGATGCTGAGGGAGAAAGGATGTGAATTCTGGCAACGGTGGAGGGGGGGGGTTCCTTCAGGAGGGATCAATGTTGAGGTAGGTCTCAGACTTCCTTTAAGGTAAAGAGCAGGATTCAGCCCATCTGGGTTCAGTCTGGGAGGGATTTAGTCTGGAACACTACATATGAATAAAAGTTCAAGTACAGATGTAATAAAACCTTTGCTACAGAAAGGAGATACAATTTTAAACATATATGTCCCCAGTGACAGATCACCAAAATATACGAAGCAAAAGCTGTTGGAATGAGGGGAGAAATAGTTCTACAATAATAGTTGGAAATTTTAAATCCCCAGTCACAATGGCAGGTAGAACAAACAGACAGAATATAAGCAAGAAAACAGAGGACTTAACACAATAAACAACTAGCTCCAACAGACACACACAGGACACTCCGCCCAGAACAACAGCACACACACTCTTCTCAAGTGCTTGTGGAACCTTTTCTGGGACATATGTATGTTAGACCACAAAGTAAGTTTCAATAGACTTAAAGACTATCTTCTGTGACCACGGAAGGATGAAGTTTATAGCTATAAATGTTTGCATTAAAAGAATAAGATAACAAATCAACAACCTAACTTTACAATGTAAAGAACTATAAGAAGAAAAATAAGCTAAGCACAAGCCAGCAGAAGGAAGGAAATAATATAGACTGAAGCATAGATTAATGAAACAGAGAACAGAAAAAACAGTAGGGAAAAAAAATCAATGAAACCAAAAGTTGGTTTAACAAAAAGATCAACAAAGTTTGATGAAACTTTAGCTGGATAGGGCTAAGAAAAAAAGAGAAGACTCAAATTACAGAAATGAGAAATGAAAGTGGAGACAGTACTACTGGTTCTACAGAAGTAAGGATTAGAAGAAGATAGTATGAATTGTACACCAACAAATTGGATAACCCAGAAGAAATGGACAGATTTCTAGAAAGCAGAACCTGCCAAGACTGAATTACAAAGAAATAGAAGATCTGAATAGACCTGTAACTAGTAAGGGGGTTGAACTAGTGAAAAATCTACAGAGAAAAGCCGCAGCCTCATCGGTGAGTTCTGCCAAACATTCAAAGGAAAACAAATACCACTTCTTGTCCAGCTTTTCCCAGAATTGAAGAGGGGAGACCACTGCTTAACTCATTCCAAGAGACCAGAATAAATTTGTTACCAACACCAGACAAAGACACTACAAAAAAAAAAAAAAAAGGAAGGAAGGAAGAAAAAGAAAAAAAGGAAGGCAGGAAGGAAGGAAACTACTAACTAATATCCCTTATGGATACTGATGTTAAAATACTGAAAGCTATTTTCTGAGTGGATGGACCTATATAGAGTGGATAATAAAAATTCAATGCATTTGAATCTGCCCATGTTTTTGATGAAGGAGTAGATAGCATTTTATAGAGAGCCAAAAGAAATTTTAAGCTTACCTTTACTGAATGAGAACTGAACAGGACTAAGATCTATGTTTTGTATGGTGAGGTGAAATTTTGGTATTTGGTAGATTTTTAAAAAAGGGTAAAGGAAATTGTCACAGTCACAAATGTCTGCATGCCAATTGAAGAGGAATGAGGGGACAGTGCAACACCGGTAGGAAATCTTATGGAGGCTGTGGACCAAATTCTGGACAAAGGAAATTTTGGAAATACCTTCTGGTTGTCTTGGTGTTTTTTAAAGCCAATCTGAGCGGATAAAATACCTGGTTTGTCTACCATTAGCTTTTCCCTTTCCGATCTCAGGTAGTGATTTTAATGGACCAAGTTACTCTTTAATGGCTGGGTGTGCTAAGGAACAAAACATTTCTCGGGGTGGGGGGGCTAATTGCACTTATCAGGTGAAGAAGTTCTCATATTTTATAACAGGAGGGGAGAAGCACATTTAAAAGCAAGACATCCTCAAGTTAAAGTTATTTCCTTGGACATTTGCATTTAAAGGCTTGGTTCTCAGGACCAGGAGAACACACCTCTTGCTGTCAGAGGACCTGAGGAAGGAGGTAAGCATTTTAAAGAAGGAAATCTGGGGCTCATTTCCTATTGTCAGAGGTGTAGGGTGGTTGCTATTTAAGTTTTTATTCTTTCTTGAGTGTAGGACAGTTCTTTCTCCATTGTCCTGATAGGAGAAGTGGAGTTTTTGATGTCAGTAAGAAAGATAGGTGGGCTCTGAATTACTCTTGGAGCTATATGTCTGTTTCTATACAGACCAGATTAGTAAAACAAGGTTGGTTGTTTTCAGTTCTTCAAAGAATTGCATATCCTACTCAGTGATAACATCAAGGGGCAGGTGCCTCATCCAACTTCATTATCTTGAATTGCTTCTTTCTGTCAAGGAGGAGATTTCCAACTAAGATACCAACCAGAAGATTCCCATGTCTAGATTTAGAGCTGTATGCCTTTGGGATGTTCTTATAGATCCTTCCACAGAGGATCGGCATGATCTCTCTCTCCATCAGAGTGCAGAGTTCCCTTTCAGCCTGTTGGGTCTTAGCAGAGAAGGGCTCACAAATAGCCTCTCTCAGGCCCTGGCTATCAGTGCCCAAATGGGACAAATTCTGAAGCATAAGGTCCTGGCAAAGGATCTGGCCGTTTGTGATCTTGGTGAGGATTTTTTCCAGGGGGTTGTCTGCATGGGGACAGTATACAAATGGGTGGGAGGGTTGATGGTGTAAATGGATTTTAATTTTTGCTCTAAATCTGATTTCTGTCCTTATGTTTTGTTAAGGAAGTGTTCTTAGGCTAGCCATGATATTCTTTTGCCTTTCTTTCAATTTGATTATTTGAGAAGTTTCAATAGGACATTTGTTTTAGTGTGAACCTGTAAAAAATTGTTGTAAATATTATCTTATCAGATATTTGGCCAGGACAGCTGGTAAATTCTCCCGGCAGTGTTGTACTCCTTTTTCCTCCTGGGGAGTCTCCAAAGTTATAGCTATTGGTTGTGACTCAAAACCAATACGCCTTTTTTATAGCTTAACTATAGACAAAAAGATGTCACTAAAGAAGGTGAGAAAAGAGCAGCCCCATCATCCAGAGTCCCTCTCAAAGAACCCACAGAAGTAAAGAGGAGATGAACAGGAGAAAAGTTTATTTCTAAGCACACAAGAGTCAACCAGAAAAACAACTACCATGTTAAATGATGAAAAGTAAAGGCTTTGTATCAACCTAACTTAATAGGGCAAAGGGAGGGGAGAGAATTGGCTTCTATGACAGGTTTCTTCCAGAAAGACAAATGGGTTCTTTGGAAAACAATGGGATATAAGGAAGTTTGTGGTAATGTTCATCGGTACACAGATGGGTGATTTTTGCATTTCCTCATGGTTCTAAAACACCCCACAGAAAGGACTTATGGTAGGTTTACTCTTGGTCTTGCTCCTGGAAATAGAAGCCTTCCTGATGAGGGAATTGATGGCTCTGGTCATTTCTCAGGACTTTCTGCTTTTATTCAGATAAGGGGACCTCCAAGAAGGCTTTTCTTCTGCATCTGTTGAATCTCAGGTATCTTCAGCCAGGAGTGTCTTTATACCAACCATGGGGTTCCACCTGGCTATCCATTCCTCAAGCTTTGTTCTTCTTTTTCAAGATTCTCTATATTCTGAGCCTCTTGCATTTTCCACATGAATTTTAGATTGGTTGTCAATTTCTGCAAAACACCACCTGGGGTTTGGGTAGGGATTCTTTGACTCCTTAGATCTATCTGTGGACTATTGCCATCTTAAGCCTTCAGCCTTCTGTTCCATGAATATAGGATTGTTTTCTGTGCATGTAGGCCTTTCTTAAGTTTTCTCAACAAAATCTCTCATCCATTGTAGTGCTCAGTGTCCAAGTCTGGTACTTCTTGCTTACCTGTACTGGGTGCTGATTCAGGATGTACACGAACTCCTGGAGAACGTCTACTGCCACAAAGCTGACTTGGAATTGAGTCCTGAGAAGGTTTCGTTCTTTACTGATTCTTAACTCCTTTAGAATTTGTTATTTTACTTTCATGAATGCTTATTTTCCTTGTAATAAATTTTTTAAAAATAGAAATAATACACTTTAATTATTCCATAGATGAGAAATGAATGGGTCACATTAACATAGGATTTTAATCTTTTTAGAATTAATAAAGTAATACAGACACATTATAAAAAATTGAAATATCACCTAAAGTAGAAGAGAAGAGATCTGCAAATCCCACCCGCAGAGGTGACCATCATGAATGGTTTGGTGCACATCTCCCAGTCTCTGTCTCTCTCATTCTGTCTCTTTCTCTCTCTCTCACACACTCACAATCAGATTCATTTACATCTATGTTGATTTCACACATGTGCAGTCATACAGATGGGACCGGGATGCAGACAGTGGGTCCACGTGCATCCACCCTGAGGGCTCCCCTGGCATCAGGTAGAGACCCTGCACACACTTCTCCAGCTGCACAGCATTCATTCATCCACGTGAACCAGAACTGATGGACCCCATCCCCCTCCATGAGTGTTGCTTCCAATTCCCTACTATTTCAGTCAGTGCTGTGATGAATACCCTTGAAAAGACATCTTTGAAAAATTGTGCGAGAACTTTGGTGGGATCAGCTCTAAGGATCAGCATTGCTGGGAAGGGGATGCACCGTGGCACTTTGATGCATCCTGCACACTGTTCTCCCAGAGAGGATTGTCCATTCACTCTTCCTTCCAGGGGGTCTGCTGGGGCCTCTGCTTTCTCACATTGTCACCAGGGCTGGTTGTCACCAGATTAAAGACCTGCCAGTGTGATGGTGACCAATGCTGTCTCCATAGTGTGTACATCTGTGTGTGTCCTCACCCTAGAGGTCGAGCATCTCTAACACACACTGGTCACCTGCATTGTCTCTCATTGGAACTGCATGTGTTTGTTCTGTTTCTGTTTAGAACACGGTTTCGAGAGGTTTTTTGGCCACAGGGATGTGAAAACTTTCTCTGACCTTGAGTTATGAGAATGCTTTTTCCAGGCTGTGGTTTGTCTTTCCAGCTGTCTTTCTTGGCTTTTATTTGTTTTTTGATTGTGTTTTGTTCTGTTTTGTCACAGGAAGAGCTAGGCATCTCCTTTCTGCCTTCTGGCTCACGTAGAACAGCATCGTCTACCCCAAGATTATTCACATAGCTACTAAAAGGGCTTCATTTTGTACATCTCATCTTTAATCTATCTGGATTTCCCTTTCAAATAACAAAAATGCTATTTCAAGTAAAAAAAAAAAAATTCACCAGTCCCCGCTTAAATTATGTGGGCAGACACAAAAAGCCTCCTTTTGTGTGGTTTCAGTGATAGGGAACGTCCAGGAGAGTTAAAGGCACAGAGAGAGAAAGGGGATTAGGAGGGTTCTCAGGGGCTGGGGAGGGAGGGAGGGGAGCTTGTGCTTTAGATGCAGGGTTTTACTTTGGGGAAATAAATAGTCTGAAGCTAGACAGTGGTGATGTTCACACAGCATTATGAATGCACTTAATGCTCTTGAATTGCACAATTTAAAAGGGAAAAAGTCTAAATTTTATTACTGTAAACTTAAAACATAAAAATAGATGACACCATAAATAACATGAAAGAAAAAGGAAATTACAGAGAACCCAAACAAACAAACAAAAAATGCCAGGGGAAGGGAAGTAAAGTTCAGGTGTGGGCACGGGATGATGGTGAGAATTCAGAGATGACAGTGTTGGTGGCTGCAGAGGCAGCTCAGCCCATGGGGATGGTGATGCCTGAATTGGCTCTGGGTCACCTAGAGGTGCGGGTGCAGGTGCGGGTGCAGGTGCAGGTGCAGGAGGAGCTGCAGGAGCAGGCACAGGGTCTCCCTGCAGGGCTGGTGGAACTGGGCCCCGTCCTGGGTCTCCTGCGGGAGCAGGCACAGCCCCTCCTTGCCAGCATGGTGTTCCCTCATCTTGCTCTGGGTCTCCTGCTGGATTGAGATCTTCATTTTTTTGGTCTCTGTCATGTTCCCCTGTCCCTATGTCCTTTGGATATATATCTGTTGGAAGTGGAGAGAACTTTAAGTCTTGTGGAAGTGCTAATGCTGTGAGAGGGAAAAATTTACCCATGTGCCTCCCTTTCAATGTGACTTTTCAAGGACAGAAATCTTCTCAGAGCTTTCCAGACAAGTCCCACCCAGGAACTGCCAACAAGATGTGTTCTGTGACTACCTTCCACCAGATGGGTGGTCTGAGGCCAGTCTTAGCTCTGGTCCCAACAGCAGCCTCTGGGGACTCCTCCCTGTGTGGCCCAGCCCTTGCCCCTCCCTCACATGCACATACACACCCACCCCTGCCCTTCTCACCTTCAGGCTCTGCCATAGTGGGCTCCTGGTCCTCTAGCTGACTCACAGGGAGGGAGGCATGGTGCTCCAGGTCGGAGCCAGGTGTGCTGAGCCGCCCATCAACCCTGAGTAGGACCCTGGGGAGTGGTCTGCGTGGTGTCTGGGCAGGAGGCCTGCCCTATTCACCTCTGGGCTGTGGTTCTGGGGACCCCTCCATGTCCACACTCACCTGGGGCCTATGCTGGCCCTCGGCAGTATGGCACACAAGCCCCTCACTCGGGGAGGTGGAGTGGGTGTCCCCGTCCACCAGCTCCTCTCTGATCTGTGGCATGGGGCTCTGCAATGACAGTGACTGGCAGCCGGCCCAGCCCAGAGGCCTCAGAGCCCTGCCTGGTCAGTATCACTGCTGCTTCTGCCCACTTAGCCCTCTGCTGCCAGGTCAGGCTCAGACCTCGATCTGCTCAGTCACCTGGGAGGGAAGGGACACACCCAGAGGGCTTGGGCTCCACCTCTGGCAGCAGGGCCCTGCCCCGGCTCTCCCCATCCCAGCCAGCCAGCTTTGATCTGGGTTATGGACATGACCAGTGCACCAGGCCTCTGACCCTTCCTCAGCCTGCTCTTGCTTGAGGCAGACCCCCCTCACATATGACTACCCTGTGTTCACCATCCAGGAAGGGGACGTAGGGCTACCCAGGTGGGATCTGAGTGGTGAACTGGCCTGGGTGGGCCTACCCTGGGCCTCCCTCCCTGTGTTAACTTTGAGTCCCTCCGGGCAAATGGCCAAAGGAATCTGGGGTGAGACCTGACCCAACATTGGTGGCGTAGGTAAAGGCCCTCGCTGTGTGCTGTCCTGAAGCTGCAGCCTCTGGATATTGGCTCACAACAGGACATGTTTGAGTGTATCCAGCCAAGTGAGCTGGGAAGGGGGCTTCTCTAGAAATTGGGTGCCTAGTGACCCAGGTTCTGTTGGGCTCTATTGCCAGGGAGGTGAGGTCACTTCCTGGGGTCCCCTTACCCAAGCTTCCTCCTTACACCAAGCTCCGCAAGGGCCCCTCTGGGCTGCCGACGGCTCACCTCCCACCTTGTGCCATGTCCACACACAGTGACACCAAGCCAGCCTGCCCCACAGCCCTGGGGAGGCCTGGGTGCAGCCAATGCCTCAGCTCTGAGGACACAGCTGGGTTCAGACCCAGCTCCCCCTCCTCAGCAGTGCTGTGACCTTGGCCAAGTCATGTGCCTCTCAGGGTCTCCCCAGTCCCCCATCTGCATGGTGGGGGTCATTCTGGTCTCTGCTTCCTAGGGAAGCCATCAGGTCTATAGACCTAGAAGTACCTACAGCACTTGTAACACCCGTGGGCTGGCATCACAGGGAGCTCATGCATAGACTCAGCAAAGGAAGGATTCCATAGAGGGCTGGCATAGCACAGAACACAACTCACACAGGCCTGGGTCTGCTCTGGGGTCTGGAGAAAGTCATTCTCCTTGCAGCCTGCTTCCCAGTACCCCTGTGGGTGGTTGAAATTAAATACAATTCAGACATTGTCCACTCTGGCATACAGCCTTCCAGGTCCTTCTGTTATGTTCAGACTCAGGTGCCAGTGCCTCATCTCGGCCTCTGTGGTGGGCTGCCTTACCACGGCTTCCTGTGTTCTTGCCTCCTGGTCACACATTCTTGTGTAATACCTACACCCACACTTCCATGGTGGATGGACATTGTGATTGGGTTCCAACATGTAGACTGACTTACTAAAACTGCATGACTTCCACTCATTCCCAGCTCCTGTATTCATTCTCTCTGTCTCTCATTGCTTCTGTGTCTGTCTGTGTCTGTCTGTTTCTCTCTCTCCCTCTGCCTTTCTGTCTTTCTGTCTATCTTATATGTATATATGTGTGTATTTATGTGTGTGTATTGTTAGGGCTCAGGGCAGGTCACTTCTAAAGATGCCTTAATGACATATTGATTATTTTGAATGCATGTTACTGAAGAAATGACCCATGTAAGAGAGACACTGTCCACCTCCTCTCTGTCTCCCTGTGACATCTCTCCTATGAAAGGTGAACCACCTGGGGTCTGAGGGTGAGGACTGAGGGCTGCAGACATGCTGGTTCCTGCAAATCAATTCATGCTGGGAACCTTCTGTTGTGACTGCTGAGGAGCCAGTTAGCTTTGCAATGACCAAAACCAACTCCTCTCTGCCTGATTCTGAGAAAAGCCCTGAGTCTGAACTACTATAGATTCTTGGGATTTCTTGGCATGAAGACTGACCCCCACTCTCCCATCCTGCTAGACCCCTTGTACACATACCTCCGCTTGGAGAGTTATTTCACTGCATCCAGCAAATAAACAACATCCAGCCCCAATTTCCAGCAGATACCCAGGTGGTCTCCATCCACTTCAGAATCATTTTCTTACAAGTCACTTAAGCTGAAGGACTTCCTGTTTCTCCCTTCTCTGGCATAATGCCACCCCTGGATGAGGCCCATCGTAGTTGGCAGGTTGGCACTACTCAGGTGAGCTGGAGACAACACCCCAAAGTGGGCCGGCGGTAGCACCGTACATTCACAATGACCTGCACACCAAATCTGACATGAACATGGTGGGCCAGAGACCAGGGATGTTCATGTGCCTCTGAAGAAGTCATTGCTCAGGAGACCCCCTGCATCTACCACCAACTTCTCTTTGTCCTTCTGACCTTGGCTCTTCCTCTTTTCAGCTGATACCTTGCCAGATCGTTCATGGAGAAAGTGGATCTCATCTGGCAAGAGGAGAACCATCTTCCCAACACATGAGAGAAGAACAAGCACGGGGCTGCACCCACCTTGTCCCTGTCTGCCTGCCCAGCCCTGTCATGTCATGTCAGAAGAACGTGTCCCCCCTCCTGTGTGAGGCCAAACCCCAGGGACAGGACTCAGAGGTGAAGGAAGCCTGAGCATTGTTTATAGCTTTGGGTGCTTTTACAGAGAAGACAGCAAAGAGAAAACAAACAACTCCATCCCCCCAAAGCAGCAGGTGAAGAGGGACGTACGGAGCTTTCCCCTCCATCTTCCTGGCAGCAGGAGACAACACATCCACCCTTCACCTCCACACCCTATGGAAGACGTCCTCCCTACTCCTGGAAGGAGAGTGACATTGTTCTCATTCAGGGTGGAAAGATGAGAGTGAATTCTGTACCCACAGACCTTGTTGACCATGATTCTCTTCCTCCTCAGCCTCCCCACGTGGTGCAGTTCCTCTCCCACAATCCCCTCTCTCTGTGCAACCCAACAGGAAAGCATTTAGGCTTTGCCACTTCTCTGGGTGTTCCTTCACCTCCTTAGCAGAACGCCCTGTGTCATGTAAAACTTAGGGGTAATAAATGTGTCTGGTTCTCTCCTGTGAGTCTGTCTCATGTGCACTTAATTCTCAGGACGAGCTGTCAGCTCTGCGAGGGTGGAGGGGTGGTTTTGTCTCGGCGACATCTTTCTTACTGACATCTTTGAAATTAACGTCTTTCCTTGGCTTGACTCCTCAGATGCCGACATGCTCTCAGTGACCATCTTCAGGAACTCTGTGAACATAGGCTGGGTCTTTTACGATGAAATGCATTCCTACCATACGATCCAGTCCTCCAACTCCTTGGTATCAATGGGCCCAAATGGGTCAAATGCTTACATCTACACAGAAACCTGCACCAGGACATTTAGGGCAGCTTTTTCATACCTGCTAGAAAGTTGGAAGCAACCAAGATGTGCTTCAGGAGGTGAATGGACATATAGACTGGGCTGCATGCATGCAACAGAATATTCCTCAGAACCAAAAAGAAATGAGAGACATATTGAGCCACAGGGAGACAGGTGGGGCACCTTAAATGCCTGTTACTCAGTAAGAGAAGCCAGTCTGGAAAGGGGGCACATCTTAGGGTCCCAACTACATATGACATAGGAGAGAAGGCAAACCATGTAAAGGGTTGAAAAGATCAGTGCATTGCCAGGGGTTTGCTGTGGGGTGGACAGTAGGGGGTGATAAGTTGGTTGAGCACAGAGAATTTTTATGGCAGTGAAACTATGCAGTGATACATTCATGGTGAGATACATGTGTCAGAACCCATAGACTGCACATCACCAGGAGTGAGCCCTGATGTAAACTCTGGACCCTGGTGATCATGATGTGTCCATGTAGATTCAGCAGTCATGACTAGCACACAGAATGTTGATAGGACAGTGGGGGGCAGGAGGCTCTGAGCACCTGCGTGTGTGTCTGGGATTGGGAGGTGGGATGAGGGGAGCAGCAAGAGCAGATCGGGGGCATATTGCATTTCTCTGTACTCTGCTCAATTTTGTTGTGAGCTCAAAACTGCTTAAAAAAAATAAAGCCTATTTAAACAAAGAAGCACACACTCCAGAAGTATCCCATGGCTGCTCCTCTTCAAGTCCTCAATTTGTCTGGGCCACGTGAGAGTGGAACTTAAGATGACATCATTTTTTCAACCTGCATCCTTTTAAAGTTTTATCTGACATCTGCTTTTTATCTTATTACACTTTTTTCTTTTTAAAAAAATAGTTCTTTTTCTTTAAAAAAAAATGACATATAAGTGACAGGCAGTATTGTATTAGTTTTCTGGTATACAGCATAGTGATGTGATGTTTCTATATGTGACAAAATGATCACTATGGTGAGTCTAGTTACCACTGGTCACCATGCAGTGTTAGCACAGTGTTATGGACCCTATTCCCTATACTGTAAATTACATCCCCATGACATTTGTTGTATGACTGGAAGTTTGTATCTTTTAATCTTTCTCACCTATTGCACTCATACCCCCAACCCTCTCTCCTTTGGCAACCACCGGCATGTTCCTGGGATCTATGAGTTTATTTCTGTTTTCTTGTGTTTGTTTATTTGTTGTGTCGTGTACATTCTACATCAAGGTGACAATATAAGATTTCTCTCTCTCTCTATCTGATACATCTCACTTAGTGTAATACCCTCTAGGTCCATTCATGTTGTTGCGAGATTTCATTCTTTTTTATGGCTGAGTCATTTTGCATTTTGTGTGTGTGTGTGTGTGTGTGTGTGTGTGTGTCTCTCACAGAAAGATACCCCCAAGTGTAATTTCCATGTCATATGTTAGTTCTATTTTCAATTTTTTGAGGAACCTTCATACTGTTTGCCATAGTGGCTGTAACAGTGGATGTTCCCAACAGAAGTGCATGAGGGTTTCCTTTTCTCCACATCACCAGTCCTTGTCATTTGTTGTCTTTTGGATGATAGCCATTCTTTCAGGTGTGGGAAGATCATCCCATTGTAGTTTTGATGTGCATTTCTTTGATGATGAGCAATATTGATCATCCTTTCATGTATCTGTTGGCCATCTGTATATATTTTGTGGGAAAATGTTTGGTCTGCCAATTTTTAAATTAGGTTTTTGGTAGTTGAGTTGTGTAAATTTTTGTTTTCAGATGCATTTTTAGTGAATGTTGTCTCACATTCAGTAGGCTGACTTTTCATTTTGTGAATGGTTTCTTTTGTTGTTCTAAAACTTTTCAGTTAGATGGAGTCCCGTTGGCTTATTTTGCTTTTGTTTCCCATGCTTGAGGAGACAGATCCAAAAGAATATTGCTAAGACTGATGTGAAAGAGCTTACTGTCTGTGTTTTCTTCCAGGAGTTTTATGGCTTTAGGTCCTACATTGAAGTATTTGATTCATTTAGAGGTTGTTTTTGTAGATGGTATGAGAAAGGATTCCAGTTTGATTCTTGTGCATGTAGCTGCCAGTGTTCCCAAAGCCACTTACGTAAGATGCTGTCTTTTTCCCATTGCATATTCTCTCTTCCTTTGTCATAGATGAATCGACCACATTAGCATGGTTTTATTTCTGGGCTCCTAATTCTGTTCTATGAATTTGTGTGTATTTCTTTTGTGCCAATACCATACTGTGTGGGTGATTCTAGATTTGTAGTGGAGTGTGACATGAGGTAGCCTGCAGTAGAATTTGACACCTTGGAGCATGATATGAAAGGTTTGTTCTTCTTTCTTAAGATTGTGTTGATTATTCACATTCTTTTGTGTTTCCACACACAGTTTAGAATTATTTGTTCTGGTTCTCTGAAAAATTCCATCGGTATGTTGCTAGGATTGGCGTCAAATCTCTAGATTGCCTTGGAGTGTGGGATCCTTTTAACAGTGTGATTTCTTCCAATGCACGAGCACAGTGCATCTTCCCACTGTCTGTGCCGTCTTCGGTTTCTTTCACCAGTGCCTCCCAGCTATCTGAGTGCAGGTCCATGCCTCCTGGGTGTTTCAGTTTGGTTACGGTCATTGTCAGCGGTGTTGTTTTCTTGATTTCTCATTTGCTAGTTTGCTGTGAGTGTATGGAAATGTGACCAATTTCTGTATGTTAATTTTGTGTCTTGGAACTTAATTGAATTTTCTGATTAGTTCTATTTGTTTTCGTGTGTCATCTTCAGAATTTTCTATAGAGTATCATGTCATTTACAAATAGTGACAGATTTACTTTTTCCTCTGCCACCAGATTTCTTTTATTTATTTTTTCCATCTATTTACTATGACTAGGACCTCCTAGACCATGTTGAATGAAGGTGGTGAGAGGGGTCAGGGCTAGAGTTAGGTTTAAGCATAACTGGCCCTCTACCCCTTCCTCCACCTCCATCTCTCTGAGGCCTCCAGGAAGGACAGAACCAGTCCAGGGTGACATATGGCTCAGGGAGCTGAGCTGGACCATTGCTTTTTCTGCACCCTCTCCCTCCCTCTGAGTCCCAGGCATATTTTTGTGTACTACCTGTGTATCTTCTTTGGCCAGGTGTCCTTTAGATCTTGCCCTATTTTTAATGGGGTTGTTTGTGTTAGAATTCTTTATATTTTGAGACAAATCTTTTATTAGATGTGTGTTTGCAACTCTTTTTCTTCCAGTTTGTGACTTGCCTTTTGATTTTCTGAATAAGGTCTTTCACAGAGTAGAAATCTTTAATTTTATAAAGTCCATGGTTTAATTTTTATAAAATCCCTTGATTTTCTTTCTGGATTGCCTTTTTGTGTTGGTGTTAAAACTCAAAGCTCATGATCTGCATGACCAAACCCAAGCTCATGTCGATTCTCTTCTGTTTTCTTCTATAGTTTTGAATAGGTTTGCTTTAGAGATTTGTCTATGAATAATTTTGAGTAATGTGGTGTTAAGTTGTAAAGTTTGCATCTGCATTCATTTCATTCCATTTGGTCTCCAATTAATTGTTCCTTAACTATTTTGGAGAAGTAACGGATATTGTCTTCATTTCAGTTTGAATTTCCACAGTTTAATGGATTCAGCAGTTCCCCCAGCAGGGGGTGCTATCTCCAGTGAACTGTGAGGGGGCCTGCACATCCCACACTGACCACAGGGGGCGCTGAGCCCGCGTCTCTGACCCACGGGGCGTGCGCATCTCACGCGGAGTTGGCTCTGCGCGCAGCTGAGAGTAGTTTGTCTCCTCATTTACCGCCAGGGCTGCAGTTTGGGTTATGCTGCGGGTCAGCGTCTAAGGAGCAGGAGCTCAGTCTCCTTGGGAACCCACCCGGGCTACGGCTTCAGGACCACACTGGGCAGCATCCATGTGGACAGGAGCTGGGTTTCCTGATGACTCAGGTGCTGCTGGGATGAACAGGTGAGGAAAGATGTGGAGAAGCTCCCTGTGTGCAGCTGACAGCTTGTTGGGGGGTGGTCTTCAGATGACCAGGAAGGGCTTGGTGTGTAAAACCAGGTTTTATAAGTTTTGTATGCAGTGTAGACTGCATGTGGTGTCCAGTTTTCCCAGCACAGCTTTCCTCTTGGTGTGTCTGAGCCCCTTTGTCGTACCTTAACTGACCTAGTCCCTGTGGATTTGTTTCAGGGCTCTCCGTTCTGTTCCTCTGGTCCATGTGCCTGTCTCTGTGCCAATTCTGTGCTGTTTCTGTGACTAGCTTTGTGCTGTGGTGTGAAGTCAGGGAGGGAGTTGGCTCCAGCTTGTCCTCCTTTTTCAGGAACAAGAATTAAAATAATTATAAGAAAGTGTACAATAGATGCTAATTTGGGTTTGTGCAGCCAAAGAACAAAACTGAAGCTGATATCAATGCAGCACAAGCTTTATTCAGTGGTCAAAGACTGGAGCAGATCAATTTCTCGCCCACATGGTGAGAGGGATTTGATTTCAGTGTAAAGATAAATGAGGAGAGTGTTTGTGTCTCAGCTGGGGACCCCTTCTCTGCTCTCCTTGATGGAGAAACAACAGTGCCAGCCCCTCCTGAGGTGAGCAGTTCTGGGGTGTCACCTGGCCTGCTGAGGTGCTCAGTGTCAGGGAACCCAGGAGCCAGCAGCTTAGAGGGGGTGCTGGGGACTCTCAGAATCCCAGCAGACGTCTCTCCCAGCAGAAGCCCAGCCAGAGTGGGGAAACTTTTGGGGATTACAGGTGGCAGAGAGTCACCATCTCACTGATGCTTCAGAAAGTTGGGACAGGATGTGAGATGCACCATGGGAGCAGGAATTTTGTCAGGGCCTTATGGAGGAGCCAGGCACAATATTGAGCTTGGGCCAGGGCTGTAGAGGGGAACTACTGTGAGGACTGGCCAGACTCTGGAGGAAGAGCTGACAGTCACTGAGGCACAAGGAAAGTGGGGGACTGGGAGGCCCCAGGTGTCTGGGCTCAGCAACCAGAGAATGTGGGGCAGCCTCCTGGGGTGTGGGGAGTGCCAGTATCACAGTCCTGGGAGGGGCCTATTAGCCTCAAGGTGAGAGGGAGATGCAGTGGTTAGACAGATGTGTCTGACCTAGGAGAGGGGCCCAGGGAGGAAGGGGAGAGGCTGAGTGGGGGCAGGTGGGTTACAGCAGACTCCATGCAGGGGACTGTGGTCCTGATGGAAGCAGCTCAAAGCCAGAGAGGAGTGGCTGTCAGGTGCTCAGCTTCACTCTCCTGTTCCTTTGTAAGGCCACTGTGTCAGAGTATGAGACACTGCCAGGGGACCCCTGAGCCCAGTTCTGCCCTGGCTTCATCCAAGGGTCCCAGATGGAAAACAGAACCACTGCAGAGGCCCCCCCCCCCACCACGTCCCCACAAGGAATTAACTCCATCAGGGCACTGGGCTCAAAGACTTCAGGAAACCCTTGCCCTCAGGACTGGTCTTCTTCCTTGCTCTGACCTGATGAACAGAGATCCAGGCACCCCATCCTGGCTCCACCATTTAGGGCCTGGATTCTGGGACAGCTTGGGGGTAGTGCAAGACCTTCATGCTCCTTTATCTGCCTGTGGGTGAGAATGTCTTAAAAGCTACATTGGCTGATTTTGTAGGTCTGAGTGTTTCCAGCAGATATGGGGGGAAGGAAGGGGTGTGAGGTTCCTACATATATAAGGCTTTCCCAGGGTAAAGAGCTGTGCTTTTCCCATTCCAGTCCACTCCCCACACCATCCACCCAGGAAGCTCAGATCCAGGGGTATGAGGGCCAAGGCTCTCCCCTTGCTTATCTGTGACTTCCCACTCTGACAGCCCCACCACCTGCCCTTTATCAACTAATTTCTCTTTTCCAGATTACATTCACAGTGTTTTCAGAAGAGCTATAGTTGTTAGCTACTACACTTCAGAAAGAACTTTATAATATAAAGTCCACAGTTTAACACTGGTCCATTTTGCCTTTTCAAAATGATTCTGTACATTTCCAAAGTTAACTTAGGTCAGCACATTTTGTCCCCCCACCACCACTATGAGTTTTTTCCACCCATGTCTAATACAGGTAGATTCTATCACACTGTGTGTTCCATCCTGAGATACTCCTACACCCTCAACCACTAAATCTGAATAGATTATGATTGACTTTTAGGTTGCACAAGTGTGTGGGCTTAGACATACTCATAGTGACACCAAGTGAAAGTATCACATGGAATACTTAACCCCCCTACCCCCACCCCATGATCTGCTTATGTATGTAGTTTTGCCTTTTCTACAATTGTCATAAATAGGGTCATACTGTGTGCAGCCTCCTCAGACTAGATTCTTTCACTTAGTAATATTTAAGGAAGATTTAGCCATGTCTTTCTGTGGGTCGATGGTTTAATTTCTATTGCTGAGTAGTATTCCATTGCACGTGTTTGGGAAGAAAACCAGTTTTCCCTCTCCCCTTCCAGGTTCTTGGTTGAGACCTCCCCACCCCATAATAAGAGATTACTGGGGGAAAAACAAGTTTATTAACATGTATACCTCCTGTATACAGGGTAGATTCTCAGAAACACTGAATCACTCCCTGAAATGGCTAATGCTTTTTAAAAATACTATCTTTAGCTAAAAACAAAAGCAAGACCTTGGGGAAGGGAGGAAGTCATTTATGGTAGGTTATCATGAAAGCTCAGTGAAAACAAGGGTGTGTTTGTTATGCAAATTTAAGTCAAGACTTCTCTATTGATAAGATTTAGTTGAGGTTTAATCAGCCTTCTGTTTCAGGTACAAAGAGGGACACACCCTTACTAATGTAGATTTTCTTAATGTAAACATCACTCACTAAAGGGCAACCTCTACTCAGTTTTCTAAGTTTAAATCCTAAATTAATCCTTTTGCCAAAGAAGCCTATTTTGGGGTGGCGTATTTTGTTCTATTTGACATGGATGTACCCCAATTTGTGTATCTATTGCTCTATTGAAGTACATCCTGATTTCAAGTTTTTAGCCAGTATGAGCCAAGCTGTTGTGCATAGCTGCATCCTAGTTCATGTTTGGAGACAGGTTTTCAAAACAGTTGCATAAATGCTGTAAGCATGATTGTTGGGTCCCAAGGTGAGACTTGTTTACCTTTGGGAAAAACTGCCAACCTGTCTCATGAAGTGGCTGTGCATGCATTCCACCAGCAGTGAGGGAGAGCCCTGTTGTTCCTCACCAGCAGCAATGGGATTCTCATGTGTTTGGAGTTTAGCAGTTCTAACAGTTGTGCTGTGATAGCTTGTGACTTAATTTGTAATTCCCTAATGGCATATTTTCGTATTCTTATTTACTGTCTGTATGTCTTCTTGGGACAGGTGTCTTTTCATATCTTTACCTATTTTTACAGGGTTATTTTAGAATTCTTTGTATATTTTGAGTCCAAATAATTTATCAGATACATGTTTTGTAATTATTTTTCTCACAGTTTGTGGCTTGCCTTTTGGCTTTCTGAATAAAGTCTTTCAGAGTAGAAGTCTTTAATTTTATGAAGTCCATACTATTACTTTTTTGTGGATTGGCTTTACGTGTTGTGTAATAAAACTAAAAGGTCATAACTGATGTGACCAAATCCAAGGCCATGTAGATTTTCTTTGGTTTATCTCTATAACTTACATAGTTTTGAATTTTAAATGTGTATGAATAAATTTGAGTGAATGGGTTGTGTGAATGAAAAGTACTGCAAACCATATCAGTAAACAAAGAATGCTTAAACCATCAAGTCATCAGCTGCTATGCTTCCCCCCACCCCGCCCCACCCAGTGAAGACCTGCAGGAGCTTAGCCTCTGCAGCCTGAGGGGGACTCAGAATAAGAAAGGACATGATACTGGCCCTAGAGAGCTAGATGCTTGTCAAAGGAATGATTTCAATTAACCCAAATGTTTACTCCTTCCCATACACAGAAAACTGCTAAAGTCTTTAGCTTGAGATGTCTGATTTTCTTCATTTAACAAATAATCTATTAATCTTTTAATAGACTACCTGGTCTTTATTGTAAAACTCCCGTATATCCTAGCTCCTCTCTTACCTCTTCAGAGTAGTCTGTCATAGTGATCTGGGAGGCTGTCATCTGAGGCTCGATGGGGTTTAGGTCCTCAGAAATTTTTGCCAAATAAAGTATAACTCTCAAATTTTAGGCTATGCATTTATTTCAGTCGACATGAGTTTTAAAGTTTGTGTCTCAATTCACTTCATTCCTTAAGGCTTCCAATTAATTTTTCCTTAAATAATTGTGAACAAAATATGATGTTATTTAAGCAGTTCTTGGCATGCAACAATTTCAAGTTTTTCTTTATGGATCTTTCTCAAATTATTATTATTTTTTTATCTGAAGGTGGCTGATTCTGCAAATGTTGAATCAGCAGATGAGGGCTGACTGTAACTTTATCTCTTTAAATTTAAGATTTTTACATATCTTGAGTTAATTTTGTACATGTTGTGAAGCTAGGACCCAATTTCATTTGTCTTGGAAATGAAAATTTTTCATTGGATAAACAATTGCCTGGCACCATTTGTTGGTGTTAACTAAAAATTAGCACTTGTCATCTGCCTCTACAGGGTAATCCTAATACATCAGGTTGGCACTTGCCATCTGACTCTGCTGGGATTAAATCATGAGCTGCTGCAGCTGCTGACCACCAAAACACCCTGAAAGGAGTTCAGGTTGGAGGTCAGGAATGAGGCACTGTGCTCTGGGAAAGCTGGCTGAACAAGCCTTCAGATAGTTAGATATTTTCAGGAGAAGATTTTATGACCCCAATTATTGTGTCTCCTCGTATCTAGAAAAGCACTAAAATCATTAATAGTGACAACTGCTGCTCATGAGTAGCAGCAAGCCTCTGCTAAACATGTGCTTGACTGCATGTCCCCCCTTCACTGAAATCATATATAATATTGAGTTTTCTCCCTGCCTCTTTGGAACAGTTTCTCAGAGCTTTCTGGGATCCTGTCTCCCAGGCTATAGTCTTCATGTTGCCCCCGGTAAAACATAACTCATAACTCTCATGTTGTATGATTTTTACTTCTGTTGACATTGGAAACACCATTTCCTCCCCAACTTAATGCTGCCCACTGTTGTAAAAAAATCAGTTAGTGCATGTGTTTTTTAACATTTAGAGTGTTGCTTTGGATATATGGCCAGCAGTGGGATCTCAGACTTTTCTTGCTTCTGACCTTGGCAGGAGGAGGTCACTATATGGAACCTGCACTTCAGGAGAGAGGGTTTAGCTCTACTTCCTTGGTGGATGTCATTGATTATTAGGAATTCTGTGTAGGAGTTTTCTATTCAATTCCATTTATTAAGAAAAAACAGAAACAAACAAAAAACGACCTATGTCATCATTTGATTTTACCAGTGTGGATAGTTATTTTAATCATTTGGTTAAAATCCAGCACCACAGACTTCAGTTGCTCAATGTATTCCCAGGTCAGCTATTGAGACCTCTTTTCATTGGCTCTTTCCTTTGAGATCATTCCATCTTTTGGGTTGGTGTTTTTCTCGTTAATTCCTTACTTTCTGATACAAGATTCAAGATTATCATGGCTCATATATTTACTCACAGTCCTACTATCAGCCATTTCTTCAAAGAGTCCTGGTTCTTCTTATTAGAGAATGGTGGTAAGAACTTGAATATGGGAAGTCGATGTCCTCAGCTGACAATGCAGGGAAATTAATGCATGTGTTCCCACCTCCATGTACTGTTTTTCACATAGTCCTACCCCCACATATGCCACAACAGCATAGTGATTGTTTTAAATTAAAGTTACTTAGAAAATGGCCAAAACAAGAGGGACACTTTGGCCTCCCCCACTTTCCTAAAAGCAGGAAATAAATGACATGTGAATGGCTCAGAAGCCTCTATAAACATAACTTGTTACTTCTTTAATTTACCACCCCAAGCCCAAACTCTGTTTAGATTCTTCACTAATTGAGCACCCAAAACCTGTATTTCCTTGGGATGTCATTTCCTCTGAAATTTGTAGTTTTCTAGATGTATGAAAGCTGCCTTGCTTCACTACTTCTTACTTCCCATTTCTGTGAGACCTTTGTGTGCAGGTCTCACAGGTGTAAAGTTTCTTCCTTTTTATCCTGTTCGTCTGTCTTGTGTCAACTGTATTATTAGGCCAGGCACAGGGAGGCAAGAGGGATAGAGAGGGACTCTTCCCCCTCCCCAGTAGTACGCAGTCCTAATTGTAAAGATTCCCATGTGGAAATGTCTACATGCATATTAAGGTGATCACGAGTTTACACTGATGCTTCCAACCTGATCCATTATCATAAGGACAGTGTGCATCTCCCCCTGCTTATCTGTAACTCCCACTCAGACAGAATCCTGGTTCCAGCCATCTTCCACACACTCACTTCATTCCTCCCTCCTCCCAGTCAGTGGTTTAAGCATTCTCAGCCCCTACCCCTGTGGGATGGAACACTATAAAGTAGATTGCACTGTTTATGTGCAGTATATTTTCCCTTTAGTCTACACATGCTGTTCATTCCTGCAGTTACTGAGGCTGGCACCTTCTGCTCCACCAGCAGCAGTGAGTGTTTTCACACACTTCTACTACAGATCCTGTTACATCCTGTATTCCATCCTGTGACACTGCCACTTACTTGATTACTTGGTTGACTCATTTGGCCATAAAAACCTATGGGTTTAGACACATGCATCTTGGCAGATGCCCATCACTAAAGTATCATGGAATATTTCAAAACTACCATATGGTCTGTTTACTATCTCTTAGTTGTGCTTTCCCCCAAACTTCATATAAATTGGGTCATACAGTGCATATGTAGCCTCTCCAGACTGATTCTTTTACTTGTGAAAGAAAAATCAACATGGAGTTGGTATTGATAAGAGAGCTCTGTAAACTGGAACCAGGAGCCCATTCAGAAATTGTGGCTTATATTATCACATCTCAACCTGAATGAAATCCAAAGTTTTGACCTGATGAAGTCATCCGGAACATCTGCCAGGAACTTATCTATCTGCCAGAAACCTATATATTTATTGTACCCTTGGCCTAAAATGATTCATGACACTCTGTCTATATATTGGATGCTTGCCTAAAGCAACTCATGATTCCTTTAGGACAAATATTTTCTGACTCGCATCAGTGTCCATCACAATTATGGCCAGTCAACTTTTAACAACCTCCTGGACTTTTGTCTTTATAAGCCTCTGTACTCTTATGCTTACCTGGAACACTTTTTAAAGGTTGCCTGAATCTATGTCTCCCAGATGGAATTCTTATGACCCCAAATAAACACTTTTCTTATTTGCAGCTTCCTGCATTATTATTATTATTATTTTGTTTGCACACTTAACATTACACATATCATTGCATAGGCTAATGTTTCATTTCTTTCCATTAGTAGACAGTATTCCATTGCATGTGTATTGAAGGAAAAATAATTTTTCCTCAACCCTTTTAGGATCTTGGTTAATATCTCCTCTGCAATAAAAGATTAATAAGAGAAGACCAAAGAAATTTACTAACATGTATACCTCCTGTACACTTGAGAGCTGTCCAGGAACATGGAGTCACTCCCAGACACGGCCAAAGCCATCACTTTAAAAACCATCTTTAGCTAAATGCAAAAGGAAGACTTGGGGAAGGGAGGAAGGCAGTTATGTCAGGATATCATGCAAAGCACAGTAAACACGATATGGTTGATACTCAGACTTAAGACAGGACTTCTCTGTTGATGAGAGTTACTTGAGGTTTAATTATCCTTGTGTGTGTGGTACAGAAAGAGGGACACACCCTTACAAATGTAGATTTCCCTAATAAATGAAAATATACATCACAAAAGGGCAACCTCTACTGAGTTTTCTGAGAGTCTTTTTAAAAAAAAATTAATCACAGTGAAATAGTCATTAGGCTACAGACCTATTTTGTGGGTGGCATATTCTGCTCCCCTTGACATGAATGTGCCCTACTTTGCATATGAATTCATCTACAGAAGTACATACTGATCACTGAAGTTTTTAAGCCATTATGAATAGTATACCTTCTTGTGTATGCCTTCTTTAGCCAGGTTTTTGTTTCTTTCTTTACCAGTTTTTAATGGGGCTGTTCACTCTAGATTTTATTGGTATAATTTGAGTACAAATCCTTAATCAGATTAGTGTTTTGCAAATACTTTCTCCCAGTTTTTTTTTTTTTGACTTTCTGAATAAGATCTTTCACAGAGTAGAAGTGTATACTTTAACAAAGTCCACATTATGAATTTTTTTGTATTTTGTAGATAGGCATTTAGTGTTGAATGTTAAAATCCATCACCAGACACAAGGTCTTACAGATTTTCTCCCATTTCCTTTTAATATTTTTATAGTTTGGTCATTTAAATTTGTCTATGGACAATTTTTAGTGATTTTTGCCATCAGTTGTAAAGTTTGTGTCTATGTTCTCTTCATTCTGTATGTTTTCTGATTAACTGTTCCTTTACCATTTTTTGAGATTACATAGTGAGATATTTGGCTCTGTTTCAGTTTGGATTTCCAAAGGTACTACATAGAGCAGAACTACATCCTGGATGAAGTCTCTGGGTTTTGTGAGCTTAGCGTTCCCCGAACTTCTCTGATGGCCCACAGTGGGGCGCCAAACCCACCTCTCTGACCCATGGACACAGGTGCATTCTGCACATGGACCTGGCCACTTTCACAGCTGGCAGAGGCTTGGTCTCCTCAGGACCATCAGGGCTTTGGCTTCTAGACAGTGGGGCTGTGTCCATGCTGTCATGGGTTGAGTTTTCTTGGGCATTGCTGATGAGGAGGCACCATAAGAGGAATAAAACAGAGGACAAAATGGGGAGAAGCTTCCTGTGTGCAGCTGAATGCTCAGGGGAGGTCCGTCTTCAGTGGACCCTGAGAAAGAGCTTGATGTGGAAAACTGGGGTTTTAGTTTTGTGTGCAATATAGATGGTGACCAGTGATGTTCTTTAGTGAATGGTGTCCACTTTTCCTGGCACTGTTTATTGAGGGGAGTTTCCCTCCCTTTGTATGTTCTTGGCCCCGTTTTCATGATTTAACTGATGTCAGCCATGTGAGTTCACTTCTGGGCTCTCAGTTCTGTTCCTCTAGTCTGTGTGTCTGTGTTTGCACCAGTTCCTCACTGTTGTGGTTACTACAGCTCCATGATACAGTTTGACACTAGGGAGGGACATGCGTCCAGCTCTGTCCTTCTTTTTCAGAACCTCTTTGGCTGTTCAGGGCCCTTAGTTGTTCTGTATTAATGATAGGATTGTTGTTTCTATTTTGATGAAAGGTGTCATTGAATATTATATTGACATTGCAGTGAATTTGTTGATAGCTTTGGGTAGAATCAACAACTTAGTAATAGTAGTTCTTCCAATCCATGAGTACAGAATATTTTTGTTTATTTGTGTATTTAATTTCTTTTTCAATGGTTTATAGATTTTTGAGTACAGGTCTTTCACATCTTTGGTTAAATTTGTTCCTAGATATTTAGTTCTTTGTGATGCAATTATAAATGTGACTGTTTCCTTAAATTTCCCTTCTGATAGTTCACTGTCAGTGATTAGAAATGCAACTGATTTTTGTACATTGATTTCATATTGAACTTTACTGAATTTATTTATTTTAACAGCTGTTTGTAAAGTGTTGTGGAAAATTGTAATTTTAAATTCTCGCTGTTTCTCCTGCATCCCAGGTCACCCACAGGACCCAAGACCTGGTGGCTACTAGTATACTCACCCCATAGTGCCTCTTAATAACAAGTGGATTTCTACAAGGGTGATTAGCATCACAACTTCAGTTGACCTTGGCCTGGGTGAGTCTTGGCCTCTATATCAAAGTTTGATGTCTGTCTTATCCTCTTTTCTGCCTTGGTATTGATATGGTTGTTTTGAAAAATAATGGACTTTCCATTAATTTCTATAATGGTAAAAAATACTCATACTTGCCACTTTAAACCAAATACTGTAGTGTGCTATACCCCACACAGGGATACTCTCCTGAAGAACCATCATATAGCCCATAAATGAAGAAGTCATATGGTTTCCACATTATTATTTAATCTACAGGCCAACTTCAAATTCCACCAATTGGTCTAACTCCATGTTTTCTTTTTATGGAATTGTTACTGAGATTCTCTTATGTTGACAGCCTTGATGGATTTAAAGCACTCACATTGACCATGTGATCTGGGAGAACTTCTCTTTATGGCTTTTTTCACTTGGGATCTTTTTAGTGTATATTACCATCGTACATTGTATCAGTACTACTTTCCTACATTCTTTATTTTGGTTGTGATTAAAAATACATAATATGACACGTATTTAAATCATTTCAAGTACACATTTTTGTGGTATTAACTACCGTTACATAATTGTACAAACAAGTTCAATAACACGTGTACCTCCTTTGAGCCTGGGAGGTGCCCAGGAAATTGAGTCATCCCCTGAGATGGCCCAAGACATCACCTGAAACACCATCTTCATATAAAACCAAAAGAAAGGAAGGGTATGTTCATTGTATATATTTAAATCTTAGCCTTCTCCATTGATAAGAATTTTTTGAGATTTAGTCATCCTGTTACTGAGTCCAAACTCATTCTGCTCACTACATGACTGGCCAATAAATTGGGAGATGAGGTGTTGGGGCAAGGAATAGTGACTTTATTTGGAAAGCCAGCAGACCAAGAGGATGTCAGACTAATGACTTGCAGAATCATCCTCCCCCAGTCAGAACACAGGCTCCTTTTATTTAAAAAAGGGGGGGGGAGGGGGAGGTGGTTGGTTGTTGCAAACTTGGTTGGTTGGTGTAGGAAATCTTTGTTCTTGCAGCTGTCCACGTGGGACAGCACATGGTGCTCCTGCAAAACCTCCAACAAAACCAAGGTTATTCTCTATTCTGGAACTTGTTACTCTGTATGTGAGGCAGAGCTAGCAAGACCAAGCCTAGAAAGCAGGGCACAGGGTTAAAGCTAAAGGAACAGATCAAATATAGAGTCAGATTTGTTCTTTTCTATTACAACCCTTCTATTCCTGGTACAGAGGGGGAGACAATCTTTCAAATGGAGATTTCTCTTATAAATGCAAAATTGCCTCACAAAAGGCAATCTTGACTTGGTTTTCATACAGTCTCATTTTTTTTTTTTTAAAGAAATCTGCTCATTGTAATCTTTATACCAGAGAGATACATTTTAGGGTGTCATTTGCCATCCTTCACATGGGTGCACCCCAATTTGCATATATATTCATGTGCAGACGGCCATCCTCATATTTTAAAGTTTTTACCATTATGACTAGAGTTGCTGTGCATAACTTCAGGCTAGTTTTTGTTTGGACACTTTTTCAAAGCAGTTGTCTAAATACTAGAGGCACAATGTTGGGTCCTCAGGTGAACCTCGATTAGCTTCAGAAACAACTGCCAAACTATCTGTCAAAGTAGCCATACATGCATTCCACCAGCAGTGAGGGAGAGTTCCTATTTTTCTTCATCTTGTGTCAATCACAAGTAATGTCATTTGGGGGGAGTTTATTGGTTCTAATATGTGTGCTGTGCTGTATCATCATTTTCATACATAATTCCCTAATGATACATGATTTTTGAGAATATTTTTATGTGCTTATTTACTATCTGTATTTTCTCTGGGTAGGTGTTTAAGATCTTTACTTATTTTTATTGGGGTTGTTTGTTATAAAGTTTTTGGTGTAATTTGAGTCCAAATCCTTAATCAGGTATGTGTTTTGTAAATTTGTTTTTCTCAGTGTGTGGCTTGTCTTTAGGTTTTCTGAATAAGGTCTTAAACAATGTTTAAATTTTTAATTTTTTAAATTCCATGATATAAATTTTACTTTTGTGGATAGACTTGGGGATTTTTGTAAAAGTTCATCACCTAGACAAGGTTATGTAGGTTTTCTTACATGTTTTCCTTTATAACATTTATAGAATTGCATTTAAAAATTGTCTATGAGCAATTTAGAGTACATTTTAGTGTAAGTGTTAAAAACTTGCGATTGTGGCCTGCAGTTCCCAGCTGGCAAGCAGGTGGCACCACGCCCTTTCTCTGACCTTGGAGGTGCACCTGTCTCACTGAGAGGCTTGTGTCTGGGGGAAACTTGACTCCTCACATGGCTGGTGGAGGCTGGGTCTCTTCAGGACCCACCATGGTTTCAGCTTCAGGATAATGTACATCTCAGGCAGCAACCAGACGTCTTCAGGAACCACCAGGAGCAACCACCATGGGAGTAAAAGGTGAGGGAAAAGTGGGCCGAGGCTTTTTCCATCTGAATACAGCTATGGGGTTCTATTTTCAGAGGATCCATCAGAGAAGGGGCTTGATGTGGAAACTTATGGAGTTTACTTAATTTTGTGTGTGATATTGACATTGTCTAGTATCATTTGGGGAGGGGGATATGGTGTCCAGTGTTCTTGACACTGTTTATTGAGAGGGCTCTCATTTCCCCATTGTGTCTTCTTGGCTCCTTTGTCATAAATGAACTGACAACATACAAATGAGTTTATTTCTGTGCCCTCTATTCTGTTCCTCCGGTCCATGTGCCTGTTTTTGTGCCAATACCATGCTGCTTAGGTGACTGTAGCTTCATCATGTACTGTGAAGTCAGGGAGGGAGATGCCTTCGACTGGGCTCCTTTCTCAGGATTGCTTGGGCTATTCTGAGGTCTTTGTTCCATACAAATGCTAGGATTTTTTGTCTCTTTGTGTCTGTGAAAAAAATGCCATTTGAATTTGGTAGAGTTTGCAATTAATGTGTATACTGCTTTGGCTTGATGAATGTTATAGCAATGTTCTAATGTGTGAGCACAACTTGTGTGTGTGTGTGTGTGTGTGTCCTCTTCAGTTTCTTTATCAGTGTTTTATAAATTTCCATGAGTTTTGTAAATTTTCTCTCACATCCTTGGTTAAATTTAATCCTAGGTATTTTGTTCTTTTTGGTGCAATTGTGAAATGGGGTTGTTTTAGTAATTTATCTTTCTGGAACTTCTTTATTAGTGTATGGAAAATCAACTGATTTTTGTGTATTGATATTGTACCATGCAGCTTTATTGAACTCATTTATTAGTGTTATCAGGTTTTTTTTTTTTTTAGTAGTTTGAAGTGGAATTCAAAACTGCCACTTTTTCTATCAAATCCAGATTATTCACAACCCCCAAGACATAGTGGCACATAATGTCATCCTATGGTGTCTCTTAATTATATGTAGATTCCTACAAGGGTGATTAGCTTACCCATTTTAGATGAACTGGATCTGGGAATGGCTTGTTCTCTATAATGAAGTTTGATGTTTTTCTTCTTTTGTATAATGATTTTGACATGGTTGATTTAAAAAATAATTTACTTTCCAATAATTTTAAACATACAGAAAATAAGCTGTAACAGTACAGTGTACTCTTTATGTGTAAGCTCAGATTTCTCTCGCATCATTGGTACAGCACATATGCCTCTTCACATGACACTCTCTAGCGTGTTTTCACCTCGAGTAGAGATGCTCTCTCAGTGTGTCTCCACATAACACCCAAATGAGGAATTGTTACGGTTTCCACTTCATAATGCAGTCCACAGGCTCAGTTCAGTTGTCAGCACCTGCTCCAATTCTATGGCAATGTGTTTTCTCATTCAGACCAAGTGTTTTTTGTTTTCCTTGAATGGTTCTTGGGACCTTCCCTTATTTTCACAACTGTGATTGAATCAAAGGGCACAAGATGAGTATGATCTGGGTGGCCTTTTCTGTATGGCTCCTTTCTCTTAGGATGTTTTCATTGTTCATCCATGTTGTAACAAATATCAGTACTTCATGTTTTTCACTGTGATTGAATCTATTCCATATACATTTACCATTTAAACTGCTTTAAGTATATAGTTTCATTACATTTATGTCATATAATTTTTGGATATTAACTACATTTACATTGTTGTAGACATATTCTCAGCACTCATCTCCACTACTTTTTCAGTTTCCTCAAGTGAAACTGTATCCATTAGACACAAACTCCTAACCCCCTGGCAAGTACATTGTACGTTTTGTTACTGAATTAGACTTATATGGATACCTCATCTTCGAATCATAGAATGTTTGTCCTTTTTTGGTTTGATTTGGTTTGTTTCCTTTGAATGACTTCAAGGTTCATCCACATTGTAGCCTGTGTCAGAATTACCTTCATTTTAAAGGCTGAATCCTATTTAAATGTGTCTATACTACATTTTGTGCATAGAATCATCCATCCATGGACATGTGGGTTGGTTACGTCTTTTGGCCAGTGTGAATAGGGCTGGTATGAACATGGCTGTAGAAATGTGTTATTCAGTCCCTGCTTTCAAATCTTTTGGGTTTATACTCTGAAGTTGAATCAACAGATGATACATTTACTCCATGTTTAAGTTTTTTTTTGTGGAACCTCCATAGTGTTTTCCACAGTGGCTGCACCATTGTACTTTATTTCTTTCAGTGGCAGAATTATATGACAGTTTATGGATCCACTGTACTTTGCATATCCTTTCATCCATTGATGGACATTTGAATAGTTTCTACCTCTGAGCTATTTCAAATAATGCTGCCATGACTATTAGTGTACAGTAGCATTTTTTGTTTGGATACCTGTGTTAAATTTTTGCCATATATGTACATATATGAGTGAAGTTGCTGAACCAAGTGATAGTCGTTGGGGGAAAGCTGTGACTCAGTTATGGTCATCAGAGACCTTAACACAATCAAGGAACCTGTAGCTCAGCTTAAATTGAATACTATTTACCAACATCATTGACCATCATAATGTGTTATTGAGTCAGTGGTTACAGGACATTCAGAAATTACACATCCACATGCAAATCAGTAAATAGCTTGCTTTATTACCCCTCTGCTTACTGCTTAATCTCATACTTTGTCTGTCCTTATCACCTTGCCAAACCCCACCAAACAAGGCAAAGGATGTAACTATGTAAGATTCAACTGACTCATCTAACAAACATACTGCCCTTACTTCACCCAACCAGTTACTATAACTACAAAGTGGCCTTTTAACTGTATCCATCAACTGTTTAGATATGTAAGGCTTATATTGATAGGCATACCGCTAGATCTGCTATTTACTTTGAACAAAATTAAAAATACAGTACACGGTAACAGTCTCCAAAGGAAACATTATATGTTTTAACACTAATTTTAACACAATGTGGACTACTATACCAAATACCAAGGTATCAGTTAAATACATAAATCTGATATGTCGAAAGTCCTACTCAACCTGTTGATGTAGCTTTAACAATCAAAGCAAGGCAGTGAAAATGCCAGGACGAGCTTACTAACTCCATAAACACATAGATTTCATTTCAGCCTTTCTAATAACTTGTAATTAGATTACACATGCAAGTTTCTGCATTCCTGTGAGAATGCCCTCTAAATATTTTAAAAGAGTAAAATGAGCAGGTATCAAGCACCCTAGATGTATCTTTCAATGCCTCGCTGAACCATGCCCCTATGGGAAATGACAATGATAAAAATTAAGCCATAAATGAAAGTTTGACTAGGTTATTATAACTAATTAGGGTTGGTAAATTTTCACGCCAGGTACCACTGTCATAACATGAACCTCAAATAATATTCAGTATGATGCATGCTAAAGAGTATTGCAAAATGAAGTTTAGTCCAAGCTACAGTGTGCAAAGCCATAACTAAAGTGAAAATAAACTACTAAAATGACTTTAACATTCCTTATTACAGGTCAGTAAAGATTTAAAGTAGTGTCCATGTATTAGTATGGGGGTAGATACCCAACTATACTTATCTTTAAATCAAAATAAAATAATTATAATTATTTTACACATTTAAGTAGGAGTCAGCCTTTAAAACTAAGGTAATTCTGACACATGCTACAGTGTGGATGAACCTTGAAGTCACTCAAGGGAAACAAACCAAATCAAAATTATTGGCCAGATGAATACTAGCATAATACAAAAAACTAAAAGGATTCATGGTGCTTCCTGTGGTGTTTATAATCCACAAAACCTGATAAACCTCACCACTCTCATGAACACAGTCTATATGTCTGTGTACCAGCATCTTCAGCAACCCCCCAAAGGAGCAACAGTGATCATAATGTTCAGATATAAGAATGTTAGTTCTAGGTGTAACCTATGGGGTGGGAAGATAAGGGTTTCTTCTTCTACCTTGAGTACAAAATAATATATACAAAATTGTGATGAAATACCAAAGGAGAACTTAGTTGTAAATTAAGAGTGCCCAATGCAGTCAGGCCATGAAGCAGGCACACACAGCCCATCACCCTCCTCAAATAGTGATAAATTTTCCTAACCCATTAACAAGTAGTAGACATTAAAGAGGACAGGAGTCCTTACAAGGTGGGCACACTGGAGAGTGTTCTTGGTTACATTAAAGTGTAGTTTAAAAAAAAGTACCTGGTTTACACCCAGTCGATTCCATACTTCATAAAAAGTTTAAACTAAAACTAGCCGAGGCTTCCCACCAAATTTAACTGTCACAAGTAAATTAAAGATTCATTTAACATCTAATGCATAGAAAATAGACATTTAAATCTGGTAGCATAAAGTACCATTAGGGAAAGATGAAATAAGTTAAGTACCTTGAACCCAGATGAGGTACTTACGAACAGTTTAGTGGAACATACTCATCTATATGGTAAAATAGAAGATTTATGAGTAGAGCTAGTAAACCAAACAAGGCTGCAGACAGTAGGTTCTGCAGACAGAAAAGAATTTTAGTTCAGTTTTAATTATTAAGAATATAACTTTTAATATAATTTTTAATGTTTTCAAAATGTTACAGATTTTTAGATACAGGATAAAAACTCTAGAGAATCAGTATAAAGAATGTTGCAGTTGGCTTAAAAACAGCTACCCATTAAGAAAGTATTCAAGGTTTGGAGGGTATAGCTCGGTGGTAGAGTGTGTTCATAGTGTGCATAAAGTCCTGGGTTCAATCCCCAGGACCTCCATTAAAGAAATAAATAAACCTATTTGCCACCCCCCCCAAAAAGGGCAAGTATTCAAGGTCAAGAACACATTAATCACAATACCAATAGCAAAAAAAAAAAAAAAAAAAAAAAAAAAAAAAAAGAAAAGAAAAAAGAAGAAAAAAGAAAACCCTCACAATTTAATACTGAACTAATCTATTAATTAGTAAAAGCAGTACTCTTCACATAGGCAGCAAGAAATATTTCTCCTTGCATAAGCTTATATCAGGATGAATAAGTTACTGATAGTTTACAGTAAAATAAACCCTAATCAATATTTAATTATTTATAAAAACAATTCTTAATCTAACACAGGTATGAAATTTTAGGAAAGATTAAAAAAAAAAGTAAAAGGAACATGGTGATCACAAGTCCTGCCCGTTTACCAGGAAGATTTCCTCTAGCACTTCTAGCCTTAGAGGCACTGCCTGACCACGGGCATGGTTAATGGCTGTGGTTCCCCAACCCTGCCAAGGTAGCATGATCATTTGTTTTCCAAATAAGGAGTTGGGAGGATGGCCCCACAAGGTTTTAGCATCCCTTTTCATCAGTGAAATTGACCTTCTCAATAAGAGGTGGGAGCCATATAAAATGAGAAGATCCTATGGTGCTTTAGGCATTTAACCTATGAAGTAAGTAACTGAATATTAAGGGATGACATAGCTTTTAATGGCTTAAAAAATTTGGTTGTGGAGGCCCCAGTGAATAAAACAAACTCCAAATTCCAAGTGATTAAAATTTAGACCAGCTATTCAAAATGCTGTAGCAGGTATTGATCCAATACATTGATTAACAGAACAAGGCACTCCAGGGATAACAGTTCAATTCCAATTTAGAGTTCATTTCAACAATAGGGTTTATAGCCTTGGAATTGGATCAGAATATCCCAATGTTGTAACTGCTGTAAATGGTTCATTCAATGATTAAAATTCTGTGAGATGTGAGTTCAGACTGGAGTAATCCTGATTGGTTTGTATTTATTATACATTGGTCCCAGTATCAGAGGACAGGAGAATTAAGGGTCGCTTTATAGAAGCACTTTCAAATTAATTGGTGATACAATACAATTTAAATAATGTATGCATACTCTACTGTAGAACATGGTTTGTTAGGGTAGCAGAATCAGCAGTTGCATCAAACGAAAACCTTTATGTCCTGAAGTCTAGGTCCTCTTTCTAAGAATAGGTTTATAATCTACAATCCTTTACTAACTATTACAGTTTTAATCCAAGTATCACTTCTCATATTAGTTGAAGGGAAGTCCTAGGTCCTGGAAATTTGGAGAGGCCCAAACATCATCAATTTACATATATATATATATAATTGCACCAATGGTGGCCTTAACCATGGCTTCCACATTAGGAGCTCCTCTTCCCATTCCTTACCCACTGTCTGCTCATGTGAACCTAGGCATACTTCTCATACTGGCTGTATGAAGCCTAGCCATGTATTCCACCCCCTGCTCTGCGTTACCTTCATATTAAAAATACACAGTAACCAGAGCTCTGTGGGCAGCAGCACAGACATCTTATGTAAAGTAAACAAGCAATTATGGATTTATCATTCCTACTGATAAATAGATTATTTATACTCTCAGCTATTACACAAGAATATCTGTGATTAATTTTCCCTTCCCAACTCCTAGTAAGATTTTTATTTACCTCTACTGTAGCAGAAATCAACGGAGCTCCATTTGACTTAACAGAAGGAGACTCAAAATTTGTATCTAGCTTCAATGTAGACTATTTAGCAGGTCAACTTTCTCTGGTCTTTTATAGCAGATTATGTCTATATCATTATAATAAATATTTTCATAATTATTCTATTTTTAGGAGCATTTCAAATCCCTAGATAACAGAATTACTTACAGGCCAATCACGTACAGCCCATGTTGTCATTCAAACACTCCTCCTAACAATCTCCTTCCTAGGATTTTGAATGTCCTACCCACAATTTTGAGATGATCAACTTATACATCTCCTATGAAAAAAAAATTAACACTAATAGTAGCCCTGTGTGTTTCACTACCCATCAGTGCATCATGCATCCCACCAAAAATGTTGATATGTTTGACAAAAGAGTTATCTTAACAGTAAATAACAGAGGTCTAAGAACTCTTATTCTTAGAATCATAGGGATTGATTGTTCCCTTAAGAACTTGAAAGTGTTCATGCTGCCACATTACACCGCATTCTGTGGTGATGGATGGTCCACCAAGTGAGCTACCAGTGTTGTTTTGTATCCTTACTATGCTAATAAACCCTATTTTTACTATCATCCTACTGACCATTCTGATTTTATTAGCAAGCTGACATTGTACAAGTATTTCCATTCTAATAAGAAAATTAAGTGCACAAGTTATAGAAGCACCCAACAATTGTTCTCTGACACAACCCACCACATCCATACTATTTATGTGGGATTTTACTTTTAATCTAATATACTCCAGTCAATGAACAAGTACAAATTTTTTTATTCCAACAGCATCCACCATTTAAACAACAGCCCTAGTCACAAAGTTGGACTTCTCACATTTCTCTTCCGAGTGAATGAAGCTACCCAGGGCATCCCCCATACAGCAGGGCCAATGCAATTAACATGATGAATGTGTACCCCCAAATGTTACAGCAAATCTCGACACTCTCCCCCACCAAACATACTATTATTCATAGGTGTGTTATGAATCATCCTCAGCAGCCAAGGCAGACTAATAAAAATCAACTACCATGTTTATAGCCTGCTGGTCAGTTGTCCACAGAGGATGGATGACAGCTATTCCAGTGTGTAATCCAACCATGACAAGCCTGAATGTACTAACTTTTATCAGTCCACACTGTCGTCTTGCTATCCATGCTCTGCTCATGGACCACAACACTGTCGTCATCTCACACATGGAATAACCCTTCCAATCATGATCCTCATACCCAGCATCATATTTTATTAGGAGGCCTCCCACCAGGATCAGGGCTTTTCCTCAAATGAGTAATCATTTGAGATATAACAAAACCCAGTAACATCAACCTGCCAACACTAACAGTCCTCACAGCACTATTCAACATATAGTTGTACACCTGGCTAAAATTCTCCACATCACTTCCTCTATTTTTATGAATAAATTTTAAAAATGAGATTTTAAACATAGAAAGCAACCGTCTGACGATCACTAATCCTAACAGTCACATTATTACTGCCCTTAACACTCATTCAATCAGAGCTGGAGTAGGAGTTCAGCTTAATATACACCAAGGGCTTTCAAATGTTTAAGGAAGTGCAATTTAATTTCTGAAAATATGGATTATAAGAGATTGTACTACATCAGTTGAATGCAAATCAAACACTTTATTTAAGGTAAATACTTAGTGTCCACCACAGGACATTTTAGTTAACAGTAAACCTAGTAAATTGGCTTCCAGTTATTTCTCCAGCCATCTAGAAAAAATTTGCAGGAGAAGCCCTAGCAAAACTGAAGCTGCTTTTTTTTTTTTTTTTTTTTTAGAATTTGCATTTCAATATGTTGATTCACCACAGGGCTTGACCCAAAAGGGGCACAACCTGTATCTTTAGATTTACAGTATAAGCCTTGCTCAACCACTTCACCTATATTCACAAAGCTCTGACAACTTCCAACAAGTCACAAAGATTGGCATTTTATATCACAATATTATTGTTTGAGCTGGAATAGTAGGCACTGCAGTAAGTTCATTAATCCCCGCTGAGATAGAGAGACCTGGAGCGCTCCTCGGAGATGACC